>NC_091618.1:39612500-42112500 GCF_027580195.1 Bos mutus | reverse complement strand
TGGAGCAAGCTCTGGGAGTTGGTGATGGACAGGGAAGCCTGGCGTGCTGCAGTTCATGGGGTCGCAAAGAGTTGGACACGACTGAGGACTGAACTGAACTGAAGGCACTTAGTAACAAAATGAATAAAACACAAACTGGTCGGTACCCTCAACAAGTTCATGATTAGGAGAGAGGTGAGAGACCAATACACAGCCAATCACAGTAAAGCTAAGCTGCGGTAAGCACTGTAATGGGATATAAAAATACTGTATGATCACAGAGAAGGCAGCCATGAAAAAATTGTGTTATAGCTGGGACAATAGAGCAGACTTTCTTTATCATCCAGTATTTCTAGACACTTGCAACAAAATCATTAAAATCAGTTACAAAGTACAACTTAACTGTGCAGCAAATTGAAAAAGACTTAAAATTTTAAATTCTTAATCCCATCAATAATATATGATATTTTTGCTGCTAACTAGAGAGGAATTTAAAACTGAGGGAAAAAAAATTTTTTGAAATCTAAGGGAATTTCCAAGCAGTTAGGGACTTCTATTATAGTTTCTTCCTTTAAAACTGAGAAAGAAGGCAGCTGAAAAGTCTATGGCAAAACTTTCTGGGAAAACAGCAATTAGTTGAGTCAGCCAGGTAACTACAGATAATAAGTTGATATTACTGAAGACCCAGTCTGCAGAAAAATACAAAATTTCTTTACATATTTTAAGTATGAAAAATAATTTTAGTTGTCTGGAAGATATTTGCCAAAATACTTCTGCTGATAAGTGGGTTACCAACTATCTATTTGTATATGGGTCTATATGCTACATATGAATAGATGATAGTATAACACCATCATCAAAAGGGAAAGCAAATTGAACTGTTGTTATAGTTCTAAAAACTGGAGAAACCAAGTAGGATAACAAAAGGCCCTTCTCCCCCTACCCCACCCCCACCCCAGCCCATGGTCACAAAATTTGCAAGTGGAAGAGCTTGGTTTCAAGCCCAGGCCTTCTGGCTTCTCCAGACCTCCTGCCTCTCCATTTCAGAAACAGTAGTGATAACGGTATCCATCAGCCACTGCTGGTCTACTCAGAAAAAGGCCTTGCTTCTGTGGAGCTGTGTGGAGGATGCTGCCTCCCATGAAGATCTTAAGACAGAAATATAAATGTAAATTTCACTCATTAAAACCATAATTAATTTATTGGAAGTGAATTGTTATTATTTCAGGGACGAATGCATATTGGAATATGCTGATTATTTTAATGAACCAAGAGCCTCTTCTGGGATACTCCACGGTATTATTTGCAAGCAGGTCACTGTAGATTTTCTAAGAGGAGGAATAAAAAGATCACTGCTCATTTTTGAGTTTTTCTTCATTAAAAATGCAAAAGAAAATGTGTGCTGTATAATGTATTTGGGGGAGATGATGAGATATATTTGTTTAGGAAAGGCCTGACATCATCTCTTTTAAATCCACAGTTCTCCTTCTGGGCAGTCATTTCTTGTGTTACAGATGTCAGCTGCCAAGACCAGTTTGTGTAGGTGCTGTACGCTCAGTAATGTCTCCAGTATAATTGTTATGTTTGACATTCAGAGACATTTATTTAGGTTCCTTCTCCTACGTTCCACAGTGAACATATTTTCAATCTCTTCATGGCATAGAGTATGAAAGCTTCCAGAATTTGGCTTATTTCTTCTCTTTATATGCCGTAGGGTGTGGAATTGGTTTCATTGCTTATATTCCAACATTGCAGAAAAGATTAACCTTGACACACCAACCTGAAAGAAAATAGGTCATGCCTAGATACTTTTATTTAGGGACCATCAATTCCATTTATTCATGATCTGTATTCATTTCCTGTTGCTGCTATAACAAATTATCACAAACTATGTGGCTTAAAACAGCACGTATTTATTCTCTTACAGTTCTAGAGGCCACAGTTCTGAAATCAGTTTCATTGGGATAAAGTCAAATCAGCTCAGCTGATTTCTTCTGCAGCCGTAGGGGAGAATCTGTTTCCTTGCCTTTACTCAGCTGCCTGCATTCCTGGCTGAGGGTTCCTACTCCATCTTCAAAGTGCATCTCTCCAGTCTCTGCTTCCATTGTCATGCAGCTTCTTTCTCAGACCAGGCTTTCCTCTGCCTCTGGTGGTAGTGCTTTAGTCACCAAATTGTGTCTGATTCTTGTGACTCCATGGAGCCCTCAGGCTCCTCTGTCCGTGGGATTTTCCAGGCAAGAATACTGGAGTAGGTGGCAATTTCCTTTCACAGGGGATCTTCCCGAAACAGGGATAGAACTCGGGTCTCCTGCATTGCAGGTGGATTCTTTACTGACTGAGCCACATATTCATATAACCCTCTGCCTCTATCGTCACATTATTGAATACCTACTATGTGCCAAGTACCATTCTAGATATATCAGTAGCCAGTAAGTTCCCTGCTCTTATGAGGCTTACATTCTTGTAAACAGATAAATGAAAAAGTGAAATCAAGTAGTGATAGAACTATATAAAAATAGAATCAAATAATATGATAAAGAGACAGGTCTGGGATGGGTGTATGAAGTTCAGTTCAGTTCAGTTCAGTCACATAATCGTGCCTGACTCTTTGCGACCCCATGAAATGCAGCACGCCAGGCCTCCCTGTCCATCACCAACTCCCAGAGTTCACCCAAACCCATGTCCATTGAGTCGGTGATGCCATCCAACCATCTCATCCTCTGTGGTCCCCTTCTCCTCCTGCCCCCAATCCCTCCCAGCATCAGCGTCTTTTCCAGTGAGTCAGCTCTTTGCATCAGGTGGCCAAAGTATTGGAGTTTCAGCTTCAACATCAGCCCTTCCAATGAACACCCAGGACTGATCTCCTTTAGGATGGACTGGTTGGATCTCCTTGCAGTCCAAGGGACTCTCAAAAGTCTTCTCTAACACCACAGTTCAAAAGCATCAAGTCTTCGATGCTCAGCTTTCTTTATAGTCCAACTCTTACATCCATACATGACCACTGGAAAAACCATAGCATTGACTAGATGGACCTTTGTTGACAAAGTAATGTCTCTGCTTTTTAATATGCTGTCTAGGTTGGTCATAACTTTCCTTCCAAGGAGTAAGCATCTTTTCATTTCATGGCTGCAGTCACCATCTGCAGTGATTTTGGAGCCCAGAAAATAAAGTCAGCCACTGTTTCCACTGTTTCCCCATCTATTTCCCATGAAGTGATGGGACTGGATGCCACGATCTTCGTTTTCTGAATGTTGAGCTTTAAGCCAACTTTTTCACTCTCCACTTTCACTTTCATCAAGAGGCACTTTAGTTTTTCTTCACTTTCTGACATAAGGATGGTGTCATGGGCATATCTGAGGTTTTGATATTTCTCCCAGCAATCTTGATTCCAGCTTGTGCTTCCTCCACCCCAGCGTTTCTCATGAGGTACTCTGCATATATGTTAAATAAGCAGGTGACAATATACAGCCTTGATGTACTCCTTTTCCTATTTGGAACCAGTCTGTTGTTCCATGTCCAGTTCTAACTGTTGCTTCCTGACCTGCATACAAATTTCTCAAGAGGCAGATCAGGTGGTCTGGTATTCCCATCTCTTGAAGAATTTTCCACAGTTGATTGTGATCCACACAGTCAAAGGCTTTGGCATAGTCAATAAAGCAGAAGTAGATGTTTTTCTGGAACTCTCTTGCTTTTTCGATGATCCAGCGGATGTTGGCAATTTGATCTCTGGTTCCTCTGCCTCTTCTAAAACCAGCTTGAACATCAGGAAGTTCACGGTTCACATATTGCTGAAGCCTGGCTTTGAGAATTTGCTAGCATGTGAGATGAGTGCAATTTTGCAGTAGTTTGAGCATTCTTTGGCATTGCCTTTCTTTGGGGGAAAATATGAAGTGCTAAGACTCAAATCACAGTGGTGAACCAGCCGCAGGAAGACCTGAGGGCAGCCGGTTTCAGGCAGAAAAAAACAGCAAGTGCTAAAGAAGCCTGAGGCAAGGGATGCCACAGGATTAGAGTTTGGTAAGGAGAACAGAGAGTGGCCTAAGCCAAGTCACAAAGGAGTAATGTCTAGTAATATAGCCTCCTTGTTCATTGTAAGGAGATTAGATTTTGTCTAAGTGTAAAAGAAAGATATTCTGTACAGAGCAGTAGTTAAACATCTCTTCTTTAAGAGATCAGCTAGCCTGGTATTTAAAAAAGGATATGTTTAGCCATATCCTTCCTCTTTTTTAAAATGTATGCTTCTTTACTGCTAGTAGATGGAGCCTAAATAAGATGTAATTGAGGGAATTGAAGGATATTTCCTCACATCTTAAAATTCAGACCACTGCAGTACCCTGCTAACCACAATAAAATATGCCAATCCCTCCCTTCTTCCCAACATTTTACAGGCTTTACTTTTTACTTTACTTTTGCAATTTACAGTTCCAATAAAAGAGAAACCAAGCCTCTTTTTAATATTAAAAGTTACCTCTGTTAATGATAAAACCTGGAGCAAAGGGTCCTAGTTGGACCAAGGAATAGGGAGTCAGTCGAGATGAGTGCTGTGCTTGGAACTGAGAGTGAATGCTCCAAAGAATGTGGCTGGTATAGTATCTAGTGGTCTTTTTGGAGGAATGAATGAGGACAAGTCAGTAGACTCCCTTGTCAAGGGTCCATTGCCTGTCATGTCAAATAAAAAATCTTTGCTGTAATTCCCAAGATCATGTACATATAGAAGATGGTCCTTTTAAAAGCCCTCCTCCAAGCTCCACACATGCAAGTTGGAACCAGTGGTTGTGGTTGAATATTTCTCTTCAGTCCCCGTTGGAGAAAGCACAGGGTCGTTTCTAGTAGCTGTCTTCTTACCTAATTGCCCAACGGTTTTTTTGCAGAATCACCCTAGGCAGCAGGCGCCACGTGGATTAGTTTTTTGGATCTTCTCTCATGGCTTAATGATGGGGATCATCTAAAATGGTTTTTGGCCTTTTCCATGTTCCATCCCTAATGTGTACGTGGGGGAAGGCCAGTTGCAAAGGATGCTTCTGGCGCTGGATCATCTCTAATAAGCAGACCTTACTCTCTAATAAGCAGATCCTGTTCCTTCGGGGATTAGCAGGAGACTTTGATTTTCAGACCTGATGGGCAAGCCTGTGGGTCTTCCACCTGGCACTCAAGTGTCCTCTGTCCTTTTTGTCTAGTCTAACATAGCTTTTAGTACGTAGTCAACACTCAGTAAACCTGGGAACCAAAGCAACCAAATTGACTGAAGGGCCTCCTTTTAGGCATGTATCTGGACTTCTGAGAATAAAATCTATATGGTTTCTCTAGGACAGGGTCATATCTTTAAAAGCCAAAAGTGACAATCCTAATAAGCACTGCAGAAAATAGAGTGGTTAAGTAAAATATTTTACTGACCTTTGAAAAGTATCTTGCATAAAAAGGATAGGAAAAAGACTGTACTTTATGCTTCTTAAAACTCTCCATCATTGGGGGAACACAGGTTGGCTAGATGGAGGTAGTGGGTCTAAAGCATGTGTTTATCCTTGTCTCAAATGCAGTCCAGGGCTCCATAACTAAAACAGTCTTCTCCAGGCCCTATGGAGGCTGGTAGTATTTCTGGAGTTCTTCGTGAACGCAGAATTCTTTTAAAGAAGATTCTCTGTGACCTGGGAGTGGGCTTCATAGTCTTGAGAAACCTGGCATCTGTGACTAGGAAAACAAAGGAAACAGAGCAGTGTGTGCTGTGTGGGTGTCCAGTTCCCAGCGCTTCAGCACATTTTTGTGTGAGTAAACTTAGAGAGAGAGAGAGAGATCAAAGACATGTCCAGGAGGGCACTGTCCAGGTGTGAAATTCCAGGTGACAAAATAGAAGGAAAAGAAGAGTTAGAAGGGAATGGAAAGGAAATGAAGCTAATTTCCTTTGATTCTCTGTATTTTTCCTGTTTCCTCCCCCAGGAAACTTATGCAGACTTCCAAGTACCCCAAAACAGTCAACATTAGGGACTCAGCCCCATTCTTTTCCATATGATGACAGCCACCACTATGTCAAAGGGCAGCCATTTATTTTTGCTGATATCACCGCTGGCAGTCCCTAGGATTAAAAGTTGCTGTATTCCTGATTATTTTAATACAAAACATTTACTTTCCTCTTGATCCCAACGTGCTTACAAATAGTGGACACATATGAACTGGGAGAATTTAAAAATAAATAAGGGTATTTTTTGCTTTGTAAAATGTTAATAAGAATAATAAAGAAGCACATCAGGTCATGAACTTTGTCCTACCAGCAGACCCCCTCAAGGGCAGATTCTTATGCCTCACTTTTCAGCATTAATTTGGCCAGCAACAGGGAAACGTCTTCCAGTGGCTTCCGTGCCTGATGGCAGCGTTTGTAGGGGCCCAGTGTAGGATTGCTGCAGGAGACCCAGGCATTGTCAGAGCAGACAGTGTGCACATGCACTCTTGCCACGCATCCTCATCCTCTCCTCCCCCAGCCTCTCCTTGGGGCTGATTTCCCATGAAAACTAAAGATGTTTACTAAGCACTTCTGAGAAATGTGTCCACATTATGAGAATACAAATTACAGGAACTCAGTACATTAGCAATGGAGAAAATTTAATGGGTCTGGGAAAGGTATAAATTTAGGGAAAATGTAAATGGCAATAATAGGAGAACCTTCACTGAATGGCAGTTCTCTTGAAATGGTAGAATTTAGTAACAGCAGGAAGGGACAGAAGAACCTTGCCACCTAACATTTTTAAAAAAGCAGCTAATAGGTAGGAATTGGAAAATACTGCCATGATTTTAAACTGTGAAATATATTTATTCTTGAATAGATTAAAAAAATTTGATTTGGGAAATCTAATTAGTTCTTGGTTATGTGGGTTAATCTTTGCTAGAGTCATTCCACCTAGGCAAAGAACCACCTAAGATCCCCAGAATCACAATGGTCTGAAACCACACCTGACTCACAGGCTTTCCAAACTTCAATGTTTGATCTGCTTTAATAGGCATCAGTGTGACCTTTGCCCCATGATATTTGGCAAACCACAGGCACAAAGTCATGTGCAATACTCAAACATAATATCCATGATACATAGCAGTATTTGATTTTGAAAACCAAGAAGGACTCCATGGGCTACATGTGTGTGCAAAGAGAAAACCATGAAGAAAAATTCTAAGAAGATTCAACTAACAGCATTAAAGAATTTGCATATCAGTATTACAGAATACAAAACTTGCTGCACAGAAATATATTTATATCTCTTTATTTATTACGAGAGAGGTGATAAATTATCCCATCAATCTAGTTTCCTTAGACATCAGGTCTGGTTTGGGCTGACAAGAAAAATGGACAGGACAAAAGGAGATCATTTTGAAAATGTTATAGGCACCTGGGCAGGAATGAGAAATATTAAAAATATTAATAGTTAAAATAGCTTTGTCGAAAAGAAGAAGCATTGATCACAAAGATTGCATGCAATTGTATTGACTGTTAGAATAATAATGATGGTGATAATAATAATAATAATTTTTAGAAAGCCTGTAATTGTTCTTGGTCAGGTATACTTGCAGTCTTGAAATGGCATTCATAAGGAAAAGCTGAAGAAACTGGGCCTGTTCGCTGGAACAAAGGATAATTGTACTGACCTAATTGCAGCTTCTATTATAAAAGCAGAAAGGATAGCAGGACGAATTATCTCCACTGTCAAAAAAGAAAACTGAACAGCAGGTAGTTTATAATCTCTTTTAATGATGCTACTTCTTTTACCCTATAGCTCTCCCCTGAAAAACCTTTTCTGACCTCGAATACTGGTACCACTACAGGCAGCAACCTCCTCTTCTACTATCTATTCATCTCTGGCTCTGTTGTTCAGACTCACACAGTAGCAACAAAGACAATTCCAGCACCTACATCTTCCTAACACTGGTCAAGTCAGGCAGTTACACTGTTGACACATTCCTCATGACACAAATCAATCAAAAAATTGTCTGCAAAAGTAACAACAGTTTACAAAGCTTTTGAAGGTAAAGTATAAAGTACGAAATACTAATGAATAACTTTTCAGTGAAATTATAGAAGGCAAATGACCAATTCAGAAAAAATATGCAATTTATATACAAAGAGCTCATATCACAACTACACAAAGGTCTTTGAAAAACCGAGGGGAAAAATGACAATCTGATGGAAAAATCAGCAAAAGATATGGACAGCTCACAGAAGAGGAAATGAAAATGGCCCTTAAACATATGAAAAGATACTCAGCATCACATAATAAGAGACAGGCTAATTAGAACTTCACTGAAATATCACTTCTCACCCAGGTTGATTACATGTCCCAGAGTCTTGTCACTTGGACTATAGAGAAATGGGACTCCTCCTATACTACATGTGGTAATGCAAAATAGAACAATCACAGAAGGAAATTTGTTATAATCTAGGAAATTTATATGTGAGTTTCTCTTTGACCTTGCAGTCATACTGCAATGGCAAAAATATTTTGCAAAGATTCATCATTATAACATTATTTATAATAGCAAAAAAGTTTGAAATACCCAAATGTTCAAAAATATGTGATTCATTAGGGAAACAAAAGTATGTCCACACAGTAGATTACTGTGAAACTTTTTTTTAAGTGAGAAAAATCTCTGTTTACTAATATGGTATTGTCTTTTAGATACTGCTATGTAAAAAAGCTGAAGTATAGGAGAAAATGCTTCAAGTAATCTACCTTTTATGGGTACAAATATATAATACTGGTTTTTTCACTTGAAAAAAATAAATATATGTTTTTTAAGATAAGGAAGACTTTTGAAAGCTCTAAACCTACATGTTATATACAGCTGAATTTGGTAATAGAAATGTTTTACATAACTTATCAAATGAAATTAAACTCAAAGAAACCCAAAAGAAATCCCTCAAAATGGAAAGCGAACCAAAATGAGTAACCTAATAACCTAACATTGGTTGCATAATGATTCACAAAAAAGAAATACTTGAAGTAATATGGAACACAGCATTTTGACTCTACGTATTTTGTGGGATATATTCTGACAAAATATAGAGCCACTGGGAATTCCTTGGTGGTCTAGTAGTTAGGATTTCCATTGCAGGGGGCGCAGGTTCAATCCCTGGTTAAGGAAGGAAGATTCTGCAACCCAAGAAACAACAAGAACAACAAAAATAGAGCCATGAAAATCTTAAATTTCTTTCAGTAGTTTGTTAGTAATATTGGTATTATTGTTTCAAAACTATATGTACTTAAAATCATATATATGCACTTCAAGAAGCAACAGTGAGAACCAGATATGGAACAACGGACTTGTTTCAAATTGGGAAAGCTGTACTTCAAGGCTGTATATTGTTACCTGCTTACTTAACGTATAGGCAGAGTACATCATTTGAAATGCTAGGCTGGATGAAGCACAAACTGGAATCAAGATTGCTGGGAGAAATATCAATAACCTCAGATACACAGATGACACCATCCTTATGGCAGAAAGCCAAGAAGAATTGAAGAGCCTCTTGATGAAAGAGGAGAGTGGAAAGGCTGGCTTAAAACTCAACATTCAAAAATCAAAGATCATGGCATCCAGTCCCCTCACTTTATGGCAAATAGATGGGGAAACAATGGAAACAGTGAAAGACTTTATTTTCTTAGGCTCCCAAATCACTGCAGATGGTGACTGCAGCTGTGAAATCAAAAGACGCTTGCTCTTTGGAAGAAAAGCTATGATCAACCTAGACAGCATATTAAAAAGTAGAGACATTACCTTGCCAACAAAGGTCCATCTAGTCAAAGGTATGGTTTTTCCAGTAGTCATGTATGGATGTGAGAGTTGGACTGTGAAGAAGGCTGAGCACCAAAGAATTGATGCTTCTGAACTGTGGTGTTGGAGAAGACTCTCGAGAGTCCCTTGGACTGCAGGAAGATCAAACCAGTCCATCCTAAAGGAAATCAGTCCTGAATATTCATGGGAAGAACTGATGCTGAAGCTGAAACTCCTATACTTTGGCCACTTTTTGCAAAGAACTGACTCATTTGAAAAGACCCTGATGCTGGGAAAGATTGAAGGTGGGAGGAGAAGGGGACGACAGAGGATGAGATGTTTAGAAGGCATCACTGACTCAATGGACATGAGTTTGAGCAAACTCTGGGAGTTGGTGAGGGACAGGTAACCCTGGAATGCTGCATTCCATGGGATCACAAAGAGTTGGACATGACTGAGTGACTGAACTGAACTGATCAGATCAGATCAGATCAGTCGCTCAGTCGTGTCCGACTCTTTGCGACCCCATGAATCGCAGCACACCAGGCCTCCCTGTCCATCACCAACTCCCGGAGTCACTCAAACTCATGTCCATCGAGTTGGTGATGCCATCCAGCCATCTCGTCCTCTGTCATCCCCTTCTCCTCCTGCCCTCAATCTTTTCCAGCATCAGTGTCTTTTCAAATGAGTCAGTTCTTTGCAAAAAAGTGGCCAAAGTATAGGAGACAATGAATGCCACAAAGAGAGTAAGCAATACAATTGATTGAAAACCTTTAATCTCTATTTTTTTAAAACCCTAAATCTCTATTTTTTAAAAAACATCAGCTTTTTAAACACCAGAAGTCTAAAATGATATTCACAACCCTTTATCTCCCCTAAAAAGATATATTCTGTCTTCTTTATACTATGTATAATTCAGGGTAATCAAAAATACCCAAAATTTTGAGGCTGTTTTTCTTTGTATACTAATCCCAGCTAATAAATGTAAGAGGGATAAGGACTTTTAAAATTACCATTTTGCAACCCCTAAAGAAATCATTAGTTCAGGCAAAAATCTTCAATGGAAGAAATAATTAAATGAGTAATTGATTAGGGAACTTTGCAGTGGAGCCATCAGGATCACCCTAAGCATCATTAAGTAAGATGTGAGGTCATATGCCCCCTGAAATGGCACAATTCAAAGCACATGCTTCCTGTAAGGTATTTGTATCAGTTTCTTAGGCTTGCTGTAACAAATTACCACAAACTTGACTTAGAAGAGAAATATATTCTCTGTTAGTTCTTTTGTAAACCAGAAGTCTAAAATGAAGGAATCAGCAGAACTGTTTCCTTCCAGAGGCTCTAAGAGACAATCCCTTCCATACCTCTCTCCTGGCTTCTTGGTGAAAGTGAGTGAGAGTCACTCAGTTGTGCCTGACTCCTCTCTCCTGGCTTCTGGTGCAAAGTGTTAGTCACTCAGTTGTGTCCAACTCTTTGAGACTCCATGGACTGTAGCCCACCAGGCTCCTCTCTCCATTGAATTTTCCAGGCAAGAATACTGGAGTGGGTAGCCTTTCCCTTCTCCAGGGAATCTTCCTGACCTAGGAATTGAACCCGAGTCTGCACACTGCAGGCAAGTTCTTTACCATCTGAGCCACCAGGTGGCTCCCCGCAATCCTTGACATTCCTTGGCTTATAGATGCTTGACTGTAATCTCTGCCCCCACCTTCAGGATGCCTTCTTTTCTGATTCTTCTGTCTTTCCTCTTTAAAAGGACACTTGTCATTGGACTTAGGGTTCATTTGGAGAATCCAGGATGATTTCATCATAGATGTTTAAGTATACCTACATAGACCCCTTATCCAAAACAGGTTATAATAGCAGGCTCCAAGTGGATAAATCTTTTGGAGAACCAATATTCACCCACTACAGTACTCTTTCCAAAAAGGTTGAACCTAAATATCTCAACAGCACTGTCTAGGGTGGTAGCCAATCACATGTAGCTGTTTAAATAAAAAATGTGTACCTTAGTCACACTAGCCAGATTTTAAGTGCTCAGTAGCTGCATGGGGCTACTGTATGAAACAGCCCATATATAGAACATTTCCATCATCGTGGAAAGATCTATTGGGCAGTGCTGCTCTTGAGCTACTTTTCATAAACAGGAAATATGGGGGATGTAGGAATAAGTTAAATCACACTGTGAAGATGCAACCAAATCCAGCATGTGGGACCACGTATAGGACAATCTGCCAGGTCTCTGTAACAATTCAATGGCATGGAAAAATAAAAAAGCAAAAATGAAAAAGAATACATGTCTGTACAGGAAATGGGACTTAAGATACATTAACAAATTCAAGGTGTAGATAGATTTTGGAACCTGATCCAAGTAAGTTCAATGGAAAAGACAGATGTTTTTAAGACACTTGGGGAAATTTGTTTATGGACTAGGACACCGAGGAATATTATTAATTTTTAAGTGGGCTAAGTAATAGAATTATTGTTGTATAATAAAAATGTTTATGATTTATTTGATATACCTTCTGAAGTATATAGGAGATAAATGACTGGGTTTGGTTACAGAACACTTAGCAAAAAAGTTTGAAGGAAAGAATAGATTAAAAATGTGCCTAAATCTTAATAATTATTGCAGATAGAACTGGGTATAGGCATATGGGGGGTTATGTCTCCATCTGAGTACCTGACAGTTTTTGTTATAAATTTTTAAGCATGCTCATGTTTAGACTTTTTGTGGTTAGTATAAATGAAAGAAAATTTAATATTGAAGTAGAACACCTGGGTGGAATTCAGGAATCCAGTTCCTTCCACTTAATAAATATGACCTCTCAGACAAAATACTGAACTTCAGTTTCCTCGTTTATAAAGTTGGGACTTTTGTAGCTTGTGAGAATCAAGTTATACGATCATGGGGGGGAAGTCACAAATATTATTAGTATCTAATAATAAGAATAATCCAAAGGAGTTATGCCGTCTTATACTTCCACTAGTCGTGTATGAAAATTCTAGATGCTCCTCGCCTAGCTAACATTTGGTGTTGTCATTCTTTTTCATTTTATTAGGTGTATCTCATTGTGGTTTTAATTTAAATTTCTCTAGTGACTTACAATGCCGAGCACTTTTTCATTTGTTTATTGGGCATTTCTAGATCCTGGTTTGTAATCCATCTGTTGAAGCCTTCTGCCAAGTTCTAATTGGGTCATTTTTTAAAATTATTGAATTGCTATTATATTTTTAAATGTATTTGATACAAATCCTTTGTTAGATATGTGTGTGCTGTGAGGAGTGTCTCTCATTTGTCTATTGTTTTCTTGATATGTTTTAATGAGAAGGTTTTAAATTTAATGAAGTCCAGTTTACCAATTTCTTTTATGGCTTATGCTTTCTGTGTCCTCTCTTGACCTACTCCAAGGCTGTGAGGATATCCTTTTTTATTTTATTCTAAAAGTTTTATTGTGATTTCCTTCATGTTCAGACCTGTCTTCCATCTTGAATTGATTTGTGTTATGGTATAACACAGGACACAAGTTTCTTATTCCCTTTATGGATATCTCGTTGTTCCAGTACCAATTGTCAAAGGAAGTGTCCTTTCTTAAGTGAGTTTTTTGGTACCTTTATTGTAAATCACTTCACCAAATACGTATGAGTCTGTTACTGGACTCTGTTTTTCTGTTCCATTCATTTATGTGTCTAACCTTTGGCTTGATTATGAAAGCTTGTAGTACATCTCAAATTTGGTAGTGTAAGTCGAACTTTATTTTTATTTTGCAAAATTGTTTTGGTCTTTCTTGGCTCTTTAGCATTCCAAATAAATTTTTAAATCATACAAATATGAACAATAAGCCTGCTAGGAGTTTGATTGAGATGACATTGAGTCTGTAGAACAATTTGAATGAATTGTAATGTTAATAATTGAGTTTTCTGATCAACATACAAGATAAAACTCTCCATTGATTTAGATCCTCCTTAATTTCTCTCATCGGTATTTTATTGTTTTCAGTACCTCCTCTTAAATTTATCCTTAAGTTCCTAATAGTCTTTAATCCCATTTTAAGTGGTATTGTTTTATTACTCTCACTTGCTGATTATTCACTCAGTATATAAAAATACAATTTATTTGTTATGTTCGATTTGCATCACACAACATTAACAATAAAAGCTATAATTCAAGAAACTCACCTGGTATAAAATTTAAAAGTATATGTAAAATACTGAAAGAGTTATCAAACCAAAATGATTTTTCTAGTAATATTCAGTTCAGTTCAGTCATTCAGTCCTGTCCAACTCTTTGCAACCCCATGGATTGCAGCATGCCAGGTTTCCCTGTCCATCAACAACTGCCACAGCTTACTCAAACGCAACTCCAAGGAGTCAGTGATACCATCCAACCATCTCACCCTCTATCATCCCCTTCTCCTCCTGCCTTCAATCTTTCCCAGCAGCAGGGTCTTTTCAAATGAGTTAGCTCTTCACATCGCCTGGCCAAAGTATCAGAGTTTCAGGTTCAGCATCATTCCTTCCAATGAATATTTAGGACTGATTTCCTTTAGGATGGACTGGTTTGTTCTCCCTGGAGTCCAAGGGACTCTCAAGAATCTTCTCCAACACTACAGTTCAAAAGCATCAATTCTTTGGTGCTCAGCTTTCTTTATAGTCCAACTCTCACATCAATACATGTCTACTGGAAAAACCATAGCTTTGACTAGACAGACCTTTGTTGGCAAAGTAATGTCTGTGCTTTTTAATATGCTGTCTAGGTTGATCATAACTTTCCTTCCAAGGAGCAAGTATCTTTTAATTTCATGGCTGTAGTCACCATCTGCAGTGATTTGGGAGCCCAAGAAAATAAAGTCTGCTACTCTTTCCACTGTTTCCCCATCTATTTGCCCTGAAGTGATGGGACTGGATGCCATGATCTTAGTTTTCGGAATGTTATTATTAGATTTTAAAGAAAAGCAAACAATTTGCCCCAATAAGCAAAAAGAACAAGTTGTATAAGTAATTTATGACAATTAAAATTAAATTGTCATCCAACTTTTCACCATCAACACTTTGTCACAAAAACTGGAGAATGGCATTTCACTTCCTAGTTTAAATACTCAAGGAAGAAAGGAGAGCCAGTAATTTTGTATCCAGTAAAACTGGCTTTCATATATATGTTGTCAACTTAAGAAGCATTAGCCATGAGTTCTTCCTGAAGAATTTAGGAAACCAGTGGTCCCCAACCTTTTTGGCACCAGGGACCAGTTTTGTGGAAAATAATATTTCCCCAAAGTAGGTCATGGGGATGGTTTCAGGATGATTCAAGCCTATTGCATTTCTTGTGCACTTCATTTCAGTTGTTAATACAGCAGTTCCTCCTCAGATAATTAGGCATTAGATCCTGAAGGTCGGGCACCCCTGTAGTACATGACTGCATCTTCAGGGACATAAAGTTGTGGTCTGAATAAGTTACTTGTGCACTGATGTGTGTGTGCTCAATTGTGTCCGACTCTGTGACCCCACGGACTGTAGCCCTCTGGGGTTCTCTGCCCATGGAATCTTCCAGGCAAAAATACTGGAGTACATTGCCATTTCCTACTCCAGGGGATCTTCCTGACCCAGGTATCAAACTCCTGTCTCTTGCATCTCTTGCACTGGCAAGCAGATTCTTTACCACAAATGAGTGAATTATAGAACTAAAAGTTAAATGAGAGTTGAATAGAAGTATAGCATAGAGCAGCTCTATAGTTCAAAAATGTAGGTATAGAACTACACAAATGGACGGATGAGGGGAAGACATTTATAGAAAAGAGTAGTTTAACTCTTTTTAATAATCATATTGGTGGTGCTCATGGTATTCTTAGCTCAAAACTATTGTATGTGTAATATAGAGTAAAGCAAGTTGTAACCATGTGATATGTAGTTCCAGAGTTTTCTGTATCTTGAGAAGCAGGATTCTTAATGTGGAGGAAAGGAGATATATATAAATCAGACATGCCTGTGATACAGAAGGAACACATGGAAACCTTCTGGAGTATCCTGCAAAAGTTGAGTTCTTGATCTCGGTAATCATTACAAACATGTTTGCTTTATACCAGTTCTTTAATCCATAGACTTGTTTTATATAAATCTCTGTATCTTTCTTTTATTTTATAATAAATGGCTAAACAAACAAAAAGTTGTAATAGGATTTTCCTCACCAAAAACTTTATTATTAGGCAAAACTTACATTATGCAAACCTAATAGAAATTTGCCAATAATTTTTATTAAATGTGTTACTTTTGTTGGGAGCTGAAGGTGGGTACCTTGAACCAGTGTGTTCTACCACATCAGACTTACACCCCAGTGTTAAGTAAATCATGGGTTTCTGTGCCTCTTGGCTTGCCTTCTCTCTGAGTGCCTCACACTACTTACATCTATCTTCCGTCCTCCTGGAGCAAGTTCCTTCAAAGCCCTGTTCATGTGGCACTGCCTTCATGATTCTTCCTCGAGATCATTAGGGTGAACTGACTCTTACCCTTTGTACACACAGCATCTTTGTTTTACCAATAAATTGTTATTACTTGTTTATATCTCGTTGATAGTGAGCAGGAGTTTGATATTGTTCCTTTTCCCTTTCTGGTATACAGTTAAATATCAACAATATTAGTCAATAAATCAATCAGCCAAAATTAGCAGAAAGAAAAACATGACACTCAAGAAGCTTGTAGTTTAGTTATGGAAGCTGAATATCCAGAAATGCATTAATGAAAGATTTTTTATTTTGTTTTGGTTTTTTACAAAGTAATATATAACAATTGCAGATAAATAGAGAATTTACTGGATTCATGAATTGGAGAGGGGGAGAATTATTGAGGTCTATGAGGAGCTGTAAATGAGTGAGTTCAGCCTTCAATCTAGAGAAAATTAGAATCAAATAGTTGATTAGTGGAAAATGGGTACATTAGGCCAAAGCAGTTGATTTGCAAGGGACCAAACAAATGTTCAATAATTTGAAGAAAATTATCATCATAACTGAGTTGGCAGGAGTCATCACAAGTCATGTTTAGAAAGAAAGAATGTCCAATGGTACCTGTGTAGTTCTGTTTCAATTTTGGTTCACTACAACAGTCAGTAAGTAGTTGTAAGGGACTTTTTGTATTTTAAATTTTTTAAAAAATAATCCTAAAATTATATGATATAATAATTCAAATAGTATACCTTTAATTCTACTCTCCAAGGGCAATCAGTTTATGAATTTTTTGTGTATCCTTTCCAATGTCTCCTATGCATGTATAAAGATAATTTTGTGTCATACAAATATTTATGAATACCTAGACCTATATTTTAATGGCAACCCACTCTAGTGTTCTTGCCTGGAGAATCCCATGGACGGAGAAGCCTGGTGGGCTGCAGTCCATGGGGTCGACACAGAGTCGGACACGACTGAAGCGACTTGGCAGCAGCAGCAGACGTATATTTAGGAGAAGGCAATGGCACCCCACTCCAATACTCTTGCCTGGAAAATCCCATGGACGGAGGAGCCTGGAAGGCTGCAATCCATGGGGTCGGTGAGGGTAGGACACGACTGAGTGACTTCACTTTCACTTTTTACTTTCATGCATTGGAGAAGGAAATGGCAACCCACTCCAGTGTTCTTGCCTGGAGAATCCCAGGGACGGGAGAGCCTGGTGGGCTGCCGTCTATGGGGTCGCACAGAGTCGGACACGACTGAAGTGACTTAGCAGCAGACCTATATTTATATTTTATCTCTCTATAATACAGGAATAGTATGACCTTATCTTTAAACTGCAGAGTACTTCATTTCCCCTATTAATGTACATTTAAGCTATATCTTATTTTTCATCATTATTATAGCATACAGTGTGTTTTTCCTTTTGATCATCTGGGATCCTTTCAGTCGCTCAGTCATGTCCAACTCTTTGCAACCCCATGGACAGTAGCACTCCAGGCCTCCCTGTCTATCACCAACTCCCGGAGTTTACTCAAACTCATGTCCATTAGGTTGGTGATGCCATCCAACCATCTCATCCTCTGTCATCCCCTTCTCCTCCTGCCTTTAATCTTTCCCAGCATCACGGTCTTTTCAAATGAGTCAGTTCCTCACATCAGGTGGCCAAAGTATTGGAATTGCAGCTTCAGCGTCAGTCCTTCCAATGAACACTCAGGACTGATCTCCTTTAGGATGGACTGGTTGGATCTCCTTGCATTCCAAGGGACTTTCAAAACTGTTCTCCAACACCACAGTTCAAAAGCATAAATTCTTCAGCATTCAGCTTTTTTTATAGTCCAACTCTCACATCAATACATGACTACTGAAAAAACCATAGCCTTGACTAGACGGACCTTTGTTGGCAAAGTAATCTCTGCTTTTTAATATGCTGTCTAGGTTGGTCATAACTTTCCTTCCAAGGAGAAAGTGTCTTTTAATTTCATGGCTGCAATCACCATCTGCAGTAATTTGAGAGCCCAAGAAAATAAAGTCTTTCACTGTTTCCACTGTTTCCCCATCTATTTCCCATGAAGTAATGGGACCGGATGCCATGACCTTAGTTTTCTGAATGTTGAGCTTAAAGCCAACTTTTTCACTCTATTCTTTCACTTTCATCAAGAGGCTTTTGAGTTCCTCTTCACTTTCTGCCATAAGGGTGGTGTCATCTGCATATCTGAGGTTATTGATATTTCTCCCAGCAATCTTGATTCCAGGTTGTGCTTCATCAAGCCCGACATTTTGCATGATGTACTCTGCATATAAGTTAAATAAGCAGGGTGACAATATACAACCTTGACATACTCCTTTTCCTATTTGGAACCAATCTGTTGTTCCATGCCAGTTCTAACTGTTGCTTCCTGACCTGCATACAGGTTTCTCAAGAGGCAGGTCAGGTGGTCTGGTATTCCCATCTCTTTCAGAATTTTCCATAGTTTGTTGTGATCCACACAGTCAAAGGCTTTGGCATAGTCAGTTATCTATTTTCCACTCTATTATTGGGCTTTTGTTTTTTGTATTTCTCTTCTGCCGAAAATTTGTTTTATTTTGTTTTTGTTATTGTATTTCATATACTTATTAACTTTAAGTGGTAACTGCTGATGCTTTCCTTAGAAAAATGGGGAAGTAATACATTGAGTATTAATACTTTCCCCTAAATTACCTACTTATTAGTATAATGATACTACTTTTATATTAGCAGAGTTTATAATATTTACATTTTTCTATAATGATTTGTCCTACAAAATGTTTAGCCTTCATTTTCTATTTAAATGAATGTTTTTCTCACCTCCATGTCTGTCATTCCCCAGCTTTGCTGGGCTGAATTCTTAATTTGAATTTAGTTCTTGGCTGGATGCTTTTCATTATTAAGTAATTTTTCAAGATAGGTCAACAAGTGTTGCATTCTTTTCCGAAATATTTTTTGGAATGTTTTCTGAGATGTTTTCTCAGATGTTTTCTGAGATGTTTTTCTTTTTTCTTTATTCATGTTCAAGGACAGCTTGAATTTGCCTGGATTTTTAGATGACTTGGTTTTTCTCTTGACACTATACTTACGCTTACTGCATGCATAACCTCTAATATTTTCTTTTACTATATTTAATTTTTTAAATACTTATTGTGATCCATTAAGTTAATTTCATGTTTTATGGTATTTAGTTTTTTTTAATCTATACTAAAATATAGTCTTATATGACAAGGCATAATGAGCTAAGGTTACCAGCCACTTCAGTTCCATATATTCTCTCAAAATGTCTTCAGGCCTGGTCTGAGTGCACTACCTTGACAGCTTTTCCATGACCCGACATTTTGGGAGAGCAGATCGCTGTAGCAAGAGATCAGCCTGGACCCTGATGCTGGGAAGGACTGAAGGCAAAAGTAGAAGAGGGTAGCAGAGGATGAGATGGTTACATAGCATCACCAACTCAATGGACACGAATTTGAGCAAACTCTGGAAGGTGGTGGAGGACAGAGGAGCCTGGCGTGTTGCAGTCCGTGGGGTTGCAAACAGCTGGACATGCCTTAGCAACTGAATAACAACAACAGTGAAGTCTCTTAGATGATTTAAGGTTTTATTTTGCTAAGTTTGTCTTTGTTTATCTTGCTCTGGTCATCCTGCCTTATCAGCTACAGAGTGGACTGATGTTCCTTTCTCTTCTCTTCATTTACCTCTATGAAGTTTCTTCAAAGTAGAAGGAAATTTCTCTCTCAGTGGAAATTTCTCTCTTTTAGCTCTCTCTCTCCTCCACTTTCAAGTTGGAACCTCACAAAGATTTACCCTACAATTCCAGCATCATACCCCTGTCTTTAAACTCTCTTTTTTAATCAAAAGTTTGTCTGTAATTCTCTGGTCTCTTTCTCTTATTTTCAGTAAAATGTCTACCCTGCTAGAGATGAAGCTATATATGGACTCTTGACATACTACCTGTTTTGGATGGAGTTCAAATTTTATTGCATGGTTTGAAACTATGACTGTATCCTAATTCTATGGTAGATGGAATTTCTTCTCAATTTCTCAATCATTCATTCATTTAGAATTCAAGGAACAAAGTGGAATAACCACACTCTTGCTCCATCATTTGTCACATTCTTTTTTTAGAAAACCTTGATCTGACAGTGATGCAATAGAAATACTCTTTGAAGAAGATTATTCTAGTACCTTTTAAGGTATAAATTGGGACGTGGTGACATACAAAAAAATCTTAGCATAATCCCACCAGCACAACCTAATAGAACTTGCAGTGTTAGAATTAGCCTCCATTTGGACTGTCCAGTATAGAAGTCCCGAGCTCATTTAGCTGTTGAGTACTTGCAATGTGGCTTATGAAACTGAGAAACTGAATTTTAAATATTCAAAAATTGTAATTAATTCCAGTTTAAATTTATGTAGCCTCATACAGTTAATGCCTACCATGCTGGATGGTGCAGACCAGGCAATATAAAGGCTGGACACTACTCTATGGCTATAGAAATGGAAATAAAATAGGCTATCCATGAGTTAGAATGGAAAAAAGAAACAAATGTTTTTGTAGGGGAAAAGAGAGGCAGGAGACTGACACAATTCAAAGGCAGTGTGCTGGGAAGAATGAGGAAGCTGGTGGTACCATCCAATAAAAAGGGAGTACTATCCAGGACTATTCTGAAAAATAGATATTTTAACAGGTTGAGTTCCCAGTGGTAAAGAGACGTCTATGTGGAAATGACTATAAACAATTAGAATTCTCACACTGAATTGGGACAGAGGGAGGTCAGAACAACCAAAAAAAAAGATCTATTTCCTTGACATTTCTCTCTGGAGAGAGTCTTTTCTGCTTCCATATAATGGCACCCCACTCCAGTACTCTTGCCTGGAAAATCCCATGGATGGAAGAGCCTGGTGGGCTGCAGTCCATGGGGTCACTAAGAGTCAGACACGACTGAACAACTTCCCTTTCACTTTTCACTTTTCACTTTCATGCATTGGAGAAGGAAATGGCAACCCACTCCAGTGTTCTTGCCTGGAGAATCCCAGGGACGGGGGAGCCTGATGGGCTGCTGTCTATGGGGTCGCACAGAGTCAGACACAACTGAAGTGACTTAGCAGCAGCAGCATACCCCTTTTTAGAGATTGCCTTGTCCTCCCCCACATGGAGAGATCCTGATATATGGCATAATAATGGCGGTTCAGAGAAATTACTGTTTCACCTACTGAGTGATTAATATGAAATTAGTTACTGAAGCACTCAGTGGCACAGAAAAGATCAAGGAGAAATTTCGTTTTGTTTTAGAAAGAAAAGTACAAGATAAAATACTGCTTTGCATATATGGAGTACTTTTCATCTGAGAATCTTTACATACTCAGCAAGCTTAATTAATGAGAAAACCTCTGAGAAAGAGAGTGATAAAATAAGGTATACAGAGTCTTGTGTTCTGTTTCTGTGATTCTTTGAAAAATCAAGCTTGGTGTTTTCCTCTTTCATTAATGCATAAGTGTAGCCCCGTGTGGCAACCATGAGATGTTCATCTTTCCACTGAGTGATTTATCTAGAAAGTCTCCCACTTAGGCGGAATAGCAACCACACAACCCCACCCCCCCGCCCCCGCAACTTTATTGATGTCCTATGCTCTATTTGCAATGGATATCCGTCCCTGCCATCACAGTGCAGCAAGCATCCTGATAATCCAGTCTGCACCATCCCTAGAAAGATTGTTTTGTTACAGAATGGGGCATGTTATCTTCTTCATCAAAAATTATTCAAAACAAACATCCGTGAATCTGGGACTAACATGCATTGAAAGAGGATAGGCAGGGCCTCTTAACGGGTATCCTACTGTGTAATCTTCCTTTCATCTTCATTCAACATCCCTTGGAGATTCAAGCTCCCCTTTGCACAAAATATAAATTCGTCTCATTACTTATGTGTAGGGTACATAATTTGACCTAGTCAAAAGAGATATGCAATAATATATCATGACATTTATTTTCATCTGTTGTGACTTGACGATACTGTTTTTATGTCCTATACCTTCTTCTTCATATTTTTATCTTTTCTTCCTCCTCTTTACTCAAAGGGGGGGAAAAAAAAACCATTCTACCAAAAGGAAAATACCTTGAAAGATCATGGCTTTTAAAGATTTTTACAAAGAGTTTGATGTTCTGTAAAATAAAACTAGCTGCTGTGTGCAAAAACAGCTGTTTTTATTTGAAGAGGAAAAGATAGCGAATTCAGTTTTTATTTTTTCACTCATGTAGGCATTCAATATATATTTCTAGGCAGATATAGATCTTTCACTTTTAGCCCACAATCCTTTCATATTCTCTGAGCCCAGGTCTTCAGATCTATCCCCATCCTTTCTTGAGCCCTTCTTTCACCTCCTGGGCCAGCATTGTCTTACTTTTCTCCTCCTGTACTCAATGCACCTTATTTGCCCAGCTGTATGTGGTTGCCTTCTTTCCCCTTTAGTGGAGAACACCTCCTGACACCATCATATCACCGTCATCCACTAAGATGCCACAGTGACTTGTCCATTTTAACATGTAACTGGGAATTTAGGAGATCCAATCTGACACTTTCCAGATTAAATGTCAAATTTTCAAAATTCAGATGGGTTTGGAATACACTGAGCTGTATTTTACTGCTCTCATTCCCGGTAGTCTACACGGTACACTGATTAGCAGTAGCATTTTGTAATATCACTAAAGGCTTTAGTGCTGTGGAGTTCTGCCAGTAATGGTGTTTAATTCACTTATATGTGCCAATTCGTCTCTGTCAGGAGCCTATTAATTTCACTATTTTACTCTGTCCCTAGTCTCTGTATAATGAAACACAATGATCCCCATTTGTGTAACCAAAAACTTAGAGTCTCTTATAAATTATCTCTGATACCACTGCTTTTAGTGACCAGAAAGCCTCTGTATTTCTTTTTCATAGTTAAATCAATTTTTGCAAGCGCTTTTCTTTAGAAGAATACACTAAAAATCAAAGGCACCAAATAAGAAAGTCACAGACAAAGTATAAGATTCTGATGGGCTCTTTGACATGCATCCCTTTCCCAAGGTAGGCTTCTAGAATATTACACCAAAGATGGACTGTTCCCATGAACACAGCCCATTTATAGAGAAGAAATGTTAATAAAAATCAGCCTCTGACTCTGCAATCAGCCTAGTCATCAACAGACAAAATGTTTAAATAACTATAGCATTGCTATAAAAGTAAAGGTGGTGTTGTTTAGTTGTTAAGTCGTGTCCGACTCTTTTGCAACCCCATGGACTGCAATCCACCAGCTCCTGTGTCCGTGGGATTTCCCAGGCAAAAATACTGGAGTGGGTTGCCATTGCCTTTTCCAGGAGACACTGTAACAAATAAAATGTTAGTCATTCAGTCATGTCTGATTCCTTGTGAACTCATGGATTGTAGCCAGCCAGGCTTCTCTGTCCATGAGATTTTCCAGTGAAGAATACTGAAATGGGTTGCCATTCCCTTTGCCAGGGGACATTCCCAACCCAGGAATTGAACCTGAATCTCCCACATTGCAGGCCAATTCTTTATCGTCAGAGCCACTAGGGAAGCATATGTAACCAATAAAAGTCAGAAATATAAAATGAATCCTGTGGAGTTTGCTATTAGCACTTCTGCATGATGTGATCTTCAGTATCCAGAAAAGTGGCAGTTAAATAACTGACAAGAAGTAATTAACATGGATTCAGGAGAGTCTATCATTGTATAAGCATTTAAACTCACATATATCTTGTTCTACATTTTTTAGGATTGGAGCAAAACATCAGGAGCTAAGGGAAAAGCAGGCAAGAAGTCTTATTGATTATGCTACTGGTGCAATTGGGTCACTGCATGATATGGACGATGATGAAGTGGACCCCAACTATGCCAGAGTGAACCACTTCCGGGAACCATGTACATCAGCAAATGTCTACAGGTCTCCATCTCCACCTCGGGCTGGACCACTGGGCTACCCTCGAGATGGCCGTCCACTGTCTCCAGAGAGAGACCACTTGGAGAGTCTCTATGCCAAGGTCAACAAGCCATACCATCCACCAGTGCCAGCTGACAGGTAATGTAACTTATTGAAAGATGAATGTGGTTTTAATTCAGTAAGTTTCAAATCATCTCCACTGCTAAAGCAGATAAAAATATATCCTTCAACCTATTAAAACTGAAATGACATAGTACCCTTGACAAGTGCTATGCTTTGACCTACCCATAGGGTATCAGCCATCAAAAATAAAACAATTGCCAGTTATAAGGTGGCATGAATGAATAGCAGTAGTTGAGTTCATGAGGCAACAGGGAGCAATTTTTGAAGGAATGCTATAACAGAGAACTAGTGATGAAAACTTTGAAGGCATGTTATCCTTTCTCCTAAGAGTCCTACTATAAAAGACGGATTCTAGAAGATGGCATGACTCTTGAAGGTGAGGGATCAGAGAAGAAAGTGTTGATTTCTAAGTCGGTGTAATTGTAGATAACCTCTGAATTGCAGAAGACTTTGAAAAGATTGAGATTTTCTACTGAAGGCATGTGTGATCCTGTATAGATATTCCTGGGTGATCAGAGGTAGAAAAGGAGATAATCTTCGCAAAAGGAGTTTGATGAAGTAGAGGAAGATAAGAGGTGACAAGGCCAAGGATCTTAAGGTTTAGCAGCTGAGGAAAGAGATAATAGGACCATCTGTCAGTACAATCAAAGTAGGTAGGGAGCAGGATGATTCCAACCCCACCTCCTGCCAGAAGCAAAATGCCTCATTTCTTGAAAGGCTGGTATAAGAGAGTGTTAGTCAATATACATTGTTAGGTGACCCTTGGAATTACACACACAAGGAATGAGTTGACTGACCTTGGTTTAATCTGCTGTAACTTGAAGTCTGGAGGGAGGAGGTATGTGTGTGGTGGGGGAGGGGGGTGGCTGGGTGGCAAGCACAAAGAACTCTCATTCTAGATGAAAAAAAAAAGACTTGTTTTCCAGATTCCCTTTGGTCCTGACAACCACCCAGTCCCTATTAGTAACCAGCTTTTGTGTGATAGCATGATATATTGTATATGTTTACCGTTTACATTTCCCCAGCTGGGTGATATTATGCACTTTCAATTAGGTTGGGGAGAGGAAGGAAAATCATGGTGTTTTTATGCAGACTGTAAAGTGCAGCTTCACAAGACTGATTACCTTTCAGAGCCTTTCCAATAACCAAGTGGGAAGGAAGGAGCAATTTTTAATCCTTACTGTCAAGCTTCCAGGTTGATAGTATTAAAGAAAGATGGTCAAGTTTTTCTTTGGGATAAAATGAAAATATAAATTCCTGTGACTGTGTGAGAGGGTGTGAGACAGCCATAACAAAACTGTTAATTCAAAGGACTGATTAAGAGCTGGTCTTTTTCTCCCAAGCCTTTATAAAGGGTTGAATTTTTATCACATAAATGATGGTACCAAGCATGAGTCTCTTCTGGCCCAGACAAAAGCCAATCTTACCTTCTCTGAATCAGATAGGTCTTCATTGCAAACCCATTGACAAGTGCCCTCTGCTAGAATTCCAGTGCACAACTGTTTCTATGAACCTCCAAAGCCAATGTTTCTGATTCTAATTCCATGAAAATAAATACTAAGCATTCTAATTAAAAAAATTTATTGTTCAAATGCATGTGAAAAGGTCTGGGTTAAGCCATATTGAATAGGTTTTCTTACTTCTGTCTTCTTATCCACAATAACTAACATACCTTGTAAGTTTCTAAGAGGAGCATACACAGTTAGCACTTCTACTCAAATTTTGTCACCGAAGGCTTATTTTTCTTTCTAGATCATATGGCTATTCTTTGGAACACTGGGAGACTCTACCTGATACTAATTTTCACCCATGTAGATTTGACCTGGACAGAAATTTCTTAGGATAATTGTAACTGTAGCCACTATAGAATGATATTAGGAAAAAAAAAAAAAATATATATATATATATTTTTTTATTATTACTACATAGCCCAGACATGTGTAAAGAATATTCTTTCCTTTGGCTCTAACCTCTCTGTATTAATAAATGATCTAAAGTTCTTTAGGTGTAGTTTTAGACAGTTGTCATATTTTGGGGTAGCATATCAAAGTGTAACTATGCTCAGAATTATCTTTATTCTCTTCTTATCTTTAACCATATTTAAGATTTGTTCTGCTCCTTGTTCTTTAAATCTTAAGCAGTTTTTGCCTCAGCACATAATAAGCATTCAATAATGTTAGCTATCATCATCATCATTATTACTTGTTTTTATCAATGAAATTCTGAACTCTCCAACATGCCTGGGTCCTAGTAAGTCTAAGAAAGTTGCTGTGGCAATAGTGCTCATAGGCAGGAACTCTGAGCTCTAACCCTATCTTATTTACAGTTAGAGACCGGTCATTCATTTAGTCATCTATCCAGTCTTTCAGTCACTCAGTGAGTATTTGTGTTCTAGCTACTGTTTCAAGCTCTAGGAATGTTACAACGATGACTAAGAGGTGGTTCCATTCCAGAGAAAATTATATTCTAGGGAGGAGATCGACACATATAGAAATAGATAATTACAATTTAACGTAAACAGAAGAAAAAGACGCTTTTCTAACTCTGCTGCTCACGAAAGGTCTCCAAAAGGAAATAATATCTGAACTGGTTCTGGAAAGATTCATACAAATTGATCAGATACAGAAGAAAGATTGTTTTCCTTATAGACAAGTTAGCATGCACAGGGGTGAAGTGACCGGAAAGAACAGGGCACTTTAGGGAAGCTCAGAACATGGAGAGTGGATGGGAAGGAAAATGACAGAAGATGAATCTGGAAAGCAGATTGGAGCCAGGCTGTGCATGAATAGGTTCCATCCTGTATTCACACCTTATGATTGGTAGTAGCTGTCTGCAGATCTATGGTAAGAAGGGTTCTGAGGTTATGCTTGAAAAGTGCTGCCTTCCCTGGGCTACAGAAGAATGAGCAGTAGTATGTGGGTAGTGGGGAATCCTGTGTACAATGGGAACCATCAAAATGCCATAACTGGAGAATGAGCTAATAGATCTGTATTTGGAGGAAATAGCTCTGCCAGTTTGGTGGCAGACAAACAGGAAGATGGTTAGATGGTTAGACAAATTAAGATATGATTACAGTAGTGAGAGATGGCAAGAGTCTGGATTAAGAGAGTAGCACTGAAGACGGGAGAAAATAAAAAGCAGCCAAAAAACCGAAGCTTACAACTAGGAGACAGTTGTTTAGCAGAGACCAGAGGTAAGATCAACCTACCTAGACACAGCATCTAAACCTCACTTTTAGCCCTTCAGATCTTTGACATGGCTGCTATCACCTTCATTCACAAATATTTGTCGAACTCAAAACATGAGGCAGGCTCTGTGCTCAGAGCTGGCTTTACAAGGATGAAGAAAACAAGCACATAACCTTGAAAAGTATAGTCATTTCTTCAATATAAACTCCTTTGGCTATTTTAGTCTTATAATGCACATCTTTAGCCTTCTTAGTAGCCATATTCTGCCTACACTCAAGTCTCCTGAACTTATAACTGCCAACTGCCCTCTGTTGAGGATGCCATGCACAGTTGGGTACTGTGTTTCAGATACGGCCAGGAAAACACAGAAATCTTTGGGACTCTTAGATCCTTTGGTCTTAGTCCTTTACACTTGTTAATGCAGCCTAAACTTTTTTTATTAGCTGTCATTATTGGCTATATTGCACCAAGTTAAATATTTGCTTGTTGGGTTGGCCAATTTTTGTAGCCAATAAAGATATTTTAAAGTATTGATTTTTGTCCTCCAGTATATTAGCTAGCCTTGCTAGGTTTATACTATTCTCATATTTAATCAGTGTGGACTCCTGTATGTCATTGATAGGATCATTGATCAATGTCAAGTATAATCCCTGCAACTCATCACCTGAGACCTCCATTAATCAATGCTCTTTCGTATGTTCAGTTAACTATTAATCCAGTCTACTGTTTATCTGGTGTGCATTCTTGGTTCATCCATGAACATCATGGAAGACTGTCAGATATCTTACTGATACTAATGTACACTGTTTTTGCAAGAACCCTTGATTTACCAATCTAGTAGCCCTGACAAGAAAGGAAATTAATTGTTCTTGGTAAATCCTAGAGACAAATTTTTTCCTCTTCCAGGTTAGTGTCCATTTAGACTTAATTATGCAATAGAAAATTTGCTGTGGGCCACGTGATCAGTTCAGTTCAGTCGCTCAGTCGTGTCTGACTCTTTGCGACCCCATGAATCACAGCACGCCAGGCCTCCCTGTCCATCAGTATCTCCCAGAGTTCACTCAAACTCACGTCCATCAAGTCGGTGATGCCATCCAGCCATCTCATCCCCTATCGTCCCCTTTTCCTCCTGCCCCCAATCCCTCCCAGCATCAGAGTATTTTCCAATGAGTCAACTCTTTGCATGAGGTGGCCAAAGTATTGGAGTTTCAGCTTTAACATCAGTCCTTCCAAAGAAATCCCAGGGCTGATCTCCTTCAGAATGGACTGGTTGGATCTCCTTGCAGTCCAAGGGACTCTCAAGAGTCTTCTCCAACACCACAGTTCAAAAGCATCAATTCTTCGGCACTCAGCCTTCTTCACAGTCCAACTCTCACATCCATACATGAACCAGGTACTTAATATCTATTTGTTAAATACGTATTTGTTGACGGATAATATTGCAGCTGTGAAATTAAATTGACAATGCACAGTTCCTCAATATTCCAGTTAAATGACCTTGATTCCCCAGCAGATCTTCATCAATTTCTGTATGAAATTTTATTGAGCATCTGTTGTATTCTATAGGTCATACAAAGAAGTTTAGAGACTATCTTTGCCCTAAAGAAACTAAGTCTAAAAGCTGAAGCTGTCTCATAAATAAATAATTATATTAGCTTCTCTGGGGACTAAGATGGTAAAGAATCCACCTGCAACGTGAGAAACTTGGGTTCAATCCCTGAGTTGGGAAGATGCCCTGGAGGAGGGCATGGCAACCCACTCCAATATTCTTGTCTGGAGAATCACCGTGGACAGAGGAGCCTGGCTGCAGACCATGGAGTAACAAAGAGTTGGACACAACTGAACGACTAAGCATAGCACAAGCACAGTACATATTCTATTAGGGTCTTCCCTGGTGGCTCAGATGGTTAAGCATCTACCTGCAATGTAGGAGACTGAGGTTCGATCCCTGGGTCAGGAAGATACCTTGGAGAAGGGAATAGCAACCCGCTCCAGTATTCTTGCCTGGAAAATTCTGTGGGCACGGGAGCCTGGCAGGCTCCAGTTGTGACCCCAGTTTATGGGGTCACAAAGAGTTGGACATGACTGAGTGACTAACACTCCTTTTATAGAGATGGGAATACTAGACCACCTGACCTGCCTCTTGAGAAACCTATATGCAGGTCAGGAAGCAACATTTAGAACTGGACATGAAACAACAGACTGGTTCCAAATAGGAAAAGGAGTACGTCAAGGCTGTATATTGTCACCCTGCTTATTTAACTTCTATGCAGAGTACATCATGAGAAACGCTGGACTGGAAGAAGCACAAGCTGGAATCAAGATTGCTGGGAGAAATATCAATAACCTCAGATATGCAGATGACACCACCTTTATGGCAGAAAGTGAAGAGGAACTCAAAAGCCTCTTGATGAAAGTGAAAGTGGAGAGTGAAAAAGTTGGCTTAAAGCTCAACATTCAGAAAACGAAGATCATGGCATCTGGTCCCATCACTTCATGGGAAATAGATGGGGAAACAGTGGAAACAGTGTCAAACTTTATTTTGGGGGGCTCCAAAATCACTGCAGATGGTGAATGCAGCCATGAAATTAAAAGACGCTTACTCCTTGGAAGAAAAGTTATGACCAACCTAGATAGCATATTGAAAAGCAGAGACAATCACTTTGCCAACAAAGGTCCGTCTAGTCAAGACTATGGTTTTTCCTGTGGTCATGTATGGATGTGAGAGTTGCACTGTGAAGAAAGCTGAGCGCCGAAGAATTTATGCTTTTGAAGTGTGGTGTTGGAGAAGACTCTTGAGAGTCCCTTGGACTGCAAGGAGATCCAACCAGTCCATTCTGAAGGAGATCAGCCCTGGGATTTCTTTGGAAGGAATGATGCTAAAGCTGAAACTCCAGTACTTTGGCCACCTCATGCAAAGAGTTGACTCATTGGAAAAGACTCTGATGCTGGGAGGGATTGGGGGCAGGAGGAGAAAGGGACGACAGAGGATGAGATGGCTGGATGGCATCACTGACTCAATGGACGTGAGTCTGAGTGAACTCCGGGGGTTGGTGATGGACAGGGAGGCCTGGCGTGCTTCGATTCATGGGGTCGCAAAGAGTCGGACACGACTGAGTGACTGAACTGAACTGATGTATAGGATATATTATAAAAAATCATATGAAAATGCATATGCATTCAATTTGGCAAAGACCTAAGGCTATGGATTGGTCTTTCTAGCACCTTGTTTCAAATATGTTAATTTTTCAAAGGCTCATTTTCCTCACTGTAAATGGAAACAAAGGTATACACTGTTTCCTATTCATTGTTTGTGAATTAGATGAAATTATCCCAGTGCCTGGTACAATAAATGTTGACTATATTTAGGAATGTTATTATACTATATTACTGTATAATATAGTATTATACAGTAATTTTTACTGTATAATAATTTTGAACTGTATTTTACATTATTGGGCTATATATCAACAAGTTTATTGAATTAAATATAACTATTTAGGAGGGTTGTTGATTATATCTGGCTATTGACTCTTCAAAGTCATAGATTTGGAAAACTGTTAAATTCCATAGTCACGTGGTCAATGGTTAATTCCTAATTTCAGTCCGAACTCCTGCTGGCATGTTTCAGTCATCAAAAACAAAAAGTAGATGCAGTTATAAAGAGTGTGAGGAGAAAAGACAAAAAACTAGAAAACAGTTAAGATTCTCTTAGCTCAGTCTTATCACCAGCATAAGTGAAGAATGTACTTAGCTACTTTTATTACACAATTTAGCTACTATATCAGCTGTTAAATATCATGACTCATCAGATGTTCCTAGGCTTCCCTGGTGACTCAGATGGTAAAAAATCTCCCTGCAATGGGAGAGACTCAGGTTCACTCCCTGGGTCAGGAAGATCCCCTGGAGAAGGTAATGGCTTCCCAGTCCAGTATTCTTGCCTGGAGAATTCCATGGACAGAGAAGCCTGGTGGACTATAGTCCATGGGATCACAAAGAAACTGAGCGACTAACACATACGTTAGATGTCCCAAAGTTTGTCATCAGAACTAATGCTATCTTCCTTACCCCGTTATTCCTATGTTCATTTGGTTCAAAGTTGGGCTCAACATTGTCCACAGAATGGAGTAGCTGAATTTCTAGGGGCCTCAGAAGAGCTGTCAATAGCAATAGTGGATCCAGTCAGATCCTGTTTGGCTGTAAACAATAGAAAACCCAACTGATACATTTGTCTCAACTTTTAAAGAATGTAGGTGGTCCTGGCCCTCATAAAGTAGCCTGTTTTCATTTTTTTTTTTTTCTCCAATAGTTAGGTCTTTTTCTCATGTTGCCTCATAATTCTCAGATGGCTGTTGCAGCTCCAGACTTTATGTCCACTCTCCAAGAAGAAAGTACAGAAAAGGTATAAATGGCCAATGAAATGAGCCAGTCAGGTTCATCCCTTTGAAAATATTTCCCAAAAGACCCCAACAAATTCTCATTGTCAAAACCTGTGTTTATAAGTCTTTGAAGTTGCAACATGGTACTAAGAAATATTGTTTCATATTTCCAGTAAGCAAAGGGAGAAAGGAGTTTTAGTGGCTTTTAGGGAATCACTCCATGGAAACCACCACAGATTACCTCTAGATTATTTCTTTTCTTTTGTTTTTTTTTTACTTCTCTTTAATAACGCAAAAGTTATAGATTGCTGCTGCATAGCACTCTGTTCAAATATATTCTTTCTTTAAGTGAAGTCTAGTTGAGTTACAATGTTGTGCTAATTGCTGCTATACAGCAAAATTACTCACTGTATAACCCCCCCCAAAAAAATATTTTCATTAACTCCTCCTGGGAGGCTATTCTTATTATGTAGGTCCTCCTTTATAGCTGAGACAGACAGATCTCAGTCTGAATAACTTCTAATACCACTGAAGTAAAGCAAGGGGGGACATACACTCTTAGTTTCCTGGAAAACTAAAAACATACAGAAAAAGTCTGTTTGGGGAAATTCTAAGATAAGGATGATGAAATATAGAAAAAGTATTAACCGGAAAGCTTCCTGGCCAGCTATGAACTTTTCTTGCGCTCCTGGGACAATGAGGGATCATTGATGTCTCTTCCCCAAACAGTTTCTTGATATCAGAGGATTAATATTTCCCTGAGTCGCAGCTGTATCATGCACAATTGTTACCTCTGTTGATGTTTGTCCCCAGTCTTTCTCTCATGATTTTTCCTGTTAAATTTGCTTTCATTTCACTGCTTTTTTTTTTTCTCTCACTTCTGTTCACAGCTTTGTGAGGCTGTGTGTAGGGATTTGAACAGTGAACACAGTAGATTACTTGGAGATGTGCTTTTTAGTTTCTGCAAACAGAGCCAAATCAGTTTGGGAATCCCAGTGATAAATGCCATATCCATAGAGAGTTAAAATTCATCAGTTGAGCAAAGTAATCAGATTTTTTTCTTAAAACATATTACCATCAATTTTTAAGTGACTTTTAAAGAATAATGAGAAATCTCTTAATGAAAGAATCTATGGCCAGATAAGTGCTAATAGTAACTGATATACCATTAACTCTACTTTGCTCTATCCCCTCTCTTTCAAACTTGATGTCCTCATTAATTTTTTTTTTTTTTTCCATCTCTGAGAGCCCTACTCTTGGGACTCTGCTAGACTTATGTCTGCCTAAGTTGTCAGCTTCCAGGAGTGACAAATGTAGACAACATTCCCCTTTATTATGCATGAGCTAGGCAAGGAAACTTGGTACTCAGTGCCCATCCATTTCCAAGACCTCCACCTCCGTGCCATCCTCAATCACTGCTCGTAAGGGAGCACATTTGAGGAATGCTTGGCAAAGGGCTACTCTGATTTCTTAAGGCTGTCATGTAAGCACTGACTTGACTGCTTTTCAAACAAATGTCCTGATCCTTAAGATATATTCATCTGATTTATCCTGTTTACTAAGAGAGATGTGAGGGAATATACATAATTTTTAGACGTATAGATAACACAAATAGAATAGATAGAATTCAGAATCGTCTGTCCTCTGAAGGGATGCAGCTGACACATTAGTAATAGTGATGTGCTACGAGGAGGGTGGGCCAAAGGGGCTATAGAAGCCCCAAGAGAAGGGCACTGAGTGCAGATCTGGGTGGTCAAAGAAGGCTCCTTGGAATCTATATTGTGACCTAAAGAACAGGTAGAAATTAATCCGGCAAGCAGAAGAGCATACACAAAAGTCCAGTGAGAAGACGTGGTACATTTAGGGAACCGCATGTATCAGAAGAGCTAGAGTGTGGTATGTAAATTAGACTGCTGCTGCTGCTGCTATGTTGCTTCAGTCGTGTCCGACTCTGTGCGACCCCATAGACGGCAGCCCACCAGGCTCCCCGTCCCTGGGATTCTCCAGGCAAGAACACTGGAGTGGGTTGCCATTTCCTTCTCCAATGCATGAAAGTGAAAGGGAAGTCCCTCAGTCGTGTCCGACTCTAGCGACCCCATGGACTGCAGCCTGCCAGGCTCCTCCATCCATGGGATTTTCCAGGCAAGAGTACTGGAGTGGGGTGCCATTGCCTTCTCTGAAATTAGGGTGAGCTAGAGGAAAAAGATGCAGGTGAACTCAGGCCATGTTGTTAAAGGCCATATAATCTGAGATGTAGCATTTAGACTCAAGAGCTACAAGCAACCCTTGAAATGGAGATGGCTTGTTCATATTTATATTTTGAAAGATAACAGGAATTCTGTAGAGTAGGTATCTCTTTCAAGTGTGAAACTAGCAGCTCAGAGAAATTAAGAAACTTACCTGTAGTATTATGGGTTATACATTGACAGAGCTAGGATCCCAGCTCAGTTCTGACTCCAACATCCATTCATGAGCTTCCTGCTATGCTAGGGATTTTCAAACTGCAGGATGTAACCTGTTTGTACACCTTGAAATCAATTTAGTGGAATCAGGCAACATTTTTTTTTAAGAAAATAGGATTGACAAGAATAGAAAAGAGCATCATAGATTGTAGTAATAATTATTTCATAATTTCTTTAAGTTATATATGTGTGTAAATGCATATGAAAGTGAAAGTGTTAGTCGCTCAGTCATGTCCGGCTCTTTGCGACCCCATGGAACGTAACCAGGCTGCTCTGTCTATGGACTTCACCAGGCGAGAATACTGGAGTGGGTTGCCATTCCCTTCTCCAGGGGATCTTCCCAACCCAGGGATTGAACCCAGGTCTCCTGCATTGCAGGGAGATTCTTTCAACTCTGAGCCATATGTATACAGGGGATGTATGTGGGTGAATACTGGGACATGATGCAAAATACACTTATCACTGTAGATTGATGTTTAAAAGGCTGGAATTCACTAAACATGCAAAGAGCATTCATGTAGCTCCTCACCTGCCAGACACCCTGCCATCCTTCTCTCCCTCATTTATTCATTCCGTTAAAAAATATTAGATGTCCCATAGGTGCAAAACATCCTGCTCAAAGGTATGGAGGAACAAAGACGTATCAGAAGCCTTAGGTTTTGACCTACTTCTCTGCAGTAGTGCTAGATTTGTGTTGATTTACCACACTTAGCCCAAGCCTCTTGTGACCTGTGGTTTGCATTAATCTTTTAGGCGAAGCCACATACCTTTTCATTATATAATCTTTGCTGATGCTAGAGACAGAGTCTTCTTCATAATTTCTGTATTTAATGCAGTGAGTAATCAAGAATAGGCCATTGTTAGGTCAATTGCTTTCCTGTATTTATCCTTTCAAACAATAAATAATCAGTGGGATGAGAAAGCACAGTAAAAGCTAGTTTTAATGTTAGTACTTGTAAGTGTCCAACATCTTAAAGAGATGTTTTAATATTTATACGTGGTGGAACACTCTCCTCTCTGGAGAGCTGACTGGGAATTGATATGAACCCAGACAGAAATAAAATTCAAGAGCCATTGTTTTGCACAGATTTTCAATCACACCTGAGCAGCACTCTGGATTCCCTCAAACTTGGCCATTACTCGCCCTCTGATTTTCCCAATTGCCAAGACCTCTGAGCACAAGCCTAGGGGGAAGATTCTCTTCAGTGCAGATGGAGTAGATTTTCTATGTTAAGGTCAGTAGCTAGACTGGGCCCAAGCCATGCCCATTCTTAGAGCAAAGCCTGGTTGAATATCCTTATACCACTCCTTTTTTTCCTCATTTATATATTTTTATTTGGAAATGTTTATATCAGTACAGTTGTATATCTCCTTTTTATCTTTTTTCTGGTGTAGTATCCTCACCTATAGAATGAGCATGATTGCAGTACCTACATAACGCTGTTGTTACAAGAATTGAACTGAGTTTATACATGAACACAAAATAAAACAGAAATCAGCATCTGGCAGTTAATAAGGATCATTAAAGTTTAAGCTAATATTATATTTGTTATTATCTGGGCATTTATACCATTCTGCAGTTGAGTATTATTAATCCCCTAGGAATGAATTAAAATTGAGTGGAGGGCTCCAAATGTTCTTACTTCTGCATTTAGTAAATTTCTTTTCAGCTTCGGTGAACAGTTCTTGCCAGCATGACCTCATGTAGTTTTGTTTGCCTTTTTCATAACCATATGCTTATATTTATTATGTATAGCCATATTTGCATGTAGTTAGGATTACTTTTTAACTTTTTATTTTGAACTTTTTTTAAAGTAACAGGAAGTTAAAATATAGTTCAGAGAAGTCTCTTGTACCCTTGACCCAGTTTTCTCCAGTGGCTTCATCTTACATAACAATATGAAAATCAAGAGTTTGATGTTGGTACTATGTGTGTGTGTGGGTCTATTAATTTTACCACACATGTAACTACTTCTGTAATCAAGATGCAGAACTAATTCATCAACACAAAGTGATCCTTCTTGCTACCCCTTAATAGTTATACATCCTTCCCTCTGCCATCCCCAACCCCTGGAAGTCATTAATCTGTTTTGCATCTCTATAATTCTGTCATTTCTAGAATAATGAATAAATGGAATCACATAAATGGGGAAGTTCATGACTTTTTGAGATTGGCTGTTTTCACACAATTCTGGGAGATGGTGGAGGACAGAAGAGCCTGCTGTGCTCTTTGTGTCCATGGAGTCACAAAGAGTCAGACACAACCTAGCAACTTGTGGTCCATTCAAGTTGTTGTGGGTATCAGTAGTTCATTCCTTTTCATTGCTGAGTCTGTGCAATGGATGTACCACAATTAGTTTAATCATTCACCTAGTGAGGGACATTTTAGTTACTTCCAATATGGTAATAGAGCCTCAGTGAAAAATCACCAATAGATTTTTTGTGAGAACATTAGGTTTTCGTTCTTCCTTTCCAGTCTGCAAGTTTCTAACTTTATTTTCTTATCATGTCTTATTACAATGACTAGAACTTCCAGTTCTGTGTTGAACAGCAATGGCAAAAGTGAACTCCTTGACTTGTTCCTCATCTTGGCAAAGTGTTCAATCTTTCAACATTAAGTATCATGTTAGCTTAGTTTTTTATAGATGTCTTTATCAAGTTGAGGAAGTTCTCCTTCATTCCTAGTTTTCTGAGGGTTTGGTTTGTTGTTTTTTTTTTATCATAAATGGGTATTGTGGTTTGGGTAGTATTTTTTATTTTTTTCTGTTTCAGTTGATATGATATTATGACTGTTTTCTCTAGCATGTTAATTCATTGGCTTGCATTTATTACTTTTCAAACAGAGAATCACTTTGCATCCTGGAGTAAAACCCATGTGGTCATGGTATCTAATTCTTTTCATATATTACTAAGTTTTATTCGGTAATATTTCTATAAGAATTTTTGCATTTTATTCATGAGGGATATTGGTCTGTAGTTTTGGAGTGTTTTCATACTTTCATTGGGTCTGGTATCATGGTCATACCAGTTTCATTGAATGGGTAAAGAAGTGTACTTCTTTTTCTGGAAGAAATTATATAGAAATGATGTTAATTCTCCTTTAAACATTTGGTTTCAGAATTCTCCAGCAAAACCATCTGGACCTAAAAATTTGGGGGAGGTTTATAATTATGAATTCACTGTCTTGATAATTATAAGGCTGTTCTAATTATATCACGTGAGTTGTTATAATTCTTACTTTTCTAGGAGTTGGCTGTTTGAATTGTCAAAGTTACATATATGGAGTTGTTTGTAGTATTCTGTTTTATTCTATTGATAGTATATTTCCTTATTGAACAACAGAGTCAGTAGTAATATCCTCTGTTTCATTGCTTATTTTAGTATCTTTTATTTTTTCTTTGTCAGTCTGATTGGAAGTTTGTTAATTTTATTGATTTTTCAAAAGATTGATTGAGGGTAGGAGGAGAAGGGGACGACAGAGGATGAGATGGTTGGATGGCATCACTGACTCAACGGACATGGGTTTGGGTGGACTCCAGGAGTTGGTGATGGACAGGGAGGCCTGGCATGCTGCAGTTCATGGGGTTGCAAAGAGTCAGACACGATTGAGCGACTAAACTGACTGACTGAGCTATTTTATTTTATTTCCTCTATTACTTTTCTGTTTTAAATTTCATTGATTTATGTTCTTCATTATATCTTTTCTTCTGCTTAATTTATGTTTTTTTTTTCTCTCTCTCTCTCCCTTTTTCCTAATATTTTGCAGTGGGATCTTAGATTATTTGAGACTTTTTTTTTCTTTTCTAGTGCAAGCATTTAATTCTATAAAATTCCCTCTCAGCATTTCCTTGACTATATCTTATAAATTTTGATATATTGCATTTTCATTCTCATTCAGTTCATTTACTTTTTTCAATTTCCTTTGAGACTTTCTCTTTGATCCATGGATTATTTAGAAGTATATTTTCTAGTTTCCAACATTAGGAGATTTTCCTATTGTCTTTCTACTCTTAATATCTACTTTTACTCTTTGATCAGAGAACATGCTCTGTAGAGTTTTTACTTTCTGTTTTAAAGTTAAAATTAGCCTCCTAATTGTAGATTTATATTCTTGTCAATTTTTGCTTTATGCACTTCGAAGCTTGTTATTAGGTACATACAAATTTAGGATTGTCATATACTCCTAGAGGACTAACTCATATTATTTATGACTCATCTCATTTTATTTCTAGTAATTATTGCTGCTTTAAAGTCTACTTTGTCTGATACTGGGCTTCCCTCATAGCTCAGTTGGTAAAGAATCCACCTGCAATGTAGGAGACCCCAGTTCAATTCCTGGGTCAGGAGAATCCCCTGAAGAAGGGATAGGCTACCAACTCCAGTATTCTTGGGCTTCCCTTGTGCCTCAGCTGGTAAAGAATCTACCTGCAATGCGGGAGACCTGGATTTAATCCCTGGGTTGGGAAGATCCCCTGGAGAAGGGAAAGGCTACCCACTCCAGTATCCTGGCCTAGAGAATTCCATGGTGTATAGTCCATGGGGTCGCAAAGAGTCAGGCACATCTGAGCAACTTTCACTTTCACTTCACTTTCACTTTGTCTAATATTGATATAGCTATATTATCTTCCTCTTGCTTAGATTTTGCTTAGGATATTTTTTCACTTTTTTACTTTCACTATTTCTAGATCCTTATATTTAAAGTTGCATCTTTAAATATATTTACCTATATTTATCTATTTTTAGATCCTTATATTTAAAGTTGCATCTTTTGTAATTTTGTTTTCCTATCCAGTCAGATAATATCTGTATTTTAACTGTAGTATTTATGCTGTTTATATTTAATGATTCTGCCTATATAATTTGATTTAAATCTTTATTTCACTCTTCATTTTCTATTTGTTCCACCTATTCTGTGTTTATTCTTCTCTGTTTTCTTGCCTTTTTCAAGATTATCAATCATGCATTTTGTGTGATTCAGTTTTTTTACTTGAGTTTTTATACTTTCTTTTATTCTTCTTTTAGTACTCAAGAAATGATAACACACATTTTGATTTATTATAGTCCAAAATAAATTTGTACTTTTATCATTTATTGAACAATGTATGGAACTGGGAACACTTTTATCATAATTTACTTTTTAGGCTATGTTTTCATGTATTTTAAATCTGCACATATTTTGAACCCTGCAATACAATGCAACTTGTATTTTATATATTAACTATTTGTGTACTTTATTTCTTTTTGTCCTTGTTTCTTTTTGAATATCTTTGTTTCTATCTGTGACACTATTCCCTTTTCCCTTTATAACTTACTATGGTATTTCTTACAATGTGGCAAAGCCTCTCGGTTTTTGTTTTTAAAAAATGCTTTTATTTCACATTAATTTTTTAAGGATTTTTCTTTGGGTATGTAAGTTATCAAGGGCTTTTTTTTCCCCTGTTAGTTTTTAAAAGATATCATTCCATTATTTCTGGCTTTCCATGTTTTCATCAAAGTCTGTTGTCGGACTGCTGTTACTCCTTTGAAAATGATCTATTTTTTTTGTCTTTTATTTATTTAAAATTTTATGTCTTTTGTTTTTCACCAGTTTTACTGTGATGTGTATGTATCTGTGTGTGTGTGTGTAGTTTTGTTTAAACAGGGTTAGAATATGTAGAGCTTCCTAAATCTGTAATTTAATGTCCTTCATCAATTTGGAAAATCCTCAGCTATTGTCTCTTCAAATGTTCTCTGTGCTGTTTCTTACTTTCTCTTTTCCTTCTCAGACTCCAATAACACAAAAATATTAGACTATTTTGTGCATGTACATATTCCTTGCTGACTGTTCAGTGCTTCTTTTTTTTTCCCCTGTGTGTTTCAGTCTGGTTATTTTTGAATGCTTTGTCTTCCAAAATAATAATTTTCCACTTGGTTTTCAGTCGTTTGGCCCTATCTCCTGGTATGCATTAATCAAATGCTAGACATAGTGCTTGGAATATTGTAGAAATAATCTCAGGTTGATGTTATCTTTCTCCAGAGAGAATTTGTTTTTGCTTTCTGGCAGGCAGTTACAGTGGAGGCATAATGCCTTAATCCACTCTTGGATTTAGGTGGCTAGAAACTGGAATTTTAGTTGTTGTGAGTGTAGTCTATTTGTAGTTTATCCTTAGCCTTTCTGGGATCTGAACTGGAAAGCCAGGTTGTTTACCAGGCCGTCCTTCTTTAGCAGACATAAACTCTAATTTCTGTATTCTCAACACTATGAGAATGTCAAAATTTCTGCTCAGTCTACGAGTCTCTTAGCCACTAAACTCTGCTCAATTTTTTAGCACTTGATTCTGTGCTACTTATGAATTAGCAAGTGACTTGCAGAGAAAAGTACCACAGTTTATTGGACTTAATTCAATGTGCTCATTTGCTTTTCAGAATCAGTCTTAGCCCCTCAAGTTCTGGCTGCTTTGGGAGTTCTCTGATGCCACAATGCCATCAAGTAGGTTTTTTCCCCTAATTGATCCAACTTCTGTAGTTTCTCTTATGAAAATGAGACTACAACAAGCTATTTCATCATTATAAAAAATGGAACATCCTTTTTTTTTTTTTTGATGTTGGTGTTGATAATGTCATTTGATGGTTAATAGTCATTGTTGTTAGAGGATTAAAAAAACTAAGATATATGATAACCACATGTAAGGGTGTGATACATATTATAGCACTCATAAATGATTTGACATTTGAACCTAAATATACACTGATTTTGAAAAAGTTATAGAAGAGATTGATCATCAGTGTTCAGTTTTTTTCATGTTGTTCTCTTTCGCTCAGGCCCCAGAGAACAGCCAGCATCACTGTTGTGCTCTTGAGTGTTGGTCTCATGAATTTTATATTAGTGGCATTTCTAAAGGCTACTTCTCCTTACCATGCTCTCACTCAGAGACCCTGCAGGCCATCCTCACCATTTCAGTGACCATATTTAGCAAGTGGGAGGATGGGTTTGTTTGCTTCTCTTGCAGCTCATGCCTCACTATTCTTCCATAGAAAATAACTAATCTGTTGGTGCTCAACTTGAGTCCTTTCTCCTCTTAACTATTTTCCTGTATTCTGCCACAGTTTTCCGCTCACTGAAATGTTGCTACAGCCTTTTTCTTCTGGCAGTGAGACCAGTGTTGGAAAAAGCTTGCAAGTATCTTATGAATCGGATTCTCTGGGCACTTATGTGAGTGAAAACTAAAAAATGCCAAGAAGAAGAAACAGAACTAGATCTAAATGTTTCAGAAATTTAGGACATTATAGTACCAAAAGGCTTGTATATGCTTAATTCTAGTTTAAAGTCTGGAAAACAACTTTTATGAATATATGTGATTTCCAAGTCTTAAAATTAATTCACTGGAAAGCAAAACATGTAAAGCAGTAGACATCAGCAGTAATTTTTAGATGACATGAGTCTACATGCAGTTTTGAAGAGGCTCTGTTTATAAATTCTCTTTGGGTCATTTTATTTTTCTGAGAAGGAATTTCTTCAAACTTAGCTACATCAGATAGAGTATGTCCAGAATCTGCTCCAATGTGGGTTTTAGGATCTAGAGGCATAATATATATAAGGATTCTCAAGACTAATGATGGTGATAGTGATGATGGTGATGATGATAGCTAATAACAGTGTTTACTGAACGCTTAATATGTGCTCAGTACTGAGATATTTACGTGCATTGTATTGCCTCTTGAGAAGTCTCTGTCTATTCGTTACTACTCTTGAGGTTATCCTCTCTCTCCTAGTGTTCAATAATATGGAATTTGAACTTGGGTGTAAATGATAGGTATAAATCCTAACTCTACCACTGTGTGATCCTTGGTCATAGTATGTGACATCCTTGAGCCTTCACCTCTAGGGTGAATGTGATACCATGTCTCATAGGATTCTTGGATATTTGAAGAGTTAATACATGTTAAACCCATAGCACAGTGGCTGGCTCATAGGGAGCGCTCAACAAATTTGGGCCATTAGTTTTTTTCTCACTTTTTTAACCAGTGTTGGTTAGGATGCCCTTCCCTTCACTAGATCAGTCAGCTAGAGAAAACAGTGAATAGAAATTTCTAAAAATATGAGGAAGGAAAGGAGATTATAGGAACGTTTAAGGATGTTAAAGCTAACCTCTCAGGCCAGGGCTTAGGAAACATGGTTCTTTTACTCTTCTTTGAGTTACATAGAATTTACTAGTTAATGACTCTCTATTTATTCAACCAATATTGGTTTTACCATAGTTCCTACTATCATGGAAATTAAGATCTACTAGAGGAGACAAATATTAAATAATTTTAACTACTTCTTGAGTATACCTAAGGAAAAATACAATGTACTGTGAATGTATTTGATGTTATGAAGGATTAACTGAGAAAGTGACATTTTAAGTTGAGACTTGGAAAAGTGGAGTAGTCGGAAGTTTGTCAGGGAGAAAGGACTGAAGGGCCTTTCAGACATAAGAGCAACGTAGGAGAAAGCCCTGATGTGGAAAGGAACTTGGATGAAGCTTGTGAAGGAGCTTGGGAAGAGGTGAAACAAGGTCCTCTTACCAATACCAGGCAGAGAACCAAAGCTTAGTAACTGGATGAGTTAATCATTCTGCATTCTTCATTCTCTTCATCATACCAAGAGATATGCCCCTGCACAGATCACAGCATAGAAAAGGTGCCCCCGTTTTCTTCAACATCACATCTCAGGATACCCATTATTATCAGCCTATTCAGGAACGTGCACCTCCTAGCTCCAAGAAATCTGACCTATTTCCCACCCACCCTATATCACTCACTCACAGGGCTATAAGATGCCTTATTAATCTGATAAACTTAAGTCCTACAGTTAAAGATCAACTATTAATTTCATGCAAAGATGGGCTCAATAAAGGACAGAAATGGTATGGACCTAACAGAAGCAGAAGATATTAAGAAGAGGTGGCAAGAATACACAGAAGAACTGTACAAAAAACCAAGATAATTCACAACCAAGATAATCACGATGGTGTGATCACTCACCTAGAGCCAGACATCCTAGAATGTGAAGTCAAGTGGGCCTTAGAAAGCATCACTACGAAAAAAGCTAGTGGAGGTGATGGAATTCCAGTTGAGCTATTTCAAATCCAGAAGATGGTGCTGTGAAAGTGCTGCACTCAATATGCCAGCACATTTGGAAAACTCAGCAGTGGCCACAGGACTGGAAAAAGTTAGTTTTCATTCCAATCCCAAAGAAAGGCAATGCCAAAGAATGCTCAAACTACGGGACAATTGCACTCATCTTACACGCTAGTAAAGTAATGCTCAAAATTCTCCAAGCCAGGCTTCAGCAATATGTAAACCATGAACTTCCAGATGTTCAAGCTGGTTTTAGAAAAGGCAGAGGAACCAGAGATCAAATTGCCAACATCCACTGGATCATCGGAAAAGCAAGAGCGTTCCAGAAAAATCTCTATTTCTGCTTTATTGACTATGCCAAAGCCTTTGACTGTGTGGATCACGAGAAACTGTGGAAAATTCTGAAAGAGATGGGAATACCAGACCACCTGACCTGCCTCTTAAAACACCTGTATGCAGGTCAGGAAGCAACAGTTAGAACTGGACATGAAATAACAGACTGTTTCCAAATAGGAAAAGGAGTACGTCAAGGCTGTATATTGTCACCCTGCTTATTTAACTTCTATGCAGAGTACATCATGAGAAACGCTGAGCTGGAAGAAGCACAAGCTGGAATCAAGATTGCCGGGAGAAATATCAATAACCTCAGATATGCAGATGACACCACCCTTATGGCAGAAAGTGAAGAGGAACTAAAAAGCCTCTTGATGAGAGTGAAAGAGGAGAGTGAAAAAGTTGGCTTAAAGCTCAACATTCAGAAAACGAAGATCATGGCATCTGGTCCCATCACTTCATGGCAAATAGATGGGAAAACAGTGGAAACAGTGTCAGACTTTATTTTTTTTTTTTGGCTCCAAAATCACTGCAGATGGTGAATGCAGCCATGAAATTAAAAGACGCTTACTCTTTGGAAGGAAAGTTATGACCAACCTAGATAGCATATTCAAAAGCAGACACATGACTTTGCCAACAAAGATTCGTCTAGTCAAGGCTATGGTTTTTCCTGTGGTCATGTATGGATGTGAGAATTGGACTGTGAAGAAGGCTGAGTGCCGAAGAATTGATGCTTTTGAACTGTGGTGTTGGAGAAGACTCTTGAGAGTCCCTTAGACTGCAAGGAGATTCGACCAGTCCATTTTGAAGGAGATCAGCCCTGGGATTTCTTTGGAAGGAATGATGCTAAAGCTGAAACTCCAGTACTTTGGCCACCTCATGCAAAGAGTTGACTCATTGGAAAAGACTCTGATGCTGGGAGGGATTGGGGGCAGGAGGAGAAGGGGACGACAGAGGATGAGGTGGCTGGATGGCATCACTGACTCGATGGACATGAGTTTGAGTGAACTCCGGGAGTTGGTGATGGATAGGGAGGCCTGGCGTTCTGCAGTTTATGGGGTTGCAAAGAGTCAGACATGACTGAGTGACTGAACTGAACTGAACTATGCTGATTAATGGTCCAAGGCAATGGTTCTCAAATTTGAGTTTGCAAAAGAACCTGAAGGGCTTGTTAAACCACAGATCTTGGCTCCATCCCAGAGTTTCAGATATAGTAGGTCTAGGATGGTGCCCTAAAATTGACATTCCTGACAAGTTGCCTGGTGATACAGATGCTGCTGGCCTGGGTTCTGTACTTGTTGAATCACTAGTTTAAAGTGTCGTTCTTCTTTCAGCAGGTTGCTGTTATTATTGTTCAGTTGGTAAGTCATGTCTTTGCAACTTCATGAACTACAGCACACCAGGCTTCCCTGTCCTTCAGCAGGTTAACAATCACCATTAGTTCCTTAACTCAAATCAGACCTATACATTGTGTGTCACTGCTGCATTTGCCTAATGAAACCATACCTTTCTGTAGGCAAGACTTACCTTAAGTATCTGTATTCACAGTGCTTGGGACATCATAGGTACCCAATGCATGCTGATTAAATGAGTTGGTTAATGAAGGAATCACTCAATGGATCTGGTTCAGTGGATTTTATACATTATCCTTTGGAAAGCTCACATGATTCCTTTCAGTCTGAAAGGCCTTCTTGGAGAATAAATTATTGCCATTCTCTTTGAATATAACCTCAGAAATTCTGGAGTCAAAATATGCTTGCATTTTAAGTACCTACTTGGATTAAAAACTGAATTGCCGACAGGATTACATAATGCCAAGTTTGCTGAGGCCCAAACTGCTTATGTGCAGGTTTGGTTCTGAGTTCTTTTGTCAATCAGTACATTTCTGTGTCTAATTGCAATCTTAAATGTTTTGGGTTTTTGTGGGGTTTTTTTGACACCTGCACATGTTATTTTCAGTCAAAACCAGCTTTGGTAATTTGCACAGGTATAATATAACTAAAATGAGACTCATAACCACCGATGTATCACCTACATCATATGGGTAATGAATTCAGAGGTGCTGTACCTCAATTCACATTGTGATTCAGAAAACGGTCTGCTCTTTTTCCCATTTTCACTCCTACAGTGTTGTAAAACATTTTTAATGAACACTGTAACATTTTTTCTCATTCCAGGAACATGGAGTTTTAGTCGATGATGCAACATAATTTTCATTTGGAATTCTTTATATTTGTCTTTCGAATCCTTATATTTGGATAAAGGAAAAAGAAAAATGCCCAAGATTATCATAATTCTCCAAAATATTATATTTATAATCTGAAAGCATATTACTGCCACCAATCAAATCATAGTCTAGTTCCTGAAGTTCGGAGCTGGTTTTGATGTGGGCCATCCATCAAATCTCAGACATGAGCCAGGCCCTGGCTTATGGATCAAAGCCTTCTATGAACTATGATGAGCCAACCTGAACAAATTCTGTGCCCAGGTTTTAGCTTAGACTTTGACCTCCGTGGACACCTGTAACATTGCAAATTACTTCTCTCTAGGTACTAATAGAGTACTAGATAGAGAAAAAGGTTTTTTTAGCTTCAGCTGACCTTTAGTTTTTTGTTCTATCCCCTTATTTGTTTTGAATGTATTCACCTAATTCAGGCCAACTACCAAAAAACGGGTGTGCTGCTGTATTTGTTTGGTGCTAGTTGCCCAGTGCTAAAGAATAACTCAGAGAGGACATTTCCTATTCTTCTTGAAACATAAAAGTTGAAGAATTTTAACAATGGATCCAAAATATCATTGCAAAAGTGTGCTCACTTAGGGGAACTCAGCTGAGAGGATGCGCATTCCCAGACACATGTCACCTTTGAGCATTCAGGGTAGCTGTGGCCTGGCCAGGCACTACCTTGCGGCCTTTCAAGAGGCAGCTGAATGATGCTAGTGTTAACATTTTACTGTGCATTAATTCTTTATTAAAAAAAAAAAAAAACTGTCATTTAGCTTTAAATGCTAATATGCATATGGTTAATTAAGAACCCAAAATTGGCTATAAGCTTGGTGAGCTCTAAGAACAGGGAGAGAGAGATCATTACACTTCTGCTCATAGTTAGCTATTTGTGAACCAGCTGATAATGTGCAAAATTAAGATTTCGTAAGTGGCATTTGAAATGAATAGTTAATGGCTGAAGATTAATTAAACAGTCAGAGTTGCTGAAGAAAAGCTGTTTAAAATTATGTTTATAGGCCAGTCACTTGCACACTGCAACTGAAATTCTGATAGACTCTGCCTTTTCTGTTTACCAAGAGCGTTTTAACAAAATAGGCCTTGCCAACTAGGGAAGCCCACCCTTCTCACACACCTTACAACCTGGTCATAGCTTCAGGGGACATTCCTTTGGAGTAAAAGCCTCCAAGTGGGAAAATGGGCCAGCAAAGTATCTTACTGAAGAAATCTTCACTAACGCCTTCATCCCAGGTAACCAGGTATATTTTATTTCCTTCCTGTGTGCTGCGTGATTCTGAGTTAGAGTAGGCAGAACCCATCGGGTTTTTAAGAAGCTACTCTTTAATTCTGTGAGAGAGACAAAACAAGTGCAGTGTATTGTTTTCCACCTGTAGTGGGTATTTCCTGTAGTCTGAAACAGTAGACATCTTGGTATATGGAAACACCTATTTTTTTTTTTTTTTTTTAGTGCATCTGTCTCTATCATAGGTTCCCTGGGGTAAAGGTTTGCCTTGCACATAGCAGGTGCTATAGAAATATTTGTTGAATGCATTTGTCATCAGTTCAGTTCAGTCGCTCAGTCGTGTCCGACTCTTTGCGACCCCATGAACAGAAGCACGCCAGGCCTCCCTGTCCATCACCAACTCCCAGAGTCACTCAAACTCATGTCCATCGAGTTGGTGATGCCATCCAGCCATCTCATCCTCTGTCATCCCCTTCTCCTCCTGCCCTTAATCTTTCCCAGCATCAGGGTCTTTTCAAATGAGTCAGCTCTTCGCATCAGGTAGCCCAACTGTTGGAGTTTCAGCTTCAACATCAGTCCTTCCAGTGAACACCCGGGACTGATCTCCTTTAGGATGGACTGGTTGGATCTCCTTGCAGTCCAAGGGACTCTCAAGAGTCTTCTCCAACACCGTAGTTCAAAAGCATCAATTCTTCGACGCTCAGCTTTCTTTATAGTCCAACTCTCACATCCATACATGACCACTGCAAAAACCGTAGCCTTGACTAGATGGACCTTTGTTGACAAAGTAATGTCTCTGCTTTTGAATATGCTCTCTAGGTTGGTCATAACTTTCCTTCCAATGAGTAAGTGTCTTTTAATTTCATGGCTGCAGTCACCATCTGCAGTGATTTTGGAGTATCTGTCATGCTATGCTATGCTATATATATGCTATGCTATATAAGTTAGTCGTGTCCGACTCTGTGCGACCCCATAGACGGCAGCCCACCAGGCTCCCCCATCCCTGGGATTCTCCAGGCAAGAACACTGGAGTGGGTTGCCATTTCCTTCTCCAATGCATGAAAGTGAAAAGTGAAAGTGAAGTCACTCAGTCGTGTCTGACCCTCAGCAACCCCATGGACTGCAGCCTTCCAGGCTCCTCTATCCATGGGATTTTCCAGGCAAGAGTACTGGAGTGGGGTGCCATTGCCTTCTCCAGTATTTGTCATAGCTCAGCTCAATAACTATTGAATAAAGAAGTGAAAGGGCTACTAAAAAGTTTGGTAGCAGGATTTCAAAGGCTCTTTTAAATGTCTTTGCATCCATCCAACTAAATGGTCACCTACTCTTCTGTACCAGCTGTTCATGAGTGGCTGTGCATGACAGTTCTCAGGGACCATAGTTTAGTGGAGGAGACACAAACACAGGAACAAGTACTGTAAACCTATCGCAGCCGCACTGAGCATGGAGTAGCCAAGACAGGGATTTAGGAATCTCAGGGTGTGGGTGGGGTCAGTCAAGAGCGTATTTTCCTGTAAATTTCAAGTAAAATAATTCTAGTGATTTAAAAAATATATTAACATTAAAATGTGTGTTTTTCTTTTTGAGTGTATTCAGTTAAATCCCCTGTGACTAGGCAGAGGATTCAAATCCTACAGGCCAGACAGTTGTGGCTACTGTTTGAAAGTTCCCCAGGGATGGAAATCCTGCAGCCTCCCTTGGTATTCTGTTCTAGTGTTTAGCCACCCTTCTAATCAAGAAGTTAATCCTATTTCCTCTTTTTCAGCCTTCTTTGGGTTGGTAGAACCTGTAAATGCCCATGAGACCCCTCGGAAGCCTTGAGAAGTTAATTAGTCAACACCAGGCTGCTCTTGGTTCAGCAAGATGCCTTGTAATTTGAGACTTGTACCTACACTGTAGTGCTGAGATGACTTTGTGATCTCTCTAACAAGTCGAAATCAGTTTGCTCCTGGTTTAAAGAAAAGGAGAGCAATTTGACATTTTAGCATGTTTTTAAAAGGTTGCCTTTATTACATTTTCATCTGCATTGTCTACTTAAAACAATTGAAGTTTAACTTAATGTCATATAACACAGAAAGCAAATTGCAATGGTTGGTAAGAAATAAAATCAAGAATTATTAATAATGATTTGTTGTTTAGTCGCTAAGTCATGTCTGAATCCTTTTGCAACCCTATGGACTGTAGTGTGCCAGTCTCCTCTGTCCATAGAGTTTTCCAGGAAAGAATACTGGAGGGGGTTGCCATTTCCTTCTCCAAAGGATCTTCCCAACCCAAGGATCAAATTCATATCTCCTGTATTGGCAGGTGGATTCTTTACCACTGAGCCACCAGGAGATAGCCAACACTAACATTATTGAGAATTTGCTGTAGCTGAATGCTGTATTCACTGCTTTACATGTGTCATTTAACCTTCTGACCATCTTTACTATTCCCAAAGTACAAATGAGGAATCTTATTTGCAGAAAGGGTAAGGAACTGGCCTGATGTCATCAGGGGAGGGGCAAGATTTCTACCTAGTTAGCCTGAATCCAGAGCTGTGATAGACACTCAACCACCACCCTGCTATGTTGACTTTTGTATTCTTTTTTTTTCTTTTAAGTTATTTTTCTTTCCCTAAAATTCTTTTTCATTATCTAGACTCTTTTATCCCCCACGAGTATAAAGCCCAAATCTATAAACTTTCCTTGAGGACAGTAATAGCACTCTCCTGAATAGCAGTCCCCAGGTCACCGGCAGCGCTTGCTGTAATTACGGGCGGCTGAGTGGCAAGTCATTCTACTTTAAGAAAGGCAGTATCGGTTCACTTTAGAAAAACTGATAATTCAAAGCTTTTTCCATTCTGGTGAAAATCGAATGATGCAAAAGGAAAGAAAACAGGTCCTTCTGGGAGAAAATCTGCCCTGTTGAAGGAATGGGGTAAAAACTTGTGTGCAGATGTCAGAAGCATCTGGGGAACAGTGATATCCAATAATTGCAGCTAAAAGCTGCATTAATTGACCAGTGATGGGTTGAAAGCTGCCTCCAACGAGGATCCCTAACTCGCTGGTGCTCTTTTCATAAGCAGGGTGAGAGGCGGGAGGTCACCCTCCGTGGGGTTCTCCAGATAAGAAGTAAGCAGCTATGACAGAGAAGTCTATTTCTACAGAGGAAAAGCTTGGCTTTCCAACTGCTGCCTTCAGATCACCTGGGGATCCTGTTAAAAAAAAGGTTTTGACTCCAGAGGTCCAAGGTGAGGCCTGAGATTCTGCATTTCTGACAAGCTCCTGGGTGACTGATGCTCACCCAGCTGGTCCAGGGACTACACTGTGATGAGCAAGGGCATGGGCTAGAGTAAGGCAGTGGTTCATTATTGTTGGTTTTAAAAATCATTTCCATTGAATACGTGGCAGATCTTTTTATAACCTTCCAAAGTTTCAGCTGTCATTTCCTCACGTCGGGGAGATGTGTGAGAAAGCACATTCATGTACAGGTCAGAATATTCTTGGCTCTGTTTGGGATTCTGTTTCCTGGAAGGGAGAGCATGACTTTCTCTTTGTCTTACTTGTATTGTAAAAGCTGCAGTCTGCGTCACTATCCCTGCTTTGACCTCTTGCTGCACTCAGAGTAGTTTGGACCTTCGCTTCATGCTTTGTCTCCACAATTGAATAAGCATAAATTTTAATTTCTTCCCCAAGCACTGTTACAGATCTGCCAAGATTAGTTTTATCAATACAAATAAGTAATCCATTTTTCCCACCACACCCCATTCAATTAAGAGTCTCAGTGGTTCTGTTAATTCCATCATTTGCTTTAAAGCCAGTTACATTAAAATCATGTGGTTTATGCTCATATTTGTGTATTGGTGTTACTTTAACTAAATACTGTATTTTCTCATAAGAGTATCATCCTCATTGAATTACATCCTAAACAAGACAAAAGTTTCTAGGGTATGTCCTTTGCCACAGTCTTGTTTGAATGCCTTTATTTTAGATTAAATTATTTATTTCTTTTTTGAATAACAAAAAGAAGTAGACATCACTGGAGCCATTTGCAACTTAGTGAGAAGAGAGGATAAAAAGCGTTTTTTTTGTGGGAGTTGGGTCACATATTGATGTGTTTATTAATTATGTGAGATGCTACTGAACTGTAATAAATGGGAAAATGTTCTGAATTAAGGAGACTTTTCTTTGTGTGGGGAACAGTCAAAATCGGAACAGAACCACAAGGCCTGGTATCAGGACAGTGGAGCTGTTTGACTTCAGGTTAGAGCAGCTCTGTCCAATAGAAATATAAGGTGAGCCACACATGTAATTTTAAAAATTTTGTAGCTCCATTTAAAGAGGTAAAATTAATTTCATAATGTATTTTACTTGACCCAATATATGTAAAATGTAAGTTCAACAAGTATTCCAAACAGTTTTTACAGAGCTATTTTATATTTCTTTTTTCATACCAAGTCTTTGAAATCTGCTGTATTTGTTATACTTTACAGCTCATCTCAGTTTGACTAGCTGCATCTTAAGTGTTCAGTAGCCCCTTGTGTTTATTGGCTGCCAGGTTGGATAGCATGGAATCCCTTCAACATTACTCCCAGTGATGGCTGATGCTTCAGTTTGAAGTTTTTCAGATACTAGCATCCAGAGTAAGGGGAGAACCTTCTCATTTTAGGTAGTTCTGATGGCAGAAAACATTTCTTTAAGTTTAACCCCAAACTTCTGCTAGATAAGACTGACTGTTCCTTCTCTCACAGAGTTTACAGACTAGAGTAAGAAAAAGACATGTAAATAACGCATTTCGCATTCTAGGAAACAGACAAATCTGTCAGCCCTACCTTTTCCATCTCTAGAGGAATGTACCCCAACTTGGGGCCAGTTGCTGCAGTGTTATTCAGTCACTAAGTCATGTCCAACTCTTTGTGACCCCATGGACTGCAGCACACCAGGCTCCCTGTCCTTCATCATTTCCTGGAGTTTGCTCAAACTCATGTCCATTGAGTCAGTGATGCCATCCAACCATCTTGTCCTCTGTCTTTCCCTTCTCCTCTTGCCCTCAATCTTTCCCAGCATCAGGGTCTTTTCCAGTAAGTAAACTCTTTATACCAGGTGGCCAGGATATTGGAGCTTCAGCTTTGGTATCAGTCCTTCAGTGAGGTTAAACCTCAAAATGGACTTGGCTAGACAAGATGCTGGTCTGACTATATTCCAGATCTGTCCTTGCTTTACCTGGAAGTAAGATAGAACCAAAAATCTTGTCGAGCTTAAGAAGCTTCTTCCTTGAACAGGAGCATGGAGCCTGACCTGCAGATATGGAGTGTGTATAGTCCCCTCGTATAAATGTTGTCATCAGTTGACTCAGGCCTGTGTATGACCAATTACAACAGTTTAACTCCCATGTGATTCTCACTCAACTACAGTCCTTCCTTCCTTCCCATTAGTTATTCATTCTAGCCAGGAATGGTGAAAGGCAGTGCCTCGGAGCAGAGCCTTCTCTTTCCTTGGATTACACTCTTACTATCAGTCAACTGATAATCCTGTCAAGATGGCATGTCTCTTGTTTTAATACACACTTTTAATTACAAGCCTTTCTTGCCAACCATTGCTGCTATTTTTGTGCCTGTGACACCTTCATATAGAGCACTATTATCCACCTAGATGCTCAGCCAGAAATCTGGGTCCTTACTGAGATTTCTACCTCCCTGAGCCAAACACCCAGACTCTTTCCCAGGAAGAGGGAACAAGTGGGTCTGGTTGTCGTCTACATATGACATTTCTCCTTGTGAAAATGTTGGAGCCAGCATTCTTCAAACACTTTTTTTGGCCCCTCATGCTTTCCCTTTGGTGTTGCGCTAATCTAAATAAAGCTCTTTTGGGGATACTACGGTGACTGAGCCAGGAAGTCTTGCCCTGTGCTCCCTATATAAAAGTGAAAGTGTTAGTCACTCAGTTGTGTGACCCTTTGTGACCCCATGCTCATGTAGCCCATCAGGCTCCTCTGTCCATGGGATTTCCCAGGCAAGAATGCTGGAGTGGGTTGTCATGCCCTTCTCCAGGGGATCTTCCTGACCCAGGGATCAAATCATGGTCTCCTGCATTAATTACAGGCAGATTCTTTACCACCTGAGTCAGGTAAGTTTTCTATATGCATTACCTTTTACAGATGACTCTCAACATACAACTCCCTCTTCAGCTCTCTTCTTGCTAGGGCTCTCCCCATCCTCCCAATTTTCTGAGGACCCCCAACCTTAGCTGCATGATCCAAGACTGTTGCTCTAACTGACTATGGTGCAGTTTCTCCCTGTGCCCATTTTTGTTTGTTTGTTTTCTGAGTGAAGCCCTATGTGTTACTCAGGATTTAGCCCAGACTCCACCACTCAAGGACTGGCTTCCCCTGAGACCTGTACCACAGAATGATCATGTGTTAGAATTAACTGTCTCTTGTTTGCTTTCTCAATGAAATCTTGAAGCAGAAATACTCTATTTCTAATCCCAGCATCTATTCCTGAGGCATCTGATAATCAAAAAGTATGCTTTGGAGGAATCAGTGAAGCCAAGTGGCTCTACTCTTAACTGGGAGGCTTCAAGAGCACACAGCTTTCTGGTCACTCTTGGACTGACCAGCCTCCCAAGTTAATACAACTTGTCTGGCTTCCTGGTCAGCACAGTCTCCCTCTGGCTGCCTCCTCCCTCTGATCTGCTGTGAATTTTAGGTTTCAGTGATTCTGCTAGTTTCTACTAGTCTTTGGCTGCCACTACTGGGGCAACACATGCTATTCCTGTTCCATCAGGAAATGCCTCCTAGCCTAGCATCCATAGATGAAAGTCTTCCCCAAACACAATAGGTCACCATTTCCTCCATCGAGTCTCTGCTTCAACCATTTCCTAAGGGTACATGATAGTATTTATTGTTCAGATGCTACAGTCAGCATGGTATGGCCACTATGCCAAGAGATAAGACTCTTCTTGGCAATTATTTTTTCATAAATCTCCTCCTCTCAACTAACATTTGTTGCTAACTCCTTTTGATGATCAGGAAATGGCAACCCACTCCAGTGTTTTTGCCTGGAGAATCCCAGGGACGGGGGAGCCTGGTGGGCTTCTGTCTATGGGGTCGCAGAGAGTCGGACACGACTGAAGCAACTTAGCAGCAGCAGCAGCAGTCAGCTCTACTGCTGTATTCCAGAGAATCTTGCTAGAAATGAGCACCAAACCCTCTGTCCTCTACTTTTTCTAGAATTTGCTTAAGCCATTTAAAAAAATACAACTGTGATTTGCTCACCTCAAGTGTCTGGGCACATCTTCCATTTTCTATAATTTCTCAAGGATACCATCTGCACTTGTAGGGGCACTCTTTTCTGTTTTTTCAAAATCCTGGATGTAATTTGTGAGCACCAGCAACCGGAGTGCCTTTTAAGCATCCTGGATTGTGTATTTTTCTCTCCCCTCCCACCATCCTTTCCTGCCTTTCTTCTGCCTACTTTTGGAGATATCATAGGAGTCACTTAGTATCTCTCCGCATCTTTCCTCATCTGCAAAGATGGAAGGGTGGGACTAAGTGATTTCAGCCTTTCTTCCTGGCTCCAAAATTATATGGTTCTGTGATTCTTTAATGGAAGCAAAATAGAAGTTCAGGTTGCTCTGCCTTTCCTCTGGTGCTGTTATCATGTCAAAGCATTTCCTCCCAGAAGTGATCTATCCTTTCTTATTCCTCTTCAAAGTAGCTTTAACAATTAAAGAAAAAAGAAATCTTTCATATCATTATCATTTGTTTCCTCAGGCCCCTTTGCTGCCTTTGAGTCTCATTTCGCTGCCTCATACCTCTTTGCTACCTTCTCTGTTAAACAGTGTTCATGGGTCCACCCTCAAAACTCTTTCTGCTTACCCTTGCAGTGATACTCTCCCATAACCCCAGATTTTAGGAATTAGAACATTACTCTGAATCTCCCTAAACTTCATATTGGAAATCTCTCTTGTCTATCGTTCAGGTGGTCTTGTCCTTAAATAATGAGAACTTGAGTTATGAGATTTGTCAAAAAAATTTTTGGCAATAGAATTACATCTACATACATACATATATCAGGCTTCCCCAATGGCTCAGTGGTAAAGAATCTGCCTGCAATGCCTGAGACACAGGTTTGATCCCTGGGTCAGGAAGATCCCATGGAGGAAGAAATGGCAACCCACTCCAGTATCTTGCCTGGAGAATCCCATGGACTGAGGAGCCTGGTGGACTACAGTTCATAGGGTCTCAAATATGACTTCAGTCAGATACGACTGAAGCAACTGAGCTTACACTCACATACACATATACATACATTCATGCTTTAGCTGTGATTTTTCCTTTGCTCCAATTTAATATCAAAATTTGCAATTAGGCTATTATAAATTTTATTGCTGTGTAGAAATGTTCCTTAAAAAAAAGATTAAAAAGAATCTCTCTTATTCAGAATAGTACCCAAACTTTTAAAGGCAGGGCAAAGACTATAGAAGAAAGGAATACAGGCAAGTCACTATTAGTATTTCAGGATAATCTCCCTTCCCATTTAGATCCTTTGTCCCAGAATCTACTGAAGACCTACCTATGAATCTAATAAAATTTAATACAGATGTGAGTCATCCAAGGCTAGGAGTTAAAGAGATAATTTGTGAAACAAAGCCAAGAAAGTAATGTTTGGATGTATGTTAAACAGTGTGGGATAATTGTATGGAATTTACTCTAGAATCATGGGACTCTCAAAGAGTGCTCTGGCCTATGATAGATGGATGAGCATGAACGTATTCTTTAAAACAAAGTCTGTTGTGATTTTTCAAGCCTAAGAATGATGTGTATCAGACATAGAAGGAAGGATTGATCCTTTTAGTCTGACATTTGATGAATTGCAAGTTTTGTCCTGGCTCATGCCCTTTGATTCAGAGACTAAAAGTATGTTGTTCACAGTTTTGTCTTTGTAGGTGGATCTATATTGATGTTTGTTGTTAAGGTGGGTTCCAAATATCAGGAGTAAACTAAAAACTCTTATGGTAAAATTGCCCAGATACATCCATGGATTCATATATGGAAGCATTCAGTTTACATAACCAGAGCTAGGTTTTCAAATTGATATATCCATATATCTTTTTCTACATAAATGTTTTCCTTCAATTACAGGCATTGGATTATTTTAAAAAAATCATTATCAATGAAAACCTACTTTTATAAGTTGAAACCTCATAACCTGTGAGAAACTCATTAGAAAATACTTTAACCATTAACTGAACCAAATGATAACATGCAAGATAACCTATTGTATTGTCCATTTGCCTTCTAAGTGAAATGAAACTCTCTTTTGATCAGGACTGTCACAGATAATTTCTGCACACAAAATACATCTAGGGACGGCTTTCAAATGAAGTTGTCACTTTTTGTTTAGCAGGCAGGAGACTCTCCATTGTTGTCAAACCTGTTTTATAGAAGAGTCACTAGCCCAGGGATACACACAGTCATAGAGAAGAGGGAATCGTCACTCAACCTACTTGGAACAGAAAGAGCGAGGTTGGGTGCTGTCAGCACTCAGGGTGTCTGAGGGCTCTTTTGTTTAGCTGGGCTTTCCTCTAGCCAGCAATGCTTTTATAGTCTTGGAATTAGATTTCTTTCTCCTGTGCTGGCTTTTGAGAGGTGTGAATAGATGAATATTGTTATTCTCTGAAGGTAACACAGGATATGTAAACTGTATAATTTGAGTTTTCTGCTCAATTCATGAGGTCATGGAAAGTTAAGAAGAAAAACTAAGCCTGTAGATTTACACAGACATATACTTTCTCTTTAGTGTCTTTCAAAGTTGTCCTGGTTTTCTTAAGATTATAGCCAAGTGGTTCACTTTTTCAACAATTAATCAAACAATGTAAGTTAAATTTTGTCTGTTATTATAACAGTGAAGTTTTATTTTTAGAGTGATAGGGACCATCACCTTGCATTTTATAATAATAAATATTTTGTATATCATATAATATGTAATGATATATAATACATGACATAGTAATTTATATCATAAAAGAGTAGGCTGAAGAATATTATACTGATTCTCATGTGTTTGTCTCTCTCAAGACTTTACCTATTCCCTTCCTAAGGATTAATAATTTTCTATTCTTAAAACTTACTTGGCACTTAAGTCCCAGAAGCAGCAGCCATGTAGGGCAAAAACAAGATGCTGAAAAGTGGTCCTCCCAGTTCTCGGGTTCTGTAGAATCCTTTGAAACCTTGCACAGTCATCAGCCTTGTGTATTTATAATCAGTCAAATAAATAGAAGGGTGAGCTCTAGACGTCCTTTCTAATCCTGGGATTGTGTGGCTCTCAGAAGGGATAAGAGAAACAAATGAGAGTATAGGAGTTGACTACAGGAAGAAGAAAGAGAAATTAACAAGGAAATGGGCAGTCACTTGGATTAGATGGAAAGGCAACTGATGACCAAGAAAATTAAAAAAGAAAGAGAATTTCCAGAAATGAAGTGGCTCACTAGAGCATCATTCCCAGGTGGTGCTAGTGGTAAAGAACCCACTTGCCAATGCAGGAGACATAAGAGACGCAGGTTCCATTGTGGGTGGGGAAGATCCCCTGGAGGAGGAGATAGCAATCCACTCCAGTATTCTTGCCTGGAGAATCCCATGGACAGAGGAGCCTGAGGGGCTACAGTTCATGGGGTTGCAAAGAGTCAGACATGACTGAAGCAACTTAGCACACGTGAGCCAGAAGCTTGGTATTCTGCATTTGCCAGCAGCTCTTCCAAGAATCTCATAAAAGAAAGCTCTGGATGAGGAAGTTTCGATACCTTCCCTACTATATGGTCCCCAGATAGTCCCCCTCTATCACCATCTCCCATGATCACTTTCAACTACCAGACCTCTCAAAACTCTGCTTTTTCCATTAATAAAAGGAGGCTTGCTTTTATGAATTTAAGATATTACCCATTGCATATTAATCACAGGTTTAATTCTTCATGGATCAGTTATGAAAAATACAAGCAAACTTAAAATTCTATTTATGATTCAGACGACCAACATAGTAATGAGATTCTGTGTTGTGGGGACTGTCACATCTTGTGTCAGCCCTGTTGTATCTAAATGTTAGCTCTCTCATTAAGCTCCATTAGAGGGTTTTACAATTCCAAATTGTTTATACACTACTGGTTTTCTGCTGCCTGACAGTGGGGCATGTTTCACTCATTAATGTTGGTGATACGTTACATTGTTAGTGAAAGCTGAAATACAATTCAGCAGGAAGGAGGCATGCGCCAACTGAAAGGCTTCTTTCCTATATGTTTCCCAATATAATATCCTGTGGATATATTTTTAAATTTGCAATTCAGCCTACCGTCTTCTGAGTAGGGAAATACCCTTTTCTTTGTTAAATTTAAATGACCCCTCCACTAACCAAATTATATTTTTGTAAACTTAATCTTCAACCTCTTATATCCCCTGTGAAATGCTTTCTTGCTCTTTTTCACCGTGTTCGATTTAAAGTAACTCATACTTGTAGCTTTCCTCTGGGTTACAAAGCACTTTCACACACACATTCCCGTTTTCCTCTTCACTATAACCATTCTTTCTAGTAAGGAAGAACAGGAAGCTAAAGCTGATAGAAGAGAAACTCTTCCCTGACTACCCAGTGAATAAATACTCAATTTCTACTCCATTCTAGTTAGTTCTGACTCTACTACTATATGCCTTCTCTTTATATGTTTGTTATTTAAAGATAGACTGTTACTTTCTAATTTTTCTATAATAAGTATTTTATATTAAACTTAGTTACCAGACTAGAAAATAAAAATCAAAACACCAGTTATCCTGCAATCCAGAGTTAACCGTCCTTCACATTTTAGTGTTTCTTACCGTGTTTTTTTCTGTGTATATCACTCTATATAAAATACATAATTTGTGTGTATGGTGCTCATACATTTATATACACATATAGTAATTATATGAACATATAAATTTTTATATATGGCCTTCCTACCATTATATGGTGATCTCTTCCTGTGCCAATTAATCTTTTCAAAATTATTACATTCCACGGTTACCATTATGTAACTGTACCTGAATTTATGTAACCTTTTTCTTAGTGCTAGACATTTAGGGTGTTTCAGAGTTTACAATATTATAAATTATACCAGATAAGCACCTCGGTATACACATCTTGCTGCACAGCTTGGATTATTTCCTTAAGATTCCTAGAAGGAAAAAAGTTTGAAATATGTTGCCAACAATTATCTAGAAAAATTGAAGCAAATAATGCTCCCACCAAGCAATGTAGGAGAGAGTTCATTTCACTCCCACCTAACAACCCTGAATATTATCTCTTTTTCCCCCTAAATCTTTGCTAATTTGGTTGGTGAAAAATAGTACCTTATCATTTTACTTTGAACTTCATAGCTTCTTAGTAAAGTTAAGCATTTTTATGGAAGTTGATGCCTGTTCCAAATTACCATTAGAAGTTTTCATTCTCTCTCAGCTCTGTTCCATTACCAGGAGGAATAGTTATTGGAATCAACCTCTGCTTCCTCCCTTAGAAAATCTATTTGGATTTATCAAGACATATTTGGATGTAGGTTTTTATACCCCTCTTCACAAAAATGAATGATTACACACCTGGGTCTATTCAGGGAACTAAGCCACATCTGTTTGGATCTTGTTTTGATCGACTCAGCCTTACCCCTAATAGAATAGCATCCCTTTGAATGGGCGATATTAGAAAAATAAGACCCTCCCAGTAGATAGTGAAAGAAATGTCACATCAGGGTCTGGGCATTGCTATGACAACCCAGGCTCCATCAATCACCACTCCCATCAGCATGTGTTGCAAAGGAAACCCCTTTGCAATGTTTAATCTGAGAATTTTAATATTAAATATATATTTGACATTGAACGCTCACACCTTATTTGCTATTGTCAGGCTCACTTGATAGACAGCTAAGTTAGTCTCCTTTTATAATCCATTTCTGAGATGAACTATAAATTTTGAAGCTGGGCTTCATCATTGCAGAGAGAAAAGCTTTTCCAGCCTATTGTTGAAATATAACATTTTATACGATTTATGAGGTCCAGATTCAGGAAGACCATTTGCCAAGCACTTAAGGCTGGTTTTGCTGCCCTTTGCTTTTCTTCCCCCTCGCAAACATATATAGGGGGAAATCCATTAGGAAAGAAAAATTATGAAGAACTTACTTGATTCAATACAAACTCCAGCCTAAGAAAGAAAAAGTCTCGAGCGTTTCCATGAGGAACCTTGACCACATGAAGCTGTTCCTTGGGCTTAGGTATCCTGTTTGCTTCAACAAATGAAGTGACATCATATTTGTCTTGATATTAAATGAATGCCTCTGACTCAGGGAAACAGTTTGAATTTATACATTGTATAGTACAAATCCTCTCCAATACATTTCCCAGGTTCTTTTTGAAATTCCATATGATGAGTGCTGTGATTTGGTCATATTCCACTGAGCTTGTTTTATTGCTATTAATTTTACCCAGGAAAATAGATTCTCTGAAACTTGTGATCCCAGTAGCTGTCAAGTGGTAGAAAATGAAGAAAACCACCAGACAGTGTCAGATTTATTAAGCGCTCTAGAAGTACAAAATTAATGCAGTTCTTTGTCTTTGGAAGGTTCAGTGTCTGCAAGCTGGATTTATCCTAATGGACAAGCAATGGAAGGAACAATCGTCAATTAGCTATCTCTTTAGCCAGACTACACGTGGTTGGAAGGCATGTAGGTCTGCACCTAGGCAGACCTCCAATTTGTTCATTTTGACTGCAAATGACTTAATTTAACATTTTTCTAACAAATGCATTAGGTAGAATGCTGCAGTTTCCTTTAAGCATTTTTTTTTTCTTAAAAAGAATCATCAGTGAAAAACCATGTTAAGTAGGCTTCTCACTCCATTTGTTTTCCATCATTATCCTTAACACATGAATTTCTGAGGCGCCTGTGACTCTTCCAAGCACTGAACTATATAACAGTGAAGGTGGAATGGAAAGTTCTGATGCTCCATCTGTTGGACCTCCACTTGGTTTGAGAATGTTTTATACTCCTGTACTAGATCATCTGCCTGTAGTCCTTTTTTTTTTTTAACAGCATGAGTGAATTTTGCATTATCCTCTTATTAGAGTTACAGTGTGCAAGACTTTGAAAGTAAAGTCTTGATTTGGGGGTCCCTCATGAGTCATTTGTGTCTCCCTATAAGACTTAGGAGTCATTTCTCAAACTTACTAGCTGAACAATTCATCTCCTAATCATGCCATTTGTTTCATGTTATTTACAGCATTAACATTTTTCCCCTCAAAAATATTAACCTTTTGCCTTGCGTATTCTGGTGGTGTAATGAAAACAGCTGTTACTTGTCGTGGCACTGGTATCTTCACATTTCTTTTTATTTGTGTGCGGATTCCAAGCCAGTTGTATGTGAAGATGAACTTCAAACAAAATTCAGTAACTGTGTATCTGGCCTTTTGTTTGTCAATTGTAGGGTTTCAAGCCTTAAATGTGAAGCTCTGATGTACAACTTAGTCCTGAACTGTGCAAACATTTGTCTTTACTCTTTTACTGCATTTTCCCCTTTATGTACAAGCAATATGCTTCAGGTTATTATATAATTAGCTATACAAAATATTTTATGAGCAGATAAGCACACTGACGCTCCGTCTGGCTTGTATAGTTTTATATCAACTCTGTGAATATTCTCTTTGGTACAGAGTAGAGGATGTGTATAGAAACATTACTCCTGAATTTTTTATAGGTTCGCTCTCTTTGCCATTCTATCTGCTGTCTCCCACAAAATTTGAGTCATACCTCAACTGTATGAATCCTCTTTTAATGCTCAGTTGCCCTGAAGTGTGCCATTGTGGAATATGTTTCAATGTCTCGAGTGAAGAAATTGGAGGCATTGGTTTTAACAAAAGCAATAAAATGGCAACAGCTGAAAAGATTTCTAGAGGTAAACAGACATCCTCCCTTGTTGTTGGACTCTTGCTCAGCACAAACATTTTTAAAAGCACGTGATTTTAGCCTATCATTCTTGCTTTTGTGTCTAGGGAGGGCAGAAGGAAGGACTCCAATTTTTATGGTCCCTAAGATTTCAGAATAGAGCACTACAGTATGGGAAACAATATCCACATTATCACCCTAAATTATCATTGTTGAACTGTGAATGTGTTTGCAAGGGGGTGGGTGTTCATGAAACAGATGGAAAGGAAAATCATAAGCATGAGAAAGGCTTTTTGTTTTTTCTAAAATAATTATCATAATTTTCTTCCTGAATCTTCTCACCGAAGCAGGCTGTGTGAAGTACTTTTTTTTATTTTTTGGCCATCAATGACTGGTCTTCAGTACCACCATTAGTTCAGTGCACAGCTAGACGTGGAGAAGAATGTGGAGCATGGAGAGGTTTTAGATGGGGAAGCCCCACTTCAGCACAACCAACCCCACCCCAAGTCTTCCAGGCCCTCAGGTTCACCAACTTTGCCTTCTGGTATCAAAGTCTTCCATCTAGTCAAAGCTATGGTTTTTCCAGTAGTCATATATGGATGTGAGAGTTGAACTATAAAGAAAGCTGAGCACCAAAGAATTCATGCTTTTGAACTGTGGTGTTGGAGAAGACTCTTGAGAGTCTCTTGGACTGCAAGGAGATCCAACCAGTCCATCCTAAAGGAGATCAGTCCTGAATATTCACTGGAAGGACTAATGCTGAAGTTAAAACTCCAATACTTTGGCCGCCTGATGCGAAGAAAAGACTCATTTGAAAAGACCCTGATGCTGGGAAAGATTGAAGGCAGAAGAAGAAGGGGATGACAGAGGATGAGATGGTTGGATGGCATCACTGATTTGATGGACATGAGTTTGAGTACACTCCGGGAGTTGGTGATGGACAGGGAGGCCTGGTGTGCTACAGTCCATGGGATTGCAAAGAGTCAGACATGACTGTGCGACTGAACTGAACCAAAGCCTTCACTCATATACAGATGAATGGTGTCTTATAGAGACAGACATCCAGCACCATCTGTATTTTAATGGAGATCAAAGCCTTGGACTAAATTAAGATTGAATTTCTGTCATCAGCCTGGGGGCAATGAGTGGTGCTTAAAAGCTTCCCAATTACCCTGCAGTAGCTTACCTACTCGTCCCTCTACTCCAGTCATAAGCCCTAGTTTCTCCTGAAAATGTTAATTGCAAGCACTTTAAATTCTAAATTAATCTGGAGCATTAGCTTGAGTGGGTTTTCATGGTTTTCTAAGTCTTCTGCTGGACTGGCTTCATAAATAGTGACCATATCCCATTTCTAACATAGTCCGTTCTCTTTTACCCAGAGCTGGGCTTGACAATAAAAAGAATGATTGTACTGGACAGAGAATGTATCAATACTGTTTCCATTTGGCAGTTCTCCCTTTAGCCGTACTCAAGATTTCAGCTGCCTCGGCAGAGTACTAGAAAGTGATATGCTTATTAGAAAACTTTATTAATCCAAGTAGAGTGCTATTTGGCAGTTAGATTCTAATAAGGATGAGAAGCTAAATTTAATTCAAAGCTAAAACGTCAGCAAATTATACTGGCCTACCTTCTCTAAAGTGTGCTAGCTTGGACATTCCTGATTTCCAGATAGTTTCACCTGGAAGCATGCATGCTATATTTAGCATGAAATAGCACAGAAAAGGTTTCCAATAACATCATTTCAGCACACATAAATTCCACTTGCAGTAGCAAGCCATGTGCATCACCATTGGCTAGTGTGTCACCATCACCCATTCCTTATGGGAATGGATGGCGCTGAGACATTATAGCGATACCTGGCTGCAAATAGGAGGCCATGAAAACATGATGCAGCGAAGAAAACTTCAAAACCTGTAGAAATTTCTTTAAACGGTGAGCTGTCTGCGCCATACCTAGAAATGGCAAAAAAAAAAAAAGCTTGCCCCAAACCACTTGGGATGTACTCACAGTATTTCACTTATGAACCTGGGAAGGAAAAAGACAAAAAGGAAATCATTTTCAAGGCAGCAGTTAACAGGGTCACTGAGTCATTGTGGCCCTCCCTCTGCCTCCATACACCCCGACCCCCAGGAACAGACCCTTACTCACCCTTATATGGCACCAATGCTTCCTCCCTTTTTCTTCCCACTTGTCATTGTACATTTTCTTAAATCACTTTCTTGTTTTCAATTCCCATAAAAATGTTTTTTAACATATCGTAGATGAGGACAATGTAACAGGTTCTGCAGAATACCTAGAATGATTAAACTCCACACATTGCTTAGCTGCTCATGGTTGGGGATTAAATAAAGATTTAAGCTCTATAAAACATGAATAATCATAATGCCCCAAAGACTTCCACCTTTCCTTACTTGGACTTCTGCAACAATTTCTATTCTGTCCTCTACCAAAAGCTGGAATTGTCTTCTAAATATTTAAATTAGATCATGTTTCTTCCTGCTTTAACATCTTCTAACATGGTCTCAGGGTAAAAGCCGTTTCACTCACGGTAAAATCCAAAGATCTTAACAGGCCTTGCAAAGCATCTGTGGTCTGCCTTGCCTGCCTATATGACCTTATTACTCACCTCTATTGCTTGGACATTAAGCTCAAACCACACTTTCTTTAACTCATCACTTTAACTTCCTTTAAATCATCACATTCATTCCCTCCTTTGAGCTGGTTTCTCTTTCTAGAATGTTCTTCATAGAGCTGCCTCTGGATAGTTCCTTCTTATAATGCAGAATTGAGCTTAAAAGACAAAGGTCTTCCTTGACTACTCTGTCTTAGGTAGCTGCCCAGTCACTCTCTTATCACCACACTGTATTTTAAGGGTCTGAATGGCACTTAGCATTGCTTGATATCCTTTTCCACTGATCTGTGTATTGTCTCACCCACCTACTAGAACATAAGGTCACACAATCGTGTGTCTTGTACTCCCCCCTATATTCCCAAGGCCTAGAATCATTGCAGTGAATAGTAGGTGCTCAGTAAGTATCTGCTGACTAAATATAAGAACCTTAAAGAATTTCACACAAGTGGAGAATCATTCCTTTAGCTAGAGTCCCAGACTGGAAAGACAGCTGCAGACAGGCCATGGAAGGTCTCTGCTCTCACACATCCGGTATTCTTGTAGGGGTCAGCAGAAGAGAAAAGTGAACAAGTACATAGTGAAGATGTGTTCACAGAATGATCAGTGCACAGAGGAAACAAGCAGGAAGACCGGAAGGGAGGGACTGAAAGGGAGGGACTGGAAGGGAGGGACTTGAAGGGTCTAAAGATGAGGTGGCAAGAGAAGTCCCCCTGAGAAGGGAGAACATGCCTGGAAACACTCGAGGCGGACAGTTTCAGGCAGGAAGAACAGCAGGTACAGATTCCCGGGGCTGTGACAAGCTTAGGTTGTGCGAGGAACAGGGGAGAGTAAGAAAGAAGCTTCCAGGCACAATAGAGAATGGTCAGGAAGAGGTGCAGAGGGAGACGGGGCCAATTGGGGGAATTGAGACCCCATGAGAATTAGTCTGCCCATAATTACAAGGCAATGGGTATTTTAAAAGTAAAGATGGATATCATCTTAATTATATTGTTTAGATATAAGGGGAAAGAATTACAGGTAAAGAGGTGGTGTGGACAGAGGCATGGAGGAGGGGTGTGGGTGAGAACTGAGGACAGGCTTAGGGAACAGTTAAAGTTTCACAGGAGACTAGACTGCAGGTGAGGCTGGAGACAGAAGCATAGCAAAGGGAAGAGAGCCAGAGGCTTTTAGAGCAGGAGAGTTACGTGAGCCAAACCGTACTTTAGGAAGGCCCATCTGGCAGCACGTTAAAGTGGGGTTAGGGTGGAGAGACAAGTCACCTAGCTGCTATCATGGTCTGAGCAGTGGGTGTGTGAACTAGGCTTGTGAAAGAAAAAAAAATATATGAAGGAATAGTGCTAGAGGCAATTGGTTAGGACTCAATAGATGTAGAATATGTGGGAGAAAAGATATCAACAATAATATAAAATATGATTGACAACAGCAGTAGCAGCTTTTTAAATTGAATTCTTATTATGTGCCAGGCACTATTCTAACTGCTTTAATGTGGGTTTTTGGTTTTTTTTTTTTTCCTTTCCTTTTTGGCCACACTGCATGGCGTGTCGGATCTTAGTTCCATGACCAGGGGTGGAACTCACATCACCTGCCTTGGAAGTGTAGAGTCTTAACCACTGGACTGCCAGGGAAGTCCCTATTCTAACTGCTTTAAATACAGTAGCTCATTTAATCCTCAAAGCAATCCTCTGAAGTCTAATTATCATCATCCATATTTCACAGATAGGTACTTCCCCCAAGTAGGCGGGAGGGCAGTGGCAGAACCAGGGTCTGAACTCAAGCAGTCTGGCTCCAGAGCCTATACTCTGAATGCTGGTCATTATGTTAAGTCTTGATGAACATGGAAAAGCAGTGAAAAAGCCAGGAAGATAGGAGAGAAAGTAGATTTCAGGAAAGAGATGAGGAAATTGTTTTTGAACAAGTGGAGTAATAAGGCATTGGTACATTTTAGGTGCAGATGAAGAGCAAGGGATGAGCATGGTCCTTGGAGCTCTTGTGAGCTGTCCCAGGCAGAGATGGGTGTCTTCATGGGTGTCGAAAACTTGCCCCATCTGCTCATTCTGGTACTTTTTGAATGGATGGATGAATAAATGGATGACCACGAAAAGGAATGTGTTAGAGTCCTGGGAGTGAACAGTATCCCCAGGAGTGAAAAGTATGGACAAGAAACAGAGAACCTTAAAGGAAGCTCATGTTTAGAGAACAAGGGGAGGGGCAGTAAAGGAAACCAACTCTGAGACTGAGGAAGTAGGAAGAAGCAAGGAGGAGAGATTCACAAGGAAATTGCTGCCCAGTGTCTAACCCTGTAGAGGCCAGGGTTTGCTCAGCCTCCAGAGGACAGTTTTAAGAGCAATGAGGGTGCAAGCCAGATTGTCATCTGGCCAAAAGAGAGGACAGCAGATGAAGAAATGAGACAACAGGTGATTCCTTTTTAGAGTTTTATGAAAGGGGGGCAAGAGAGTCAGGAGGCAACAGCTTGAGGGCAGAGGAAGGGCCCGTGGATGGTAATGATTCACAAAGGTCCTAAAATTGCTCCCAAGAGAAGAGAATGAGGAGCAGGGTCTCCTGGGCCTCGGCAAGGGTGTGTATGTCTGTCGCTGTAGGCGAGCAGCAGAAGCCCAGTCTGCACAACAGCAGGGTTACCTCAAGCCTTAGACACCACCTGATTTGAGGCCATGCCCTGGCAGAAACGCTCCCTGGATGGGTACGTGGGAGAATAGTTAGTTGGACTCATTTGGTGACACCCTCATTTAGAGGTGGGTAGAAAGTATTGACGTCATCATGCTGCTGATTTTATAGAGAAGCAAGAGTTATTTCCCACTGACAGGAATTTGTGGCACTCAGCATCTGTTTAAAAAAAAAGAAAAGATTCCCCCACCCCCTTCTTCAGACTTCTCTGGACTTGCATCTGTCTTGCCAGCTGTGAGCTGCTGAATTCCAGGGTGCAAAACCAAGGGAGACAAGTGGGAGGGGCATAAAATAATGATTACATGCTACTTCAGTATAAATCTGGGTTTATTGTGTATTCCTGGGCACATGCCGTCAAATTCAAGTGTGTGCCTCTCTCTTTCAATATCTGTCTGTAAACCTTGATGGTATTAAGCATATGTTTTAATAAATATTTTGTTTGCTGTATTTTCATTAATATTCATAGGGAGTGGAGCACTTTGGGTTTTGTGATTTCTAATAAACATTGATGGTGTTACTATTTGTACTGAGCATTCAGTATGCTCCATCAAAATGGCAGCTCTAATTAGGTTCCTTGAATTAGCTAATGGATTTTGAGAAAGATAGCTTAGAAAGCTCTTACAGCTGTCCAAGATACTCCTGCCATGGCAGAAAGACAAAAGGCCCCTGGAAGCTACAGACTTCAGAGCTTTAGAAATGCAGCTGACAGTTAAAAAGATAAATTACATTCATATTTTTCCACTGAACGTCCTAATACTGAATTAATGTTATTCCTGTAGTGAGCATCCATTAAGAAGCTCATTTTATTATAAGGATGCATTTTGACCATTAGGTCTTTTTCTTTGGCTCCTCCTCTCTCCCCACTCGCCTTTTTCTCCCTCCAATTCCCCAGATAGATTGGACACAGTATGAAAAAGCTTCTTTGAAGAAGAGGAACTAATTTCCCTCTTTTTGTAGGTTATAAATTTAGAAACTCTCTTAGCTATATAGTAAACATTCAGTTTAAGGAATGTCAAAGTAAGTAGTACATAGAGAACTAATATATTGATTCAATTCGAGCCTTGTGGGTTATATTTTATGTAGAACTTGGGGTGGGGGATGAGCTTCTAGCTAGTGGACTTGCTTACACTTGGGTAAAACATGATTTTTGTTGTAGAATAGGAATATCTCAAAAACAATGTGATGCTTTCTTTTTTCATCTTGATGTGGGATCACAAAATAATGCAATGCCACTCAATGTGTTCTTCACTTTTCCTTCCTAAGAACGAGTTTCTTTAGCAAATGATGAACTGATAATATCTGAATGACTGTACCTAATATGTCTGCAAATAGGGAGGGAAAAAAATAGTTCTTAGTGGAATGGAGAGTAATAAAGTTCATGACAAATAGCCGAATGCAGGAAACACAGTCACCCACAGGCTTCTTTGAGCTAGATATGTGAGTACTCATTAACTCTATAACTGTGTTCACATAATGTTTGGCTCTTATTTGTCCACTTCGAAAACTAATACCTGTTACTTTTTAATCTGAAAGGTTACAACTCTCTAGATACCTGGTAAATCCTTTAGGGGAATGTTTCCTGGGTCGTTAACTCTCGGCCATCCAATTTCTGTTTTCCCCATTTCAGTCTTTGCAGTGCCTCTGTTTTTCTAAGTCCTGCCTGACTTTGGCCTTTTTTCTGCTCATTAGTACCTTGACCAAACAAGGGGCTGGGCAAAGAAAAGAATCAAGTCAATTAATTGGAGGATTGTTTACAGCTCTGGGAAAATACTTTTGGGAAGGAAACTTAAGTTGTTGGTTTAAATAAGAGTTTTCAAAATCATCCCCAGTGTCTTATTTTCCATGCCCTTCGAAACCTATTTCTATGCATAACTGAGAACCAATTTAAATGCTGTTGCTAATAAAGCTGTTGGAAATAGGGAAGAAATGAAAGTGTTTATGTAATGTATAGATTACAGATCAGACAGCTTGTTTTGCCTTGGTATGATAAAAATAAAAAGGAAAAGCCTTTTTATATGAAGTGCCAAAAAAAAGAAATACTCACTTCTTCCCACACATGACTTCACCATGATGAATAAAAGGCATAACTGACATCATGTTTATTGAAAAAAACAGCAACTGTCATACTGTCGAGAGGCTACTGAAAGCTGGAAGAAGGCATGTTGTTTATTCATTTTCACTGTGGATTATTTATAGAGTTCAATTGTCAGCATCAACCTCATGCCTAATTTTCCCTCTTCTTGGATAGCCCGTAATTCATTCACTTTTCAGATCAAGAAGACAGCTACAAATTGCTCCAGGGCAGGTATTCGGGCACCACTGTTACCTGGCCTGAATGGAGCAATGGCTGTTTATTCACTGAGCTTCTGTGACTACTTTCCGTAAAGTGCCAGTGAAAATAAAAGTCATTGTCAGCCCATAATGGGTTGGTTTCATTTGTTTTATTTTTTTCACTTTTTGCCCTCTGATTTGGCAGCCAGTGCTCTCTTCCTAAAGGGAAGTTTATCACTCTGTTAAAATGCATCATGCTTCAGCACCAGTTAATGTTACTGGTTAACCAAGAGCTCTAGTTATAGAAAACATTCAGTTTTCAAACTGAAGTTCTCACTGTCCCATTGCCTCCAACTAAAGTGCAGGTACAGTATTCAACAAGCGGGGAAACAGAGATAGAAGGTGACTTTTGCCAATGGTTGGGTCACCCATTTAGCTTGAACTGTACACGTATCCAAGAAATCATTGAATATGGTGCAAGAACGTCCCATAGAGGTCAACTGGTTCATTTCATTGCTTATGATATGTGGAAAGAGAAGGGTCTTTTTATAAAAGATAGTTATTCATTGACTTCTATATTGGCTGCATTGAGTCTTAGTTACTGCACACAGGCTTCCCTGTGATGCATGGGCCTCTCTCCAGTTGTGGCTCATAGGCTCTGGAACACATGGGCTCTGTAGTTTGTGGCACACAGCCTCTCCAGTTGAGGCACACAGGCTCAGGATTTGCAGGACACAGGCTCAATTGCTCTGCCACATGTGAGATCCTAGTTTCCCGACCAGGGATCGAACCTGCATCCCCTGCATTGGAAGGCAGATTCTTAACCACTGGACCACCAAGGAAGTCACATGGGTCTTATAGAGTTATCGTGATATAAAGAATAACCCTGGAGCTGCTCTACCCAATGTGAAATCGATCCAGGATTCCACATCATCTTCCCTTTTTGCAAGATTGGCACATGGAGCTATTCAAGTCCTACCAGCTTTACTTCCCAGAATTCTTCATCCACTCCCACACTTCTGCCATGCCTAACCAGCTGCCCTTTTATGTTGCCACCACTTAGCATCTGATGCTCCTTCCACTGGCATGCCCAGTACCCTCTCCTTGCTCTCCCTTTCTCCTTGAGGCCTTTCCTAGCCTCCCCAAGCATAGTTAATCACCCTCTCCTCTGAGCTACTGCAGGACTTCATTATGCTTCATGATACTTCTTCATAATAATTGCTACATTGCCCAACAATTATTTATTTATATTTCCACCTCCCTCCATAAGACTGAAATCTCTGAGGGTTAGTTCTGGGTCTTAATCACCTTTACATTACCAGGGCCTGGGACATGGCAATATTTAAAAATAAATAAAAGCATAAATAAATGTACACAGCTGAAAACATTCAGAAGGTTATTGTAAAACTTTTATAAAAGCAATTGATGGTCCAAGTTTGATGCCAGCTTATTACTATCCAGTCTGTTCTACAGAGAAAGTCACCATTCTCCTAGAAAAGATGTAGAAGTCTGAACATCTTTTAAAAACAACTGAAACAATCGCTAGGAGATGATACTATAAACTGTCTCTATCCTGTAAATCCCCGAAGGTCAGAAGGTCAGCATGAGGTTACAGGGTCACCAGTGCTCACTTTACACCCAGGGAAATGAAGGCTGTGGGGTAGTCTTAGATTTGACACGCGTTGGGACCTAGTCAATGTTAACTTTTTATGTGGCTCTTTGGAGTTGAGAACCTGTTTGGATTGGATCATTATTATAACCCTATTTAAAATTGCAAGAGCATTTGTGCATATATGTGTAGAAGAAACAAAAGGAATCAAAGCATGTTCTTAATAAATTCTTAGGCTGAATTATGCTAATCACATCAGAACACTGCATATAGAATTCTATGTTTATGAGATAATTTGATTTAACATCATATGTGTGATAATTAAAGTCTGGCCCATGCATCGCTTCTGGGTGTCTGGACAGTTTATTGTATATTTCTTCCCGTCAATGGGTATGGAGGTAACAACTAGTTTACATAGCCTATGTATTTAGAACACTTTGACTCCACAAACATTTAGTATTGAGTTCCTAATCAAAATCTTTAGCTTCTTCCAACTGAAAAACATGTCCTTTTTTCTTTGAATATTTTTTCTCTTTCTCATGTTATTTTCCCAACCTCATCCCCTTCCATTGGAAGGCAAAAAAAAGTGTTATGGGAGGAAAAGTTGACTTACTTTAATCTACTGACCTTTTTTTTTTTTTTTTTTTTGCTAATCTACTGATATTTGATTAGCACAGGCTACCATAGTCTATCTTGACAGATATAATCCTTTAAATTAAAAATATAAATAAAAAACCCGCCATCCATGCACTAACTCATTTAGAGTCTCCTTTTTTCCTTTACATTGTATAGTCAATTTGACCTTATTTCCTCATTGTGTAAAATAAAGACCTAGGTGTCCAGCTGTTGGGAATCAGTGGTCTTTGATGGCCTTCCCTGGTCCCTTGGGAGAAGACAGAGGTTCTATGTTTCCTCTGAGGAAGAGGGAATTTCACGGAGGCCTAGGAAATTCCCAAGGTTTTATGGCCTGCAGCCCACACAGGCTTATTTTTCCCAGAATTGACCCTGAAAGTTTAATCCACATCTAAATGTCAGATATGTATTTCTGAAATTCAAGCTGTGTTTGATTTAAGCCTAGAGGATAATAATTTTATCTCACAAGTCCTGCAGTTGTTGGTGAGAACTTCTTTGAGAAGGTGTGTGTGTATGTCTGTGTGTGTAAGATATTAATGTGTGCGTGATATCATCAAAATAATACATATTTTTAAGGTTTCTTCCATTTATCTTTTTGTCCCTATTTTGCTCATTTTATTTTGAGCCGTAAAAGTCTTTGAGAAAACTTATAAAGTTCCAAGTGGAATCATGTCTTAAGGTTAAGTTTCTGAAGCATCATGTGAGGCAAAAGTTGTGTACAGTCAGAATTTACCTTGAAAAACAGTTTAGGGGGATGCTATAACCCAGGTGGCTCAGTGGTAAAGAATCCTCCCAATGCAGGAGATGCAGGAAATGTGGATTCGACCCCTGGGTTGGGAAAATCCCTTAGAGGAGGAAATGGCAACCCACTCCAGTATTTTTGCTTGAAAAATGCCATGGACAGAGGAGCCTGGTGGGCTGCAGTCCATGGGGTCGCAAAGAGTTGAACACAGTTGATTGGCTGGATGCGTGTGCATGCAGGACCTACCTATGATCTCTCACTAAACCCACACAACACTCATTCTTTTCATTCTTTTAGTGCAGCATCAACTTGTTATTCCCTTGTTTGAGCACCAGCTGAAGTAGCTGGTTTGCATTTGGTGGCCATGTTGTACAAGTACTCATAGCTTGAAACACTGGGATCATGTTCAGTACAGTGTAAAGCCTATATTATGAGAGGCACTTAGGAACTGCCCCAACCAAGGGAAAATGACTCAGCTTGTGTCCAGGGCCCTACATTCATTACATGGAATGGCCAATGGGAATATTGTCACTACTTAAATTGCTGTTTTCCCCCAAGCCCCCATTTTTGTCTAAGCTCAAATATTGAAGCATCACTTAAAGATGGTTGTGATGCAGTGTTGCTATACTTCAGCCATGTAAGAACAGCTGTAACATGAATTACAGGATTTGTTTATCATCTTTAACAGAAGACACAGTGAATGCACAGTTTCAAATTGGTCTAAATCTATTTTTCTTTGCATCTTCATATGCTCGGTTAGCAAAGATGTAGAATAGAAATGAAGGGCTAATTTTGCCGCCAGCCAGTGTGAACTTTTCAACTATATTTTAAAATCCTCCTTTAAGAAACAAAAATTACCATGTGAAATACTTGATAAATTCTTTTGGTGACTCCCACCTACTTTGCGTTGTTAATAAAATTGGGACAATGTCTCGAGACAGTATGTATCATATGTTTATATGAAACTTTGAATGTGCCCAATATTTGTGTAAATTACTTAAGGCTCAAAAATACTGTACTGCATTGGAGGAAAGATATTAGAATACTATTCAAAATATGAATAACTCAAATGGATATTTTATGACTAATGGCAAAACTAGCTTCTGAAATTTGAACACAGCCAGGAGGTCAGTGCACAGTATCAGAATAATGCAATTATGTGTTACAGGCTTATAATGGTGAGTTGAAGCCGTGAATAATAACCCGTGTGTTGTTGACTTGTGAACAACACTGTCAGTGTCACTCCTAAGAAATTTCTACCTTCTCTGGAAATGGAGACAGAGAAGCAGAATGTTCTGATTAGGGAATGGCCTCACATTGTCTCAAGTGATAAAGCGCAAAGGTAGAGCAAAACCTTTTTATCAGAAGAGGAGATGACATTGATCTGGTGAGAATCTCCATCACAGCAATTAATCACGTAGGAGAAAGTTGCCCTTCATGCATCAATGAGATTACTTTTCAGGGGTAAATGGCGGCCATGGTATGAGTGGAAATGCTTGCCGTTATGCGATCAAAAGTGTCAGGGGAAGGGGGACCATCTTTTTCCCTCTAAGACGTGATTCATTGGGTTCAAAGTCCATTCAAGGGTTAAGATTTCCAGGACAAATCTTCCAGCTATAAGAGTCAGAGGGTCAGTTGACTGAGCTACGGCTGGAAATACCAAGATAAGGATCTCAAAGGGAGCAGATGCTTAAAGCAGGAAACATGTGAAGAAAAGCAAAAGGTCAGACTCAGGTTGCCATGGCAAAGTCAGGAGCCCAGGTAAGCCAAGTCACATTGTCAGATTATCGTGTCTGGGTCAAAATGCCACTGGCAGCTCAGGATGGCTCGGGGAAGAACCACATTCAGAATTGCAGGCTGCACTAATACATAGCTATGCTTTGTGGGGTCCGTCCTTCCTTATGACCCTAACTTACACATTGACCTCTCTGGACCAGTTTTTTAGCTTCCTCATAGTAGCCTGCTGTAACGAGTAATTTTGTTGAATGCTTAGAAATTTATACAAATACATGCTTTTCAAAATAATGTATTAGCATAGAATATAGCTTTTTTCCCCTCAGTTTCTGCCACCAATTTTTCATGCAACATTATATCATCTCTTAAGATATATAATAAGCATTGTTTCTTTGCCTACTAGTAAGAAGTATAATGTCAGAGATAATTGACAAAAGTAGTTCTAGAAATAAAGAGAGATTCAAATGTGAAAAATTTGTTTCATCTGTTACTGTATTCACTCTTTCTATAAACTCATAGTCTTAATATAGGAAGTCATAGGGAGTCATTGTAAGCAAACTAATTGTTTTAATTAACAAAATAACTGAAATATATAGATATTAAATGCCCATATGAAGAAAGTCATAGTCTTATTTTGGGGGAAATTATTTTAATCAAAAATAATTGGCAAGGGGGGTCACCATCATAGTGGTGATGCATTGGGAAAGAAATTAGAAAACTTCCCAAGTGTTGTTCATGGCTAGTCAGTTATATATTCCAAAATTTCACTGGACTAAACCACAAAAAATCTTATTTGTCAATATACCTTTGGAAAAAATAGATACTTTGTACAAAATTAGGAACAAGGAGAAGATAATTTATATAATTATAATTTTCACTGAATAGTAACACGATAATTTTCAGAGCTGTCCAGTATGAAAATGCCATTTAAAGAATTTTATAGAATTTAGCCCCATTAAAAGCCATTATTTATTATTAAATCTCATTTATCACATATGGACACACTATATAAATGTATTTGCATTATGGAATGTTAAATCTGTAGAGTGTTAGTGCTATTGGGCTATGGTTTCTATAAATCTTCAAAATGCTTTTGAATTAATGATCCTGAGTACATTTATAAGAATGTCTCAAATTTTTTATTTGACAGAAATCTTTATCACCAACAGAAAATCAGTTACAGTTGTGTCTATGACTGCCTTCAGCTGAATATTCTTTTACAGAACCTAGTCTGGGATTTGAAGTATAATTAGTAAGGGAAGAGTGCATATAGATAGTTAGATTTCTTTATATTCATGTTATCAAGAGTGTGAATATCACAGAATCTCAGGTATTTTGAGAGCTCTGTTCCCACTTTGGAAAAAAGTATGCCCTGTTTTCGCAGAACTGTGGTACTGCTATATTTGAAGTTTTAGACTATATTGATTCTTTAGGTCCTTAAATGCAAAAAGATAAAACAATCCTTCCCTTTAGGGGAAAAAAAAAAAAGGAAATAGCATATTGTCATCACTCCATATCTTTCAAAAGGAGAAAATCTTTTTGATAAAACCTTTAAAACTTCACACTTTTGTGAATATAGAAAGATGAATACCATGTTTACTTAATTTAAATATTTTATTGTTGTTCAGTTACTCAGACATGTCGTACTCTCTGCAGCCCCGTGGACAGCAGCATACCAGGCTTCCCTGTCCTTCACTATCTCCTGAAGTTCGCTCAGACTCATGTCCATTGAGTCGATGATCCATCCAACCATCTCATCCTCTGTTGCCTGTCTTCTCATCCTACCTTCAGTCTTTCCCAGAATCAGAGTCTTTTCCAATCACAATAACGTTTTTACAGTAACATCATAAAAAAAGTGAATAATCAAATCCCAAACTTAAAAACAACCCCTATTCTACTGATTACTGTTGACATACATACATCTAATGCCAACAGTTTTATTCAGTGAATTTGTAAGGGTTAGCTCATCCAGGTAGAAATATTCCTGTTAAGGTTCCATTATATAGAGACTGTTCTTAACTGCATCACTGAATCTGGACCCCAGGCTGGTACCTACTGATTAAAGGCAGACACCTCTCCTTAGCAGTGAAGAGCTACATGACTTGAGGCTACCTGAAAATGACACAGCTCTTTGGAATTAACTGTGTATATTTTAATCATAGTTAGGGTGCTGTATTTACTTGTATGCCTGCTTAGACATACACACAAAGTCTCAACAGATGAATTCACAAGTCAGACAATGGTTCGCTGGCAGTGACCAGCTCCCTCTCATTCGGCCCCCTCAGCCAGTGATGAACGTTACAAGCAGCAGCCCTGGCTGTTTGTCAGCCCTGGTCCTGATCCAGAGTTTCTTTCTCTTTCATGTGGATCTTTGTCATATGTTGAGTCTCTTTTGCACCCCATTCAGTTTTATACCAGTTTCCCACATAAGCCTGTTAGAGATGTAATGTTAATTACCCAGAAATCTCCGTCTGCAGTTGCTCCAGCATCATTCTTTAATAAATACAGACTTCATTGCATGTATTCTATTACTTTAGCTGCTTCAATTTCTATTTTTATTGCAAAGATCTGTGCAAATAAAAGAATATCAAAAGGTATGGCTATAAATGTGCTCTGCGAACTTCCCTCTGCCTTGAAATGCAACGGCTGCTACCATATGCCTGCTGCATTTTAATGCCTTTCTCATGAGGCAACAAGGTAACACTGGCTTTGGAGTCACACACTCCCTGGTCCACCATTCACCAACTGTGCTACTTATTTGAGCCTCAGTGTACTCATCTGTGAAATGTCAATGTCATCCTCACAAATTTGATTGGGGATGAAATGAGATGAAGTGTGTAAAGCATAAATATTATGTTTAAGGAGCTTAATAAATGTTACTTTTCTCCAGCCTGTTGTAGTAACGGGAGGGGACTATGGCATGCACAAATGAACACTCATTTTAAAATGTTTTTCAATTGAGGTAATTATGAACTAGGAAGAATAAGGTTAGATTCCAGTGGAGCAGATAATGCCTTACTGTGATGTGTATTGCATTTGGGAATATATTACTATAGGTGACGATGAAGAAAATGACATGGTTTCTGAATTTCATTACAACTTTAAAACTCTGTCCAGCTTTAAAGTGTTATAAGAAAAGCCTGTTTTACTATACATCTGCTTTTAAAGGCGAAGGCAGCATAATTTACAAGAAATCACTACAATATAAATCTGTTTTGTTATACTGCTTGAGTTAATTTAAAATAAAATTTCAGCACATTGAAAGTGCAGGAGTGGCAGTGATCACCTACATATGTATATAGCTACAATAGGAACTTTTTTGGTAAGAATGACTGACTAACCTCTACCTTATCCAGTGAACAAATAATACAGCAAGCCTAAATTTTCTAACTCGCAACCTGGAGATGGGATTACTGATACTTTACCAGATTTTATATGGTTGCAAGAGTAGGTGAGTTACATCATAAGCTGATATAACTTCTGAAGCTATCAGACAAAATTCTTAGAATCTCTACTACTGAGTTCCATAAAGCCAGGAAAATAGAAGTTAACATGTAAATAGAGGAAGGAAAAACAGAAGTCCTCAGAAAGTAAGTCCTCAAAGCTAGGCTTAGCTTTCATTCTGGTCCAGTATATTGTTAGAGGACCCAATCTTTAAGATACTAATTAGATGAAGGAGGAGACACAGGTTGAAAGGTATTAAACAATGATAGAATGAGCCTTCTTTAAAGTCAGACCTTGTATATCTAGTAGTCATGAGCCTCAGATTTCTCATGTCTATGGAGCAGAACCATAAAAGTTATCTTTATTCTTCTGTGATTTTGAAATATTTATAGCACCTGTTAACACAACTATATAACTCAACTCAAGTGCCAGCTCCTATAGATGGTAATAGCTTTCTAAAGTTTTGGGTTAAGAAAGATTCTAAGACCATGTCTAGGATTATGGGGAAGGAATGCTATAATTGATTAATGATATCTGTTCTGAGCAGAACTGATAGTAAGTGAAAGTCTGTATCAATATATTTTCTATACAATGTCCCATAAATTATAATTATTATGATTACTGCTTCTCTTATGACAAAGGCATTTTTATGTTCCTCAGATTTCTACCTCTTCAACACAAAACGGAATCAATTAACTGCTTTGGGTACAATAGCTGTGTATATCATTTTTATTGATTTGATGGTAAACTTGTGTGTGTTATCTGCAGAGAAGAGCTGAAAGATAAAACCAGAATTTACTATTCCTCATTTTATTATATAAACCAACTACCTGGGAAAAAGTCTGGTATAGTTACTCAAAGTAGAGTGAAGGTTAGACAGAGAAAGAAAATGAATGTTGCAATGTAATCCCTGCTTATCATGAAAGGTTTGCATGGTGTCCTGTAACTTCTCTAAAATATTCACACAAGGGAGAATGTTTTGCACTTAGATGGTCCCTGAATTTCTAGACTTTTTCCTGTTTTTCTCTGTGGCCAGATTTCTTCTCTGGGTAAATAGTCATGTTCCTGTCAGCCATAGGGGATTTTCTGAATCATAAACAGCTGATTTTGTATTCTTGCCCCATTCCTTCTATTTGAGAACTGAAATCTGATCAAACCCATATTTTTAAATTTATTTATTTATAGGCATATGGAAGAATAGTTTACGGTCTGAGTGTGATTATTTTTTCCCACAAATGCAGGAAAATTATGGGGATTTTTAAAACAGTCCCTTATCAGTTTCTTTTTTTTTTTTTTATTACTGATGATTTCATTCTGCTTGAATTCAATGCTTCGGTTTCTTTGGGTAAACTAATAGATTATGTATGCTGTGTTTGCACCACATTGATTGAACTCATCTGGTGAGTTTGAGTGTGGCTCATGCATGCACGAAATGGGCAGAAGCCTGCACAGTGGATGCAGGCCCGTAGGCAACTCAGAGTACTTAAGACCAAGGAGTGCTCTTCAGAATTAAGCTCAGCTGTCTTTCTCGCCTTCTGTTGTTCAGAAAAGTATCAGACCTTCCACTTTTTTTGTTTTTGTTGTTATCTTTATCAAGTTCTCAAGAAATACTTTTGTTCAAGAAAAGTATAGTAAGGGAACAAAGTCAGAACTATTTAAAGAGAGTTTTAAAATACATATTGAAGAAAAATTAAGGTAAATGATCTGTAAGAAATTGTTTTTTCTCGATCAAAGGCATCAATTACTTGGTGTCCATAGAGCAGGTAGGAAGCCAAGAACCCCGTGCTGGTTTTGTACAGAGGATGCTGAAACACGTGGGCCCACTTTCAGTTAGCTTACGATCTAGCGGTAGTTTGGGAAGAATGTTTTCCTTCCAAAAAATGTTTACTCACCATTTTCTTTTTATAGTTCAAGTGTAATTTTTAAATGTTTTAACAAAATAATAGATGACTTTTTTCTACTGCTTTTAGATGTCTCATTTAAACTTAAAACTCAGTGTAGTACTTGAGGATCATTCTGGCATGTAGAGGTCTTGTCCGTGGGCCTCCTCCCTACTTCCCTCAGTCTCACTAGTCGCTCTTCCCAGCTCCCTCCCCTACACCTTGTATACTAGAGCCGTGTTTCTCACATACACATGAAATATGAGTATCATTATGGTTAATTGTTACAAATTGAGTTAAAGTACGAACATTTGCAAATCATCTATTTTGTCATTCATTAGAGTAAATTCAAAATATCCCTAAAGGACCAAACTCTTTTATTATAATCTGCTTCCCAAATGAGAGGGGGAAGGAAGCGAATGTCAGCTACTATGTCTATGAGGCAGGACAAAAGAAGTTGAGGACCACTGCTTGCCAAACTGACTTCCTTGCATTCCCCCAAAGCAACATGCTTTCTCATTTCTGTTCTTTGCATTGTCCTTCCTTCTGCCTTGAATTTTCTCATCTCACTTGTTCAGTTGTTGAGCACCTATGAATCTTTCAAGATTCAGCTATGATGTCACCTCCTCTTTGGGGTCTTCTGTGATCTCCTTCCATGGCTCTGTTCTCCCCTGTTAAAGTTTAAGCAATCCATGTTCCCTCAACCCCTGTGCAGACCTGGAGCATCAGTCACAGTGGATTGTAGTCTTCCATATCCCTTTCAGTTCCCTAACTCCCAGACTGTGTGTTTTTTGTGAATAAGTTCTGTGAAAGTGTTTAAGATCTCTGTGTCTTAACATAAGGTCTGGCACAATAGGGCACTCAGTTATGCCTCAGATCAATCAGAGAAGTTGATCAGCTGTAGAGATCTGGCTAGCATCTTCCTCTTGCTTCCTAGCCCTGATTGTATCACATAATGTTGATTCTGTTGAAAAGGTGGTGACAAATCTAAGCTAAAAGGGAGCCACCGGCTGACCAGTGTGGGGCTGAATGGATAAGTTACTGGAGAAGCTGTAATTCCTGAGAGGAAGAAGTAGCTAAGAAGAGAAGAAAACCTTGGACATGTAGCCAAGATGGCATGTTCTACTATGACCAGCTTTCTATTTTTCTTTTTACTTCTTGGCAAGACTTCTATTTTCTTTTCTTTCTCTATATCCTGCCTGTACCCATATAATGACGTGTACCCCAGCCCCACTCCAAAAATTCACAAATGTCATTGAACTGAACATGCCATGCTACTCTGCATCACATTCAAGCTTCAGGTCAAACAACTGGTCTCAAATAGGCAACATTTATGTAATAAAATGAGATACCACATAAAAAACTAACCAAACTCTGTTCATACAATTTTAAGAAAAAGGTGATGGCTCTTTTAATTGCTCTAGGTCAGGACCTTAAGTTCTCACTCAAAACACACTTATTAATCCCAAGTTAGAGCTAAACATATGCACATAAAGAGTAGTTTTGATTTATTTTTGTTACCAGGATTTTCACAGTTTTCCTAGCATGTTTGTACAATATTACTGAATCTTCCAAATTTGAATGTCAGATGTTTTAACAAAATAAAAAATATCAAGAAGCAAGTTTCTAGAATGTTGTTCACCATGTGACTACTTGTCTGATTATGTCCTGCAGTGGCCGGTCCATGAGCGGAAGTGCTGACCGCATCCAAAAGCTGCGGAAAGAGTATTATCAGGCTCGGAGAGAAGGTTTCGCTTTATATGAGGATGACGAAGGAAGAGCAAGACCTGAGTATGACCTTCACTGGGTAAGTCCATGCCTGAATTCATTGCACTCATCTTTACTGATGTAGTTAAGAGCAGAAGAACATGGCTAGGAATGTCCTATACATATCAATGTATATTTAGGTTACTTGGGTTTCATGGATATGAACATTACCTAAACCACAGCCCATTTTCTCCTACAGAAGTTGTTTCTATAAATCAAACCACACTAATGCACAGTAGTTCATTTTAATTGCTTTCATATTTACTCCCTCTTGGACTTGTATGCCTGCTTGTTTGGATGGAGCAGATGTTAGTTATTTTAAAAAGGGCAAGGAATGTTGGTCATTATCTACTGAGCCTTAATCCTTACCCTCCATCTCTTGAGTCCCAGACATCTGGTCAAGCATTGACAGACCATGCAATAGAAGTCATCTCTCCTTTGGAAAACAGTTACTAGAAATAAATTTCAGAAAGGTCTGAAAGATATCCATTCAAAGATATCAAGTGTTAGTATATTGTATCTGAACACTTTACATTTTGCTAATCTTACCAGTACACTAAGATCATTTTATTCTGAGACAAGGGCAGTTTCTTATTAGAGGGTTCTTTATCAAATCATTCCACATTCATGAAGACAAAAGAATATTGTGACCTCTAAAGAAACATTTTTCTGGGTTTTTTCAAAATAGCCTAATTCATCCTGTTGTCTTTTTCAAGAAGGCAAGCTCTCTCTCATCCTCTTTGATGATTACTGCCTTTTTCTACAGTTTTTAGTGCTGTCTTGAAAACCAGGTAAGGAACCATCTTATCCATGGTGACCACACCATCTCTTTTGAAGGACTGATCTTTTAAAGGAAAGTTTCCTTTCTTGATTTCCACACCCACACATGTGTTCCTGAGGTCAGGGTTGGGAGAGTAGATTCTGATCTACCACTGAGCTGATTCTCTCTAGTTTTTACTTGGATAGTGTGGTTTCTCATGCGTGAAACCTAGTGCTTTTACACAGGGGTCCAAAAGTCAGTTTCAGCATCTATCACTGTTGTGCACAGCAACTGATATTTCGTAGCCCAGTAGATTCTACCTTGTATGGCAGAGTTTAAAAACACTTATCAGAAGTACACGGTATGGACTAGCGATCGCCAAGCAAATGGCTTCAGTCTTTTCCAGAGATAAGCATCCTGTGACTACAGATCAGAAGAAATAACTATTTATTGGTTTTATTACCAATATTAGGATTAAGCAGAATAGCATTGACAGTGATGGAGCAACTAGTTCTTTAGACTCTCAGTAACAGAAGCAAGATTGCCGAGAGAAATGTCAATAACCTCGGATATGCAGATGACACCACCCTTATGGCAGAAAGTGAAGAGGAACTCAAAAGCCTCTTGATGAAAGTGAAAGAGGAGAGTGAAAAAGTTGGCTTAAAGCTCAACATTCAGAAAACGAAGATCATGGCATCTGGTTCCATCACTTCATGGGAAATAGATGGGGAAACAGTGGAAACAGTGTCAGACTTTATTTTTTGGGGGCTCCAAAATCACTGCAGATGGTGACTGCAGCCATGAAATTAAAAGACACTTATTCCTTGGAAGGAAATTTATGACCAATCTAGATAGCATATTGAAAGGCAGAGACATTACTTTGCCAACAAAGGTCCATGTAGTCGAGGCTATGGTTTTTCCAGTAGTCATGTATGGATGTGAGAGTTGGACTGTGAAGAAAGCTGAGCGCCGAAGAATTGATGCTTTTGAACTGTGGTGTTGGAGAAGACTCTTGAGAGTCCCTTGGACTGCATGGAGATCCAACCAGTCCATTCTAAAGGAGATCAGTCCTGGGTGATCATTGGAAGGACTGACGCTAAAGCTGAAACTCCAATACTTTGGCCACCTCATGTGAAGAGTTGACTCATTGGAAAAGACTCTGATGCTGGGAGGGATTGGGGGCAGGAGGAGAAGGGGACAACAGAGGATGAGATGGCTGGATGGCATCACCAACTCTATGGACGTGAGTTTGAGTGAACTCCAGGAGTTGGTGAAGGACAAGAAGCCTGGCATGCTGCAATTCATGGGATCGCAAAGAGTCGGACACAACTGAGTGACTAAACTGAACTGAACAGAAGCAAAAGATTTTCATAGAATAACAATCTATAACAATTCACTTCATTTCAGCCTTAATCAAGACTGACTTATTGACTTTGATGGAAGACTCTATACATAAGACTGTCCTCTCTCAATCAATCAGATGATAAAGGGAAGTTGTTTCCACCAGAACCAAAGCAGAACTCCATGTCCAATGCATTGAAAAGTCTTTCTTCTCAAAACCAATATGAATTCCTATGAGCAAAATAAGATAAATAATTTCGCAATAGATAAAGCAGTCCTGGTTGTTTGAACCTTATTTTATATGATCTCCTTACATCAAGTTGAAAGGATGAAAATATTAACAGTCATGAGACTTAAAGTTTCCTCTGGTTTACCAAGCCTGAGCTGGATGACTACGCACTCAGGTCCTCCCTATTTGATTCTGTTTCTGTGCCAGGCAAATGTGTAACCAGATGAACAATCTAGTGAGTGAAAGAGTATCTCTCTAATTTGTGTTTCCCATGCTCAGGTGTGTTGAGCTTTGCCAGAAGTGACTGATTTTACATTTCCCAAACAGTTGGGGACTACAGCTTCCCAAAAGGATTCTTGGGAAATGCACTGTCATAAAAGCTGAGTGGCGGCCCTTTGTGAGATTGGCTGTGATATTCCAAACCAGGGATGAGAATATCAGCATCATTTCCTGTCCTTTCCACAAGCCATGGAAAAACACTATTACCTACTGTCCAACATGGACCGGAGAATCACACCATTGTCTTGCTACTTTTTGAGAGATCCAGGAAAGCATGTTTAGAAATTTAGTCTTTCATTTCTGCCGGTCAGCCAGACCCAACAAGACAGCTTTTATGAGACTGTGGTTCCTAGATTGGCTAGTCTTCAGCATCACCAAGGGTGCCTGTTAAAAACTGAAAAACAGTCTATGAAGAGGAGGGATGGAGCCCCAAAGAGGGCTCCTAGATGCTTCTCCATCAGGCTTTCTGACCCACAAGTTTTTAAAAATAGGACTTTGATTCCAGTTTCTTCAGTAAATACTGAAGTAGTTCAACTTCTCTAACAAAATCATTACATGGACCAGCATCATCAAAAAATACTTTCATGGACTCAGAATTCCTCTAGCTCCCAATACCTCAGATTGAGACGTCTGAGAGAAACTCCCAAGAGTCACACTATACTGGAGAACTTTGGATCGATTGAGAAAAAAATTAGAAGAATAAGTTACCTAATAACTACTTTTAAGATAGGCCAGAAAGAATGAAAGAATGCTCACAAAAGTTTTCAAAGCCAAAATGATTAAAACAATCATGGAAAGAGTATTAGGATCTATGAATCACTGAAAGAGATGATTAGTTTCTATTCATATTTTTGGTGGTTTTATTTTTTTTTTCACATCTCTGAAATTAGGATGCAGTTTGCAATGACTTTTCACCAGGTGTCATGATATAACTGTCCATTTCTGAACAAGAAATGTTCAGAATTGTGCAGGTTGTTTTTTAGAAACTTGAGAGAAAATCCTTGAGAAATTTTGGAGCATGCTTTTAAGAAAGGCTGCTCCTTGATATTTTTTTAATGTATTTGTATCAGGGGGACTACACCCCTTGCTTTGGTCCCCCCTCTGACTTTCTGAATCTTCCCAGCCATCTTGTGGGTAGTTCTCTACCGATGTTACACCTGCTCAGTGGCCCAGAGCCAAGGATTTCTCTTAGTGCTCTCTTGGGTTCTCCCTTGCTCTTACATCTCTCTTTTCCTTTTCCTTTTTCTGTGTCTCCTATTCAATTTTAACCAACATTTTCTCAGTCTTGGTGTAGGCCCAGTGCTGGTAAACAAAAGTGTATTGTCTCTATTGGAGGAACTCACAGTCTAGCCAGGAATACAGACATCTAAGCCAAAACCAAGAAAAAGGACATTAATCTACGTGAGAAATGCTCTCGTGTAGAGTGATACTATCTTCTAAATGAGTGCAGAGAAAGCAGTTAATTCTGTTGAAGGCAGGGTGTGTGTGAGGGGTGCTGGGAAAGCAATAGAGAGCATTTGGAAGTTGCCTCAGTCCTATATTTTGTTCTTTTCTCCTCAAACACACAGGTTTTTCTTTTTCCCAAAGGAGTTCTTGATGTATTCACTTCATTTGTGTTAAAATAAATGAATACACACAGATTGCAAGGTTTGTAAATATGGACATGAGACCTTAAAAAATCCTTTCAGCAAGTCTGTTTTGTATCTGTGTTCCCATCTAGGCTCTGAAAAGCTGTAAAGAACAAGTAGAGGGAAATTCAATGGCTGTGAGTGAGATGACTGGCGAGTTTTTATAGGCCCAATTAAGTGAGCCAGATAGGCTAGCTGAGAACTTTTCTCTTCTGCCAAAAGAAAACATAATAACATAATACCTGATATCTGCCGGCATTTTATGTTCTGTAAAACTTGTAAAGACTGTCACAGTCATCTGGCCACAGGCTATGGTTTATTGTTGTTGGGCTTTTAAACAGTATTATTATTAGCAGATAAAAATTATCTGCTTATTTAACAGCAGCGTGAATATCCTGTAAGTAACTTTGGAAATGGGATGGTTCTAAAGTTTTCTAAAAATTTTAATACCATTATTACTATCTTTTTTCAAGAGTTACATGGCATGTATTATATCCCTTTCCTCTTTTTAATTCTTTGGCTAAATTGGAAGAATATTTACCTATAAGAGGGTGGGAGGGAGGGAGGCTGGTTTCCATTGTCAAAGACATAGCACTCTGTGTTTTGACAAAGGGGATTAGTTCACGTAGGTCATGGTTGGAACAGAGATGGTTGGGTGAAGAAATAAAAACATTCTGAAAGATTTGTTTCTTCTAATATGAAGATGATTTAGAAACCAACTCAAAGGAACATACTTGGCAGCTGTCTTAACAGTGAGGGACACATCTGGTGAATCCTGTAGTCAGAGGAAAGGGAGGTCAAGATGCTAAGATCGTGCTAGCTGGCTTAGGAGCAGATTTAAGATGGAATGTGTAATAGCCACACAAGTACAAAACCCATCAGAAGGTCATGTTCTAAACAAGGGATAAGAGAGATGAGCTCCCGCTGTCTAGTGGTCCGATACCAGAACTGAGACTTGTTCATATTTTTCCTTCTCTTTCTCCTGGCGGGCATCTGTTAAAAACTAGGGACATTAAAAAACAATTATGGATTAGTCAGTGGCTGTTAAGTTGCAACAGAAACCTCATTCAAACTGGCCTAAGCAAAAACAGAAACTTTGTTGGCTTATATAACTTTAAGGTCCATAGGTGTATCTGACTTCAGGCAAAGCTGGGTCCTACTCCTTCCCACAGGCCATTAGGAGCTCGTTATTAGGAGAATAACTTTTGTGCTTCTCTCTGTCGGGACCATTGTCAAGGGACTCCCCTATAAGACAGCCTCAGCAGCCTCAACCCAGCAACTCTATAGAAAGAGATTGTCTCATCCCCAGTATATCCAGAAAGTCCTAGAACTGATGTTCAATACAGTCCTCAATGGCTTGTTGACTCAGCCTGGGTCACCTGTCCACTCCTGAGCGCCCATGGCCAAAAAGATGTAGTATTCTTACTGGTCAGAATTATATCACAAGGCCACTCCTGGAACCAGAAAGTAGAAACAGTCCTACATAAATTCGATGAATGAGTGTAAGTGAAGAAGTGGTCCCCAAAAGAAAATCAAGCTGCTGTCACGAGGGAAAAATGGATGTCGGGCACAATTAGGAGTTGTCTACTATAATTCCTAGTTTTTAAAATGACATAAACTTTATCTTCTTAGATTATCAAGAAAAGAGAGATAAAGACTTTTCCCTTCACATATTTTCAAGTTTATCATTAGAAAAGATGATTCTATTATCATTCTTAAAGTTGCTGCCATTGTTGGCTAGGTAAAAGGAAGATTTCTTTTTGTCTACTAGTTCAGTATCTTTGAGCTACCCCAAGAACACAGCTGGCTTCACTGAGTTATTCATGAAAAATAAACAGACCATTGGCTGTTTGTTCAGATAAGCAAGTGACATTTTGATTTACCCAAGACCTAGGAATTTGCCTTAGAAAGAAGCAATAGAATGCTTTGAAGAGATAAAAAGTAACTCATTTTCCTTGGATAAGAATTGCTTTATCTGTAGCCGCATGGATTGTTGTTTTGTGACAAGTACATATGCTATTCTGAAAAGCTTCACAAGATGGAATGAGGTAATGAATTAGAACCATCAAATGTGTGTATCCACAAAGGTTGTAGTTTGGCTCCTACCAGAGTTAACCAACCCCTTCTCAGTTGACGAGACCCTCTTGAACTCCATAAACCCACCCTTTCCAACGTGTCCCTCCATCAACAGTTGAGTGTTTCCCCTGATTTCCTAAAACAGCTGAACTGAGGAGTTTAAGAAGTACCAAGGCAGATACTGTCTACAAATTAGGGGGATTTTGGAAGGGCTTGAGTTTTGATAGAATGTGACACTGGTAAAACTTCAAATGCCACCTGAAAGATTGGGACTCACTCATCTAGATTTCAGGAAGTAGTGAAATTTCTAGGAAAGAAGACAATAAATTGAAGATCCTTTTTTTCTTTTGGTTGGTAGCATCGGTCCTCCTGTATTTCAGTGTGGCTTTCACAGCATGATGACATATTAGCCATATGGAAGAAGATTATGTGAATGAATTTCTAGCTTTTAAACATGTATTACTTTGAAAGAAGGCAACATGTTTACAGTCAATCCCCAACATAAAAACAAACTATGTTTCAGAAAACCAGTAAGAAATCGATGGCTGGAACCTGGGAATGATTTTCCCCATAGGAAAAAAGATTAAGATACTGGACTAGCCTAAAAAAAGTACATTAAAATCCAATAACTTTGTACTAGTCACAGAACAGGCTTCCCTGCTGGTTCAGTGGTAAAGAATCAGCCTGCCAATGCAAGAGACTGGGGTTCAGTCGCTGGGTCAGGAAAATCCCCCAGAGGAGGAAATGGCAACCCACTCCAGTATTCTTCCCTAGGAAACCCCATGGACAGAAGAACCTGGTGGGCTACAGTCCATGGGGCTGCAAAACAGTCAGACACAACTTAGTGACTAAGCAGCAATGACAGAACATGAACCCAGAAGTGGGAGCAGGGGAACCATCTGAGCCAGTGGCCGAAAAAGAAGTTTCCTTCTTCCTTCTTTTCTGGACACACTTTGGAGATGTTCTATAGCCCCTCCCTGTCTCTCAGTCTTCAAGGATGTCTCCCCAAGTTTCCTGACCCATAATCCCTCCTACCTCATTATCATACTACACTTAAGTCCATGCTTCCCTCCAGAGAGCTCAGGAGTCCAAGGTGACCTCTCTTCATGGTCCTCCATTTAAGTACCTATTCTCCTGTAGTTTATTTTCATCACTCTGAGCTGGGGGAGGTAGAGCTGGGGCAAATAATTGGATCCATGAAGGTTCTTCCCACTCTCTGAAAGACTTCTCTTTCTAAAGCAGGTATTTGATTTAACCCTAATAAGGTAAAAATTAGGCAGCATAGGGGAAGTCTAGAAGGGAACAGGAGAGAGGTCAATAGAATCCATCCTTAGAAACAGTCCCTTTGTGAAACCGAGGGGCAAGAGCGCCTTGGCTGTTAAGGCATTTTCTCCACACCTTTTTGCTGCTGCATCATGGCCTGAAGCTCCTCCAGCACCTCTCCTCTGTGTACAGAGCCCAAGTTACCCCACATCTCCCAGTCAAACTGCTTTCCTGTGGGTAATGACCTGATCCTAGAGGTGGCACTGATTTCTCCAGCAGCCTGGCCCTCAACTCCCTCAAAAGAAGTCTTTTGTTTCTAAGTCTTCCCCCAGTGGCCTAGGGCCAGTTGCCACAACTTACACAGTCCATGACTCCTCAGTCAGCACTGTTTGAAGTCTCCCCTGAAGATGCTACTCCAAACTAATGCCTTCTCACCCAGTCTTCCTAAGCCCACAGATAGAGGTCCTGAATTTTAGACCCAACACCCAGCAGGTATGGGAAGCATTTTAGAGCATGGGCCCTGTGTTCATATTCAGGCTACACCACTTGCTAACTGGCTAAATTTGGCCCATTTATTTAGCCTCTCAGTCTTCTTTAAAATTCGGACACTAGTAGTATCTCATATAGTATTGTGACCATGAATGAACTATTACATGTAAAAGCACTTAGAATGGCATCTGGCATGCAGTAAAGTGTTCAAGAAACGTGAAGAATTTTTAAGTACTGAGGTATTCAGAAATAATATGTTCCATTAGCCAGACAACTGTTCTAAGTCATTGCTGGAGTTGAACCTCTTTGGTTATTCCAGAGTTCTGGGACATTGTACAGCACACAGAGCATTTGGAAGGTCTTCCAGTCGTGCTCACTCTGGTTACCCCTGAGGTGCCCACAGCCCTTTCAGGCGGTAACTGTCAGGACCGGTTATAAGGCACTTTTGGCAAAGTCCATGGGTCAGGAGGTCAATATCTATTTCCCTGTCTCCCCCACACAAACTTTTCCTTCCAAAGTGTGTTCCTTTCATCCCTGACCCCAGGGGCACACCTAATCTCTTTAATGAGTTTGCGCTAAAATCAAAGACCAAAAAACGAAAAGAACGTTAGAAGCTTCTGTTTTCAACTCTGCAAAAATCCTGAAGCAAAGAAACACTTTGACACGAGAAAGAAAAAAAGAAAAAAAAAGCTTACAGTTACCAAAGGGGAAAGCCAGGAAGGGATAAATTTGAAATTTGAGATTAAAAGATACACACTAGTATACATAAATTGATAAACAAAAAGGACCTATTGTATAGCAGAGGGAACTATATTCAGTATCTTGTAATAACCTATAACGGCAGAGAATCTGAAAGAGAATACATGTATATATATATATGCATAACTGAATCACTTTGCTGAAACATCATAAAGCAGCTATACTTCAAAGAAAAAATAAAAAATTTAAAAAGAGAAAAAGAAATACCTGGGTCTAGTTAAGGACTTAAAATAGGGAGAGAAGAATACAAAGAGAATATATGTAAATTATTTACTCAATAAATGTTACTACAGCCAGCTCAGTAATAACAATGGCATCAACACTGATTCTATAAGCAAATACCTTATATTACTCCAGACAACTCCATGTGGTAGGTGTCTTCAATTCTATTTTACAGATGAGGAAACTAATGTTCTGAAACTTTGTGCATAGTCACATGATCCGTAGCAAAGCTGATACTCCAATCTGTGCCAACTCCCTGTGGAACAGAAGAAAGGAAGGCCACTGTGACAGCTGTTGAGATGTTTTTTCTACAAGAGATGTTTGAAAGAAAGAGAATCTCTGCTGAATTATCTTTAATTATCACTCATGATTTGTTTTTAACCCAATAGAACTGAACCCAAACCAAATGCTGGTATCATTTCATCACTTCTCTCTAAAAGTCAAAATAAAATCATTCTTTTTATGCTATAATCAAATAAGTTAGGCTATCTCTGGCTCAAACCCAAACCTAAATACCAAAAATCAGAAAAAGAAAGTTCAGAACCACATTATTTTTCCATAATATGTCAAAAAAAAAAAGCCTATGCTTTAGTTACATTAGAGTGAAAAAAGAACTCTTTCTGCTTCTAATGAGCAATTAATTCCAGCTCAGGATGTTGAGTTTAGAATAGGTTAAGTTCCCCCAAACCACAGCCGTTTGTGTTGGATCATGGTTAAAAACCCAGAATTCCAGTTTCTACAATAATCACATTCTTTTCTTCTACTGCAATGGGAGAAATGACGATTTTTATGTAACATAGGAAAAACCATAGCAGAAACGCCTATGAATTCCAGATTTCCTAAACTGTTTTCAAAGCTGTTTAAAATCAGTTGAATACATTTTATTTTAGCAGAGCTCAAAATTCTGAAATAAACTTTGGGAACTGAAATTTTTTAAATGAATATGTTTGGAGGAAAAGATATGAAAATTCACTTAATTAGCATGTTTAGCACATGAATCACTTAACTTTGATGACAATGAAAACTCCATATGAACCATATTTGTGTTCAGATCCCAAAACCCAGAACCACCCCTTGCACAGCTTCCTAACTGTAATTAACCAATCAGGTTGCTGTGGTAGCCATCTTTTTCTTTCAGCTTAAGAAAAATTTTGACTCAGAGTCATTCTGAAATTTAACATCATTTGGTTCTTGTTAAGTAGTGACTAGTCTGGTGTTATGATGGGAAAAAGAAAAGTCAGAGAAAGCTCTTCTCCGAAATAAACGAGAAGAACACTTGAGTCAAAGAAAATCCTAAAATGATCACAATCACAACAGCAGTATTGGAACTGCCATTCTCCACAGGAAGAATGACCCCTTTTGAATACATTGTAATGACACAGACTAGAGTCTGTGACTTTACAGTCCTCCTATGACTCTCATTAATTTCTCTGTCTCATACCAAGCCTTGAAATCATGGTGCTAATTCTCAGAGTGTTTATGAGAAAGTGCAAAAGTTGACACCACTGACTTCAGCTAGGCTGACAGGAAAACTTTCCATTTGTTCAGTAAGTGAACTAAGAAGAGAGGGTGTAATGTTATTATTATAAACGACTGGTAAATTATTCCTTTTCTGTTTTGATACGACTTTCGTAAAGCAATGGAGTTCTTCGGTTTTTATGTCCATGAAGCTTTCTTCTGATAATTTAGATCATTTTATGTTACCTCTCAGCCTGTTCCCTAGACAGCAAAGCCAAAGCAGCAATGAAGAATAGTTTTTCCACAGTCATTCATTCCTTTGTTGATTTATTTATCCACTGAATATTTACCGGTTTATACATGAGTATGCATCAAGCCTAACACTTGGATCAACGCTTACCAACAAAGAAGGAACACCTCAGTGGTGTGTGTGTGTGTGTGTGAAAGAGTGAGAGGTAGAAGCTATTATTGTTTTGAAGTTTCTCCTTTAGGGAAGCAGTAGGAAATATTGTGTGAGAAAGAGGTTCCCTGGCATTATCTGATGTCTTTCACCTAATGAACCTTCTTGCTCACCCTGTGAAAATGGAGACTCCCAAGCCATGTGGAGATACTTCCATGTTTCAGTTTTGTTTTCCTATCTTCATCAATTGTCAGAGTCCCAGATTGTTTCTGAATAGCAACTCTATTTTCATTGTGATTTTTATACATATCAATTACTTTTCTTTTCCTCATCTATTTGGCATGGACCAGGTTTCCTGTTTTCCATACAATTCCCTTTACAGTAATTTCCCAGGTTTAAATTGTCAGACAGCACTTCAGCAGCAACGTGCTCTATGCATCTGTGGTTGTAAAGGAATCAGAAATTTACATTCCAGAGAAGGAAATCATGGCCCCACAATGAATGTGAATGATGGCAGGAAGAAATCTTTTAACAGTACTTAAATTGGTCATTGAGAAAAACTATGAGATTTAGAGTTTTGTGGTTTACCTGGGGTTCTAGGACTATTTTTAAATTTCCCAATTTCAGAAGTGGGTACTTTCTCCTTTCTACATATGGTTGCATAGATGTAAGGTTTAAAATGTCTTGAATACATGATGATGAAAGAATTAAACAAGATGACAAGCAAGTAGGAAGGAACTGACATTTTGTTTCCAGCATTCCATATTTCCACGTAATTTATTTTTAAGTTTAATTTATCAGAATGTTTTAATCCTTTTGCAATTAGAAGCTCTTAAAGACTTTTCTTTGCTTGGAGGTTTCCTCTACAAAAGAAGAAGAAACCCTGTTAATGTCCCTGATCGATTATCCACTTTCACTCATGCTGTGTCACTTTGGTCCCAGGACTGAAGAATAAAATTTCAAAGTGCATGGTAGTTTAGTCATACATTCACGTATTAATTAGTTCCTTAGAACTTTATTTCAAATCTTGAAAGATGATGCTGTTAAAGTGCTACACTCAAGATGCCAGCATATTCAGAAAACTCAGCAGTGGCCGCAGGACTGGAAAAAGTCAGTTTTCAATAGTACATGAACTGAGAACTTCCAGATGTTCAAACTGGATTTAGAAAAGACAAAGGAACCAGAGATCAAATTGCCAGCATCCATTGGATCATAGAAAAGCAAGAGAATTACAGAAAAACATCTACTTCTGCTTCATTGACTACACTAAAGCCTTTGACTGTGTGGATCACAACAAACTGTGGAAAATTCTGAAAGAGATGGGAATACCAGACCACCTGACCTGCCTCCTGAGAAACCTGTATGCAGGTCAGGAAGCAACAATTAGAACTGGACATGGAACGACGACTGGTTCCAAATAGGAAAAGGAGTACATCAAGGCTGTATATTGTCACCCTGCTTACTTAAACTATATGCATAGTACATCATGCAAAATGCCAGACTTGATGAAGCACAAGCTGGAATCAAGATTGCCAGGAGAAATAGCAATAACCTCAGATATGCAGATGACACCACCCTTATGGCAGAAAACAAAGAGGAAATAAAGAACCTATTGATGAAGGTGAAAGAGGAGAGTGAAAAATACTGGCTTAAAACTCAACATTCAAAAAACTAAGATCATGGCAGTCCCATCACTTTATGGCAAATAGATGGGTAAACAATGGAAACAGTGACAGACTTTATTTTCTGGGGCTCCAAAATCACTGCAGATGGTGACTGCAGCCATGAAATTAAAAGATACTTGCTCCTTGGAAGAAAAGCTATGACCAACCTAGACAGCATATTAAAAAGCAGAGACATTACTTTGCCCACAAAGGCCCATGTAATAAAAGCTATGGTTTTTCCAGTAGTCATGTATGGATGTGAGAGTTGGACCACAAAGAAGGCTGAGTGCCAAAGAATTGATGCTTTTGAACTATGGTGTTGGAGAAGACTCTTGAGAGTCCCTTGGACTGCAAGGAGATCAAACCAGTCAATCCTAAAGGAAATCAGTCCTGAGTGTTCATTGGAAGGACTAATGCTGAAGCTGAAGCTCCCATACTTTGGCCACCTGATGCAAAGAGCCAGCTCATTAGAAAAGACCCTGATGCTGGGGAAGATTGAAGACAGGCACAGAAGAGGACAACAGAGGATGATATGGTTGGAAGGTATCACCAACTCAATAGACATGAGTTTGAGCAAGCACCACTCAGAAAACTCAGCAGTGGCCACAGGACTGGAAAAGTGGTGAAGGACAGGGAAGCCTGGCGTGCTGCAAGCATAGGGTTGCAAAGAGTTGGACACGACTGAGTAGATGAAAAACCACAAAACTTTTATTTGGTGGTAACTCTGTGCCAAAGTTGACTTGACTCTGAGGAATTAAGAGTTGTGTCTGATGGGAAAGGCAGATAGGAAGCATGATTTCAGACATTATGGGATGTTTAGGAGTAATTGTACAGGGAAAAGATTTACAGGTGAATGCATGGTAAAGAGAGATTAACCAAGAATGAAGAGGCTAGATGCATTTATCCTATAAAACTTCCCAGTGTGTGTTTAACCCTTCCTTTTGTCTGCATTTAGGGCACTGTGCCTCCAAGTAAGCTCCTCCGAATGTCCTTTGGAACATCTGCTTAGTTGCTCAGTCAAGTCCGTCTCTTTGCAACTCTGTGGACTGTAGCCCCCGAGGATCCTCCGTCCATGGGGATTCTTCAGGCAGAATACTGGAGTGGGTTGCCATGTCCTCCTCCAGGGGATCTTCCCAACCCAGGGATTGACCAGGTCTCCCACATTGCAGTTGGATTCTTTACCATCTGAGCCAACAGGGAAACCCTTGTAATGTCTAAGCAGATATAAAGTGGCTTGTGTGATATTTCACAATCATACTTTTCTATGGACCCAACCTCTCATTTTAAGCATTTGAGTGTTTGTGCATCATGTTTGTCCCAGTTACTGACTGAGATCTTCCCTAGAGGGTAGATTTTCTGTGTGTTACAACTTATTAGATGTTCATAAAACCAGTTAGTCACAATTGACATTTTCAAAGATTTGGAGTAGAATAGAATATTTCAGAGGAATGGCATATTTACTACCGTAAATATGAGTATTGGTGGATGGAAATTTTGTTTCACAGCCAGTGTGCACACATACATGTATGTGCTGGGTCATGATGTAAAGTAGACTTCTTCCTATGGGTCATGATTTTTTAAAGGCTGAAAAACTCTAGTCTAGACTTTAAGTTCCGTATCTGGTTGGTTTGCCATTTCATTTATAATAACTCATATAGTATTTGTTTCAGACTAGGGGCTCAAGAATTTTTTTGAGTAAATATTGTTGAATACATCCTACCACATAATTTAAGGCACAATTTTTTCTTCTGGATTATATCCATAGTATTATACTATGTATAGATAATGATGGATATGTACAGTTTGCATATACATTAATTAATTTACTTTAGCAGCTGATGTAGCTCTTAAATGGACATTTTAAGAGTTTAAATTATACAACCAGATCAGGTGAATATAGTTGCCATTGTTGTCGTTGTCCAGTTGCCAAGTCATGTCCAACTCTTCGCGACCCCGTGAAGTGCAGCATGCCACTTCCCTGTCCCTCACCATCTCCCAGAGTTTTCTCAAGTTCCTGTCTACTGCATCAGACATAGTCGGCATACTCTAGCTTTTTTTTGTTTTCCAAAAATGACTGTTTTTTCTTTTACATCAAAAAAAGTTTCATTATAAATATAATCCACGCTCACTATAAAAAAAAGTAGATAATTGTTAAAAAAAGGGCCACAACAGAAATTTCAGTCACCTTTAGTTGACCACACAATAAGTGAACACTGTTTTGGAGGACTTTCTTTTGTATACGCACATACACACACACACACACAAATACACGTACCCATGCATCTCACATATAGTAATTATATTGGAATCCTACTGAATGTACTGTTACTTAAACTACTTTTTTCACTTTTTATTAGATGGTAAGCATTTCTCATGCCATTAAATACCTTCAAAAATATGAATTTAATGCTTAATGCACAGTATTTTCTAGAAGGGACTTTCCTGGTGGCTCAGATGGTAAAGAATCTGCCTGGAATTTTCTAGAAAGGATATTCCATAACTGAGTAATCACTATTGTTGTTGGATGTTTAAATTATTTTTATCATTTCTTATATAGGTAATAATGTACAAATTAGCTTTCTAAATAAATCTCTGCATCCTTATGTTATTGTTTTGGTATCATAAATCAATATATTTGTTATTTAATATAAGGCTATGAAAAAAATTTAATTGATCCAAATAACCCAGCTTGCCCTTAGAAAAGTTACTAAATTTATATTCTTATTAACAGCATAATTATTAATACATCCAACACATATTATTGCTCCATCTTATATAGGTTTCATAGCAGCCCTATTAAAACTGAGTGTTTTCATTTATCTTTTATCAACTTGATAGGAAATATCAAGTACTTTGTTTTTGTTAAATTACAACTGAAATTGAGCAATTCATGTGTTTATTGGCCATATAAATTTCTTCTTTTCTATGAATTTTTCATTTTTCCATTACAACATTTTCCTTTTTTGCTCGAGTTGTAAATGTTCTTTGCTATCAAAAATTATTGAGAATTTTTTTCCACATTTATCAGTAGTCTATTAACTTTATGATACTTTAAAGAGAGAAATGTTTTCATTTTTATGTAAACAAGTCAGAGACTTTTATTAGTTTTTTCAAATGGCATTTTAAATATCAGATCAATATGGTCATGTGATTTTTTCTTTTTCTATTAATGTGATGATTAATATTAATAGAGTTTCTAATATTGAATAACCCTTGCAGTTGTGAAAAAGTAAATCTACATTCCTATGCTGTCTGTTTTATTCTTTTAAGACAGAGCCGGGCATGAGTTGCTAGTCTTTTATTTGTGATTTTGTATATATATAATTGTAAGTGAAATTGATATCTAAGGTTTTGTGTTTTTTCCTAACTCTAATAGTTTTAAATAAAAGGGATATATTACCTTTATAAAATAATTTGAGTGGCTTTTTATGTTTCTATGCTTTGTAACAATTTCTGTAGTCTAGGAATTATTTCTTTTTTAAGATTTAAAATAACTAATCCATAAAACCATCTAACCTGATACTTTTTTGTGGATAATTCTGTGACCCCTTTTTCAATCATTCCCATAGATGGAGATCTTTAGGAAAGGAGATGTTTCCTCCTTTACTGAAGTTTGGAAAGTTGCTATCTTTTTTCTATTAAATTATTTCATTGATATTTTCAAACTTTTGGTACATTTTATGTTTTTACCACTTAATATATTTAATAATCTTGTTTTTCTGCTCTAATATATTTATTCCTTCATTAACTTATTATTTCTTTTTCCTTAAGAAAGGATAAAGCAAACTTTTAAAATTACTAAGCTTATCTTTTTCAGTCACTTTTTAGTTGTGGTCAATAACAATATAATTTAAGGCAGTGAGTTCACTTTTTAATTTAGTTCAGTGAACTTCCAGAAGTGTTAGTATCAAATATTCTTTTTATTTCTTTTCTAGGTAATCTGAAATTTAAAATTCTTCTTTGATCAAGAGTGATTTATAAGATCACTATTTTAAATTTTAATAATTTAGGGTCTTTTCCATCTGAACTTTTATTAATATTTGGTTTTAATACTTGATAGTCAAGGACAGTGACTTCTGAAATTTCTGGCATTTATTGAAATTTGGCAAAATATATGTTACTTTTGTTATTTAAAGATTTAATTAAATTAAGACCATTTTTCTGTAAGTGAAAGTGAAGTCACTCAGTCGTGTCCGACTCTTTGTGACCTGTGGACCGTAGTCCACCAAGCTCCTCCATCCATGGGATTCTCCAGGCAAGAATACTGGAGTAGGTTGCCATTTCCTTTTCTAGGGCATCTTCCCAACCCAGGGATCGGACCCAGGTCTCCCACATTGCAGGCAGATGCTTTAACCTCTGCACCACCAGGGAAGCCCTTAAATACAAGAATACAGTCTCTCAGAAAACTTCCTATAGAGACTCAGAACTTCAGATCCAAGTACTAACATCAAAGATTTCAAAGGGAGGAAAGGAAGCCAGGTTAAAAGAAGAAGGGGGAGGAGGCAGGGAGAGGGGTGCAAAAGGGGTGGTCTTACAGACATCTCCTGCCACCTGCAGATACCCAGGCATTATGGGACTTTTCCCTGGGCCTCCAGAGAAGGGAGGACTGGAATTCCACCCTACCAGAAATCAGACCAGACCAGAACCAGAATTCGAGCTCTCTGCCAAGAGGAGGTGATCAGTCTCCAATCCTCAGCTCATGCTGAGGGCCCTTCGACCAGATTCCTGCGTCCAGGACCGGGGGACTAGAAAAACGGGGAAGGATAGGAAGGGTTAAGGAGAGGAAAGAGAGAGGGAAGGGGAGGGAGGTCAATAAAATCTCTTGTTCCTTACCAGTCGGGACACTCTGGCCAGTTGTCCGCATCAGGAGGAGACCAGGGACAAAAGGGTCCCAGTTGTGGCCACTGGGTGTGGTCCATTGGCAGGCAAGCTGGCCCCTGAGTACCCCAAGTGGTCAGGATGTCCGTCTCAGCAAAGAAGAGTCCCCACCAGAGTCGCCATTTGTTGCAGGAAGGCGGACGCCTTCCAGGGCCTGAAACTGGGCTCTTGTCTAACACTCAGAAATGAACTGTCTGAGGAGACACATGTGCTGACAAGCAAGAGATTTTATTGGGAAAGGGCACCCAGGTGGAGAGCAGTAGGGTAAAGGCACCCTGGAGAAGTGTTAATTATTTAATAAATGTTTATTGAATGCCTAATATATTCCAAGACTTCCCTGGGGCTCAAACGGTAAAGTGTCTGCCTATAATGCAGGAGACCTGGGTTCAATCCCTGAGTCAGGAAGATCTCCTGGAGAAGGAAATGTCAACCCACTCTAGTATTCTTGCCTGGAAAATCCCATGGACAGAGGAGCCTAGTAGGCTACAGTCCATGGGGTCGCAAAGAGTTGGACATGACTGAGCGACTTCACTTTTTTAATATATTTCAAGCACTGTTAAGGTGCTGGATATACAGCAGAAAGGAAAGCGGACAAAGTCCCTGACTTGGGGTTCAGTTCAGTTCAGTTCGGTCGCTCAGTCGTGTCCGACTCTTTGCGACCCCATGAATCACAGCACACCAGGCCTCCCTGTCCATCACCAGCTCCCGGAGTTCACTGAGACTCACGTCCATCGAGTCAGTGATGCCATCCAGCCATCTCATCCTCTGTTGTCCCCTTCTCCTCCTGCCCCCAATCCCTCCCAGCATCAGAGTCTTTTCCAATGAGTCAGCTCTTCACATGAGGTGGCCAAAGTACTGCAGTTTCAGCTTTAGCATCATTCCTTCCAAAGAAATCCCAGGGCTGATCTCCTTCAAAATGGACTGGTTGAATCTCCTTGCAGTCCAAGGGACCTCTCAAGAGTCTTCTCCAACACCCCAGTTCAAAAGCATCAATTCTTTGGCGCTCAGCCTTCTTCACAGTCCAACTCTCATATCCATACATGACCACTGGAGAAACCATAGCCTTGACTAGACGGACCTTTGTTGGCAAAGTAATGTCTCTGCTTTTGAATATGCTACCTAGGTTGGTCATAACTTTCCTTCCAAGGAGTAAGCATCTTTTAATTTCATGGCTGCAGTCACCACCTGCAGTGATTTTGGAGCCATGATCTTCGTTTTCTGAATGTTGAACTTTAAGCCAACTTTTTCACTCTCCACTTTCATCAAGAGGCTTTTTAGTTCCTCTTCACTTTCTGCCATAAGGGTGGTATCATCTGCATATCTGAGGTTATTGATATTTCTCCCGGGAATCTTGATTCCAGCTTGTGCTTCTTCCAGCCCAGCGTTTCTCATGATGTACTCTGCATATAAGTTAAATAAGCAGGTGACAATATACAGCCTTGACCTACTCCTTTTCCTATTTGGAACCAGTCTGTTGGGGTACTTGCATTTTAATATATATGTATCACTGTATCCTTAAATGTAAGGCAGCATAATTGTTATACACACAATAAATTTTATGACAGAAATAAATTCTTATATAAATTTAATATAAGAAAACAGAAAAAAGACTACTACCACCACATTAAATGTAAATCCTATACTATGCTTGGAAAAATGTGGTAAAATAATCTTATGAATTACATTGTTTCTGACATTGCATATATTTATTTAACATCTTCTTGATCTGTCAAAGATAACCATTGGGTGAAAGTCCCTATTTACTATCTATTACTGAAACTTTCAGTTTTTTGGGTTTTTTTTTTTAGGTCTGTCTCTTGTAAAATGTTTACTTGTGGTGTTTCATTTTAAGGCTTTCTCTTCCTAAGAAATGTTTAGCTTATTTATGTGTTATCATAACTGGCTTTCTTATTCTTTCTGTTATTTTTAAACTTTGTGCTTTGTATACCTTTTTCTGGTTCTCTTTCTTTAATTGTATTTTCTTTGATTATTTTATTTAATAATTTTAATCATACTGACTTTATAAAGACATTTTTAGCCTAGTTTCTCTATCAACATCAAAGATGAAATCATCTCTATTGAGTTCCTTCCAGGTCAAAGGAACAAGGTAAAATGACTGTGTGTTATCACAAATTTCCCTCACACTTTTTAACCTGTTGTATTTTAGATCTACTCATATTCTAAAGAAAAATGTATATCTTCTTTTTAATATTTTGTATGGGGTATGTTTCCTATCATCCAGAGACTACATTCCAGGTCTAATGGTAGTCCTTCTTTGCTTTAACAATTCCATAATTGAGTTCTTTATCTTGACTCACCTGCTTACCTTTTTGAGTAATTTTAATTTTACTTCAAGAGGCATGCATAGTATATTTTGAATCCTGGAAATCTGATAATGTCATTTATATATAAATCTCAACACCCAATGCCTGCTGCTTTGAAGTGTATAATAAATGTTTGTTGACTCAATAACATATCTGCTTCCCAAGGAAGCAAATAACATATCTGCTTTTTTTTTCCTTAAAATTCCATTGTCTTTTGATTTTTAATATTGGTGAAAAAGAGATCTGAGGCTGACCTGATTTTTCTTCTTTGCAAGTAACCTGTTTTTTCTATCTGGATTTTATGGGATGCTTTCCTTATTCATGATATTCAAAATTTTCACCTGAATTTCTCTGGATATTGGCCTCTTGTCTTTGCCTGGTTTTTAATTGAGTCCTTTCTGTTAACAGCTTCATGTTGATTTATTTCTGTTTTCTTAGTAGAAAGAGTGAATGTTGTACCTTAAAGGAGATGAGTGAAGTTCCCTTGCTTGGTAAGGGGGAGCTAACTAATGTAAATTCATACGTGCTATTGAGAGATGAGATAACTTGAGGTGACTGGAAGTGAACCAAAATCCTGACCAATACCTAGAGGAGAACTTGGCTTCTGCTTAGTTTCTCAGATGGTTTTACTGAAATCCTTGGGCAGAGGATCAGCTTTCTGTGCCCCTGGTCTGCTCACCCAGCCCTGTCGTCCTGTATTACCTGTGGCTGTGTCCGACTTTCATCCTCATACCATTGCCCATCTAGTCAGGAGAGTATCTTTTATCTCTTGGACTTTTTGTTCCCCCTGCTGTTTCCACTTCAAGAGTCCTGGGCTCTCCAGATGTGCTATTTGAGAAGACATGTTTGTTTTCTAATACATTTTGTTTGCTCTAATACATCTTTTTTTTTTTTTTTTAACTTCATTAACTTACTATTCCCTTTCCTTAGAAGGGATAAAGCAAACTTTAAGAGAAAATCCATATTGGTCTCCCCATTAGCCCCATAACCTCTCCTGCTGAGCCCTGGGGCAAGTTTAACCTATTTTATGTGCCTTTGGTCATTCCAGCAGGAATCTGGGATACCAGTAGTAAATTCTGTCTCATTGCCATTGAATCCCAAATTCAATACCCAATGTAATGCTTGAATTTCTCCAGAAGAAGGAATTTCTAAATGATGAATCAGAGCAAGACCCAGGACAGTTTTACTGCAGTGCGAAGGCCACTTTCCTAGCATAGCTTTTTCTTATTCACACACAGAAAATTCACACACAATGCGCATCTAGTGGTACAAGTGGAAAATATGGCTTTTTTCCCCTCTTATATTGTTGACTCCTAATTTTTCTTTAAATGGTTGTGCACAAGTGTGACATGGTATAAAACTTCTAAATTGATTTCCTTACTGTTTGGAAGGAAAAACCTCTGCAAAATGTAGTAACAAAGCTGATTTTCTAGTTGCATCCATATAACTCCAGTGAGGCTAAGTTGAAAAAGCCATAGAAACTTAGAGGGTTGAGTTATTGTGGATTTTTTATTTACATTGAAGATGTGAAAAATAATTAGAGTGCAATGCTAGGTATTATGTATATGCAGTTACCTGAGAATATATAAAAGTTTCATTTTCTACATTAAACTGCATTGTTATAATTTTTTTTTTTTTTTTTTTTTGTGCATTGAACCTGGACTGGCATCTCGTTTCATACATGACATTTCACATGTTTCAATGCCATTCTCCCAAATCTTCCCACCCTCTCCCTCTCCCACAGAGTCCATAAGCCTGTTCTATATATCAGTGTCTCTTTTGCTGTCTCGTATACAGGGTTATCGTTACCATCTTTCTAAATTCCATATATATGCGTTAGTATACTGTATTGGTGTTTTTCCTTCTGGCTTACTTCACTCTGTATAATAGGCTCCAGTTTCATCCACCTCATTAGAACTGATTCAAATGTATTCTTTTTAATGGCTGAGTAATACTCCATTGTGTATATGTACCACAGCTTTCTTATCCATTCATCTGCTGATGGACATCTAGGTTGTTTCCATGTCCTGGCTATTATAAACAGTAAATGATGAACATTGGGGTACACGTGTCTCTTCCCTTCTGGTTTCTCAGTGTGTATGCCCAGCAGTGGGATTGCTGGATCATAAGGCAGTTCTATTTCCAGTTTTTAAGGAATCTCACACTGTTCTCCATAGTGGCTGTACTAGTTTGCATTCCCACCAACAGTGTAAGAGGGTTCCTTTTCTCCACACCCTCTCCAGCATTTATTATTTGTAGACTTTTGGATCGCAGCCATTCTGACTGGTGTGAAATGGTATCTCATAGTGGTTTTGATTTGCATTTCTCTGATAATGAGTGATGTTGAGCATCTTTTCATGTGTTTGTTAGCCATCTGTATGTCTTCTTTGGAGAAATGTCTATTTAGTTCTTTGGCCCATTTTTTGATTGGGTCATTTATTTTTATGGAGTTGAGCTGTAGGAGTTGCTTATATATTTTGAGATTAGTTGTTTGTCAGTTGCTTCTTCATTTATTATTATTTTCTCCCATTCTGAAGGCTGTCTTTTCACCTTGCTAATAGTTTCCTTTGATGTGCAGAAGCTTTTAAGTTTAATTAGGTCCCATTTGTTTATTTTGTTTTTATTTCCAATATTCTGGGAGGTGGGTCATAGAGGATCCTGCTGTGATGTATGTCAGAGAGTGTTTTGCCTATGTTCTCCTCTAGGAGTTTTTTATAGTTTCTGGTCTTACGTTGAGATCTTTAATCCATTTTGAGTTTATTTTTGTATATGGTGTTAGAAAGTGTTCTAGTTTCATTCTTTTTACAAGTGGTTGACCAGATTTCCCAGCACCACTTGTTAAAGAGATTGTCTTTAATCCATTGTATATTCTTGCCTCCTTTGTCAAAGATAAGGTGTCCATATGTGCGTGGATTTATCTCTGGGCTTTCTATTTTGTTCCATTGATCTATATTTCTGTCTTTGTGCCAGTACCATACTGTCTTGATAACTGTGGCTTTGTAGTAGAGCCTGAAGTCAGGTAGGTTGATTCCTCCAGTTCCATTTTTCTTTCTCAAGATCTATTTGGCTATTCGAGGTTTTTTGTATTTCCATACAAATTGTGAAATTATTTGTTCTAGCTCTGTGAAGAATACTGTTGGTAGCTTGATAGGGATTGCATTGAATCTATAAATCGCTTTGGGTAGTATACTCATTTTCACTATATTGATTCTTCCAATCCATGAACATGGTATATTTCTCCATCTATTAGTGACCTCTTTGATTTCTTTCACCAGTGTTTTATATATATAGGTCTTTAGTTTCTTTAGGTAGATATATTCCTAAGTATTTTATTCTTTTCGTTGCAATGGTGAATGGAATTGTTTCCTTGATTTCTCTTTCTGTTTTCTCATTATTAGTGTATAGGAATGCAAGGGATTTCTGTGTGTTGATTTTATATCCTGCAACTTTACTATAATCATTGATTAGTTCTAGTAATTTTCTGTTGGAGTCTTTAGGGTTTTCTATGTAGAGGATCATGTCATCTGCAAATAGTGAGAGTTTTACTTCTTCTTGTTATAATTCTTTAAAATGAAAAACAAAGTTCCCTCCACAGACCTAAAGTTACTGGTCCTTATTTACAGTTACTTTCTTTACAATAAAGATACTGGTTGCATGACTTCAGTAGTTCCTAGATTGAGTGTTATCCTAATAAAGAGCTGCATTTATGGTACAGGAGAAGATCCTCATTATGGGTTTAAAATGGTGGACGTGAGACTCAGCACTATTGAAGACTTGTCCCTTTTCACATTGAAGTAACATTCACCCTTCATTTCGGTGAAAATTTCATCCAACTTCAAAAAATGCTTGGCCAACTCCCAGCCCCTTTACCTGTGCAGGTGTGGTTATTTGTTTTTCTACAGGTCCTTGATTTGGGACCACTCTCAAGAAGGTAGAGGAAAGTCTGTAGAATTATTTTTCAAAAGTACTCAGAATTGGGTCAGTCCTACTCTGACTTTTGTGACCTCCTTTCTTTTGGGATCTGGGACTTCACCGATCCATGAATATCAGATTTCCATTGAGTCTAATGTCTCTGGTATCCCTAGAACCCTAGTGTTAGGGTTCCTATCAGAATTCCCTGACCTGGATTGGTTACCCCTTTGAACTTGACACCAACTTGCCGACCTGTCAGACAATCTTGAACATAGGTTAGTCTAATCTCTCTTTTCCACTCAGTCATCTTCTTATGTCTGTCCCCACGTGTACTCATTGCTACACCTGAGTGTTGGTTGTAGGGTTGTGGTTATGTGCATCTACCCACCCTAATGCAGCTGTCTCTGGTCTGGCCCATTCAACTGATGTCCATGTATCTGGTGGTGTCAGCATCTTGACTTCAAAATTAGAAGGGTTGGTGGATACAAAGCTCATTCCAACATTGTAAGGTAGAATGCTATGAAAAGTGATTGGTATTTATGACTTCTTTTCCTAAAATGTTGGTAAATGTGTGCATCCAGAATATGCCAGTCAGAAAGCCGGCAGGACCTCTCAGGCTGCGATTCCATACATGTGTTTCCCCATCTTGATAGCAAGCTCAACTTTGATGTCAAACTGTTCATCTGTCTGTGGCACTTACTGCCTAACCATATTTCCATTCTTAACTTGGAAACAATACGATAGATGCCACATTCCACATTGCTACCTTTTTTAGTTCTAGGGAGGAAAATGCTCAATTAATTGACATGAGAAAATTTAAACTTAAAAAAGTCCCTCTGAGTTTTGGCTTGGTGCTTTGTCTTTAATGATTATTGCATTTTTTTCTAGTTTAACATTCTTGAGTTCTGCAAACCCAAAGCACAACTTCACTGGTTTGATTTCCTATTCTTTAGAAATATCATCTAGGGGTAGCACAGAGTAGGGGATGCATCAATAATGAGAAGTGATTTTAAAATAATTTGAAATGATTTTTCTATTCATACATCCACACCCCCTTTCCAAGTAAATCTCAGTCAGGGATACAAGTGGTGATTGAGACTCCATTATCTTTCAAGATAGTGAAGAAGTCAAACAAAAGATTTGCAGCTCTAAATAAAATAGCACAAGTGTAGGACCATCACTAGACATGCAAGTGTAACTACAATGAAAATTATCTTAAACAAATCAGTTCCCAGGACGACATTCAATTCTTTTGATAAATATGCCTGATACGATGAAGTACAGCTTCCAGAAAGATAATGGAGCAGATAATTAATCTATTTGGAAATATAAACACACACACTCATACACACACACTCACACACACATACACACACTGCAGGGAGACAAGGACTGTTGGTTAGCAAAATCTTGTTGGAACAACCTAAATGTCCTTCTCTAGAAGTGTGTGTAGCCTCAGACAAGGGGAAAAAAAATAGAAAAGACATTTTTGACTGCAGTAACGTTTTTGATTCTGTGGTGTAAGGCCAAAATCAATAAAGGACAAAAGAGCCAAGCTCTCACTTCTTTTACATATGTGGGTGGTGTTTGGGAGCGCTGGTAAACAAGTCATCAATGTTTCAGTTTCAGTTGTCTACAGCACACCAAATGGGGCTTCCCAGGTGGTCCGGCAGTAAAGAATCTGCCTGCCAAGGCAGGAGGCGCAAGACACACGGGTTCGATCCCTGGGTTGGGAAGATCCTCTAGAGAAGGAAATGGCAACCCACTCCAATATTTTTGCCTGGCAAGTCCCATGGACAGAGGAGCCTGGCAGACTTTGTGATCATGGGATCACAAAGAGTCAGACACGACCGAGAGCACGCATACACACGCATACCAAGTAGTCTTCTCTCTAGGGATAACTGATCAGTTAAAGAAGGGGCTGTTCAGGTTCCTTCTTCCATATAAAGCCTTCCAGAGTTCCATCATTAAACCCTTCTTGTTTCTGCTTCTGTGTGAGGGCAGGTGCTGGATGTACCTTTCATCCCAGTCTGTCTCAACCTCCTCCTCCACGTGCCTCCTTCCACTTTCAGCACCCCACCCCACTGCCACTGTGGTGGTGACTCCAAACCTGACCAAATGCTCGCTGAACTCTGTACCATTTCTCTCAAGAAAAGGAGGAGGATCAAGACACTTTCATCATCATGTTAAGAGCAACACAGAAGTTTCCCCATATGTGAAGTCCAGTTCCCTCTATTACAAGATGAAGCATAGGCCTCATCTCACTACCCTTTCCAAGTAACTGACAGCTGCGTGATGTAGTCAGAGATGGGTTGGCAGCTTCTGAGTGGGAATGTCTCGTGGTTCACAGTAAAAAGAAATTTTCAGTCAAACTAAAATAGCCAGTGACTACAGTCACCATCCAATGGTCTACCCGGGTGATCTGGAAGACAGGTTCCATACTGCGCCCATTAGCCATCCTATAGGAGGTTGTGCTCCCATTTTAAATATCTGCACCATCACAATAACTCTTGTGAGGCCTTCCCCCGTTGCCCCAGCTACGTCACCTTTTCCCTGGTGGTGCTTTCTATATCAGGAAGTAAAATGTAACTATGTCCTACCTGGTGCCGTCACACAGCTTAGTTAAGAACTTGTGGATTTTTGAACCCCACATCTTGCCCAGCCTCACACTGAGGGCCCTACTGCCCCTAGACAAATGCTTGCCAGGTTGAATTCTCAGTGACCCAACTGGATAAACAGGTAGGGTCATCGAGTCATCTCTAAACACAAGGTACAGACCTTCTGACACCTGTCCTGTGCTGTCACCTCCAGCTTTTTCTCTCCATGTCAGAGATAAGACAAACCTAAATATTCAACAAATTAGCATAATGAGGAATTCCAGCTCATGGGTCACTACTAACATCTTTTGCCACAAAAGTTAACTTGGTGAGTGCTCTTAACAATGTTCCAAGCAGCTACCTGACATGCAGGCAATTACACCCATAGGATGAGCACCTCATTCAAGTCTTTTTATAGATGAAATCAGTGTATGTTCATGGATTTTGAAATAATAGATATGGATAAGGTGGCACGACCTCACTTGAGTATGAAAAAAATTAACTTCCAACACATTTTAATGCAAATGTTACCTTTGTAAGTGGATGACCTGAAAAGAAAAAGTGTTTCCATAGTAACCTAAGGGAACACATAACCTGTTTATGATAACTTCTCCATGAAGAGAGCCAGGCGTGGATTGGGGATATGCTTTGATGTCTGCTGGAAAAAAATAACTGACAGCCTTGTGTGAGTAAATGGTTAGATTTCACTTTATTTTCAGTTAATTTAGAAAATAAACTTTCATAATGAACTGCTGAAATACACACTTGAAACAACCAGATGATCTGTCAAGATATTTTCTAAAATGTAATTTGTCATAGGTGACAGCTGAGGCATCAGTTTAAGAGGACCAGATTAGGAATGAGGACTTAGGTCCTTCCCGTCCCACTCATCTCTTTTTACCTGTGCTCTTGTGTTCTTCCCTAGGAATCACTGAGGTCTTTTCAAGCTCTTAGATCTCTTCCTTTTTTCTTTTTCCTCATTTTTTACCTCCAAAAATGTTATGTAAAAGCCACCCTTCTGGAATTAAAATTCTATACTGCGAGGATATCACAGAAAAGGATCATATTGATTATACTTCACTTTGTCACTGACATGGCTATTGGAGTTGGTGGCTTTTGGGAAGTGCCATTAGCTAGAAGTGAGTCTGACATGCGCAAGACACTGTATGCTTATATTCCCTTCTTCTTACAGATGTAACATCTACTTAAAGGCTTGTCTATAGGAGATTTTTTTTTTTTGAGGGTGATTAGGGAACAGATGCATACAGTTTTAAGAAGTATTTCTTTGAAGAGCCATTGTTGAGCTGGCTCACTGACAGGTCCATGCCCATGGGCTCTGGTGTGGACCTGGGGCAGAGGCCCTGGCTACAATCACCCATCTGGTATCCATCTGGTCACACAAATGAAAGATAATACCAGATCACAGAGAAGCCATACCAACTGCCAACTCAGTATAAGCAGGCAAAGAAAGGTGCCACCCAACAGTGCTGTGAAGAGTAAGAAATGCTGTCCATAGGGTCTGCACATTTCCACCCCAAGATGGAAAAGAACAGCACGCAAGAGCCTCTGGAATGGAAATGCTGCATACATCTCATTTACAGCTGCCACTTATTAAACATTCCACCAGGTTCTCTCTGCAACATTAAGTTGCTAGTGGAATTTGGGAGAAAAGGTATTCTAATATACTTGAGACCTGCCTTTTGCTACCCACGTCCATACACAACAGGGTTAACAGGACTTGAGGACTTCTAAATGAGGAGTTAGTATCAGCTTCAAAAGGGCATTGGTTTCACTTCCATGTAATGCCACTTTGCCGTAGTCAAAGATTTTGTGCTTGCTGTAAAATGATTTCGACATTTATCGATTCATTACTTTCTCCTTATTTTTTCCTCCTTTTTCCTGACTTTGTCTGCTTGCCTCCAGAATACAGTGTGCTCTGGTTATTACAGTGGCTAATAGTTGAGAATCTGTCTATCAATATAACCATCAGAGATATGCCGTCCTCAGATAGCACCCTCCCACCCAGTGGAGCTACAAATGGAAATGCTGTTTCAAGATGGCAGCGGGGAACGGTGTACTTGCCTATGAGGCTGATCATCCACAGTCACCTTTCCTGTTCACTCACTCCACTTGCTCTGCAGTACTGGTCCCTGTCTTACTCTTTTTTTCCTTTTAACTTTTATTTGTTTGGCTGCTTTGGGTCTCAGTTGTGGCCTGTGGATCTTTCCTTGCATCATGTGGGATCTCTCTCTATTGTGGCATAGGCTCAGTAGTTGTGGCAGGTAGGCTGAGTTGCTCTATGACATGTGGGATCTTAGTTCCCTGATGAGGGATCAAGCCTGCATCCCCTGCACTGGAAGACAGAATCTTAACTACTGGACCACCAGGGAAGCCCCCATCACCACCACCACCTTGCTCTTTCTCTATGTAAATATCAGCTGTGACCAAATAGAGTAAGAATTTAGTGACCTTACAATCACCTAGACAACAGCAACGCATTCTCTTGTCTTTTCTATGCATTAAAAGGGTTATCTTCATAATAACATATACATGGTAGTTTATATGTTGTTGTTCAGCTGCTAAGTCATGTCCAACTTTTTGCGACCCCATGAGCTGTAGCACACCAGACTTCCCTGTCCTCCACTATCTCCTCGAGTTTGCTCAAGTTCATGTCCATTGAGTCCATGATGCTATAGTTTATATACTGCCATATATTTTGAAGTACATAATCACACACTCTTATCTCTGAATAATCTACTGAAGACAGGAACCCATTTCTACAGAAGAGAAAACTGAGGCTAAAAGAAGTTACATAGATTGCTTATGATCACATCATTAAGTGTGAACCCAGATCATCTGTCCCAAAGTCTAAAACTCTTCCACTTGGATTAAGGTTTTGGTTTTATTTTTTTATGTCTCTAAATTTGTCTTCCCTCTTTACATAAGGAAATATTAACTCCATAAGGATCACTGCAATTTCCCAAAATATGAGGCAGCCAGAATCAGAGCTAGAGATTCTGAGTAGAACAAAAACTCCCACCCTGTGGGTAGCTAGAAGGATGAGAGCTAAGTTGAATCTCTTTCTTTCATAAACTCCTTCAAAACGTTTCACATACTTCCACTGAGAGATGAAGCAAAGGGAAAGTCTCTTCCTGGATTGGCCACACAGAAACTCATACTGAACAATTCAAGAAGATGAAGTGGGGAAGAAAGAAAGGTTATAATTTAGAAGCACAGATTACCTGGCTGAGAATTGTTGTAAAGTAATTAAATCATACAGGATCACTAGGAAAGTGCCAGGATGGAGGTGAATGAACGATAGGATGTCAAAGGAAAGAGGTTATGATTCCAAAGATGAGATTTCAATATTGACATCTACCTTGACCTGTGCACAAAGCCAAAATGAACTTAAACCTGACTCCATGTGGAAGAAGTAAATTGCATACTCTGAAAGAAGATAGAATATTGTAAATTCACTTGCTTTTCCTCCTCTAACTTATGAGACTCAAGTTCTTTTACCATAATTTATACTAATTAGTCTTTCCACTTAAATCAAGAGGGAAACTGCAAATGTAGCCATCCCTGGTCTGCTCCTCATTAGAGACAATTAAGAGTTAGAAGAACAAAAACACATCATAGGATTAATGATAAGAAAAACCACCCAGAGAGAGAAACACGAAGCAGGAAATAATCTTACAGAGCTGAATAAAAGAAACTGATAGCCTTCAAGAACAACCGCTCTTCCAACTAAGGTCTAAATGGGGTCGAAAGAAGAATCACTGGGTCATGTTAGCCTCCCCTGCTGTATTTTCCTCTGTGTTTTTCCTCCCTCCTGTCATGTTGCATTTATTAATAAATGTTCTCGCTCTCTAAATCCAATTCATTAGTTTCCCTCCATGCATAAGAGGTACGTCATTACTGATGAGAGAAAAAGAAGTACAAAGCTCATCAGCCTTGGTAAATTTCAGCCTTACACATTATTGTCATGGAAGCTTTATCCCAGCATTCAGCTGGGGCACAAAGACACAGGAGAGGGACTGGATATGAGGGGGCCTCACACCACTCGCAGAGTCCTGCTGCTTACATCATTTTATACTTTCCCAAAGCGGGAAGGAGGAGATTGGGGAACATTTAATTGCCTTATAAACTGATTGACAAATTGGTGATCTGATGCATATGGATGATCTTTTTAGTGCAATGGCTCAGAAGCCGCTAGCAGAGATCATCAGAAGCTATGATTTGCACACCCTCCACAGGGTTATTACAGAGAAGCGGAAGGATGGGTTGATTATTATCTTTCCTTCTTTCTGTGCTTTTTTTTTTCCCCTCAAATGTTTTCTTCACCTCCAGGGAAATGCATTCTAGCAGCATGAGCACCACTATTAATCAACACTTGCAGCAATAATCAGTGAGTGAAAAATGGTGACCAGAATCCGAGAATGCACTGGCATAACTGTCTTCTGAGTTTTCCTTTGTGATCATGCCTTGGCATTCTAACATGGATAATTTATACAAAATTAATGTTGGCACCTTCTGAGGTGCAAAGATTTATAGAAGCAGTGCTTCTTCACCCATTAAAAAAGAAAGGGAAATCATTTCTGGTCATGATGAGTAATATCTTAGAGCATTTAAAAATATACTTGCTATCTTCATGTTTCTTTGTGTTATGTTTAGCCAGCCAGCCAGCCAGCCCCTTCACTTTTGAACACGGATGCCATGAAAGGCAAAACTGTTAGAAGTTCTTGCTTCCAGTTTTCCCAGAATTTTCACCCAGAGGAGGTATGAAAAATAGTCAAAAAATCAAAAATAATTTAGGTCCCAAGATCCTTCTGAGGGCTGTTTGGTGTTATTGGCAAATCAAAAAGCAAAAACCAAAGCTGAGCAATAAGAGGAGCAAGATGCTGTTGCCACATCTAAGAAAGCAGCTGTCAAAGTAGAGTGATTTGGGGCTGGTGATGGCATTATACATACACCCAAACCCATTTCAAAATTCAGCCGCCCTTTCCGTTCCACCAAGTTACCTTTCAGTTCATACCATCCTGTGATCAAGAGGATCAATTCCGAGGTGTCAACACTTGGAGAATTTCTCTGAAACTTGGCTAAGTTGGATGGGCTTGCCTGGAGCCCAAAGAAAGTCACGAAGGTGTAGGACCACATCTTAAAGAGTGAATGACAGACCAGGACTCATAGGAGCGTGACACCAGCCCCTTGTCTGCAGATCGCTCCTGTCATTAAAATCAATGCAACTTAATTAAAGCAAATTACAGATAGATACATCTATAAATAAGATATTAAAGTGTGCTGCTGAATATGATAATTGCTGCATATTTAGCAATCAGTGTGTGTGTTCTGCTTTTGCCAGGAGGAATGCCTTTCAGTGGAATCAATGGAGCTTTATTAAAAACCATCCAAATTAGAGGGAGAAATGATGAGTGTTATAATAACACAAAATAACTGTGTCAACTTTCATTGCAAAGAAAGGAAAGCAAAATATGTCCGTCCCTCTTTTTTCACTCAAGGAAAATATTAGACATATTCTCTTTAAGATGCGGATATTTTGAATTTATAAATTTTAATTTCTGCATTCTCTTCTCCCAGAAGAAGGCAGAGGGAAAGTAATGATCATAAATAAAACAATTCAGCAGTGGGGCTGAAGTGTGAGAAGTACTCTGGTGCCTAGATATACTGTTTTATACCTTGATGACAGAAGACAAATAAATGAAGTCCATACTCTAAACAGACCTTTAAGTGGCTTTTTTATTCTTCTAGCTACTAGATGTTCCTTCCGTGTGTGGAAGTTTTCATAGGTTAATTCAAAATAATGAATGTTGGAAATAAAAACTCATTTTCATCACCTTCCGTAACTTCTCTCACTACCTTACCCCTGTCACCTTTTATCATAAATAAGAATTAAGCTTGTGGCCAAGAAACATCTTTTTCTTCTCAGGTTAATTTTAAAATATATGTTAAAAATGTCTTTCATCACCCAGTTTAAAAATCAATAATGGAAAACATAAGGGTTAATTAAATCACTCCCAGGTGACCAGAATCATTCTCAAATTTAAGAAAATAAATACTAAAATTACAAAAAGATTTCCATGTAGAATGTTCTAAGAGATGAAAAAAGGAGTCACTAGACAGCCAGCCACTTATGTAGAGCCTGGTAAAGGCATTTAGGATTTCTTCCACTGAGTTGCTCTGTATGCATCTGTCTCTAGAAAGTGAAGGAGGAAGAGAAAGAGAAAAAGTTAAAAGAAGGAAAAGGGGAGGAAACAAGAAGAGAAATGGATGTTTGGAAAGTGATTTATAACTCTTTCACTTAATCAAATGATGACATGTTGAATATCTTCCGGGCCCTGGTCTAGGTGATGGGGAGAGAGGATCATGTCTTGACTTCTATGCAATTTATGTTTGTGAGGAAAGAGAGACAGGAAACAAATGAAAAATAAATTCTGGGCCATGATTATTCTCACAAAGAAATAAAAGCTGGGCTAAATGCCTGAAGCATGGTGCCAGGCAAGGCACACTGTTTTATGGAGGGCAGTCAGGAAGGCTTCTCTGATAGAGACATTTATGCAGACACATAAGCAAAGGAAGGGCCAAAAGCATGTGGGTGGCTGAAGGGTAGGCATTCAAGGGAAGAGAGCAAAGTGCCTACCAAAGCCCTGAGATAATAACTTGTTTGGGAAGCCTCGGGGGAGGGGCAGGGAGGAGAGCAGCATGGCTGAAGTCATGGAAGCAGGTGGCGCATTGGAGGGATCAAGACAGGGAGGTGACTAGGTGACAACTGGGTGAGTCTTTAGAGCTAAATAATTAAGCCCACTGATGCTCACTGATGGTTGTTATTCCTAGTTTTCTACGACGCATATACAATGCATAATACTCATGCTTGGGAAACAGTCAAAGGGTTGGCATTGGATAGGTTACTGTGTTCTTTTTAAGTCCCAAATCTAGTGAATGATTTTCAGATGAGGTGACCTATGATTTCACTCCAGTCTGCCTATGCCAGAGGCCACCACTGTCACAGATGGCCCCTATTATGACACATGGGTTTCCCACTCTCCTGAAGGGTGTATACAGATGAGAATGGAGTTCCGTGGTGCCTATCTTAGCCCCAAGTCTATCGTGCACATGTATTGCCCCCATAATCCAATCTGCTGTGCTTCCTTATGAGTTAACTACAGGCAATACCATGGAACCACACCCACCTCTGAACTTTGCAGATGATAGAAAGAGGAAGTAGCCACAGCCCCTAATCAAACATCACAGATATCTAAGTTTTCCTTTCCTTTCACACACACACCATCCTTGTGTGTTCCACAGAGTTTGTTGTTGTTGTTTAGTTGCTAAGTTGTGTCCAACTCTTTTGCAGCACCATGGCTCCTCTGTTCGTGGGATTTCCCAGGCAAGAATACTGAAATAGGTTCCATTTCCTTCTCCAGGGAATCTTCCAAGACCAGGAATCGAACCCACATCTCCTGCATTGACAGGGTGATTCTCTATTACTGAGCCATCAGAGAAGCCCCAGAGTTGTCCCCCATCAAAACATAGAGAAAGGGGTGGAGTTGTGGTCCTTAACCTTCTGACTGAGGTACTTTTTCTGTGCCTAAAGATGTCATAGGAAAATTTCGAAACTAAACTATCTTTTGAGATATGTCCGAACAGTCATTTACAACTTGGATACACAAAACAGCATGACCACTGTGGTTCATTCTAATTAGTGAGTATTCTGGTCAAACTAAAAACTACCATTCAGATCATACTATAGTACTCCCATTATTGGGATATTTGTTTGTAGCATAGAAAGAAATGTATTTGCTTTGGAAATCTCAAAAAATTCAAACATAGTACCTGATTTAACAGGACTCTTTAATTCATAATACTTAAAAGAATGAGGTATTTGAATCCATTATTCCATAAAAGCTTTCCCATTCTTATGAAGTAGATGAGTTCACTTCTCCACCTTTATAACTTCCTCCTTTGTGTGGGATGGGTCTGGCCTCCTGCTGCTTTGCTGCGACTCCTCAAGCAATAGTCAAGCTCATTCATTTTCAGGGTCCCCAGTTTTCAGGACTCATAGAAATTAGTGATTAGAAACACGTTGGCAGTGTTGGGTCATTTTTCTTACAGGTAGAGAATTATACTCCAAATCACTTTTCTGGGTGTGTTGTCCTTTCTGATTGTAAACAGGCTAACCCACCAGGGTAGGCAGAGAAGCAATCAGGGTGAGTCTAATAAACACTTGGCAGCAGGCCTAATGAAAAGAGGAGTGGACCTAAAAACCTTTAATAAGCACTTTCTCTTTTTGTAGGTTCTTGCAGTATTTGGTTTTCAGGAATATCTGGGCAATGGGGGACTTTTAAAGGCATTTATTCTGGGCAGGTATTTGAATTCTCATTGAGTGAGAATGACAAGGTAGAGCGTGTGTTTGGTGGCTGTTAACTGAGTTATGGGTCACTGAAAATATTGTGTGCAGAATTAGATTTTCATTTTTTAAAAAAATGAATTGGTTAACTTTTGGACCATATATTCCTGTGTCCCCAGGAGTGGAGTGAAAGGGGCTCTAATGTTCTTCTCAAAGCATTGCAGTCTCCTGCTCACACTCAAGTTTTGCTGCTCTTTCTGACTTATTTTGTTTTAGGGTTTTGTGTTTGTTTGTTTTATCTTTTGCAGGGCTTCCCAATTTTTTGAAGTATAATTGACTTATAATGTTGTGTTCATTTCTTTTATACCCCATATTTATATGCATATATATTCTTTTTCATGTCCTTTTCAATTGCAGTTTGTCAGAGTATTGAATTATGGTATTTGTAAGGACAGAAAATTCTTCCCGTTCTTTCTTTGGATGAGTTGTTCCCAGCGGATGACCCCCAGATTGAAAATGATGTTTCCCCTGGGAACATCCTAAGTTTCAGTTGTGTTCTTCATATGATCAGTGACTCACGTGTATATTGCTAGGATAATTTATATAGTTTTGCTGCCTGCAAAGTAAAAGTTTCTCATGGCCCTTGGGGAAGATGCTCAGAGAGACCATCCCATAGACTGCCCTGGACCAATTGACAGAATCAGGAGATGACGATCTCTCTGACTTGGATTAATACTGGTGTTATTTTCCATACCAAAGCCCAATTACATGATGGAAGACTTTTAGTAATTGGGCCCTTTGGATCTTAAATCCTCTCAGGTCAGTGCCTATGAGGAAAGCCTTCAGTAGGAAGGACCCTGGGGCTTCGCACAGAAGGTAAATCTGATTTATAGATGGGCATGGCCTTACGTATGTCACAGATACATTATGAATGGGCATTCTACATTTTCTAACATACAAATCAACTCCCCCTGGGAAATTATCCCTCCTCTTAATGGATTGCACCATTGGAATTTATTTGTAATATTCATCCTAAATTTTCACTTTTCTTAATTTCATTACATTGATGAGTTGAGATCCCTGTGTATCCTTTTTCCTACATCTTAGAGCTGGAAGGAGTATTAGGCTAAAGTTTATAAATCACCTTATAATTTTCTATGTGGTAACACTAAAGTAGTAAAAGACAGTTGTGATAATAAATAGATGCTGATTTCTATTCAACATTTATTCTATATTGGGGCATAAGGAATACAACTTTAAATATATCAACGTTTTTCTTACTTAATACATTGAACCAGCATTCCAGTTATTTGTTCTTATTCTTTAGTTGCTAAGTCATGTCTAGTTCTTTGTGACCCCATATAGCCCACCAGGCTCTTCTGTCCATGAGATTCCCCAGGCAAGAATACTGGAGTGGGTTGCATTTTCTTCTCCAGGGGATCCTCCTGACCCAGGGTTTGAATCCACATCTCCTTCATTGGCAGGCAGGTCCTTTACCACAGAGGCACCAGGGAAGCATTTTAGTCATTTAACTGCCATTAAGTTAGGATTTTCTTTGCTTAAAGAGAATCATGTTCAGTGTTGGTTTCTATTTTCTTTATCTTTTCCCTGTCTGCCAACCTCTTGCTGCATGAGGCTTCCCTACAGACTCTGAATCTTCACTTCTCAGGAGAAACTGTCCCTGGGCTGTCCCTTCCCTCTACACCGAAGCCATGGATGCTTCCAACTTAAAAACACAATGATGGAACTTCCACCACAGTGCAGCACTAAATCTGGGAGTGCGCTTACCTAGGAAAACCGAAGATAGACTGTGATAGGACCTCTAACAGAATGACTGAGGTCAGCAGTAGGAGTGAACTCACTCCCTACCTGTGCACTGAGCCTGTTCTGCCCTGAGAACAGATGCAGCTGCCCTCCTCTCCCCATCCAGGAGTGCAAACACAGGCCCTGGTATTTATGTGTGATCCCAAGCAGTTCAATAATGTTGTAATAAAATGCACACTTCACATCTGTACTGTGAAATGCCTAAACCATAATGAATACTGTTTCTTGACTTTACTCCATGCGGTGGAATTAATGTTCCCTCATGAATTGGAGCATTGTACTCACTTGTTAATAGCCTCTTGAGGTAGGCCAGCGAGGTTAATCCAAGTCTCTTTTCTGTGGATAGTTTAGGATTACATGTTTCTCTGCTTGCCTTTGTTACATCTCACATTCAGGGTTACTTTTTTCATTTAAGTCATTCATTCTTTTCATCATCCAGCCTTTATTGAGCATGAAATATGTGCTAGACAACAGGTGTTATCAAACATCATTGTACAAGATCATTTTAAGATAATCTAGATAATTATTTTTAAAAAAGTAATCTAAACTCTTGGGAAATAAGAAATGAATAGCTGGGCTGAGAGCTTCCCTGAGGGCTTGGTGGTGGGAAAAAAGGGCAAAGGGGAAAACTGAGGCAGGGTACGAAAGTGTGAGCGCGCATGCAGGTCAGCAAAGGACCAGTGGTCAAGAAGGCGCATGTAGGGGATGTAAGGATGAAGTTGCCAGGAAATGAGACTGCAAAGATGATAATAATGATGACAGCCATAGACTATGAAAGACTTGGATATCATGTTCAGGAATTTAAACCTTTTGCTAGTCATTGAGCAGTTTCTGTGTAGAGCAATAAGATGATTGTATGTGCACATGGCTGTAATGGTTTAGTCTCTAAGTCGTGTCCGACTCTTGCGACCCCATGGACTGTAGCCTGCCAGGCTCCTCTGTCCATGGGATTTCCCAGGGAAGAACACTGGAATGGGTTGCCATTTCCTTTTGCACGGGATCTTCCCGACCCAGGGGTTGAACCCAAGTCTCCTGCATTGCAGGCAGATTCTTTACCAACTGAGCCATCAGGAAAGCCCCATATGTGTGCGTATGTGTGTATAAATATATATACACACATGTGTGTACACACACATGCATACCTACGTTCATCCTTTTAAATGGGATATATCATTCCAGCCACTCATCCCGTATATACATATATATATATATATATAAATGCAGGAAAGAGACTCTGCATGTGCACTCTCTCTCTTCTCTTTCTCTATACCTCTCCTACTCTCTTCCCCAGAACTGTTTTCGGAACAGTAGTACTAAAAAAGCTTCCATTGGTTTATCCAGGACAGGTCAGAGGGTCATGGAAAAGCCTCCTACAGAGCAAGAAAGAGATTTTCTCTAGGTATTTTTCTTACAAAAAGAAAGGAGGCCAGGTTCACTTAACTGTAACAACAATGTGAATACCTACAATTTATTGAACATATAAGTGTGCTGTACATGTATGATATGGACTCTGTGGTCTACATGCCTCATGCAATTTAATCCTTACAGCAACGATCTGAGGTGGGTACCATTATCAACCCCATTTTATAGGTGAGAAAGCTGAGGCTCAGAAATTAGCTTGCTCAGAGCTACACGGTCACCAGATGATGGAGTTCAAGGCCAGCCAGTCTATTCTGGAGTAAGTGCCCCTAACCACCACACCACACATCATGCAGGCCAGGGACCATGGCCTCTCAGTGTCCAATTAGAAACTCTTTATACAAGTCAATTTCCAGCTAGAATGGAGGGACGTGGTGCACTGTATGAATGATGGCACTCTCTAGGATTGTCTTACTGTTGTGCCACCCTCTTTGAGCAAAACAGTCTTACAAAGAATGTATAATACCTGCCTTTCTCTTGTGCAGGGTAGTGGCATGGATGAGTCCAATGATGCATGAGTATGTACCTGGATCTTTACACAATCTTTTGTTAATGTAGTTTCTGATGATATCATTCTAAAGATATGTAGGAACTAGACCATGAGCACATCTACAGACAGGAGAGATATTTTGAAAATTGGTATTGACCCTGGAGGGATCAACCTGGAGAATAGAGGTGTACGCAGTCCTGCCAAGCCCAGGGTCCAGTGCCCATCAGCATCCAAGCCCTGAAACCAGCCCCAGCTGATGGCCCTGCCCTTCCAGAGTTTTCACCAAGGGGTAGTGCAGCTGTCACAGTTATGAGCAGCTGTTTTTATTTTAACAATAGCTATTAAAACCCACACGTGAGTATTGTTTCTCTACCCTCCCCTCAGCAACTTTGGTACCTGGTTCCCAGGCTTTAATCATTTCACTGAACACAGTCGCCAAACCTGAGCCCCACCCCACCCCCTCCCCCAGGTCATCGCACAGAGCAAGTGCTTCCTGCTCAAGTGGCACTGTCAGATCTCTGCTGGGTGGACTTCACAGAGAAGGCAGAGTAAGGTTAGATGTGGCGCAGGTGGAGTTTTTTTCAAAGCCATCCGAGGCAAAGGAGATGAAGCTTTGATGTAGACTTTGACTGTTTCTGAAGCAACTCGGGAAGACAGAGGAAAACAATCTTAGCACTGGTCCCCTTGTATCTGAACTTTCCTCATTGTAGTCTCAGTATTCAGCATATGAGGGACATCCAGAGAGGGCTTGTAGAACTCCAGTTAACCACAGACTTGGTGCCTCCTCCCTGGTATGGGACTACGGTGGTGCCATCATGCTGCATTCATTTCTTGGCTCCTGTAAGAAACCTGAGCTAATTTTTATTGTTGTTGTCGCTCTCTGTATATTTGCATAATTTTATATCCGAAGCTGAGTTCTTGATTTTGCAACAGCATAATAAAAAATACTGTGAATTGGCAGATTTGGGGTATGATTTGCAGCTGGTCTGTCACTTCCTCTTACTGGAAGCTTCAAAGCTTCAAGTCTGAGACAATTATCATATTTTACAGGACCTGAGCTTATATTTGCATCTGCTCATCTTTTTTACTGTTTTTTTTAATACTCTCTTTTCACATTTATTTTTTGGTAGATGAATAGTCCAATATACTCATTCTATACACTTTTCTCTTTCTGATATAAATTCATATGGTCTGGTGCTATTGAAATCAGAGTACTGAGGTCTAAGCCTTGTGGACAGTTTTGGAGATTGAAAATGATGACCAAGCAAATGTAATCCCAAGTTACAGTAATATCTCTAACCATCCCCCTTTCACTCATTGTCATTATTTAGATTAAAATGTGTATGGAAGCCACAGTGGTTTTCCAGGATGCAAAAATTATTACAGAAGCTTCCTCTATTAGTGGAAATTATTAGAGGATGGAAATGGTACTCCAACAGCAAGAATGACATTAATTATGGGAAAAGCAATCGTATCTGGCAGTTGGCAAGCATGCATTATTCTTCAACACTTTTGCATGGGTTTGTGTCCAGCCAGCACTAGAAATCTAAAAGCTTTTTATTTTGGCAAAGTTTTCATAGCACTTGGACTTCCAGCATCTAGATAAAAGATAATTTGGAAAGAAATTATGTTGATGAAATTGAAGAATTCAGTAATGAGTTCTGTGTAGATGAATCAATGCCCAATTAAATAATTATATCAAATCCAACTTTAAATGTTGACTTAATCACATTTTAAAGAGTTTGAAAGTAACATGCTATATATACATTCAATGAGAAGAGCGACATTGAATTACTAAACCTGGTAGGGGAATGGGGTATTCTGATTGACCTGAGAGTTTGGTTAACGGGACCTTGAGACAGGAATTACCTGTATGCTGAGAATGAGAATAGCTTGCAATAACCTAGCTCGTTTTCATCCCATAGTTCCATTTCCTGTTTGCAATTTTTCTTTCTTTGTGTTGTTGTGTTTTTTTTTTCCTTTTCCCCTGTCTACACCTGTGTTTCAAGGCTTTCTTCTCTGTTTATCACTATTGTAATGTTCTTACCACCTTCTACAGACTCTGTTTTTCTTATCCACTGCTTGTTCTCTTCTTATCTTTTTGCCTTTTCATACTGTTCATGGGGTTCTCAAGGCAAGAATACTGAAGTGGTTTGCCATTCCCTTCTGCAATGGACCACATTTTGTCAGAACTCTCCACCATGACTGGTCCAGCTTGTGTGGCCCTACATGGCATGGTTCATGATTTCATTGAGTTAGACAAGGCTGAGAGTCCCTTGGACTGCAAGGAGATCCAACCAGTCAATCCTAAAGGAAATCAGTTCTGAATATTCATTGGAAGGACTGATGCTGAAGCTGAAGCTCCAATACTTTGGCCACCTGATGCAAAGAACTGACTCATTGGAAAAGACCCTGATGCTGGGAAAGATTGTAGGCATGAGGAGAAGGGGATGACAGAGGAGGAGATGGTTGGATGGTATCACTGACTCAAAAGACATGAGTTTGAGCAAGCTCCAGGGGTTGGTGATAGATAGGGTAGCCTGGCGTGCTTCAGTCTATGAGGTCGCTACAACTGAGCAACTAAACTGAACTGAACTGCTTGCTTTCTTCACCTCTTCTTGTCCCTTCACAGCAGTGAATACAACCAACAAAAGCAACATGTATTGCTTCATTCACTCATTCAGCCCTTGCCACATTTAAGCCACTCATCATCGTTTATTCACTAAATAGTGTCCAACTCTTGCAACCCCATGGACTGTGGCCTGCCAGGCTCCTCTGTCCAAGGGATTCTCCAAGCAAGAATGCTGGAGTGAGTTGCCATTTCCTTCTCCAGGGCAGCTTCCTGACCCAGGAATCGAACCCAGGTCTCCTCATTGCAGGCAGATTCATTACCAACTGAACCACAGGGGAAGCCCCAAGGGGATGCTGTGGCTGCATGGGCCAGGAACTAACATGACCATAAGAAGAACTACCAGAACTACAGAAGCAGATATCCTGCCATAGGCACAAAAGTTCATTCTGCCTGACTGATTATGCAGTGATTGAAAGTCACTCAGTTATATCTGATTCTTGGCGACTACATGTACTATACAGTCCATGGAATTCTCTGGGCTATACAGCCCATGGAATTCTACAGGCCAGAATATTGAAGTGGGTAGCCATTCCCTTCTCCAGGGAATCTTCCCAACCCAGGGGTCGAACCCAGGTCTCCCACATTGCAGGCGGATTCTTTGCCAGCTGAGCCACCAGAGAAACCCATAAGAAGAGCTACCAAAACTACAGAAGATATCCTGCCGTAGGCACAAAAGTACACTCTTGGGATGCATAAAATGCGCAGTGCAATCAGATCATTGAGCATATATGAGAGGAACAACATAAAGCAGGAAAGTTAGATGGCTGTCAGGTACTGAGAGCCTTTATTCACTGTATGTGCTTAGTCACTTAGTCATGTCCAACTCTTTGCGACCCCCTAAACTATAACTCACCAAGCTCCTCTGTCCATGGGGATTATCCAGGCAAGAATACTGGAGTGGGTAGCCATCCCCTCCTCCAGGGGATCTTCCCAACCCAGGGATCGAACTCAGATCTCCTGCATTGCAGACAGATTCTCTTCTGTCTGAGCCACCAGGAAAGACCCCACTAGTGAATTAACTATTCTATTAACTAGTGAATAATAGTGCCTTTATTCAATAGTTAATAGAAAACCATTGACTGGGGTATGGTGTGTTTGATTTGGTTGTTCAAATATTTTGACAGAACATCAATTTTCAGAAAGTCATCTGTTTACTTCTTACTTTCTCCTCCTCTTTTCTTCATTTGTCTTCTTAGAACTAAATTCTGCTGGAATAGCAGTCAGTTGCAAGATAATTTGGTTAATATATTGGGTTGGCCAAAAAGTTTGCTTGGGTTTTCCAGTAAGATGCTATCAGATCAGATCAGATGAGATCAGTCACTCAGTCGTGTCCGACTCTTTGCGACCCCATGAATCCCAGCACGCTAGGCCTCCCTGTCCATCACCAACTCCCGGAGTTCACTGAGACTCACATCCATCGAGTCAGTGATGCCATCCAGCCATCTCATCCTCTGTTGTCCCCTTCTCCTCTTGCCCCCAATCCCTCCCAGCATCTGAGTCTTTTCCAATGAGTCAACTCTTCACATGAGGTGGCCAAAGTACTGGAGTTTAAGCTTTAGCATCATTCCTTCCAAAGAAATCCCAGGACTGATCTCCTTCAGAATGGACTGGTTGGATCTCCTTGCAGTCCAAGGGACTCTCAAAAGTCTTCTCCAACACCACAGTTCAAAAGCATCAATTCTTCGGCACTCAGCCTTCACAGTCCAACTCTCACAGCCATACATGACCACAGGAAAAACCATAGCCTTGACTAGACCAACTTTTGTTGGCAAAGTAATGTCTCTGCTTTTGAATATGCTATCTTAGGTTGGTCATAACTTTCCTCCCAAGGAGTAAGCATCTTTTAATTTCATGGCTGCAATCACCATCTGTAGTGATTTTGGAGCCCAGAAAAATAAAGTCTGACACTGTTTCCACTGTTTCCCCATCTATTTCCCATGAAGTGATGGGACCGGATGCCGTGATCTTCGTTTTCTTAATGTTGAGCTTTAAGCCAACTTTTTCACTCTCCACTTTCACTTTCATCAAGAGGCTTTTGAGTTCCTCTTCACTTTCTGCCATAAGGGTGGTGTCATCTGCATATCTGAGGTTATTGATATTTCTCCCGGCAATCTTGATTCCAGTTTGTGTTTCTTCCAGTCCAGTGTTTCTCATGATGTACTCTGCATATAAGTTAAATAAACAGGGTGACAATATACAGTCTTGACGTACTCCTTTTCCTATTTGGAACCAGTCTGTTGTTCCATGTCCAGTTCTAACTGTTGCTTCCTGACCTGCATACAGATTTCTCAAGAGGCAGATCAGGTGGTCTGGTATTCCCATCTCTTTCAGAATTTCCAACAGTTTATTGTGATCCACACAGTCAAAGGCTTTGGCATAGTCAATAAAGCAGAAATAGATGCTTTTCTGGAACTCTCTTGCTTTTTCCATGATCCAGCGGATGTTGGCAATTTGATCTCTGGTTCCTCTGCCTTTTCTAAAACCAGCTTGAACATCAGGAAGTTCACAGTTCACATATTGCTGAAGCCTGGCTTGGAGAATTTTGAGCATTACTTTACTAGCGTGTGAGATGAGTGCAATTGTGCGATAGTTTGAGCATTCTTTGGCATTGCCTTTCTTTGGGATTGGAATGAAAACTGACCTTTTCCAGTCCTGTGGCCACTGCTGAGTTTTCCAAATTTGCGGGCATATTGAGTGCAACACTTTCACAGCATCATCTTTCAAGATTTGAAAGAGCTCAACTGGAATTCCATCACCTCCACTAGCTTTGTTCATAGTGATGCTTTCTAAGGCCCACTTGACTTCACATTCCAGGATGTCTGGCTCTAGGTCAGTGATCACACCACCGTGATTATCTGGGTGCTATGGGAAAACCCAAATGAATATTCTGACAAGCCCAACAAGTGTAGGGCTGCGGTGTGTCTGATCCAGCATTAATGGTAGCGTGGGTCTGGTAACTTTATGAATTTGCATGTTGAGGTGCATGTTTAGATCAACACTAGTTATGGCCAGTGTGCCCAATAACTTGTTCTGTCAGATAAGCTTCTCCTACTGATGTACTAATATTCTTTTGAGTTATTAGAATCTTTTCTAAGCAACTACATATTTAAGGTTCCTAATGGTTTTGATTTATACTCCAGGTCCAAGTTTAAATCTAAACTATAAGAATATTTCTAGTTCTATTTTATTTTTTTTAAAGAAATGAAAAAATTCAGGACTACATTAAAAAAAAGAGCTTGAAAGGGGCAGTCTTAATGGAACTTAACCAAAGGACAGATGTCATAAAAACTTCTTTAAAAACATTTTGATACTATGTATCATATAATTTAACACGTCTGGTTCAAAAAACTAGTTAACCTTTAGGGAAGCTGATTAATTTTTTGTGTGTTAACTGCCACTGATTAGATGTTTATGACTTCTGTTTCATTGACTCAATAAATATTAATCAACAAGATGATATACCAGGCCTTAAGAATGCAATGGCTCAAAAAAGAGGCATTGTCTCAGTTCTAATGAAGCTTACAACCTGATGGCTTATGTAAACCAAATTAGCAGACTGACAACTATGCATGAATACTGAAAAAAAAATGTTTTAATTAGTGTATGTAATACAGGATATTTTAAATAAAGCATGCTGCTGCTGCTGCTGCTGCTAAGTCGCTTCAGTCATGTCCAACTCTGTGTGACCCCAGAGACGGCAGCCAGCCAGGCTCCCCCGTCCCTGGGATTCTCCAGGCAAGAACACTGGAGTGGGTTGCCATTTCCTTCTCCAATGCATGAAAGTGAAAAGTGAAAGTAAAGTCTCTCAGTCGTGTCTGACTCTTTGCAACCCTGTGGACTGCAGCCTACCAGGCGCCTCCGCCCATGGGATTTTCCAGGCAAGAGTACTGGAGTGAGTTGCCATTGCCTTCTATGAAATAAAGCATAATCCTTTATTAAAAGTTATTTTAATAAAAATTACTTCTGCTATATCAAAAATTAGCACCCATACATATATTAATGCCCCCAGCCCTTTTAAATAAATATTGCTAGGCAACTGAAGTTCAATGATATGGCTTTGATGACCCTAAGTGCATTCAGAATGCTCGGTTCAGTTCAGTGCAGTCGGTCAGTCGTGTCCGACTCTTTGCGACCCCATGAATCACAGCACACCAGGCCTCCCTGTCCATCACCAACTCCCAGAGTTCACTCAAACTCACGTCCATCGAGTCGGTGATGTCATCCAGCCATCTCATCCTCTGTCGTCCCCTTCTGCTCCTGCCCCCAATCCCTCCCAGCATCAGGGTCTTTTCCAACAAGTCAACACTTCGCATTAGGTGGCCAAAGTATTGAAGTTTCAGCTTCAGCATCAGTCCTTCCAATGAGCACCCAGGACTGATCTCCTTTAGGATGGACTGATTGGATCTCCTTGCAGTCCACGGGACTCTCAAGAGTCTTCTCCAACACCACAGTTCAAAAGCATCAATTCTTCAGTGCTCAGCTTTCTTCACTCTCACTTCAGTCCAACTCTCACATCCATACATGACCACTGGAAAAACCATAGCCTTGACTAGATGGGCCTTTGTTGGCAAAGTAATGTCTCTGCTTTTTAATATCTCAGACAGTCATAATTTCACAAATTCCATCCCATTGTTACCATAGGTTCATATGAACTTTCAGGTCTGATGCCTCAGTTATTTGTTTAAGAAATAGAGCAACAGAAACTGTAATGATCCCTGCCAACATGTGAGACAGCATTAAGAGTGAGAGAAACACTACTTTGGGGTCAGGCATATCTCAGTTCAGATATTGGCTTTGCCACTGTATGACCCTTTGGCAAGTTGCTTTAAGATCCTCTGAATTCTAGTTTCCTCATGTGTAAAATCAGAGAAGGCAATGGCACCCCATTCCAGTACTCTTGCCTGGAAAATCCCATGGGCGGAGGCGCCTGGTGGGCTGCAGTCCATGGGGTTGCTAAGAGTCGGACACGACTGAGCGACTTCACTTTCACTTTTCACTTTCATGCATTGGAGAAGGAAATGGCAACCCACTCCAGTGTTCTTGCCTGGAGAATCCCAGGGACGGGGGAGCCTGGTGGGCTGCCGTCTCTGGGGTCGCACAGAGTCGGACACAACTGAAGCAACTTAGCAGCAGCCCCAGCAGCATGTGTAAAATGAGGCAGAAGTGGAAATGGTCTCATTGATTATAACTCATGATACTGATTGTAGAGTGTTCCGGAGAATGTTCTCTTCCTAGTAACTGTAACTGGGAGTAATTTGAACTTGCCCACTGGCTAAACTACAAAAAAAAAAAAAAAGAAAGAAAGAAAAATTCTGAAGACCTTAAAATTTTGCATTTACTTTGTTTCATTTTTATAAATGCAAGTGTATTTTACATATACTAAAGAGCTTTAGACAATGAATATCTTTTATTCATTGTTTAATAATTTAAAGAGATAATATGAACTCAAACAAATACTGTGAACAAACTATTACCCTTTTAAGATTTAGTCATATTTTGAAGGTCAACTTTATTTCTTTTAAGATGAGCAAAGAAGGTTGTCACAGAGTACAATAAACTAAAACAGCACAGGAATAACTAACTCACATATTATATCCAAGGAACAATTAGAAACCAAGTTCAATAAGTACTAGATACTAGAACCTAGTGATTAATGTAAATAACCAAAACTCCACCAAAGGGCTTTTATTCTGTTCTTGAAAATACAGGACAGGTGAACAGACAAATTTCTTGGGGAATTCTTTTCCTAATACTGTTTTTCTCATCTTTTCATCAGACCTTTGTCATCTTCCAAGTAAGAGTTTATATGTCAGCCAGTGTTACAATGTCTCTATTTGTAGGTAGACAGATGGGGAAAGGAAATGAGGAGTGGTGTCTGGCTCTTTAATTAAAGACACAGAGCCAGAGTTTGCTCTTCAAGCTTATTGGCAAGACACATATGGACATGTACCCACATACACACACACACACACTCTCACACACAAAGTGCATCTGATGGATGAAGCCAAATTTGTAAATTGTATCCACAATCATAGTTTCTATGGTAACTGTATCTTAGACCCGAGACACAAACAGAGCTGGGCAGAAGATGTCTGATTTTATTTTCTCCGAAGATAATCAGAAGAGAGATTGTTGAGGCTATGTCCCCTGTACATATAGCTAGGACTTGGATGGTGCTAGCATGAGGTTTAATGTTTAAATCCCAGTAAATGTTTTATAACTTTATAATGTTGCAGGTTGCTTTACTTTGTTATTCAGCTTTAAAATAATTATAATTATGTAACTACATTTGGGTACTTATTAATAAGGTGTAATTGATTAACATAATGTAGAAGTTATATACAAGGTAACATTTATAAATGTGTGTAGATTAGAAGAGACTTAAAGATTTGTAGTGTTAACTCTAACATTTTACAAGGAAGGAAAATTTAGGCACAAAATGGTTAAAAAGGCTTATCCAAGAGTTATTTTTAAAATATTTTTATTTGCTGTAGTTTCTAAACTAGCAGATGTTCTAAGCAAGTCTATAAGCTGAATACCCAGTTATTTGACAAAATTACTGAAATTAAATTAGAGAAAATAAACACTTCAGAAATAATGGTTTGAACGAGTGTGTGTACTTTTGCTTCTCTGGATACGTATTCGTAAATACATATTTCAGGAATAATATACTTCACATTGCAAAAGGAAAATAATTGAACAGCTTATTTTGATTAGTTTCTTTTTGTTTAGATGGGATATTGTCAGTTGCCTTTCCTCTAAACTTGTAGCATTTTAGCAGAATGTCTTAATATGGGAAGATTATCAAAGTCAGGTTCATAACTTTTTAGATATTTTTATTGAGTTGATTTATTTAAAAATCTTCCAGCTAAACCTATAGCTAGGTAAAAGCAATGTAATTAAAAGAAAGCTTCTGGAAACTGCTCACAAATATCTGTCATGACACCAACTTGAAACGAAAGGCAGATTTCCTAAAATGGCATCTAAATTTTTATACTTTGCATTTTAATCTTATGATGTGTCTGGCAGCATGAAACTCATTTTTTGGTAATGGATCTGAGTAAGACATATTTGTAAATGAGGATGTTATGTATAGGTGAATAAGCTGTATTGCAACTTTGCACAGTCTTTCCATCACAGCAGCTTTTAAAATTTCCTCAGGAAAATTGACTGATGGGACATAAATTACAACATTGGCAAAAATGTGTCCTAACCTGTGGGAACTGGAAAACATGTTAATTTTGAATTGTTTCCGCTTTTGACCGTCAGACATTTGCAGAAAATCTTGTGTGATTTATTCTTTTATTTATAATGAATTGTTAAAAAATGTTTGAAAGGGCATTAAATCTTCCTCTCTGCCATTAATCTGCAAGTGGGGGAATAAGGGGGGTTAAATGGCCTCTTTAGTATATTGCTTTACGAAACTGCTGATTCTTGCAATACCAGGCTAGAAATACATACTAATTTAAGGAACACAGAATGTAGGCAGCAAGCTCCTTGCTTTTGTAGAGAAAAGACTAATAGCTTTATTTTAACAAGGCTCTTAACACCCCAGCCAGCAGCAGGCATTGAGTGAATGAAATTGGGAGAACTCCCATGGACTAAAAGCATCTTAATTCAGCATTCCCTCAACTTGCCCCCTCCTCAAACCCCAAGCCCTCCTGATAGGCTGCCATGGGCTGTCATAATCCAGACAAAAAAGATCACCACGTGCAAGGCACACCAAGGTATTAGCTTTTCAACTTGTTTTGAATAAGCTCTCTGAAGTTTCACTTCCTGCGCAGTAGAAAGATAGATATGTCCCAAATCCAAGCCTAAGTTCTAACATTACATTGTTGTAGAAAAATCTAGGTTTCTGTTATGGTTTAAGTCAAGATTATTTCTATCAGACATATATTTAGGTCATTACAAAAAAAAAAAAAAACCTGCATGATACCAAGTGAGATAAAGAGCTTCTTTAAAAAATTAATTGGATCAAAGCTGCTGACCTTATTTTTTTTATGATAAGAGAAATTACCTAATAAGGAATTCTTCAAGGAGGAACAATTCTGAGTCTTGTTGAGCATAGAACAAAATGAGGAATGAACTTATAAATGCCTCTGCCAGTTCTCTCTCCCTTCACTCCCTCCAAAAGTGGCTTGACTTCCTAAGGACCTGACTAAAACTTATAATTAGTGCCTCTTTGGCAACCCTTCTATTTCCTACTTTCAGTTCACAGCTATTTGCAAGAAGCTTTGTCCCCAGCACAATAATTTGTATTGCCGCCATTTCTGAAATAGTAAAAGTGATCAAATCACAAGAGGAGACTAGATAAATTATGATTTATCCATAAATCAGATATTATATTGCCATAAAAATTCACATTTGTAGAAATATACCTGCTAGCACAGGAAAATGCCAATAATAAACAGGTGGGAAAAATTCTATATACCACTAAAATATTTATATATTTATAAATGTTAACAGAGGTCATCTTTGAGTAATTTAGGGAGGAAAAAAAAACTGTTAAATCTGTTTTTTAAATAATTGAACACAAATGTATTCCTATCATCTCCCTTGACTAACAGGTGTTTCTCTGAGCAGGAAATGGCTTTTCTAATCTCCGTATCTTAGAGTACTTAGCATATGGCTCTCTACTTAAGAGACACTAACAAATGTTTATTTACTTGAAAGTATTTCTCTCATTTTCTGAGCATGATAGAATAAGACAGTATATCCAGTGGTTGTTTATTTATTAGAATACTATAAAGATTTTCAACACCGTAGAGTCTGGCTTCCTCTCCCCATCAATCCTTTGAAATCACGCTCAATAAAGCACCAATCAGCATCTCATTGCCAATTCCCACATACCCTTTTGCAGACTTTATATCAGTCACTGTTCAGTTGCAGAGAACAATATATACTCTGGCTAGTTTAAGCAGGAACAAATTTATTACACCATATTAACGGGCTTACAGAATTATAAGGAACATTAGGAAGCAAATTCTTAGAAAAGCTTTCAGGAATGATTTCCCAAGCCACAGGACAGAACCAGGCTATCCAGGGAGCTTCTGCCATTTCTTTGAGGAAACTTTTGGCTCCACGGGTTCAATCCCTGGATCAGGAAGATCCCCTGGAGAAGGAAATGGAACCCACTCTAGTATTCTTGCCTGGAAAATCCCGCAGACAGAGGATCCTGGAAGGCAGGCTACAGTCCATGGGGTCACAAAGAGTCAGACATGACTAAGTGAGTAACACTTTGGCTCCACAAGTCACACAGTAAAGGCCTGTATCAGGAGCCACCATAGCTAGGAAGGTAGAAGGTACCTCAAGCAGGGATTCACCTTTAGTGCCCCAGCTCCAAAGCTACCTTAGCAAGGGGGAAGGATCAGGTAAAGCTTGTCAACACACTGTGGATGCCTTAGATCTTGTCTTATTGAAGCTCTTGGCTGCTTTTGACACTGTGAACCACACTCTCTTTCATGGGACTCTTTCCATTAGTTCCTAAAATAACACTCTCTCCGCATTCTCTCCCTGACCAACTACTTTTACTCAGACTCCCTCCTGGGTTCAACTTTTTTTTTTTGCCTGTCCCTTAAAGTATAGTATTTCTAAGACTGTTATTGGCATTCTCTCTTTTCGTTGCATGTCTTTTCTTTTATTCTGTCTGTAGATGCCTCCTGGGCATTCTAATTCTTTTCCAAGGTTTCAGGTACCATCTGTAGGCCGAAGCTTTCTCAATTCTACATCTCTAGTCCAGATTTTTTCTTCTGTGTTGCAAATTTGTATACTCAATTATCTCTCAGACATTTCTATCAGATGTCCCAACTCAAGCTTAATATATCTAAGTGTTCCAGTGTTCCCTCCTCCCACCCCTACCCCTAAATCTGTTCTTTCTTTAGTCCCATCGTGGCAACAGCTGAAAAGCCCACCTAGTTGCTAAACTCAGAAAACTTAGGCACAATTCCAAACACATCCTTCCCATTAATTCTCAGTCAGTTTTATTGAAGTTACCATCTTAACATCTTTATGTTGCTCCCTTATCTCCATCTTTTTGAATAGCCCCTTGGTTAGGCCTCTATCCTCTCTGACTTAGACTGTCACTGGAACTCAATACTATAACAAAAATAACCTCTCTACCCTGTCAATATGTACTATCACGTATAGAATATCACTTCTCAGTGTCTTCATCAACTAGTGGTAAAATCAAGTTCCTTGGCACGAGCTCCTCCAAGATCCAGTCCATGTCAGTTTCTCCAGAGTCTCGGGTGACAGACTTGAATCTTGTCTCAGATATCCCACGTCCTAGCTTAACCTTAACCTCCCTAACCTTAGGCAACTGCCCAATTTTCTCATCTGAAAAATGGGACAACCATTGAAGACAATTGGGAGGAATGTATGCTGCTGCGGCTGCTGCTGCTAAGTCGCTTCAGTCGTGTCCAACTCTGTGCAACCCCATAGACGGCAGCCCACCAGGCTCCCCCATCCCTGGGATTCTCCAGGCAAGAACACTAGAGTGAGTTGCCATTTCCTTCTCCAATGCATGAAAATGAAAGTGAAGTCAGTCAGTCATGTCTGACTCCTAGTGACCCCATGGACTGCAGCCTACCAGGCTCCTCCATCCATGGGATTTTCCAGGCAAGAGTACTGCAGTGGGTTGCCATTGCCTTCTCCGAGGAATGTATGGGCTAATGCAAATAAAACATTTAACCTTGTTCTTGACACTCAGGAAGGGTCAAATAAATGTTGAATTATAGTAATCAAAGAAGAACTAAAAAAAATGGAGAGATAGTCCTTGTTCTTGGATAGACTTAATATCGTCAAGCTGTCAGCTCTTCCCAGCTTGATCTACAGAGTCAATGTACCCCCAGTCAAAATCCCAGCAAGTTATAAACTGATTCTAAACGTTATGTGGAAAGGCAAAAGACACAGAATAGCCAACACAATATTGAAGGAGAAGAACAAAGTTGGAGGACTGACATTACCCAACTTCAAGACTTACTGTAATGCTACAACAACCAAAACAGCGTGGTGTTGGTGAAAGAATTAACAAATAAAGCAATGGAACACAACAGAGAGCCCAGAAATAGAGGAATATAAATACAGTCAAGTGATCTTTGACAAAGTTTCAAAGACAATATAATAGAGCAAAAATAGTCTTTTCAACAAATGGTACTGGAACAATTGGACAGAGATCAGATCAGATCAGTCGCTCAGTCATGTCCGACTCTTCGCGACCCCATGAATCACAGCACGCCAGGCCTCCCTGTCCATCACCAACGCCCGGAGTTCACTGAGACTCACGTCCATCAAGTCAGTGATGCCATCCAGCCATCTCATCCTCTGTCGTCCTCTTCTCCTCTTGCCCCCAATCTCTCCCAGCATCAGAGTCCTTTCCAATGAGTCAACTCTTTGGCATGAGGTGGCCAAAGTACTGGAGTTTCAGCTTTAGCATCATTCCTTCCAAAGAAATTCCAGGGCTGATCTCCTTCAGAATGGACTGGTTGGATCTCCTTGCAGTCCAAGGGACCTCTTAAGAGTCTTCTCCAACACCACAGTTCAAAAGCATCAATTCTTCAGCGCTCAGCCTTCTTCACAGTCCAACTCTCACATCCATACATGACCACAGGAAAAACCATAGCCTTGACTAGACAAACCTTTGTTGGCAAAGTCATGTCTCTGCTTTTGAATATGCTGTCTAGGGTGGTCATAACTTTCCTTCCAAGGAGTAAGCGTCTTTTAATTTCATGGCTGCAATCACCATCTGTAGTGATTTTGGAGCCCCCCAAAAATAAAGTCTGACACTGTTTCCACTGTTTCCCCATCTATTTCCCATGAAGTGATGGGACCGGATGCCATGATCTCTGTTTTCTGAATGTTGAAACAATTGGACATGCATATGCAAAAAAAAAAAAAAAAAAAAAGAATCTAGACAAAGACCTTACAGTCTTCACAAAAATTATCACAGACCTAAATGTAAGAGGTAAAACTATCTTCCAAAACTCCTAGAAGATAACATTGGGAAAAAATCCAGATGATCTTAAGTTTGGTGATGACTTTTTAGATATGACACCAAAAGCACAATTCATGATGTATTAAATATATGGGAACTCTCCATACCTTCCTGTCAATTTTGATTAAAACCTAAAACTGCTCTAAAAAATAAAATTGATTTTAAAAATTGCACTAGCGGCAATAACCATAATAGTAACCATAATAATATTAATTGTACCAGTGATATTGTTGCTACATTACTAATATCCTTTTCCTTACAGTCTCTCTTCTTTTACCAAAATGTTGACATTCCCTGGAAACACAGTGCTCCTTTTAGGCTTCCGTGTTGTTTCGCTTTTGTTCTCTCTACCAAGAATGCCTTCTCCTGCTACTCCCACCCCCTCCTCCTCCTAAAAGATTCCTCCTCATTCGTATTCAAGTTTTAGAGGAAACTTCAACACCTGTATGAAGCTGTCTTCAACTCTCCCGGGTGGACTCTGGTATCTGTTCTCTCAGACTCCCATTGCCTCCTCCTTCAGACTGACACTCCAGCAGTGATCTCATTGCACCATAATTGTTTGCAGGCCTGTGTCCTTTATATTTAAAGCAATGACGAATTCAAGCCCCTGTTCATTGCTCTGAATGTGGTGCCTCGCATGGCATTAGAGTAAAGAAGGTGTTTAATAATTACTAATTGAATGACTACATTAAAGATGCTTCAGTGTCAACAGAGAAGCACACAAATACATATGCAATTGGAGAAGAATGGAATAATTTTTTAATTGAAGTCTAGTTGCTTTACAACATTGTATGACACAGGGATACAGTGATTTGATTATACACGTATAAGTGTGTATCTATTTTCTCCAGGCTCCTCCGTCCATGGATTTTCCAGGCAAGAGTACTGGAGTGGGGTGCCACTGCCCTCTCCGAATTTAGCTTATTATAAGATATTAATATAGTTCCCTATGCTTTACAGTAAATCCTTGTTTATCCTAATTTCATACTCCCAATTTATCCCTCCTCTACTTCTCCTTTGGTCGCCATAAGTTTGTTTTCTATGTCTCTGAGTCTGTTTCTGTTTTGTAAATAAGTTCATTGGTATCATTTTTTACATTGTGCATATAAATGATATCCTATCCTATTTGTCTTTTTCCATCTGACTTACTTCACTTAGTATGATCATCTCTAGGTCCTTCTGTGTTGCACAAGTGGCACTATTTCATTCATTTTATGACCAAGTACTATTCCAGTGTGTCTGTGTGTATATGTGTTTGTGTAAGTGTATACCACACCTTCTTTATCCATTCCTCTGTCTAGACAGTTAAGGTGCTTCCATGTCTTGGCTATTGTAAACAGTGAACACTGGAGTGCCTGTATCTTTTCGAATTAGAACTTCCGTCTTTTCCATATATATGCCCAGGAGTAGGATTGCTGGATCATATGGTAACGCTATTTTTAGTTTTTTGAGAAATATCCATTCTGTTTTCAAGAACAGGGTAATTTCTGATGTATAAGCATCCCATCCATCTTTTGAAGCCTGGCCTTTGTTCTTCTACCTCCGTGAAGTATTTTCCTAACAACTTCATCTGTGCTCCTGGTAGTAACATCCTGAATAACATTGGTTCATACATTGTCCTACAACATTCTTTAAATATTTCATTTCTAATCCTTGTTTTCCCAACAAGACTAAAAGTTTCTTAAAGATGAGCATCATCCTACATTTAATATAATCTAGCATGCCAGTAGCTTACCAGACAAACCACTGAATATGGGCACAGTCTCTCAAGACACCAGAATGTTAACTGCCCCCATTAGGCCATGCCAGATCAGATAAGAACCCTGAAAATATTAACTTGAAGTTTGGTGACCACTTGAAAAGGATTAGCTGTAAATGTCTAAAGTCACACTAATACATAAGCACAGTGTTTTTCTAACAACTAGAATTAATAATCTTCAATGCAGTTCTGGTATTTACATTAATTCTTCCTCCATAAAAAATAGGTCAAAACAAACCTTAGATAGGCGTGTCTGAGAACAATACTTTAATCAATCGCTTCTTTTTTAGTGCCATTTATTTATCCCCTAATTGTCTGATACCATCCTTGCCCTTAGTCTTTGTTTAAAAGGTCAGCCATTTAAATCAGGGCTTTATCCTAATGCAGAGATTTCTGTCTCTCTGTAGCTGCTTCCAAGTCTATATGTACAGTCTTCATCCTACCTAGGTAGCTACTGGGCTGTCATCCTCTCAAATAATTCCAGCTCCTCCTGTTCCATATATTGATAAAAATATAAAGAGGTTTTACATAGGCACTCTTTAAGTGCCTCCTGTAATCATTTGACACCAGAAATCATCTTTCTTACTCTAAATGTGAGTATATGCTTATTTTGCAATATCTCCCCCCAACAAACCCTCCCTCCACACACCACCCAGGCTGGGATGGTGGTTTCCTTGAGATCTGGGACTGCTGGTAGGAAGAAAATAATTCCAGATTTAGTACTACCTAGAAAATTTTTCTCTACAACCTTGACACTGTGACTTCCTGTGTTTTATGCTTCCCCCTTCCATACCCATTAGATGAGGGCTGCCCCAGCACAAGAGCGAGCACACAGGTGGCCAAAACTCCACATGTGTTGACATAGACAGGTGAGGAATTGATCAGTCAACAAGTACCTTCAAAGTACATGTATGTGTTTATCCCATATGTGTTTTTAGTTATTAGAATAGATATGCAAAAACTATATGTAAAGTCATATTCATGAAGCTAACACATTTTATTGAGAACCCACTGGGGCCAAGTCACTCAGTGCCCATCAGAATCTGAGACTTGTGGAAGAGACCTGAAGAGAGGTGGACACAGGGAGTATAATACATTGAAAGGGACAAAACCAACAAAGACCAACACTAGATAGAAAAGAGTTTGTCACGTCTCTGGTTGTTCGTCATGTCTCTGACAGAGCTCCGGGAGGTTCAGATGATCAGAGAGGGCTTCAGAGAATCTGTGGAAGAACTAGGTGGTTGCTGCCAGTCCCGGGCAGTAAAGAAAGGTTTCATGAAAATGTACTTTTAAATATACATTCTTGTCCCAGCCAAGAGAAGCCTAAGGAGACATGATGACTGTGTAATATGGTGCCCTAAATGGGATCCTGAACAAAGAAAAAAAATTAGGTAAAATCTGAATAAACTATGGACTTTAGTTATCAATACAGTGTTACTATTGATTTACAAATTGTAAGAAATGTACCATATGAATATGAGATGTTAGTCATAGAGAAATTGAGTTTCAGATATGTGAGAACTCTCTGTACTATCTTCTCAATTTTCCTGGAAGTCTAAAGCTGCTCTGAAAACTAAAGCCTATTTTAAAAGGAAATGAAAGTGGTCATAAAAATCTACAGAATACCCCTGGCATGGTGACAAGGAGGAGTCAGTTTGACAATGACCCTTTTTTGAAAGAAGTGACTTTGTTGTTAAATGCCATGTTTGTGGCTTGATCATCAATTCCTATAACGATACTGAGTTCTTGCTTGCTTTTCCATGGTTGATTTTTGGCAGGCAGCAGCAGCATTTGTGCGCTGATTATAATTTTGAGATGCATTGTCAGTAACCAGGGTGCATAATGGATCTTCATCTCTAATTACTTTTCTCTCCACAGGTGTCTGGAAAGGGTCCAGATGGGAACGCACACAACCTCCGCTTTGAGGGGATGGAGCGACAGTACGCCTCCTTACCCAGGTACATCACCAAGGGGTCTCCCCTCACCTTCTCACCCACACATAAAGTCTTTAGAAAAATCTCCATGAAATAGAAATCTGGCTTTGTAATAAGGAATATGTTATAATTTTGCCTTACCACCGCCTGCCGCAACCCTCGTGCCATCCTCACAACTGTGCTAATAATTGAAACACTTGTGGGTTATTTTTTAAGGGAAGAAAATAGTATATCATTGCAATTGAACATGTCAGCAAGAATATTGGATTCTGAATGGAAATCCTAAGCCATTGCTATAAAAATGGTATTGAACAGCCTGCACCCAGCTTAGAGACAATAAAATAGTAAATCCTCTGTCCTAGGAATTACCCATGAGGAAGGGCATGCCAACTTTAACCTTGGAGCTTCCTGTGGGTGTTAAAAAGCAGGAGAGAAATGTGAACCTGGGAAGGTGTTTTTCGCTTGATTTAGAACCTTTCTGAGTTCTTTGGGGAAAAGGCAAATATTGCTGAGAGGCACTGACCCATTGAAGGGAAGAGACATCTGGGTGGGAAAGTTCGCTTGGTGGTTCTGGCCTAACAGAAGCCACTTATGCTATAACTAGACACCCTGAAAATGAGATACCATTCTCAAAGGTTTGTCCTCTTATCGGGGAGACGAAGAATAATTTTAGTCTGCAATCAGTGACACGTGACAAAGGAGAAGGCTTTCCAGGATGACATAGCCTTCAGTGACCATGGGAGTTAAGTGAGTTGAGTGTGAGAATGTGTGAGTTTGAAAAACAAAAACAAAGAAATGTTAATGCCAGCCAGAAAACTAAAATAGTACAGAATGTCCCCTTTTATTTATTTTTTTGTTTTATTTTGTTTTTATTTTATTTTTTAACTTTACAATATTGTATTGGTTTTGCCATATATCAAAATGAATCCACCACAGGTATACATGTGTTCCCCATCCTGAACCCTCTCCTCCCTCTTCCCTCCCCGTATCATGCCATCCCTCTGGGTCGTCCCAGTGCACCAGCCCCAAGCACCCAGAATGTCCCCTTTTAAAAACAGGGGTGCAGGTGGACCCTAAGGAGAGCTTTTCCATCATCAAACTGCATTGTTAAAGTGCTAGCTCATGGCTGGGTTACCGTTTTGAGTTGCGTGTTGACTATATTTCTGTGTGTGAATTGACAAGAATAACATCCTGAATATTACAACAGGCATAGCGTAAGTGACCATCTGCTCTTATAAATAGTATGTTGATTTTCAAAAGTAATAAAATCTCAGATCTAGCAGAGAAGCAATGTTGAACACTGATTGAGCAGGATGCCCAAAATACGATATTTTAAAAGCTTCTGTACAACTATATTTTGTCTCCCTGATTTCTCTTTTTATATGTTGTCTCATAAGTTATTTTTCTCATCCTCAATTTCTTTCCTCTTCTGATTTTTTTCCCCTGGCCTAGTATTTTGTTTTCATTTTAAAAAATAGAAGTAGTCTCCAAAACTCATTTTAAATATAAAATTTCTGGCTTTCAATATTGAAGTGTGTGGAAATTGTGGTTAAAGCAGATGGAAAGTACTGTTCTTAGAAAAGGAAGAAAAAGGAAAACTGGAAACAGTTTAATGTCTTTCCTGGCCAACTTGTACTCAGACTGCGGAAATGGATTTTTTTGGGTACAAACCAAAAGCACAGAAATAGCATTTATAAGTACAGAAATTCTGTAAATTTCACTCATTCATTCCTTCCTCAAGTATCTATTGATCATCTACTACATATAAGGCCCTGAGAGTCTGGAGACTGGAGACACTGTGACCAGTTCATCCTCAGGACCCACTGTCTAGGACAGGAGGTAGCAGATCCACTTTTTGTGAGAGTGCAACCAATGCTTAGATAAGTAATAATGAACATAAAGTCCTCTGAATTTCCAACTCCTATTTAGGTTTACTAATAAGCCCTGAAATGTGCAATCATGGCTGACTCTAAACACGTCTGTTTTAGGATTAAATATCTTGGAGGAAGTTTTTTGACAGAGGCAATACGTTGATGCTGTTTGTGACTCTGGGGGCTGCCATCACAATATATGGATCGACAACATCCTGCCAGCCTTAAGAATATAACTGTAGCCCAAAGCGAAACATCTTAGACTGAAAACAGTTTAGACAAACAGTCCACTCACACACGTAACACAGTGGCAAAAGTGGTGGGCTGCAGGTGCTGACGTACCTTTTTAGGTTCCTGGTAAGAAGGAGTCATGATGGAGAATAAATAAGGCTCAGATCAAGTGCGTGAGCTGTCCCTGGCACCGTTTTTTTTTAATGCAGGGGCTCAAACTTGAGTTTCCATCTCAACATCTAAGGGAGAGATGCAGAGAATCCCCACCTGTGTGCTCTAATCCATCGAGGGGGCTCCATATTTACCCAACAAGATGCAAATGCCTAAGGCAGGAGACAGACTACGGCTTCAGTGTGCCGGTGCCCTTTACCCTGGTTTCCTCAGCCCCCCGGCCCCCAACCTGCCCCAAGAGATTTTACTGTCCATTCAATTGAATCATACCAGCTCCACTGCTCCTTTGTCAGGGGAGTGAGGGGACCACATCTCTGTAGGCACCGCATCCCCTCTTAGTCACAGAGGTGGGGAGCTTTAAAATATTTATGGAGCTAAATTTTTAATTAAAAATAGGAATAATTCTACTTATGGGAAGTCAGTGGCCAACCTTATTGGGGACTTAACATGCTGCTTACTGATTCGGCTCCTGTGCTGTTTGTGGAGAACATCACAGGAGTTTTAAGATAAACTTAATAGTGTTGATTTATATGTCAGATTTGGAGCCATCCACGCAGAAAATGCCCCCCAGTGCATGGAGTTGGTGAGGAGCCCTAGTCAAGGGGCACCCTGGTATGTTTTCATGGAACTCTCATTTTAAAGGAGGCCCGTACAGCCTGCTGCCAGGCTCAGTGACACTTGACCAAATAACGCAGGTGCCCCAGCCTGCTCAGGAAAAAAGACGGTTCCCAGCACTCGGTAGTTACGGGGTTGCCTAAGGCTAAGGGCTAAGCGATGTTAAGTGTTATTGTTAAGCAATGTTAAATCTTTTACCTCTGAAGAAAAATGACTTTATTTCTTTTCTCCTGAGGGTGCTGTTTTGGAAAGCAGAGCGTGGTTGTAATACAACCTCGTTAGAGAGCGTCAGGCTTTTCCCAAGGCCAGCGTTTTACCCAGGCCGTCCGGCCCCCACTTTTTTTTGGTAGTAAACAGAGGGAAATCAGCCTCCCCCTATTCTTGCCTGACACAAATTATTACTCACCCTGGGTGAGCAGGGAAGTGGCTGTTTCCTGGGCTGCTATAACGTGTGAACAACAATGTATGTATTTTTGCAAACAGCTTCTTTTTCACTTCAGCCTCCCAGCCTCTTTCAATTCTCCCAGGCCCCATTCTGATTTTACAGACCTCCTCCTGGTCCGGCCGTTCGGCAGTAAACTCTCTCCTCTCCCATCTCCAGCCTCCATCATTCCCACCTGGCCCATCCCCGACCCCCACGGGACCCCATTATCCCTTCTCTGCAGATGGCTCAGTGCATCAGCACATGATGTTGCTCTTCCGGGCTTGTAATCGAGTGTTGAGTCCTGAGGAGGGAGCGAAAAGGCTCTCCATCTCTTCTGTGGTCCTGCATGCAAGGGCGATGAAAGGTTGCTGGAGAAACTCAGAAAAGCGTTCATTGGTTCCACTACAAAATTCACATTATCCAGCCCCAGCTGGGCCCCTGCTGCTGTCCAGAATTCCTTTTAGTCGTGCTGTCAACTCCCTTGACTGTCCCACAGTGGCCGTTCCAACCCTTTTCTGCTCCCGTTAAGTTCTGCAAAGATGACTAAGCCCCCCAGGCCCAATCTCTAGAGATGATCTCACTTCCTTTTCTTTACGACCTTGAGACATTCAACCTTAGTTCCTCAGCTTCAGCTCCCTGCCGGTCAGACTCGCTCTGTCTTCACCAACACACACTTCCCAAGGGGAGATGCAAAGGCATGGACTTGGAGTCAGGCCATAATTATAGCCCCATCCATCACTTCTCACCTGTGGGATCTTGGGCAAGTATCCAACTGGTCCAGGCTCAGTTTTTTAATCTGCAAATTGGGGATGATATTAGGGACTCTGTATAATGCTTGTATGAGTATTAAATTCAGTGATTCGAGCAAAACCCTTAGTGAAGAAGCTGGCTGACGAATTTTAAGGATTTTTTTTTTTAATACTGTTAGTTCTTTTTAATTTTCTCTCTGGGAATGATGTGTTCCCTTTTTTAATGAGTCAGACCTGTATGGCAGAGCTCATTCTCACTGGCTTTTCAGGGACCCTACATCATCAACTACCCTTCTCTTGTCTATATCATTAAGCCCTTGGCAGTGGCTTTCCTCCCTGTGCTTACAACTGTGAATGCAGAGGCTCAGCTGCATAGTTCGCTGGGAGTTCCCCAGCGTGCAGAAAAGGAGAGCCAATGGCTTAGGGAGATATGCTGGGGGCATAACTGAGGCTGAGATATCAGCCAGCTCGTAAAGAAAGACCCAAGTCCAGATGATCATGAAGGGGACATTACAAACTAAAGTGGCCTGCTGTTCTTATAGATAGGGAGCTCACGTCAGGGACATGGGAGCTAACTCAGGTCTAGGTAAGAGGCCACGGCCCCTGGCCAACAAGGCTTAGATTCAGACCCAGTGTCTCCTGAGTGGTAGAGACCCACCACTGTGAATTAACCAGCAAGGCTGGACATGATGCTCTTGTCACAGGACAGATATGGTAAGGGAGGGACCCGCTATTGACCGGTGGGGGAACGTCCTGGGATATGACAGAGATACTCCTGTCGGCTCAGGACCTGACACGCTGACCAAGCCTCCAGCTGTCAGGACTCGTAGCTGAGCCAGGCTCAGGTGGCAGACCGACCCCATGAACTTGATTTTATTCCATCAGAGAAAACAGAGATCTTCCCTCAACCCTCCTTCCTCCTCAAATCCTCATTTTGCTACTTTTTTGGGAAAGAATTGGCTCTCTTTCCACACCAGCCTCTGAACTCTCACCTCTTGCCCCAGGCTTCTGACCATGCCACTGATGCTCCCAGCTGACTCTGCCTCCAGGTCTTTTCTTTTTTTGTAATATTGGAGTGTAGTTGATTTATAATATTGTGTTAGTTTCAGGGGCACAGCAAAGTGATTCAGTTATACATATATTTATTCTTTCTAGCCCTGTTTTCTATATAGAGTCTCTCTGAGCTGCCTCCTCCATTCTCTTTTTTTTAAACTTTAATTTTTAAATTTTATTTACTTACTATTTAGGCTGCACTGGGTCTTTGTCACTGTGTACAGGCTTCCTCTAGTTGCAGCGAGCAGTAGCTACCCTTTAGTAGCGGTGCACAGGTTTCTCATTCTGGTGGCTTCTCTTGTTCCAGAGCACGGCTCAAGGACATGCAGGACGCAGGCTCAGTAGCTGCGGCACACGGGCTTAGTTACCCCACGGCATGTGGAATCTTCCTGGACCAGGGGTCAAACCCATGTCGCCCGCATTGGCAGGTAGCTTATCTACCACTGAACCACTAGGGAAGTCCCTCCGCCATTCTTATAGATTCAATTCTTATCACTATGACGATGAATCCACAATGAACCTGGCCAATCTTCGTATCTCACTGCCTGCTTAAGTACCCGTCCTTCTATCTCCAAGATACCTCAAAGTGCACGCATGTGGGCTCAGTCGCTTCAGTCGTGTCTGACTCTTTGCAACCCTATGGACTGCAACCAGCCAGGCTCTTCTGTCCATGGGATTCTCTAGACAAGAATACTGGAGAGAGTTGCCGTGCCCTCTTCCAGGGGATCTTCCCAACCCAGGGATCGAACCAGCATCTCCTGCATTGCAGGCAGATTCTTTGCTGCTGAGCCATTGGGAAGCCTCTAATACCTCAAAGCCCCCATGCTAAAACCCAAGCCCTCTGCCATCTTTCTTTAGCTCTTCCTCCTTTTAACTTCCATAACATTAGTTTACCACTTTACCAGTGCCACTGAAAACATCTTAGACTAGATTTTGATTCTTCACTGACCCTTTCCACCACTATTAGATTATAAATTCCTTGAAACAAAGGATATTGTTCTATACCCATCATTTTTGCACCTATCAACAGGACCTAACATAGGACCATGTATACAGTGGGTTTTAATTACACCAGTACACAGATGAGATTTTGTTTTTATAGATTTGTTTTTATATAACTAAGTTGCAGGAAAGAATGCCTCCCTTTTTTTACCATTTATTTCAGAGCACTATTTTCCAAAGTATTGATTTTTCTATGAGGATGTCCCTTTTCCCTAGAGTCAGTAGAAATCCAGAAGTCCAAATAGTTACCCACTGCTGAGCACTTACTATGCACCAGGCCCTGTTCTAAACGGTTTGTATCCACTGACTGATTTAATGTGCACAGCAATCCTGTGACTCAATAGCATCCCTATTATTGTCTTCATTTTATAAGCAAGGACACAGGCAGAGAGAGATTCAGTGAAATTGCCCAGGTTCAACAGTTAGAAGCAGCAGAGCTGAGATTTGAACCTGAGCAGCCTTGACTGCGAGTTTGTACATTTAACATCTAAGGGGCTTAGATCATTCAGCTCAGAGTCAGACCCAAACTCTATGATTATTACACACTCTGTGTTATTTACTCACCTGCTTGTCATTCTCACCAAAGTGTAAGAGCCTTCGAGGACAGGGACTGTATCTTATTCATCTTTGCATATGACACGGAACATTACTAATAGAACAGTTTAGGTAATGCCTTTCAACCATCTCTGCAATGCTGTCATAAAATCAATTTTTTTCCTGTTCCCTGGGGTCCTTCCTCTGAAATATGAACAGTTTAATGCATAATTGCTAGATGAACATTAAGCAATAGACTTTGCCCACCAAGAGGGGAATCCTGTTTTGTTAGAACACTCCTGAGAGTTGAAAAAGCAGTGTCTGCAAATTGGTACTTTGGTTCTTTAAGATTAAGAATAATATCTACCCAGAAGAAAAGAGATGATGATAAATTTTCTGATGCAAAGCTTCATGAGCACTCCCGAGGAGAGAGTCTCCCTTTCCGGGATTGATGTGGGACAAAGACCTGCTCAGGCCGGATCTGCCTTCAGTCCCGATGGTGCTCTCACCCGTATTACAAGAGTTACTTAAGGGGGAAAAAAGTTCTCTCTGAACAGTTGAAGCAGCCTGAGTTTAGTGTGAGAAGTTACACGCTAGAACTGATTTGAGGTAGAAAGAGCAACTCTAGAAGGAGCAAACACCTTATGTGTGCTTCCTTGGAGCCCAAAATAAACCCGCCTTCTAAGTTTGTGCTGGGTACGATTGTGTCCAGACTAGAAGAACGCATCATAACAGCAGACTTACGCTTTAACGTGTCAGTTGGTTTCTTGATGGGTTTCAGCTTTCTCACCTGCATCCGCCTTTGCCCAGCCCCAGGAAGACTGAAGTCACAAGCGCACAGCCAACTTGGAAGCCTGCAACATGCACAGCACCCACTAGGTTATAATATCCACAGAGACGTTTACCTCACTGCTTAAAGACACTCTGACTTTGCCCGTTCTCATCTCCAGTTAGCCTCTGCTCTGTTCACAGCTATTGAATCTTCCTTTGCCAACCTTGCCTCACTTTCTGGCCCTTGCTAAGCAGATGGCAGTGACCCTTGAGTTCTGCAAAGACCTCCACCAATGCCACAGTCCTGGTCTTTGCTGAGGCTGATGGTGAGTTCAGTGAAAACTTGAGCCACAGCACATTAGGTGTGTATGTGTGGGAGCACATGTCCATTGCAGGTGGAGATTTGGCCACCTGGATCTGCATAAGCTGACAAAGTCTCCACACTGCCTAATCGAGTACTGCTCTCTGCCACAAGGCCAGTTTGTCAAATAGGATGCTTCACGAGAATATATGTCCTGCTCGCCACAGCCCTGGCAGCCAGTCAGATGTTCACCTGGGGTTTGAGGCCATTTCAGCTACAAATACTTCCTCTTCACAGGTCTCTCTCTAGACAGAGCCCTTTGTCCCTCATCTAGATCCAAGGAATCATGGCCAGTCTTCCTGTCACCTTTCTAGTGACACAGCTTTACCTGAATAGCCCATTCTTGCAGTGAAAAGCTACCTCTCAGCACCCCAGGCTGTGACTATGGCTCTGACTTTGCAGGAATGCTAACCTGGGCTGAGGAACTTGTCTCCAGTGTTTTCCACATTTGCATGTGACAGAGTTTAATGCTTTTGAAAATCAATGAAGCTCTTTTACCCCACCAGACTCAACTTTCTCATCTTCTCTCCTCAGTCCCTGAAAATCTCATCTCTACTTCCCCTGCCCCATAGAGTCAGCTGCTTACTTGACTGGCCCCTCTGACACCACCTCACTCTTAATGCAGGGGACAAAATGATGAATTAGCAGCAATTTAGTTCTTTGTGAGGTTAAGATGTCTCCATTGTCAACTCAAACTTCCTGAAAAATGCAAAAAGCCCTAGTGTGTAATACCGTCTTAAAGATGCCAAGCCGCTGAGATCAGGGGGTTAATGCTGCTGCCATATCATTTTTATGTCACTTAGTTCCTCAAATAAAAGTCCATTTTAATCAAACTTTTTATCATTTCCTCATAGCCAATATATCCTTGATGCCAGTTGGGATATTTGATATTAATTATTCAGTCGAAGGGCTCCATTATAAATTTAGTTAGAATATTAGTGATTTAAAACACGTTAGGACCCATTACAGTCCTGATATCCCCAGAGTCATTTTAAATGAATCTTTTTTATTGAAGTATAGTTGATTTACTATGTTGTGTTAATTCCTGCTGTACAGCAAAGTGACTCACTTATACACATATATACATCCATTTTTTGTATTCTTCTCCATTGTGGTTTATCCCAGGATATTGAATATAGTTCCCTGTGCTAACAGTAGGATCTGGTGGTTTATCATTCTGTATGTAATAGTTTGCATCTACTAATCCCTAATTCCCAGTACATCCTTCCCCCACCACCCTTCCCTTAGCAACCACAAGTCTAATCTCTATGTCTATGAGACTGTTTTTGTTTCATAGACAGATTCATTTGTATCATATTTTAGATAACATATATAAGTGATCTCATATAAAATTCGTCTGTCTCTGCCTGACTTAACTTCACTTAGCATAATAATCTCTAGTTGACTTCATGTTGCTGCAAACAGCTATATTGTATTCTTTTTTTAGGACTGAGTAGTATTCCATTGTGTATATGTATCACATCTTCTTTATACATTCATCAGTTAATGGATATGTAGATTATTTCCATGTCTTGGCTATTGTGAATAATGCTGCTATGAACATTGGGGTACATATATATTTTTGAATTGTAGTTTTGTCCATATTTATGTCCAAGAGAAGGATCATATGGTAATTCTACTATATTTTTAGTTTTCTGAGGAACCTCCGTATTATTTTCATGATAGCTGTGCCAGTTTACATTGGTTCACCACCACACCCTCTGCAGCACTTGTTATTTGTTAGTTCAGTTGAGTTCAGTTGCTCAGTTGTGTCCAACTCTTTGCAACCCCAGGACTGCAGCACACAAGGCCTCCCTGTCCATCACCAACACCCAGATTCCACTCAAACTCATGTCCATTGAATTGATATTGCCATCCAACCATCTCATCCTCTGTCATCCCCTTCTCCTCCTGCCCTCAATCTTTCCCAGCATCACGATCTTTTCAAATGAGTCAGCTCTTTGCATCAAGTAGCCAAAGTATTGGAGTTTCAGTTTCAACATCAGTCCTTCCAATGAACACCCAGAACTGATTTCCTTTAGGATGGACTGGTTGGATCTCCATGCAGTCCAAGGGACTCTCAAGAGTCTTCTCTAACACCACAGTTCAAAAGCATCAATTCTTCGGTGCTCAGCTTTCTTTATAGTCCAACTTTCACATACATACACGACTACTGGAAAAACCATAACCTTGACTAGATGGACTTTTGTTGGCAAAGTAATGTCTCTGCTTTTTAATATGCTGTCTGCTGCTGCTGCTGCTAAGTCGCTTCAGTCATGTCCAACTCTGTGCGACCCCATAGATGGCAACCCACCAGGCTCCCCCGTCCCTGGGATTCTCCAGGCAAGAACACTGGAGTGGGTTGCCATTTCCTGCTCCAAATATGCTATCTAGGTTGGTCATAACTTTTCTTCCAAGGAGTAAGCGTCTTTTAATTTCATGGCTGCAGTCACCATCTGCAGTGATTTTGGAGCCAAAAAAAATAAACTCTGCCACCGTTTCCACTGTTTCTCCATCTATTTGCCATGAAGTGATGGGACCAAATGCCATGATCTTTGTTTTCTGAAAGTTGAGCTTTAAGTCAACTTTTTCACTGTCCTCTTTCACTTTCATCAAGAGGCTCTTTAGTTCTTCTTCGCTTTCTGCCATAAGGGTGGTGTCATCTGCATATCTGAGGTTATTGGTATTTCTCCCAGCAATCTTGGTTCCAGCTTGTGCTTCATCCAGCCCAACATTTCACATGATGTACATGTAAGTTAAATAAGCAGGGTCACAATATATAGCCTTGACATACACCTTTCCCGATTTGGAACCAGTCTGTTGTTCCATGTCCAGTTCTAACTGTTGCTTCCTGACCTGCATATAGGTTTCTCAAGAGGCAGGTCAGGTGGTCTGGCATTCCCATCTCTTGAAGAATTTTCCATGATATTTTGTGATCCACACAGTCAGTGGTTTTGGCATAGTCAATAAAGCAGAAGTAGATGTTTTTCTGGAACTCTTTCGCTTTTTTGATGATCCAACGGATGTTGGCAATTTGATCTCTGGTTCCTCTGCCTTTTCTAAAACCACCTTGAACATTTGGAAGTTCACAGTTCACGTATTGTTGAAGCCTGGCTTGGAGAATTTTGAGCATTACTTTACTAGCATGTGAGATGAGTGCAATTGTGCAGTAGTTTGAGCATTCTTTGGGATTGGAATGAAAACTGACCTTTTCCAGTCCTGTGGCCACTGCTGAGTTTTCCAAATTTGCTGGCATATTGAGTGTAGCACTTTCACAGCATCATCTTTTAGGATTTGAAATAGCTCAACTGGAATTCTATCACCTCCACTAGCTTTGTTCATAGTGATGCTTCCTAAGGCCCACTTGACTTCGCATTCCAGGATGTCTGGCTCTAGGTCAGTAATCACACCATCATGGTTATCTGAGTCGTGCAGATCTTTTTTGTATAGTTCTTCTGTGTATTCTTGCCACCTCTTCTTCATATCTTCTGCTTCTGTTAGGACATTTCTGTCCCTTATTGTGCCCATCTTTGCATGAAATATTCCCTTGGTATCTCTAATTTTCTTGAAGAGATCTCTAGTCTTTCCCATTCTATTGTTTTCCTCTATTTCTTTGCATTGATCACTGAGGAAGGCTTTCTTATCTCTCCTTGCCACTCTTTGGAACTCTGCATTCAAATGGGTGTATCTTCCCTTTTCTCCTTTGCCTTTCATGTCTTTTCTTTTCTCAGTTATTTGTAAGGCTTCCTCAGACAACTGTTTTGCCTTTTTGCATTTCTTTTCCTTGGGGATGGTCACTTGATTACTTTCCTTTAGCATACCACTAACACTGACAAGTTAGGGAGAGGTTGGAATACCTCAGCTTTTTTCGTGAGTAACATAAGTTCCTGGGAAGGAAGATAACTTAGATGACATTAAAAATGAATCCATGTTCATTGTCTTTTCAACACTTTGAAACCCTCAGCAGTAAAAATTATAATAATAATACAATTGTTGTTTAGTCAGGAAATTTATGAGAGAAAAGAAAGTATTTTTGAGGTATATAATTTTGAAGTATGTAAGTATATGTTTCTATTTGGAACACAAATAAGGATGTAAATAGCTCAGCCTAGAGCTGTGTATGCAGAATACCTACAAACCCCAAGTGTGTGGATCAGGACTCCAGACGCACTTTGCACTGCTCTTTCACAGAATCACTTGTGTGGTGGTGTGGGGTGCAGCCTATGTATCTGCAGTATTTATTATGCTCTAAGAATTCTATTGGGCATTTTAACTGTTTGACTTCATTTATTTCCTATAACAATCCTGAAATAAAGTCTTATCGCTATTTGATGGATGAAGAAACTGAGTCTCAGTGACACAAAGTTGTATGGTCAAAGTGCCATACAGAATATGTGGCAGATGGTGGATTCAATTCACCTCTTTCTACTTCTGAAACCTACAGGGTCTCTACAAGTCACGTTGTCGAGCTAGGCTGGCTGTGAGTAGGCTGGAGAGATGCATTCAGTGACCATCCTTTATTAAGGCGGCTCTCGCTGAGCGGAACCCACCCTAAATTACAGCAGTGTATAACTCTGGGACATTAAAATGAACAAACTGCTAATGGGCTTCAAAATTACTAGGAGCAGCATCCATGAACCACAGAGCTCCCCTTAGAATATATAAATACCCCTGTCCTCCCAGCTGAAATATCTTTTAAACAGTACTGTTTTTTAAAGACTGCTTCTTTGTCATGCTAGCATTTCAAAAAAGACACTCGTTGGTTCTACTTCAGCAATTTTCATAGCCAGGAAAGTATCATTGCTTCTTTTCCAATATAGTTCCGGCAGATCCTCAGGGGACATGGTGAGATGGAAGTGCCAGATAACCGTAGAGGGAAGGCTTCCATTGACTCTACTGCTTCAAGTCCAGAGAAGAAAGCTTTGGCAGTCGATTACTGTGGAGGTGCCACACGAGCCCATCTGTGCCCTGGATTTTATGTGACATGGGCCCCATGACCTCAGTCACTATGCCAGGAAACACCTTGGTCCAGCTCCATTATTTCTAGCAAAGGCAAACATTTGTGGTACAAATGTGGGAAGGGCTGGTACAAAAGAGAAGCATCCAGTATGTGTTCTTGCTTATATTCCAACTCTTTAATTAAGCCTAGATTGAAGTGGTTGGGGCTCATCCCAATAGAAGGTTGTACAACTCGACAGTCAGCAAAACTGACACTTATGGTTGAAGATGGAATCACATGTTAAATAGGTGGGAACCTGGCAATTCTCATTGGCAACTCGCCACCAACAATATGTTCTAGGGCATCATTAAGAGCCTTTAAACTTGACCATTGCTTGGAAATGAAGACAGGGTGGTGACTGCTCAGATAATGTTTCTGCCCACTAATTGCTTGCATGTATCTGAGGCAAACACAGACCCATTTCTAGAAATGAGAGTTTCTGACAGCCTGGGTTTTGCGAGGTTTTGCAAGGTGCTGGAAAGAGCTGTAATTGTCACAGCAGAGGTTTAAGATGGAAAATAAGCATGCTGAGCTATTTTGAGAAGAAGTTTGCCACAGTAAAGTTTTTCTTCTGGAAATAGTCTTATAAAATCGGGATTGGAGTTTATGGTTGGTCACTTTCCACTGATATGTTGGTGCCTTTGACAATTTATGCTACATGGTCTGGACTGTGCAACACCCTTTCACAGTTTTTTCCAGCCTCAAAATCATGTCCATGTATAAGACAGAGCTTCAAGCCCATGTTTTATATGAGTAATTTCCGGATGTGCTACATGTAACATGGCCAAGATAACGTGATGACTGCCTTCTCTGGGTTGGTTATAGGCGAGTCACTTAAATTTCCACCTTGTCAACAATTTAAATTCCTTAATTTATCCTTTTACTGGTGACTCTTTTATTTTCATATCTCTTTTTTAAAAAAACAGAGATCAGTTATGAATTGTTCAGAGCTAGCTGTGCAACTGTATTAGCCTAAACAGATGAGCTAAGGAAGTTGTCTGCCCTTCTTTATTCCTTCATTCAACAGCTATTTACTGGCTACCAAGTTCAATATACTCTGTAGGCATTGAATATAAGCATTGAAGGACAAGGCCCTGGACCACAGAACTTGTAATCCACTGGAGGGGTAATTGTACAATCACAGAGAAATCATAAAATTGTAACTCTGCCCATTAAGAAAAAGGAGAGACAAGTCATTCAAGAAAATATAATGAGAAATTGGACCAAATCAAGGGAGGGAGGGAGCTTGGAGCTGTGATCTGAAGAAATTAGACAGAAGAAATAAGAAATATTCCAGACAGATGAACAACATGTGCAGAGACCTTGGTAGGAGGGAACGTGGTGAACAGAGAGACTGAAAGAGGGCAGCTTGGCTGGAACAAAGACTGCAGAGAAGAAAGTAGAAGTCAGACCCATGGTTAAGAATATTCAGATTTATTCAAATACTGATGGGAAACCATTTGTGAGTTTTAGCAGGAGAATGATGTGATCAAACTTGCATTTCAAATCTATAGAGAAGAGATTAAGGGGAGGCTGGAGCAAAGGCAAACCAGGTCAAAGGTCTTTGCTATGTAGTTGAGGCAAGAGATGGTGGTGGTGATGCTGGTGGAGATGGGAGAAAATGGTGGGAAGAACTGACAGCACCTAATGATGGGTTGCACACGGAGGTGTGGGTGGGGGGAGTAAAGCCAGGTGTCAAAGTGAATCCACACAAAATAGTGTTGGTGATGGTACCCTTCCCCCAGAGGGGAAAGGCTAGGAGAGGACTCCTTTGAGGGGAAGATCATGAATATAAGCTGGGATATGCTAGATCTGAGGTGCCTTTCAGACTTCCAGCAGGAGACCCTGAAACGTAGAGATGGCTTAGCACAAATGGGAACTACAGTGACTCAACCAGGATGCCAGACCAACATGTGTTCATCGACACTGAACAGAGAACCCCAGAGCATATCAGCAGTGATAATGTAATGAAGCACAGAGTCTTCTACTCATAAAGTACAAACAGAAGAAGTGGGGCAGGACAGATTGCTAGGGCCTGGGCTCCATGGTGGTGACTTGTCTTCACTGCTTCTGTGGACAGTAGAGGCTTATCTATCACTGTCTGTGTGAGTTAATTCTGGAAATGATATTGTTCTCAAGTGGGAAGAATTGGTGACTTAATGCCATCTGGCATTCTGTGGCTAAGCATAGCTCTGACCCCAAAAAGCGTAAGCATGAAGGGAAGAAGGAACAGTGGAAATCATTTTGGTAACTGTGCTGTGCTTATAAAATAGAATACCCTTGTTCTTCAGAAATATGACTGAAACACTTATGGGTGAAAAGGCACAAGTCTCCAGTTCACTCTCAGATGGCTCAGGAAATAATAATATGTAGATACATATGTGCTTAGTTGCTCAGTCATGTCCGACTTTTTGTGACCCCAAGGACTGCAGCCCGCCAAGCTCCTCTGTCCACGGGATTCTCCAGGCAAGAACGCTGGAGTGGGTTGCCATTTCCTTCTTCATAGATGTGTATAATAACATGTATATATGTTATGTATACATACATGGGGAGACCATGAGAGGGGATGGATGGGGAAGGGAACGGAATGAAAGAAAACAGGAAAAGTGACAAGGTAAATGGGGCAAAACATGAATAATTTGTAGATCTGAAAAAAAAAATAGGAAGTTCTTCATACTGTTGTCTCAGTAGCAACAGCAGCAGTAACAAGGGACAGTGGAAGTTCTCATCCTAGTACAGACTCAAAAGTAAAAAATGTGCTCATTCTGGAGCCTTAGACTGGGTTTGAAGACCCAGAGACAAAGATTTTGGAGCAAGTAATTTTATGTGTGAAGCAACCCCATGAAGCCCTGGAAGGGGAGTGAGAAAGGGAAGGGAAGAAAGCTGTTACCAAGTATAGTGTACCAGCAGCTTAATAAGCAGGGTCCTGCTGGGGGCAGCAGACAGAAATCAGTTCTTCTAGGACCACTGGAAACAGTACAAATGCACTCACACCTTGTCCTGTCCTTGTGAGAGGCAAGGATGCCGCGGTATTTATCTTTCAAGTCCTGTTTGTCATTGGCTGAGGGTTGCTGCTAAAGAAGCCAATTCCCCAGCAGGTCCCAGGCCCTGGTAAGAGGATGCTATAAGCCTCAAAGCACAGTTCCTTATAGAAAGTCCTGCAGTGGCCCCTCAGAGCTAAGGAGCTCTGGGTGGGTCCCAGCAGCCCAGCTCCAGCTCATGTCCAGTCTCCAGAGTCAGAGCAGATCAGTCCTGGTTGCCTTTCATGAAAGAAAAATTATGTAATTATTAAGTAGCCCTAGACTGTCTTGATGCCTTCATTTTGTTTTTGGAGGAAGTGTTCTGTGAATTAGTTGCATCTCATGTGGAATACAATGAATAACGATAGCATCAGCAGGGCAGCCCAAGAGCGTAACCCCAGAAGAATGCATTTCTGGTTTCTCTTCACTCAAATATGCAATTCATCAAAATGATGTAAAGTCTTTGACAAGTTCATTTTCTGTCGAGCCCATGCTCAGAACATCACTAAAATACAGCGGCACCTCTGGGAATACCCGCAGGATTGTGGAAAGCCTCAGGAAAATGGAAATTTGGTAGTACGGTACCTAAATCAAAGATGCTTTTTAATGAATGTTTGAGTGTCTGCAGTGACTTTACTTATGATCATGGCTATAAACACACACCAGGTCAAGTTCTGCATGGATTTCAACACACCACCTTTGCTCCAGTTAAGAATAGCAGGACCTTAGCCAAATGTAGGGACGAGTCATATAGCCCTAGTTATGACACTCCTTTGAGCTCCACGGTCTTATCTTAGCCTTAGACTTTATGGTAAGATACCAGTGTTATGTTGTGAAGCCTACAAAACTGATCAGTTACATCCAGTTCAATTAAGATGCTTAGGTTCATCTTCCTAAGAACAAAATATATATAAGTTAAGCAGGCTTCAGGATAAATTCCTGGCATGTATTACTAGGTCAAAGGGTGAATATTTTTAAAGTTCCTGATGTATACTTCCAGACTGACCTATGAATAGGTTGTACAAGCTTACACCCTCACCAAAACTAAATACAAAATATTTTCTAAACTGTGTCAATTTAAGAGATTCAAAAATAAGAATTATGATCACCATCTGTTTTAATTTGTTATTGCCTTGCTCTTAGGGAAGTTGAATTTTTCTCATATGTTTATTGAAATTTGCATATTTTTAAAGTCTGTGGTAGCTTATCTGCTTGCTATCATTTCTATCTAGGTTTATCTTTTTCTTCTTGATCTACTAGAACTCTTCATATATTAAGGACATTAACACTTTGTCACATGTTAGCATTATTTAATGTTATGTTAAAATTATTTAATGTCATGTTAAAATTATTTAATTTTAAATAATTAAATATTTAAATGTTTAAAATTTAATGTTAAAATTATTTTTAAAACATGTTAAAATTATTTAGTGTCATGTATGGATGTGAGAGTTGGACTATAAAGAAAACTGAGCACTGAAGGATTGATGCTTTTGAACTGTGGTGTTGGAGAAGACTCTTAAGAGTTCCTTGGACTGCAAGGAGATCCAACCAGTCCATCCTAAAGGAATTCAGTCCTGAATATTCATTGGAAAAACTGATGCTGAAGCTGAAACTCCAATACTTTGGCCACCTGATGCGAAGAACTGACTCATTGGAAAAGACCCTGATGCTGGGAAAGATTGAAGGCAAGAGGAGAAGGGGACGAAAGAGGATGAGATGGTTGGATGGCATCACCAACTCAATGGACATGAGTTTGAGTAAGCTCCAGGAGTTGGTAATAAACAGGGAGGCCTGGCGTGCTGCAGTCCATGGGGTTGCAAAGAGTCAGACACAACTATGTGACTGAACTGAACTGAACATTATTTAAATTTAACTTTATATTTATCTGGAGAAGGAAATGGCAATCCACTCCAGGACTATTGCCTGGAAAATCCCATGGACAGAGGAGCCTGGTAGGCTACAGTCCATGGGGTTGCAAAGAGTTGGACACGACTGAGCAACTTCACTTTCACCTTATATTTATAGTAAATAGGAATTTATAATTTTATAAGTTAAAACTTCAGTCTTTGGTTGATGATTTATTCTTTGCTTTTGTATGTAAAAAATTGTCTCCCGTCATCAGATCAGATAAATACTATTTGTTCAGCCACTCAGTCATGTCCAACTCTTTGCAACCCCATGGACTGCAGCATGCCAGGCTTCCCTGTCCTTCACTGTCTCCTAGAGTTGCTACCAGGGTTCCCTGTCCTTCACTATTTCACAGAGTTTCCTCAAACTCATGTCCATTGAGTTGGTGATGCCATCCAACCATCTCATCCTCTTTTGTCCCCTTCTCCTCCTGCCTTCAATCTTTCTCAGCATCAGGGTCTTCTTCAGTGAGTCAGCTCTTCTCATTGGGTGGCCAAGTACTGGAGCTTCAGCTTCAGCACCAGTTCTTCCAATGAATACCCAGGGTTGATTTCCTTTAGGATTGACTGGTTTGATCTCCTTGCAGTCCAGGGGGTTCTCAAGAGTCTTCTCCAGCACCACAGTTTGAAAGCATCAATTCTTTGGCACTCAGCCTTCTTTATGGTCCCACTCTCACATCCATACATGACTACTGGAAAAACCATAGCTTTGACTATACAGACATTAGCCCATATTTTCTTCCAGTTCTTTGTGATTTATTTTTTAATTTATTTATTCTACTGAATGAAAGTTTTGAATGTGTGTCATTTTAAGCAGTAATGTACTTTCATAACATAGTTTCAAGTAATTTCAACCATGATGTTGTTATTATCATAAAAAAAAATACATGGCAGCCTAGACACCCATGCTAAATGGCTTTGTACAAACACAGTGGAAGATATCTGTGCAGTTTATCGACATGCATTAACAGTCAGTTTATATCTTTCTTTCACTGCAGTTAGGCCCTGTGTCAGGACATGTGTCCTGAAGCATATTCTGACCAAGACCCTTTTAATGTGGTATAACACCAGGTCTTCAGTGTCGTGGGGGTAGTCGGGATCACCTAAATAGGCTTCTTTCTTAAGGTGCACTTCCTCTTGTAAAATGTGTTCTCCTCTGCTGACCCTCTGCCAGCCTCCATGACCCTCTGCAGAATGGGCAGGTGTAGGACCCTCCTGGGTCCTCAGATGCAGACCACTCTATGTGGTCCTTAGATCTGCTTGATAAGAACTCTATGTGCACTCCTCAAAGGCAGCATTGATATTATTGGAAGTTTCTCATTTAATTTCTTTGACAGTTTTACTGGAAGGAGACTTGTGTTGAGACAGTATGTGTGTCAACCTGGCTGACCCCAAAGGAACTGTGAGAAGGAGGGGTTCTTCATCTGGGGTCCTGATCTGACATATCGAAGCTGCCTACCACTGGGCTTCAAGGGATCTTCAAACTCCCTAAGATTACATGTCAAGCTTTTTATGAATGATATTCTGTACATATTTCTGAGGGAAGGGGTAAGCAGGAGAGTTCTGTGATGTAGTAAGTTTTAAGACTCACTAAGTTTGAGGAATTTATTGTAAACTCATCTTAAAGAAAATCCTCACATTGTGGTTCCATTGACTATCATTTTTCTTTCAATGAAATGTTAACTAATGCCTTCAGAGAGAATACTTCATTTGTAAATTTTATGAAAAAAAAATACTCAAATACTAGCTTACTGTGTTGAAAGGTGCCCTCAATATTAGAGTGGATATGATAGTTTTAGCAAAAACAAAACAAACAAGCAAAAAGACTTATTTTGGTCTACCTCTCAGCCTCACACAGTACAATGTGTATAGACATCTGTTTTGGACCCTGCATTTTTTGTCTGCTTTTTTTTTAGCAAGAACAAAATCTTTCCAGCATATAAATCCCAGAAAGCAGGTTGAATGGCATTGAACTCTTGGCTCTGTGTCCCCATTCCCCTCCCTGCTCACACTCACCAGCAACATGAAATACAGAACCTGCTTAAGTTTCCAAGGCCACATTTATGTGCTCACCAGTGCTTCCTAAAAAGGATTTACACATTCTACTATCTTCCAGCTTTTGAAAAATAACATTCTGTTCTCATCCCCAGAAAATAGAGAGGGAGTGGAAGCGACTCATGGGAATGAGCAGACAGCAATCTTCTTTGGAACAAAAAGTACTGCGTAGATCCCGCTATAAATTATAGCTGCATAAAACTTCAGGAAAACCAAAGAAAGTAAAATATTAACATTAAACCATAGCAACCCCTGCTGTATATAATTTAGATAAATAATCTATTTAATGTACGCAGGATATTGTGATATCATTTTTCATATGCCACTGGCAACAGTTTATATTTGAAAAGAATAGAGGCATTAGTTGCTGGCATATGGCAAATGTGTTCTATTCATTCTTATTCTTAAAAGTTGAATGTCCTCAAATAAAATACTGATCAAGGGCTAAAAATTTAAGGCCTGCTGTATCTTTGTCTCATAATATGGATTTGTGGCCTCATCTAGCCTTTCCTTGACCTTTTTGCATAATGGTAGGATATTAGTAAGAGAAAGATGGTTACATAAAACATCCTCTGAATGTGATTTTTTTTTCACATTGAGTAATTTCAGGTGGCTAAAAATGGAATGAGCTAACCTGAAAGTAACAAGCTGCTCACTGTCTCAGCCAAATTAGGCCTAATGTTGAAAGGCATTCCTTGAGAAGTCAAGAAGGCTGGGGGTCAAGCCATCAGGCCAGGGGGTGCAGCTGTTGGACCACCTTTGTGGTCTCTAAGGAAGCAACCAAAGAAAATCCAGCAAGGAAAATCTCTCAAAGAATCAACAGGGTGAGTAAAGCAAAAATAACCAGATGTCCCAGAAGATTCTGTTGGTATTATGAAGAAAGCTAGAGCAGAACTAACAGGGTTTGGATTTTATCAACCTTACTAATAAAAGTCACTTGGCTTTCCATCGAGAAGAGCAGTTGGTACAATATGGAAAGGTTTTAAAGACCATTAATTTCTTGAAATGAAACAGCTGGCCTTATTGGCTATTAAATAATGAGCCAGATTCTCCCCAGTGCCTAAGTCACTCTCTAGTAGTAAATTAGTCATTTAGGGAGGCACATTAACTCTTTAAGAAGATTAGAGTTTCATTTAGTGCACTTTATGCGTAGGAGGAAAAGTTGTAGGGAATCTGGCTGAGGCTGAGTAAAGAAAAGATGGAGGCAAGATGGAATCCAGTGAAGAAAGTCAGCCTATGATTTGTGTGAACATGACAGCTGAGATAAGCATAGGAAATTGGGGATGTTGAGTTGTTGAGGGACATTTAATCTAGCATTCTACACTTGGAAGAGGGTTTCCCAGGTGGCACTAGTGGTAAAGAATTCACCTGCCAATGCAGGAGATGTAAGAGACACGGGTTCGATCCCTGAGTCGGGAAGATCCCCTGGAAAAGGAAATGGCAACCCACTCCAGTATTCTTTCCCAGAGGATCCATGGACAGAGGAGCCTGGCAGACTACAGTCCATAGAATTGCAAAGAGTTGGACACGACTGAAGTGACTTAGCACACTTGAAAGAGATCATGGTGGTGGAAAGTGTTGACACTTCATTGATTTACTCCTTCATCCACTCATCCAGTGAGCTTTTGGTTGGGCAGTGCTGTGTAGCTGGCACTGAACTGGGCACTGAGGGAATGGTCTTCAATGAAACACAGTAAAGCCTTTGTCTCCAAGGCTTTACTGTCTAGTCTCTGGTGGCTTGGGTAGGGAGTGGGAAAGAGACTGGTAGATAGATAGCACTAGAGTATGTAAAGTGCTAGAATTTTATTTGCATACATTGAATTTGAATTGAGGAAGTCACAAGATATGTAACCTCTTGTACAACAGGTGAAGAAGTTTGATTTTACTCAGAAACCCTCAAGCTATTGAAGCCTTTTAAACAAGAGGTTGGTTTAATCAGATTTGCATTGTAGAAAAGGCTCCTTGGCAACTTCATGGAGAATAAATTGGAGGGACAAGACTAGAATCATTTCAGTTCAGTTCAGCTGCTCAGTCGTGTCTGACTCTTTGCAAACCCATGGACTGCAGCACGCCAGGCCTCACTGTCCATCACCAACTCCCGGAGTCTACTTAAACCCATGTCCATTGAGTCAGTGATACCATCCAACCATCTCATCCTCTGTCGTCCCCTTCTCCTCCCGCCTTCAATTTTTCCCAGCATCAGGATAAGAAAAGACAAAGGGAAGCTGTTGATAAAATCTTTATAAGAAATGCTGAGGGCCTAAAGTGAGGCTGTAACAGTGGGGAATGCCAGGAAGAAAAGAAAAGCCTGTGCTTTTAAGAAGACAAACTGATGTGACTTGATGGCTGATTAGATGTGGTCACTGAGGGAAAGGGTGGTAACCAAGGTAACTCTCGAGTCCAGGCCTTGGCCAGCTGGGTGGGCAGAGGTGCCATTATCCTTGGTAGATGATAGAGGATGGGGTGCAAGGTCTGGTGGGAGTTCTGGTTCTGAGGAGGAAGATGAGATGTCACATAGAGAACTAGAAGTCATCCCTGGTGAATCACACAATGAGATTTGAAAAGTACATAGGGAAAGAAAACTGAGATGTACAAAGCTGCAAAATGCCTCAAGCTTAAACAGAATCCTTGAGCAGTGTTTTGCTTTGGTTTTTCTGCCAGAGGAAGGGATTTCTAAGTTGCAGACGTGTCCGCACTAAAGCTATGTCATTGCTCACCATGAATAGAATGCAAGTGCTAGGAAAGTATAAATAGGAAATAATAATCTTTAGAAAACCCACCTCTCCTTTAACCCAGCACATCAGTAGTTAATAAAGCATCAATATGAATATAGGGAAAATTTATGTTCTATATAAGAAGTCGAAAACTGTACAGGTTGCAGACTAGGCAAATTAACAGTTCTTTCTCTGTCAGCACTTAAAATCTATACCGTGGTTTCTCTCTATGGTATGGGTGAAACGTGCCAACAAATTGGCTTAGATGATGTAAGTATCTGAAAATATGGAAGAAATTATATATGGGAGGGAAGAGGAAATTCTTATGTATTAAAAGGTGTTGACAACTTCACCACAGAATAGCAAAAAATGTCCTTAAAGATAAAACACTTATTATTTCAGAATTTCAGAAACCACAGTTACAGTGTTATACCATGTGCAGCAAAAACTGTCTTTAGAAAGAAAAATTGACATCAAAGCTTACTAAAACCAATAACTCTTATGGCAACTTCATGATGAGAACCTCATTCTTTAGGAATGTGAAAAGCATCAAATTAAGAGGGTGGAGAGTTCATGGATGGCCTACAGAGGACTTAGCAGAGGAGGGCCGCATACAGGACTAAACATGTCACTCGGTGTTTTTTCGGTCAGTCCAGGTGTCATTCCAGTGCCAGTTGTATGATGGTTCCCAGGGGGAGGTTTCCCAGGGAGACGGGCAAGAACTACCCCATCACTATTCCATGTGCATCTTGTTTTACACTGTTATTCACACACTCAAGCTATCGTAGGTAGTTGCTCTTCTAGAATAATTCCAAAAATACCTATACCAACAGTTCTCATTTGTGAACTCTGTTCTTCTCAGAGAGACCTTCTAATCATTCCTGGTAGTAAATACTGCCCCCTCACCCCCCACCCATCTCCTAACAAATGCCAGAATCAGTAAAGACTCGTTGACTTTGTGCCCTAACTGGGGGCAACGTCACATCATTCTAACAGGTTGCCTGAAACAGGAGGCGAAGTCCTTCTCCTCAGAGTGACAGTAATGAGTTTAAAAATGGGAATTCCTGGGATAAAATATATAGGATAATATTTTGTTCTTTTCTGTGTTGGTAAGGAGAGGGCCCTGAGACCTGTAGGAGTTCTAAGGTGACAGAACCACTGAGGAGTTAACAAGAGATGCCCTCCCAAAGGTAGCATTTACAGACTTGAAACAAGAGCCTGTGGCTTCATCTGTCTCTGTCGATGGCCCATCTCAAAAGTAACTTTAAGAGGTGGGGGGAAGGTCACTGGCTGCCTCTTTAACTGTTCTTTGGCTCTGGTAAGAGCAAAGCATGTTCCACATCAGGATACATTTTTGAGTATCCTGTTTGCTGTTTCAAAAACCAACCAAACAGAAAGAGTATCCATTGGAGCCAAAAAAGCAAATGTTTGGAGAAAATGCTTTTTCTGAGGTTTAGGTTTAAAATGTGCCAGGGAAATGGGAAAAGATTATAAATAGGTGCTAATTCAAAGGATTTGATGCACAGTGGGTGATAGGTGAATTTTTTAAGGAGAAAACAAATCTACATGGATTTTATATTTAAATCCCATCCTGGCCAAATTACACAACAAAAAACAAAACAAAACAAAAACCTAAGGAGAATAAAAGTAAAGCGGATAACAGATATTTAAATATTTCACAAAGATAGCTTAAAGATAAATAATGTTTGCAAAGAATTTTGTTTCCATGAGATCAAAAAACCATATGGAAATAACTATTTTAATAGGAGCCTTTCATATGTTTGAGTGAGTGAGTGAAGTCACTCAGTTGTGTCTGACTTTTGGTGACCCCAAGGACTGTAGCCTACCAGGCTCCTCTGTCCATGGGATGATTTTCCAGGCAGGAGTACTGGAGTGGGTTGCCATTTCCTTCATTCATATGTTTACAGTGTCTCAAGTCTCCTTATTCTTGACATATGGTTTAATACAGTGGCTTTTGAAGGTACCTGGGTAACCTTCTGGGTTCTTGACCTGCTTTGTGGGTTGGTTCAGAAGCAGCTATTACTTTCCAAAGAAAGATATTCTTTATTTTGTGGACTGTTCTTTGACATTTACATCTGAACATTGATAAGAGTAATGCTGATAAGAAGCGGCCCAGGCCCTAGACAGATACCAAGCCTTTGCAGGAGCCACTTCACTGAATTGTTCTCTGCATCGATGACCATCCACCCTTTAGTAAGTTCTAGATAGTTTCTCACCAGGGCTACTAACAAAAGCCCTACATCTATTAACCACAGAGCAACTGCTCTTCCACCAGTTAGGCCTAGAGGTCGGTTTCCTGCAGACTCTCTTCCTCTCCCTTTTCTTACCTTATCTTGACAGGTGTTCTCAGTGCATTAGACCAAATAAACTTCCATAAGTCAATTGACTGTAGACAAATGCCAAATAATACTATGTTAGGTAAAGTTTCATTAGCATCATGTCATTCAAAGCAAGTGTTTAAACTCCTTGTCAACTCTTTAACCATGTGCCTTCAAAGTAGAAGATCCTCCCCCAGAAGCAAGACCATTCATTCTCTTGCATGCATTTGTGACATTTAAGAAGTTAGGAAAGGTACATCTATAACCTTTACCATCACTGCGGCACGTAAATGGAAGCTACACTGAAATTACTGACGAAGTACTTAAGCAGATGTCGCTACTGTAAAACATTAAGTATACACCTTTACAAGATGCGTTGCATAATGTAGACCAGAATCATAAGGATGATAAAAGTGAATGAGGAAAACAATATTGACACAATGTTGTCAAATAAAGTGGCCCAACGTCCACCTTTCAAGCTGACCTCATTACCATCCAGATTTTACTGTTATGTAACAATTATGTGATTGAACTCTGTAGTAAGTTCCAAATCTATGTCATTCTTGCATGAATTTGTGCATTGACATAGCCTGTGAAATTATCTTTTTTTAAACACACTTTTATCTTATCTACCAACTAGAAAGTGTGAAAATTTTGAAGGTAAACATATGTCTTAAACTTTCCTGTCTCTTCTGCAGTACCCAGCTAGATAGTAGGCATTTGGTAAATATTTATATTTTAAAATTGATCATAATGAGCTATATCCCTAGGTCAAGAAGTTTCCATGGAGAAGGAAATAGCAACCCACTCCAGTATTCTTGCCTGGAGAATCCCATGGACAGAGGAGCCTGGCAGGCTACACCCCATGGGGTTGCAGAGAGTCAGACACGACTGAGCAACTAATACACACACGTTATAATAAAGTATATCCACTGTAAAAGTAACATAATGAATAAAGCAGTAAAATATAAAAATGCAAATATTTCTGTCAAACCTCAGCTGTAAGAAAATACTTCTCTTTCTAGCACTCCAATATTCCAGTTGTTTATTTTTAAGGGCCCTGAATTCTCTTTTCAAAACAGAAAAGAGAGTCATTATTTCTTATATCTAGTTGTTCAGAATCTACATTTTTTGGGAAAAAATGTGTCTGGCATGGGGAGAGGGGCAGATAGGGGCATGTGGCAGCAGAGAAAAATGTCAAAGTCAAGGAATCAGAAAAATCCGAGTGATCTATATAAGGGAGCAAAAAAAGTCACTGTGGCTTAGTCAGTTTTTCCTGGCCTCTCTTGTCCTGCTTGGTGACACGCTTTTCCTTGTGACCCAGTGGTACTTTTCCATGATGGGTTCGAGAATTCTAATAAATGAGCTGAAGAACAGGGTCCCCAAAGGATATCTTTGTGCCAAGAGGGAAGGCAGCTGTGGTTATGAACCAGCACATGCCAGAGGCCGCCAATCTGTTGGGGACTTTGTGTGAATGGATGACAGTTTTAATTTCACTCCCCAGCAGAGGTGGTATCCAGCCAGCACTACTTCAAACCAATTTTGCAAATCACATTTTGTGGCTGAAAATTGGTTTACTGCGCCCATCCCATTTTGGAGGCCAGACTTCGCTGGTTTAAGCTGGTACCTTCGCTGAGTTGTTAACAGCTAAAGGATGATTCTTTTTCCTTTAATTGAAATGACAGCACAGTCTTCCACAGATTAATTTTAAATTACTCCTGTTTATATCCTTTAATCAAGATGATAAAAACAGCACAGATAATTTTCCGCACTATTCTTTTAATTTTTTTGAGACTAATAATAGCTGATTGGCTTTTGATATTTACTGCCTCACATTCAGAAGTTTTACTGCATGCGCACTAGCTTGGATTGTTTATCACTGTGTTATTCATTCTTTTTAACCTTGATTTTGTCCTATATTAAAATAAGAAGGAATAAGGTTTCAATTGTAAATTCCACTGAGATTCCTTTTGTGAACATAAAGATGACGCTTTCCTGAAGAGATTTGCTCCCTGGATTATATCTCACCCAGAAATAAGGGCCTTCTTCCTGGAAGAAATATTTCTTTAAAATGAGTACTTGCAAGAAGTGTTCATCTGTGAACTTTTACCAATTAGAAATGGCTCTGTACTTAAGACTCTTTAATAATGTCTGTTAAGCAGCATTTTAGCTCATTTTTATAACACGTGCAGGTTTGGTGATTTATATTAAACATTAAACGTAATAAATTTAGATCTTTTTCAAGTATGAGGCTCAGCATCTCTGAATCACCCATTTAAGCAGAGTGCCCCGTGGAAAGTCCAATCTCTTGCTATCATTCACGGGTGTAATAAAACAGGTTTCTCCTGTCTCTTTCTTGACGTCTGTAATAATGGGGATGACATGTGTGTAGTGACACTTTAACAAGAGAGCATGTTGATATTGCTTCATGGCGAAGACTAAAGGTCCATGACCAGAGGGTGAGCCGAGAACATGCGTCAGTGACCGCCATCTCGGATTTGGTTCCAAACAAAATTTTATTCAAAGAATAAGTTTCGGTGTCTAAAAAAGGGGGCCTTTAAATGTCTCACTCTACATGGCTAGATTTAGTAAAAGAATTAGTCACCAAGAATGGGACTTTGAGCACAAATGGACCTACTAATGATAGTCACATAAGAAAGATTTACAGCTTCCCATTTTTCAACCGTTCCACAGATGGCCATCCCATTCTTCATTGTTTGAATCACAGAAAGGCATAAGACAGTAAAGTTCCTTAGAAAAAAGCTTCTGTTTGTGATGAAGCAATAATTAAAGTAGCTTTCTTTGGAATTATCATGTCAAGTTTAGCTCTAAATGATTGTATTTCAAACTGAAAGTTACCTATCCGTTTGATTGCAATTTATGTATAAAATACCTGGATGCTTTTGGAAATATGTATCTTAAAATGAGAAAAGGCTCACATTTCAAGCATTTGAATAGGACTGAGAATTAATAATATTTTCAGTTAAAGACACCTGAACAGTCTAAAAACTGTCATTTGATTTTTTTAGGAAGAAAAAGATGGTGGAAGAATACATAACTCCAGTTTTCAGGCACATAACTCACTGTGAGGTGGCTTCTATGAATTGAGTTTAGACCATGTCCTGGCCCCCAGATGGTGGGCCCTGGTCCCACTGTCTTGATTTCTGACTACCACTTCAAAATCACTCAATGAGAAGACACAAATGAGCCAGCCGTAATCCATCCCCCATGCAGTCAGTCCTCAATCTCAAATGAGTTGTGTCTCTATAGTCTGCTTATAAACCAAGTGTCCTGGAACTTGGAGTGAATTTTTCATAGAAAGGATGTTCTGTCTGGACAGCAGGTTGCCAGGCAGACAGTCATACAACCCTATTTAGCCTGTTACATAATCGAAGTGCTGTCCACATGAAAATCATTTTTAAAGTATTGCTGCTATGGGATGTTGACATACCCACCAGATAATGGGCCCAAAAAAACTCACACCCTCTTGCCTTCTGGAGTAACACACTGGAGTCTGAACAAAAAATGAGAAGTAATGAAAGGAAACAGAATGAAAAAAAAACATTACTTTGAAGAATACCATTATAATGTTGATAATTAGAGCAGAAAAATATAAAATTGAATAAGAAGTCATGTTTCATTTATTTTAATAGTGGTGCTTGAGAAAAAGCAGGTTCAGTCAAAGAAGGATGAGGAATTAGCTGGAAACAGTTGTTGAGGTTCTAAAGGAGGTATCTGTCCACTCTCCAGGTTGATGGCTTTTCTGCCTATGGAATTTTTTTATCTAGAAAATTCTCTAAACTAGTCTACATTATTGCCTTTTCCTCAAATGCTTTGGCAGTGGAAGGAACTAATAGAAACAAGGAAAGTTTTTCTTGAAGTGTCTGGGGATGAGTAGGAGGGGAGGAGGAGGAGGGAGGGATCTGTTAAAGGGAGTGGTATTGCCACTCAAGAAATTAGCCAGAGTATTTATTAGTGACACTTAGAGGAAAACTCGGAGAAGGCAATGGCACCCCACTCCGGTACTCTTGCCTGGAAAATCCCATGGACGGAGGAGCCTGGTGGGCTGCAGTCCATGGGGTCGCTAAGAGTTGGAAACGACTGAGCAACTTCACTTTCACTTTTCACTTTCATGCATTGGAGAAGGAAATGGCAACCCACTCCATGTTCTTGCCTGGAGAATCCCAGGGACGGGGGAGCCTGGTGGGCTGCCATCTATGGGGTCGCACAGAGTCGGACACGACTGAAGTGACTTAGCAGTAGCAGAGGAAAACTGGGCATGCTCAATTCTCTTGCTGGCTGATGCAGGGGACTGAAAATAGAAGGGATGAAGAAGAAATATTTTGGTGTGCCTTTGGACAACTAGTGAAAAAGGCATAGAACTCAAGATAACTAGGCTGTTGAACGAATATTCTCAGGATAGTCAGGAAAGAAATAAAGAATGGGTTACCAGTGGGCAGGGAGTGATGGGGAGGTGCAGGCGTGTAAATGTGTAACCTAATTGTATAATATACTTAATTGTTACATATGTGTATGTAACATTCTTGATTCAGGGGGTATTTATACCAGAAAGAAAATATATGTTCTCCATGGATTCTCTTTGTGAAATGAAAGAGCACTACAAATGGCTTTAAACCTTCATTTAACCAGTCCTCAGGCCAGTGCCTATTGTCATGATCTTTACGTCCATTAGGAATGATGAGAGAATCAGAGATGTTCGCATTTGATTTCTGCACTTCCTTATCTGAGTGCATGGCAATGATGACTGAAGGGGTGGGGAGAGGCTGGAAATCATATACTAAGCAGAAGTAAGTCATCTCTCTTCTCCAAAGCTCTGTATGTGTGTATGTGTGCACATATATATATGTGTGTGTACATACATATATATGTCTATGTGTTTGATAGATGCATATTATTCTGGAATGACTTAACAATAAATTTCATGATAAAAATCATGGTGATATTGATGATTAAGAGGACGATCATAGCAACAGATTCATTGATAGCTGATTCTGTGTAGGCACTGTATGGAGTGTTTTAACATGTATTAACTCATTTAATTCTCACTACAGCACTATCAAATGAGAACCATTGTTTCTCCATTTTATAGTTAAAGAAAGGGAATTTCTTGAGTTTCTTACCAAATTTTAGTTCAGTGATCCCCAAATGCAACCAAGATGAATCATACTTTCTATTACAATGACCTTAAAGCCATCTCACCCGGATAAATTGGAACAACTGTTTAGGTGTGTAACAAGGGACAGTGCAGACCTGCCACAATCTAGGGTCCATTGCCTTTTCCTAAGCACCCTACTTCCACCTCCATTCCTATTCTAGCTACCCCTCTTCTGTCTACACAGCTTATGCTCTCACTTCCAAACCTAGTCCCAACATGTTCTTCATAAAATGCAAAGAGGTAGGAACAGATTTTCAACATTTTTCTTTATTTTACTGGCAGTGCCTATTATGAAGAGTCATGTTAGCCAAGGACAACCCCTAAGACACTAAACAGAATTTTCAGATGTTCTTTCCTTGAAATCTGGTTGTGTAAATATTCAGGGAAGTGCTTAAAGGTTAAAAACCTGAAGCATTTAATCACAGTTCAAAACAATTCTTTATAGACCTACACTTTCCAATATGGTAGCCAATACTACATGTGATCATCAAGTACTTAAAATGTGACTAGCCTGAATTGTGATGTGTTTTAAGTGTAAAATACACACTAAGCTCCAAAAATTTAGCGCAACCCTCTCCCGAAAGATGTAAAATAGCTCATTAATTATTTTTATATTGATTACATGTTGAAATGATAGTATTTCAGATAATTGGGTTAAATAAAATAAATTATTAAAGTTAGTTTTACCAATTTCATTTTACTTTTTAATGTGGCAATTAGGAAACTGTAAATTATATAGGTGCCCGAGTTATTTTCTATTGGGCAGCACTGCTATAGATCCTAAAATGAAGAGGCTCCATAAAGACAGAACAGTGATAGCTTCTCCTGAACCACCTCACTACAGTCTGAAGGGTACGTGTTCAACCTGAGTCTTCTTTTTTGGAAAACACTTTTTTTTTGCCCTTTAAATTGTGCATAATACCAGGCACACCTGGATTTCTGGATAATTGCACCAACAAGTGGCTACATGCAGACACAATTAGGTGCTTGCAACTTGTTTGAAGGCACAGGTGTCTAATTGCGCCCACAAATGGCCATTTGGCAGGCACCAATCATTGTGCACACAGCTGATTATAGGCAGAAAATGGCAACAACCAAAATGGATGCCTGGATAATGGAGGCGTGAAAATAGATCCTGAGTAACCCCACTGGCTTGGTGGGATCACTTCTTCCTGGTTCAGTCTTTTTTGTGGAATGCCCACTTAGGTGTTTATGGCAAGAGGCATATTTGAAATGCATAGGCTGGGATATGAAAATGCATAGGCCCATCTCACAAAGTAAATGCTGTCTTGAGCTTTTAAGTAAATTGGGACTAACAAAACCCATATTGTCAACCTGAGTAACCTTAAAGTGGATTCCACCCTGCTGGGATCGGCTGTTTATAATAGCTAAAAATGATGGAGTGTGTGAGAATCCCCAGGGACCCTTTGGTAAATAGTAGTGTTTAAAGGGTTAATTCAACCTAATGAATCATCTGGTGGGGCTGGGAAGGCCAGAATGGTTACCTCAGGAAGACTCCAACAGGCAGGCATTTATTGAAATGTAGGGCAGTTAGAGAAGGGGGAGGCCAGCCTCGAAGCCTGGAGCTGTTGTGCAGGTCAGCGTCTCCAGGCAGGGAGTAATTGATACCCCCAGCTCTCAGGGCAGCTGAAACAACAAAGCTGGACATGGAAACACGTTCGCTTACACAGATTTCAATGTCCAGGGGAAATGTGGGGAGACACGGAGGCCCAGCCTCTTCAACTTTTAGGGCAAGTACGGGAATAAGGAGTCTGCTGGTTTCCTCCCCTCGTATTTCAGGAAGGCTTTGTAGTAGATTTCAGTAGCTCTGTGGTCTCTCGAAGAAGGCAAGCTTAATCAGCACTGTTGATCATAAGTGTCGACCCTCAGGCCACAGCAGATTCAGTGTTCAAAGAAATCCACACCTTTTCTCCATCAGAGTAGCCTATGTTCACCCTAAAATGGAGAGCTCAGGCATTGATTTCTGAGTTCTAGAAAGATCAAGGGTTCCTTGGACAGGGTAGGAAATCCAAATCAGCTGCTGGACTTGGTTTTTCCAGGGCATAAAAAGACTTAATGAGAGATTGCTTTAGTGGTGTGCATTTATTTGCAATATGAGTTCATGATTTACCCACCTTGACGATTCTTTTTGTGTCTTGGATCGTCACATCCCTTTGTATCTGCTCTTTATTTATGATGATAGCTGCCTATTCTTGAATGGCAATGCTATTGTAATAAATCTCCATAAAAAGCCAATTCTCAGTTCAAGTTATTTACTGCAGGCTGAATATGAGGAAGACGGCCTAAAAACACACCCCGATGGCCCTCTTTAGAAACTGACAGGCTCAGCTCAGAACTTCTTTCATTGACTGGACTGCAGCTCAACCTAATGTCAACTTACCATAATTCTTTTATGTGGAAGGTTATTATTCCATTATGATTTTCTCTCTTGTTGCATAATATCCAAAGAGGGTTGGTAAGAGATTATTGAAGAATTTTCTTCATCTCAGGTAGTTCATTCCGTATGATTCTTCTTTATTTTAAAGGCACAGTAGAAAATGTTCTGTTTCCTATTATTAACCTGCTTTATATGTAGCCTTGAGATATACATGAAATTTTTTAATTTTTCTAAGAGTTTGTTGTAAAGATAAAAATGATTTTCATTTCACAGTTTTACAAATTTTAAGTCAAAAATTTTCTCCACTTGATTCACTGCCCTTTATTTGCTGCTTAGTTATTGGAGAAAATTTAGCAATAACGGAAGGGAATAATTAGATTGTTTTCTGTTGTAAAATGGGATTTACAAGTTCTCAGTCTTGGCCAGGTATCCCTGTGCTTTCTTATCATGAATTTAAAAGAAAGAAAAAAGTTTTCACAAGTTGTAAACTTTGCTACCAAGTACATGATGGAGACTTCCAGTTTCTGGTTCTGAATGTAAGGAGCTTGGAAGTCACCACATTGTCCTCACAAGTAAGGAGCTAAACAGACTGAAAAATCAGCAACGCTTCTTGGATTTATTAGAGAGGTGAGGACACAGGGCCAACCACTGCCCAGAAATTGGAGAGACAGACAGGCAAAAACAGGGAGTCCTGGCTCACTGGAGCAGAGTCAGGAGTGGCGTGGCTAAGAAAGTGGCACCGGAGTAGGAAGCCCTGACTTGTAAGTGATGGACTACTGGAGGTTCAGTGGGACAACTGCAAGTTATAAACCTCAAGGGGACCCTGTCATGGGTGGGAGTAGGGTGGGAGGGGGCGTGGCAAACTGTGAGATTTACCTCCAGGGGCTCCACCAGATTCCCAGAGTCAATATGGAAGAAAAATGCCCTTGCATTTCTAGTAAGGGGAGCAGGAAAGGAGCCATCCAGAAATACTTTGTTCTTCTTAACAAGGCCTGCCTTCAGGGAGAACTAGGTAACAGAGCATAACTGACCTGGGGCAAGGAAATATCCAACCCCTACCCACTGGCCAGCCTGTCCCACATAAGGGGAACAAAGAAACTGAGAAACACTGGTGAAGTCCACAGCCCAGAGGCATGGGCTCACTCAGAGACTGAGGCCTGATCACAGGACTATGGAATGCTTCCCCTTCCCCTACAACTCACCACCACATCATTAAAGGCCTAGTAGTTTTAACATCATATCAGCTATCAAGAAAAAACTGCAAAGCATACTAAAAGGCAAAGAAAAGAAACAAAAACAATTTAAAGAGACAGAGCAAGCATCAGAACCAGATCAGACAGGGATGTTGAAATTATCATACCAGAAACTTAAAATAAATATGATTCACATGCTAAGGGCTCTAATGCATACAGTAGACAGCACATAAGAACAGATGGGAAATATAAGCAGAGAGATGGAAATCCTAAGAAAGAATCAAGTACATGGTGGCTAGTGTAAAGCTATGCCCTTTGTCTGTTTCAAATTTCTGATAACAGTGTGCACTGTGAATTTCTTGAGCCGTTCTTCTAAGCCAAGAGCAGTGGGCTTCTATGCCAACACATCCACTTCCATCCTTTGATCTCAAGAAGTAAACATCCATTCTTATGAATTGTTTTCATTTCCTTATAAACCACAATTGTATTTGTAGTATAAATTTGGTTTTACTTCTCATATTTTCATAAAGAAGCCACTTAATTGAAAAGGATTCACAATCAGTGCTGGAATCTATCAGAGTTAGATTTGGTGGTGGACTATCACACTATATTTAATAACCCACTGTGCCAGTGCTCTGAATAACAATACCACGGCCATCAGAAGCCGTTTATTCTCTTCTCCAAATTTCTGACATGTAAGAAATTCAATAATTATTGGAAGTTTCTGGTATCTCATTGTATTGGCATTGACTTGAATTTCTTTCTGTGGCTTTTTCTTTTCCTAATATAGACAGAGTTGCTGAGGGAGAGCTCTGTGTTTCAGGCAAACACACGAGTACTAGATTGTTCTCAATGGTTTTTTGCTTTTCATTGATTTGGATTTTTAGAATCTTTTTCTGCCATGAACCCCAGTCATGACAAATAGTGGGAGAATAGAATTGCTGGTCTTCATCAGTGAGAAAAGGTACTAGGCTATTTTTCTTTTTCCTTTTTCTGCTCCCCTGTCTTTTCCCAGTTTCCCATTTACAGCCATGCTTTGCAAAGAGCAACAGACTCACAAGAAGTGGAATGAGAATGGGACAGGGTTTATGAGATAGAGTGAATTAAGCCAGAAAGAAAAACACCAATACAGTATAATAACGCATATATTTGGAATTTAGAAAGATGGTAACGATAACCCTGTATGCGAGACAGCAAAAGAGACACAGATGTATAGAACAGTCTTTTGGACTCTGTGGGAGAGGGTGAGGGTGGGATGATTTGGGAGAATGGCATTGAAACATGTATATTATCATATGTGAAAGGAATCGCCAGTCCAGGTTCGATGTATGAGACAGGGTGCTCGGGGCTGGTGCACTGGGATAACCCAGAGGGATGGGATGGGGAGGGAGGTGGGAGGGGTTCAGGATGGGGAGCACGGGTACACCCGTGGCGGATTCATGTCGATGTATGGCAAAACCAATACAATATTGTAAAGTAATTAGCCTCCAATTAAAATAAATAAATTTATATTAAAAAAAAAGAAAGAAATCAAAGGCCATAGATTCCTTAAGGACAGAGTTGCCTTACCACCACTGGAACGTCAGCCCTGGAAAGTACCTGACACAGCAGGCATTCATCTAAGTTTTAAGCCAGAAAAAGAGAGGCAAAAATACAGGAAGGAATTTGCAACTGAGGGAAAAAAATTCCAGAAATTTTACTGGGAAGATGTCAGGAAGGACAGGTCTTTATTTTCAATCATCTTGCGTTTACATGGAAATTCTATTTGTATTAAGTTTTCTGGACTTCCTAATTGGGTTCTAAAAATCTTTATTTGAAAGCAAATTATTTTTCAGTAAGTTGTATTTTGCCACTAAAAAAAAAATGTTTTCTGCTAACAGAAATGCATAAAGCAAAAGAATCGTTGTGATTGAGATGACATGGCATGTTTTCCCAAGTTTTAATTTTGAATAGTTTGTATATCCATCCCAGAGAATTCTTTTCAGAACTCAAATTTCTCATTTTTGTTAACCATCCAGACCTTGATTTTTTTTAATACATTCAGCAATTTTTATAAAACATGAGTGATTGGAGTTTTTCCAGGCAAATAATGAATTTTCAAGTGTAGGATTTTCTTTGTGTCTTCTGTGGAGTGGTGGAATGCTCAGTTTAATAGCTGGTAAAGAAAAACAAGCAGCTAAACCCAGTAAAATAAAAAGTCACCCTTATCCTTGGTTCTGGTGGTGGTTCAGATGTACACACTTATAAAACCTCATGGACACATCTCTTTTACATTAATTAAACCTCAATAAATTTGAAAAAGGAAAGAAGGAAGGAAAGGAGGGAAAAAGTGTTTCTTTGTTATCTGGACTCCCAGGTCACATCATGGTCACTTCTTAGAAAGTCTTTGATTGCTGCGGCTGTTGCTGGTCCCCAGCAAATTCCATCTCTCAGACACCCATCCCTCGGATGCCCTGACTTATACTTACCACACTTTCAAAAGCACAGGAGAAAGCCCAAGCAAGGCTGGCTGCCTTGTGCTGCTCCTGAGAAACAAGTTTCCATGTTCTTAGGCAATAGTATCATCTGTTTGCCATTCAAATAAACGTCATGCAAAGTCAGTATTCCATAGGATGAGGTGACAATTTCAGGAAAGGCAAGCTCTCCAGACCTCTTTTCCCAAAGCAACTCCAGAGCCAGTCTCATCTCCGGTGGTTTATGTAGACAGAGACGCTGAGGGAGGTGAGGAAACGATAGACTGTTTCTGTGGCGGGAAGGAAGAGGAGGCTGGAAGACATGGTTACCATGGGAAGGTCATTTTGGTATCTTGCTTTTTATTTACACCCTTGGGTTGGAGCAGACAGGATTTCCCTGGCGTGGTTTACATATATACAACCAGGGGCTAATTATTTGTGTACCCCCATTGTCACCTATTGGACACTTGCTAGAGGACGAGAGTTTGAGATTATTCACTTCCTGAGAAATAAACGAACATAACTGCATGTCTAGTTATGGAAGTTAGTTACAGGCACAGGCATCTAAGCCTAAAGGAAGTTTGTGAAGGACCAGAAAACCACCAGGCATTCTCCCATACTCCGTGTCTCTTCTCTTTCCCCACCGGACATCCTTTCTCATCACAGTTTAATGAGGGAAGTATTCTAGGCCTCTTGCTTTTCACCTTCTCCACCCTGGAGATGTTGGGAACAGTGCCAAGGTGAGGCAACATGCGCTACAACAAAGCTTTTCTCTCTCAGGTAGTTGCTACCGTGAATGGCCATCTGCCCTTTCTAAGTATGGTATCCTGTAGACAGGTGTTCATCCCATTAGGTGCCCTCCTAACAAAAGGTAAGCAGTATTAGTCTCCCTCTGTATCCCCCATAGATTTTTCTGTATCCAATACAGAATGAAAATCTCCTGGAAAATATAACTGAAAAGGAGTCGAAAGGTAGATTTATCTTTAGGTGCAGCTACCCAGGAACTTAGAGGATGCCATCGGGAATTGGCTTCCTTTCCCCCCATCTCTTGACTCTGCCGCCTTCTGTTTTGGCTCTGTTTTTAGGCACAGTCTCCCACCCTGGGGTGGAAACAGTTGCCCACATCATGAGGCTTATTTCTTATCATCTGAGCCACTCCAGCAAAAGCATGATTGTCTCATTTCAATATGTTCAACAAAAGTCCTAAAATTGTCTCAGTTTGCCGTGATTGAGTTACCTTTGTAACCATAAGCAATCACCGTGTCCAGGGGTGGAGTGCTCTGATGGGCAGGTCTGGAGTCCTGGGTAGACTCACTCCACCTGAACCACTGGGACAGAGAGGGGACCATGGGATGATTCCCAGGAGGACAGAATATTGTCACCAGAGTAGGATGGGACAGATGCTAGACAGGAAAAGAGAGCAACCTTCCACTGTCCCAACACTGATGACAAGGGCAGAAGGAAAGCTAGAATCACTGATGAAAGAAAAAAGTAAAAGCTCTTGTCACACACCTATAAAAACTAGAATGAATGCTAAACCCCTAAAAAATTACCAGACCAGTGCACCAAACTGTTTTCTGTTTCTGAGTCCGATTGTCATCTGACTCTCAGGCTTCAAGAATACTTCCTCCAGTAAATATTATCCAGTGTTTCATCCATCCAAATAGTCCGATAAAAAAGAAAAAACAAGAGATATGGGGGTATTATGACTCTTTGATGGTCTTTTGGCTGCTTCTCAAATTCCTTTGAGTTCAACGCGTGCATCTATAACTTACTTTATAGCCGCCCGTGCAACTGTGTTTGTCTCTGAGAACATAATCCTGAATCCAAGTTTCCCAGCAATTCTCCAAGAGGTGGCATCTATATGGACACACTAATAAGTGGCAATTAAACGTCAAGACTGTTGCCAGGACGACACACAAAAAAAAGAACAACTGTTTAGAGAGAATGTACGTCTTAGTGTATTTTGTGTAAATTTTTTATGAACATAGCCCATAAATTTTGGGAAAGTGGTGATAACTTACCTCATTTCCATCTGGAGGAAGCAGATTTTTAGAGAAGAAAAAGGCCTCTGTACATATTTGAATATTTGGAAGACAGAAAAGCATGTAAGACACTATGGAATCAGGAATAAACAATAAAAAGTTGGAACATGGAGAAAAATAATTCCAATTTTCAATTTTTATGTATTTGTCTATGTTGGCTGTGCTGGGTCTTCATTGCTACTCGGGCTTTTCTCTGGTTGTGGTGCACAGGCTTCTCATGATGGTGGCTTCTCTTGCTGCAGAGCACAGGCTCTGGATGTCTGAGTTTCAGCAGTTGCAGCACATGGGCTCAGTAGTTACGGCTCCTGGGCTCTAGAACACAGGCTCAGTAGTTGTGGTATATGGGCTTAGTTGCTCCTTGGCATGTAGGATCTTCCTGGATCAGGGATCGAACCCGTGTCTCTTGCATTGGCAGATGGATTTTTTACCACTGAGCCACCAGGGAAGCCCTGAAAAATAATAGCAGTTTAAAAAGCAGATCTTTATCCATCACTTATCATGCCCAGGCACTGTGCTAACTGCTTTACAGGCATTCTAGCTGAACCCTCCTAACTACCCGGTTAGGAAGGTAACCATTACTATTCCAATCTTACAGATGAGAAAATTGAGACTATGTATGGAGAATAAGAACATTCTAAAGTCATACATCCATTAAGTGGAAACCCAGCCCTATTTCTGCTAAGTGTTCGTCCCTCAGTTGCGTCCTACTCTTTGCGACCCCATGAACTGTAGTCTGCCAGGCTCTGCTGTCCATGGAATTCTCCAGGCACAAATACTGGAGTGGGTTGCCATTCCTTTCTCCAGGGGATCTTCCTGACCCAGGGATCATACCCAGGCTTCCTGCATTGAAGGCAGATTCTTTACTTTCTGAGCCACCAGGGAAGTTAGTTCTGCTAAGGCCTCTGCTGTTTCATCCCTTGGTGCTCATAGCAGGGTCTGTGTTGATGGTCAGGATGGCTCAGCTCAAAATTGGCTGAGACCTGAACACAGGCACCCCTGGGGGTAGAAGAAGGGATCAGGAGGGCCCCAGTAGACTGAGGTAAGAGAGGACGCCTGGTGGTGGAGGCTGTCAGAGGCAAGGAAGTCTATCTGGTTTGGATAAAAATCCAGTATCCCAACAGGCAGAGAAGAGCACAGACAGAGAAGGAATCATAAAAAACCAAAGGCAAAGGTTCTGTTAACATCAGGAAGGTCCAGTAGCAAGTGAAGGCACACAGCCTTGGACATTAAGCTTTCAGGAGTAGGAGCTCATCCCCCATAAGATTTTAATGGGTGGGGCAGAATCTCAAGCCAGGATAAAGTGGAGGGGTAATACTAATACTATCTTGTAACTGAGTAGGACGCTGTCCGTTGCACTTTTCCGTCCATCTCTAATTTGATCTATTCCCAACAACGCCATGAGCTTGGCATTATAATCCCCACTTTTAAGTGAAGAATATAAAAATGGAAATTGCTCACTCCAAGCCAGTGGCAGAGCTGGAACTTGAATCCAGGAGTTTTGACTCCAAGCCCAATACTCTTGTTTACCATGGAGCAGCTGAGCCGACCATCACAACAGAGGCTCATTTACCAGAGCCAGTGTCTGTGATGGGAGCGTGATCACTAGGCAACAAGCAGGATGCCAGTTGCAGAGGAGAAAGGGCTGAAGCTGAAACTCAGAGCATATTTCTTTCTTTTCAGTCGGCAAGTATTAGTCCCATTCCATTTGAAGAATAGAGGACCCTTTCTTCCACACTAGGAGTCTCCAGATAACATTCATATAATAAATATTGTATTGAGTCCTACCATGTGCCAGGCACAGGGAGTCAACAGTGACCTCAGAAATAGTCCTTATTATTACAAAGTTCATAGTTTATTGGGGGACAAATAAGAAAACAAGTAATTAAATAGAGTGGTTAGCAATTCTGTAGAGCCAGAACTTGTCCTGTGCAAGTGTAAAGTCTGCATTAAATTAAAGATTTTCCATGACCTTATATAAATGTAAACCAGCCATGACTTAATTTTCTGATATTACTGATATTTCTCTATACATTCTTAAAAAGGGCATCCATTTCAGAAATAGGGGAGCAAGAAGAAATGGTATCTGGGACAGGACGTTTTGACACTTAAAACTAGAAGACTTTCTTGGCCTCTGAGCTTTTTGACCTCGTATCCTGAAATTTTTCAACGGCCTCATTTATAGGGTCGTCATCTCTCACTGTCCCCTTCTCTCTGCTTGCCCACATCCAACTCTTCCTTCAAGGTCCCCTTAGCCCACCCCCTCATCAGAGCCCTTAGCCATGGCAGGCGTCCCCTGGCACTATGGCAGGCGTCCCCTGGCATACGTGCCCTGTCTTGTCTTTCACTTCTTTCTTCTCCCCAAATAGGTTGTAAGGTCCTCAGGGACAGAGTTGGAGGCTCATACCTTTTGGAAGCAATCGGGGGTTCATTTAGCATATCACCAACCAAGGAGTAAGATAGCCCTCTGGGCTAGGTTAACATCAGTTTTGTCCGTCCAGATTTAGAACTACAGAGGAAAGAGGATTATTTTTTAAGTAAACATTTGGCTTCTAAAAGCAACTCTGATTGCTTTTCCCTGACAAATGTAACGTTCCCCTAAAGCCATTTCTTTCCACCAGAAAAAGCACCCGGAGAAGACGTAGATTAAATTTAGTTATTTTTCCCCATCTTGATTTTCCATTATTATTTTTTAATGGTGGTAATGAAGGTAATTAACATTTTAATCCATTTATTGTTGTTGTTGTTGATGATACTCTTTTTTAACCTCATTTGAGCATGTTCCATCCACATTTACAAATGCCTGTAAAATTGCCTGAACTCCAGTGGGTATTTTTCAGCTTCTGGTTTTACCAAACTGTAGTTCACTAAACCTCACTTAAATTAATCAACTAAGTAGAAAATTCCCCAATGGGATTTTAGAGAAGGATAAGTGTGTTGTAAATAAAACAATTAAAGGGCTAGTTCACACCTCATCAAATCGCTTAATCACCTGATAGTAGTTAACTACATACAGTCCTCATAAAATGCACAGGGCACAGATGTAAATCTGAGTGCAGTTTTTCTAAAATGGGACATACCTACCTGTAAACTGAGGTCATATTATGCTGCCCAGGGCTAGGATGAAGCTTGCACAATCTCAGCTTATTGGCCAGAACAATTTATGCATCCTGCCTCTAATGGGGAATGTTATATCAGATCTAGAAATCCCATTAGGTAAGTTTCCCTTCATAATTGCAACCTTTGAGATACAAGAGTAGTATCAGATCTTGGATTCTTTTTACCCCAACTTTCTTCCAGTAACGCTTTCACTCATATCATTACATTCTCTCTTGTGAGAAGAAAAGCACATATTACTTTACAGATGGAGAAACCAAGGCACAGATAAGTGGAGAAGTCCAGCCAGGGTCACATTTGCAGAAGCCAAGCTGAAATGCAGCAGTGTGACCCAAGGTCAATTTGGACTGGAGCCTGAGTGGTTTCCTGGTGGGGTCATGAAACTGTAACCTCCCGTGACTCACTGGGGGCCACCTGTTCATTTTACAGAGTTGAAAATAAGGCCTGAGAAAGTGACATGACTTATGAGAACCGCCCCCACCCCCAGGGTGTGACCCAGTCTCTGCGTCCCTTCTCCATACTGCAGCTCTCTCTAGCAGAGGTACTGATGGGGAATTTAAAGATTGAAAGGTGGACCAGGTATGGTGATAGAAATTTTAGTCAGCTTCCCACGGCATTTTTCCCCAGAGAGATAGCATACACCTATAAGTGGACAGAGGAGACTTGTGCACGCCAGTCTACAGGGTCGCAAAGAGTTGGCCACGACTGAGCATGAACATGGTACGTGGAGGATGCAGACTGAATGTGTTCATGAGATTTATTCCTGTGGGGCAGGGGCTGGAGACCTAAATAACCTAGTTCCCTCCTACGGGGCAGGTGGAACTGTCAAGAAGAAAGCAGAAGGAATAGAGCCAAAGGAGGACTTTGTCCCTGCCTCTCGTGAATGGCTCTGGCTGATTGCTGTCTTAAAAGAAGGCATGCATGCGTGCTAAATTGTTTCAGTCGTGTCTCACTCTTTGCAACCCCATGGATTATAGCCCCCCAGTTTCCTCTGTCCATGGAATTTTCCAGGCAAGAATGCTGGAGTGGATTGCCAGCCCTTCCTCCTCCAGGGGATCTTCCTCACCCAGGTGTCGAACTCACGTGTCTTAAGTCTCCTGCATTGGCAGGTGGGTTCTCTCTCTCTAGCGCTACCTGGGAAGCCCACGCCCCACTCCAAAGAAAACAGGAAAGCTGAGTTTTTATGTGAAAGCCCTCAATGTTCAAATGTTAGCAATTAGTTGAAAAAAAAAATTAAATTGATTGTGACTTCAAATTCAACAAGTATTAAGGACCCCTCTATGATTGTTTGTTTGTTTCTTCTTTCTTCTTTTGATTCCATCACAACCATTCAGGGAGAGGAAGGCAGTCATGATGTCTCCATTTTACATATGCAGTCCCTGAGGCTCCGAGAAAGTTAAGTCCCCTGGATCTTATTTCTACAAGGTGCCTTGCTCCACCAAGTCCAGTCTTCTGCCTCCATGTCCCAGGCCCTCCCCACAACACAGAGCTGCTGAAATCCCTCAGCACTGAAATCCCTGAGAGTACCTCCCACCCTCACAGACAAATGAAATCTACTTCCAGAACAAGTTGGCAAACTTGGAAGCTCAAAAGCCACAAAAGCAAAGGGAGAGCCTAGCATCCCATTTCTCTCCTGACGTTTAAGAATGAGGTGGCATGAGGTAAATGGTAAATAACGTTTTATTTGGTAATGGCTCTTTAGTTTTAAATCACTTCAGCATTTACTTTTAATTAATTTCTTTAAATTAGATGACTCACACTTGTAAATATTTGCTTTTCTACGATAAGCTTTATTTAAATTATTAAAGCTTCAGCTTCGTGACTGATTTTAAGAATTGAGGCTGCCGCCTTGCTGATAGCAGAATGCATGTGCTTAAAACAGGGGGCCATCGTTTCATCGGGTACAACTGCCAGCACCAAATAAGGCTGAAAGCAAGGAGCACTCAAAGAAATAGAAGAGAAGGCGGATTTACAGTTTTCTTTGAATTGTTCAAGGAATAAATCAATAAATGAGGGAGTTAGAGAACAAATGCAGGATGAAATAACATCTGAAGAACTCACTCACAATGAAAGTTTGTCTTGCTGTGTCTTTTTTAAAAGCACTCATCAATGGCTCTGGATCCACATATTAGTTTGCTAAAGGGAGTGGAAGTGGAGGCCTGAGAAGGGGGTTATGGAAAGGCTCAGGACAGGAACTGTACCAAAACACTGGAGACAAAAAAAAAAAGAAGTAATGATGAGAGCTGAGTAACTTCATAGCCCCAGTTGGGATGGGCTATTATAAGCCTAGATTTGCTAGCTGCTCCATTTTACTAGCATCAAAGGCAAGGATGGAACTCGAAGGAACAGGGCTGACAGTCAGGCTGTATTATAGCAGAAAGAGAAATGACAAAAGAATTCTCTAATTTCAATAAGTGGGGATTTGAAAGTAAAAGGTTTGTAATGACATTAATAACCAGTCTTTACCAGCCATGTCATGAGCAGCCAGAGGATGAAGGGACCAAGATGGGATGGGGGAGCTCAGAGCTAGTCATCAGCACCTGAGACTCTCTTAATAACTTTTATTATTTCTCAAAAATCATTTCGACAATACAGTTGAGTAACCTTTGTGCTGTAAATCCAATTCATCTGCAAAAATGAAAGCAGAGTAGAATGTGATATTATGTAGAATCTGTCATGCTGATGCTATCTCCAAAGCACTCTGCCAAATAATGAGCTGGAATCAGGATGGGAGGGCTGAGTGGGGCCAGCGGCTGAGCCTGGTATGTGCCCACCAGGTCCAGCCTGGACTTTGGAAACTGCTTAGTGCAGACAGCAGGTAAAGGCCCAGGGTTACCCTCCACATGAGTACCATGAGGTGCCTCAATTCCACATCAGAATCTATACAGAGGCCAAAGTCCTTCCATCTACCATCTAGTGGAAATTAGAAAAGGGGTTGGTTCAAGCCCTGGTGCTCAGCATGAGGGAGACTGTTGAAATATAAATCTTCAAAATACACCCGTGCAGAACTGTGCATGAACCAGTTATCAGAAACCTAGTCCCACCCCTAGTGGAGCTCTGGGGCCAGGCTGTACTTCCTGCAATGTGCCCCCTCCAATGGAGGGTGAGACCAAGGAGCTCATGTCACTGTTGAGGGGATGAGATCAAGTCAGTGTTCGGACATACTGAAGTCAGATCCTTCCTACCCAAAAGTGAACTTCGCGTGCGGCATTTACTCAGTGGTCCCTGGTCAATTTGTCCTTATAAATACTAGAACTAACATGCTCACTTCTTAAGGCAGAAAGTGAACTCTGAGGTTTATGAAATATGACCTATGAACTTCATTTTGTCTTATAAATTTGAGACAAAAGATTACCTGATATTTTTTTTAAAGGGCATTTGGCCGATCTCATGTTTAGACATAAGCAACACAAACTCTTAAGCCAATCAAACTGTCAGGATTTAATTTTGAGACTCCCAAAATGTAAATGCTCGTACAGTCTCCAAAAGAGAACTAAGCTCGCTGTCTTCACAAATTATGCCATGTTTTCATTTGAGAATAAGTATGATGTGCTCAAAATTGCTTCGACATTAGTGGCAACTGGCTCAATGGTTACGGGATTCAGGGTCCTTCAGGTTCACGCATGCTGGCTTCTGTGCTGTTAAATTGCTCTGTTGTGAAGTGGGCCCACAGCTTTGCCTGCCTGTTGTTATCCCTGATATACTATTGCTAGTCTGGTTAAAACGGGGCTTGAGCCTAGAGCAAAACCACAGCCGTGAGGATGGACTTGAATATTTAAGAGAGCATTTTCTAGAACCCAGTGTCTGGCTGGAGTGGGGATAACAAGAGGATCTAGGTTTCTGGCATGGCTGACTTGTCATTCTCTAAAGGGACGCTCAATGAGCAGCAGGCTTCAGAGAGGCCATTGTTTAATTTTGTACTTGTAAGGTGTGAGGTGCTTACAGAACCTCCATGGGAAGCTGTCCCACAAGGAATTCACATCACTCCCCTGCTCTAGTCCCTACCATTCCTTAAGCCTCCCCAGATGAACTGCTTTCCACTCACCCACTGTTCACAAACGAGCATCAGAAGAATGCCTCTGCTTTCTCTCACCTGCTGCCAACAGGCACGTGGGGAGCAGCTGAGAAGCAAAAGAGATGAGAGGCTGCACACTCTAGCTGAGTGGTCAAGCATGCTGTGACCTCTGGGTCAGTCTGCCTGGGCTTGAATTTAGGCCCTGATACTTCCTGTATGACCTTGGTCAGGTTACTTAACCTCTCTGTTCTTCCATAGTCTGCAAACCAGGGATTATAATAGTGCCTATTTTGTGGTGCTGTTGTGGTGACTTTGTTGTTGTTGTTCAATTACTAAGTCATGTCCAACTCTTTGTGACCCCAAGGGCTGTAGCACAACAGGCCTCCCTGTTCCTCACTATCTCCCGGAGTTTGCCCAAGTTCACGTCCATGGAATCGGTGATGGTATCTAGCCATCTCATCCCCTGCTGCCTTCTTCTCCTTTTGCCTTCAGTCTTTCCCAGCATCAGGGTCTTTTCCAATGACTGAACTTTTGAAATGGAGAAAATGCTTAAAATGGAGCCTGCCCTGCTGTAAGCACTCAGATAAGGAGCCTCTGTGCTCAACAGGCTTCAAATCTTTGCAAATCTAAATCCAGCTTTCAAAACTTGCTCCCGAGTCCATCACACACAAGAGTAGGACTCTTCCTAGCATTTGTATTTCTGCTTCTGAAGTTCAGAGAATTGCAGTGGCAGGATTCTCTCGGGTCTTAATGAAATCATGGTATGGATGCCCTTCCTGATATACACACATGAAGGTGGAAGCATTTAAGATCCCTTCCCTGTGGTTCTTGACCATAGAGAAGAATTCTGATGATCTAAGACCATGGATAGTTGACATAAAAATCCTCCTATTGCCCAGGCTTTAGAAATTAATAGCAGAGGAATGGAGGTAGATAAATATGTGGCTGCAATATGAATATAGGAGTATTTTTGGATAAGATACATGAATATCTTATACAAAAAGTGTATGTATTACTCTAAAAATAAATATAAATTGATCAGGGAAAAGCAGCTCTCATGAACAGTATGTTTTTCCCCTAGAAGGTCCTGTCTCCAGGCAGTAACCTTGGACAAGAAACCGTGTAGCACTTCTCCTAAGGGGCAGGCGCAATCGTCATTAGAATTCAGGACCCTACACTCTCTAACCTCTTGGCCCTCCAAGTCTGACCTTGAAATTGAACTGTTATCTCTTGCATGGCAATCGGATGAAATCCTTTGTGTTTAGCTATTGAAATTCCAGGACTACTGTTACAATACAAAGAGAGGGAGGGATGATTTTAGAGACCTAACAAATTATGATGGTTTGTTTCCTTTGGTTGCCATGCTCTTTAAATAAACCTCTGCCGTGGTTAAAAAGACCATGGGTAATTATATGCAGGTATCGCTCAGATGGTCTTCATGACCTTGCAGCAGCCACTCACAGCAGTTTTGGTTTCCCACAACATTCCTTCTCTCTGAATGCTCTCATGCTGCCCTTTCTAACTGTCTTCAGCACCGATTTTCGGAACTGCATACCCCCTCGCAAAGGAAATTATTTTAGTAGGACCATTTTGAGAGAATACCTCCCATCATCTGATAATGAGGCATAAAACATTCTGAAGGGCCATTTTCCAGATAACATCTGCCAAAGGGTAGGAGCCCATCCTCAGCACACATGCAGTTTGTTAACAACTAAATTGTTGTGCTTGTGGTCATTGTTGAGAAACATGAAAGAAGGAATCAAATGTGGGTGATCAAAATAATGTCTGTCTGAAACTGTTTTAGAAATGTCTTCTGAGTCCTCTGTCATTATCATTCCTCTTTCATAGTCTCTGCAAACATTTCCTTGGTGGTAACAGGGGCCAAAAGCATCTGCTGATAAATCTGTTCCTACTCCAGTTCTTAGGAAAAAGCAAGAGCCATCTCTTCATAACACCAGGGAAATGTAATGAAAATAGGATTTCCACCCCCCCAATCATTTCTATGATATAGGCCGTCAAATGATGCTTCTATTTTACGATTCTATAAAATCTGCAAAATCAAAGCTATGTAACATACATTGCAGAGAGCTTTGCTAATCCTGGCCAACCGCATTCATGCCTGGACAAAGGATAAAGGCCTGGTAACTAGAAACCTGACACGGAAAGAATTCCAAACACAGACTAAAGGCATCTCTGTCCACATAGCGTGGGCAACTCAGGCTCCTACGGGTGTATTAGTTTGTGCTGATCTTTTTTTAGCTCTCCCATATTTGTAGAAAAGCAAGAGGACCAAGCACCAACATCAGCTCAGCCAGTAAATAATTTGCGCATGGTGTGCTTGGGAGGAGTATGGCTATGCCAGAGGTCCTCTGGCTGCCAAAGGCTCCAAGTACTTCTCTTAGCACCAGCAGTTTTACATCATCTGCTTCCTCCCATTTGAACCCCAAATCTGGTCACAGTCAATTATTACCAAAAAAGGAAACTCATAACAGCTACCTTGGAAGTTAAATTGTCTGTTTGGGCTACTAATAATAGCACAGGTAGTATTTTACAGAAACTGAGAGGAACGGGATTCTGCCCTTTGCAAGCTTTTCCTGAAGGAAGGAATCAATCCAGTGCTTATGCCCCAGGTGGAGGTGCTTATCTTTGCTCGTACCTTCCTTATGGCTTTCACACGTTTTACCACATACCTTATTTTTATGCTTCCTAAGCTCATCTCCTTGCAAAACAAACTCCCTTCTAGGCACTGATGCGTCTCAATCTTAGCTGTTTTCTCCTGTTATTTTTCACCTTCACCTGCCCTTCCTCTTGCTAAAAAGAACTCACTGGCTGAGAGACAGGGGCGCTTCTTAAATTCAGTCTCGAGATGTATTGATGAATCATGATCAGCTCTATATTGTAAGGATTTGTCACTGATATGTGATGAGCTGAAGGCTACAAATAATTTCTTCTAATAAATTACAGCAGATTCAAGTTGTTCTCCCTTCATAATGTGGCCGACACTCACATCAGTGCATTTGTTCTCTCTCGGGTGGGAGGGAAAGGCGTTGAGATATAGTAGATGATAGAGAATGTGGTATAATCGTAGCTTCTACCTCTCTTGGGCATGTGTGTCTTGTATGAAAGCCATCCATCATGTGTATGCAAGTGGAGACAAAGTTGGGAAGCGCTGAGACAGAGGGGAACTGGACCTCCCCTCTACCTCTGGCTCGTGTTCACCAGTCCTCAAGCCTAGGCACGTGAAACGGGTGATCACACCAGCTTTTCACTTTGGACATTGTCTCCATAAAGTGCTATGTAATATTTTAGACTCTCTGTACCATAATTTTAAATGCATAAAGATGCTCCTAGATTATCGTGTTTCTGACAGAAACATTTTTTTTTCCTGTACCAAATTAATAACAGTTCTTATAACTGATTTTGGGGGTCATATTTTTTCATTCTTTCTATTGAAGTGTAGTTGATTTACAGTGTTGTGCTATTGTTCTTCAGCCTCTCAGTCATGTCCAACTCTTTGCGACCCCATGAAATGCAGCATACCAGGCTTCCCTGTCATTCACTATTTCCCAGAGTTTGCGCAAACTCATGCGCATTGAATTGGTGATGCCATCCACCCATCTCATCCTCTGTCATCCCCTTCTCCTCCTGTCTTCAATCTTTCCTAGCATCAGGGTCTTTTCCAGTGAGTCAGCTCTTCGCATTGGGTGGCAAAAATATTGGAGCTTTAACACTAGTCCTTCCAATGAATATTCGGGGTTGATTTCCTTTAGGACTGACTGGTTTGATCTCCTTGCAGTCCAAGGGACTCTCAAGAATCTTCTCCAACACCATAGTTCAAAAGCATCAATTCTTCACCACTCAGCTTTCTTTATGGTCCAGTTCTCATATCCATACATGACTACTGAAAAAAACCATAGCTTTGACTATGCAGAGCTTTGTCAACAAAGTGCTGTCTCTGCTTTTTAATATGCTGTCTAGGTTTGTCATAGCTTTTCTTCCAAGGAGTAAGTGTTGTGTTAGCTGCAGGTATAGAGCAAAGTGATACAGTTAAACATCAGTTCAGTTCAGTCGCTCAGTCGTGTCTGACTCTTTGCAACCCCATGAACCGCAGCACTCCAGGCCTCCCTGTCCATCACCAATTCCCAGAGTCCAACCAAACCCATGTCCATTGAGTCGGTGATGCCATCCAACCATCTCATCCTCTGTCATCCCCTTCTCCTCCTGCCCTCAATCTTTCCCAACATCAGGGTCTTTTCAAATGAGTCAGCTCTTCACATTAGGTGGCCAAAGTATTGGCATTTCAGCTTCAACATCAGTCCTTCCAATGAACACCCAGGACTGATCTCCTTTAGGATGGACAGCTTGGATCTCCTTGCAGTCCAAGGGACTCTCAAGAGTCTTCTCCAACACCACAGTTCAAAAGCATCAATTCTTCGGTGCTCAACTTTCTTTATAGTCCAACTCTCACACCCATACATGACCACTAGAAAAACCATAGCCTTGACTAGATGGACCTTTGTTGACAAAGTAATGTCTCTGCTTTTTAATATGCTGTCTAGGTTGGTCATAACTTTCCTTCCCAGGAGTAAGCGTCTTTTAATTTCATGGCTGCAGTCACCATCTGCAGTGATTTTGGAGCCCAGAAAAATAAAGTCAGCCACTGTTTCCACTGTTTCCCCATCTATTTGCCATGAAGTGATGGGACCAGATGCCATGATCTTAGTTTTCATTTACACATATATATTACTATATATATTTTTTCAGATTCTTTTCCATTATAGGTTATTGTATGGAATATAGTTCCCTGTGCCTTACATAAACCTTCTTTATCTTTTTTATACATAGTAGTGTGTCTGTTAATCCTATACTCCTAATTTATCCCCCTCCCTTACCCTTTGGTAACCATAAATTTGTTTTCTATGTCTGAGTCTATTTCTGTTTTGTAAACAAGTTCATTTGTATAATATTTTTAGATTCCATATATAAGCAATATCATATATGTCTCTTTCTGTTGTATTCCTTTTTCTTTTTTGCGTGTATATCTATCATCAGTATTTGGTTTGTGGTTACCATGAGGTTTTCATACAGCAGTCTGTATATATATTTGATTGTTTTAAGTTTCTGATCTCTTAATTTCAAGTGCATTTTAAAACCCTGCATTTATACTCTCTCTGTTTATTATTACTGTTTTATTTTATATCTGAATTGGTTTGTGTATCCTTTAACTGCTTATTGCAGATACAGATAATTTTACTACTTTTGTCTTCTAACCTGCCTACTAGCTTTGTGTCTAGATGGCTTCCTATGTTACTGTATGTTTGCCTTTATTAGTAAGCTTTTTTGTTTCATAGCTTTCTTGTTTCTAGTTGTTTTCTTTTTTGCCTTGAGAAGTTCCTTTAACGTATGTTGTGAGGCTGGTTTGGTGGTGCTAAACTCTTAGCTTGTGCTTGTCTGTAAAACTTTTGATTTCTCAATCAATTTTGAACAAGAGCCTTGCTGGGTAGAATATTCTTGATTGTAGGTTTTTCCCTTTCATTACTTTAAATATATTATGCCACTCCCTTCAGGTCTGCAAAGTTTCTGCTGAAAAATCAGCTGATAGCTTTATAGGTGCTCCCCTATATGATATTTATTACTTTTCCCTTGTTGCTTTTAATCTCCATTTATTTTTTGTCACTCTTTAAATTACAATGTATCTTGATGTGTTCCTCTTTGGATTAATCCTGCGGGAGACCAGGGTCCCACTAGTCCAAGAGTAGGGTCTGGCCTTCTGTTGGCAGACTCAGCCTGCTGGCTGAGAGATCGTAGTTTTCTTGCTTCTGCTGTCTGCCCCCTTGGTGGGTGAGGCTGGTCTAGAGGCTTCCTGGTGGGAGGGGCCTGTGCCTGCCCACTGGTGGGTAGAGCTGGGTCTTGACTCTCTGGTGGTCAGGACTGTGTCTAGAGGCATGTCTAGAGATGGCTATGGGCTCAAGAAGCCTTTAGGCAGCCTGGCCCCTCCCAGTTAATTGTCTGACCTGAGGCTTTTGGGTGGGTCAGGTCTTGGCACTAATGAGCCAAAATGGCAGTTGCCAGGATTGTTCACACCATTGAATGTTCCCAAATATGTCTGCCACCAGAATTTATGTCTCTAGGCTGAGCTTCAACTGCTTCCACACCGCCCCGCCATCCCCTAACCACCACCTCTCCAGGAGACCCTCCAAGACCAGCAGATGGGTCTCACCCAGGCTCCTATAAAGTAGCTGCTTTTGTCCATGTGAGATTTTGCATGTGCCTTTAAAAGTTTCTGTTTCCCCCAGTCCTGTGGGGCTCCTGCAATTAAGCCCCACTGGCCTTCACAGCCAAATGTTCTGGGGGGCTCGTCTCCCTGATGCTGGATCCCTGGGCTGGGGAACCCAACTTTGGGCTCAGAACTCTCCCTCCTGTGGGAGAACCTCTGCAATATAGTTATTCTCCAGTGTGAGGGTCTCTCACCTGGGGGAGACCTCCTACCGTCTCATTGTGGTTTCTTCTCTATGGTTTTAGCTGTAGAAGATCTTTTCTGGTAGGTGGCAGTCTTTTTCACTGATGGTTGTTCTGTGTTGTGATTTTGATGTGCCCATGAGAAGAGGTCTTTCTACTCCACCATCTTATCTGCTCTTTCTTAACTGACTCTTGAGTAAATACACTTAATATGAACCAGTTCATCAGTCATGTTGACCTCACTAGTAAGTCAAGGCAATTAAATTTGAGTGCAAGACTCATTAAGCACCTACTATGATTCAAGTTGGGACTTCCCTGGTAGCTCAGATGGTAAAGTGTCTGCCTATAGTGCAGGAGACCCGAGTTCAATCCCTGGGTCGGGAAGATACCCTGGAGGAGGAAATGGAAACCCACTCCAGTATTCTTGCCTGGAAAATCCCATGGACGGAGGAGCCTGGTAGGCTACAGTCAGTCCATGGGGTCGCAAAGAGTCAGACACGACTGAGCAACTTCCCTTTCATTTTCATGATTCAAGTACTATGCATAAAAGAAGAGATAAGGCTGTCTACTTTTGTTCTTGGCAAGAAAGACAAATATCAGATCAGATCAGTCGCTCAGTCGTGTCCGACTCTTTGCGACCCCATGAATCGCAGCACGCCAGGCCTCCCTGTCCATCACCAATTCCCAGAGTTCACTGAGACTCACGTCCATCGAGTCAGCGATGCCATCCAGCCATCTCATCCTCTGTCGTCCCCTTCTCCTCCTGCCACTAATCCCTCCCAGCATCAGGGTCTTTTCCAATGAGTCAACTCTTCGCATGAGGTGGCCAAAGTACTGCAGTTTCAGCTTTAGCATCATTCCTTCCAAAGAAATCCCAGGGCTGATCTCCTTCAGAATGGACTGGTTGGATCTCTTTGCAGTCCAAGGGACTCTCAAGAGTCTTCTCCAACACCACACTTCAAAAGCATCAATTCTTCGGCGCTCAGTCTTCTTCACAGTCCAACTCTCACATCCATACATAACCACAGGAAAAACCATAGACTTGACTAGACGAACCTTTGTTGGCAAAGTAATGTCTCTGCTTTTGAATATGCTATCTAGGTTGGTCATAACTTTCCTTCCAAGGAGTAAGCATCTTTTAATTTCATGGCTGCAGTCACCATCTGTGGTGATTTTGGAGCCCAGAAAAATAAAGTCTGACACTGTTTCCCCATCTATTTCCCATGAAGTGGTGGGACCGGATGCCATGATCTTCGTTTTCTGAATGTTGAGCTTTAAGCCAACTTTTTCACTCTCCACTTTCACCTTCATCAAGAGGCTTTTGAGTTCCTCTTCACTTTCTGCCATAAGGGTGGTGTCATCTGCATATCTGAGGTTATTGATATTTCTCCCAGCAATCTTGATTCCAGTTTGTGTTTCTTCCAGTCCAGCGTTTCTCATGATATACTCTGCATATAAGTTAAATAAACAGAGTGACAATATACAGCCTTGACGTACTCCTTTTCCTATTTGGAACTAGTCTGTTGTTCCATGTCCAGTTCTAACTGTTGCTTCCTGACCTGCATACAAATTTCTCAAGAGACAGATCAGGTGGTCTGGTATTCCCATCTCTTTCAGAATTTCCCACAGTTTATTGTGATCCACACAGTCAAAGGCTTTGGCATAGTCAATAAAGCAGAAATAGATGCTTTTCTGGAACTCTCTTGCTTTTTCCATGATCCAGCGGATGTTGGCAACTTGATCTCTGGTTCCTCTGCCTTTTCTAAAACCACCTTGAACATCTGGAAGTTCACAGTTCACATATTGCTGAAGCCTGGCTTGGAGAATTTTGAGCATTACTTTACTAGCATGTGAGATGAGTGCAATTGTGCGGTAGTTTGAGCATTCTTTGGCATTGCCTTTCTTTGGGATTGGAATGAAAACTGACCTTTTCCAGTCCTGTGGCCACTGCTGAGTTTTCCAAATTTGCAGGCATATTGAGTGCAGCACTTTCACAGCATCATCTTTCAGGATTTGGAATAGCTCAACTGGAATTCCATCACCTCCACTAGCTTTGTTCGTAGTGATGCTTCCTAAGGCCCACTTGACTTCACTTTCCAGGATGTCTGGCTCTAGGTCAGTGATCACACCATCGTGATTATCTGGGTCGTGAAGATCTTTTTTGTACAGTTCTTCTGTGTATTCTTGCCATCTGTTCTTAATATCTTCTGCTTCTGTTAGGTCCATACCATTTCTGTCCTTTATCGAGCTCATCTTTGCATGAAATGTTCCTTTGGTATCTCTGATTTTCTTGAAGAGATCCCTAGTCTTTCCCATTCTGTTGTTTTCCTCTATTTCTTTGCATTGATCGCTGAAGAAGGCTTTCTTATCTCTTCTTGCCATTCTTTGGAACTCTGCGTTCAGATGTTTATATCTTTCCTTTTCTCCTTTGCTTTTTGCTTCTCTTCTTTTCACAGCTATTTGTAAGGCCTCCCCAGACAGCCATTTTTCTTTTTTGCATATATAACAACCCATTTACAGCCATTCTAAGTTGGACCCTTTTTTTTTAGCCCACCATCCCTCGCTCCTTCTTTAAAACTTAGAGTCCAGTCTTATCTCAAGCCTTATCAATATCTACTTCTCAATGAGAGTCCACATTCTCCTTTCATCTCTCTACCTACCTACTATTTCCAACTCCTACACACATCTGACCCTCTATAGTTACCAAGTATGTTTGTGGGTTTTCTCTTTACTTTAAACTCTCTTGAACGAACTCAGTATACGTTTATGGAGCAGCTGTGATGTGCAGAGCTGTGTGGTAAGCTCTGAGAGAGATCACTAGATACATGAGACTTGGTTCCTTCCTTCAAGATCTTGGTGCTTCAGCACAGTGTATACCCAGCCTGAGGCAGGGCAACAGGCAGATGAGGTGAGAATGAACTACTGCAGTGAATCCAGAGGAGAGAGATTTTCTTTGCAGTTGTTCCAGAAATGGAGATGCAGTAGGGAGATGAGAAGATTCAAAGTTACTCGTGCCTATACATCTATCCCAGGGGCTCACGTCTCTTCATCTGTTCCAGTAAGTATAGCCATCTCATTCCTAGCTAAAAATTTTGCCAGTGACTCAGTCCTTCTAGTACTGAGCCTTTTCCCTCAAAGGATTATCCTCATAGGTGTAGAAGCATTCCTTCCCTCCTTCCATAAAATTAAGACAGTCGGTACCCAAGAGCTGCCATCTGACCCACTCTGCTGGTGTTCACTCATTAAGTTGTGTCCAACTATTCGCAACCCTATGGACTACAGCATACCAGGCTCCTCTGTCCTCCGCTATCTCCCAGAGTTTGCTCAGATTCATGTACTTGAGTTGGTGATACTATCTAACCATCTCATCCTCTGCTGCCCCATTCTTTCCCCTTCAGTCTTTCCCAGCATCAGTGTCTTTTCCAATGAGTTGGCTCTTCACATCAGGTGGCCAAAGTATTGGAGCTTCAGTGTCAGTCCTTCCAATAGATATTCAGGATTGATATCCATTAGGATTGACTGGTTTGATCTCCTTGCTGCTCAGGAGGCTTCTCCAGCACCACAATTAGAAAGCATTAGTTCTTTGTCACTCAGCCTTCTTTATAGTCCAACTCTCATATTTGTACAAATTTTCCAATCAAAATCTGAATCCTTTGGGTCTCCAGAAATGACCCTAATCAAAAATAAAATAGAAAAGAAAACATAGTTTAAATTTGGGAAAAAATAAGTAAAATTTTTCAAATATCGATATTGTCATGACAGCTTTTGCAAAGAGTAAAGAAAGCAAATATAGACATGTTCTTCTTAAGTAAATATGGCTCCTGGGTGAGGTTTTGAATTAAAAGTCTTATAGGAAAATTAATAACACATATGAATAAAAATCATAGTGATGTGAAAAATGAGGGGTCTTAAAGTGCTGATACATTTGCATTTGGATCCTTGTTTTCATTAAAATCTTCAAAGAAAGCTGCCCCTGGATTCCTCAAAGTTGGCTCAAAACATGCAGCATTAGTCACTATGATAAGCTTTTCTTTGGCCCCAGAATATATTGCATTTTGTGCTTCCCTATAGATACTAAATGTCACTCAAATAAAGGTACTATGAAAAGGGAAACCCAAGACTAACTGAGATAAAATATCAGGTCCCTATTCCACTTCCTTTATTCTATCAAATTCTGTAGTTAATAATCTGGGCATTTTTTTCTTGCAAATTTTTTTTTTAATTTTATATTGGGGTATAGTTGATGAACAATTTTGTGTTAGTTTCAGGTGTAGAGCAGAATGATTCAGTTATATATGCATGTATCTATTCTTTTTCAAATTCTTTTCCCATTTAGGTTATTAAAGAATACTGAGTACCCTGCGTTATACAGTAGGTCCTTGTTAATTATCTATTTTAAATATATTAATGTGTATATGTCAATCCCAAACTCCCAATTTATTCCCCCCACCACCATCTTTCCCCTTTAGTAACCATAAGTTTGTTTTCTAAGTCTGTGAAGCTGTTTAAATGAGTTCATTTGTATCCTTTTTTTTTTTTTAGATTCCACATGTAGGTGATATATGATATTTGTCCTTCTCTGTCTGACTTACTCTGACACTTAGTATGGTAAACTCTAGGTCCGTCCATTTTGCTACAAATGGCATTATTTCGTTTTTAATGGCTGAGTAATATTTCATTGTATATATGTACTAAATCTTCTTTGTCAGTGGACAAATCTTCTTTGTCAATGTCATTTGTCTAAATGTCAATGGACGTTTAGATGCTTCCGTATCTTGGCTATTATAAACAGTGCTGCAGTGAACATTGCGAGGTATGCATGTATCCCTTTGAACAAAGGTTTTTTCCAAATATATGCCCAGAAGTGGGATTGCTGAATATTAATTTAAAAATAAAGCTAAAGTAGGTAGTTTTATTTTGAGATTTAAAGGAACTTCTGTACTGTTCTGCATAGTGACTGTAGCAGTCTACATTCCATCAACAGTGTAGGAGGGCTCCCTTTTCTCCACACCCTCTCCAGTATTTATTTCTAGACATTTTAATGATAACCATTCTGACTGGTGTGAGGGGATATCTCACTGTAGCTTTGATTTGCATTTTCCTAATGGCAACCCACTCCAGTGTTCTTGCCTGGAGAATCCCAGGGACAGGGAAGCCTGGTGGTCTGCTGTCTATGGGGTCACACAGAGTCGGACACGACTGAAGCGATTTCACAGCAATGATTAGTGATGTTGAGCACCTTTTCATGTGCATCTAGGCCATCTAAATGTCTTCTTTGCAAAAATCTTTATTTAGGTCTTATGCCTATCTTTGACTGGCTTGTTTTATTGACATTGAGCTACATGAGCTGTTAGTAAATTTTGGAGATTAATCCTTATCAGTCACATTTTTTGCAAATATTTTCTCCCTTTCTGTGGGTTGTATTTTCATGTTTTTAAATGGGTTCCTTTGCTGTGCAAAAGCTTTTGAGTTTAATTAGGTCACATTTGTTTTTGTTTTTATTCCCAATATTCTAGGATGGGGACCAAAAAAAGATTTTTGCTATAATTTACGTTAAGGAGCGTTCTGAATTTGTTTTTCTCTAAAAGATTTATAATAATATCAGTCTTACATTTAGATCTTTACTTCATTTTGAGTTTATTTTTGTGTATAGTCTTAGAAACATTCTAATTGCGTTATTATACAGGTAGCTGCCCAGTTTTCCCAGCACCATTTAAGAGAGAGTCTTTTCTCCATTGTACGGTCTTGCTTCCTTTGTTGTAGAGTAATTGACCATATGTGTGTGGGTTTATTTCTGGTCTTTCAATACTGCTCCATTGATCGGTATTTCTGTTTTTGTGTCAGTACCATACTGTTTTGATTACTGTTGCTTTGTAGTATTTTCTGAAGTCAGCAGCCTGATTACTCCAGGTCCATTTTTCTTCCTCAAGATTGCCTTGGCTCTTCAGTTTCTCATTTCCATTGTTGTTGTTCAGTCACTAATTCATATCTGACTCTTTGTGACCCCATTAACAGCAGCACTTCAGGCTTCTGTGTCCCTCACTGTCTCCCAGAGTTGACTCAAACTCATGTATATCGAGTCAGTGATGCCATCTAACCATCTCATCCAGTCAGCAGCTTTTCCTCCCATCCTCAGTCTTTCCCAGTTTCAGACTCTTTTCCAATGAGTCAACTCTTTCCATGGGGGGCCAAAGTATTGGAGCTTCAGCTTCCACAGAAGTCCTTCCAATGAATATTCAGGGTTGATTTTCTTTAGGATTGACTGGTTTGATCTCCTTGCTGTCCAAGGGACTCTCAGGAGTCTTCTCCAACACCACAGTTCCAAAGCATTCTTTAGTGCTCAGCCTTTCTTATGGTCCAGCTCTCATATCTGTACATGACTATTGGAAACACCATTGCTTTGACTGTATAGACTTTTGTCTACAAAGTGATATCTCTGCTTTTTAATACACTGTCTAGGTTTGTCACAGCTATTCCTCCAAGAATCAAATGTCTTTTAATTTCATGGCTGTAATCACCACCTGCAGTGATTTTTGAGCCCAAGAAAATAAAATCTGTCACTGTTTCTATTTTTTCCCCATCTATTTGCCATGAAGTTATGAAACCAGATGCCATGATCTTAGTTTTTTATATGTTGGGTTTTAAGCCAACTTTTTCACTCTCCTCTTTCACCCTCGTCAAGAGGTTCTTTAGTTCGTCTTTGCTTTCTGCCATTAGAGTAGTGTGATCTGCATGTCTGAGGTTGTTGATATTTCTCCAACAATCTAGATCCCAGCTTGTAATTCATCCAGCTGGGCATTTCACATAATCTACTCTGTGTATAAATTGAATAAGCAGAGTGACAATATACATCCTTGACATACTCCTTTCCCAGTTTTGATCAGTCTGTTATTCCATGTCCAGTTCTAACTGTTGCTTCTTGACCCATGTACAGGTTTCTCTGGTGGCAAGTAAGGTTGTCTGGTATTCCTATCTCTTGAAAAATTTCCACAGTTTGTTATGATCCACACAAAGTATTTAGCATAGTCAATGAAGCAGAAGTAGATGATTTTTCTGGAATCAGTTCAGTTCAGTTAGTCGTGTCAGACTCTTTGCAAACCCATGGACTGCAGCATGCCAGGCCTCCCTGTCCATCACCTACTCCCAGAGTTTATTCAAATTCATGTCCATTGAGTTGGTGATGCCATCCAACCATCTCATCCTCTGTTGTCCCCTTCTCCTCCTGCCTTCAATCTTTCCCAGCATCAGGGTTTTTTCCAATGAGTCAGTTCTTCTCATGAGGTGGCCAAAGTATTGGAGTTTCAGCTTCAGCATCAGTCCTTTCAATGAATATTCAAGACTGATTTCCTTTAGGATGGACTGGTTGGATCTCCTTGCAGTCCAAGGGACTCTCAAGAGTCTTCTCCAACACCACAGTTCAAAAGCATCAATTCTTCAGTGCTCAGCTTTCTTTATAGTCCAACTCTCACATCCATACATGACCACTGGAAAAACCATAGCCTTGACTAGACAGACCTTTGTTGGCAAAGTAATGTCTCTGCTTTTTAATATGCTGTCTAGGTTGGTCATAGCTTTTCTTCCAAGGAGCAAGCATCTTTTAATTTCATGGCTGCAGTCACCATCTGCAGTGATTTTGGAGCCCCAAAACATAAAGTCTGTCACTATTTCCACTGTTTCCCCATCTGTTTGCCATGAAGTGACGGGACCAGATGCCATGACCTTAGTTTTCTGAATGTTGGGTTATAAGTCAACATTTTCATTCTCCTCTTTTACTTTCATCAAGAGGCTCTTTAGTTCTTCTTCACTTTCTGCCATAAGGGTGGTATCATCTGCAAATCTGAGGTTATTGCTATTTCTCCTGGCAGTCTTGATTCTAGCTTGTGCTTCATCCAGTCCAGCATTTCTTATGACGTACTCTGCATATAAGTGACCCTTGCTTTTTCTATGATCTAATAAATGTTGGCAATTTGGTCTCTGGTTTCTCTGCTTCTTCTAAATCCAGCTTGTACAACTGGAAGTTATCCGTTAACATACTGTTGAAACCTAGCTTGAAGGATTTTGAGCATTAACTTGCTAGTGTGTGAAATGAATGCAGATGAATGGTAGTTTAAACATTCTTTGCATTGTCTTTCTTTGGGATTGGGATGAAAACTGACCTTTTCCAGTCCTGTGGCCACTGCTGAGTTTTCTAAATTTGCTGGCATATTGAGTGCACCGTTTTAACAGCATCATCTTTTGAAATAGCTCAGCTGGAATTCCATCACTTCCACTAGCTTTGTTCATAATAATGCTTCCTAAGGTCTACTTGAATTAACACTCCAGGATGTCTGGCTCTAAGTGAGTGACTATACCACTGTGGTTATCTGGATCATTAAGATTGTTTTTGTATAGTTCTTCTATTCTTGCCCCCTCTTCTTAATCTCTCTGCTTCTGTTAGGTCCTTGCTGTTTCTGTCCTTGTTTGTGCCCATCTTTGCATGAAATATTCCCTTGGTAGCTCCAATTTTCTTGAGATCTCTAGTCTTTCCCATTCTATTGTTTTCCTCTATTTCTTTGCATTGTTCACGTAAGAAGGCGTTCTTCTCTCTCCTTGCTATTCTCTGAAACTCTGCATTCAGTTGGCTATATCTTTCCCTTTCTCCTTTGCCTTTCACTGCTTTTTTCTCAGCTATTTGTAAGACCTTCTTAGATAGCCATTTTGCCTTTTTGCATTTCTTTTTCTTTGGGATGATTTTGGTCACCACCTCCTGTATGCTGTTACAAACTTCTGTCCACAGTTCTTCAGGCACTTTACCTACCAGATCTTATCCCTTGAATCTATTCATCACCTCCACTGTATAATCATAAAGGCTTTTATTTAGGTCATACTGAATGGTCTAGTGATTTTCCCCCCTTTCTTCAATTTAAGCCTGAATTTTGCAATAAGGAGCTCATGATCAGAGCCACAGTCAGCTCCAGGTCTTCTTTTTGCTGACTTTATAGAGCATTTCCATCTTCAGTTGCAAAGAATATAATCAGTCTGATTTCAGTGTTGACCTTTTGGTGATGTTCATGTATAGAGTCATCTCTTGTGTTGTTGGAAGAAGGTGCTTACTATAAACACTGAGTTCTTTTGGCAAAACTCTGTTAGCCTTTTCCCTGCTTCATTTTGCACTCCAAGGCCAAAGCTTCCATACAAAGTGTAAAATTCTTTGTTCTACTTCTCTGAAAAATGCCATTGGTAATTTTATAGGGATTGCATTGAATCTATAAATTTCTATGGATATTGTAGTCACTTTGATAATATTGATTCTTTCAGTCCAAGTGTATGGCATAGCTTTTTTATCAGATTGTGTCATCTTTGATCTCTTTCATCAGCGTCTTGTAGTTTTCAGAGTTCAAGTCTTTTGCTTCCTTAGGTAGGTTTATTCCTAGATGTTTTATTCTTTTTGATGTGATTATGAATGGGATTGTTTCTTTAACTTCTCTTTCTTATCTTTCCTTGTTAGTGTATAGGAATGCTTTAGATTTCTGTTTATTAATTTTATATCCTGCAATTTTACTGAATTCATTGATGAGCTCTAGGAGTCTTCTGGTACCATCTTTAAGATTTTCTATGTATAATATCATGTCACTTGCAAACAGTAACAGTTTTACTTCTTGCCCAGTTTGGATTCCTTTTATTTCTTTTTTTCCTCTGATTGTCAGGGCTAGGACTTCCAAAACTATGTTAAATAAAAGTGGTGAGTGGACATTCTTGTCTTCTTTATGATCTTGGAGGGAAGGCTTTCAGCTTTTCACCATTGACGATGATGCTGGTTATGTTGTTGTTGTTCAGTCACTAAGTTGTGTCCAACTCTTTTCAACCCCATGGACTGCAGCATGCCAGCCTTCCTTGTCCTTCACTATCCAAAGTTTGCTCAGATTCATGTCCACTGAGGCAATGATGCTATCTAACCATCTCATCCTCTGCCACCCTGTTCAACTCCCACCCTCAGTATTTCCCAGAATCAGGGCTTTTTCCAATGAGTCAGCTCTTCACATCAGATAGCCACAGCATTGGAGCTTCAGCATCAGTCCTTCCAGTGAATATTCAGGGTTGATTTCCTTTAGGATTGACTGGTTTGAAGCTAGCTTTTTCATTCTCCTCTTTCACATTCATCAAGAGGCTCTTTAGTTACTCTTCACTTTCTGCCATCAAGGTGGTGTCATATGCATATCTGAGGTTGTTGATATTTTCTCTCAGCAGTTTTGATTCCAACTTATGATTCATCCAGCTTGGCATTTCACATGATGTACTCTGCACATAAGTTAAATAAAGAGGGTAACAATATACAGCCTTGTGGTACTCCTTTCCCAATTTTGAACCAGTCAGTTGTTCCATGTCTGGGTCTGTGTTGCTTCTTGACCCACATACAGGTTTCTTAGGAGAAAGGTAAGGTGATCTGGTATTCCTATCTCTTTAAGAATTTTCCACAGTTTGTTGTGATTCACACAAAGGCTACAGGTTTGTCATGCACAGCCCTCATTATGTTGAGGTATGTCCCCTCTTGGCCACTTTCTGGAGAGTTTTTATTGTAAATGGATATTGAATTTTGTCAAAAGATTTTTCTGCTTCCTTTGAGATGATCATATGGTATTTATTCTTCAATTTTTTAGTATGGTGTATCACACTGATTTGTGGATACTGAAAAATCCTTGCATCCCTGCGATAAATCCCTATTGATCATGGTGTATAATCATCTTAATGTACTATTGAATTTGGTTTGCTAATATTTTGTTGAGGATTTTTCTATCTATGTTCATCAGTGATATTGGCCTATAATTGTGTGTGTGTGTGTGTGTGTGTGTCCATGTGCATATTATCTTTGCCTGCTTTTTGTATCAGGGTGATGGTAGACTCAGAATGAGTTTAGGAGTATTCCTCCCTCTGTAATTTTTTGGAATAGTTTCAGAAATATTAAGTATTAACTCTTCTCTAAATGTTTGATAGACTTCACCTGTGAATCCATCTGGTCCTGGACTTTAATTTGTTTGGAATTTTTTAATCACAATTTCGATTTCAGTACTTACAATTGGTCTGTTCATATTTTCTACTTCTTCCTAGTTCAGTTTTGGGAGATTGTACCTAAGAATTTGTCCGTTTCTTCTAGGTTGTTCATTTTATTGGCATATAGTTGTTTCCAGTTGTCGTATGATTCTTTGTGTTTCAGTGGTGTCCATTATTTCTTTTTCATTTCTAATTTTATTGATTTGAGCCCTCTCTCTTTTCTTCCTAGTGAGTCTGGCTTAAGATTTATCAATTTTGTTTACCTTTCAAAAGAGCCAACTTTTAGTTCCATTTATCTTTGCTATTATTTTCTTTGTCTCTATTTCATTTCTTTCTGCTCTGATCTTTATATTTTTCCTTCTGCTAACTTTGGATTTTGTTTGCTCTTCTTTCTCTAATTGCTTTAGGTATTCTTTATTTGAGATTTTTCCTGTCTCCTCGGGTACAATGGTATTGCTAAAACCCATAGGTTTTAGATTGTCATGTTTTCATCTGTCTATACGTATTTTTTTATTTCCATTTTGATTTCTCCAGTGATTCACTGGTTGGTTAGTAGCATATTGTTTTGCCTCCATGTGTTGTTGTTTTCTTTTTTTTTTTTTTCCTGTGTCCTGGTGTGCATGAGACCATGTCTACACCAAAAGTGGAGTCTTGCTTCCCCTGCTACTGCTACTGCTGCTGCTAAGTCGCTTCAGTCATGCCTGACTCTGTGTGACCCCATAGACGGCAGCCCACCAGGCTCCGCCGTCCCTGGGATTCTCCAGACAAGAACACTGGAGTGGGTTGCCATTTCCTTCTCCAATGTGTGAAAGTGAAAAGTGAAAGGGAAGTCACTCAGTCGTATCCGACTCTTAGTGACCCCATAGACTGCAGCCTACCAGGCTCCTCCATCCATGGGATTTTCCAGGCAAAAGTACTGGAGTGGGGTGCCATTGCCTTCTCCCTAGTCTTATGGAATTCCTGTGATCAAACCCCACTGGTCTTCAGAGCCAGATTCTCTGGGGGCTTTTCCTCCCATTGCTAGACCTGCCAGCTGGTGAGCCTGATGTGGGGCTCAAAACTCCTTGGGAGAATTTCTGCAATATAATTAATTTCCAGTTTGTGGGTTGCCTACCTACCAGGTATGGGCCTTGATTTTATCATGATTACATGCCTCCTACCATCTTGTTGTATCTTCTTCTTTTTCTTTGGATGTAGGATATCTTTTCTGGCCAGTTCCAGTGATTTTTTTTTATCGATGGTTATTCTGCAAGTTAGTTGTGATTTTGGTATCTTCATAAGACCAGGTGAGCTCACATCCTTCTACTCTGCCATCTTATCTCCCTAAAAACTTTTGTTTTAAATATGTGTGTGTGCACACACAATATTTGCAATCACTGAGAAGTTCTAGTAAAAGCCAATCCTCAATTTTGAGCAAAGAGTTTTTATAAACAACAGCAACCCACTCCCCCACCACCGAAGAAAGAAAAATCCTTCCAGCACTCTTTGAACCTTAAAGAGTGTTTTTATAGGCCAGCTCATTGTTTGTCTTCTCTCTGAAAAATTAGAAAGGATAACTGCTTTGATGAGTTCTACAGAAAAAGACAATTTCCATGATTTCATTTCTTGACAAAGAACAGCTACCTCACTTGGTTTCTGCCACATGTAAGCAAATTCCCAGATGTAAAATCTCCCCTCAGAGGAAGCAATGTGAGTCCGCAAAACTGTCTTGAATTCTGCCCCCAGATTCCCCTGGCCGTGCAAGGTGACCAAGTGGCAGGGCGAGGCGTGGGAGAAGAGGCTTGACCGTGTGCACGCAGCCTGTGCGGTGGCTGTGGCTATCAGGGTGGCTTCTGCTCTGTCACCGCTTGATCTGGCTAGTCTCTCCACCAAAAAAAAAAAAAAAACAATGCCTGCCTGTCTTTTATAATATTCTGTTTTAAAAGAGAGAAATCTCCAGGGAGAGAACAGGACCCTAAAAGTCCAAGGCCTGGAATTCCTCCTTTCTCTCTTTCAATTTTAAACAGGAAACATTCATGCTAAGAGGGTCCGGAGGGAGCATTGATTGTATGTTCGTTTTAAGGCAGATAATGTTTGTGTGTTGCAAATGTCAGTGATTTATCCCAAGGGCTTAAAATGAGTGCAGAAAAACCACATGTTTCACTTCATGCAGAGAAATATCATCAGTAGATTCTGAGAGAAAACACAAGTTAGGGGGGCTTTTTGGGTTTTTTTTTTTTTTTTAAGTGTTTTGAAAATCTCTAACATGAACCCAAAAGGAAGTAGAAATGAGCATGATGGGAGAGGGGGGAAGCTTAAAATATTGTACAATAAAAGATATAATGAATGCTGGAAGTTTTATAAATTAAAAAAAATTAATAACATTCTAAAGGAAAGAGAAGATGAAATCCCCATCCTTTATTTCCCAGTGCTGGGGTGACAGATTACACATTTGTGCTCTATTTGTCATGGGCAATTTAAAATAGAGCAAAGCAAACTGCACTGAATAATAACAGTTGATGCTATAATAACTTATACACAAACAATTTAATTTTTTTACCTGAAAACTCTAACTAAATTAACCCAGGCTCAAGTATCTAACTTTCATTATTATACATAGCCAAATTAAGACATAAAAAAGTAGAGAAAAATTCTATTGTTCATCCTTATGAATGTGTTCACGTGCTGCTTTCCACATGGACTCAAGCTTAGAGCTTGTCAAACCATCATTGATTGGGGAATTTACAGAGCTGTTTTCCCATCAAACTCTGCAGATTACAGGGTGATTGTGACCCTCATTGACAGTGCTTGATTAACCACAGACACCGTATTCTACAGCCCTGTCATTTCTTTCAAGTGTCCTACCAGGTTGTACTCTAACATTGGAGAGCTTTCCATTAATTGTTACTGTTGCTCTTTCCTTGAAAAAGAAATAATAAAAAGAGGAACGGTAGAAAGTGGGGAGGATTTGGGCATGATGTTAGGGAATATGTGCACAGAAGGTTTATGGGATTTTAAGAGCTGCAAACAGAACTCATCTGTTTAACCCCAGGCTAGATAAGATGCAGTCATCTGTACATTGTTTAGAGATGTATTGCTTCTGTTATGGCAAATGGATCAGAAGATGCTTGTTGTCTTAGCAGAGAGATCCAGACAGGGTCACTTTATGTTAGTGTTTATTCTTGCCCTGGACCTTTCTGTGTGCCTACTCCTGACACAGTGCAACTTAACAGCTGGTTTGACTTTTCCTAATCTGCTACCGGCTGGGTGGTACTTCCTGACTTTGCAGTAGAATGGCTTCATATAAGTTATAGGTGGATAACTCCAGACTCTAGGTTGGGACTTCCTCCAGGAACTGTGGAAAGAGGGCATACTAATCTACACAGATGTGTCACAGAAGCCAACCAGAGTTAGACCAAGACTGTGGCCTGTGTAAAGAATAGCCCACAGACCAGGAGAGAAGTGAGTTCACTCCCTGGGAAGTTTATGACTCCAGATAACATGTGCATTTCTACCACCATGTCAGGATTCAGGAAGGTGGAGAAGGAACGGGGTGAACAATTCTAGTATTAACAGAGCCAAACTCAGCCTTGTTTAGGGAACTCGCTTGGTTACTATAATAAAGGCCAACATATCAACAAGATAGAAGAATATTTCTCTCTTAGGCGCCTAACTGACATGGTGGCTTCATGGTGTAGAGGAACCAGGCTCTTTCCTTCTTCTTCTTCTGCCTTCCTCAGCATGTGGCTTTCTCCTTATGATCTTTATTATGGCCACTCTTAGCAGACAACAGAAAGGAGGGAAGAGAAGAGGGTCTCTTTCTTCCTTTTAAGGGTATGCATCATGGCTATTCACATCCCATTGGCCAGATCCAGTCTGTGGGCACACCAGACTACACGGGACGCTGAGGGCTGTGGTCATCAGCTGGGCAGCCAGCTAGTGGTCACTGATGTGTGTCTTGTCTTCTCTTTCCAGGGGAGGACCAGCAGATCCTGTAGACTACCTGACAGCCGCATCTCGAGGGCTCTACAAGGAAAGGGAGCTTCCCTATTACCCAGGGGCTCATCCTGTGCATCCACCCAAAGGAAGCTATCCTCGCCCCCCAGATCTGAGAGTCACAGATCTCCGGTATCCCCAGTACTACCCACCCCCGCCAGCCCCCCAGCACAAAGGACCTTTCCGACAAGATGTCCCGCCTTCCCCTCCTCAGCACCACAGAGTACCAGCCTACCCAGAAATGGGCAGACCAGGGCCCCGAGGGAGCAGCCCAGATCAGTACCCCTACCGAACCCAGGATCCTAGGCAGAAGAACCCCATGACTGCAGCCGTGTAGCTCAACACCACCAAGCTCAGCCCAGCCCAGGACGGAAGACATCCAACATCACCTTTGTTCTTCCTACACCTTAAGGCCTTCTTCCTATCGAGAATTCTCTGTGGTACAGATTAGATTTTTCTCACTGAAGCTGCAGCACTTGACCACTAATCAGAAAGAATGGAGTAGGAGTTTGGGGAGGGAAATCAGAAGGAAGAGGAAGGATAGGGTCATAAAAACAAAACTGCCTGATATTTGAAATACGTTTAGAATTGTTCAGTTCACCGAGAGTGGCAATTGAACAGGCAGAGAGCAGTGGAGATCTACAGCATGGCCACCTCTCTGGAACACAGACATGCATAGCATTGGCGTCATGGCGGGGAGAGGGGCCAGTCTCTGTCTGGGACATCATCCATTCAGAGGCTAAGCTTCAGCCACCTCCTTAAGTTGTTAAGTCTGTGAAGAGTAGCTGCAAATATGGGCATCCTAAGAGAGTAGTCTTTGCATTGAGAAAACAACAACAAACATGAAGAGTGAGCTCCTTGAAATGTTTTGTACCCAGAGGAAGGCTGCATTTATTTGTAGAATTTCTCAGGTTCTCAGTACCACTCACTTGGTATAAGCATTTCATGTTTCCTCGATTTTTATATAAAAGATGTGAATGCAGTATTAGTGTCCTGGGAGAATTCACAAAGCTAGTCAGAACTTCCAGAAGAACTCTATGCCTAGGATCAAGGCAATCAAGTTAAAAGGCTAAAATTCCCGTGGTCCTCACCTTCCTTTCTCCCACATCCCAGGCAAGATAGCATAGAGATATCTGGCTTCAGACTCATCCCCAGATCTCCTGCTTGTCATTATTGTAACTGGGGCCTTTACTTTAAGACTCCCACTTGAGAGCTGAGATGTACTCAGGAAAGAGAGGGCCCTCTGGTTAGGTCACCCAGGAAGCAGTGCTCTGGAGATGCCAATTCTAGACTCAGTGCCAACCAGCACCATGTGCACCCAGGGTCAGGAAAGGGCTGACGGTGCTCTTTGGGAATGATAAGGAAGCAGTAGTAGTGTGTGCGTATGTGTGCGTGTGTGCGTGTGTATGAAGGTGTGTGATTACCAGTATGGAGAATGGAAAATAAAAATACTTTCTGGAAAGTTTGATGAAGAGAATAAAAAGGAAAACAACAAACAAAACAGAAGGGAAGGGAGAAGGAGCATAAAACTAAATCATTCTACATCTGCTATATTTCATTAACACGAGTCACAGCAAGACCAAGGCCAAGGCCTCCAGTTGGAAAAAGGTCTTATGGCTTTGAAAAGCTAAAACCCCACCCTCCAAAATCCATCACAATTTCTTTAGAGCTTTGCACATATATTCTACTTATTTCAACATAGATTAGAACCTCTAAACCCTGATCCAAATGAGAACACAAGAGAAGATGAGAAACAGCAAAGCATGGGAGCAGCAACTCAAATTGCTCAGTGACCCTTGCAGTCCTCTAAGCCTTTTTACATTCCTTCTTCATTCCCTCCCCCCAAAAATGCCTTGAGTTCAGTTCAGACATATTCTGTCTGAGATTAGAATACCTCTGACTGCTAGGATTTCATAAATTATAGTATTGATGTTATTGAATACATAGAGTATCTATCCTGCCCAGTTTAGTATTTTTTTAAAATTTTAAAATATAGTTCTGTTACCAAGAATGATGCAACTGCTGGGTTTAGACTTAACTAGTGTTATTTACTGAACTTAAAGAGGTATCATTTTCTAAACTACAGTTTACTTACGGCCCTCTTGAGAATAGGTTGTCGAGTTGTCTTTGGCCCTCTGTCATCTCTTTTAAGCCAGGCACCTTTAGATTCTTTGCAATTTGTTCTGAGGTTGAGGACTGGGCCCTTCTCACCTCAAGGTGGAGTGTAGGTGAGCCATAGGGTTTCCCTGCCAACAAGCTGCAAGCTGCCTTCCCTTGAGCTAAATAAACCTTCAAGAAGACAATGGTGAGATGAGAGAAGTATGATGTATTTTGAATAAAAGCCAGCTCTTCAGGATGTTCCATAGTTTAACCAAATTTCTGTAGACTACTGGATATAGCCAAGTCAGAGGTTTCCTTCTGGATTAAGGCCAAGTTCCCCTAAGGGGCAGTGATGGAAGGTGAGACACTCAGAGCAGCCCCAGTAGAAAGAATGCCCATATTTTCACCACATTGCCAGCTTGTGAGCATGGTATCTCCTGCACTAAGGCTCAAGGAAAGCTGCTCCAAGCATGGTTTTGAGTGTGTGTGTGCTCAGTCGTGTCCTACTTTGCCACCCTATGGACTGTAGCCCACCAGGCTCCTCTGTCCACGGACTTTTCCAGGCAAGACTATTGGAGTGAAGTTGCCATTTCTTCCTCCAGGGCATCTTCCTGACCCAGGGATCGAACTGGCCTCTCCTGCAGTGGCAGGTGGATTCTTTACCGCTGAGCCACGTGGGAAGCCCTTTTGTGTTGTATACACAGGCAGTAAAGCAATTGCTAATTCTGAGGGGCAGCCAAGGATGTGAATGTACTATTAAAAGTAATGGGAAAAGATTATAGCAGTTTTCTTTTCTTGCTTGAAGTATAACACATGACCTATTTGACCTTACCCAGAAGAAGCCAACATTGTGTGTATTACAGTCTTCATCAAATCGAGTAACAATAAAGAACAGCTTGAATGTAAGCTTTATAAATGCCTGTGATCCAACCCAATTGTCACCACCCAGAGGTTATGGAACTCTTTCCCAGTATTTAGAAGAACAGGTTGTTTAGAGTATTTCGAAGACCAGGATATAATCAGTGGGCTCCTAGTAGCAGGAAGTAGTTCCTGATTTATTTTTGGCCTTGGACAAACTCAGTCTCAGAATGCAAATAGCCCCCCAGGAAAAGGTGGCACTGAGAGCTTGGTGAGCTGAAAACCCACCAATGTACACCTGCCTGGCTCCTGATCTGACCACTAGGTCATCCAGAGCTTGAAGTGATGTGTTGACCCCAAGTCACTAGATATTTTAAGGAGCTCTTTTTCTGTCCCTTTTTGCAGGAGTAGAGAGATGCGAGAGAGCAGACCACAGAATGCGTTTAGATGCAGGCAAACTCAGTCCTCTACAAGGGAGAGAAGAAACACAGCGTCTCACTAACCCTTCGTGGCCTTGGGCTGTGTCAGTATCACTCTTGGTATAATATTGCTTCCCCACAATATCACGTCACTGGATGAAAGGAAAGTCCAGAGTCAGGAGTATTTTCTCAAATCAACAAAAAGTGGGGGGAAATTTACTGTGAAGCTCCTTATTAGGTTTTTAGATCTGTATGTGTTGACTTCACAGTATAGTACAGAGCAAAGATCTTATAATTAACAGCACCGTCACCCCGAGGAGGAAACTCTGTGCACACGAACTGATAAAAGGAGATTCGAGACTTCACCATAGCTTGATTTTTGGCACCAATAACAAAATTAAAACATGGTTCATTATTCCTTCCGAAGATTTATGAACTTCTTGAATGAAATCTATTTTCTGAAGGAAATCCACCTGATGAGTTTTAGAGTTGCCATGCATAGGGTTGGTATGTCCCTTCCTTTTCTTTGGAGGAGCATCTTAGCATTTCAGGGGGACAGACAGAGCTGGAGAGTTCAGTGTGGACAGCAAGGTATGTCTATAAAATTCCCATCAGCATTAAACTCTGAAATTTACAATCAACAGCCTTCACATTGGTGCTAAATTGGGTAGACATCCTGCTGCTTTCTGAGTCCATGAGCAAAATATATCTCAGATCTAGTGCAATTAGGCAGGAGGGTGTTGGGAGTCAGAAACAGCCCACGATGGTATTTCTCTGTACTCCCAGTTCACACCGACTTAAGTGGAAATGATGCCACAATGAGACCAGAAAGAGAAGTCTCCGTAAGATATCCCTACAAAGTCACCTTTCTGATAAAAAAGAGAATGAAAGTGAGGTATCTAAAATAAGCCTAGAATCTCATATGCAGCTCAGCTTCTAAGGGGAACTCTTTCTCCCTCGTGTCCTTAAATAGTACTAGAATCTCACACAGCCTGACTTTTGAAGGTGGGCTTCACTACAGCACAGAATGGAGAGTGAGCTAACCACCGAGACTGTCTCCTGACTCAGCTTTTTCAGAAGTGTTACATTCCATCTATGCTGACTGCAGTGCTGTTTACTACTGGGAACATACAAACAAAACCTGCTGTTTATACAGTCACTTTTTCTAGTGTTTTCCTTTGCTTATATGATACCAAGTCTGTTCATAAGTTCTGAAGATAAATTATGTGAAATCATATTTTGGCATATGATTGAGGGTGGAGAATGAATTCTTTACAGTCTTTTTTGGATGATCCCATTTGTACCACAGAAACATTTTGGATATTGTTATATATGAATATATAAATTTTTCTTGTTTATTTTGCATTAAAATAAAGCTTTATTCAGTCAGTAAGAGAGTCCTGGTTTTCACCCACCACTGACTTGTGTTAAGATTTGATGAATGAATGGGTAGGTCTGGTCCTGCCCACCCTAGAATAGCAACGTCATAGGGCCAAGGACACAGGGAACTAGTGTCTGTCGTGTGCTGTTTTTCAGTCGATAAGTAGTGTCGACTCTTTGCAACCCCATGGCTGCTCTATCCATGGGATTTTCCAGGCAAGGAAACTGGAGAGGGTTGCCATTTTCTTCTCCAGGGGATCTTCCCAACCCAGAGACAGAACCCACGTCTCCTGCATTGCAGGTGGATTCTTCACCACTGAGCCACCTGGCTAACCACATGCTGGGCTCCCCCAAAGCAGATGCTGAGATGGGAACGAGCAAGCAATGTGTTTATTTGGAAGAGCACTTGGATTCAGTACCTACAGAAGGCAGGGAAAGAAGATAGGATGGAGCAGAGAGGGAGAAGCTGAGCTGTGTGCCCTTCCAGTTTGGGCTCAGCCAACTCCACAAGGAAATCTGAAGCTTCAGTGGCCCCATAGAGTTGTCCCAAGTGTGGACACGGGAGAGGGGCATTTATCCCACCATCTCTGTCAGGGGTGTGGGCTACCCCTGAAAGAAGAGGAGACCCAGAACCAGGCAGTTTTCCTCAGGTGAGGCAATCCCCAAAAGAACAGAACTGAGGGGTCATCTTTGGGCCATATTCACAGTAGCTGGGGAATGGCCTTTCATTCCTGAAGTGGGATTTGGGCAGCACATCACAGAATTCACAAATGCATCCGACACAGTTGACCCCCTCTCTCATGCCAGGATCACTCTCACCCTGTCTAAAGAAACAGGATTCTGAGCTGGTTTTCCTTGAGACCATCCGTATGTTTCCCAAGCAACTTTACTGGCTTATTCCCAGCCCTCTTCACACTCCCTCTTCAAGTTCATCCACAGCCTTTCAGCTACCATCCTAGACTGATTTGCTCACAATCTCCAGCTCTGATCTGTCTCCTGAATACAAGCATTTCCACTTTCCTACTGGACATCCCTCCTTGGGCTTTCCAAAGGCCCTTTACACTCAACTTGTCCAAACTGAAAACAAGCTTTCTCCAAAGAAAACCGCTTCTCATGACTCTGTGCTGACCAAGTGCACCACCATATTCATAGTTAAAAACCAGAAACTCCAGAAATAATCCTTGACTCACCACATATAACTCTGCTCCTTGCCCATAACCATCCCCATCTGATGAGATGGAAGGCCAGCAATTCCACCCTCGACTTCTGTCAAATACATCCATTCTTCTTAACATGCTGCCATGGCCTTCATTCAGCGCCATCACTTCTCAGCTGCTCCCCTCGGCAGCCTTCTATGTGATCTCTGCCTCTTATTTAGCTTCTTTCTGACCTACCTCTGTTCTATACAGACCCTACCACCTTTGTAAATAAAATTTTATTGGAACACATAGACACTGATTCACTTAAACATTGTCTACTCTCTCACACTGTGATATCAACCTCTGCCCTGCACTCCCACAGGAACTTTTTTGAAACAGAGAGCTGACCAAATTAGTCTGGAGGCAGCATTGTCTTGTTGAAAGAACACTGGCTTTGCACACAGTCAGTCAGTTCAGTCACTCAGTCGTGTCTGACTCTTTGCGACGTATGGACTGCAGCACATGAGGCCTCCCTGTCCATCACCAAATCCCAGAGCTTGCTCAAACTCATGTCCATCGAGTCGGTGATGCCATCCAGCCATCTCATCCTCTGTTGTCCCCTTCTACTCCTAAAATTAGGTTCAACCACTAATTAGCTACATAACCTTGCATAAAATGCTTCTCTCTCTAGGCCTCAGTTTTACCATTTGTGAAACGAAACTACTATACATCTTATGGGGTTGTTTTAAGAATCAACTTACAGGCCAAACATAGGAGTTATGGAGCCCGTTTGAACTAGCTCCCAGGAGCTAACTGTCTGCATTTCTTCCCAACTCCACGTTCAGTGATGTCACATTGGTAGCTTGAAATAGGTCATGTTCGAAGCATTCACAACACAGGAATTAGCATACCCTACAAATCAGGACTTTTTCCCTTCTGGAGAGTCAGTTGTTAAACAGGACCAGCACACCAGTACATAAAACATAGTTATATGTTTACTAGAATACTGCTATATATATAACACACATAGCTGCCCAGCAGTCAAGGAAAATGAATCCTTGCCTCCATTCTCTCTCTTTCTCTCTCTCACACACATATACACATGAATCCTTGCCTCCATTCTCTCTCTCTCTTTCTCTCACACACACCCCCTCACTCCTCAAAGCCTTTCTGTGGCTAATACTTATGGCTTCAAGTCTGAAGTCCAAAGCCCTCCAAAATCAGTCCACTGTGCCTCTCTCTCAAGTCTCATTACTCCTAATTTTACATCTTGTGCTAGTGTTGTTTCAAATTACTTTCATTTATTTGAGCCAGGGGTGCATTTAACACCTTTGCACCACAGCATTACGCAGTAAATGCAGCAAGCAGATCCTCCGCTGCTCAAAACGCCCTCTGACCTGTGGCCCCTCGGTCCTCCTTCAGATCCCAGACCAACTGACTCTTTCTCCATGAAGACCTGAAGGCAGACACTAAAGGCTGGCTCCTTCATATACATCTCGCCCTCTTGGAGCAAGACTTACTGCAGGTCAGAGGCATGAAACCTAGAGACCACCTTTTCCAGATTTCCTCCCAGCTTGGGCACCACATGTGACCCAGCCTCCACTGAACACTCTGGAAGATGGAACTGAGGCCCAGGAGTGCTTCTGTGGGCAAGCATAGTACCAGAGGCATTTGGTTTTACCGGAGGGGTGTCTGGTCTCCACCGTCCTGGGTCAAGAGGCCATGTGAGAGACATCCACTGTTTTAGGAAGGATCACAGCTGAGGCAGCGTAACTCTGTTGCCCACAGATGGGGTAAGGCTTGTAAGGCCCTGACTTTCTGGGTAGCAACTCCTTCCGTGGGCCAGTTCTGTAACATTCTGAGATTTATTCCTGGAAGCCCTGCCTGAAGCATTCTCTAGCCCTTCCAACACATTGGCAAACAACTGTGCTGCGTATGCTGCGCTTAGTCTCTTCAGTCACGCCAGACTCTTTGTGACCCCATGGACTATGGCCCAACAGGCCCCTTGGTCCATGGGATTCTCCAAGCAAGAAAACTGGAGTGGGTTGCCATTTCCTTCCCCAGGAGGATCTTCCTGACCCAGGGATCGACTGGCATCTCCTGCAGCTCCTGTATTGCAGGCAGAATCTTTACCGCTGAGCCACCTGGGAATCTAACTCCCCACATTAAGTTCCTTTCTGTTTAGCTTGGAGGGACTCAGTTATCAGCAACTACACCAACCAAGTTACCTGCTGCAGCCTCCTCCCAAGACAGAGCTGGCAATTCCATCCAGTATTACTGAGATCCTTTCTGCAGATCGTCAATAAAACTTTTATTACCTCTATTACAGTGATTGGTTTCCATGTCTGTGTGGCCTTCTAAGAGTATCGTATTTGTAACACATCGCCTGGCTCTGACTATGCACTTAAGAAATATTTGTTGAATTCATTTGAATGAAGAAATGAGGTGTGAGGATTCTTTCCCTGAATTGCTGCAGTGCTGACATTCCAGCTCACAGTCCAAACCATATATTTCCAAGTCCTGTTGTTAAAGATCACCTGGTATTATTCTCAAGGTGAAAGGTGTTAGCTCATGTGAGCAGGCCAGGTTCCAACTTAAAGCATGAAGCAGGCTAGGAAATTATAAATGCAATGGGCAATGCGTTCTTCAGAGAGCAAAGAGAAACTTGAGTAGAGAGAAAATGTATTACTTGCAACCTACCAAGATGGAAATACTTTTTTCTAGTGACAGATGACTACTATTATTATTGTATAATTCCTTGGATTTTAGGCAAGTGCTTTGCAATCACTTGCATTGCTTGTTCCTTTCAACAACCATAGGTGGTGAGTTGGATGGTCCCCTGACTTTCTGTAAGGAGTCTTGCATACAATAGTACTAAATAAGAGGTCTAATGAACACTACTTAGGCATATCCAAAGAAACTAGAGATTACTTCTGTAAGTGTCTTGACAACTGAGATTTCTTTTTTGGTGGCCATGTTTATACTAATTGTTATTTACTTCATTGGCTGACTGGTTCCTGATAATAGTGATTTTTGCTTCTCATATAATCAGAGAACATCAGACTCATTCTTATTTTACAGCTAAAGAAACTGAGGCATGAGAGAGTCACCCAGGTACAACTTCCTTTATTCATGAAGTGCTTTCTGAGACCCTACTGTGTTCCTGGCACACTATGCTAGTCCTGAGTGAGCTCTCTGCCATGTGAGTGGGTACGTCACCAGCTTACATCAGAAGCTTCTTCCTTAGCATGTTTTGGCTACTGCGCTTCATCTCTGTACCTTCCAAATCACTGGACTCTCAGAGGTCCTCGGTCATGGTTAAGAAACCCGTGTCCTTTGGAAGAGGAGGGGAGATGCTTCACAGCTGTGAACACATTTAACATTCAGCTATCATCCTTTTGACCTGAACCTTTATTTGGCTGGTGGTTACCCTCCTCAAACAATGCCAAATACCTAAGTTTGCTGCCTAATAATGAATGTGCATGCATGCGTGCTCACTTGTGTCCGACTCTTTGCAACCCCATGAAACACAGTGCACCAGGCTCATCCATCCATGGGATTCTCCAGGCAAGAATACTAGAGTGGCTTGCCATTTCCTCCTCCAGGGGATCTTCCCAACCCAGGGATCAAAGTCACTTCTCTTAACATCTGCATTGGCAGGCTGGGTCTTTACCTCTAGCACCACCTGGGAAGCCCTAGGTGGATGAATGTGCAATACCCTAAATATGGTTTACCTGGTAACAACCCTTGACCTTGTAGCTCTTCTGCTTAGTCACTCCAATGACATTCAAAAATAAAGAGAGATTAATTGTGGCCCAACAGATACTTCATGTAAAATGCAGCAGAGGCCCACAGACATGGAGGAGTCTTGGATTTTGTTCTCAAGGACCTGAGGAGGAAAGAAAAACAAGTATACAAAGAACCAAAACTCAAAGCTGAATGTAGTGAGTTCTTGAGAGAAGTGCGCTCTGCCAGAGAAGCTGGACTTCTGACTTTGGGTGTAGACAGGATCAGTAGGTCTGATGGATGATGTGATGTCTGAAATACAACCTTCAAGGACAAGAATACAAACAGGCCAAGCAAAGAGGGATGTTGGCTTTCTAGGTGAAGAACAGAACACAAGTGTCTGTACAGAGATAAGAAACTTCCCAGTACGTATGATTTGAGGGAGACGGTGAGGACAAGTTGTGTGATGGGATTAGGAAGGGCTGTAGGTTAATCATTATAATAGCCAATATGATTCGGTTCTTAGCAATTGCTAGATACTAGCCTGAATGTTTTTCATATCTTATCCCATTTAATCCTCAAACTTTATGAGAAAAGAGAGCCTTAAATGAATTAAGTAACTTACCCTTGGAATTTCAGACCCAACTAGAATAATTACTTAGGGGCTCTAGGGATTTGGGCTGAAAGAATCACTCACACAAATGGGTAAATGAAGCTGGCCAAGAGATGTCCCTGGTGGTCTAGTATTTAAGACTCACCTTCCAATGCAGGGTTTGATCCCTGGTCAAGGAGGTAAGATCCCACATGACTTTCAGCTACAAAGAAAGTGAAATTAAAAGTGTTGGTCGTTCAAACGTGTATGACTCTTTGCCATCCCAGGCACCGTAGCCGGCCAGGTTCCTCTGTTCATGGAATTCTCCAGTCAAGAATACTGGAGTGGATTGCCATTTCCTTCTCCAGGAGATCTTCCCAACCCAGGGATCAAAGCTGGGTCTCCTGCATTACAGGAAGATTCTTTACCATCTGAGCCAGCAGGGAAGCTTTCAACTACAAAACCAAACCATAAAACAGAAGCAATACAGTACACATTAAATAGACTTTAAAAATGGTTCATTTCAAAAAACTCTTAAAAAAAAAAACTGTCCCAGTTGAAAGCACTATGTGAGTTGAACTGGAAAATTCATCAAATCATCAGCCCTTACTAGAATGGAGAGGGCTGATATCCGTTGAGTTATGAACTAACATAAGAGCCATGCTAGTTGCTTCCCTTTTATTTTTCTCTCCATATCTATTAAAATGGGCATTATCCCCATTTTCGAGGTAAGAAAACTGAGGCTCTAAAAGCATTAGAACCAGCTATCACTAGTAAAGTGGCAGCTCTGATCTAAAATCCAGCTCTGAGTCCACAGGGTTCCTTGTTACACCCATGAATAGTAGGGATTAAAGGTAAATCTCTGTGCAATTTCTTTTAATTCTTCATAGCTTACATTGTGATTACTATTTAAAGCGTGTGCAACGTGGAAGAAAATTCAGAACGTGTAAATGCAGATTTTGACATTTCAGACTCAAGAAACAGGCAGGCTTGTGTTAGTTCCACTATATATTAAATTATAATCTATGTAGACAGCAGTTTTGAAAGGTATCCAGGCAAATAAGTTGTACTTTGGGCTGAAGTCAGACAGGTAGATGAAACTTTGATGACTTAATTCCCCCAACTATTAAAGGTATAAGCAGTCCAGGACCCTGAGTTGGAAAGAGGCTGCCAGGAAATTTATTGAGAGCAGTAAAGTGCAGGGCAATAATTTCAACAGGTTATCTTGCTTCTCCGGCTAATTGTTTTCCAAGGTTTCTCGGCTCAGAAGCATTCAGCATTCTTATCACCTGGGAAATGTGCGTGCTCCTCGGGATATTTTCCAGCGTGCAGCCACCTCTGTCCTCCAGTCACGGCTATATTTTTGCTCAAAGAGCCGTTGATTAGATTTAAGAGCCGTCCCAGCCCCACAATGCGCTGTCTTGCTGATCTTCAGAGAGACGGTGGTGTCACCCTTTGATTTATGGAGAGAGCAGCTCAAACCCAGCCCTGTGCTTTATTAAAGCAGCATTTTAGTCACATTATACCTTCCCAGTTTCAAGCTTTGAATGCCTCCACCACCTAGGAGTCCAAATCCCTTTGATAAACAGCATTTGGGATGATGGGGAAAGAGGCCTTTGCCTTGTACCCTCCCAGCATCTGCCTCCCGACCCCCCAGGTGTGAGATGGCCGGCAGGGAGGGGGCGATGGAGACCCAGTCAGAGCCCTGCTCTCCAGGTGGCCTTTCAATATCCGTTTCTTTCCTGACCCTCTCCTGACCTTCTCAGTGTGACAGTGTTTGGCCTGGGGCTGTGCCTCTTCATGGTGATTTTTTTCCTATCCAGGGTTTAAAGGGGAAGCCTCAGAGAGGTGCAGCCACACTGCTTTGGGACCCACTTTCAAAGGCTCCTGTTCTCTAGGCTGTGTTCTGCAAAATCAAGCGACAGGATGCAGGCCCCCAGCAAAGAACACAGTGGAGCAACTGGCATATGAATACCTGCAGGTAAATCAACTGTCTTATAGGTGTCTGTTGTACGAAACGCGGCTTTGTCTCAGAACACAGAACTTTGCCTCTACCGTAATATCAGTCACCTTCCCCAGGATACAAACCAGGCCTGTGCCATGAATGGCTGGGGTGGGGAAACCTGAGTATCCGTGGCTACAAGTGCAAGCCATGCTCTACTGAGAAGACTGAGGTCTCCTTCCCAAGGACCTGGCATCAGGATATCCCCACACTTCCTTAGAGGTGTTCCCAACTCCCTCCCGGGTCTTCACTAAGGCATTACTGCTCTCTGCCACTTGGATCCTACACCATCACCCTGCCCCAGCCAACTCACTGGAGTGGGTTGATGAACAGAGTCATCCTGGACCAAGGTTGAGGTGTACTACCTGGCAAATGTCCTCTCCACCCTCCCCTACTTCTCGGTGGGGGGATGGACCATCTGAGAGTCAGGCACAGTGGTGGATGGGTTACAAGTGGCTCTTGTATTGACAGGCTGGGGGACCCAGATAGTTATTGACCATCTCTTGTCTTCAAGTGTCTTCAGCTACCTGTATCTAAATTGGTGATGATCATACTGACCTCATAAGATGATGTAGAGAGTATGTGACAATGTATTCGCCAATAGACACTCAGTGCTATTTACCATTATTAGCCCTGACTTTTGCAAATAATCAAAAATTATTTGATCACTGTGGATAGTGACTGCAACCCTGAGATTAAAAGACTCTTGCTCCTTGGAAGGAAATTTATGACAAACCTAGATAGCATACTAAAAAGCAGAGACATCACTTTGCTGAAACATGTGTGTACAGTCAAAGCTATGGTTTTTCCAGTAGTCATGTATGGGTATGAAAGTTGGACCATAAAGAAAGCTGAGTGCTGAAGTATTGATGCTTCCGAACTGTGGTGCTGGAGAAGACTCTTGAGAGTCCCTTGGACAGCAAGGAGATCAAACCAGTCAAACCTTCAGTAAATCAACCCTAAATATCCATTGGAAGGACTTGTGCTGAGGCTGAAGCTCCAATACTTTGGCCCCCTGATGCGAAGAACCAACTCACTAGAAAAGACCCTGATGTTGGGAAAGACTGAAGGCAAAAGTAGAAGGGGACGGCAGAGGATGAGATGGTTGGATGGCATCATCAACTCAAAGGACATGAATGTGAGCAAATTCCAGGAGATATCAATGGACAGGGAAGCCTGGCATGCTCCAGTCCATGGGGTTGCAAAGTTGGACATGACTTAGCCATAGAACAGTTACAAGAATCTGACTCTAATTAGGACTCATGTAACACACTGCCACTTTAAGAAAGATGATACCGATGAATTTATTTGCAAGGCAGCAATGGAGAAACAGACAGAGAACAGACTTATGGACATGGGGTGGGGGAGGAAAGAGACTGTGAGATGTATATGTAAAATAGATAGCCAATGGGAATTTGCTGCATGACTCAAGGAACTTAAACAGGGGCTGTATCAACCTAGGGGGGTGAGATGGGGAGGGAGATGAGAGAAAGGTTCAAGAGGGAGGGGACATGTATACCTATGGCTGATTCATGTTGACATTTAACAGAAAACAAAATTCTATAAAGCAATTTTCCTTCAATTTTAAAAAACTTTAATTTTTTTTTAAATTAAAAAAAGAGAAAGTATTTCCCTTCCAGTTCTCTGCTTCCTACAAGAAGACTGAGTCAGGTGCTTGTATGATTTCAACACGCCTTCACAATTTGTTAAGCTCTTTTATTAACAGAGAGCCCACTAAGGTTCTAACATGAATTTTATAACTTTATTGTATTTATTACAAATTCTCTTCTATATAGTAAAAAATTATCCTGGCTTTTTTCCACTTATGGGAATGCAATAAGTTTTCATTAAAAGCAAAATGACTTAAATATTAAGTAAATAATGCTACAGATATATACAATAACAATCACATCATGATTCCAAAAGAGAGGTGGGGATGTTCAGAAACCCTGGGCCAAATTAAGCCAGTGGAGTGGTGCCACGGGGCCTCTGAGACTTCCAGAAGGTAGGGCAACTTCTGTAGGATGCAAGCATCTGGCTGAATCCTAGGACACCAGAATGAGTTACAGAGTAGTGAAATGAGGTGAGAATGTTCTGAGATAGAGATTGTGCTGACCAGGTTGATTTCCCTTAACAGGGCCCTTGCCCAGCCTTCACCCCTCCTTGCTCCTGGCCGGGATTCCAACACTGCTCCATGGGTCCTTTCCTTTCTGTCACCTCCAGCAGTGGTGACTGCAAGGCCATTTGGATGATTCATCTCTAGTGCCAGAGACAAAGCAGTCTGAACCGAGGAAAAGAAAAGCTTTCCTTTTCCCCAAACTTTAGGATTACATCAGCGTTAAAGCAGGCTTCAATCCCTGCCTCCATCATTACATGACATCCTACCTGAGTATCTCTGTGCCCAAATTTCACTCTTACAAGGATGCCAAGCAATGGATTAGGGTAATCCAATATAGCCTCATTTTAATTTCACTATATCTGCAAAGGCTCTATTCCCAAATAAGATCCTGTTCACAGTACCGGAGTTCAAGACTTGACCATACTTTTTGGAGATTCACAATTCAACCCAAGACTATCCTCTGTATGGAGGGTCTCTCTCCCCCTATCTCTACACCTCCCAGCAGCCCCCCATCAAAATCTTTTCCCAGTGTATAGCTAAAACTAGTGCACATGAAGTCCCGATGACAGACTGCAAAGACCCTGCCAGTGCCTTCCTGCGTTTCTCCCACCCGCCATTCCTGAAAAGGTCACCATTTTCCAGGGCCTGGGGATAAGTCAGCCAGAGATGGGTACGATGTGTGTCTGCCCATCCAGATTCCATATTGTATTTAAAAAAAAAAACAAAACTTACTTTCCTACACTCTCCTTCAACATAGATGAGGTCATAAGTCATGGTTCTAGCCAATGAAAAATAAGCATAAATACTGAGTGATTAATTTCCATATACAAACAGCAAACCTGCCTCCTGCTCCCTCATTTGTCCCTTCTCTTTCTGCCTGGGACCTGGATATGATGGCTAGAAGCCCAACAATCATCTCATAACCATGAGGTGATAAACTGAAGATATTTTGTCAAAACCCAGCATGCTAAGCATGATGATGCAGAAATAGTATTTAAAATAGTCAACAATTATTGAGCACTTAACACACACCAAGCATAGTTCTGGGCACATTTAATGTATTAATTCATTTACTCCAACAGCCCCATTGGCGGAGTATATTACCCCTATTTGCAGAGAATGAAATTTGTAAAAACCCACCAATGTGCTACAGGGTCCATGCTGTAAACTATTGTTGTGTTCTCACTCAATAGGCAGAAAGAATCTAGAAGTCCTGATGACATCACTGAGCTCCTAGATATACCCTTTTCAAGTAATAAACCAGCTTTTGTTGGGGATTATATTACTTGCAGCTGATTGCATTCTTGGATGACACTGATATTAGCTCATAGGCTCACTAAAGACTTAAATGAGAAAATATATGTCTGCAGTTGGAGAAATAACAGTTAATATTGTCTAAAACACAATTCTCAAAGCGTCTCAATAAATAATTGGTTTTAATGTTTAACCATTCAAAGAGGCAAAATAATTAAGTCAATAATGTTGTAGGCAGAAGAATGATCTTCCAAAGCTGCCCTCATCCTCATCCCAGGAAACTGTGGCTACTTCATATTATTTGGCAAAAGGGAATTTGCAGATGTGGTTAAGATTAAGGACCTTGAGTTAGAAAAATTATTTTGAGATTAATATGAAAGTAAAAGTCGCTCAGTCGTGTCCAACTCTTTGTGAACCCATGGACTATATAGTTCATGGAATTCTCCAGGCCAGAATACTGGAATGGGTAACCTTTCCCTTCTCCAGCGGATCTTCCCAACTGAGAGATCAGACCCAGGTCTCCCGAACTGCAGACAGATTCTTTACCAGCTAAGCTACAAGGGAAGCCCTGAAATTAATATGGGTCCCATGCAATCTATCACATGAATCCTAGAATCAGAGAACCTTTCCCGACTGGAGCAAGAGAGAGATTCAGATGTTGCTGCTCTGAGGTGTGAGTCTACACAGAAAGAGGCCGCTAGGACAGACAACCAGTGAGGAAACCGAGACCTCAGTCCTACAACACAGGGAGCTGAAGTCTGCCAACACCTGAGTGAGCCAATAAACAGATTCAACGATGGAGCTGCTGGAAAGGGACACAGTCCTGCCAGCACCTAGACTTTGGCCTGAAGACTCATACTGGACTGCTAACCTTCAGGACTGTAAGATAATAAACTTGCATTAAGCCATTATGTTTGTGATAATTTGTGATAGCAGCAATAGAAAACTAACACAAAAAATTTCAGGCAACATCCAGAGTGTTAGCTTAGAGGATTTCGAGAACAAGCTGAAGAGCTGCACACCAGGTTAGTGAGAATCCCCCCAAAGCATGGAATTAATCATGATGATCTTTGTATGAAATCTTCTGACCTGGTTGTGGGAGACCCTGGTTGCATGCACCAGGCAAGGCTCCCCTGACACACAACTTAAGGGGCACCACTCGCATAGCCCTAGGGTGGCATTTGTACAGAAAACAGTGTAAACAGCGCCTCCTACAGTTGTGTGGTGCAACGGCTCTGCTAGTGAGAGGGGCCTTGTGGGATCACAAGGGAATAAGACCAGAGCTGGGTGGGCCAGGGATAACCAGGGTAATGTCTGTACAAGATATTTTACAGGAGCCACTCTAGCCATCCAGTGATTCTGGTATGAGATAACGAGTGTATTAATAAAATGCTACCTTGTAATGTCAAAAGCTCCATTTTAAAAGAGAACAAAAAGGAACACTTTGGGGTTTTCTTCATTCAGCTGAGCCTCTGCAGTCAGAAGAGCTGGTCGACGTGGGCCTTGTGTGGCCATGTCACTGTTTCAGCTAATGAGGAGCACGCCTCGATAGGAAGCCAGTGAGGTTTACACCTGAAGCTTAAGTTGAGGACAGAGTTGGCATTCTCATGACAAGGGTCTATATTTTGAATAAAAACCTGGCGACAGAAATATTTGAGCTCTTGAGACGCATCTGTCCATTTTAACCCTCTTCCTGAGCAAGGCGTGTCATCCGAGTCAGAGCTGCAGAGACGCACTGGTGCTCACGGCCTGCAGGGGTCCAGATTCCAGGGCTACTGTGTCAAACACGGTTACATTTGCTGACAAGAAACCAGTTATGTAAAGATGTGAGAAATGGAAATGCTGCACCAATTTTCCAGAACAAACTGCCTCTGAGAAGGTGTAACTTCACGCAAAATATGCTTCATCATTTGAATAACAAAATAAGATAGGCAAGAAAATGAGACTTCTCAAAGAACTACTGTATTCAAGTTACAGTGAGTGCAAGCAATATGAGGACTCTTTCTTGTGCTATATTTAAAATGTTTTCTGAGAAAATAATGTGGTTTAGAAGTAGAGCTGAGATAATGCCACAGACTTTGTTTTAGTGACTATCAAATACATTTCCAGGCTGGTTTTTCTGTTTCTTATGGATTCCTGGAGGTAATGGTGAAAGCTGCCGTTAAAATTCATCAGATGAAAAGTAAACATATTACAATTTATGACATTCTCCTCTAAATTGTTAGCCCTATTAGTAAGAAACGTCTTGCCTGCCAAACTCTATCTGTGGTATCTGCTTTGCTCTAAACAGTTCTCTTGCATTTTAATCTCAGGAATACTCCTCAGTGTCAAATTTCTTCCATGCACCATACACCACACAGGGCATTCCATGAACTGTCCAGAGAAGCTTCCCAACTTTTAGAAACAGGATGCTGAGGTTACAAGGAAATTCTCCTAGTCCAGGCATCAAGGTTGGAAAAATTACTTAAGGAGGACAGGAAAAGGGTTTGTTTTTTTTTTAATATGCCCAGTTACTAAGGTCTGAAACATCAGTCCATTCAAGCTGAAAAAATTCCTGTGAGCTTCTCTCAGAGCACATTAAAGAGCCACTGCAAGGCCTCTCTTTGGGTTCAAAGCAGTTTAAGAGCAGAAGCAGAGGGGAGGCTCTGCCCCTGCCTGCTTGATCTTCAGACCTTTGCAGTCAGATGCCTCCCTGCCATCCTTCCCAAGGCTGGATCAGGAGGAGAATAGAATGTGACCAGAACTCATCTCATTGTTATGGTGACTCCCTATTATAGACTGAATGTTTGTGTTTCCCTCACCAAAATCAAATGTTGAAGCCCTGGTGGCCAGTGTGATGGTACTTGGAGGTAAGGCCTTGGGAGGTAATTAGGTTTCACTGGGTCATGAAGGGATTTCCCAGGTGGTGCTAGTCATAAAGAACCTGCCGTCCAAGGCAGGAGACGTGAATTCTATCCCTGGGTCAGGAAGATCCCCTGAAGGAGGGCATGGCAACCCACTCCAATATTCTTGCCTGGATAATCCCATGAACAGAGGAGCCTGGTAGGCTACAGTCCATAGTGTCATAAAGAGTTGGACACAACTGAAGCAACTTATCACAGAAGCCATGAGGGTAGGACCCTCAAAAGGCAATCAGAGTCCTTATAAGAAGACAGGAAAGCGCTCTCATGTCCTCTCTCTCTGTCTTTGCCATGTGAAAAGGCAGCCATCTCCAAGCTAGGAAGAAGGGTTTTGCCAGGATTCTAATATGCCAGCACCTTGATCCTGGATTTCCCAGCCTCCAAAACAGTGAGACATAAATGTCTTTCCTTTAAGCCACCCAGTCTATGGTATTTTGTTATCACAGTCTGAGCTAAAACCCTTCTCATCCACAAAATGTGGCTTGTGCTGTGACAATCAGCAAAGTGATTAACAAATCTGCAGAGTGCAGTTTGGCAAGAAAAAAATTCTATGGGTCAAAATTTTTCTCCAAAACATAGAGCTGGCTCACAAAAATGCATCATTCAGCTTGGTAAGCCCTAAACTCCCTGGCTCTCTTCATGGAAAAGCCAATTTCAAGCTATCCCAAGAGAGGCAGGTGACATCAAGCTCCTTCTCTGTTCCCCAAACCTGGCTGCACCAAGAACTGTGGGCACAGAAATGGAGCAGAAAGACGCTTTCCTGTTCTCCTGACTGCTTTTCCATGGACTGGAGGGACTCACTCAGCAGGCACCAGTGGGTCAGAAAAGGCTGCACTTCTCAGTCAGTTGGGCTTGGGCTGGAATCTCTGCTGCACCACCAACTCATTGTATGACCTTGAGTAGATTATCAAAACTCTCTGAGACACAGACTCTTCTTGAGACACAGACTCTTCATTAATGAGGAGATGGTAATAATTCCTACTTCATGGGAAGTTTAAGAAGATGAATAAAATACCTATATAAGCCCACCTAGCACAGCAGCCAGCCAGCTTCCTTCCCAGGGCCACTCCCTCCTGGCCTCAACATGGTTTAGAAGTCCCCAGAATCAGTGCAGCATCTCAACCTGTATTATCAACCCTCACTCTTTCCCAGGCTATATCTGAATGACTCAGGGTTTGAGGCTTTGTGGCAGAAATCTAGTGGCAGAACTAAGAACCTTGATAGCCAGCCTCCCCGCAAGGAGGAAGAACCTAATGTTCATGGTGGGGCAATCAAGAAGATTGGAAAAGACCCAGATGCTGGGGAAGATTGAAGGCAGGAGGAGAAGGGGACGACAGAGGATGAGATGGTTGGATGGCATCACCAACTCAGCGAACATGAGTCTGAGCAAGCAGCAGGAGTTGGTGATGGATAGGGAAGCCTCGCATGCAGTAGTCTATAGGGTCGCAAGGAGTCGGACGTGACTGAACTGACCTGAATCAAGATGTGCTGGCCTCAATCCACCTGAGGTTTCGTTCTGGAGAAAGTAGCATGAACATATACCACACTGAAGGGGAACAGAGTTGACCAAAGTAACTGACAACGACAACAACAAAAAAGCCTCAAGCTTATTTTTTCTAGCTTCAAAACAGAAAGTTAAATATAGGTGAATCATTTCTGCAAATTAGAGCTTAAAGTTAGTACTTTGCTTTCTCCCCACTGAGACTGTTGAGAAGTGTGGGCCCGTGGTATCAGCTTCATGCTGGAAATAAACCTGACCTAATCTATTCATAACCCAGCTCTGAATCTCTTCCCCTCAGAACTTTCAGCAATAAAATAGTAATAATAATAAAACCAGGGAGAGAAGGGTGAAGCAATTCAACTTATTTCATTATCTTGGATTTTACACGTCTTGTTTGCTAGCTTGGTAAGGGATGCTATAATCTTTTATGATATCAACATCCTTTTTTATTGCACTAGATGGTAGGGGAATTGCCCCCAAATTAATAAAAACCATATGCTGGATTTTGATTAGAGATCACTTTGGAATAATGGTTGATCTGGCTTGGGAATGAGAATAACCTTCCCTCCCTCCTTTTCTTTTTTAATCACATGCCTTTCACGGCCCCTCTTGCCTCCTTCCCACCCCCTCTTGCCTCCTTCCCACCCCCACTTTTGCCTTTATCTGCAAAACCAGGGTAATGAAAAGGTCTTATAAATCTCTGGTGTATATATTTGTTACCAAAAATTTCACTGTAATCTGAGCTATCGGCCTATCCAATGCTGTCTCGTCTCTATCACACCAGGGATAGTAATAGCGGCCCTTGGTGGTTGTGTCTGATATATGTGATGAGATTAGTCCTCTGAGAATGTGACGTGTGCCATTGGTAGGGACCCCATTGATTCCTCAAATCTCTAGAGAAAATGGGAAAATTCTGTTGCATTAAGAACAAACATCCCTGGCTAACATAACCTATTCTCCAAGCAATATGAAGTCACCCATTTTGCCAGCATTTTGGAGGCTGTTCTCAGTCTGACAATGTTTCTTTTCAACAACATGAGTAATTGGAATCTAAAAATAGCCAAAGTGAAAAGGAAAGTGAAGTCGCTCAATTGTGTCCGACTCTTTGCAACCCCATGGACTGTAGCCTACCAGTCTCCTCTGTCCATGGGATTTTCCAGGCAATAGTACTGGAGTGGGTTGCCATTTCCTTCTCCAGGGGATCTTCCCGACCCAGGGAACGAACCCAGGTTTCCCGCATTGTAGACAGACGCTTTACTGTCTGAGCCACCAGGGAAGTCCAAAAATAGCCAAGATGGTCCATATTTGAAAATTCATTTCTTTATTCTCTACTTCAGAGTATAGGACAACTATGGAATACATAAAGATAACTGGGAAACCTGTTAAAACCGATGGATCCAAGGCCTGTTTCCAAAAATGTAGTTTCATGAGGTTTGAAGCTGGACCCAGGTATCTGCATTTTTAACATGTACAGAAGGTAATTCTGACATAGATGGTCTACAGACCACCCATGAAGAAACACTGTCCTTACAGGGACCTTCCAAATATCTTAATTGTGTTGAAGAGCTTTGGAATAAAAATGCACTAGGTATAAACCCTAACTTTGCCATTTACTAACTCTGTGATATTGGCTACATATTTAGCTAACTACTGTTAGCCTCAGTTCTCTCTTCAAGAGAATAAAGATAATAATATCCATATCATAGTGTTGTTGTAAGGATTAAGTGAAATACTATATACACAATGCTAAGCGCTGGGCCTGGTGATTATAAACATTCTGCAAAGAGCTATTCCTAAGGGGAAATATTTCAAGGGGAGCCATCAAAGAGTTAGTGCTGTCTTATTGATAAGTTGATTTTCTACCACAAAAACTATGGAAATAAATCAAGAGGAATATGGGTCTTGGAAAGACTAGTGGTAGAGATTTGAAGAAAATGCAGGTTAACAAATTATAAAAGAATAAAAGTAAAAATGTGAAAGGTGAATGGAGGTATATAAACTTCACAACTCTCTTCAGTCGTAAGCTGGATAGTTGTACCATGTTAGATGGAAGTGTGGCTTAGCTGATGTTTTAATTTGGAGATTACGTGTGATTTAAGGAGTCATGTATCCATGCCAAGTTGACAAGAAGTAAACTACGATATTATAGTAACTTTTTAACGCATCAACTTGGTTTAGCTACAGTCCCCAATTAGCTCAATCAAATGCTAATCTAGGGGCTGCTGTATAGTGATTTTATAAATATTATTAAAGTCCCTAATCAGTTGACCTTAATTAGGGAGAGTGTCCTGGTGGGCCTGGATTAATCAGTTGCTGCTAAGTCACTTCAGTCATGTCTGACTCTGTGCAACCCCATAGACGGCAGCCCACCAGGCTCCTCTGTCCCTGAGCGTCTCCAGACAAGAATACTGGAGTAGGTTGCCATTTCCTTCTCCAGTGTATGCATGCATGCTAAGTCGCTTCAGTCATGTCCAACTCTTTGCAACCCCATGGACTGTCACCTGCCAGGCTCCTCCATCCGTGGAATTCTTCAGGCAAGAATACTGTCATGGGTTGCCATTTCCTTCTCCAGGAGATCTTCCCAACCCAGGGGTTGAACCTAGGTCTCCTGCATTGCAGGCAGACTCTTTACCATCTGAGCCACAAGGGAAGCTAAGCTAATACCCTGTACTAAATCTATATCTCTATATCTACACATATATGTTACATATCAATATACCTACATATATAGTCCATACATCTAAGTCAATCCATATAAATAAAATCTGTCCTTCTGTCTGTCTATCTCCCTTCCTACCTATCATCTTCTACTGGCTGTTTCTCTGGATGGACCTGCCCGATACAACTCTTTGCCAGGTTCATGTTACAGAAATTGGATCTAAAGTAGAATTAAATTATATGACTTGTAAATAGACACCCCTCCTCCTCCTTGTCAATGTCTAACAGAAGAGATGAGAAATGTCTCTTTTGCCTTTTAAGTGCTTAATTTTTTTAAAAATGGTTTTACAGAACAACAGCTGGGAATTCTATGATAAGTACTAAGGAAATAACAAGTGTCTTGATTTTTTGTTTATCTCTCTCTCTCTCAGTAATCCAAAGAGATTTGCAGATTTTATCCTAATACAACTCTGGAAATATCTCCATCAGCGTGTTAAGGGCAGGTGTGATTAGTCTCATCTTAGAGATAAAGAAACTAGAGAGGAAAGAAGGGACCAGCCTTTCTCAAGTTGACTCAGCAAGTCAGCAGGTGAAACCCAACAAAACCAGGGAAATTAATTGCCAAACTTTCAAGCCTTGCTTGCCACCTGATTTGTGAAGGTAAAGTAAAAAAAAAAAAAGAAAGAAAGAAAGAAATGGAGGGAGGGATGGGGGGAGGGAGAGGATAAAAAAGTACGTCACTTTGTTGGAGGAAGCAATGTTAGAAAGAAGTCACTCATAGATAAAGGATTTTAAAGAGAGAAATCCAACAGGCTATCATTAAAATGTATTTTGGAGGAATGTAGTTGCTCAAAAGAGAAATTTCCAGTGCATTGTGGAGTTTTCTTTAGAGTGTTGACATCTTATTACAATCACGCTTCCATTTGTTTTCCTAAAATGCATAGGGAAAAACATCTCAACACCAAAATGTTGAGCATAAATTATAGGTGAACGTATCTTGATTTTGCTTCTGCCTTTTCTCAGTTTCTCTATTGAATACATATGTGTTACTTGTATTTTTTCAAAGAGTTAAACAAATGTTCTATTTTCTTGTGATGCTTATTGCTCTATTGAGATTCAAAGAAAGAGCAATTGGACATAGGGACCAAACACTTCAGCTGCTCAGTGGGCCCATGTCTCAGCTGTGAGCGTGATAGATGCCAATTCCTGGGTTGCCCCCACCCCTCACCCTCCAGACCTGCGGACTGAAGAGAGCTGGAAACAGCCTCAGAATCTACAAGCTCTCAAAGTGATTCTTTTATAACCAATCCAGGGACACCTTGAAAAACACTCTGATATGCCTTACTCCCTATCGAGAAGATATCTCTTCTAAAGGTTACAAAATGCTCAGTGTGTTGAAATTGGATAAATGTGGGAAAACCAAGTGCCACCTTGGTCTGCCTCCAAACAACTGAAAGCATTTTTAACAATTCTGAATAAAACGTGCCCTCACAGCTGCGGCCTCAAGCCCCAACTCCTCACTTCTGTACCTCTACGTTTGTGCCAAGCACATTTTGCCATCCAAAGAGTGGCCCAGAGCCACTCTTATTACAGCAGCATTACCTGGGAACTTGTTAGAAATGCAGACTATCCAATGGCACCCTAGACCTAAAGAGTCAGAACCTACATTTTAACAGAATTTCAGAAGTATTGGAGGAAAACCTAGAGCCACTGGAAATGAGGGCCACCGTCCCCACTTACACACTCTCCAGACAGTCCCCTACTCAGACCCCCGTGGACAGACTCTAAACAAGCACAGCACATTCTCCTTGACCGCCAAAGTGCACGCCTGCAGGAGCCGGACCTTGGCCTGGGGTTCAGAGGCCTGCTCAAGGGCATCCTTCCTGTGTTAGATGTGCTTGTTGTCTGTCTCATGCCAGCGGCTTCCTCCGATGGTCTCCCTCACCCGACCAGCCTAGGAGCTCTTGGGAGTGAGGTCCTGTGACTAAGCAGCCTCCGTCCATTCATTTCCTTAGCCCCCTCATTCCCGCCTTCTAGAAAAACTCAGACAGTTTAAGTCATCCTTACCATCATATTAATAAACGTGGCAGTGTGAGGGCAGAAACACAGGAAAAGACCAAGACGAGAAGGAAAAACAAAAGCCAACACCACACACGAATACAGCACACACAGAGACTAGTCTCTGCAAAGCCGGATATTTCTCTTCCTTGCCTAGCAGGATATGGCATCTCCGGCATTTTTTTCTTCCTATTTGTGCTCTTTTCTCTTTTCCTTTTTAAATAGACACATTTCAAATGTCAGTGGGTGATAGTGGGGCCAAGTCAAATTGGATTCAGGAGACCAAATAGCAAAAGGGTTTGATCTCTGCAGCTGCGTCTTCAAGGAAGACTCCAGGAGAGGGACCAGTGGGGGTGAGCGGCCGATAAGCTCAAGTGGGCATTCATTGTGCTAACTGGGGCTCCCTCTCAGTTTAACCTTTATTTACAGACTTGAACTGAAACTGTCGGCTTGAAAAGAAAAGTAGTCTTTCCCTCTCTTCCCCTCCTCCCCTCCCCCTATCCCCAGAGGGGATGGAAAAGAATCAAGGCAGAGGTTAAGTGATAGAGACAATGAAAAAGGAGGGATTTCTTATCTAAAATCTGAGTGACTGACAGTGAGTGGCAGCTCTATGGCCAGTTTTCGTGTTTTTTTTTTTTTTTTTTTACACCTTCCTCCAGAAACCCCAAGAGAGAGACTTAGTTATATTGGTCCCCACCTTTCCAAGTCAGCTAAATGGAAAATTAGACTCCAAACATGTCCCTACCCCAAAGGGACCAGGGCTAATCAGATATCCTCTCAGAGGGACTGCACGTCCAGGGACATTTCATATTTTAGGCAAGTAATTCAGACTTACTTTCCTAATGCCTTACTGAATCTTGTCATCACAGCAGCCAAGTAAAAATTATATCTGTGTGCCATGTGGAGCTGTAAATCCTGAGGCTGCATTCTCAGTCATTCCATATTTCAAGACGGGGAAGCTTATTTCTACAAGGCCGTTAATAACTGAAGTGACTGGGTAAGGAAGGGGAAAGTTTGTGTCTGCCGTTGGCACCCTCACAGATCTGTCCTGGGGACGGGAGGGGAGCTTATGGGGCACCCTCTTTTCATGGAACTTGCAGCTGGAACTGTTCTGTGATCCAGCAGAATGTCCAGGGAAGGAGGCCCCAGTATTCCTGTCTGAATGGAGACAGGAGGTGCTTCTTTGTTTTCTACGAGAGACTGAATGGCCTTTCAGTTTTAAAATAACCCTGGGAATCAATGAGGTTTGCCCGAGGGCAGTTGGAGCTTGAGGATGGGAAGTGGACCCCCAGGCCAGGGCATGTAACACGGATGGAGTTGAAGACACTGGAGAAAAGCTAAGCATCTGGAGAAAAGGCTAAGACTCCAGCCAGATTCTGGACAAAAAGGAATGTCTGGTGTGACCCAGGCAAGCCTTTCCCAGATCCCATAGGAAAACTGGAAACCAAGATGGACTCTCCCATGGTCCCCCATACCCCCCATCCCCATGATTCACAGTGCTGAAGCCTCAGAATGGCCCAATGTTATAACAGGAGAGGATAAGAAAGAAGACAAAAGGAGGGAAATGATGGAAGGGATGGGGGTGGGGAGGGCGGAGAAGATAGAGAAGCAGCAGAAGAAAATAAAGAGAGAAAAAAATCTATTTAACCTGGGGCTTTCCAGTTTTATTAGACTATGAAGTCATTTTCCCCTCATTATTTCTGTTATCATTACACTGATTTATGTGGGGTTCACATGAGTGTCCCTAAGGGACCATATTTGGGGAATTAATTCTACATCTTATCAACATTTTTTCCTTTTATTCTAAAATGTATAAAAACTATAGTGTATAGTGTATACTATACAACTACAGTGTATACTAAAAACTATAGTATAAAAACTATGTATCAATTTATTTGAAGCAGAATCTGCCTGCTTGAGTGTGTACCTTTAGTTCACTTAGCTCATATTCTCACAACAATGTGTTAGATTTTCCCATAACAACTGCTCAGTTAAATATCAAGTACTGACCAGTTTGGGTTACTCAGGTGGCCCTAGCAGTAAAGAACCCACTTGCCAATGCAGATGTCAGAGCCTTGGGTTCGATCTCTGGGTTGGGAAGATCCCCTAGAGAAGGGCATGGCAGCCCACTCCAGTATTCTTGCCTGGAGAATCCCATGGACACAGGAGCCTGGTGGGCTACTGTCCATAGGGTCGCAAAGACACAACTGAAGTGTCTTAGCACGCATGCATGACCAGTTTACATTAGAGTGTGAAACACATAATTCACATTAAGGTATAATACATATTAATTAATGTTTCTGCATGCTCCTTTTATTCTGTGTGTGGGCTCTTTTCAGGGTTAAGTATTTAATTAATTAAAGCTTTCTGTACAGACTAGAGGTGTTCCCCTTGAAATGTTTGCTTAGTCAGGGATAGCAGACCCGGCAGCTCCGGCCTAGTATCTCTCACCCTCAAGCTGTGTGACCTTTGACAAGTCCATTAGCCTCTCTGGGCCTCAATTCCTTCAGTGGTAGGATGAGAGTATTGAACCAGATAATCTCTGAGGCCTATTCAGTGTCAACATTTATATTTCAAACCCTCCTCATAGCAAACCTCACTAACCATTACTGCCTCTCTATGATCTAAATATTAGACTTGTAAAATGTGAACCGATTTAATTTACTAAAAGCCTTTAATCAAGACCAAAACCTTTTACTTAAACAATTAGAAAACAATTAGCTTGGGAAATAGAAACAATTTTAATTTGCTAAATGGGCTTCCTCCCTCCTAATAGATATGGATAAGACCCTAACTAATGCTTCTGACCACATGGAAACCACACGGGCATCGCGGAGGCTGTGGGCAGAGGCACGGGCTGGCTCGATTTTCTATTAGGGAAGTGAAAGGTGCTCACATTAACCTCAGTTGTCTTGCCGTGATTCATGTTTAAACATATACCTAATGTTTGTGGGCCTTAGTGCTCCCTAATCATTGATCTGTCTTGATGCTTAAGTGCAGACGGATCTTGCACAAGCCCGAGACCATGCACACCTTTGTCATCAAGTCTCTCAAACCAACATGAATTGCTGTGCCTCTTCTCAAGACCAAACCCGTCCAACATGCTTCCAAGCACATTGCTATATGCAAGAAGAGCCTCCTTAATTAATGAAATGTGAGAGCATCTGGCCCCAAATTCCAGTAAATTTCAGCTAGAAAACTGCTTGATTACACAGTGCTCAAAGGGATCAATCAATAGGCAACCCTTCCATTTTTACCACTACACAATCGCAGTAATAGAGACCACACTTCATAAACTACTCTTATTTAACAGAAAGTAATTTCTTGTTCTATTCATAACACAAAATGGAGCAGTCTCCATTTTAGGAGTTAATTCAGGCTAGTTCCTCTCATTTTTTTGTTTCTTTACCCTCACCCTCTTTGAAATACACTTAATCTTGGGCAAGTCATTCTGTCCCTCTAAGCCTCTGTTTCCAATTAGAAAGCAAATCAAGGATTGCACCATCTCCATTTTAGAAGTTCTTTTAGTTTTTATTTTGTTTTCCCTTGCTGTTGCTGCTGCTGCTAAGTCACTTCAGTCGTGTCAGACTCTGTGGGACCCCATAGACGGCAGCCCACCAGGCTCCCCTTTCCCTGGGATTCTCCAGGCAAGGACACTGGAGTGGGTTGCCATTTCCTTCACCAATGCATGAAAGTGAAAAGTGAAAGTGAAGTCATTCAGTCGTGTCCAACTCTTAGCGACCCCATGGACTGTAGCCCACCAGGCTCCTCCGTCCATGGGATTTTCCAGGCAAGAGTACTGGAGTGGGGTGCCATTGCCTTCTCCGTTGTTTTCCCTTACCGTCTCAAAATACACATCTTTTGTTATTTTGGGCAAGTTTCTCACCAATCTGGGCCTTAGTTTTCTCTTTGGTAGAATGAGGAGATAGATGCTCTGTGGTCTCTCCAGCTGTATAGAGCAGAGGGTGATGGGGTGATTTCTCACGCAAACATGGTGAACTAGGGAACCAGCTTGTTCTTTTGTCTCTCCTTTTACATTACTTTTCTGCTCATTTCTAACTTCTATGTTCTCCTCTTTTTTCCTCCTCCCTGGCCTACATCTCAGATTCAGTCCAAGGAGGGCTAAGAACACTCATATGTGAAGAGCAGCTCTATAATTCACCAGGCATACGGCCTGAAGCAGATCTCTGAGGCCCTTTGAACCAGTTTCCAAGTTCATAAAATGTAATGATCACAGGAGCACCTAGCTCACAGAACTGTTGGAAGGATTCAGTGGCTGAGCTCATGTGAAGTAGTTAAAACAGTGTCCAGTTCCATAAATGTTGGCTTCTGTCATTCAGTTTGGACTAGATTGTTGGATTGGCTATTGTGAAGTCAATCTGCATGAGCAGGAGGATAGGAGAACTTCTGGTTGAGGGGAGGTTTGAGGGAGCGTGGGAAGTGGGGGGAGGGGGGCCCCTGGGGTGGGAAGGTCACCCAAGTGTCTGTGTCTGGAGTTAGCCCCTCAGTCAACCTCACAGAGGCCCATGGAAAGAGAGGATGCAGCCAGTAATGGAATGTGAGGGCACATAGAGCTCCTCTGAGACAAAGCATGACCCAGAGTGAGCAAGAAGTCTTCTTGACACTTCTATACAGAACACACAACTGCTTTGTGCAGTGAGGCCTGAAGAGAACCCAACAGACCCTGGACATCACAAGGATGGGAACTTGAGGAGCTCCCTGAGACAAAGCATGACCCAATTGAGAAGTCTTCCTGACACTTCTATACAGACCATGCAATCGCACCTGTGCAGTGAGTCCTAAAGAGAACCCAACAGACCCTGGACACCACCAGGAGGAGAACTTGAGGGGCACCTTGAGAGAATTCCATCAGGACAGATATCAGCTTTCCCTTGGGGGACACCAGCCCCCTGGGTGATCCTGAGGAATTATATAAGCTGGGATATCACGGAAGCAGACGCTGCATGTACATGAGCCAAGGGTGAGAGGAAGAGAGATGCCCCTTGATGTCTCTCTGACTTTCAGGGAGGGCAATTTTGGATAAGACAGGAGTCCTCACATGCAGGTAAGGGAACATGGGTCAGGGAAACTGGGACCCATAGATGCGCACGCATCCATGAGAACAGGAGAATGTCAAGTAGCACTCGTATAAGATGGCTGTTCCCGAGCTAGACGTACATCAGCACGTGAACTACATACCAACTGTAGCTAGCCTCCACTACCAGAACCACCACTCCCATCTTTTCTGAACCAACCTTCAGGATACCCGATGGAAATGACAGCATGATCACTTATAAAGCCAACTGAAAAACGTGACTTGAAACTGCAGCCAAGGACTTCCCGGGTGGTACAGAAGATAAGAATCTGCCTGCCAAGGCAGGGAATATGGGTTCAATCCCTGGTCCGTGAAGACTGCACACACTCCAGGCAACTAAAGCACACATGCTACAGCTACTGAAGCCTGCACACTTAGAGCCCATGTTCCACAAGGAGAGAAACCACAACAGTGAGAAGCCTCTCCGCAACTAGACAAAGCTGGCACGCCGCACCCAAAACCCAGCGCAGCACTCCCCTACCCCCGCCAAAAAAAGAAAGAAACTGCAGCCATTTCCACTCACTAAACTGTCAGCCCTGCTGGGTGCAGACAGTGATGGGCAACCTACCTGACTGGTCTCCTCTAGGGAGAACCCTCACCTCTGGGTTAGAACAGAGACATTAGGGATCTTCCTGTAGCTAAGCACATCTAAAGATGGAGGGGCTGAGCTGGGCATACCTGGGTCCTTCTCCCAAAGTTACCAAGTCAGGGGAAGGAGAGATGCACGGACTGTTACTTGAAACTTTCTCCACATAGAAACACAAAAGTGGGGAGATGCGGTGTCCACCTTAACTACCTTACCTGCAGTCACAGATTCAAATACTTTCCCATAGTGTGGCTATGTGAACGTAAGAGTGTAAGGAGATCAAGGGCAGCAGTGGGCACATGTAGGGTCTGGGAGAAGAGGGGGCGGGGCCAGAAGTTGTGTTTAGAAAGCAGGAGCACCCACCACCCCACCCAAGGTAGTGCCCCTACTCATCTCTGGCCAGTTGTAGAACCAGCAACAGGCTGGGCTTCTGAATGAGGATTCTTTTTTAAACAATGAAACTTCTTGATTGTTCAATGATGACACAGAATTCAGCTTCACATGGTCCATCTGAGAGCTGCCAGCTTGTGGCCTACTTTATAGTAATAAGGTAATGGCCTGGGAAAGGATGAATTTCAGGAAAAATGGAAAACCAAACCTGAAGGCATTTGCTCTCTCTAGTAAGAGCAGAAGAGAAAGGAGGGCTATTTCCTCCATAATAAACAGGAAGAGCCAGGGCACTGGGACCCAAAGACAGGGTCTCACTGGTACTCCCAAGTCTGGGGCATCTGAGAGACTGCTTTGTGGCCCCAGTGGGAGGATTATAGCCCTTGATCCACAAATATGGGAGGATGAAAGGCTCCCATCCAGGAAAAAGGGAGATCCTGCCAGAATCCGCCTTGTTCTCCAAGACCACGCCCTCTACTGTTCTCAGTCCCTTCAAATGCCTAAGGAGAGGCAAACCCAGCCGCCAAGTGAGTCACCCAGTCTGGGAGGACGACTTTCTTCCGTCCTCGCTTCCCTTTGGCTCCCTTCCCCTCAGTAATTGTTTCCAGGGCCGGCGCTGGGGGCAGACACCATCCGAAAGGCCTGCTCTGTTCCTCCCTCCCCCTCTTGAATGGGCCTCACAGGCTGCCCTGTGTTGCTAGTGCCCATTCATCTGGAACTAGCTGTTCACAGCCCCAGCTAAAAAGGCCTTTCATCCACTCATTATTCCTCCACCAAAGCCTCAAACGGGAGGAGACTTCAAAGTATGAGGGCCAAGCTTGATTTCCAGTCTGCGGCAGCTCTCCCGCAAGCAAAGGTGGGGGAAAGGCAGCCCACCGTCCACTGGTTCTACCTGGTCCGGCAGAGTTGTCATCTGTCCCTAGTAACAATCAGCTGGGTCCCCTCCCCTTTTGGACCCTCCCATTGTTGTGTCTCTTAGAGAAACAAAGGCTTCAGAGGAAGGCTCTCCCACAGTTCTGAGCCACCCCCTTGCTTGTTGAGTATCACTTCTGCCAGCAGAAGCTGAAATGCTCCGCCTTGGGGTGCCCAGTGAGTTGTGTCTTGAAACAAGAGGCCCCTGACACAGCTCCTGGATTTCTCCCTCTTGTCCTCCTCTTCTTCCTCTGATTTCATTCCTGATCAGAATCATATTTCTAAAATGAGGCCCTGAGTAGCAAGTGGAATGGCACAGTGGCCATTTCCCCATCGTGATTTTAAAGGTCATGCCAAAGCCAACTAGTCTTTTTTTTTTCTAGTTATTAAATTGAGGTTGGGATGTACTTTTGTAGTTTATGGGTCTTTGAGCATTTGTTGTATGATCCTCAAGTCCCAATAGACCCAAACGTAAACCTAGGCTTCTTCCTTCCTGACCATTGCCACCTCATTTTCTTGAGTGAGACACACCCAAGCTGGTTGGGGAATATTCCTAGACAGAAACATTCTTAGTCTGCCAACCGCCTATACCAAACATTAATGAAAAGTCTTGTGAAGCTTTGAGCAGGGGCCTACAGGCTGTCCACTGACTGACCTTAGGCGTGGTGGAATCTTCAGCAACCAATATCTGACCTGTTTGGTAAACTGAGACTTGAAGGTAGCCAGTCACTTAACAGAAATTTACTACGTGCTTCATGAGCCAACTACAGGCTAGAACACAGACTTTGGACTTCTTTCATATATTTGTCTCTACCTCGAACCCACCCCACCCCCCATCCTAAATCTAGCCCTTAGAATTTCTACTTGGGCATACCCACTGACCTTGAATTATATGGCCCTCCCTTGCCACAGAACAGTTCCTATATACTTCTGCTGCTGCTGCTGCTGCTGCTAAGTCGCTTCAGTCGTGTCCGACTCCGTGCGACCCCATAGACGGCAGCCCACCAGGCTCCCCCGTCCCTGGGATTCTCCAGGCAAGAGCACCGGAGTGGGTTGCCATTGCCTTCTCCAATGCGTGAAAGTGAAGTCACTCAGCCGTGTCCGACCCCCAGAGACCCCATGGACTGCAGCCCTTCAGGCTCCTCCGTCCATGGGATTTTCCAGGCAAGAGTACTGAAGTGGGGTGCCATTGCCTTCTCTAGCACAAGCTAAAAATGCCCCAAGTCCTGAGGACATTCAGCACTATTACTCTCTGCCCAGGCTTTAACCACCGGTGCTTCTCCATTAAAGGCAGCAGTTCTGTCCCCAGGCATCCAGCCAGGCCCACAGTGAAGGGAGGGTCCTCACGTCCCCATCTACTTCTATTGCCTTTTCTCTCACACCAGTTTGGATGATTTGACTTGAGGAAACAACTCTATAAAAAGGGGTGAGGATTCAACCCTTAGCTCCAAGACTTAAACTGATGAGTGCCTCGTGCATTTCATGAGCTGGCAATCAGTCCCCTTCAGCTTTTCAGTGAGTGTGTCCAAGCCAGTCTAAACCATTGTTTGATAAGTTTAGAGCTTAGACTTATGAGTGGGAGGGACTAGAGTCTATGTTCTCAAATGGTATGGGAATTGAGTGTTCAGCTCAGAGATGCATTTGGGAGGGACCCTCAAAATCACCAGATATACACTGCACAATGTTGTGATAATTTTATTCAAAGACTTATTCTTGGAAAAGTAGTTCATTAATAGAGATATTACAGGTTTAGAATGCAAGATGCTTCATGAGTTGTTAAGCTAGAATTTGAGTCTTGACCAAAAAAAAAATTATAGGCCAATATCTTTGATGAAGATAGATGCAAAAATTCTCAACAAAATATTAGCAAACCAAACCCAATGACACATAAGATCATATATCACAACCAAGTGGGATTCACCCCAAGGATGGTTCAACATACACAAATCAATGTGATATACCACATCAACAAAAAAGACCAAAACACACGATCATCTCAATAGATGCAGAAAAACCATTTGACAAAAATTCAACATCCACTCATGGTAAAAATTCTTACCAAAGTAGGTATAGTGTAGTACTATTAGTCACTCAATAGGGTCCAACTCTATGTGACCCCATCGACTGCAGCCAACAGGTTCCTTGCATGGAATTCTCCAGGCAAGAATACTGAAGTGGGTTGCCATTTCCTTCTCCAAAAGTAGGTATAGAGGGAACATATCTCAATATAGAAAGGCTATTTATGATGTACACAAATCGGTTGCATTTCTTTACACTAACAACAAAATATCAAAAAGGGAATGTAAAAAAAAAACTATTAAAATTGTGCCCCTCAAAATAAAGTACTTAGGGAATAAACTTGACCAAGCAGGGGAAAGGATGACATGCTAAGAACTATAAAACATTAATAAAGGAAACTGAAGATAATTCAAAGAAATGGGGAGATATCCCACGCTCTTGTGTTAGAAAAATTAATGTAATGTCATTAAACTGGTCACAATACTCAAAGCAATCTACAGATTTAATGTAATCCCCATAAAATTATCCATGTCATTTTTCATAGAACTAGAACAAATAATCCTAAAATTTATATAGAATCATAAAAGACCCAGAAGTGCCAAAGCAATCCTAAAGAAAAAAATGAAGAAGGAGGAATAAACCTGCCGGACTTCAGATAATACTGCAAAGGTACATCTATCAAATATAATGGTATTGGCACAAAAACAGGTGTATGGAACAGAATAGAGAGCCCAGAAATAAACCCATACACCTATGGCTAGTTACTCTTCAACAAATGAGGCAAGAATATACAATGAGAAAAAACAGTCTTTTTGCAAGTGGTGTCAGAAAACTTGGACAGTCATATGTAAGCCAATGAAGTTAGAACACACCTTCTCACCATACATAAAAATAAACTCAAAATGGCTTAAAGACTTAAACACAAGACATGACACCATAAAACTCCTAGAAGAGATCTAGGCAAAACATTCTGACGTAAATTGTATTGACACCAATGTTTTCTTAGGTCTCCCAAGGCCAAAGGGGGAAGAAAAAAAAAAAAACCCAAAACAAATGAGATCTAATCAAACACACAGCAAAGGAAGCTATAAACAAAATGGAAAGATAACCTACAGACTGAGAGAAAATATTTGCAAAGGATGCAATCGACAATGGCTTAATTTCCAAAATAAGTAAACAGCTCAAGCAGCTCAGTTATCAAAATAAAAATTTTTAAATGAACAGAAGATCTAAATAAACATTTCTCCAAAGAAGACATACAGATGGCTGAAAAGTACATGAAAACATTGCTAATTATTAGAGAAATGCAAATGTAAACTGCAATGAGGTACTACCTCACACTGATCAGAATGGCCATCATTAAAAACTCTACAAATAACAAATGCTGGAGAGGATGTGGAGAAATGGGAAGACTCTTTCACTGTTGATGAGAATGTAAGTTGGTACAGCCTCTGTGGAAAACACTATAGAGGCTTTTCAGAAAACTAAAAATAGAATTACCATATGGGCAATATGTCCAGACAAAACTACAGTTCAGAAGGATACACACATCCCTATGTTCATAGCAGCACCATTCATAATATCCAAGACATGGAAACAATCTTAGGGTTGTTCATATGTCCATCAACAGATGAATAAAGATATGGTACCTATATACATTATGATATTACTCAGCCATAAAAAAGAATCAAATGATGCCATTTACAGCAACATGGATGCAACTAGAGATTACCATATTAAGTGAAGTCAGTCAGAAAGAGAGACAAATGTCACATGATATCATTTATATGTGGAACTAAAATATGGCACAAATGAGCCTATCTATTAAAAAAAAAACAGACTTAGGAACATAGTGAACAGACTCAAGGTTGGCAAGGGGGAAGGGGCTGGGGGAGGCATGGAATGGGAGGTTGAGCTTAGCAAATGTAAGTTTTATATACAGCAGGAATAAACAACAAGGTCCTACTGTGTAGCACAGGGAGCTATATTCAATACCCTGTGAGAAACTATAACAGAAAACTATATTAAAAACTAGAATGTGTATAATGCATAACTGAATCACTTTGCTCTACAGTGGAAATGAACAAAACCTTATAAACAAACTATACTTCAGTTAAAATAAGTAATTCTCTAATTTAAAAAAAATAATAATTTGAATCTTGAAAGATATTTTCCTGCTTGGGGCAGAAGATCCAAGAAAAGCACTTGGACCCCCCAGGCCCACTCAGCTACTTTGCTAACCCTAGGGTTAGAAGTCTGGGAAAGCTTGATAATCAGGTTGATCACAGAAACCTGTCATCAGATTCTAAAAGTACCTCCTCCTCTTCTTTCCTGGGGCACTTATTCTTTCCAGAGGTGAGACAAAGACATTCCATGAGGTGAAAACTACTTCTCCCCATGTTCCTGTGGTCCCATCCAAACAAAGAGCCACCCAGATGAGACACCGTGAGAACTGTGCATTCAAGGACACATAAAGCCCTGGGTGGTGAGTCGCCAAGGTCGCTGGAACCAGACTTCTGCTCACCATCGTCTGACATCACTTCACAAGGAGCTACCACTTCTAGCTGTGTGACCTTGGGCATACCCCTTAATCTTGGCTGTGTCTCCGCTCCCTCATCAGCAGAATGGAGATAATGATAATAGAAAGCACCTCTTTTGGTTGTTAGAGGATTGCCTGAGTCTATAAAGTGCTGGGAGAAGTGCCTGGCATACATCAAGCTTTATAAAAGTGTTTTGATGACTAAACAAAAGTTAGTTTGGATCTGTTCCTTTCTCAAGATAGTTTAAATTTTTTAGTTACAATAAAAAGCCTGCCCTTACTTACTGCTCCCACAAGAATTTCTGCAGCAATTATTATATGGATGAATGGTAAAACAGGGTTCTTATTGCCTGTCACCATCAACACTTTTCCCTCTCCTTACAGGGTGGGGAATTTGCATGTTATCTTGTGCTAGTTACTCTAAGCAAAGCTAGCCTTATTAGCAAAAGAAAGATGTGTTTGCCATATAGATGCTTGTGATAGGCTTGAATAATGACCTCCGAAAGATGTCCACATCCTAATCCTCAGAACCTGTGAATATGTAACGTTATATGGTGGATGTGATGAAGTTAAGGAATTTGAGATGGGGAGATTATCCTGGATTATCCTGGTGGGCCCAGTGTAATCATCAGCATCTTTATACAAGGAAGGCAGGAGGTCAGAGAGGAGAGATGCTGCATTGCTGACCTTGAAGATGAAGGGAGGGACCACACATCAAAGAATGGTGGCAGGCTTTAGAAGCTGTCAAATGGTAAGAATTTTTCTGTCACTAAATTCTGAGCCATAGTTCTTGCTTATGTGAAATAACAATGACATGAAACCACTACAAAGTATATAAGAAAAAAAAAAAAGAAGAAGCTGTCAAATGCCAGGAAACAAATTCTCCCCTGAAGTCTTTAGAAGGAACGCAGCCTGATTTGAGACTTCTGACCTCCAGAACTAGAAGATAATAAATTTGTGTTGCTTTAATATACTAATTTTGCATTTATTTTTACAGTAACAACTGGAAAATAATACAGTGTCCCAAACATTTTTTTCCAGATGGAACCTGGAAAGTTCAGAGGCCTTGACCTTGCAGCAAGGTGTCCAGAGTGAACTGTAGCAGAAGAGGCAAAAGAACTCAAGACAACTTTTTTTTAAAAAAAGAATGATTGGGCATCATCCTCTGGACTCTGCTTCATGATCAGCTAAGAACAAGCTCATTTACCATCTGGTCACGAATTGTACCTGCAGGTGTTTCCAAACGTAGCAGGAAATTTTTTCCTTAGAACATACTTGAAAAGTTCTCAGTTTTTTTTGTTGTGCCATTTTTCTCATTGTCGACTGTTGCCTAAATCTTTTCTTTACAATTTTACTTATTTATATAATAGCACTGACAATCACACAGCAGTGCTATCTTGTGCTATCTTGTCCCTCATAACAATGAATTTCCAAAGGGCCAACACCAAGTATTATTCTTGTTCTTACCTCCCCCACTCCCCATCCCATCAGGCCTAGACCATTTATTGAGCTCCTGTTATTGCTAGAGCTGTGCAGACACTTCCACTTACATTACTTCCCATAATCTCCACTATAAACTCAAGTGCTTTGTCCAGGGCCCTACAAATACTAAAGTGAGAGAATCCCAGCTCCATGCTCTTTCCAAACCATCACATTGAATTATAGCAAATGAGAGCACTGAAGTGCTCTCTGATTGGAGCCTTAGCTCTTTCGCTTATTACCAGATGTGCCAGTCTTGTCACCATTTGAGTGTCTGTTGTGTGTGTGTGTTAAATCACTTCAGTTGTGTCCAAATCTTTGCAACCCCATGGACCATAGCCCACGAGGCTCCTCTGTCTATGGGATTCTCTAGGCAAGGATACTGGAGTGGGTTGTCATGCCCTCCTTCAGGGTTGGGTTGCTGTTACTTCATCTCTAAAGCCTACCCTGTAGGCATTTCAAGCTCCTTCTGGGAGGGGCTGGAGGCACATCAGAGCTGGGAAACAGAGCTGGTTCCCACATACCCCCAAAGCAGCAATAGGTGTCTGAGGATAGCTGATGGAGCAAAGCTCTGAAGGGTGCTCTACCTTTTACCCAGTGAAGCCCAGTTCTGGTCCTCCTTCCCTGCCTTCTCCAAAAGGAGCCATTATCTGGCTGGAGAGGTTGGAGATTACTTCCTCCCTGGGAGCATCACTATGTCACCTACCCCAGTCTCCATGACTTTCATTTGGTGCAAATGCTGTTTCTCCCTCCCTCCACCTCCTCACCAGTATCTTGCTGCCAGAGACACATTCAGCAACAACTTAGAGAGCCTCACTGCAGGCAGGCAGAAAGCTAATGCCATATCTGACCCTTTCCTTCACCATAGTTCCGGACACTTATCCAGGCACTGAAGATTTGAAGATGAAAGGGCCATGCGACCTTCTTGTCTGAGATGAGCAAGCGGGTCCCTGTGCCTGAGAAACAGATATGCCAACTGTTTCCACTACTTCTCCAACCCAAGGATGAGGGAGAAAGAAAGCAGACCAGAGCAACCCCCAACCACAATTCCAGGAACCAGGAAAGAGTCTCAGCCACCTACCAAATTATCTAAAATGTAATTCAGGAAAGAACAGCCAGGATGGCAGAGGAGAAAGACCTCACCTCACCTTCTCTCATGGGCACATCAAAAATCACAACGCAGAACAGCCATTGGGGGAAAGACCAGAATTACCAGAAAAGATCTTTTACAACTGAAAACCTTAGGAAGAAACCACGAGACACAAAGCGGGGTGGACTTGAGAAATAATCAAATCCCATTACTGACTGTGGGGTGGCGACCCACAACAGGAGAGTAATTATATTGCAGAGATTTTCCCACAGGAGTGAGGGTTCTGAGCCCCATGTCACTCTCCCCAGCCCAGGACTCCTGCCCCGAGAAGATGAGCCCCCCAGAGCATTTGACTTTGAAGGTCAGTGTGGCCTAATTCCAGGAACCCCACAGGACTTGGGGAAATGGAGACTTCACTTTTAAAGGCACACACAAAATCTCATATGCACTGGGACCCAGGACAAAATTAGCAGTTTGATAGCAGCCAGTCCTACCTGCTGGTCTAGAAGTGTCTCCTGGAGATGCGAGGGCAGCCGCAGCTCATGCTGGGGCACTGGTGGCAGCCATATTTGGGAGCTCCTTCTTCAACATGGACACTGGCAGGTGCCAGATGGGCTCCTCCTTCTTGCTCATTAGCTCCAAATTAGCACCAAGACCTGGACTCGCTTAACAGCCTGTAGGCGCAGGTGCTGGGACGCCTCAGGCCAAAGAGCTATCTGGCTAGGGACACAGCCCCAGACACCAGCAGATGGGGAGTCTAAAGACCTCCTGAGTCCACAGTGTCCTCTAGACACGGCCCTGCCCATCAGAGGGCCCAGGACCCAGCTCCATGCCCCCAGGGGGCCAGCACCAGTCCCAGAATCCCTTGCACTTCCACTCTGCCCACTGGCGGGCCAACAAGATTTCAGGTAACCCCAGACCCCACACCCAGCTGTGTCAGGACCTGCCCCTCTCCACCAATGATCTGACACCAGCTCTTGGATCCCTGGGCCCTGCAGCCAGACTCCAGTACCTAGCTCTGGCTGCCAGTAGTCTGACACTAACCTCAGGCCCTGGCTTCACCCTCCTTGCTCATTAGTGCCAAATTAGCACCAACACCTGGCCCTGCTCAACAGCCTGTAGGTGCAGGTCCTGGGATGTCTTAGGCCAAACAACTAACTGGGTAGGGATATAGCCCAGGGTGTTGTGTAGGGAACAGCCCCAGAGTCTTCAGGACTGACTCCATCCATCAGTGAGCCAGCACTAGCCCTGGGGCCCCCTAGGGTTCTTCAAGCAGTCACCTCATAACCAGGCCCCACTAAACAGCAGCCAAAAGTATCTACACAAGGCAGGGCCTGGCAACCAACTGAGCTGGGGACCAACTATGCCTACAGAGCACCCACATAATCAGCCCACTACAACAGAAGGACTCACGCAGGCCTCTTAGGCAAATTCCTAGAGCGTACAGCTTGAGTGGTGAGAGGGGAGTACACTGCTTGGATGCACAGGCCATCTCTTACAGAAGACCACTTCTCCACGGTCAAAAAACACAACTAATCTACCACATACATAGCAACTTAGACAAAATACAGCAGCAGAGGAACATGTTCCAGATGAAGCAATAAGACAAAACCCCAGAAGAAAAACTAAGTTCAGTGGAGATAGGCAATCTACCCAAAAAAAGAGTTCAGAGTAATGACTGTAAAGATGATCGAAAAACTTGGTTGAGGGGGGGAAGTGGATGTACAGTTAGACATTTTTAACTAAGAGAAAATACAAAGAACAACCAAAGATGAATACAATAACTGAAATGAAAAATGCACAAGAAGAAATCCACAGCAGATGAAAGGATACAGAAGAGGTTCAGTGAGCTGGAAGACAGAGTAGTGGAGAACCCTGCCACAAAACAGAAAAAAAACAAAAAGAAACTTTTTAAATGAGGACAGTCTAAGAGACCTCTGAGACAACATGAAGTGCACTAATATTCGCATTATAGGGATACCAGAAGGAGAAGAGAGAGAGAGAAAGGGCCTGAGAAAATATTTGAAAAGAGTAGCTGAAAGCATCCTTAACCTGGGAAAGGAAACTTTCATCCAAGTCCAGGAAGCAGAGTCCCAAACAGGATTAACCCAAGGAGGAACACACCAAGATACACTGTGATTTAAAAACGACAAAAATTAAAGAGGGAATATTAAAAGCAGCAAGCAAAAGCAAAAGCTCCCATAAAGCTATCAGCTGATTTCTCAGCAGAAAGTCTGCAGGCAGGAAGGGAGTGGGACAATACATTTAAAATGATGAAAAGGAAAACTCTACAACCAAGAATACTCCACCCAGCAAGGCTCTCTTTCAGATCTGATGGAAAGATCAAAAGCTTTACAGACATAATTCAGGATTTTAAATTGTTTAGCTCTCTGGACATCGTAATATGAAATTCTTTGGCTTACTTTTTTGGACATTTTACTTTGAAACACATTCTCAGTTCTCATTACATGTGAATTAAAATAGAAGATTGCCTCTGCTATATCAGGCAGGTGATCCGTAGCTACTCATGAGCTTTACAAGGGCCGGCTGTAATCCCTTGGTTACAACTGCTGTAGCAGGAACAATACTGTCTGGCTCAGTGTTTCTCAGGGCTTGCCACATGTAGAATCACTTGGGAAGACTAAACCAATGCCCCGATCCCACCCTGACTAGCAAAATCAGAATCTCTGAGGCCAGGCATGGATGCATTAAAAAAAATTCCTCCACTGGTATTAATGGGCAGCCAGGATTGGAATTTCTGGTGAGGAGCTCAGAAAGGTATTTGCAATCTGAAAGGGTCGCATTATTCCTCACTAGTGGTAAAAAGAAAGACAAGTCACCTGAGCATTCTTCACCTTAGTTTATTCACCTGGGGGTCAATAAAAAGAGCAGCACTTTCCAATTATTTTTTTCATGTCATGGAACACAGAGAAAATAAAAATATGCATAAGAGCATCCCAGGAACTCCTGGAAAAGGAAATGGCTACCCACTCTAGTATTCTTGCCTGGAAAATCCCATGGACAGAGGAGCCTGGCAGGCTACAGTCCATGGGGTTGCAAAGAGTCAGACATAACTTAGTGACTAAACACCAACAACAGTCCCGGGAACTCCAGGAACCAATAGACAAATGAAGTGTGTGTGTGCGTATGTTAGTCACTCAGCCATGTCTGATTCTCTGCAATCCCATGGACTGCCAGAGGCCCACCAGGCTCCTCTGTTCGTGGAATTCTCCAGGCAAGAATACTGGAGTGAGTGGTTATTCCCTTCTTTAGAGGATCTTCCTGATTGAGGGATCAAACCTGTGTCTCCTGCATTGCAGGCAGACTTTTACAGTCTGAGCCACTAGGGAATGAAGGGAGGCGACTTTCTTGGGTCCTTCGACTCTCTCAAGGGCTGAAGGGGTCAATGGAGAAGGCAATGGCATCCCACTCCAGTACTCTTGCCTGGAAAATCCCATGGACAGAGGAGCCTGCAGTCCATGGGGTCGCTAGGAGCTGGATATGACTGAGCGACTTCACTTTCACTTTTCACTTTCATGCATTGCAAAAGGAAATGGCAACCCACTCCAGTGTTCTTGCCTGGAGAATCCCAGGGACGGGGAAGCCTGGTGGGCTGCCATCTATGGAGTCGCACAGAGTCGGACCCGACTGAAGCGACTTAGCAGCAGCAGCAGCAGCTACCACACTCTGTCTGCTTCAAGGCAAGCCCGTTGGAAGGCTTTGCAGAGAAGAGGAAGTAGGAGAGATTTTTACCGAGTCATCCTACCACGGATTGTTCAAGCTAAAAGGAAACCTAAAAAAATGATCTGTTCTAACTCCTTTATTTCAAAGAGAGGGAACTGAGGCTAGAGAGGTGGGATGACTCACTCAAAGAGTGTACCAGGTCTGTATGAAGGATTGCCTTTGGTCAAATCAAGCCCCTGGGCAGGAGTGCTATCCCCTTCCTTTGATCAGAGGGCGGTCACAAAACAATGCTTCCATGTCTTGTCAGGCGATCTGACTTACATCACCCTAGTTGATTCATCACATTGATTCATCGGCCCCACGCTCTCCTTGCAGCCCAGGAGGCTGGCTGAGGGACAACTGTCTTAAAGCACCGGTGCCTGTGCAGAATGACAGCAAGCAAGTTGCTTTGCTCTTTTCCTTTTCAATCTGAAAAGCTGCAGTCAATGAATGTGTGCAGAATTAAAGGCAGGAGTACGGGAACAGGGGTCTAACCGGAGAGCCACTCAAGACTAACAAGTCCATGGCTCAGCATGTTGAAATCCTTTGTCTAGCTGGAGGACTGTCTTCTCCCTTCAGGTTTATTTCAGTTGCAGAAGGGCTGGAGATTGGGGGAGCTGTTTGGGTCCTGACACTTGAACTGCTTCTGCACAGCTGATTTCTAACAAACCCTTGATTCTGGAAACACTGGTTGCCTGGTTTACATGTGACTCAGAACTCCCTGCCCCCAGTCACCCCCTCAATTCCATTTCCCCATGCTGCATGGCGATGAAAATCCAGAATGCAAAATAGAAAATGTGCTGGTGACAAAGAAAGGCCAAGAAGCCACTGGTTACACAGGCTTGGAAGTGGAAGCCAGGTGCTTCTCTCCAGTATGACGGCAGACTGTCTTTGAAACAGATGTCACCCACTCCTTCGTCATTCTCTTTGCGAAAGGGAGGTGCTGAGCTCCAGAATGGGAGACAATAGGCATTAATATCCATTGGAATGACAGCTGTTTATGACTCGCTTTGCTCAGGACACGTGTCCCCCAAGCAAAATGATTAGCGCTCCGGCAGAATACAATATTTGTGGATAATCAAAAGCGAATGGCGAATCGTTTGGGCTAATGGGAAGCAGGGTCCTCATCAGCCTTTCTGGAAGTTCTCACCAAGAATAAATAATAAAGTGAGCTCCTAGCAGTAGCCTCCTTCCTACTCATAACATAGTGGATTTGTTTAATGTGTCCTGGGAAAACTTACCTACCTCACCAGGGTGTTATGAGGATTAATTAATGTTTATAAAGTGCTTGGAATTCCACTGAAGAAATGTACCTTGTCGATGCAAATTATCATTCTACAGTACCTTTCATTCCAGAATCTCAAAGTGCTTCCCCAACAATTAATTAAGTCTCACTACAACCCTGTGAGGGAGGAGAGCATCCTTCTGCCCTTACTAATACAGCAGAGTTTCTGCACCTGAGTTGCAGAGTCTAATGTTCCAGTCGCCCTCCAGGAGGGAGAGAGACCCCATTAGCAAGCATCCCTAAGTGCTTCATAATACATGAGCTGCTAACAATGCGAGGCAAAGCACTATACCCAATTCTGATGGCCATAAGGACTTGTTTAATTTTGTTTGGTCCCTAATTGTCTGGGCTGCTTGTTTTATTTACATTTTTTTCTCCCTCTCTTGTAAAGCAATAAGGTGCTTGTCAGATGAGAGCCCAATTAGCAGCTGTAACAAGTTACAGTGTTCTGACTGTACCATCTAATCCTATTCCTTAGCATCTGCAATTCTAGTAACAGGTTGTACCTCTCTCCCACCGTACATACCCCAGAAGTTGACTTATCCTTTGCAAACATTTTAATGGGATTATTAACAGGATGGACAGTTAGATGCCACGTTAGCCATCTAGAAGCTGCAGGCTCGTCTAACACATGAACATCTCAAGCATGTACTGTAATTCCTTTTTCATTACAAGTGCAGTGATTCATACGCACAAATCTCTTGCATTGGCTCCTTTTAAAAGGAACCTGGAAATCGAGTGAGCATGTGTAGCATTCCAGTGAGTGCTGGAGACAAATCAAGCCTGCAGAGCCCTCACCAAAAGTGTTTTAAAACAGAACTTCTGGCATCAGATCTGGACAGGTTTTAAGTCAGGAATTTCCTCAGGAGGCCAACATTCTAGTCAAGAAAACGTGGGAGGAAAATCACGATTTCTACCTCTAATCCAATCTAAGGGGCTGAGTTGCTGTGTGATCTCAGAAACATTCCCAAAACTTGCATAAAACTCCCCATTGCTCTGATGTTCAGTTCAGAGTTGGAAGACCTGTGTTCTCAGATGAGTTGACCACTTATCAGTTATTTTTACCCTGGACAAGCCACTAACCTCCCCGAGGCCCCATTTCCTCATCTATAAAATGGGAATAATTATGTCTGTTTATGTACTCTTCATGTTGTTGTAAGGATGAGCTCTTTTTATGTGAAAGTGCTCTGTAAACCATGAAAAGTGCACAAATGTAAGTGGCTGCTAAGAGCAGGGAAGTCTTCATAAGAATTTCACAGCTATGTGATGACAAACTTGTTCATAACCATAAATCACACAGAGATAGGTATAGCATACTTACTATTATCCATGCTAAGCAGGCCTGATAAGGGAAATTGAAGAGTTCAAAGACTTGAAATCCTTGAGTATTGTCAGAAGGATTGTAGCATTTACTTTTCTGTTGATCTAGCTTCTTCCCCACTGCGCCACACCAACCACCCTTACCTCCTACTCTCTTAATTCTGTTGAGGATTCCTTCCCTACACTGTGTAGTCATACCAGCACTTTCATGAAAGAAGTCTTATCCACACCCTGCTAGGAAAGGGAGCAAATGACACAGGCTGGCCAATCAGAATACTCCAGCCTCTGGCCTAAGAAATGAACACCAGCTCAGGCATGGCTAATTAGAGCCTTTTCAATGATGTTAGGAGAGAAAAGTCCTATTTCCACTGAGATTGCAAAGCTGGAAGAATGTGGGTTGCCTGCCACTTGAACAAAACCTGTTTTGGAACGTCACAAAGCAGAAACAAGGTGATGCAAGAGAGCAACATTCCACATAGCATACGTGTGTACTATGAGGCAATGACAGTGCTTTGACCTCATCAGCTGGATCCCAGAGCTATCTGTGCCCAGGTGCGTAGGGAGACTCCTAGCTTCCTAATTGTATGAATCAACAAATTCCCATTTACCTGAGCTAGTTTAGGTTGCATACCTGTTCCTTGTCAGATTAAGTCTTGATTAATTCAGGCACAAACTTACCAATAAAGAATGGACAAGATTTATCAATTTCCCCTCAGAAGGAAGGTAAACCTCATAACCCCAACCTCCTTGATTGGTTGAAGCAGGTGCTTTGTGAATTCACAGCACTTACAGAGTAGATAGAAAGGTAATTTTTAAATGACCATTTTTAAAGAGAACGTAAAGTTGGGCATCTTCAGAAGTTTGGAGATCTTATAATTTAACCCAGATGGTCAAACAGTAACTATTCTCCTGATAGTAGGCCTCTGTTTGGACCTCCCTGTCTCTTCTGCTCTTACCCCATCAGAAGTCTCTGTTCTCTCTACACTGACATTTGCATCATATTATTCTCAGTCGGGCTTGGTGCTGTCTGGTGACTAGACTGAAAGTTCTTTGGGGACAAGGTTGGAGCCCCCAAATACATAGCACACTGCCTAATGGGATTTTACATATAATAAGTTGATATTATATGATATGCCCCGACCAGTAATGCTGAAGAAGCTGAAGTTGAATGGCCTCGGAGTACAGAATGAAGCAGGGCAAAGGCTAATAGAGTTTTGCCAAGACAACGCACTGGTCATAGCAAATACCTTCTTCCAATGACAAGAGAAGAGACTCTCCACATGGACATCACCAGATGGCCAACACCGAAATCATATTGATTCTATTCTTTGCAGCCAAAGATGGAGAAGCTCTATACAGTCAGCAAAAACAAGACTGGGAGCTGACTGGCTCAGATCATGAACTCCTTATTGCCAAATTCAGACTTAAATTGAAGAAAGTAGGGAAAACCGCTAGACCATTCAAATATGACGTAATTCAAATCCCTTATGATTATACAGTGGAAGTGAGAAATAGATTTAAGGGACTAGATCTGATAGACAGAGTGCCAGATGAACTATGGAGGGAGGTTCATGACATTGTACCGGAGACAGGGACCCAGACCCTCCCCAAGAAAAAGAAATGCAAAAAAGCAAAACAGCTGTCTGAAGAGGCCTTACAAATAGCTGTGAAAAGAAGAGACGCGAAAAGCAAAGGAGAAAAGGAACGATATACCCATTTGAATGCAGAATTCCAGAGAATAGCAAGGAGAGAGAAGAAAGCCTTCCTCAGTGATCAGTGCAAAGAAATAGAGGAAAATAATAGAATGGGAAAGACTAGAGATCTCTTCAAGAAAATTAGAGATACCAAGGGAACATTTTATAAGATGGGCTCAGTAAAGAACAGAAATGGTATGGACCTAAAAGAAGCAGAAGATATTCAGAAGAAGTGGCAAAAATACACAGAAGAACTATACAAAAAAGATCTTCACAACCCAGATAATCACGATGGTGTGATCACTGACCTAGAGCCAGACATCCTGGAATGTGAAATCAAGTGGGCCTTAGGAAGCATCACTACGAACAAAACTAGTGGAGGTGATGGAATTCCAGTGGAGCTATTTCAAATCCTGAAAGATGATGCTGTGAAACTGCTGCACTCAATATGCCAGCAAATTTGGAAAACTCAGCAGTGGCCACAGGACTGGAAAAGGTCTGTTTTCATTCTAATCCCAAAAAAAGGCAATGTCAATGAATGCTCAAACTACCGCACAATTGCACTCATCTCACATGCTAGTAAAGTAATGCTCAAAATTCTCCAAGCCAGGCTTCAGCAATATGTGAACCGTGAACTTCCAGATGTTCAAGGTGGTTTTAGAAAAGGCAGAGGAACCAGAGATCAAATTGCCAACATCCACTGGATCATCAAAAAAGCAAGAGAGTTCCAGAAAAACATCTATTTCTGCTTTATTGACTATACCAAAACCTTTGACTGTGTGGATCACAATAAACCGTGGAAAATTCTAAAAGAGAATTTTTTCCTGGCCTGCCTCCTGAGAAATCGGTATGCAGGTCAGGAAGTAACAGTTAGAACTGGACGTGGAACAACAGACTGGTTCCAAATAGGAAAAGGAGTACATCAAGGCTGTATATTGTCACCCTCCTTATTTAACTTATATGCAGAGTACACCATGAGAAACACTGGGCTGGATGAAGCACAAGCTGGAATCAAGATTGCTGGGAGAAATGTCAATAACCTCAGACATGCAGATGATACCACCCTTATGGCAGAAAGTGAAGAACTAAAGAGCCTCTTGATGAAAGTGAAAGAGGAGAGTGAAAAAGTTAGCTTAAAGCTCAACGTTCAGAAAACGAAGATCATGGCATCCGGTCCCACCACTTCATGGGAAATAGATGGGGAAACAGTGGAAATAGTGGCTGACTTTATTTTTGGGGGCTCCAAAATCACTGCAGATGGTGATTGCAGCCATGAAATTAAAAGATGCTTACTCCTTGGAAGGAAAGTTATGACCAACCTAGACAGCATATTCAAAAGCAGAGACATTACTTTGCCAACAAAGGTCTGTCTAGTCAAGGCTATGGTTTTTCCAGTGGTCATGTATGGATGTGAGAGTTGGACTGTAAAGAAACCTGAGTGCCGAAGAATTGATGCTTTTGAACTGTGGTGTTGGAGAAGACTCTTGAGGGTCTCTTGGACTGAAAGGAGATTCAACCAGTCCATCCTAAAGGAGATCAGTCCTGAGTGTTCATTGGAAGGACTGATGTTGAAGCTGAAACTCTAATACTTTGGCCACCTGATGCGAAGATCTGACTCATTTGAAAAGCCCCTGATGCTGGGAAAGATTGAGGGCAGGAGGAGAAGGGGATGACAGAGGATGAGATGGTTGGATGGCATCACCAACTCAATGGAGATAAGTTTGGGTAAACTCTGGGAGTTGGTGATGGACAGGGAGGCCTGGCATGCTGCAGTCCATGGGGTCGCAAAGATTCAGACATGACTGAGTGAACTGAACTGAACTGAAGTTGATATTGGCTGTTACCTACTGCTCACTAGGTTTAAGGGAAAGTTAAGGCACAAAACTCTTGCCTGGAGACTCCCATGGACAGAGGAGCCTGGTAGGCTGCAGTCCATGGGGTAGCTAAGCATCGGACATGACTGAGCGACTTCACTTTCACTTTTCACTTTCATGCACTGGAGAAGGAAATGACAATCCACTCCAGTGTTCTTGCCTGGAAAATCCCAGGGACGGGGGAGCCTGATGGGCTGCCGTCTGTGGGGTTGCACAGAGCTGGACACGACTGAAGTGACTTAGCAGTAGCAAGGCACAAAAGAATGACTTGTTTATTCTGAGATCAACCTGATTAGTTAGACTAGTCAGACTATTAAAGTGTAACTGGTGTGTGTGTGTGTGTGTGTGTGTGTGTGTGTGTGTGTAACTCATAGGCTTTTTGGTGACTTGATTGGAATCTATGTATACAAGGGTACATGGTTATACGCTATGTCTCTGGTTCTAGATGGCCTGAGTTTGAATCCTGACACACACCTTTATTATTTGGGGCTAATTATTGCCCCTCTGTATCCCTCTCCTTGGGCTCCCTAGGTGGCTAATGGTAAAGAAAATTCCTGCCAATGCAGGAGACATAAGAGATGCAGGTTTGATCCTTGGGTTGAGAAGATCCCTTGGAGGAGGGCATGGAAACCCCCTCCAGATTTCTTGCCTGGAGAATCTCATGGACAGAGATGCCTGGAGGGCCACAGGGTCACAAAGAGTCAGACACGACTGAAGTTACTTAGCTCACATGCATCCCTCTCCTTATCCGTAAAAATAGGCAAAAAAATAAATCCACCTCATTATTGTGAGAATTAAATTCATTTGCACCAGTAACCTGGTCAGGACAGTGCCCAGGTCATAGCAAATATTTAATAACTGTAAGCTAGTATGAAAAGTGAAATCTGGCCTGTAATATTCATTTATTTGTGGGAGGGTGTGTGGCTCAGATGGTAAAGCGTCTGCCTACAATGCAGGAAACCCGGGTTCGATTCCTGGGTTGGGAGGATCCCCTGGAAAAGGAAATGGCAACCTAGTCCAGTACTCTTGCCTGGAAAATCCCATGGACAGAGGATCCTGGTAGGCTGCAGTCCATGGGGTCGCAAAGAGTCGGACACGACTGAGCGACTTCACTTCCGCTTTCACATGTGGATGCAGAATTGATCAGTGCCTCACTACTACACGGAGGGCACTGAACAGTTCTTGTGACTGTCTTGCCTGTGAACTCAGGTGCTTGTTTCTCCACACTGAATCACTATCCTGTGGGGCTGGGCAGCAGGTGGTATTGCTTGACAACCTACAGTGGTGTGTCACCACCACTGCGAGTCACAGATGGCGTCTGAGACGCAGTCCTGGAACCCAGCAAGAGGAGACCCATCAGGTTTCAGTTAAGAACCACAGAGCTCTTCTCTCTGTGCTTGTCCATATTTTTCTGGCTTGTTACCTTCACAAACATTTCTTTTTCTTCGTCATGTCCCAATGGTAAGTGTTTGCTCTGTTTTTGGACACATGCTTTTACTTCTTCACCAATTTCCCTCCCCACTAGCACTAATCTGATCTTCATTTGCATCCCCTTGCTTGCGTGAGAGACATAGTTGTGCACGAGTGTCAAGCAGACAAAAAGACTCATAGGGAAAGTTTATGTGTCTTTGGAGGCCTCCCAAAAGGTAACTGTTGACCCCCATGCACCCCATTCATAGAGCTTCCAAATTTGTTCAGCTTGCTAACAAGTCAGAGAGTGTTTTGAGAGGAGGGATGAGTCAAATGGGGACCATGAACAGATGGAAAAGAGCCAGTTGTTATGCTCCAAGTACATTTCCCACATTGGAACACGCGCATCAATGCCTGGCGGTATATACTGCATGCAAGGCACCCACGTAGGATAAAACTGGGTTAATTTACTACCAAGCGCTTTGTTTCTCCATTGCATAATCACAAATGTGCCCCCAAAGAGGCAGTGTTGGAATGTAAGCCAGGGCAAGGAGCCAGCCAGACAGGAGTTCCTGTCCTCATCAGACAGCTTCTTCCGCTTTCCTGCCAGTCCTCCGGGGCCATTCTGGTCTGTGACAGGGACACACCTGGATGCCACTCATGTCTGTTGACTTGTCTTCCATGTACCAGGCTGGTGATGTGTGTGTGTGTTGCCAGCCAGATCCCAGAGCAAGCTGGTGACCTATAAAGGGTAAGAGACCTGGTGCCTTTGGGTGTGGAATGACTCCCAGCTCCCCCACCCTGTTGCTGCCTCTTGTCTTATGAAAATTGCTGCTCTGAAAACAGAACTCAGTGTCTCTTGAGAAGGGCCTGGAAAGGACAGCGCTCATCGTGTTTGCCTCCAAGGCCTTACCATTAAATCTCCCACAAGCTTGAGGAACAGATTGTCAGAGACCCACTTAGCAGGCCCCAAACACCTCAGTTGCCTCTACTGGGTGAGGAAATTGCGTTCAGGGAAAGATGCATCTCAAGAAAGTTGCCTATAGAATGGGTTTCTATAAAGAGAATTCCATTTTCTTCTGGCTTCCATTACAAAATTGGAAAATTTATCACACTGGGGGAAAAAGTCTCTCTGGAGACTAAAATGAACATTTGGGGTGAAAAAAAAATGACTGTAAACCCTCAGCAATGGCACGTCTCTCGTTGCAATGAACCAGGAACTGCTGAGAACCACCTAATGGTTCACTTTTCCTTTGAATCATTTCCAGCATTTTGTTGGCACTCATGAACCTCACCTACACACGCCGTCAATCTTTTTCCCTCCTCGCCCAAATATATGAGAACTGTCCCCATGACTGAAGGTCCCATTTCCGTGTTCTTGCACCTCTCAAAATGTGGACTGTTCATTCATGTTAGTCTGAATCTGGCATTAGGCTGCAGCATAAGATTTTATTCATTCATTCACTTATTTATACCCTGCTTCATTCCTGTAAATAATTTGATGTAGCTTACAGGGATAAAGATGATGACATGGTATGTTTGCATTTCAGATTTACTTCTACTTGTTTGCCCTAATTAAGTCAATTTTGACATTTTAATGTCACAAGTTATAGCATTAAATAATAAATATTAACCTATTTGAGTTGAAAGAGTTTGAGGGGGTAGGTAGCCCTACCTCTCTCCCAATATAGCTTCTGCCACATCCTAACCAAGTAAATAGGAGAAGGCGATGGCACCCCACTCCAGTGCTCTTGCCTGGAAAATCCCATGGACGGAGGAGCCTGGTGGGCTGCAGTCCATGGGGTCGCTAAGAGTCGGATATGACTGAGCGACTTCACTTTCACTTTCATGCATTGGAGAAGGAAATGGCAACCCACTCCAGTGTTCTTGCCTGGAGAATCTCAGGGACAGGGGAGCCTGGTGGGCTGCCATCTATGGGGTTGCACAGAGTCGGACACAACTGAAGTGACTTAGCAGTAGCAACCAAGTAAATGGGGAGATATTTCTACCTCCTCTCTGTAAGAGATGACTATCATGTGTCACTGTAAGGCTTCCATGGTAAGGCCTCACTTAGGACATGAAGCTTGGTGGGCTTCCCAGTGAGTGAAGAAAAGCTTGAGTCTATCTGGAAAACTCTGACACAAATAACCTTTCTCACTGCCACCATCAGACGAGAGCATTTATTTTGCTCTCAGTATTGACACCTGAGGCATTTCTAGCTTCAGTTTCTCTTTCTTTTTAATAGAGACTTCTGGAAAAGCAAGTCTTTGCTATCTGAATCCAAGCTCCAATCTCCTCCCACCACCACCTGACAAAAACTGTTTCTCTTATTGTCATCCACTGTCTGACTCAGTGGAATTTCCTGAACTTTGTCCACAGAATCCCCCTTCCCCAAACTTCCCCTTTTCTGGATCAGTTCCCCCAGTTATTTCTGCTTTAAAGACTTTGTAATCATGAATAAGACACCGGGGTCCTTCTCTTGGCCCCACAAGGAGTGACCACAGGTCCCCTTTGGGGAGGGGACAGGAACATTGATCTGACAGCTGAGCTGTTGGGCTGGTAGCCAGACACATCTCCTGATCACCCCACCCACGTTGTAGGGTCAGGCCACCTCCTTCTGCAAGGACACATTCTCCCTCAGAACTGTAGTAAAGCCCCCTCCTACACTGTTTCGGGATCACAGGGCATATCCTCACGAGGTCCAGTGGACTTATAGAATCTGTGTTCACCCGATTCTACTGTTGTAACCCCAAGATCTCCATGACTTAGAGTGCAAAGGTTTGTGTCCCACTCAGAGCATATGTCAGCACCAGTCATCTGAGGCTCAGCTCTGCTCCTGTGCCCTCTTCATGCTGGGATCCAGGCCTATGGGCAGCCCTTGGCAGGCACATGCCCTTCTTGCTCATGGCAGAGGCAAAGGCCAGTGGCCAAAGCTGACATTGGCTCTCCAAGTGTCTGCTTGTAGGTGACACAAGTCACTTCCCCTCACTTCTCAGAAGCCAAAGCACATTCATGGCTGAGTCTGGGATGGAGTCATGTCAAACGGGTGGAGATGTAACCACACTAGTGAGAAGGCACTGCCTACCACAGACCAAAGAGGGATGTATAACAGTTTTGCTGCAAATGAGGTGAATAACTGGGACAATCATACAATCCATCATGGTGCCATTAAAGTTTGGGACAGGCCCCCACAGAGGAGCTAACTTGTTTATTCCAACTAAAAAGTATCATAGAGTTTCACTTTACAGCTTTTGGAGGCATCAGCTCATATGTCTTCAAGCAGTATTGAGTGTCCTCCACAGAATCTCTTGTCCCTCCTTTACACTCTTCACTCCCTCCCTCCTTACCACACACACACACATACACACACAAACATATATACACACACACACACACGTCTGGGTCTTTTTTACTTACCCCAGTTCTCTTCCTCCCCTTCACTCCCAGGCTACAGTCCCCCCCACAGCTGCCTCCTGTGCCTGGAAAATTTTTAGGGGTACAAAGTACAGATGCTCTTGCCTTGATCCGGTTTCTCTGTTGGTTGAGGTAAGAAAGCCTCAGGTCCTGCTGAAAGAAGGAAGGAAGGACCTACTATGGGCTAGCCTCTAGGATATAGTTTGCTGTTCTTTGCACCCTCTCTCTGAGTGTCTTTAGGTATGGTCCTTTCAATAAATCAGGTATCTCCAGCTGCAAGAGTTCATCTTCTGCCAATGGGATTCCCTGAGTTTATACATGAAATTCATATCTTTCCCGCTAGAAAATCTTTTGTACCTTTTTAGACTAAAAGGATATCTGTCTCCTTCACAACTGTGGTTACATATAAATTATGTTAACTTACCCTTGAGAGTTGTGCCCGGTATTGCACTTTTAAGATTTCTGAGTGTGTCAGTGCATATGTGTGTGCATGGGCTCCTTTTTGTTGTTGTTGGTCATTTGTCTTCAGCAGTAAGTGAAATCCCTTCTGCCACTCGATCAACTGGAGCCCAGTGCTGGGAACCATCCACACCTGTTGACCTGCCTCACCCCTATGCCACCGTCATGCTTTCTCCTCTCTGCCAAGAGTGCCACTGTTTTCTTATTCTCTTCTGGACCTCACTCCTATCCAGAAGTTGCCAGGTACAGTTGAGCATCTTCAGATTCCTGAGCCCACAGGAACTTCTCTCAGCATTGCACCATTCCTTGTCATTCACCCAGGACCTCACATCACTGGTTGCTGCTTCTGCTGCTGCTGCTAAGTCGCTTCAGTCATGTCCGACTCTGTGCGACGCCATAGACAGCAGCCCACTAGGCTCCTCTGTCCCTGGGATTCTCCAGGCAAGAACACTGGAGTGGGTTGCCATTTCCTTCTCCAATGCATGAAAGTGAAAAGTGAAAGTGAAGTCGTTCAGTCGTGCCCGACTCTTAGTGACCCCATGGACTGCAGCCTACCAGGCCCCTCCATCCATGGGGTTTTCCAGGCAAGAGTACTGGAGTGGGTTGACATTGCCTTCTCCCACATCACTGGTTAAGTCCCCACATATTTTAGGCAAATAGCCTGGGATTGTAACCACCCTCTCATGCTTCTAAATCATCTCCTGAACAGTGCATATGTCCACCAGGGCTTTCATTTTTCAGTTTGCCAAATTTTCTTTCTAAAGTCATGTAAAGAACTCTAGTCTAAACACTGCTTACATCACCCAGTCTCCCCTGAGGCAGAGTCCCTCATACCCAGAGTAGAAAGCAGCCTTGAGACTGGCCCAGATCAAGACCCCAGCTCCACTCAGGTAGACAGTTGTCTTGATTTCCATCCAGAAAGGTCATGACCTTTGACGTTCATGATGTTTGCATCCCTGCCCCTATGCCTAATCCTGCTGCTTTGGGACAAAAAGTGCTAACCTATAAATTGCCAGACTTATAAAGGATGGATGACCATTTAATATCATGTAAAGCCAACTGCTTTGTGAAAGAACGTGCATGGAGAAAGGGTTGTTGATACAAATGTCCAGTGAGTGAAGGCTTCATGGACTCAGGGAGTAGAAGGAAGGCGAATCTTTGAGGGAGACCAATCTATTCCAATCCCCCTATTTTACAGAGGAAGATGAAGATATCCAAAGCACCAAGTAAAACTGTGTGCAAGGCTGATAAGTGACAGAAAGTAGACTATTTATCCATTAAAGCAGCACTTTCTGTTTTCCCATGCCCTCTCCTTAAGCTAATTTTTTTCAGTGATTTCTTTTCAGCCACAACAAAAAGGGATTTGAGGTATTTCTATTTTTGAGAATGTTACATGGGCTGTATATTGTCACCCTGCTTATTTAACTTGTATGCAGAGAACATCATGTGAAATGACAGACTGGATGAAGCACAAGCTGGAGTCAAGATTGCAGGGAGAAATATCAATAACCTCAGATATGCAGATGATACCACCCTTATGACAGAAAGCAAAGAGGAACTAAAGAGCCTCTTGATGAAAGTAAAAGAGGAGAGTGAAAAACCTGGATTAAAACTCAACATTCATCTTTCTAAATTCCATATATATGTGTTAGTATACTGTATTGGTGTTTTTCCTTCTGGCTTACTTCACTCTGTATAATAGGCTCCAGTTTCATCCACCTCATTAGAACTGATTCAAATGTATTCTTTTTAATGGCTGAGTAATACTCCATTGCATATATGTACCACAGCTTTCTTATCCATTCATCTGCTGATGGGCATCTAGGTTGCTTCCATCCCTGGCTATTATAAACAGTGCTGCGATGAACATTGGGGTACACGTGTCTCTTTCCCTTCTGGTTTCCTCAGTGTGTATGTATGGGGAGGGAGGAGGGAGGAGGGTTCAGGATGGGGAACACATGTATACCTGTGGCGGATTCATTTTGATATTTGGCAAAACTAATACAATTATGTAAAGTTTAAAAATAAAATAAAATTAAAAAAAAAAAAACATTCAAAAAGCTAAGATTGTGGCATCTGGTCCCATAACTTCATGGCAAATAGACGGGGAAACAGTGGAAATAGTGGCTAACTTTATTTTGGGGGGTTCCAAAATCACTGCAGATGGTGACCACAGGCCTTGAAATTAAAAGACGCTTGCTCCTTGGAAGAAAAGCTGGCAAACTCAGGTATCATATTAAAAAGCAGAGAGATCACTTTGCCAACAAAAGTCCATATACTCAAAACTATGGTTTTTCCAGTAGTCATGTATGGGTGTGAGAGTTGGACCATAAGGAAAGCTGAGCACAATAATTCTTCAATTAATGCTTTTAAACTGTGGTGTTGGAGAAGACTCTTAAGAGTTCCTTGGACTGCAAGGAGATCTAACCAATCCATCCTCAAGGAAATCAGTCCTGAATATTCACTGGAAGGACTGATGCTAAAGCTGAAGCTCCAACATTTTGGCCACCTGATGCAAAGAACTGATTCATTGGAAAAGTCCCTGATGCTGGGAAAGACTGAAGGCAGGAGGAGAAGGGGACGACAGAGGATGAGATGGTTGGATGGCACCACTGACTTGATGGACATGAGTCTGAGCAATCTCCAAGAGTTGGTAATGGACAGGCAAGCCTGACATGCTATAATCCATGGGGTCACAAAGAGCTGGACATGACTGAGCGACTGAACTGAACTGAACGTGATGAATAGTGGCAACTTGTTCACATTTAGACAGGTGTTGGTTTATTTAACCTAGTTTCCATCAGAACTAGTAGAAAAAAATGCAGTGGTTCTTTTCACCCAAGCACACCTGTCTGCTTGTTCCTGGAGCGATCTATCACACCAACAAGGGAAAAGTTATCACTCGGTGGGCATGTGTGTCTTACTATCCATGACTACCAGGTCTGGATCTTTCCTTGTCTTGCTCAAATATAACTCTGTGTCATATATAGACTGAAGGACAAGTTGTCTCTTCTCATGACCCCAACTAGAGAGCAGTTAGGTGCATTCATTTCAGTTCAATAACTCAATCATATCCAATTCTTTGTGACCCCATTGACTATAGCATGCCAGGCTTCTCTGTCCATCACCAACTCCTGGAGCATGCACAAACTCATGTCCATTGAATCAGTGATGCCATCCAACCATCTCATCCTCTTTTGTCCCTTTCTCCTCCTGCCTTCAATCTTTCTCAGCATTAGGGTCTTTTCCAATGAGTCAGTTCTTCGCATCAGGTGGCCAAAGTATTGGAGCTTCAGCTTCATCATCAGTCCTTCCAATGAATATTCAGGACTGATTTCCTTTAGAATGTACTGGTTTGATCTCCTTGCAATCCAAGTGACTCTCAAGAGTCTTCTCCAACACCACAGTTCAAAAGCATTAATCCTTCAGTGCTCAGCTTTCCTTATGGTCCAACTCTCTCATCCATACATGACTACTGGAAAAACCATAGCTTTGACTATATGGACCTTTGTTGACAAAGTGATCTCTCTGTTTTTTAATATGCTGTCTAGGTTTGTCGTAGCTTTTCTTCCAACGAGTAAACGTCTTTTAATTTCAAGGCTGCAGTCACCATCTGCAGTGATTTTGGAGCCCAAAAAATAAAGTCTCTCACTTTTTCCATTGTCTCCCCATCTATTTGCCATGAAGTAATGGGACCGGATACCATAATCTTCATTTTCTGAATGTTGAGTTTTAATCCAGCTTTTTCACTCTCCTCTTTTACTTTCATCAAGAGGCTCTTTAGTTCCTCTTCACTTCATCCAGCCCGGCATTTCACATGATGTACTCTGCATGTAAGGAGAAGGCAATGGCACCCTACTCCAGTACTCTTGCCTGGAAAATCCCATGGACGGAGGAGCCTGGTAGGCTGAAGTCCATGGGGTCGCTAAGAGTCGGACACGACTGAGTGACTTCACTTTCACTTTTCACTTTCCTGCATTGGAGAAGGAAATGGCAACACACTCCAGAGTTCTTGCCTGGAGAATCCCAGGGATGGTGGGGAGCCTGGTGGGCTGCTGTCTATGGGGTCTCACAGAATCAGACACAACTGAAGTGATTTAGCAGCAGCAGCAACTCTGCATGTAAGTTAAATAAGCAAGGTGACAATATACAGCCTTGATGTACACCAATTAGATGCATTGGTGCTTAGTAAATGCTATGGCATGGTGACATACTTTTACTACAGTGGTGGTAATTGTTTTGTTTTTTTTTTAAAATCAACATCCTGGTGACAGACCCCAGTTTGGCCAGCTGATGTTGATTCTTGGTATGTTGCAAGATTTCTTTTGGAATCTATTCCCAAGCTCTTCTATAGGCATGTGAGTAAACAGACCATGTGGAGAGAGATGGGAAGGGCTGGCACTTGGACTCTTGAGTATTGCCCTGTGGTGAAAGTACAGAGCTTGGTGTCAGAAGTTTAGAGTTTAATTTCCTGCTCAGCCAACAAGTCTTTGTGTGATAAATAGACTGATGTGCTATACCCGTAGGCAGAAAGACTGTCTACACAGCTCTGGTGCAGGGAGATCTGTTTATTTTGCAATTAGCAAAAAGGTAAAGGGTCTTGTCTGAAATGTTTAGGAAGGATCCCAGACTTGACAGTCCTTCCACAGACTGTTACTGTTGTCTTCCTCTTAAAACAACCCTCCTGCTACCACATTTTAAGAGAGTTTGAGAATTTTTTTTTCCTTATCAACTCTAACAAATATCACAGAAGCATTTGCTCACATTAACTTTTTTAAATTGTTTTCCTTGAATCTGGGATTTCTCTGAATATATTCCCCTTGAACAAAAAGGATCAAAATACAGAAGCGACGGTAACAGTATTTCTCATGAAATCGCCTGGGTGAGTGTTTTAAAAATAGCAGCAGAAAAGGCTTTGATTTCTTCCCATCATAATGTTGCAAAAGAGTCTAAATACAGCTTTGCATTTGTTTAACTGAAAGCTGCCATTTCTCCATGTCGGTTGGGTGTTACATCTAAAATGATGAGTGCAGTTAACTTCAGCTACTGTCATTGCTAAAATGATTCTATGAAAGATTCTACAATGAGAAACTCTGTAAAAACTGGAATTACGTAGAGAAATATTTGGGATGGGTTTGCATTTGATATGACTTATATATGGCAAAAACAAGAAATGTGAATATATTGAATTTTCCCAACCTGGGAAAATTTGTCATTAATTGCTCAGTCATTAATTGTTCAGTCACTGTCATATCCAACTCTTTGTGACCCCATGGACTGCAGCATGCCAGGCTTCCCTGTCCTCACTATTTCCTGGAGGTTGCTCAAACTCATGTCCGTTGAGTCGGTGATGCCATCCAACCATCTTGTCCCCTTCTCCTCCTGCATTCAATCTTTCCCAGCATCAGGGTCTTTTCTAATGAGTCAGCTCTTCCCATCAGGTGGCCAAAATATTGAAGATTCAGCAGCAGTCCCTCCAGAGAATATTCAGGGTTGATTTCTTTAGGATTGACTGGTCTAAACTCCTTGTTATCCAAGGGACTCTCAAGAGTCTTCTCCAGCACCAGTTTGAAAGCATCAATTCTTCTGCACTCAGCCTTCTTTATGGTCCAACTCTCACATCCATACACATCTATTAGAAAAACCATAGCTTTGATTATATGGACCTTTGTTGGCAAAGTGAGGTCTCTGCTTTTTAATATATTGTTGAGGTTTGTCATAGTTTTCTTCCAAAGAGCAAGTGTCTTTTAATTTTGTGGCTGCAGTAACCATCTACAGTGATTTTGGAGCCCAAGAAAATAAAATCTGTCACTGTTTCCACTTTTTTAAAATTTGTCTTCAATTTATTTGTCATTAATAAATTTGTCTCATTAATAATGAGTAATAGCAACAATAATAACAATACAAATAAAGATTACCATAACATGATGCAAAAGCTTTCCATGATTTTTACACGTTTTGATCTAAGCAGTAGTAGTTTCAGAACCTATTCCAAACAAATAGTTCCAGGTCAATCTACACTTACTGAGTTGGTCAACACTAGGACCCTTATTCACTTAAACAATATAGACTTCCTTCAATTTAGTGTCTTCTTTTAGATTGTTCATAACATACTTTGATTCACAAAAATGTGATTTGCTACAAGCTAGCTCAAGAGCACATTTTTGCATGAGTCAAGTTGCCGCATGATGGAAACACAGCTCCATGGACATTATGTTGACCTGCACTGGGTAAGCAGCTGCAGTGTGACTGGGATGCCTGGATGCCGGTGTTTCTTCTTGGTCCATGTGTATCTGCTCTGCTTCAGGAAGGCAGGAGGGGATGGATACAGAATATTGAGTGTAAAAATCCTAAACTCTGAGTCAATTTGCCTAGCCACAGATTTTCAGGCAATTAGGTAAATGGACTTGAAAATTAACTCATGGGCATGTTCAATGGGCCCTAAGCAGGTCTATTGGTGCTTTCCTTTCTTAAGGATGATGTATCGTTGATTCCTCAATGGGATCGCCTCGGTCTGGTTCTCCCATCCCAAAGAATGTCAACTAGGGTTCTAGGCAAGGAAGGATGGAAGAAGTGGGTCATCAATTTCTAATCAAATGCATAATCTTAAAAATTATTCTGAGACAGAAAAGCGTACTACTTAAGCCACAACTAAGGGGCGGGGGGGAAATGTGTGTTAAAGTAAGTTTACAGCTGCTTTGAAAAAGGTGACTTAAATGAAGACTCGCAAGACTAGTTTTAGGAAGGCAGAATTATCTGAATCCCCAGGGACAAAAAAAAAAATAGAAAAACTTCCTCACTAATTCTTTTCTTTCTTTAAACATTCTAAAAGTTTATTGAATTACAGTTGTAAGTAAGAAGAAGGCAGTTTGCCCTACTTGGGAGAAGAACTTGTTAAGCTCTTTTAAAAAAAAATTGTAACAGAGTTTCTGAGAATTCCAAAAAAAGGCAATTCCTAGCACCATAAGCAGAGAAGGCAATGGCAGCCCACTCCAGTTCTCTTGCCTGGAAAATCCCATGGACGGAGGAGCCTGGTAGGCTGCAGTCCACGGGGTCGCTAAGCATCGGACATGACTGAGCGACTTCACTTTCACGCACTGGAGAAGGAAATGACAACCCACTCCAGTGTTCTTGCATGGAGAATCCCAGGGATGGGGGAGCCTGGTGGGCTGCCATCTATGGGGTCGCAAAGAGTCGGACACAACTGAAATGACTTAGCAGCAGCACCATAAGAGCAAAGTAATTTTGAATTTGGTTCACAACGTTGGCATTTTGGAAAAATGTAATACATTGTGTTGATACTTGGGTAAGTTATTTGGTAATTCGTGCTGCTGTATTTACTTTAAGACCCAATGCATAAATATCACATTTCCATTAATTCAAAAAGCATTTATCTAGCACCATTTATATGCCTGAAACTGGGTTAAACACTAGGATTCTCTGATGAACAATACTACTATTTATTCAACAAGTAAAATCAAGCAAGAACTCTGTTCCATTGGAGCCTTGCTATAAAAATTGAACAGAAACACAGAATTTGAGAACTTGAAAATATGTTAGAGATCACCTAATCCACTGAAACCCACAGAAAGTAATATATTTTTACATGTGACCCAGAACACATGTGTGTGTTTATGTGTGTAAGAAATACATAAGTGGAAACAACTGTTTCATGAAACAATATACAATCTTATTTTATTCTGATCTGTTGCATTTTTAAAACGTTGATCGCAAATTTCTAAGTTGATTTCATAACCCACTAATGGATCTCAACCTGGACTTTGAAAAGCACCAGTGTAGCAAAACTCCTTATCTTAAAGATGAGCAATTAAGCCTGAGTTAGGTTATTAGCCGATGATAGTCTTGGTTAATGGAAAGACTAACTTAGATTCCCTGTCCCATGTTTACTAGTCTCTATCACATTATCTTATTTTGTTTTTCTCTTAGAACTCCCTATCATCACCTGAAATGACCTTGCTCCTTGTTGACTTGGGTGTTATCTGTCTCCCCTACTAGGAAGTAAAGCCCCTGAGAACAGTCGCCTTCACTGACGTAGTCACCATTATTCCAACCATGCAGGGCTCAGCATACAGTACCTGTTCAATAAATATATTTTGATTCCATGAAGGCTCTAAACTGGACCCTGCTTTAGATTCACCTGAATAGTTGGTAAAGTCACTATTTTGGAATAATAACATGTTCTAATAAGTGAGGAAACAGAATCACAGAGAAATGAAATGATTTGACATAAAGCATCCACATGGCATCAACAAGAAAGCAAGAACCAGAAACTAGGTCTCCTGACCCACTTCAGAGCCCTTGGTTTCCTCTGACATGTCTGTCAACCTACATTGCTAATCCAATTATTAAGTTTATTAGACTGACTTGCCCTCGAATACTCCTCACCCCCAAAGTGCAACTTTTCCATTTTCCAAGGGCTAAGGGAGCTCAGTGTTGGAGAAGATGAGGTCTGTGAAAATACTGTCAGTCGGGTATAGCAACAGGAAAACATGCTTCCAAATGTGTTGAAAGGTCAAAAATTACATTTCCTTCTTCTAAATTATGATCAAATCAAATGGGAAATCAAATGCAAAGTGTTTTTACATCCTAGATCCTAGCCAAATTCTAACAAAGAGACAAACTTGCTTTGTCATTTAACTTTGGGGGGTGCTTGTGTAAAGGGAAGCAAATTGCTTCTGGTCAGAGAGGTTTTTATTTGGCAAAGTTTCCAGTATGACTTTTCAAACTTGTTAGAAACTAAACTCCAAGACTCCATGTCAAAGAAAAACAGAATGAGAGAGAGAGAAAGAGAGAGGGTTGAAGAGAGCTTCTGACTTTAGGCTACAGATGAAAGCCCAACAACCACTGCAAAACAACCACTTTTGAAATAATCATTTTGCAACTCACTCCAACACATCAAACTCCATTGCCCACTTGACAAAGCCCAGCTTCATCTGGCACAGGGTTAAGAAGCTCCCCATGGCAAGTGCATGCCAGGCTTTCTCAGAATTACCCCAGCAATCCCCAAGTGTCTCCTGTCCATGCTGGGTCTTCAGTAAATCCAAGAGTCTAACATCAGAGGTGAGTGATTGAGAACAAGTGCCTTTCATCCTAAAAGGAAAGTTTCCACTGGATTTTAATGAGTGACATTGGGTGTAGAGTTTGGGACGGCCTGGGAATACTTTGTCTTCTGAATCAGACTCAGCAAATAATAAATACAGGATGCCAGGCACTCCATGCTTTATCCAGTGACCCTAGACCAGGGTTTTGACAAGTTTTTATTGCCTATCTTAATGTTGGGGAGGGGAAGTTTGGAGATTAAATGAAAAGTGATCAAATTTATTGTGCTCTAGAATCAACTTTCCGTTTCATATTATCCTAGCATAAACGTTGCCCCTGCATTCCAGCCACAATGAAAAACATCGGGTACAGAACTCCCAAGAGGGCTGGTTTCTGCCTAATGTACCCAGAGGGAAGAGCCTAGAAAACATTAAAGCAGTAGCTAGGAGCTTTAATGAAGTTAACCTGCTGAAACCAGGAGGTTTGCCTTAACTACACTTGAAAGCACTTTGATTATGGCATTGGCTTCAAAAGAAACGTGGTCCCTCATTTCTGAGCTCTGCTGCATTGAGAAACAGAATGGCACCTTTATTTTCAGGCTAATTTCGCTGCCTCACTGAGAGCTGAAAGCATGCTCAGGATGGAATGGATGCGGGATGGCCCTCCCACCCCCATCCCCATCCCCCACATCATAAGTCCAAATTGACAAGGGATGGAGCTCTGTACCCTTAAGTTTGGAACAGGTCCTAAGAATGGAAAGTCCTGCATGAAAAATGCCTTCCGGTTCAGATAAAGATAACCTTCCACTTTCTGCTCAAGTTGAGCTAATCAGGTTCTACAGGTTGGCTTAAAAGAACTTTTTTTTTTTTCAAATAATCCCTAGCCTTTATAAATTTCCCCTCTGTCAACACATAAACTCCCTTTAGCTTTTTAATATTACAACTTCCTTTTATTTTGTGATGTTTTGAATTTGTTAATTTCAGCTTTCTTTTTCATTTTTCTCTTCTGCTGAGCTCTCTCCTAAATTCCTTTCCTTCCACATATCTTCCTCTTGGATTTTAGCTCTGCATTTTCTCCTATTGTTTCCTTTTCTGGTCACAGCTGCCCCCTAATGGTTTTCAAGATCATTACTGCTTAGGCTAGGAGAGAGAGACAGGGAAGGGAAAAGGGCTGGAAAAAGGAAGCTGAAGAAAAATATAAAATATGTTTTTGTTTTAAACTTCGAACATAGTCTCAGTATCTCTGAAGGATACCCAAAACCCGTATCAATGGGGAGATGAATTGGAAAGGTGAACTGCAAAACTGGGAGACATTCAATGAAACAAGTTTTCATTGAACACTTTTGCTTGGAATTTTTAAAATGATGTCCAGTTATTACTTACTCTCTTTTTTAAATTTAGAAAATAAATAGAATTCAAGTCTGGAGATGGAAAAGGAAACAGCCTTTACAATTTATCTTGGTGCCTGCAGAAAGCAAGCATCAATCCAAGGTCCTCCCCATTCAGAAACTCAGTTGATTGGCAGCTCAGTAAACAGTGTAGGGGTAAATATGAAGGGAGAGAGTGGGAACAAATGACTCTGGTGGGTGTGAATTAACCCACTCCGGAGTATCCTCAATAGCCAAAGGTCAGCTCCCTGACTCTTGCCTTTCCATCAGGGCTTTCACGGTCAAATTAGCAACTATTGCCATCATAATGTAGCGATCATTTGATAGTGTAGATGTCTAATTAAGGCACTGTAAGTCACAGGTTGGGCTTCCCCGGTGACTCAGCAATAAAGAATCCACCAAGCTTTGGGTTCCATCCCTGTGTCAGGAAGATCCGCAGGAGAAGGAAACGGCTACCCACTCCAGTATTCTTGCCCGGAAAATTCCATGGACAGAGGAGCCTGGCAGTCACTAAAAGAGCTGGACACAACTTAGCAAGTAAACAACAACAAAAAAGTTACAAGTTACAAATCTGAAAACAGCAATAAATAACAACAACAAAACCCCTTACAAATCAGTGGGGGTTTGAGAGGATATATACGCATGTGAAAGAAGGAAAAGGAATACATCTCATGGATGGAAGATACACATTTCCAAGAATTTTAGTCTATGAGTTTAGCAAGAGAATGGGAATCTTCAGCTTAAAATAAGATTTTCCTGAATGGTAGAAATTTCATATCATAATCCCCAAATTTCCCATCCCATCACCTATAAATGCCATGAAGTTACAAATAAGTTCTTGGCCTAATTGTCAAGTGGAATCTGTATATTTTTTTTAGGAACTAGGAAAGGTCTTTGTCCAAAAATCCAAAAATATATCTTCTGAAAGCCCTACCAAGATGCCTAACATACTTACTATTACTTATGCCTTGGGAAAAGGTACCAAATGAAATGGGCTTCCCAGGTGGCTTAGTGGGAAAGAACTCCCCGCCAGCACAGGAGACATAAGAGACAGCGGTTCAATTCCTGGGTCGGTCGGGAAGATCCCCTGGAGAAGGGCATGGCAACCCACTTCAGTATTCTGGCCTGGAGAATCCTGTGGACAGAGGAGCCTGGCGGGCTACGGTCCATAGAGTTGCAAAGAGTTGGACACAACCGAAGCAACTTAGCATGCACGAACCCAATGAAATGTTGGGTAAACATTTTATATAACATCTTGTAGGAAAACCCAAATGAACTTTTTGGCCCAACTCAATACTATGAAAATGGAATAACCAGTTAAGCCTCATCCATGCATTTATATTTTCTTGGGGTATAAAGGATTTTCAATTTTAATAACTGATCATGGCTATGAAATTAAGACTAAAACCAGCTTTAAATTCACAAATGTGGATGGAGTCCTGGAAGAACCCAAGCCAAATTAAAAAAACTGAAAAAGGGTGGATGTCATGGAAGAATATTGATTTGAATGACTTTTCCTCCTACATGTGAGGAAATTGGTTCCAAATTGGTTATCAGACTTTTCAAGGACACCAAAGGGCAGTGGAGAACTAAAGTCCATCTGCCCTAACCTCAGGTTTCTGCTGCCCTAACCTGCTTCTTTCCACTGAGGGCTTGAGTTGAGGCCAAGAGCCCAGAGCACTGGGAAAGGCCTGGTTCCTGGTCACTGCTCTGGAAAAACTGTCCAAGAGAGCAGAGAAGGGGCACAGGGTGATAGACAGTAATATAAGCCAGCCCTTTTCTTCCTCAACAGGTAGAAACCAAACATTTTCAAATGTTTCCTCTGCTGATACTGGGATTCCCTTTTGGATGAACAAGTCGAGAGAGCCTTGGAGACTAACAAGGGGGTGAATTTCGAGGGCTTCTGTGGGAAATGTTCAGCTCTGGTCTTTTGATTATCTAAACCTCAGTGGTTGCATTTGTTTAATAGCCTTAACATTATGCGGAATCTCTTTTTTTTTTTTTTTTTTCTTGAGGGAATAGGAAATTAGAATCTTTTAATAAAATTAAATACAACTTAAAATTCTATTATCAGTCACACTAGGAATATTTTAAATGCCTAATGTTGTTCAGTCATTCAGTCATGTCTGACTCTTTGTGACCCTGTGAACTGCAGCATGCCAGGCTTCCCTGTCCTTCACCATCTCATGTAGCTTGCTCAAACACATCTGTTGAGTAGGTGATGCCATCCAACCATTTCATCCTCTGTCATCCCCTTCTCCTCCTGCCTTCAAACTTTCCTAGTATCAGGGTCTTTTCCAATGAGTCAGTTTTTCACATCAGGTGGCCAAAGTATTGGAGCTTCAGCTTCAGCATCAGTCCTTCCAATGAATATTCAGGACTGATTTTCCTTAGGATTAACTGTTTTGATCTCCTTGCAGGCAAGGGACTCTCAAGAGTCTTCTCCAACACCACAGTTCAAAAGCATCAATTCTTGGTGCTCAGACTTCTTTATGGTCCAGCTCTCACATCCATACATGACTATGGAAAAAAACATAGCTTTGACTAGATGGACCTTTGTCGGCAATATCTCTGCATTTTAATAAGCTGTCTGGGTTGGTCATAGCTTTTCTTCCAAGGAGCAAGCGTCTTTTAATTTCAAGGGTGCAGTCACCATCTGCAGTGATTTTGGAGCCCAAGAAAATAAAGTCTGTCACTGTTTGTATTGTTTCCCCATCTATGCCATGAAGTGCCTAACAGCTACCTGTAAAACATTGTTACCTCTTTCATTGCAGAAGGTTGTATTGGAGAACACAGCTTTTATAAAAATATGTGGCTGTACCAGGTCTTAGTTGCAGCATGCTGCATCCTGGAACTTCACTGTTGAGGCAGGTGGGACCTTTAGTTGAGGCATGTGGAATCTAGTTCCCAGATGAGGGATTGAACCCATGCCCCCTGCACTGGGAGCACAGCGTCTTAGTCACTGGACTGCCAAGGAAGTGCCTGGAGAATGCTGCTTTAAAGTGAAGGATCGATGGAGTCCTTTTTGAGAGTGATGCCTCAAATGTATAAAAAGGAGTGTATCAGAGGGAGAGTAGACCCATGCTTAAACCACAAAGAGCAGCGAAAGCAATACGACTTCTTTAGTTTTCTTTGCCAAAGATTCTGGAGATGTTTGGATGAATTTTGCACATTTCACTTGATTTTTTTTTCTTCTTTTTTTCATTCGTAAGTCTCCCTTCTACCCGATCTAGTGTCTGCGTCTGAGAAAGAGATGAGAGACACATACAGTAAAGTAAAGGAGATCTCAATGCTTTATGGAAATCTGTGAGGATTCTGGAAACACACCAAAATAATATCAAATAGTAACTCCATGGTAGTGTTTAAATGTATTGAATAAAGAAGAATGTTGATTGCTTAAAGAGTGAATAGTAAAAAAAAAAAAAAAACTTATTGACCAGAAACCCAGACTTCAGCTTCAAACAAAAGAGAGAATAAAAAATGAAGACCTATTACATTTTAACTGAAGCTTTGCCTCTGAGACAGATGCAGCTAAACATTAACCAGGGCAGTGTGGTGAATTACAGATTAAGACTCAATTATGTCTCCCATCTCCGCCTTCTGGGGTGAGAGCCTGTCGATGTCAGGGCTCAGATAAGGGGAAGCACCGTGTGACAGGTGGCATCTACTGTGGAAGCTTGAAACTTCTGGAACTCTTAGATCCTGTGTTCCCAGGAGACAGGACCCCAATGTCTTACTTGCTTGCACACCTCCTGCAGAGTCATGCTTCCACGAGCATTTAATAAGCACAATACAATAAACACAGATGGAAAACTACACCTGAAACAAACCTCTAGTGACAACCAATGGTTCAGTGGGTGGGTGGTGAAAGGGCTGGATCCAGCTCCATAAACCCCACCAGCTGGCACTTTAAACATGTTTTTGGAAATCCCTTGCACCCATGAGGTGAGGTTTGGTGTTTTCAAAAGGCTCTTTGCTACTGCTACTAAATAAATGTCATAAGGCAAAGCTGGAAATACCACCACTCTGGCATTTTTAAGGAATATGTTCTTGGGGACTTTCCCCAGAAACTTGAATCACCTGCTTCCTATCTGAAAACTGCCTGGAGAGGAAATGTGAAGAAATAAATACCTGCCCAGGTCCTTCGATGGAAGTGCATATAACTAAGATATGTGCAAACAGTGTCTCAGAATAGAGCTCCTCAATTCTGGTCTAATGAACATTTATGTAGAATCACCTAAAACGTGGGTTAAAAAAGCAGATTCCCAGATGCAAGAAATCTGATCTGCAGGAAGATGGTGCCCAGGGATCTGAATTTTTTAACACTCGCCCTAGGTGATTTGGATGTAACCTTGGGTTGGGACTATCGAACAGGAAACACCCATCTCTCCTTAGGGGTGTGGCTGCTACAGCTTTCTCTTCCAACCTTTTACAAACCTGTTTTTTGTTCCCCACATCCCTTCCTGTCAAAGGAATGGAATGTGGGATGGGATTATCTATTATTATTCCACAATTAAGGATAATGATGTAAAAGGTCCTAGGTGAGTCAGTCATTCTACCAAGAATCTCGACTTCACTAGTTAGCTGTTTTCTCATCAGTTTACTGTTTCTGTTAACTACTGCATTGTTTCTGTAAATGCCACTAGTCTTTAGTAAGCAAGTTTCTCTATGACAGGGGTCCCTAACCTCAGGGATCTAATGCCTGATGATCTGAGGTGGAGCTGATGTCATAATAATAGCAATAGTGTACAATAAAGGTAATGCACTTGAATCATCCTGGAACCAACCCCTCTCAGTCCATGGAAAAACTGTCTTCCATGAAACCAGTCCCTGGTGCCAAAAAAGTTGGAGACTGATGCTCTATGGGACTCAAAAGAGTTAAAGATGTGGACTCACAAAATAATGAAAAGTATGGTGGCTGGCTCACCCCTGCACTTCTGGTTGAAACCCAACCAATTGCAGCCAAACCCCTGAGATTCCAATCCAGACAAAAACTGGGGCTGGCAGGTCTGAGCCAGTCCTGGTCTGGAGAATTTCCCTAAAGATTGGATTTCAGAGGGCACTGGTAAGATTTGTTTTTTTGTTCCCAAGAGTCCTAGGAAGTCCTGAATCAAAGCAATTCTGAGTCCTCCTTGAGTCCATGGGCTCTTGTTCACAGTGGACTGGTGAGATCTGGTCTTATCCTGAATCTCCCGTGGTCTGATAAAGGGCTGTGGGCTCCTGGAAGTCTCATAAAAGCTCCACCAGAAGAGCTACTGCAGGTACTGTTACAATTATTTATTGAGTGCTGCCCCCTAGAGGATTAAAAATGGCCTGGCTGCGCTGGGAGTCCCCAGGGCTCTGAACCAAAGACTCACCCTCTACCCAGCTGAAGGAAGTCAAGACTGGACTCAAGTGGACTGATTAGAAGTCTTGGAACACTCTTTCTGAGGACTCCCAGAAAGTGAGTTAGCTCCTTCTTAATGATACCTCTGTAAAATTAAAATCCATGACTGGAAATCAAGTCCAGGAACAGAACACTGAAACTGACCCTTCTGCCTGCCATACCAGACCCTCAAAACAGCCTCATGGGGACCTTCAGCCCTGAGACTCTAAGAGCAGAAGTCCAGAATTTCATTCTTACAGTTTCCCAATGGGCTTCAGTGTACTTTTACTTTCTGTCTCCCCTTCACCTGAACTCTGGCTATAATGTTCTCAGAAACAGAATTCTTCCCTGTTGAGCACTTGCTAGGTTGGTTGGTAGGGGGACATGATTCTAAATGACTCTCTTTATTGGGCCTCTGTCACTGTAGATAATGTCCCTAAGTTAGTAACTTGGCAATGACAGAAACTGAGATCTCAAATTGAGGTTCAAACTCCAGACTGCCTCTTTACTCCATTAAACACTGGGGGAGCAGTGGTCTTTCTTTACAATTGACATTTAAACAGGAAAAAATAGTAAATTTGGAGTTTTCAATAATATGGATGTGCTCTCAAGGCCAGGAAGAAAGGAGGGAAAGAAGGAAGGGAGAGAAAAAAAAAAAATGAAAGGAATGAGAGGTAGTCTTTGGGCCAGTCTGGGGATATGCACTTTGGAAGAACTCACCAGGCCTTGGTTAAATGCCCTTTCAAGCCAGGCGTCTAAGATTAACAGTGTGATATGCAGCCTGTGGATTTACACAGCACGGTAAAGTCCTTGCACGGCTTGGCGCAACTATTTGCAAATGACTTCTGATTCAATTTTGTTTTGGTTATCTCAGTGTAAATAACAGTTAAGTGGGAGTTACAGATTTTTCAGACACTAAAAGTGATAAACAAAGCTAATGGCAAGTCCAGATAAGGAGGAAAACCACCCAGAAGAATCCACCAGCACAGGCAAAGAAATAAATGGAATAGTCAGATGTGTGTGTGTTTCTTGTCACCAAAACTTTATTTTTCTTAATCTGCAGAGTGGCAGAAAAGGTATACGCAGAGTGTTTAGACTGTTTCTGTTAGAGTCTTTATGATACTGTAGTAATAGGTGCCTAGTGAAGCAAGACAGTTTGGAACCCACAAAGACATCCTTCGAAACAAAAATACAAGTGTTTTCCCAACTGCTAGCTCGAGGCTCCCTCTAAACAGTTTTCACGCCTCCATTTAAAAAATAGTTGGCATAATGCTGTTTTCTTTCTCTCGGCGGTGTGACCACATTACCACGGGGAAATGTGAAGAGAAGGTTTCTGTAGTATTTTGAGAAGTCTTCCTACCTGGACATTTTTGGAGGGCTGGCGGAATCCAATTTAATTTTACTGAAAAATTGTTTTGAAGAACGTCTTTCCTCTTCTGATAGTTACAAGTTAGGGACGCAGGAAAAACTAAATCCTCACGCAGAGAGGAGAGGAGTATGTTTGGGACAAAACAAAGGATCTGAGTAGTAAACGCAAGGAGTGTTTGGGGTTTTATTCAGCCAGGGCTGAACGTGTGTGTCGCCGCCACGCACTGCTGCCGGTGCGAACGCATGGCTGAGCTGCTGCCGGGTTCCCTGCTCCAAACACCGAACGCCACCCAACTCCTCTTGTAACGCCATTGCGCGTGGCATTGTGCTGGGCTCTACGTGTGTGGCACCGGAGTCGGGGAATCGGGAGAGGGGGGACAAGAATTTCCTCCGTTTCCCGCGGAGTCTCCCTCGGACGGGGGCCAAGCGGCCAAGGGCAGCGCGCCCGGGAGGTGCCTGGGGGCGCTCCTTCTGCAGGGCATTACGCACGGGCGGCCTGGCGAAACCCTGCCCCGGAGGTGCCAGGGTGGGCGGGAGGTACTGGGTGGGAGATGGGTGGCTTGAGGGGGGAGCTGCCTTAACTTTGATCCGGCCGCTGCCGGGGGAAAACCGCCGCCGCCCCTCCCAAGCTGGGTGCCGCGGCACTCGCCTCTGCGCCGCGCGTCTCCGCGGCTGCCTCTTTAATCAGGAACACAGAAGGGGCGGGCCCTGAGCCGGCGCGTAATCGGATAGCTCTGCCGCGGCTCTGACATCCACATGCTGCTCGGCCTGAAAAGGCAGCGGGGGGAGCCGGAGGGGAAGCAGAGAACGCGAGCTAGGCACCAGCCCGCAGCCCGCCCCCAGCACATCCTCAGACGCGCAGACACTCTGCCGGGCGCTGGGTGAGGTGGAGGTGAGGGCGGGCGCGGGCGAACTCGGAGAGGGGCTCGCTCACTCCCAAGCGATCCCAGCCGCCGCCGCCGCCGCACCACCAGCAGCCACAGCAGCCGCAGCCGCAGCAGCAGCAGCTTCCTTCCTCAGACTCCCCTCGCGAGGCTGGCCAAGCGGGTGTAGCCGTTAGGGGAGGCTCCCGCTAGGGGAACCCGGCGAGGGCAAGAGCTTGGGCGGCCGCCTTGCGCTCGGGCCGTCCGGCGGTCTGTGCCTCCGCCCGCGTGCGGGTCCCCAGTGCCGAGGGATGTATGTCAGTGTACGCCTCTGAGATCACACAGCTGCCTGGGGGCCGTGTGATGCCCAAGGCAAGTCTTGGCTTGTATTTTTATTCTTTTATTATTATTTTTTGTTTTTACGCTTGGCTAACGGGAAATACTCGGGATGTTGTAGGATAAAGGAAATGATACTTTGAGGAACTGGAGAGGACATAGATGCGTTTTGTTTTTAAGAGAGGAAATCCATCCTCTCTTCCCGGCTTGCTCCCTCTCTGCTGATTTCAAGAGCTACCCTCCTCCTGGTGAGGTGGGGACCCAGCAAGAAGAAAGGTGACGACAGGCCGCCAGGACTCAGAAGGGAAACACTGACCGGTAGGAACCTTTGCAGAGGACACTAAGGAAGAACACAAGGGAGCGAAAAACACAAAGACTTACCATTAAACAACAAATCTATAAAAACAGCTGTGGAGAAAACCTTCTCCAAAATGGATATGTTTCCTCTCACCTGGATTTTCCTAGCTCTCTACTTTTCAGGACATGAAGTGAGAGGCCAAGCAGGTAAGCCCCCCGAAAGTTTTTTTTTTTTTTTTTTTTTTATTCATTTCAGCATGCCTTTACCTTTAAAAACAACTGCTAACGCAGGGGGCCACACGCAATGGCAAGAGAAGGAGGATCGCTCAATACTGAATAATTTAGAGAGAGATCCCAGTCGGCCCTCCCTATACCACCACTGCTGCGAAAACCCAACTTTTCTTTCCTGCTAGGAGTATGTGACTGTGTGTGTGTTTTGAAACATAGACAGAATTTGGCGGTGTTCAGATGTCACATATGGACTGAATCAAAGGTTTAAAAATACTACAAAGCCTTTGCATTACAGTTTTGGGGAATTTTTTTTCCCCTGTCTTGAAGCAGAACACATCTCCCATGAGTTTCTTCAACCTAGCCAGCGAAATATAAATCATTTGCATTCCCTCCACTTAGCTACATTGAGCAATGTTAACTGAAGGGCTTGGGAAATACAAGAATCTAGTTTGGGTTTTCCAATGCTGTGGCTTCTTTGCAGAATGTGTGGATGAGCCTCCGAATCATTGGGCTCAGGCTGATGGAGCAAGTTGTCTTGTGGCTCGGTTCCGGGCTGGGCGCTGCTGCCAACGGAGGCGGTTGGTCATCCAGTTCTCTTTCCTGCCTCCGTATATTTTCTGGGGGAAGTAAATCGTATGTTCTTTTTAAAACTAGTATTAGATAGAACAAACTGCGTGGCCCTCAAAGGTCTCTCACTCTTGTGAAGTGGTTAGAAACTTTTGGGTAGAATTTGTTCTCAACCACTGCCAAAAAGGGTGTGTGGACAGACTGCAGAGATAAGCACTGCAAGGCCCAGAATGGTCTGGAGCAAGCATTTGGGGGGTGGGGGGAGTGGAGGCTGGCCAGGGGCACTGCTCTTTCTGAGAAGGGCTCTCTGGTTCCAGAAAATCTAGTGGGGCACGTTCTTGCTTCCCCACACCACTCTCTCAGGGCTGAGCCTCTCTCCCCTCTGACAAGAGTCTTTGGAATCTGACAAAACTCTTAAAAGCTGCTACAGGTGACTGAAAGTGGGGAAAGCATCCCTGGAGGAAATGGAGAAAAGAGAGAGGAGAAAAACGCTTCCTGGAGTGCCCTTACCCGGAGGCACGTCTAAGGCTGCCACCGCAGCGGTAGCATGAACCCCTGACAGCCTCCCGGGTCCTCCCCATGACAGCGGGTTAGCGGATCCTGCGGGAGCCGGGGACTCTGATTATCACTCCCCAACACAGGCACGCGCCCCACTTGAAGCTTGGGTGTTTATTTGAGGGAAAGAAAGATACGTGAACGCCCTTACTCTCCAGACACACACGTTTGCTGCTTTTTTCTCTGCCATAAATGGTCTTCAGAGCAGCTGCAAATCGTATCAAAGAGACGGGTGCAGGTCCCACTTGGGGAAATTTCCTGTGGCTTCCAGTTCCCTGTTCTCTTAATTCTAAGTTCCCAGCTTGAGGCGAAATTAAATTACCTCCCACAGACCTGAAAGCGGCATAAATTATGGATGTTTGTGTGATTCGCTGTGTGTGTGTGTCCGCGTGCGCGCGCGGCGAGGATGCCCACGGTACATTATGTATTCAGGCACGGACTCCGGTAGGCCCGGGTGCGCGAGTGCGCGCACACTGGCGTACACATCGGCACGCGCGCACACACACACACACACACACACACACACACACACACAACTTCAGGTTCTGTGTGCTGTGCGGAGTGGGAGGGGTGGTAAAGACTCAGGGGCCATCTCGTACCCCAGATGTTCTCACATCTGTCCCCGAGCGCTGCGCGGAGTGTGTACGTGTATGCGCGACACCCGCTCAAACCCACTCAGGCTCTGCCACCTGCCTCCCGCGCTCTCCGCAGAGCCCCCTCCCACCCCAGCCCCGGGCCGCGCTGCGTCACTTCTAGAGAAGCCCAGAGGCGGGAGCGCGGGCCGGTCACCCTCTCTGAGGCCTCAGGCAGCCTCGGACCCAGGGTGGGACGTCCCTATGGGACGCGGAGCTGGGACCCGCCCGGGATGGATATTCTCCAGTCCCTAGAAAAGGCGATCGCGAACCGCGGGCTGCTAGGGCTTTTGGTCGGAATAACCGACTGGCACCGGGGGAGCTGGCAGCGAGTAGCAAAGGGCGAGGCCGAGCTAGACCTCTGACTCACCCGGTGCGCGCCGGCCGAGAGGGGGCCGGGCCCAGCCTGCAGCGACGGTTGAAACCCACTCCGACGAGTTGGGGTGGGGTTGGGGGGAGGGCGGAAGGAGCAAGCGAGGGAGCAATTGAGCAAATAACCTCGTGGCCACGGCGCGTGGCCTCTTGCAGTGGTTGGCGGCTGGGAGCTGAGTGGGCGTCGCACACTAGGCTGCCCCAGTACTTGCCTCGCCGGCCGCCTTGCCGGATCACAGCGCCGCCGCCCTCCTACCCACGCTCGGGGATTTGGGGGACGCTCCGAAGGCCCTGCGGGGAGCGCCCCCTCCTGCACTCCACTCTGCGCTGCAGTTCCCGCGCCGCCCCAAGAGAGCCGGCTCAGAGGGGTTGGGGGCCGGAGCGCTGGCCGAGCTGGTGGAGGAAAGCCGGGGTGGGATTCGGACCTGAGGTTGGAGGCAGAAGGGAGGCAGCTTGAGCCGCGGGAATGCGCGCAACTTCAGTAGCGCTGCGCGCCGGGCGCCCGCCAGTGCGCGCGAACAGGTGAAGAGCACGCGGCGTGTGGGCATTCCACGTGGTGGGGACGTGGTGGCCCCCCAGCCAGCCCTCCCCACCCCCACCCCGCGCTGTCTCTAACGCCGCATCGATTTGTTTGGGCTACGCAAGAGAAACAGAGCCGAGAGATCCATAAACATTCTATTAGGCAAAAATATTCCCAGAGAAAGCAAAACCGAAGCTCCAGCCCGGTTAAGTGGGCCGCCTCCAACTCCTCTAGCTTTGTCCCCTCCTCCTCCACACTAAGGACACCCCCAGGGAGAAGCCTGCGGCATTTCCTCAGCACTGCCCATTGCCAGAAAGTTAAGTCTCCGCTGCGGTCTTCGGCCTGGGAGAATCCTCTGCAGTCGCCGGCTAGTTCCGCCTCCCCTCCGCCGCCGCCTCGCTCTTTGCTTTTCCACTGGAGAAAAAGAAATAGTCACGGCCAAAGCTCCATTTTCACTGATTGATTTCTTTTTAATATCAACAGAAGTTAATGGAGGCGAGGCGAGCTGTGATTAACCGGCTGCCGCCGCCCTTCGCCTGGGGCTAGCGCACAGCCGTTTTCCCCACCAGGTCCCGCCCGGGCGCCCAGCGAGGGTGGGGGGCATCCACGGAGCTAAGGTCCCGGCGGCTTGGTGGGGGCCATCTGTCGAGCTGAGGTTCAGGGCTGCCGGGGTCGGGGCTGGTGGAAGGAACCGTGCGCCCCTCCGGGAACCATGGGGTTATGGGGATGGTGATCAGCTTTCCCAGCCAAGCTTAGGGGATCCAGCTCCAGCTTGTCACCGCTTCTGCGGCTCCGGCTGAATTTCTCTGGAAAGGGAAGGAGATCGGCGCTCGGGTTGATTGGCCGGTGCTCACCGCTCGCCTCCCTCCCACCATCTCCCCTCCTTTCGGTTTCAGACAGCGAGGAGAGCCCCCTGGCGCTGACCATTCACGGTCAGCGCTTGGCCACGAAACTCCCCTTGGCTAGACTTAATCTCGTGGTCTGCGGGGAACTGGGTTTTGCTCAGGAAATCATCAGGCCCTGACAATGGGTTCCTTCAGATGATGGTAACTCCCAGCCCTGACGTTTCCCAGCCTTCGGGTCTCACCTCCTGGGGCCAAAAGAACCCGGACCCTGTAACCATCAACCCCGCCAAGCCCCACCCCCACCCCCGCCTCCTACCCCTACCAGCCCCTTGCCTGGAGAGCTTTGATCTGTGGTCTAGTTTTAACACCATTGCCGTGGTCCCTGGCAGAAGCGGTCAATTCAGTCTTCTGTCTGGACAGGATGATCAGATAAGAGGTGTAAATTGACTGTGGGAGACAGGTCTGGGTTCAGACAAATTCTGAAAGAGGCAACCACGCACGGTCTAGGCTCGGGAGGAGAGGAGTTTGAAGAGGGTTTTCGTTTTTGTTTTCTTCTGTCTCCCTACATTGCCCGATGGCTGCGGGTAGGCATAAACATTTGCAAGTAGAACTATAAACTCCTGGATTTGGCACAGACGGCCTGCTCTAGACTTTTAGGGACTGGTCTCTTGCTGGCTTTCAGTGAGTACCAAATCCACTTCACCCCATAAACAGCCACTGGAGGTAGTGAAGTTAGTGCTAGTTGCCAGCAGAGCACACAGTGCAAAACACTGGAAAGAAAACGCTCCCCACGAGGGTTCCAGGGCAAGCCCCTTCTTGTCCAGGTTGTGCCCAGTACAATTATTTGTGACTGCCCAGGCAGCCCCGCAGCTCTGGACTCTTATATCACGCTGAGGAGACCTCAGATTAAGCCACAGAGCACCCAGTTGGCAAAATGAAATGTTGGAAGGCTGCAGTGACTAGAACCCTGGGCTATCAAGGCAGGACTCCTGCTGTCTACCAAATGGCTTGCATCTCCTACTGGATAGATCATGTTCTGCACCTGAAAGGCCAGTTCCTGCCTTCACAGTGCAGAGGAGACTGAGGGTTCAAGTGCCAATTCATAAGCAATGAGGCATGAAAGCGAATAACAGCTGGGGAGAGGCCCTTGGGGGGTCAGTTGGGAGAGACACTAGGGGCTGCATGGTTCTGGGGATCCTGTGTGGTGGTTGTCTTTTCCTCGATGCTTATTAAAGCAGTCAAGAGAATGAGCTGTCTTTGGGTAACCCAAGTGTTGAGACACTCTTCCGAGCTGACAGAAGTCAGAGGCAGGTTCACTGGTAAAGAGTTTTCAGAATATATTCCCCAAAAGTCCTGTTGGGAGAGACTTTAGGAAAGTAGAGACAAGACTTTCTTTTTGTCAAAAATGGAGCAGAAGTATAATACCTTTTTAATGTCTTGCACTGACGAGAAACGACTTGAAAAGTGATGTCTGGGCAGTGGTTTGTAGTATCATTAACATATTTGAGGTATTTTATCATCTGACCATCACTTGCCACTGGATAATCTTTGAGACACGCTCCTTGTGTGTCATACTTGTGTTTGATCCCTGAAAGTTTTTGTATGATTCCTTCCAAGTAAGGCATTAATTTTTTTTTTTTTTTAATTAACTCATTCCTGGAAGATATTGTGAACATTTGTCCTGGAGAACCTACAGCCTTTTCCAAAGCTTTAGCTGCCTCTATGAGAAATGGCTGAAGGGCTTAATGGGCTCATTACCTAATAGGAATCAGTAGAGTTGGATTCCAGGACACAGTGGCCTTGTAGTGTGGCTGGCCCTCCAGGAGAAAGCATCTTCTAAAGGTTTAGGAAGCTGTCAAGTTTAGATAAGGCTGAGCTCCGATCCTATGGGACCTTGGTTGTATTAATAAGGAGAAATTAATTTTTAACCACTGGGAACATTGCCAAATTATGTGACCTTTGGCAGACCAGCTGTGCTATAAAAATAAATCCCCCATCTCTGAAAATGCTGCTCCTCTCCAGTAGAACAATAACAACCGTGGCATTTAGGATGGAGAAGACTAGGGTTGAGGAGACAGGAGAGAAATGGAAACTGCTAGCAAAAAAAAAACCCTCTGATATTGTGACACATACTTTCAGACTTGAGTGATCTACTCACACCCCCGCCACACCCTCCCCCCAAACACACACCCTGGTTTCCAGGAAGCAGGAAAGAGGGCCAGGATGACAAGGAACAGAGTGCCTGTGTGTTGGGAGTGAAGAAGGTGTTAAGTGCCTCCAGCCCACTCACACCCCAGCCTCAAACACATCTCTCATTGTTCACACACAGATTTCTGGCACTGGGAGAGAAAAAGGAGTTTTCAAACAGGCAAAACATTTGTCTGTCTCTAAATGCTATTGAATAAGTTTGTCACTGAGAGGTTCAGGGAGACCTTCATTGGACTTCCTAGCTTCTGAAGCATTAGAGCCAGACCTCTTGTCAGTCACCTGATGGCTCAGTGATCCTGAATCCCTAATTTCTCTCTACCTCAGTGTCTCTATCTGTAAGTGTGTTTGATCCTAATAGCTGACTGATTTCTAGGATGTTGGGCTATTTCAGATTACATAGAGTACTGTTGAGTACATATTAAGCTGCCTGTTCGGAAGTCATTTACTCTTCAAAACAGCTTCAATGGGGTTAATAGCATCTAGTGACCATAGAAAGATAGAAAGCACACTAACACCCTTGAGGTAAGTTTATGTTACTTTTATGAGTTTGTCTTTTTTAAAAAAATCAGTAAATGATTACTCATTCCCAGCTCTTACCCCACTAGACCTTTGTCTGGTTTTATAAGCATCAAATTAATCTCTCGGCACCCTGTTCTTCAGAGGTGCATGTTCTCTGCTGGATTCTCATCTTAGATTTACATCAGTTCTTTACACTTTTTTTTTCGCCTTGGTTTTCCACTTTCAGAGTTCTCGCCTCTACTGATTTTTCACATCTCTCTCCTTTCCTTTCCTCCTCTTCCATCCTTCATCCCTGAAAGTGTGCTCAGCAGGAACCGCCACATGGAAGGGGCTCCCCAAATGTGTAATAACTTCTACTCTGGCAGTAAGGCCCCTCAGCAGCTGAACTCAAAAAAAGTCATCGTAAAGACAAAATAGCTTTTACCCAGCAAGACTCTTAATAATCCCATTTCCCTCTGGGTCTTCATAAAAGAGTCATGATCTAATCCAGGAAAAAAAAAGGGGGGGGGGAGAGGGCTGGGAATAACAAAAGGAAAGCATGCCTTGGATGGGGCTGCTGGCCAGTCTAATGCACGCAGCCAGTGAAACCCTGTTCACCGCCTCTCAAGATCCTGTGATAGCCAGGGATCTGGGTTCTGGCCAGTCTTTCAGTGAAGAAGATAAAGGGAATTGCAAATGACTGGACCAAGCAGCAAAAATAATTTATTTTGATAAAGGGGAAAAATAAAACAGATGTGCCTAAAAGGCATATTGGGGGCCAGGGGAAGAGAGCTGATGGGGGAGGATGGGTAGAAAGGAGTGAACTGAAACCCAGCAAGAGTTTAGGGATAAAGTAGGACTTTGAAGCTTCTTGGTGCTACTGAAAATAAATATCTAGAACTTGCCCTTGGGAGGATGGGGGGATGGAATGAGGGGGTAAGAAAGCCCTCACATAAAATTAATTTTACCATTATTAGATTTAAAGTGAAATGTCCTTTGAAGTTCTTCATCATTATCTGAGGTTACTGTGTCCTATGAGTTCACACTAGCTCTACCTTGATCTATGACTAGGTATTATTATGACAAGTCCTCTAAACTCCTGGTTCACCAATAAAAAATATTTGCATTTAATAGCAGCTCTGAGTTGGGAAGGAAGGGTGGAGGCTGGACACGCAGAATACTTTGTGATAAGGCTTTCTTAGAATTTGTGATACCTACTGATACTTTGGGTATTACCCTGCTGAGTCAGTGTGCATGGGTGCTCAGTTGTGTCTGACTCTCTACGACCCCATGGACTGTAGCCAGCCAGACTCCTCTGTCCATGGGATTTTCTAGGCAGGAATGCTGGATTGAGTTTCCTCCTCCAAGGAATCTTCCTGACCCAGGGACTGAACCCACATCTCCTGCATTGGCAAGTGGATTCTTTACCACTGAACCACCTGATGTTACCTAGTCAATTATTAACTCATTAATTCATCAAGCCTCATTGAGTGTGATCTTTGGCAAAGACCCTGGGTTTGATGCCGTAAGGTTTGCCAAAGATGAGCAGGTGGTCCGGCAGCATGGATAAGGTTCTTTCACACTTTAGAAGATGCTAAAGAGCTTCAGCCTCAGAAGTTGGAAGAGGTTACTCCTGGGAGATCAGGGAGGGTGGAGGTGGCGTGTGAGCCTGTATTAATAGTTTAGATGGGTTTACAGCTGGGAAAGGCATAGCAGGGGAAGGGCAAAAGGGAGCAGAGAAGAAACACTGGGAAACACTGAGTGTTTGGGGAACACTCAGAAATGGCCATTTAGACAATGTGGAAGCAAATAGTTGCAAATAAGTTTGGAAATAATAGCTTGGGCCAAATACAAGGTCCAAATTGCTAGGCCAAGGGGTTTGGATTTCATTTACTAACCAATGGGGAGCCATGAATGTTTCAACAGAAGCCTTCTGTTAATCAAAATAAATGAAAACAATTATATTACCTTTTGGAGAGACCCTAAAATTATTCTTCTTCTATTTCCTTCCCCAAATGTCTGTTGAAATGGTCAGGAATTGTAATCCCAGATCTCTCATCAATGGCATCAAAATTGCATTTGCAATGAGGGCTGGGAAAGAGTGGACATAAATATCAACTAATGATATTATATTGGCTGCCCTATTGGAATTGCATTTGTTTATGATATAAGATGACAAATAACAAGGTTACCACAGGTGGCATGATTCGAGGTCAGGGGAGGTAATCGCATCAAACTTACATTTTAACGATTAAATGAAGGTTCATTTTTAGCATCCAGATTGAGGAGAGACGTTCCAAAGGCCCTGTTTCCAGACCAATTTCCAGTTCTGTCCTTGGTGAATTCATCAGAGGTGTTTTAGAAGAGGAAGTTTGCCTCATTCCTCACTCCTTTTTCCATGCTCAAGTGCTGCCTTCCTTTCCCTCTCTCCCATTCCCTCCTTCCTGCCCTCCCAGACAGTTCTTTTATTCAGATTTTGAACTTTCTCATTGCAAAAGTTCACAGGAATTTTCATTTGCTGTGCCTTCAGGAGTGGATCACTCACTGCCACCCAGCCCCATAAATTGAATAGATTGCATCCCTTCCCAGTTGCCTTAGGAAGTGGTCAAACAGCCACATTCCTGGGCTGATGGATTGGCTCATTTCTTCCCAGCTTAAGCCAAGATACAGATTTTTATGAGACTGTCTTGTGACAGGCTGAAGTCGCTTTGAATAAAACAAAATCCAGGCTCAGCCCACAGAGATCACTTTAAAAGAAGCTTATTCAAGGTTAGTGAGCAAAATGTGGTTCAAACCCTGAGCACAGGACTTAGAAGATCTGTGTGAGAGATTGGAAAAAACTCCTCCTCTGTTTTCTTTTCATGCATCTTTGTTGAGAAGCTCACACACAGAACTGTGTATGCCTTATATTTATAAATATACAGCCACAGACTCAGTTAAGAAAAGAAGCTCACGTCAGTAGAGCTAATGTGATTGAAAGAGACATTTAAACTCTCCATAATGCAAGACAGATGCATTCACTGAAGAATCCTAGAGTTTTGTTTCAGGCTTACCAAGCAGATGAAATAAAATCAACACCTTGCAGAAATACCTAGTTGTCTAGGAGGGTAGAGAGTCTTTTTAATTAGAGGTTCATCTGCGGGTTATAGGATTTTCCCCTTCCATAGTTTTACAGGCTATGAAATTTAGAACTGGAACTGACCTGTAGCACCACTCCCCTCATTATAGATGGGAAAATAAAGGCTCAGAGTGGTTTACTAACTACCCAAGATCACACAGCTTTCCAGTGGCGAGATCACTCTTGCATACAAGGCTCCTGACTAGTTAACAAAGTGACGGCCTTCTCTCTTTTGAAGTCATAGAAATGGCTTCTTCTTTTCTTTCCTACTAATAAATAAAAACAATGCTATGGTCATAGGATGAGACTGTGCTATGAATGTATTATTTGGGGATGAAATGAGACTGTTTTCCTCCATCAAGTGCCCTCAGGTATATATGTAGTGTCTTCTAATCCTTGTACTTGTTCTCTTTTCTGTGGCATTTGAAAGTAACAAGGGAACTGAGATCTAATGGGTTTCAAACCCAGTTCCAGGAAGCCCCGAAGTCCTTATAGAGAAGCTCCATCAGAAAGGCAGGGAGGGGCTTCAAGGCAGCGTAACGCACTGATTCTGTTACCCTCTGTGCCCACACCCACGAAGAGCTTCACTTTTAGTGGCTTTGCACTTTGGAGTTCTGGGTCCAGTTTTGATCAAGGGAAAAACAAACACTTCCAAAAAGAACTTTGAAAATGACACACTTAATTCCGGCCACTTGCAGAATTACAGTTTAGGAAACTGATTCACAGGAAGGTTACCGGGAGTTAAGAATCCAGGCGCTTGCATCCCCTCTTTGGCTAACATCAGCCCCGCCCCCTCCTGGTAGGCTGGTCCCCTTACCCCAGGCCCACCTTTGACAACAACCTGATGCTCCAGTCCCATATCCAGCCAGCCTAAGTTCCCCGTTTTTGATAAGGACTTTTACCTTCAGTTCAGTTACACTGAGTGATCTGATTGTGCAGAACAGCCCGAGGTTTGTAGCTGCTATCACCTGGCCATTGTGAAGTAAACCACCATAATCCGATTATTTTCAAGTTCTGGCCATACAGTGTTCCTTTAAAAACAACTCCAGCTGAATTTCCTTAGGAGGCAGACCAGATTTTTTTAAAAGATCTGCTCCTCCTTTTTAATAAATACTTCCTAAAAATTGTATTACCAAGGAACCAGTGCTTTGTCTTAAATTGGGTCCTATAGGAGGGTGAGTTCCTTCTGAAACTGCCAGAGCGCCTTAGAATTGTAAGTGGACGGGTCCAGAGTCCCTTTACCTGATCCAGGAACAGGTACCCCTAGGCAGCATCAGATGGTACTTAGCTCACCAGCAAACAAGTCTCTTCAGTCATGTCTGACTCTTTGCAATCCTGTGGACTGGAGGATCCTGCCAGGAGCCTCTGTCCATGGAATTCTCCAGATAAGAATACTGGAGTGGGTTGCCATGCTCTCCTCCAGGGAATCTTCCCAACCCAGGGATCGAACCCCTCATCTCTTATGTCTCCTGCATTGACAGGTGGGTTTTTTACCACTAGTGCCACCTGGCAAGCCTCAAACAAAAGCACATGCGAAAAACCAACAAAAGAAGAAACAGAAAGATACGAAGGTCAGAAATAATCTGACCTTTTATATGTCAAATTAAAACACCTAAGTATTCGTTATGGGAGTAAATCAGACCTTTGTGACTTTAGACCTTAGCAGTCCCTTGATTTTAATCATGTCTAGAGGTGTCACTTGAATCCTTTCATCCATGGTCCAAAGACCTCTGAGGTCTTTATCTGACCTGACCTCGCCCATCCCTTAGACTTCCCTCTCAGATGTAGGAGAAAACCTGCTCTGAACTGTCCAGGCTTGGGTTCGCCTGCTTCTCTTTGGGCATGAATTTGCCCCAGGTGTAAGGTATTCACCAAATACAGAAAGAAGTCACTTGTCAACTTGCCAGACAGGCTCAGTAGCTAAAATTCAATGGGGTCAACCTCAGCCTCTATATGTGGAGATTGGCCTAAAGGCATTTGCCCTTGAGTTCAACTCCCTCTTGGCTGGGCTGGACTCCTCTGAAACACATAGAGAACATTTATGCTGTTCCTTTTGGCACGTGACACAGACCTCCTGAGCCCTGGGTGGTGCAGCTCTTCAGAAGAAAGTACATGCTCTTTCTCTTGGAGGCATGTTTGTATTTCAGACAGACCCTTCTGAAATACAGAAGGGTATTTCAGTATTTCAGAAGGGTCCCCAAACCTGGAAATGAAAGATCAGTTATCAAGAGGAGGTGGAGAAGGATTAAGTGTGTTTTCTTTACAGTTTTTACTGATGATAGATTTCAAGAATTCAGATCTCTCCAAGAAAAATAGAGATGGAGATTCTAGTATTTATCTTGGTGGATATATGGCTGTGCAAATGATGTGTGATATTTTATGAGAGGGTGTGAATGTGTGTATAGGACTGAAGTGTGAATTTCTAATAATTATGTGTCCCGGATGTGTGTTCAATATCTGTGTGTGTGTGTGTGTGTTTCTGAGTGTGCGTGCCATCCAAACAAGATTGTGAGTTTATAAATGTTTGGATATTGAAAAGGTTAACTCCATGCAAGCAAAGCAGATGTTTTAATGAGTTCTTAAATATTTTAATAAGTGCCTTGGTTTTTCTTCAGATAAAGAAAGAACAGGAGAAAAGAAATGAGTTACTCCTATTTCCTCAGGTTAAGTGAGTTTTAACAGCAGAAAATGTAGACTGTCCTCTATGAGATATATATAGCTTAATTTTTTTTTTTTTTAAGTGGGAAATGATTACTCCTGATGTGGGTGAGAAACAAAACCTTCTTATGAAGAAGTTTCCTGTCTTTATTGCTGGTTATGTGTGCCTGTCTTAGTACTAAAAGCTTAAACTTGGGAGGCAGGGAGTTGAGGAAGAAAAATTCCTCTTTCAGGAGTAATGGGAGGGGAACAGGGAAGGGATCCTGAAAGGAGGGAGGGAGTTTGGATGACCAAACAGGAGCTCAGCTCAGATGCCCTGTGATGAGTTTTGCGTTAAAAGGTGTGGTTTGGCCAGGAGCAGGGCTGTAGTTTCAGCACAACAGCTGGCAGGGGAGCTGCACCCAGTAGAAAATTTCCTCTCCTGCCAGTTTAGTCCAGGCAGCTGGTGATCTAAATCCGGACAGCTCCACTTCCTCAGAGGGCCACTCTCAGCCCTATTTCCCACAAGTGAGCAAAGCCCAATGGGCCACAGTTTGACCTTGTTGGAAGACGCTGGGTGCCCAGCATGGCTGAGTGGTGTAGACCCCTGGAAAGCCTGCAGGATTGCTGCAGGGGGGACGAGTGGCACCCAGCTCCGCCACTGGCCTCGTCTCCATCTGGGTGGGAAGGCTGGGCCCATTGTCCTCCTGGCCTGGGGAGGGCGAGGGGTCATTATTTAGAGGATGATGTGGTCTCTGCTAACCAGAGGAAATGGCCTGCTTTTGTTTTCCACCCAGTAGGAAATGGAACCTGAATCCATTAGATTCTGGGCAGCTCGACTGCGGCACAGTTTGAGCTTGAGGTGCGATGCCTAAAAGGCTACTTGCGTGGATTTGTGTGTCCCAACCACCATTGTGCAGCATGCCCATCTTTTATGCATTTAAAGCCTGTCAGGCTGGTAATCTAAAGCAGAGGTCTGGAAGACAGTAATACCAACCGACACGGGGAAGAGGAGAGTGCACCTGTAGAGTTAAAAAATGCATGACCCTTTCCTCAAAGAGGGAACACAGGAGAAAGCCCCCATCCTGTCGGGTAGCTGCTGAGCCGGAATGCATAATTGACGGACGCGTGCTGCTCCATGCAGATGGCGATATTAAATCGTGATTGATGCTAAGAGAGGCACACATCTTAGGAAGGTCTCCGAGAGGCTTCTGAATATTTCTAGGTCTCTTGTGCCTTCCAGTCTTCTGTTCTACTGTGGGATTAAGCATCCCCCTTTCTCATTTCCCAAGAACCCCTCCTGGGGATGACAGAACTTCACTCCCAAATATAAGATGCATCAAATGTCACCACCCACCTTTCCTGCCTTTGAAGATTGCCTGCTTCCCTCCTGGCCCCCACAAAGCTGTTTACCTCCAGCCGGGCATGCTGGCAGGTGGGGGTTGGCAGTTACTCCCCTGCAGCTGCCTCTCCAATGGCTGGTCACCCCTGGACAAAGCAGCAGCACACTCTGCTGGTGGTGACCAGGCAGGAAGGACAGTGGATAGAAAGCTCAGAGAAAACACAGGCGTCCACTCAGCACAAAGCACCTTTGTCAAAACTCTGAGATCAGAGCCAGTGGATTCCCTAATGCAGATTTTTCCACTCAGTGTGTAATGAAATAATAAATCAAATTTGTGGTGCATGTGGAATTAAGTGTTCGGGGGTTTTGCTTTTTCTTTCTTAAAAAAAAAAAAATGCTGAAATCACCCTCCAGGGCCTATTCTGGCCCAAAACTGAATATGCTTCCTCCGTATCACAAGTAATTGTTAACAGGCTCACTTGTGGGTCGGCACCACAAAACCACTATTGTCGGTTCCCGGAGTCTTTACTTCTGGCTGCTGGGCTGGGCTGGGCTGGGCTGGGCTAGGAGACACCATCAAATAACATAAAGGATTTATGAGATAAAGATGGAGATGCAAGGTTTGAAGGAGAAGAAAATGAGCCAAGCAGGAGAGACAGGAACAGGAAGGGAATCATGTTAAGTTTACAGTTTTTGTTTTTGTTTTTTTTAATATCAGCCCATGTAATTGGAAATATTTATGACTTCTGGAATATTTTCATTTTGGAGACAGTGTGTGTGTTGTATGTGTGTGTGGCTGGGTGAGTTGGGGGGAGAATGAGCTGAAATAATCTCTTCCACTGAATGAGTAAGTAGGTTAGTCTTTTGGACTGCCATAAAAGGTCTGTAAAACAGTGTTAATCAGCCACTGGTAGAGAAGAGAAACAAGGAGAGGAAAAAAACAGACTGTAACGTATTTGAAGTTCTTGTCTGCCTTCTCTTCCAGACCAACCCTGTGGAGGTCGTTTGAATTCCAAAGATGCTGGCTACATCACCTCCCCAGGTTACCCCCAGGATTATCCATCCCACCAGAACTGCGAGTGGATTGTTTACGCCCCCGAACCCAACCAGAAGATTGTCCTCAACTTCAACCCTCACTTCGAAATCGAGAAACACGACTGCAAGTAAGCGCCGCCCTGTGCCCTGTACATCGATGAGACACACCCTCCCATCCCCCTCCCCAGGTTCCTGCCATACCCGCCACCTCATGGCAGCACCCCCTGGCCCCAGGACCTGCAGAACAGTGGTATATCCTGGCCCCAGAGAGGAACCTCAAGAGGTTTATTTCTTTCAGGGGAAATCAAAGCCTAGTTGACCCCATAGAATGGAGGTAAGAGACTTATTGAGTGAAGAGTATAAAGAATACACCCTAAAGTCAAAGGCTTGCAGAGGAGGAGAATTCCACGTAGGGGAAGGGGGTGGACTACCTCATGCCAGCTCTTGACCTTAGGAGTGACTTTTCCCTCAGCACACTGAGTGTGTGCTCAGTTGTGTATGACTCTTTGCAAGGCCAACCAGGATCCTCTGTTCATGGAATTTTCCAGGCAATAATACAGGAACGGGTTGCCATTTCCTTCTCCAGGGGATCTTCCTGACCCAGGGATTGAATCCACGTCTCCTGCATCCCCCCGGAGATTTCCCCATTTCTACTGCTGTTCCCACATGAAGGAACCCCAGCAGCTTCCTTAATAAAACAGTAGCCAGTCCCCAAGTGGAGACTTCCTCTGCATCTAGCCATGGAGAGGCAGGCTGTTGTTTTATGAAGCAGCAGCTGGTCCTTACAGAAAGAGAGTTAAAAATCTAAATCTATACTGGTAGGCCTGAGATCCACCTTGATTCTCAGAATTTGTGCTATACAGGTTAGAAGCTGGTATTCTGGATTTATTTAACAAACACTCTTCTAATTTCTTTGCAAATATCAATCCATTCAGTTCTCACAAGGGTCCTGAGAAGTTGGTATCATTATCATTATGACTTCCATTTTGTAGATTAGAAAACCAAAGCCCAGAGAAATTAAGTAAGTCACCCCTGGTCACTCAGCTGGGCTCACAGCACTGGTTCTACCATTTTGAAAGTGTGTGATTTTAGGAGACAGCACGCAGACACTGACATCTGTGAGTGGTTTAGAAATGGCGTCTTCCTAGCCTCTTCTAGGGAATCCGTCGGTTCTTCCACCTAGCCTTTCCATGTGAGCGTCAGAGGGAATTTCTTTTTTTTTTTTTATTTAATTTTTAATTGAAGGATAACTGCTTTACAGTATTGTGTTAATTTCTACCAAACACCCACATGAATCAGCCGTAGGTTTACCTATGTCCCCTCCCACTTGAACCTCCCTCCTATCTCCCTCCCCATCCCACCCCTCTAGTTGTTACTGAGCCCCAGTTTCAGTTCCCTGAGTCATACAGCAAATTCATCAAAGGGAATTTCTTTTCACAAAGTTTCTAATTTTTGTAATCTCTATCTCTTTATTGCTTTGGTCACAGTAAGGAAATGGCAACCCACTCCAGTGTTGTGCCTGGAGGATCCCATTGACAGAGGAGCCTGGTAGGCTACAGTTCATGGGATCGCAAGAGTCAGACACAACTTAGCATTCTTTTTTTCTATGGATACGTGTAGCTACAGAAGCTTACATAATAAGATGTTCTACTTTCCACCAGCTATTGAAGTATAAAATATTGGCATTGGGAACTTCCTAGTTATACCCACATATAAATTCCTACTGACTGTGAACCAGTCTACATTTTCTATAATTTTATAGCAGTAATCCCTTTAGTTTCCTATCAGGTAAACATATATAAAATCCCATTCAGAATGGTATTATTCCCTATTCAGTGTATATGCCTATGACAAAAATCATATATAGAATAAAAGTCTTGGATGATTTCAAGAAAAAAAGCAAAAACAAAAAAAGAAATGCTATGTTAACATCAAGATCCCTGTTAGTTAAACTGAGGTGGGGAGCAGCATTGTATTATAATGTCAAAGAGTGTGAATGCCCTTTGTTTTGTCTAGTGGGCTCCACCTTAAAGTCTTTCTTCACTCAAACAAAAATGAGAGTTTTCTCTAAAGGACAGAATGTGCCAACAATCACTTGTTGTTGTTAAGTTACTAAGTCATGTCTGACTCTTTGCAACGCCATGGACTATAAGCCCACCAGGCTCCTTTGTTCATGGGATTATCCTGGCACAAATACTGGAGGTGGGTTACCATTTCCTTCTCCAGGGGATCTTCCTGACTCAGGGATTGAACCTGCATTGCAAATGAATTCCTTACCACTGAGCCCCCAGGGAAGCCCACCAACGATCATGTCTCGCTCTAAATGAGTGCCTAGAACTTGCCATGGCTCTGATGAGTTTTCAGTGGCCCCTTATGATTAATAAGTAGTCTGAGCATTCCTTGTGACCAAGGCACTGTGAATACTGATGAATTGACAGAGGACACAGCTAGCAGGAAGTGTACCAAGGACAGGCCTCAGTCTGGGCCCTCACTTCCTTGTGGAGGAGACAAGGCTTCTCTATAACCAGAGCTAGATTGGGAGATTCAGTGAGGCAGTGTCATTGTTATCATCCTAGGATGTCTTTGCACCTCCATAACAGTTCTTTCCTAACAAGAGATAGTCTTAGTTGAAAACCGGAGGGTTTCCCAGATGGACGCCTCATGTGATGCAGAGTCATAAGATGGAGTTCTAATCCTAGATCCACTCTTGACTCAGTGGATGACACCGGGGAACTTATTGGTTCCTCTTTGTCCAAGTTAAATGCACAGCCTGCATATATTTGCACAGCATCTCAGGGCTGCCAATTCTCTGCCAGTGAATGTTACCAAAAATTTCTGTTAGAAGAGCTTCTTTCTAAGGTATAAAGCTTCCTGTGCCTCTGGCTGGGATACAGAAGGTTGGCACAAACTGAAGCATGCTGTACTCAGAGCTTGGGTCTGAGCTCAGAGAAATTTGACTAAGCACCTCTCTCAGATGAGGGCCAAAATCTGTTATGCTTATGCCAGCAAATCTCCCAGGGAAATTGCAGAGAGGTCATCTCATGTATATGCATAGTGGCACAGAGAGAGAAACCAGGTTTTTGAAGGGAAAACTCAGGAGCTGGTGAGCATGGCTTAAAACACGTTGGAAGCAGGAAAAGCCAGGGAAATATGCTTCTGCCCTGTTTGGGGCTGTGGGGTACCATTTCCCCTCAGGACTCAGCCCCAGGGATGGGGCGAGCACAGGTCTCTGAAGCCACTGGTGGCAGAGGATCCAAGATGGTATCTCTGACTGGAGCTGGAGTAGGGGAAGCAGGCAAGTTACAGGTTATTCTGAAGTTTCTGGTGCTTATCATCCATACCAAGTAGCTTCCTGTTCTTCTCCCCACTCCTCCACTCCTTGCTTCCAGCTTGAACCAAAAAGTTCATGGAGGTCAGAAAAAGATCTTTCTGGAGTCTCTTTGCCCTAGTGCCAAAGTGTCAGCAAGACTCTGTTGGGGTCATGCTGCTTCATCCGGTGCTTACCTCTCTTACTCCCCCGCCCTTTCTAACTGGATTTGGTTCTCAGGGTCCTTTTGTTGTCGTTGTTCAGTTGCTCAGTCATGTCCGACTCTTTGCGACCCCATGGGCTGCAGCATGCCAGGCTTCCCTGCCCTTCACTACCTCCCTGAGTGTGCTCAAATTCATGTCCATCGAGTCAGTGATGCCATCCAACCATCTCATCCTCTGTCATCCCCTCCTCCTCCTCCCTTCAATCTTTCATAGCATCAGGATCTTTTCCAATGAGTTGGCTCTTCATATCAGGTGGCCAAAATATTGGAGCTTCAGCTTCAGCATCAGTCCTTCCTATGAATATTCAGGGTTCTTAGGGTAAATACTCACCAAGAGAAAACTTCCCAAAGATCTTCTGAGAAGAGCATAGAGCAGCAATACCCCTGCAAAAAACTGGAATTGAGCAAGAACATCAGAAAAAAAAACAGAAAAACAGCCTCCCTGTGGAAAAGGACAGTGGTCACATGCCCGCTGTCTTCTGTTTTTCCTGTCTTCCTTCGTGCAGGATTAACTGCAAAGATGGCCTGTGACCTGGGAGTGGGCCCTGCCGTGAGAGGATTAGCCTGGTCTCTGGCCCCTAAGCTTTTGGCTCTCTATCTCTTGAAATCCACAACCTAAAGGCGGAGGCCATTGGTGAATAAACCCCAGACAGGCAGACCTTTTCCCCTAACCGTCACTTGCTAATTTTGTTCCATTTAAACTTGCTGTCTGCTTGGAAACTTTCACTCACCAGCCCCGGTTTTGCTTGAGTCAGTGCAATCCAAGGCCACCGTCTGCAGTGAACTTTCCACCTCCTCCCTCTGGCCATCCTCAGGAATCAAAGCCCCCAGCATCCATAGGCCGCTCTGAGGCCTGGTTACCCACTGCAAGCAGAAACCAGAAACCCCTGTGGCCCTGCCAGGTCAGGGTGGCTGACAGACGGAAAGGCAGGACTCAGGGCTGACTGAGCAAACAAGGCAAAGCCACTTCATTCCCTGTGGTGGGGAAGAACGTCCTGCTACTGCCTTTCACTTGAGTCATTGGCCAAGTAGCTGAATGTTAGGGCTTTAGAAACACATGCACGCAAACTTGAATATTCTTTCCCTTTCTGAGATCTGAAATAGATGTATTCTTGAAAACCCCCACCTGTGTATGATACAAAGCTTATTCACGAGCACTCGCACAGGCCTGGTGGAGGCCCAAATGAAGCCAGAACCAAGAATCTAGGTCCATTTGTGCTGTGCTTAGTCACTCAGTCGTGTCTGACTCTTTGTGACCCTAGGGACTGTGGCCTGCCAGGCTCCTCTGTCCATGAAGATTCTTCAGGCAAGAATGCTAGAGTGGGCTGCCATGCCTCCCCCAGGGAATCTCCCCAACCCAGGGATCAAACCCAGGTCTCCCCCACTGCAGGCGGATTCGTTACCATCTGAGCCACCAGGGAAGCCCCTGGTCCTTTTAAGAACTGGTTATTTCCAGATGGTGTCTTGAAAAACACACTTCAGAAAGTACAAAAACCACTAGGAAGACTTGAGAGAATACTTAGGCTGAAAAACCCAGACCCAAACCCACACTAATAATTGTATGTGTGTGCTCAGCAAAAGAGATCTCCTTTACCATGCCACACTGAAATTTCCAGATTCTAAAACATCCTGCTTTAAAGCTCCAAACGTTCCTCTTTAGAAAGATCTCTGATTGAAAACATTCTATGTCATGTGCCACACTTTCTTGTCTTCTGAAACAGAACAAATAATAAGGTGAGTTAACTTTTTCTCAGTGACTCAGGCTTTTAATTCTCAACTTGACTTTTTGCAACAGAGGCTGGGTAATGTCATGTTTAGATCAGATAGACTTATATATAGTTTTTGTTGACCTTTTACACTTCACAGGCCTTAGTGTCTTCATCTGCAAAACTGTGTCAGTGATGCCTACTTTGCAAGATTTCGGTCTCCTGTTTATGTCGATACACAATACATTATCGACCATGTCAGCATCTTTGTACTTTGGGGAAGTGTGTGACATTTTTGCTATCTATACGCTTGCTGTCATAGCGCTTCTAAATGCGCTCCTCTGATCTGTTTTCACCCTTTTATTTTGGGTAGGATTTTGCCTCGAGAGGTTTTGGTGTCCACTGGGACCTCTTTAGTCCTGGGGTCTAGCTTTTGTCCCAAGCCAGTATAGTCCAGGGCGAGCATTCTGGTTTGCCTTGGTCAGCCTCACTCGTAGCAGAGCAAGGACTGGGGTGCTCTCCTGGGGACAGAGTGCAAGAGCACCAACGCATGGGGTCCTCAGCAGTAGTTGAGCTGCTCACCATCTTTTCTTTTGAAACCATCCCCCGACCCCATACTGGATATTTCTGGTTTGGGGATATTTGGCCTCTAGCTAAGTGTGCTTGGTAAACAAAGTGTTCTTGTGTTTATCTGTGGCCAGAGGAGCCCTCTAAATCTTAGATGTGTCTGTTTTCCCCAAAGTAGGGGATGCTGTCTTAGAAAGAGAGCATTCTCCTAGGTTGACAAGTTGACTACAGAAAACAGAGGGAACGTACCAGACTTCAGTCATCTGACCCCACCCCACCCAGCCAACGAAGATTACATGCACTCAATTAACATCCTCCACATACAACCGCATACAACCTTACTTCCGCAGACCCTGTGAGGGCAGAGGCTCAGACTCACCTCCCTCTCCCCTCCAGCACTCCCTGCTGTGTAATACCCTCCCCTCCCCCTAAGAGTCCTAGATTCCTCCAGCTCTTCTAGGGCCTCCTACTCAGAACTCCCTAATCATTGCATATTGCCTTGATCTGCTTGCGTTTTGTTCATGTGTGGACATCCTGTGTTCTGAGCATGTACGTTCTCTAAGGGCATGGACCACATGTATCTTGTCTCTACCCTCTATGGCCACAAAAACCAGTGAAGTCATTGTTACTCTTCCCATTTGACAAATGAAGAAACTTGGGCTCAGAGAAGTAAGCAGCTGGCCTAAGGTCGCACTCTTTGAAAGTGGCAGAGAAGGGATTTAAAGCTGGAACACCCTGCTTTTTTGCAACCTGAGCTGTTTACTCTCATGCTTTATTGTCTCCACTATCACCATGGATTCTGATTGGGGGTATGATATGAGCCCTGGGATCCAGTTGGCTGAGGAGATCAGGGAAGGCTGCTTGGAGGAGGCGATGGCTATACTGATCCTAAAGAAGTTAACCAGGCAAAGGAGGGGCATGGGTATGGCCGGTGGCCCGGGCAGAGAGCCTCATGTCCCAGACAAGAAGGGAACCAGAGTAATGAAAGGCCATCTTTGTGTCTTGTTGATACAAACCCCCTTCCCAGTGAAGAGATTCCTGGGCAGTGCTATTTTATTTTATCTCCTGGCCACATGACTCCCAGCATCTCAGGGAGGGGTTGAGGTCAGGAAAGACAGAAAGTGGGAACTCTCTGCTATCCCACTCTCCCAGGTCAGAGCTTCTACAGTCTCATATCCTCTATCCAGGGACCTCGCCCCCAGTTTAATGCCTGAAAGTGAGATTTGGCCTGGGGAAGTCCAGGTAACACTCTGGATTAAGCTCCGTACACAGAGTACTCCTACACAAGACTCCCTCTGAACATACTTCTCTTTCCTGTGAATAGAGGGCACAAGGGCCCAATGCCCAGTTAGAAGTGTGGCTTCAGCTGGTTTCTGCCTGAGCCTCTGGAAATCCAAGCAGAGAGTGGGTTCTCTGTGGTTGAACAGGGTGTTTTATACTCAGGAGAGACCCTCAGGTTGATTACTCATGACATTATTACAGATTTACTGCCTGCCCAACCTCAGAAATATTCTGATTCCCCCAAGGAGCCCATGAGCAGCAATACTTGTCTGTATTGCAACAACCCTGCTAATGACAGAAACAGATTCCCCTCCAGGTACATGGTGCAATAAACGGGAGCGGTCTGCTGACTGGAGCTCAGCTGGCAGCCGACCCCACACTCACCAACCTTGACCAGCGACTCCACCCAGCAACTGAGCTTGCTGAAGAAGTGGGAAAACACACCGCAGATTGTTCTCCTCCGCCTACCAAGGTTAAAGAGCAGTTGGGACAGCAGTTATTTTTGGCAGTTTGTTTTTAAATATGCGATGTTGCAATCGTAACTCTCAAAATGCAAGCTTCACTGTGGATGTCCTTCCTAACAATGCGTTTTTATCTTCTGATTGAGAAAATCACTAGAGATTTTCTAGTACACAATCCCACTTGTTCTGCCTCTCAACCCTGGCACATTCTCTGAACCCCAGAGGTCCCAGAGGGCCAGAATCTCATCCCATGTAACTCTGTGTAATTCTCCCATCTAATTACACTGGGTGAGAGTCTGTCTTAAGAAATTCAGTGGGAACTCTGGGTGTGGAGGGGATAAAGAGGAGAAGGAAATAGACCAAGTAGAGAAATTAGATTTTTCTAAAAGGGGAATTCATGTGTTCTCTGGTAGTCATGAGTCCTTTAGAAAAATAATGTATTCTCTTTGTTTTGTCCTTTTTAGTGGCAGGGCGATTGAAACCTTTGGATAAGAGAAACTCAGCAGATATTGTAATTCCATTCTTCTACTTCTGCCTGGATAAATCATCCAGGAAAAAATATATATATATTAGGTGCCCTTGTCTTTCCTTCTAGAAAAGAGCTTCCATAATCGTCCTTCATTATAAGACCTATGCCTCACAACTCATCTCAGTTGATTGCAGAGTAGATGGTTGTATTTCATTTACATAATAAAATTTTTTTTTTCCTAGAAAGAAAATCCCTGAAAATGTGAGCTGGTTCAAAATAAAACTTGACAAAGAAGAAGAAAGGAAAAATGTGAGCTAGGCTTAGGTTTAGAAGGGCCGCAAAAATCTCTAACACAGTAAAGGAAAATTCACATGATTTTTATATGCTTTTTCCCCTGGCTTTGTAGCCAAGCATCTCAGCAATCTCTATAAATTTTTTAGCTCTGCCCCATTAGGGACTCCATTTTGTTTATAGGTGGTATGAAGGGATTGTCAGTTGGACAATAACAGCAAATATATATTGAGCTCTCGACAGGTCCCTGGTGCTACTACACCAAGAACTTGCCATATTTTACTCTCATAACAACCCTCTGGGGCTGGGACTGCTGTTATTCCCATTTAACAGATGGCTTTACTGAGGCCCAGAGAGATCACACGGATAGTAAGGGTAGGGCTGGGATTTGAAGCCTGCTTCAGCTGCCTTAGGATACCTGTGCCCTTGTGCCCAGAGCTCTCATCTGCTTTCCTAAGGCTTAGGTATTTGGGGCCTCTCTGATTTCCTAGGATATCCTGGACACGGATTTTTTTTTTTTTCTCTTATACCCTTTCTTTGCCTCTTCCTGCCATCTGCTCACCTCCGGATGCCGACAGGGCAGTCAAGGAGAGAGAGTGATTTTTCTGTGTCTTTAAATACAAGCTGAGAGGCCTGACTCTCAGTCAATTGTTTCCTTCTGCTTCCTTGTCATCCACCTCCTCCCCTGTCCCCTCCAGCCCCGCCCCATCCTCTTCAAATTCCCTGCCATTCCCCCACACCTCACTCTTCATCTGGAATCCGAAGATGTGAGGGCTAGTAATAGAGTGTCAGCGGAAGTAATTGATTCCTCACACAGAGAGAATTCTCCTGCCTTTAGTGTCAATGGAGCTGAACCGGAGTCTTGGAGGGTGAGCGAGACATGTAAACAGTCCATGGCTGAGCTGTCAGGGCGAAGCCAGACACACCAGAGAGTGAGTGAGAGGGAAAACGGTGGAACAAATAATTGTTTTATTGGAAAGGAAAGGAGTAAATAATATTTCAGCCCAGGAATTGGCAGTTTGAAAGAGAGGGTTGAGAACTAGGAGCAGAAGGAATCCGTGATGTGGGTTTTAATGGGGGGGTTCCATTGTCTTAAGGTAGGAGGTTTCGTCCCACCCGACTCCTTCCACCCATTATCATCATTATTATCATTAAAATAATTACCGTAACAATTACAGTTGATGAGACCTCGGGTTTATAGAGCACCTTTCATCTAAAAGTTCAAAGTGATTTATCTGTGCGTCATCCCTTTGAGAGCGGTAGGAGGGTAGGAAAGTATTGTTATTATTTTTTTTGGTCTTATCTGCTGGGAAAGCGAGGTCCAAGCAGATAGAGGATTTAGTCCTAGCCTCAGGGTAGACTGCTGTTAGGGTACTGACTCTTCTTCTGGGCATCTCCATTGCCCTACTGCCCATAAAGGCCCTTATGCTTGTGTGGCCCCCACAGCTCATCCCTGACACTGATGCTCCCTCCCAAGATGTGAGGGTCCCACCGGCCACTGCAGTGTGATGGCCATCTCCCCAGCCAGCCAACTGCTCCATGCACACAGCAAACAGCCTGCTCTGACTGTGGGATAAAGGTCCTTCAAGGTCTGACTCACACTGTTCCCATCCTGTGCGGAGACTTCCTGCAATCTGGTTCCCCTTCTTGTAGAAGCTGGTGACCTTTCTAGCCATATTTCTTCCCGGTCTTACTGAGCCTTCAGCCAAGAGCACCCGTTATTCTGAACTTCACAGCTTCTACTCCCCCACAAATGGCAGCTGATTCTTTCAGGATAGAGGGATGTGCTTCTGTGATGCAGAGAGGCGAGCGCTGTAATGTGCCCTGAGTGGACAGGCCTGCTTTTGCTCCAGCAGCTACGGGGCCTTCAGAATACAGTTGTCGAAGAAAGCTGTTACCCAGTGGTGGTTTGAGAGGCGGAAGCGGTCCCAGCTGACTGGCCACCGAACGCTCTTTTCAGAATCTCCAACCCGGCGTGGCAGCTGTCCCTTCCTGCCTGGACATTAGTGCAGGCCCCTCATGTCCACACCCCAGTGCTTTTTGCACAGTAGTGACGAGTTTGCCCCTGGAGCCAGGAAGAAGCTCTGAGCTCTGTAACCTGAAGCTCCAAGTAAATGAAATGCAAAGACAGCACTCTCACGCCTGCCCGGTCACACCTGCTCCTCAGACTGTCCCCTGCTTGGATTTCCGCATGGCACATTTTTCAGGCAAGTTTTGTATTTTCTGACTTTTGTTATGGAGGCTGGAAGCCAGCAAAGGAAGACAGAAAAACCTTTGAGAGCTCCCTTGGTTCCTGGAAAAAACATAAAGGATTTTTTTGATGCTGACAGATTCCCTGGAGCTCAGCACTCCTCGTTCCCAGCAGGCTCCCATTTTTCGGACAGATGGAAAGGTTATGATTCACTCTCACAATTAGACCCACTGGGAGCCAGGGTGAGTGAGCACCCATCCCAGAGGGAACCATTCACCCGGCCAAGTTCAGGGATGCTGCCTGCACACCAGACCCAGGAATGGTGCACTCTGATTTCCTTTCAGTGGGTTCCAGTTACCTTCTGCCCCTACCTGTCAGCCCTAAGAGGCACAGAGACATCGTCCCTATACCCATTTATGAGATGAGGCAAGCTGAGGCATGTGCAGTTGACCCAGGCCAGCTTAGAACAATTCAGCAAGCCTCTGGCCCTTGGCCCTTGGGATTGGAAGGGGTTCACCTTCCCATCCAAGCCCCAGTCTGCTGGTGAATGGAGACGAACTGTGGGCAACTCTTACCTACTTTCTACTCTGGTATTATTACACAATGCCAGCATGGGGTATTTTAAGCTGATGGCAGAGGATGAGGATTTTATAGACGCAAAGGACAGACAGAAAGAAACACTCAACAGTCATGCTGAAAACAGCCTGCCCCAAAACCTTAAACTTCACACTGGCACTGGTTGCCTCGAAAATCCTTCCTTACATAAACAAACACGTCCTATCCAAGCCAGTCTCCAGGAACAGAGCAGATTTGTGGCCTTGGGGCCTGAGGAATGTGCTTGCTGGGGAGTCCGTCAGTGGAGAGAGGGGTGCTAGGCCAGAGGGTCAGGGGAGAGACGCCACAGGCTTTGTCGTGCGCCCTTGATTCTCTGAAAGTTCATCTGCAGTGAGACTTATCAGACACTGTCTGGAGCGGCCTCCTTCCTCACGTTGCAAGGCGTTCTTGGCAGCCTGCTCTGCCAGAAACAATGAGACCGGCGGGCCCTTTCCCTCATCCCTGGGTTTCTGCGGAAAAACAACCAGTAATTATAAATAGATGTTATTTGTAGTTTCCATTTTCTTGCCTTCAAGGTTTTTTGCAATAATTCCTCCAGTTTCTTTTGGGTTGTTCTCTTTGCATACTTCCTTTGCTGGGTGGTCGGATTTCCTCCCTTCTGAAGAGCCCTGGTGACCTGGGCTCTGAGCGGATTGTGAAGAAGCTCAAAATATCAGAGTTTTGGGGTGGGAAGAAATAAAGGAAGAAAATGAAAGTGCCAACTACCGGTTTTAAAACGGCACTCGGCACCAAGGCAAATACCCAAACCGATGCAGTGTGTGAGTCCGTGGGGTTAGATAGCAAATAATAAAGGAGTTAGATAAGACATAACAGGGATATGAAGTTAGACAACAACAGATAATAATAATAATGACAGCAGCAGTAACAACTAACGTTTGTTTATTGAGCATTTACTATGTGCCTGGCCCTGTGCTGAGCTGTTGACATGTATTAACTCACCAAATCTGGGGGTTCAGTGCCTAGTTGTTCAAGACCCAGCACATGTGAAGGGCAGCGGGGCTGGTTTTTGAACCCAGCCTGGCTGGCTGGTTCCAGAGCCTGGGCTGGGAAACAAGACTGAAAAGAATTCTCACCAGCTCAAGTGATGAAGCACTGTGGATGGGTTTGTACAGGAGGAGGGTGTTTATAAACCACCCTCTATAGCACGGAGGTTGGGTGGCATAGACAGTCCCTAAAATTATGACTTTTCATTTCATTGTCACCTGTTCAGTTTCCAGAGCATCATGTGTGTGTAACTCTTCTCTCCCCCAAGTCTCCCACACTGTTTCGTAGAACAGTAATAATGAAAATAGCCAGTGCCTCTCAGGCGGTTTCTAAGGCATCCGGTGCTATATTGGGCCTGTGTAGACCTTTATGAACCTTTCAACAATCCCACAAGGTGGGGAAATTATTATTTCCATTTTATAGATGAAAAAACTGAGACTTAAAGAAATGCCTGAAGTCATAACACTAGCATGTGCCAGAAACTAGCTGAATCTGTCCACAAAACAAGAGTATACGTACAGAGTATGCATTTCCCAGACTATACACACCCTTGTAGACAGCTATGTTTCTATGCAGTTGAAACTTTTTTTCTCTGGTCACAGACCCCATCCCTAGGAAAATGTGCACATACCCAAACCAACAAAATTTCTGCATATGATTGTAGGGGTTCCCCAATCTACTAAAATTCATCTGTGGACCCTACTGGAAATTCACGGGCTTAAAAATGTATGCTCTAGATGGTACTTAAAAGCATGTAAGTACACAGGATACTGTTTTCTCACTCGGGCCATATGTTGACATATGGGTATATATGTGCTTATAAAAATACTTCACTTATAAAAATTAATATGTTATCCCATCTGAACACTTAGAAGCTGGATTTCTACTGATGAGACTCAAAACCACGAATTCCAAATCTACTCCCTGCTTCTGTGGGTGATTTGTCTATTAAATTTGGCATTGTTAAACAAAACAGCTAAATTAAAAGACTGAGATTCTGTGAAGTCTCTAACTGAGATGCAAAGGGTGCTTTGCATCTGCACCTTCTAATATTGTAGTGCTCTGGCAATCTGGCATGCCCACTGCTCTCTGATCTTTCCTCAGCACAGAGGACAAAGGATGGAGGCAATGTCAATGTGCCCTGGAGTGGGACTGCGTGGGCCAAGCCTGCCTCTGACCTTTCCTCATCTTGTGACTTTGGGCAGGTCAGTTAGCCTCCCTCAGCTTCACCCTGTACATCTGTGAATGGACAGTTACCGTATCAGGGTCTGGTGTGTATTAAGTGAGGGTTAAAGGAAATAGTAAATAAATGGAGCGAGGATCTAGCCCATTAGGAATGCTCAGTAAGTGGGAGTTCTTCCCATTGATATGCCAGCTTCTTCTTAAATGTGTGTGTGGCACCAGTGAAAGGGGGAAATTCAAGGAAATGAAAAGACTTCTTAAAAAACCCAACCTGACAGCTAGGTAATTTCTACAGAAAAGCTGAGTGTCCCAATTGAGCTGGAGACCAGGTGACCTGGCTTTAGACCTGAATTGACTAGAAACTTTTGCATCATGCAGACCTGCTCCACAGCCTCTTAGGATCTCAGGCAGCTTCTTTGTTGGGAAAGTTGTGCATGACAGTATTGTTTTTTCCTATTTTCCCTGCAGGTTTTAATGTAAGGATTAATAAGGCAGTGTTTGTAGATGTCTTTGAGCTTCCTAGAAGAAAGGCACTCCAGGAGGTGATAAATTCTCTGGCCTGGATAATCTACTCATGAAATATGGAACTTTGAAAGTGTGAGAAAAATCTCAAATCACTTTGACAGCATTTTAATTATAGTTGATTTGTTTGCTGCTAATAGTGAAAATGCTGTCAGCATGATTTGAGATGTTTCTTCCACTCAAAATGTTATATTTCGTGTTTTCAAGTCACGAGGCAACATTTTGGTTTCCAGATACAACCAGAATAGCTCAGTGAGTGCGCTGGCACACAAAGGCAGAGTAGAAAACAGACCAACATATCCAACCCCTTGGAAAGCAGAGTTTATCCTTTTTAACATATAACATCAACCTTAGGTTCCCTCATTCGTTTATTCACTCAACACAAAGTTAGTGAGCCCTCCTATGTGCCAGGCACCATGCAAATATGGGGTTGGCCCAAAAGTTCATTTGCGTTTTTCCATCATATGAAAAACCCAAATGAACTTTTGGCCATCCCAATATTATAAATTCATCCGTGAAAAGGTAAGTTTCTCACCCTCATGGTCCTGGTTGTCTAGTGCAGGCCCCATATCCTAAACAAATACAGTATATTGACAAGACCTTTCCAGATTATGGTTAACAGCCATAAAGGCAATGAAAGCAGGTGAGGTAGAGAATAAGGGCATGCCAGCTGAAATGGGATGGTCAGGGCAGGCTTCTCTGAGGAGGTGACATTTGCACTCAAAAGAATGAGAAGTTACCAGCCAGAACAAAAGCTAACAAAGAGTACTGCTGACAGAGGGAAGAGCAAGTGCAAAGGCCCAGGGGCTGGAAAGAACTTTCCATGTACAAAATGTGATGGCTTAGACATTTCATGATGCAAGTAGCATGAGAGGAGGCATCGCCTGCTTGGCAAAGGTTATGGCTTCAGGACTTGGGCCTATAGGTGCTCAGCCATATAGACAAATCCCATAGAATGGACACAGCATTCTTCCTTGGAGCAGCTAAGGACTCTGCCCACAACATAGAAATTCCCTCACAAGCAGTTCTGTGTGGCATCCACAAAGGTAGACTCTGGATGGAGCCACACGTCATCCAGCCCTGGGAGAAGGGCCTCCACGTGGTGAATTTTCCAGCACAGACTTGGTCGGCTGACCCAGCCTTTGGTGGCCTGCTGGGCAGCGTCACGCGTGGAGAGAGTTATGGAAAGTAAAAGTCTTTCATGTTTGCCTAGTGATGAGAAGAAGAGATGAGACTGATGCTTTTTTCACATCTCTCCTGTTGACTCTTAAAATTAATTCCACCGTCAACATTCCCATGGCCCAAATGTGGGTTTGGGGAGAGGAATGAAGACTTTGAAGTTGAGACAGAAAGTACAGAAAGCATTCTCTAGACAAATGCTCTACATGCAGATGTCGGAATCTGTGAAAAGAAAAGTAAAAAGGTACGTAGGGAACCATTTTAGATAGGAGAAGGGAAAAAAAAAAAAAGAACTGGCACAGAGATGGCTACTTCAGCTTAGGAAAGTAAATAAATAAATAAAATTTGAAAAGGTAGTGTTAAAGCTTTGAAAGGAATTTTTTCATTTGAGGGAGATTAGGAATAATGAAATGCAAACACAATAGTTAATATGTCTGTGAGCTGGTGTCTGTTTCCTTCCAGAAAATGGATAAGAGGAATGGCTTTTCAGGTTATCCTACTTGACTACCATTGGGGTGAGCTCTGAGTTTGCAGCCCAGATTCATTTAACCAACAAATGCTGGGTATTAGATGCCAGATGCAAAGTCATATTTATTCCAAGGCCACAACTTCCTAAGTCTCTGCTAGCTCTTCATAAAGGAACCTGACAACACTGAAATTTCTAGAGAGATTTACTCCAGGTGTAGCAAATCCCTAATAATAAAAAATTTCCCCAAATGAGTCAATCTCACAGGAGGTAAATGAGACAGTCTGTGTGCAGTCAGCATGTCATTTGGAGTATGCCCTTTATACAAAAAGCCCAGCCAGAAGACTTGGTGGTGAGCTGGAGTTGGTCCACAGGGCAGAACCCCAGACGCTGAAGGGAAGGGGAATTTTAGCTGCCAGATTGTAACTCTGGGTTGTTTTCCCCTCAAGTAAACCTGATAGGAAAATCCAGTTTTGCTAAGAAGTTCAAGTAAGGGCTGATTATTTGCTTCAAAAAAGGATTCACCAGAGGGTCCTTTAAATAACAGGCTCAGAGAGAAGCTGTATATGACTGATTTGTGTGAACCTTTTTCAAAAATGCCTCCCTTCACTAACGTGTATGTAGATATGTGAGGATGTATTTACAGCTAGCCATGTTACCCAAAAGGATTTAGATGATATATCTGTTGAGTAAATTGAGGCAAGTTTGCAGCTATGACATGTTTTGGGTACTTCAGCTTCATTGCTGATTCTGTTAATCCCCTAAATGACGTCATGGGTGATTTGGAGATGAAACCCTCCACTTCTAATGAACAAGCCAGGTGGATGTCAGGGCCTCTCTGTGTCCTTTATAGAAACTGGCAACACAACGACTGGAAGTATGTGATGGTCTCTTTAAAATTGTTTTAAAATTTTCATTGAGTGCGGGCCATGTCCCTGACACTATTCTAGGTGCTCCAACAAGCTATGTCTTATTTAAGTCTTATGGATGATGGTTGTCATCATGATGGTGGCACTTTTTATCTGCAAAATTATGAGAGCTGGGTTATTTTTCTCAACTCTTCTACTTGGGAAAAAAATTCTTAATAGAAGGATCTTTATGTATTTTAAAGAAGTGAAGACTTATTATAAACAATTCAGATAATATAAAAGAAGAAAGCAAAAAATTACAAATTATCCCCCATCAGTATATTTTACCCACCATCAATTTATTTCATCACAGTTAATATTTTAGTCTGTAGTCTTTCAGGCTTTTTCTGTGTGTATATGCAAGGAAATTTATATACTTACATATATTTTAAAGAATACTTTTAAAACAATCTACTGTTTTTCAGCTTAATTATATACCATGGACATTTTTCCTTAAAGGCCAAAAAAAAAAAAAAACACCTATACCTACAGTGTCCAAAACTGATTTACCCACCACTGTTGTCAGACATTTAGACACATGCTTTTTATAAACAAAGCATGTTTTCACGTTTTCCGTGCTTTTTAAAATATGCACACACACACAAAGATGCATATACTTCTTTGCACAATTGTCTGATTATTTTGCTAGGAAAAATTCCTAGCAGTGGGATTGCTGGATTAAAGAATATGTATATATTAACTTTTGTCATATTTTTGCCAAAATGCCCTCCAAAATGAGCAGATGCACATTCCCCCTTAGACAGCACCTCATTCACTGGCTCTCTCTCTTCGGGAGAATCACTTCTGCTCTATGGCTCAGCCTCTTCCCCTCTGAAATGGGCTTGGAAACACAACAAATCCCTGTGAACAGTTACGAAGTCCACACTCATGCCAGTCCGTGTCCTAGACACTTTCTATAGATTGTGTGTGTCCTTTAAATTTCAGAAGAACTGAAAGGAAGGTTCTAGTATCCCTATCGTGCTCTTATTTTTTCCATTTCTGAGGCTCAGAGAGGTTGAGTGACTTGCCTGAGTGACTCAGCTAGTAAGGCTGAGCTGGGTTCTGCCTCCTTCCGGAATGAGGTGGGGGTGGGGTGCTCTTGCCCTTCCAGGCAAGCTGGGTCCTGTCTGCTCAGTGGGTACAGTTGTGCTCCAGCATTGTGCACCCTGCGAAGGAAGGCATTGCCATTACTCAGCTGAGAGTGACTGTCCAGCGGTGCTTATCTCGATGTGGAAATAACAAGGAGGGATTTTCCAGAAGGTCTGGGGGAATTTCCTTTGAGAAAAAACTGTCTTTTCACTTATGTTTTGGAACTGAGGAAGCACACTTTCAGTGTCAGCATCATCTCCCACACTGAAAGCACAGACCTAACAGATTCCCCACCCCTGCAGCCTTTCCCAATCTGTGGCCATCTCTCTGGAGCTCCTGGGGGAAAACCCTGCCATCTCCCTTCTCCAGACTCTAACCAACTTCTGTGATTCTTTTGACTGTAGAATTCCAGCCCTCTGGGGTCTACAAATGAACTAACCCTGGTCCACTCCATATACTCCCTTCGAAGGCCTATTTATTTGGAAGTGGCTGAGCCATCTGAAGTATGGCTTCTGGGGTCTGCAAGGAGGCCTCAGACCACTCCGGTTCAGACAGGCCACTTCTGCAGGCCACCAGCTCCCCCAGACCCCGTGCGTGTGGCAGGAGCCGGTGGGTACATCCCAGGGAAGGTAGCCTTTCCAGTCCCTCTCTTTTCCCCAGTGGAAGAGATTTTGTACATGTTGTTTTAACAGCTTGATGCAAAATACATAAACAGGGTGGAGAAGGAGATGGATGGCTTTCATTAAATAATGGTACAGTGACCAGCAATTTGAGGGAGTTAGTAGGGAAGAAATTTTCCACGTCAGCAGTTGTGACAGGGTGTTCCCCAGGAGCCCAGATGAAGACCACAGACTTGGGACAGTGAGGCTTGCCAGACCACATGCTGAAGCTGAAAGCATGCATCTGTACAGATAAGATGGCACAGTACCTGTGCAGTCCTGTGAACCTAGCCAAGGATGTCTTTGAGGTGTCTCCCCCTGCCTGGGCCAATTTGATTCTGTTTGAAATGAGCTCAGGTCTTCAGGGTAAGGAAGGCAGCCCGCTCAGCCTCTTGCTGAGACTAATAGTTATGTGCTCACAGAAGCTGGGTCCCCTGGGATTCACCCCCTGCTTTTGGAAAAAGGTTTTTATTGCCTTATCTAATACGGTGCTGATTCCTTTTAAAAAAACGTGTTGTTGACCAGATAGACACTGCTGATGTGAACTTCTCAGAGTCATCTCAGGGAGGGAGATAGCCCACGACTGGGGAGTCTTTATTACTAACAGTTAAAGAAAAGAAGGGTTGATCCCTTCAGTTCAGGAGAGAACTGAAACTTGGAAAAGAGGCAAAAAAATAAAAAATAAAAATCTCTGAAACATCCCCCAGTGCCTGACTCGGTGCCCAGCCCTTCCTTACATTTTTTTCATTCCATCTCTGTTCCAGTCCCCTGAAGTGGATATCTTTATCCGCATCTTACAGATGAAGTAATTGATGCTCACAGGGGTTAAGTAACATGCAGAGACACAGAGCCAAGAAGAAAAGACTAAGATTCAGATAGATCACGATGAAAATAAAAATGGTGCTACCGAATGGAGAAAAAAAAATGAGACATTTGATGGAATGACGCTACTGCTCTTATGTGAGCAAGAGATAAGGCCTTAAAGTCTAACCATGCACAGAGGTGCTCATTCTCTGTGGCTTTAGTAAAGCAACTTCCTGTATCTGTGTTTGCCAGTCTCTACAAGTAAACCTAAGTGCCCTTTGTTTATCCATCCAGAACACCTTAATGTCTAGAAGTGGATGGAGAGCACCTGAGCTGGAGGGAGACAGTAGTCCATTTCATCTCCTAGCAGTGATCTTTTTTCATATGTGCCCCTTTATGCTGTCTGCACCCAGGTATGACTTCATTGAGATTCGAGATGGGGACAGCGAATCCGCAGATCTCCTGGGAAAGCACTGTGGAAACATCGCCCCACCCACCATAATCTCCTCGGGCTCGGTCCTCTACATCAAGTTCACCTCCGACTACGCCCGGCAGGGGGCAGGCTTCTCCCTGCGCTATGAGATCTTCAAGACAGGTCAGTGTGGTCGTGAGTTGGGGCAAGCAGGGACTCCGCCATCGCCAGCTGTGTTTTGGCCACCAGGCACTGTGTATCGGATCTGCCTGATAGTTATGTGTTCATAGATGAAGCCCAGTGGGTTGACCTACGTGGTCAGGGTTCCAGTTTTATCCAGCCTGAGAGAGTTGATGGAGGGAAGAGTGTTCAAGGTGAGCCTGGAGACTGTCTAAGTTGAAAAGCCCATTTAAGTTTCCAGCCAATTTAAGAGGGCAAACTGCAGGGTTAGTGTTTGGGTGATTGCGACAACAAAAGAGTAGGGACATCTATTATATTGAAAAACACATTTGGAAAAAATCTGATATGTGTGTGTGTGTGTGTGTGTGTTTAATGCAGTAATCATGGTGAAAGCAAAACTTGGTTGAACTTCCTCCAAATTACTTCATAATTTAATAGCCTTTCTTTAGAACCACATGGGGAGGAAGGACATAATCTTTTCAGTGTTTGGAGTCCCTAAAAATCTTAACTGTGACCCCACCACCAATGGGATCGTGCAGTAATTTTAGATACAAATATGACTCCTAGAAATTCCCCCTGCTGATCCACTGTATCACGTCTAACCATTGAACCCCCACTTCCTAAGTGGCAAAGAAGCTGACTCCCTGAAAAAGATAGAAGAAGGAGAAGCAGAGAACTTTTAAGTTGACTGCTTGCTTTCCATTAGGTCCCCCTTAGATTACTTTTAGACCCTGAGAATATGGGCTAATGCTTATTCTCCCTAGAGTCGAGACAACTTTGATTCACAAGACGCTAGTTCAGCATCTCCACGGAAGCGCTCAGAGCAGCGTATCCTTCCCTCCGATGTGTGAGCTCATTAACTTGAGGCTAAGTGAAGCCTGTCTTCCAGTTCTCCCCTCCCCCCTGCCTATCCCCCCACCTCGGGGGCTCCTGCCCCATCCAGGACTGTGTTTCCCTCTCCAGCAGCCGACGTTTTACAACTCGTGGGCAGAGTCTGCTGAAAGGGGAAGCTGTCAGCCTTGTCATCAGGGAGCCCAAAGCCCGTCGCCTGTTGAGTTCAGTGTGAGGGGAACTATTCATATATATTTTCTTTTTCGCCAAACAATTCTTGAAAGGAAGTGGTAGCTGCTGAAAGCACTTTTTATATCCACTCTGTCTAAATATTTGCCCGATTTGTCTGCCTGAGAACAAGATCGTAGGATCCAGTAAAGGGGTGGGGCTGAAGGAACCGTGTGGAGCCAGAGTGGGAGCTGGGACTGTCCCAGAGCACGAGTCCTGAGAAGGTCCGTCTGCCATGGGTGGTCATGCTCCTGAGTACTTGATGTCATGGGGACTGACGATCTGTGCGTCGGGCGGCTAGGGACTGGCCCAAGACTGGCAGATAGGCTTATCCACATTCCGTTGAGTCCTATGCGAGATCCAGATTAGTTAGTGCCCCCAGCAACGACGGACTGCTCATTATACCATCATCTGCTGGGGAGCAATGGGGAGATGGAAGAGAGAAGGAAGGAAATGGGTGTTGGTGCTCTTCTGGTGGGGGAGACAGCACATAACAGGTGCATAGTTGATGTTATTGAATGACTATGTGTAAATAGATACGTAACTTGAAAGGTATAAACTATAATATGAGGCAGAGTAAGGATCAAGTTATGATTAACATGCTATGGACGCTTCCTAGGTGGCGCTAGTTCCTGCTAGGCAGGAGCCCGCCTGCCAATGCTGGAGACACGGGTTCAGTCCCTGACGGGAAAGATCCCCTGGAGGAGGGCATGGCAACCCGCTCCAGTATTCTTGCCTGGAGCATCCCATGGGCAGAGGAGCCTGGCAGACTACAGTCTGTGGGGTCGTACACAGTCACACACAGCTGAAGTGACTTAGCACACATATGTAACATGCTGTGGATTTGTACTTAATGCACTGTGGTGACCTGAATGGGATGGCAGTCCAAAACGGAGGGGATATGTGTGTATGTATGGCTGATTCATTTTGCTGTACAATAGAAACTAACACACATTGTAAAGCAACTATGCTCCAATAAAAATTAATTTCAAAGAAGAACGTGCTCTGGATATGAAAATGAGGAAGCCATCAAGTGGCTTGGACAGCGGGGAATCTGGGAATTCCTTTAGATAACTAGGTCCCCAGTGCTAAAGCTGCCACTCAGCCCTACTGGGTTGACCATGAAAGCTGCTCCAAGCAAAGGCTTCCAGAGAGCTGGCCACCAGAAGTCAGAACAAGAATGGGGAGGACCATTACAGCTCAAATATGTTTCATACTTCCCAACTTAGTATTTCACAAAGGACAGTACCACATCCTCCAGAAATCAACATAAAAACGTGAATATTAGCTCTATGCCTGCCTGCCTGCTAAGGTATTCAGTTGGGTCCAGTTCTTTGTGACCCTATGGACTATAGTCCTCCAGGCTCCTCAGTCCATAGGATTCTCCAGGCAAGGATACTGGCGTGGGTTGCCATGCCCTCCTCCAGGAGATCTTCCTGATCCAGGGATCAAACCTGTTTTCTGCATTACAGGCAGATTCTTTACCACAGAGCCACCAGGGAAGGCCCCGTTAGTTCTATCCATCATGCAAATTTGAAGGGTCGATATTAAAAGACAAAATACACAGAGCTCATCATAACTCAGCATTACTGTTTTGAGGGTAGGCTGATGTAGGATTTTGAATGAGGCAGCAAATCTGTGGACTGCCTAGAAACAAAAGAGGCAGCCAAGCAGGTGACTTGGGCATGGGGAATTGGGACAGTCTACTCTAAGGATGGGGATTGCCTAGGAAGGAAGAAAGAGATTAATGCAACAACAGGAGATAACAGCCCTGCCAATAGCAATCATTCTTCTGGGGATTGTAAGAAAGAAAGTGAGAGCCCAGTGGCCCTGGAGCCATTCACACGTGCTATCATGCCCATTGGAAAGAGCAACTTATCCTCAATAAGGCACACACAGGTGCAGGGGTGGGGGGGCGGCTGTGTCAAATTCAAAACTGAGAAGTTTAGGAAGATGAGCGTTCTTCCAGGTCCCTCACCCAGATCTCCACTGTTGGAGCCCTGAGAGAAAATACACAAAGTTACGTCATCCACAGAACATGAAAGAAACGCATGAACATGCTGAGGAAATCCAAACAAACACAGTTGTGTTTGCTAGTCAGATTCATAAAGAGAGAGAAGGGGGAAGTATAAACACAGATACACAACTGTGCCGAGGACTCAGGAAGCCTTCAACCGCACATCACCCAGGCAGGGCTCTGCTGCAGAGTTATACCCACAGAAATAAACCCACGATTCAGTACAGATGGGACCAAGAGGCTGGAGGGGGAGATTCATGTCTGCCCTGAATGAAGTGGTTTATGAAAGAGTCTACGTATGTCCACATACAAAAGGGTGATCCCAAATCACCAAATCATAAGCATAACAGAGAAAGGAATTTTAAAATAATTTAAAAAGTAACATCGGAAATGGAATCACTGGAAAACATGGGGTTTTTGTATGTTTGTTTCCTGATTGTCTTCTGACCAAAGTACAAGATCGAGTTTTCTTTCCTGGGGCCCAGTGAAATTTTAGAAACTGAAATCTCACTTTATCCACAAACGGAGAAAACCTGGGGTGCCCCCTACTCCCACTTCTTCAATTGAAGAACTAGATTTACCTTTTGTGGTTAGACCCAGCTCAATTTTGGATAAATGCACCATGTTTTCAACAGCCTTGTGCTTGCAGATTCTTCTTCCGCTTGCAGAGTTATTATACAATTTACAGTGAAAAACCACAGGATGGGCATTTTTCATACCAGAGTCCTTTGGTATGAAATCATTCACGGTAGCAAAATCCCCTAGCTACTATGGACAATCTTTCCATTGCATGAACTTGAGTATCTGTTGACTGAGCTATTTTCTTAATTTTTAATTCATTTAGCACATTGCAGAAAAACATCTTGGTTTAGGTAGGTATCTGCAAGACTCAACTCTTGCCCCAGGAATAGTCACCTTTCCTGAGATCTCTTCCCCACATTCGATATTCGGCTGCCTACTTTCTGACAATGACCATAGTCCAAACAGCAAGATGGCGCCATTATAAATGGATAAACGATTGTAATGGACAGGCTTGATTTTTCTGCATAAAGAGGATAAAACTGTTTTTCTCCCTCAATCAAAATAAGCCACAGGATTTGTTGATGTTGTTCAGTCGCTAAGTCATGTCCGACTCTTTTCAACTGCATGGACTGCAGCACACCAGGCTTCCCTGTCCTTCACAGTCTCCCGAGGTTTGCTCAGATTCATGTTTGTTGAGTCAGTGATGCTATCTAACCATCTCATCCTCTGCCTCTCCCTTCTCCTTTTGCCTTCAATCTTCCCCAGCATCAGGGTCTTTTCCAATGAGTTGGCTCTTCGCATCAGGTGGCCAAAGTATTGGAGTTTCAGCCATAGGATACACCCATGCTTTCCAAGTGGCTCAGCAGTAAAGAATCTGCCTGCCAATGCAGGAGACACAAGAGATGCGGGTTCAACCCCTAAGATCCCCAGGAGTAGAAAATGGCAACCCACTCTAGTATTCTTGTCTAGAAAATTCCATGGACAGAGGAGCCTGATGGGCTAGTCCATGGAGTCGCAGAGCGGACACGACTCAGAACACACACACACACACACATATAGCCATATTGAAAAATTCTCTCCAGTCCATTACAGGACCACAGAACCTTGGAAACTGTGGGCACTTTAGGATCTTACGTTCTCCAGGCCTCCTGGGGCTTTCTAAGTCTCCTTTGTGTCCCTTATGGATGACAGGGACCAAAGAAAGATTCCTCTATAAATTCCCACGCCCAGGGGGTGGGGATTCCCCTAGCCTTGGAGAGGAATGACAATAGGCAAACTCCAGGAGGGACTGTCAGGAGGCCTTTCCTAGTTCTGGAAGCAACTTGTGAATAGAGTTAATTTCCTCTGGCTAAGTGGCCCAGCAGCCATAAATGCTAACCTTTTGAAAATTCCTCTCTGCCCCCTGAAGCCCTGCCAGCTGGCTTGGCTTTCCTAAACTGCCTCATCCTGAACCACTGAGGAGGCCCTCAGAAGCTGGGGTCCTGATGGTAAACAAAGCTGGGAATACTGTGGTAAACAAACTGGGGGAGAGGTCATCTCAGCTGCTGCCTCCTGGCCTTGCTGCCCCATGGACCAGCTTGCCTCTGAATGATGCAGTGCAGAGCTTCTGGGATGCCACATTAGAGAGGCTGAGAAGAATCCTGAAAAGATTAACTCTCACCCCAGGTGTGCCGGGTTCCCACCCTGCCAAGGCACAGTGCTGGCTGGAAGGGCAGAGGTGATGGACAGGTGGGTAGGGATATTGGAACTTCCTGTCTGATGCTAAAGAAAGTTCCTCTCCCCCCTCCCCCGATTATTTGCATGGCACCTTTTCCAAGTCAGACGTTTGCCGCTTTCCAGATAGCCGTCATCAATAAAAAGACTCGCAGAGGGGCTGCAGCAGGAGCCACGGATAAAGACATCGCTGCGGGCTAGGATCAGTGTATTGACATCACACAGTTATATTTCAGTGGGATCCCCAGAGAACACTTCCTGCCAGTAAACACCTGGTTTATCTAGTATTTCTCTGTTTTTTTCCTTCATGCTTAAAGTGCCTGTTATTCTCCTCATAAATCCTGCTCCCTTTTTAAATTTTAAAATCAGAACATAGTGAAATCAATTCTAATTGTGCAGCATTTACATTCATCACATTAACTTGCAACACTTCTGGCTCCGAGCAGCTCCCTGGGCCCCGCTCCTGTCCTGGGACTGTCCCAGGCCCGCCCTGGCAAATGGTGGCTGGGTTACAGCACATGAGGGCCCGTTTAATGTGACTCCGCCTAGAGGCATTAGGGGAGAGGGTAGCTGTAATCCTTTTACGAGCTCCCACTGCGGTCCAAGCCTGCACTGGGAGGCGAATGTGTGTGGCATTTAATAAGACGCCTCCATCGGTCCTGAGAAAGCAGACATAGGAGCTTAGGGGAGAAACAACGCCATCCCTACCACAAAAGAGCCAGAAGCCATCCAAATGCCAATGCACTGCCACATTTTTTCCAAACTTTCTGCAGGAGTGGCCTTTAACATCCCCAAACCCTGCTGTGATCCACCGGCTGCAAACCTCAATTGTTCATTGTCTGGCCACTACAGAGCCACTCGTTTTAATATAGTCATGACATGAATGAGACCCGAGCTCCCCTTTGCCCCTCCCCTGAGGCACCTTGGATCTTGGAGGGAGACGGGGGCACCAAGTTGGCTCTGGTACAATAGGGGCTAGTGTTGAGGTCAGCAGTAAATAAGGGGTCACATTGTTTCCCCTGCTGGCAATCAGCAAGCCTTCCTTAAGGATTGAAATAACTTACATTTCTGGAGCAAGCAGCTGAGTAACTGAGAAAGAAGACTCTGTTCCTCTTTTCAAGGGAATCCATCTTTCTCTCTCCCTCTCTCTCTGTCTCTCACACATGCTTCTTTCTACACCACCCGTCCTCCCAAATCCTTAATTGCCACTTTTACTCTAATATGTAGAGCAAGCCTGCTCGCCTCCCTAATTTCTCCCCTAAAGATGGTCTGGCTTAAGGGCTTGAAATGTGGATGTGAAAAGTCTGTTGCTTCAAGGGCCACTCCAGTGGAAACAAAAACTTCTTGAGTAAGGAAATTTTGGCCCAAACATTTAAATAACCCGTGTGACAGACACAACAGAGAAAGGCATCCTCTTCCATTCTCTTAAGGCTCTGCTTCTCTTTCACCTACAGGCTCCGAAGATTGTTCAAAGAACTTCACGAGCCCCAATGGGACAATCGAGTCCCCCGGGTTTCCCGACAAGTACCCACACAACTTGGACTGCACTTTCACCATCCTGGCCAAACCCAAGATGGAGATCATCCTGCAGTTCTTGACCTTTGACCTGGAGCATGACCCTTTGCAGGTGGGAGAGGGAGACTGCAAATACGATTGGCTGGACATCTGGGATGGCATCCCCCATGGTGAGTGATGGCGCCTCACCAGGCCCTTCCCAGTAGCTTCATTGCCTGTTAATTGCTTTAGTGGCAATAAAAAACAGAGAACAAAGAAGTTAAAGCTCTTCAGAGTTTATCTGTGACCCATGATGACTTTCTCTTATCCTTCCCAGGGATGACTTCAGAAAAACTGTGGAAAGGCAGTTTCCTCACTTGGGGATACTTCTTTGCAGAAGGATAGGAGACTGGAGGAAGGCATGGCAACCCACTCCAGTGTTCTTGCCTAGAGAATCCCCATGGACAGAGGAGCCTGGTGGGCTAGAGTCCATGGGGTCGCAAAGAGTCAGACACAACTGAGTGACTAAGCATAGAAGGAGACTGAGTGATACTTGGATGAGGATGAGAAAACCTATAGGTCATATTTTCTTCTGCTCTGTAGAAAGTGACTCAGTGACCACTCTCTATGTCCAAATAGGACTCTAAAGCGAGACTAAGTTTGAACTGTGGCTCTGATCTTAGCAGCTCTGTGTCTTATTAATATCTGTATAAATAAGCTGCTATCATCATCATTATAATTACTATAATTTTATTATCATTTATATAGTCACAGGCTTCCCTGGTGGCTCAGATGGTAAAGAATCTGCCTGCAATGTGGAAGCCCAGGTTTGATCCCTGGGTCAGGAAGATCCCCTGGAGAAGGGAATGGCAACCCACTCCAGTATTCTTGTCTGGAGAATTCTATGGACAAAGAAGCCTGGCAGGCTACAGTCCATAGGGTTGCAAAGAGTTGGACCCAACTGAGCCACTAACACTAACCAACTAACTATAGTCAGAGATGTTAAAAAAAAAGTTCATCCCCCAAAGCCAAGAGGCACCTGTGCTTCTCATGTAGAGACCAGCATGAGTCTTGGGTATATAGTATCAGTGAGGAAACTCATCTTTCACTTCTACCATCATTCTAAGTATTTTGCACTGTAAGGGAGACTTGATGTCTAAGCAATTTCATTTCCTCAGACAAGCATAAGATTTAGTCAGGAAATGTGTTGGAGTCCCCGCTCTGCTATTTCCTGGCTGTATGCACAATGAACAGTCATGTGCCCTCTCCAAACCTCAATTTCTTCTTCTGTGGAACAAGCATTATAATGATACCTTTCCAGCCCATCTCGCAGGGCTGTGAAAACAGAATGAAGCCAGGTCAGTGAAAATACTGTTTAATGTGCAGGAAAAAAATATTAGGCATTGTTCTGAAACTGTATCTCTGGTTGTTTTGTGCCAAGGCATCCCGAGTGATGCTGTGTTGAATGACTTGGAATTATGGGAAGGAAGAATGTATGGAGATTGGGGTCTGGCGTGTTCATGTCTGTGACCTCTCTTTGTCCTTCCTGTCCAGTTGGACCCCTGATTGGCAAGTACTGTGGGACCAAAACACCTTCTGAACTCCGTTCGGCCACGGGGATCCTCTCTCTGACCTTTCACACGGACATGGCGGTAGCCAAGGACGGCTTCTCTGCACGTTACTACCTGGTCCATCAAGAGCCACTGGAGAGTGAGTTGGCTGGCTGGGAAACTGACCTGTCCTCCCATGGGGGCTGTGAGGGTGATCTCTGCAAAAGAAGGAGGGGGAAAGTCAGACCTCAAGGGAATGGAGCTGCAGCCTCTTGCTGGGCAGAGATGAATGAAAATAGAGTAAATGTCAGTCTGGGTGCTCATTTCTTTAAAGAAAAAGTATGTATGCCAAGAATTAGTTATCCCCAGGGAAAGTCACAGGACCATCTCAAGCCTCAGAATGAAAGGGAGAGTACTTAAGGTATCTATATTGAGTCCCCCATGTGCTATTTTTGGTGGGTTTCCCAGGTGCTGCTAGTGGTAAAGAATCCACCTGCAGGAGATGTAAGAGATGTGCATTCGATCCCTGGGTCAGGAAGGTCCCCTGGAGAAGGGAATAGCAACCCACTCCAGTATTCTTGCCTGGAGAATCCATCCCATGGACAGAGGAGCCTGGTGGGCTACAGTCCATGGGGTCAGGCAAAGAGTCAGACACGACTGAGCGACTTAACACACATGCATGTGCTTTTCTTTCAGTCTGGGGTCATTTTCCTCACTCTCCAAGTCTCAGTGACCACTGTCAGAAAAATAGAACTTTTTTTTTCTTTCGGTCGCACCATGTATGTGGGATCCTAGTTCCCCAACCAAGGATTAAACCCACGCCCCTTGCATTGGAAGCTCAGAGCCCTAACCACTGGACAGCCAGGGAAGTCTCAGAAATGGAGAAATTTTAAACCTCTCTCTATATACATGTGTTTTAACATGAAATCTCTCTGGGCCTGACTAGAGTTTCTCTCACTAGGCTGGTACACTGCTGGATTTTCACTTTGTTCTGCCAGTAAACACGGTTTTTTAAGCTTCTGCTATGTAACGGGCACTGTGAAAAGCATAGAAGATCTAATCCAGCCCCCAGCAGTCATGGACCTTGCCATCCAGACCATCAGTCTCTTGCTCTGAGCTGTATCTTTAAATCAGTTCCTCTTGGGCGTGGACTTCAGAGGTGCTGTCATCTTCACTGAGAAACCTAAATGATCACGTGAATGACCAGAGGCACACTTTCAGGATGATTGGAGCTGGGCGAATCCTGCCATGGCTGTTGACAGTTTACCACATGGCAGCCTGGCCAAGGGACGGGTTTCATTCTGGGTTTTGTTTTTTCTTCAAAGAGCTCATGAAGGTTGAGAGACAAGAGAACGGTATTGCGAGTTAACCGAGTTCTGCAGGTGGTCAGTGTGGTCACCGAGCAACAGAGTGGATTTGATACCTGAGAGAGATTGCTGGTCCTTATCTGACACGTGCACACACATGTATTGACCAGTGTCTGAGGGATCACGGGAAGGACAGCAATTAAACTGACGGCACAAGGCCAGAGGAAGTGACTTCTGAGGCCAGCTGCCCAGACAGGTGGTGCAGGCTAATATAGAATGACACGCATGTACTCACAGAGAGGACTCCCAAAGACAGGTATTTATTGCTTTGTAATGTCTGTCTTTGGTGCCAGAACTCATGAGACAGTTGAGTGAAAGAAAGAAGCAAAAGTGCCTCCTGGGTGTTTATTAATAAAGCAGGCTTCCCACGACGTATCAGCCCACCCAAGTCTATCACACGTTTACCTGTTATTTCAATAATGGTGCATCTGGAGTTTGGGAGCATCCGTAGCCTGCAGCACTAACAGTTCTTGTGCTTTAGATTGTATTTTTAATTTCTATGATGATTCTTATTTATCCACAGCCCAATTTCTTTTAGGTCAAATTTAGTTGCTTTCAGACCAAGAGGGGCTGTCAAGCTCTGTGACTTGGCATCATTGTTTGTAAAATGTGAGTGTAGAATTAGGTCTTTAAGATGAAGGAGTGCCTGAAAGGACTCACCCCTTGAAGAGAGCAGCATTTTGGGCGTCTCAGGGGTTTAAGGCTATGAGACCTAACTTCTGCCCTTGACCATCTCTACCCGCCAGACTTTCAGTGCAATGTCCCTCTGGGAATGGAGTCTGGCCGGATTGCTAATGAACAGATCAGTGCCTCATCTATGTACTCTGATGGGAGGTGGACACCTCAGCAAAGCCGGCTCCATGGTGACGACAATGGCTGGACACCCAACTTGGACTCCAGCAAGGAGTATCTCCAGGTACTGACTCAGAGGCTGTTTAGAGTGTGTGTGCTTCAGTGGGTGAGGCAGCTGGCTCCTTCATTAGAGTCAACAAAGGACATGAAGAAAATAAGCATAACATAATTGAGAACTCCTCTCATCCATCCATCCTAAGAAATCCATATTCTAGGCACAAGCACAGCACCAGGCACTGTGCTAAGCGTCAGGATGAAATGGACACTGCCTTGCCCTTGTGAAGATTACCAGGCCCTGGTGGACTTTCTGGGCTGGGAGGGGGTTTGCCCTTTCACTGTAGACATCCAAGCAACTTCTATAAACAGTTCCAGAGCGTCCTCATTCTTGGCAGAGGGAGGCATCAGGACGTAGGGGGCATTTTTCCTAAGGGCAGGCTGGCTGAGAAGCATGGCAACCTTTTGTGATCTCTGCTGTTTGGAGGGAGCCCTGCCAGGAAGGTTTTGCTGATAGCCATCAGGAGACCACGTGGGAAATTATCACTACCAGGAATGAAATTCCAGTCGCATGGATGCCCTGCAGCAGTTTTTCAGACTATTGTTTGCTTTCCTTCTGAATAAGACGTGCAGCTTTTGTGGAGTAATCCTCCCTTGCTCTACACACCGGTCCAGTGCTGGTCCCCAGGGGAGGCCAAGCCGCTAGTTCCATGCTAGAGCAAGGACTGCTTTCATGACACATGGTAGGTAGCCTTGTGACCTGCTGACAAGCCTGTCCTAGCTCTGAGACTAGCTTGTCCTACCAGCCTCTGCTCTGAGAAGGACGTTACTGAGCAGATGACAGGAAAGGGAGAAAGACCCCTTCGAAACTTCCAGAGCATTCCATAGAATGAGCTCTAACAGCCCAACCCTAAGGCCATCTGTCACTCTCTTCTCTTCCTCTCCAATAATCCTCCTCATCTAGCACAGCTTCCAGAAAGTTCTTACTGACAGCCAGCATTCCGTTGACTGTAGTCCTTGTTTTGAGTCCTAATCGTATTCTTTCTCCTATTGCTCTCCACTTGTTTATCATACACATATACAGCACTATGTACTTCTTCAGAACGCTTAATCATGCTGAGCACATATTAAGTAGCTAATAAATGTTTACTGAATCAAATTTTACCAGGGCGTGCTGGCTCAGTTTTGATCACAGGGAGATTGTTGTTAAGAAACACTGCAGCCTGCAAAGGAATGACACCTAGCAATTTCCAAATGGGTTTGGTGTTGTGGAAGGGAAGGTGGCTCAAAATGTTGGCCATCCTCCTTGTCGGACAAAAGGTCAGCACTTGGTCCATAAGCCTAATTGCTTGGGCAGACTCTACATGCCTTTTGACCCCTTGGTGACCCAAGCGACTAAATACACAATGGAGTGAGGGACTGAGGGGAGGAGAAACAGCTCTGAGCTGAGACTTTGGCAGCTAGGCTGGATCAGAGTGGAGTGGATTTAGCCATTGTTCCTGTAAAACAGCATCCGCTTTCACTATCCAAGGCAGGTCGTGGTAAAGTAAAAAGGGGTCATAGTTCTAGATGTTCAATGATTCCTTTAAGATAAACAGTCATCCTATCTGTTCAAATTTGCAAAAAAAGAAAGAAAGAAAAAAAAAAGAAATAAAACTCAAGCTACAATTTCAGAGGTGTCCAATGTAGTTTGAATATGTCGAGTTTAACTCTCTAGTGGATGCCGACAGATACTGACCACCAATACCTGTGAGTGAATCACAGACACGGGTTGGGAGTCAAGTACTGCAATGGTGTCCTATGAAGGAAAGCCCAGATGCTGCCCTGTGTGGGGAGTCAAGACACCCATCCTTCTTCGCCTTCCTTCTCCAGGTGGACCTACGCTTTCTAACTGTGCTCACAGCCATTGCAACGCAGGGAGCGATTTCCAGGGAAACTCAGAATGGCTATTATGTCAAATCCTACAAGCTGGAAGTGAGCACTAATGGTGAGGACTGGATGGTGTACCGGCACGGCAAGAACCACAAGGTAAAACCATAGCCCCACCACAGGGGCACGCATGGGGCGGAGCAGGAGGGGTGGGTCAAGAGGGGCTGCAAACCCACCCCACATGGACAAGGCAGCCTTGTTCCCTAAGGCTCCAGTAATTGATGGAGGCACCGGAGACACTGGCCCTGAAAATATTCTTTCTTATGCTAAAGTGATTGGAAGACACCGTTTTCTCCGACAGCCTGGCTGCTGTTGTATCTTGTACAGCAGAGAGAGAAAGAGCTTGCAGAGTGCTCTCTGACTACAAATGAAGGAGAGAATGTGTTCCTGGCCCGTGTCTCCCTGTGCAGGATTCATTGAGCATTGATGGCCTGAGTCCCTTCCACATGCTGCGTTAACAGTCACAAAACCCCATGAAACTGCAGTTCGGGGAGTTACTGAGGGCTGGAAATAAAAGGGCACAGATCCTAAAAGGGAATCTCAATGTCCCGAAGGAAAAAGAGGACAATAAATAATGAGGAGAAATTCGGTTTGTTGGGGATGAGATCTGAACTGGCAGTCATGCTTGGCAGTAAGGCATTGAATCTGCAAGGCTGGTGCCTTCAGCGTCTGGGGCTCCCACAGGCGTGTCCTCGTGGTGATGTGAGGCTTTTGTTGTATATATGGATGAATGTCTGGTCTCAGCTTTCTACAACACGTGGCATTCTGGCAGTGAACAGGTCTGCAGCTGGCGCTGGCAATGTACATACTAGTTATAAGGTAGACTCAGTGCGTGGAAAGGCTTATTGGAAATGGCCAGTGGTCTCACCTGGGCAGGGCAGGAGCATTGTTCTTTGTGGGCTGACTCTTGGGTCTCAAAGGAAAACGCTCATCCTTCTCTGAATGGAATTGGGGAGTGAGAGAGAGTATCTCTCTCCCTGTCTGTCAGGCTGTGAGTTATCAAAAGGGTAGATAGGTGGCCCAACCTTGAGAGGCCAAAGGTCTTTTCCAAACAAGGTGCCCTCAGCCTGTGTCACTGCCCCAAGGCAGCTTGTTCTTGCTGTTGTAACAGGAAACCTTGGGCCCAGAAAATCCCAAACTATAATGTTGGCACTGCTTCACTCGGGAAATGTGAGTTTTTAAAGGAGTGGATTTTTAAAAATTAAGATCGCCATAGTAACATGGCACCATTCATCTGAAATCATGGCTTCTAGATATTACCAGGTCTCTCTCTCTCTCTCACACACACACACTCCCCATTTCACAGATAAAGAAAGTGAGAGACTTAGCAATTGAAAGACTTCTGCATTTTGATGTGTTGATCAGGTCTGGTTTCTCATTGCCTGCTTTTGTTTCAGGGAGAGTTACTAAATGTGACTTGGACACAGCAAGCCAGAGTCGGCATGGGGTGCTGGGAGCTCTGTGGATGAAGTCCTCATCCCAGCCCGCTCCTTCTCATGCCCTCTCTTTCCACCCTCCCTTTTCCATAAGAAACTGCTAGAACCCAGAAATTCAGCCAGGCAGGCAAGGGCCAGCATCTGGCTTGGGGTGGGTACAGGGGAGGAGGAAGAGGTTCCCTAACCACCTCCCTGTCCAGGCTCAATGACTAAGCAGCGCTGGCCAGAGGGATACTGTAGCATAAGCCGATTTTAAAAGCACGCAGATGGACTGGGATGCTATTTAAAACACCATTTGTAGGAAATCTGCTTTTGGAAATACCTTAGCACTGCACATTTTGATAGAATGCTGTCCTCCCTGGCTTTATCCCTGGTATTGGTTCTGCAGGGAAGATATTCCTGACAATTAAATGTAGCTTTCTGGACTCCTTTAGAACCATTCTTCTCCACTTTTTCATATGGGATACATTCTCATCTCTTTTATTTTCTCTCTCTCTCTCCCCTTTGCCTCCTCTTCTCACCCATGACTAAATTTCTTTCCCTAGAAACCATGGGGTAATTTCCTTCTTGGTACCTAGAAGGAGGCAGAAGAATGGAAAGGCTGCCAATCAAGCATTGCCCCCTCCCTGTGCTCCCTTGTCCCCACTCTGGTGTGGCAGCCGAGGGAGGAGACCTCCGGGTCCTTGAGTCCATGGATGATCTCTGCTGCTCCTTCATTATCGGATCTGCTCCCAGACGTCTGTATTTAATGTGCAGATTCCGCACCGTTCATGGTGTGTCAGCGCAGCTCTCTGGCTGTTCGGGCTGAAATAGTTGAGTGAACCGTGCCAAATAGATTTGTCAAGTCTGCTGCAGTTTGAGTTGATGCCATGAAGGGGAGGTGGGGTGAGGAGGGGACCAGGGGGCAGTGTGGGGAGAGGCTTCATCGACCCAGGACACTACCACTGTTTCCCTTTGTAGCTGCCGGATGGTGGGCACCGTGCCAAGCACACTGGCACTAAGTGGACTCAAAAGCAGAATTCAGCCAGCAGGACCTGTGAGCAAAGCCCAACAGAGGTGGAGGCAGGAGTGGGCTCTGCTCTGTGGGCAGTTGGGAGGGGTTGCAGATGGGACCCAGTGCACGGGGTGTGCAAGGAGGGGATGGTGATGTTTGGGGCAGAAATGTGGGGACTGATTTCCATTCCCTGGTCTCTGTCAACACCAGTGCGGTATACCAAAGGCCAGGGAATTGGGGAAGTTGGAGGAAAACAAGATTAACGAACACTCAGGGTGGTGGGGGATGGCTGTGCTAGTCGCTTGCAAAACACTCTCTACAGTTTGAACCCAGGCTGGGCTGAGGCAAGGCCTGAGCCTATGGTGGGGGAAGACTTCCTTGAGGCTAGGAAGTGAGGGGGACTGACTGAAGAGCTCTTTTCCAACCTTCCACAGCCTGGAAGCAGCCTCTTCTTAGGCCCTTTCCATCCAACAGGTAACGGTGAGGCTGCGGATGAGAAAGGCATTACCCTGTCGCTGGGGATATTGCAAGGATCCTCCAGGCAAAATGCAGCCCGGTTACACAGGCACGTGTACAGCACATCCCCAAATCCTTACCCAACTCCGCATGCCATAAAAATGGAACCTATGATTTTCCTACAGGGGGACCTTCTCATGCATATTTATTGTGTAACCACAAGGCAGAGAGCTCTTCCACCTGTTAGAGCCCGTAGCCAGCCTGTGTGCTCTTTTAGATTATACAAATTGCTTCACGTATATTTCTTCAGAAACCACAAGCATAAAACTACTGCCTTTGGTTTCACCAGCTGTATTAATAATACCCCAGACACAGACATAGCATTGTAAGTACAATAGTGGAAAGTTACTATGTATGTCTATAATTATAGACAAAATTATGTACACACAGGCCAAGGGAGGGGCGTGGAGAAAGATGGAAAGAGCTGGAAGGCACAAGGCCTTGGCTAGGCTCCTGCTCACCTCTGAGATGCTGGTTCTGTGAGTCTGCACTGGAGGCAGTGAGACCGAGGCTGCTGTCAAGCCAGGAGGACACAGGCCATGCCCTTACAGGTCTAAGCAAAAGCCTCTAATTTCAATTGTCCCTTATTGGGTACATGTGAGCATCTTTCTTGCTGATGTCACTCGTGTTACATTGTTCTTAGTCACAGTATTGCTGGGCTGTTCTGAAGTGTTTGGAAGAAATTTGGACTAAAAGAAAAGGTCTGTTGGGTGCTACCTGTATCCTGATGGCCAGATTGAAGATGGAAAGGTTAGGACAGGGATTGGGTAAGGTTTGGGTCCAAGAGTTTTCAAAATTACCCGTAATGAGCGGCAGAAATGCACTAAGCTCATTCTTATTAACGTAATGATGACTTCCAAGGGGCTCGGGGAACCCTCAGGCGCTGGCTTATTTGCTTCAGAATTTAACAGTGTTTAAGACTGTGGAACTGAAGCTCTCGGGCAAAGTAATTTGCCCCAGGGACTTGGCGGAACTGTGGAGTCCCTGTGGAAGGCACCAGTCTCCATGCTTTTGAGTTCAGACCAGTCTTCTCATAATCATGATGGCTCACCATCTTGCATTCAGAGGGAAATTGGCTTCCTCAATGTTCCATCCAGCGTTCAAGAGAGGTGCACATTCGTGGAGCTCTGAAGGCAAGTTGTGCTTTGAGGGCACTGGGCTCATCATTTTGGATTTGGGACCCCATCATAGAATCCTGAGCTGGAACTTGAATGAAGTCACTTTGGCCACATCCCTTCAGAACGAATAACCACTCCCCATCACTTCAAAAATCCTCAGTTCTATATTTATTTTCCAAATTAAAACAAATCATTGTGAGAGCCATCTGAGAAATTTAAAACCCTTTGTGAAGCTTTCAGAAACTTAAGAAGAAAGACAACCCCCCCCCCACCACCAAATTAATTGGCTAAAGGTTAGAACCACGTGGTGTCTCTCTTCAGACCTTCTCGGATGATGCACTGCGTGACCTTGGAGATTTCTCTTTGCAGCTCCATGCCTCAGTGTTTCTGCTGGCCCAAATGGAATGGTGCCTTTTTTGCTGTAGGCAGAGCACCTTGGGATCCATAGATGGAAGGCTCTCTGCAGATATAATTAATGTATTAGACCCACAGAGCTCTTCTTGAGCAGAAGCAAGTTATCAATTTAAAAGTAACAAGGCCCCATGGGATATTTATCTGCCTCTCTTAAAACCATAGGTCTGGAAGGGACCTGATAAGTCATCCAGACCTCTCCGTGCATCTGATGGGGCCTGTACGTGAGCTGCCACAGGTAAACCGTACCCCTCAGGCTTCAGTTAGGAATGCAAATGAAAATTTGGGTTTAAAAAAAATATAAAAAAATATATATATATATATATCTTTTTTGAAGCCCTCCTGGTGGATGACTGGCTTTCCTTTTCCCTTTTATTGTAGTAATTTTACTTATTGTGTATAATATTCAGACAGTGACTCAAACCATCAGCTAGCAATGGACATCTAGAAGTCATAGATATGATTATATTGTCCAGGGTCATGTATGTTCAGAAGAGGACTGATGTCCTCTCCGAATTCAAGTCCCCCAGTTTATCTGCCCCCCTCAATTATAACCAAGAAGAATCGAGGGCCCTTGGTAATTAAGTTTGTCCCTTATCCATTTGCCATGGGATGAGCTCAGACCTTTAGCCTCTCCACTTAGGAAGCTCCAGGGAAAATTTCATTATACATAAGCTTGGAACCTTTTCTCCATCAGGCCCCCATGGCTGGCTTCACCCAACTCCCATGGGTGCTGAATTGTCTCCAGGACTGGAGGCCAGCCTCCCTGGCGCTTACAGCCTTGATGCTAAATTCCTTGTGCTTTCCAGACCCACGGCCAGTGGGACGGAGCAGACAGCAGGAAATGTGAAATGGTGCCGTGATTTTGCTTGGGCAAAAGCCCAAGCATCTCCGGATGAACAGTGGGGTGAGCACTTCGCCAGGTAGATTGTCGGGTTCTTTGCTGTCACCGGTTCCCTGCTCTGTGGTTTCCTGAGATTTCTTCTAGAAAAAGAGTACAGTTGGCAGGTAGATTTAGCAACCTCATTCCCTGTATGCTTTTTGCTCTCTTTTCCCCACCTGGAGATTAAAAAAGGTGCCTTCTTAAATAATGTGGCAGTGTTCTTTCAGGAGGTATTCAGTTGGAGGCCCTTCCCACCCAGGTAGAATGTCTATTTCTGCCCCACCTCATGGGAATACACCCTCATGGCTCTGATATTCCACTCTCTTGCAGCCCATCTCTCCTCCAGCCCCCAATCCCTGAGCTGTCCTCTGCTCCTCTCCTCCCTCATGCTTTCCTGTCTCAAATCCTGAAACCCTAATCCTGTTACTATGCTGTGTTCCAGGGCTCGGCATCTCGATGGGGGTAACTTGATCCCGCAGTAAATCTACGGGCCCCTCAAGGCACACACAGATGGGGATGTGTACATACTACCCACCTCCGCCCCCCACCCCCAGAAAAAAAAATCAGCTTTCCTTGCCCTACACCCCACAATAAGCTCCTGCTCTTCTGTCTCCTCCTTCACATCAGCAATGCTGCCTGACGATCAAAACAGCCCTAAAGTAAAGGAGGAGGAGATAGGAGGGCATCGTGGTGGTAAATGAGCATTTGGTGGTTAGGGAATTTCTTTGCCCTACCCCCATCCCTTCCCGCCCTTAAATTCTCTTTCTCAGTGTCTCTCATAGATATATATTTATACAGGAGAGAGACATCCCTTCTGATTCTGTATCTGGCTAAGTTCCCACATTCACTAGAATGAAAGCAGCTTTAAAAAAAAAAATTTATAGTCTTGAAGGAAGAGTTTTAAGAGAGAAATGTCAGGACCAAGATTTACAAACAGGAAAAAAAAGTCCATTACCTTAACATCATTTTCCCCGAGTGCAGCAGGCCCCCATTCCCACCCCTACCCTTGCCTGTTTGGTGCAACAAATTAATTAAGCAGGATGGTATTCATTGATTAACCATTTATTTCCTGGTGTAGCCCCGATGGCTGATTTTAGAGAAAATGCAAGGGAAAGCGGGTGGGAGAGGGAGGACCAGCATTTGGTCCTGAGTGAGGATGGGTCAGTGTGGTGGTTCCTGAGAAGAATGTTTAAAATGTGCTCCTGTTTTCCCCCATCTCTGCCCTCCATTCCTGCCACCTGTCTTCTCTGCTGGCTTTGTTCTGCTCCTTGAGAGTCTGTGCCAAGTAGATTGAAAAGGAGAACTTTGGATGCAATGAAACATTTATTAGTGAAGAGAAATATTTATTTTTAAAAAAGAAAGGGAGGAGAAAAAGATCTCCTGCACAGTTTCTACCTCAGGGCTCCAGCACTGTGTTGTCTTTGAAAAATTTTCTGCTCTCTGGGCAGTTCCTGGAGCCAGTTGCATTCACATATTTACAGCAAAATAGAAGTAAACTGTAGGTCACACTATAGGTAATGAAGGGACGGGCATGCACAGACGGAATGAATGAAGCCCAGGCAGGTGGGAGGCAGTGCACAGAATGAGAGTCTGCATCTGTGGACCAAAGGGCCTGCCTGACGGAGGAAGGTCAGGCAGCCAGGAGCACCGCGAGCCTGTGCTTGTCTCTCCGCCGAGAGGCTCAAAGACTGTTGAGTGTCTACCCTGGCCTGGGCACCCGGATGTTGATGGCAGGGATGAACAGCGTATGGGAGAGAGATTTAGGGCTGGCAGAGAATCCACCCTCAAAGAGGACTCCCAGGGAGGCAGTGAAACAGTAACTGTTCTCAGTGGCACCTGAGTCACTGCATGTTCTTCAAAGAGATCTTTGGGAGGGGTCAGCAAGAAGTGGTGGCTGTGACTGGAAAGGGTGAAAGACAAAGAACAGATGACCTCAAAAACCAAACATGATGCTTTCTGGCTAGATGTTTCTTATTACAGTATAAATGTATATACATACACATACATATGCATATATATATATATACTTTTCTTTTTTACATAGTCCATGCCTTATGAGCTCACGGAAATGGTCGAAACGTGTTGTTTCCTTTTTCTGGGTGGGAGAAGAGTGATTTGTAGATAATAACCAAACTGGGATATTGGATAGCAGCCAATTTAATTGGCAGATGCCCCCCTCTCCCAGAGGTGCAAATCAAAAAATCCATGAAGTGCTGCCGGTTTCAGATTCTGTCTTACTGAAAATAAACCAAAGGTCTCCAGAATCAATTGGCAAGTGTTGGATTATGTTCGGAATTCAGCAAGGCACCAAATGGATTATCTAAACCACTTCGTGCCCTGAATTGTTTTTCAAACTTGGTTTACAGAAGTGCACTTGAAGAACTCTATATTCAACATAGCTTCATACATTCAGATATATATATACATACACACACACACACACACACACATTAGTAATTACAACATAATCAATGCTATCCCACCTCTTTAGAAAGCTAGGATCACCTTGAACACACTTCTTTTCACACTTTTTCCTTTGGGTGGGGAAGCAACCATATTAACTTTTTTTTTTTAGTTAACAAAAACATATACCATCTGTGACATCCAGCTTTTAAAGCAGATGTTAAAATGTGATCGTCACATTTTATATACATCTATCTGGGTGTGCCATACGCTGACAAGTCACTGAGTTTTCTCAACAATGTGGACTCCTCACTGTGAAGTTATGGCCTGAAAATTCTTGGCCTCAAGGTGGGACTTGAGAGTTAATGGCTTTCAAGGCTTGAACTTTCCCAGTTAAACAGAGACCTATTTGTTACTCGTGCTGTAGCTTCCCGTCTAATGTCTGTCCTGGCTGTGGTGCTGACCCTAGAGCCAGCAGGGAGGGCCGGCTGGTAAAGTCCAGTGTCTATTTGCAAGCCTGCTATCTACTTTATTTTCCTGAAGGAGAAATCAAGGTATCTAAGGTTTATTGATTTGCCTATAGTGATTCAGTGAGTCGGCAGGGAATAGGGAGTGAAACCAATTTCCTGGCATCATTTCCCAAGCACGCCAACTCCTTACCTTGCAGTGCCTCGACTGGAAGCCAAGAATCCATCTCAGAGAATTTGATCAGAAAACATATGAAGGGTGATTCTGAAACCACAGAAGCATTGAGAAAGTCATAAAGATGTATAATATATGATAGCATTTACCAGCTATAAATAGGGCCGTGCAGGGAGAAAAATAGAGTCCTTATAAATCCATTGGGTCTGGAGAAATAGAAACTGCTTAATGTTTCATTAAAAATGGATTTTCATAAATTGCACTTTGATATCTTTGGGCACAAGACAATATGTGAGGACTAAGGTGTTGTTATTTATTATTCTTCGTTTATTAATAATTTGCACTGTTATTGAACCAAAACATCAACAAGTTATATTCTCCCTCTGAGTGGAGCAGTCACCAGGTGTCCTGAGTCTGAGCACTATTTGAAATGTATGAAAATCCACAGCATTTGTCCACAAAAGCACTTAGGCTACAAGGGACAGTGGTAACTAAAATGCCGTGTTAGAAAGTGGACACTCCTGGGGCAGTTCTAAATGAGAAACTCTTGTGAAGCAAGCCTTAGAATCTGGGGGCCAGAAGGGACTGTACAGATCAACTCATACAATCTCCTCATTTAATAGGGAAGGAAATTGAGGCCTGGGGGAGGTAGAGATATTTGCCTACAGTGAGGGCTTCCCTGGTGGCTCAGACGGTAAAGAATCTGCCTGCAATGCGGGAGACCTAGGTTCAATCTGGGGTTGGAAAGATCCCCTGGAGGAGGGCATGGCAACCCACTCCAGTGTTCTTGCCTGGAGAATCCCCATGGACAGAAGAGCCTGGCTGGCTACTGTCCTTAGGGTAGCAAAGAGCTGGACACGACTGAGTGAGTAAGCACAGCAGGAACTAATTAACAACAGAGTCTGGCTCCCGGTTCAAGCCTTAGTGTTTGAACTTTTTTCTACTACACCCACCTCAGAGTAAGAGGTATATAAAAAGTTTATTAAAATAAAATGGTATTGGGAACTTCCCTGGAGGTCCGAGGAGGAGGAGATGGCAACCCACTTCAGTATCCTTGCCTGGATCACCCCAGGGACAGAGGAGACTGGGGAGCTACAGTCTGTGGGGTCACAGAGTCAGACCCCACTGAGCGACTGAGCACAAGCACACATTGGAGCTCCAGTGGTTAAGACTTCTCCTTCCAACGCAGGGCTGCGTGTTCGATCCCTGGTTGGGGAGCTAGGATCCCACATGCCTCATGGCCAAAATACCAAAACATAAAACAGAAGCAGTATTGTAACAAATTCAATAAAGACTTTAAAAATGGTCTACATTCCAAAAAAAAGATGGTATTCTGTCAGCCAAGGGTCCCAAGAACAGAAGGTAGTTAAAAGCACAAGCTCAGGGGCAAACAAGACACTGAGAAGGAACTGGGCTCAGAAACAGGAATGATTACTTGAGGTCACATTGTAAGAGCCTTCATTTGGTTCAGGGGTGGGAGAAGAGTGAGCAATAGCAGATGGAAGGTCAATTAGAGAACCAAGTAGGTCTCCTCAGGTAGATAACCCATGTGCCTGCCTCCCTCACTGACTGATGCCACTGTGGGCAGAGATCCAGGAGGCTTACCCAAGCCTGTGGCCACACACATCCATGGGAAGAGCAGCCCCCTCCTCAGACACGTACCCACGCGTGTGTGTTCCCCATGCCCACACACAGCCAGCCTCCCCAAGACAGTCCAAAGACACAGTCATTTTCTTACTGAGGAAGGAAAGAAATGGTTTCCTGGTGTTGTCTGCCCAGGCTGAGAAATGAAGGGGTCAGATAAGATAAAATTGGATATTAAAAACACATAAGACGTGCTGTGTTTCTAAACGGTACCAGCATGGTGTGTACACTGTGAATTAGCAGCTGTGTTGAGGTTCAAATCCACTCAACACTCCAATTATATATTCACGTGGCAAATCAAACCCCCCACCAAGCCCCCCGCCTTGGAACTCCTTAGCATCTCCTGATGGAGGCCACACACAGCCACCACCACCATCCTCAGGGAGCAGGTCAGTAGTGGGCCCCCCGCCCCTGCTCACAGCACCCGTCCGAAATAAGCAGAGGGCTTGTCTTTGCTTCTGCCCTGCCAAAACAAAACAAAAAAACAAACAAAGAGCCTCTGCCTCATGCTGAATTCTAGGAGAACTGATTCATCTCTTTCCCTTGGATTCGGTTGCTCCATCTCTTTCCCCAAAGCGGCAAGGAAGCCAAGAAACGGGCATGGCAAGGCCTGGACTGTCCGACCTCCTGCCCTTCCTCCTGGTAGTTCCTCCCCAAGATTAGATCACAGAGGTTCAGGCACCTCCTTCTTCCTGTCGGCCTTCTCCCAAGTGTCTGGCTCCAACTTCTTTCCTTCTGCTTTTGTGGCGTGTTTTCTTTGTCTTCTCCCTCTTCTTTGTCCTCAATCACCATGCGGGAAGCAGCCAAACTGATGCTGGGAGGGATGCGTGCGGCAGGCAGTCCTGCTTTGGTGCTCCCGGCAGTGGCAGTCCTGCTTTGGTGCTCCCGGCAGTCAGCGAAGCAGCAGAGGAGGAACCTGGCAGCCTGGGGACCAGAGCAGAGGCTCCCCAGGGAAGCAGAGCAAACAGCAAGGCTGGAGGGGAGTGCTCCCCTGGAATAGGTGGGCTCAGTACCAGGAACAAGGGGTTTCAGCTGAATACAGTGGTCCTCTGAATACTGTTTTGTCCTCTCTTTCCCTCCGTTTCTCTTCAACAGACCACATCCCCTTATTTGGTTGCAAAAGGTATGATGGCTCTTAGCCTTCACCGCCACATCGGTGTGAGCTATTAATGGTTCTGACGTTTGACCTTTAGCAAGTGGGAAATATAGAAGGTTCAAGGTTGTCAAATGGCAGAGTTCCTAGTTACAGTTCCTAAGGAAGCAAAGACCACGTTGTTAATTAGCTCTAAGCCTTGGTGCTGCTCTTCACTCTTTCCCAGAGTCTTCTACGTTGGGATTAGAAACAATGGGAGCACACCACTCAATAGCAGCTCTCCCTCCATTCCACCCATGCTTGGGGATCTCAAGGCTCCAAGACTCCTAACACCAACATAAACACTGCACATGTAAGAGAGACAAGAAGCAAGGGAGAAAACCACAAGCCTACAGCCTAAAGACATGGCAAGGCTTGAGATCCAGACAGACATCTCTGAGCCTTAGTTTTTTCATCAACAAAGTGGAAATAATAGCACTTACTTCCTGGGATTTTTTTTAGGCCTGATTGTATTTAAACAGCATCTGGCTCAGTGGCATTCCAACATACTAGTTTCCCCATTCCCCTTGTCCAAAGCCTGTCCATGCCCAGACAGCTCATGTGTTATAGGTGTCATGAGCTGAAGGATCTGGTCCCCCTACCCAAGAGGAATGGCTGGTTGTTGCAGAGGTGGCTGTGAATGGATTTACAGTCACTTGGTTGTTAGAGCTGTGACAGATATGATCTAGGAGTGGTGGTTAGTGGTCTTTCCCTCCATTCTTATCAAGGGAAACCGGGAGAAACTCATGTCCACTTGTTCCAGCTCCTCTTTTTTTCTTTTTTGTAATGGAGAGCACAAAAAAGCATAAGGTCCATATGGCAGTTATTGATTTGGGCCATCTGGTAAGCTCGGACTTGCTCCTACCATGTTGGATCAGAAGCTACTCGAAACAGCCATTCCTCCCATAAGAGATGCATCAGTCAGATGGGGATGGGATTTCATTACAGGGTGGAGACTGCAATGAGAGGAAGCCAGAGCAGGACTCTGAGGGTTTGCCTGCAACCCTGACCCTACGACAAAGACCAGAAAGAACCAAGAAAGTGTTGATTGACACAGGGGCACCAGGGTAGATAGTGCTTTCTCACCCATCCATGGAGCAGGGAGACCTCTAAGTAACTAACAAAAACAATCGTGATGTACTTTCTGATGATAAAATACCCTGCAAATCTTTCTATATGCTGAAACCTGAGGAAGAGGGAAAGTCAAGTTCAAGCTAGTGAGAGAGGTCCACAAGCCCTAAAAGATGACATTGTCATTCCATTTTTAAAGGATATTCTACTGCTTATTCCCCCTCTCTCTTGGCTTCTGAAAGTGTTTTCCTTTTCATGGTGCCTTCCTCTGCTTGCTCTCAGGCCCAGAGGCAAAATTTTTTCTTCCCTCCAAAAGTTTTTGTGAAGACCATGTATTGTTTTCAAGTTAGAGCTGTGTGAGAAATTATCTTTTTTTTTTTTTTCCATGGCATTTCAAAAACAGCCCCAGACTACAAACCCACTGATTATTTTTAAGCTTAAGGGAACTAACATTGAACAGAGCTTCCCCTACTCTGTCAAAGACTGCCTGGCTCAACTACACACAGAGATTTCAATAACATGGACTGGCGTGTGATGTTACAGGTCTTCCAAGCCAACAACGATGCCACAGAGGTGGTTCTGAACAAGCTGCACTCGCCGCTGCTGACACGCTTCGTCAGGGTCCGCCCACAGACCTGGCACACGGGCATCGCCCTCCGCCTGGAACTCTTCGGCTGCCGCGTCACAGGTACAGTGGGGTTGCTGTGAGGTTGGAGAGCGAACTGAGTCCTGGGCTCTGCTTCCAGTTCCAGCCCTGTGCTAACAGCACGATTGCAGCACGTGGCCTTCACAGAAGGCTCGATTTTACCTGTGTGGGTTTTGAATGCACACGAAGTCTGGACCCTGCCTTGCTGGGTACCATGTCTTCAGGCAACCTCCACTCTCTCAGTGGCTGTATGAATACTTATAGAAGGCCCCCTGTGTGCTGGACCCCACACTAGGAGCTGGAGATGAAAAAGAAGGGAATGAGCAGATAGGGTCCCTGGCATGGCAGAGCATTCAGGCTGGGGGGCAAGACAGATAATAAACAAATGTAAGTGTGGGGATAACTATGTGAAGGAAGAGCACGAGGTGCTTTGCGAGTGACTGAAGGAACCTCTTGGAGCGTTGATCAACAGTTTGGGGACAGCCTTTCTAAGGATGTGACACTTAAGGTCTGGGCTGAGTAAAGGGTAGTCTGATGGTAAGTGAGGGGAACAGCATTTTGGGTAGAAGGAACAGCAAGTGAGAAGGATGCAAGGCAGAAAAGAGCTGTGATGATACATATGGAAGTAAAGACCTAACCCCATGAAGGGTTCCATCTAGAAGGGCAAACAATCACCCAGCTTACAATTCGATGCTCAGCACAGCTCCTCTATGCTCACCGCCCCCAGGAGGGTTAGTGGGGACTGTCACCAACAAGGACGTGAGAGTCCTTGGCTAACAGCGTAAGATGCTCAGACATGCCAGGCACTGTGCTTTTCGTACAGTAACTAACAGAATCAGTAACTGAATTTTATATAGTAACTAATGGAATCCTTGCAACAACCCCCAAGAAGTAAGTACTACTGTTAATCCTCCTTTAGGCCTAGGGAAACTGAAGCACAGAACACTTCAATCATTTTCCCAAAGTCACACAGCTAGTAATTGACAAAGCAAATGTGAATCCAGGCAGTCTGGTGCCCGACCATGCTCTTAACCACAGTGCTATCCCACGTTGAAACGCAGAGAAGTCAGTGTTGACTTACAGTGCTTGACAGTCGGGTTCTTTGACAGCTCCCTACTGATGGGGGTGGTCCCAGTTAAAGGGTACCAACCTGACCTCTTGTATCTTCCTCCTTCTCTGCAGACGCCCCTTGCTCCAACATGCTGGGGATGCTCTCGGGGCTCATTGCCGACTCCCAGATCTCTGCCTCCTCCACCCGTGAGTACCTCTGGAGCCCCAGTGCTGCCCGCCTGGTCAGCAGCCGCTCGGGCTGGTTCCCTCGGATCCCTCAGGCCCAGCCAGGTGAGGAGTGGCTCCAGGTGGACCTGGGAGCACCCAAGACCGTGAAAGGCGTCATCATCCAGGGGGCCCGTGGAGGAGATAGCATCACTGCGGTGGAAGCCAGGGCGTTTGTGCGCAAGTTCAAAGTCTCCTACAGCCTCAATGGCAAAGACTGGGAGCACATCCACGACCCGAGGACCCAGCAGCCAAAGGTAGGATGTTCCTAGAGGACTCCCTAACCTTGCCCCACAAAGGGAGGTTGATCTGGGGCGGGCTGGGGTGTCGATTTCCCAACTAGATGGTCATCACCAACTCCTATGAGCCAGTCAAACAAATGTTAACTGAGGGATACTTTGCGCCAGGCCCTCTGCTAAATGCCTTTTAATCCTTACAACAGGCTTCCCTAGTGGCTCAGACAGTAAAGAGCCGGCCTGCCAGTGCAGTAGACATGGGTTCTATCCCTGGGTCGGGAAGATCCTCTGGAGAAGGAAATGGCAACCCACTCCAGTATTCTTTCCTGGAACATCCCATGTGCAGAGGAGCCTGAGGGGTTACAGTCCATGAGATCACAAAGGGTCAGACACGACTGAGCAACTAAACAACGAAAATCTTTATAACATCTCTAGAAGGTAGATCTTAGGGTCCCTCCCATTCCAGAGATGACAAAACTGAGGCTTGATGTCATGTCCAGGGTCACACAGTACCTGTGGTAGAGCCATGATTCAGACACAAGTCTCCCTCCAGAGCACAAACACCTAACCACTACTCCACACCACCTTGCTAATAACTTGGACACTCTTAATACCCTCTTTCAGATAAAGTTTCCTTGGAACTGGCCAGATATTCAAAGGAGATGTGGTTCTTGGAGGCTCAACTATAGAAACTTAGGGAATGACTTCCAAAAACAACTGTGTGTTTCTGAGTGTTGCTGAACTTTGTATTTTGCTGGGCTTGACTACTTAGATCTTTCCCGCCTCTCACAGAGAGACTGGAAAGAGGCAAAGGAAACTAACTCCAGGCCAGAAGTGCAGGCCAGCATCGCCCACTCTGTCCTGCCATTGCAGGAGTAAAGGTCAGCCCTGAACAGGGGGGACCAAGGAGCTCCAGGAAAGGGAGGGATGTCATGCCCCTGTCCCTTTCCACATTAATCTCTCAATCAGCCTTGGGCACCAGTCCTCATTGCTAAGTTAACTCTTCATTTTTCGCAGAAGATCAGGGCCTCTAGTAAGGAAGGGGTATCACGTGTCTCTGTTTGGCCCCTTTACTAAGCCAACATTTCCATTCTTAATGCAGAGGCAAGGGCTGGACTGGAGGTTTTGCACTGCTGATGTAAACTCCCAGCTCATGATTCCAGTGGCTTGAAAGGCTCAGGGCTTGGTAACTGGAACCTTCAGTGGATGGAACATAAGTTGGACCACAGGGTGCCCCAGGGACAGCTGACCTTCAGTCTTCTTGACCATCCTGAGGGCCTGGGAAAGGAGATGATCTTAGCCAGACTCAGAGCCTGCTCTCCCCATGACAGTGCCCCGCTTTTGGAATTGTGGGCATTCTGCCACATTCCTAGATAAAAATCTGCCACAGCCCCTGGCACACCTGTGCACCGCCTTTCCCTAAGTCACCGGTTCACAAGTGTGCTCTGGGTTGGTTTCCCCACGTGACTTCAGCCAGGGCAAGCCCGACGGTCATCAGTTTCATGTAGTGTGGCTTCAGATGAGGTTCATTTTGACAGAATGTCTTCTACTAAACCAAGGTCTGGGGGAACACAGTCTCAAACTGTCAACATGTGCCCAGCAGAAATAGTCATTAGCCTAGAGAAAGGATGGTCACTTTCCCTTCAGCCTCTCGGTGACCTGGAACTTTCTAAATTGAAATGGTCAAGCTGGGAGTTTCTAAATCTAGACTCTTAAACATCAGGGAAAGAACTTATTTTTCTAATAAACGGAGAACTTCAGAACAGGCAAGACAGTCTACATGCCCTTTCCTCCTCCCTAGCCAAGTACAGCTTCAAACTCACTCAGAGCCGAATTCTGCATTTTCAGTTTCACTCCCAGGATAGAGAACAGAACCCAGCAACCGCCACTTTCATCTGCTCCCTATTTGCCATGTTTCTGGGACCTCCCAAATGAATAAAAACCTTGGTCTGAGAATGGGGCTCCCTCGGACCAAAATGTGCAGCGACGGTGGATTAACTCTGAAGCAGACTTCTAGCTGGATGTAAGGGGCGGGGAGGGAAGGGGGAGGAAGGAGCAGAAAGGAGGAGTGAAGAGGCGTCCACCCAGGAAGGGCTGAGCAGCCTTGTCTCCCCTGCAGCTGTTTGAAGGGAATATGCACTATGACACCCCCGACATCCGGAGGTTCGACCCTGTCCTGGCGCAGTACGTGCGGGTGTACCCGGAGAGGTGGTCCCCCGCAGGCATTGGGATGCGGCTGGAGGTGCTGGGCTGTGATTGGACAGGTAAGGCCCCTTTTCCACTTCAGGTGTCACTCACATGATCTCCTGACCTGGGCTTCCTGGGACGGCCTAGGAGGAGGTCAGACTATGATGGGGACAGGCAGAGAGGCAGCTGTCCCCAGTGAAGCCCCATCCATTCAAAACCACACTGCCCGCCCCCGCCTGCCCTGCGCTCCACCTTATTCAACCTCAAACCACAGGCCCTGCCACCTCCGGACTTGGGACAGTTTCTCAAGGGATGTGCTCTGTCTATTTTAAAGGATCGTTTCAGTTCCTCCACCCGAGTATCTCAAAAACAAATCGTAACTACACACTACCCACCCAAATTCAATTAGACCCTGACTTTTCAGGCCAGAGGGCTGTGGCTGTTGATTTAGGGAAGGGAAAAAAAAAAAACCTTGCTCATGATAATAAAGTAATCCGTTTATGTCTGAATCTGGCCTCCAGATGTCAGTGGCTAAGAGACTTCATTTTCATTTCGAAGCTACATCTGTAAAAGGCATTTATTTGCTCGGGAGGGACCCTGTTGCGGGGGAGCTGCTGGGAACCCGCCGCCTTCCCCTTGTGCGGCAGAAGCCTGGCTGGGTCCCACCTCCACCCAGCAGCGGCCCCAGAGCATCTCCAGAGTCTCCTGAACAGGATGAGGCCCACGGATCACGACCACCCTCCCTGTTCCCTGGGAAGCACCCCATCCATCCTTCCGAGTGGGGCCTCCCTCCTCTGCAGGCCCCCACCCTCCTCCCGGGTAGAGCTGGCACGGATCTCAGCTAAGCCAGAGTCGAGCTTGTGCGCTGCCTGCCAGACGGAGCTGGCGCGCCGCACCAGAGACAGCAGGAGCTGCAGGCAGGACCCGGGCCCCAGGTATCTCCATTTTCCTGTCTGTAAGGTACCTGTCAGCAGCTCACCCAGCAGGGGAAGGTGAAGGATTAATAAGGGCATGTCGGAGAAGTGCTTCTGGCTCCCCGGGAGAAAAATGCTGCCTGTGTGCTGTTACCGTGGCGCCCAGGAGGTGTCCTGTTGAGGCGCGCCGGCCGGGAATCCGGCCGAATTAGCCTTTCTCACCTCCAGATGGAAGGCAGCCCCAGTGAATGCATTTTAGTGGGAAGACACTTTATTCCCCATCATGAAGGAGTGAGGCCAGGTTCCCTGCAGCCCGCTGAGTGCGCCTGACCTGTCCTCTTGCGGCCGCTGAAAATGGCCCTCCGGCAGCGACCCAAGCTGGCTGCTTTGGGGCCAGCATCAGAGCATTAGAGGTACAGAGGACCCGAGGGCTGCAAGGCCAGTGACTTTCAAGCATTTCTGACCATCGTCTGCAATTTAAAATAAATTTGTATCACAACCCACTTGACTTACAAACACGAGTACACTCACACAAGCACACACTACCACATGTGTGCATATGGAATATAGAATATCATTAACTAGCCTGAACTCTAGGGACAGATTGCCAAGTTCAGGTCCAGCCTCTGCCGATCTCGGTTATCTTAGCTGAAGAATGGGGGTGACCGTAGTATATCTACACCCCTCACCGTTGTCATGAGGATTTAATAAAATAATAAAGTACTTAGCCTAGTGCCTGGCACCTGATAAACTTGTTCTAATAAGTAAATGTGATTGAAACAAAAGTTCCCAAAGCAGTGCTAACACATGAGTACACTCTGAAATACCATAGTCCCTATTTTTTTTTTCAGAGTCCCTATTTTAAAATCCTAGTCCTGACCCACGAAATTGATCCACAACCTGTTAACAGGGTGACATACAGCTTGAAAAAGATCACCAATCTAGGAGTGGGAAACTGAGTCCCAGGGAGAGGAGCCGCTTGCTAGAGGCCACTCAGCTAGCCAAGAGCTGACTCATCCTTCACTCCTGTCCCCAGTACCCCCGTGCCACACCTCTCCCAGGCTGGCCCTGCTTTAAGACCGACTGAACAACCGCTAATGGACTTTTCCTCTTACTGCCCCTCCCAAGCTGGCCCAGATGACACTGGAGATGGTCAGCAACAGGTTTCTCATTTCAAAGTTCTCCTGGTCATTCTTTGGAAGATCAGAGTAGGACCTCGACACCCTCCACCCAGCCTCCTTCCCTTTGAAGTCTCTGACATCTGGTTTCAATTGCCGGGGAGCATAACATGATGGGCAGTTACCTCTAAGTGTCCAGTACAAACACAGTGGACACGGAGGCCAGCTGTCATCCCCTCACTTTCATTCACACGTCCTGCCCTCTCACTGCCTTGCCCGCCCCCTTGCCACTGGATTTAACATTTTACATCTCTGCCAAAAGCTCACCCACTCTGACGTTTCCTGGAGTTGCTCTCCCAGGCCTCATGGCTTTCTGCTTTTCACATTTCCATTCATTTCTGCGATTCACCTTTGTTCCCTTCTTCCTTCCCACCCCAAAAGGATAACAGGGAATAGAACGGGCTGGGTTGAGTTGCTGCAGCTAAGTAATTTGACGAGGCTACTTCACCTGTTCGTTTGTTTGTGTTTCCAGTGATTACTTCTTGCCTTGCTGCCCATAGTTGCTTTACAACGGTGTTGGAGATTCTGTGACACGGGGACAAATTTGAACTTACAAATTAGGACGCTTTGGGTTTGTTTGCTATTTACTGTGAGTGAGAGGCAGGCATGGCAAAAGGAAGTATGAAAGGTTATGCTCATAGTATTTAATAGCAGAAAGATGGGAAGTCGACCGTGAAAAAGCTATTCAGCAAGTTTAGTGATTTCCTTCAGCTCCCGGCTTTATTAAATGGTATCCTGAAGGGTGCTGACAAAGATGCCTAATTACATACAGTAGCACAAAAAAACACATATAGAAATGGTAGAAGCCATGCACAGGCTTTTTGGGGAGTCTTATGGGAGGCCAGCCCTGGGATGAAGACCCCACCTCACAACATGCAGACTTAAACACAGTTTCCAGCATTCCTTGGGGCCCCACCTAGCACCTGACTCATGCTTTCATTCACTTCATGAAAGGTTGCTGAATGAATGACTGGCAGCAACAGATAAACAAGTGAATGGATGGGTGAATGAATCACCTAGAGCCGAGGGCAGAACTGACTGCCTGCAGCCAGGTTTGCCCAGCCAGGCTTGGTTGCCTGCTCCTCATATTTTGAAATCAGTTACCAACATTTATGACAAGTCTGGCAGTTTTCCCTGGGTTGTTGTTGGTTTTTTTGTTTGTTTGTTTGTTTGTTTTTTGCTTCATGTGTGGGAAGAGACATCTTTTTGCAAGATCTGGCCACACTGGCCACCTCCCTACTTGGGGCCATCATGGTGGTGGCCTCCTTTACAACAGGCCTATGGAGTCCCTCTACTACCTCCCCTGCAGCCCTTTACCCTCCCTGCCCCGCAGTGGGCCATCCCCGCCTTACAAAGGTGGTTTGTATCCTAGAAGCATTTGTACTTGCCACACCCTGACCTAAAGGCACAGCCCTAAATGCTTTCCACTGAATGGAGTCTGAGTCCCTTTGAGCCCTATTCTTTTCCATTCAGTTTTGTGCAAACAGAAACAGTGTCTGGGGTCCCACCTCCCAATGGCTTGGCTATGACTTCAGCCCTTGTGCTTCTGATGATCCTGTAACAGATGGGCTCCCAGGTCGGGTTAGCTTTGGTTCATAAAAGCATAGTCTGACTCAGAGAAGGTAGAGATGAGAAGGCCTGTTCTGTGTGCCAGCTGGGCCGAGCCAGGGGCACTCCAGTGGCCACACAAGGGCCCATGTGCCGACGTGTCTTCCACAGGATGGAGCTCACCGTGTTAACCCAGACTTTTTTTCCAACCATTCTTGATAGGTGTCGTTCACTACGTGTATCACCCGTACTTGTGTCTTTAAGTGATCTTTTTTTTTTTAAACATTTCTGGCCATGCCACGTGGCATGTGGGATCTTCCCCGACCAGGAATTGAACTCACATTTCCTGCACTGGAAGTGTGGAGTCTTAACCACTGGACCGCTAGGTCCAGTGTCTTAAGCAGGTTCTGTGTCTTAAACAGAACACCCAGGGCATGGTTGAGTCCCACCTGGGGTCAGTGTCACCCACATTCATTACGGCCTGGCGTGGCCTTTTGTGTTGGCCTCAGACCCTCTGCAGCGGAGTAAACAGGTGGGTTTTTGTTCATCCCTCTGTCATGGCTGTTTCTACAGCTAGGGACCATTCTCCTTAACACAGGTTATGGTTTTGACTTCACCACAGCACACAGAAGTGACTTCATGTGTGTGTGTGTGTGTGTGTGTGTGTGTGTGTGTGTCCATCTTGGCTTTCCTTTCTCCTTCCATCTTGAAAGGCCCACCCTTGGAGGAGAGACTTAATATTTGGCATCTTCCTCCTGCTGGGTGTAACACAGGCTGCTGCCTGAAGGATTCACTCCTGTACTTTGCCTCTCTGCAGACTCAAAGCCCACAGTTGAGACACTGGGACCCACCGTGAAGAGCGAAGAGACCACCACCCCGTATCCCACTGATGAGGAGGCCACGGACTGTGGGGAGAACTGCAGCTTTGAGGATGGTGAGGATGGGGTGGTGGTTGTATTTCACTGGGGTGGCATGGATGCCAGCCAGTCACAGTGGAGGCTGGTCCATGGTGGGGGCCAGGAACTGGGGGTCCCTTGGTCAGAGGTCAGGAAGGTGTGATACTTAGGGACTTGGGGCGGTGGCTATTTATAACCTATCTGGAAGGATTCAGATATTGGAAAAATCAGTACACTGGTCATCGGTTGAGATAAGGGTCCATCCAAGGAGAACTCCATTGAGAAGTCTCCTTTCCAAGCCCTCACTTCCTGTCTTTAGAATCCACAACCGTGATGGCTGTGTCCACAGCACAGTCAAAGGGAGATCTGTCTGTCAGCTGGGTGACATGACTTATCTGCATTTCCCTGTGTCTTCACCATCGCTGGTTGAGAAAGCATTACAGTTATGACTCTGAGCGTGTGTTGCATTCTCCACAAGGCGAGTGAGGTCAGGGACAAAGGCAGCAGTACGAAAAGGCACCTCAGTTGTCCCTCAACACTCAGGGCCTCTTCATTTCCCATTGACCTCATCACATGGGAAATCTGTATCATTTTTCATTTTCTCTCCTAAGCATATCCAACTCAGATGAAAAAAACAATAGTTGGCAGAGCCCAAGAAGGACATCACATTTTAAATCTTCCTGCTAAGGCCACCGAATATGAGGACATTCTTAACAAACCACAAATTTTGGAACACCTGGCATTTTTGACTAGGATTAAATGCTTGACAGCCTCAATTTACAGTAAATTGCTGATCGTTATTAACTGTTCATTAAGCCAAATGAGGGAAGATTGGTCAAGAGGCTGGGGAAGTGATGGAGACAGAAAAACCTAGCACCCAGTCAGTGGGGAGATGGATGGCAAAGGCTGTGGAACCCATGCCCTTAACCACTTGCCAGTACGAGGAACTGTGCTGATGGGGTAGACGGCTCCCAAAAATGGCTACAAAGAAGAATGGGAGGAGAGCCAAAAATAAATGCTGAAGTTGTATGACTGCAAAATGATAATTTAATGCATATGCTTTTAGGAATGCGCTTTTGTATATTGCGTGGGCGGGTGGGGGTGGGGGGACACTCTTGGTCAGGGATAGTTGAATTCAGAATTCTGACATTTTAATGAACTTGTTTTTGTTTTATGAAGAGGAGAAAGAGACTTGGAGAATCTTCCAAGACATGTTTGAAAGAGTTTGAGAGCCAAAAGGGGAATGCATTCATTTACTGTGTGGTGTTGGATTAGCAGAGTTAGCTTGGTGGAGGGCAAAAGGAGGGTTTTTATCTAAATGCCAATCCAAAGGAAAATTGAAGAGTTCTGTTGCAAATCAGAAGTTTAATATAATTGTCCCGTTTATAGTGTGGTTTGTCTCATTTGGGGTTTCTTTAGTGGTTCCTCCCTTCTCTCTTTTTTTTTTTTAGCAAAACATCTCTTTGTGGAATTGGGTCCCTGAGATACAGTATGCACATAAACATTCGAGAGGAATTATGCTATATCGAATTACTCCATATTTTTGAATGGAAAAATAGAAATTTAGAAGTTGTCAGGAGAAGGGAATGGTGAGGGCGAAGGGCTGACTTTTCCAAGCCACAGGTTGATGCTGCAATAATAGATTCCGTGTGTTTGTTCTCATGCTGACTTTGGCCAAGGATGGGCAAATATTAAATATTCTTTCTTGGGAAGGGAAAGAGACGAGCAGGACCCAGTGGCAATCTGCCGTGTGCCCCCAGGCCAGCAGGGCCCTCCCCTCAGAGGTGAGCCCTCCTCGCCCCCAGGGTGGGAGCAGCTTGTTGCCATCAGTCTGTTGTTCCCTTTCGACTTCCTAACCTGCATTCTAGGTCTTCCCCACGGAAATTCCTCTCTGGGAAGCCTGAGAAGGGAAGTGAAAAGGCCAAAGACCCCACTTCCTCCCAGCTCCCAGCATTGAGCAGCATTTTTCCGCTGTCTCCGCAGCCAAGAGTCCTAATTTGGGTTTCCATTTCCTCTCTTCACTGCCCCCCCAACCCCCACTTCATCACATGTTTGGCAGCAGCTCAGACTGGATTTTTAGAGCTAAGTGGAACCTCAAAAGAAACTCTTGGGTTCAGTCTATTCACTTAGAGGTGAACAGCCCTGCAGATGGAGACAAGCCATTGTGTGGTCTCTTCTTAGATTTCTATTCTCTGCTGCCCCTGGAATCCTGGCCTTGGGGCACTCCGAGCCATGTGAAATTATTCTTCCTCCTGATTGGCGCTGAGCTGGGTGGCAGGCTGGTCTGCCCCCACCCCCCTCGTTTTTGCCCTTAACATGCCAAGCTGCCCTCCTGGCAGCACCTCCCCCTGGGGATTCTGAACTGACTGGTCCTCTGAAATGAGAGACCTGGCACAGGGAGGTGAAGGGGAGCAAACAAGCCCTCCTTGTTTCGGAGGTCACTTTCTCCTCCCCAGCCAGCACCTCCTGCATTTTGAATTCCAGCCTCTGTGGATGCCAACGGGCTGCCCATCACTGCTGACAGCCAGGTTGGCAGGATCCCACCTTCCACCAAGGCACTGGGGAGACATTCTTCTCTGGCATTTAGGGAACAGCGATTTTCACATTTGTCTGCTCTCCAAGGTGGACAGAAGAGGCTGATTAGAGCCTGCAGCCATTTGGTGGCCTCATTTATAATTGCTGACTATGGGAACCACTGGCAGACTTGGCTTTCATGCCTGGGAAGGATGAGACCAAAGGCTGACCCGAAAGCCAGCCATCGCCAAGATGGGTTCAATGAATAAGCAAAGGGAGCCATTGCTTTCTCTGTTCTCCCCTTAGGCTCTGCCAGAGGTTTAAATAGCACCACTGTGGCTGTTCTCCGAACCCATTTCATTTGCCTTGTTTTGGGTTTTGTTTTCCTTTCAGACAAAGATTTGCAGCTCCCTTCAGGATTCAATTGCAACTTTGATTTCCCGGAGGAGCCCTGTGGTTGGATGTACGATCACGCCAAGTGGCTCAGGAGCACCTGGGCCAGCAGTTCCAGTCCTGATGACCGGACGTTTCCAGGTAAGCCAGCCACGAGTGATGAGCTGAGAGAGGACTTCCCTGGTGGCTTAGTGGTAAAGAATCCACCTGCAATGCAGGAGACACGGATTGGATTCCTGGGTTGAGAAGATCCACTGGAGGGGAGGGCATGGCAGCTCACTCCAGTATTCTTGCCTGGAGAACCACATGGACAGAGGAGCCTGGTGGGCTATAGTCCACCAGGAGGGGTGGCAGAGTGTGACACGACTGAAGCGACTTAACACACGTGCAAGACCAGCCTGCACCATGTTTTTCAGCTCTAGATTCCCTGGCGAGCTTCCTAGTAACTTCCCACCATGGAGCAGTCCTCTGCTCTTTGCCCACAAACCACGGAGTCTTTGCTGACAACGTCACCCGACGGCATAGCTGTTTGGTGGTTCCTGGCCCTCTCTCGTGATTACAGTGCAGCCTGGAAGCTGGGAGGGAGTGGGAGATGCTAAGGTAAAAGAAGAAGAAAGAGCAGTTGGGAGTTCCTCGAAGAGGGATGGGGTAGTGTCCCTTTGTTCCCGTAGTCAGGTCACCACCACCAGCACAGAGCCTGTGGTCAGCTCCATGGTGGGTATTGTTCCTAAAATGGCTCATTGGGAAACTCCTGGCCCAAACTCCTTGACTGCTACTTCTGGGAAGGTATCATCACTTCTGTCGAAAACCAAGTCAAGGGCATGAACCACTTGGCCTCTCAAAGAGCATCACTGCCAGTCTTTGGAATATTAGGAAGCCACCCACTTGGTCTCGAAGCCTCTCCTGACACTGCTGACAGAGTTGTTGTTGTTCAGTTGCTAAGTCGTGTCTGACTCTTTGCAACCCCATGGATTGCAGCACACCAGGCTCCTTATCCTCCACCGTCTCCCGGAGTTTGCTCAAATTTATGCCCATTGAGTTGGTGAGGCGCTCTAATCATCTCATCCTCTGCCGCTCCCTTCTCCTTTCGCCTTCAATCTTTCCCAGCATCAGGGTCTTTTCCAGTGAGTCAGCTCTTTGAATCAGGTGGCCAAAGTGTAGAGAGGGGTTGTCTTTAGCCCTTCTAAGCAGGTAGAGACAAGAGTTATCCACACTCTGTACGTGCCAGGCTTTTATAGCAGTGTTCCAGTAAGGTTTAACCACCAGGATTTTTTTTCCTAAATCTGCTTTGTAATGCTTGCCACTCTGTGGTGTAAATCCCCCACTGTGGTTGAACGCAAGCTACCAACATGACATCATCAGAGGCGGAGTGGAGAAGTCAGTAACACAGCCTCAGTTTTTTCCATCACGCAGATACAATAGATATAAATAACTTCAGAATCATGTGTACTGGTAAGATGTATTAAAATAATTAGGAAGTATTGCACTTTGAGAATTTATTTTCTTTTGTTTTTTAATATACTTAATTTCTGGGTAACTTTTTATATTTCCATTGGTAATAATGCTTGTGTTTCAACAGCTGGCTTACAAAATTCCAGAAAATTCCACAATCAGCTCTCTCAAGCCAGTACATAGTAGACGTTGCTCCAGCACATCACAAGTTAGCTTTCAATTCTCCTGGACCTAGGCCCCCAAAAGAGTCTGAGAGGAAAGAGGTTAATTCTAGAAATTAGTAGATCATATGTTGCCGGCCTAGAGAAGGAAAGGGGGAGAACATCCCCTTGTGCAGAGTCTCCCAGAGTGACTCTGCTGCCCCTCACCCCCAGGCCTGGCCATGTCCCCCCCTCCCCAGGGTGGCAGTCAAACAGATGCAGGGAGAGCACCACAGGCCGCCTCCTGACTCGGCCTGCACTTGTTTTCCCGGAGGGTCACGGCGTCTGCTCTGGAGAAAAACATTTTCATATTTCAAGTGTTTATCTCTTCAGCATTTGAGTGCTCAGAGAGATTAATATCTGAAGATCACCACCGCCCTGGGCAACGGGGGAGAACACTTACCCTCGTCCCAGCCTTAATCATCCTCCCCCCGCCCTTGTTCACTGCAATAATGTTTAATTAATATAATGAGCCTCCTGCACGTTGGAAAAAAATACTTATTTTTATAACCCAGCCTGGATTTTTCATTTCATTTCCTCTCCTTTGAGACTTGGCCCAATTAATTGGTTGTTTTTCCCAACCCCCACTTTCTATACAAACGTAAAGGAGATTTGCAGGGTGTGTGTCTGTGTGTGTGCACATTTATAGGTGTGTACTTGTGCATTGTGTGTATGTTTGTGCATGTGTTTCTTTCTCAAAGTATTTGTGATTGTGTCTGTATGTGCATATGTTAGGTTTTTATGTGTCGATTTTATGTGTTTGTAAATATGGATATGCATGTGTTTGGTTTGTGTGTATGTGCAAATGTGTGCATATGTGTGTGTCTGTATGTTTGTGCTTGAGTGTGTTTGTGGTTTATATGCATGTGTGTGTGTGGTGTGTATATAAGGGGATGGCTTGGTAAAGGTGCTTTGCATGAAGGGGTGTAGATGATAGAGCAAGGGGAGATTTACTGAATCTCATTCAGCATCCATCCTCAGGCTCTTTCTAACAATTCCACTTTCTCCCTTGCACTCTTCTGAGCAGATTTTCTCTAGGAAGGCCTGAGGTCAGCCCCGTCCAGGCTGACCTGGAGGTCCAGGTTCCAAGGCTGGCAATTTGCAAATGACACTTTGGGAAGAGCTTAAGTTACTCTGTTTGACAAGGTTCCTCTCTGCCCGCTCCTCACCCTGCCCTGGCCCTCACCTGATGCCCCATTGGTCGGCCCTAGCTACTGGCTGGGGATCCTCATCCTTGCTCTCATTCCGCTTGATTCATTACACCCTGTGGTTTGGGAGGGCTTTTCAGAGCAATCTTGAAGAGCGGGCAGCAGTCCAACCTTGGCTGGCTAGATAGGGACAGAAAGAAAATTAGGGCCATGAGGAACTGCTAGATCTAATGTTGTTTCTCCCTTAAGAAACTGAGAAAGAAAATAACAGTTTTCCTCTTCCAGAGGAATCCCTGAGGTTTGCAAAAGCAGCCCTTAGACGCTGCCTCCAGAAAACCGAATCAGAGCCCATCTGTCCATCCTCCAATGATTTAAAGAATCACTTGCTGTATTTCCCACTGTCCTTCTCCTTACAAAACGTGACGCTGGATTCTAAGCAGGAGAGGATAGAAAGCCTTTTCTGTTCAGGGTGGTCCTTTTTCTTCTTCTTCTATTTCTTCAAAAAAAAAAAAACAAAAAACTGGGGCCCCGAGGGGAGCAGTTGGGAGAAAGGAAACAGCTGTGCTGTGGGGCAGGGCAGATGCTGACGGGTTCAAAATCACGGGACCTTCTAAGTCAAGCCTGAAAGCCACTGTGTCACCCACACTTCACCCCTCCACAAAGAGGAGACCGCACCACTCTCTAAGTCGGCCATATGTTTTATCTCCTTGTTGGATAGGTAAACAAAAGTAACTACACTTAAGAAAGGAGGTGTCTCCATCAAGTGCAGAGGGAGAAGGCAGGAAAGAAAAAAGGAAATAGCCATGTTGAAATATCAGAACAGGCTATTTGATTAGAACTGTCTGTGGAAGCGACTTACATTCCTTAGATGTTTTCGGATTTCGTTCTTTTCTCTTGTTTTGTTTTCTTTTCCTTTTAAGTAAGCAATTAGTTTGGTTCTTCTGGCTAGTGGAAAGAGTTGCTTAAGGCTGACAAGACACCCTCTGGTTTTATTCCACTGTTTTTGTTTTTCAAGATAGTCTTTCAAGATACTCAGAATTTCTTTTTTTAGCTCTTCGCTTGTGACTTAGAAGCCTGGAGTATGTTCATAGTAGCCCCTGGGGACACTGTTGCGAATTCCTGGAGTGGGTTGCTGTGCCCTCCTCCAGGGGATCTTCCCGACCCAGGGACTGAACCCACATCTCTTTTGTCTCCTCCATTGGCTAGGTGGGTTCTTTACCACTAGTGCCAGCTGGGAAGCCCTCTCCGAGAAGGCACTTTGCCTTTGCCCCGTACCTGCAGTGACACTGGAAACGTCTCCCCTAGTGGGAGCCAGTGTATCTCCTGCAGGCATTCTCAGGCACTGATCAGAAACAGAATTTAGGTGCAGTTCTGAGGATGATCAGATTCAGCTCAGCAAGGAACAAGGCCAAGAGATGCTGTGGTGAACCTGTGTGTCTAGACCTGCCCTGCTTCATATGGTAGCCACCAGCCACCTATGGCTAATTTAATTTTAATCAGAATTAAATACAGATAAAACTTCAGTTCCTCCATCATACCAGCCACATTTTAAGGGCTCAGTACCCACTCTATGTGGGGTGGTGCAGATGGCGAACACGCCAGTCATCACAGGATGCTGTCTTGGTCAGTGCTGCTGAAGCGCCTTTTGACATGAACACAAGAATAACTTCCAGGGTCCTTGCTGCTGCTGGTGGTCCTTGGTTTGGTGTAAATCAAGGGGCAGATAATTAGGGAAATGTGTCTTCTCTTTGGTCCCTTCATGGGAGTGTTCAGTGCCTGGTACTTGTGTTACTGTATCATTCTACCTAAGTGAGTAACACAGTAAAGTCAGCAAGTAACACAGACAGTATCGGAACTATCCCATTCAATCAAAAAGAGTAAATACTAAGTAATAGCAATTATAGTAATAAAAACTGTTTTATTATTATTGTCTTCAGGAATGAGACAAGGCTAGCTACAAAGGGTGCTATGCCAGGGCAGCCTCAGCATCTTCGAGTGTGTGGTCACCCTACATATGTGCTCTGTGATACGTTTGTTGACCTGATGAAGTATGACTTCAATATTACTTCATTTCAGTAACTTGGAGTCATGGAAGTAATGTAAAGAAAACAGGCAAAAGCTATTGGGACTAGTTTGCCTTTCTCAGAGGACAGAGTTCTGGCTACCTAGCATTTGCACGTTTATTAGATTGAGAGGCCAGAACCTTTACTCTGGATTCAAAACCAAGTGAGAGGAAGTCAAGAATACAATGTTCTAAAAAAAAAAAAAAAAAAGAATACAATGTTCTGAAATACTCAGATTTTACAGATGGGGGCTCTTCCATCAGGTGTAGGGCTGTTGTAATGCACATTGGGCTGCTGGATAAACTCCGGGAGCGTGGAGGGCCAGAACTGCGATTCCCTGTGGGACATGCACAAAGGAGGATTGAGTGTAGCTGGGGATGGTCAGTAGATGGTCACAAAGGGATCAGTGAAAGAGATGAGTCACTTGCTTACAATGGGCTTGGTTTTGGGTGGTGAGCTAGCAGTGACTCTTTGAATTAAAAAGCAACTCTCTGAACTCAAAAGACCTTCCTCATAGGTGGGGCCGATGGCAGCAAACAGTCCAGACACGGAATTGCCATTAGCTTGAATTACCTTCAGGAAGCAGTTACTGTGACTCGGCTGGGGCACAGCCACTTCAGATATGGAGCCAGGAACTTCTCAGGCTGAGACCAGGCTAGATTAAAGACCAGGAGCAGCTGGGCTAAAAGAAAGCCATATTTAAGGAATAACATCAACTGGAAAAAGAAAGTATGGTGGCCCTTCTTCATGGAAAGTAGGGAGGAAAATACCTCTGACTCTGTAGAATCACAGCAGTAGAGAGGAGAAACTATTTTTCCTTATCTTCTGCAAGTCATGATTGGTTGAGTGTGTAGATTGACAGTGAAGGGACAGTGTGATAAAGAATGTCTCAATTGCAAACCTTCATAAAAGCTGACATACAAAAAAAATCAGCTCCAGATAGACTTTTATGCAAAACCCAAGCCTGAAACCTCAAATGTCCACAAACTGGTCAATTGTAAACCTTGAGAACATTCTGTGGAGTTCATCCAAAGTCAATGTTTCCCTTAACCAGTTGTTAATTTGAGGACCTTAGCAGACATAGACTGACCTTGGCAGGCCAGCTGAGGGGCTGACTCACGTTTTAAGCATGACCTATATGAAGAGACTCCATCTCCTGCAGCACTAAATAGTCTTTCAGATGGCTGTTCTAGCAGGAGGGCAAGATGCTAGCCAGGAGATGTGTGTGTTGGACAGATGGTGTGTTTGGCTTTGCGATAGCCAGGGGGATAGACTGGTGATTTATTTCAGGGTTTGGTAAGGTGTCGGCGCCATTGATCCCGTTGCGGTTGGGCCAGGAACGTTCACGTGATCACCCAGCACTTAGGCAGCTGAAGCCAGATGTGGTTGTAAATCGCCAGGTGAAATGTCAAGAGACCCTTCCTAGAGACACCATCAGGTTAAGATGCCTGAGCGACCTTGTCCTCCACACCTCCTCTCTGCCCTTTTGAACTCCTGTTATTCATTCCCTTGTGATTGTTTTCTCTGTGTCATGGGCAACAACAGATGTTTTGAGTCAGGGACCTAGCAGAATGCTTCCCAAGTATGTCAGGTCCAGGAGGAGAGGGATTGTATCTCTGGGACATTTTCGTTTCATTCTCTTTCTGCAGCTGAATGTATTTCCTCTACATTGTTTCTTGTTGGAAACCATCCATTGGCGACATCACTGCCATCAAACTACAAAAAAAAAAAAAAAGAAGAAGACAACCTCTAGCAGGGAGACCTGGTTCTTAACCAGTCACTTGTCATGTTTTGGGACCTCTTAACCATCCAAAGGGCTTTTCCCCTAAAGTCCAAGCAAATCAGTAAAGTGGCCCACCCATTCAAGGCCAACCCTTGCTCTATCAAGCCATCAACAGTCACTGTCTGCTAAAACTTCCTCTGTGTTTGGCAGTGGCGGGCCATAATGTTCCAGAAGAGCAGACTCCATTGACACTGCATGTGCTTCACTCACAGCAGAGACAGGGATGCCGGGACTTAAAGGAGCTGCAGCACTGAACTGAGCAAAGTACGCATCTAAAGAGGCCAGGGTTACATTTCCTGAGGAAGCGAAGACCAGGGTTGTAATTCTTCAGGAGTGAACTTATTTCTTAGTCAGAGGACAGAAATTGGCTGTACTTCACGGGGGAATAGAAGGATGACATGTGTCTAAATGACAGTGGGAAAACTTAAAACTGAATTTAAGACGTTTCTGACAGTTAGGGCTGTGCTCCCCCCGGCCCCCCCCCTCAAAAAAAACCAAAAAACACATTGCCAGCATGGCTTTTGGAAACTCCTGCTTTGGAGAATTTAAAGGAAAGCTGTGCTAGGGATGTTTTCAGTGTGGTTCCTCTGAACAGCAGGGCTGGCCCCTTCTAAATGGTCTTTTGGGGCCCCACTCTCATTCCAGAATGATGTATTCTTTTGTCTACTGTGCTGCTGCTGCTGCTAAGGCACTTCAGTCATGTCCGACTCTGTGCAACCCCATAGACGGCAGCCCACCAGGCTCCCCCATCCCTGGGATTCTCCAGGCAAGAACACTGGAGTGGGTTGCCATTTCCTTCGCCAATGCATGAAAGTAAAAAGTGAAAGTGAAGTCGCTCAGTCGTGTCCGACTCTTAGCAACCCCATGGCCTGCAAGGCTGCAGGCTCCTCCAGGCTCCTGGCTCCAGGAGCTCCTACTACCAGGCTCCTCCATCCATGGGATTTTCCAGTCGAGAGTACTGGAGTGGGGTGCCATTGCCTTCTCTGCTGTCTACTGTAGATTGACCCAAAAGACATGTGGTCAACAATGCCTGGTGTATAGCATGGGGCTGGCCCATTTCTGGGGTTAGGACATACCTGGGAACCATCTTATTCCAGAGAACATCTTTACTGTCCTTGAGCCAAACCTTACTTCCTTTGAGTCTCTGATTGGTCTTCCCAGGTTATTGGGGCTCTTTGGACCCTTTTTCTTTCTAAAAGAAGCAAAAAAGCCAGCAAAGCTGAAGTTCCAATACTTTGGCCACCTGATGCAAAAAGCCGACTCATTGGAAAAGACCCTTACTGGGAAAGATTGAAGGCAGGAGGACAAGGGGGCGACAGAGGATGAGATGGTTGGATGGCATCACTGACTCAATGGACATGAGCTTAAGCAAACTCCAGAAGATGGTGAAGGACAGGGAAGCCTGGCCTGCTGCAGTCCATGGGGTTGCAAAGAGTCAGACGTGACTTAGTGGCTGAACAATAACAGGAGGCAGAGTGTTCAGGGATGGTAGTTGAAATAAAGATCATAGCTTTTATGGAGCTTCTACTGTGCCCCTGTTCCTATGCAAAGCACTTTAAAAGGCTCTTTCCATTTCCTCCTCCTCCCAGCCCTATGCAATATTGCTATTATTGTACCCCTTTCACAGATGGGAAGACTGAGCCTTTAAAAGATTAGCAAACATTAGGATGCCAGCCCCCATGAGAGGTGAGGCTCTGGTGATTTTACTCGGTCCAATGAGGGTTCAGATCCTACTTCCATCCTTCTCTAGGAGTGGTCTGGGACACACTTTTCAATTCTCTGAGTCTCTGTTTCCTTTTTGGTAAAAATGGAGAACATCATACTTATTTCACAGGAAGATTACGGAAGGCGATGAAGCCCCCAGCGTGATGTCTGGCACCTCAAGGTGCTCAACTCACATCAGTTCTCTTGCCCCTGCTCTTCCTCTCCCCCTCTCTGGGCTTCTCTTGACCAAAGTCATTCCTTCATGATGTCCTGCTTCTAATCAGTCCCTCTCAGTGACAGGCGGGGACGTTTTGCAGCTCAGCGTCCTTCTGACTGATGTCTCCTGCTAATTCCTTAAATTTACATATCATCTTTCTTCCCTCGAGCTCATAGCACTTAACAGACAAGTGGGGCACAAGTGATTTCACTAAGTGAAATTCAGAGGCCTGCTTGTCTAGAGATTCTGCAAACTAGTGGATTAGCTCGGATGTCAGCGCTGAGTTATGATCCTTCAGCTGCTCGTGCTTAGCACGCCACCAGCATTAACTCCCTGGTCTTCCAGTGGCCCTTTAAATCATGCACAGTGATTATCATCTTATTGTGAGAGAGAGAGAGAAGAGAGGAAAAGTGGGAGGGGGAGGGGGCCAGTTCAGGTCCCCAGGAGAGGCAGTCTGTGACACCTTTGGCCTCACGGTGCCTGAAGTTTTAGCAACAGGATGGGTAAATAAAGCAGACCCAGAGAAAAGCCAGCCAGCCCGGCTTTTTACACCTCCACACACATTGTACTGACTAAATTCTAACCATTATGCTATGATTCCCCTGCTGCTTAAGAATGTAAATTCACACAAGTGACAGTATTTCTGCCAAGCAATTTTCAGACAGCCAGTGGGTCTTATTTGTGAAACTGTGAAGGAAGAAGGCTGAATAATAAGTCTCTGAAATCTGGTTCCCTTTATATACGAGGTGGAAGCAGTAAAGTCTTGGAAATGACTGGAGCGTGGGAGCGTTTGGGGGGCTGTCACTGGCGGCTCAGTGGACTGGCTGCCTCCACAGCTCACCTTGTTTTAAGATCTGCATATCGGTTATAGGTGTATTTACTTTGCAAAAGCTATTGTGCATTTTTACTTATACATACTCATATTTCAGTATAAACGTTCCTTAATAAAAAGCAGAACGTCTCAAAAAAACCACCTCACCTTTGAAAAGGGCTGTTGGCTCAGTAGATTGGAAGGGAATTATGAGATTATATGAACCTGAGGGATTACAGAGCCCAGCTGATTCCTGATCTGTTCTTGTTTCCAATAGAGAGCCTCGTAACATTCTTTATCCAGGTGTTTATCATTCATTCATTCATGGGAACAGAAAATTTTGTCATATATATGTATGTGTCACTATCTAGGGGCAGGGAGAAGAAGCATTCTTAACCCTCCTGTGTGTAAGGCCAGGACCTTATAGTCGAACCAAGGAAATAGAAAAGACATATACCAAACAATTTAATTGTAGTACAAGGCGGGGAGCTGAAATGCATGAAAATGGCCTCCAGTCTTTTTAAAAACCAGGTAAAATCAGTGGTATGGTCAGTAAATGCTTGAGTTGTTGAAAGAAGGGAGGCATTAATGTTGAAATGTACAGAGTGGTGAGGAGACCTGGCAAAAGTGGTGGGGTGGGGGCAGGGAAGCAGAGAATTACAGGTAAAAGGAGAAAGGGGAACAGCGCCCAGTAGAGAAGCCAGTTTGCCTTAAATCATACGTGACTGACCACGTGGACTTGGGACAGGGTTACCGGGGGCACAGCTGAAGTGAAGGGCCCGCTGCACGAAGGCAGAGAAACCTGAAGTCCAGTCCGGCTTCGCTACTCACTAGCCTTTCTACTTTGGACAAGTCACTTGAACCTTTCCCAGCCTTGGTTTCTGCGTCTGGTGTATAGTAAGATTCATAAGACCCAGCTCACAAGCATATAGCGATGATTAAATTATAAAGGCAGATCAACATGCTTTGTAACCTGTAAAGCAGTATGCAAATAGGCCTTATAATTATTATCATTAATAGTGGTAGTAATGAGATCTGATAGGACAAGCATAGGTTTAGAAGTTCTTTGAGCGTCTGGTTGTGACACCAGTGTCTCCTCCTCAGCAGATCACCATCATTGAAATTCTTTGTTGTAGACAGCTGCCTCCTTATCTATGCAAACTTTGGCCTTGAAGAGCTCCCATGGTGTGGGGTATTAGGCCAATGTGCCTCTAGATGGTTAAGGTATCCCAAACTAGAATCCTGACTATGCATCTTAAACTGGTCTAATTTGACTTCAGGGGAGGGTAGCTTCCAGAACAATAACCCTGGAGAATCTAACCAGAAAGGACTTAGGGGAGAGAGGGAGGAGGGAGAGAGGTGGCCAGGAGGAGGGAAGGAGCTGTTTCTGGGCCACTGATGGGAGCACTGCCACAGCCTCTGCTCTCACTAGAAAGATGATGTTGGCAGGTACACAGCAGCACACGGGTGCCCCAGGAGTCCCCTGCTGATTCTGGGCTCTGGAGTCCCTGCCTGTCCTTCCCTGACAAAGATGTTCCCGGTCCCTGTTGAGTCAAAAAAGCTCTGTGCCCACATCTCAGGTTAACATGATCCCGAGGTGTCTGATGTGCTGGTTATGTGGTGCGAAAGGGCCACTGCCGTCTTGCAGAAATGTTCAACATAAGATGTTTCAGGGCCAAAAGGAGACAGTGAGATTTTTCTGCTCAAATGCCATCCTGTTCTCTCTGCAAGTGGTCGAAATGCTCCTGCATGAACTGGATTTCCGGTGCAGGTCCCCACACCTGTGTCTGCAAGGCATGGGGTCTGCCAACAGGGCACTCTGCCTCCCACAGAGTACCTGATGTATTTAAAAGTGCATCAGCCAAAAGACACATTCTTCAAACATTTGGATGGGCGAAACTTTCATCTCCCAATGTGTGTATATTCTCTGCTAAACACATAGTTTGGTTAGTGATGATGACAACACCTGTTTTATTGGGGCTGTATTTGCCTGACTCTCTCAGAAAGGCCACGTTCAGGCCTCCCCTGGGTGGGGCAGGGAACGGAGTGGGGTCTCAGCTCCCTTGCATCACCCCTTTATTGTTCATTATTCAGTCGCTTAGAACTTTCTGACTCTTTTCAACCCATGGACTGCAGGACACCAGGCTTCCCTGTCCTTCACCATCTCCTGGAGCTTGCTCAAACTCATGTCCATTGAGTCGATGATGCCATCCAACCATCCCCCACTCCTATTCAGCCACCATTCCCTGCTCTGCTTGAACAAGGATGCCGGGCTTCTGAGCTGCAGTTACTAGAGCCCAGGCTTCATCCAGCACTGCTGGAGACAGAAGGTTGTAAATGTCTTCCAGTTGGACAGTGCCCAGCCAAGATGATAAAGGCTTGGAGCATAAACCACCTGGCTAGAACCATCCTGTAATCTAGCAGTCACTTCACCCCTTATTATTCAGTTCATTACAGCGCCCTGGCCCTTTGGGTAAGCTGATGATGATTCAAATGTGGGCTTGGCCTCTCAGAATCTAGGGGGAAAAGACAAGCACCAATACAGCCAACCAAGACCTAAGGTGGATGGCACCAGGTGCCATATGTAAAAGGTACAAAGGAAGGGATGCAGAGAAAATAGGCAGGAGGGACCTTCTTGACATAAAGACTCAAGAAAGGGCCTTAAGGGGATGCAGCATTTGAATCAGAGCCCTAAGAAAGGAACACAGAGCCTGGAGAACAAGTTCGTAAATAAAGGACAACCCAAATTCTGCCCCGGCTTACCCCCCGCCCCCCGAGGGGCCACAACTGCCAGCTGGTGTCCTTCCCAAGCATTTACCAGGGACCTCTGTTTGGGTTTGTTTTCCCCTCCAGATGACAGGAACTTCTTGCGGCTGCAGAGTGATGGGCGGAGAGAGGGCCAGTACGCGCGACTCATCAGCCCACCGGTCCACCTGCCGCGGAGCCCCGTGTGCATGGAGTTCCAGTACCAAGCCACGGGCGGCCGCGGGGTGGCGCTGCAGGTGGTGCGCGAAGCCAGCCAGGAGAGCAAGCTCCTCTGGGTCATCCGCGAGGACCAGGGCGGCGAGTGGAAACACGGGCGCATCATTCTGCCCAGCTACGACATGGAGTACCAGGTGGGGTGGCGACGGGAGACGGTACGGAGATCCGAGGGGATCCTTGAGATCTGCGTTTCAATATTTCAAAGGCCGTGCCCATTCATCATTAGGGAACGCGGTTAAGCGCCGCTGTTTTCATTGTTTCTCCCGTTGCCATGGCAACTAAATGACACTCTTATTTGTTATTCAGAATGTGCCTATCTCTACACCCAGACTTGGTTCTTTGTTCCTCCTATTGCCTTTTATACTGCTGAAATCTTCCCCAACAAATGTTTCTTCTCTCCATTTTATTTTAGATTGCTATCAGGTAGGCTGACAAAGGAACACAGAAGCCAAGAAAATAAACACAAACAAACCCTCCACACAGGAGAAAAGAGGCCCTGGGAACCCCTGAGACTCAGAGGAAGAGAGGGCAACAGCCTCCCCGCCCCTTCCCAAGTGTTCAGGTGGCTGTTGGTGCTTAGTGGTCAGCAGACCAGAGAGATTCCTAAATGAGTGAGTTCTCACCCTGCAGCTCCAGGAGTTGAATTCTATTATCTCTGCCCTCACAGAGCAAGAGACTGAGGCACAGATGGGGATGCGCAGCTGTGGCTGAAACTTGGGTAGAGTAGGCACTGTGGAAGAGGTGACTGAGAACCAGCCAAAGCATTAACCTGCTCCTCCCCAGACGAGAGGCAGCAACAGATGGCTGGTGAGGCAGCCAACTGCTCGCTCAGCTTGCCAGAGGACATGTGCTCGTTTGCAGAGAGAACCCAGAGAGGGCGAAATCGAGGGCTGACTGGAGACTACTGAGCCGAGAGGCTCCTGCATGCAGCCTGCAGTCCCTCTCACACTTGCAGAATAGCCTGAGTCCCTGCCTTCCTACTTAGAAACCTCAATGTGTGGCAGAGCTACTCCCTGTTGGTATTTTTGTCTCACCCACTAGACGGTAAGATTCTCTAGGCAGAGGGTCTTGTCTTCTTAGCTTTTGTAACTGTCAGGGTGCCTGGCACATAGTAGGTGCTCGGCAAACTAGTGGTGAAGAAAAATCACTTACCTGCTAGTTGTAATAATGGAGCTATAAGACACTGTTACCGCCAAGGTAATTCAAACCTGTACACTACATTCCTCACAGTACCCCTATCTGCTCATGTCCTCTTGAGTTTCCAAATACCTGGGTTGAGTGTTTGAAAGATTTGTGAGAAAAAGAAAAAAATTAAACATGGCTAGGGAAATTTCAACTCTCCTTTAAACATGCTCTGATTGTAGTCCTTTTAGTCAATAACTCTAGTTACTGGACAACAATGCCCACCGCTTATATATATGTATTTTCTAATCCCCTTAAATATGCATTTGATTTCAATCAACTCATTTTAAATTGAGATTTCAAGTACCAGAGCCATGTGGTCAACAGATGTGTACCAGGTGCAGTAAGGCACATGTGCGTGTGCATGCACACACACACACACAGATTTTAAGCTACAGTTAACAGAAAATTGGAAATCTTTGCACTGTTTGCACCAAGAAGCTCAGTTAACCCTGGAACTTTTTCTTCCTGCTTCTAGATTGTGTTCGAGGGAGTTATAGGAAAAGGACGTGCGGGAGAAATTGCCATTGATGACATTCGGATAAGCACCGATGTCCCACTGGAGAACTGCATGGGTACGTGAATATCTGTCTCTTCATGTCTCCTCCGAGGGCTGGGATCCACAAGGGGAGGCAGCACCTCGTTTTCAAACACAGCTGTTCCCCCAATGGGTGGGGTCGCACCAGTCCATGCAGGAGGTGAGATGTGAGTTCAGTTAGAGCTTAGGCTGCAGTCAGGACGGGAGAGGTATCAGATGAGGTGGAATGCTATACCCCTGCTCCCATTCAGAAAGGGACATGCACTTAGTATATGAAGATTCTGGGTGCCAAGACCGCATCAGCAGACTCCAGCTTTTACCAAAGAAAATGCTAGAGGACGAGAGCAACTGCCAGTCAGAATTACATGCTGGAAAGGTTTAATGGATTTAATGGAAACCTTCACTGGTGAGCAGAAATAGTACATATGTTATATTGGAGTGATAACACAATTACCCAGGCAGTTCTTTTACATGAATGAATTGCAGGACGAGCCATGGCATGTGAAATAAGAATTCAGATTTTGCTTTGAAGCTAATATCTCTAATCCCCAACATGCCAGAGTTGTAAGATTAAACATTGCATGCCAAGTGACCAGCACCGGAAGGACACTGTCTCCTTGGACAGAAGTACTGAGCAGCCAGGTCATCTAGTTCACTCCATGGACCACCTCCCATCAGAGCCATGGACATTCCCAAAAGCAAGAGGAAATCCTGAGAAGGAAGGAGACCTACGTTCACTCCTCAGAGTGACTGTAATAACTCACCAAGTGCTTTTCTTGGCACATGGGTCCCGGGTGTGTGTGTGCCTGATGATGTCAGAAGCACCTGAGACCGCCCTAGTCCCCTCAGGCAACTCTCTGGGCCCCCGGCATCTAAAACTAATCCAGGCTCTGAGAAAGTAATCAGTGGTAAGTGACTGATTACAATGCTTCAGGGACCCATTACTCTATAAAGGACTTTTTGTTCCAAAGCAACTTTGAGAATCCTTCCCACCTGGCCCCCATGACGATGATGTGTTAGACCCAGAGCCTGTGGCAGGCATGGGGTAGTATGAAAAAGCTTGATGAAACTCATCTTCATCATACACTGTGTTCACCTTATGTATTCCTCTCATCTAACTCAATTTTTTTTGTTTTTTTTTCCAGAACCCATCTCAGCTTTTGCAGGTGAGAATTTTCAAGGTAAAAAAAAAAGTTATTTTTAAATTTCTGCATGCCTTTTCCTTCCTCCCATGTGATGTGAATTTGGTGGAGGCGATAAGCCTCCAGATTTGAGAAAGCTCCCAAGAGAAAAATAGATGCCACACCTCACCGCTAGATGGCGCCAGCAACACCTGTAGATACAGGGAAAGGGCAATTGAGAGCCTCGCTGTCTCTGGTTTAATTAAAGTTTAGAAACCTATAATAGAGACAAATAGGTTACAGATAAACCTTTCAGCTTTGCATTGTCCAATGGAGAGCAATGAGGCTGAAAATGCATGAGTGGTGAGAAAAGAGAGACTGTGGGGAGACTGAACCAAAAAAAAAAGAAAAAAAGTCAGTAGTAAATTAAAAGTGAAATGAGGTGGCAATGATTTATTTTCGACCAAAGATGGTTTCTTTCCAGTCACAGGGCACCAAGGCAGCAGTCTCAATTAACCCTCAGCGAGGTACACAGCTGTGTAAGGGAAGAAAGTTAGGGGAAAGACATGAGGAATGGCAGTCCTAAGTGGAGAAGGTTGCAGAAATCTGGAGACGGCGTCTGGTTAAGGGAAGAAGGAGGCTCATTTGGTGCCTGGAATTAGAGCACTTGAAATACAGGACTGAAAAATAGAAAGCGACATTTTATCCCTAATAAAGTAAGTAGAGAACAGAGCAAAGAGAGAGGAATGTGGGATGCCTGCCTATCCCAGGAGGGAAAACTAACCTCCAAACTTGGGGGTGCTAAAATGCAGTGTATTTCACATCTCACCCTCTTTGGTTGACACTGCTAACGTTTCCAGCCGGGTTCCAGTGCTAAGGATTTGGAAACCACTCTGTAAATGCTTCCCATGAGTTGGCCCGGGTGTATAAGCACACTCAGAGACGCTCACCCACACCTAATAACAGAACCTAGTTTATGCAAACAATCCCGAGGGTTTCTGTGCCCTGTTTATATTGGCTGGCCTTAACCCCACAGGTGACAGCATTTCAGAGATAAGGGAAGTCATTTTTATATCTGAAGTCTAGACTCGTTATCTTCGCTCTCATTAATCTGTCCAGCTCCTGGCTGGACAAAGATGGATTCCTGCTTTGCCACCTAGATGTGCTCTCTGACTTCAAATCATCTCACTCAATTTGCCACTCATCACCCACAGCACTAAGACGGTAGATGAGGGAGAGGGGATGGGAAACCTATCTAGGATATCGCTTCTTTCTTCCTCACCCTTCCTGGCCTCCCTGAGCCCCATCCCCACTCCCCACTGCACATTTTTCAAGAATTAAGAGTATCCTGTGCATGTGTTGGTGCTCCTTGGGTGTGAGATTGTCTGTTAACGTGAATCTAAAAGTATCAGAAGGAAAAGCTGAGATCAAAACTGAACGGCTTGGATAACAGTTGAATTCAAGTTCTAACTTTCGGGACCCAAGGTAATGTTGATGCTGGGGAAGTAAACTCGCTTATGTTGTTTCACGTGACTTTGATTGTTGAGACTCAAAGCTCCCAGAAAAGGCTGGTTAGGGCCCTCAGCCCCAACGACAGACACTCTGCTGTGTGAACATGGATGTCTAGGTCCATGACTGACAAGTTCAGTGGCTAAGTGCTTTGCTTCTGTAAGTGAATAAACAAACCAGGGCACATGTGCTGTCGCAGAGGCTGTGTTTACCATGAGGCTTCACAGGCCAGTCGTGTTCTCTTGTAAAATATATATATAAATAAAATAGCCTCAGAACTGCAGTGCTCATTTAGCCAAAATAAACACAGGGCTTAGGGACTCCAAGGTAAGAATTTCCAGTGTGCTTCCGATGGGCTGGTTTGGGGCTTAAGCACAGGCAGCCCTAGAGTGGCATGGATTGGCCCACGGCTGTGGTCTTGGGAAATAACAAGCATCTTTGGAAGGAGGAAACCAAACTCCAGAGACATGGCTCAGGAGTCAAAGGCAGAATGGGAATTGAGAATGGACAGTGTTGATCACGTCGGCAAGTTTTATATGGAACTCTGACTTGGTAGCCAGATGAACCCAGGGCCAGGGTTGAAGGGGGCTAAAGCCCCTCTAACTTCAGTAGACATCTCTGGGTTTTGACTTGAGCGAAACCTTCCATTTGGGAGAGGAAAGAGGACATTCGCTCTACCTAACCTACTGACCTCTCCGGGTCAGGGCGGTGGCGGCCTTCTCTTGGTGGGAGAGTGAATGCCTTGGGAGTTAAACCAGGCTATTTACTCAAATAGAGAAACAGAGAAATCAGGTTTGGGCAAGCAGGATATGGAAAGCTGATGGTGAAACCCTATTAACAACAGGCATATATTGTTAGTATGGTTTTTTTTGAATGTAGATTGTTTTTCTTTTCCATTATAAATTTACCATGAGACAGAAGCAATCTCATTCTTTATGAGAGACCAATGTATGCTAGGTAAACCTTTAAGGCAATGCAACAAAAGTGGCTTCTGGACTGAGGCTTATTAGATAGTCTTGATCTTTTATATTTTGAAGTGTCTTTCATTTTCTGCCTCTTACTCATCTCTTGCCATGGAACGTTTTCTTTTTATTCGAATCACCTTGTGTTTTCTGCTTGGTATATATGCTTTGATTGTGTCCCAGCATATGAGTCAGTAGTGAAGAGCCACACTGAAAAAGAGAGCCGTGTAGAGAGGGGACGAGGAGGAGATGGAATGAATAAGCTGTGTTGTCATGTGATGTTTAAAAAGACTTTCTTGCTGTTGTTCTAAACAATGTAGCCTGGGTGTGCTTTTCTTTTCTTTTTTTTTTTTTAAGCAGTGGCTATAGACATAGTGTCATCATGTATCTTTTTCTAGAATTTGAGCTTTAACAAATGAAAAACTGTGTAAAGCGTGGGGGTGGGATAGAGAACCGAAAACTGGTGTAATTAAGGTGATGGATTATTTTTTCTTAACCAATGCTTTCTTTTTTCAGTACGAGTGAAAAGAATAATAAGGAAGCCAGTAAAAATATATAAAGCCCATAATCTGAGTTCTGTGGTTGTTTACCAGGTAGTTTTTTTTAGCAGGTTGCAGTGGAAGCAAGAGCTCTTGTTCTTGTTAGAGGCTGTGGGCTTCGAACAGAGCGGGAGCAGAGAGACCCATGGGAGTCCCAGGCATGGGTGGTAGTGAGCGTGAAGGATTCAAAAGTGCCGCGTCAGCCACTGATGGCGGAGCTTCAGTAGCTCCTGCTCACAGCTGTGAGCGTGGGTTTTATGTCTCAGACCAGCTCTGAGGGCTGCTGGCCCTATCTCTTGGGCCTCTCTTCGTTCAGTCTTCTGCAGTTTTCATCCAGGTAAAACTAGGAGAAAGAGGACAGCACAGGCTGTCTCCTGGGCATAGAGGGGACCCATTTGGGGCAGTGACAGATGCCTAGGGTTTGACCCTGTGTATCAGGTTTTCAGGTCTGGTTATTTCATACCAACTGGTCCATCTCTGCCATGTCTCTTCCCCATCTTTCCATCCCCACCCTTATCCCCGGTTGATCTGCCAATAGGCTGCCTCCCTGAGACTTTGCTCCCCAGGGTAATGCCCCCTATGCCAGGGCACAAGACCTGGGATGAGCCTCAAATTCCCCTCTCTCTGGCATCCCTTTCTCCCACAGCTCTCTTGACTAGAAGCACTTGCAAGATGCAGCGAGGGTTAAATGGCGTTCTCGCCGTAATCCTCTGATGAAAGGCAGAGAAGTATTCCCAGCCCCTGCCAGGACTCCAGATAGGCAGCTGTGGGGTGTGACTCCTTCTCCTTGGCCCCCTCCCCCTGAGGTCCCCAGCTGCCAGATCAGAGCTAGGTGTTGCTGAGCGGGGGAGCCTGGGGATGAGATGCGTGTGAACCACTAACTGCCCGGCTGCTGTTGCTGCCCGAGGGGACGCCAAGCCGTCCTTTGTGAGGTTCGAGCCGCAGAGGTCTGACACATCGCCCTGCAAGTCTACCATTCACCTAAACTGCCGCCAGCATCGGTTTCTCTAAGGGGAGAAGAAAATTTTTTTCACTGACTTTTCCTCACTCCAGGAACAGAAAGGACAAGCCTTAATTTAAAAGAAGTAATCTAAGTGCCACCAAAGAGAGGACAAGTGTTCAGACTTCAGGCAGCCACGGATCTGGGTTTAGGGGTGTCTTAGGCAGGTCTTGGGGTGGGGGCAGGCAGCAGCTTTCCTACTAACTGAGTGGAAATCTCCCAATGACCGCCCCCCCGCGACACACACACACACACACATACACACACTGAGTGCAGGCAAATGAAGAGTCATTTCGAAGGGAGATTTTATACTTCTACATTCTTCCGAACAGATCTGTGGGCGTGACCACGTTCTTCGACCCTCTTCTATAAACTTCTCTAGAGAAGCCAGCTTTGTCTTTTGTTTGTTTAATCTCACAAATTAAATAAATGTTTTAACTGAAATGCCCCTTCTCCAGCTCTTTGTTTTCAACCTACACAGGCGAGACTGCAGACAGGCCAGGCCTGAAACAGTTCTGATTTGCAATGAACCCTCCTTCCCCGCTCCAAGAGAGATGATTTACGTACATTAGGTATCTTTCAAACATTTCTCTTGGAAACCTGGGTGACTCCTCCAGGTCCGGAGGACATTTCATAAACTTAGCTGCAGGAGATGTTTTCGCTTTTTGGTGATTCAGTGAGAATTTGACTGAGACAATCCGCAGACAGGTTCAGACACAAGAAAGAAGCAGAAAGGGAGAGGTCTGCTTCCTGTTCCACCCCACGTGGTTAGAGCCGAGTCTGCACACTTTTTCTGTCAGTGGACAGATAGTGAACATGTTGGGCTCTATGACACTCTGTGTGGCTGGGGCTCACTGTGCCTGTAGCACAAAGGCAGCCATAAGCCATATGTGATGAGGGTGGCTGTGTTCCAAAATGTACAAAAATAGGCTGAGAGCCAGATTTCATTTTCTGACCCCTGGGTTCCAGCACAGGCGGAGATTTGGTCCACGTACTTCCAGTCCTGACCCCGCCACTTCCCAGCCGTGTGCGCTTCCTCCGAAAGCTCTGGGCCATCTCTCGGGTTCCACTCTGTGCTGCCCCCGTCCTCCTCCCCAGTTTTCCTCCAGGCAAAACCAGGAGAAAGTCACTTATCCTCTCAGGTTCCCCACTTTCCCATCTGAGAGACATGAAGAATGAAGATGATAAGTAGTCCAATGCCTGGCACCCAGGAAGTCTCCACTCATTAGAGCGGTAGTTATGCTCACATTTCCCAGCTGCTTATTAATTCAGTAACCCTGTTTGCACAACAGGAATGGAAAGAACCTACCTACTGTGTAATTTTTTTTGTTATACTGCCATATCGCTTCTCGGCCTTTTGGCTAAGATCAAGTGTATTATCCTGCCGTGCAGGACTTCTTAGAATCTATTGTTTCTCAGAATTTAAATTCTTACCTTCGCACCACCCCTTTCTCCAGGGGGCTCAGAACTTTTACAGGTGGAAGCCTACTCAACCTTGCAAATACACTTGGAATTATTGACTATTTAAATTTCTGTTTCTCATTATCTTACATGATGAGAAAACTGTATACAGAATTAGAAGGTGGAAATTCATGAAAAATAGAACAGGCATTGAAAGCATCTTTCAGTTGGGGGGAAATCAAAGTCTGTGAGTACATGGGGGAAGTTTGAACAATCAAAGGGACTCTTCAGGTGAGCACATCATCAGTGTTGGACAAAGTTGAAGTCACCTGAGTTTTTTCTCCCATCCTGGGGGGCATGTCTCCAGCTCCTGAGTTGTGAAGCAATGGCCCGGGCATCTCATATGGCTGAGGGGGCAAGTGGGGCTAAAATGCAGCCACTCACCAGCATCTGCCCAAAGTGGGCACCTTTTTGCATTTTAATGTAGAGGCATGGTATGAGGTAACAGAATCTAACACTTTCCAAGAATAACTATTCTGTGAAGTACCATTAGGTCATCAAGGTTTTTTCAAGGAAGTCTGAATGTTGGTCCAATATGCATTCCTCCATTCAGCTGTCCACTCATTCGTCTAGCCACCTTCCACCCCCGTACCCCATCTATTCATCCATCTGTCAACATTCCTGGGATTGCTGCCCTTATCTAGGAAGGTGCTCTGGAAAAGGACTTAAGCCCTACTGACCTTCCTTTTCTCTGGCTGGCAGACCACAGCCTCATTAGCATACAGCCCTTGAAGACTGCCGCAGAGCCAGATTCTAAAGCAGCAGCCTGTGGGAGTTGAGTCTCTTTAGCTGGAGAAGGTCCTAAGAAACTCTGGCCCCCAACTGCAGGTCATCAAAAATTGCCTGAGGGGGATGAGAGGAGGACTGTTAGCTGTATCCTCTCTTTTCTGACTGTCTTAACATTAAAAACACAAATTCACATAGTATATTTTCTCATTTCTCCAAACAAATGTCCAAGGAAAATGTTTAAGGAGCCAATATGATGTCGTCCACCAAATGGCTTCTGTCACTAAAATTTTCTACATAGTGATCATTTCTGGGGAGGGGAGTATTAGCAGGAAATGGGAGGAAGGTTTTATGAGAAAGTGGATTGTCTTCCAGAGCAGAGCAGAACTTGAGGCCAGGTTTCTAGCTCTGATTCTGAATCTGTAACCCACATAACGTGACTTCTTCTCCAGTGCTCAGTTGCTACAGTCATGTCTGACTCTATGCAACTTCCATGGACTGGTAGTTCACCAAGCTCCTCTGTCCATGGGATTCTCCAGGCAAGAATACTGGAGTGGATTGCCATGCCCTCCTCCAGGGGATCTTTCTGACCCAGGGCTTTGGCAGGCGGGTTCTCTACTGTCCCCTAGATCCTCCCCACCATGCCCCAGCTTTGTGGCTATCATAAGCAACATTTTAGGAGTCAAGTGAAGAAGGCCTCAGCCCCAGCGTGTTGAGCCCTGGGGGTGGGAGATGAGGCAGTGTATTTAGTGTTGAGAACCAGCATTGTGGCTGAGGGAAAGCAGCTTTTTGAACTGAGATGATGTGGTGACAGTGGGGCGAGAGCAGTTGTGACTGTTTTATGCTTGACACAAATGAGTGCTCCTGCTCTGTGGTCTGGTCAGGCGCTTCAGAGGGGGAGTTAATCCCTGTGGACTTACTGCCTTCCTTTCCCCTCATGGCTGAGCTGCGGCCTCATTAGAGGGTGGGTCTCACTGTGGAGCCAAATGGAAATCAGAGGCAGACCCAAGGACACCCTTTGGGGAGAGGCAGGTGGCCCGGAGGAATCTGGAGTCCATCTCTGCACACTTTGTTGTTTCTCGTGCGTTCTTCTGAGCCCACATGAAAAGCCATCGGCAGGATGGTTGCCAGGCAGCAGATCCTCTTGGTGACCTGCATAACGAGTTGACACCATGTCCTATGACTCACGAGCTGGCCACTTCAAGGAGCCGTTTTCAGTGCTTTGCTTTCTCTTTCTGTTTCCATGCATAATTTTCAATATGGTCACAAAAAGAGGGAGGGAGGGGAGGAGGACTGGAGGGAGGGAGCTTTCTCAGCTACAGTAATGAAATTATTAAAAGGTGGAAATGGTCTGGGAGTGAACACAAATAGAGGAGGAGGTAAGGAAGAAGACAGTGTAAAAAGGGGCGTGGTGGTGACCCTGGGGTTCTGGAATCCTTTCCACCCCAGGGGTGGCGGCCGCAGCTACCAGGGTGTGTGCTGGTGACACATCCTTGTCATAGCTCCTCCCAACCCTGTGGCACTTCTGATGGGCTCAGAGGCACCGACGAACCCTGTACCCTAGCACAAGGGGATTCCCTGAAACTAGAGGAGTCAGTGATTAAGAGCTGGAAAAGTGAACAGGCTCTGAGAGATTTTCCAAGAAAAATGCTCTCACTTTTCTAACACTTCTGAGAAGGCCTCAGGTCTGATTCACCCCTCAGCTATCCCCCAAATCAAAGAGAGGTGCTCCAGGGTTCAGGCTGCAGGAGTTGGCAAACACTGACTCAGAAATAGGAGTCTTCACCTCCGTTCAGTCTTTTAATCACAAGCATTTATGGAGAGCCTTCTTGGTGCATACATACCCTGAGGTAGAAACCAGGATGAGAGCCAGTGCTTCTGCTTGAGGACCTCCACGTCTTGTGAGGGAGGCATGAAAATATCAATGAGCCTTGTCTGCGTCGAGCAGAGATGCACCCACAGGGTTAGGACCAAGGAGAAGGCAGCAGCATCTCCTCCCCCACCACTGTGGCTCCCACCTGGGATATTCCACGGATAGAGAGGACACATCTTTCTGGCCACCTCTACTTGATGTAAGCAGCTAGGGAGGAATTTTTCATAGGTTAAGCATACATCATTTTTCAGAAGTAAAGATCATGTCTGGTTTTGGCAAGCTCAAAAGCTCCTAGTCCCATTTGGGCCAGATTCTCATCTGATGTAAATCGTTGGGAGAATCAAGTTGTAGCACTGTTTTGCATTAAATGGGACTCCAGCCAGCCTTTCCCCAGAGTTACCCTGGGCTTAAATCTACGACATCATCTCCATGGCAACCAGAGGCTGGCCAGTGAATGTGGTTGCCTTGTAAATCCTCTGCTAGCTTCTCTTCCATCCTCTATCTTTTCTGTGATTAGAATGTTCTCCCTCCCGTTGCTCTCACTTATTCACCGTCGCTCTCACATACCTACTATCGTTTTGCACCCACATTTTTTGGTTGCAACATCCTTCCAATCAGCTTTTTAAATCCTCCATTCAATTAAAAAATGAAGATGTGTTAGTCATTGCTTGACAGTGGTAATTGACCTGTTTAGACAAGACCAGGCTGATTTCAGTGGGCATGGAAGCCTTGGCAAACCAAAGTGGAATTCCCCTTCAAGTCTAGCCAGCCTAATTAATACATTGTTTGAGAATGCTGGCCAGCCAGACCAAATATTGTTATTTCCACCCATTCAGAGAATCAGTCCTATGGAATCCCAGAAGTCATTTTAACATCACTTGAATGTATTCCTGTGTGTATGTGTGTATGTGTGTGTGTGTGTGAGAGAGAGAGAGAGAGAGAATCATAATGCTTCTGCATATTATAGAGTATCGTAGTTTAACAGAAAGAAGAAAAGAGTTTTGGAATCATACAGCTCTTGGTTGAATACAATACTCACCAGTTACTTGTTGTATAACCATTCATTTAACCTCTCTGAGCCTCTATTTCCCCATCTGTAAAATGGGTCCGAGAGTACCTACCTGATAGGGTTGTAAGTAGGACGTAATATCAATCACTGAAAAGTGCTTGGCCCACCCTAAATACTCAGTACCATCTTGTTCCCCTGTCCCCTTCCCTATCCACTCCAAAGCATGTGTGTGTTTCTTTTCTTTTTTTTTAATTAGTTTTTGGATTAGTCTGCATGCTCTCAGCCTAGCAACACTCTTCTGTGTCTCTCCACCAGGGGGCACCCTCCTACCGGGGACCGAGCCCACAGTGGACACGGTGCCCGTGCAGCCCATCCCAGCCTACTGGTATTACGTTATGGCCGCCGGGGGCGCCGTGCTGGTGCTGGTCTCCGTCGCGCTGGCCCTGGTGCTCCACTACCACCGGTTCCGCTATGCGGCCAAGAAGACTGATCACTCCATCACCTACAAAACCTCCCACTACACCAACGGGGCCCCTCTGGCGGTGGAACCCACCCTAACCATTAAGCTAGAGCAAGACCGCAGCTCGCACTGCTGAGGGCCGAAGCAAGGACCGCACCCAAATCAAACAAGAAAGACTGCAAACACGTTGCCTCGATTTTGCACTTTTTCCTCCTCGCCTAGTCTCTGTGTGAACGCTCAGACATCTCTGTCTCTGGGCCCAAACCCTGTGCGCTCGTATCCATCCCGACCATTCTCCTCGGGTTCTTTTGTTTGTTTTCCTTTTGTTGATTCCAAACCGCCCAACCCCAACTCTACAATGCTGCATCTTGGAATACGAGAAGAGACACGCCCCTAAGCACCTCACAACTCATGGCTCAGCTGGTTTCCTTCCAGAGACTGGTTCCTTGTTTCTTCCCCTTGCCTTAGCCCATCCCTCCTCTCTGGTGGGCAGTCTGCCAGGAGACTTGAGGGGAAACCCGGATCTGTGTGTTTGTACATAGTATACATTTGCGCCTGTGAATAGCTCTGTGTGTGCGTGGGTGTGAGAGAGAGACTGGTTCATTGGGGTGGGGGGGAGTGTGTGAGTGTGTTCAGAGAGGGCCCCCTTTAACTCTTGTGTTACTTCTCCGGGGGTACATGTTCCAGAAAATAATATACTGTACTAGTTCTGTTTACTTGGAGAAGAGATTGAAGCTTTTTGTTGCCTTATCTAGCTCTGGCTGGATTTCTGTTGGCTTACCATTGTCATCTCCAGGTACCTAAAACTAGACGTCACATGAGAAGAAATGTGGCCCCTCCCGTCCCTGTCCCCAGGCCCCACCCACCTGACCCAAGAGAAGGTTCTCCCACTGCACTCAGACCAGACATGACTCCTAGCTAGTCCCGTCTGGGGTGTCTCTGAAGTTACACAGTAACAGCCATTGAGTGCCTGTGGAACCATCCCTTACTTCCAGCCCTGAAGCAAATTTGTCTCATGTTGCCTTATAAAAGAGAAGCTCATAATGAATGTTTAGCTTTTATCAGTTAAGTCCAATCTTGGAATAAGTCATAGAGAATAACCATTCTGAGACTGATGTATGAAAAAGCAGTAGCCTGTTGAGAGCAGGAGGAAGTGGAGAAGGAAGGACTGAAATGTTGTCTTTAAAAAAAAACAACCCTCACCCCAGGGGGTTCATTCTGCCCACTAGGGGATGGGGTGGAGTAAGAAGATTAAAAAAGTGTATTCTTTGGTATCATATGGATCATGGTTAATATCATTTGTAAAATATGGGGAAAAGGGGGTCATTTGCTTTCCTTTCATGGTGTTAATGTGTGCCTGAATCTATAGCCACTAAAATAAAAGGCTGTTCCCCTGACTTATTTGAATATTATGAGAGAATAAAAAGTTACCATTTGTTTAAATGTACTAATGTGCTACCCCTTAAAGCATTCATGGCATCTGGTAAATACACCCTCATAGGCTGGCCTGGCATTTCCAGATGTTACTGCTTCGTCAGGAGAAGGTATAAGGAAGATAAATCCGTTGCTGCCCATTTGTCCTCTCTAAGCAACGCAGGGAGAGGGATGTTAGAGATAAATTGCCTAATGATATTGTATGAAGGATAGATTCAATAATGAAGCCAATTTCATTGATAGAAAATGCATATTTTAACAAGATTCTCAGTGTACTGGGGCTTAGGCTTGGGGGTGTTTATTTCTCACCTTCCTGCTAGGAATCCACTGGGGAAGTGTAAGATTCTCTCCAAAGATGGTTGCCTGGGCTGAAAGCCTCCAGGTACCTTCTGAGAACAAAATACTAATGATTTTTTTGGCTGCTTTCGGGAGAGAGACTTAGCATTCTTCTGGAATATTCACATAGGTCCCTCCAACAAACGCACACTCAACTTTCGCATCTGGTTTGTTTCATCCTCCTGAAAGAATGGTGCTCTCGCACTCTTACTCTATTTCAAAGAGCTAGTCTGTCTCAACCACAGCAGCCCTGCCAAAAAAGGAAGATGAAAGCCTAGAGCATGAGCTACCTTGAGATTTCAAGACGTGTCTTACCCCAGCTGAAGATGGAGAAAGAAAGAGGGGGAGAGAGAGGAGGGGTGGCAGGGTACCATGGATACCTTACAATGACTTTCATGCCCATCATGAGGGCTTTTTATCTCGGGTGTCCGTATCCAGTGAGGTGTTTGGGGCCAGGCGTTCCCTTGAAATGATTGACATCCCTATAAGCACCCCATGGAAGCATGGTGTCAGGAAATTACACCTGAGAAGTCCGGCCGGTGTAGCAACTGTCTGAGTTACCATACACCCATGAGGATTTCCCTTCTCTAAAAGAAGAACAACTTTGTGAATTTGCTGTATCTTTATCTGATGCCCCATGGTGGCATCATCTTTATGTACATGCTGTTATTGAGAATATCAGACTGCTCAAATCTCTGTGAATCCCATAATGCACTTCAGCTGGGGATGTCACATCTCTATCTCTGTCTCTCTCTCTCTCTCTCTGTCTCTCTCCACTCTCTCGGCCCCAGCAGCTTTCATAGTATTATCCAGGTACTATGCTAAAAGGGCAGCTGTTCTGTAATGTCATGCCTTGCAGCTTTAAAAAGCAAAATTCTGTATTTCATGGAGGAAGGGAAGGGTCCCTCTCTTCTAAAAAAAAAAAAAATAGACTGGACAGGTGAATGCATGCATGCATGTTTAGAGTTGCTTCTCAGAAGACAAAGAGGTGATAGCAACTATTAAAAAATAAATGAATGAAAGGAAGGTCTAGCTCAGGCTGGTAAAGTTTTTGCCTTAGTAGAGCTTTCATGTTAACAGTTCCAGGAGGGAAACCCTTATCTCTGGAGTGAAAAAAATCCCTTTCTTGGTATTATGCTAGCAATTGCTATCCCTTAATTGCCTGTGAAGGCAGAAGAAAGAAAAACAGGATCATAGCATTGCCATTGACAAAACAGAATGCTGAAAGTAAATTATCTTTTCCTTTGTCCCACATTATTGGGATTAAAGCCAGAATAGGATAGGAAATCCAGTAATACTTCTGAGGTTGATACCCCATCTTTAAGAAGACTACGTCTTTAAAAATGAAGCTAGCAGACAAGTAAACACCTAAATAATCGAAAATTACCAAAGAACAACAGCAAAACAAGAAAACTTAAAGATTTTTACTTCCTATTCTTATCCCCTTGCCCTATAACTGTGACATCTCTTGCATTGCTCAGTTGCCTGTGTGTCAAAATACCTTGTGGACGTTGAAAACTATTTGAAAATGTATTGTGTGGAATGTAATAAAATGATGATATTTTTATACAAACATTTGTTTTTTTTTTTTTTTTCCACCTTGGCTTATGAGAACAAAGTTCAGATGTAGGCTTTGAACAAACTGATGTTTGCAAAGTTTATACATCACCTTCTGAGCTAGAGGGCATTTTTGTGGAAAGTAGGTGGGTTTTCTCCTTGAGGCTGAATGTCAACTTCTCCTTTTATTTTTATTACTACTGCTTGTTAGGAGTTTTATCCAATTTGTGCAGCTGAGCCAGCTTTTATGATTGGTGTGGGATTTTGCAAAAGTTGCTAAGTGCTAAATTACTCCATGTGATTCCACAAAATTTCTCTTGATGGCAAATCCCTGGAGATGGGACTCTACTTTCACAAGGCCCCAGGGGCTGGGACTAGCAAAGCTGAATCATGTTCTCAGCTCTGCAGAGACAGATAGTTTCCTTTGGAGAAGAAGTGGCAACATCTTACCCCTTGCCTACCAAATTATTACTTCCACGGGGACGTCAATCTCCAATTTATGAGCACTTTCCCAGACCAAACGGGAACTTACAGTATGTTCAAGGCTCAAAGATATTCCAGACTTTGGAGCAAGTAATGAAGATAATTATATGATTACTGGGAACCTGGAAATATCATGGTGGAAAATTTTATAAAAGGAATATTCTATAAAAACTTTGAGGAGAGGAACTTGGGGAAACTTACTTGAAAAGCCAGATCTTTTCAGAAGTATTTGATGAGTATTTGGTTCTCTTTATTGAATATTTAGTAACATGAATTATGACTATGAGTTTATGTGCTCAGTCGTGTCCAACTCTTTGCAACCCCATCCCATGGACTGTAGCCCACCGGGCTTCTCTGTCTATGGGATTTTTCAGGCAAGAATGCTGGAGTGGGTTGCCATTCCCATCTCCAGGGGATCTTCCTGACCCAGGGATTGAACCTGTGTCTTCTACTCTGCCGGCAGATTCTTTACCCACTGAGCCATTGTGGAAGGCCATATTTAGTGACATAGTTATATAAAATATTTTATCAGAGAGTTATTAGGGGAAAGAAAAAGAGAAGATCTAGGAAAGACAGCCTCACAGCAATTCAGTGTTTCTAGATAGTGGTCAAAAGTGATGATGGAAGAATTTTCCACCCCCCTATATTTGTGGGGTGTATTAAAAGTATCAACCCCAAACCCTTAGAGTCTGAGAATATTCCTAATGGCCCCCAAGGAAAGGAGCAGGTCCAAAAGAGCCTATTTCTGCCAGGATCCTGCTTTTCTTCCTTTCTAAACCTAGAGCCAGGAAGAAGTGCTTTTTACAGCTATCAACCTGCCCAAGTGGTGCTAAAGAAAACAGGCTTCTGGGTTTTCAGATCCGCAGTCGCTACAGCTGGCTCACTAGAGATGTCACTGTCTGTCCTCTGCAGGAGAATAGAGTTGAATGTCCATGAGCAGAGCCTTGTTTTTTCCTCTAACGATGAGCATCATGACCCATTTTGTCCACATAGCAGTTGGCTATCCTTAAAGCCATTTGTTCCCGGTAGCAAAGGATGAAAATTAAAACATCTCAGAAGCATTTATTTCCAACAAAGAGTCAGGCTTAGTCAACATTTTCATAAGCTGGCCTGGGACCAGATTTGCCAGTGAATTAAATTAGCCATCGTGTATGCTTTATTAGCATTACTGTTTTTGCAGCCACCTTTGAGAATTTCACCATTGCTTTTCCTGCCTTGGTTCTGATCCCAAGGCTTGGTCTATACACATTCTCTCTCTTCCCCAAAAGAGCAGAGACTGTTACAATTCTGATCTTAGGCGTCAACACAGCACTGTTATCAGTATGGTATTTCAGACCTAACCCAAGCATAAATGTTATAGAAATTGTATTTCCATGGATCATAAACACCAGATGTCAAGGCCTAGTTGGATCTGTCTTGGCGCCTACCTGGCCCTTTATGATGGTTTAAATGTGCATTCTTGTGGTTGAAGCAAGACCCTGCCCTCCTGGCCCAGATACCCACACCCCGGCCAGTCGACTATGGCCCTGGGTTGTTTTCATCACCTCTCTTCACAGACTGTGCAGTTGTTTGGCACAAATGTTGTTGGCCTTTCTATCATCTCTGATGAAAAGAGCTTCATTTTTTAAGTTTTAATTTGTCCGCTTTGTGATCTCCACATCTGAGCCAAACTGCAGATCTGTAGGTGCGGCTTGTTTTCTCTTTGTGTGCATCACTGGGGCTCTTGCAGCTGTAATTTGCCTTTCATCCATTTCAGTGAGGGCCCAAAGAAAACACAAAACAAAGCCAACCAGAGGAAAAGGAGGGGAGAGGAGAAGCACCAGCTGATGGCCTTATGATCAGCAGGGGAAAGATCGCCTTATATAAATAAACTAAAGGCTAGGAATAGTGTAGGATTTAATGAAGCCTGACACAGATCAAGTGCACTGGAGTATGTCTTCAGGTTAGATATCATCAGACACCTGGACCCTCAGAAGGCATCGGGCCACAGGCCACAGCCAGGCTACGTTTGCACTGTGTGGAGGAAGGAGTTCCTTTTGGCCCCAAACTTAAGCCTGGAATGGACACATGATTTGGGCACTTGCCAAAGAACAGACCCCCTCTTAGTATGGTTTCTGCTTGGCACAATGCACAGTCTTGGTGCTTCAGGGCAAACAGCAGAATCCATTCTTGACCCAAGGCCAGTGAGCAAGAGACCCAGAATCCTTCTACTCTATTTCCAATAAAATAGTTGTTCCTGTGCTTTGCTGTCATTGACCTCCAAGCTCCCAATAAAACTAAAGTCCCGTGGGCATCAAGCCAAGAAATAGGAAAGGCCATTTGAAGAGTCAGCAACAGACATGCCAGAGGCAGGACTGGTCATTGAGTGGAGAAAACACCTATTCTTGGAGGCTCATGGCCAGAGTGGTTATTGATACTGAAGAAGGTCATTGTGGGAAACTTTAGGTTCGTATCTGACTAGGCTTCCTTTCATTTCTTTTCAACTTGAGAGTTATTCATGGCAATAGCCTCAAAAACTGCAAATCGTTTTTTTTTTTTAAAGTTCATTTCGTTGTTAACCAGTCCCACTCCCCTCCCAGAGGGAACCATGAGAAATTGTTCAAGGTATATAATTTCAGGACTTGTTTTATACCTTTACAAATGTATATGTTCATGTCTAATTATGCAGTTTGCTTTGGTTTCACATAAACAGTATCAGCATTGGATCGCCTGGCTGGATAATGTGCTTCTTTTCATTTGACAGTCTTGGGGCTACTTTGTTGCATGCCAACAAGCTTACACAATCCTTTTTAAATGTGGTCCAGCATTTTGTATCATGTGGATGTACCATAGTTTATTAACTGCTTCCCTGCTGGTGGGAATTCAGGTTGTGTCTAGTTTTCCTTACAATGATAAACAGTACTGTAATGAACATCCTTACAGTTGCCTCTTTGTTCACATTTCTCTGGAACAGAATATGTGGGTCAAGTACTGTGCCTGTTTACACTTTATAATAGACGCCTTGGAAGCCTGGAGTCTACTTTTTACAGTGAACCTGCCTCCATCTGAGATGCTAACAAGCTAGTGGACAGCCTGCCTTATATCCCCTATCATGCGCACAAGCCACATAATCTCTGTCTCTGTCTCTCTAAATTAGGGGGAGTGCTTGCAAGGGAAAACTTTAGGACACTTAACCGGAGGAAATCTTAATTGCAGGGACTTTTTCAATGCCCATTTGTGGAGAATGTGAGCCTGGCTATAAGTCGCAGCTCACTGGGACTGTGGCCACTGTGCCCCGGGAGTTAATTCTATCCCTGAGTTCAGCAGACAGAGCCCTGTTCTCCATGATTAATGAGTTCCACTTGGTTTCTTCAAAGAGTGACTGTGCTGTGCCTTGCTGTTATTTATTTATGTTTTCTACTAAAAAATTCATGTAAAAAAACATTCTTTAAGGTCAATGCACGGTATTGTGCTACAGACAAAAATATTCCAACGGCCACAAGCCAGCCCACATGCCAGTGGAAAGGCCCCAGTCTTTGGGACCTCGTACCTGGGGCCCCCACCATGACCACGGCCCTGAGAGGAGCAGGCTTACCCAGCTGGAAGGATGCACCCAGCTCCTTTCTGAGGAGCTTCAGGGCTAATGTGACCTGAGGAAGGGTAGTAGATAAGGTGGTTTTCCAGTGGGAGGTTTCAATGTACAGGTGAAGCTACTAGCCCCAAGTGGCTCCAGTAAGGAATGGCAAGTAGAAGAGAAGCCAAAAGACCCATTAGTCCAAAACACCATTTCTTTTAAGAGTTGTTACCCTGATTTCTACTGTGCGCTTAGACCAAGTGGTCATAGTGGTGTGACTCTGAGCATAATGGATAGTGTGACAGCCATACAGGAGATCTTTGCACTTTCTCCAACCTGCCAAAAATCCAGGACTCCTGCCTCTTGGGCATGAGGCTAGGGTATAATTCTTTGGGAGGGGGGTATAACTCTTGACGGCTCAATTGCGGGGAGCAGCACAAGAACAAGATGTGGGTGAGCTAGAGCTATGTCACCACACACACACACACACCACAAGCTTGTTTTGTCTTGTGTGTGTAATTGTGCAAAACTGAACCCTTGTAGTATCATTAACTGATGTACCCAAAGGCAAAGGCTCTCATCTGGAAGAGGAGTGATAGGGCTCCAGGTCTGGCTTTCAATAGCGGCAATTTCTTTCTCAGGCAGCAGGACTCATTAACTGGACGCTGAACTGGAGTCCTCTGGAACTCGCTAGAGAGCGACCAACTCTAGTAATGAAGGGAATGCAGAGAAAGCTTTGAACCTGAGGTGGCCTTGACCAAAGCCCTGTTCTCAGTCAGCCTGCTGGTTACCGAGGCTCATTTCCGCACAGTCTGTTAAAATTTTCCTCTCTTTGCGTCTCCCTACTGCCACCAAGGGGCTGGGAGAAGGGACACAAGGACCTTGGGGGATGCGTTGTCTTCCTCATCGCTTTCTAGGGCACTTGTGACAGCTGGTGTGTGTGCTGTGTGCTAAGTCACTTCAGTCGTGTCCAACTCTTTGTGACCCCACCTGGCTCCTCTGTCCATGGGATTTTCCAAGCAAGAATGCTATCAGTTCAGTTCAGTTCAGTCGCTCAGTCGTGTCTGACTCTTTGCAACCCCATGAATTGCAGCACACCAGGCCTCCCTGTCCATCACCAACTCCTGGAGTTCACTCAAACTCATGCCCATCGAGTCCGTGATGCCATCCAGCCATCTCATCCTCTGTCGTCCCCTTCTCCTCCTGCCCCCAATCCCTCCCAGCATCAGAGTCTTTTCCAGTGAGTCAACTCTTCTCATGAGGTGGCCAAAGTACTGGAGTTTCAGCTTTAGCATCAGTCCTTCCAAAGAACACCCAGGACTGATCTCCTTTAGAATGCACTGGTTGGATCTCCTTGCAGTCCAAGGGACCCTCAAGAGTTTTATCCAACACCACAGTTCAAAAGCATCAATTCTTTGGTGCTCAGCTTTCTTCACAGTCCAACTCTCACATCCATACACGACCACTGGAGAAACTATAGTCTTGACTAGACGGACCTTTGTTGGCAAAGTGATGTCTCTGCTTTTGAATATGCTATGTAGGTTGGTCATAACTTTGCTTCAAAGGAGTAAACATCTTTTAATTTCATGGCTGCAATCACCATCTGCAGTGATTTTGGAGCCCAAAAAAATTAAGTCTGACACTGTTTCCAGTTTCCCCATCTATTTCCCATGAAGTGATGGGACCAGATGCCATTATCTTTGTTTTCTGAATGTTGAGCTGTAAGCCAACTTTTTCACTCTCCACTTTCACCTTCATCAAGAGGCTTTTTAGTTCCTCTTCACTTTCTGCCATAAGGATGGTGTCATCTGCATATGCTGCTGTTGCTGCTAAGTCGCTTCAGTTGTGTCCGACTCTGTGCGACCCCATAGACGGCAGCCCACCAGGGTCCCCTGTCCCTGGGATTCTCCAGGCAAGAACACTGGAGTAGGTTGCCATTTCCTTCTCCAATGCATGAAAGTGAAAAGTGAAAGTGAACTCGCTCAGTCATGTCCAACTCTTAGCGACCCCATGGACTGCAGCCCACCAGCTCCTCCATCCATGGGATTTTCCAGGCAAGAGTACTGGAGTGGGGTGCCATTGCCTTCTCCATCATCTGCATATAGTGGGTAGCTATTCCCTACTGCAGGAATCTTCCCCACCTAGGGATGGAACTCTCATCTCGTATGTCTCCTGAGTTGGCAGGCAGGTTCTTTACCACCAGCACCACCTGGGAAGCTGGTACTGAGGTGAAAAGATAGCCACTAGGACCTAGACAGGGGCTGATGTGGGGGGCCCAAGGAGCCCCATGGTGCTTCATCCGCCTTGGCCAACTGAAGACGAGGAGCACAAGCTCGTAATGCTGTCTATGGGAAGCCTTAGCCCTCACCATTGCCGTAGCTTCCTGGCTCTGAACACCTGACAAGGCCACTGTCACATCCTCTTTCCTCAAGGAGGACCTGTCCCCACTGACCTATGCGCGATTGGATTGAGTGTGGTTCATCTTTAGCCCCCACTGTTCCCCTTCTGCACCTCTCCTGTCTTTACTTTTTTAATGTATTTTTTGAATTTTTTTTTTTATTTTTGGCTGCACTGAGTCTTCTTTGCTGTGAGGGCTTTTCTCTAGTTGCAGCAAGCAAGGGCTACTCTTCATTGCAGTACAAGGGCTACTCGTTGCAGTGGCTTCTCTTGTTGCAGAGCACAGCCTCCAGGTACTGAGGCTTTGGTAGTCGGGGTGCTCGGGGTTTGTTGCTTCACATCTGGTAGAATCTTCCTGGATCAGGGACCGAACTCATGTCCCCTGCATGGGCAGATGGATTCTTAACCACTGGACCACCAGGGAAGTCCATCTTCCCCTTCTCTTGGAGGCCCCTTTTCTCATCCTCGGGCATCCTTATACTTTCTTCACCTCCCTCCACCAAGGCCTCCCACCAGAAAAGCATGTCAGATCCTTCGTGTGCATGCGTGCGTGCAAAGTCACTTCAGTCGTCCGATTTTGTGCAACCCTAGGGACTGTATCCCACCTGACTCCTCTGTCCGTGGGATTCTCCAAGCAAGAATATGGGGGTGGGTTGCCATGCTCTCCTCCAAGGTATCTTCCTGACTCCAGGATTGAACCCGCCTCTCTTATGTCTCCTGCATTGACAGGCAGATTCTTGACCACTGGCGCCACCTGGGAAGCCCTGTTGCATTTATACAGAAGACCAAACCTAAAGTTGGGGCTTCCACTTACAGTAATGAAGAACATCTCTGATCTTTCAAAGATCTAGAGCAACGAAAGCGAAGAGTAGCTAAAGAGCCTCTTGATGAGGGTGAAAGAGGAGAGTGAAATAGCTGGCTTAAAACCTAATTCAAAAAAACAAAGACCATGGCATCTGGTCCCATCATGGTAAATAGATGGGGAAAAAGTGGAAACAATGACAAATTTTCTTTTCTTGGGCCTCAAAATCACTGCAAATGGTAACTGCAGCCACAAAATTAAAAGACATTTGATGTTTGGAAGAAAAGCTATGACAAATCTAGAGAGCATATTAAAAAGCAGAGATATCACTTTGCCAACAAAGGTCTATCTAGTCAAACCTATGGCTTTTCCAGTAGTCATGTAAGGATGTGAGAGTCAGACTATAAAGAAGGCTGAGTGCTGAAGAATTGATGCTTTTGAACTGTGATGCTAGAGAAGACTTGAGAGTCTTTTGGACAACAATGAGATCAAACCAGTCAGTCCTAAAGGAAATCAACCCTGAATATTCATTGAAAGGACTGATGCTGAAGCTGAAGCTCCAATACTTTGGCCACATGATGTGAAGAGCCAGCTCATTGGAAAAGACCCTGATGCTGGGAAAGACTGAAGGAGGAGGAAAAGGAGATGACAGAGGATGAGATAGTTGAATGGCATCATCAACTCAATGGACATGAGTCTGAGCAAACTCAGAGAGATAGTGAAGGTCAGGGAAGCCTGGCATGCTGCAGGTCTAAGAGTCGGACACAACTGAACAACAACAAGCAGAGCAAAGGAGAGATTCCAGAATTTTCCTCCATCAGCATTACTGGGTTTTTTCCAGCCTACACAATCATGAAGCCTCCATCTATAATTAAACATTTTACTGGCTGCCTCCTTTTTCTTATTTTCATGTGGATTATTGGGGCTCAGTGGAGCCATTCTGGCCTCAGATGCTCATCCGCCTCCACACTTGAAAGTATTATTAGGTCATTTCACAACCTTCTCATTTGTAGTCTATATTTTCAGTCCTTTTTAGTGTTTCCTTCTGATAATTCAACTAAAAATAATTGAAAATCATGTTCAAAGTCTTCTTAAATATCACAGATCAAGCCCCCTTTTCTTTTCCTGCTTGAAACCATTTGAAAACTGCAAAAAAAATTTTTTCCATGACTTTGCATACATTTGGCTATAGTTCAAGAGATAAAAACCCATGATAAAAGATCTTCTGGTGGTGTTTCTAAATTCAAGCCAAACCCAGCACGGGATGAAGGGCTCTCAAGTAGCCTGACTCTAATGGAGGGGTTTTGGCAAAATTTTGATCTACATCTGAACTTTTGGCTCCTTATGGCAACTGGGGATGAACAAACTGAATTAGGGAAATTAAGTGTGGTAGGGAGTAGGAACCTTCAGCCAATACTAAATAGTAAATCAAATTAAACACATTGAAGAGCCAAGAAATATCTGTTAGCCCTTCATGATTTCTCATTTGTTTAGATCACAGTGTTGCTTCTCCTGCTGGGATCAAAACAAAGTGGCTGAGAGGATTTTCTGAAGGCTACTCCCATGTGAGTGGTCCAGTGATTTAACTGACCTGAGGGCTTCAGGAACTTGGAATCAAACTCAACAAGGACTCTCAGTGGCCAAGAGCTAATCCCAAATAAATCACAGCCCCAAACAAGGTGTCGAAAATGTGGCTGACTCTCAGGTCTGCTGCTGAGCTCTTCAATGACTTATTGCATTTTTCTACTCTCCTTCCTCAATTTCTTCCTCTTTGAATAGAAGTGATGACACTTGGTACCTGTGAAAATGAATGATTTCAATGATTTCCTGTGTAGGCATGTCTTTGATCCTTGTCTTGCTGATTGCAGTTTGATGGGTTGAGTGGACATGTGGTTTAAGTGGCTTCTCACCTGGTTTTATCAGCCCCACCTTAGCTAAGGTGGAGTCTTCAAATTTGGTACACTATTTACCTGATCTGTCAGTTCTTCAGTTGCCAGTTAGCAGGATTGATTTCTAAGCCAAATGAGCAAGTATTGAAAACGTGGGGTCTCGTGGTTTCCCCCCGCCTGTCTGTTGCATGGTCTTCTCCATCCCCACAGAACTTAAGGTGGACGACTTCAGGTGGGACACACCCAGAAGAGGACAGACCTGGGGTAAAGACTGGGGCAGTGAGCTCTTTTCTGCAAAAGCTGCCTTATCTAATATCGGTCTTTTCAGGCAGCCCTCAAAAGAAAGACCATCGTAGCTTTCTCATTGTCTTCCTATAAAGACAATAGGGTTTTTGGGCAGGAAAGAACACCGGTGCTCACTGTACAGGGGAAGAAGCTGAGACACAGGGTGCTTAGATGCTCATCCTAGCCCCCACACCTGAGTGGAGTGGTGGAACTCTGATGAGCAGGCAATCCGCTCCCAGGGCAGTGCTCCCAGCCCAGTGCTCCTCCATATCCCGAAGTGCTCCCCTCCAGGTGCAGTCCTGAGTGTGTCCACTGCATGTTCTGGGTGGCCAATCTGTCATCTGCTCCCACCAGGCCTCTCAAGCCACTGCTTGGAGCTGGCCTGGAAGAAACTCTTCAGAGAAAAGCCAGCAAGCATATGTTGGTGTCCTGATCAGTGTGCAAGTGACCCGAGGATGATCTTCAACCATTTATCTAAAAGCAGCCAGTGGTTTGGGGCAGACTTCTCACTCTCTTAGTGATCTTGTGAAGCTCTTTTTTTTGATATAAAAACTAAACAGAACAATGTCAATGAAAATACAGTTGCAGTGACCACAGCATATGAGAGATGTAGTGAAAGGGAAGGTCAAATTTTTCTGTAACTGCAGAAAAACATTCTAACCCCAAAGGATCCTAATTTAGGAAGGGAAAGAAAAAGATGAGGGAGAGAGCAAAATGTGTGTGTGTGTGTGTGTCTGTGTGTGTGTAAAGAGAGAGGAAGGGTGGGAAGGAAAATCTAAATGAGAGAAAGCATTTTTGTTTGAGACCTACACCACACTCGGGGGGAATTTTCCACTTGCAGGCTGGAGTGTCTGGGGTATTTCCCCTGCCTGGCATGTGTGGTCTTACACTGCCAGGCAGTGTTCCAAACCCCTCTGGGAGATACACATCTCCCTAGAGTAGGCTCGGTTCGTGACTGGTATGGCTGTTCCTCTTTTGTGCTGTACCTTTGCAATTTACTGACAAGGATGCTGGAGAATATTCAACTCTTCCTGGGTGGAGGGGGGTTGCTGAACAGTCCAGAGGATGTCTTAGTAACTAGCCACTATAGGAAAATCAGGATAATAGGAGACAGGTAAGACCTTGACTCACTCTTCACTGGGTACCTAACCCACCTCTCCGCAATGCTAAGGGAAACGAGTGGACCATTTGGCCTGAGATGCAATGTCAATATGAAAATGACCAGGTTTTCCTGAATTGGGTTTTTTGTTTGTTTTCTAAGTAGTGGCTACTCTAATCACTTAGTTTCTCAAAATTCTGTTCAGCTACCTTCCAGGCACTCATGAGTTCTTCTTCCTCTTGCTCTGCTGGTCTGCAGTAGCCGGTGCAGGGAGGTGGGCAGAGACGTGACTCTGATGTAGGGACATATAAGGAGGAGATCTGTGACCAGGCAAGGCAATCTGTTTGAATTCTTCAGTGGATCTAAAAAAAATGAATTCACGCCCCAAACCAAGAGATCAGTGTACAAGCTTAAAGGCTCAGGTGCCATGTTTGAGACAGTCCATACCCATCAGAGAAAGGAGCTGGACTCCCCATCCTCTCCCCACTCCTGGCAGCAGCCTCCATTCCAAAGCTGCTGCCTCGTCCTCCCACATTTTTCCCAGCAGTGGCCCACCCTCATTTGCCCAATCCCTGCCCCCAACTCCATCAGCACTTTGAGGTCCCTCCGCAACAGCCCCCTTTCTTTTGTGCTATTTTGGCATGGTGAGTCCTTGCTTCCCAGTCACACTGAAGGGCCTTAGTTGTAGACACCAGGTCCCATACATCTTCATTTCCCAAACTCCTCTGTATGGCTCCCTGGCACGTAGTCGACCCTCTTAATGAGAATTGGCTGATTGGCTGGTAGTCAGTAAGTGAACACTGCTCTATGAAGAACAATGAAAGCCTGCCTTCCCTCTCTGGATAATGTCTATCATGAAAAACATGAAGCCCCAAATTTCAGATCACCACATCCTCACGTTCATGAGAAGTCCTGGTGAGTTCCCATCAAAGTGGTGAGCCAGCAATGCAGGCAAACACCCAGACACTGTGTATCCAGCCCACTGGGATGAAGACAAGGCAGACTGTTTTCTCTATGGGAATGGTCTTCCCAGGTGGTGCAGTGATAAAGAAGACGTCTGCCAATGCAAGAGACGTGGGTTTGATCCCTGGGTAGGGAAGATTCCCCTGGAGGAGGAAATGGCAACCCACTCCAGTATTCTTGCCTGGAGAATTCCATGGACAGAGGAGCCTGGAGGGCTACAAAGAGTCGAATGTGACCGAGCACACACGCACACAGGGATGATTTAGGTGAAATGCACTGTTCCACCCATAGCCAGAGAATTTGTGTGCGCAGGTGGAGGAGTTGAAGGAAGAGGGTCTTCTCTGGCCCCAGTACAGTACTGAGAGTCAGAATTCAGGTTTTGGAGTCAGACTGACCTGAGCTTGAATCCACACGGGGGCCCAGAAGGAAGCAGGGTCATGTAAGCACAAAGGTTGAAAGTGGAAGTCGTGTGGGTGGTAAGATGCATTCCTGATCTGCGTTCTTTTAAAGGTGGGGCTCACTGCACTCTCCGTCAACCCACTCACAAACACACACACCTCCTAAAAGAGTCCTGGAATGTCCTCTCCAAGTTTTTCCTCATTTAAAAAGTTAAGTTCCAGGTCCTTGCTCTGCCTCTCTTCTCCAGCCAGGTCTTCATTCGCTGGCTGTTATGTCCCCTGCCTGGGAAGGTGCTGCTTCCAGTCTCTGCCTTGAGTTCCTGGCTCACTCCTCCTCCTTCCAACCCACCCTTGCCTTTTCTTTACTAGAACTACAGGGACCCAGTGGACATCCACACACCCTGCCAGCATTCTGAGGAAACAGGCTGAAGTTTCTCTCCTGGCCTCAACAGAAAAGGAAAGTGGCCCATGAAGAGCAAAGAGGCTTCTGAGAAAGAAAGCTCTTAACCAAACACAGATATCAAGAATATTAGCAAAGGGACTAGAGAAAATTGCTATCAAAGTAAATGGCTTTTTGTACAAATGTTCCCTTTATTGGGGTTTTCCCCAGTGGGTCATTCTTTCTTTAAGGCTTCATGAACAGATGCGCTTTTGAAAATGTTGATTAACTTATCCTTTTTTTGACCCCTTCCCACTCACCCAAACTCCTGGGAGCAGTGATTATGAAAAAAGCCAAGTCAAGCCTCTAAAGTGTTCTTCACCTGAAGTAGCCTTTGATCCTCCAGGTGCAGAAATCTCAGCCACATCTGGGTAATCAATTTCATAGAACCTTAAAAATGGACCTTTTTTGGGGGGGGCGGGGGGGAGGGTCATCTCATCCAGTCCTCTGCCCACAGAGACAAGTGGCTGTGATCTCCTGGGACAAAATGTTCTCATAGTCATTACCATCCTCTTACCTTTTTTCCTCCAAGATCAATGCCACATCCACTCCTTTCCAGCTGGTGATCAATAGTGTGTTAAGAATTCTTCCCTGAGGGTGTGAGATGGAGCAAGATGGCACTCTAGCCTCCAAAACTTTGTCACATCCTTGGCAGAGACGGAATCCCTAAAAGCAAGAACAGGATTTGGCCCAAAAGTCACTGGCAGGAGCCCTGCAGTTTTCATCCTGGGTTGATCCACATATTCTTTCTTATCCAGTGTTCTGCTTCTTTTAACCATGAAGGTGTTAAGACATAAGCATCCCATAAATATGATTAATTGTTAGAAATGTGATGGTTTTCTTCCATGTTTGTTTTTCTTGTAAGATTTAAAAAAAAAAAACTCAGAGTTAATTTCCATGAGCCTGATTTGATCCCTATGACAGATACCACCTGCCTCTTGTTGATTCATGTTTCCGTCTTCATTCCAAGGGCACAGCCTGCATTGTAGAAGCCTGGAGAATAGTGTAGGGATGGGCACTGAGGTGCGGAAGTTGGCGGGGCTTGCAGGTACGAGTTGCTGTGCTACAAACATGCCAGGAACAGACTGGATTTATGGAGGATCGGTGCCACGTGGCATTCATCCTTTCCAGTGGGGTCTTGGCATTTTGTTTTACACATCCTTCACTGGTGACGAAGAGGATGAGATTGTGCTTTAGCACTTTGGCCAGGAATGAGGAAGACTTCTAACGGAATGAAAACCTCTGCCTCCAGAGAAAGACTGAATGCCAAGCATGGCAGTGATGGATCGATCCTCAGTTCAGGTCATGATCAAGTAGATCTTGCCCGAGATTTTGTGCGGATGAGGGAGATGTTCAGGCTGGTCTGAAGTCCTTTTGTTCCTCTTGTTTGATAGTTTAGCTCTTTGGAAGCTTGAGTTTGTGTTCAGTCTTGACTTTTTTGGATATAAATTTATAGTGCTGACATCAAGGTAGCTCACCTGACTTTGAGTTGAATGAAATTTCTGAAGGGCCACATACATTCGCTGGTGCCACTTTGACCTGATAGCCGGGACAGGCATAATTAACTCATAAGACAGGAAGAAATGATAAGACCCTGTTCTTCACCACATATTTGATTCTCTTTTTTAAATATTTTACCCTTTTAGACAGGTAATTTCCATTGGCTCTGATTTCTATAAGATGGACAGCAAAGTAAATAGAGACCTGTATTAGCCACCCCGCTTCCCCCAAAAAAATTATCATAAAAAAAGAAAAAGATAGACAGTGATAATACTGGAGAAAATTCGGAGTAAATTAACTTAGCTCTATTCAAGCCTGGGCGAGTCAGGTTGGGTGCCTATGTTTGATCTTTTTTTTTTTTTTTTTTTTGGATCTATTCTAAACCGTGAAGAAAGCCAATGGGAAAAATAGATTGGGAAGGAAAGAGAAAAGTATTAGCATGGATATGTGGGGGTGGACAGGCATTATAACATTCTTTCCAGTTCTAGTTCTATAAATACATTAAAACATATAATGATGAAATGTGACTTAAATTACATTTATTGCAATCCAGAGGAGAAACTTTTATACTCTTATGCTTTGTGTCCACTTAGATGCATTCATGAGGAGGGATCGTGTGCTATACCAGATGAACATTACAGTCATGTGACTGATGATAGACATGAGAGACGACTGAAGTTGCCTTAGATAAAACTCAGACCTACATTGGTTGTAAATAACAGTTATTATAAAGATACAAGAGAGCATCTACTGGGCACTTAAGGCCTTTCTTATTGTTTCTGTTCTTCTGGTTGTTGGAAGTAAAGTCAAGTCATTTGAAGGGGGACGGATCCAGTAATCTGCAATACTAAATGATCTAGAAGCAGATGCGATTTTTTAGCTTCCCACAATGCTGGGGAGTCATTTTCAGCAAGGTGGCATCTCTGCCTTTTAGCCACTCAAACCTGTTATGACTGATTTTTTTAAATTTTCTTTCTTGTTATAGTGGACATCCCAGAAATACATGGGAGAGAGGGCTACGAGGATGAAATTGATGGTAAGTGTTATTATGATTTAGAAGATAATCATGAAAGTCAAGTTTGGCTATAAAGCTATCAACAAAAATAATGCCCAGGGTATAGGAGGGCCAGAATTCAGAACTATCAGCCAGAAATATGTGACAAGAATCCAGAGAGGAATGAAGAAGCCATCAATTTCTCTATCAAAGTCAAATTTACAGAGTTAGAAAGTTTATTGAGCTTCCTCTGCCTAATCTGAAATAGGTCCCCTACTTGGGGCAACTTTTGACACCGATGAACTTCAAATCTGAATAAACCCTTTAGAAGTGAAAGCGAGGCTCCTCTATACATGTCACTGCTTGAACCCATTGACCTACTTCCAAAAAGGGCTTAGTGGATAACTGTCAGTGTGAACATTCCTTCAGGCCTGCTGAGATTTCTGATTCCATGGCTTTCAGGAACCAAGGTGGGGCTCGTTGCAGGATTTAGGTCTCATCCACACTACCTATCTCATTTTTCATACTTATTCCAAGCTCTGTTTTCCTACTTCAAATACACATATTCCATGAGGCTGAAGCAGGAGTCCTGACTGGAGGGGCGCTGAGCAAACACCCAGATGTAATATCTTTCCTTCACTCAGAGGAGCACAGGTCTCTCTAGGCGTCTCTGAGAACCGGAGTTGATCTCCAAGAGAGATCACTAAGGTTCGCCTCAAAGAGCAGCTTTAGACCAAGACTGATGCCTTTAAGAAGAGCAGTTTATAGAGCTGCTTTTTTTAACTTGACCTTAATCAAACACTTCAAGTGTAGTTATAGAAACAGAGTGACTAACCCAAACAGCACCTTGTTAACTGAATGCAGACTCCCCCTGCAAAGCCTGGTCTAACGTTCCTTTTATGGGCAAAGCTGCACAACTGGCCTTCACAGAAAGGCTGTGATAGATCAAGCAGCAGAAGCCCTAGATGGGGTAGAAAGAGTAAAAGATGAGGATGCAGAAAGCCTGATTTCTAGTCCTAGTTTAACTCTTTGCTAACTCTGGGCACTTGAGTGAGTTACCTAATCACTTAATTTCTCAAAGCCTCAGTTCCTCATCTATTTTTTTCAAATTATAGTATCACCCTGCCTTCTTCATGGGATTATTAGGAAATCCCACAAAATTTGCCAGAGATGTGGTCATGCCTTGATCACGCTACAGAAATACATTAGTTTGCTTGAGTGGCCATGATAAAATACTGCAAACTGGGTGGATTAAACAACAGAAATTTATTTTCTCACCGTTCTGGAGGCTAGAAGTCCAAGATCAAGGTACCCACAGGGCTGGCTTCTTCTGTGGCCTGTGAGGGAAGGATGTGGACCAAACCTTTTTCCTTGGCTTGTAAATGGCCATCTACATGTTTCCATGGTATTCTCCCACCTGTATCTGCCTCCAGATTTCCCCTTTTTACAAGGACACTGGTCATACTAGATTAGGGCCCATCCTAAGGACCTCATGTTAACTTGACTACCTCAGTAAAGACCTATCCTCAAGGTAAGGTCACACTGTGAGGTACTAGGGGTCAGAATTCAACATCTGAATCTGTAACACATAGCAGTAAGGTAAAGTTTAGGTCGTGAGGCCTGGTGGATCAAAAAAAAAAAAAAAATCTACTGCTTGGGTGGCCAGGAATGCCAAATTGGAGAACTTGTCATGTTGAAATAGTCTCAGCCTGTTCTTTGATTTAACATGAAGCAGCTGGAGGTAAGGAGACAAGGGGTAAGGAGACAAAGGAAGAAGGGTGTACAGAACAGAGGGCCATTCCAAGAGCTCTAAAGGCACCCTGTGAAAATCTAAGCTCACTTACTCTGACTCAGACTGTTTAAGTATCAGATACTTAGACCATACTTACTTTGTGCTGGACACCAAGCACTGTGCAAATGTTCATTCATTCAAACCTCCTAACAACCCTGTGAGGTTATTAGTAGTGCCATTTCACAGATGAATGAACTGAGGCAAAGAGAAACCAAATAACTTGCCCAAGGTTACACAACTAGGACAAGGTGGGGCTGGGTTTTGAAGCCAAGCAGGGCTTCCCTTTTTTGGCTCAGCTGGTAAAGAATCCACCTGCAATGCAAGAGACCTGGGTTTGATCCCTGGGTCGGGAAGATCCCCTGAAGAAGGGAAAGGCTACCCACTCCAGTATTCTGGCCTGGAGAATTCCATGGACTGTATAGTCCATGGAGTCACAAAGAGTCAGACACAACTGAGCGACTTTCACTTTCAGTATAGTACCAGTGTCGAACAGCTCAGCCTCAGGTTCTGAAAAACCTCTGAACTGGGATGGGGGGAGTCTCAGTTATTTCTAAAAGAAGCAGTGTCTGCAGTCTCTCGTGTCCTTTACATCCTAGATGACTACGAAGTGGACTGGAGCAACTCTTCTTCCCCAACCTCCGGGTCTGGGGCCCCTCTGGCTGACAAAGAGAAGAGTTGGCTTTACACTCTAGACCCCATTCTCATCACCATCATTGCCATGAGCTCGCTGGGCGTCCTCCTCGGGGCCACATGTGCGGGGCTTCTGCTCTACTGCACCTGTTCCTACTCTGGCCTGAGCTCCCGCAGCTGCACCACGCTGGAGAACTACAACTTCGAGCTCTACGACGGCCTCAAGCACAAGGTCAAGATGAACCACCAGAAGTGCTGCTCAGAGGCCTGACAGATTGCACCCAAATCGCACCTGACATTTCATTCCAGCAAGAGGGGCTAGTGGAAATTACAATTTTTTTTCCCTTTGGAAACTGAATGCCATAATCTCGATCCAACCGATCCAGAATACTGAAGGTGTGGACAGAACAGGCGAGTCGAGGGAAGCAGGGAAATGCAGTCTTTCAGGGGGTTGGGACCCACCTGAGACCACGTGGCTGAATCATTTGCTGGGACAAGGATGGGTGCTCATCTCTTTGGTGGTCACAGTTCTATTTTGTTTGTGAGTTTGTTACTAATTCTGTTTTATTTCTTTGGTCTGTGAGCAACTCAAAGAGGCAGAAGAGAATGACTTTTCCAGAATAGAGCAGAGTGGTGATCAGTAGTCTCTGCTTTTTCTTCCTAATCAACGCTTGGAAAGCAAAAAGTCTTTTCAGACTCTCCATCTTTAGAAAATAAATTCCCCCAAAAAGCCGTCCAGTTTATCCCACCCTCCGATCGTCTCATGACTTCCGGGATTTGCTGTGGTATAGCTTCTGCCAGCCAACTTGACAAGCTGCCGTTTCCAGTCCTAGCATTTCGGTAGGATGTTGTTGCCTTTAACTTTTTTTATCCAGGGGAAAATTGCCATTTTAGGGTCAGCATGAACAGCTCTTTCTTATATGCGATTTAAAACAAACCAGAAAGAAAACTTCACACGTCAAAATCCGTAGAAGCGCCTCCATGTTAGAAGCGGACAAGCCTTAACGTGCTTTGTGAATAGGAGCCATTCATTCAGTCTAGACCCAGAACGTGTGGCTGTGAGGCTACTTTGTGGGGCCTCTGGTGGTGGTTTTGCTTTTTCTTTTCCTTCGTCCTTGTTCTTCTAAAGCATACACACGTGCCCCACACGCACACACACATACAAGCATGCACACACATGTACACCCATGCATACACGCTCACTGTCAGGTCTCTTAAGCCCCAGGAAACAGCATTGTTTGACATTCTCTGAGATGGGGCGGGGGAAATATAAGCTATCAGTATGTTTGTCCATCAGTGAGACATCACTAGTGACAACTGACGGGAAAGGAAGAGAACAGTGGAGAGAGAAAAAGAAGTCCATCGTCTGTGGTCATGTGATCGCAAAGACTGAGAGGACTGGAAAAGACATTCTGATATATCCGTCTCTGTTAGGCTAGTAAACACAGACTTCTCCTTGGGGTGACAGCCACCACCTCCACCTTTCAGAAGCATCAGCAGCACTGCAATGCCTGAGAGCTGCTTCTAACCAAAAGTCTGCATGCCCTGTGGACCAAAATGCTAATGCTGCTTCAACCCCAGAGAGACCTGTGTTCTTACATACACCCACCCACACACACACCAATTTATGTATTTTTTTTTATTAAGTGCCTTGAAAAATGAAGAAAAAAATGTATTTTCCTTCTATGTAGAAATCAGTGAATACCATACGAGTTAAGGCATTCCTCTATTCCTCTTCCCTCACCCAGTGGCTCCACACCCAGCTTCCCTCACACCACTCATCCTATGGATGGAGTAAGGCCTGCCACCCGAGTGGTAATCATAGCCCTAGATGACTCTCAACTGCTCTAGAAGGGGAGGCATCTGGAATCGCATGAAACTGTGTGAAGGAGAAGATTGTCCACGCCAGGATCCAAATCTTGATTTTGTAGTAACGCCTACAGCTTGCCTGTGTGCTGGAAATACATTTGAAACCCAAACAGTATGCCCAGCCTATTGTGAATCAGTGGTGAACTGTCAGACCATTTTTTGCTGCTATGGTCACCCACGATGTCATTTGTCTCATACCTAGGTGAAAGGGGAAGGGTGAATGGGACCGGCTGGTTCCTTTCGATGTTAACTTATGAAAATGCTAGTTCAAATGGTAATGTCACAGTGTTCTGTGTGAAGAGAGGGAGAGTTCATACCAACAGCTATTTATTCCTATGTGTGTGTGTCTTTGCCAGTCTTTGAGTTCTCTATATCTACTGTGTATGTGAATGGTCACGTGGGACTCAGTGGTGGTGTTGTGACTTTGACCTAGGCCCGAGTGTCACTGCTGATCTTGGCACTCGTTGGCACAGTGGTAGTTAGAGGTGACAAGTGAAGCTGTCAAGCCCAAGGCCTTAGCTTCAGGCCCTCCTGAGCTGAGTGTGTGGCAGAAGTAAGTTCTTAATTAGCCCACTTCCTCTTCGCCTTCCCGTGTAACTTAGTGTTCCAGAAGTTAGCACGTCCAAGGGTTTCCAGAGTTAACCTGCAGAAGAAGAGAGTTCAAAAGTTGACACTGAGGGCCCTGGCCTTCTCAAGTCCCGTGGGCCATTCATCAACTCCCCAAAGACCAGCCTTGTCTCCGACCCGCAGTTCACCTTTCAGTTATGTACAACTCAACCTGCATCCCTCTAATGTCCTATATCCATATTCACCATTGGCTGGTTTGAGCCCTTGAGTGGGCTCCGGATGCTAAACAAAAGCAGGCCAGCCAGAGCTACATGTAGATACCTCACCAGCCCTGGAGGCTGTTCTGTTGTAAGACAGGACCCCGATTATAACCTGGCCAGGGGACACCCTGGTGCATTTGTTGTTGCTATCTGCAGGTAGGCTCACCGACCCATCTCCTTGACTCCTTCCCCCTGGGAAACCCAACTCACAGTATTGATCTCCTTTTATGCCTTGTACTGAATGACACATTACCTCCACGCTCTCCCGGACTAGGCGGTCAACAGGACCACAGGGCTGCTTCCTCTCTTAGGTGTGGGCATGGGGAGTTGACAGGAATGAGGGTCCGAGGAATGAGCATGAATGGCAAGAAAACAAGGGGAAAAGTTAAACTGTCACACATGAGGTTAACTTTTCCAAGGTTAGCTGTTAAAGGTATTTGACCATCCACTGGCTGAGCCAGATCAAGGGAACTTGAGAGCTTTTACTGTGATTCTTCAATGTAAAAAATAAACAACAATGTCAAACTGTGTTTATATGATTTGTATAAAACCTTTTTAAGATTACTATTTAAATAAACATTATACCAGAGATATTTTTCTGCATTTTTTTATTGGAGACAAAGAGACTTAGGTTCACCTTGGGTGACCAAAAACATCCCAGTTTGCCTGAGACGTTGCTGAGTTTTAGCTCTGAAAGTCCTGTGGTCCTGGAAAACCCCTCCAACCCAGCCAAATCGGGATGGTTGGTCACTCTCTTGGGATAATGCTTCTTAGCACCTTTACATGCCGTTAGTAAATAGATTGGCTAGCTGGCTTTTTATAAAGTGAAAATATGATATGGGCAGGTAATGAGCTATCTGGCCAAGTAGACCATTTCAGCTCATAGACTTGCCTGGTAGATTTCTGAGACTGTGAGCCCTACTAACATTCCTCCGTCCTGGACATCACCAGTCCCCTGTGATTTTTGACCCTGCTGTTTCCTGTCTATTGAAACATTTGCTTGTCAACATCTCTGGTGATTTCGAGGTCTATAACAGTGCTTCTCAAAGTGTGGTCCCTGGACCGGAACTATTAGCCTCACTGTTGGATGTGTACATTTTCAGACTCCACCCTACATCTACTAAATCAAAAACTCTGGGAGGATGACCTAGAGATTTACATTTTAACATGCCCTCCAGGCTTCCCCAGTGGTTCAGTGGTAAAGAATCTGCCTACAATGCAGGAGACTTGAGTTCGATCCCTAGGTCAGGAATATCCCCTAGAGAAAGAAATGGTAACCCACTCCAGTATTCTTCCCTGGAGAATCCAGTGGACAGAGGTGCCTGACAGGCTATAGTCCATGGGGTCCTAGAGTCGGACAGGACTAAGCAACTGAGCACACCTGTATCCACCAGGGGTTCAGATGCACCTTTGAGTTCAAGAACCTCTGGTCTCGGAGAAAGGAAAAGTAGCCTGGCTTCACAAAATGATCAGAGATTTTTTCACTTGTGGGTTATTGGATTCAAAACAAACTGGACTTTGGCCAGGGAAAGCTAAAGGAGACCCAGTATACTCCTAGGCGATGCCTGCTTCCAGGGGAGGAGGAGTGAAAAGCTTGACTATGAACTTCTCAGCCTACCCGCTCCACCCCCACATATATGGCAGACTTGAAGATGTGTACCTGAACTGAATTTGCCCCCTTCCTGAGCTCAGTTCACATTTGGTTCAATTGTTTATTCAAGAAATGCTTTTGAGCATGTCCTGATTTTGTGAACTCTTAGAGCTTACACTTCAGTCAAGTGGACGGAAAGCAAACAGCCAAACACATAAAATAAGGATTGCTTTTGGTAAATTCGGTGAAGGCCATAAACATGTAGCTCTGATAGAGAATTGCCAGATCCTGAAGGCAGAATATTTGTGTCACTTGAGTTCCTATTTGTAAAGCACAACTATTTAACACAGATGTTACAGTATGGACATGCTCAGTTGTGTCTGACTCTTTGTGACCCCATGGTCTATAGGCCACCAGGCTCCTCTGTCTATGAAATTCTCTAGGCAAGAATACTGGAGTGGGTTGCCATTTCCTCCTCCAGGGGATCTTCCCGACCCAGGGATCAAACCCACATCTCCTGTGTCTCCTGCATTTCAGGCAGATTCTTCAGCTGCTGAGCCACTGGGGAAGCCCCAATGTTATAGAATTTTGGTTAATTATATTAAATACAACTTACCTCTTTTATAGTCAATAAATTATCTTAATGAACCTAATGAATCTGATATAATACAATATATCTCTTAGAAGCTATTTTTAAAAAGAATTACCAGGGCGGCTCCCTCTAAAAGGTTGATCAGGGAAGCTTCCCTGAGGAGGTGATATTTCAGATATTTTAGGTGATAACCTGAAAAGACAAGGAAGACTGAGATAAGCAAAGTACCTGGGGAAAGGTTTCCCAATTGAAGATATAGCATATAGAGATCCTGCTAATAGAAAGAGCTTGTTCCTAGGCCCACAAGGTGGGGCTATGAAAGCATGATCATCAGTGGGGAGGGTATGGAGACTGGGCAGCCAGATAAGATTCTTTAGGCAGTGAGGAGTTGCTGTCTTGCATCATTCTTTGGCCTTCCTTAATTTATAGATTGGTTGGATGGCATCACCGACTCAATGGACATGAGTTTGATTGAACAAACTCCAGGAGATGGTGAAGGACAGGGAAGCCTGGTGTGCTGCAGTCCATGGGGTCGCAAAGAGTCAGACATGACTGAGCGACTGAACAACAACAATGTGTAGAGAAGGCAGCCCTCAGATGCACCCATCCGCATTCTTCACTGGCCAGTAAGGTCACCCCAGCCATAGCTCTGCAGCTTCCCTTTCAGCCTCTCTTGCGATCTTCATCATATCATGTGTCTCTTGAGATGCCTGCTTCTACCGTTTTACTGACCCTAGCAGCAATAACAGAGGTTAAAATGAAAGTAAATTTCTACTTTCCTTTAGTCGAGGTTGTGGGTATTTTTAAAGTTCCAACCATCTAATACCTCCTGGTCCCTAGCCATCTAGTGTTTACATAAGATCTTTTTTTTTTTCCCCCTTATCTGCATCCTTCTGGAAATGTTTATAGAATCCTCAGGGGAGGCAGTGAAATGAAGTTGGAACAGGCCCATCCTTAAGGGGAACAGGATCCATCTGGATGCCCGAGGCTCCTTTGCCCCTGCAACGTTGGTGGTGGTGATGGGGATGGGGGAGGGAGCACTCAAAGAAGACATGGAAAGATGAGTCTATTCCAGTTCTCACAGGCTTCAGCATCCGGTTGCAGGCCGAACTAAACAGAACTCCTAGGGAAATGTTTCCCCTGGGGGTAGGGTGTGTGAGGAGAGGGTTGCCGATTAGAATAGGAAATGTTACCTGTGCTGGTCCTCTCCACTTCCTTCCCTCCTCCCAGGAGCTTCACAGTAACTTTAACCGCCAGTTCCCATCAACAAAAGGGAAGGGTCCGATGAAGCCCAAGGACTGTGGCAGAGGTTCGGCTGGCTGGTCCCTGGATTCCCACCTCCTAGAAGCCCCAAGCCTGTTGCTCACCCACCGAGGCCAGTCCTTGTCCTGGCTCTCCCGGGTGCCCCTGTGAGGAGCTCCTGGTGGAAGCACACACCTTCCCTGTTCTCCCTGGAGGTGGGCCGGGGACCTCCAAGGGAGCCATGGGTCAAGTTGTTTCTGTAGCTTCTCCAGAAAAGGACAACTGGGTCCTCTCTCTTCCCAGCCAGAAAACCCAATAGGACAACTGTGTGTGCCGGATGTGGGTATCACAGCCGGCTTCCAAGGGCCACAACAGAAAGAGACCGTTGGCCATAGGCGAGTGGTTCCTTATCCCTCCTTCTGTCTGATGCCACCAGGTAGGCAGAGCTCCTCTCTTTGCAGAGAAGCCACCTGAGCCAGCCTGGCCCACACATACACAGAAGCACCCAGAACAGCCCTCCACCAGCAGAGAGGTAAAGCTCAGGAGTGGGGCAGGTGGTTTGGGGGTGCTCTGTTCTGGGCCCCTCACCAAGCCAGCAGGCTCGGGCAACTGTGGTCAGGAGTGGCCCCCCCCCACCCTAATTCAAACAAACCTCCCTTGGAAAGCCAGGAGGCTCTGTTTGCGAAGAGCAGGCTGCAGCCTCCACAGCTGCCCAGCCTCTCAGAGCCATCCATAGCCAGGTTACTGCGGAGCACAGCTCTGCTAATAAATCTCCATCCTGAAGCCCTTGACTGCCTCCGCTGGGAATTGAGGCACAGCCTCTCCGAGCACCCGCTGGCAGCCCTGCCGCATTGCCAAGCCTTGACTCCAGGGCCCTGGCAGGCGGCCTTTCTGGATCGACCTTTTTTCTTCACCTTTTTTCCCTCCTCCACCCCCTCATCTCACCTCTCCTTGAGCATTCACGTTTCTATTTCCAGCCAACTGTTTTTAATTCCTGTGACAGTTCAAAGAAAACTTTAGAAGGCTTTGCAGTCTACCAGTGCTCCTCACCCCTTGAACTTGAACATGCTGAGGAGGTGAGAGAGCACTGGTCCCAGAGTTCAGCACCCAGGGTCCTCAGTCCTGCCTCTAGTTCTGTCACCTTGAGAAAGTCAGGCATATCTCATGTTTTCCAGGTGTAAACTGAACATTTGGGTTAAATGAATTTTGAGCCCCGAACTCTGACCTCTTAGCTGATGGAGTAGCTCTGTTCGGTTGTCTGAATCTGTGATGTTCAAAGCAGTGAGCACATAGCTTTGCAGATATCCCCCTCCCCGCCCCCTGAAGAGAGGCCAGGAGCACATCTTCAGGATTGATTCTGTTGTGGAGCTGGCCCAAATCCAAATTCCTTCACAGCAGAATTGCTCTTTTTCCCAGAGCCCTTCACTAATAGCTATTTACATAGAAATTGACATGCTTACTTATCTATGTCCCACTAACTCTTATGGGAAGCATGCATGCATACATTCATTCATGTAATCAACATGTATTATTAATAGATTAAATGCCCACTATGTGCCTTGCTAGGGCTTTGCAGGTGGCACTAGTGGTAAAGAATCTGCCTGCCACTGCAGGAGACTCAATTTGATCCCTGGGTTGGGAATATTCCCTGGCAAAGGAAATGGCAACCCACTCCAGTATTCTTGCCTGGAGAATCCCATGGACAGAGGAGACTGATGGGCTACATACAGTCCATGGGGTCACAAAGAATCAGACACAACTGAACATCCAAGTACATGTACCTTGCTAGGTGCCAGGAGACAATGATATGCATAATAGATGTGGTCCTTGCCTTCAGGGAGCTTACAATCGAGAGAGAGACATAGGTAAATCAAATAACCACATGAATCTGTCATAACAATCAAGGTGGGAGTTTAAAGAGCTATGAGTATGTGAAAGGCTCTGGGAAGCTTTTCCTGAGCATCATGAACAATGGGAGCTGAAATCAGATAAGTGAGAAAGGCAGAAGGGAAAGCATATCAGAGAGAAGGGCCTGCAGGTGCAAAGACTCAGAAGCAGAGGGGAATCTGGCTTGGAGCAAAAGCGAGGAATAAGGAGAAGCATCTCATTCACTTTGGTATCAGGACTCCCAACTCATACCTGATTCTTACTGTGTAACATCAAAACATGTTTGTTAAATGAATGAATGAGTGAATAACTTGTATAAACTCTCCTTTCTAACAGGCATCAAGCTGCCTAAAAGATAGATATTTTAGTTCTTCCTTATTACTACTGTGCCTCACTATAGTGGAAAATGTGCAAGCAAGTTTCCTAGAGTCTAAACTGAGAGATTATGCCCACAAGTTCCAGTATGGAGATGGGCACTACTTGTTTAAATGTAACAGTCTAGGTTAAATATATACAAATTAAAAGTGCTGTTAGGAAAGTTGGAGGATCACCAGATTTAACAAATAAAAATATCCATGAGCCACTGTGGAAAAACAGTACAGCAGTTCCTCAAAATGTTAAATATAGAATTACCATGTGATCCAGCAATTTCACATCCAGGTACATAGACTCAAAAGAATTGAAAGCAGGAAATCAAACAGATACTTGCCCACCAACATTCATAGCAGCATTATTCACAGTAGCATAAAGGTGAAAACCATCCAAATGTCCATCAACAGATGAAAGTACAGTGTGTGCATACAATGGAATATTATTTAGCATTAAAAAGGAATGACATTCTGATACATGCTACAACATAGATGAACTTTGAAAATATGCTAAGATGAACTAAGCCAGACACAAAGGGAACACTAACAGGAGATGCCAAGAACAGTGGCTTCCTCCCACTGCTCAAGAGTAGCAGCCTGTCCTCCATGATACCAGCCCTATAGATTTCAGACTTGCCCCAGAAGCTCCCGTGATTGCATAAACCAATTCCTTGCACAATAAATCACCTAATATTAGGTTGGTGCAAGCGTAATTGCAGTTTTGGACTGTGAATTTTAAATTATTATAACTAGGCTCAAATACATCTTTATTAATCAAAAGAGGAACCATTACAATCAACACATTTTTTGCCAATGAGAAATAAGTTTGTTTATTCCTGTAGCATAAAAATCCGTACTTCAGGATTCGAAGCACTCTTAGAAAGCATTTTCTGCACCCTGCTGGTTGTGGAAGCATTTTCCCTGCCAAAAGTTGTCGAGATGCTTGAAGAAGTGGTCGTCAGTTAGCAAGAGGTCAGGTGAATGTGGCGGATGAGGCAAAACTTTGCAGCCCAATTCGTTCAACTTTTGAAGCATTGGTCATGAGACATACAGTCAGGTGTTGTGGTGGAGAAGAACTGGGCCCTTTCTGTTGACCAATCCTGACTGCTGGCATTGCAGTTTTTGGTGCATCTCATTGATTTCCTGAGCATGCTTCTCAGATGTAATGGTATCGCCGGGATTCAGAAAGCTGTGCTGGATCAGATGGGCAGCAGGCCACCAGTGACCACACCGTTTTCTGGTGCAAGTTTGGCTTTGGGAAGTGCTTTGGAGCTTCTTCTCAGTCCAGCCGCCGAGTTGGTCATTACCAGTTGTCATAAAATCCACATTTAGTCGCATGTCACAATCTGATCAAGAAATGGTTTGTTGTTGCTGCATAGAATAAGAGAAGACGATACTTCAAAACAATAATTTCTTAAATTTTCAGTAAGCTCACAAGGCACCCACTTATCAAACTATTTCACCTTTCCAATTTTCTTCAAATGCTAAACCACCATAGAATGGTTGACACTGAGTTCTTCAGAAACCTCTCACGTAGTTGTAAGAGGATCAGCTTCAATGATGCTCTTGGTCGGTCATTATCAACTTTCAATGGCCACCACAATGCTCCTCATCTTCCAGGCTCTCATCTCCTTTGCAAAACTTCTTGAACCACCAGTGCACTGTCCATTCATTAGCAGTTCCTGGGCCAAATGCCTTGTTGATGTTGCAAGTTGTCTCCGCTGCTTTACAAACCATTTTGAACTCAAACAAGAAAATCACTCTAATTTGCTTTTTGTCAAACATCATTTCCATAGTCTAAAATAAATGTAAAATAAATAGTAAGTAATGTCATTAGCAAAAAAAATAATAAATCAAGTGATAAATGTGCATTAAAATGATGTATAACATAATCACATTTACTTAATGTATTCCAATATCAAACTGAAATTTCAACAACACAAAAGTTGCAATTACTTTTGTACCAACCTAATACATTAAAAAGTGAGATACTAAGAATAGGCAAATTCAAAGAGAAAGTACATTAGAGGTTACCGGTGGCTGCTGTGGGGAGGGTTACTGTTTAATGGTTACTGTTTTACTGTTACAGAATTTAGCACATTGAATAAGATCTGGAAATAGATAGTGCTGATGGTTGCATAGCATTGTAAATGTACTTCACTTCACTGAATTATACTTAGGGTTAAAATAGTCAATTTTACATTATATAAATTTCCCACAATATTTTAAAAGCATTTTTCTCTCAAAAGAAAAACCCTATGTAACCCTTGGGATACACCTAAACTGAAAAGGTATTTATTGTTTATCCGAAATTTGAATTTAACTGGGTATCCTGCATTTTATCTGGCAACCCTTACTGACAAGCTTCCTGTACACCATGAACTGTACTCCCTAGAACATTTCCAGGATTCTGGGACCATCCTTTCGAAAGCAAAAATCAATGCCTGTGGTCTGATAAGAATGAGTGTACAAGCCAGGCACAGAAAGTCAGGGGGGTGCCTACACTAATTATAGACTCAGCCCTAGACACAGGGCATGAAGTAACTCCCTCAGCCCTCACTCACTCCATCAGTGAAGAGGTAGAGATTAGAAATCTTGGTTGGGTTTCCCATCTGTTGTTTAATCATCGTGATCCACAAATGCAGTAAAAGCTGGTTATAAACCCCTTCTTACAATTGACCACGTGGCTAGAATTACAGTCACAGATGGTGACACTCGTGCATATGACTCAGACGATAGCCTTGTCCCCTGCCATCAATGCATCTTCACACCAGAGTTGGTAAGAACCCATGGAGTGCCCAGATGCCTAATTGTACCACCATTTGCACCCATGTCTTCTCAATGAAGGAAGCTGCCTGCACAGCTCACTGTGCAGCAAGAAACAACAGGTGCAAAAGGCAAAGGCCACTTTGGAACCATTTGGACCAAAGAACATGGCTCAGTATAACAGGAGCACCCACAGACTTGGCATGCCTGCGCTAATCTGCCAGCAAGATGGGCCTGAAATCAGACCACAGCCGTGGACTCTACGGCTGCCGTTCCAGGTGGTCCCACCTACTCCTTCCCTCAACCAAGACGAAAGGCAGCTGGGGAGGGCATCACACGAAGAGATGGGTCATGTCCAAGTCATTTTTAGTAGGTGCTGACAAATCCCTGTGAACGTCTGGAAATGTGTAGCACAGCAAAAACACACGGGTCACAACGCACTGGTGAATGATTACAGGAGGAGAAATTCATTACAGGCTGCTCTCAGCTCCTATCACATAAGAAGGTGTTACATTAACAAGATGGAAGGTCCCTGCGGTCCCCTCCCCAACACAGCCCCCACTGCCACCACCTGCCACCCCACTATTTCAATTTGTATGGCATGGCAGGAGGGGAGCCCAAAGGCAGGGAGCAGGGAGTTAATTCAGCTATACTCATCAAAAAGGGGGTCACGGTGGCAGCCAAGGCCAACTGAAGCGGATTCAACCTGAGTGTCACGTGAAATTCTTCCCTTGCAATCTGCACCCGCAATGACCTCTGCGGCCCGACAACCATCGATGACATTAAAGCAAAGTGAGGCCTTTTTTCTTAGCTGTTCACATCATCTGCTTTCCAGCCTGGGTGTGTGCATTTCCCCATAGATACGCCTGGCCTTGTCTCTGTTGGCCCCCAGGTTTTCTGGTGTTTCTAACCTTTCCTGACATAAGCATGGACAGATGGAGAATCAGGCGGGTGCCAGCCTGGAACCCATGCTGGAGACTGGGGGAGACTAAGTTGAGGAAGAACACTGGCCCTGGAGCCGCTCCGGACCAGCACAATCTGGGGTGATGGCAACAGGAAGTCTCCCTTTTGTGGTGGCCAAGTGGACGCGATAGATTGAGCGGCCTTCCAAGTCCTTGCTCCTCAGTGTCACAGGCTATCATCGTCTCATTCCTTGTCCTCATCTCTTCTCCAGTCTCCATGTTAAAGAATCACAGGTCACAAATGGAAGGTTAGAGAGAGTCAGAAGCATGCAGACAGATGGGTCAATAGTTCTTCTTTAATGAGATTTCTATTCCTTCGGATTCCATTCACATGCAGAGGGGCCAACGCCCTAGTCTGCTTTTAAAGTCAAATGCAAAGCCAGGTCCAGGGACAGATGGGCTGTGCCTGAGAGGGGGATCGCCACTGGTGCCTTCCCCAGGAGGCCAGAAAACTCAGTTCCTTGGCCTCGCCCCTGCACCAAGCTCCTTACCACTCAGAGCCCTGGTCCAGTTCCTGTTGCAAATGTGAACCTAAAGTGGTGAGGAGCCCCAGCACGCTCACTAACCAATACGATGTTAAATATCACACCTCCCTGCTTGGGCCTGGGCTGGAAGCCGCCTCTTCGTTACACGGCTTTCTCTGCACTTAAGGAAAGAGAGTACGCCTCTCCCAGATATGCCCCACAGAGACCTGCCCTCAGCCTCCCCAGCGCTGGGGAAACCTTCAAAACTATTCAGTTTGTCTAAACCCCATCCATCTTTAATGTCAGAGTCTACATTTTCTCCTCTCCTCCTTTTTCAAAGCTGCCAAAAAAGAAAATGTCACTGCATTGGGGGCCAATTCAAAAGCCAGGCTTAGACGGATGTTCGGTTTCATTCCCCCTGGCCCCTATGTCTTTATCTCCCGTGGAGTCTTCAGAGGCTGTGTCTCCACCCACCTCCATTCCTGGGTTCTTTTGACGTCTTGATGTCTCCCCTGTCTCTTGCGCTCCTCTCTTGCCTTCTTCTAAAGCACAGGCCTTAGAATTCACAAAGCTGTCCTTGTGACCGCAGCCCCTGCTAAGAGGACAGCTTGTTGATTTCTTAGGGGATGGGAAGGGAGCTTGCCAGCTGAGGCTGTCGCCACCCCTATCAACACCCTGCCAGGGATTCAGAGGTTGAACAGCTGATGCAGGTAAGTATCCCCGATGGTGCCTTTTAGTAGCCAGATTCTCCAAATTTGTGCAGAACACATGGAATCATCCCAGGCTGTGATGATTTGGTTGGGAATGGTGTATGTACCTCCGTTCCCACTGCATGCCTTAGAAAGACTCTTCAAGCCATGAAGGGCAGGTGGCAGTCCTGATGAAGATGCCAGCGGAATGCATCCCCGACAGCCCCTGGCTCACCCAGGAGCAGGGAGCTGAGGCCCTGATTGATACCTGGGGGTGAGGCTGTCAGCTGGGAGCACACAGGAGGGAGATAAGGGACTCAATCAGTGTCAGACCCATCTTGACACACTTCGCTGTAAATCACTTTGGGGAAAGATGCTCAGCTGCCAAGAGCAGAGAAGGGCGAGTAGGTGATAGAAAAACAGGGCGAGAAGCAGCTGTGTGGGCTGCCAGCTCTGGGATGGACCCTGGCCTTGGCTCTAGAGGGAAATGTACAAAATACACAGAACACTGTCCAGCCGGCCTTAGCCCAAGCCGAGGTACAGCACTGAGTTCACTGCAGTGGATTAAAGCATAATCCAGGGTGAATGTTTGAGGATGTGAATTGTCTCAATAACACTTCTATGGAGGCTTCCCAGGTAGCACTAGTGGTAAAGAATCTGCCTGCCAATACAGGAGACACAGGTTTGATCCCTGGGTGAGGGAAGATCCTTCGGAAGAGGGCATGGCAACCCACGCCAGTATTCATGCCTGGAAAATCCCATGGAAAGAGTAACCTGGCGGGGCTACAGTCCATAGGGTCGCAAAGAGTCAGACATGAAGCAGTTTATCACGCACAACACTGCTATAAATACAGCCATTCGAACCAGCAGCCCAGGATGAGTGCCATGCAAACCCTCCTCCCCTTCCACCTTCCAGCCCTTCCAAGGCTCTCACGCTGCCTTGCCCACTGACACCTGGGGTGAGAAGCTGCACACGGTGAGCTATGAGGAAAACAGGCCTTAAAGTCACAGCGTTTTGTGGAGAAAAGATTCCCCCAATTCCAGAAAGACCCTAGACTGCACCTCAATGTCCCCCAACATTATTACAGATGTGATTAGCCTTGGCCAAACCCATTTTAGGGATTGCCTTTCAACATGTTTTAATTAGAGATTTAAAAATAATAACCTTATTTGTTTTTCCAAGGAACAGAGTTGGAAATAATGAACAGATTAGTGATTAATTAATTGCTGGCAGGTGTGGGGAGAAACCAGCCACAGCTTCTTAGCATTTTCCCCCTTTCTCTCTTAAGATCATTCTTTCTTATTTTAATTGCTTCTTGCCACCCCAGCACTTCTCTTATCAAACATTCAAATAAACTAAACAAATAGAGTGTACTGAGACTGGAGTACTCAATATGGTGTTTAATTGGAATTAAACAGCCTTGTTTTCTCCCGGTGGAATCTCGGGGCACCTGGCAGCTTCCCCGGCAGTGGAACTGGATTCCAAAAGTGCATTGTTAGCAGGTAGTTCATCCTCCTTTCAGGTGGCGAGGGCATGGCTTGATTGAAGCAAGGAGCAGTACGCCGTTGAATGCTTGCGGTTCGCTGGTGAGGAACTGAGGCGGGAACATAACAAGGCTGTGCACAGTCTCCCACCCATCTGCCCCACCGTTCACTTCTGTGTGTCTGCATCACACGAGTACACACCAGTGGGTGCACCAGCGGCTGCTGAAAGGGTGGAGGCTCAATGGTAGCCATGTGCTTCCGTTTGCCGCATCTCTCTGGGCTCGGTAGGGGGGCCACCATCACTTACCTCTCACATCAGAACAGCTAAGGCAACGATGTGCATCTATGACCTTAAACCCAAGCCATGGGCAGAGGAGGGTGACAGACAGGACCTGTGCTTGTATACCAGGCCCCCAGCATAGCCCTTGGGGAATGTGGGCTTCATATGAAGCTCTGTTCTTTCCAATGGGACAGCTGCTCAGAAAGGCTATGGAGATGTTGCTACTCTGCAGGGCTGTTTCCTGAACGAGTGAGCAGGCATCTCTAACTCCCAGAGGGGGCTTGGGGATGCAGCAAGTCTATAATGGAGACAGAAGTACTGGTTGCTTCAAAATAAGTTAGGAGCCTCAGGACATTACTCTGGTGCCTTCTCAGTGTGGGGAGATTCCATAGGACCAAGAGCCTAAGTTGTCTTCTCAAAAGCTGCCAAGTTGTTGAGCCATGACCATGGATTTATCTATAAATGATGATTGATAGGAATACAAATGGAGAAGGCAATGGCTCCCCACTCCGGTACTCTTGCCTGGAAAATCCCATGGATGGAGGAGCCTGGTAGGCTGCAGTCCATGGGGTCTCTAAGAGTTGGACACGACTGAGCGACTTCACTTTCACTTTTCACTTTCATGCATTGGAGAAGGCAATGGCAACCCACTCTAGTGTTCTTGCCTGGAGAATCCCAGGGACGGAGGAGCCTGGTGGGCTGCCATCTCTGGGGTCGCACAGAGTCGGACACGACTGAAGTGACTTAGCAGCAGCAGCAGCAGCAGGAATACAAAAGGAATGGAAGGGGGGGTTTTAAAGTGGGTCCCTGCCCATCTCAAAACAGGGGACACATACAGACTGAAAGTGAAGGGCTGGAAAAAGATTTTCCATGCAAATAGGGACCAAAAGAAAGCAGGAGTAGCAATACTCATATCAGATAAAATAGACTTTAAAACAAAGGCTGTGAAGAGAGACAAAGAAGGTCACTACATAATGATCAAAGGATCAATCCAAGAAGAAGATATAACAATTATAAATATATATGCACCCAACATGGGAGCACCACAGTATGTAAGACAAATGCTAACAAGTATGAAAGGAGAAATTAACAATAACACAATAATAGTGGGAGACATTAATACCCCACTCACACCTATGGATAGATCAACTAAACAGAAAATTAACAAGGAAACACAAACTTTAAACAATACAATAGACCAGTTAGACCTAATTGATATTTATAGCACATTTCATCACAAAACAATGAATTTCACCTTTTTCTCAGGCTCACATGGAACGTTCTCCAGGATAGATCACATCCTGGGCCATAAATCTAGCCTTGGTAAATTCAAAAAAATAGAAGTCATTCCAAGCATCTTTTCTGACCACAATGCAGTAAGATTAGATCTCAATTACAGGAGAAAAACTATTAAAAATTCCAACATATGGAGGCTGAACAACACGCTGCTGAATAACCAACAAATCACAGAAGAAATCAAAAAGAAATCAAAATTTGCTAGAAACGAATGAAAATGAAAACACAACAACCCAAAACCTGTGGAACACTGTAAAAGCAGTCCTAAGGGGAAAGTTCATAGCAATACAGGCACACCTCAAGAAACAAGAAAAAAGTCAAATAAATAACCTAACTCTACACCTAAAGCAACTAGAAAAGGAAGAAATGAAGAACCTCAGGGTTAGTAGAAGGAAAGAAATCTTAAAAATTAGGGCAGAAATAAATGCAAAAGAAACAAAAGAGACCATAGCAAAAATCAACAAAGCCAAAAGCTGGTTCTTTGAAAGGATAAATAAAATTGACAAACCATTAGCCAGACTCATCAAGAAACAAAGGAGAAAAAATCAAATCAATAAAATTAGAAATGAAAATGGAGAGATCACAACAGACAACACAGAAATACAAAGGATCATAAGAGACTACTATCAACAATTATATGCCAATAAATTCTTAGAAAAATTCTTAGAAAAGTACAACTTTCCAAAACTGGACCAGGAAGAAACAGAAAATCTTAACAGACCCATCACAAGCACAGAAATGAAACTGTAATCAAAAATCTTCCAGCAAACAAAAGCCCAGGTCCAGACGGCTTCACAGCTGAATTCTACCAAAACTTTAATAAAGAGCTAACACCTATCCTACTCAAACTCTTCTGGAAAATTGCAGAGGAAGGTAAACTTCCAAACTCATTGTATGAGGCCACCATCACCCTAATACCAAAACCAGACAAAGATGCAATCAAAAAAGAAAGAAAGAAAGAGAAAAGAAAGAAAAGAAAACTACAGGCCAATATTACTGATGAACATAGATGCAAAAGTTAACAAAATTCTAGCAATCAGAATCCAACAACACATTAAAAAGATCATACACCATGACCAAGTGGGCTTTATCCCAGGGATGCAAGGATTCTTCAATATCCACAAATCAATCAATGTAATACACCACATTAACAAATTGAAAAATAAAAATCATATGATTATCTCAATAGATGCAGAGAAAGCCTTTGACAAAATTCAACATCCATTTATGATAAAAACTCTCCAGAAAGCAGGAATAGAAGGAACATACCTCAACATAATAAAAGCTATATATGACAAACCCACAGCAAACATTATCCTCAATGATGAAAAATTGAAAGCATTCCTCTAACGTCAGGAACAAGACAAGGGTGCCCACTTTCACCATTACTATTCAACATAGTTTTGGAAGTTTTGGCCACAGCAATCAGAGCAGAAAAAGAAATAAAAGGAATCCAAATTGGAAAAAGAAGAAGTAAAACTCTCACTGTTTGCAGATGACATGATCCTCTACATAGAAAACCCTAAAGACTCCACCAGAAAATTACTAGAACTAATCAATGATTATAGTAAAGTTGCAGGATATAAAATCAACACACAGAAATCCCTTGCATTCCTATACACTAATAATGAGAAAACAGAAAGAGAAATTAAGGAAACAATTCCATTCACCATTGCAACGGAAAGAATAAAATACTTAGGAATATATCTACATAGAGAAACTAAAGACCTATACATAGAAAACTATAAAACACTGGTGAAAGAAATCAAAGAGGACACTAATAGATGGAGAAATATACCATGTTCATGGATTGGAAGAATCAATATAGTGAAAATGAGTATACTACCCAAAGCAATTTATAGATTCAATGCAATCCCTATCAAGCTACCAACGGTATTCTTCACAGAGCTAGAACAAATAATTTCACAATTTGTATGGAAATACAAAAAACCTCGAATAGCCAAATCGATCTTGAGAAAGAAGAATGGAACTGGAGGAATCAACCTACCTGACTTCAGGCTCTACTACAAAGCCACAGTTATCAAGACAGTATGGTACTGGCACAAAGACAGAAATATAGATCAATGGAACAAAAGAGAAAGCCCAGAGATAAAGCCATGCACATATGGACACCTTATCTTTGACAAAGGAGGCAAGAAAATACAATGGATTAAAGACAATCTCTTTAACAAGTGGTGCTGGGAAATCTGGTCAACCACTTGTAAAAGAATGAAACTAGAACACTTTCTAACACCATACACAAAAATAAACTCAAAATGGATTAAAGATCTAAACGTAAGACCAGAAACTGTAAAATTCCTAGAGGAGAACATAGGCAAAACACTCTCTGACATACATCACAGCAGGATCCTCTATGACCCACCTCCCAGAATATTGGAAATAAAAGCAAAAATAAACAAATGGGACCTAATTAAACTTAAAAGCTTCTGCACATCAAAAGAAACTATTAGCAAGGTGAAAAGACAGCCTTCAGAATGGGAGAAAATAAAAGCAAATGAAGCAACTGACAAACAACTAATCTCAAAAATATACATGCAACTCCTATAGCTCAACTCCAGAAAAATAAATGACCCAATCAAAAAATGGGCCAAAGAACTAAATAGACATTTCTCCAAAGAAGACATACAGATGGCTAACAAACACATGAAAAGATGCTCAACATCACTCATTATCAGAGAAATGCAAATCAAAACCACTATGAGGTACCATCTCACACCAGTCAGAATGGCTGCGATCCAAAAGTCTACAAACAATAAATGCTGGAGAGGGTGTGGAGAAAGGGAACCCTCTTACACTGTTGGTGGGAATGCAAACTAGTACAGCCACTATGGAGAACAGTGTGGAGATTCCTTAAAAACTGGAAATAGAACTGCCTTATGATCCAGCAATCCCACTGCTGGGCATACACACTGAGGAAACCAGAAGGGGAAAAGAGACACGTGTACCCCAATGTTCATCGCAGCACTGTTTATAATAGCCAGGACATGGAAGCAACCTAGATGTCCATCAGCAGATGAATGGATAAGAAAGCAGTGGTACATATACACAATGGAGTATTACTCGGCCATTAAAAAGAATACATTTGAATCAGTTCTAATGAGGCGGATGAAACTGGAGCCTATTATACAGAGTGAAGTAAGCCAGAAAGAAAAACACCAATACAGTATACTAACGCATATATATGGAATTTAGAAAGATGCTAACAATAACCCTGTGTACGAGACAGCAAAAGAGACACTGATGTATAGAACAGTCTTATGGACTCTGTTGCAGAGGGAGAAGGTGGGAAGATTTGGGAGAATGGCATTGAAACATGTATAATATCATGTATGAAATGAGTTGCCAGTCCAGGTTCGATGCACGATACTGGATGCTTGGGGCTAGTGCACTGGGACGACCCAGAGGGATGGTATGGGGAGGGAGGAAGGAGGAGGGTTCAGGATGGGGAACACATGTATACCTGTGGTGGATTCATTTTGATATTTGGCAAAACTAATACAATTTGTAAAGTTTAAAAATAAAATAAAATTTAAAAAAATTTTTAATCATAATAAAAAAAATAAATAAATAAAGTGGGTCCCTGGTGGCCACTATGTCCTTCAACCCAAAGTATTTGTCTTCAGGTAGAGACAAAGACGGGCTTCCCTGGTGCCTCAGATGGTAAAGAATCTGCCTGCCAAAGCATAAGACACGGGATCGATCCCAGGGTCAGGAAGATCCCCTGGTGAAGGAAATAGCAGCCCACTCCAGTATTCTTGCCTGGAAATTCCCATGGACAGAGAAGCCTGATGGTACTACAGTCCATGGGGTCACAAAAGAGCTGGACATGACTTAACAACTAAACAACAACATCAAGAGACAAAGACAGAAGTGGTTTGCAGTGACTGATGGAGCCCAGATGATACCTTGTCAAGCATTTCAGTACCAGGGGAAGAAAGGTAAAATGGGGTGGAGGTGGAAGGGAGAAATCTCCTGGAGTGGGGACATTGCTGGTCAGGAAGCTGATGAAGAAATGAGAGTTACTTCTGAGGGTTTTGGCTCAGATGGTAAAAAATCGGCCTGCAATGCAGGAGACCTGGGTTCAATCCCTGGGTCAGGAAGATCCCCTGGAGAAGGGAATAGCTACCGTCTCCAGTATTATTGCTTGGATAAATCCCATGAACAGAGGAGCCTGGCAGGCTATAGTCCATGGGGTCACAAAGAGTCAGACATGACTGAGCGACTAATACTTTCACCTTCACTTTTTTAAAAGCGTGCAAGCAAGTAAGGGACCTTGCCAGAGTGAAGATTTTCTGGTATTTCTCTCAACCAATTTTTTCTCTCTCCCAAGTTTGGAAGCTTCAAAGGACTGGAAAATTGGGACAGGAATCCCTAAGGGGATTCCTAAAGTAGCCATGTATATACTTTTTTAAAATCCTCACGGATAGACCACTGGGCAACCCTAAGAATAAGAAGGAGGAGGAGGAGGAGGAAGAAAGTTCTTTATGTATAAATATAAAAAGATCTTGCAGATTCCCTGGCGGTCCAGTGGTTAAGACTCTGTCCTTTCACTACTGAGGGCCTGGGTTCGGTCCCTAGTCAGAGATACAAGATCCCACATGCTGTGCCACAGCCAGAAAAAGCAAGAAAAAAAAAAGATGTACCGTTAAACAAAAAGAGCAAAGTAAGGAACCATGTCTAGCACATGGGACAGGTTCTGTAAGTTGCAGGGCCCACTGAAATAGACATTGAAGTGGTTCAGAAATTAGGAATTTCAAGAGAAAAGAATGGTACACATGAACCTATTTGCAGGGCAGGAATAGACACACAGACATAGAGAACAGATGTGTGGACACAGTGGGCAAAGAGGAGGGGGGCACGAATTGAGAGAGTAGCATTGACATACACACTCCCGTGTGTAAAATAGCTGCTTGGAAACTGCTGTATAACACAGGGAGCTCAGCTGGGGCTCTGTGATGACCTAGAGGCTCAACACATGAGGGCATGTGTTGGAGGCAGGCTCAAGAGGGAGGGGACGTATGTATACATATGGCTGATTAACTTCGTTGTACAGCAGAAACTAGCACAACATTGTGAAGCAATTATACTCCAATTTAAAAAAAGAGACAGAGAGAAAAAAAAAAGAATTTGAAGAGAGCAGGAACAGAGTATTAAACCAAGTGCAGGGCCCTCCTGACCCTGGGGCCCTGTGTGACGGCGACATGTTCACACTCCACACCCGTGAAGCCAGTGGTGCTGGGATGCTACCATGCAGGACACCTGATATGTTGAATAAGAAACAAATAATGAGGGACTTCCTTGGTGGTCCAGGGGCTAAGACTCCAAGCTCCCAATGCAGGGGACCAGGCACAAGTTCCCTAACCAGGGAACTTGTGCCCACGTGCTGCAACTAAGAAATCTCATGCTGCAACGAAATTAAAAATCCTGCATGCCCACAATGAAGACCTGGTGCAGCAGATAGATAAATGTTTTGAAAAATAAGTCAATAATGAGGTTTCCATATGGCGGTGGTGAGAACTAGCAAGAAGGAAGAAGGAGAATGTCCACTTTATGCCCATGAGAAACGCTGGGCTGGAAGAAGCACAAGCTGGACTCAAGATTGCTGGGAGAAATATCAATAACCTCAGATATGCAGATGACACTACCCTTATGGCAGAAAGTGAAGAAGAACTAAAGCGCCTCTTGGTGGAAGTGAAAGAGAAGAGTGAAAAAGTTGGCTTAAAGTTCAACATTCGGAAAACGAAGATCATGGCATCTGGTCCCATCACTTCATGCGAAATAGATGGGGAAACAGTGGAAACAGTGTCAGACTTTATTTTTTGGGGCTCCAAAATCACTGCAGATGGTGACTGCAGCCATGAAATTAAAAGATGCTTACTCCTTGGAAGAAAAGTTATGACCAAACTAGATAGCATATTGAAAAGCAGAGACATTACTTTGCCAACCAAGGTCCATCTAGTCAAGACTATGGTTTTTCCAGTGGTCATGTATGGTTGTGAGAGTTGGACTGTGAAGAAAGCTGAGCGCCAAAGAATTGATGCTTTTGAACTGTGGTGTTGGAGAAGACTCTTGAGAGTCCATTGGACTGCAAGGAGATCCAACCAGTCCACCCTAAAGGAGATCAGCCCTGGGATTTCTTTGGAAGGAATGATGCTAAAGCTGAAACTGCAGTACTTTGGCCACCTCATGCGAAGAGTTGACTCATTGGAAAAGCCTCTGATGCTGGGAGGAATTGGGGGCAGGAGGAGAAGGGGATGACAGAGGATGGATGGCTGGATGGCATCACTGACTCAATGGATGTGAGTCTGAGTGAACTCTGGGAGTTAGTGATAGACAGGGAGGCCTGGCGTGCTGCGATTCATGGGGTTGCAAAGAGTTGGACACGACTGAGCGACTGAACTGAACTGATACTTTTTAATGTGTGAGGTGTGTGAATAAGTTACCTAGTCAAAAAATGAAATTAGAGAAGTCCTCAGGCTCTAGAGAGCACCACGCCAACTCTAAGCAATACATGGGCTCCCACTCACATTTCTCAGTGATTCCATGTTGCCACGTGGAGGTGCTGGGGATGGAAATAAGCTCAGAAGACAAAGCCATCTGACTGTGATGACTGAAGACACAGCTGTCCTCTTCCTCACCACTCATGTGCTTGGCACTGGACTTAGATTTCTAGGAAGCCAAATAAAATAGAAAATGTTGTGTCTCTGTGATCTGTGAGTTCTCTCCTGAACTTTGCTAGGCTTTGGGCATGTGGGCCAGTCCTACTTTTACAGCTCCCTGTAGGGTAATGAGTGTTCCTCAGCTGAGCAGAGGGACTCCTGCTATTGCTAAGTCACTTCAGTCGTGTCTGACTCTGTGTGACCCCATAGATGACAGTCCACCAGGCTCCCCCATCCCTGGGATTCTCCAGGCAAGAACACTGGAATGGGTTGCCATTTCCTCCTCCAATGCATGAAAGTGAAGTTGCTCAGTCACGTCTGACTCTTAGCGACACCATGGACTGCAGCCTACCAGGCTCCTCTGTCCATGGGATTTTCCAGGCAAGAGTACTAGAGTGGGGTGCCATTGCCTTCTCCGAGAGGTACTCCAAATCTCGTTAAATCACAGGTTGGTTGAATGTATCAGTAATAACAGTAATGATCAGTAATAGCAATATGTTTCAAGTTTAAAAAGACACCTTCATGTGCCTCCAGTGACGCAACCTGGAAACAACAGAAACAGAACGTGAACTGCTCCTGAACTACAAATAATCATAACAGTTTGCACATATTGCGTACCTACAACATACTAAAAGAATTATTCATTTAATCCTCACGATTCCCCTTGAGGCAGGTTCTACTATTTTTCTTGTTCTATAGGTAAGGAAACTTAAGTTCAAAGAAGAAAAGTAATTTGCCTGATATTACCCTGCGAGTATGGAGAAGGCAATGGCACCCCACTCCAGTACTCTTGCCTGGAAAATCCCATGGATGGAGGAGCCTGGTAGGCTGCAGTCCATGGGGTAGCTAGGAGTCGGACACGACTGAGCGACTTCACTTTCACTTTTCACTTTCATGCATTGGAGAAGGAAATGGCAAAGAATCCCAGGGACGGGGGAGCCTGGTAGGCTGTCATCTCTGGGGTCACACAGAGTTGGACATGACTGAAGTGACTTAGCAGCAACCCTGCAGGTAAAGATGGAGCCAGATTGGAACAAGGACATCCTGGCCCCAAAGCCCTCACTGTTAACCATTAACAGCACAGAAGGGCAGCTCCAACTTTAATGTAAATGATCTATGTAATAATGAACTAAAATGTAATAATTCTTCTCAACTGTTTCACCAAAAATATCTTCCTCAATCCAGAACACAAGAGGGCTAATTTGGAAGTAAGAGCTCCTGCTTTCATGTGTATAGATGTGGCTATGAATTCTTTTGTGCCATCGGAGCAAATGAATGCTAGGCTGTCCGTTATTTAAAGCCCACAGTAATGTTTGTTAATGTTTAGTATGACCTGCACCCCCTTTTCTTGGAAATGTTTCTTAAAATTTGACAACTTGTCAGCTCTTGAGAGACTTCCCACAAACTCCAACTGATGTAAAAAGTTTAGGTAGTTAAGAGGAGTGATGAGGAATTACTTCCAAGAGGACCAATAAATTAATAAACGAATCCAGGGTCACAGAAGGTCAAAATCAGAGGCAGATGTTGGCAATCCTTAGCTGAGAAAAGAGGTCTCCAGTACTCAATTCAAATTGGCTGTAGAAACAGGATGAAAGTCAGATCAAACTCCAACATTCCCTTGGGAATTTTTGCCTTCCTGGATTGCCTAGGACACAAGAAACCAAGTATCTACATGAGAGAAGTATATATACGTATGTACCATCTATTTTGTTTTGCATTTATCCTCCCCTAAATTGTGGTGATTACTTTCATGGAAAAGCCAATTTCAGATCTATCTTTCTTTTCCAGCATCTAAAACGCTACAAAGCAGAATAGATCCTTGATATATGTTTATTGTAATGATGAATGAATGAGTGACTCATCAGTCGATTGATGTATTACCATAATCCGTAATGGCCAGGTTATACAAGTAATATCTCATCATGACAATCCAACCCCTCTCAGAAGCCAACCAATGAAATATTCAAGTGATTTTTATTCTATTGACACTTGGTGATCATTGCTAGAAATTCTTTTCCCAATAGGCAGAAGCTGGAGATGAAATAAAACCAGCACTAAATTTCTTCATCAAGAATTGCAAAGTGAAAACAAAATGTCTTGAATATAGTAAAAGAGAAACATTTTTGCAGATCAGCTTAATATATTGTCCTGGAAGGCCTAAAAGTATTTGTGTGATATTGTCAAGTAACTACTCACTAAATGCTTTAAAGCTTGTTTGGCTTTTCCAAATTTAAAGTACTGAGAGAGAGAAAAGAGGTTAGGCTGATTTTTACAAATTCAATATCCAAAGTAGTAGAGAAGGACATAAAACAGCTGGGATTTGTGTAGTTGCTAATTTAGCTGAAGAATAATCATGCAGCTAAGCAAAAATAATTCCTCTGTCACATCTGGAAGAAACAGTGGTAGGAGGAAAGGTGTGGTTTGGTTGCCAAAAGAACATTTTCCTTACTGGAAAAAGTTATTAATTTTATTCAAATTACACTTAGTCTTATCCTTATTTATTTATGTATTTCTTTTTCTGTTTCAAAGTGATGAGGCACCAGAAGCGGGAAGATAGTCCAGGGACTCTTATGAGATTAATAAAGCCAGGCTTTCTTGGGAAAGAGACTAGCTGAATCTTGGCCAGGTGATGAGATAATATTAGGAGGAGGTCAGTGCCCTAAAAGTTTCCAGTAAAAGCTGTAGGATGAGAAAGACTGCCAGTAGCTTGTGAGGAGAGGCCAAGGGATTAGTCTACACTCTAAGAGTAATTGAAAATCAGGAAGTTTTGCTTAAAGGGAAAAAAGGAAAAGTCAGGTTACAAGGGAACAGTAATTAATGATAATCAAAAGTCTAGTGGGACAAAGAAGTTAACCTGAACATAGATTTTTGTTCGGTAGTTCACTGGATGTTGTTCTAAGTTCTCTACAACATATCACTTTCTGTATTGCCTTTACTTTTTTTTAAGAGTTATGTTTAGATTTTATTTGCATTTCTGTTTTTCTCAAAATGAGTGATTCTTAAAACTTATCTGCACTGGAATCACCAAGAAAGGGCTTCCCCGGTGGTTCAGTGGTAAAGAATCCACCTGCAGTGCAGGAGACCCAGGTTCAATTCTTGGGTCTGAAAGATCCCCTGGCAGAGGACATGGCAACCTCCTCCAGTATTCTTGCCTAGAGAATCCCATGGGCAGAGGAGCCTGGCAGTTTACAGGTCATAGAGTTGCAAAGAGTCGGATACAACTGAAGCAACTGAGCATGCACAAATGAAGGAAACTTTAAAAATGGAGATTCCTGAACCTAAGGCCCCCAAAAGTCTAACTAGGTGATGTAGGGTTGGGGCTCAGGACTCTGTGTTTTAACAAGCAAATAGGTGATTTGATGCAAGGAATTCACATCTTACTTTTGAGAAAATACTCCTATAATTTATGTACTACATAATATTCTGGATCTGTGCATCTGGAGCAAGAAATTACCACTTAATGAACATTTATCAAAATTTCAGGTGTAAAAGAAAGGAGAACTCTGGGAGGTCAGAGGGTAGCGATTTTATCATTTAAATATGACATCAAATAACTACTCAATAAATGTTTCATAACTTAATTTACTCAAACTTAAAATATTAAGAGAATAAAAAGAAATTTGGATGAATTTTACAAATTCAAAACCAAAGTAACGTGGAAGAAAAATAAGCAGTGGATTGGTATAATGGCTAATTAATTATTAGAGTTTTGAAGTCCAGAATACAAGGAAACAACCCAGAGGAGTGGTTGCAAAGCTACAGAAACTCATTTTACCAACTTTTCAATTCTGCCTGCCTCTCTTTAGAAGTAGTGACCTGATAATAAACCTCAAACTAATTTGTTAATGCCTATGATTAAGAAGTCACTGTTTTGTTACCAGTTTTTCCCTATTCGCCTACCTCTCCAGGTGAGGCATGTCCAAATCTGCCTTGGCAGCTCGAAGCATAGTCTTCTGACTTCACTGCCACCCTTCCCTCAGTTGAGAAGACATGGGAAGAAAAGTGAATGGAATGGAAAGGAACCCTGCTCTGGACAGCATTGAACCCTGTGGACTGTAGGCTACCAGGCTCCTCCGTCCATGGGATTCTCCAGGCAAGAATACTGAGTAGGGTGCTATTTCCTTCTCCAGGACAGCATTTGGCCCCCTTCCAAATATACCCATGCCTTCTCTCCCTCCCTCTGTCGTATGAGAGTTCCATGCAACAGTACAGGCCTAATACTGGGAGTCTTTGTAATTTCCCTTCCTAGAGTGCCTGGGCTACTATAGGTCCACAGAAAAGTAGGAAGAGTGGCTTCTTACCTAGATTCTGCAGAGAAAGATCTGATTTTCACTGCCCTGCCAGGGTACCCATTCACCCAGAGAAGTAACACAAGCTGAGACATACAGAGACATATCCCTTCTTAAAGAAGCTCAGCCTGCACTGGCTCAGTAGAATCAAAGATTTCTCAGGGGACCCATTTCCTAAAGCTTTCATCATTCCTGAGGCTTTTCTGGCCCCTCTCTCCAAGGTCCCCACCTTAGTTATACAGCTATTAGCACCATGACAACCATCAAAGAGCACAAGCTTTGGGCAATGCAGCTTCCTCCAGTGAGGGGGTGTCTGAGTCAGAAAGTCCCAGTCTTCCATGCTCATCTCTCATCTTCCTGTTCGTCAGTGACAGCAGACAGTACAAGGCATCAAACCTTTGCAGGAAGCCACTGCCCTACAGCGTGGTATGAAAAAGAGCAGAGCACTGGGCTTCAGATACTAATCTGCATGACCAAGAGCAAATCCCTTAGCCTCTTCAAGTATCATTTTCCCTCTCTATTAAAGGGGTATTCCTACCTCCTGGATTTGTGAGAATTTGAGATAATGTATTAAAATGCCTGAGCTATAATAAGTGATCAATAAATGGCAGTTATTATTTTATGCATGAGCCTGAGGCTAATGTATGTGTGAACATTTAGTTATTAATTAGGAGGTAAATGAAAGCTGGCTGGAGGGAATTGCATTTGACCTTTAGTAAATTATTTCATTTAGATGCGCTGATGCAAAACTATCACATCTTATAAAGAAAGATGAAAATAAATCTGACTGACAAAAGATTTTTTAATAAATGCTCAGTCTCCCACTAACATCTTCACAGTTGATGGCCATCCCACTGTAATTTGTATGCCATTTGGGGAGGCTTTTGTGCCTTTCCCTCTCTTGTCAATCACCAGTGGTTCAGGGGTCAAATTCAGCTCAAAAAACTTGTTTTGAGCCCCTGCATCTAGGGACTGATCCAAAAAAGGTCCTCTAGATGATTTTTTCCCCTTCATAAGCTTGCCACCAAATGAACTGGGCATACTGGGGTTGTTAGCCACTGCTGCTGCTCAGAAAATGAAAGTGGCTCAATCAGGTTCTACTCTTTGCAATCCCATGGACTGTAGCCCACCAGACTTCTCTGTCCATAGAATTCTCCAGGCCAGAATACTGGAATGGGTAGCCATTCCTTCTCCAGGGGATCTTCCTGACCCAGAGATCGAACACACGTCTCCTGCAATGCAGGCAAATTCTTTACCATCCGAGCCACCAGGAAAGCTCTGCTGCTCAGAGTCTCTCTAAATTATTCCCAGGCTGAGCTCAGCTCAGCTGATATTCTGTGGTGCAGGAGCCCAATATACCTGTCGTTATGTGCCCCATTTTATTGACAGGCAAAGAGAACCTGCCAGAGTCCATAAAAAGCACTTCATTACATGGGAGCCTATTATGAGAGTCACTTTGCTTGCAGAAATGTGGTCTATTACCAGAACAGCATAGCTATTTCAGCTGATGAAAGGGAGAAAGGGAAAATGACCAGGGCTTGCTACAGATAGGAAACAGAAGAGACACAGACATATCATGACCTTACCTTGGAAATCTAGAGACTAGATAGATGAATGAAAAGAGATGGAGTGGCCCAGGGAAGGATGAGATCTGTGAAGGCGTTTCTGGGGAGAGCAATGCAGGAAAGAAGAGGGAGGTTACAAGAGGTTAAGAGGGATTAAGAGGCTGGGGCTGCCATTCTTTGAAGAAGAGTCAGTGACAAAGAACTGATTGGTAGCCTTGGGGAAGAATGGAGTTATGGGTACCAGGCTTAAAAAATAGAACTGGAAAAGAAAAGAAAGGGGAGGTATAAGAGGAAATCAATTGCTGACACTATCCTGTTGGAAAAGATTTCAGATCCCACGACTCAAGGAAAAGAGATTTGTGTTTTTCACGTGTGATTCTCTCACGCTGAATCACATGTAGGTGAACGGTGCCATCAGGGGGCCTCCTCTGGAGTTTCTCTGCCTCTCGCCCTACCTACCTGGCATGAGGATGTGTTAGAAAGTCCAACCCAGTGAATTCTGCAAAAGGGCTGTGATTAGCCTTAGAAGGCTCCGACTGTGCAAGCAGCCAATATAATAAGCTTGCATATTGTGACTGATTATGCCCATTACCATTCCTGCATATTTCTGCCTTCTAAAGCCCACAGGAGAGCGGGCAGAAGAGTTAGGCAAACATCTTCGGGGCTGGTTTTATTAAGCTAATATACCAGGCATTGCCCATTTTGCATCCTAAGAAGCCATTAAGCCCTTTAAACTTAGCATATTCATTAGATATCATCTATTTTAAATAATGATACACTAAATCTTTGAAGTGCCTTTTATCCTAGGACCTCAAAATACATTACTATTACTGCTGATTCTCAGCATTTGGTAGATAGTATTACATTAATTTTCTAGATGGTTAAACTAAAGCATCTAATGGTGAAATATAAAATCAGCTATACAAGTAGGAAAAGAGTTTGGAGAACTCTGGGCCAAGCGTTTGCTAGTCACCTGTATAACTATGCTTACTGATACACCCCTATGTTCAGATGCCCAGTCACCATCCAGGGACAAGTGAAGACTTTATGATTGTCCATTTGGAGAGGATGTCGGTCATGCTGGTGGATGCCTGACATCTTTTAGATATGCCTCTTATGTTTGGAAAGCAGCCCACTTTCCTGTCTCCCTTGCAGAGCAGGGTAGACACGTGACCTGGGCTCAGCCAATCAGATGCACTGGTCAAGTAGCAAGTCTAGTTCCTGGTGTAGACTTTGCAGCAGAACAGATTATAGTGTCAAGTACATGGTGGTGGCAGCACGTCCCCATCAGCCTAGTCCGACGGCATAGTCATAGGATATTTCTGGAAGTTTAGCCTCTAGCCTTTTGCCCTGTCAACAATTGTATGAATTCCCCAATACATTTTTTAAAAACTCCTTCCCTGCACAATCAGCCAGACTCAGCTTCTTTCACCTGCAGCTAAAAACCCTGACAAGAATTCCTTTACCTCCCACGGAAAACAGAGGTTTGTAGAATTCCTTCGTACTTTTAGATAGGTTGATAACTGACTGTTGATTCATTTTTAAAAATTGATGTCAGTTCACTCAATTGATATTTGCTATTTATAAATACCTAATATTAGGGAGGGGACATATGTATACCTACCGTGGATTCATGTTGACGTATGGCAGAAACCCAACAAAATATTGTAAGGCAATTATCTTCCAATTAAAAATAAATTTAAAAAATACCTAATATTTTTTGAGCATGGATTAAGGACAAAGCTCTGTGCTAAGTATTACAGGAAATATTTGCTGGGCTAATATCACACTAAGGGCTAGAAATGGGAGAAAAATAAGCAAAAGCAGATATGGCTACAACTCCCCAAGAGTTGACAGTCTACAGGGAAAGACAGACAATAATTGGGGAATCACACTCAAAACTGTAAAATTGCTACAGTGATAAGTGATGTGAAGGGCTGAGAAAGCATCCCTGAGGGAAAAATATGTTAGCACGAGATATGCCTTTGAAAAGAGCACACTAGAGTTAGTCAGAAAATGAATGGAAGGGAAGTAAAAACAGATGCAGGCAGACCAGTTAGGAGGCAATATTACTTTCTCAGGAGGGAGATAGCAGCAGCTTAGACTACAGTGGTAGGGGTAGGGTTAGAGAGAAAAGGACAGACTCCAGAAATATTATGGAGGTAAAATCAAGAGGACTTAATAATGGATTGGATATGAGGAATGAGGTAAGGTCATAGATAATGCCCAGGTTTCTGACTTGAACCCCTGGGTAGAGGGTGGTGTCTGTCCTTGGGAGAACACTGGGAGAAAATCAGGTTTTATAGCTACATTCCCTGATAGCTCAGTTGGTAAAGAATCCATCTGCAATGCGGGAGACCTGCGTTTGATCCCTGGGTTGGGAAGATCCCCTGGAGAAGGGAAAGGCTACTCACTCCAGTATTCTGGCCTAGAAAATTCCATGGACTATATAGTCCACGGGATCGCAAAAAGTCAGACATGACTGAGCAACTTTCACTTCACAAGCTCAGTCTAACATGTGTTTTTAATCAGTTGCCTTTAAAGCATCTTTGAGCTCTGGAGCTCAGAATAGAAGACAAGGCTGAAGGCATGAAAGAGTCCGTGTATAACTGAAGTCATTGCGTGAATGAAATTTCTTAGGGAAGAAAATAGTCTGAAAAGAAGAGGTGGCCTTGGTTGTCATCTTAAGGAGTGTCACATAGAGGTCTAAAAATCCAGGGAGCCACTCAGCAATGGTTACCAGAAAGTAATGATAGTGTGTCTAGAAAACATCAACAGGCTGACATGCCTTAATCCAAGATATATATCTAGATCTTCTAGCCACAAACTCCTCTACCTCGGTGTTTGCACACTCAAGGGCCTGGCCAGTCTACTACTGCTCAGTTAATGGGCCAAGCAGGGGATTATGGTAGAGCATATGTCCCGTCTAAATTAGGCAATTGATTTTAACCTAAGGCAGGTTATTCCAAGATAGGATACCTGTATCCATGAACCTCTGTTGAATCTCCCACTTTTTGAAATATCTATTGTGCTTTATATCAACTTGAATGGACCTTGACTGAAACAGTATTTAACCAGATTTTTGGAGTCAGGACTCAATGCTATGCTTTTCAGTTGGAAAAATCTTCAACTACTGTAAATTATTTTCCCAGCTAAAATCAGCTATATTTCTATTTTCAGATAGCATCCATAACCCCAGAAGACTATTCTCCTACCACAAACACTTTCCGTGGCTATTAATACTGTTCCTAAAACTTTCCACTGTCTAACACTCACCCATAATTGAGAGTTGGACTGTGAAGAAAGCTGAGCACCGAAGAATTGATGCTTTTGAACTGTGGTGTTGGAGAAGACTCTTGAGAGTCCCTTGGACTGCAAGGAGATCCAACCAGTCCATTCTAAAGGGGATCAGTCCTGAGTGTTCATTGGAAGGACTGATGCTAAAGCTGAAACTCCAATATTTTCGCCACCTCATGCGAAGAGTTGACTCATTGGAAAAGACTCTGATGCTGGGAGGGATTGGAGGCAGGAGGAGAAGGGGACGACAGAGGATGAGATGGCTGGATGGCATCACCAACTCTATGGACATGAGTCTGAGTAAACTCTGGGAGTTGGTGATGGACAGGGAGGCCTGGCGTGCTGTGATTCATGGGGTCACAAAGAGTCGGACATGACTGAGCGACTGAACTGAACTGAAAACCCCCTCCATTATTCAACTCCATCCTGAAGACAAGGATCTTGTTGATATTACAGCCCTGTCATGTGGGGTATGCAGATGAACAAAGGCTGAAGTCATCTCCTACCACAACAGAACCACTGGGGATCAGGAATCAGGAAGGGAGGCTAGCCCATGACACGACAGTCTTTGGAAGCCAGTGACAGGAGTGAAGACAACAGAGTTCTGGAGTAATCTTGAAGATGAACTGTGTATGTTAGTCTCTCAGTTGTATCTGACTCTTTGCAACCGCATGGACTGTCACCTGCCAGGCTCTGTTCATGGAATTCCCCAGGCAAGAATTCCAGAGTGGGTTGCCATTCTCTTCTCCAGGGGATCTTCCTGACTCAGGGATCAAATCTGGGTCTACTACATTGCAGGCAGATTTTTTACCACTGAGCCACCAGGGAAGCCCAAGATGACCTACAGCAGAGGGGAAAAGGAGAGAAAAGAGAAAATAATGGGAGACACTTGCTCTCAATGTTAATTAGTTCTTGATTCTGAATTTTTTTTTTTTTTTTTTTTTTTGCCATCCAGCTCCAGTATATTTGCCTGCAGGTCTGGAAGATAATTTCTGTATATATGCATTCCAATGTTTTTGCCTTCTCAATATTCCTTTGCAGTGATACATTGTATGTGCTCATTATAACTGCAAGCTATTGATGAAATCTGATATGTGGTTGAACTGGATTTATTTCTTAGTTTAGTATTACCACATACACACATGCTCACACAAAATCAAAATCTTCCTTTCCCATTCCCACATCTTTAGCCTCAAACCATAATTATTAAACAAAGAAACAGGAAACAAACAAATCATCAGTACATGTGTACAGTAAAGCAGCTCTTAGGATTTCATCATATGCCAGGTGAGTCAACCACACACCTTGCCTTGTGTCACAGCTTCCAAGGCAAACCTCCCTGAGAGACATTACACAGCACCCGAAACAGAGTCAGTGCTGCTCTTTCCTAAGGAATCTTCTTGTAGGTAAGAACTTCTCCCCAAATTCCCTTTCCGTTGACATTTGGCAGGACTTCTGTCAGAAAAATTACCTCAGCCGACACCTAGCAGAGTGTCTGGCACATAGTCAAGACTCAATACTTTTTTAAATCAGAAGATAATCAAATGAAAATGAGCCATGTCTAATCTAATAATGAGTGAATACAGTGGCGCATTTAGTGCCAAACACGTAAGTGCTATATAAATATTAGCTATCAGTGTTATCACCGCTATCTAGAGTCAACAAGTTGCTTCTTGTTCACATTATGGGAATCCAGAAGGGCCTCTCTCATTTCCTTCTCTCACTTCATGCCTCTTATTTAAATACTATCTTAAATACTTATTTAAATTTTAAATCCTATCACAACTTTCAAATTAAAACCACGTCTCTCCCTCTCCCTTTCTCTCTCTCTTGCACACACATACATACACACACACAGTGAGAGAATATGGTCTCTCATGCATTGCTGATGGGAGTGTAAGAGCACAACTTCAACAGAGGGAAATTCGGACACTTTCTATCAAAACGACAAATACAAATACTTTTCAACCCAGAAAGTCACACTGGAGAATTTATCCTACAGATTAACTCACATCCATGTGATATACATATGTACAAGGTTGTTCACTGCAGTCTTGTTTGAAATGGCAAAATGGGAATCAAACCAAACATCTTATCAATAGGGAGAGCCCATTAGATAAACTTTGGTACAAGCATAGAATGTGAATATTATACAGCCATGAACAAATTTTGAATAAGGAATATTTCTATGTACTTTTGTGAGAAGACCTCCAAGATATATTACTAAATCAAGTTATTAGGGACAAAAGAACAATATATAAAGCATTCCAAATTTGGCATAAAAGTGAGGGAAAAGAGGATAAGAACATATATGTGCATTTGTTTTACATTAAGAACTCTGGATAGGTATGTATAAAGAAAACAAAAGGAATGATTCCCATGGCAAGGGATGGAGAATTAGGCAGATGGGAGAGGGAGGAAGCAAGGAATGAAGGGAAAACATCTTTACTGTAAAAATTTCATTGTCTATTCAAAATAAATATAGGTATAAGATAGACAGGCAGATAACCTACTTTTCTTTTAAATGAGAAGAACATCTGGTTTTATGACCATCTGAAGAGTGGATTCACCTGCCAGCGCTGTATAGTTGAAGTTGACACCCAGGAAGTTCCGCATCTAGAACCGTCTGTACCCTCCCCTCCTGGCTTTTTCTTCCCTACTCACTGTGGGATGAAGGAGCCTTGGAGATGGATAACTGTGCCTAGAAGGTTGGAAACCTGCTAACTTAATACAGTCTGCTGGGCTCTGTCCCTGTTCTCACATCTATATATTCCTTCTGGGACACAAAAGTATAAATTAAGAAAAAAACTCTAGGGTCACAGACTCAATATTATAATTCTTCATGTCTTTGCTTTCATCAGTTTAAATTCAGACTTCAATGTGATTTGCAAATAGCTTTGTGTGATAGGATATTGGAGGTCAGAGGATTTCTCAATCCATCTGAATACTCATAAACACATCGAAACAAAAATCCATTAAAAGTGGAACTAGCTAATCCTTTACCTGGGAAGAATAAATAATTCACCCCGAGGCTCTCCCGCCATAAATCAGTTGTGCCGTTATCAGATGACAGCCCCGGAATAGGAAAGCAAAGCAGCTGTATTAAACTTCAACAATAAAAATAAAGGAATGGAAAAAAGTCGAGGTGAACCATTTGTTTTCTTTCCAGGTAGTTCTCCAAACAGACTATGTAATGAACAAGCTGGGAAGAAACTGGTGACTTAATGCCCCTCTGATGAAAGCCTTTCTTGAGGTTTTACATTAGGTAAATGACAGATCTGATTCGCACTATAATAGTGGTATATGCCAAACCTCTGTGTGGGCTCCTCACTGCTCCAGGGAAAGACCCACTGGTAACTTGGCTCCCTCAAGCTCAGCTGGAGGAGGAAGGGAAGGCTCTGAGACAGAATAATGCAGCATTCACCTTACACCCCAAAAGGTTCTAAGGAAGCGAGCTGCTCCCACATCTCCCAGAGTCAGGAAGAGTCAAGAAGGAAGGTTATGAAAGACATTTAGGATGAAGAGGATCCAGACAGGAAATGAGGCTCAAACCAAGCCAACCACTTCCATGCGGATGACCCTTTACAGCAAGACTTCTTAATATTCAGTTAGCAACTGTTTACACAGAGCTTGCTGTGTGCCAGGGACAATTCTAATTGCTTCAGATGCCAAGCCTAGAAATCCTCACCACATCCCTCTGAGGTGGGTTCTACTGTTATCTCCATTTTAGTGGGGAGGAGACTGAGGTGCAAAATTACTAAGAAATCTGCCTGGTTTTATTCAGCTGTGGATGAAGGGCCCAGGGGATGCTTCAGGTGGTCACCACCCTCGGAGGGGACCCGTCACTACCATCCTTAGTTCTGTTCTGGGAGCCAGGCAGGCTGCACGTGGGGAATGAAAACAAACGGCCAGAGATACGAGCCTGAAGGCTAACAGAGCTGCTTTTGTCTCCTGATGATTATCATTATACAAGGAATAATTGAAGTAAGAGGTGCTTACTCATCTTAGCACGTTATAGTCAAAGCTATGGTTTTTCCAGTAGTCATGTGTGGACGTGAGAGTTGTGGTACTGGAGAAGACGAGAGTCCCTTGGACTTCAAGGAGATCCAACTGGTCAATCCTAGAGGAAATCAACCCTGAATGTTCATTGGAAGGACTGATGCTGAAGCTCCAATACTTTGGCCACCTGATAAAAAAGAGTTGATTTATTGGAAAAGGCCCTGATGCTGGGAAACATTGAGGGCAAGAGAAGGGAGGGGCAGAGGATGAGATGGTTGGATGGCATCACTGACTCAGTAGACATGAATCTGAGCAGGTGAGATAGTGAAGGACAGGGAAGCCTGGTGTGCTGCGGTCCACGGGGTCACAAAGAGTCAGACAAAACATAGCCACTGAACAACAACAAATCTTAGCATTCCCAAACCTCACTGGTATATAATTGAGAATCACAGTGAATAATAATTGGGAGTTAGCTCATCTGCAATGGCAGTTAATAACATGTACTGGGAGGGCCATAGGGGAATTCTCAAAACAACCACACTCCATTCTCTTATTTGAAAGGAGTCCCCCAAATGCACACTCAGCACCTTGAAATGTGGTATACATCAGTAGCAGGAATGCATGAAAAATGAAGCAGAAATGGTAAACTATGTATCAGTTACCTTTTGCCACAACAAAGCTGTGTGACAACCCCCAAACTCAATGACTTGATCTGGGGCAACAGGATCACTACATGCAAAAAAAAGATTTCAACCCTTACCTGATGCCATATACAAAAATTAACTCAGGATGGTTCAAAGATCTACATATAAGAGCTAAACAGTGCAACTTTTAGAGAAATCAGTTCAGTTCAGCTCAGTTGCTCAGTCGTGTCTGACTCTTTGCGAACCCCTGGACTGCAGTATGCCAGGCTTCCATGTCCTTCACCATCTCCCGAAGTTTGCTCAAATTCATGTCCATCGAGTTGGTGATGCCATCCAACCATCTCACCCTCTGTCATCCCCTTCTCCTCCTGCCTTCAATCTTTCCCAGCATCAGGGTCTTTTCTGATGAGTCAGTTCTTCACATCAGTTTTTCAGGACCTTGGATTTCTCAAAGGATTCTTAGATATGATGCCAAAAGTATAAGAAACAGAAGAATAAAATAAATTATAGTTCATTAAAATTAAAAAATTTGGTTCATCAAAGAACACTATCAAGAAAGTAAAAAATCAACCCATAGAATGAAAGAAAATATTTGCAAGTTATATATCTAGTAAGGGTCTAGAATCCAAATTATATAAAGAACTATTACAGCTCAACACTTTAAAAACACACAATTTTAAATGGGCAAAGACTCTGAACAGACATTTCTCCCAAAAAAAGATGTATAGTCAACAAGCACATGAACATATACTCAACATTACTGGTCATTTTGTGTGCTCAGTCACTCAGTTGTGTCCAACTCCTTGAGCCCACATGGACTGTAGTGCTCCAGGCTCCTCTGTCTGTGGGATTCTCCAGGCCAGAATACTGGAGTGGATAGCTGTTCCCTTTGCCAGGGGATCTTCCCAAGCCAGGGATCGAATCCGGTTCTCTTACATTGCAGGCAGATTCTTTACTGTCTGAGCCCCAAGGGAAGCCCAGCTGGTCATTAGGAAAATGCAAATCAAAACCACAATGAGATAAGGCTTCATACCCACTAGGATGTCTATAATTAAAGGGGCGGGGGAGAGGGGGAGGGGGAGGGAGAAAAGGCAAAAGAAAAGAAGGAAGGAAACATATAAATGTTTGTGGGCATATAGAGAAATTGGGACCCTTCTATATTACTCATAAAATATAAAAAGCGCAGATGCTGTGGAAAGCAGTTTGGTGGTTCCTCAAAATGAAATATAAATTTAACATATAATCCAGCAATTCCACTCCAAGTTATATACCCAAAATAATTGAAAAGAGTTGTTCAAACAAAACCTGTACAAAAATTTGAAGAGCAGCATTATTCACAATAGCTAAAAAGTAGAAACAATCCAAATGTCTATCAACTGGATAACAAAATATGATCTATCCATATGATGGAATATTATTCAGCCATAAAGAAGAACGAGGTACTACATGTCACAACATAGATGAACCTCAAAACGGTTATGCTAAGGCTCAGTTCAGTTCAGTTCAGTCGCTCAGTCGTGTCCGACTCTGCGACACCATGAATTGCAGCACGCCAGCCCTCCCTGTCCATCATCAACTCCTGGAGTTCACTCAGACTCACGTCCATCGAGTCAGTGATGCTGTCCAGCCATCTCATCCTCTGTCGTCCCCTTTTCCTCCTGCCCCCAATCCCTCCCAGCATCAGAGGCTTTTCCAATGAGTCAACTCTTCGCATGAGGTGGACAAAGTACTGCAGTTTCAGCTTTAGCATCATTCCTTCCAAAGAAATCCCAGGGCTGATCTCCTTTAGAATGGACTGGTTGGATCTCCTTGCAGTCCAAGGGACTCTCAAGAGTCTTCTCCAACACCACAGTTCAAAAGCATCAATTCTTCGGCACTCAGCTTTCTTCACAGTCCAACTCTCACATCCATACATGACCACAGGAAAAACTATAGCCTTGACTAGATGGACCTTTGTTGGCAAAATAATGTCTCTGCTTTTGAATACGCTATCTAGGTTGGTCATAACTTTCCTTCCAAGGAGTAAGTGTCTTTTAATTTCATGGCTGCAGTCACCATCTGCAGTGATTTTGGAGCCCCCAAAAATAAAGTCAGCCACTGTTTCCACTGTTTCCTCATCTATTTGCCATGAAGTGATGGGACCAGATGCCATGATATTTGTTTTCTGAATGTTGAGCTTTAAGCCAACTTTTTCACTCTCCACTTTCACTTTCATCAAGAGGCTTTTTAGTTCCTCTTCACTTTCTGCCATAAGGGTGGTGTCATCTGCATATCTGAGGTTATTGATATTTCTCCCGGAAATCTTGTTTGCAGCTTGTGCTTCTTCCAGTCCAGCGTTTCTCAGGATGTACTCTGCATATAAGTTAAATAAGCAGGGTGACAACATACAGCCTTGACGTACTCCTTTTCCTATTTGGAACCTGTCTGTTGTTCCATGTCCAGTTCTAACTGTTGCTTCCTGACCTGCATACAAATTTCTCAAGAGGCAGGTCAGGTGGTCTGGTATTCCCATCTAAGGATAGATAGTGTGATAGATAGATGCTAAGGATAGATAGTGTGTAATCTTATTCATATGAAACATCCAGAAGAGAAAAATTCCTGAAAACAGCAGATTCATGTTTCCCTAGGGAAGCAGGGAATGGGAAGTGAAGGCTTAGTGGGTTTTAGGTGTCCTTCGGGAGTGATGAAAATGCTAGAACTAGAAAATCATCCTAGTGGGTATGAAGCCTAGCATTAGCACTAGAAAATGCTAGCGGTGATGCTTACATAACACCATGAATGTACTAAATACTGCTGAACTGGATGCTTTAAAACGGTTCACATGCTGAATTTTAGGTGAATTTTAACCTAAAAAAAAAAGCCTTAGTGGTCTTATAAAATAATTATTTCTTCTCAGTCACATACCTGTGGGTGGTCTGGGGGTAAGCTGATCTAGCATGAGCTCAACGAGGCTTGCTTCTGGACTCCAGGTGGGATCCAGGTCAGCCTCATACGTCTCTCCTGCTCTCAGCAGTAGACTTGACAGGGCATAATCTCCTCAGTGATGGCAAAAGCACCAGAGGGCACACCCAACACTCAGACACATGTAAAGCCTTGCCTTGCATCCCCTTGGCCAAATAGTAAGGGCAAATGTTTTCTCCCATTCTGAGGGCTGTCTTTTCATCTTGTGTATGGTTTCCTTTGCCGCGCAGAAGCTTCTAAGTTTAATTAGGTCCTGTTTGTTTATTTTTGTTTTTCTTTTCACTACTCTAGGAAGTGGGCCAAAAGGATCTTGCTGTGATTTTTGTCAAAGAGTGTTTTCCTCTAAAAGTTTTATAGTGTCTAGTCTTAGATTTAGGTCTTTAATCCATTTTGAGGTCATTTTTATGTATGGTGTTATGTAGTGTTCTAATGTCATTCTTTTACACGTAGCTATCCAGTTTTTCCAGCACAACTTGTTAAAGAGACTGTCTTTTCTCCATTGTATATTCTTGCTTCCCTTGTTATAGATTAGGTGACCATATATCCATCAATGGATGAATGGATAAAAAAGATGTGGTACATACATACAATGGAATATAACTCAGCCATAAAAAGGAACAAAATTGGGCCATCTGTAGAGATTTGGATGGACCTAGAGTCAGTCATACAGAGTGAAGTAAGTCAGAAAGAGAAAAACAAATATCATATATTAATGCATATGCATGCATGCTAATTTGCTTCAGTCATGTCCAACTCTTTGCAACCCTATGGATTGTAGTCTGCCAGGCTCCTCTGTCCATGTGATTCTCCAGGCAAGAATACTGGAGTGGGTTGCCATGCCCTCCTCCAGGGGATATTCCAGACCCAGCGACTGAACCTGCATCTCTTACATCTCCTGCATTGGCAGGCAGTTTCTTTACCACTAGCACCACCTGGGAAACCCATTAATACATATATGTGGACTCTAAAAAGAAGACACAGATGAGCCTATTTGCAGGGCAGGAATAGAGACACAGACATAGAGAATGAGCATGTGGACACAGAGGGGAAAGAAGAGTGTGGAATGAATAGGGAGATTAGGATTGACATATATACACTACCATGTGTAAGACAGCTAATGGGAACCTGCTGTATAGCACAGGGAGCTCAGCTAGGTGGTCCGTAATGATCTAGAGGGGTGGGATGGGGGATGGTTGTCGGAGGAAAGTCCAAGAGGGGACATATGTATACATATAGCTGATTCACTTTGTTGTACAGCAGAAACTAACACAACATTGTAAAGCAATTATACTCCAATTAAATACACACACACACACACACACACACATATATATATACACACACATATACATATGTATATACGTATAAGGGCAGAGAAGTACCCTCCACTACCGGTAAAAGGAACTACGAAGTTGAATGAAGACATATGGATGAACCTGGAGGACATTATGCTAAGTGAAATAAGCCAGATACAGAGGACAAATACTATACAATGTCACTTAGAGGTAGAATCTCAAAGAGTCAAACTCACAGAATTGGAGAATAGAATGAAGGTTTCCAGGGCTGAGGAATGAAGGAAATGGAGAGATGTTGGTCAAAGTGTACAGGCCTTCAGCTATTGAAAGCATAAGTTCTGGGAGTCTAATGCACAGCATGGTGATTACATGTAAATAATGCTGTCTTGCATACTTGAAGGTAGTGAATGCATTAGCTAACTTGACTGTGGAAATCATTTCAAAATAAATGCATATGTTAAAACATCACATTGTACACCTTTAAAAAGTCCCATTGTACATCCTAAATATATGCAATTTTAATTTGTTAATTATACCTCAATAAAGCTGGAAATAAATTAGAATGATTTTTTTAAAAGTCGAATGGTAAAACACAAAGATAAAGGGAGGAGTAAGAAAGTGAAGAGGAACTAAAAAGCCTCTTGATGAAAGTGAAAGTGTAGAGTGAAAAAGTTGGCTTAAAGCTCAACATCAGAAAACGAAGATCATGGCATCTTGTCCCATCATTTCATGGGAAATAGATTGGGGAAACAGTGGAAACAGTGTCAGACTTTATTTTTCTGGGCTCCAAAATCACTGCAGATGGTGACTGTGCAGCCATGAAATTAAAAGATGCTTTCTCCTTGGAAGAAAAGTTATGACCAACCTAGATAACATGTTCAAAAGCAGAGACATTACTTTGCCAACAAAGGTCCGTCTAGTCAAGGCTATGGTTTTTCCTGTGGTCATGTATAGATGTGAGAGTTGGACTGTGAAGAAAGCTGAGCACCTAAGAATTGATGCTTTTGAACTGTGGTGTTGGAGAAGACTCTTGAGAGTCCCTTGGACTGCAAGGAGATCCAACCAGTCCATTTTGAAGGAGATCAGCCCTGGGATTTCTTTCGAAAGAATGACACTAAAGCTGAAACTACAGTACTTTGTCCACCTCATGCTAAGAGTTGACTCATTAGAAAAGCCTCTGATGCTGGGAGGGGTTGGGGGCAGGAGGAGAAGGGGACGACAGAGGATGAGATGGCTGGACGGCGTCACTGACTCGATGGACGTGAGTCTGAGTGAACTCCAGGAGTTGGTGATGGACAGGGAGGCCTGGCGTGCTGCAATTCATGGGGTCGCAAAGAGTCGGACACGACTGAGCGACTGAACTGAACTGAACTGAACTGAATGAATTGTGAACTTGAATGCAACCTACCTCAGCTTTTTCCTTACACAATTGACCTCTTCATACTTTGCTCCTAAATGGCAAGAATTCCTCCATATCTTTTCCACCACCTTTTATGGTTTTTTAGAGCAAAGGACCTCCTTCTAAGGAATATGACCCAATTCACCCAAGGTACTCTTATTAAATCATAGAAAACACAGATCAAAATAAGTGTTTATAATTTATTGGAGCTTTTCTAATGTTTAGCAGATGGAATGGGTGGGTTCCAAGGCAGTTATAGGAGCCTTGGTATCAAATAGCACATTTTCAGGTGTGTAGATCTCCCCACCATACCTAGTGGCAGATTTTAAATCCCACCATCAGTCAAGGGAAGAGCAAGGACACGGAGGGTTGTGTAGGAAGTTCATGGGCCAGTCCTAGAAGCGTCAGACATCACTTCTACCTACATTCTATTGCCCAGAATTCAGTCATATGGTTACAAATTTCACAGGTGCAAAGGAGACTAGGAAATGCAATCCAGCTGTGTGTCTAAGAGGAAGAGGGAACTGGTAAAGTGAATATTTAGCCAGTCCCTGCCACATTCTATATTAAGCTCTCTTTATTGGAATGTCAAGCTATCTAAAGTTGGCTCCAAAAAAGTGCTAATCTCTTATTTGTAGGAGTTTAGGGGACCACTTCTTCAGGCTGGGGAAACAGAGGAAAGTCTGGCACCAAGTTTGAAGATACTGAGCAGCAAGAGAAGACAGAGCCCACAGTGCTGCTGTTGTTCAGCTGCCCACTCGTGTCCAACTATTTGTGACCCCATGGACAGGCCTCCCTGTCCCTCATCATCTTCTGCAGTTTGCCCAAGTTCATGTCCATCGCATCAGTGATGCCATCCAGCCATCTCCTGTTCTGATGCCCTCTTCTCCTTCTGCCCTCAATCTTTCCCAGCATCAGGGAAACTTTTCCAATGAGTCAGCTATTCGCATCAGGTGACCAAAATACTGGAGCTTCAGCTTCAGCTTCAGCATCAGTCCTTCCAATGAATATTCAGGGTTGATTTCCTTTAAGATTGACTGGTTTGATCTCCTTGCTGTCTAAGGGACTTTCAGGAGTCTTGTCCAGCACCATGTTTCGAAAGCATCAATTTCTTCGGCTTTCTGCCTTCTCTACAGTCCAGCTCTCACATCCTTATGTGACCACTTGGAAGACCATGGCCATGACTGTACGGACCTTTGTAGGCAGAGTAATGTCTCTGCTTTTCAACACACTCTCTAGGTTTGTCCACAAACCTAGCTGTGAACAAAATCAGCTCAAAGGAATGAAAAACTGCACCAGAACTTGAAGAAAAAGCATGTGCGACACCAATGACCCTCAAGATTCCAGTGCCTGGAATTCAAACCAGAAAACTGACTGAGTTCTCAGAGGCAAATAGCATCCAATGACAAAAGCTTTGACTTCACTCAAGTCAGCCCTGGGGAAGCAAGACTTCCTACATGTTACAGATTTCACTATTCCATTAGTGGCTTGCTCCCTAGACTTTTACTGTCACCCCAGATAAACTGAAGCTTGAACGAGCAACGTAATCAAAGTGATTTGGACACAAAAGTCTTTCTTCTCTTTATCTCCTACTAGTTTCCTCAACCTTCCTGTTCCTAACAGCTGACCTGAAGGAAGTAAAGGAAAAGTTGGCTGAGGATGTTGTTAACACCTCCAAGGCCAATGAAAGACAAAACGAACTAAAAAATCATACTCCAAAGTACTCATCATGCTTCCCCGAGCTGGCAAGTTCCTTCTTTTTTTGACCATGACCCAGTCGTTCCCCCTGAAATTTCAAGCCAGTTGCCATTTCCACCTCTCTCAACTAGGGGCTTTATTATCGTAAGGTGAGAAAAGTTTCTTTGGCACAAGACTGCCTAGGAGAGAAATCAGAGTGATTTAAGCAATGCCCATGTGTGTTAGAGATGGAAGAGCATCCCTGGCTGCCACATCGGATAGAAAAAAAAATGTAAGCTCAGATGCATTTATTAAGGTAGGCTGGATATCTGTTCAGCCAAGCCCTTTTTTTTTTTTAACTCTCAGATACTATTTTAATGAAAAGCCACTGCAAGTCCTCAGCAAATCACAGCTTTGAAGGAAAATGTCAACCCCTATCAAACCACGAAGAATTGTTGGAGCTGATGGAAATCTAAATTCATCAGTTACTTTCCCCACAGCCCCCTCCATCCACTCCAACCAACCCCTCCTCCTCCAGCTCACCCTAGAGCGCGGGAACAGAGCTGCAAATCAACGCCTGCGGGACATCCCATCAGACAATGGGAAGGTCTAAAGAAAGGTTAAAGCAGAAAGGAAACGAAATTTATAGACTTAGCATTAAAATCTTAAAGGACCTTAGGAACAGCAATGAATCTGATGTTAGGAAAGGCAGGGGCTGTCAGAGGCCACGGCAGGAAGGCCTGACAAGGGCCATAAATCTAAGTTTAGGAGCAGAAAAAAAAAATAGGCGTCTTTTCAGGCTGAGGCAGCATGATGAAAAGATTCCAACCTGGGCTTAAAGGAGAGGCGAGGCCGCAGAGGCATGGTGGGGAAGAAGCAGACTCAGGACTGGAAATAAGGAACGAAAAGAGCAGCAGATTGTGGGGGTGGGAGAGGAGGCGGACTTGGACCTGCAGAGGCTGCAACAAAGACACCAGAAGCACACCTTTGGCTGTGGCGGAGAGCTTTGAAACAGCCCCAGAGAAAGACAGAAGAGAGATAGAATGCAAACTAACTTTGTAAGCAACCAGAATCAGCACGAAAGGCCAGGCAGCTGGGGGCAAAAGAAGGTAGAGGAGGAAGTCAGAAGACTGTGGGGAAGGGGGGACTTCCCTGGTGGTGGAGTGGATAAGAATCTGCCTGCCAGTGCACGCAACATCGATTTGATCCCTAGTCCTGGAAGATTCCATGTGCCTCGGAACAACCAAGCCCATGTGCCACAACTTCCTGAAGCCCACGCGTTCTAGAGACTGTACTCCTCAAGAAGAGAAGCCACGGCAAAGAGAAACCTGCTCACCATAACTAGAGAGTACTCTCGGCTCTCCGCGACTAGAGAAAGCCTGCACACACAACGAAGACCCAGCACAACCAAAAATAAATAAATAAAATTTTTATTTATTAAAAAAAAGATTGTGGAGGGGTCAGAGGATTGTTAGGGAGTCAGAAGATTGTGGAGGGGTCAGAAGATTGTGGGGGGTCAGAAGATTGTTGTGGGGGGTCAGAAGATTGTGGAGGGATCAGAAAATTGTGGTGGTCAGAAGATTGTTGTGGGGGGTCAGAAGATTGTAGAGGGGTCAGAAGATTGTTGGGGGGTCAGAAGATTGTTGGGGGGGTCAGAAGATTGTTGGGGGGTCAGAAGATTGTGGAGGGGTCAGAAGATTGTGGGGGGGGTCAGAAGATTGTGGGGGGGTCAGAAGATTGTGGAGGGGTCAGAAGATTGGGGGGTCAGAAGATTGTTGGGGGGGTCAGAAGATTGTTGGGGGGTTAGAAGATTGGGGGGGTCAGAAGATTGTTGGGGGGTCAGAAGATTGTGGAGGGGGAGCTTGGGAAAGGCAGCAGTGTCCAGTGGTTAGCACAAGCTGGGAAGCCAAGAACTCCCAGGGTTGTCGTTAATTTTCATCCACTCATTCTGTGTATTTTGGGGTTTTGTTTTTTGTTTCTTTCAATTATGCCTCTGGGGTTCAAATATACTATGTTAAGACACTAATTAAAATACATAAAACCATTGCAACTGAAAATAACATGCCATGAATTTTTATGAAAATGCCAAACTCAAGCAGCCTTCCCTCTGGGGCAGGCCTGATTGGAAACATCAAATTGGCACCACTTTGATTGCCAGGGCTCATGCCTGCTTCAGCCATGTCCTAGGGTGAGGCATACTTTTCTCTGCCTCAGTTTCCCTCACAGGAAAAGAAGTTGGCAGATCTGTTTCACAGTGGCAGGAAAGGATTGACTGAATTAATATCTTCACAGTACATTTCAAACCTTTGAGATCAAGTTTTCGCTAAATGTTAAATAAGGGTTTCCCTGGTGGCTAAGTGGTAAAGAACGCACCTGCCAATGCAGGAGATGTAAGAATCGAGTTTGATCCCTGGGTCAGGAAGATAGCTAGAGGAGGGCATAGAAACCCACTTCAGTATTCTTGGCTGGAGAATCCCTTGAACAGAGGAGACTGGCAGGTTGTGGTCCATAGGGTCGAAAAGAGTCGGACACCACTGAAGCGACTTAGCACGCATGCAATGTTAAATAAATAATATCCACTCCCTTATGCAATGTAACTCTTTCAGTGTTTCAAAATATGAAAATCAATATGCCTTTTCCATGTCTTACATTCCTCTCCTCTCCATATACTTTCTACAGTCTGCATTTCCTCTCTCTTTCCGAGTTGCATTCCCCTTCTTATCACACTTCTGTCCACTTTTCTTTCCTCATGTCCATCATCTCTCTCCTTTCTGCTGTCTGACTCTCCTCAATTTCTCACTTTTCCTATTTGCCTTGGAAACTAGAGTGCATCTCCTATGCAATGTCATTTCATAGGTGAGTACATATGGTCATTAATATTCATTAGTTTTCTTAATCTCTAGTAAAAATAGAAAAAAGAATGCTACCTTTCTGTGTGTCAGACTGGTTGATTAGCAGACTGTACTTTTAAAGTATAAAACTCTCCTTCTAGAGACAGCCTAGAGGTCGAAAACTCTGGGAGGTGGATGCTTTCCTTGGGTCAACCAAGGAAAAGGGAAATGGGCAAAGTTGAGAGATGATTTTGGGGGCGAAATGTAAGCCTTTCAGCAGTGAATTAACCTAAATGTTTTTCCCAAAGATGGTGATCATATTTTCACCTCCTAGACTCACTAGCAGTTCAAAGGGATTGCTGCAAAAAGTTAAGAATCTGAGACTCTAGGACCTAATAAAGCCCTGAATTTTTGGTTTTGTGTTGCCTATAAAAGTCAGTGTGGATTAGGAAAAAAACTGGCTGTTATGACTCACACCCCACATGTACTATCTTAAAACCCAGAAAGAAGCCAAAAATGTCTATGTAAAAGGTGAAGGCTGTGTAAAGAGTGAAAAATAAAATAAAAAGATGGAAAAGTAAACACCACCTCAGATGTAAGGAAATTCAGATATTTAGGACCTCCCATAAGAAATAACTTCTTTTTTTCTTAAGTCAATGGATCCATAAATAAATGAACTTAATCTGACTTCTAACTAGCTCATTCATTGAAAAGCTAGTGGACTAGAAGTTTATTTGAAGAACTGGGGTCTTTCAGCAGCTCAATGGCAGGCTTCCTGTTTGACTTTGGCCAAGTTATTCAACTACTTAATATCTAAAGTTACTCATCTGTAACATGAGTAAAACAATATGATAGCCATGTTATTTTTGGCTCTTGGGCTGCTCCCAACCTTGACTGTGTAACTGAATCTCACAGAGGAATTTCATGGAATTAACGAATATCTACAAACGCTGAAGGGCCTCAGGTCAATGTTGACTTCATAGAATTATCATTATGGAGTAGCTGTTAATAGCCCTGGTACCACCTCCTGCTCTCCTACACATTACTCTTTCTGTCTGGTATGTCCCCTCTGTTTAAGAATCCATCTGTCCCCCCCCTCTAGAAGGCTTTCTTTCCATTCCACCATCCATTAGAGCCTCTATCACATCTTTTCTCTAGAATGCATAAGAAATCTCGTTGACCTTGACTTGCCTCGTCTTCCTTCCTCTTTTAACACCTCATAAGCTGGTTTCTGTCCATACCGTATGTGGTTTTCTTTGTGTTAAACTCAGTGGATCCCCCATGTACAAATTTTTCTACAAAGGTGTGTTCTTCTCACCACTTTTCCTGGTGCTGTGAGAATTGATGTCTAGACTTCAGAAGTTCTTCCATGTAATAAATCACCGCCAACCTTTCTGATGACTCCTTGGCAAATTCTTATTTCTCTTGCTGTCCAATGATTATCCCTTCTAATTCTTCCCAGTAAGTGGCTCGTCTAATCATGTAGATTTTCTATCAACCATCTATCTACTCTCCAGCTCCTGTTCTTTATCTCTTTCAGATCTGTATGAATTCTGTTGAAGATACATGTGTTGCTTACCTATGGTCACAATAATAATGCCTAACAAACCATCATAAAACTTAGTGGTCTAGGACTTCCCTGGTGGCACAGTGGGTGAGGATCCACCTGCCAATGCAGCGGACACAGGTTAGATCCCTGGTCCTGGAAGATTCCAGGTGCCTTGGAGCAACTAAGCTTGTGTGCGCCACAACTACCGAGCCAGAGCTCTGGAGCCCACCAGCGGCAACGACCAAGCCTGTGTGCTGCAGCTGCTGATACTCACACACCTAGAGCCTGCGCTCCACAACAGAAGCAAGAAGAAGATGTTGTACACCAACATCTTCTTAAGATGTACACCACAATGAGAAGTCCGTGCACGAGGAAGAGTAGCCCCCGCTCACAGCAAGTAGAGAAAGCCTATGCAAAGCAACAAAGACCCAGTACAGCCAAAAATAAATAAAATTATTTTTTTTTAAACTTAGCAGTCTAAACTACTAGCCAATGTTTATTGCTTGTGAGTATATGAGTTCTCCAGGTGGTTTTGTGATGTGGGCCTGACTTGATCTCAGGTGTGTTCATGCATCTGCCGACTTCCCAATCACTCAACCACTGCAGCCTAGCATAAATATTCTGCTCTCAGATGAAGCCAAGCAAAGAAAAATATCATCTTTTTGCCTGGTCTCTTCAGCAGTACTATCATAATTCCAAGACCCTTAAGGCTCCTTACACTTTAGAAATTTAAAATCATTATTCAGCCTCTTTCAAAATTTCAGCATTATCTGAATTTTTATTTTCTCCTTATCACATCCTGTCTAGGCTCTTGAAATTGTTTAAAAGATTTCTTACAAACCTCCACATTTCCAGGGATCCATCATCTACTTCAAATCATTTTAGATTGGAGACCTATATTCCCCTCCTGTGAGAGTCACTGTGACCTTCTTTGCCTCTTGTAAAAATCTCTGCTCTTGAGCTTCCCTGGTGGCTCAGTGGTAAAGAATCCACCTGCCAAAATAGGAGACATGGGTTCGATCCCTGGTCTGGGAAGATCCCACATGCTACGGATCAACTAAGCCTGCATGCCACAGCTACTGAAACCTGCGTGCCTAGAGCCCACGCTCTGCAATAAGAGAAGCAACCACAGTAAGAAGCCCATACATGGACATTAGAGTGTAACCCTGGCTTGCTACAGCTAGAAACAAGCCCATCCACAGCTACAAAGACCCAGCACAGTCAAAAAGAAAATAAATGTATTTTTTTTAACCTCTGTTGTTGCTCCTGTCCTTCCACAGGTTGGTGTACAGCATCTTAAAAATTAGTAGTAAAGGGAATCAATAGCAGAATGTTCAAAAAATAATCATGCAAACAAAAAGCAACAAAATTACATGACAGAGTAGTTGAGATCCATTTTATCTATTTCTTATTGAGCCAAATCCTAGAACACTCTGAAAATGACATATTTAACATCTTCAATCTGTTCACTAATGTGTATGTCCATCTCTGACTACTTATAATAAACATACATGATTGTTGAAAAACTCATTAATCCAGATCTTGTTGATATGGCTACTGTCAAAATTAATCATCTCTTCTCAAGCAAGATAGTTTTCTCATTATTAAATTCATTAGGACCCCTGAGTTAAAAAAAAAATGTGCCTGGATTTTCAAAAGTATGTTATTATAATAAGACCCAAACTCAGTCCATAATTTCTGGACTTAAAGCCTGTAGTTGAGATATTATGTCCTATTTGGCCTTTAAAAAAAAGGAATCATTTTTAATGAATTTGTTAATTTTTATTTTCAACCCTTTCTTACTCTTCTGCAAAAAATGGCTATGTCTCAACCTTATCTCTTCATAAGCCCATTTCTAGAAGGGAAGAGCTTAGTCTTCCCCACTCTTGTTCTAGCTTCCCCACAGTGCTTGGTGTGTAGTTAGAGATTAATAAGTATTTATTCTTTATAATGATAGTGTGGGGCTCATTTCAAATGGACCACCCCTTTGTCAGTGGGCTTCACAAAAGCAGAAGCTTACAATAGAGGAATGTAGTCTTTTTGAACATCTGGAACAAATGCCAAGATCCCAGTCTAAACACTCTTCCCTGGAGATTCAGATTCATCTTTCTTTTAAGTTTATATGTATATGGTTATAGCTATTGTTCTTGAAAAACCAATGTCTGGTGCTTTTCCTTTGGATTCATTTACACTTGTTGCTGTTGTTCAGTCACTAAGTCATGTCTGACTCCTTGCGACCCCATGGACTGTAGCACCCCAACCTTCCCTGTCTTTCACTATCCCTTGGAGTTTGCACAAACTCATGTCCATTGAGTCAGTGATGCCATCCAACCATCTCATCCTCTGTTGCCCCCTTCTCTTCCAGCCTTCAATCTTTCCCAGCATCAGGGTCTTTTCCAATGAGTCGGCTCTTCACATCAAGTAGCCAAAGTATTGAAGCTTCAGCCTTATGCATACACAGAGTTTAAGGTTACATTTGTAACCTTAAACTAAATTTAAGACCTGAACAGTTGCCCCCTATTCTTGTTTTGAAACTTTGATTCGCTTTATACTTTATATTTCCTCACACTGTATCTTTTAGAGTCTCAGTTTCCAGATTTCAGGACCAACATTGAAGATCCTTAGAGGGAGGACCCTTTATCCCACTGATCTCGTTTAGCATAAGTCTAGCTATTTGCCCTCTTTGTTTTCCACGGCTCAGTCATTATGACCCATCACATGTCATCACAAACACAGCTTTCCTCTATGTACTTTCAAGGACTCTGTGCCCCCTCTTGGGGGACCACTCAATCCTCTTTGGTTTTCTTCAGTTACTAAATCAGGCCATTGATTTCTAGTTTTCCCTCCTGTCGTCAGTATGGAGCCAATCAGACCAGAGAATCCTATTAACCAAGCAAGAGGGTACCACTGGGGTTAGAGAGGGCTAATGTTCTCAGGTCGGTTCCCTTAATATCTCTGCATTTGTAAAGTATTGTTCCTAGTAAGTTGACTTCAAGCCCTATATTTTACAAAGCTCCCTCTGACACAGTTCACCTCAGCCCTCTCCTCTTCTCTTTCCCACAAACTCTTGAGGCCCTAGAAAGTCTTCTTTCAATCTATACAGACAAACAGTTCCACTTATTAGTTTGATTCAATGCCAAGTTACTTTTCTGAAACACTTCCAGTCTGCATTATAAGCCAACACTCCCACGAGAGCTGGCCTGCTTCCTTCCCACACTGATGGTGTGAGAGGGGAAAAGAAAACACCCCACACATCAAAGAACAATCCCACTCAGGTCTGGGATTGGTTGAGAGACAATGCAGGGTGTGGTTCTGAGTCAGCTGTTCATCTCTTCTACCCATCCTTTTTACCCCACAAAATGGAATAAGTCTTGAACAGGAAAATTAAGCAAATCAAACAAAATGAATGAAATGAGCTTGTCTGTCCACATGCTAATCCACATGGTGATGGGGAGCCATTTCAAATCAGATGTGAGCAGTAGCCAAAACTATTAGTAGGTTGGGAAATGGAGTGCATCAAGGGTCAGATTTATAAAACAGTGCTCTTTTTGCCAAACCTCTGAAATTCTAAACAAAAACAACACTCAGATACGTCAAAAAGACCAACCCTAAGCATCTGGTTTCCTTAGCTGGTGCACAGAGCAGGAGAAATGTTGGCAGAACATTTGATTACCATAAAAGAGAGAGCTATGCAGAAACCACATTAGAGTAAACTCAACCAAAACAAAGTCAAATGTTTGAACGGTTTTGAATAAATTATGATGGAGACTTGAAAAAGGGTCTAGCCTGGATTAATGAGAAATGCAAATGAACTGGCTCAGAAGCAAACTGGCTTCCCCTGTGATGTGACCCTTTGCCCCTCAGATTTGGGGGTGAAGTAAATACCTGTCATCTACAGAACTGCTCAGAGGCACACCACATCCACATGACGGGTGGCTTGAGCCAAGCACGTTAACCGTTTCCAGAGAAGTGATAAGTCAGCCTGATGCTGAAGTGTGTCTGCTGAGCCCCCTTAACTGCCAGCTCCACCCCCTATTCCTTTCAATGAGCTACATGGACCAGCTGGTTTTGATGATTTCACCCATGGCAAAGACTGTGAGAAACACACATATTTTGGTAACACACAGCAACATGTATACATTTACACATATATATTTGCACATGCATTTTCTCTGGGTTGTATATATGTCTATTTATTATTTTGGGTTGGCAACAGCATTCAATCAGTCTTTCAGAGTGTCCTCTTATGAGCTGTCAACAAAACCTCCTTAATTTGGGTTCTTGGCAGCTGAATCCAACCACCACTGGAAACCAAATTGCTGGGCTTTGGAAAGTCCAGCCCATCCATCTAGCAGCCTATTTTCTTAGGGACTCTGATGATCCCTGGAGACCCTCCCCTTTAAGCCCCTCTTAGCATTACTGTGCAAAAAGAGATGATTGAGAAACGAATACTATTTTAAGAATATGTGAGTGGTTCTCATCATACTCTCCAGATCCTGTCTAGAGTAGGGTCAAAGACTCAAAGATTTGTGGGTTTGGAGGTTCAACGAATCAGGAAAATATTCCCTAAACTAATGTTAATGAAATGAATAGAGGGGGAAGTAAGAAACGAGGTTGACAAGATGACTGGGAGTCTCGTTATGGTTCTACCTTGCTGTTGGGAGAATAAGCTCTGAGTAACAGCTATGATAGGGAGTTATTTTCATGAGGGCACTGTAAGTGAACAACTCCCTCTCCCGAAAAGCCAGGCTGCCTCGTGCCAGGAGCCAGCACCGCCCCCGCTACTTCTGCTGCCCAGTGCCTGAGGTTGAAAAATGTGAGGCAGCTGGGGGAGATGAGAGCCAGGCATCCTTCTCTTATTTGTTTAACCATGCTGCTGGCCTGGGTGCAATCACAGTTTTTCATTTACATGATCTACTAATTGGAAATCCGTGCCTACCCAGCCTCGGTCCATGCTTAGACGCTCTTGCTGCTGGCCTTGGATATTTCATTCCAAATATACCCTGGGTGCCAAGAATGATTAAAAAAAAAAAAAAAACCCACTTGAGAACAGTGTTGTCAGACCTTAGTGTGCAAAAGAAGCACCTGGTATACTTGATGAAACACATACTCTCAGGCCAGCCCCAAAAGATTCTGATTTAATAAGTCTGAGGTAAGCTCTGCAAATCTGCATGTTCATTTCTAGGGGGAAAAAAGTTGCATTTCTAACAATAAAGTAATGTTAATATTGTTGGTCTGCAGATTATACTTTGAGTAAGGTATAAGTGCCTTTGAGAGAGTTGCTATAAGAAGAGGTCATCATTACTTTCCATTCAATCAAGTCAGTAATAGATGTTAATTGGAAACTAACTTCCCCAGGTAGGAAAGGAATCTGTGGTCCTTCAGGTTGAGATTTTTTTCTTTCCCTCTCACTGCTTATCCTCAAGGCCTGGCTTGAGTCCCTTTGGACCCTCAACCAGATGCTCCAAACTATACTAACATTTCCCTTGCCTGAACTTCTACTGTACTTCAGCATAGTATTGCCTACTTTTGTTCTTAATTTTTCACTAACTGTTCCTTGCATGTGAATTTTGTCATAGATCTAAACTCTAATGCAATTGGAAAAAGGACCTCTCAACACTCACAGAGCAAGGAGAAGACATAATGATCTCCAGAATGAATTTCCAAGATCAAAGCAGAACTAAGTGTGCCTGTGAATGTAAGAACAGGTAACACTGGACAGCTGTGACCATAAAGAAGTCATCAGATCAATTGATCACCATGTCATTTTGGCTGTGGTTCTAAATGGTTTTTTTGTTGTTGTTTGTTTGAAGTATCTGGCACAAGATAAAGAGAGATTCTGCTGTAAGGAACAGTAAATGACTTACCTTTTCTGCTATTTGTTTTCTAGACAGAAATTAGTTTAAACTACACCCAAGATGTTCCCAGGTTGGATGTTGCTGCGTGAAATAGATTAAAAGTAACATGGTAGATTTTGTGGAATGGGCATGTGAGGAGTCCCAAATACCCTTTCCCCAAGGAAATACTATTTAACTACTAAAAATTATAAAAGAACAGCCATTTAAAGTCCCTGAAGATCTTCCTAAGGATGCACATCAAATGGAGACTTAGTTATTTAAGAAAATCTACTAAATCTTCATATAATAGAATATATATATAGTAAGTCCTAGAATAACCACTAGGAAAATAATTTCAGAAATATGGTTAAAAATCATTACAGGAATTAAAAAGTTCAGTAGAAAAGATTCATTTAATACAAAAGATGGTAGCAAAGGAGAAACAAGGGAACAAAAATATATGAGACCTAAAGAAAGAAAAAAGCAAATGGCATAAATCCAAACATATCAATAGAAATACTAAATATGAATAGACAATACAATCTGATCAAAAGGCAGAGAGAGTGATAAGGAACAAGAATCAACTATATAGTGTCCACAGAAAATATACGTTAGATTCAAAGATAAAAATATGTTGAAAATAAAATAATGGAAATACAGTAGATACATGCAAGCAGCAATGAAAGAACTGGAGTGGCTATACTAGTATCAGACAAAATAGACATTAGAACAAATAATGTTGCTAGATTATAAGACTAAAGTTACACTTTATAATAGGTATATTTTATAACATAAAAGGGTAAAATTTATATGATGATTATCAATTCATCAGCAAGATATGGTAATTATAAACCTATATGTACCTAACAACAATGCCTTAAAATACAGAAGCAAAAGTTAACAGAATTGGAGGGAGAAAGATCACTCAACAATAATAAATGGAATCATCAACACCCCAATTTCAGTAATAGATATAAAAACTAGAGAGAAGACTGACAGGATATACAAGACTTGAGCAACACTGTAAACCAGTGTTTACAGTGGACTAAACACATCTAAATAACACTGCAACCAATCGCAGAACACGTATTCTCTAGTACACGGGGAATAGTCTTCAGGATAGAATGTATGTTGGCCCATAAATCAAATTTTAATAAATTTAAGGAGATTACAATGATACAAATTGCTTTCCCAACAAAATGGGATTAAATTAGAAACCAATAATATAACTAAATTTGGGAATATTTATGAATATGTGCAAATTAAATATATACTGCTAAATATCAATTAGTCAAAAAAGAAATCATGAGAAATATGGAAATACTTTCAAAGGAGTGAAAATGAAAACACAACATTCCAAAACTTATGGGATGCAGCTAAAGCAGTGCTTAGAGATAAATTTATAACTGTAAATGCCAACATTATAAAAGAAGAAAAAGCTCAAATCAATAGCCTGGATTTCTATCTCTAGAACCTGGAAAAAAAGAGAAAACTAAACCTAACGTAAGAAGTAAGGGTATGATAAAGAATAGAAAAATTGATAGAATTTTGGCTAAAATTCATATGAACTCAGAGTAGCCAAAGTGAAAAGTGAAAGTTAAGTCATTCAGTTGTGTCCAACTCTTCGTGACCCCATGGACTGTAGCCCACCAGGCTCCTCCATCCATGGGATTCTCCAAGCAAGAATTCTGGAGTGGGTTGCCATTTCCTTCTCCAAAGCAACCTTAAAAACAAAGAACAAAGTTGGAGGACTCAACTCTTACCAATTTCACACTTATCATAAAGCTACAGTAATCATGGACATGAGTTGGAGCAAACTCCAGGAAGTAGTGAAGAACAGGGAAGCCTGGCGTGCTGCAGTCCATGAGGTTGCAAAGAGTCGGACACGACTGAGTGACTGACAAAGAACAATCAGGACTATGATATTGGCATAAGAATAGACATCCAGACCAACAGAATAGATTTGAGAATTGATAAACAAACCTTCTATTTATAGTCAGCTGATTTTCAAAGGGGTACTAAGACATGAAAAGAAGATAGAAACGTTCTTTCAACAAATGTTGCTGGGACAACTGGATATCCATATGAAAACAAATGAACTTGACTCCCTTCTTTACATCATGTGCTTGCCAAGTTGCTTCAGTGGTAGCTTAACTCTTTGCGACCCTTGGGACTATAGCCTGCCAGGCTCCTCTGTCCATAGGATTCTCCAAGCAATAATACTGGAGTGGGTTTCCATGCCCTCCTCTGGGGAATCTTCCCAACCCAGGATCAAAACCATGTCTCTGATGTCTCCTGCATTGGTAAGCAGTTTCTTTACCATTAGTGCCACCTGGGAAACTCTCTTTGCATCATACATAATAAGAAACTCAAAATAGATCATAAACCTAAATATAAGAACTAAAACTATAAAACTATTGGAAAAAATAGGAATAAATCCTCATGAACTTAGATTAGGCAGTGGTTTCTTAGCTATCATACCAAAAGCACAGCAGCAAAAGGAAAACATAAAATAGATTTAAAAAATCAAAGCTAAAAAATTCATACCACAAATAATTCTATCAAGAAAGTGAAAAGAAAAATCAACAGAATGGTTGAAATACAGTTAAAGAATACGTCTGGTAAAGGACTTGTCCTTAAAAATTAAAAAAAAAAGGCACACTTACAAATCAATCAGATCAGATCAGTCGCTCAGTCCTGTCCAACTCTTTGCGACCCCATGAATCCCAGCACGCCAGGCCTCCCTGTCCATCACCAACTCCCGGAGTTCACCCAGACTCATGTCCATTGAGTCAGTGATGCCATCCAGCCATCTCATCCTCTGTCGTCCCCTTCTCCTCTTGCCCCCAATCCCTCCCAGCATCAGAGTCTTTTCCAATGAGTCAACTCTTCACATGAGGTGGACAAAGTACTGGAGTTTCAGCTTTAGCATCATTCCTTCCAAAGAAATCCCAGGACTGATCTCCTTCAGAATGGACTGGTTGGATCTCCTTGCAGTCCAAGGGACTCTCAAGAGTCTTCTCCAACACCACAGTTCAAAAGCATCAATTCTTTGGTGCTCAGCCTTCTTCACAGTCCAACTCTCACATCCATACATGACCACAGGAAAAACCATAGCCTTGACTAGACGGACCTTTGTTGGCAAAGTAATGTCTCTGCTTTTGAACATGCTATCTAGGTTGGTCATAACTTTCCTTCCAAGGAGTAAGCGTCTCTTAATTTCATGGCTGCAGTCACCATCTGCAGTGATTTTGGAGCCCAGAAAAATAAAGTCTGACACTGTTTCCACTGTTTCCCCATCTATTTCCCATGAAGTGATGGGACCGGATGCCATGATCTTCATTTTCTGAATCTTGAGGTTTAAGCCAACTTTTTCACTCTCCACTTTCACTTTCATCAAGAGGCTTTTTACAAATCAATAAAAAGCCCAATTTTTAAAATAGGCAAAAAAATCTCAAGAGACAGTTCTCCAAAGAAGATAGATAGATTATGTAATATGTATACTAATGGTTAACACAAACATGAAAATCAAAGGTCATCCATTTTCAGTATAGCTGCTGCTGCTGCTGCTAAGTCGCTTCAGTCATGGCCGACTCTGTGCAACCCCACAGATGGCAGCCCACCAGGCTCCGCTGTCCCTGGGATTCTCCAGGCAAGAACACTGGAGTGGGTTGCCATTGCCTTCTCCGTTCAGTATAGCAGCATGTATCAACATGGAGCTATTGTATAGCACATGGAACTCTGCTCTATGTCAAGTGGCAGCCTGGATGGGAGAGGGGAGTTTGGGGGAGAATGGATACATATATATGTATGGCTGGATCCCTTTGCTGTATACCCAGAACTATCAAAATATTGTTTGTTAATTGGCTATACCCCAAGACAAAATAAAAATATTTTAAAAACATAAAAACACTTTCCATAATGACTACAATCAAAAAGACCAACAACAATAAGTGTCAGTGAGAATGTCAAGAAATGGAACCTTCAGTGTACTGTTGGTGGGAATGTAAAATGATGCAGCCACTTCGGAAAAGAAGTGTGACAACTTTTCAGAAAGTTACTAAACAGAGAGAGTTGCCATGTAGCCCAGAAATCTCCTATCTACAATCCCAGCTCTATACCCAAGAGAATGTATACCTTCTAGCATGGCTGGATTCAAGTGTTCCCACCACGACATCAGGAATTTCAATAGAAGGATATATGAAAGTGAAAGATAGAGATATAAAATTGGATTTATCCCAGTTCTGCTTTTCTCTGTGCCGATCTTGCTCTCTGCCTCATCTAGATGACTACCAGCCACTTTTAGTCTTACAGTCTACACTTCACCCACTCCGGTGGAAAGAGTCTCTTTCTCAATACTTACAGACAAGGCTCCCAGACTGCTTCTCAATGGCCTACTTGGGACACTTGCCCATCACTTAGTCGATCACAGTGGCATGGAGACCAGACTCTGGTTAATCTGACCTGTCATGCTCCTCTCTAGGTGGGCAATGGGGAAACAGCTGAAACATGGACTGACATATACTGTGGTCTCCCTAAGGAATTGTAAGATGCTCATAACAAAGAGGGTATGGGTGGTGAGACCCACTACAGTGGTAGAAAGTATAATTTAGAAACAGGTTGTTAAACACACTGAGCTTAGGAAAGAAAAGATTTATTATGATTCCTAGAAATGATTTTAAAACCTATCTGAAAAGAAAAAGAATGTGCTGATGTTTGAACAATTAACTTCAATTTAAGTATCCCACTACACAGATGGTGTCTCTTGAAAAAAAATTTTAAATGATAGCAAACTTTTGAATCCCTTTATGGTTTCAGCAAATCTTCAGGATTAGGTGGCTGAACTTGGTACAATTTTGACATACAGTATCTATTGCAAACTTTCCATTTCATTACACCATACACATAAGCTTGACTTCAATGGCAGAATGGGACAGTTAGAGCAGTTCAATCTCTGCCCTAAATAGAATAGGGGATTGGGGTAATGTGAAAGGCTACAAATACAAGAGCGCTTAAGGATATTGTGTTACGGTTTCCAGGTGTAAACCACAGAGCAAAGCAGGCTCATGTCTTTGCCCGCTTCACACTGAAATGTTGCAGTTTGGGACCCGTCCCAGAGTCATTTTCAGGGTGGCTGGATTTCAGTCTGGCTTCTGTGATCTTAACATCTGTAATCTTTGTCATCTTGATATAAGATTTCCAGGAAAGTTTTTTTAATTAATAGTTTATCAAAAACAGAACATAGGTCCTTAAATAGCCTACTACTGATCAACTGTTTGGGGCTTTTCCATAGCTTAGCATTTTACACATATAATTTTTCTTTGCAAATAAAGGTCAGATTCTGTCTTATATTTTTGTAGCTTCCCTAGCAACTCTGCAGAGAAGATTTAAAAAATACCAGTTTGATTATTGAAAATGTCACCTTGCTTGGAAATAATATTACTGTCACTGACTATTAAGAATAGTAATAACAGCACTTCTTTTCTAAAGTTTTAAAAAATGTATTTATTTTTGGCTGCACTGGGTCTTCGTTACTGCAGGTGGGCTTCCTCTAGTTGCAGCAAGCAGGAGGTTCTCTAGTTATAGCACATGGACCTCTCATTGTGGTGGCTTCTCTTGTTGCAGAGCATGGGCTCCAGAGGCCTGGGCTTCAGCAGTTGCAGCTCATGGGTTTAGTTGCCCCACCGTATACAGAATCTTCCCAGACCAGGGATCTAACCTGTGTCCCCTGCATTGGCAGGGGGACGCTTTACCACTGGACTACCAGGGAAGTCCAACACTTATTTTATTAAATACGATGCATTTATTAGCACTTACATGAACTCATTTAATTTTCACTTAAAAGACTTTAAGAAGATGGTACCGTGTCAACAATGCAGAGTCTCAGAGAGGTGAAGTAACTTATTCAACATCACACAACTGGTCAGGCTTGAAGTCAAAACCTAAACTCATACCCTGGTCAGTGCTTTTAACTACCTTGCTGACAGTTTGAGGGTAGCCTCTAAGTTACTCTGTTTATCAGGGCCCTGCTGACTGCATCATGAGGTCTCATTACTGCAATGACTAGAAAAGCACGCATGTGAAACAGCACACACATGCACGCACACACACACACACCCCACACACACACACCCACACACACACACCAGGTATGCCCATAACTGTCACACATGCTTCTTTCCTGGCCAACCTTACCCCTCTCACCTCTTCACTTCCTCAGAAAGGCAGCCAACGGTGTCAGACATGGAGTCAGAATTCTGTGCCATTCATTTCCCAGGGGGCCACTGGAAATCATGCCAACATCTGACCTTCCATGCTTGTGAAATCCCCTGCCTCCCTCACAGCATTCTGTGAGGATCCAATAAGCTTCTGTTGGGGCAAGCACTTTGGATGTACAGCTGCAGAACTTTACCTGAGGAAGATGTGGCCTTCTTTGCCTTTCTCAGGCTGACTACAGAAACCAGGCCCTGCACCCTTGCTCATGCCCTCAGGAGCCCTTGATACCCTGAGGACTAGCCACTTCATTCATTCATTCATTTGCTCCCCCCATCCCTGAAGGAAAGAATGTAAAAGTGTAAAAAAAAAAATACACAAAAACCTCCAGAGCTAGGTCCCCATACTCCCCTCTGCACCAGCCTATAGGGGCATATCCAGGCTCTCTCTCTCTCTCTGTTCCTTGGCAGGCATTCTAGATCTAAACATTCAAACTGTCACCAGGACTCTGTGGTAGTCAGCTTTCTGAAAGGAATATCGTCCCCTGTACCAAGCTGGTGTGAGGAACTGACAGAGATCTCCAGACCTTTGAGGTCATGGAAATAACACCAGACACAGAGCAATCCCTGTTGAAAGAGAAAGTTCCACAGTTCCCAGGGCTGGATTCAAAGAAGGTTTCAGCGCTCAGGAGGAGAACCACAGACCTGGCAGGCAAGAATTCATCGTGAAGAGATGAAAGACAAGGCATGGGAACTCAGAGAGGCTGTGACTTAGAAGTGAGAGGATTTCCCTCCCAAGGCCTCTCAACACCCCTTAAGACTCCTTCAGCACATTTCGGGGTATCCGCAGGAAAGAGAAGCTGGCATTTTGTTTGGTCAGTTTCTTAGCCCTTCAGCTTCGTAAGCTGCTCAGGTAGCAAGAACTGAGGACAAATGACCAGACAGAGAGTGCCAGTTTCCAGAAGAAATAAAGATGGATCTAGTTCTGCCTGTGGGCCCAGCAATGAGACCGTGGAGTGTAGAGACTGGGCTGCAGGCTTCCTGACACCACAGAGGCATGGGCCAAACTGGAGAGCCATCAGGGGAACATGGCCCCGGGCCACCAGCTGGAGGGATGTATGAAAAACATGGTCAAGCTTGCAAAGTTCAGAAACTGCTCAGCCCCCAGCAGAAGGTTTGGGGGCTTTTAGGGTTTCCACTCCTCTGTGCCAAGCCCAAGATCAACAGGTTATACCAATACCTCCTGAAAGAAGACAAGCAACCACTGTGCTGGCAATCATGAGGAAAAGCCTCCCCTCCCATCCCACCTCTCACCCTCTAGGGAAAAGCATGGGTAAGGGAAGGTGTGCCAGAAGGCAGACCAGGAACTGGGGCCAAGAACACAACCAGTGCCTGGAGGAAGGCAAAGAGCTTTGGCTGGAATCTTAGATTGAAGTCAAAATTGCAAAATGCATGAGCGTGAATTCCAATAACCAGAAAGAGACTGTTCTAATATGCAGAAGTGGTTGAAAAATTATGGAATCCAACTCAGAAGTTGCTAAGGGAACCAGCTGCTCCAGCAAGAAGGGAGGGATCATGGTCGACAGAGCACAGCTGGTAGGAGTTATTGGAAGAACAAAGCTGTTTCATGTTTATTCACCAATAAGTGAGACCTCTCTAAGCCCTGATGCCCCAATGGTATGTCTAAAGCAAATCCATCTTTGCCCATTGGGGCCAAGGGTCAAGGCTGTGAAGGTAATGATTAGGGGAAGAGAGTCTTGAGTCAAATCTTCTCCCATTGGGACCAAGGGTCAAGGCAGTGAGGGTAATGATTAGGGGTACGGAGTCTTGAGTCAGCGAGAACTGGTGTGACACCTGGCTCCACCACTTGCTAAATGTGTAATCTTGGACAAGCTAGACTACTTTATGCCTCAGTTTCCTAGTTCATAAATGGAGATGTTATATAGAGTTCTTATGAAAATTAACCAAGAAAACACATGTGAAGCGTTTAGACCAGTGCCTGGTAGACGGCGAGTCCTTAAATGCTAATTATTGTCCTTATTACTGATCTCTGCTCAGAAACCCATAGTATGTTCCGATGCCACCATCTTTGTCCTAATGTAGCACTCAAAAAGCACTCCTGCTCTTTGTTCTCTTGGCTTTCTTGCCACCATCCTCTCTGACCTCTCCCCTTTAATCTCCTTGTCAGCAATTTGCCATTTACCAACATCTTTGGGCTCGGTCCTGGCCCTTTCCCCTTCCTCCCTCACAGTCTGCATTTGTTCTCACCACTTTTAATACCATCTACAGGTCCACAGCCCCTAAAACAGAGCTCAAACCCAGGTCATTTCCCTGAGCCTTGGGCTTCCAGACCCACTGCTGACTTGACAGCTACCCGGAATTTTGCATGGGCACTTCAAAAACCTGAGATGTCCAGAATTTCCCTGGAGCTCTGGTGGTTAAGACTTCCCCTTCCAATGCAGAGACTGTGAGTTGAATTTCTGGTTGGGGAGCTAAGATCCCACATTCCTTGTGGCCAAAAAACATAAAACAGAAGCAAATCGTTAACAGGTTCAATAAAGACTTTTAAAATGGTCTACTTCAGAAAAAAAAAATCTTAAAAAAAAACGGCTAAGATGCCCATGGGAGCTCTGGGTCTGCCCTCCCCAACAGCTCCCTACACCTGGTCTTCTCCATCAGCCCAGCTACTTGCTCAAACCAGAAACTTGAGAGTAAACCTCTGAACCTCTCTTTCCATCACCCTCCACCCCCAATCCATCACCAGGTACTCTCCGTTCTACATCCCAAACCTATCCTTAGTCCATTCTTGTCTCTCCACGTCCACTCCCACCAAGCGCTTTGCTCTCATAAAGGCAACAGCAATCGATCTCTAACTGGTCTCCTTGCTTTCACTCTCTTTTTACTTTATTTTATGGTAAAAATACTTATGACAGAAAAGTTACCATGTTAACCACTGTAAGGTGTGCAATTTAGTGACATTTCTTTCATTCACAATGTAACCATCATCACTATCTGTTCCAGAATGCTTTCATCACTCCAAAAGGAAACCTCATGTCCATTAAGCAGTCATTCCGTCTTCCCCACTCCCAACCCCTGCTGCTGCTGCTGCTGCGTCGCTTTAGTCGTGTCCGACTCTGTGCGACCCCATAGACGGCAGCCCACCAGGCTTCCCGTCCCTGGGATTCTCCAGGCAAGAACACTGGAGTGGGTTGCCATTTCCTTCTCCAATGCATAAAAGTGAAAAGTGAAAGTGAAGTCGCTCAGTCGTGTCCGACTCCCAGCGACCGCATGGACTGCAGCCTACCAGACTCCTCCGTCCATGGGATTCTCTAGGCAAAAGTACTGGAGTGGGGTGCCAGTGCCTTCTCCGCTCCCAACCCCAGGCAACCACGAATCCACTTTCTGTCTCCAGCCATTCTGGACGTCTCACATCAACGGGGTCCGACAGTGCGTGACCTTGGTGTCTAGCGCCTTTGTTTAGCATCACGTTTCCAAGGTTCCTCCATGTTGCAACATGTATCAATATTTCACTCCTTTTTATTCCTTGTTTTCTTTCCCTCTTGCCCTCTATTTATTTTTGCAAAGATGCCAAAGTAATCTCATAAAAGTATATTATTCTTTTGTTTAAAACTTTGCATTGGCCATCCATTGTACTTGAAAGCACAAATTTCCTGACTCTCGAGGGCCTTTGCATATCCCTTTGTTACCATCTTCCTCAGCTCCCTTTTTCCTGGGCACTGATCTTTCTCAGCTCTTTTGAAGCTTTTCCCTAGGCCTATACTTCCGCTACCTGAAATACTCTTTCCTCCCCTTTTTATCTTCCTCAGAAAGCTTCCCTGACCCTTTAATCTAAGTGATTTTGCCCCACTCTTCTCAGAGTATCCTATCTTGTTGTATAGCACACACCACAATTTGTCATTAAGCAGCACCGTTTAATAGTCACCCACCTAATATTCTGTTTAGTATTCGCCTCCCCTACCAGACTGTAAGCTCCATGAAGTCAGGAATCAAATCTCTCTTCTTTACCAGTGTTACCTCACAGTCTCTTCTTTAGCAGAGTTATCTACTACAGTCTACAACTACCACATAGTAACTGCTCAAAAACTATTGGTGACTGAGTGAATGAGCAGAAGGAATGAGAAACAGTAACTCAGCCACTTCTGCTATTAGAAAGCCTAATCGAACCTTGTTCAGAGGGGCCTCAGCACTCATTTACCCTTATCGTCACCACTATCATCAACAGCAACCTCCTGCCGACCTAATGATGGCTGCACTATGGCAGTCTCCAGGAAAAAACACACTTTCTGGGTAATTCCACATGTCCTCCTACAATTTTCACTCCAGGCAGCTAGAAACTAGAAGCCAATAGCCAGCCCATGAAGAGTGACTGCCGGGGAACAGAGAGAGACTGTGGGGTGATTTCCTGGCTTCTCTCCTTTCTTGGCCAAGTCACTCCTAGAGATGTGGTCCTCAAAGTTTCCTGCTCGAAGTGTTCTTCTGTGAGATAAGACACTTCCCTCACAGCTCCTGATTACCCTCCTAAAAGAAACAAAGAATTCAGGAGAATAGTCTTGCTTTAACTGAACTACCAAATGAGGCTCTTCATGAAGTAATCACTAATTCACACCAGCAACAAAAGCTTAACTTTAAAAATCACTCTGCAGGAGACCAGCCCAGCAGACCACCAGGGAACCTGGACCACACTTCAAGAACATCTCTCTAAAAGAATGTGGGAATTTCCTGCTAACCTCCCTGACTCTATTAATGTGGTCCCAGATGAAACCCAACCCAGTTAAGCTAGAATCATTTTTAACGAAGAGCAGAGTCAGCCCTGGTCTGGGCAGCTCACCACTTTTTACTGTCACCCGAGCATCCCTGTCTTTGGTGCCTCTGTCAGCTGGCATCATCTTCCTCTTCTTTTGATGTGGTTCCCCATCTGCACATGTCCTGGCTGAGCACATCTGGAGCTAAGGAACTAGGTCTATTAGTTCTAGTTCTCCAGGGCTTAAAAACAATCAGTGGCCACAGTGGGCTTTAAAAACAATAAAAGACCACAAATAAAGCTTTTAGCATTCTTCACCCGGCTCACCCCTGTAAAGGAGCCCCAAGTCCCATAGCACACTGGGTAGTATGTTAAGCTAGTCCATCAGTAACTATTTGCTGAGCCTTAGCAAGTGCCAAGCACTGAGTTGGGGAACAAAGATACTATGGTGAATAAGACAGATACAGTCTTTGTCCTGATGGAGTTTACAGCCTAGCTGGGAATAAATAGGTATACCACTATTCAACTTAGTAATTGCTAAGATAAGAGAGATAAAAGATCCTTGGGAGCTCATAGAAGGGAACACTCATCAAGACCTGGGTAATGAAGTCAGAGAAGGCTGTCTGGGATAAGTGACATCTAAGCAAAAGAAAGAAGGATAAGTAGGAATAACAAATGAAGTGGATAAGGTAGCATAAAAAATGTACAAGATAGAGGAAACACACGTACAAGTGGTCAACAGTAAAAGAATTTAAGAAACTAAAATGAAGCTTAAGTTGGACGGTGGGAAGAAGAGTTAGGAGAAAGGATGCTGGAAATATAAGATGCAAACGGCTCTTGCAGGGTCTTGTAAATTATTTCAAAGAGCTAGACTTTTATTCTTAGGGTGTTGAGGAGCCAGAACAGGATTTGAAGCAGGGGAGGGGAAGTTTTGCATTTTCCAAAGGTCTCTTTGACTTCAATGTGACCAATGTGCAGAGGAGAATAATGACGGTGATACCGTTGCCAAAGCCAAGTGAGTGATAATCAATCATTGCCTCTGCTAGGATAATGAATGATAGCGGGTATGGGGGAAAGTGGATAGTTATTTCAGATCAAGGGGACTTGGTAATAGGATGGATGGAAGGCGTTGGAAGAAAGATGACACTCTGGCTCAAGCAAATAAGTGAGTGATCTTGTAATTCATGGCATAGAGAATTCCAGAAGAGGAGCAGGTTTGGAAGGAAGATAAGTTCAGTTTTGGACATATAGGTCTGTAGGTGTTAGAACATTCATGTATGGTTGTCATCCAGGTAGTTGGATTCAGGGCTCAAGAGAGAAATCATCTGGCTCTCTAACCACTTATGGGAGTCAGGGTAGTGAATGTGCTTTTTGCAGCCATGTGTGTGCATGCCGCCACTTCATTTGTGTCCAACTCTGCGACCCCATAGACTCTAGCCCACCAGGCTCCGCTATTCATGGGATTCTCCAGGCATGAATACTGGAGTGGGCTGCTGTGCCATAGTAGTTAACAAATCCACTCAGGAAAACTAATTCCTAACTAAGAACTAAACAGAAGCTACAGTGAAACAGAACCTAAAGGGTAAGTGGGATGAACAGGTGAAGTAGAGGGTTGGGAAGCAAAAGTGTGCCAGACAAAGGGAGCAGTCCATGCAAGGGACGAGAACTGAGAGAATCTGGGGACTAAAATTGGTTTAGTATGGTAAGAAGATAAGAGGGCCCCTAGGACAGAACTCCTAGGAACACCAGTGTTTAAAGAGTGGGCAGAAGAAAAGTCTGAAAAGGAGACTAAAGACTAAGAAATAGGAGAAAAACATAAAAGTCAGGGAAATCAATAATTCAAGAGATCAGTCAACAGGGTCGACTGGTGCCAGGAGGCTGCATCCCCAGTGTCTGGAACAGTATTCCATAAATAGTTGTTACATGAAAAAAAGTCCATTGAATTTAGCAACAGAACTCACTGGTGACCTAGAAAAATGACTTTCACTAGGGTGGGAACCAGGTGTGATGGGATGAGGAGTGAATACGGTAGGGAAGTGAGTCTGAACAACCTCTCCAAGACTCTGAGCTAAAGTCCCAAGACCTCACCGTACCTGAGAGTCCCTGCCCACCCTCTGACTTCAAACACAATCTGACCCGGTGCCAGCACCATCTTGCTCAGTAGGGCTCAACCAGATAGATGGTCTCTCTTTCAGGTCCCCTTTCAAACTCAGGGTTCTCACCCCCACTTTTCCCTCTGCTGGGGTTCACTCTTCCCTCCGCTGGGGTTCACTCTTCCCTCCTCCCCATCACAACCAACTTCTGCTCATCCTTCAAGGCTCAGCTGTCCTCAGTGAAGGCTTCCTAACTCCCTACCTGCTCCCCCAATTCCCCATGAGACTAAGTTCCATCATACACCATCCTATTGCACACTGAGCTTCTCCTTTGTATCACTGAACCTGAGTGCAATGAATTCTTTGTGTAGATATTTAAGGTATATCTCCCCAACCAGATCATAAGCTCCCCAACTAAGCTAGAAACACCCTAAGGGCAGGGACTGAAACCCCAAGCCTGAAACAGTGACTGATACATAGTAGGCACTCAATAAATATAAATTGAATGAATAAATTAGTAAATGCATAAGTAAAGGGGTAAAATAGTAATTTGAAGGAGCTGAGAGACCAAGGGAAGCCTTTTTAATCAGAGAGAATAAGGTTTGATAAAAATGCTCATGTGAAGGGGCCGGTGGAGAAGAAGAGGAGATAATCAAGAAAGTGAACTACCTGGAGAGGCAGAGAGGAGACGACAGGTGGAGCAGGTGGAGGGATGGTCCTTAAATGGGAGGAGAGCCACCTTTTTTACTGAAACAGGAAAGGAAGGAGTATGGATGAGAAAACAGTCTTAGTGATAGGAAGTTGAGGAGGTTATCTATCTATGGGCTTGTTCTTTCTAAGAAATCAAAGTTTAAACTTTGTTTTCCCTTGATCCTAAGCAATCACATGCTTATTTGAACAGTCCTTCCAAACTTTCCTTAGAGTTAGACAAAAGTTAAGAGAGCCACATAAACAAAGAGGTGGAAGAAGAGGATGGATTTGAGGTATTTCTGGAGATCAAAACTCTACACTCTTCGGAAGGACTGATGCTGAAGCTGAAGCTACTATACTTTGGCCACCTGATGCAAATAGCTGACTCATTGGAAAAGATCCTGATGCTGGGAAAGATCTAAGGTGGAAGGAGAAGAGGGCGACAGAGGATGAAATGGTTGGATGGCATCACCAACTCAACGGACATAAATTTGAAGAAACTCCAGGAGATGGTGGAGGGACAGGGAAGACTGATGTGCTGCAGTCCATCGGGTCGCAAAAAGTCGGACATGACTAAGTGACTAAGAACACAGCCCAGAAAAACAAACATGTTATTTACTATATGGATGTAAATATCAAAAGAACTCACAGAAAGAATTGAAATTAGTTGCCTTTGGGGGAAAGATAAAAGGGACAGAGGCAGCTCCTTGCAGCAACAACCAGTCTTATGGTACCATTTATGGTACCATTTGACTCTTTAAATTATGTGTCTATATAACCTTGGCAAAAACTAAATTAAAAAGATTAATATATACTTTTTCCCTATTATCTTCACATCTAATCAGATAGCTCCAGTTGTTCAGTCACCAAGTCATGTCCGACTCTTTTCAACCTCATGGACTGTAGCCCACCAGGCTGTCTGTCCATGGGATTTTCCAGGCAAGAATACTGGGGTGGGTTGCCATGCTCTCCTCCAGGGGATCTTCCCAACCCAGGTATAGAACCCAGGTGTCCCACATTGCAGGTGGATTCTTTACCGTCTGAGCCACCAGGGAAGCCCAAGAATACTGGAGCGGGTAGCCTCTCCCTTCTCCAGGGGATCTATCCAACCCAGTGTGTTTTTCTAATTCCTGATTATCCTTCCCACTATGGAAGATGAGAACTTAGTTCTTTTTTTGCCAGATGCCTTCATCCCTACCACACACAACACTTCTCCAGCTCCCAAATTCTCCAAGACTCACATCAGTTTTTGTATGGATTAATATTCTGTGTTTATATCTATGACTAAGTAAATGCAATTTACAGATGAGCCATGGACTATCTTGTGATTACTTTCCCTTCCCTGCACACACTTCTTATTCTGTCTAAAGTTAATAGTTGTCTTATTTTCTTCCTTGTTATTAATGTTGCTGTCATTAATTCAGCTCCAAGCTCTCCTTCATATATATAGACACAGTAAAGAGACTCTCAGTGTCACCTTATTGAATAAATCTCCCCTGGGTCCTTCTAATTTGGTCCAGGTTGCCCTCAACAAGTCAACCCTGGGTACCTTACTGTCACCATGGTCCCAGTGGGTCCCTTCTCCTCTCTCCTTTGTTGAATCTTCTGTTTCCTGTCTCCCATGTCTTCCTGATTCCTGGTTTACACCCTCAGTTTTGTGGAGCATATCCTCCAGTAGCACCCTGAGAAAAGGTGCATAGGAAGTAAAATGATTGAGGCTCCACCCAACTTAAAATGTCATCCACCAGTGTGGAAAAAAATATATACACATAATCATTTCAGTAGATGCAGTCACTTATAAAATTCAATATAAATTCATGATTTAAAAGAAACCCTTGCTGAATAATGATTCACAATAGGCAAAAGGTGAAAACCACACAGGAGTCCACCAACAGATGCATGGATTAACCAAAGGTATGTTCACATTCAATGGAATATTATTCCTCTGTAAAAGGAATGAAATTCTGGTATATACTGCAACATGGACAAATCTTGAAAACATTATATAAGTGAAAGGATCTACGTACAAAAGATCAAATATTATGTGATCCCACTTGTACGAAATATCTAGAATAACAAATATATAGAGACAAAGTAGACTAGAAGGAACCAGGGCCTGGGGGGAAAGGGGATGGGGTGTTATTGCTTAATGATTACAGTTTCTTTTGGGGATGATGAAAAAATTTTGGAAAAACATAGTTGTAATGATTATACAACAGTGTGAACAGAATTAATGTAACTGAATCATATCCTTAAAATAGTTAAAATGGCAAATTTTATGTTATATATACTTTACTGTTAAAATTTTTATAAAAACTGCTTAGCAAATTAGGAATAAAGAAAAATTCCTTAGTCTGCTGAGAGTAACTATAAAATAATAACTTTGAAAAATCATCCTAAGTGGGAAAACATTAGAATAATTCATTGTAAAATAAGAAATGAGACAATCTAGTCCAGAGTCTTACTATTTCTTTTCAGCATGATATTAAAGGTTCAGCTAGCACAATAAGAGAAGAAAATGAAAGAGGGAATGGAAAGGAAAGGAATAGAACTGTCATTATTTTCAGATGATATAACTGTTTGCACAAAAAAGCAAATAGATCTATGAGCAAATTATTAGAAACAATAAGCAAGTTTAGTAAAAGTCAATTGCATTTCTATACTCTTTGAATAAATAGAAAATGTAATTAAAGAAAGGCAAAATTCACAATAGTTTCAAAGGGCACCAAGAACCTAGAAATAAACCTAAAAATATGTGTAATTCTATAAAGAGAAATATAAAACTTTATTATGAGTAGCCTGTAATATAACCCAATAAAATAAAGGAGATATCACATCGTGAATAGGAAGGCAATAGTATAATGCTGTCCATCTCCCCAGTTTGATAAGGTTCCAAAGAAAATTTTAACATGTATTTCTATAGAACTTGATAAGATGATTATAAAATTTAAATAAAAGAGAAAAGGGTGGGGGGAACCCTTTTTTTATAAAACTTTTATAAAAAAGATTAGCACAGAGGGAAGAATTGCCCCACTAGATATCACACTTTTGGGGTGGCGGCCGGGAGGAGCTACCTCATGTCCAAGGAGCGGTGGCTGTGCGGGCGCAGGAGGGCCTAGAGGAGCTATTCCACATTCCAGGTTAGGAGGGGCGGCGGTGAGGAGATACCCCTCGTCCAAGGTAAGGAGCAGCGGCTGCACTTTGCTGGAGAGCCGTGAAGAGATCCCCCATGTCCAAGGTAACAGAAACCCAAGTAAGATGGTAGGTGTTGCAAGAGGGCATCAGAGGGCAGACACACTGAAACCATACTCACAGAAACTAGTCAATCTAATCACACTAGGACCACAGCCTTGTCTAACTCAATGAAACTAAGCCATGCCCGGGAGGCCACCCAAAACGGGCGAGTCATGGTGGAAAGGTCTGACAGAATGTGGTCCACTGGAGAAGGGAATGGCAAACCACTTCAGTATTCTTGCTTTGAGAACCCCATGAACAGTATGAAAAGGCAAAATGATAGGATACTGAAAGAGGAACTCCCCAGGTCGGTAGGTGCCCAATATGCTACTGGAGATCAGTGGAGAAATAACTCCAAAAAGAATGAAGAGATGGAGCCAAAACAAAAAGAATACCCAGCTGTGGATGTGACTGGTGATAGAAGCAAGGTCCAATGCTGTAAAGAGCAATATTGCATAGGAACCTGGAATGTCAGGTCCATGAATCAAGGCAAATTGGAAGTGGTCAAATGAGATGGCAAGAGTGAACATCGACATTCTAGGAATCAGCGAACTCAAATGGACTGGAATGGGTGGATTTAACTCAGATGACCATTATATCTACTACTGCGGGCAGGAATCCCTCAGAAGAAATGGAGTAGCCATCATGGTCAACAAAAGTGTCCGAAATGCAGTACTTGGATGCAATCTCAAAAACGACAGAATGATCTCTGTTCGTTTCCAAGGCAATCCATTCAATATCACTGTAATCCAAGTCTATGCCCCAACCAGTAACGCTGAAGAAGCTGAAGTTGAATGGTTCTATGAAGACCTACAAAACCTTTTAGAACTAACACCCAAAAAAGATGTCCTTTTCATTATAGGGGACTGGAATGTAAAAGTAGGAAGTCAAGAAACACCTGGAGTAACAGGCAAATTTGGCCTTGGAATACGGAATGATGCAGGGCAAAGGCTACTAGAGTTTTACCAAGAGAACACACTGGTCATAGCAAACACCCTCTTCCAACCACACAAGAGAAGACTCTACACATGGACATCACCAGATGGTCAACACCGAAATCAGATTGATTATATTCTTTGCAGCCAAAGATGGAGAAGCTCTATACAGTCAACAAAAACAAGACCAGGAGCCGACTGTGGCTCAGATCATGAACTCCTTATTGCCAAATTCAGACTTAAATTGAAGAAAGTAGGGAAAACCACTAGACCATTCAGGTATGACCTAAATCAAATCCCTTATGATTATACAGTGGAAGTGAGAAATAGATTTAAGGGCCTAGATCTGATACAGTGCCTGATGAACTATGGAATGAGGTTCGTGACATTGTACAGGAGACAGGGATCAAGACCATCCCCATGGAAAAGAAATGCAAAAAAGCAAAATGGCTGTCTGGGGAGGCCTACAAATAGCCGTGAAAAGAAGAGAAGCGAAAAGCAAAGGAGAAAAGGAAAGATATAAGCATCTGAATGCAGAGTTCCAAAGAATAGCAAGAAGAGATAAGAAAGCCTTCTTCAGCAATCAGTGCAAAGAAACAGAGGAAAACAACAGAATGGGAAAGACTAGAGATCTCTTCAAGAAAATTAGAGATACCAAGGGAACATTTCATGCAAAGATGGGCTCGATAAAGGACAGAAATGATATGGACCTAACAGAAGCTGAAGATATTAAGAAGAGGTGGCAAGAATACACAGAAGAACTGTACAAAAAGGATCTTCATGACCAAGATAATAACGATGGTGTGATCACTCACCTAGAGCCAGACATCCTGGAATGTGAAGTCAAGTGGGCCTTAGAAAGCATCACTACGAACAAAGCTAGTGGAGGTGATGGAATTCCAGTTGAGCTATTTCAAATCCTGAAAGATGATGCTGTGAAAGTGCTGCACTCAGTATGCCAGCAAATTTGGAAAACTCAGCAGTGGCCACAGGACTGGAAAAGATCAGTTTTCATTCCAATCCCAAAGAAAGGAAATGCTGAAGAATGCTCAAACTACCACACAATTGCACTCATCTCACATGCTCGTAAAGTAATGCTCAAAATTCTCCAAGCCAGGCTTCAGCAATATGTGAACCGTGAAATTCCAGATGTTCAAGGTAGTTTTAGAAAAGGCAGAGGAACCAGAGATCAAATTGCCAACATCCACTGGATCATCGAAAAAGCAAGAGAGTTCCAAAAACACATCTATTTTGGCTTTATTGACTATGCCAAGCCTTTGACTGTGTGGATCACAATCAACTGTGGAAAATTCTGAAAGAGATGGGAATACCAGACCACCTGACCTGCCTCTTGAGAAACCTGTATGCAGGTCAGGAAGCAACAGTTAGAACTGGACATGGAATAACAGACTGGTTCCAAATAGGAAAAGGAGTATGTCAAGGCTGTATATTGTCACCCTGCTTATTTAACTTCTGTGCAGAGTACATCATGAGAAACGCTGAGCTGGAAGAAGCACAAGCTGGAATCAAGATTGCCGGGAGAAATATCAATAACCTCAGATATGCAGATGACACCACCCTTATGGCAGAAAGTGAAGAGGAACTCAAAAGCCTCTTGATGAAAGTGAAAGAGGAGAGTGAAAAAGTTGGCTTAAAGCTCAACATTCAGAAAACGAGGATCATGGCATCCGGTCCCATCACTTCATGGGAAATAGATGGGGAAACAGTGGAAACAGTGTCAGACTTTATTTTTTGGGGCTCCAAAATCACTGCAGTTGGTGACTGCAGCCATGAAATTAAAAGACACTTACTCCTTGGAAGGAAAGTTATGACCAACCTAGATAGCATATTGAAAGGCAGACACATTACTTTGCCAACAAAGGTCCATCTAGTCAAGGCTATGGTTTTTCCTGTGGTCATGTATAGATGTGAGAGTTGGACTGTGAAGAAAGCTGAGCGCCAAAGAATTGATGCTTTTGAACTGTGGTGTTGGAGAAGACTCTTGAGAGTCCCTTGGACTGAAAGGAGATCCAACCAGTCCATTCTGGTGGAGATCAGCCCTGGGATTTCTTTGAAAGGAATGATGCTAAAGCTGAAACTCCAGTACTTTGTCCACCTCATGCGAAGAGTTGACTCATTGGGAAAGACTCTGATGCTGGGAGGGATTGGGGGCAAGAGGAGAAGGGGACGACAGAGGATGAGATGGCTGGATGGCATCACTGACTCGATGGACGTGAGTCTGAGTGAACTCCGGGAGTTGGTGATGGACAGGGAGGCCTGGCGTGCTGCGATTCATGGGGTCACAAAGAGTCAGACATGACTGAGCGACTGAACTGAACTGAACTGACAGTAATTAAGACAGGTTGCTATTTGCACTGGAACAGAGTGTGGAATCAAACACAAAGCTCAGATGGAGATCCACACATATATGAATCTTTGGTATACGACAGAGGTGGCCTGCCAGAATAATCAGAAAATAAATAGAGTGAGATTAAAAAAAGGTCATTCATCATATGGAAAAATGCAAAATTAAATCCCTATTACACATCATATAGCAAAATTGATTCCAGGTGGATTGAGGCTTAACTATAAAAAATTAAAACTGTTAACAAAAATCATAGGTAAATATCTTTTAAACTTTGAGATAGAGAAGGATTTAAGAATACTCAAAAAATACTAAGAATTTAAAACTTTTTTACAAATTCAGCCATACTAAAATTAAGAACTCTCATTTGTCAAAAGAGTAGGAAATCAAGCTACAAATGGGGGAAAGATGGGGTAATATTTAATAATCGTTCCTGGGCAGCAGGCATAACTGATACTGTCCTGGGAAAATTAGGATGCAGGTTACTCTACTTCAGGTCCAAAAATTCTACTCCTCATGTAAAGTTATGAGACTTTTACCCCTAAACACCTGGAGACATCTGTGAGAATGTTCATATGAACACTGTTTACAATAGCAAACCTTAGTGTTATTGAGCAAACGCTTATGTCCATGCAAAATTCTTTTTTTTCATTATATAATTCTGTATTTGGTGGAAATTAAGGCAAAAAATAAAGACACTTTCTGTTCTGTTCTGTTCAGTCGCTAAGTCATGTCTGACTCTTTGCAACCCCCTGGATGGCAGCATGCCAGGCTTCCCTCTCCTTCACCATCTCTTGGAGTTTACTCCAATTCATGTCCATTGAGTTGGCGATGCCATCCAACCATCTCATCCTCTGTCGTCCCCTTCTCCTCCTGCCTTCAATCTTTCCCAGCATCAGGGTCTTTTCCAGTGAGTCAGTTCTTTGCATCAGGTGGCCAAAGTATTGGAGTTTCAGCTTCAGCATCAGTCCTTCCAATGAATATTCAGGACTGATTTCCTTTAGGATGGACTGGTTGGATCTCCTCATGCAAAATTCTTATGTTGAAGACCTAACCCTCAATGTATTTGGAAGTAACTGTTTTTAAATGAGGTCATGAGGGTGGGGCCCCCATGATGGGATTAGTGTTCTTACAAGAAGAGGAATCAGAGCTCTCTTTCTCTGCTATGTGAAGATAAGGCGAGAAGGCAGCTGTCTGCATGCCAGGAGGAGGGATCTACCAGGAACTGAACTGGCCATACCTTGATCTTGGACTTCTCAGTTTCTAGAACTATGAACAATAAATGTCTATTGTTTAAACCCCTCAGTCAATGGTTATAGCAGCAATTTTTTTACAGTAGCCCAAGCTAGTTAAAACATCTGGAAATAAGCCAGATGCCCATCAACAACAGAGTGGATGAGTAAACCATGGTATAGTCACACAGTGGAATATAATAGAGCAGTCAACAGGAATGAGTCATAGCTACACACACCAGTATGAATAAATCCTAAAAAAATAACGCTAAGTTTAAAAAGCAAGCCCTAAATGGCTACATGCAGAATGGTGTGGGGTTTTTTTAAATCAAATTAAAAACAACTTTAAAAAACACTTACTTGGCAGGAATACAATTGGTTGAGTATGGACAAATTTATGCTATGTCAACTTAGCTAAGCTGGAACTACATTTCCCAGAATTTACTGCATGGCTCTAAGTGAACCTCACATGATAGTTAAACAGCATTTGGAAGATGGACTTTCCTTATTTCAGAAGCTGGGCATAGGGGTACCAGGCACCATTGCAGTTTATGCACATCAACCTGCGGCCCCATCATACTGGCATGGAAAAGCAGGTGGTCCCATGCTTAGTCCACCTTCTCCTTCAGCTCCACATTCTTGCAGTGAATCCTGACCCAGTAAGTATAGCCCCGTGCCTCCTTAGCTCCTGCTAGATCTCCTCCTTCAGCTTCTCCAACTCCTGGACTAGACCTAGCACCAGATGCAGAAAAAAAAAGAAAAATACAACAATGGTTTAACAAGTTGGGGCAACTACACGGAGTCAAATCTCTTTCATAAATTCCATATTCTATACTATTTTTATGGTTCTGCCTCTATGATCTAAACCTTGACAGATACAATGAGATAAAACAATCTAAAAGGGAAAATAAAAGAGATGGCAAACAGGAGTCAGGATGCTGGTTACTTGGGTTAGGAAGAAATAGGAGGTTAGACCAGGGAAGGACTATAAATTCAACTTATCGTCATAATTCTAGTTTTTGTGCTGACTGGTGAGCTCATAATTGCCTATTACATAAAAAATAAATATAGCTCCATGAATGAATGGATGGAGGTCATGTATGGGCCAACAAATAATTTTGAATACTTTAATTACATGAAGCCATGGTGAGAGAAAGGGAGAGAGGACAAGTGATTTCTTTTGAAAGAACATGCCCTTGAAATTGCATCACCATTTTAACTTATCTCCCATTGCTTCAAACTTGGTTCCCTGGCCACATCTAATTCCAAAGCTGAAGCCTGTACACCCTAAAGTCTGTGCTCCACAGCAAGAGAAGCCACCTCAATTAGAAGCCTGCACACCGCGTCCAGAGAGCAGCCCCTGATTGCTGCAACTGGAGAAAGCCCAGGAACAACAAAGAAGAGCCAGCGCAGCCATACATTTAAAAAATGGTAAAGTCTAAAAAGAAGAAAAAGACAAGGGCTAGTGGGAGAAAATGAAGAGTCTTTGCTCCTGGTAAGTATTATAGAAACAAAAAATCCATGATGTATTAAAAAAAAAAGAAATTAGTCAGCTCTTTAATGAACATAGATATCAAAAAGCACTCCGTGAACCAATGTTTGAAGCCAAGTGGTTGCTGGGCTAGTGTTGCAGACATTTGTTTTGAAGTTCCCCCTAAGGTACCTTTCTGAAGGCACCAAAGCATTTTTAGGAGAATTATTTCCTCCCCATTGGATATGGTCTCATGGGAATATTATTAGGTACCAAGTTTCCTCTAGCCAAGGTTCTAGCAAGACACCTGTCTTAAGCTGCTGTTTTTCAGTTGCTAAGTTGTGTCCAACTCTTTGTGACCCCATGAACTTCAGCATGACACGCTTCCCTGTCCTTCACTATCTCCCAGAGTTTGCTCAAACTCATGTTCATTGAGTTGGTGATGCCATCCAACCATTCCATCCTCTGTCACCCACTTCTCCTCCTGCCCTCAATCTTTCCCAGCATCAGGGTCTTTTCCAGTGAGTTGGCTCTTTACATTAGGTGGCCAAAGTATTGGAGCTTCAGCTTCAGCATCAGTCCTTTCAATGAATATTCAGGATTGATTTCCTTTAGGATGGACTGGTTTGATCTCCTTGCTGTCCAAGGGACTCTAAAGAGTTTTCTCCAGCACCACCACTCAAAAGCATCAATTTTTCAGCACTCAGCCTTCTTTATGGTCCAACTCTCATATCTGTACATGACTACTAGAATAACCATAGTTTTGACTATATGTTAAGGACCTTAAGGACCTTTGTCAGCAAAGCAATGCCTTTACTTTTGAGGTTTGTCATAGCTAGGTTTGTCATAGCTTTCCTTCCAAGGAGCAAGCGTCTTTGAATTTCATGGCTGTAGTCACTGTCCACAGCGAATTTGAAGCCCAAATCTGTCACTGTTTCCACTCTTCCCCCATCTTAATTTAGATGGCCCAAAAATAGATCATAAAAGATTGACGAGTAAGCATTTTATTTGGGAGGTGAACACAGGAAGCAATGCGAAGAAGAGGAAGTGAGAGAGGAAAGGAGGGAGGTGTAGGCTAACGAGCACATGGCTGCTGTGGGCCGCTGAGGCTCATTCCCATCAGCACCCTCTGCGAGACTGTGCAGAACACTCCCCATGGGTAGCAAAGGCTGGGGTGTGTCCATATCCCTAGTGAGGATCTCTCTTGGGGAGGCGAGTTCCCAGCACTTCTGGTATCAACTGCTATAGGCAGATCTGTGCCTCTGTGGACAGAGCACCCTCCAGTTGTCAGCATGTTACAGAAACTGTCTACAGGTGACCTCCAAGGGAGCATAGTCAGTGTACCAATGGCACTTGTTCCACAGCCAAGTTAAGACCAGTGGATGCTCACTCTCAGGAAACTGAAAAAGTCATCAGAGTTACATAAAGACTGAAGACTGGAGGTCTGTCTTGCCCTAGCCAGACTGCTCCTAATAGCAGCCGCTCCTTGGGTGGCCCCCTTCCTAACCTTTCAGAGATGCCTTGTTTTAGATCCATTTCCAAATCTGGTTCTCTGCCATTTTTGGAAGCTTCTAATATCCTTCTGGGAGAAGGCAATGGCACCCCACTCCAGTACTCTTGCCTGGAAAATCCCATGGACAGAGGAGCCTGGTAGGCTGTAGTCCATGGGATCGCTAAGAGTCGGACACGACTGAGCGACTTCATTTTCACTTTTCACTTTCATGCATTGGAGGAGGAAATGGCAACCCACTCCAGTGTTCTTGCCTGGAGAATCCCAGGGATGGCAGGGCCTGGTGGGCTGCCGTCTATGGGGTTGCACAGAGTCAGACACGACTGAAGCGACTTAGCAGCAGCAGCAGCAGCAATATCCTTCCATTACTTCCAGTAAACTCTCAGAGTTGGTTTCTGTCATTTGTAACCAGAAGACGTAACTCGTACACCTGGAGATCCAGAACACCTGGAGACTCCATACACCTGGATAGCCAATACACCTGGAGATCACTGCCACTGATCCAAGATTTTAAGAATATAGGCCATCTCTTGGCACCTTGGTTACATCATCTATAAAATAAAAAGGTTGAAATCAACGATTTCAAAGATTCCACTCAGTGGTAAGAGTCTATGATTCAACTAACCTGAATTGATGGTCAAGTAAGGGAAACCCATAAAATTCATTGTTACCACCTGACTTCCAAGCTCCACTCTCTGCCAGTGTTGCTGCCTCCTTCCTAGAAATAGTCATGGACTCCAGGATCATTGCAGATTGACACTGTACAAAAATGAGAAAAACAGCAAGACCAGCTCTTAACTTCATCCCAAACCTACCAGCAAACTGACCAAAAAGAATGATTCGGGGGGAAAAAAAGTGTTTTGCTTTTATCCAGAGGAATTCTGGGCAAAAAATATTAGGCTGCCCACAAAATTCCTATCACATCAAATTCCTAGCCTGCACATAATTGGATTTCTCACTCCCATCACCACCGCTTCTGGAAAGAGGTGTGTTTGAGGCATGGACTGAGATGACACACACAGCCTATTCTTCTCCTATGTGGATTCAATAAACAAATGCCCAAGCTGGAAAAAGGATGGAGCCATGGTCTGTTATCATCTGCCAGCTAATGATACAGTTGAACAAACGTAGCAATGTTGCGGAAAAGGAACACATTTAGGACTCTGACTCTCTATTAAGCTATGATGATTTCCCAAGACATCCAAGGTGGAGCAGAGATGCGGCTGATAAAATACACGGCGTGGACTGAACAGCATGAAGAGAGCAACTGACTGCAGCTGTCTGAGTGATTTGGCAGCCTCGACGATGCAGACAAATCTAAACAAATCACCATCCCTGGCTTCCTGATGCCTCCAGAAAAGTCCTGTGATGACTGCTCTGTGCCGGCCTCCTAGGTAGGGGCGAGGAAAATATGCAGAATCCACAACTTTAGAGCTTTCCTAGGGCTTCTGCTCAATGTAGCAGCTGCTACCCTTCCCCAGATTTGGCTGTTTTCTGCAGAATGGAAGTTTTCATTAACTAATCATATGTTTGCAGCCCTTCCCACTGTGTCCACAGCTAGCATGGTGGGCACCAAAGCCCCATTCCCCTCACAACCCAGCCTTATGGAAACCCAACAGATAGCCCCAGCTGGGAGAAGCTGAGATTTGCCCACTGCCCACCTAGCCACTGGGGCTTCCCTAGTGGCTCAGATGATCAAGACTCTGCCTGCAATGCAGGAGACCTGGGTTTGATCCCTTCCCTGGTGGCTCAGATGGTAAAGCGTCTGTCTGCAATGCAGGAGACCCGGGTTCAATCCCTGGGTTGGGAAGATCCCCTGGAGAAGGAAATGGCAGCCCACTCCAGTATTCTTGCCTGGAAAATCCCATGGACGACAGAGCCTAGTAGGCTACTGTCCATGGGGTCACAAAGAGTCGGACACGACTGAGAGACTTCACTTTCACTTTCAAGAAGATTCTCTGGAGAAGGAAATGGCATCCAACTCCAGTATTCTTGCCTGGGAAAACCCATAGACAGAGGAGCCTGGTGGGCTACAGTCTATGGGGTTACGAAGAGCTGGACACGACTGAGTGACTAACACACGCGCACACACACACACACCTAGCCATGTCTTTCTAACTTTCCAAAGCTTAAATGGAAGCATTAGTAGCTGAGTCCGTGCACATAGCCATCACCTGGAGTCATACCTCCAACCCTGAGTCTGGCAGGTGGCCCCCTCCCATCTCTCCTAACTGCAACTGCTGGGAGAGCTGCAGCTCTACTGGCAGTCAAGGTCATCTAGTTAGACACTTCTCACTGAGGGGACGGGATAGACCTGCCCTGACCAGTCTGGACCACAACGCGGAATGGGCAGGTGGGAAAGAGATACTGCCCCTTAAAGTCCCCTCCCCAGGAAAAAAGAAAGGAAAGGCTTTAAAACGTGCTCTCCTTGCCCTAGCAGCACTTCAGTGAAACAGCCCTGAAGAAGGCAGTGACCAATAACATCTGATCGGCCACTGTTAGAGATGGTAGGGTCTCTGCAGAGAGAGCTGTGGCCTTGTCAGAATGCCATGGCTAAGGAAAACTGGGGAGGGGAGAAGGAGGGAGAACCCTGTCCCCCCGCTCAGCATGCTTGGGAAGGGCAATGAGAATGCTTCTGACTGCAGCCCAAACAGCCCCAAGTGGCCTTGACAGCAAGACAGCATCCCAGGATGTAAAATGGGGAGGGAGAGAGAGAGTGGAAGAGGGAGAGGCAGGGGGAGAAGGAGAGACCACAGAGCTTCTCTTTATGGTGATTAAAAGTCAATATAATCACAAAAGAAACACCTGAACACCTAGTTTGTTATAATGTACATACACAGCAGGTCCTCAATAAAAACTTGCTGGTGATAGAGTTAAATGTGACTTCCTAGACAAAGCCTGCTTTACTGTGAGTGAAGTAAGTATCTGTTGGATTGAATTGAATTGAAGCAGGCAGCAGGTTAGTGATGTAATTTGAGGAGCAATGGAAAAATGGTCCCCTGCCCCAGATCTCTCACTCCTTCTAGAGCTGCCACAGTGCGGGAAATTTCCAGATCCCTCTTTTGGGTTAATGGAGTAATGAAAACTGTGTTGAAAGGCAAATATTGTCTGAGAGCTATAGTCCATGAAGCCACTATGATCTATCATTCACTCAGGATGGCAAGTCCAATTCAATTCCAGAGCCAGCACCAATAGACTCACAGGAGCTGCCTGGAGGTCTGTCCTGAGAAGGCTCTGTAACTCCACCTGGCTCAACAGAAAGCAGCATTCTGAGGAATCACTGATGGACGTGTGGATGTGGAAAAGGGTTCAGTATGAAGCACGATGTGCTTGCACTAAGTCGCTTCAGTCCTGTCCAACTCTGCGACCCCATGGACTGTAGCCCGCCAGGTTCCTCTGTCCATGGGGTTTCTCAGGCAGGAATACTGGAGTGGGTTGCCGTGCTCTTCTCCGGGGTATCTTCCCAGCCAAGGGGATGAGCCCACATCTCTCACGTCTCCCACATTGGCAGGAGGGTTCTTTATCACTAGCGCCACCTGGGAAGCCCCTAGTGTGAAGGGTGCCATACGTATGCTATCCTGGCCTCTTAGTCTGAATTCTTTGGCCATCAGTGAGCAGGCCCCTAAGGGAATATAAGCTGGGATGGGGATTCAGAAGTTAGGAAGGGTACAGAACATGAAGATTTTGCCTGGAAAACAGGTCAGGGCACAAACTTCTGATGGACAGTATGAGCCATACAGGTGTGAGGGTAAGGGACTGAAGAAAGACCGTCTGAAATCTAACTTTGCCTTCTTCGGTCTTGCCTTGAGTGAGCATTTACTACAGATTCTGCAGTCTGAAGGATGAAGAATCCTCTCCCATTCCATGAATTTGCCAGGTCCTTGTCAAACTTTCTCTTCAAGTTCCTCCAACATCAGTGAAGAATGAATGGCTCACTCTCTGGGCACCCAGGGAAAGTGCCAACAGCCCACCATGAGCAAAATGTCTTTGAAATCTCAGTTTGGGGATCTGCCTGGTGGTCCAGTGGCTAGTTCGCACTCTCAATGCCTGGGTTCTATCCCTGGTCAGGGAACTAGATCCCACATGCTGCAGCTAAAACCTGGTGCAGCCAAACAAATAAATACATATTTTTTTAAAAAAATAAAACCTCAAAAGTTTTTAAAAAATGTCTCAGCATTAACTTAAGAATTCATGTAAAGTTTACAGGCTATCATAGGACTGCTTTCACACAGAAACATTCATGTATCAGTTCTATTAGAGTAATGTTCTTTACTAGAAGAGATCAGGCCCAAACCGTCAGTGACTTTTTAGAAATGTATGTTGCAATCACTGGAAGTCCATGATTGTGGCTTGAGGGTAGATAGTCCACCCTTTGGTCTTGTGTCTCTACCTTCGTTCAGGGCCTCCAGGTTATCTCTATTCAGATGGGGAAAGAGACTACTTCTTAATTACTTGAGCCTAGAATTGACAGCCATTCTTTCCCACATTCTAGGAGCAAGAATTCATCATGTGACCCCATTTAAATACAAGAGGATCTAGGAAATATAGTCCCTGGTAACCCAGAAACTCTTGGGTACACTAGTAAGTCTTCACCTCATTAGTTAATGTCTTAACTTCTCTACCTCCCCAAATCAGAGAGAAAAGTTAATGCTCTTGAAAGATGTGCTGAATTTTATCCCATATTTTATTCATCCCAAAGACATTGCCACATACTCCCAGAAAGGTATCTACCCCCATTTAAGATACACATTAGTAATCCATCTTTAATAAGATCCCATTTGTAGCTCCAAAGAAAACCAAATTGAATGGACTACCCCATTTCACCTCCTCTTCTCTCTGCTCACTCCTTCCCTTCCCCCCAATCCAGTTAGATACCAACAGGATTTTGAAAGTGGGCCCAAAGCCATGTTGAAAATTACCAGGAAATGGCTGGCTGGCCATCTACCAAGAACCCTTCCAAAGTGGCATTATCTTAATGAATTTTTCACGGTCCGAAGTCTGGCCAGAAAACTTACAGGTCCAAAAATTCAATCTTGTTAGTGTTCCAAGATTTGCCTGACTTGGGAGGGCCGCCTTATGTGAATTAAATTCTCAAAACACCAAAATTTCTCACCAAACCACCAATACTTCTGTTGACAAAGGGATGTGCAGCCATCAGAAAGATCAAATGTTCACACTTTTCTCTCCAGCACTTTTTCTCCCTGAAGAAGATCTACCCAGGAAGTCTATTACAATCCAAAATCTCCTTATCGAGCTTGGAATCAGAGCAAAGACAGTTTAGCTGGATGGCTCAAAAGCTTAACAGCATCAGGCAGCTGGGGTCTGATGAAGCCATCCTCATACATGTTCTCAGTCGTGTCCAACTCTTTCCAACCCCGTAGATTGTAGCCCACTAGACTCCTCTGTCCATGGGATTGTCCCGGCAAGCATACTGGAGTATATTGCCACTTCCTCCTCCAGGGGGGTCTTCCCAACCCAAGAAATGAACCCCCAGCGCCAGCACTGGCAGGCAGATTCTTTACCACAGAGCCATCTGGGAGGTCATACCCCTGGAATTCATACCAGCTTCTCAGAGATGCCCCTGTTCTGTCCTCTAAGTTCTATGCTCACCAAGTCCCCTTCTGATGGGCACTTCCTTTCTCTAGACATATTCATACCATCCATATGGTAACTGCCACCACATTCACCCTCTGCGTTCTGCTTATAGATATTTTGTCTCTAAGGTACACATGTGTATGACTGGCCTCATCCATTGTATTCATTTTATAATCTAGTGCTCAGAGCTTGGAAGAGGAGAAAACAGGAAAAGACAGAAAGTTTATGCATCTCTGCCTACACCAGCTGATGTTTTTCTAAAATGGAATTTTAAAACTAATTTGGAACATGGAGAGATTGGATATTAGTAGATCTTTGAAGAAAAACAATGCTTCTCTCCTCTTTTGCAACAGGCTTCCCAGTCAAGGTTGTAACCCAGAGCTGCTGGCAGAAAATACACACAGAAAGATGAGTCCCAATCAAAGCCAAGAAAGGTTGCCAAGTTCAGTGCCAGGGAAGGGTATTGAGTTTCAGTTGCCCTGGGTGAGAATGAGACAGTGAGTAGAAGATCAGGTAAAGATCACAAGCCATGGTGCTAGAAACAGGTCTGCAAACAAATGGAAGGGAAGGGCCAGGTGAAAGGGAGCAAGATGGAAGCTTTTTTTAAAAAAGTATATTTATTTAATTTGGGGTGCATTGGGCCCTAGTTGAGGCACGTGGAATCTTTCATTGCGGGCTTAGTCACTCTGAGGTGTGTGGGATCTTAGTTCACCCACAAGGGCCCGAACCTGCATCTCCTGCATTGCGAGGCAGATTCTAAACCACCAGATTACCAGGGAAGTCAAGGATGGAAACTTGACAACAGCAAGGCACCAGAAGGCTCCTCCTTGTTGGGCATAGGCCTGTTTAAGGCACCTGACTGAGCCGGTTACCAGGCAGCCTGGGGAAGTCATTTTCTTTAACTGAGTTTGCATCATTAATTGCACAGAGTGGTGAAGAGAGGGACTCGGGCAGCCAGATTACCCTCCCATCGAACCAGAATCTACACAACAGACCTGCTCGGCAGTTGTAGCTCTGATGATAATGGAAAACTTGACTTCTGCAACTCACTCTACTCTCCGAGCCTCTCTGCAGCTCAGTTTACCTCCTCCATTCTGAGTCATTTGAAATCAGTGCTCTCTTTTCTCGGGGTACAATGATACTGTGCCTACACACAGAAAGCACCCCTCTAACCACACATCTATTTATATCCTAAGCTGAAAAGATTACCTGCTGGAACAGAAATGTTTTTTTCTTTTAACTTTTGAAGTTGCAGCATAAATACAGAAATGTGTGCAAAACAGCCTTGTAACTACCTCCTGGATTAATAAACAGAACATTTACCAACATCTCAAAAGCTTCCCTATGTCCCTTCCCTGTAACAACCTATCCCCAAAATAACCACCATCCTAAGCTTCAAACAGGATGATACATTAGTTTTGCCCATTTTACAGCTTTATGTAATTGAATTGTACAGTATGTACTCTTTTGTGTCTGGCTTTTTCACTCAACTACTTGTGAGACTCCTCTATGGGGTTGCATGCAACTAGGGTTGGTTCTTTTATCGTAACTTACGGTGGTCCACTCTCTGAACATACCACAATGCATTCATCCATCTTATTGCCCATGGACTTTTGAGTTATTACTCATTTTGGTATTATGAAGAATGCTACCATGAAAACTCTTTGGCATGTTCTTGGACGCACATTTGTAAGCATTTCTGTATTTGTTATCTATTTGTTAGTTGCTCAGTCATGTCTGACTCTTTGTGACCCCATGGACTGTAGCTCCCCAGGCTCCTCTGTCCATGGAATTCTCCAGGCAAGAATAGTGGAGTGGGTAGCCATACCCTTCTCCAAGGGATCTTCCTGACCCAGGGATCAAACCCAGGTCTCCTTTGCCATCTGAGCCACCAGGGAAGCCCCATTTGTTATCTATTACTGTGTAACTAAGTACCACAAAACTCAAACCATACATACTATCTCACAGTTTCTGGGGTTAGGAGTCTGAACACAGCTTAGCTAGGTCCTCAGTTTCAGGTCCTCTAACAAGGCTGCACTCAAGGTTTCATCCAGGGCTAGGGTCTCACTTGAAGTGTTAACTGGGGAAGGATTTGCTTTGATGCTCCCACTGTGGTTGGCAGAATTCAGTTTCTGGAAGACCACTGGACTCAGTTCCTAGTTGGCTATTGGCCAAAGGCTACATTTAGTTCCTCACCATGTAGTCCTCTCTGGCATCAAAGCATGCAAGCCAAGAAAGCAATAGAGAGTCTGCTAGCAAGACACAAATTACAATTTTATGTGTGATAATCATATAAGTCATATTCCATCACAGTGGTTGTATTCTATTGCTTAGGAGAAGATCACAGGTCCCATCGACCCTCCAGGGGAGGGGACTACACAAAGGCATAAAACCCAGGAGGTGAGGGTCACTAGGGGCCATACTGGTGTCTGCCTACCACAGTTTCTGTTGGGATTACAACTGAGAATAAGATTGTCTGGCCATAGGTCTAGTTTCAGTTACAGAAATCCACTGGTTTTCCAATGTGATTATATCAACTGGCACCCTCACCAACATTTGCTCCTCATCTGGGATTGGTCTGACCCAGATTTCCTACTGGTGTGAATTTTCAAACTGTTTCTGACAAAAGAAAAAAATACCTTCCGTTACCATGGACTATGGTACATTTAGGAGTGTGCCTTACTCCTTAGCTGAGTTGAGAAGCAGAATTCTAAAGTCCCCACCTCAGACCTGCTCACCCCTTTTCTCCTCTATCCTCAGAGGTGACCGATTCCAGTAAATACAAAGTCAAAGAAGGTAACAACTCCAGCAGCATCACTGGTGCTAAATGGTCACCAACCTGTGGGATGAGGGATCTGGAGAAAGAGTGCCATAACCTCATTTACTGGAGTGCCCTGGTAACCAGTCATCCTTCATCAAGCCTGAGATGACTGTCACAGTGTCTGAGTCAGACACTGATTGGGTCCTGAGCTGCCAACCAATCCGAAAAGGGCTTCAAGTCACGGGAGTGTGAACATTTCCCTCTGGCATTCCTCTCTTCCACAGAAATGCACACCGTGGACATTCAATAACTGGTTGAAATACAGTAGGAATAACAACTTCTCTCCAGTGGTTCAGTGGTAAAGAATCCACCTGCTAATGGAGGAGATACAGGAGATGAGGGTTCGATTCCTCCAGGAGGAGGAAATGGCAACCCACTCCGAAATTCTTGCTGGGATAATCCCATGGGCAGAGGAGCCTGGGGGGCTACAGTCCTTGGGGTCTCAAAGAGTTAGATCCGCGTGAGTGACTGAGCGCACATGCACACAGTAAGCCTTCCAGGCGTCTTACCCCAAGAAGTGCTCTCTAGATTTCTCTATTTCAAATACAGCAGAGGCACCAGATGTAAAAAAAAAAAAAATGGGGGGATGGGGATGCAATGGGCCAAACACATTTTAAGGATTTACATGAATGTAATTAATATTTCTGCCCATGCATGTCTAGCAGGGTAGACTCCTGAAAGCCATGAAATAGTGGTAATAACAGTACTGGGGTGGTAATATGAGTGAGCTGCCTGAATTTGAAAAACTTCAAAATGTTTTCAAAGAACTTCTTAAGGGACAATTGACGAGTAGGCTCTGCAAAAAAAAAAAAAAAAAAAATCCTCCTGCGGACACCTGTGAAATGTTGAGGCTAATTGGGGCTTCTGATGCTGATTACGGGTGACTTTGTGGGTTGCTGTTTTCCCTCCACTGAATTCCATCTCGTTTCCTACTACTCCCTTTCAGTGGGGCTGCGAGTGTGTCGGATGTAAAGAGTACTAAATGGAAGCGTGCTTTTGTGTGGAAGTCATTACAGTGAACACCTGTTCACTGTTGAGTTTAATTGGACTACAGCTGGTGCTGATTGTGTGTGAAGGGGGGCTGCGCCTCTCGCCCGCGGAGGAGCTCCCAGTCAGAGGTAACAGTGGGGAAGTCGATGCTCTGAAGTTCGGCTTGCTCTTGCAGTCGAGTGTTCTCCATCTTGCATGGCTAGTTGCCTCTGAGGTGCACTGTGGTCAGTTCAGCCAGGCACGAAGAAAAAAGGTGACCCAGCCTTTGGTCTATTTTATTAAATCAACTCAGTTTCACACATGGAAATTTGGGGAAATATAGGGAAGATTGTTGGTACAAATTTCATGTATTTGCAAAGCAAACAAAGAAATGGCAAGGTTCACTCACTGATATTCTTAGCAATATTAGCTTTTGCATCATGTCCAGATACAGTAGGCATTGACCACTCGTACAAATAGGAAACCAGTAATATAGCTCAGGGATTGGCAGATAGTGGCAAATTAAGATTACATTCCTGACTGAAGCACGGGAAAAGACTACGTCTGTAGCCTTTAATAATAATAATAATATTAATAATAAGCTCAAGTTGTTGACTTAAAAAGAACAGATGCTGACTTTCATATTTCAATAGTTTAGGTGTAAGTCACATTACTTATTCATTTAATACCAAAATGCATGGAAACAATGAAACATTGAGTCTACAAAGGCCCTTACTTCATATTAATATTAATATTATTAACTTTCGTGATTCTGAGGATGACTCTTGTGTCCCAGAGATGGCAATAATCACACAGAAACCAAGAAAGATCCTCACTGAAGCAAATCTGCTGATACTTGGTTTTGGCTGCTCAGCAGAGGTCGTTCCTGCTTGTAGGGGGCTAATAAGTGTTGTGGCTATGACACAACAAAGGCTATCAACACCTTTGTTGATGTTCTTCAGTCGCTAAGTCGAGTTCAATTCTTTGTGACCCAGTGGACTGCGGCATGACAGTCTTCCCTGTCCTTCACTATCTCCCAGAGTTTTCTCAAACTCATGTCCATTGAGTCAGTGATGCCATCCAACCATCTCATCCTTTGTTGCCCCCTTCTCCTCCTGCCCTCAATCTTTCCCAACATCAGGGTCCTTTCCAGTGAGTTGGTTCTTCGTTTCAGGTGGCCAAAGTATTAGGGCCTCAGATTCAGCATCAGTCCTTACGATGATTATTCAGGGTTGATTTCCTTTAGGATTGACTGGTTTGATCTCCTTGCTGTCCAAGGGACCCACTTTTGGGGGAGGTGAAACAGACTCACCCTGAGTGTACTGAGGCAAATGAGTGGTTGCACCTAAAAACTATTCCAGGACTCCCTTTTCTGTTATTTTGATATTTGCACAGTTACTTTGTCCTATTCTATAGAATAAGAAAGCTCAGGGCTTCCCTGGTGGTCCAGGTAGTTAAGAATCTGCCTTGCAAGGCAGAGAACACCGGTTCACCCCTGTTCTGGGAAGATCCCACCTGCCTCGAGGCAACTAAGCCCATGTGCACCACAAGGAAATGGCAACCCACTCCAGTGTTCTTGCCTGGAGAATCCCAGGGACGGGGGAGCCTGGTGGGCTGCCGTCCATGGGGTCGCACAGAGTCGGACACAACTGAAGCGACTTAGCAGCAGCAGTAGCACCGCAACTACTGAACCTGTGCTCTGGAGCCCAGGAGTTGCAATTACTTAGCCCATATGCCCTAGAGCCCACGTTCCACAACAAGAGAAGCCGCTGAAATGAGAAGCCCGTGCACCGCAACTAGAGACCAGGCCCTGCTTGCCACACCTAGAAAAGCCCACGCACAGCAACAGAGACCCAGCACAGCCAAAAATAACTAAATAAAATTTTAAACTTAAAATTACTTATTTAAATTTAGTCATTTAAATTGTCTCTCAATTTAAAAAAAAAAAGAAGAAGAAGAAAGCTCATTTGACCATTTTTGCTGGCTGAGATAGGTCTGGTCACCACCTTCAGCCCAGCAGGGAAAATGAGGCTGAAGTTTTCCCTAGAGTTAAGTACAAGGCAAGACATAAACTATGGATGTCTCCTATATCAAGTTCAACAGGCTCTCCACAGCCACAGCCGTCTTAGAACTCCAGTCGCCCTCCCCCAGGCTGAACCAGGACTCCTCCAGCCGGAGGCCGGCTCACTGTGCCATCTTATAGCTGTGCGGTCTTGGATGAGCCGCTCCACCCCCGTGGGCAGGATCAAATGAGAAAACTTAGCAAAAATGCTTTGTCAACTGTGAAAAGCCTCACACATAGACAGACATGTATGACTCAAGGGGCCGTTTCTCAGTCCAACTGAAAACAGATTTTTCTGCGTGAGAAACTGTGTTCCTGTGAAAGACAACAGTGAGAGATTCCAGGGTGGGAAGTGTCTGCTCTCCCCTCTGTTCTCTTTTTGATGACTTACAATTAATGATTCTTTTCAAGCAGACACCAAATACTGCATCACTGCTGATCATGAGATGTTCTGCCCCAGTGGATTTTGTGAACTCTACTTTTCAACCGAACACTGCAGTTGTGCTCTTTGAGGAAACATACACTTGTGTGCGTGCATGTGTACACACACACACACACACACACACACACACACACACATCCTCTATTTCCCGGCACAGATGGTGAGCAGTCTGAGTTCATATGAATGAGGTCACAGATACTTCCCTGTGTGCTGGCATGCTCTTTCTATAGCTAGGCTCATCCCCACCACCACCGCAAGTAGCTGGAAAATGTGAGATGCCCCTGATGAGATGATGTGAGCAGATTTCAGTATTCAGTGGAAAGGCTCCGGGGAATTATATGCCTGGAAGCCTTCCTCTCTGTGCCCCCAGAAGTCACTTTGACATCTAAAGACCACAGCCTCTGCTGGGTTGACTACTTTGCCCTTACGTGATCAGACCATGGGGTCGGGCCAGAAAAAAATAATTGATTTTCGTTGTCTTGAATGAAGCAATACAGGCAGACATGGAGCATCTCCAAACTGGAACTCAAACTGTACCATGTGTGGTGGGTGATTCAGGCTTTAATGAAAATGGATGCTGGACCAACTGCTAATCTGGGTAAAATCAGAAACACAGCTCGCTGCATGCTAGCCATGCAAAAGGAATGCTGGAATCTATTGAGAGCAAGGCAATAAGGCCCCCACCTGCTTTTGGTTTGGGGACACAAACCTGTATCACCTCAAGGAGACAGTTCCAAATAAACAAAAGCTGGGTCTACCAGGGAGACCAGGCTCACCCCTCAACAGCAGCATCCAAAAAAAAAAAAAAAACCTCCCAAAGAATCGTGGACGTGTGTGTCTGGTCAGCTCAGAAGCTGTGCACCATGGGAAACACCATGTCTCCAAGTTGCCAAGTCATTTAGGGAGTCAGCCTTATCTGAAGAAAGCTAAGCACATATCAGTTTGGGCCACTGGCTGTCACTTGTTGCTGTTCAGTAGCTCAGTCATGTCTGACTCTTTGCGACCCCATGGACTACAGCACACCAGACTTCCCTGTCCTTCATCATCTCCCAGATGATCTATCTCCCAATCTCATGTCCACTGAGTCAGTGATGCCATCCAATCATCTCATTCTCTGTCATCCCCTTCTCCTGCCCTCAATCTTTCCCAGCATCAGGATCTGTTCCAATGAGTCGACTCTTCATATCACGTGGCCAAAGTATTGGAGATTCAGCTTCAGCATCAATCCTTCCAATGAATATTGAGGGTTAATTTCCTTTAGGATTAACTGGTTTGATCTCCTTGCTGTTCAAGGGGTTCTCAAGAGTCTTCTCCAACACCACGGTTTGAAAGCATCAGCCTTCTTTATGGCCCAACTCTCACTGGCTGTCACAGCCTGGGACAATTCCTGGGGCCCCACACTGGGCACTTGGAGGTTTATATCTCCTTTGTCCCAGAGCCACAGCTCACATTAGCCCTGCCCATCCTGCTCGGTGGCATGTCCAAGCCACTCCCGCACAGCTGGTCAGAGCCCTCTGCCCCAGTTTACATGGTGAAGCCTGGACATTTCCCCTGAGTTGGCAGAGCAGCCCGATAATTGCTCAGCTGCCGCCTCTCTCTCCATCTCTCGATCTCAACCCACACGGCAGTGCTCCTGGACCGACTGGCCAGTCCACTACGTGCAACGGTGGAGACGGGCACAGAGAATGGGTGGCCGCTCACACCCCACACAACTCTCTCTGAGCAGAGCCACATGTTCCACCTCCCCAGCGCCGCTTGGCTTCACTCAACTAATTTGAAACAGTGATCTCGACACCAGAAAATGCTCTAATCCTGCTCTGTGGCCCAGGCTGCTCCACCCATGGGAGGGACCTACCCAGCTGCAGCATAAAATGATCAACCCAATTGGCTCATTCGTCACAGCCTGCCCTCAGCTCTCAGTGGCTTTGTCTGGGTCCTGCAGGAGGTGACATTCTGGCAAGAAGGCCTGCACAGTTCTGTCATCTCCCTGCTCCAGCCGATCCATCAACCCTGTCTCCCACGTTCCATCCTGGGCCCTTCGTGTTTGTTTCTCAGCAGAAGGGAATTTTTGCTCATTTCCATCAGCTCAGCGGTGCTCACACGAAATGCGCATCAGGGAATTTTATCTACAGTGCCAATCTCTGGATCTAGGGACTCTGATTGAGTAGTAGGGGTGAGTGCTAGGAAACTCCGTTTTTGATAAGTACCCACCCCAGGGGATTCCAATGTGGTGATCTGGGACCAGAGCTTGAGAAACCATTGCAGAGAGTGGGAGAACCTCAGAGCCAAGGACCAGGGCACACCTCTAGTCTGCCACCATTCCCCACGCTTTGATATGATGCTCAGCAAACACTTGTACTGGATGAATGATTAAACGATGACAGTTAGAGAGGTATCCTGGTTCCCAGAGGGCTGTGAATAATGGGCCCATCCTTCTGGAATAATTTGGGAGCATGTAAATAGAGCAGCACAGTTCATATCCTTTAACTTGGCAATTCTTTGGGAGGAATAGACCTAAAAAGTGTGATAGGAAAGGTTAGAAAATTGTTATTTACATAAAAGGAAATTTGGTACCTCCTAGACATCAGGCAATAGAGGGATGACCAGGGGGCCTGTGATGTTTTCTCATGAAACAGTCCTACCTAGGCAGAGTGTGAGCCAGGTACGCATGAAATGATGCAAGCGAATGAAGCAGCGCCCCACATGGTCTGTTCCCACCGAGGAAGTGTGCAGCCCAACAAAGCTTGAATGTGCACTTTGTGGGTTACAAATAGTTAGCAGTTAATGTTCGTTTGGCTCTTTTTATACACAAAACAACTCAAATTCATATGAACTAAATAGAAACAAACAAGGCTGCCGCCACGTGGCTGACCTAGAGCTCCTGGTAAACATCTGAAGGAAATGATGGCAAGAGGCACAGAACTGGGCGCAGAGTAAAAACATGAGAGACGTGTATAAGTTTTGACAGACAGAGGAAATCACTCCCAGATGTTGGTTGTGGTCTTTCCAGGTTCCTCCCTCTCACTCTCTGAGTGGCAGGCTTGGGACTGAGTTGGAGTCCTATCTCCCCACCCTCCCTCTTGCCTGAATCCTCTCCACAACCCCGGGGGCCCCCTGGCCTGGCCCCAGGGAAACAAGACAAGACCAGTGTCCTTAAGAGGCACTCCTGTGCCCAAGCCCTCCAAGCCTAACCCTTCCCAGGGCCCCTCAGATGTGCAGTTAGAGATGCAGTGCGGGTCTTTCATATTTTATTGGGGTATAGTCGCTTTACAATGTTGTGTTAGTTTCTGCTGTACCACAAAGTTAATCAGCCATATGTATACATATATCCCCTTCCTCTTGAACCTCCTTCCCATTCCCTACTGCCCCATCCCACCCCTCTAGGTCATCACAGAGTGCCACGCTGAGCTCCCTGTGTTATACAGCAGCTTCCAGCTAGCTAGCTATCTTACGCATGGCAGTGTATATATGCCAATGCTACTCTCCCAGCTCATCCCACTCTCCCCTTTTCCCACTGCGTCCACATGTCCTTTCTCTCACCTGCGTCTTTATTTCTTTCCTGCAAGTTGCTCCTTGGAAGGAAAGCTATGACAAACCTAGAGAGCGTATTCAAGGGCAGGGACATCACTTTGCCGACAAAGGTTCGTGTAGTCAAAGCTATGGTTTTTTCAGTAGTCTAGGACGGCTGTAAGAATTGGACGATAAAGAAGGCTGAGCACCGAAGAACTGTTGTTTTGGAATTGTGGTGCTGGAGAAGACTCTTGAGAGTTCCTTGGACAGTAAGGAAATCAAACTAGTCAATCCTAAAATAAATCAACCATGATTATTCATTGGAAGGATTGATGTTGAAGCTCCAATACTTTGGCCCCCTGACGCGAAGAGCCGACTCATTGGAAAAGACCCTGACACTGGAAAAGAGTGAGGGCAGGGGGAGAAGAGGGCAACAGAGGATGGTAAGATAGCATCACTAGCTCAATAGATACGAGTTTGAGCAAACTCTGAGAGATAGTGAAGGACAAAGGAGTCTGGCAGGCTGCAGTTGATGGAGTTGAAAAGAATTGGATAGGACTTAGCTACTGAACAACCACAAAATAGATTCATCTGTGCCATTTTTCTAGATTCCATATATATGTATTGATATAAGGTATTTTTCTCTTTGTGATTTACTTCACTCTGTATGACAGACTCTGGGTCCATCCACGTCTCTACAAATAACCCAATATCATTCTTTTTCTGGTTGAGTAATGTTCCATTGTATATGTGTGCCACACCTTCTTTATCCATTTCTCTGTTGATGGACAGCTAGGTTGTTTCTGTGTCCTGGCTATTGTAAATACAACTGCAATGAACACTGGGGTGCGTGTACCTTTTTTGATTGAAAGGAACCAAACAAGAGCGTATTCCTGAAGGTATGCCTGAGCTAACCAGTCACACCCTCCAGATTCCAGGCCATTCTCTCTCCTACCACCTCCATTTTGGAGATTCTTCTCCAAGGGTCTGTGGGTTAAACAGGGAGGTATTCCCAGAACCCAGCTGTCAGTGGCTGCCTTGCAGCTGACACCAGAGAAAGGCTAGTCGAAAAGTTGCCTTTGGGGAGGTGAAGCAGGAAATGCAAAGAGACCTTGGTTTCTATGAAACTAGGCAGCCTGATCAGGCCATATAGCTTTAGTGTAGCATCTTTCCCCACCGCTAAGGAAAGATGGAAACAAAGAAATAGCATATTTAAGCGCCCTGGCTTTGGCACTAGTACTTCGGAAAACAAAAACAAAATGCCACAAGGTCCCAAAGCCAAGGGCCTGCTAACAGCATCAGGATTGTCACTGTGGGAATGAAGTACTGGCTTTGTCTTTTTTTTTAATTGAAGGATAATTGCTTTACAGAATTTTGTTGTTCTCTGTCAAATTTCCACATGAATCAGCTACAGGTATACACAGAACCCCTCCCTTTTGAGGCTTTATCTTTTAAATGAGGAGAGGCTATAAGGCCTTTAACGCTGTCCCACGGCTCTCATGGGGATTCCTCAAGCAGGACCACAAGGCAGCAAAGAGGACTGAGGGCGCCCAGACCACAGCAGCCACTGGAAGGACAAAGACAAGGGGCACTGTCACTCGCCCCTGGGCCACTGGCCTCTGCTGTACAGCGCATGCTGGATCCCAGCGTGGAGACTCCAGACCTTCTGTAAAGGATGGGGCTGTTCTGCCAAACATTTGACTGCCCCACCAGACAATCCTGGAGGAGAAAAACCTACCTATGATTTATCTGAGCCTGGATCCTAACTTGGATTTACATACAAACACCAAGCATTATTTGCACAGTTTTAATATTCACTGAACTCTGAAAATTCACTTAACGTAAATCAAGGGAAGATTGCACTTTGCTTGTTATTCACTGCCGTGAAATTCACATAACAGACATTAACAATTTATGCTACTTCAAAGTATATAATTCAGTGCACTAAAGGCATGAATATATGTTCACATTGTTTTGCATCACCACCCCTATCTAGTTTCAAAACATTTCATTTGCCCAGAAGAGAACCCTGTCCCCATTAAGCAGCCCCTTCCTAGCCCTCACTCAGCTACCTCCAACCCCTGGCAACAAGCATTCTGCGTTGTGTCTTGACAAATTTACCTTCTGAATGTTTTGTCTCATGTAAATGGAATCATACAATATGTATACTTTGGTTTCATGTTTTAATTTCTGTTTTCAAGGTTCATCCATGTTGTAGCAAGCCTCACTACTTTGTTCCTTTTTATGGCTGAATAATATTCCATTGTATATGCATTCCATATTTTGCTTATGTGTTCATCTGCTGGTAGATATATGTGTTGTGTCCACCATTTGCTGCTGTAAATAGTGCTGCTAGGAACATTCCTGTACAGGTATTTTGTTGAGTTCCTGTTTTCCATTCTCTTGGATATGTGTCTAGGAGTGGGATTGCTGGGTCAAACAGTAATTCTATGTTTACCTTTTTGAGGGATCTGCAGTTTGTTTTGTATGAAACTCTAGCAAAAGTTGGTCATTATTTCTGAAAATTACCCTGCTTATGACCATGATCAAGTCTACACTTGTGGCTGTTGCACTCATGATGATTGACAAGCAGGGGCTATCACCTGACTATGTTAATTATTACATCCAAGCATTTACACACTGGAAAATATTATTTCCTTTTGTACTATAGCTGGATCATTATATTAATTTTTAATGATTCATGTAGGTAGTTTGGGCTTCCCTCGTAACTCAGCTGGTAAAGAATCTGCCTGCAATGCAGGAGACCCCAGTTCAATTCCTGGGTCAGGAAGATCCCCTGGAGAAGGGTAGGCTACCCACTCCAGTATTGGCTTCCCTGGTGGCTCAGACAGTAAAGAATCTGCCTGCAATGCAAGAGACCTGGGTGCAATCCCTGGGTTGGGAAGATCCCTTGGAGGAGGGCATGAAAACCCACTCCAATATTCTTGCCTGGAGAATCCCCATGGAAAGAGGAGCCTGGCAGGCTATGGTCCATGGGGTCACAAAGAGTCAGACATGACTGAGCAACTAAGCACAGCACAGTAGGTGGGTTATCTATAAAGGATATAGGATGAGGGGCATTATAAGCATTTTAAAAGGAGGAGTTATCTACCAGTTATGATATCTACCAGTTATCTACCAGTTATAACTCTACCAGTTATGCACCTGGTAGAGCTGAGAATCACTACGACAGTGTATTCATCGTTTGGAGTTGCTGTAACAGAATCCCATAGACAGGGTGGCTTGCAAGCAACAGAAATTGATTTCTCACAGTTCTGGAGTCTGGTAAGTCCAAGATCAAGGCACCAGCACATTCAATGTCCAGTGAAGCCTCACTTCCTGGTTGGTTTGTAGACAGCTGTCTACTCACTGCATCCTCACATGAGGGACCTTCCCGGGTCTCGTTTATAAAAAGCACTAATCCCACTCAGGAGGACTCTACCCTTATGACCTAATCACGTCTCAAAGTCCCTTCTTCCAAATACCATCATGTTGGGAATTAGATTTCATCACAGGAATTTGGGGGTGGAGGGACACGACATTCAGTCTGTAGCATAAAGGGTGTTGAACTGCATGCCAGTACTTTGCATCTATAGAAACAAAGAGACATTGATACCAGGAGTGCTGGCCAGGCCAGTGTTGACACATTCTGTCTGGCAAAATGCTGTGGTGTCAACATACCTATAGCCCCAAAATTACAGGTATGACAGCCTAGAAACACACAACTACTGAGTTTTAGATGATAACATTCATGGTGAAGGTGTTGGACAATATAGAATAAATATAGCATTGTTTTTGCTCAGACCAGGGGTCAGGGGAGGGGGCGGTATTTATAGAGTGCCTCTTCCTAGAAGTAGTTCTTTCCCACCAAAGCCTGGATAATAACCCCCTCACTGCGTGCTATAGAAAGAGAAGCCAGTCACAAATAATAAAGTGGTAAAGAATTCTGAGAGGGTCAGCTTCCTTAAATTTCATCTGCAGATCTACACAGCAGTAAATTAGAAACAGGGGGAAATGGAGCTGTAAAATAGTTGACGAAAACACTATACTTAAAATATCAGTCTACTCACTAAATTCATGACAGTGGTTGCTTCTGGGATGTGGGGGAGGGAAATTTGATCAAAAGATACTTCAACTTTCTCTGTAATGTTTTATTTCTTTTTTAAAAAACCCTTGCAGAAAACAGATTCAGTTCAGTTCAGTTCAGTCCCTCAGTCGTGTCCAACTCTTTGCGACCCCATGAATCACAGCACGCCAGGCCTCCCTGTCTATCACCAACTCCCGGAGTTCACTCAGACTCACATCCATCGAGTCAGTGATGCCATCCAGCCATCTCATCCTCTGTCGTCCCCTTCTGCTCCTGCCCCCAATCCCTCCCAGCATCAGTCTTTTCCAATGAGTCAACTCTTCTCATGAGGTGGCCAAAGTATTGGAGTTTCAGCTTTAACATCAGTTAAATGAACACCCAGGACTGATCTCCTTTAGCATGGACTGGTTGGATCTCCTTGCAGTCCAAGGGAGTCTCAAGAGTCTTCTCCAATACCACAGTTCAAAAGCATCAATTCTTCAGTGCTCAGCTTTCTTTATATTCCAACTCTCACATCCATACATGAGCACAGGAAAAACCATAACCTTGACTAGACGGACCTTTGTTGGCAAAGTAATGTCTCTACTTTTCAATATGCTATCTAGGTTGGTCATAACTTTCCTTCCAAGGAGTAAGCATCTTTTAATTTCATGGCTGCAGTCACCATCTGTGATTTTGGAGCCCCAAAAAATAAAGTCTGACACTGTTTCCCCATCTATTTCCCATGAAGTGATGGGACCGGATGCCGTGATGTACTCTGCATATAAGTTAAATAAGCAGAGTGACAATATACAGACTTGATGTACTCCTTTTCCTGTTTGGAACCAGTCTGTTGTTCCATGTCCAGTTCTAACTGTTGCTTCCTGACCTGCATACAGATTTTGAGCATTACTTTACTAGCATGTGAGATGAGTGCAATTAATAGATTAGCGTGTTGATATTTGTAAAGTCTTGAATGTGAGAATATGGGTGTTGGTTATATATTCTCTGTAAACTTTTATATTCTTTCCCTCAATATCAGATAGATAGATAGATGGATAGATAGATAGATAGATAATCTTAGAGCAAGTCTAGGAAGAAAGTGAGCATTCTCAGTAGTTTATATAAAACCTCTAAACGCGGGTTATCACAGAATATTGAGTAAAGTTCCCTATACTATACAGTAGATCCTTGTTGGTTATCTTTCTTATACATAGTCCTGTATATATGTTCATCCCAAGCTCCTGGTGAGAAAAGAATCTAGAAACGGATGAATATACACATATGTATAACTGAATCACTTTGCTGTACACCTGAGACTAATACAACATTATAAATCAACTATACTCCAATAAACGAAAAAATTTAAAAACCCTGAATGTGATAAATCTCTAACACAAACTAATGAGGATCACAGAAAAGTAGCGGACATGGGAACAGGGTGGTGAAAGGAGAGGAGAACCAGAGAGGACCGTTTCCCACGATCCCCTTTGAGTCTGAAGAAAGGTTTCAACAGTTTATCCTTCATACACGATAAAGGGCATTAACACCAGAGCTACATGCAATGGTAATTTTGTTTGTGGTGTTTATAGGCATTTCAATTACCATTTTGAACTCTGTGTCTAGATGGGTTGGTCATCTCAATTAATTTTTTATGTCCTCCAAATGGCATCCTGTGGTGAAAGAACTTTTCCATGCATTGCTTAAGACAAACCTGAGGCCAGATGGGATCCAATGGACATTTCAGCAAAGAGTCTGATCCTTAAGAGAGCCAACCAATAAGATGCCTGTGATGGATTAAAGATGACCACAAATTCTTTGCTTCTCCTCCCATCAAAAAGGTGGAATGCATTTCCCACCCCCCAGAACTTGAGCTGGCCATGACTTGCAAGTCCAATAACATCAGAGTCATGTTCTAGAACTTTTAAGGCGAGGTTGTAGAAATCTTGCCTTCTTCGCCATGATTCTTAGAACGCTCAGTTTGCGAAAAGCCAATGACAGGCAAGTCTGACTACTCTGAGACTGTCATCATGTGAGGTAGCCCAAGCTAGGTCAGCAATGATGCTAAATGGAGAGAGAATCATGACCAGCAAGTCCAAGTTTCTCTGGCCATTCTAATCCAGGCACCAGACATGGATGTGAAGAGGCCCTCTTGGATATTTCAACCCCACCAGACATGACATGGAGAAAAACTGAGAAACCCAATTGACAGCTGAGATCACAGCCTCAGATATATGGCCCAAGGGCTTCTCAAGTAGTGCTAGTGGTAAAGAACCCACCTGCCAATGCAGGAGACATAAGACACTTGTGTTCGATCCCTGGGTCAGGAAGACCACCTGGAGGAGGGCATGGCAACCCACTCTAGTATCCTTGCCTGGAGAATCCCATGGACTGATAAGTCTGAAGGACTAAAGTCCATAGTGTCAAAAAGAGTCAGATAGGACTGAAGTGACTTCACATGTATGCATGCAAACTATTCCAACCATCTCTGGCCATTTGAGCTACCTGATCATCAATAGAAGCATAGAACAGTGACGAGCTGTTCTCACTAAGCCCCATCCCAATTCCTGACACACAAAATCCTGAATATAATAAATGCTGTTTAACGCCTGTGAAAGTGCTGCACTCAATATGCCAACAAATTTGGAAAACTCTGCAGTGCCACAGGACTGGAAAAGGTCAGTTTTCATTCCAATCTCAAAGAAAGGCAATGCCAAAGAATGCTCAAACTACCACACAATTGCACTCATCTCACATGCTAGTAAAGTAATGCTCAAAATTCTCCAAGCCAGGCTTCAGCAATAAGTGAACCGTGAACTTCCAGATGTTCAAGCTGGTTTTAGAAAAGGCAGAGGAACCAGAGATCAAATTGCCAACATCTGCTGGATCATCGAAAAAGCAAGAGAGTTCCAGAAAAACATCTATTTCTGCTTTATTGACTATGCCAAAGCCTTTGACTTTGGATCACAATCAACTGTGGAAAATTCTGAAAGAGATGGGAATACCAGACCACCTGACCTGCCTCTTGAGAAATCTGTATGCAGGTCAGGAAGCAACAGTTAGAACTGGACATGGAACAACAGACTGGTTCCAAATAGGAAAAGGAGTACGTCAAGGCTGTATATTGTCACCCTGCTTATTTAACTTATATGCAGAGTACATCATGAGAAACGCTGGGCTGGAAGAAGCACAAGCTGGAATCAAGATTGCTGGAAAAAATATCAATAACCTCAGATACGCAGATGACACCACCTTTACGGCAGAAAGTGAAGAGGAACTAAAGAGCCTCTTGAAAGTGGAAGAGGAGAGTGAAAAAGTTGGCTTAAAGCTCAACATTCAGAAAACTAAGATCATGGCATCGGGTCCCATCACTTCATGGCAAATAGATGGGGAAACAGTGTCAGACTTTATTTTTGGGGGCTCCAAAATCACTGCAGATGGTGATTGCAGCCATGAAATTAAAAGATGCTTCCTCCTTGGAAGGAGAGTTATGACCAACCTAGATAGCATATTCAAAAGCAGAGACATTACTTTGCCAACAAAGGTTGGTCTAGTCAAGGCTATAGTTTTTCCAGTGGTCATGTATGGATGTGAGAGTTGGACTGTGAAGAAAGCTGAGCACCAAAGAATTGATGCTTTTGAACTGTGGTGTTGGAGAAGACTCTCGAGAGTCCCTTGGACTGCAAGGAGATCCAACCAGTCCATTCTGAAGGAGATCAGCCCTGGGATTTCTTTGGAAGGACTGATGTTAAAGCTGAAACTCCAATACTTTGGCCACCTCATGTGAAGAGTTGACTCACTGGAAAAGACTCTGATGCTGGGAGGGATTGGGGGCAGGAGGAGAAGGGAATGACAGAGGATGAGATGGCTGGATGGCATAACTGACTCAATGGACGTGAGTCTGGGTGAACTCTGGGAGTTGGTGATGGACAGGGAGGCCTGGCGTGCTACAATTCATGGAGTCACAAAGAGTTGGACACGACTGAGCGACTGAACTGAACTGAACTGAATGCCACTGTTTTAGAGTTGTTTGTTCCTCTGAAATTGATCACTGAAACACTGCCCCTACCTAAACAGTGCCTAAAGATACAATTGCTGCCTGGGTGGGCAGAAATTCATATATACCTTAATTACCCAACCCACCTTCAATGTGAAAATAGATGTTTTCTTGACTTGCAGATGATTATGCACTTTTGCTATTTATTTGTATCTTGTTTTTATTTTGATATATATTTATATATCCAAGGGCAAGCTTTGTTCCAAAGACAGGTATTCCTTGAGGATAAGAGGAGAACAGGAAAACTCCATGGTTAAAAAAAAAGGACAAGGGAGGGAGGATGGAGAAGGGTTCAGGATGGGGAACACGTGTATACCTGTGGCGGATTCATTTTGATATTTGGCAAAACTAATACAATATTTTAAAGTTTAAAAATAAAATAAAATTAAAAAAAAAAGACAGGAAATGCTTTTAAATCAAAAGGAAATAGGTTTCACTCATGCCAGATTTCTCAAAGCTGTGAATATATAAAGGTCCACTATGAATCACCAAAAGGAAGCATTTCCCCAAGTCCATTAGATCATGAGAAAGGTATTTTGGCCCCATGTACCATCTTGCGGGAATAGAACTTCACAGAGCATCCGAGCCACTTGCCCACATTGGTATCTCTGTCTTGGTTTACAGCTGTTCAGTGGGCAGCCATGTGTACATTGTTCTAGAAGCACAGCAGACAGTGGTGCATTCCGAGAGTTGCAGACATGAAATGAGCCTTTTGAAAGAAGCCAAAGGACAACGCAGGAATGACACTTCGCGGTGCACACGGAAAAGGCCCCATCCTCATTACACCTCACATATCTTCTGATTGGTTAGTGCAATTGCCATATTGATGGTTAAATATGTTTACCAACATCCCTGAAGTTATAAAGATAGGGAGCTAAAAGGAAATCAACAATGGTGGAAATGATCATGTAGCCCCTCTTGTCATTGTTTAAAAAAATCATTCTGCTTTGGATTCAGGGAAGCATGTACCTGGGAATATTAGCCAGGCTTCTCACTTGACCCCAATAGAACTGCCCTTTTCATGTTACCAAATGAGCTTCACGATCAGTCATGCCCTTTTCAGCTGGCCAAGTGCCTAAGCAGTGCCTGAGGCTGGTCCAAGTATTTCTTCCACCAATTTGAGCTGTCAAATTCATTCATTTTCCTAGGCTAGGATGGCAGTCCAATCATCCTCAAAAGAGACATTTCCTGAGGGCCAAGGCTCATGTGCTCCTAGAATCACAACAAAGTTGGCTCAGCACGGCCCTGACACTAGAACATGTGTGCTGTGCTTAGTTGCTCAGTCATGTCCAACTCTTTATGACCCGATGGACCTTAGCCTGTCAGGCTCCTCTGTCCATGGGGATTCCCTAGGCAAGAGCACTGGATTGGGTTGTCATGCCCTCCTCTAGGGGATCTTCCCAACCCAGGGATTGAACTCAGGTCTCCCGCATTGTAGGCAGATTCTTTACCATCTGAGCCACCAGGGAAGTCCTTGACTACTAGAGTGGGTGGCCTATCCCTTCTCCAGGGGATATTCCCAACCCAGGAATCAAACTGGGGTCTTCTACATTGCAGGTGGATTCTTTGCCAGCTGAGCTACCAAGGAAGTCCCTGACACAAGAAGGAACAGAAGCAAATTCAGCCTCCCCGCACTTGGCCCTTTCCAACTCTCAATTCCAGTCACCAGGGACTGGATGGCCATGTCTTTCTAGTTTCCCCATCCCCAGGATTCAGATAAGCATGAGGACAATTCATGCCCTGGTCACTGGCTCCATAGTTTGGGGATTTTCCTATCAGTCTGGGATGCTTTTTTCATGGTTCAATCTAGTCTCATATTTTACATCCCTCTCTCTACCTATTATAGCATATTGGCTTGTGATTATTCATCTACACATTTGTATGCTCCAATGACTGTTGTAACACTAGAAATCCTCTTGTTTATCTCCCATCCCCAGCACCTAGCAGAGTGCTACCTGTTGGCTGCCTTACCCTGGGTATCTCATCTGTGAATCTGGCAGGAAGGAGAACGGAGAAAAAAAATGAAGAAAAATATGTAAGTGCCAGCTAAACCCACCTCCTTTTATCAAGATGTGTGTGTAGGGGGTGGGGGAGTGTTCTATAAATCTACACAGTAGGCTGTTTTAACAGCTCATGGTCCAAGACTGAGTCATTTAGCCATCCCCTGAGTAAAAGAATCTGTGCCAGGAAGGGGGTGATTTTTAACAAGTCATTTGACTGCCCTAAACAAAACAGGGCTGAAGAATTGATGCTGTCAAACTGTGGTGCTAGAGAAGATTTTTGAGAGTCCCTTGAACTGCAGGGAGATCAAACCCAGTCAATCCTAAAGGAAATCCATCCTGAATATTCATTAGAAAGACTGATGCTGAAGCTGAAGCTCCAATACTTTGGCCATCTAATTTGAGGAGCCGATTCATTGGAAAAGACCCTGATTCTGGGAAAGATTGAGGGCAGGAAGAGAAGGGGGCAACAGAAGATAAAATGGTTGGATGGTATCACCAACTCAATGCACATGAGTTTGCACAAACTCCAAGAGATAGTGAAGGACAGAGAAGCCTGTCATGCTGCAGTCCATGGGGTCACAAAGAGGTGGACACAACTTAGTGACTGAACAACAACAAAACAAAATAGGATTCTTTAATAAGAAAGAAGGGCAGAAGAGATTTTGGATCAGCAACTAGTGTCTGACATTGACCAGGATGAAAAGACCAGGCCTGTTTTCATTCATAAAAATAAACCATAAAGTTTTTAAAAAGCATGTTTGGGCATTTCCATCTATAGGTAAAGGTGACTTAATTTTACTTACCTAAAAGTCCACTGAGAAATTCTTATACTCCTCAGGCCGGCAGAAATATCCAACTGGGGGAGGGGGTGTCTTTTTTTTTTTAATAAATCACTGGGCTGTGATTTATTAAATCACAGCCCCTCCTCGATTGGGTTCCTTCAAGAATCACAAGACTACATCCCCTTCCATTTAGTTGCCTGTGTTGTGTTGCAAACGAACATTTAAAAGACACTTTTTCCCCAAAGAAAATGCAAAGAATAGAGCTCCCCGCCTCACCAGCCACCACCCAGGATAATGAACTGTAGCTGCTGTCATGCCAGGAGGGCTTAATGACAGTGTGGGATGTGTGTGTGGACAGCCAAGTCTCCCTTCAAAGTTGTCTCTCTAAATGGGCTTCAAGATGTTTTGACAATTATCTGTTACAAAGAAACTCACCATTAATTACATATTGTCGGAGCTCTTAATCCAACTGAACTGTTAGGCCAACAAAGCATTCTCTCCTCAGGGGAAGGAGATGCAGACATGGCCGAATCTTTTCCCACTGAGTACCTGGTTTCTCTAGGTCCCTTTCACCTCCCTGTCTTCAGTTTTCATTGTTGTTGTGGTGTGCAATGCTCAGTCGTGTCCGACTCTTTGAGACCCCATGGACTGTAGCCCGCCAGGCTCCTCTGTCCATGGGATTCTCCAAGGCAAGAATATTGGAGTGGGTTGCCATTTCCTTCTCCAGGACATCTTCCCAACCCAGGGATTGAACCTGCATCTCTTGCATCTCCTGCATTAGTAGGCAGGTTCTTTACCAGTTGAGCCACTAGGGAAGCCAGTTTTCATGGATAAAATCAAAGGAAAGTTCCACTTTCTGTTCATGACTTCAGCTCTTTTCCAGCCAGGAGTTAGGATGACTCATCCCAGGATCTGTCAGGAAAATGCAACCACGGGAGCAGCATTTCTCAGCATGGTTCATGGAGGCCACCAGGGACCCAGAAGTGTTGAGGCTGCAAAAGCTTGGAGCAGCTCAGATAGCGTTGGTGATGCTCCCTGGCCTCTCCCCGTGTCCCTTCCACCACTTGTGTGATCTGATGCTGGAGAAAATGTGGTCTAGGGGAGGCTACTGGGTAAGGAGGTCATAAAGAGGAGAAGCAAAATTAGTATGGAAATGTTGAAAAGCCTTAATTGAAGGAACATCAACTATGCCTTAACTCCAAGGGAAAATAAGCAACAATATGATTATTGTATGAGGTTCAGAAGTTTTACTCCTTTTGGGACAAATTCAGGGAGCTGAATCAACTAGGGAATGGACCCCTCATCCACTTCCTATAACCCTGTGGATTGATCTTGTGAAAACACAGATTCAGTCACATTCTTCCTCTCCTTATGCTGTGCCATGTGCTGTGCTAAGTCATTTCACTCGTGTCCAACTCTTTGTCACCCTCTGGACCTATGCCCGCCATGCTCCTCCATCCATGGATTCTCCAGGCAAGAATACTGAATGGGGGACTTGCCTGGCAGTCCAGTGGTTGCCAGGCTTTCACTGCAGGGGGCATGGATTTGATCCATGGTTGGGGAACCAAGCTCCCACACGTCATGCCCTATGGCCAAAACAAAAGAATACTGGAGTGGGTTGCCATGCCCTTCTCCAGGGGATCTTCCCAACCCAGGGACTGAACCAGCATCTTTCATGTCTCCTGCATTGGCAGGCAGTTCTTGGCAACACTAGCACCTCTTGGGAAGCCCATAGACAACACGATGTTAAACCTCAGTATGTTACTACTTAATACCATCAAAGGCATTACGCTATGCCAGCTCAAACTGCATAGGCTCTTCTTATCCAGGTAATAAAGACACCTATGCTGGGTGAAATGAATGGTGTTCTATCCTCTCTCATTTCTCAGCTAAACATAAATCCTCTACTGACCTTGGCTTAAGCTATTGCACCTACCTGGCCTAAATTCACTCAGAATGATAAGGATCAGCCAAAAATGCCCAACCAAGAGATCCAAACCTACTGATGAATCTCAATGTCTGATATATCTCCAATCCACTTGCTGGTCGTCAAAGTTGTCACCCCACTGAGGGCAAGAATAATATCTTGTTTATCACCATGTCTCTCAGAACACCTAGAATCATGCCTCGTGCTTAGCAAATGCTCATTGACATTAGGTGAGTCAATTTACCAGGATCACCAATAGGGAAGAGTACTCTAGTTATAGACTTGAACTCTCATAACCAATAACTTCACTCCCAAAAGTCTATCTGCTCACCCAAGGTGGTCAATCATAAAATCTCACTCATGAGATAGGTCTCAACAACAGATAGGTCTCAAATACCTGCTGTGTGTCTAATCCTGGATCTTCAGCCATTTACTCTGGGCCTCAGATACAGAATATATAAGACAAGTCCCTTCCCTCCAAGAATTCACAGTTTAGTAGGAAGCAGCAAAACACAATCAATTCTAGTTCTAGGAGCCACTTAATTCCAATAGAAGTACATGTAGGAAGGCAGGACCTCTGGTGGTCCAGTGGCTAAGACTCTTCATTCCCAATACAGGTGGCCCAGTTCGATCCCTGGTCAGGGAACTAAATCCCACAGGCTGTAACTAAAGATCCCATACGCCACAGTGAAGATCACTTCAGTTCAGTTCAGTTGCCCAGTCGTGTCCGACTCTTTGCGACCCCATGAATCCCAGCACACCAGGCCTCCCTGTCCATCACCAGCTCCCAGAGTTCACTCAAACTCATGTCCATCGAGTCAGTGATGTCATCCAGCCATCTCATCCTCTGTCGTCCCCTTGTCCTCCTGCCCTCAATCCCTCCCAGCATCAGAGTCTTTTCCAATGAGTCAGCCCTTTGCATGAGGTGGCCAAAGTACTGGAGTTTCAGCTTCAGCATCATTCCCTCCAAAGAAATCCCAGGGCTGATCTCCTTCAGAATGGACTGGTTGGACCTCCTTGCAGTCCAAGGGACTCTCAAGAGTCTTCTCCAACACCACAGTTCAAAAGCATCAATTCTTCGGCGCTCAGCTTTCTTCACAGTCCAACTCTCACATCCATACATGACCACAGGAAAAACCATAGCCTTGACAAGACGGACCTTTGTTGGCAAAGTAATGTCTCTGCTTTTGAATATGCTATCTAGGTTGGTCATAACTTTCCTTCCAAGGAGTAAGCGTCTTTTAATTTCATGGCTGCAATCACCATCTGCAGTGATTTTGGAGCCCCAAAAAATAAAGTCTGACACTGTTTCCACTGTTTCCCCATCTATTTGCCATGAAGTGATGGGACTGGATACCATGATCCTCATTTCAGCCAAATAAACATATAAATAATTTTTAAGAACTGCGTGTAAGAAGGAATATAATAGCTCTTCATGTTTAAAAGCTTAATAATCTGTGTTCTCATCACAAGAAAAAAAAATTTTTTTAACTATCGTGGCAACAGATGTCAACTAAATTTATTATGGTGATCATGCATATAAATACCAAATCATGACGTTGTATACCTGAAATTAATATAATGTTACATGTCAATTATACCTCAATTTATAAAAGGAATCTCTGGATTAGACATCATGGTGGACACTGAGTTGCACCACACAGATGCTCTTTCAGCAAAGGAACTGCTGACCCAGCACTTCTCTGTGCTGTTGGCAGACAATTTCCAAACACAGGTTTCTTCTGATAGCTCTCATCCAGTGTCTGGACCATGCAGGTGTATAAAGACCCAGTCATCTTGCATCAGTTCTAAATAAATCTGAAGCGCCTTTTAACTCCAGAGATCATCAGAATTCAGCTGAGGCTGTTCTTGGACCTGCCTCCAACCTTGGTTTCTTCCTCTGTGTCCTTCTGCTTCTTTTCCTTCCCTTCCCAACAGTTTTCCTTAAGAAACCTCCTATGTGCTAAACTCCATCTCAGAGCTTGCATCCCAGGGAACCCAACCTTCAGCAGTCAGTAGCACAAGTGTCAAAAGAAAGCAGGGCAATAGATAGCGGATTCACTTCATCACCTTCCATCTGGCGGGCAGAGACCCCATCACTCACTGATGAAATCTGGAGCGCTTCTAGCCCCAGGCACAACATAGCAGTCAAGTCCAGTCAAAAAACAAACACTGGCAGTGCATGGGGATGAATACCAGAGAAAGGGGACTCATTAACTATTGCAGCATATCAAGTGTTTGAGAAATACAGTGCCCGTAGTAATTACAAGGGGCTTTCCAGGTGGCGCTAGTGGTAAAGAATCCACCTGCCAGGGCAGGAGATGCAAGAGACTCAGGTTTGATCCCTGGGCCAGGGAGATGCCCTGGAGGAGGAAATGGCACTCCACTCCAGTATTCCTGCCTGGAAAATTTCATGGGTAGAGGAGACCGGCAGGCTACAGTCCATGAAGTCAAAAAGAGACACAACTGAGCTACTGAACACAGTAATTACAAAAACCAATGTTGGCTTTTATTAAGCTTCACTGATTGGGGAAGGGAATGGCAACCACTCCAATATTCTTGCTGGAAAATCCCATGGATAGAGGATCCTGGAGGGCAGGCTACAGTCCATGGGGTCACAAAGAGTCAGACACTGAGTGACTAACACTTTCACTTTCACACTTCACTGATACTCTGAAAAAAATACAAGAAAAAACTGAGAGGATTAATCCCAGCTGCAAGTTAGGTATGAAAGCCAGAAGACCTTCTTGGTAGCATATAATGAGGCTGTCACTTCCTGCAGTGTGGGGGCAGAGAAAGTTGAAGACCAGGACCAAGATATAATTGTCAGGGACCTTCCATCTGGCCCAATGACTGGGACTTAACCTTCCAAAGAGGGAGATCAGATCAGATCAAATCAGATCAGTGGCTCAGTCGCGTCCGACTCTTTGCGACCCCATGAATCCCAGCACGCCAGGCCTCCCTGTCCATCACCAACTCCCAGAGTTCACTCAGACTCATGTCCATCGAGTCAGTGATGCCATCCAGCCATCTCATCCTCTGTCATCCCCTTCTCCTCTTGCCCCCAATCCCTCCCAGCATCAGAGTCTTTTCCAATGAGTCAACTCTTTGCATGAGGTGACCAAAGTACTGGAGTTTCAGCTTCAGCATCATTCCCTCCAAAGAAATCCCAGGGCTGATCTCCTTCAGAAGGGACTGGTTGGATCTCCTTGCAGTCCAAGGGACTCTCAAGAGTCTTCTCCAACACCACAGTTCAAAAGCATCAATTCTTTGGTGCTCAGCCTTCTTCACAGTCCAACTCTCACATCCATACATGACCACAGGAAAAACCATAGCCTTGATAAGACGGACCTTTGCTGGCAAAGTAATGTCTCTGCTTTTGAATATACTATCTAGGTTGGTCATAACTTTCCTTCCAAGGAGTAAGTGTTTTTTAATTTCATGGCTGCAGTTGCCATCTGCACTGATTTTGGAGCCCAGAAAAATAAAGTCTGACACTGTTTCCACTGTTTCCCCATCTATTTCCCATGAAGTGATGGGACCGGATGCCATGATCTTCGTTTTCTAAATGTTGAGCTTTAAGCCAACTTTTTCACTCTCCTCTTTCACTTTCATCAAGAGGCTTTTTAGTTCCTCTTCACTTTCTGCCATGAGGGTGATGTCATCTGCATATCTGAGGTTATTGATATTTCTCCCAGCAATCTTGATTCCAGCTTGTGCTTCTTCCAGCCCAGCATTTCTCATGATGTACTCTGCATATAAGTTAAATAAACAGGGTGACAATATACAGCCTTGACGTACTCCTTTTCCTATTTGGAACCAGTCTGTTGTTCCATGATGTGGGCTCAAACCCTGGTCAGGGAGCGGGGATCCACATGCCTCATCTCCAAGAAAGCAAAACATGAAAAAACACTGTAAAAAATTCAATAAAGACTTAAAAAATGGTCCACAGTGAAAAAAATCTTTTAAAATATATATATTATATATATTTAAATATATATATATATATAATTGTCAGAATAGCTGAGCCCAAAGTTTGGTAAAATAAAATGGGACCCTGACATAAGAAATGGGAACAGCTGGGTTAATCCCCATCCCCAAATTCTGAATCTACATATTCCCCTAAGCTTTCTGAGCCTGCAGAAGTGGCCTACCCACCCTATTAAGCATTCCCTCGTGGCTCAGATGATAAAGATTCTGTCTCCAATGGAGGAGACCCAGGTTTGATCCCTGGGTCAGAAAGATCCCCTGGAGTAGGAAATGGCAACCCACTCCAGTATTTTTGCCTGGAGCATTCCATGAACAGAGAAGACTCGCAGGTTACAGTCCATAGGGTCACAAACAGTTGGATACAATTAAGCAACTAACTTTCAATTTTAGAAAGAAAGTTGCATTCCAACATTGACTGGAGATTATGAGAGTCTTCTCTACTGCAAGGCCACAAGTGTCCCACTCAAGATCCCCCCTCATCTCCTTTCCTGGTCACTTATAAACAGGCTTAGTTAAGTCACAACATAACCCAGCTGGAGACAAGCTGACAAGGGGAAAAAGGGAACTATACCTTCACGGAGTTTCAGGATGTGTACCAGCAAGAGCTGGGAGAATACACTCAGAATCGTCTTCTGGAGGTGCTTAATCAAGGAGGTTGGAATATAAGTTTGGATAAATCAGAGTTTGTTGATTTGAAAACCATCTGCTGGGATTAAAGATTTAACACCTTGGCAAGACCCCTAAAAGATAGTATAAGCCCGCAACTAGACAGCTGCCACAAGAATGGAAAAAACAATGCTCGTGTTGAGTGAGGTTGAAATGCCAGAATTGCCATGGTTGATGGTGGAAAAGTGAGTTAAAACTCTCAGAAAAGTGGAGATGCTAGAGTGGATAAACTAAAAAATGTCAGAAAATCTACAAGGTGATTATGTTCCAAGGGAAGACTCTAAAGAATGTGCTGGAGAGAGGGGCACCAACATCACTGAGAAACTTAGGGGTCGCTGTCCTCCTAGGCCAAGGCTGACAGCAGGAAAGACCATTACAGAACTAGGCTTGCTGATATAATGGGATGAAAGGACTTCAAACATAGAGGCAAGTTGGCAAACCTTAACCATTAGGAGCTAGGTGGATTCAGTTACCATAATAAGAGTCAAGGCTGGAGGGAGGCAGAGGGAGGAGGTTGCCATGCATAGAGTTTACACAGTTGGCTCATAAAACATGAAGCACCTAAAGGCAAAATTGGTGGGCAGCCAACAAGGTACAGCTCAGTTTGTACCAACTAAGGAAATTATATATGAATGCCCAGGAGACTAGAGGCAGTTATTCCAATATCATAACCCCTGGCCCATTTTTATGACTCAGAGCCCATTAACTAAAGAAGAGACCAGATCCCCAGGAAACAGGACTCTACAAAACCAAAGGAAGTATTCACTCTTCTGATTCCCATAGTTCTTCTCCAAAAGGATCTTTGAACATCTATTCACACAACCAAACTAGGAAGAAAGGCTACCCAAACATTTTGAGGACTGTTAGACACAGGATCCAGGGCTTCCCAGGTGGCTATAGTGGTAAAGAACTCATCTGCCAATGGAGGAGACACAGAGATGTGGGTTCAATCCCTGGGTCAGGAAGATTCCCTGGAGGAGGTAATGGCAAACCACTCCAGTATTCTTGCCTGGGAAATCCCACGGACAGAAGAGCCCGGCAGGCTACAGTCCACAGGGTCACAAAGAGTCAGACAGGACTGAAGCATGCACTCATGCACGGGAGTTATTAATAGACAATGAATGGAGTCTTGTTGTTGTTCAGCCGCCCAGTTATGTCCAACTCTTTGTGACCCCATGAACTACAGCGCCCAGGCCTCCCTGTCCCTCACCGTCTTCCAAAGTTTGCCCAAGTTCATGTCCATTGCATCTGTGATTCCATTCAGCCATCTCATCCTCTGACTCTCTCTTCTCCTTCTGCTCTCTATCTTTCCCAGCATCAGGGACTTTTCCGATGAGTCCACCATTCTCATTAGATGACCAAAATCCTGAATGGAGTCTTAACCAAGGTCTAATTCACAATGGATTCCCTGAGTCTGCAGACGCCTCTGGTGGTCATCTCCTCAACCCCTGAATGTATATCAGAATAGACATAGTCATGGTTAGCACAATCCCTACATTGCATCTTTGGACTGTAGAGTAAGAGCTATAAAAGTATGAAAACTCTACCTGCTACCTCCCAGACAACATAATAAAAAATAAAATCAAAGCTTCGCTCGTGGCTCAGTGGTAAAGAATCTACCTGCCAATGCAGGAGATGCGGGTTCCATCCCTGGTCCAGGAAGATCCCGCGTGCCGTGGAGCAACAAAGCCCGTGCACCACGACTACCGAGTCTGTGCGCTACAGCCCAGGACCCACAACTGCTGCAGCTCGTTTGCTCTGCAAGAGAAGCCACCACAGTGAGACAGGGGTCCATGAGAAACGACCACACCTCAGTCAGAGAGCAGCCCCGCAGTCCCTGCTCACCACAACCAAAGAACAGCCCTTGCAGCAACGAAGACCCAGCACAGCCAAAATATATAAATAAATAAAATTACAAAAAACAAATAAAATCATACCAAGGAATTGTGCCAGAAAACAGGGCCTCTTTCAAAGACCTCAAATTCTACTGTCCAGTTGGTAGCACTAACCATATGTGGTTATTGAGGATTTGAAATGTATCAGTGAAACTGAGCAGTTGAATTTTTTTTATTTTAATTAATAAAAAATTTTAAACATACCCGAGTTAGTTATTGGAAATCTTTTCAGTATGTTTGGAACAACTCAAGTATGCAAGTCTACTTTTTCAGTTGTAAATTTTATGAAACTTAAATATAGATTAAATATTTCTGATGAAATTTTAATATCCAAGTTGGAATGTAATATAAATATAAAATACACTTGGTACTCCAAAAAAAGATTGTAAAATATCTCATTAATAGTGTTTTATGTTTATTACATATGAAAATATTGCTAATAGACTGAGTTAAATAAAATATATTGCTAAAACCAATTCACTGATTTTTTGCTTTTTTAATGTGGCTATTAAACATTTTTAAATTCCATATGTGGCTCACATTATATACACAGTGGAAAGTACTGGTCTAAAGGATGCAGAAGCTGTGGTTCCAACCCTATCTCCATTTAATTCAGCAGTCTGGCCCCTGCAAAAGCCAGACAGATACTAGAGCAGTGATCCCTACAACCTTTTCGGCACCAGGGATCGGTCTTGTGGAAGACAGTTTTTCCACAGACCAGGGTGGGGGGCGATGGTTTCAGGAAGATTCAAGTGATTATATTTATTATGCCATTGCTGATGTGACAGAAGGCAGAGCTCGGGCAGTAAGGCCAGAGACAGAGGGTGGCCATAAACACAGATGAAGCTTCGCTCACTCGTCCACCACTCACCTCCTGCTCTGAGGCCCAGTTCCTAACAGGCCACCAACCAGAACTGCTCTGTGGCCTGGGGTCTGGGGACCACGGTCCTAGAGAATAACCACCAACAGCCATAAACTCAGCAGGCAGAAACCCCGAGTGAAGCCACCCCATCAGGTGTGATTTCTTTCCTAGAGTTGTCATCCTGGGTTGGTGTTATGCTGTCCTGGTTCATGATATGTGGCACTTGATCTGACGAATGTTTTCTTTCCCATCACCATTACAGAAGAGGCTCAGAGACAGACTGCTTTCACACGGAATGGGCAACAGGACACATTTACAGTTTTGCTTCGATGGACTCCAACCTGGCTTCAACCTCACACCTCTCCCCACCCCATTCCATGAAGTTAGCAAGTTACAAAGCCTTAAATTTTTTTTCCAAGAATAAAGTTAAATTAATTATATCCTCTTCATAGGATTGCTATGAAAACCAACATAAGCTAATATGTACATAGTGCTTGGCATAGAGTATGCAATCAGAAAGTTTTGGTCTCTCTTCTCCTTAGTGGACAGAGATAAAAACCTTAAATGATAAGGAACTAGGGCATATAAGTTGGGGTAAATATGATATTATCTTTATTTTGTTGTGATGCTTACTAGTCAGTGCTGGGAAGGCTGGGGCTTAGTCCATCAGCAGGATGTAAATATTAGTGGCTCTCAACCCTGGTTGCAATCAAGCTTACAAAAACCTTGGAGAGTTTTTGAAAGATATGAATGATCAGCCTACATCCCAGGGATTCTGGATTAACTTAAATTTTAAAAATTATATTTAATTCAGTTATCAGAAAACTTAAATATGTTTAAGAATAAGCCATCTGGGGTAATACCTATGTATTTTTTTTTAAGTTCTCCCAGGAGATTCTAATATACAACCAGGGTTTAGAGCCCCTTTTCTACCTGGCCATCTTGTCCTTGGTCTTAGCTATGTGATCTCTGCTCCTGGCAGCTTTTTTCAATGAAAATCCAGTGCTCATTCACCATAGACAAAGATGAATAAGAAAACAGCATCTGGTATGTTTGAGATCCTTCCTAGGGGAGAGGGGTCAGTGTCATTATGTTGAAGTTGAAAGGAAGGAACGAGAAGGCAGATCCCTTGCTCTGCCTCTCCCATTTCTGGACTTATTATTCTGAGTGTGTTGTGGGGTCAGGGACCTGAGGAAGGTCTTAAAGCACCTTAACGTGGAGGCCAGCCCTGCTGAGCCCAGCTGTGAACTGGCAGTTAATGCTGTTTGCTATGAAACACAAGCACCCAAATGTCAGTGTATTTGCAACACATTTCAAGGTTGAGTCAGGAGGCCAGGAGCTGTTGATGAATTCTTTATTTTTTTATATATTTATTTTGCTCACTGGGAAATCTGAGGTGTGTAGGGTCTTCAAGCAGCTGTTGGAAAATCATCAGGTTACAGAGAATAGACCCCAATGGAGAGGGAAGAAGGTTCTGGTTGTGTCATTGTGTGTGATCAGCTCGTCCCTTCCAGATTCCCTGTCCTGGGATGGACTAAAGGACCAAGGGATGAGGCACAGGAAGCAGAAAACCTTAACACTGGAAGGACCTGAGAGGTAACTAGTCCAATGTCCCATTCAATGCCCTTCAAGCCACCCTTTCCCCAGTGAGAGATCCATCTGTCTACTTGATGGTCTTCTGTGACAGGGAACTCACCGGGGGCCAGGTATCACTTGATTATCCAATATCCATCCCCAAACTACCTCAAATGAGCCTTCCTTGTGGCTTCAATGCACCAGAGGCTGTTCACTAACCTGAAAGAGTGAAGGCATATATTGAGTTACCTGGTTCCATGCAAACACACGGAATACAAAGGCAAACACATCCAGTCATATCAGCCTCAGGGCACCAGGCACCTGGAGCCACTTATTACTCTCACATTTACTTATTAGCAGCCTGGGAAGATGCCCGAGCACAGTGCAGGCGACCTTTTGTTTTCTTCTTTTGCTTGGCATTTCTTTTTCTATTTTCTTTTCAACATTTCCAAATCCTTTTTTCTCTTCCTTACTCAGGAAGAGAAAGAGCCACTGTCAGTCCGATAGCATTGAAGCCTTTGAGGCCCCCCTGAACCTACATCCATCTTGCAGAAGCATCTTCTCAAAGCCCTAAGATGACACTACTTGCCCTCTGCTAAAGGACATGTATTTCAGAGAGTTATAAAGAGCATGAAGTTTGGGGTGACTCAGGGATGGACCCAAAATCTAACCCTACTACTTACAGCTCTGTACCCTGGGGGAAATGAGTCAACCTCTGCATCTCAATTTCTTATCTGCAAAATGAGCTTAATACCAATCTTCAAAAGGATGGGAAAATGAAAGACAATGTATATATAGAAAACAATGCAATACAGTAACACTAACAAATCCAAGGAGAAAAAACACAAAACCAGCTAAGTGAGGTCAGAATATTTTTTATAAAATTTAACACCCTCATGATTTTAAAAAAATAGAGGCAAACTAGAAATACAGATGGACTTTAAACTGACAAATTATATCCACAAAACATCTACAATAAGCTTCATACTCAAGGGTGAAAAATTGCCATGGTTATTCAACATTGTATTGGAAGTCCTAGCTGGAGTACTAAGGCAAGAAAAAGAATAAGTGATATGGCAGCAGGAAAGGAAGAAATTCAATTGTCACTATTCAGAGTTGACATCATGGCCTAAACTCTAAAAGAGTTTATCACTAAATTATTAAAACTTATTTATTAAAATAATTTATTAAATAATTAGAACAGAAAATATAGCAAGTTGTGAAGACAAAAATGCAAAAATCACTGTATTTCTAAATACTGACAAAAACGTTTTTAACTTTAAATATCATTTAAAATAGAATCAAATATATAAAGCATTTAGAAATAAATGAAGTGTTCTGACTCCTCATCTTAGGCTTACTCATCACCCCATCCATCTTATTCTGCAAAAGCAAGCCACAAAAAAATCAGCCTGACCCTAACTACAAATACACATATACATGCTCCACTTTGCTAATCAGGCCAAGGTCTATGCTTGAGAAGGAACGAAGAGAAAAACATATTCACCACGTCTCATTTTTGCTACCTGTCTCCACTGCCCTGTCATTCAGCCCTCTCCCTTTCAGGCTGTATTGTTATTTGAACCCAACACAAAACAGATTCAGCCACTAGGTCAGGTATGGTAAGCTCTAGGCAGGAGGCAGGCAGACAAGGTGGTTAATAATAAGAATCAAACCACCAAGGAAACTGGGTGCAGGTTGAAAAAATAAAAAAGAATATGGGTCAGGATTTTAGCATCAAACAAGTGTGGGTTCAATTTTCAGACTTGTCTTTTGCTCCCTCTATGACATGGGACCATGTGTGTAAGGACTCCTATAAGAAATAACTGAAGCAATATATTCGAGTACTTGGCACAAAGTAAAGTTCAATAGACTAAAGTAAAGTTCAATAAAGTTCAAAAGACAGAGGATGAGATGGTTGGATGGTATCGCTGACTCGATGCACATGAGTTTGAGCAAGCTCGGGGAGTTGGTGATGGACAGGGAAGCCTGGCGTGCTGCAGTCCATAGAGTTGCAAAGAGTTGGACGTGACTGAGCGACTGAACTGAACTGAACTGAAAGTTCAATAAATGTCGACAATGGGGATGGTATGGGTGAGGAGTTGAAGTCGGTTCAGAAATTACTTAGAAACAGATGCAATCTTATAGAAATCAAAACTGAACCAATGAGATACTCTTGTTGCCTACCAGTGACTGACAAATACTAATAAATGTGTAATTCCTAGTACTGGCAAGACTGTGGGGAAAGAGGCTGTTTCATGCAATGAGGCATGCATACATGCTAAGTCGTTTCAGTCGTATCTGAATCTTTGGGATCCTGTGGACTGTAGCCCGCCAGGCTCCTTTGTCCGTGGGATTTTCCAGGCATGAATACTAGAGTGGGTTGCCATGTCCTCCTCCAGGGGATCGTCCCGACCTAACCTCATCTCTTACATCTCCTGCATTGGCAGGTGGGTTCTTTACTACTGGTGCCACCTGGGAAGCAATGAGAGGAGTTGATGCAAATTTTCTGGAGCAAATTATAGCAACATCTACCAACTGAAAAAACACACACCCTTTTACTTACAAGAATTTACCTAGGGAAATAATTACAGGTGTGTGCCAAGACATATACACAAGTATGTTAACTTCCCAGGTGGCACTAATGGCAGGTTGGATCCAAGGGTTGGGAAGATCCCCTGGAGGAGGGCATGGCAACCCCTCCAGTATTCTTACCTGGAGAATCCCATGGACAGAGGAGCCTGGCAGGCTACAGTCCACAGGGTCACAACAAGTTGGACACTACTGAAGTGACTTAGCACACACGCACACATGTTAACGGCAACATTCTAAATAATTAGCAAAAACTGAGAGAAGGGCACATCTAAATGTCCAACATCTACATAGCTCAACATTCGGAAAACTAAGATCATGGCATCCATTTCCATCACTTCATGGCAAATAGATAGGGAAACAGTGGCTGACTATTTTTCTGGGCTTCAAGATTGCTGCAGATGTAACTGCAGCCATGAAATTAAAGGACGCTTACTCCTTGGAAGGAAAGTTATGACCAGCCTAGACAGCATATTGAAAAGCAGAGACATTACTTTGCCAACAAAGGTCCGTCTAGTCGGCTATGGTTTTTCCTGTGGTCATGTATGGATGTGAGAGTTGGACTGTGAAGAAGGCTGAGCACAGAAGAATTGATGCTTTTGAACTGTGGTGTTGGAGAAGACTCTTGAGAGTCCCTTGGACTGCAAGGAGATTCAACCAGTCTATCCTAAAGGAGATCAGTCCTGGGTGTTCATTGGAAGGACTGATGTTGAAGCTGAAACTCCAATACTTTGGCCACCTGATGCGAAGAGCTGACTCATTAGAAAAGACCCTGATGCTGGGAAAGATTGAGGGCAGGAGGAGAAGGGAACAACAGAGGATGAGACGGTTGGATGGCATCACTGACTTGATGGACATGGGTTTGGGTAGACTCCAGGAGTTGACGATGGACAGGGAGGCCTGGCGTGCTGCGGTTCATGGGGTCGCAAAGAGTCAGACACGACTGAGCGACTGAACTGGACTAAAATATCCAATAATAGGAATTAAAGAAATGATGATGTAAAGACATGTTTAACCCCATGAGAAAATGCTCATAACATATTCTAAAGTTGGGAGGCTGATTTCAGAACAGAGGGGAGTTTTCATTATTCTATATGAAAAAGATGCTATAGAGTCACTAAAATATTATGAGCAGCCATCTCTGAGCAGTGGGAATCACAGCTCCTATAAGCCCTTGGTTAATCTGATTTACATATTTTCAAAGGTACCTTGAAAGAACTTATACCATTTTCCACAACTGCTGAGAAACTTTTAGGACCAATGAAGAGAATAGGATGTCCTCACTTAGCACAGTGTGGCCAGCCTGCTCCCCTGAGGCCACCCCATCCAGATGGCTCCCCGCTCCAGCACCCAGTCCAGCATCACACCCACCCTTCCTTCTCTGCCTGCATCTCAGGCCGTCCCAGAGAAAGGTCATCTCTTTGTGAAGACAGATTAGGGGAATGTTTATGCAATAACTCATGAAACTGCCTATAAAAAGAGGGTTTGGTTTTTTTTTTTCCCCTCCCTTTGGACGTGATTGTACTTTACCAAGTACAGCAAAGCAGGAAAACTTTATTTTTGGAAACAAATAGAATGTAACGAAACAAAAACACTGAGTGCAGTGGTAGATACTGTGATATTTCTATCTTTGCGCCCCTGGGCTTCTCTCTCCTCATCCACAAAGTTTGCCAGTAGAGGAATCATTTTTCAAATCTCAGAAAATGTCACTGATGGGGGAAAATCGACCGGACAAGCCTGAGTGAGAGACTCCAAGCAGGTCTGCGCTGCCTCTGGAGCTACAGCGAGAGGCTGGGGGCGTTTTTGTTATGCTAATAGCCTTTAGTTAATTGCCCTCTTGCTGTTCTCTGTTTTGGAGAAATAAATTGAGGTGTTAAGCTGAAAAGAGGTGTAATTTATTTCCTTCATGCTTTTCTATGTTTTCCAAATTTTCCAGGATGGATGGGAATTACCGGTAGAAACAGGTTTATCATCATTATTATCAGCATCATCACCACCATTACTGAAGAGAATTGTGATGTAACAGTTACAGCTACCTCCGTGGCATCCTGTCGGGTGCCCTGTAAAGATCTCCCTTGCCCGCTGCAATTGCCCAAAATACTTTGAACTGAGATGAAGGACTTTCATTTCAGTGAGCTAAAGCTTAAAGTTCAAAGTGCTGAGCCGGAGTGGGGGGAGGACCTGTCTCTACATTACACCGTGGTATAAACATCTCACTGGGCTGCACCCTGGGAGGGGGCTTTTTCATCCAGGTGTTAGGGGAAGCACACTGACTCAAACTGCCCACCCTGGCCAGGCACCATAGTAACTATTTGCAGGAGTTGTTTTACGACAGAAGGTCCTGGTAAGGAACAGGAAACTAATAAGCCTCCACCAACCGGAAGAGTTCAGGAAAGGTCAAAAGTAGACACCACCTGTCCGACCACCTCCCAGAATCCTTCTCTCTGGCATCCATCTTGGCTGAACAAGGCGTGCACCACCAGGAAGGACTCTGAGTCAGAATGATTGGCTAAGGACAACCCGGAAACTAATCCCATCACCATAAAGCCTGAGACTGCAAGCCACATGGCACAGCAGTTCTCCTGGGTTCCCTTACCCTACTGCTCTCTGCCTGGGTGCCCTTTCCCAATAAAATCTCTTGCTTTGTCAGCACATGTGTCTCCTCTGACAATTCATTTCCAAGTGTTAGACAAGAGCCCTGGAAGGGGTCCCCCTTCCTGCAACACAGGGGCCCACTGCTTAATAGCTTAGGCCTCCTCTCCTAACTCCTGCTCTGTGGACAGCCCTCTGGGCCATGGGAGTTGATTCCCCTCTTGCATTTTCCTGACAGAAACCTAGCAGCCAGTGACTGCTCATGGAATGGGAAGAGGAGGGCGATGCTATAATTTTGTTTTGTTTTAATAGAAAACTGCTCTGTCTTCAGTCCAACAAAGGCATGAATCTGGATTCTCTCCACAGCCTCGGAAAGGAACTGTGGCCTGTTCCTGGGTGAGGAACATTAACGGCCCAGAGGAGCAAGCCCAAATTTTCTTTGGAGAAGTGGGTGTTTCAGCTTCCTAGCCCTCTCTGAGCCACACAGGAGATCCACTCGCACTCCTCCTCCTGAGAGGGAAGGAGGAGGCATGGATGGGTCAGCAGCAGAACTTAAGGCTGTGTCGGGAAATCAGGATTCCCTAGGTTGTAAACTCCTTCAGAACCTACATTTTTTCCTTACATTGCTCCAGTCTGCGGCGGGGGTGGGGAGGTGAGGAACTCCCAGACCTCCCAGTATAGCCTCCTGGGTTGTTGCTGGAGCAGCCAAAGGACAGAGCTGGGAGGCACCAAGCCCTGGCATCAAACCGCAGCTCTTCCCTCCTCATCCAGGCCACCTTGGCCAAGTCCTTACACTCAGGATGCTCCCCCTCGGGTTCCTCCCTCATCTCCTCCCTGAAACTGTGAGGACCACATACTTGGCTGGATGTCTTATAGCCACGATCAAATTCTTCTGCTGCCTTACTTCTACCCCTCATGCAGAATTTGTGTACATCCCTGGTGGCTCAGCCAGTAAAAAATCCGTTTGCAATGAGGAGACCCAGGTTCGATCCCTAGGTTGGGAAGATCCTCTGGAGTAGGAAGTGGGAACCCACTCCAGTGTTCTTGCCTGGAAAATCCCCATGGACAGAGGAGCCTGGCGGGCTACAGTCCATGGGGTTGCAAAGAGTCGGACACTTCTGAGCGACTAACACACACACACACTGAATATAAAGGACTCAAAGATCAAGAACCTAAATGGCTATTAGATGTCTGTCTCATCAATTTTCTTCTCAGGCCCACTGAGCTTCAAAAATTGATATAAAAATAGCAAGCAACCACAGTCCTCAATCCAGAGGGAAAAAAACTTCGTTTTGTGGGTTTCTGTTTATAGAGGAAAATAAAGGAACACAAAAGGATCAGTGTTTCTACTTTTAAATTCCAGAAGTATACCTAAAACCTTATTAAACACGCAAATAAGAATAAATACACACCACTCTATTATAGCTGGTTAAGTATGAGAGGAAAAAAATCCACGGGAAAGAGAGAGCAAGACACCTGGAAAGATGTGGGGCATCCCAAAGATACCCAAGGAGAAGCTGTGAGGGGTGGTGAAGAAGTCAATGAGACAGAGCAAGGCTGTCAGGGCGACAGAAAAAACAGACAACGGCCCCCTCTGGCCGTTTCCCCGTCCTGTCTGGGCTCCCTTCTCCGGCCAGTAACTCACGAGCCCTGCCGCCCGCCCTTTCCAATGGACCAACAGCGCCATCTGGTGGGTTGTGTAGTTATTGACTCTGACGATCTTTTTAATCCCGTTGCCTTTTCACTACACTTTTCGGCAATTCAGAGAGGAGTGTGAAGCATCTTCGTTTTACAAAACTTAGTGAGGGTCAAACGCAATGAAAGGAAAGCCTGGCGATTTCCCTCACCATCAGTCACCTCCCGCTTCAGGGCCGCACTCTCCCCACCGCCCGCCCCTCGGAGGACACTGTGGTGGGGGCAGGGGGCTGTCGGCGCGAAAGGGCAGGGACAAGGGGACGCCACACAGATAAGAAGCGACTTGACTTGGCTTTGCAGTAAGTGTCCAAACTTGGGCAGGAAGCTGTCGGGGCAGCAACTTGAATCCCCCTGCCCCGCCGCACCCCCTCCCCCGTCCCCCGCAAGAAGATGTGTTCTTTTTAAGAATACTGTGGAATTCAGACCTATGGATTCTTCCGTGGTCTCTGGTATTGCTGAAAATAGTCCCGGACACGTTTCTTTGTTGCTATTTTATTGATAATACTGAACATTTGGTAAAAGACTAAGTGGAGCCATTAAAAACGATACTGTATGGAGTCATTGGCTTTTAATCTGTGCACTTTTCTGCCTGCCTATGTTTTCCTTCCATAAAAAGGACTCCATTCAAAATTGATGCTGTGGAATATTTAATGGGCAAATACTCTCAATGCCATGTTAAATTTTAAAAATTCCAGAATGGAATTTGGTGTTATGTGTTTGAATGTTGCTAAGAGAGCAAATCTTAAATTTTCTCACCACAAAAAATAAATGGTGATGATGTGCTGGTGATGGAGGTGTTAGCTCACGCTATGCTGGTAATCATTTTGCAGTGTTTAAAAGGATCAAATCAACATATTGTATACAATGTTATATGTCAATTATATCTCAGAAAGCTGGGGGGAAAACCCAAATGTTCTTATGGTTTGGGTTTTCTTTCTTACCCCCACTTTTCATTTGTGCTGTTATATTCCCTAGTGGTTCAGATGATAAAGAATCTGCCTGCAATGAGGGAGACCTGGGTTCGATCCCGGGGTTGGGAAGATTCCCTGGGGGAGGGCATGGCAACCCACTCCAGTATTCTTGCTGGAGAATCCCCATGGAAAGAGGAGCCTGGTGGGCTACAGTCCATGGGGTCCCAAAGAGTCGGACACGACTGAGCGACTAAGCACACACACACAAACACCATGTTAAATTAACTCTGGAATAAAATAGAGAATTAATGAATAAGGAAAATGATGTTTACAACAGATCCCCCACACCAAAATTTCTATATTTATCTGCTGCTGCTGCTGCTAAGTCGCTTCAGTCGTGTCCAACTCTGTGTGACCCCATAGACATCAGCCCACCAGGCTCCCCCGTCCCTGGGATTCTCCAGGCAAGAACACTGGAGTGGGTTGCCATTTCCTTCTCCAATGCATGAAAGTGAAAAGTGAAAGTGAAGTCGCTCAGTCGTGTCCGACTCTTATCGACCCCATGGACTGCGGCCCACCAGGGTCCTCCGTCCACGGGATTTTCCAGGCAAGAGTACTGGAGTGGGGTGCCATTGCCTTCTCCGATATTTATCTAGAGAAGGAGAGAAAACAAGAGCAAGACATACAGCAGTCATCAGTATTGTGGTAGTCTCTAGTTAGGGATTGCTGCTCGTTTTAATTTTATCTACTTAATTTTGTCTACATTTTTTACACTGAATAGGTATTACTTCTTAAATAAAAAGAGCCGATTTTTTGAAGGAAGAGCATTTCTGCAGTAGCCCCGCCATCCCCCACCCCACCCCCATCACTTGTCCCACAGGCCAGGTGGGCCAGGTAGACCTTCTTCGATCAAATCAGAGACATCCTGGGAGGTTCAGCTGGTTGCAAGAAGTATCCCTTGCTTCCAGTGGTTTCCAGTACCAGCACCAGAACAACTGCCTAAGGATCCAGCCAGGTCTTGCAGAGGAGGTAACCCCTGAAGCTGTTACAATCGCTTATGGACTAAAGTACGTGGGTCTTGGGGTGCAGTGTGACACTTCTGAGCTGAGCCGGCAGCCAGGACCCCCAACATACATCGTCACTGTCTCTAACTCTTGACTTAGAGCCAATGACCTAACGTCAGTTCCCTCACCTGAGAAGTAGAGCTGTAATCAGCAGACGGCTGAGAAAGGAAACGTGGTAGGCTGAAGTCTGAAACTGTTGTTTTTGCAGGTCAGAAATGAGCAAATGGGGCAGTTTCTTGTGGTTCATCCTCAACGTGGCAAAGGCTTAGCACAGTGCTGGCCTGTGGCCGGAGTGCCTCATCCTTGGGGTGACCTTGCCCCCATTCTACAGATTGGGTTGTAAGGATAGAAAGTGGGAACTGCAGGGAGGTACTGGGGAGGAATGAGGTGAATGGGGGAGAAGGCTCAGCATTGCCTCCTCCTGCTTGTCATTTTCAGGCCACCTCCCAACTACACCCCCACACACTCCTCCCCCGCCCCCGACATCATTAAAGTTACTTCCACATGGCAGAACTCCCCCACCCCCGCTATCTGAGCCCCATGGGGCCCACCTCTTGACATCAGAAGGCTGATGTCAGGGCAGGAACTTTGAACCCCCAATCTCCATCTCCCTCTTGACACAGGGGGCTGAGGTGGTGGTATACACTTCCTCCCACTGGAGAGAAGGCACAGTGGCTATAATTTAAGCAGCTAGGGTGTGGTGCTCCCCTCGGTCCTAATTAACTCAGTTGCTATAAGTTCCATTGCACTGGGCCTAAGAGACCAAGTCTGAGGAGTGGGAACCATTGGAAGTGTTGTTGGTAGGCAGGGAAGGAAAGAGCCTCCACTAATCAACCAGTCAGGGCCTTAAGTTGTCAAGAGATCATATGAGCTTGGATATTTCCTTTAGATTTCAGATTTCTGAATCAGTGCTCATCTCCAGAAAAGGCCTGCCAGCTCCAGCCAGAGCTGCCGTGGCCACTGCCCGTTTGAGGAGGACTTTGGATTTTCTCAGTACCATCTTTCAAACTCCCTCTGAAATAAGAGCACACAGCTGATGGGCTGGGGGCTACAGCAGAAGAATAATCGGGAGGTGGGGGCGCAGGAGGAGCAGTCAGGGTGTCACAGGCTCTTTCCTTCTTGGGTTAGTTACTCTAAGAATAGAACCTTCAATTCACATCAAACAGAAGATCTACATGGCTTATTTCATTCAACGTGCCAAACTTATTTCATTCAAATGTGCCCTGTATGTAAGAGTGGTAAGAGTGGTTAAGTGAACATATGTGGTCAGAAAAGCTGAAAGCCATTCCCAAGTTCACAAGGAAATAGGTGAGGGAGCCAAGACATCAACCCACATCCACTGTCTCAAAATTCTGTTCTCTTTCCAAAATTGCCACAAATCCAAAGGAGAATAATTGTTCTAGATTGGAGATTCTGAAACGAGGGCATCAGAAACCAAATGCTGTCAAGGACTACTGCCAGGTTACGGCAAGTAATCTGCTTGTTCAGAGGGGACATCAAATGTGGGCCACAGACTTGAAAAGACAAAGTATGACTGACTTGCCTGGTCATCCATCCATTCATCAGTCCAACTGCCAAGTCCCACTATTTTTCAAACCCCTATGGATGTTATGATGATTAAGATATAATCTGTGTATTGTTGTTTAAATGTCAGTGGCTTGTAACAGCCAATATTTATTTCTTGCCCAGATCACCTGGAGACGGCAGGTTGGTGGAGACTGGCTTCTGCTCTGCTTTGTGTGCCTCCTCGTTCTGGGACCTGGCCTGAACGGGCAGGAGACATGCTGTAGGAGACCTGGCCACACCATGCATTTGCATCTGAAGCCCCACCATGGAGCGAGGCCACATCACCTGCGGGAGATACAGGACGGGCAGGGATTTACAAGCCTCTTAGGAGAAGGAACAAACAATCATGAACAATAATGCAACCTACCACTTTGTAGATTTTCTCAGTCTGCAAATTTACGATGGGGAAGGCTTCCTAGTCAAAAAATTGAGAGTCCTGAGTCTTTTGCCTGGGTTCAGTCCCTGGGTCGAGAAGATGTCCTGGAGGAAGAAATGGCCACCCGCACCAGTATTCTTACCTAGAGAATCCCATGGACAGAAAAACCTGGTGGGCTACAGTCCCTGAGGTCGAAAAAAGTTGGATGTGACTGAGTACACGAACACACCACTTTGTAGGCTTTCTCAATCGACAAATTCGCAATGAGGATGGCTTCCTAGTCAAAAAACTGAGACTCCCGCTGGAGGGGATAATTTGAAATCTACTTCTAAACATACCAACTGTCCCCCTGCCCACATTCTGTCGGTAATTTGTTTACATGATCCAGGAATGAAGGCAGGATATTCCAAGATGGAATTCAACAATCAGATATTGGTTTTAAGGTTCTAAGGTCAAACTTAAGCTGTCCCCATACGCTTCTGCCCTGAAGAGCCTCTGAAGGAGCTTCAAGTGATGCAGGTCCATGGGAAATGCCATTCACTGGCCTCCCCGGCCCTAATTAGATGGCAAGGGAGCCAGGGACATAGCCAAGGAGTCTCCTTAGGCACAGACCAGGGGAGAGAAGGGTGGAGAATGGGTCTGCAGGGGCAAACAGACTTTCCAGCACTAGCTACTCACTCCCAAATCCCTTTCCAGCCCGAAAGGATGCTACAAAATGACTTCTATCACCTCCAGGCCAAGAGTCTTACAGAATGGGACAGAATCTTAGGAATTCAGGCATTCCAAAAATGCTTATATCATGGTGTGAAATGCGGAGATGGGTTTAAAAAAAAAAACAAAACAAAACAGTGCTTATCCCCAGAAAGCTTGCAGGTGAGAAGTCTTCTCAGACTCACTGATGAGCAGCACAGGGTCCAAGGTCCAGGAGTTAAGCAAAGCCATACACACCAAGTCAGTGACCGCAGAGGACTAGCAGTCTTGGCTTCCAGCCTCTTTCTCTTACCATATGCCTCCTTGATTAATGGACCTTCTGTTCTAATTCCTTCGTTTCATTCTGCCTTATCTTTTCCTTCTTGTGGGGGATCACAAGACAAGGTGGGGCCCCTCCTTGGAAGCAAAAGAGAAGTCGTAGGAAAAAACAACATGCACCCAGAAAGCAGGTGTCAGCTGTCCATAACCCAGGGGCATCAAACAAGGAAAGAGAATCCAGGAATTTTTTTTAATTATGTAAATGATGAAAGCCGCCTTTTGCTACGTCCTTTCCATCAGAACTCTTAGAGCATTTGCGGCTTTGATTAATGAGGCTATATCCGAGAATGATATTCATGTTACCCAATAAAGACACCATGGGGTTGTTCCAGGCTCAATTTTGGCAACTTGCTCAATATTCAAGCTGGGCTTTTTTTTTCCTTCTATCTTATCGACCAGGTACAAAAGGATGTTTTCTAAATGAGAAAAATCTCTTCGTTCGTGTACTGTTCTAAACTCAGTGGGTTCTCTTTGCAGCCAGGTGAGAAAAAGTTGCAATTTCAATGCAGAGAGCCCTTCTGAATGCCGGCGGCCTGGGAGGTATAATGAACAAGCTTCAGTCTTGGACTGGTTCCCAGACCCACAAGGCGAGAACGCTGTGGTGTCTAAACAGAAGTCCCTGGCTTTCTTTCAGTCCCTAGTCTTATTAGGTTTGACGCTCCTTTATTATGTTTTGTTCTGCATCTCTAAATCCCCCTTCTGAAGCATAATGCTGCAAACATGGGGTCTGCACGCCCAAGAGCATTGTCCCTCGGTCGCCATGGTAACCCAAGCGCATCCACCAAGCGCTTTCCTCCAAATGAAATAGCCAGCTCGGGCTCTGAGCTCGCACCTTGCGTGCACCCACCCCAGTCAGCGACTATCCCCACGGGGGTTTCTGTTTATGAGTGAGCGTTGGCAACAGCCAAAGAGGCCGGTGCAACTGTGTTTTATCGACTTTATTAAAATACCTGGGATACACATTCAATTTCTATTTATTGTTGTTTCACCTGTGCCGAGAGGGGAACTGCCGGCTCTTGACAAATGGGCTGAGAGGCTGTCGAGTTTCACTCGGATGTTGGTGGGTAACCGATGCCGAAGTGTGGTTTCATAATAGCGTAATGAGACTTTGAACTTTTACAGCACCTTTCATCAGTCAATCTCCCACTCCCTCGTTAGTCCCCTCGGCCCCCTGGGAAGGAGGTAGGTGGTGAGTGCGGCACCCCCTCCACCACACGGCAAGCCCGAGGCGAGGGGAGGCCTCCAGCGAGCTGCCTAGACATAAACAGGACACGGATCCACAAACAGGCCATGGGAGCCCCTGTCTGATGGAGCTGCCTCTAATCATGTAATTATCCCACCATCGTGCACATCATTTGCATTTTTAATTCCACTCATTAAACTTAGGGCTTCTGTTTAGGGAGACTTGTCTCCACACATCTCAACCGTCTGAATGCCTGTGGCTGGCCCTTTTATGCAGTAACCAAGCATCCTGATAGAGAGATTGAGGAAAACATTAGCCTAGTCCTGCTATAAAACAGCACATGACCTACCCAAGCAGAATGGCACAGGAAATGGCAACCTGTATGGGAACACAAAGCAAGATGTTCTGAACAGCCTCACGTCCACGAGAGAGAAACCTGCAGTACTTCCTAAGTCAGCAAAAACTTCCTGCCAGGGAACCTTCCTACACTGTTGGGAATGTAAATTGGTGCAGCCACTATGGAGAACAGTATGGAGGTTCCTCAAAAAACTAAAATTAGAGTTACCAGTGATCCAGCAATGCTACTCCTGGGCATACATCCGGAGAAAACCATAATTCAAAAAAGATACATGTTGCAGCCCTACTTTAAAATAGCCAAGACTTGGAGAAACCAAAGTGTCTATCCATGAAGAAATAGATAGAGAAGATGTGGTACATATATTCAATGGAATATTAGCCGTAAAGAATGAAATAATGCCATCTGCAGCAACACGGATGGATCTAGAGATGGTCATACTGAGTGAAGTAAGTCAGAGAAAGACAAATTTCACGATAGATCACTTATACGTGGAATCTAAAAACAATGGGACAAATGAACCTATTTACAAAATAGAAATAGTCACAGATGTAGAAAACAAACTTATGATTACCAAGGGGGGAAAAGTTGGGGGATGAATAAATTGGCAGATTGAGATTAACATGTGCACACTACTATATATAAAATACATATGAACCTCTGTATATGAACCTACCGTATAGCACAGAAAACTCTATTCAGTATTCCGTAATGACCTACATGGGAACAGAATCTTTAAAAAAGAAAAGTGGATATATGTATATGTAAAACAATCACTTTATGTACCGTAGAAACTAACAAAACACTGTGAATCAACTATACTAGAACAAAAATTAGTTTTAAAAAGAGATGAAGAAAAACGTCCTCCCTACCTCAAATCGCATGCCAATCCGTGTTAAAAAGTGGGTCTAAATCCAGCACCCCCAGGTTCAGATGTGGAAATGGAGCCCCAGAGAGACTTCCCAACTAACTGCAAGCCCCACGGCCAGTCAGTGACAGAGGGGAGCCCAGAGCCCAAGTGTTCCACCCAAATGACTCACATCCCCCATCAACTTTCACTGGATAAGCCTCAAAGCCTTTCACTCATGTTCAGAGAGTATGTCGCCCTCGAATATTAGCAACATAAGCTCTAAACTAACAGGGACTGTGTCTGTTTTGTTCCCAGCTGTATTCCAGAGAAGAGAGCCTAGTATATAATGAACTCTGCATACATTTTTGTTGATGATCAAATACCTTTACCCTTCCTACTTGACAGGGCTCAGGGAGAAAGACAATGAGCAAGGAATCATTGAAAACCCACATGGGTCTCCGTCTCTCCTTCCGTGAGATGAGCTCACCATCTGCTTACCGCTTGGTTCTCAGGACTCTGAATTTTGCCATGCCCTTTGCCTGGACAGATTTTTCCCATTTAGGATTCAGCTCGAATGTCACCTCTTCAGAGAGGCCTTCCTTGACCTGCGTGTTTATTGTTCCCTGGTGGCTCAGAGGTTAAAGCTTCTGCCTGCAATGCGGGCAACCTGGGTTCGATCCCTGGGTGGGTAAGATCCCCTGGAGAAGGAAATGGCAACCCACTCCAGTATTCTTGCCTGGAGAATCTCATGGACGGAGGAGCTTGGTGGGCTATAGTCCACGGGGTCGCAAAGAGTCAAACACGACTGAGTGACTTCACTTTCACCTTCATCCCAGCCATTCTTTTTCACTTCATTTTGTGCTCAGTGCTCAGTTAACTCAGTGTCTAACTCTTTGTGACTCCATGTACTATAGCCCACCAGGCTCCTCTGCCCATGGGATTCTTCAGGCAAGAATACTGGGGTGGATTGCCATTTCTTCCTCTATGGGATCTTCCTGACCGAGGCATTGAACCTGAGTCTCGTGCATTGCTGGACTGCCGTGCATTGGTGGATTCTTTACCACTGAGCCACCTTTATTCCAGTTTTATTTTCATCGTGGTTATTATGAATATTGGAAGTGACCTTGCTTATTTTACAATCCTCTCCTCCACTATGATGTGAGCACCATGGGATCAAGGGTGTCTGTCTGGTTCACCACACTATTCCCAGGACCTAGACTAGAGCCTGACATGTGAGAGGTACTCAATACATACTTGCTGAAGTAATAAGTATAGAATGAAAAATTACTGAAAAAGAAAATGCAAAAGATTAGAAAAACAGAAGTATTTGTTTAAAACTAAAGATGTTTAGTATGATTGTATTTCTCATACTTATCAACATTAGCAACAAATTGGAGCTTCATACACCCTCTTTGGACTTGAACAAATTTCCAGAGAAGATATGTGTATACAAAACACATCCCTACAACATATCATTATCTCCCTGGTTCCAGGTGATCTCACAGTTGGTGTTTTTGGTGTTTATCTTGGCCTCTGGGGCTTTATTAATGTAATTACAGACACAAGTCACCAGTTGGGTGTGTAATTGGGTATATGGGATTCTCTATATAAAACTAATCGCTGAAAGGTAGGACAGACCCAGAGACGCCCAAGAAATCAGCTGCCCCAATTGGTCCGTTTTACAGACCTGGAAACTGAGGCCCTGGCAAGTGAAGGGACCTGCCCTAAGCCATCACATGGCTAATTTGGGGAGCCAACAGAGGACTTCAAAGGAACAAGTCTGCTCCTTTGATGTAAGTTCAAAGGATGTTGATTAAACTGACTTCAGTTAAACACATTGTCAAGGAGAGTTCCCCTCCCTTCAAACTGTAAGAGGCAGTACCCACAGCAAAACCACCCTCAAGGGGGACCTGTCAATGTCGTCCGAAAGGAACACAGGTACAGAAGCACACTCTCAGAATCCTTCTCACTCTTTCACACAGGATGTACTATCCTGCTGTCGTCCTTCACCAGTATTCTCCCCTTATTGTAAACAAACAAACAAACAAAAATAGACTCATCACTAGGCCAATCAAAAGAGCACTATCGGAATCTCTTGGATTTGGAGGAAGAAAAGAAAAAAACTCGGGCAATTATGACACATCTGTCTTCTGTTAAAGGCATCACCTGTAATTTCAAAAATGTCCCCTTTCTGAGCCACCTCACCCCGGGGCAAAGCACTTCTCCCCCAGGGCCTCTATCCATATCTGGTTTTCTCTTCTTGCCCCCCACGTATAAACCCTCAGGAGACCTGCTCACACCATCCCCTCCCCATGACCCCCGCGCACTCATCTCCTCACCGTCTCTGATGGAGAGTGACTCCACTGCAGGGCTCCCGGTTGCTACCAGTTGCTAAGATGCAGCTGGCAGGCTCTAAGACTCAGGGGGATGAGAGCCTTTCTTTGGCCTCACGTCAGGAGTCAGTGTGATTACTCCACTGCTGCCGATATCCTCTCTCTCTCAATCTGAGGATTTTCTCAAACATAGCTGCCCCATTTCTAAATATCCCCGACAAGTGCAATTCACCTGTGCCTGCCAGGGTAGTGTTCGATTGATTTGAGATGTGCATTACTACCGAGAGGCATTACGATGTGGTAATATGCTGGCTTGGGCTCCAGGCATTACGATGTGGTAATATGCTGGCTTGGGCTCCTCTGTTTACCTTTGAAAGGAAAACTTGAAATTCCACTCCAATAAAGTAACGCCTTACCTTGTTTCCATTACTTGGCATCTCTGAAAATGCAAAGTCACCCCTAAAAGGCTGATTCATTCCACTGTGTGCTCTGAGCCCCACGAGTTGGAGGCGTCACTTGTGACTAAAGTGGCATGGGCTTGAACGTCGGGGCGGGGAGGCTCTCCCCCAACATCAGTAACAGCTCTTGACCTTCCCTTCAGCTCACAAGTCTTTTCCTGCTAGACACCCCAGGCCCCTCGAGGACAGAGACCACATCTTATTTGTCTGTGTATTCCCATAACCGCAGGAGTACCTGGTGCCTGGTACAGAGTGGGTGTCTAGTCTCACTTTTTTCCCTTTTATTGTGGTGAAACACACACAACACTGACCATCTCACCTGTTTTAAAATGTGCAATTTGGTGGCACGAAGTCTGTGCACAGTGTTGGACGGAGTCACACTTTCAAATTATTTTTTTCTAAGTCTCCTTAATAAAATCACTGTAAACACATTAACAGCCTTTCCTAAGAAATAAATAAACAAAAATATGAAACAAGCAGCCTGATTTAAAGGAAATCCAGACAGCAAGGTATAAATATGACTTCCCACTAAGTACAACTGTTACCACCACTTTGTCATCTCTGTGATCATCTCCCAGTGCTAAGAGCACAGTCACTAAGCAGATGCATTGAGCCCTCTGCCAGACACTGGGAATAAAGAGAGGAAAAGACATGCCCATTGCCTGTGAGGGGCTTAAACTCCAGAGAAGAGACAGGTGTTTATCTCTAACTCCCCACACTTGAAGGTAAACCTCATAAGGGCGGGGATTTGTCAGTTCTGCCCTTACTGTATCCTCAGTACTTCAATCAGTGCCTGGCACTTGATAGGCGTTTTTTAAATATTTGTTGGATGAATAAATAATGAAAATCATGTCGGGGAAGCTGGGGACAGCTTTACAGAAGACATTAGATTGAGCTGTGTCTTAAAGAAGAGCCTAAACATCCCAGGAGAAGAGAGTCATCCTGAAATGTTAGGGAACCAAACAGGTGGTGTAATTGGATGCTGAGAGAGAAGGACATGTAGGTCAAGGTTGGGTGATAAAGGAACTTGTATGCCATCTTGAGGAATCTAGAGTTTGAATTTTTATCTTATTGGTGAAGAATTTTGAGCAAAATGTTTGCATTTTGGAAAAGCCTGGATAAGCCGCACTTATCAAAGCTTACCAGCCCCCAGGCAGCTGAAGCCTTTAATTATGTGGTATCAGTAACAAGTACTTCAAGTTCCCATCCAGTCTGCATCATCTTGACTGAGTAACTCTCCTGACCTTTCCACCCCAGCCTCCACACTCAAGTCCCTCCTTCCTGAATCACGCTCCCCTCGAGGCAAAGAGAGACCTGCGTGAACCCACCGCCTAGGGATGGATCTATTCTGCTGTGGGATTATACTCTTCCAGCTGGCTTCTAAGCTTTGTCCATCGATTCCTCGTTTGGGTTCTCATGGAAGCAGGAGTTGGGACAAGGTCTTGAGAGTAAATGCGTTACTGGGAATGAGCCGGGAAGAAAAAGCAAGCCAGTGGAGAGAGTGAGACCCAGAAGAGAGAAGCAAACGATAGAAGGCGATCAGTCCATGAGCTGCCACGGTGCAGCACTGAGGCTCAGCCCCACGAGAATGGTATAGCCTGTGTCTCTTCCAGGAATTGTCCTTGGGAAGGCCAAGAAAGCTGGGGTGTGTATCCATCGATTTCTAATTGGGAATCATCCAATTCCAGCCACCCGGGGTCTGCCCTGAGCTCTGACAGAGTCCTCAGACAGAGAAGCAAAGAGATGTGGGTGTCTACAGGAGGGAACTGTCCACGTGCACAGGGGCTGCCTATGTAGCTTCGGGGGAAGCTCAGAGGTGGACCAAGGAGATGAAGGCATTAGCAGCATCCCCTATACCACCTGTGCCATCGGAGGTCAGTTTCCCTTTAAAAAGACTGGCAGGGACAATACAGTACCGTGTGTCCACAATACCATTACTTCTTGGGCACTCAAAAAGCCTGCAAGTCACAGGCTCCCTTGTAGTTAAACCACCTCATCAGACCAAGGTCTTCCCACTGTAAGATGGACAGAAGTGATATAGAGTCACTTCCAGGTCTGGCCATTAAGAACATTCAGTCTGAACCTCCAGTTCTCTTTCCCTTCATGACTAACTTGAAGACCATATGCTTAAAATGGTACGTTATGACTTTATTACATTAGCGTGTGTTATGTGGAACACGGGGCGCTGGATGGTGAGTCAATTTTCAACAACAGACCACAAGAGAAATTGAAATAGAGAAGTTTACTATTCGCAGGTTCCAAGGGCTCACACAGGGAGGTCAAGGCAGAGTGCAAAGAGAGCGGGGAGGCAGGACTTGGAGCAAGTGTCTTTATTAGGGTGCGTGGGCAGAGTAGGTTGGAGTTTTCAGGTTAGGGCCGGATTGGTCAATTCAAACTAAAAGAGCACTGGGTATGGTAACAATAAGGCACACAGATGTCAGGAGGGGAGGGAGACTGCTGATCACAAAGACATACTAAGAAACTTATATTTGCCTGGGACACTGAAGGCTGCAGAGTAAGCCATGGGCTTGTGTGAAGGGGCTGGTGTCAGTTTAAGGTCCCTGCGAGCTGACTGGCCAAACAAAATAGATGCAGAGGCAGCAATAACATGGAATGAGCTTAACTAAACTCTCAATATGGCGAGAACACAAATTAGAAGGAGTGTTTAGCCCTGAGTCCCCACGTGGAGAAACCCACCAAAGAAAGCCGTTCAGATCACAGACTGTGGTGTGAATGAGAAATAACCAGTTGAAGGAAGCTCCTTACACATGCATGCAGGTTATTTGTTACCACAGTACGGCCCAGCCTATCCTGACCAGTACAGGATATATTTTGCTCTGCTGAGACTCTCTACATGTCCCAACAGTATGCTTCTTTTCCCCTTCTGTCTTCGTAACTTAAAAAGAATAGTTTAATGCAACATTAGGACTTAAAACGGTGTGCTGACATTTCAAAGAACGGGCTTTGCTGAGTGGATGTTCTTGCAGTTCGCGATGAATACATGAAGCCCAGCTGGTGTAATAGCCTTGATAGCACGTCCCAAGGCCCCCTGCTCACTTTAAGACATCAGTTTGGACAGCAGGGTTCAGCTGCCCACCCCTCCACTTAACGGATCTAGAGAAACCACCAATTACTACTCAACTGCCTTCCATGCAGCGGCCCTGGGGGTCAGAGGATAACATCCTGAAGGGCCATTTGCAATGATTATGTAATTAATATTATCATGATGTATAACTGCATGTAATGGTTTTCATAGATGGAGACCTTTTCATCCCAGACCATTCTTCAAAGCAAGGTGGTCTCTCGCGCTTACCATGTGATATTCAGGGGCACGCTTTGCCTGTACTGTTTCTAGTTTTTATTGTACACCTTTAAGTTGTCTCTTTGAAACCCGTGGGTCTCAGCAGTTTTTGAACTAGGTTTTGTGGTTCTATATCCCTTTCATGGATTTTAAAACCATCAGTTTACACAAATGCTTGGTCATGGGCATTTGACTCCTCCCAAAGTCAACTCTTGGATTTATCGACTGAGAAGGACGAAACTGACCGAAACTTCACCCAGCTCAATATTTGCCTAGAGACAATAAATCTCAACACCGACCCAAACCGAAAGTCGATAGATACGTATTGTTACACAGTTTCTTTTGACAGGAGTCATCAATTGGGTATGGATTTTGAAATAATTTTATTTTGATTGGAGTGTGGGATGAGCTTGACAGTGCTGGCTGAAAATAAAGGCTGGGAAGTACGCTCAGAACAGTTGCTCCTTGTAATCCCATAGTTAAATGTGGTGCTGTGAGCAGCACTTAAAAAAGAAAAAGGACCTTGTCATCTATCAGGCATCCAGAAGGGCTGCTTTATGTGAGATGATGTCATCATAATGGCAGAGTGTGTTAAGCCCTCTGTGAATCCCCACCGGGTATTTGTCCTGCATGAGAATCAATTACAGCAAAGATAAACGGTGCATTAGAAGTGTCTTTTGGCATATATTTCACTTCTGATATATGTTGTTCTGCTGAGCAACAAACGATTTAGATAAACCTCAAGGTCATGTTTGGACCAGAGAGATGTTTTTCATTAGCCAGAGAGTGACCATCCTGATAAGAGAAACAGCAGCTTGTGGAAAACTGTAAAACACCCGTGTCCTCAGGGGTGGCCCGAGGAGCCTACCTGGGCTGCCTGGTTCAGGCTGAAAGCCCTGGATATTTACAGGAAGCCACATCAGCATCCAGACTGAGGGAGAGTCACATCATCTCCCAGCTATGGTTCCTCTGAGTCCACCAGACAGTCATTGCTGTGAACTGTAGTTACAGTTCTAGGAGGGACCCTGGAGAGTGCATATCCCCAGCACAAATCTTAACACGGGCTGAGTTGTGACTCTTTTGCCCTGGATCTGTGTTACGAGTTCATGTCCTGTTTTGGCCACGCCTCTTGTTTTCCCTGAGTCGTCTTCACAATTCCACGTTTGAAAAGGGAAAGTATGTTCATTCATGGCTCCTTTGGGTCACCTCGGCATTTACATCCACTAGGACCTCAGACCCATGGCACTGGGACTGTCACCACTCCAGCGAGTGCAGCACAGCCCGGCCTGAGAGTGCTGCGGTCATGTCCTCTTTCTGTCATTGAATCCAGTGCTGGTAATGGGCTCTTGTTTAGGGTCCTGTCCTCCTAGGACCTCACCACAGCCTCAGGGGCCGCTGAACTTCTCATCGTTATTCCCCAATCTTCAGCGTCTTTAGGGGACTCCATTGCCTTCCCTGGAAAAGGCCATACTCCATATGTTCATAAAAAGAATTTCCAGCCTCTCCTCCTTCCTCTAAGAAGCTTCCCCTTCACTTCAATCTGGGGGGTCTTCTCTGTTCTCAAAGAGCTTGCTGTACATACAGAGAGCCCACAGCGTAATCACCTGGTGATTTGTCATCTTTGTGGCCTGAAACAGCAAGTGGTACGAGAGATGATTTTCATCTTATTACCAATTATAAGCATGCTGCTTATTACCAGTTAAAAGTATATGCTCAACAAGTACTTTAAGAATAAATGAAAAAAAAATTCAGAATATTAAATGTCTATGCCCATATTTTTCTACCAAGGTCTATTACAGTTGGATTAAGAACTTCACAGATGCTTTCGTTTTCCCCTATTTCTCAAGAGTAAGAGCCACAGAGACTCAGGGTCTACTTTAAGGACTATTTGACAGTCTCAGGGCTGATTGCTGCCTCTGGAGTATGTGGGATGTGAATGTGAACCAACCAAACAGAAGGGAACAGGCCGAAGGGTGACTGGCTCCAGGCCATGAACACTGCTTTCTTGCTTGTGAATTTTTTCCTTCTTTGCAGAAGCTGGACCTGACCAGGAACAACGTAAGTCAGCAGGAAGAGGGAGACCATCCTAAATCACAGGCATGTGGGAGGCGTATCCTGGCCCTACATCCCCCCAGGCCGCCGTTCAAGTCCCCTCTCCCACATAGTAGCTCTGTCCCAGCACTATGCACACCATGTTATAACACCTGACTTTTTCCCTGCACACATCTTTACGCATGTTTAACCAGCTGATGTTTTAAAGCTAAGGTTGGTTTTCTCAATAGCTTTATTGAGTTACAATTGACATAGAAAATTGTACATATTTAAAGTGTACAGTTTGGTAAGTTTTATACATATATATGTGTGTGTGTGTGTATACAGTAATTCCTCTACTTGCAAATGAATTCACATTCATGAATCCAATTTGTTCCTAAGTCCAATAAAGTTAGCCTAGATACTCAACTTACACTATTGGCTAAATAGTACAATACTGTCTGTCACCACTGCTTTTACACTTGCTTCTGGACATCCTGGGCTTGAAATAAAGATAATCTCCTCTACTGTACTCTATGCATACTGTACTCTGCACAGCGCTGTACTCTATACATACTGTACTCCATATAGTGCTGTACTCTATATAGTACTCTACTCCATACAGTGCTAAACTCCATACTGTACTGTACTCTATGCATACTGTATTCGATACTCCATATAGTACTGTACTTTCTATATACTGTACTCCACACAGTGCTGTACTGTCTACATACTGTGCTCTATACAGTACTTTTCATCGAAGCTTATGAAAGCACAATCACTTGTAGAGGATGCACACACGTGACAGTGTTCGCCAGATAGGTGAATTAACTTATGGGATCAGACATGCAAATGCACGTTTGCATACATAGGGGAGTTACTGTATACGTATATATACATGTATATATGGACATGACACATACATATTGGAGAAGGCAATGGCACCCCACTCCAGTACTCTTGCCTGGAGAATCCCATGGATGGAGGAGCCTGATAGGCTGCAGTCCATGGGGTCTCTAAGAGTTGGACACGACTGAGCGACTTCACTTTCACTTTTCACTTTCATGCATTGAAGAAGGAAATGGCAACCCACTCCAGTGTTCTTGCCTGGAGAATCCCAGGGACAGGGGAGCCTGGTGGGCTGCCGTCTCTGGGGTCACACAGAGTCGGCCACGACTGAAGCGACTTAGCAGCAGCAGCAGCAGCATATACATATATCTCCATAGTCCCACTACCACAATCAATATAGTGAACATACTCATCATCTCCCAAGGTTTCCCCACTTCCCTTTGTTACCCCGCCCTCCTCCCAGCTTCTCTATTCTCAGGCATCCACTGGTCTGCTCTGTTATTATCGATTACTCTGCATTTTCTTGAGTTCTGTATAAATGGAGTGATACAGTATGTGATCTTATTGATTGGCCTCTTTCACTCAGCATGGTTATTTTGAGTTTCATCCGTGTTGTTGCATGTATTAATAGTATATTTTAAAATAAGATTCTTTAATAAAACTAACCTGAAAGTTTAGGGGCCTCCTAAAAATTGAAAAAGGTTGGGTTCTTCAGATAATATTATATCATAAACTGCCTAGATTTGTTCCAGAAGTAGCAATCCTGATATCAGCAGGAAACCCACAAAAATGAATGACTCAGAACAGGAAAGGGGCAAATAACAAATGGAGATGAACAGCTAAGAGAACAGAGAGAAGGAGCTGGAAACATCTGAATTTCCTTCTGTCTGTAACTCTCTCCCCCGCTGTGCTTCCCCACCATCCTCTGTCACTGATTCATCCTAATCTTTCACTGAAAGTATTTCTACTTCCCTCTTCTTCCAAATATCCCACCTCCACTATAAATAAAGCCTTTTGTTTTTATCACCTGCCTTTAGCCGAGCAAGAGAAAAAGTGAAATTGCCTCCCACTCAGACATCTCACTGGACACCCTACTGATGCTGTGCTTAGAATTTTGAATCCACTGAGACTTGAGATAAATCTTTCCTTTTCAAATTCCCGTGTAAGAACGCCAGAGGCTGGCTTCATCTGCCTTCCCCACCACATCTCGGAGACCTCAGCCCAACTTGGGAACCTTACCCATTGGTTAGAAAGCACGCTAATCCCAACATGTTATCAGGTAGGCAAGGATGGATGCTTTGTCAAGTGGAAGCTTCTTTGGGGTTTTACCCTCTATAATGAAATACTTGTAAAAGTACACTTCCCTTCATCATAACAGCCCAACCCTGGGCAAAAGCACATGTCCACTCATAGGCTGCTACTTGTCCAGCCTCAGTCCTGTCAGCCTAGAAGAGCTGTTTCTTATGCCCTGGTTGCCTTTCAAAACGCTTCAACGCATAAAACCCTCCCTCCTTGACTTCTGCATGTACAGGCACCTAAATCCCAGAAGATTGACTGCAGTGAGAATTCCAACTCTCAACAAGCTATGTGAGAGACACTGGGTTTGCTATTTGTTTTGTGAAAAGCCCATTTATCCTCTGTGTTTGTTCTAGGCCAGTTAGCATAACTTACTTATTTAATGGGCATACTTTAATGCACTAAATAGCACAGATTCCAAAGCTATGGTTGAAGGCAGAGCAAAATGATTCCCTTGTAGATAAAGAAGGCGCCACTCCAATTACTGTAAAACCTGGCCATGAACTGCCAGGCCCAGAGCAATCCTTCATCCAGATGAATGTTGAGTGTCTGGCCATCCCTTCACCCGACACTTCACAAGTAGAGGACTGTTTTCTTCCTCCCACTTCCCTAAACATCCCAAGCCAAGAATTTGCTTAGGCTCCTGGCAGGAGGTCTTATTACCTGTGACTTAATTGACCATGCTGTAGCTGGGTAGAGCAGCAAATATTCTGAAGAGTCTTCCAGAACCCTTCTCTACCAGGTCCTGACCTGTCTCACCTGCTTGATCTCCTGTGTCCCTCAAAGCCTCCTTCCAGATCTTGGAAACCCCAGCACGGGTTTTTCTTCCCACAGCTCCTTTTTTCACCATCCCTTTACCTAGATTGTCTCCTTGGTCTTCATCTCACCATCTTTGCCTACCAAAAACCTGTCCATCCTCCAAGTCCTAGACCTGACTGCACCCCCAGTCTTTAATGCTCCTGTAAATCCCTCAGCCCAAAGTGATTTCTTTCCCTTTTCTTCTTAAAGCACTTAGTTCATTCCATAAATATGGAAGTTGTCAGGTTCTGCCCTGATTGAAGCCGGAGCAGCCTAGATGGCCATCGCCTTGGGGCTGACATGTCAGAGGACCTTCAGGCAGGCACTGTGCTTTCACATGGATTAGTGTACTTAATCCTCAAAGAACTGTCTACGTTCCAAAGATGTTATTTAACTTGTCTAAGATCACAGAGCTAATAAGTCATAGATTTGAACCTAAGGCAGTTTGACTCTTGTGCTTAATTGAGGGACCAGATTTTAAGCTCTTAAGAAGAACAGCTCTATAGACCTTATGATGTGCCTTCCCTATCAGTAACAGTCACATACACAACACACACACACACACTATATCTTTTATAAATATTTATTTTATATTAATATGTAACTAGATATAGATGTATCTCACATAAGTACAATTAATGAAAAGAATGTGTATTAGTTTCCTGTGGCTGCTGTAACAAATTACTGAAAGCTTCGTGGCTTAAAACAATAGAAATTGATTTTCTCACAATTCTGGAGGACAGAATCCTGATATCATCATCACTGAGCCAAAATCAAGGGGTTGGCAGGGCCAGGCTCACTCTGGAGACTCTGGATGAGAATCCACACTTTGTCTCTTCCAGCTGCTGGCATTGCCTGGTCTGTGACCACATCACTCCAGTCGCTCCGGTCACATGGCCATCTCCTTTTCTGTTTGCCTCGCTCATACAAGGACACTTGTGACTGCATTTAGGGCTCACCCAGATAATCCAGGATAATGTCATCATCTCAAAATTTTTTAATTAATCACATCTACAAAGATTCTCTTTTTTCCTCCCCCCTCAAACCAGACAGTGTTTACAGTTTGCAGAGATTAGAACACGCTACTTTGGGAGTCATTGTTCACCCAAGGGTAATACCCAATCTTGGTTCTCATTCCTAAGTCATAGGTGTCCATTAGCAGCTGATCTTACAAGCTAGTACACTCCAAACTGAAATTAGACTTTGCAGGAACCACTTCCTCAGTCCCTGAAATGCACAGAAACACTAAAAACAACCAAAACTTCACAAAGGACTCTCTTTAGGAGAAGCTGGGTTTCAACCATGAAAAGTATAGTTGTCAACAGAAAACAAACAGAGCTCATTCCCCTTGACAAACATATTGTGGGTCACATTTTTATAACTGAATCAACAAACTGCTCTCCATAAACTACACTTTTGGGCAACCCAAACTATTTCAGAAACACTCTTGCTGCCAAGATGAGAAGTAGACGTGGCCCGTTCCTTACCCTAGTGTCTTGGAAAATTCTTTCCCATGTAGCTCAAGGTTGCCTGTGCTAACAGCAGGGGTAGTATATCACCCCTCAGTGACCAGCCACTCCCCTTCTGCTAGGCACCCAGGGAATCTCAGAGTACAAAGCATGAAACACGCCAGGGCTCTGGGTAGAAACCCCAGACAGCTGTTGTTAGACACGGTTACAGAAGCGTCTGAACGAGGACGGATCTGAAATCGCATGCTCACGTGGAGCCCGCCAGCCGCTGACAACCCTGGTGCGTGAGTCTCAGCAAACGAATCTATCATTTGGGAAACAACTTCATGTAGAGATGTTCACACATGGACAATGCCCAGTAGGCCCTTGGTCAATGTGATTTTATGGTTTATTTAAAAACAATTAACTAGCCATTAAGCTTCCCTCTTTCCACCCGGCTTCCCTGCCTTCCAATCTCTGTATGTCATGTGTGCATTCGCTCCCTCCTTCTAGAACTCTTGGACACATAAACACACACATTCTCTGTGGTGTCATTGCTCCATTATGAAGAGGAAACATCATGATTTTTCCACCTCTGCTGAGCGTTAAAAATTCAGTTACAACCATGAGTGTGAGCTGACTGGCCCCCAGTGACGGGCACTGGCCTTTATAAGAGCCAAATGCTCTCTCTCTGCACGGAGATGCAGCCAGGGGAGCAGGGTCAGGGGAGGGGGGCTCCTTTCTGATCCATTCTCTGCTTCAAACAGCTCGATCAAATTGATAGAATTAGAAAGCTTTCTTCTCTTGGTGACAGTTCAACCTACTCTGTTTTATTTCTGCTGGGTTGGCACTAACTGGCCAGCTAAGCAGTTAACCATGTTTATGACTCACAGTCCAGGAAGTCTAAGTAAATGCAGCCGGAGCTGAGGCACACGCTCCCTGCAGACCCTCTGGTCAGGCAGGAAGTCCCCCTCCAGGAGCAGATTTCAGCGGTTGCTGGCTGGATGGCCATTTTGATCAGGAGCCAGCCCCGGCTTCTCTTCCAATGTCACTCTTGGGGGAAGCTCAGTAACCATGACACCTCTCCAGGGACACTGTCGTCCAACTGGTACACAGAACATGGATCTGCCTGACAAGCCTGAAACAGCACAGGGTATTTCTCCCAAATCCTTTATCTATGCATCCCTAGAAGGTTTCGGTTAGGATAGAGCTATATTTTATAGCACTTGGCATGTTGGCAATTCTCTTCTCCAACCTGTGATTTAGAATAACAGTATGTAAGGACCCAGAGTTAATAAAATAACCAAATTCAATCTTAGCACAAATAAGAGAGAAAGCAGAGATTTTCACAGTCCCCTCCATTAAAACTCACAAATTCAAGGATGCTAAATTTTTACCTTTAGAGTCATTGAACAAATGTCTGTTAGCTAAAAGAACAAAAGTGATGTTCTCAGCAGTTTAGAAATATGATCTGCACTCAGGCAGCTATAATCTGTACTCTCCACCATTAAGCTGTACTGATGATAACAGGAACAATTTAAATATCTTAATAATGATTTTATATTCCTTAGAATAATAGTTGTAAAATATTAACAATAACTAAATAATAAAAGTCTAGCACAGATAGAACTCATTAAATTTCAGGGGCTGTGCTTTTTATGGTGTATTTTGTTTCATCCTATTGGCAACCCTCTAAGCTAGATACTATTACAATCCTCAGCTTTACAGATGGGGAAACTAAATGAATTGGCTTGGAATAGAATGTAGAGCCCTAAGGAGGAAGTATGGGAGTTGAACCTTGATAGTGTAAATCTAGAGTTTAGACTCAAAAATGTCTCTTTTAACCACAGGTTTTTGAGACACTAGGCTTCGTTAACCTCAGGAATAACCTACAAGATGTTCTTGTCTCCCCATTGTATGTTTGGCATCACTTCTGTGGAAGACAAGAAGGATTGAAAGTGAAAGTGAAAGTCACTCAGTCGTGTCTGACTTTCGAGTGCCACCCCACAGGCTATACAGTCCATGGAATTCTCCAGGCCAGAATACTAGAGTGGGTAACCGTTCCCTTCTCCAGGGCATCTTCCCAATCCAGGAATAGAACCCAGGTCTCCCGCATTGCAGGCAGATTCTTTACCAACTGAGCCATAAGGGAATTCCAAGAATACTGGAGTGTGTAGCCTATCCCTTCTCCAGTGGATCTTCCTGACCCAGGAACTGAATCAGGGTCTCCTGCATTACAGGAGGATTCTTTACCAGCTATGCTACTAGGGAAGTAGAGAATACATTTTTAATACATATATATTTAAAAAAATAAAAGTATGGTCTGAAATTCATAATTCCATTCATTAACATTAATTTCTTCACTCACTGAAACTGGAGAAAACAGGGTTTCATCATTCTCCTGGAGAACATGAAACTCTAATTCTTTCTTGGTCACGTCTATCTGGGCTTCCCTGGTGACTTAGATGGTAAAAAAAAAAAATCTGCCTGCAATGCGAGAGACCTGGGTTCGACCCCTGGGTTGGGAGGATCCCCTGGAGAAGGGAATAGCAACCCACTGCAGTACTCTTGCCCGGAGAATCCCATGGACAGAGGAGCCTGGCAGGCTACAATCCATGGGGTCACAAAGGGTCAGTCAGACACAATTGAAGCAACTTAGTATGCACACACATCTATCTATCATGTGAATAAAGGGACCTTCCATTTCACCAAGAATGGAAGATGGTGCTCACCCTGCTCGCCGTATTCCTGCAGGGACTCACAGGAAAGAAGAGAAGGGAGAGAGACAGAGACCAGCAGGAGGAGTGGGGGAAAGAAAAGACCAAAAGTCTCGAGGAAGCTACTAACTACATTGGCCTTTGCTAGATAATTCTTCTCATCCTAAATATGTGCACATTTATAGAGAGAACACATCCTTTTATGTCTAGGAGCCAGACCTGGCCTTCCATAAACAATCCAGTGTTTTTTTACAAATGCAGAAAAGGCAGATCTGATCCTTCCTCCCCGCTAAAAAACCCTCCCCGGGATGACTGATGATCCTCCATCCCTGTTTATTTCTGTCTGTTGAGAATGGCCTTCTCCTGGTCAATTCTCTTAAATACAGTCTCTTTCCAGCAGAGGTCATATGTCAAATCCCTTGCATGTATGATACTTTCCGTAGTAGGCATGATACTTTCAAATTCTTCAGCAAAGGAGAAATCAAGAAGATTTAAGGGCACAAAGAGGAGTAAGGGCAACAGAAATGGAGGGCAGGGCCAGACCCTGCCGTCCCCGCTCCCCCACCCCCACTCCCGCCGCTGGTCTGTATGGAGGCACCACCCAAAATTGGACAGGTGCTCAGGATCTGGTCCAGGGAGCCAGGCTGGGAGAGTAGAAGATGCTTTTGTGAGTAGGGAGATACTCCCCCTTCCTCCCAGCAGACTCAGTCTGGCAGCAGGGCACACAGCTCAGGGATCGGCTCCCCCTTTGTGGGGGACACAGACTACACAGCCAGTGGCAGTGACTCTGGCAAGAAGACAGAATGTCAGGTTCACTCAGGGACTGGCCCTGGAGAAATAACTTCCATAATAAAACAAACAAACAAAAAAGATCTTTGGGCCTCTTGACATTGCTCATGTTTACTGGGAGGTGCATCCATGCTCCCGAGAAGTTTCCTTTGGGCTTGCTCTAAGGACCCCGGGGGTCTTCCACTCTCTAATGGCTGAGGTGCTGGGGTGTGCATTCACTGTCACCCTCTTAGAATATTCTGCACACCTTTCCTCTCTCTGAAGCCGGAACCAGAACCATGCATCTCCCCTGTCCTGATCGCCCCCTTGTTTCTCCATTCCCCCAACAAAAATAAGCAAGAGGGTGGTGGATGGGTTTGTGGAACTGGCATTGCTGGGTTACTGTTTAAGAAATAAGGGATGAGCCGAGACTGTTCTAGACCTAGAGAAGACTCTGCCTACATCTTCAAAACTCTCACAATCCTGGAGAGTCCAGCCTCTTCTAGAAATCTTTGCACTGACTTCCACACAGCAAGGGCAGAATCAGATATGTCTAACTCGCTTGCCCGGGGATGCACAGGTAGAAACTGGAGGAGCTAGGATTCAAACCCAGGAAGTCTGACTCCAGGATCCCAGGATTCATGACCACCTAGCCCACACAGCCTCCCAGAGAGGGTGCAGTGAAGCTGGGGCGGGGCTTTTCTGGGACTCTTCCTCCACGTTCTGATCAGTCATTCACGTTTGGCATCTGATTCCTTGCTCTGCACCCCAGGAACCTATCTTCCAGGTTGAGACCATGCCAGTAAGCAACCAGGCAGGGTCCAGGGAATGAGCCCCTGGGTCCAATAAGAGGAGGCACTGCCATTTAACCAGAACCAAATGTTATTGAACAAAAAGGCTTAACTATGGGCAACTAGCATGGCCAGCGGCTCCCTCAGGCTTGGCTTCATGGCCAAAAAGATAAAGGCTTCAGGCTAAGGAGGACAGATATAAGCAGCTTACTGGGTTGCTTTGCTAAACTCGATAACTGGAGACTAGGAGAATGAACAAGCAGTGTCTCATACTTTCCCCGTTGCCAGTGGGGGCTACCTAGTAAGCATTTTCTATTGATTAAAGCATGGAAATTAAACCTCAAACCATCATTACCATGCTTGGAAGTGCTCTTCCTGTGTAAGAAATATCTGGAAAATTCTTACAGGTTTGAAGAAATCTCCCTCAATTTTCAGCTAAGTTATTAAATAAAAAGGTAGGTCATTGGGATGACCAAGAGATTTCCCCTCTAAGTCACGGTCTCATGTTTGAGTTTCCTCTTGCACATCATTAAATTAATAAACCAAATTTATACTATATTCTTTAAATAGTTTATAAAGAGATATTTTTCAATATATTAATGCCTGCTTTAAATATATTTTTATTGTAATCATGGAGCTTAAGACTTAGCTCCAATTTGTGCAAAAAATGTCTTCCAAATAACCAATATGGAAATAAAGTTTTTAAAAAAAAGCTTATCAAAACAACTACCAAATCAAACTTGCTCACACTCAGAAAAGGTCTAATTTTACCTCAAACAAATGTATTAATAAAGGTATTCACAAAAATTCCCTTTGTTCTAGATTCTAATTCTAAAATAGATGGGTAGAAAAATGGATAGACAGGTAGATGGGTGGATAGACAGACAGATGGACAAGTGGAGGGATGAGAGTCTCATCATGAGTTTGTCACCTAGATGAAATACCGGGTCATCTCCTTCAATATATTTAAATTGTGGCTAGAAGCAATGAACTGTACACATAAAATTTACCATTTAACTATTTTTAAGTATAGAGTTCAGAAGTGTTAACTACTTTCAATATTACCCAGTCCCTAAGAACATGTTCTCGGAGAAGGCAATGGCACCCCACTCCAGTACTCTTGCCTGGAAAATCCCATGGACGGAGGAGCCTGGTAGGCTGCAGTCCATGGGGTCGCTAAGAGTCGGACACGACTGAGCAACTTCACTTTCACTCTTCACGTCCATGCATTGGAGAAGGAAATGGCAACCCACTCCAGTGTTCTTGCCTTGAGAGTCCCAGGGATGGGGGAGCCTGGTGGGCTGCTGTCTATGGGGTCGCACAGATTCGGACACGACTGAAGCAACTTAGCAGCAAGAACATATTACATATATACCTACACTTTCATTACATATGCCCCACCCAAAAAAGATAAGTAAAGAAATTAGAATATGATCAGGTAACAGGTGCAATGAAAAATTAAAATATACCAAGCTGGGATTTCCCTGGTGGTCCAATGGTTAAGACTCCATGCTTCCTGTGCAGGGGCACAGGTTCAATTCCTGACTGGGGAACTAAGATCCCACATGCTGCACAGTGAGGCCAAAAAAAATTTAATTAAAATAAAATATACCAAGCTGAAGGAATATATTTTTAACTCCCCAGTGAGAAGGGCCTCATGCCCTGCCCCTTTGCATGCCTTATTAATGTTGATGACCGTTTAATCACATCCCCAGTAGAGGGTGAACATCTTGTTTCCATTCATTAGGTCACAATAACTTTTTTGTTCAACCAAAGTGCTTGGGATAAGGTTCAATGCATAGTGTCACTGACAACTCAGCTAATTGAAATCCCATCTGAAGCCCTGCGCCTTGTTAAAGGAGACCAGCCCAACAATCCCATGCCTTTCCTAACATCTCCTTCCTGCTCGGGTCCTGAGCTCTTGTACCTAATCCAGCAGCAAGCCCAGCTTCTGAAGTGCTTAGACAACTCAGCAATTGAGAGCCACAGTGACCCAAGATTTGCAGGAGAAAATAAAATATTTGTTGAATGAACATATGTAGGAATGAATGGAGGAGGGAATGAATGGAGGAGGGAACGAATGTATAAAGAATGGAAAGCCACAAAGAGTTTGAGTGTTGCTGCTGCTGCTAAGTCACTTCAGTCGTATCCAACTCTGTGCGACCCCATGGACGGCAGCCCAACAGGGTCCCCCGTCCCTGGGATTCTCCAGGCAAGAACACTGGAGTGGGTTGCCATTTCCTTCTCCAATGCATGAAAGTGAAAAGTGAAAGTGAAGTCGCTCAGTCGTGTCCGACTCTTAGCGACCCCATGGACTGCAGCCTACCAGGTTCCTCCATCCATGGGATTTTCCAGACAAGAGTACTGGCGTGGGGTGCCATTGCCTTCTCCAAAGAGTTTGAGTACCTGGTGTCAAAGAACAGAATGACGCTCCTCAGGTGTTTTCATCTTTCTTGTTGAGCACAGCCATGACTTGTTCAACGCTAATTAAGTCCTCAACAATAGCTAATGAACAGTTCAATAAAACTAACCACCCTTACATCCTGACTCAGAAAAGTTCAAACCATTCAATGACCCAACTTCACAGCCAGGTAGTAAGCCTGGAGAGCTTCTCCTCAGATGTCCTTCAACAGGACGGGACGCAACCCTCTACACTTCAGGCTTGGAAGCGTTTGCGTTGTGTTTCCCTGCCCCGTGGATGGACGTGCACGTCCATCCTCCAATCAGATGCTTCATACGGTGCCCAGTGAGTCTGTCTGCCCAGCCTTCATGGAGGGGGCTTCGGCTCACTTAGCTCTCCCCTTGCTCAAAGAAGCAGCCAACAAACCCACACTCTGACCTCCCAGCAACACTGTGACTCACTAATTTTGACAATTAGTCACATCCTTAAAAATGAAGAAGCAGAGGAGAAAGAAACGTGACAAACCTTTCTCCAAAATGTGGGGAATTCTCTTAGAGAGAAGGTGGTACCTGCACCACCTCTGTTCCTGGGTGTGAATGGACATCCTTTTCATACCTCTGTCTCTGGATACAACCTAAGTCAGTCAGTTGTTCTGTGGTCAACCAAATTTCAGCAGACTTTGAAATGTCATTTGCGTCTGGAGGTTGCATGAGTTTAGTTATTTTTTAGCGCTTTGGCCTGTCATGAAAACATCCTCTCGAATCCCAGTATTTCTCCTCTCCTCGCATAATAACCTCAAAATGTATTACTGTTGAGAAACTCCATTCTTTCTGCCAGCAAGTCCCCAGAGGGAAGCTCGAACAGAAGTTTTTACAGTCACTTCGTGAGAGAGTCACTTATCCACTGGACCTAATCAAGTTTTCCAAGACATGGCCCACAGCTGACACCCAGCACCACACTCTTCGTGTATGTGCTTTTTCTCTTCCTTTCCCTTAAGAAGATATGGCAAAAAAAAAAAAAAAAAAAAACTATGCTTTTTCTTTCACAGCAAAACATTATGGGCAAAAGCAAGTGACTATTTTTGTGACAGTGCTAATAGCAATTCTGGCCTGTAAGTAAAAAGACTTTACCGGGACCAGAGGACTAATTAACAGGTCAGTCAGATAATGCACTAACACAGGAGGAAGTGTGTATTTATAATAAAAACCCAGGCTGCACGTGTACTTCAGGCAGCTGCTGATTTTACAGATGCTCTTTTGGCCCCAAGGAAGAGCATAAGCATAAGGTGGTGAGTGGGGGTGACCCCAGAACCAGCCCCAATTAATGCCTTCCCTTCTCTGTGAATCAGGAAATAAAGGTTGAAAAGAAGACCTTTCAGAGGCCTGCATTTGGAAGCTGTGATCTTCTGGATAGTTTGATGAACCAATTCAAGAAGCTATATCTGCCACTTAGTAGCATAGCCTGAGAGACTCAGAAGATGAGGGTCTCAACTTCTCAGAGTTTACATTCCAAGAAAAGAGACCCAATGCCCACTTTCTCTGTGTGTTAGCAACTCTTGCGTGGAAGGTTGAATCTGTGAATGCATGCGCATCTGGCATCCCTTCAAACAGAAACTTCTGTCAGCTGGCAGGCTTGCCCACTGGCTATCAACATTCCTGATGGGGATCCAGGGACATCTAGGATCCTCTAGTGCCTTCTAAATGAGCAGAGAAATATTACCTGTGGGATTGTTTTAGTTTTGTTTCATTAAAGCTTAAAGCATCTAAGCTCCTGCCCCATTTTTCAATGAAAGCAGTTAACACTTTACGGGGAGATGCATGTAAATAACTGATGTCAAACTTTTCAGGGATGGCCCTGAGCAAAACGGTGAGCTCACAAAAGTACACGTAACAAGTTACCACGAAGGTAGCGCTTTAAATCAAAACAGATTTATTATCTCACACTTCTGGAGATCAGAAGTCTGAAATGGGTCTCACTGGGCTAGAATGTAGGTCATCAGAGGGGCTGCATTTATTTCTGGAGGCTCTAGGAGAGAACCCATTTCCTTGACTTTTTCAGCTTTGAGAGGCTTCCTTCATCCCTTGGCTCATGGCCCCATCCTCCTTCAATATTTGCTTGCCTTGTCATTCTGTCATCCATTTCCATCAACTTTATCAGCTGAACTGTTTCTTAGTTCCTTTCTATTCCTAACCCCATGACTTTCTTCATGGAATCCATGGAGGACTAAACTGAGCTATACTTTGACAAAGGACCCTCTAGGTAATATCCAAAATACATGAAGAACTCATACAACTCAACTTCATGAGAACAACTCGAACACTGGAGTGGGTAAGCCATTCCTTTCTCCAGGGGATCTTCCCAACCTGGGGATCGGACCCAGGTCTCCCACATTGCAGACAGATTCTTTACTGTCTGAGCCACCAGGGAAGCCCTAAAAAATGGGCAGAGGATCTGAATAGACTTTTTTTTTTAAAAAAAAGACATACAGATGGCCAGAAAGTGCATGAAAAGATGGTCAACACCACTAATTATTAGGGAAAAGCGATTCAAAACCTTAATGAGATATGACCTCACACCAATTGGAAGGGCTGTTATCAAAGAGACAATATATTACAAGTGATGGTGAGCGTGAGGAGAAAAGGGAACCCTTGCACACTACTGGTGGGAATCTAAACTGGGGCGACTGCTGTCACTGGAGCTTCCCTGGTGGCTCAGATGGTAAAGAATCCGCCTGCAGAGCAGGAGACCGGGGTTCAATCCCTGGGTCAGGAAGATCCCCTGGAGAAGGGAATGGCAACCCACCCCAGTATTCTTGCCTGGAGAACCTCCATAGATAGAAGAGCCTGGTGGGCTACAGTCCATGAGGTCGCAAAGAGTCAGACACAGCTTGGCAACTGACACACACACTGTAACTTCGGTACTGCCTGCTGATATGGCAGATATCAAAAGATCAAGGTGGTAGATGGGGCAAGACAAATTCTGTGCAGAGTTGTAAAAGGGGAGAGACTTTTTTCTTTGCCAATCTTCATTATGTTATACTACATATTTTCCTTAGAATTAACATTTTCTGTAACGGTTTACTAAATATTCACAGATGTATCTAATATCGATTTGCCTTGCATTTACAAATATTGAACTCTTTTGAATACTTTTATATTACTATTGCTCATTATTATATTGAAAATTTCCTCCAAAAGAATTGGTGCAACTACACGACTGAAGCGACTTAGCAGCAGCAGCAGCACTGTGTAAAACATTGTGGAGGCTCCTCAAAAAACTAAGAATAGAACTACCATGGTGCTGCTGCTGCTAAGTGGCTTCAGTCGTGTCCGACTCTGTGCGACCCCAGAGACGGCAGTCCACCAGGCTCCCCCGTCCCTGGGATTCTCCAGGCAAGAACACTGGAGTGGGTTGCCATTTCCTTCTCCAATGCATGAAAGTGAAAAGGGAAAGTGAAGTTGCTCAGTCATGTCTGACTCTTAGCGACCCCATGGACTGCAGCCCACCAGGCTCCTCCGTCCATGGGATTTTCTAGGCAAGAGTACTGGAGTGGGGTGCCATCGACTTCTCCCATATGACCCAGCAATTCCCCTTCTGCCTAGTGATCTGAAGAATATGAAAATGCTAATTCAAAAAGATATACATCCCTTTGTGTTCATTTCAGCCCTATTAACAACAGCCAAAATACGGAAACAATCTAAGTGCTCATAGAAGATATAGGATATACATACAATAGGATATTAGTCATAAAAAAGATGAAATCTTGCTCCTTGTGACAACATGGGTGGATCTGGTGTGCATTAAGCTAAGTGAAATAAGTCAGACAGAGAGACAATTGCCATATGATTTTACTCATATGCATAATATTGGTAAATAAATAAATTAATAAATGATTAAAACAAAACACCATTCATAGATGCAGAGATCAGAGTAGTGGTTACCAGAGGGGAAGGGGTGTGGGAGAGATGGGGAGAGAAGAATGAGTAAAGGGATCGACTGAATGGTGACCAGTGGAAACTAAACTTTTGGTGGTGAGCATGAGGTTGGGTGAATAGAAGCTGAAATATAATGTTGTACACATGCAGCTTATATGATATTATAAACCAGTGCTACTCCAGTGAAAGAAAAAGGATCCTCAAAAGAGAGGTAGGGGTAAAAGAGGGAAAATGTCAAGAAGGCCAAGTTTCCAGTTACAAAATAGTCAGTTAGGAGGACATCACATACAGCACTGGTGACCAGAATCAGTCCATACTGTATTACATAGTTCAAGGTTGCCCAGTTTATACTCCAATTAAAAAAATAATAAACAGAAAAAAGTTGCCAAGAGAGTCGATCTCAAATGTCCTCATCACAAGAAAAAAAAAATTTTTTTGCAACTACATATGGGTGACAGATGTTAACTAGATTGATGGTGACGATCATTTCACAATATATACAAGTACCGAATTATTATGTTGTACACTGAAACTAATACAATGGTATGGGTCAATTTTGCCTCTATTTTAAGAACAAATAAATAAAGTGGGAGGAAGACGGGAAAGAAGACAGCAGTCCCCCCGCACCTTGATCTGTGCTCCTTAGCTCTGTGGGAAAGGGCTCACCTGTCTGAAGTCATGGATTGGGAGTTTTCACTGATTCTCCCTGCAGAGTAAGTCCATGCGTTTCCAGCCCAAATTCATGTCTTTTTCTAATTTATCTTTTTACTTTCTTCAAAATGTCTGTCCTGGTTTTATGAAATACTGATACTTATCATTACCAAGCATTTAGTTGAAGCTGGAATGGTGAAATGCATTGTATGTCTATAGGAAGAGCCTTTAGAATTGCTGGTGTGATGTTAGGATCGTTTAGCTGGCTGAAATAATACCTCCTTCTCTGGACAGAGTCTACAGTTCACTTATTAGGAAGTCATTCCTCTAACTTGAGGCTTCTTTCAGATGTCCAAATGAAAACTCCTGTGGAAAGGCTGATGCATTCAACATGGTCAGTCGTTTGTTTCTTCGCTGGGAAGAAATCTGGTCTTTCCTCAGCCAAGTTGGAGAGGTGGTGCGTTCCAGAGCATGAACACAGAGAAGAGAATCTTTTACCTGACTTCCACCCAAGACAGCCCATTTCTCCAGGGAGTTCAAGTCAAGCGGGCCACATTTCACCAGGACCCTGGTGTGCAACCAGTTTACGTAAGCCAAGCATCTTCTAGAGAAAAAGGTGGCCCCTTCTTCTTCAGACCTTCTTCCCCCACCTACTCTCAAAGTGTTTACAGCTCTCAAAACTCCTCTGCCGAAATCCAGCAGTTGGGGTGTCTCGGGATCACAGGATGTGGTGGAGGTGACCCGGAGAAGTTATTGCATATGAGCCAAGGGCGTTTTCCTCATCTCCCTCACCTCCCAGGACGGTGGTAGGGCCTACATGCGATGTGTTATGCTATGGTCATTCATCCTCATCCCAGAAGAAAAAGAGGAAATGAAGAGAGTAAAGAGAAGGAACGAGCACTTGGGCTCACAGTTCTTCTTTAGTGGTTGAAATGAACAGCCTAGGAAGCACCAAGCACAGAATCACCTGCTCCTGTGGGCGCTACCTCATTAAATCCCTATCAACCGCCATTTTCTAGGTGAGGAAATAGTCTGAGGATGTGATGTAACTTGCCAGATCGGGAGGGAAGGAAGGGGCAGAGCTGGGGCTCCCAACTCCTCCTTTAGAATCTCTCTCCCCTTAAATAACATCAACCCAGTCCCAGAAAGGTTAGTAGATGCCTCTATGGGCCTGTCTACTGTTACTATTTTTATTAACATGTCAAGTAGATATTAAGGAGAGTGTCTTCACAATGTGCTGAGCTCTCGGCTAAGCATATGATGCGCAATGTCACATTCAAACTCACAGCCACCCAGTGAAATAATCTCAACTCCACATTGCCCCCTTCATTTACCATGTGAAGAACTTGACTCTCAGGGAAGTTAATAAGTGTCTCAAGATCACACAGCCAGTAAAAAGGAAGAGTTCTCTGATTCTAACCTAGGTCAGTCTAATTTCAAGTTAGATCGATTGGGGTACAGTTGAAAGGAACACTCCCAAAGGTTTGTTGTTTTTTTTGTTTTTTTTTTTCTAGATTCATCATAATGAAGCATGAAAAAGAAGAAAGCACTTTTAGAAAGAGACCTGAAACTGCAGAAGACCCAGAGTTTAGAGGAACATCAAGGCAAGAGACTGGAAAGGCCAATTTAGGAATGAGTCAGCAATTGCTAGGGGCTATTCAATTTATTTAGTTTTTAAAAAGAGAGTAAAAAAGTGTTCTTTTTTTTTATTTTGAAAAGCAAAATACCTAACCAGAGAATGCTCTCTGCCCCACATAGCATCTGTCATAAGATGCTGCAGACTTTCTGAAACCATCAACCGTGTATGCGTGTGGAATTATTCCCTCAAGGAAAGCAGACGAAACTCTGGTACATAAGATTCGTATAACTGCTGGAGAGAGATGGGAACGGACACTCTGGGGAATTCGCTGACTGGTGGGAGGGGATACCAGATGACCCAGGAGCGCCAAGCCCTTCAGGCACACAGCACTTGGAGGAGAAGCATCTCACACCCAGCAGGTGCACAGAGAAGGTCGAGCAACTGTGGGCCCTGGGGACCAGACATCATTATTATAACCACCCTTTGCTTCCCCCTAGCCTAATGGGCCATGCTGACCAAGGCCGGGTGAGGCTACACAGGCCACTGCCAAGCCCAGCCATGCCCACCCTGGCCCCCACGACACTTAGAGCCCTCCCCTCGGCAGGCTGCCCAAGCTGATGGATTGCATCCCGTCAGGATATTGATCCTGGTGAACTAGGGGACCCTTGGCTGTGATTAAAAGAACCTGAGCATAAAGAAAAGTCTTGAACTATAGATGATACTGTGTCACTTGGGAGACATTGTCAGAAAATCAACTCCAAACAGTTCTAATGGAATATGATGGAGATGTTAAGCATCCAGGGAGTGGGGCGAGAGGAGGTTCCCCACAATCAGCAGGTGGTAGGCAGGAGGTCCCAGGAAGTTGTCTACAAATGCTGAGTCCCTGGGCTTCGGGTGGAGGTCATTCAACCACCAACCCTTTTGCAAGATGACTTTGCATCACATCCTTTAGTGAGAACAGCCCAGCCCCCCTATAGCCGAGATCCCAGAGAGCAGTGCGCCTGTAGCCACCTTGTAGTCCTCCCCCATCCCCCAATACTCCCAGCACCTCTTCCCTCCTGAGTCCACAGTGAATAGAAAAGTCCCCTGCAGGCAGGTCTTCTCCGCATCTCCTCCATGACCAGGTTCAGAGTCTCCCGGGAGTTAAGAACCCTCTTCCCCCTTCTGTTCTCTCCTCTCCTGATGAAATTCCCTGCCCACTGTGCTGGGTGTCCTTGAGCAAGGCAATAGGGCTGTTTAAGGTCAGTGAGGCCCTTGTGTCCTTGGAGACCCAGGCTGATTCCCTGAGAAACAGATGGCCCCTCGGCGGCTTCCCAGCATGAAAACGACTTGAGCAGAGGTAAACGAGGATGCGAGTAACATGACATGGCTCTTCAATAGGGATCTGAAAACCTGCATAAGAGCCGCGTCAATGGTTCACTGCATTCTGTGATGGTTTTCAAAATGCGTTTTCACGAAGGCCAGTTCTGTGTCTAATTCATCTTTCTCTCCCCCACATCAGGTGCTCCACGTAGCAACAACATGCTTCCACATGCACTGCATTTCACATTGGCAGGATCCCTCCCCATCAGCCATTTGTCCTGATGCCCTCTGAGCACCTAGTGTGTGCCAGGCACTGTGCTGGGGCACAGGAATGAAACACATGGGTGCCCCTGCCCCAAGGAACTCCATGCTGAGCAGGGAAATTTAGAATACTTGACAGACCCCTTCCAAGCCCAGACTGGGAGGGGGTCGGCTGAAGAAGCTTCGTGGTGTTGACCCTGAGCCCAGTCCTGGCTGTGATTCTGGACAGTGAGGGAAGTGAGCGCAGAGCATTGAGGGGGTGGCTGGGCGGGGGCTGTGAGCATCAGTGTCTCCACCCTGGGAAGCAGGGAGTGGGAGTGAGGGTCAGGGGTGGAGGACGCACAAGACCCACAGGGGTTTGGGTTCACAGGGCTTGTGCAGCAAAGAGCCTGGCTTTTGTTGGAAAAATCACGGCAGGATTTGAAGCAGAGGAACGACACCGCTGCACGCACATTTGGGGAAGGTCTTTCTGCCTCAAAGGAGAGGGAGGAGATGTGGCTGGGCATGAAGAGGCTGGAGGCAGGAAGCAGGTGGGAGGGACGAGAAGCCACACACTAGGTGGCTGTCGGGTGATGGAGAAGGGACACAGGTGGAGGGATGGTTAGGAAAAGCAATGCTCTCAGTGACCCCTTGACCACGGTGAGTGCCGGAGGTCAGGCTGATTCCCAAGTCTGCCTTAGAAGCTTGGCAGAAATTGGGGTCATTTGTCATGCTGGAAATTCAGGAGCAGGGAGAGGAGTCAGAGAAGGAAGTGGCCATCGAGTCAGGTGAAAAAGTGAAATGTTAGTCGCTCAGTCATGTCCAACTCAGTGTGACCCCATGGGCTGTAACCCGCCAGGCTCCTCTGTCCATGGGATTCTCCAGGCAAGAATACTGGAGTGTGTTGCCATTCCATTCTCTAGGGGATCTCCCAACCCAGGGATTGAACCTGGGTCTCAACTCTGCCTGCACTGCAGGCAGATTCTTTATGGACTGAGCCACCAGGGAAGCCCCATCAAGCCAGTTAGGGACCTGCATAACACCCTGGGCTGGTCTGTGTGGAAACTGTGGGCACTGAGCTCCACTCTGGAGCCCTGGACAAGGACTGGCTGTGGATCCTGGGGTCAGGAAACCTCGGGGGTAGGGGGTGGGCAACGAATCCTGTTAGGCCATGTTGCCCCAAGAAAGCATGCAGGATAATTTAAACAACAAGCACAGCAAAAGATTCAAGGGTGTGGAACTGAACCTAGGAGACTTCAATATAGAAACTATAGAAAAGGGGAGATCCACAAACAAGGCTTTTTAAAAGCCTGGGGGTGGGGCTGGGGGAAAATCAGGAGAATGGTGCCATGAAAACAGTGAAGGAAGGGAAAGGGCCTCAAGTTCTTTGAGTCCTGATTTGTTCTCACTGCAGCATCATTGTTCCCATTTCACAGAGAAGAAAACTGAGGATCAGAGAGTCAAGGAAGTAAGCAATCTACCCAAGGCTCTTCATTTAGAGACAAGCCTCCAACCCTAGTCTTCAATGTCAGTCCAGCTTAGGTCTCATTCCTCAGGGCTGCCTCCCACAGAGCAGATCTCAGGTTCATTAGTTCACTTATTTAGTCTTGAAAACTGCAACTACATCTTATGGTCAGAATAAGTCACTGCGGAAGGAGGAAGCAATCCACACGAATGGGCCGGTGAACGAGCTGAGCTCGAGGCGTTCTGCAAGTGTGGCGGCCGGACCCACGTTTATTAAAACGCTTCCCACCTGCTCCGGCCCGTGGTCCTCCACTATCCCGGATGGTCCCTGCCAGGTCCATATGGGTTGAGTCTAAGCCCCAGGAGTGGCGACCCCTGAGTCTCGCAGACACGGAGAGCGAGGCTGGCTGCACAGTTGGCGGGGTTGGGACTGGGAGCCTGGCATGGACCCGGGTGCCGCGGCCGCCTCCCGGAGCCGCGGGGCGCCCTCCCTTTCGTGCGCGAGCCGACAGCGCCCCCTGGTGCTCGGCGCCGGCACCAACACATCCCGGTGAGCGCCGCTGGCGCCGAGAGGCCATGGGTTCCTGCCAGCCAGACACTGGAGCAATCTCAGACTCTTGTTTATCTCAAATCTTCAGCCCCTCGTGGCCAGTTCAAATGATCTGAAAGGTTTTCCAAAGGGGACTTCGTTGGCCTGAACACGTTCACCGGGAGTGAGGACGACAGGAGCAAAATGACTGCAAGAGTTATCAAAACCCTTAAGAGGCAGAGACAGATGGACAGCCCTCGGAGAGAAACACGATGTTTCAGAAGAGCCAAGCAAAGGAGATACAGAGAGAAAAACATGGAACTCAGCTGCCCCGAACACGTCATTAAGACCAGCCACTGCTGAGTGATAGATCAAATGAACAAAATCATTTTCCCATGGAAATAAAAAAAGAAGGAAGAGGAAAGAAAAAAAGATACATATGTGCCCAGGGAGAGATTTTTTCTAATGGTGGTAACAATACCAAGGGGCTTCCTCCGTGGCTCAGCGGTAAAAAATCTTCCTGCAGTGCAGGAGCCACAGGAGACAGGGGTTCGACCCCTGGGTCAGGAAAATCCCCTGGAGGCATCCCTCTTCAGCATTCTTGTTTGGAGAATCCCATGGACAGAGGAGCCTGGTGGGCTATAGTCCATAGGGTCTCAAAGAGTCGGACACGACTGAAATGCCCTGTCTCCTGTGGCACCTGCACTGCAGGAAGATTTTTTACCGCTGAGCCACGGAGGAAGCCCCTTGGTATTGTTATCACCATTAGAAAAAATCTCTCCCTGGGTACATATTTATCTTTTTTTCTTTCCTCTTCCTTCTTCCAGTATGCATGCAACAATACTGGAAAGAGGAAAATGCAGGGTCCTCTGAAGAAACAGGGAGGATGCCACTGATTTGGAATTCACTTGAGGTGGGGATGACAGACTTTCCCTCTGCACCCGGTTTAAGAGTCAATCAGTCTTGAAATGTACTAGAGAAACCAACAAACAAAATATTCCCTTCTCCCGCATCTCTCATGCAAAGTGTCCCAAAGAGGCTCCAGCAGAATGGAATTGAGCCCAACTCTGCAATGAGAAAGCATACACGCTATAAAGGAACATTCTATATAGAAGCAATCAATCCAAGGTGATTCGCGTGATCAGTCAGTCAGAGGTGTAAATCCCTCGGGATGCATGAGGTGTGTGGCTGGTCTGAATGCCTATTTTCTAGGGGCAATGAATGAATGGATCTCTCCCTCCTTCCCAGACTCCAATGCTTTTAGCAGTTGGCACTGTGGCAGGATTTATACAACAGTTCTTGTAAATTGTACCTTCCCTCTCTCCTCTCCAAAGGTTTCTTTCAATAAAATGCAGATGGAATTGTTCGAGAGCTGCTTTTCATGTGTTTATAGATTACTTCTGCTGGGCTGCTTATGCAGGTGCAGGTCTCTAGGCCTCTTTGTTTTTTATTTTCTCTGCTTATTAGGAAAATGGAAACATATGGATTACTGGTCTGGGCCCAGCAGACCTTATAGAATCATATCCCTCTTGCCTTCCTCACACATCTTCCTGTAATCACATGACTCTGAATTAGCCTCTTAACTCCCTGGTGGAAAAGCCATAATATGGGAAAATTCAATAAAACATATATGCCGTCTGAATGCCAAAGCACTTACAAAAATAGATGGGAACATGGTCATTTATACAACTGTGAAAGGAGAGTCTTAGCTGACATTGGTGATAAGTCACAGTTGCATAAAGAAACAGACATTCAACACGGTAGACATGAGCCTAGTGTTCAGGCAGACTAAGATTGTAAAGTCTAAATGGGAAGAAAGTAGCACTCGAGTGTAAAGAAATCACAGGCTTGAATCTGGATCTGCACCACCAATACCAACATTTCCAGGTTACATGAGCAGTTTGATGTAGCGATTTCCTGACTGTTCTTTGCATGGAAGATGAAGGGTCTAGAGACATATGCGGAGTGTTCCCAGAAATGAACAGGAAAGCCCTGCTATAGGTTATATTCCCATGTCATAATTTTCTTTGAAAATAAATAACTCACCTACTGAAGGCTGCATATGTTTTACGAAAATAGCCCACTACATTCCTTTAGGAAGAGGAAATCAGTTAATGTTCACCCAGGAGGCTGTCCACCATTCCCAGCAGAGTGCTCAATAAGACTAATAGGAACATGTAGTGTCTACGTTGCTCTAATTTTCAGAAAAAGAACATCCCTCAGGTGAAGATTATCATTTTGCTGTCCTCCTTCCATGCCAGTCTACAGACAGCTTAGGAAGGAGGTGAAACACGCAGACATCCATCCCCAGTTGCCTCTGGATGAAAAGACAAATGCATCCTGCGAGGCTGCATTTGGGGGCCTCAAAGTGATTTGCACAAATTCAGACTAAAATATCATGGCGGGATTCCATGTGCTTCCCTGAGCCTTTCAGGAACACTGCCAAAGTTGCAGTCTAGAGGGAGTCACACTGTTGAACCTTGCCAATCAGAGTCTCTGACCATCTTCCTGACACAATGGGTGGGAAACCAGCTCTTCTGTCTGGATAGATTTCCCTTGGGTGGGGCACAGACTTTCAAACCTTCAGAAGCTCTTCCCTGGACCCACTCTGGGATATGGAGCTAAAGTACCCCAGAAAGGCAATGGCACCAGGTGCCCCCTGGTGGAGGATCAAAGAAGAAAGAAAGAAAGTGAAGTCGCTCAGTCGTGTCCGACTCTTTGTGACCCTGTGGACCATAGCCCACCAGGCTTCTCCGTCCATGGGATTCTCCAGGCAAGAATACAGGAGTGGGTTACCATTTCCCTCTCCAGGGGATCTTCCCAACCCAGGGATCGAACCCAGGTCTTCCACATTAGAGGCAGATGCTTTAACCTCTGAGCCACCAGGGAAGCCCTAGAGGATCAATGTATGCAATAAATATATTGTTGATGGAGATTTGCTTGGTGAACACAGTGAAAGCAAAAACAAAACAAAACAAAACAAATCACTGATAAGGATCTAGTGTAAAAAATCCCTAGTGTTATTCAACTCCAATTCTAGTTCAGTCACTCAATCCTGTCTGACTCTTTGCAACCCCATGAACCGCAGCACACCAGGCCTCCCTATCCATCACCAACTCCCGGAGTTCACCCAAACCCATGTCCATTGAGTCGGTGATACCATCCAACCATCTCATCCTCTGTCATCTCCTTCTCCTCCTGCCCTCAATCTTTCCCAGCATCAAGGTCTTTTCAAATGAGTCAGCTCTTCGCATCAGGTGGACAAAGTATTGGAGTTTCAGCTTCAACAGTTCTTCCAATGAACACCCAGGACTGATCTCCTTTAGGATGGACTGGTTGGATCTCCTAGCAGTCCAAGGGACTCTCCAGAGTCTTCTCCAACACCACAGTTCAAAAGCATCAATTCTTCAGTGCTCAGCTTTCTTTATAGTCCAACTCTCACATCCATACATGACTCACTCGGTCTTGTCCAATTCTTTGCAACCCCGTAGGCTGTAGCCTGCCAGGCTTCTCTGTCCATGGGATTCTCCAGGCAAGAATACTGGAGTGGGTTGCCATTCCCTTCTCCAGGGGATTTTCCTGACCTAGGGATTGAACCTGGGTCTCCTGCATTGCAGGCAGATTCTTTACCATCTGAACCAGCAGGAAAGACCCAACGAAGTTCTGCTTGGGAAACTCTTACAATGAGCCTCATGACTTGAACTTGGCTTTTCTCTTCCCAGATTCATGAGTCCGATTCCATACTAGGTGCTTCTCCAAAGAAAGCGAAACAAGGGAAGGGCAAGCAGTGGGATCCCTGACTTGGGACTGACCAGCCTCCACTGTGGTTCCAGTTTTGCTTTAAACATATAACCTCAGGCATATTGCATGACATCTAGCATCCCAATTTTCAAATCTGCAAAATAAGAAGTTTTGACAAGATAATTTCTTAAATGGCTTTCATCCTTAAATCTAAAACTCTACCTATTAAATGTTAAAAATAAACTATTAAGATGAGCTGCCCGTACCATGCAAATACAATGCTTGTGGCTCAGGTGAGCCCAGAAGAGGTTTCCCAAGGCGGCAAAATCGGTCCCTTCACCTTTGTGTGGATTCACCTTCTGACCATCAGCCCTCATCCAAGAGAAGTCTGGTCAGAAAAAAAAAGAATTGCCTGTGTTTTTTTACAGAAGCGTTTTCTCCTTTGGTTTCTTATCACAGGTAGGAAGATGTAATAAATACTAATTAAAATAACCTGATGCAGCATCTTTCATCTTGACAAATAGCCTCGTCCCCCATCTTTACATAAACAAATTAGAAAAACCAAATGAGAATATATGGATCTAGGGAGAGCAAAAGAACAGGAGTCACACCCTGAACGGAGGCAATGCTACCAGTTCTACTGTGAGCCCGTGATCGCAGCTATTTCAAATGTAATTACCTCAGTCACCCCCCACTGGGCAGGGACTCTTAAGGTCTGCTAAGCTTCTAGTGCATGGCTTGTGCTCAATAAATGACAAATGCAATTATAATAATTAATAATTCATATATTAATAATGCAATCCCTTTCCCCACGCTCAGTAATTGCCCGCGACATGCCGTGCATACACAGGAACGGGTACTGCCAGGCACCCAGGAATTTCTCTACGTTTCCATAAAGCTGCATCTGAAAGTCACCTTGAAGAGATCACAGCCGCCCGCTAGTCTCACAAAGATGGCTGGCTGGCATGCTGCATTTTCTAGCCATCTCCTTCCCATGTCAGATATTTAGAACTATCTTTGAGAACCAGCCCCGAGAAATAAATGCCATGAAGACACAGTTGACATCTGTCTAGAAGCCTCACAGTGCCTCCCAGAGGCTCAGCCATCAATGATAGGTCTCACGTCCCTGGCACCTCCTTTCTTATCCAAAACTTGCAAAGAGCTCAAGCAACCACAGTGTCCATCTGGACCCTCCCCCGGCAAAGCCCACCCTGGCAGCAGAGAGCCTTTAAAGCTCGTGGAGCCACTTATCTGGGGGTGAATTGGGGAACTCGATTTGGCAAATCCTCATCCCACAGTGAACAGATTGTTCATTTCGGAGGCAGTCACGAAAATCAAAAGCTCAAGCAGGTTATTAATATCCTAGCAAGACTTCCCAGAAGAGGGTTAATGTTGATCTCTTTATCTCATCTGTGTTTTCTTTTTTTTCCCTGGCATTCTTTGATTTTTCACAATGCAGGTAATTCTACTCTGTTTGATCAGAACGCACTCAAGTTGTCTAATGAATTTCAATTGTCAGTTTATTTACTTTTCCAACTGGCCTCTCCTCCCCGGACATTCCAAGCAATTTCCAAACTGGGATTAAAGCTCAGTGTTTCAACCTCCCACTTCACCCCCTACTCCCCACCTCCTACCCACTGCGCCTGCCCTTCCCCCCTCCACCCTCTCTCCCACAAACCCGTTTGCTGTAATATTAAGGCCGTGGTCAGCAGGAAGCACGGAGGCTGATGTCATCATACAGCTCACTAATCCTTCTGGAGCCCAGAAATGACTGACCTTTTGTTACGCATAAAATCCACTCCTACACCCTAACTCTGAGGGACCGGAAGGCAAGAGTTCTTTAAACTGATCATCTCGCTTCTTACAAATTGCTTTCTCACATTGGTTTTTTTTTAGCATTACTTTTTTCCAGGCTCCAAGTAAAAGCCAACTAAAATAAAGCTTCTGGTTTCACCTTCAGAGAATGAAGTGTATACAGAACTAACTTTCAGAATTAATTTTCTATGTGTTCATTAGATCATATTCATCAAGACAATGCTTAATTCGAGAGCTCTGTCAAGCATACTATTTCCCAAATAGCGACTGGTGATAAGACCAGGATCCCAGTTTCCACACGTGCAGGAATCTGCTCCTTTCTGTCTTCCGTTCTCCTGGTGGAAGCTCTCTGTGTATATGTTTGGTGCACTTTATGCCTCATGTGTGTTACTCACTCAGTTGTGTCTGACTCTCTGTGACCCCATGGGCTGTAGCCCACCAGCCTCCTCTGTCCATGGGATTCTCCAGGCAAGAATACTGGAGTGAGTTGCCAGTTCCTTCTTCCTGACCCAGGGATCGAACCTGGGTCTCCTGCATTGCAGGCAGATTCTTTACCGTCTGAGCCACCAGGGAAGCCCCTTATGCCTCGTAGGGGACTGAGTATGAAAGCCTTGAAAGATCAGGTTTTCTCTCCCCCCATGCTTCTGGTTCAGAATCAGTGTCAAAAGCATCTGTAATCCATGTTAACAGTCTCCTTTGAGGCCATTAAAAAATTATCTGTACCTTCAGTTCAGTTCTTTATTTTACTGAATTCCAGATTTCTCATTAAATAAAAAATTGCTCATCTGTAGATATACCCATAAAAGAAGCCCAGTATCACAAACCCGTTGTCTTTCCTTATAAATCTCATCTTCCTCTCACAGTCTTTATACTAATTCAAAGACACTGCCATCACCTAGTCCAGGGGTTAGCAAACTCTATTATAAAGGGCCAGTTAATAAATTGTTTAGGCTTTGGGACCATATGGTCTCTGTCACAATTACTCAATTCTGTGGCTGCAGTGTAAAAGCTTAATGATATATCAGTGAATGGTGTGGCCGTGTTCCAATTAAACTTTATTTACAAAAACAAAGGATTGTCCAGTTGGGGCCCTAGGGTTGTAATTTGTCAATCCTTTAGACCAGAAATCTGAGAATCACCATCTTTTCTTCTCTAACTCCATACATCCAATCAACATATGAGCCTGCCAGTTATTACCTCTTAAACATTTCTGATATCTGCTCTTCTTCACCATTTTTAAGTTCTTAGTCTAAAGGGGCTTCCCTTGTGGCTCAGCTGGTAAAGAATCTGCCTGCAATTCGGGAGACCTGGGTTTGATCCCTAGGCTGGGAAGATCCCCTGAAGAAGGGAAAAGCTACCTACTCCAGTATTCTGGCCTGGAGAATTCCATTAACTGTATAGTCCATGGGGTTGCAAAGAGTTGGACACAACTGAACGACTTTCACTACTTTAAAGATACTGCAACTGAAAAATTATAGAAGGTGCAAGAAAATCAATATTCAAAGAAAACTTATCAGGCATCCAGATTGGACGATTAATTTATGTTTACTGTGTTTCATCAAATCTAAGATCCTATTGACTGTATTAATAAGATATATATTATTTTATGCATGCCACTAAGAAAGACAAAATACAGCCAAAGCCATAATCAAAACTTTCTTATCAGTTAGAACTTTATCTTACACTTCTTGAAAACATTATTTTAGACAAAGAAGACATAGTTTTTCATCAGTTTCGTGCATACACGAAATATACATATATATGTAAAATAAATCGGTTAATGCATTCCTAAAACTTGTCATCAAGAGTCTGATTTACACATCATTTTCCTTCTAGAGTCATGGAAGCCTGTATCTTTCAGCTCAATAGACCATCAGGGTGATGGTAAGGCGGTATTTCTTAGAATAGTGCTCTATGATTGTTTCCAGGAATTCTCCCCAGCCCCTGACACATATTCAACAAGTTTTCATGCTGGCCCTTTCTTGATCTTACTAGAATGTGTCAAAGCAATGCTTGCCAACAACAGCTAGGACTCATATTCACTCCTCAAGGAGTCCCTTAGATTGTGATTCAAAACATTGAGGATCTTGGGTGTCTAGTTGTGCCATCAAGAAGAGCAAACTAATATTCTCCTGCCAGCAACGACAGCTAAATCTTGAATTTTGCCTCACAGACAGTGATTGCAAAACAATCCCAATTTTGGACAAGTTAATGTAAAAATAATGTGCATCCTTGAAGTATGGCATACATTTTAAGTTAGAACAAATGATTATGGCATGTATGTAACATTTTTTATCACTCCCCCCACTTCAACCAGTTTTTTATTAACTAGTTAACTACCCATCATAGTTATCTATAAAATAGTAAGTGCATTCCTGCTGTACACACCAAACAGGAATTTGACAAGCTCAGTTTTTGCTGAAGGTGAGATTTGGGCCTTAAATGACTCTCTTTCCATGAGTATATGTCACAAGCAGCTACACTGTCTCACTGCCATTACCTTTGACAATTAGAAAAAAAGGAGAAACTAGTTTTCCCTCAAAGCTTCTCCCAAAGGACTTGAATGGTTCTTGTTCCCCTACTGACTTGGCTTGAAAAGACTCAATCATAGTGGCAGAATGAGCACTAAGATTTTTTGCACGGGGTGGTTTAAATTCTTTTTTTTTTTTTTAATCGGAGTATAACTGCTTTACAATGTTATGTTAATTTCTGCTGTACAACAACATGAATCAGCTATATGTATACATACATCCCCCCCCTTGTGAGCCTCCCTCCCACCCCACCTCCATCCCACCCCTCTAGGTCACCACAGAGCACCGAGCTGAGCTCCCTATGCTACACAGCAGGTTCCCACTAGCTATCTATTTTACACATGGTAGTATATATATGTCAATACCACTCACAATTCAAAAAGACACATGTACCCCAATGTTCATTGTAGTACTATTTACAATAGCCAGAACACAGAAGCAGTATGACATGTCCATCAACAGATGAATGGATAAAGAAAATGTGGTACATATTTACAATGGAATATTGAGGGCATGCTGAGTCACTCAATCACGTCCAGCTCTTTGCAACTCCATGGACTGTAGCCTTCCAGTCTCCTATGTCCATGGAATTTTCCAGGCAAGAATACTGGCTTGGGTTTCCATTTCCTACTCCAGGGGAATCTTCCTGACCCAGGGGTCGAAACTGCATCTCCTGCACTGGCAGATGGATTCTTTACCACTGCGCCACCTGGTAAGCCCTTGCAATGGAATATTACTCAGCCATAAAAAGGAATAAAATTGGATCATCTCTAGTGATAATGGATGAACCTAGAGTCTGTCATACAGAATGAAGTAAGTCAGAAAGAGAAAAACTAATATCATATATTAACACATATATAAGATTTTTAAAGCCAGTGCTTCTAGTCCAAGGATTATACCATGACCTCAAATTAGAGGTCTTATGGGATCCACAAGGTATAAAAGAGTTAATTCCACAAGGAAAGTCTTCTGAACCTGAGAGGTGAGAACATTCATTCAGATTCATCCCAGGAGGGACATGCACCCACAGAGGAAAAGCTTCTGAGACCTTTAGTCTTCTATAGGCTAGCTCCCCATCAGACACTGGGGCTGGCCCCACCTTCCTCCTAGAATCAGTTGCTAGTTCAGGTATCGATTATGGAAAGAGCATCATTTACATAATGTTAGAGCCAGAAGAGACCTCAGAAAGCCAACCCCATAACGGTCAGGCTGGGAAGATTGGAGAAGGTGATTAAGCCTACGGGACCACTCCAAACCAAGGACCGAGTGTCTAGATCCTTAAACCAGTGTTCTGTCCCCCACACCTTGAGACCTTTGCTAGCAAAACCCCTAAATTCTCCAGACAGGAGCTACCCTGCGAGACAACTTTTTAGTCAGTAAAGTAAAATGCCACTCACCTCAAATTCTAGAAATGGAAATCATCTTCCCCTCACCACCCTCATCACCCCACCCCAGCCTTGAAAAGTGGATGAGAATGGTGCTGAGGAAAGTTCCAGCTTCTTTTAAGCTTTATATGGAATTCATTAACGCGCATGGGGAAAAAGACTACTGTCTGATTTTTGTGTCTTTCTAAAAGACAGCATTGTTGGGAAAAGGAGGCCAGGGGATGGCTGGATAAAGCCACCAAGCTTCCAGCTCCAGCCCTCAAGAGTCAGACTGCTTCTGAGAAAACAGCAGAGTGAAGCCCTTTCCCTACGCACCTGTGCCACCCTGAGCTGACCCACTGCTGTGTGCCCAGGAGAGCATGGAGGTAGGAAGCAATGGGGGAGCCACAGGCTAGAGGAAGGCAGACCACTGCGCTCTGTTTTACTTCAGCTGTAAATTTTCTGGGCTATACGAGCATGATAATTGATTTATTTTTCATTTAATACAGATTTATCCTGTGACGCTTTGAACACTCACTGACTCAGAATGGAGAATTTTCAGTTTAGCAAAGTAAACGCTCAATAAATATTATTGGATATGAAATTTGTTAATCTGCACTTCCCCTGTTTGGAGATAATCAGATTTTCTGCTGCCCCATTTGACAGATCTCCAACCTCTAGCATTTCAATGTTAATCTGAAACAGTAAGTGATCAAGGCTCAGAAATTATTTTCTTTTCAGTCAAGACCGACATTAAAAAAAAAAAAATCAAATTCTTAAAATCGCCCCAAAGAACAAGTCAAGAATCCCTGGGGAATCTAATCAGATCTATTATGCTAACTAGGAAGACACTATTGCCTCAAGCCCTCAAGAAAAGATCTTAAGGATATAGAAATTAAATTGCCACATCTAATGGATTCCCTGTGTGACTAAATCATTGTATTATTTCTCATGTTTGAGGAGATACACAAATTTCACGGACATGCCCACTCTCGGCTTCCATACTCCTGCTCTAACAGCTGTCGCCTTGCCCCGGTGTCTAAGGTCAGGTTCATTGGTGATGGAGCCCAGTGGTTCTTACTCAAGTGGGCTGAATGCATGAAAGAGTTTTCTGTTGATATTATTCTGATGCTTTTAGGAGACCCCCTCCCCACTCCGTCCCAGGGAAGATTCCGCCTGGCCTCTTCGTGATGGGAGGTAGAGGCGATTAAAGCCACAGGCTAGATGAAAGCTCTTTCATCTGAGAGTCTGAATAGCATAGGATGGTTCGGGTCACCCAGCTGAACTCAAATAGGCTCTCCCCCTCCCACCCGACACCGCCCCCCACCCCTCCACCCCCCGCCATGGCTTCCAACCTTCACCTTTATTTCCATCAATTTGCTTCTTCTTGTTCCCCATTTCTCATGCAAACTCTAGAGAGAAAACGAAATCCTTTCTGGGGAAAGGGTGGCACAGATACATTCCACAAAGCATAGTAACGGAAAAACTGTGACCTTTGCCTTTTCTTTCCTGAGCTCTCCCGTTGATTGTCCTTGTCTTCCAACTGCAACCTCAGGAGCATAATCTAAAAGAGCCCCAAGGCTACAGGCATAACGTTCACTTCTTTACTCTCAATTCCACTTACTGCATTTCAATATGGTGCATCTGCGTATGTACGTATGTGTGTATATATATATATATTTCTATTTAGAAGTAATTATTTAAACTATATTGAAATATGAAACAAATGTTATCATCATACAGTTTCATAATTTGAGTATGCATAATCTGAATAGTATAGTGTGTGATTTCATTTTTTCTCAAGTGAATTATAAATAGGGTTGATATATTTTTTAGCTCCATAGGGGGCTTCTTTACCTGAACTCAGACAGGGACCATTTCCTCTCTTCTCTTGCTTTTTTTTTTTTTTTTTTTTTTTTTTTTTTTTTTCTGACTGTGCCAGGCAGCATACAGGATCTTCCCTAGCCAAGGATGGAACCCACACTCCCTGCAGTGAAAGTGCCAAGTCTTACCCACTGGACCACCGGGGAAGTCCTCCTCTCATTTTATGAATTCTTCACCTAGTGAACACTGAAAGTCATGTGATGCCTAAAGTTTAAAGTTACGTCCTCAGGGAGTCCTTTGCTCTGATCATTTTTACCAGTTGCTAGGAAATTATTTCCATTTCCAACATCAGTTTCAGTTATGTTTTTTTGTTTGTTTGGGGTTTTTAAAGAACTTTTTAAGGATTCCCTTTTAAAAAAAGTTTTTACTGGAGTATAGTTGGTTTACAAAGTTTCAGGTATGCAGTAAAGTGAATCAGTTATGTGTATACATATATCCACTCTTTTAATGATTTTTTCCCACATAAGTGATTACAGTATTGACCAGAGTTCCCTGTGCTATACAGTAGGTCCTAATTAGTTATCTATTTTATATATAGTACTGTGTGTATGTCAATCACAATCTCCCAGTTTATCCCCCTTTTCTCCTCTGGTAACCATAGTTTGTTTTCTGTATCTACAACTCTATTTCTGCTTTGTAAATAAGTTCATTTGTACCATTTTTTTAGATTTCACATACAAGCAATATCATATGATATTCACCTTTCTCTGTCTGACTTACTTCACTCAGTATGACAATCTCTTGGTCCACCTGTGTGCTAAGTTGCTTCAGTCATGTCTGATTCTTTGTGACCCTTTGGACTGTAGCCAGCCAGGCTCCTCTGTCCATGGGATTCTCCAGGGAAGAATACTGGAGTGGGTTGCCATTTTCTCCTCCAGGGGACCTTCCCAACCTAGGGATCGAACCTGCATCTCTCTTGTCTCCTGCATTGGCAGGCAGGTTTTTTAACCACTAGCACCAGCTGTGCTTAAATAGGGGCTTCTCCTTAAAAGTGTATCTACCTGTTAGAGAAAAAAACCAGAAAACACTGTGACTACATCCCAAACTCTTTTTTTTTTTTTTTAAATCAAGCTACTATTTGAAATGGGCAACAGAAAAAAAAAGATGGTTCTGAGTAGAAAGTAAGGTGTACAGCAGTTCAAGAGGGGATGCTGGTTATACCTGGCCACAAGAGTGATGGTCAGAAGGCAAGAGGCACCGCCCTCGGCAGAACAGGGATACGGCCAGATGGCAGGCTGGTGTGCATGGGCCCTGACCTCAGCCCACAGCCCACAAACAAGGACGGGGCACCAAATGCAGAACTTGGAAGGAGCAGGTAAGAGAGAACGTCCAAACTCTCACCCAGGCTCACTCACTCATAAAAAGGAATCTAAAATAGGATACAAATGAACTTACTTACCAAACAGACTCACAGATGCAGGAAACAACAGGGCTACCAAAGGGGAAAGCGGGTGGGGGAGGGGTAAATCAGGAGATTGGGATCAGCAGATACAAATGACTACACAGAAAATGGGTAAACAGCAAGGGCCTGCTGTAGAGCACAGGGAATTATATTTAGTTTATTCAACTAAACCACAATGGAAAAGAATATGAAAAAGAATAGGTACAAACTGAATCACTTTGCTGTGCACCAGAAACTAATGCAATGCTGTAAATCAACTATATTTCGATTTTTTAAAAAAAAGATTAGGGAGTTCCCTGGTGGTCCAGTGGTTAAGAATCTGCCTTCCAATGTAGGGAACGGGGGTTCCGGGTTCAGTCCTGGTCGAGGAACTAGGATCCCACATGCTGCAGGGTAACTAAGCCCGCATACCGCAACTACTGAGTCCACACACCTCAACTCCTAAATCCACACACCACAACTAGAGAGAAGCCCGTGCACTACAACCAAGAGAATGCATGCCATAATAAGACCCAACACAACCATAAATGAATAACTAGATATACATAGGTAAAGAAATAAAACAATGCATGAGTGCTTGATTCCATATAAAGTGTGAAAATGCTAATCACTCAGTTGTATCCGACTCTTTGCGACCCTATAAACTGTAGCTCACCAGGCTCCTCTGGTGCATGGGGTTCCCCAGGCAAGAATACTGGAGTGGGTTGCCATTCCCTTCTTCAGGGGATCTTCCCAACTCAGGGATCAAACTCAGGATTCCTGCATTGCAGGCAGATTCTCTACCACCCGAGCCACCAGGGAAGCCCCAGTTCCCTATAGACTATTTTTTTAAGTGTGCTATATTTAGATCTTTAATATGTGTAATTAAATAAATACCATCATGTTGGGCTTGAACACATGAATTGGGATGTGGGACACAAATACGCAGTCCATTACACAACTATACACCATAAAACAATCCACTACAAGGCCTCAGTGCCATTCATCAACAGTTGATTTCTCAAAATCTATGAGTTCACTGATTTCATCCGGACTCATATATTTGGGATCCAGCCAGGGGGCAGCTGTTTCTGGACTGGATCCCTTGGGGCAGCTCGGTGGCCCATGTCTCTCTCCTCCAGTGGGCTAGCCTGGCCACGTGCTCAGGGTGGTGGCAGAGGAAGGAGAGAGAGAAGCCTTTTCCATCATCTGGTTGAGTCACATTTGTTACCATCCCATTGGCCAGAGCCCATTCCCAAGTCCGAGCCACAGAAGCTTGGAGCACACCATAAAGTTACATCCTCAGTGGGGAGGACAAGGGGGACCCCTGGGACCACCATTTAATTCCCACCACCACTCAACAGCTGCTCAGATATCTTACCTCTCTGCAGACATTCCCCTTTCCTCTCCTGAGGGGCATCAGAAAGGGTATGTAAGACCCTTTCCAGCACTATGATTCTGTGACAATTGCCTTAATGTTACATTTCATGTATAGCTTTATCCTACTGATGAAACAGTTAAGTAGTATTTTTACCCTAGTTAAATGGTATTTTAAGTGATATTTTGACATATTGTGGGGATGAGGTGATTTTAAGTTTATAGTGTTCAATTAAACCAAGACTTCTTGAAAGAGCTAGAAAGTAGGACTGCTCCAGTTTTCAGCAAATCCGCTCCTGGATATATATCCAAAAACACTAAAAGCACTGATTCGAAAAGATACACGCACCCCAATGTTCATAGCAGTACTATTTCCAATAGCCAAGGTATGGAGGGAAACTATCCATCAACAGACGAAAGGATAAAGAAGATATGGGCTATATATGTGTGTGTGTGTGTGTGTGTGTATCACACACACGTACACAATCGACTACTATTCAGTCATAAAAAAAGAACAAAGTTTTGCCCTTTGCAGCAATGTGGATCAACTTGGAGGGTATTATGCTAAGTGAAATAAGCCAGACAGAGAAAGACAAACACTTTCTTTTTTTCAGATTCTTTCCTTTTTTTTTAGATTTCACTTACATGTGGAATCTAAAAAACAGGACAAACCAGCGAATATTTTTTAAAAAGAAGCAGACTCACACATAGAACAAACTCGTAGTTACAAGTCGGGAGAGGGACGTGGGGAGGGCAATACAGGAGCAGAGCGGGGAAGGATTATTAAGGGATTGCAGGAAATCATGTGTGTGAAACTTTTGAAAACTGTAAGCACTATAGAATGTAAAGAAGCTTTCATTCAATTTACAAACAACAACAATAAAAAGACTGCTCAGGTTCTGTCTCTCCTCTGCCATCCCCGACTAGTCTTTTTCTCTGAAGAGAACTGGGGTTGGTTTATTTAGGTAGCGTTAAGTATCCAATGGGGCCTATTCTCAGCATATCCCAGTGTGGGTGAGAAGGATAACACCGCATCCTGAAAAGCTACAAGGTGCAGGGAAAGAAAAAGACAAAAGAGCTATTATACCGACATCCTGACAAATTAAAAAAAAAAAAAAACCTAGATGGAGATTTAAGCAGAAAATCTAAGACTATGAGCTCGTGAGTTGTCAGGATAATTGAGAACATTATCCTAAGTGATAATGAACTAATGTAGAAGAAAGGTGTTTTTTCAGCACTGGAAACAGGTTGTACCAAAATATCAAATTTAGGGAGATCCCAGAGAGACAGTGTGACACGTGTGTTCTGGGGGTGAAAAGGGCTCCCCCATCCTACAAAGCTGAGCACATTCATGCCTTCACCAGGGCTGGGGTCCCCACTGCAGGGAGGCAAAAGCCTGCAGCAGATTCCGGTGTCTGTAACCGGCCCTCCCTTTCTGCAGGGGGCAGGGTCAGCCCACAAGGGGTTGCAATGGCACAAAGCAGGCAAACTCTTGCCTGAGAGCAGCCAAGAGTGTGGAACTTTGTCTCCGGGGAAGGTGCATTTCACTGCTCCTTCCTGAGTCCCCCCTGTGGCGACCCGGCTGTGGCGCCCCAAGCTGAACTCAGGAGCTCAAGGAGAACCCTCACCTCCACTTTTTCATCTGTGGGACCAAGCCACTCAGTTCAGGCTGGCTGAGGGCAGGCTGTTTGGACCAGAGATCACTGTCTGGACAAGTCACCCAGCATCTCCCATGTCAGGGCCCATGCTAATCCCTCCACACACACCAACTCTCAGGCTCACGTTCTGTGAGTACCAGCTCCCTAAGTGCAGACAAACCAGCCTGGGAGGACTCACAGGGCAGGAGCCATGGGGAAGAAGACGAAATGTGGTCAGCCGGCGCAGCGCTGGGTGCCTGGTGGGAGGAGCTGGTGGCCTGCTGAGTCCTGGTTCCTCCATCTGCTGCCAACCCTCCTCTGTCAGGACACGGCACACGGCCTGCCATGGATGTGTGTGGATGTGGAACTCCACGCTCAGCCCACACAGTGACTCAGAGACTCCCGTGAGCTGACACTGTCCCACTAGTCACCAATGCTCTGGGTGCTGCTGGTGATCGAGGCTGTGCCAATGGAGCACCATGCTAAAAAAGAGGCCAGTGAGAGACTTGGGAACATCTGGAGCTAGCAGATAAAGCAACTGCTGGAAACTCTCTTTCCATTGAACTAAGATGCGAAAAATGTAGGTTATTAGTTGACACAGTTTGATTCCACACCTGGATTTCTGAGTAAACTCTCAGGAAACGATTTTATCCAAAAGAAACCTAACAAAGCTGTTTTGATGCTATGTCCCTTCTGTGTCTTTTATTTTCCCCCCATTTATTTGGTTAATAGACAGAGGTGAGTCAAAATTTTTTAAAAACAAAACAAATGCAGGAGACACAAGAGATGCAGATTTAGTCCCTGGGTCAGGAAGATTCCCTAGAGGAGGGCATGGCAACCCACTCCAAGATTCTTGCCTGGAGAATCTCATGGACAGAGGAGCCTGGCAGGCTATAGTCCATAGGGTTGCAAAGAGTCAGACACAACTGAAGCAACTTGGCATGCACGCAGAAGACACCCTTAAGCTGTATCAGAAAATCACCCAAGTAATGGTAGCTCAGTCGGTAAAGAATCTGCCTGCAATGCAGGAGACCCCAGTTCGATCTCTAGGTTGGGAAGATCCCTTGAAGAAGGAAATGGCAAACCTCTCCAGTATTCTTGCCTGGAAAAATCCCATAAACAGAGGAGCCTGGTGGGCTACAGTCCTTGGGATCGCAAGAGTCAGACACGACTTAGCGACTAAACCACCACCATAGAAAAACACAAACACGGAAAGGAAACCAAATGGTAGAGTGGCCCTGACCCAGAAGGCAGTGATGTCTCTACTTCCCCAGCCTGCACTTTCCCCCTTATCTGCCTTCCGTCTCTCACTCTCACTCAGGGCATTCTGTCTGCAGACAGACACGAGACTGAATACTGCAAAATAGGCTACTTTTATACTAACGGCAGTTCAATAAAAGTGAAATACATAAAAGCTGGGGCTTATATATTTTTATTATGATACTTTTCAGCGAAGCTTTCAAAAATTCTCTATGTTGGGAGAAGTATAAGCTGTGTATCTCGCAGGAGGAGACATAAGCAAACAAAGCCGGCGTGTGTACACAAAGACAACCCCTGCCCAAAGAAAAACCCCACCTTTCCTACATGAACCTAAATTCAGGCTCCACTCTCCTCATCCCCATGTGCTTTGGGGCAGTTGGCTTTTTTATGCTGGTCCTCTTGACGGTTTTAGGTGCCAAGGAGGTGGTCCCCACAAACTGCATCTTTCTATGAATCTTTCATAAAAGCACTTTTTCCCTCTTAAGCAGTGGTAATTTGATGTTCATAGAGATTGATGAGGAGCCCTGGGTGTCAGCAGAGAATCAGACAGATGGCAATTGTGACAATAAATAATCGTAATGCCTTTCACTCTCTTGACCTCAACAATTCAAGGGTCTCAAAACACAGCAGAAACTTAGAATTATAGGGCAGGAAGAGACCTTGGGAAAGGGCACCTCATTCATCCTTCCAGCTTCTCACCCAGAGCTCAGATTAAAATGAGGCGCTCTCATCGGCACTTGGCCTCTGACTGTAGTGGGGCGGCTGTGTTGCTGGCGAGAACACCGATGTAGCCCATGAGTTATGGGACACGCTTTCTCCCTGCCCCAGGGGAAATCGAAGCTTCCAGACTCAAGGGCAGAGAATACAATGAGCCTGAGCTCCAGAGCCCTCCCAGGGAGATAAGGCTGCAGTCCCTGCGGTCGCAGAGTCAGACACGCCCGAGCAGCTAAGCACACAGTTGGTTTACAGTGTTGTGTTAGTTTCTGCTGTACAGCACAGTGAACCAGTTCTACACAGATCCCCTTTTTCAGATTCTTTCCCCATGTATGTCATCACAGAGTGTGCAGTAGAGTTCCCTGGGCTCTGAGAGGGAACTTGGCATGAGCTGGTAAATAGCCACTCACCTCACCTCTCATCCCCCAGCCTCCATGATAGGGCACCCGGTGAAGGACAGTGTCAAGTATTTCCAGATGGGAGTCGGGACAGACAGAAGAGTGCAGTTCCCAAATCTCGGCTGGGCATAAACGATGGAGGACAAGTACAGAGAAGAATTGAAGCTTTGCTTTCAGTTACTCTTGTCTTCCCATTTCCCATCTTCAAGAACCAGTTCAAGGTGACTATCTGGCAAATTGGTTGTAAATATCCTTATGTTTAATTTTTCTTCATTTCAAGGCCTCTTGAGACATCCTTCCCCCTTCATGGATTCCATAATCATAAATATTCCAGCCAGACCACCCGGAGTTCTCCTGTTTTCTGCCCTGAGATCTCTCCTTTCCCCCTTCCCTCCTGAGTCTGGGCTGTGTTTTAATTCTCATCTCTCTTGAAAAGATGCAAATACAAGAAGTAGCAGTGTTTTTCGGAGAAGGCAATGGCACCCCACTCCAGTACTCTTGCCTGGAAAATCCCATGATCAGAGGAGCCTGGTAGGCTGCAGTCCATGGGGTCGCTAAGAGTCGGACACGACTGAGCAACTTCACTTTCACTTTTCACTTTCATGCATTGGAGAAGGAAATGGCAACCCACTCCAGTATTCCTGCCTGGAGAATCCCTGGGACGGGGGAGCCTGGTGGGCTGCCGTCTATGGGGTCGCACAGAGTCAGACACGACTGAAGCGACTTAGCAGTAGCAGCAGTGTTTTTAAGCCCTTTGGGTCTTTGCAGTTTCCAAAATTAGCAATCTGAATTGAAGGAGTTTTAAATCTTGACAAATTTCTCAACTTACTTTTTCCAATTAAAATATATATATAGTTGTATTGTCAGAAAACTGACCTTGAAGCAACAAATGCCCACAAGTAAATAGTGCAGTTGACAAATCATTAAGAAAAAATGAAATTCTTTTTATGAGTCCTATTTATGGCTCAATTATCCTATCCTAAGTACTGACATAGAAATAAATTCATGGGTGCGTGAGCATGCTAAGTCACTTCCGGTCATGTCCAACTTTTTGAGGCCCTATGGACTGTAGCTCTCTAAGCTCCTCTGTCCATCCAGGTATCACTAAAACAAGATAGATTCTAACATTTGAAGTGTTCTAGAAATAAACCATTCCTCAAAGTTACACATACAGCTCCTCCTCTGCCAGCCAAAGCACAGACCTTCCAGAGAAATTTCAAGCATCATAGTATGACTGTGCTCTGCCATCTGGTGGTCAAAAGTGGAATGACACTCAATCCTAAAGGAAATGGATCCTGACTATTCACTGGAAGGACTGATGCTGAAGCTGAAGCTCCAATACTTTGGCCACCTGATGCGAAGAGGTGACTCTCTGGAAAAGATCCTGATGCTGGGAAAGACTGAGGACAAGAGGAGAAGGGAGAGACAGGGGATGAGATGGTTGGATGGCATCACCAATTCCAACTCAATGAACATGAGTTTGAACAAACTCAGAGAGATAGTGAAGGATAGGGAAGCCTGGCATGCTGCAGTTCATGAGGTCACAGGGAGTTGGACATGACTTAGCGACTGAACAACAACGCAGCCAAAAGTCTGAATATAGTCATATCGGTTCAGTTCAGTCGCTCAGTCATGTCTGACTCTTTCAACCCCATGAATCGCAGTACACCAACTCCCGGAGTTCACTCAGACTCACATCCATCGAGTCAGTGATGCCATCCAGCCATCTCATCCTCTGTCGTCCCCTTCTCCTGCCCCCAATCCCTCCCAGCATCAGAGTCTTTTCCAATGAGTCAACTCTTCGCATGAGGTGGCCAAAGTACTGGAGTTTCAGCTTTAGCATCAGTCCTTCCAAAGAAATCCCAGGGCTGATCTCCTTCAGAATGGACTGGTTGGAGCTCCTTGCAGTCCAAGGGACTCTCAAGAGTCTTCTCCAACACCACAGTTCAAAAGCATCAATTCTTTGGCACTCAGCTTTCTTCACAGTCCAACTCTCACATCCATACATGACCACAGGAAAAACCATAGCCTTGACTAGACAGACCTTTGTTGGCAAAGTAATGTCTCTGCTTTTGAATATGCTGTCTAGGTTGGTCATAACTTTCCTTCCAAGAAGTAAGCGTCTTTTAATTTCATGGCTGCAATCACCATCTGCAGTGATTTTGGAGCCCAAAAGAATAAAGTCTGACACTGTTTCCACTGTTTCTCCATTTATAGTCATATAACTTCATATAAATCATGAACAGTAAGATTTTCTCAAGTTCTTTATCAATGAGCAAAGGAAGTTGGGATTATGAAAGGAACAAACCAATTGTGAACAATCTTATCTAAGGCTTACAGGCTCTTACATTGCTTGGTTGGATGAGCCTGACTGGTAACCAAACAGGTTCAGAAAAACTGCCGTTAAAAATTGAAGTCTGCAAATCCCTTAGGTCAAATGTCTGCAACCGTCCATTGTGCCATGCACATGTCTATTGGTGGTCAAGTGGAGGAAACAAGTAGCTCATTTTGACAATACAGGTGATAATTGATATCAATGGATACTTGATAATAAAAGACAGGGACCTGGAACACTCTGAGAGCCACTCGTGGGTGTATTTACCCAGCTATGGTCTGCATGAGCACTTCCCAGGGTCTGGTCTATGAAAAAGACCCTGGTTTTTCATAGACCAGACTATGAAAAACCAGTTCCAGAGACAACTTAAAAAACTGGGCAGAGATGTTTGGAAAACCACCACCCCTTCTCTAGTCTGCCTTCCATTTATCCTTCCGAGGAGATCTACAGGTTCTTTAGCATATGAAAGCCTCAGAGAATTCTGGCAGTAAAGGTGCTTAGCTTTGCTTAGCTCAGAATATCTGAAGTTTCTTTTCTTTTTTTTTTTATATCTGAAGTTTCTTGAACCTCTGAATATATTTTCTGGCTTCCTTATTATACTTTTCTTCTTGGGTACTTTTTTTTAAGCTGTGTGATTCCGTTTTATTTTTTATTTTTTTGGCCACACCATGCAGCCTGTGGAATCTCAGCTCCCCAACCAAGGACTGAACCCACATCCCCTGCATTGAAAGCAAGAAGTCTAAACCACCAAGGAAGTCCTGGGTCTTTTTTTTTTAATTGTTATGATTTTTAATATTACCCAAACAAATTGAGGAATACAAGTCTAAATGCAGTCTCAGCTCTTACGCTAGTTGAGCAACATTTTTGAAAGTTCCCTAACCTCTGTGTGCCTTCCTTTTTTCAGATGTAAACCAAGAGAGAAAAAAAGAAGACAGAAAAATTATTTTATCTCAGCCATTCTTAAACTCTGCCCTTGTCTCCCCACACACAACTTTCAGCAGTCTCTGTGATGGGTTACCTGAAGCCATTATCCTGTGATAACACTTCCAACTAGCCAACTGAGAAGACATACTTGTTCCTTCTCCTCTCCATACTCAACTAGACTGTGAAGGAATAATAAAAGCATATTAACTTATAAGGAAAAACTAGAAGGGGAAACGACCAAGACATGTAATGTTGAAAAATAAAAGGTGGATGGGGAAAGAGCAACTGGTTTAACAGAATGGAGGAAGTTATAACATGTGGTAGGTTGTATTTTCCCAAAAATGGCACAACCTTTCCTCCTATTATATGTATTCTGCAATGTCACCGTGCCATTCTCCCTTTAAGAAGTGTGGTCTTACTCCCCTCTCCTGGAATCTGGACTGGCCTTAATGACTTTTCTATAACCAACAGCAGACTTGCAGCTCTGCCTGGGTGTCTGGGAAAGCTCACTCCAACAACTCCACGCTGTGAGGAAGCTCAGGCCACATGAAGTAGTTACTTGTAGGCTGTCGGGTTCACAGTTCCAGCTAAGCCCAGACTTCAAGTCATCCCAATCCAGGCGGCAGACAGGCGAATAGAGAAACCTCGGACAGAGAAGCACCTTTCCCTGTCTATTCTATCTACAACAATACCCTCATCCTGCTCCACTTTTATTCATAGCCATGATTTAATTCATTTGTTTATTATCATTCTCCCTTGCTAGGATATAATCTTCATAAGGTCAGAGGACCTTATCTCATCAACCACTATATTCCCAACACCCAGAACAACACCTGGCACATAAAAAATAGTCAATAAATATTTGATGAATAAGTAAATGAATAAATTATTTTAAAAGGAATGGGGATGCAATCAATGTAAGGAACAAAATAAAACTTCCAAGAGGCATTAGTTGATACCCTCAGAGAAGAGCATAGTGTCCACATGACAAGAATTGGAAGCTAATGGGATGGTGGATCGACAAAAATAAACAGGGAATAAAAAAGAGCTTTACAAAGTGAAATTCAACAGAAGGTTTACTAGATTAAGGTGACAAAATCTTCCAAGAAGCTAAAACAAAAGAAATGGAGATGGAAAATTACAAGGAGGTAGGGAACAGAGGAGGCAGGGAGAAACTTGGGGGATCAGTCAAGGCGGCCTCACTTCTAATACAAGTTCCAGAAAATAAGAACAGAGAGGATGGAAGCTAGCTGAGCAGTAGCAGGAAAGCACTGGAAGCCATGTGTGCACCAAGCCAGAGAACCACAACCAGTGGGAGCAGACCGCAGAGGACAGGGACTCAAGGAAGCACAGGACTGGAGGACAGCCATTTGTTTGAGCGTTTGGAGACACCATTATAAAGTATTTTGTTGGAAATTTCTGTTGAAGTGCTTAGGAAAAAAAAATGTGTATATAGTGGTAGTCCACAGAAAATTAAGACAATGATTAAAACCAGGAAAAGCAAAACATTATGTGATGGCAAGAAATTGATCAGTCGATCTAAGAAAGAAAGGGAAAATTTGATTTGAGCCAAGTTGAGGATTATGACACTGGAAGAGCGTCTCAGAAAGCATGGGGAGCATGGGGACTGCCCCACCCGTCAGGAGTCAAGGCACGGTCATGAGTGTCTTGAGACAGAGGGTTGTACATCAAATGACGGATTATTGACAGTTTACACAATCCAGATCTCAGAGTCACCATGGCCCCTTACAAGATCAAGAAGGAATGTTATCTTTTAAGGAGTTGTCTTGTTGATGCTGGAAGAATGTTGCTCTCTATGGTTGAGCAGGTATTTCTGCCCACGGAGGTTTGGCTGATGCATAGTGCAGATACACAATACACAGTGTGGGAGAGAGGGGGTTGAAGGACAAAGAAAAAAAATTTATGTTTAAATGTTTCCTGTTTTTGCCATAAAATATGAATTTTACTTCATGAGTGTAATCGAGCAGCAAAGAGGCGGGACATTAATTTACCCCTCAACTGTGATTTGGGGAGGATGGGGAACAGAAAAGCAGACAGAAGGGAGGAGCACGTAAGGAGCTAATTCTTCAACTGCAGGGAGCCAAGAGATGGTGTCTGAATGGACAAATACTACACAGTAACATAAGCATGCTATGAATCAGTATGAAGTAAATACAGAAGAAACAACCATTGAGTTCTCAATGCAGGGCTATGGAGAGCAGATACAAACAGAACAAGAAATGAGTGCTTTTCTTTATAAGCCTTTGATATGCACTGACTTTTCAGCTAAGTGCACACACGTCTTTGAATAAATACATTCTTATGTGTGTGATAAATTATTTCAGTCATGAACGACTCTGCCACCCTATGAACTGTAGCCTGCCAGGCTCCTCTGTCCACAAGATTCTCCAGGCAGGAATACTGGAGTGGGTTGCCATGCTCTCCTCTAGGGGATCGTCCCAAACCAGGGATCAAACCCATGGCTCCTGTGTCTCCTGAATTGCAGGCAGGTTCTTTATCACTGAGCCATCTAGAAACCCTACACATACCATACATACATTGTAAAAGAAAAGGAAATTGAATGAGATGCATGGGAAAGTATAGCAGATAGAGCGGTTCAAGGCCTGATTTTGCCTTCCTTCTCCTTTTTCACATTTTCCAAATTTTCTGTAGAAAAAAAAAATGTAATGCATTTGTAAACGAAGTGTTCCAACAAACATTTTTAAGAAACATACTTACAAACATTTATGACAAAGTCATAGTCCCAAAATGTTGATATGCATAGACATTACCTGGGGAGTTACTTAAATGCAGGAGCCCAGGCTTCACCCTTTGAGATCTTGGACCTAAGTGATGCTCCAAATAGACCAGAGGGCTTCCCTTGTGGCTCAGCTGGTAAAGAATCTGCCTGCAATGTGGGAGACATGGGTTCAATCCCTGGGTTGGGAAGATCCCCTGGAGGAGGGAAAGGCTAACCACTCCAGTATTCTGGCCTGGAGAATTTCATGGACTAAAGTCTATGGGGTTGCCAAGAGTTGGACACAACTAAGCAACTTTCACTAAATAGACCTGAAGTGTCACAAATGGTTCAAAATATAAAGCAATACCAAGCCAGGAAATTTTTTTTTAATTTTTAAATTACCCAATCCATAGTATATATTCAACAGATATGAAGTTTACATACTGCCTTTCTAGACTGGACAATTATCTAATCGTGAGTGTGTGTCCCTGCAAATGCCTCTGCTTTGCTCATGCTCTCAGCAGGTGCCAGCTGGGGTACAGAAATTTGCATTTGCAACATTTGGAAAAAAGCTATGACAAATATAGAAAGCATATTAAAAAGCAGAGACATCACTTTGCTGACAAAGGCCCACATAGTCAAAGCTATGTTTTTCCCAGTGGTCATATACAGATGTGAGTTGGACCATAAAGAAGGCTGAGCACTGAAAAATTTATGCTTTCAAACTGTGGTGCTGGAGAAGACTTTTGAGAGTCCCTAGGACAGCAAGGAGATCAAACCAGTCAATCCTAAAGAAAATCAACCCTGAATATTCACTGGAAGGACTCATGCTGAAGCTGAAGCTCTAATACTTTAACCACCTGATACAAAGAGCTGACTCATTGAAAAAGACCTTGATGCTGAGAAAGATTGAGGCAGGAGGAAAAGCGAGTGAAAGAGGATGAGATGGTTGGATAGCATCATCAACTCAATGAGATTGAGCAAACTCTGGGAGACAGTGAAGGACAGGGAAGCCTGGCTTTCTGCAGTCTATGGGGTAGCCAAGAGTTGGACATGACTGAACAACGGAACAACAACCCCAGGTGATGTCAGAAACATAGCTCTAGGACTTTATTCCACATGGTGGTGCTCTCCTAGTTTGGTCCCTGTAGCTCACAGTTCACGCAAGACCCAGTTCTTCATTGAGCTCACAACATCTGGGACCGCTCTGTAACTACAGGGGCAAGAGAGACACTTTGAACTTTCCTGGAAAGTACAATTTGGTGGAGAGCAGCAGTAGCAGCTTGTAAATTCAACTGAAAAAAAAAATTAACATAGTGAAAAGCAAATTCCCTCAGGAAGTAAAAGTGTTCAAGCATCACTCACTCAGCTCTCTGCTCAACCCTCCATCAGGGGATGGCATAGAGAGCTTCCCACAGCCAGGAGGTGGCTTGATTTCAAGGCCCCTCATAACTTGAGAGCAGTGGTTGGTTACCTACAGCAACTTTTCCTTCCCCCCATACCACCCTTAGGTGGTTCTGGGGTAAAGAATTTGCCTGCCAGTGCCGGAAATCCAGGAGACATGGGTTTGATGCTTGAGTTGGGAAAAACCCCGGGAGAAGAGAAATGGCTACCCGCTTCAGTATTCTTGCCTGGACAGAGGAACCTGACGGGCTAACACTCTAACATACCACCCTCTAGCCCCCTACACTCACCCAACCCTGAGGACATCTAACAATGTTTGCTGCTGCTAAGTCGCTTCAGTCATGTCCGACTCTGTGCGACCGCAGAGAGCAGAGAGCCACCAGGCTCCCCCGTCCCTGGGATTCTCCAGGCAAGAACACTGAAGTGGGTTGCCATTTCCTTCTCCAATGCATGAAAGTGAAAAGTGAAAAGTGAAAGTGAAGTCGCTCAGTCATGTTCGACTCTTAGCGACCCCATGGACTGTAGCCCACCAGGCTTCTCCATCCATGGGATTATCCAGGCAAGAGTACTGGAGTGGGGTGCCACTGCCTTCTCTGAACAATGTTTAGAGACATTTTTGTTTTTTAGAACTGGGGCATAGAGGGTGGGGTGCCACTGGCACCTACTGAGTTGAAGCCAGGACTGCTGCTAAAAATCCTACAATGCACAGCACAGCTCCCCCACCTACTCCAACAAAGTATGCTCTGACCCAAAATGTAAATAGAATCTAGATTGACAAGCCGTGTGCTAGAAATTGTGATACAATTATTCAAGTAAGATAAAAAGATTGGCTGTCCTCTTCTTTTATCACAATAAAGCTCTATTATCTACTAATACTTGTCTTGATAAAATGTGTTCCATGCGCAAAAGTTAGAACCATTTACAGACAGGTGCATCACTCAACCTTTCCCGAATAGGATCAAAACACACACTACTGCCACCTCTCCTTAGCAGGCCCAGCTGTAATCTCATAAAAGATGCTCTGCATGGTATGCTTTTTTTGAAGTCTTAATTCCCAACAGAACCTGGAGATGGTAAAAAAAAATAAAAATCTGTATAAAAAGTTAGCAAGAAAAAAAACAATTTGATGAGTGATGTCCAATGCTAAAAATAAAGTAAGAGGTATTAGTTTCCTAATATTACGGAGACTATAAGATGCTATAAAACAAGTTTCAAGATAGCAGCATGGCATTTGTTGGAAAGAATGGTACATTGTTAGAATTGCGAAGAAATTCTAGAAATAAAAGATGTGGCAATGTGCTAGGATAAGGTGCTCCATTAGGTTTTATTACTGTGTAGATGAGGTGAGGCCAACAGATCAGGAGATGATAGCCATTGAAGAGGATGTTTGTGACTCATAAGTCTCAAGAGCAGAGAGAATGCCACGCCACACAGGGCCACACAAGGATGCACCAGGGTCAATTAGGAGGCAGAAGAGGGAAGCAGGGGCAAGAACCATTTTTTTTTTTTTTTCTTTTTGGCCACACTGAACAGTATGTGAGATCTTAGTTCACTGGCCAGGGATGGAACCCACACCTGCTGCAGTGGGAGCTCAGAGTCTTAACCACTGGACAAGGGAAGTCTTTATTGTGGTCTTCATGGGAAGGAATAGGTGAGATAGGGTAAGCAGGCTAATTTGAATACTTTGAGCAGGCTGGGCACAAAGGGTGTCTCTAGTTTCCTGGTGCCTGGCCCCAGGTGACTAGGGCAGGTGTTCATGGGCCCCGAGTGTGACAGCCCCAGTGAAGAAGGTGATTGGGGTTGTGGGCTCTGGATCAGTTGCTTTTGACAAGGGTACTGGACAGCAAGCTGTTTCCTGTCTCTAGGAACTGGCTAACCCTGGGAGGGGCAGTCATTCCAGGGTCATTCAGGCCACAAATAACAAAGCATCAGAATACGGAAAATAAAATACATGGTTAATACACAAAGGGAATGTCAGAATGAATAACGAAATATGCGAAACAGTAAACTTATTCTTGCTGAGTGTGCATAGCTCCATGGGAAGAAGATATATGTCCAAGAAAGGCGAATGGAACATGAGAGCGTGGTTTCTTTCTCCAGTGCAGATCAAGTTTAATTCAAATAGCTGGGTCATATACTGGGTTAACAAAACCAGGCATACACCCAAATGTCATTTACTGATGAGTGGATAACAAAATATGGCATAGTCATACAAAGGAATATTGTTTAGATGCTAAGTCACATCCGACTCTTTCGTGACCCCACAGACTGTAGCCTGCCAGGCTCCTTTGTCCATGGGCTTTTTCCAGGCAAGAATACTGGAATGGGTTACCATTTCCTTCTCCAGGGGATTTTCCTGACCCAGAGATTGAACCCACATCTCCTGCATTGTCAGGCTTTACAGCTGAGCCACAGTGGCTCAGCACAAAGGAATATTATTCACCAATAAAAAGGAATGAAGTACTGATACGTGCTACATCACAGATGAACCTTGGAAATGTAATGCTCCATGAAAGAAGGCAGACACGAAGGGTCATATATTGTACAACTCTACGTATATAAAACATCCATAATAGGCATTATAGACACAGATAGAATGCAGATTAGTGACTGCCAAGGCTGAGGGGAGGGGGAATGACAAATGATTGCTAACTGGTACAAAGTATCTTTGGCGGGTGATGAAAATATTCTAAAATGAGATAGTGTGGAGGAGGAAATGGCAACCCACTCCAGTACTCTTGCCTGGAGAATCCCATGGACAGAGGAGCCTGGTGGGTTACATTCCATGGGGTCGCAAAGAGTCAGACACAGCTGAGAGACTGATCTGATCTGATCTGAGTGAGCACAAATACACAAAATAAACTCATACCATCTGTCCTAAAAAAAAAAAAAATGAGATAGTGGTGACTATATATATAAGACTATAAATATACTAAAAAAATTGAACTGTACACTTAAAAATGGTGAACTTTATGGTATATTAATTATATCCCAATAAAGTTGGTATAAAAAATGATAAATAAGTAAACAGACTGTGCAAGTTTCTTCCTAAGACATGATGAATGTATTGTGAGTAAGCAAGAAGGCAGGGCTCAGGGCTGGCTGTCAGCCCAGAGGAAGGACCAGCCCCCAAGTCCCTTCCCCACGGCCTCAGTGGGTAACTGTATTCCACCCTAAGCTATTTATGACTTTGAGACGTGAAGGCTTTTGATAGTTGAGAGCCTCCTATTAACATGCAAATACGACTGGGAGAGTTATAAAATAGCAATCACTCCCCAAGGTGGAAGGCAATCATGTCAAAGAAGAAACTGCTGGCCACCTGCATTCAAACATGTTAGTGTAGGTACAGCCAAAACGACTGAGGGCCTCACCTCAGCCCTCAGCCGTGTGTGTGTGTGTGTGCGTGCAGAGGCTGACAGCAGGTGAGAGCAGATGAAGGATGGAGCATGCCCAATCTGGAACAGGGAGTGAAGGACGTGGAGCCTGGGAACATCAGGGCTTCACAGGGTGTCAGAGCAACAGAGGCAAGCCCACACACCCAACGTCAACAGGATTCTTCATTCTCCCTGAGGAGACAGCGCAGCCACCCGCATCAAGATGGGACTAGAGAACAGAGTGAAAAAGATCTCAAGCAGGCTTCGGTGAAAGCAGAGCAGGACAGATGTGAAAAAAAAAATCAGCAGGCACAGCATCTGAGGCCAAGAGCAGGGCGAGTGCTGCCTGGACATATATTTCCTTGAGCATATATGTCCTTCCCATGGACCCATGCACACTCAGTAAGAAGGTGAGTTTGAGTGGACCCAGCTGGCCTCAGCCAGGTAGGAGGGGATGCCAGGAACCAAGGGGCGGGACCCTGAAGCAGCAACACCAGGACAGGCATGATGAGCCCGAATTGCTCCCCACGTCAGGTTCTGACTGAGCTTCTGTTCTGTACAAACTGAACACAAATGATGGGAGAACCAGGCCGGCCCTCACCAGCCTCAGTAGGAGGAGGTGCACTAAGAAATCTGTTGCTGATCGATGGACTGCCAGGACTTCCCTGCACTAGCAAACAGGATCGAAGCAAACGTGTCTACCTGGCAGAGGCCCAGCGGCACGTGGAGAGACCAACACTGGGTCCCAAAGCAGTGGGGAGCTAGTTACACTCAAGAGTCAGAAAGAAAGAAGATGCTCTTTCGGTGGTCCCTGGCAGAGAAAGGCATCCTCCTTTTAGACGTTGGGACAGCGTCCATTCAGAGAAGAAGGCTGAGGGCAGGAGCCTAAACCAGGTCACCACCTCCTATTTTGTGAGCAAATGCAACTGACCGCGTGAAGAAATGGTACTTAAGAAGGAGAAGAGGAAGGCACACCTGGAGACACTGCTGTATCCAGAGCAGGAAAGCATCCTGCATCTCAAACCTGAGCGAGCATCAGAATCACAGGTAACAGACCCCCTCTCTTCCTTAAGTCTGGGGTGGGGCCTAACAATCCCTGGATGAACTGATGCAGATGCTGCCCATCCTGCAGCCGGGTATTCAAAAGAAGACTCTTGAGAGTCCCTTGGACTGCAAGGAAATCCAACCAGTCCATTCTAAAGGAGATCAGCCCTGGGTGTTCTTTGGAAGGAATGATGCTAAAGCTGAAATTCCAGTACTTTGGCCACCTCATGCGAAGAGCTGACTCATTGGAAAAGACTCTGATACTGGGAGGGATTGGGGGCAGGAGGAGAAGGGGATGACAGAGGATGAGATGGCTGGATGGCATCACCGACTCGATGGACGTGAGTCTGAGTGAACTCTGGGAGTTTGTGATGGACGGGGAGGCCTGGCGTGCTGCGATTCATGGGGTCGCAAAGAGTCGGACACGACTGAGCGACTGAACTGAAATGAAGTGAGATAAACTATCTCACCTGTTTTCTCAAGTCACCTGAGCAGATGGATCACAAGAGGAAACACACACAGCTCTACAAGGAAAGGTCCAGGGACAAACAAGCTGGCTAGAGAGAAACAAGGGGAGAGATTCCATTGGAAAACACAATTGGGACTTTTCTGGTGGTACATTGGATGAGAATCCACCTGCCAATTGCAGGGGACATGGGTTCGATCCCTAGTCTAGGAAGATCCCACATGCCACGAAGCAACTAAGCCCGTGTACCACAGCTACTAACCTAAGCTCTAGCGCCCTCAAGCGGCAACTACTGAAGCCTGCGTGCCCAGAACCCGTGCTCCACAAGAAGAGAAGCCACCGCAACGAGAAGCCCAAACACTGCAATGAAGAGTAGCCCCCACCCGCTGCGCCTAGAGGAAAGCCTTCATACAGCAGTGAAGACCCAGCAAAGCCAAAATAATTAATTAATTAATTAAAAAAAAGGAAAACACAAGTAGTGGAACAATAGTAGCAGCTAACGTGGATTTATCGGAGAAGGCAATGGCAACCCACTCCAGTGCTCTTGCCTGGAGAATCCCAGGGACGGGGGAGCCTGGTGGGCTGCCGTCTATGGGGTTGCACAGGGTCGGACACGACTGAAGGAACTTAGCAGCAGTAGCAACATGGATTTATTGTGCCCTTAGCCTGTGCAGAGCATACCCTGAGTACTTAATGCTTTATCTCACTTAAACCACCAGACAAGCCGTGGTGCTATTCATATCCCCGGCTTACTTGGACTGGGAAACCCAAGCCGGAGGGAGATAAGCAACTGGTGGTGCCAAGATTCAGGTCCAGCTTTGGGGCCCACATCTTTAACCGCTGTGCCCTGCTGCTGGTATAGGAAGGAGAGGTGACACTGGTAACAGAGACGCTAGAATCTTCTTTCCCTCATGAATCCTCCTGCTAGACCTTCAGGAAGGCACCTCCACTTTGCAAGTCACTCTCTGGGGAGAAAGGAGGTAAAAAAGGGAAATGTATTGATCTAATAGGGCTGCCCAGACTGAGTGCCTTAAACCACAGTATTGCATTATTTCCTGTTCTGGAGTCTGGCAATCCAAGAAAAAGGTACTGGCATGGTTCATGCCTTCTGCTGGCGTCAACTGGGGGTTTGCTGGCCATCTTGGGCGTCTTTGGTGAATGGACACATCACCCCATCTTTGCCTTCATGTTCACATGATATTCTTACAATGTGCATAGCTCTCCAAATTTCCCCTTTTTGTAAGGGCACATTCATGTTGGGTTAGGGGTCTGACCATATAACTAATTACTGGATTTGCCAAAAAGTTCATTCAGTTTTAAGTAAAGATGCATTTTTCATTTTTACCAAGAACTTTATTGAACAACATATTCACGAAGCAAATGAACTTTTTGGCCAACCCAATACATCTGCAATGACTTAAATTCCAAATAAAGCCTTGTTCTGAGATGCTAAGGACTTCCCTGATAGCTCAGTTGGTAAAGAATTCTCCTGCAATACAGGAGACTCTGGTTTGATTCCTGTGTTGGGAAGATCCACTGGATAAGGGACAGGCTACTCACTCCAGGATTCTTGGGCTTCCCTTGTGGCTCAGCTAGTAAAGAATCTGCCTGCAATGCGGGACACCTGGGTGCAATCCCTGGGTTGGGAAGATCCCCTGGAGGAGGGAAAGGGTAAGAAGGGAGAGGCTAAGAGTTAGGGCTTCAACATTTGAATTTGAGGGGGGACATAATTCATTCCATAACAGGAAGCAAAAATCTTCCTGGTATGAACTAAGAATGCCTAGATCCTAAAGACATCAAAAATATTTGCAACCTGTACATGTACACACTAAATAAGAAGCCACCCTTTTATCCAAGACTTCAGAGTCGTCGCCTATGATACAGAATCAACTAGGAAAGAAAGACGAGTCCACGAAGGGAATTTTATAATGAGAATTCTGTTTTCCTAACACTTTACTTCAACTTTAATGCTTCTCTTTCAGATGTATCTACCATCCAATTATAAGGTAGAAATGCAGCAAGTATGGTGAAAATGGTCCTCAGGCACTAACCCATGTGTGAACCTCTCCTTTTTGAACAGCATTTGAATAAAAACAGTGCTCATTTGGGAAAAGCAAGGTTGACTCAGGAAAGATGGATGTGGTGATTTCTCTAACAGAGGTCTAAGAAGTGAAGCAAAGAGAACTGATGTTCTGTATCAAATTACCTGGGAAAGACTTAGGAATATACTGATTTTATTATTTGAGATTCTCCCACTTCCTTCCAACACTTGGGGTGGGATGGGGCCAAAGGTAGAAAAACACAGAGTCTGAATCTTAAGAGAAGTCCCTATGACTAGGGATGGGCAGAACAACCTTTCTCTGGGGACGGAATGCTGCCTCCTCATTAACTGGAGAGATGCCAGTTCACATCCAATGAGGAATTCAATTTGGCTTCACACATATCATGCTTGTTTAGAGAGGAGATGATGAAGGCACTTGGGTTCTCATTCACACCCTCCTATATTCACTGTTGGCGGGACTCTGATGACGTGTCAGGCGTTGTGGTCATGATGTTAGAAAGTCAGCTTGAACTGGCCCCCGTCTCATGGAGCTCTTCAGCCTTGAACAGTACTTCTCTTCATGTATTAGTTCCACAACCCAAAATCTTAAAATTGAATTTCCCTAAAGAATTCAACTAAATTCAAAAAAAAAACATCTACCTAGCCCTTAACTTAGTGCCAGATCGTGTATTCAAGGCCAGAAGGCTAGAGAGCAAGGAAGGAAGATGGGGGGTCTGGGGTGAGTTAGATGGGACCATGCCCTAACAAAAAAGAAACAGGCCGGGCAAGGCAGCCACAGAAGGACAGACCAGTGCTCACCTGAGGTACAGGCACCAAGCCAAGGAGGGACTGACTCTGGGTGCTGAGGGAGCAGGAAATTCGTTGTTACCAATGTCCAGCTCTTCGCAACCCCATGGACTGTAGCCCCCAGGCGCCTCTGTCCATGAGATTTTCCAGGCAAGACTACTAGAGTGGGTTGCTATTTCCTTCTCCGGGGCATCTTCCTGACCCAGGGATGGAACGCAAGTCTCCCGATTGGCAGGAGAATTCTTTACCACTGAGCCACCTGGGAAGCCCCCAGTGGAGTGATGTGTCCTTTACTCTGGGTTTTAGAGGAGTAGATGCCTTCTCTGGTAAAGAACTGGGAAAGGACAGCCCAGGCCGAACATCCAATGAGCAAAGGTCCTCGGCATGGAAGCGCTACGCTGGCGAGAAAGGCACTTAACACACACAGTGCTCCTCGGTCACGCGGCTCCCATCCCATCTGCCACCCTTCCCTCCTGTTCCCAGGAATTCAAAAATGTAGTTCAGAAGGGAGTTCAGGAAACAGCCGGGCTCCAAGAACCATCAGAGCAATTCAGATAAGTCAATATTGGAAACTGAAATATTGACATGGGTCAGGGTGGTGACAGAGAGCTTGTCACCTAAGGGAGACTGCTACTGCTCAGTCTGGCCCAGTTGGAGGAAAATGAGAGCAGTCAGATTTGGGGACTTTTCAGAGAAGCTAGACAATATATGTGTGTGTGGGTATAAACATACATATATAGAAAAGTAAAAGTATATATATATACAATGTGTGTGTATACAGTCACGCATACATACACAGGATGTATACATATGTACACACGTTCTTTCAGATAAAACACATGTGTAAGTGTGGGCCAAATTCAGACCCACATTCCACCTTAGTATAAGTCAAGGGGAAACTCAAGTTCCGAGAAGATAAGAAACATGCATGGGCCGAGACTAGCAGGTTCGGTGGCTAGGGTTCAAATTTGGCTCTCTTGGACCCCAAAGCTGAGCACGTGGGAGCCTGGGAAAGGACAAGGCAATCATTCCCATTATGGAACCAAAAGTTCTGGAAGGAAGAGGAAAGGAAACTGTGAAGGTACAACCTGGGACGGGGTTGGCGATCTAGGAATGAGATGCTCACAGAAGAAATATTCTTTAGATAATTAGAAAAGTCAAAACACACATGTGCGCTCCCATGTGAAGAGTAGTGAGAGGAACTGGCCAAGGTGAAAATACTCAAGCTTGGTGCCAAAAAAAGACAGACCAAGGACCAGCAAGATGAGAAAACACTGGGAGTAACCACAACTGCCAATACTAAATTCTAATGAGTTAATTCTCAACAGTGGCTTCAAACAACACAGTGAAAATGTATGAATGAAAGGAAAACACCAAACTTAACCTGAAAAGAGAATCCTGGACTCGCCATCCCCAGCCTTTCCTTCAAGCCTCAATCTCTATCAATAATTGGAACAACATCCTCCAGGCATATTGAAGACCACAAGAAGTGAGCTCTGCCCTGCAGGGTGCCACAGGTGAGCATTTGCGTATGTCAGAGTGAAGTGCATTTCCACCAGCCTCCCCTGTTCTCCAAAGACAACCCAGAGCCTTACAAACATCATCAGAATTTCAGCAGAAAGTGAAATGATGCACACATGTACCCTCCCACTGAATGTGTGTGTGTATGTGTACATGTGCATGCAGATGTCTGTGATCTGTGACACTGGCAGGGAAGCAAGGTAGGGAGGAGAGAGGAAAAAAATAAAGTGCTGAGAGACAGGAGAAGGGAGAGAGATTTAAACTAAATGTAACCTTTCAGTAACATTTCTTTCTGCAGCAGCCATACAACTACTGAATGACACAGCTCTTCTACATCTTAGGGAAATTTTTTGATTGAAAATAGGGATTCTTTTCAGGAAAACGGGGAAAGCTGCCTATTAAGATGCATGGTATCAAGCCATTCAGGCTGAAGACATGGCCAGATATGCCTTATTGGGTATGACTGTGCAATGAGAGCATTGTCCTGTCAAGCCTTTGCTGTAATTAATTACACACACCTTTTGAGATTTCAGCATACATGAAGCTCTGAGGGCTTCTTGGGGAAGATCCACAAGTCACGAAGCAGATCTCTTTGACCCAGACTGAAACACCAGGTAGTAAGACATTCCCTTAGCTTGATTCATGGGAAATAAAAGGAAAAATAACCTAATTTTGGTATTTGTGACAGGCAGGGCCTGGTAATCTACAAAGGCTCCACAGGCCACAATCTAATTTCTCTTTGCAAGTTTCCTCCTCTTCCAAGAAGGCCAAACTGGAGGAAATAAAAAAAGCAACAATGTTTCATTCTAAGCAGTTCCCTGGAGGAGGGAGGTTAGAGGGCAAGAAGGACAGGAACCCAAGGACACACAAAAGCCAGGGCGGGCTGGGGTAGGGGGGGCAGTGGGGGGAGGATGGCATTGCCCCAGCCCCTCCATCCCAGCCCTAGGCCACGCACACAGTGTCAAGTTCTCCCCTAAGAACTCCTTTCGCTCTCAAGAAAACTATTTTTCTACTTGACATCTGTTATTAAAGCTTTTTCCCGCTATACTCTCTATGCTCTGGTCAAAACGCTAACAGCCCACTTTGATAATCCTTTCGAGATGCCCCTGTCCAAGCAGCTGACACAGGTGCTGAGAGGCGGGCTGCACACCTGCCCAAACTCACTTTGCAAAAGTACAGAGTAAGAAAGCGTCCAGTGAGGGATGAAGTACTGACCCTGGACAGAGGGGTGGGAATGTCCAAGGCCAGGCAGCTGCTTCCTCACCGCACCTCAGTACCAAGCTGATCTGGCTGGAGTCATGGGGGTTCCATGTAACTAACCTGCCTTTTTTTCTTTTCTTTCTGCCTAATGGCATGTGGTGTGTGGAGAGAAAGAGAGAGACCAACTCAAAGAAAGACCTACCGCAGGGGACACAGGTTAACTGTGGTGTAGTGAATAAGAATCTGCATGCCAGTGCAGGGGACACAGGTTCAATCCCTGGTCCAGGAAGATCCCACATGCCCATGTGCCACAACTATCGAGAGTCCACGAGCCTCAACTATTAAGCCCATGCATCCCAGCTACTGAAGCCTGTGAGCCTAGAGCCCGTCCACAACGAGAAGCCACGGTAATGAGAAGCCCACACGCCGCAACTAGAGCAGCCCCTGCCCACCACTAGAGAAAGCCTGCGTGCAGTGATGAAGACCCAGCACAACCAAAAATAAAACTAATTTCAAAAATTAAATTTTTAATTAAAAAACTAAGGCATGAAACAAGATATTTTCTAACCAAGAAGAGACTACACTAGATGTGTGTGTGTATATATATATATATGTATGTATTTGTATCCCTCAAACATATATTTCTCAATTATGTTAAGAAGAGATTGAGAGGAGATAAAATAGCGTTAATATTCACATCTCGTTTTCAGCCCAAGGAGCTCACTGCACCCAAGCAAGCCTGGATCTGCTACTTACCTTGAGCTTGCTATTCATTTCTGCATTTATATCTCTGGGATTTATTGCATGTACATTTATTTTCTTTATGAAAATCATCATTTCCATGCACAGCAGAAGATACATGTTTAGTTCTCCCTCAGGTCTCCTCATTCTTTTCTCTGAATATTGAAAAATCTCCTTTTCAGAAAAAAAAATTGATTAGACTTGTTTATTGGATGAAAAAATCCATTTTTCAAGTGTAAAATGAATTAATAGGAAAGTAGTTATTTGGGAAAACTAGAATTATTGAATCTAGATCTGTGTAGCATATCTTATACTGCAGTTGACTTTGAAAAAAGATATGAAATATAGATGATATCATTCTAACTGAAATCTCTCTGAAAAAATACTCCTTGGCTTTGAAAGAATTTTAACAAAGAGCATTTTAGAGGTAAAGGTTGAATCACATTGTAGGTCAAAAACAATTAAACATCCACAATTTCAATAACTGAATCAAATACAAGAGGACTGAGAAGAGTGTCATTACATTTTTACTTAAATACAATAAAAGTTATGTTTGAATTTAAAATAGGTGAATTTTACAGCATATAAACTACATCTCAATAAACTTCAACTTCACTCGCTCAGTCATGTCCGACTCTTTGCAACCCCGTGGACTGTAGCCCACCAGGCTTCTTTATCCATGGGATTCTCCAGGCAAGAATACTGGAGTGGGTTGCCATTTCCTTCTCCAGGGGATCTTCCGACCCAGGGATCGAACCCAGGTCTCCCATATTGCAGGCAGACGCTTTAACCTCTGAGCCACCAGGGAAGTCCCAATAAATATCTCAATAAAGTGTTATAAATTGAATGTTTGTGTCCTCCCGAAATTCATGTTGAAACCCTACCCTTTAATGTGGCCTTTTAGAAACAATTAGGATTAGAGGAGGCTATGAAGATGAAATCCTTATGGGTGGGATTAGAGAGTGAGGAGAGAGTTTGCTTCCCCTCTCTGCTCCCCACCACAGCAAAATACCAGAAGGCACCCATCACAACCCGGAAGAACTCAACTATGCGGGCACCCTGATCTTGGACTTCTAACCTGGGAGAAATAAATTTCCGTGGTTTATAAGCCATCCAGTTTATGGGACTTGGTTATAGCAGCCCAATGTATTAAGGCATTCAGTAAAGCTGTTACGAATACTACTAGAGTTATTTATTCGAAATTATTTGCAAAGACTAACCCATTATTTATAGGTAGGTCTACTGAGCATTCATGAAACTCCATGAGTTATCTCACTTATCCAGAGAAGAGGAGAAAACCAGGCCACAGTGAAAAGCTGACCTCACTCTTCTTGGCTCTGTCCCCTAGTTCACAAGACTTGGGTGTCAAAGGGTCCGGTCTATCCCAGCATTTGCTGTTCTGCAAGACAGGGGGATAATTAAACCAAGGCCACAGAAGTTTGTAGAGAAACAGCCAGAAACTAAAGTCCACCGTCTCAACTGCTTCTTTCTCCATAGTGGGTTAACCATTAACTTGAGACCAAACAAGGACTTTGTCTTCTTGTCTGAGGCTTCCCTCTTCTATGGTGACACACCTGCTTTTCCCCACCCCAGCTCCCAGCCCACCTTGGAAAATATTATCAGGCCATAGACTCCCTGTGGAAGTTCACCTCAACCCAAGGGTCCATGCTGGGAGGCAGGGAAGGAAGGAAAAAAAAAAAACAACAGAATCTGCAGCAACACTCTACAAGTCTCTTACTTGCTGTCCAGTATGTCACCGTGCAGTGGCCACACCAGCATGCCTTCCTGGAAGCAGACGGATCAGCTGAACCTACAGGAAGTCCTCTGAGGGCAGCTTCTCGCACTTGAATCCCCCAGGAATCTGACTAAAATGAAGATTCTGATTCTTTAGGTCTGGGCTGAGCTCTGAGAGTCTATTCCTCACGAGCTTTCTGGAAATGCTGATGCTGCTTGAGCAGGGACAACACTAAGTGGTGAGGTTCCAGAACAGCGCTCACTGTTCAAAAGAAATGTAAGGCAAGGCAAAAATGTGAGCCATGCACTTAATTTTCAATTTTCTGGTAGCTACATTAAAAAATGTAAAAAGAGGGACTTCTCTGACGGTCCAGTGGTTAAAACTTCATGCTTCCCTGATTGGGGAAGCTTCCCTGATAGCTGGACTTCCCTGATAGCTCAGTTGGTAAAGAATCCACCTGCAATGCAGGAGACCCTGGTTCAACTTCTGGGTCGGGAAGATCCGCTGGAGAAGGGTTAGGCTACCCACTCCAGTGTTCTTGGGCTTCCCTTGTGGCTCAGCTGGTAAAGAATCTGCCTGCAATGTGGGAGCCCTGGGTTGGGAAGATCCCCTGGAGAAGGGAAAGGCTACCCACTCTAGTATTCTGGCCTGGAGAATTCCATGGACTTGTATAGTCCATGGGGTCACAAACTGTCAGACACGACTGAATGACTTTCACTTTCTTTTCACTTTGGGTGGTGATAGTGGTAAAGAACCCAACTGCCAATGCAAGAGATGTAGGAGATGCTGGTTGGATTCCTGGGTGGGGAAGTTCCTCTGAAGGAGGAAATAGCAACCCACTCCAGTATTCTTGCTAGGAGAATCCCATGAACAGAGGACCCTGGCAGGCTATAGTCTGTGGGGTCACAAAAGAGTTAGACATGACTGAGCACACGCGTGCATGCCCACACATACAAACACACACACGTGCACACACATACACGGGGAAGTAAGATTCCTCATGCTGCGTGGTGCAGCCAAAAAAAGAAGAAACAAACAAAGGATAAAATACAGAGAAAAAGGAAAGTGAGACAAGCTGGAGATAAAAGAATCCCAAAAAAAAGAAAGATGCCTCTAAACACTTAACCTCTATTTGTTTTCTCACTTTCTCACCTTAGTTCCTTGGCTACACAGAAGAAGATAACTTTTGGAGACTTTTTTCCTGCCTTGGTCTAGAAACAGGAGGAGACTTGATGCTGCCACAGCACTGAGCCATATAAAACCAGCATAAGAGGATCCCTCCTGAGTCTTCTACAGAATTTGCTTCTATAAGCCATAGAACTGGAGGACCATTGACTTCATATTCCCTTCAAGGCATGAATTCTTTTAGAAACAAGAACAGTCAACCCTTCCTTGAATATTTCTGGAAAGAGTTCACCATCTTGATAAAACATCCTTTTCCATTTTTAAGAAATGCTACAAAACTATTTCTATCATGTTGAAATTTACCTCCATTTAATGTTCATCTGCTCATCCAAGTCCCATTTTCCAGAACTATGCAAAATATATGTCATCGTTATCCTTTAAATAATTGGAGACAGATGTTCTGGCATGCTTGTCCTAGATCTCTTCCTGTTCAAGTCTGCCAACACCTATATATCAATTTGAGAGCAATATATATAGTATTATAATTGTTCAGAAAAAGGATTAGTTAAGTAAACTGTAATCAATCCATATAGTGGATTATTACGCAGCCATTAAAAAATGATGATGGAGATGCAGATTTATTGACCTTGAAAGATTTTTACCATATGTTAAATGATTAAAAAGCATGCTAGCAAACCATGCTAGCTTACTCCTTGGAAGAAAAGTTATGACCAACCTAGACAGCATATTTGGAGAAGGCAATGGCACCCCACTCCAGTACTCTTGCCTGGAAAATCCCATGGATGGAGGAGCCTCTGGGCTGCAGCCCATGGTGTCGCTAAGAGTTGGCACGACTGAGTGACTTCATTTTCACTTTTCACTTTCATGCATTGGAGAAGGAAATGGCAACCCACTCCAGTGTTCTTGCCTGGAGAATCCCAGGGACGGGGGAGCCTGGTGGGCTGCCGTCTATGGGGTCGCACAGAGTCAGACACGACTGAAGTGACTTAGCAGCAGCAGCAACAGACAGCATATTAAAAAGCAAAGACATTACTTTAGCAACAAAGGTCCATCTAGTCAAGGCTATGGCTTTTCCAGTAGTCATGTATGGATGTGAGAGTTGGACTATAAAGAAAGCTGAGTGCCGAAGAATTGATGCTTTTGAACTGTGGTGTTGGAGAAAACTCTTGAGAGTCCCTTGGACTGCAAGGAGATCCAACCAGTCCATCCTAAAGGAAATCAGTCCTGAATATTCATTGGAAGGACTGATGCTGAAGCTGAAACTCCAATACTTTGGCCAAATGATGCAAAGAAATGATTCATTGGAAAAGACCCTGATGCTGGGAAAGATTAAAGATGGGAGGAGCAGGGGATGACAGAGGATGAGGTGGTTGGATGGCATCACCGACTCAATGGACATGGGTTTGGAGTTTGGATGGACTCTGGGAGTTGGTAATGGACAGGGAAGCCTGGCGTGCTGCAGTCCATGGGGTCATGAAGAGTCAGCCATGACTGAGCGCCCGAAGTGAACTGAACTGAACTGAGACATGTTGTAGGAGCATGTGTTGTAGGAGTGTGCTTAATTATCCTTAGGAAGCAAGAATTTCTGCTCAAGGTGAAGATGAGGCGTGAGGTCAGGTTTGAGGAAAGAGGAGAAAGTGTGAACATGTCATTTAGAAGAGGGAGAAGAGCAAAGGGATTGCTTATTTGCTGCTGCAGCTAAGTCACTTCAGTCGTGTCCGACTCTGTGCGACCCCATAGATGGCAGCCCACCAGGCTCCGCCGTCCCTGGGATTCTCCAGGCAAGAAGACTAGAGTGGGTTGCCATTTCCTTCTCCAGTGCATAAAAGTGAAAAGTGAAAGTGAAGTTGCTCAGTTGTGTCCGACTCCTAGCGACCTCATGGACTGCAGCTTACCAGACTCCTCCGTCCATGGGATTTTCCAGGCAAGAGTACTGGAGTAGGGTGCCATTGCCTTCTCCAAAATCATGCTTAAGTCCTCCTTATTTATAAACCCTTTTTAAAGAATATGAATTGATCAATGGAAATATTAACTTCACTACTAAAATCATAGAACTCTAGACTTTTTGAATTAGAAGATACTTTAAATACTATCATTCAACTTCTTGCTTTCATAGGGAAAAAAATAGGAGATCAGGGAATTTAAGATGTGTGCTAAACAAAGTCCCTAGGCAAATTAGTGGCAGAACTCATATCTGTTTGGTGGGGAAAAGAATAAATAATTGAATGGTGTCTCCCCCAAACATAGACTACACATCAATAGCTGGAATGTACAGATTCCAGATTAATATAACACTTTCTTGCTAGAGATATACAATAACAGGATGGGAGTTTTAAATGTTGTGAAGGATGGTTCTTGCATTACAGTGGAGTTAGTCTAAATTACCCTTCTAATTCTTTTTTATTTAAATTTTTATGTATTTATTTTGGGTTACACTGGGTTTTACTGCTGTGCATGAGCTTTCTCTAGTTTCGGGGAGCGGGCTTCTCACTGCAGTGGCATCTCTCGTTGCAGAGCACAGGCTCTGGGCGTGCAGGCCTCAGTAGCTGCAGCACATGGGCTCAGGAGTTGCCGCTTGCAAGCCCTAGAGCTCAGGCTTAGAGGTTGTGGTGCACAGGATGTGGGATCTACCCAGACCAGGGATCGAACCTGTGTCCCTTGGATTGGCAAATGGATTCTTATCTACTGCTCTACCAGGGAAGTCCTACTGTCTAATTCTGATGTTCTACATTTCAGATGAAGTGTTCAAGAATACAGTGCACTAAAAAGCACACCACTGGCAGCGTCAGGACTACTAGGATAACTAAGGCCAACAGCTCACGTAAAACCTCCTCCCCTAAAGTCTTCAATTACAACTTTTGAAATAACAGAACTGACTGAAGCCCCTTATTTCCTGTACCCATGCTACAATACCTGTGTTTATCCAGCAGGAAATGTCCATAAAACAAGCAGCCAGAAGAAGAGGTAGGAGACATAAGATGCTTGAACAATAAACAGGACAGATAATTTGTCTTGAATAATTGATGCACTGAGGCTCCAAGGCTATTAATCTGACAAGCATTTCTAATGGTGCTAAAACTAACCCAAACGTTTCCCAGCACCCACCAATGAATGGACCACAGTTTGCTCCTAAGTTTACACTGTAAAGAAAGGACAATTACATTGCTATTCCAATAAACAGGAATGGCCACCGCAGAGAAAATGTCTGTAGACACAATTTGGGAACGTTTTCTCCAATCCAGTTTGCTCCATAGAATGATTGTACTTTTAAAATTTTTTTACAGGATATTGGAGAGGAACTGGGGGAATGATAACGACAGATATACCATGTCCACTGATAACCGCCATGTGTCAAGGCTGGTAGATTCCATGGGAGCCCTGTTAGATTCAGTTTATTATATATGTAGACAGCAAAAAAAGCAAGGAGTGAAGGTGCCAGCTCCTTGCATCTTCTGTCTCACAGAGGGATCAGGTGACTACAGCATGCATCACAGGAAGCTCTGTCGCCGAGAAGTCATCGCCAAGCGGAGCTAATCAGTTTAAAGCCTGCAGCTGTGCCCTCACAGTGGGGACAAGGTCTCAGACCTCATCAGAGGCTGGAAATGAGGAGGAAGATTGGGAGGCAAGTGAGAAATGGCCTGATAGCCTCTTCTCACAAACCTCTCCTGTTCTGAGACAATCCCAGGGCCCACGTGGAGACATGCACAGATCGCCAGGGCAGAGCCGCCCCCCTACACCATGGTGGGCTTAGAGTCTCTGGGGCAAAATGATGAACAAGAGGGAGGAGTCTGACGTGAGAAGTCAGTCAAAATAGTCAACAAGGCTCTGATTAGAGAGCTGAGTCACTGACTGGTTAGCAAAGGAAAGAGGATAAACAGGCAGCTCCGGCTCATGGAGGTGGGACCCACAAGGAACAAGGAACTGACAAACAGCCCATTGGACACAATGGTGGAAACAAGTAGGAAAAACTTTGGTTTAAAAGAGATCCAAACAGTTGTTTGCTTAGCATTCTATACTCCACAGTAAAGACACTGTGTTCAAAACAAAAACATTGTTAAAATTTTAGATTTGGAAGGAATCTTAGACGTGATATAATGTGAAGATTTCCAAACATTGAAAGTTTTTAGCTCCAGAACTCACGTTCAAACAAAAACCCATGAGAAGCGAAGTGTGTGCGTGCTAAGTCGCTTCAATCGTGTCTGACTTTGCAATCCTACGGACTATAGCCCACTAGGCTCCTCTGTTCATGGGATTCTATGGACAAGAATACTGGAGTGAGTTGCCGTGCCCTCCTCCAGGGGATTTTCCCAACCCAGGGATCGAACCTGTGTCTCCTGCAGCTCCTGCATTTCGGGTGAATTCTTTACCCCTGAGCCACTAGGGGAAGGAAAGGGGGACAGTCTATCCCACTCCACCATTTTCTAATCCTATCCACCGCTCTGGGGGCCTTGAGGACATGCCCAGAGCCAAGTAGAGAAACCCACTAATTTAGCTGAATTCTTGCAGTTTACGGATAAGAAAACTAAGGTCCAGAAAGGTGAGGCTGTTTTTCCAAGGTTAAACTTTTAGTTTAGAAAAACAGCTTGCACGTCTGAGCATTTCTTCATACTACAGTGCTGTTTCTAGTAAACTGTCATTTCTAAACTGCCACACAGCTTGATTTAGTAATACAAAATTGCACAAGTAAGGAATTGTTCCAAAGCAAAACTGACTTTTAGAATTCTATTGTTCTGAGACTGAAATTATACTTTTAAAATTCACTTTTTAGACATCTCTGGTGGTACAGTGGATAAGAATCCACCTGCCAGCGCCAGGGACAGGGGTTCGATCCCTGGTCTGGGAGGATTCCATGTGCTATGGAGCAACTAAGCATGTTTGCCACAACTACTGAGCCTTCGAGCCAAAAGTACTGAAGCCCGCCCACCTAAAGCCTGTGCTCCACAACCAGAGAAAACACTGCAGTTGAGAAGCCCAGTCACCGCAAACCAAAGAGTAGCCCTTGCTCGCTGCAACTAGAGAAAGCCTGTGTGCAGCAGTGAAGACGCAGCACAGCCAAAATAAATAAATAGATCACTTATAAATAAATAAATAGGACTTCCCTGCTGGTCCAGTGCTTAAGAATCTGCCTGCTGATGCAGGGGACATAGGTTTGATCCCTGGTCCGGGAAGATTCCACATGCCTTGGGGCAACAAAATCTGTGTGCCACAGCTACTGAGCCCAGCTGCCTTAGAGCCCAGGAGCTGCAAGAAGAAAAGCCACTGCAGTGCTAAGCCCGTGCACCTCTACTAGAGAAAGACCACCTACAGCAATGAAGACCCAGCACAGCCAGAAATAAATAAATAAATAAAAATTACTTTTTTCCTCTACTGGACTAGTTCCATGGCATCAACAATACCTTCTACTTTTAGTAATTTAAGCATTATTTTATAAGACATTTAAGAATATGTGACTTTAACGTTTCACTGCATTTTCTACCAATATTTTAGTTTAGTCTCAGATGTAAAATACTTCCCAAAGGAGAGCATCTCCAATTTTGTAAGTTATGTCAACAAGAAAATATGATGAATTAATATAAATCAGATTTACTGCCAACTTTTCATGAATAAATGTATTTTGTTAATAGCTTGCTAATTAAATAGGAGTATGATAAGATAAATAAATGATCATAATACAAATAAGTTATAGCCCCATGTTTCTTGTTATTTTCAGAGAGAAATGTTGTAAGTAGCAGCCATGAACAGGAAAACATTATACTTTCAATACCAAAATTCAAATATAATTTTGGCACTGCTAATTCCATCATTATATGAAAATTAAATTAAAAAGACACTGGTACACATTCTTAATGATTAATATTCTGCACAGGTTTTGAGCAAGACATGGATAAATGAAATGCTGACAATCTAGCATATGCTGTGACAAATGAGTGTAATAGACAAGATCACCAACTTTGAATGTCAAGATATATTTGAAGATTCCTTGTCTTCTCCCTACCCAAAGAAACCAAATGTATTATCTGGCTTCTGCTTGCATCACAATGAGCAACAATTTATTGAGGTTCTGCAGCATGCGTTGGGCCACCATCCAAAACAATAAGGGTTTTTAGAAGACAGCTCTCCTAATGTAGCTTGTTCTTCTTGAGCATGCATAGGACATAGAAAGATAAATAAGTCAAGGAAACATATTTTGCATCAAATTATTACTACAGGCAATGGATCAGTTCAGTTCAGTTGCTCAGTCGTGTCTGACTCTTTGTGACCCCATGAATCGCAGCATGCCAGGCCTCCCTGCCCATCACCAACTCCTGGAGTTCACTCAGACTCACGTCCATTGAGTCAGTGATGCCATCCAGGCATCTCATCCTCTGTCGTCCCCTTCTCCTCCTGCCCACAATCCCTCCCAGTATCAGAGTCTTTTCCAATGAGTCAACTCTTCGCATGAGGTGGCCAAAGTACTGGAGTTTCAGCTTCAGCATCATTCCCTCCAAAGAAATCCCAGGGCTGATCTCCTTCAGAATGGACTGGTTGGATCTCCTTGCAGTCCAAGGGACTCTCAAGAGTCTTCTCCAACACCACAGTTCAAAAGCATCAATTCTTCAGTGCTCAGCCTTCTTCACAGTCCAACTCTCACATCCATACATGGCCACAGGAAAAACCATAGCCTTGACTAGACGGACCTTTGTTGGCAAAGTAATGTCTCTGCTTTTGAATATGCTATCTAGGTTGGTCATAACTTTCCTTCCAAGGAGTAAGCGTCTTTTAATTTCATGGCTGCAGTCACCATCTGCAGTGACTATGGAGCCCCAAAAAATAAAGTCTTGACACTGTTTCCACTGTTTCCCCATCTATTTCCCATGAAGTGATGGGACTGTATGCCATGATCTTACTTTCCTGAATGTTGAGCTTTAAGCCAACTTTTTCACTCTCCACTTTCACTTTCATCAAGAGGCTTTTTAGTTCTTCTTCACTTCCTGCCATAAGAGTGGTGTCATCTGCATATCTGAGGTTATTGATATTTCTCCTGGCAATCTTGATTCCAGCTTGTGTTTCTTCCAGTCCAGTGTTTCTCATGATGTACTCTGCATATAAGTTACAAAATATACAGCCTTGACGTTCTCCTTTTCCTATTTAGAACCAGTCTGTTGTTCCATGTCCAGTTCTAACTGTTGCTTCCTGACCTGCATACAGATTTCTCAAGAGGCAGGTCAGGTGGTCTGGTTTCCCATCTCTTTCAGAATTTTCCACAGTTTATTGTGATCCACACAATAATATTGGCATAGTCAATAAAGCAGAAATAGATGTTTTTCTGGAACTCTCTTGCTTTTTCCATGATCCAGCAGATGTTGGCAATTTGACCTCTGGTTCCTCTGCCTTTTCTAAAACCAGCTTGAACATCAGGAAGTTCATGGTTCATGTATTGCTGAAGCCTGGCTTGGAGAATTTTGAGCATTACTTTACTAGCGTGTGAGATGAGTGCAATTGTGCGGTAGTTTGAGCATTCTTTGGCATCGCCTTTCTTTGGGATTGGAATGAAAACTGACCTTTTCCAGTCCTGTGGCCACTGCTGAGTTTTCCAAATTTGCTGGCATATTGAGTGCAGCACTTTGACAGCATCATCTTTCAGGATTTGAAATAGCTCCACTGGAATTCCATCACCTCTACTAGCTTTGTTCGAAGTGATGCCTTCTAAGGCCCACTTGACTTCACATTCCATGATGTCTGGCTCTAGGTCAGTGATCACACCATCGTGATTATCTGGGTCGTGAAGAAGTGGCAAAGGATTTCTCTAGAGGAGGAAGTCTTCTCGAGGGTAGGATGGCTTGAAGGAGAGGAGTTCTTAGATAAGCAAAGGGAAGGTCTTCACAGGATGCACTATCACAGGTCTAGACAGGACTATGGGTGTATGCACTGAGGTATGTATGGATGAGTTTGGCTGGAAGAGAGGAGCTGTGAAGGGAAGCATTTATTGTTGGTGACCACACAATGAAATGTGGTTCTTACAGGTTAGAAGAGACAAGATGAGGATCCTTGAAAACCAACCTATGGGACTTCCCTGGTGGTCCAGTGGTTGAGAACCTACCTGCCAATGCAGGGAACGTGGGTTCGATCCCTGGTCCATGAAGATCTCACATGCCAAGGAGAAACTAAGCCTGTGTGCCAGCACAAAAGAGGCCTCCACAATGAGTAGCCCACACACTGCAACAAGAGTAGCCATAGTTTGCTATAACTAGAGAAAGCCCAAGTGCAGCAACCAAGACCCCATGCAGCCAAAAATAAATAAATAATTAAATAAATTTTTTAAAGGGAAAAAAAAAAAAAACAAGCTATGTGGGTACCTTCCAACGAGGGAATGCAAGGAGACTGAATGAAGGCAGTTTCCACTGGAAATCCTAAATTACTCTCAGCCAATCTGGGAGTATTTTGGGAAGGTCAGTCTGGCAAGAGCTATGTAAAGGGTTGGTAAGGGTTGGTTTGAGGAAGATTAGAAGCATGAATACCAGTTAGAAAACAAATGTTTTAGTTACTGGTCTAGTCACCCAGTGATGAAAAGCTGGGAAGCCTGGGAGAAATCAAGATGACTGAAGCTTCTAGTATGGGTGATTAGGAGTCTTTATACTTGCTGAATGAATGAGAGAACAAGAAAGCAAGGGACGAAATTCAGAGCAAACGCTGGTTTAAAAGGGAAAGATGGTAAGTTTGGGTTAGACAAACTAAATTTATAGTGATGACTGAATAGAGAGGTGAAGGTCCTCAGGAGACAGTAGGAGCTGAGAAGCTAAAGTCTAACCACAATCAGAGCTGTAGACGTAAGTTTGGAGTTAATCTCCAGAGAGGTCAACATTTAAGCCAGGTCAAAATTTAAGGCAGAAGCATCCTACACTGGAAGCTTGTGTACAGAGAAGAATAAAAGAGGTTGAAGAATGAGTTTGAGACATATTCAAATTTAGGGAAAAGAAAGAGGAGGTGAATGAAACTAACAGAGAACCTAGAAATGACATAATCTGAGAATTAAGTGGAGACGCAGGACAATGAAACATTGTCCATGCTGACTGGGTCAGAGAGGTTACGGAGAATAGCATCAAAGTTCATCAATAACTTTGGAAAGAATAGCTTCATGAAAATAAGGTGAAAGCTAAAGTGCAATGGTTAAAGAGTAATGGTGGAAAAAGCAGGTATAATGTTTAGCAGTAAATAGAAATGACAGCTATTGAAGGGAAAAGAAAGTAAGGGAAAGATGTTAGTCTTAAAAAAACATCTGTGACAGAGGCTGAGTGCCACAGAGCAGCATGTTGACCTCTCTGCATTGCAGGGGTGATACACAGTATGGCTTTGTAAATTTGATTTCTACTCTTTAGTTTAGCAGGTGACATGCACATCTTTTGATAAAGGACCCTGTACTAATTCCTTATATTCTATTTTCTTAAATGCTTTAAAAAAATAATTGTATGTATTTATTTTTGGCTGCGCTGGGTCTTCGTGCTACTCTGGCTTTTCTCTAGTTGCGGTGAGCGGGGGCTCTTCTCCAATTTCAGTGAGCAGGCCTCCCACTGCAGGGGCTTCTTGTGTTGCGGAGCACAGGCTTTAGGGCACGTGGACTTCAGTAGTTGCGGCACACAGGCTCAGTTGCTCTGCGGCCTGTGGGATCTTTCTGGATCAGGTATCTAATCTGTGTCTCCTGCACTGGGAGGCAGATTCTTTACCACTGAACCACCAGGGAGGCCCTCTTAAATGCTTTGTAATCCAATCTATATTCTACAAGTTAGGATACAGTGATACGTTTCGTTCCACTACATAATGCTTTGTACTGTGAAAGAGTAAATATAGGACTTCCCTGATGGTCCAGTGGTAAAGAATTTGTCAATGCAGGGACATGGGTTTGATCCCTGGTCCAGGAAGATCCCACATGCCTCAGGGCAACTAAACCTCCGTGCCACAACTCCTGAGCCCATGCACCCTAAATCCTGTGCTCACCAAGAGAAGCTACTGCAACGAGAAACCTGAGCACAACTAGAGAGCGGCCCCCGCTGGCTGCAACTAGAGAAAGCCCAAGCAAAGCAATGAAGACCCAGTACAGTCAAAAAAAAAAATTAAATGTAAAATCTATAAATATTAAAAAGCAAAAGACCAATAATAGTTAACAGGGCTTCGGTAACTGAATACATCGTAGAATATTTTGGAACTTGAGTAAAAGTAACCCTACCTGTTGGTGACCCATATCCTCTTGTGTTACAAATATCAGCACTGCCTTTATCTTCAGAAACTTCTTGCCCAAGCTTCTTGCCTATACGCATCCTCCTCCTCCACAGCTAACTTCTGTTCATTTTCCTATTTTCTTTCCACTTTCCCCCAGACACCTATGGTGTTTGTATCTTCCTCAAGTCATAAAATGAGCATAACTAAAATAAGCAAGTGTTTACTTAGTGTGTGCACTAAGGAACTAACCACTGCACCTGCTTTCCATAGGTTGTGTCATGTAATCCTCCCATTGCATTTAATGGTTGAGGAAAGCAAAGCAGGGAGAGGTTAAATGACTTACCGGAGATCACAAAGTTTGTAGATAGTGGAGCCAATATTAGAATAAAGAAAGTCTTACTCCAAACTCTGTAGCCATCACCAGTTGCCACACTGCCTCTCACCAGATCCTCTAAGTCTCACCAGATCCTCTAAGTCTCTTCAGATCTGCATTCTTTCCAGTCATGAACTTCTTCAGAGTACTGAATTCATTCAGTAATACTTTCCTGTGATTATGGGCAACCACACTGTGCTAGGAGCTGGGGCTTCAGGCGCTAATTGTATGGACACTGAGTGTCCTGTCCAGGTGGGATGAGCAAGTCATTGGAAAGGAGTGTGAGGGGTGAATGTCTACAGGCCCTTGTGAGGTCAGGGGTGGGGAGGGCCTTTCCTTAATACTATCGCCCCTAGGCAAGTCAGTCTGCTAGCCTCTGTAAGAGACTCTGGAAAAATTATTTAAGCTCTTTTAGGCCTGTAAGTAAAATATAATAGATTATGTAGAAGTGGTCTCCAAAATTTGTTCTTATCTTTCTTCCTCATCATTTATAGCTGGCTTCAACAAGCAACTCTATGTCCATAACTTCTGATCTGTAACTTCAGTTTGATTCTCTCTTCTGAGCCCTAACTCTAACCAGGGGGCCGTGCCAACAGAGAGGATGCCCCTGTTTCTGACTCAACCTTTATGTATTTAAAACCATTGGAAAAAATAATTGACTCTGAAAACCATTATGTGTTGAGAGTGGTGCTGTCTGCTCTCACCATCAGTACCACTATTCTTCCAGAAATCTAGAGATGAAGTCTGGTTTTAGTTTCTCTTCCTCCTCCCTTGCTCCTGACATCTGAGTGTTCCCAAGCTTTTTTGAATTCCTCCTTCTTTCCACTTCTCACTGCCACCGTCTTGACTTTATTAGCAAGCCTAACCATTGCACTAGCAACATCCCAACTCACCTCTCTATCATGAACCTCTGAAATGATGATATCAGACTAGTCCCCATCCCTCCGTTGTCCCGCTGCCTGATCTAGCCTTCCATGCTCACTATTCTCTCATTCCTACTAACTTCTCCAGTCTGTTCCTCACCACCCTCCCTCATACATCTTATGCGTACATGTCAAGTTAAACCTCTCCCTATTCTCACACAAACCACGAGGCACCTGACTGAGTATGCAGCTTCCTCTATGTGGAATACTTCTCTGTTTTCGGATGTCCAAATACTGTTCATCCTTGAACGCCCTATTCAGATGCACGGTTCTCTACAAAACTTTCTCTCCCCTTTGGTTGGAAATGATCTCTTTTTTGACATGAACTTACATAGCATTTTGCTACTCTTCTAAGCACTCGACAATTTCTACCTTGTTTGTATAGTTATGCATCTTCTCTTTTCTATGTGGTAGTCTTGAGAGTGTAGAAACTAGTTGAGATTCAATCTTACATGTCCCATTGTCCTTAACAGGAAGTGCTCAAGCATATAAACAAGTGAATAGTAATAATAATTTTAAAAAATGAAGGCCAAAAAGACAGATCAACGGGAAGACAGAAGAACAGAAGCAGCAATAGCATACCACCAGCAGCTTGAATGAAATTTCAGAATACTAAGCAGTAGGCATCTCTCTATTACAGAGATTTAGAGTAGGAAAAATAACTGACTACAGTCACATATTAAAGAATTTTCCAGGACACCAGTTATGTGAAAGAAACAAACTAATACCTCCTTAATGTTCAGATCCACACATTTCTAAAAGCTACAACTTAATGTAAATGAGGTTTTTTAACAATACAAGTTTTTTTTTTTTTTTTTAAAGAATTACTGTTAATGAGGCAGATGATAGGGTAAGGAGCTGGAGATATGCTAATAAAGGAATTAAATATATTATCTTCTAAATTTGAATTTTTGCTTGTACTCAGTAAACCACAGGTCCTCAGCACCGACCCTTTAAAGATGCTACCCCACATCCGAGGTCGGGGCAGAAGCCCGGAGGACCCCATGTCCTAAGGGCCGCGGCCAAGAGGAGTTACCCCACGTCGGAGGTCAGGAGCAGCGGTTGAGAGTGCCAGGCTGCGACGGTGCAGGAACGGCGGAGAGGAGCTACCCTGCGTCCGAGGTCAGGGCGGCAGCCGGGAGGAGCTACCCCACGCCCCACGCCCGAGGCCAGGGGCGGCCGGGAGGACCAACCCCACGCCCAAGGAGCCATGGCTGCGCGGGCGCAGGAGGGCCTAGAGGAGCTATCCCACGTTGACGGTCAGGAAGGGCAGCGGTGAGGAGATACCCCTCGTCCAAGGTAAGGAGCAGTGGCTGCGCTTTGCCGGAGCAGCCATGAAGAGATACCCCACGTCCAAGTTAAGAGAAACCCAAGTAAGACTGTAGGTGTTGCAAGAGGGCATCAGAGGGCAGACACACTGAAACCATACTCACAGAAAACTAGTCAATCTAATCACACTAGGACCACAGCCTTGTCTAACTGGATGAAACTAAGCCACGCTGTGAAGTTGCTTCAGTCGTATCGGACTATGTGCGACCCCATAGACAGCAGTCCACCAGGCTCCCCCGTCCCTGGGATTCTCCAGGCAAGAACACTGGAGTGGGTTGCCATTTCCTTCTCCAATGCATGAAAGTGAAAAGTGAAAGTGAAGTCACTCAGTCGTGTCCAACTCTTAGCGACCTCATGGACTGCAGCCTACCAGGCACCTCCGTCCACGGGATTTTCCAGGCAAGAGTACTGGAGTGGGGTGCCATTGCCTTCTCCCAAACTAAGCCATGCCCTTAGGGCAACCCAAGATGGGCGGGTCATGGTGGAGAGATCTGATAGAATGTGGTCCACTAGAGAAGGGAATGGCAAACCACTTCAGTATTCTTGCCTTGAGAACCCATGAACAGTATGAAAAGGCAAAATGATAGGATACTGAAAGAGGAACTCCCAGGTCGGTAGGTGCCCAATATGCTACTGGAGATCAGTGGAAAAACAACTCCAGAAAGAATGAAGGGATGGAGCCAAAGCAAAATCAATACCCAGTTGTGGATGTGACTGCTGATAGAAGCAAGGTCCGATGCTGTAAAGCGCAATATTGCATAGGAACCTGGAATGTCAGGTCCATGAATCAAGGCAAATTGGAAGTGGTCAAACAAGAGACGACAAGAGTGAATGTCAACATTCTAGGAATCAGCGAACTCAAATGGACTGGAATGGGTGAATTTAACTCAGATGACCATTATATCTACTACTGCGGGCAGGAATCCCTCAGAAGAAATGGAGTAGCCATCATGGTCAACAAAAGAGTCCGAAATGCAGTACTTGGGTGCAGTCTCAAAAACGACAGAATGATCTCTGTTCATTTCCAAGGCAAACCATTCAATATCACAGTAATCCAAGTCTATGCCCCAACCAGTAATGCTGAAGAAGCTGAAATTGAACAGTTCTATGAAGACCTACAAGACCTTTTAGAACTAACACCCAAAAAAGATGTCCTTTTCATTATAGGGGACTGGAATGCAAAGGTAGGAAGTCAAGAAACACCTGGAGTAACAGGCAAATTTGGCCTTGGAATATGGAATGAAGCAAAGACTAATAGAGTTTTGCCAAGAAAATGCACTGGTCATAACAAACACCCTCTTCCAACAACACAAGAGAAGACTCTATACATGGACATCACCACATGGTCAACACCGAAATCAGATTGATTATATTCTTTGCAGCCAAAGATGGAGAAGCTCTATACAGTCAGCAAAAACAAGACCAGGAGCTGACTGTGGCTCAGATCATGAACTCCTTATTGCTAAATTCAGACTTAAATTGAAGAAAGTAGGGAAAACCACTAGGCCATTCAGGTATGACCTAAATCAAATCCCTTATGATTATACAGTGGAAGTGAGAAATAGATTTAAGGGCCTAGATCTGATAGATAGAGTGCCTGATGAACTATGGAATGAGGTTCATGACATTGTACAGGAGACAGGGATCAAGACTATGCCCATGGAAAAAAATTCAAAAAAGCAAAAAGTCTGTCTGGGGAGGCCTTACAAATAGCTGTGAAAAGAAAAGAGGCAAAAAGCAAAGGAGAAAAGAAAAGACATAAGCATCTGAATGCAGAGTTCCAAAGAATAGCAAGAAGAGATAAGAAAGCCTTCTTCAGCGATCAATGCAAAGAAATAGAGGAAAACAACAGAATGGGAAAGACTAGAGATCTCTTCAAGAAAATCAGAGATACTAAGGGAACATTTCATGCACAGATGGGCTCGATAAAGGACAGAAATGGTATGGACCTAACAGAAGCAGAAGATATTAAGAAGTGGCAAGAATACACAGAAGAACTGTACAAAAAAGATCTTCATGACCCAGATAATCATGATGGTGTGATCACTGACCTAGAGCCAGACATCCTGGAATGTGAAGTCAAGTGGGCCTTAGAAAGCATCACTACGAACAAAGCTAGTGGAGATGATGGAATCCAGTTGAGCTATTTCAAACCCTTAAAGATGATGCTGTGAAAGTGCTGCACTCAATACGCCAGCAAATTTGGAAAACTCAGCAGTGGCCACAGGACTGGAAAAGGTCAGTTTTCATTCCAATCCCAAAGAAAGGCAATGCCAAAGAATGCTCAAACTACCACACAATTGCACTCATCTCACACGCTAGTAAAGTAATGCTCAAAATTCTCCAAGCCAGGCTTCAGCAATACATGAACCATGAACTTCCTGATGTTCAAGCTGGTTTTAGAAAAGGCAGAGGAACCAGAGGTCAAATTGCCAACATCCACTGGATCATGGAAAAAGCAAGAGAGTTCCAGAAAAACATCTGTTTCTGCTTTATTGACTATGCCAAAGCCTTTGACTGTGTGGATCACAATAAACTGTGGAAAATTCTGAAAGAGATGGGAATACCAGACCCATCTGATCTGCCTCTTGAGAAATTTGTATGCAGGTCAGGAAGCAACAGTTAGAACTGGACATGGAACAACAGACTGGTTCCAAATAGGAAAAGGAGTACGTCAAGGCTGTATATTGTCACCCTGCTTATTTAACTTATATGCAGAGTACATCACGAGAAACGCTGAACTGGAAGAAGCACAAGCTGGAATCAAGATTGCCGGGAGAAATATCAATAACCTCAGATATGCAGATGACACCACCCTTATGGCAGAAAGTGAAGAGGAACTCAAAAGCCTCTTGATGAAAGTGAAAGTGGAGAGTGAAAAAGTTGGCTTAAAGCTCAACATTCAGAAAACGAAAATCATGGCATGCGGTCCCATCACTTCATGGGAAATAGATGGGGAAACAGTGGAAACAGTGTCAAACTTTATTCTTTTGGGCTCCAAAATCACTGCAGATGGTGACTGCAGCCATGAAATTAAAAGACGCTTACTCCTTGGAAGGAAAGTTATGACCAACCTAGATAGCATATTCAAAAGCAGAGACATTATTTTGCCAACAAAGGTCCGTCTAGTCAAGGCTATGGTTTTTCCTGTGGCCACCATGTATGGATGTGAGAGTTGGACTGTGAAGAAGGCTGAGCGCCGAAGAATTGATGCTTTTGAACTGTGGTGTTGGAGAAGACTCTTGAGAGTCCCTTGGACTGCAAGGAGATCCAACCAGTCCATTCTGAAGGAGATCAGCCCTGAGATTTCTTTGGAAGGAATGATGCTAAAGCTGAAACTCCAGTACTTTGGCCACCTCATGCAAAGAGTTGACTCATTGGAAAAGACTGATGCTGGGAGGGATTGGGGGCAGGAGGAGAAGGGGACGACAGAGGATGAGATGGTTGGATGGCATCACCGACTCGATGGATGTGTGTCTCAGTGAACTCCAGGAGTTGGTGATGGACAGGGAGGCCTGGTGTGCTGCAATTCATGGGGTTGCAAAGAGTCGGACACAACTGAGCGACTGAACTGAACTCAAACATGTCATTTAAAAGCTTGTCTCCTTAAGGCTACTTTTTAAAAATCAAATAAAGTACTCAGCACAACCTCAAGTTTTTGCACTTAAGCTGATATTTAGAAAAGCATCCTTAACTTCTGCACAACAAAGGAAACTATAAGCAAGGTGAAAAGAAAGCCTTCAGAGTGGGAGAAAATAATAGCAAATGAAGCAACTAACAAAGAATTAATCTCAAAAATATACAAGCAACTCCTGCAGCTCAATTCCAGAAAAATAAACGACCCAATCAAAAAATGGGCCAAAGAACTAAACAGACATTTCTCCAAAGAAGACATACAGACGGCTAACAAACACATGAAAAGATGCTCAACATCACCCATTATCAGAGAAATGCAAATCAAAACCACAATGAAGTACGATCTCATGCCGGTCAGAATGGCTGCTATCCAAAAGTCACAAACAATAAATGCTGGAGAGGGTGTGGAGAAAAGGGAACCCTCTTACACTGTTGGTGGGAATGCAAACTAGTACAGCCACTATGGAGAACAGTGTGGAGATTCCTTAAGAAACTGGAAATAGAACTGCCATACGACCCAGCAATCCCACTGCTGGGCATACACACTGAGGAAACCAGAATTGAAAGAGACACGTGTACCCCAATGTTCATCGCAGCACTGTTTATAATAGCCAGGACATACATGGAAGCAACCTAGATGTCCAACAGCAGACGAATGGATAAGAAAGCTGTGGTACATATACACAATCGAGTATTACTCAGCCATTAAAAAGAATACATTTGAATCAGTTCTAATGAGGTGGATGAAACTGCAGGCTATTATACAGAGTGAAGTAAGCCAGAAAGAAAAACACCAATACAGTATACTAACGCGTATATATAGAATTTAGAAAGATGGTAATAATAACCCTGTATGTGAGACACAAATGTATAGAATAGTCTTTTGGATTCTGTGGGAGAGAGCAAGGGTGGGATGATTTGGGACAATGGCATTGAAATGTATATATCATATGTGAAACAAAATGCCAGTCCAGGTTCAATGCATGATGCAGGGTGCTTGGGGCTGGGGCACTGGGATGACCCAGAGGGATGGTATGGGGAGGGAGGTAGGACGGGGGTTCAGGATGGGGAACACGTGTACACCCGTGGCAGATTCATGTCAATGTATGGCAAAACCAATACAATATTGTAAAGTAATTAGCTTCCAATTAAAATAAATTTATATTTTAAAAAAAGAACAACAACAAAAAAAGCATCCTTAAGTAGAAAAGAACAAGAGTTTAAAATCAACTACCATATAACCAAAAACATGGATAGATCAATGCCAAGCATTAGTCTTCATAACTTGCAGTTTCAAAGGCAGAGGTGGATGAATGAAGCTCTGTCAGTGTTAGCCGTTTCATTAGTGCTGTGGATACCTGCTTCTAGCTGCAGAATGGTAACTTCTTTAGAGAAGCAAAGTACAATTCTGGAACCTACATGCCTGGATTAGAGATCAAGAAAGAAAAAGTCCAAGGGGCTTCCCTGGAGGTTCAGTGGTAAAAAATCTGCCTGCCAATGCAGGAGAGACGGGTTTGATCCCTGATCTGGGAAGATCCCACATGCCATGGAGCAACTAAGCCCATGAGCCACAACTATTGAGCCTGTGCTCAAGAGCCCGGGAGCTGCAAAAAGAAGCCACCGCAATGAGAAGCTTCCACACTGCAACCAGAGAGTAGTCCTCATTTGCCGCATCTAGAGAAAAGCCCATGCAGCAACAAAGACACAGCACAGCCAAAAATAAATAATAAAAAATAACCTTTTAAACAGTCTAATGTCCCACAAAAGTAAAAAATCATAAGTCTCTACAAGAGGAAAGTGTGATTAGAACATTACTAATTTTTCTTTGTGAATTTTGTCCTAGCCTCTATCAGTACCACACAATTCCTCAGCATAGAAAATGAAGAGTTCCAATCTACATATTAAAAAAAAAAATGTATTTCAATTCCAAGGAGATACAAGGCAGGCACTTGGCAACGCCTTAAAGGAAGAGTGTTAAAAGGTTTTTGTTTGTACTACTTTGGTTATACAGCATGAAGTTGTTCTTATACTTGTGAAACTATGAAAAAGAAGAGAAAAAGGTGCTCCTGATAAATTAAATAGAAACTGACTTGCAAGACCTCCATTATAGAACATAACAATTTCCTATGCAACTTCTGCTTGGATTTCAAGGTTGGATACCACCTTAAAGTCACTTTGAGGAGCACTTAATTGATCCACAGATATGACAGATATTAATCACTGTTAGTCTAAATATAAAGAACCATGAATAAAGCCCCCTGGAGTTCTTGCCAAAATATAAGATATAAAAAACATGTATAAATACTCTAGCTAACAAAGAGGGAAAAATCCTTACTCTGGATTAACAGCTTCCATCAACATCCAGGCAAAAGAAATTAAACCAAGAGCAAGGCTACTTCACAGCAAGATTTATTAATACATCCAAAAGAAAGAAAGAAAAATCATTTTGTCACACTATATACAGATAATACATACAGTGTTTTATACACATATTACATCAGTTTTTACACAAGAAAAATATACATAAAAATGTAAACTTTTGTATACAAAAACCCTTAAACAAATTAAACAAGGACCAGAAAACAAAAGGAGACCAATCCATTATTATTTCATCAAATTTTTAAAATGGTAATACAGTACATTCATTGAGATATACATGGAAAATGTGAGCCATCTCTTCTTGTTTAAAGGGAAATTACAAACCAAAGCCCATCATTTCCCCAAATGTGGTCTCCCCACCAGCAATAGCACACCCAATACCATGGATACGCCTTTCCTCAGAACTGGGGGCCCTGTCCCCAAACCTGCCAATCTCACCTTGCTCCTACAATCTGTGTAGAAACAAGTGGCTTCTAGCTTTTGTGCATATAACTAAGCTTCTAGCCACTATTAACATAGAGAAGAGTCTCAGTTTGTAAGTTCCCTTTAAGCAGCTTTGAATTTTTTTTTTTTTTGTATATATATTCTAATGTATGGCCTGTTGAACATACTTGTGTGCCAAGGTGAAGGAGAACACTGAAAAGAAAGGGCTTTGAGGACGGCTCGTCCTTGCTACCGTGCAGCTACTTTGTTAGAAGAGATTTCAAAACTGTGCAACCTGTTGTTTTACTGGTTTTGAATCTGTTACCTCACCTTTGATTTCCCACTGCAACTTGGTTTCAGCGTGCACTTCAGTACTCTGGTTAGTACCATACAACTGCCAAGAGGCTTCTGTTAAAGGCTGCTTCTGATATCAAGTTTTAGCTAAGTTACTCTGTGAAATTCCTCAAACCCCAACTTCTCTATTTGTGTCTTCAGGGGTATTCTTACTCCATCTGTTTTTTGTTAACATCTTACAATTTAGGATTGTCCATCTACACTCCTCTCTCTAGAAGGTCTTGAAATGGAATCTGCTACCAACTCATCATAAAATAAAATACTGAACAGTTTTTTCTTAGTATTCTTCCATTCAGCATGTCAAATTGATATACTAAGGAAAAATACCTGAAGCTGTGGGGAGTAAGAATTAAATCTAGGTCGGGTACATGCAGACTTGGAGTTCTTAAAAAAAAAAAAAAAAATGTCTGGGAAGACCTTTGACTAAATAAATGTAAAACCTGCTTAAGATAGCTTCATGAGAGAGCTGTCTTTTCTCAAAGTTGAATTTTGAACAAGGCAGAATAACAAGTAGGTGATAAATTTCCCTGCAGCTAGAGAGTAGTTAACTTCCCCCAGGCAAAATGATCTCAATGATCATTAATTATTAACGAAAGGAAGAGGCAAATTGGTGAATTAAGTTGATCTGGGAGATGGTGGATGACATATGGTAATGGAAATGTTAGGGTTGCTTTATAACTGAAATAAACAGGCTGGTTTGTGGTGTATCTCCATTTCAGAGAGAGGAAGACACGTGAGGGGCCTCAAGTGAGTCTCCAGTTCTCTTCCTCTCCTGGGATAGGTGGCGTTTTTAAAATGACAGTCTCCCTTTCAGTTAAAAAAATAATAACAATAAAAGGAAAAGGAGGAGAAATAAATAATGTGTGGACCTCTTTAGATGAGACTTCTAAATGTTCTTTAAATAACTTTTGATAATGTTATTTTAAATCATTACATACAACTGCTATCGCAGTGACAATATTCCAGTAGGGGTAGCATTTTGCTAAATGTAAAAGATTGCCATTTAAAACTCATACATATACATGTGTATATACAATATATCAACACTATTTATATACATATATATCTAGAGAGCAACATTGCATTGCCTTTGAATATCTATATATTCACTCACACAGTATATACTAGAGACATACTGTGTGAGTATATAGGAAAGTATATGTACACATACTCCAACATGTCTGTCTGTGTGTGCATAAAAGCTTTAAAGGCACAATATATAGGGATGCAAGTTTTCTAGAGAGCTGCAGCAAAGTTAAAACAGAATGTCACAAATGTGAGAGAAGTCCAAAGGAAATATAGCAGAATTCATTAAAGCAGTTTCATCATGAAGAAAATGAGTTATAGAATTCAAGAGGCTCTCCATTAAAATGAAAATGGTAAAAGTATGATCAATCACAAAGTAAAACAAAATTTTAAAATGACAAATTAGTGACAATAAATGAAAAAATAAATATAATACTAATGTCAATCATAAAAGCACAATTATGTTTTTCCAATTTAAGTAAAACATCCCCAAATTAACTAGGTAAAACTTTCAAAGTAGTTCTGTTTGAATGTTGATCTTTTGTTTATTGGTTGGTTGTTTTTGAGACAAATGATGCCCAATTTTCAAAATTACCATAGAAAGTATTGCCAAAATTTGTGTCTTCTGGGAAATTTCAGAGACAAGTGAAGTGTTAATGAAATATGGTTAGGCCAAATGATTCTGGCAAAAAGGACCTAATAAAGGAGAAAAAAACACAAAGTAGTGTGATTTTTAAGTGGTGAGAGATTGACTTAGAAGTCCATGAAAATGAAGAATAGTGGGAGTGGCAAGTAAGAACAGTTCTAAGAGGAATTCATAAACAAGACTATAATCCTAAGGACTTCCATCTTTGTATGCTCTGATAATTACACTAGACTGTCCCTCTTCTTGCTTATAGAATAATCCACAATTCTCCAAAGATGTATAATCTTGCTTAACAAAGGCTGTTTATCTGTTACACACACACTTTTTTTCTTTTAGGGAAATATATGTATATAGATTTATCTATACACACACATATACATACGTGTATATATAGATTTATACAAATGTATAAATAAACATAATACTTCTCAATCTTTCCATCGACAAGGCAAGTTCACATTCAGCAAAGTGCCACCACATCCCATATACACATCTCTGTACAGATATACACAAAAGGGCTTACTTCACCCTTCAATCAGGGGAATTTATTCTAGCAAATCCCATTAACCAGTAACTGAAGGGAGAAATGGCACCAATACAACCTCCCTTCTTTCATTTGCATGCATATGTACAAGAAATACGCAGATTTTTAAAAAATCCATAAAGCAAGAGTGAATGAAACTGGGAGATGCTGCAAAAAATACAACTGTAAAAACAACATACAAAAAGCTTTCCTAGGTCTTGAGTATATCTAAAATGAATGAGGCTTCAAAGATAACGACAAATCCAGACGTCATTTATCAGAAGTTGTTTTAACATGTTTCAAAGTACGATTTTTTAATATTAAAAATAAATGTGACTGGAGCATTTAATAAAACTCTAGCTTTGACTATTTTAGACCACCAGACACTTCAGTAATGAATGTATAGCAAAATGACAAAACTCAAAATACAGGAATGCATTTTTTAAAAATTGCATATAAACCAGGTAAAAAGTCAAGGGTATCATAATTTTCCTATAGCCAAAATATGGTGGTTTGGGGGCATGCTAACTTCATAAATAACAACACAACTGAGTAATTAAAAAAAAAAAATTTGGAAATAACTGAAATCAACCCAGCTTTGAAATGTGCATGGTGAAATGATCCCACCAACTCTTTAAACAAAGGAGCCCCTTTAAAAATGGCATTCTTTACAAAAGGCCTCAACTTTATTTCACCAAGAAAAGGTGATCAATAATATTTTATAACTCAGAATATGAAGAAATCTATTATTAACGTAAAAAAGGTTCAACTGATCTCTGGTCCCACCACCCCAATAGATAAACACAGCTCATGTACAGGTCTGTTTTTCTCTTATTTTTCCACTCAAAAGCAAGAGGCTGGTCTTAGAACCTGCTGTTTTTTGTGTTGTTTTAAAAACATAACATAAGCTAATCAAAAGCTTGAAATAAAATGCACATGATATCAGAGCTAGCCTTTTAACATAACACAATCAAGAATTTGGTGTATTTATACAACAGAGACAATGAGAAAGGAACTCCAACGCCCTCAACTAAATAAATCATATTTCTACCATACATTCTGTTGCCTTTCTCTTTTTACGTAAGCACACATTCATCTCTCTCATACACGTGCCCCCAATGTATATTTTTGCATGTGTGTAAAAACACAGACAAATACATGCACACAAGTACTTTAATTCTATTTTTAAGTCACAGTGGGAATTCCTTAGTGAGGAGGGATAAAAAGTTCCTGAATAAGACACTGAGAACATCTAGATTTATTATTTTTCCTATTTGACTTCCCAACTTACAGAATAAACTGTAATTAAAAGAATAAATCCATAGGAAATAAAAGAGGTCTTAAAAACTTAATTTACAAATTCCAGCTACAGTAGTTGGGGAGTTTTTACTTGATCTATGTATTTCTATTTACCCTGTAACTAAGCTTCTAGCCATCTTAAGTGTAAACCACAGATCATTTACTAAGGAAACGTGATTTCTCAACGGTTCTATGAGCAGTAATAAATGGTCTAAAGGTGTTCTACATTTTGAGGCCCCAGGATATCCTTCTATTTTATATATCTGCAAGGTAGCAAAGGATAGCTATACACCTTGACACGGCAGAGATCCAGTGTAAAAAGGTGCTTCACTAGTTTGTTTTGTCAAAAAAAAAAAAAAAAAAAAAAGCTCATATATAATTTTTTAGCTATTAAACACATAGGCAACATAATTCATTACACTCAATACAGCTTTAGTATAAAACTTATAATTTATGAGGTGATGTTAATAGCATAAATTAATATACCTTTTCTCTTAAAATCTACAATAAGTATTCTGAAAGCTCATTGGGGAAGGAAAGTTTTAAATAAAAGTTTTAAAGCTGTGCGTGGTGGGAAAGGATTCTGTATGCTGAGGCTGAGATGAGAGCCTGAAGGAGAAGGAGAAGCGTCCCAAGCAAGACACCATGGGCTACGAAACCAAACGTTTTCTCTTTCCTGCGCTCTCTCAATGATGAGTCACCTTTAGTTGCTTTTAAAACTAATTTCTTATTTTAAAAACTGCCCTAATTTCCACAAGGAATCCCTGAGACATACTCAACACTATACAGTGAAAAGAATTATCACTGTTGAGAGGAACTGATTCAACCCTTCCGAGCAGATGAAGACAACGTCCTAAGTACCAAACCTTCCCATCCCTTCCAGGCTCATCAGCTGGAGCCAACCGTACTTCAGTGACGCAGGGTGGAGCCAGGTCAGGGCAAATCAGTCTATTCTCCAAGTAAAAGCAAGGGTGGCGTTTAAACTGCATTGGAGCCTTCTGCACTGCATGTTGAAAAGTTTTCCACGGGGAACTTTGGGTGCATATAGAGCTTACTTAAGTGGCCCCCAGCTTAAAAAAAAAGAACCAAGTGAAAGAAAAGGTTCTCTTGGGCCAAGAGCAGTACAGATCATGCGTGTATGTGTGTACACACACTTCAGTGCTGGGGGTGGGCTGAGCAAGCAGGCAGAAGGGAAAAATGGAAGGAAAGCTGTGCTCCCCTACTTTGCTGAGAGTGAGACAGGTTTTCTCTTAGAAGACTGTTTTCCCAGACTGCACTTGAGACCGCCACAACGCTGCCATTCAAAGTAGCCAAACGTTCCCAAGCTTTGGGAACCTGGAGGGGGTGTCATCCCACATTTGCTCTTTCACTCTCTCTCAAATGCCACGTTTCCTTTTATTTGCTCTGTATCACAGTGCAGAAAGAGGGAAGCTAACAAAAAATCAGAGTAGGAGTAAAAAGAGAGAATTTTTGCTATTTAGAAATAAGGCTAAGTCTGACCCACAATTTTTGCATTAATGACACTGGTTATTAGAAGAGACATAATTACTCATTTATGTTTTATGTTTTCTTTCCTAACTCACTGATCAGAAAAAAACACTTGAGATATTCAAATATATTCTTCACTGATCTTTTATTACACATCTTTTGAAAGACAGTATTATAAAAAAAAAGTTGCTTTAATTAACTAAACATGGATTTTGTGTCCCTCCAATATATGATATTGGGCTTCCCAGGTGGCTCAGAAGGTAAAGCATCTGCCTGCAATGCGGGAGACCTGGGTTTGATCCCTGGGTCGGGAAGATCCCCTGGAGCTAAGGAAATGGCAACCCACTCCAGTATTCTTGCCTGGAGAATTCCATGGATGGAGCAGCCTGGTAGGCTACAGTCCACGGGGTGGCAAAGAGTTGGACACGACTGAGCAACTTCACTTCACTTCAATATATGATATTAGAAATCTTTATAAAGTTCAAGGTATTAAGCAGTCACTATATTGTTTTACTTTTCTATAGAAGGCCCATTAAAATTCAGTTGTTTTCAATGTATTGAGAGGGGGGGAAACAAAATCTATGTTCTGTCCAATATATATTCCCACACTCACCTTTCTCCAACAAATATAATTCTCGGCAGGACAAAAAGTCCTTGGAGCAATGTAGCTGTCTGCGATGAAACATTTGGACTGACTACACTTTCTTCCAGGGAATCCTTTAAATTGCCTCATTAAACTGCAGAATTCTGTTGACCATTTAAACAACCACTGCATTATTCTATATACACCAGATTAAAAACAGAATTTAATAAGAGTGTTAAAAGAAGGCTAAAAAGAAAGATGAAGAAACCAGAAACTAAATACCTAAACAAATTTTAAATGAATTTGAAACCTATTAGCTTGAAATGATAGTTTAGTGTTATTAACAGCCTCAGCTCTTTGCAATACCAAACCACAGCAACCTTTTGAACTAACTTGGAGAAAAAGCAACTTGCCTCCCACAAACACTGCGGATGAAGCTACCACCACCATTACCAGCCCCACAAGGCAGGGGCACAGGAAGGACTGCAGGCAAGTATCAGTGAACTTACAGGATGGGTGTGACCTACACAGGCTCAAATTCTAGTGCCAAACGATAAAAGCCCAGTAGTATGGATCAATAGAAATATTTTTTTCAGGTAAGAAGAAAATCACACAGGTAGGGCAGCTGTGTGTATCATGGACACTGTCTTTGCCTCTGTGGATTACAATCATGGACCGAACGACCTCTGATAAGGAAAAGCTTTAGTGTTAGTCACAGAAAATGATGCTGCTTAACTTGCAGTTGAGAGATTAGGCTTATTTAAGAAATAAATCTTATAAATAATTATTTGGCAAAGATAAAGTATTCGCTTTCTTTAGCCTTAAACCACTCAAGACAATAACTATGATTTTAAGGAAAAGAAAAAATTTTTTCCAACTTTATGTCCATACCTACTATTTGCTTCTCATTAAATTATACTCTTTTCATGGAGGGACTCTAGGCACATCACACTGCCTGCCAACATGAAATTGCTCAGGAAGTCATTTATGAGACAGTTCTAGTTCACATGGTAGGTTACTAGAGAAAAGAATCCTTTGTCATATAAGCTATGTGGTGATAATTAGAAAATTTTTCCATTGCATAGTCTGTCACTTGGTGGGTTAAATGTAATTGCTATTTACTACTGTGGATTGTTTACTAACTACATAATCTACCCAGATGTGCAAATTGCTAAGCCATTTTTACAGGGGAAAATCAATGTCTTAAGTACTTTAACTAAAATAATAGTTAACAGTTATGTAGAGAGTGTAAAGGAGAAAAACACATCTTTCCTTCGGATGCTATAGATCACAGCCAGTGAGCATTATACATTAGCATGGAATTCAGATTCTCAGAGCACAGAATGTATCCATTAACTGCAGCAACTTTGTAAACTGAATCACATTTAACACAATCTAACTGGCCTTTATAAATGGTCCCAAAGAACTGCAGAAACAGAGTGAACCTTCTTTGCCATTATTTCTCATGAGTTGAGTTTTAACACTAAAATGAAAGCTAGTATCCACGTAATTAGATAGAACCTTATATCAAATTTGTTTCTGATTCCAGTATTGCCTTATTGGAGCCTTAAGTGCTATTTTAAAAGACACTAATTTTCATATTTCTGGAGTAAAAGATACTTCGTTTCTTTCTTTCCATGTTAATAGCAAACCTGCTACTAAGAGAGTAAAATTGCTCCATTAGCTAAAACAGCAACCTAAGGGTTATCTCTGGGTTCACAGATGTTCTTCTCTTTCCAAAAAGGGACTCACAAGAAACAGCAAGAGTAAAGTGAATCGCAAGCATGGATATTTATTTTGAAGTAGACAAAGTGAGAAGAAAAATTTGTTTTTCCGCTACTTTCTTAAATCTACACAGGTACTTTCTACGGGTGCCCTTTCTTCAGCTATTTATCGTGGGCATCTACACAAAAACGAATTTACTCAAAAGTTTTTGGTGTGAAGCTGTAACTGGCAACATTCCTGATCATTTCATGCCTCCTTACCAGAAAGCAGGAAAGGGCTTAAAAATGCACAGAAAACAGAAAATTGCAAACAATAAAATGTGCAACTTACTGCAAACTCAGTTTCCATAACTGAAGAATTTTAAGCAGCTACCACAAGGGACAAATTGCCAGAAAAATTCAAATCGACATCCCATGACTTTCCCTTCACTGTCAAAGAAGGGCTGATAAGAAAGTCAATGTGTATGTACCACTTTTAGCTCAGTAAAAAAGAAAGTCAAGGGCTGCTCTGCTACAACCTGTGATTAGTACACAGTGGAGACGGAATCGAATCACTAAGAATGGACAATTAGCATGTGATGGTTATAATGGGATGTGAAGAGTTCAGTGAACTAAATGACACTTTTGAGCAGAGGTAACTACTCATAATCATTTCATTACAGTACATTAAAATTAAAAAGCTTACTAACATAGGTTCACAGGTGAGAAATACTCAGATTATCTGTTCTCACCATTCAGAATAAAAATTTATGGTGCTACCAAATATAATTTTGCTTTGTGACATAATTTTATAATTTAGAAATTTCTCAATCTGCAAAAAAGGCAAAGCTATTAAAAAATAAATCTTCCAATCAATTATCATGATTAAAAAAAACCTAAATATATTACAAACATATTTTTGGCCCACAAAAAGAAAACTTCAATAAATACAAAATAGGGCATATCATGATTTCATACAGTCATGTGACATTTCCCCTCCATAATCTCAGGCACGTGGTATCTGCATAATGCCTGCTGATCACCATCATTCCTTTAAAAAGCAGAGAAAGAAAAGCTTTCAAAAGAAGGGACTGGTTAGAATTAGCATGGCATAAAGAGAAATACATAGAGGAAGTAGGAAAATACATCCAAATCTTTACCTATTGAAAAGGAATTAAGATCAAATATTCCCTGACAAATGAATTATTATATCACATCATTAATAGATATGTTCTCTCATCTTTTAAAATATATATATGTAAATTAGACTAGATTCAGGTATAAATAGCCAATGGTATCTCAAGGGACAGTGAAACTTCTCAGCAAAAGCAGAGAACAGATGCCTTTAAAATCTAGTTCCACCCTTGGGCGGAGGGTGGGGGGTCAGGGAGAAGGCAGGTTAAAAAGAAACCTCACATATTCATTTCATAGTCACCAACTTACTAAACTATCCAATATGATTTTTAACCTTCAAGATCTGGTATTTCAAAAAAATTCCCCAAACTTAAACCTAAATACTTAAAATTATTTTAAAAGTACCAAAGGGTGAGTAAGATTTATGTCTAATTTCCATATTTTGCTTTGAAAGAAAATTTTAAAATGTGTATCCTTCAGATATTACATGTCACTTCACAACTGGTACATTGATTCTACAAGTGTCATCAACATTTTACAAACTTTACCAAAGAATCACTACTGTAAACATGAAAAATCCCAAAGCAAAAGATGGATCAAGGAGTTCACAGATCCCATCTCTCCAAACCAATCTTGAACTATCCTGCTTTTCACATCAAAATATTTTCTTTAATTACATCTTGTGAATATATTCCATGGAAGAGGGATTCAGAAACAAATGCTTGTCTAAAAAGGCAATACAACCAACCATCAGACCTCAGAATTGCAGCAACCCCTGCAGTCCTGGCCAAGCTCTTCACCACATCCGCCGGGCACTGATGTGAATTCAGCTTTTTGTGTTCTGGGCTAACTTAGCAGAAAAGGGTTGTGTTACTCACGCCGCCAGACTGCCACCCTTCTCCATTCACCAAGGTCGGCTAACTCAGCGGGAAAGAACGACCAACCTTATTAGGGCTCTGAGATGTGGGAAAGGAGAAGAGACTTCTACTTATTAGGAAATAAGAAAAAAAAAAAACCAACAATGGGACAGCTGCTTCCTGCCCTGCACAGAAATACACGCGTGGGTGCACACACACACACAGGCAGTCAAAAGACTAATTCTTTTTCTTTTTAATTAAACATGATCACAATTAGGAATGGAATCCTGGCCTCATGTGGTGTTTGCTGAGCAGTTGGTGCTAAGACAGAGGCTTGAATCTGCCTCTGCACACCATTTGCCATTTCTTACACAGAACTCGATGAACAGGCTCATTCTAGCTAGAACCACCTGTGTAAAGACCTGGTATTAGAATGGAAAGCATTGATCTACGATACTAAGAAATAGTAAAGGGCACTGGTAATCTGAGGTATCTTCCACTTCTAGGACTTGCTGCTGAAAGTCGATTCTATCCAGTCACTGTGCTGAGCCACTAAGGAAACCACTGGGGGGAGGGTGGACCCGCCAGGAGGGAACGAGCACCAGTGCCAAGGAGCACATGTGAACACTGAAGCGAGGTCCACCGCAGGGGGAACTTGTTTAACTGGAAAAGGGGAGTTCTCCTCTAGTCCCCGTCTGTTATTTTTAAAATCTTCTTTAGGAAAAGGGGGCGAGGGGGTGGGTGATAAAGAGGGAAAAGAAGATAGAAAACACCAGGTTCCCCACCTGCCTGCAAACACACAGACACGCTCAGTTAGGGGAGGTAAAGGGAGAAGATGCGTTATTGGTACTTGTAGCTGTGGCACCTGTTACTGTGAAGCCTGTGGGAGGCGCTATCGAGCTGTGGCTGGGCTGCAGGTCCTTGGGAATGCCACTGTGAGAACTCAGCTGGTGGCCGAAGGCTGCGCTGAACTGAGGGAGTTGCTGCTTGGGGGAGGTGGAGGCCAGCAGTTCAGCGGAAGGCCCCATGCCACTGAAGCTGGTCTGCGGTAACCCCGGGAGCACACTGGAGCTGCTGGGGGTCACGGTGGCGAAGGCAGGCTGTGTGGTCTCTGAGTTCGAAGTGGTGGGCGGCGTGGAGAGGGACGTGGAAAGAAGATGCCCATCGGCGACGAGAAGGTTGCTGAACGGAGAGGGGTCTCCGAGGTTGACGGGGAGATTGCCCCAGTGAGTTCTGGGGTTCACGACCCCTCCGAGTGGCACCTCAAGTGGCGTCGGGAGCAAGTGCTGCGCCATGACGGGCATCTCTGCTGAGAAGGTAGCTGCCATGTTATCACCAGAGTAAGATGTCGTGTGGGGAGAGGTGATGTGGTCACTGTAGGGAGACGGCACGTGCTCGCTGTCATAATGGCTTCCATGGGGCGAGGAGTGTGAGTGATCACTGCTGTATTGCTGTCGTGAGGTGATTAGGTCATCTGCCTTGCTCAGCAGCTGGGCAGGATGTGGCCTCTGGGAGGCATGGCTGCCATCATGAAGTCCATGAAACTGTCCTGGGAAGGCTCTCTCCCCAAGGGCACTCTGGCTCATCAGAGTGGCAGAAGTAAGGCTGACGCTGGCGGGGGCAGAGAACTGCCCCTGGATCTGCCCTGCCAGGGGTGTAGGTGGGTTAGACAAGGTAGCTGAACGGAGCAGGCTCTCATCCAGCTCTAGGCTAGAGAAGTTGTCATGGACTATACGCCCATTCAGCAGCTCCCCCAGGTCCGTGTTGACCTCTCGGCTCAAGGACGGGATCCCCGACGCTCCTGTCCCTGTGGAGAAAACCCCTATTCCTCTGTCTGACAGCTCCTGGACGGGCACACCATCTGACTGGGTGAGCACCCCAATGGTACTCAGGCACTCGAGAGAAGTCACGGCCTGCAAGGCCCGTTCAAGTTCCTCGGCCTCTTCGGTGGTGGGGAGGAGGTCTCCGTTCTTTCCTGGGTAAACAAGAGCTATTAACAAGTCAGCGGGGCTTCCACCATCCTGACCACAAAAACCACACATTAGAACTATCTGTCAAGACATTCTACTAAGGACTACTAAGGAGAGCAAGAGTGAAATATTCACGGCAGGACAGGTGAGCCTGAACCACATTTTCGGGTCACTGACAGCATTCTCACAGCCATCTCAACACAGTATTCAGTGCTCAGGAATCTATTTAAAACCTGGGGTGACTATCTGATTATAGGTATGTTTTTACCCAAAGTTAATATATTAAGACATTAAAACAGAAAACATATCTATCGGTTCACATTTGAGACAAAAGGCTGTGCAGGAGGAACCCTGTTAGCTCTTCTGCTCTTGGGCTCTTTCACCTGGAGGGACAGCCCCGTGAACCCAGAACACAGAACTCCACGTATATCTCAGCACAAAAGCAAGTGCTCAGCTCACTTTGTTGGTTACCTTTTCCCACGTTTCTGCATTACTCTCTGCTCTTCCCCTCTCACACGTCTCCCATTTCTAAGGAATTTTCATAAAATGGAAGCTACACTGATTTCCTTTCCAATATCAAAAAACCTACTGTTAGGAACTGGAGTAATCACTGCAAAAATATCCAGTTTTTAATGGTGAAGGAAACATTCTCAGAGTAGAAAAGATTTCCCTTGAAAGCACTAAACAATTGGTGGGGTTAAGCAAACTTTGTTGTGGAAAAGTGCACTTCAACTGAAGTACAGGGTGGGGTATCAAAATGAAGACAAGTTCTGAAAGTTCAATAAACTCAAGTTTAAAATGTCTTTATTCAAAAACAAACTAAAGTAGGGGCATTCCCTGGCAGTCCAGTGATTAGGACTCAGCGCTTTCACTGCCATGACCCCTGGTCAAGGAACTAAGATCCCACAAGCCATGCAACGTAGTCAAAAAGAAAAGGTTAGAAAATAAATAAACTAAAATTACTGATTTGGGGGCTTCCCTTGTGGCTCAGTCGCAATGCAGGAGACCTGGGTTCAATCCCTGGGTCGGAAAGATCCCTTGAAGAAGGGAATGGCAATACACTTCAGTATTCTTGCCTGGAGAATTCCATGGACAGAGAAGCCTGGTGGGCTACAGTCCAGGGGGTTGCAAGAGTCAGAGTCAATTTAGCGACTAAACCACCACCACCACAACCAACACCACCACTCATTTTAAAGGAATAAAGTTATAAACCTAGCTATCAAACCTACTGATTTACTAAACCTATATTATCATTTTTTAAAAAATGTACTCCTTCTAAAGAGAATAAAATAGCTTTAGCACTTTATATTTTCTGTCCATATTACATGTGAGGAGGAATACTTTGAACATATTAAAAAAAAAAACTATTTCCCTTTAAAAAAAAAAATTCATTTGAGAAACCGGTTTTCTTGAATCTATAATACTGACCGTACCTTCAAAAAAATCGAAATCTTGTAAGTCATCAGGTAGCCGCGGAAGGACGTCAGAGAAGTCCTCCTGGTTCAATTCCAAGTCGTGTGGAATGTCGGTGATCTCATTGGCAATGTCATCCGGCAACTCATCAGCGCTCAGCTCCGGTGTGGACGGGCTCCTGGGGAAGATGACACGGTTGGCCCACCACCCCCACTTTACCTTCCCACCAAGTCACCAGAAGCAGAAATGGAAAACCCTAACTCAAAATAATCTCCTTGCCTACTTTAAGATCTGAAACCAGAACGGCAGACCTCACCATATGCACTCACATATTTCTGCAAATTTTCACCCATGTATTAAGAGAAGGAAACCATTTTGAGATACTATTTTTACTGCAAATTAGTAGAATGAATTGCAATTTGGTGTACTAGTAGAACGAATTACAATCTGGTCTATCAAGTGTGTCTTACTACTTTCCGGTAGAGTTTTTAATCTGGCCAAAGTAATTTTTAAACAAAGATGAAAGAGGTAAAACTGAAATTTGCAGCTGAAACAGAAGCATCATTCATCGGGTCAAAATGCTTACCCCTGTCAAAATTAATAATGCATCACGTTTCTGTTGGAACATATATGCAATTTCTGTTGAAACAGAAAAATCTGAGAAGAGACAATTAAATTCCCAATATCAGCATCTGCTCCCTTGGATTTTAATCGAAAACTTTACTTTAGATCTAAACCCATCAGGTATCTGGTAAAAATCCTACTAGAAACTACAGAGTCTAAGCTGATACACCACAGGGTGCCTTTAGCCTACTTCCAACAGGAAAGGAAGCCGATGTTCTGAGAACAATCAGAGCAAGTAAAGGAGACGTGAGTCCTGGCACAGCCACTGACCGAATGCGGGAGGCTTCCACTGGCAGTGAGACGCTGGTGGGCATGCTGAGGTTCCCCTGGGGGACTGCAGGGGGGATGGGCTTCTGGGGTCGACGAGGTCCACGCCTTCTCTTCTTCTTGTGTTTTTTGGTAAGTGCAGGAGGCTTGGTTTTTTTCCTGGGTTTCCTCTGCTGCTGGTGCTGAACTTTACGGGAGCTATCTCCTCTCAAGAAATTATCCTTTGGAATGAATAAACGTGTATTTTTAAACTCAGATTATTTGGGAAAAAGCAAACTGCTATCTGAAAAAAATACTTATGTCTCTTATTATTTTATACAGTGCCACAAACTATGTATAACAATAATTACATGAATACGAAATTCATTTTAAAATTTAATTCACATCAATTCAACATATACATAAAGCTCATTCCACACTTAAAGGCATTGTCACAGGTGCTGTAGTGTAAAAGAACTGAATAAAACTTGATTTGAGCTCCAGAGGAACTTACTTGGTATCCCATGGGAAAAACATGAACATGAGTATACATAAATACTATAGGAAAAACTGGGCGGTGATGATATAAATACTGTCTAAGGGTATGCAAATGGAAAATTCATTACTTGTAGTTATGTGGGATTAAAGCATCAACAGGACCTTCAGTTGCTGGGATAAGGGGGAAGACCACTCTAAGCTAAAGGAAATAGCACAAATGAGACAAAAAGGACAGCAAATAACTGGGTATGGCCTGTTGCTTGAGGATATGATGGAGGGTCAAATATAAAAGTCAGCTGTAAGGAAGTCTGGCACCAGATCCTGTATGACTCTGAATACTCTGTTCAGAATTTTAAACTTTATTTTATAGGCAATGGGGAATGATTTTTTATGACAGCAGATGTTTTAAAAGGATTAACTGGACTTCCCTGATGGTACAGTGGATAAAAACCCGCCTGCCAATTCTGGAGACGTTGGTTCGATCCCTGGTCTGGGAATATCCCACATGCTGAGGAGCACAGCTAAGCCTGTATGCCACAACTACCGACCCGCACTCTAGAACCTGCGAGCTGCAAACACTGAAGCCCATGTGTTAGAGCCCGTGCACCACAAGAGCGTACCCTGCTCTCTACAACAAAGACTGTGCGGCAACGAAGACCCAGCACAGCCAAAAAATAATGGGAATACTAGTAACAGGATTAACTAACCTGGTAGAAACAATGTAAATGAATAAAGAGAAGGGGCAAGTGAGTGAAGGCAAAAATTCCAATCACAGGGCGATTTCAACAGATATTAGAAGATAAACAGCTGAGGGCGAAGTGAGCAAGAACAGAAAAGCAAGGGCTTGCTGACAGAGAATTCTCAAGATATGACAGCTGCGTGGCTGTGGTGCGGATGAGGGGAATATAAAACTCTCAAGTGTTTCTAGAGTTCCTAGTTGAGGTGATTGTTAGGTGAGGGTGCCGTTCGTGGGATACAGAGCACAGCAGAATAAACAGAATCAGAGTTAAGGAATTCAGCTGGGCTCACATACTGTTTGAGGTGTGAAGATGACCAGGGTGGGCAGGAGAAAATTGTATCTGGTGCACAGGATGCAAGAAAGGCATGGAGGCGTAGACTCGGAAGTTGAACACAGTGGAAGTCCTTCAAATAATTCACATGGACCACGGTGACAAGGTAAAGAGAGAAGACAGTGGGGACACAGCTTTATAAAACTGCTGCAGTTAAGTGAGGAGGGAAAGGAAGAACCAGCAAAAACAAGAAGCTTGCAATATAACTAGCTTTCTTCAGCTAGTACCCTTAAATCTGAATACGGTACTTCATCAATTCCCAGATGCACATTTTACTATCACTACAGTTGGGGAGCATTTTACAATAATGGCATATTATTATCTCTGTCAGCCAGGTCATTATAGTTGCTGCTGCCTACATGTTCAAAGTTGGTCATAGCTCTCTGTACTCTCTTTGTTTGAACTGAGGTTTGCACATTGTTGGTTCTACATGTAGAGGAAAAACATGGGTGTGCAGAAAGGCACAGAAAGAAGCAAGGCAGAAAATTGTTATTAGCGAAGCAAATATTCATTATTAAAGAACTGACCACAATCCCCACCTCTACCTTTTTTTTTGCAAAGCAACAACCAAATGAGAAAGGAAAATAATCACAAAGAGAACAAAGCTGTGGTATAGCAGATGTTATATACTGCCTTTCACACATCAAGAATTAGCTGAAATCAGGGGTGAAATAGAAGATAAAAATATTTATGTCTAAGTCTAAAAAAGCTATTTTGATAAGTATAAAATAAAAAATTTAAGTGATAAGAAATGCACTGTGCAACATTTTTTCCATCTGGATGGTATATAAAATAATTGTGGTTTCTATGATTGATGTCACCTTTGAGTTGATGAATTCAGTAATAACTTTTATAACCAAATACATTAAAAGATCTGAAGACTAATAAATATCAGTAGCAACAAACATACCAAGAAAGAATAAAATTAAGCATAAATCCAAGAAATCTAAAAGAAGGTTAATCCCAGCCAAACACCTGAATCCAAACACTATTACAAACTCAAAAGTCGCAAACAAATTTAGAAAACAACAGAAGACGGGGTGCTTTCCAGGCTCTGTAATTCCTTTTGGTTCAACACTTGATTCTACATTTTTTATGCCCACTATGCAGTGAATAAGCAGCTGCCAGTCCCCACCAGGAGCTGGCATGCACTCCAGGATCTCCCTCTAGGACCAGCGTGGGTCTTGAATATGAGGAAGTCAGAGAGCTCTAGTTAAAAATATGTAAGCCCTACTAGTTCTGGTCTAGGCTTCTTCCTTACTCTTCTAAGCTTATGCTGTGTATCCTGGCAACACTCCACATAGAACCGCCCGTGACCAAGGCCCCGTCTGGCTCTTGCTATCCCCTTAACTTGGCTCCTCCAGAAAGCCCAGAACCTGTGTCCTGGAGGTGTTCCTAAAGCCAACTGTTCCTTTACCTACGATATCTATGAACACTGTTCACTCCCAGCATTCTCAACTGTCCCCTTCTATTAATATTTCTCTGCAGGACAACAACCCATTTAATACCTTACCCTCTGTTCTACAAGTTCATTCCTGTTGAATACCATGTTCTGTCTGCCAGCCTGGACCTCGTACAGCTTGAGTCTCTTCTACCAATGGCTGTCCTATCCAGTGGCTGAGTCTAGTTCAGAATCTGCCCCTACCCCACAAGCCATGTACCTACCAATCAATTATTCAACAATTACTTATGGAGTATCTTTGCTCCAAGCACTGCAGATAGAGCAATGAACAAACAACGTTCCTGCCTTTGTGAAGTTTACATTCTAGTAGGGGGATTCAGAAAATAAACAAATAAACTAATAAATAACATTCGGTTCAGTTCAGTCGCTCAGTCATGTCTGACTCTTTGCAACCCCATGAATTGCAGCACGCCAGGCCTCCCTGTCCATCACCAACTCCTGGAGTTCACTCAAACTCACGTCCATAGAGTTGGTGATGCCATCCAGCCATCTCATCCTCTGTCATCCCCTTCTCCTCCTGCCCCCAATCCCTCCCAGCATCAGAGTTTTTTCCAATGAGTCAACTCTTTGCATGAGGTGGCCAAAGTATTGGAGTTTCAGCTTCAGCATCATTCCTTCCAAAGAAATCCCAGGGCTGATCTCCTTCAGAATGGACTGGTTGGATCTCCTTGCAGTCAAAAGGACTCTCAAGAGTCTTCTCCAACACCACAGTTCAAAAGCATCAATTCTTCAGCACTCAGCTTTCTTCACAGTCCAACTCTCACATCCATACATGACAACATTAGGTAAATACAAATGTTAGGAAGGAAAATAGGTAGAGTATGAAGATTCCCTGGTGGCCCAGTGGTAAAGGAACTGCCTGCCAATGCAGGAGACTTGGGTTTGATCCCTGGTTTGGTGAGATCCCCTGGTGAAGGAAATGGCAATCTATTCCAGTATTCTTGCCTGGACTTCCCTGATAGCTCAGTTGGTAAAGAATCTGCCTGCAATGCAGGAGACCCCGGTTCGATTCCTGGGTCGGGAAGATCCACTGGAGAAGGGATAGGCTACCCACTCTAGTATTCTTGGGCCTCCCCTATGACTCAGCTGGTAAAGAATCCACCTACAATGTGGGAGACCTGGGTTCAATCCCTGTGTTGGGAAGAATCCCTGGAGAAGGGAAAGGCTACCCACTCCAGTATTCTGGCCTGGAGAATTCCATGGACTGTATAGTCCACGGGGTCGCAAAGTGTCAGACATGACTAAGGGACTTTCACTTTCTTTCATTCATTCTTGCCTGAGACATCCCACGGACAGAGGAGCCTGGTGGGCTATATATATAGTCCATGAGGTCACAAAAGAGTCAGACACGATTTAGTGACTGAACAACAATAAATGAGCATAAAAAGTGGCAGGGTAGAGGGGAGGTGGAAATGAACTGACATTTGATCAGAAACCTGAATGATATAAAGAAGGAGTGAGACATGGAGAATTTGGGGAAAGAACATTCCAGGAAAAGACAAAAACAAGTACAAAGCCCCTGAGATGGGAGCATGCTGTGCTGTGCTGTGCTTAGTTGCCCAGTCATGTCCGACTCTTTGAGACCCCCACGGACTGTAGCCTGCCAGGCTCCTCTGCCATGGCAAGAGGAGGCATGAAGACTGGAGTGGGTTGCCACGCCCTTCTCGAGATGGAAGCATATGTAAAGTGTTTAAGAAAGAGCAAGAAGGCCAGTGTTGCTGGAGGGTGAGATGGTGTAAGATGAAGCTGGAGAGGTTTCTAGGGCCAGATGAGGAAGTGCCTCACAGGCACAATTAAGAATTTTGAACTGGATTCTAGATGTGATGTAAAGCCAATGGAAGGGTTTTGAGCAGGGAACTAAAACGATCAGATCTATATTCGGAAAGGCCTGCTCTAAAGACTACATACTCAACGATTCCATTTATAAGACACTGGAAAATGTAAACAGAGACAGAAGTAGATCAGTGGGGATAAAAAAAGGCTGACTACAAAGGGCAGCACTAGAGACTTTTGAGGGGGTGATGAACTATTGTGTATCTTGATTATGGTGGTGTTTATGCAACTGTATGCACTGTCAACATTCACAGAACTGTACAATGAAAAGAGAGAACTTTATTATACGTAATTCAAAGACAGTGGGACCCGTGCACACGGTCTACACTGGCTGATATGCAAGCACCTCATGTGGGTGCAGGAGGCATGGCACGAGGAAGGGAGCCTAATTAGGAGACTATTACAATAATGTAGGGAAGAATGAAATGGCAACCCACTCCAGTGTTCTTGCCTGGAGAATCCCAGGGATGGGGGAGCCCGGTGTGCTGCCGTCTATGGGGTCGCACAGAGTTGGACATGACTGAAGCGACTTAGCAGCAGCAGCAGCAGGGAAAAATGATGGCATATAGTTGGAAAGTAGAGCCATGAGATCAGCATAGTTTTTACCATCGAGTCTCTCACTGGTGCACTGATGGAATACATGTGTTGCTATACTCTCTTATGTAATTTTTCACCTAAAAATAGCTCAAACCCGTGTCAGATTCTACAACTGCCTCCAGAGAGAAAACCATTTGTATCATTTGTATCACTGTAAAAACTTTGCATTGAAAATACCTTTTAAAAACCTGATCAATATAAATTTATTTACACTACATTTTTTATTATACAATAAATATTATTTTATGACTAAGTTTATTATACTAATTCAACCTTATGTTTGCCCAGCTGAATTTGTCTAAGTAGAATATTTAACCAGCTGAAAAGAATAAACTGCTTTCAATTTCTTTAGAAGTAGTCACATAATTGTTATACTGATCAACTCACTGAATCAATAAAGCAGATCCTGAAGTACAGACCCCCGCTATTTAACAATATTCTCCTAGTCTTATTAGAAGTATGCTAGAATGGTGATCATTTACGTCAGTGGTTTGAAAGCTACAGAGCCTATGTTACCAAGGGTCCATGAGAACACCAATGAAGGTCCTCAAAAGTGGTTCAAAAAACATATGGAAGTCATTCTTTAACCATGATAAAGCCTCAACGAGCTAACAAAAATGTCTTTATTTAAAATGTTACAATAATTACTCAACATTTGTATGTGTAGTTTTAATATACAACATTTCAAAATATATGGTCAATAATGGAAATCTAAAAACCAAAAGACGTTCAGGAAGCAGCAGCCATTAAACTTAATATATGACAACTGAGGTCTAAAAAGAATGAGATCCAAAAAATCCTCGATATGCACTTAGCTAGTGGCCATGCCAGGACCACGGTGTTACAATACTAAGTCCTGTCCAATGGCCCACACTGAAATATGCTCATAGCAAGTAAGAGCTGTCTTACTCAGTTTTTTAGCACACAGGTACCCAGCACAATACTTTGCAAACAGCAGAACTCAGGAGTGGTCTCATGGGGAACTGCCTTTATCTTAAGTGATTATATAATTCAGACAGTTCACTGATTCAGACTTGTCTCTCCTCTCAATTATTCTGCATTAATTAGGGCTTATGCTACCAGCACTAACTAAAGCAATAATTAAATTCAATGGGATTATAATAGGGTTTGGCTTTTGGCTGAAATTTCACCAGATAAGCAAGACATTCACAGAGTTATATACAAGTAAAGCAAAAACCTAGAGAAATGAGGCAAGAAAGATCTTGGAAAATCTGCCTAAGTATAAGAAAATGTATCTTAAGAAGAAGTATGGACTAGGTATAGATAATAAGCAAAATGACCATATCTAAGTAACTACTATTTTCTAGTTTCTTTTGTAATGAGAGTATAAAATTAATCAGTAGCTTATTATCAACATTTTTTTTTAGTGAAATAAAACAGACTACAAAATATGAAGAACTAAAAGAGCTTCACAAAACTTGTTTCAGTAACATATATACACACATAGTTTGTACCAAGTCACAAAACATTTCCTACTATGGATAGCTATCAAACCACTTAAAGCCTCAAAATGTTAGTATATACATGTATAACAGAGTCACTTTACTATAGAAAAAAAAAAATCAACACATCTTAAGTCAAATATATTTCAATAAAAATTTTAAAATACCAATATGAAAAAAAAAACCAAAACCTTGAAAGCCTCTGTTGCAGAAAATAAAATCTGAACTTACCATTTTTTTGGCATGTTCTTCACACAGAGGTGTCTGGTGTGTAATGTCAAAGACGGGCACAGAACACTGCTGTCCATCTGCGAACTTGGCTGTGCAACTTGAGAAGAGTTGCTGAGAGCGGTTTAAGAGGATATCTGGGTTTTTTTTAAGTTAAGAATAAAATACACTGAAACAATTAAAATTTTCAATTTCTATATAAAATTTATTTCTTCAGTTACTTGTGCTTAGTAATATAAATTTTGTTTTCTACAAAAGCTAAAGAACCAACCCAACTATTATAGAAAATGGTAACAGTTGAATTTATCATCTTCAATTATCAGAAGATACTTTTAAAGGAGTCTATTTTGCTAATGAGCTCCTAACATGAGTCTCTCTTATGGCTATTCTGATTTCTGTTATTTAGAGAAGCAGGGTCATTTCCTTCCTAACACACTAACTCCTAAAAGTTACACTATGATGGTTTAAACAAAAACAAAACTTTCTTTTAAGGAAAATTTCTGCCTAAGATACTAATAAAGAATAAACAGTTAAAGATTTAATTACAAAAAAACTCATCTATCCATATTTGAATTTTTCATTTCACATTTCCAATACCAAACTCAAACTTCTAACTTATGAAATATTACTTTAAAGTTAAAACTATACTATTAAAAGTGGAACATCAGCTTTTTGTCATCATCATTTTTAAGCAGTGATACTTTTAGCCACTAACTACATTTCCATATAATAGATATAAAGTATATATCTTTTGTATTTATATCTATTTATACTTTATATCTATTAAGGAATATCTTTCATTTATTCCTTTATGCTTTTACAATTAAGCATACAGGAAAAAAACCTTTACTGCATAGAAACTGTTGCTGAAAAAGCTGTGAAAATACAATACCAAGAGAAAGGAAGGAAAGAGTAAAGAAAAGTAATTGCTACTATATTAATTTTTAAAATCCCACTCAACTTTAAATGTTTAATAGAAGTGAAAGTAATAAGATTTCATGATCACCCTGAAGTTCCTTAACATAGGTTTTCCTCATGTATATGCTTTCTTAGGATATCTTCTTTCCTAGTTACTGATGTTTGTTATCTTTCATACATTTCAGATCAGCCATGTACTCAATAAAAAGAGCAAATTAATCCCACGGTGGGGAAAAAAAAAAAAAACTATAAAACTGTATAACTTTCTTGGAAGACTAAAGACAGTTTTTGAATAATGGGATTTTATTTTCCTGTCAATGGGTGTCATGGTTATCTCTTACAAACTACCTACAACTACTGGAAGGACCAGAATCTTATTTTAAAAAAATTTTATTTAAATGACAGCCATTGGAAGAACCTACTACTTGCTGTCCATTTTGCCCATTTCGATATAATTGTTGAATACAGAACTATAATGACATAAGCAGGAAAAAAAAGCTCTTCAGTTTTTGAGCAAAACAAATGCAAGAAACTTTAAGTAAACACCAAGAAAATCAGAAGTAATATAAAAACTATTTTAAATACTAAATAGCTATGATTTCAAGAATTATTCACTTGGCCTAAGAATGAAATATATCACCCAACGAGCCAGTACTTTTCAATGTGCACTCAGTTAAGTCAGGAGGATACGCTGGAAGCAATGTCTGGTGAATGGAAGGGCTTTGTTGGTGCACTGTTCGCCCTTCACAGTCCCACTGCATGCTGCCGCTTCCATCTCCTTCAACGTGGTCCGACTTACGCTAAGGAATGAAAACACAGTAAGAATTTTTTAAATGCTTTAAGAATCTAGCACAATTGTTCAAATAATGTTACTATTTTATAACATTCACACTTTTAACTACCTAGATTCATTAATTAATATGCAAGTATGAATTACAATGACCAGTTCTAATATTTCTCCAACTGACAAAACAAATAATTACATTATAATTTGGCCTCAGCTATGTCTATCTATTTTGGGTTTTTTTTTTTTTTTTTTAAGTGATATTTTGGTTTCTTTTACTTCACAAGGAAGCAGTAGAAAATAGTGAAGACCATGAGACTAGATCAGACAGACCTGGTTCTGAATTTCGGCTCTGCCTCTTACTAGCTCTGTGATCTTGGGCAAGTTACTTAGCCTTGGTTAAGTCTCAACTTCCTCACCTGTGGAGTGGAGAAAAGAGTCCTCTAGCTGACAGGCAAGCATCAAAAGACGTAACACATCTAAAACACCACGTAGAGTATAGAGTATGGTACACAGTAAAGAATCAATGGTTGTCAGTCACCACTATTATCAACATTGTTAGATTTTGGCCTCAGAAAGCTTCTAAACATTAATACACCTGCAAAATAATGAACCTAATACATGAGGAATGGGATGCAGAACAGAAAGCTAAGCAATGAAGAATCTCCTTTCCACCCCTGTCTCAATTTGCCAGCTTCCACTCGCTCTATTAATTAATATGTGTTCATTTTAGTAGTTTGTAATCCTTCCATAGTTTTATACAAACATTAAATTTTAAAAAAAAATTTAATTCTTGGAAGTATAAAAACTATGCTACCTATGTAATTCTATCAAATGTCATAAACTATTAGGCCTTCACACGTGCCTGAGTATGGAAAAAGAATCTACTTGGTGCACTGAGTCACAAGTCAGGCATCAAAAATTGAAAAATCTTTTCAATTGTTTGTTTCTAGTATCATTCTAAGGATTTAAGTGAGATGATTTACATTAATTAGAAAAGGTCATATAGAATCTAAGTTACATCAAATATTTCTTTTACAATTGTAACTTTCATATACTGAATGCTAAAAGGTGCTGCCTTAGAAGCGGCTTTAATTAAGAGTTCTGCTAGGTTTGTCAGGATCACGAGTGAGGAAGTAGGTCATTAAGCTCACAATTTCCAAAAACTGAAGCTTTACTATTTTGGCAGCTAAGCCCAATTTCTCTTGGTTGAGATTTAAATAGAAGGTAGCTCTCCAATTTGAATGGGTAACTTTCCTTGAACTCTTTAGTAATTTACTCAACCATCTGCCAGGCCTCGTGTTACAACACAGCCCTCACTTACTTTATCCTAAACTTCAAAGTAAACCATTGGCTTCAATTTTAGAATCATCATTATGTTCTAACTCACCAATCTATCTCTTAAAATAAACCCAAAGTTAGGATTTCAATATCCCCATAGAGAATAATCCCAACGAAACAAAGGTTTTGATGCTGTTAACATGAAAATATTTACTGTGGGCTTCCAGTTTGTATGCTCTACTGGATCCTCTGTTAAAAAAGAAGATTCCATACAAACAATACTATCTCTCTGCAGAACTGTGGGCTATAAGATATTGAGACTCAGGTTTATAAATTTTAAGCTCTTTCAATGGTTTATTCTACATGCTCACCCATAAATGACAAAGTTACTAGATAAAGAATATTCCGGGAGTTTGTGATGGACAGGGAGGCCTGGCATGCTGCGATTCGGTCGCAAAGAGTCGGACACGACTGAGTGACTGAACTGAACTGAAATGAAGTTTATATCTAAACCATATTTTAAGAATACCTATTAGAAGGTAGCCATTATAGTTTCAATTTCTAAAATATTTAACAGCAACTTTTTAAATGTTTTCTGTGGAATTAGGCCTCTGATAACAAAAATATTACATACAGAGGAAGTTAGTTAACTGAGTTGATTTTTGAAGACCTTATATATAATGTAAAGGAGTAAGGAACTAATCACCAAGGAATGATTAGAGCACACTGGCATATAATTATCAGCAATGCAGTGAGCAATAAAGCATTTTATTAATCATGGGGGACATAAGCAAATGATATCACATAAATTTGAGATCTGTAATATGAGTTCATCTTGGTGTCTGTTTTGTAACACTTGGTTATCATGGAATTTTCTGAAAAACATCACTAAAGGTGGTTTGGGAGATGATAAAAAGGGGTTGATTCTGCCAGTTAAAAATCATAGGTAAGTACAGTTTCCATACAGATAGCAAATTGTCCCAAACTCACAGTATAGTCTCTTTATATGTCACATCTTTGACAGAGCTGTAACAATATATGAGACCCAATATAGACAGTGATCTATATCTAGATTGCTTCATGCTGGACAAAACTAAAATTTCTACTGAAATTATACACTTGAAAGCATTATATCATATAAACGTTAGATATCTTTATTTTAAAACGTATATCAAAAAAATAAAAAGTAAAAAAATAAAACGTATATCAAAATGAGTGAGTTCTTTTAACAAATAGAAAACAGACCCTCACTTGTTCAATTCTATTCATTCATGCATCAACACTGGAGATTAAAAACAAAATATACACTGTCCCTGCCCTCGTCTGGTATGACAGAGAGACATTAATGTAAGTATAGAATTCTACAATGAAGCAGAGTACAGAGCACAAAAGCGTATGTATTAGGAGACCAAACACAGTCAGGGGAATCTGGGAATGTTTCTCTCAGAAAGACAAGTCTCTGACCACGTAAGAAGTAAGTTAAGCCCTAAATACCTTCTCGGCAGACACTACTCCATGACAGGAGACTGAGAGTTCTGAAAGAAAGAGGAAATACTGCAGCCTGCAGTCACTACGGAGGTATATCAGATATACATACGTAGTTTCAAACCACTCCAAATATGCCAAGAAGCAGAAAATTCTTCAGGGCATATTATTTTTTGAGATACTCAACTGGAAAATAGGTTACTTTGTTAAAGCAAATATAATGAAAATCAAAATACACAAAATGAAAATGAAATTTCAAAAATTATAGTATAGTTATGTAAGGAATATGATCAACAGCTACAAAGCAAAGGTTAATTTTTAGTTTTCGGCTTGTTTTAAACCCTTTTTCCCTCAAATGACTTATGATCGTCCTTGAAAAATTAAAATACACAAACTACAAATTTTTTTAAACTTTATCAATAATCCCATCAACTTGAGATAATTCTGGTAATATTTAGGTATATATAAACCCCAAAATGTTTTACATATATAATGTTTATTTGCACACACACACACAGAAAAAGACTAGGAGGAAAAAGAATAAAAATATTCATAGTGCTCATTCTGTTTTGTGAATGGTGATATTATGGAGATTTTCTGCTATTTTCCATATTTTTCAAACTTTCACAATAAGCAAATATCTTCATTATAAACAGAAGGGACTTTTTCCCCCCAAAAAAATCCAGTGTAATAAAATATTCTGAATACAATATTTGGGATAATGTATATATTACCAGAAAATATAATGGAAATGCTTATATAAGAAAATGCTTATATAAGTCAAAAACATAAAACACCACTTTGGTAGTTAAAAAAAAAAACTGTAAGTATTACTTTTACAAGAAATTACTTAACAAGAAATTTTTTAAGCACTGTATTTTTTTAAAGACAGGTAGCATTCCCAAATTCTCTACTAAATAAATTCTAATTGAATTCCAGCAAAATTCTAGTAATACTTTTTTTTTTTGATGGTCAGCTTGTGGCAGGATAATTTTGCCATCGCTGAAGAACTTTGAGCAACAAAACCAAAATACAGGGCTTAAGTACTTCAGGATAATATGTCCACCACTCTCTGTGTCTTGACTATCCTCTCAAAAAATAGAGAAAACAGGGTGAGCTCTTAGAAACAGGTGGCTGTGTGGAGCTCTGACCTGGCTCGACTGCATGCAGCTCTCTGCAGCTCCTGGATCAGCTGGCCAGCACACTCTGGTTCTCTACTAGCCGCCTGCAGCAAGGCCTTCCTCAATGTGTGCCGGCATTTCTTTTGACGAGATTCTGCCCGCTCCAGGCGGCAGAGGTGCTTATATTTCTGCTGAAAGTAAGTGCAAAGTTGGGTCACCCTGGAGCTCCTACTCTCCGTGTCATCATCATCCGACCTAGAAAGTGCAGGGAGAGAAACACAGAACTTGATTACATGGGAGGTGCATTTTAGAAAAGGGAAAAGCAGGTTGAGGAAAGGGGGCTGGATGTACAGGGCTGAAACTGGTGGCTCATGAGCATACACAATGAAACGAGAGGAACAGAATTCAGTAGAGCAGCTGAAAACGAGTACAGTGTTCTAACACCAAGCGGGCAGCAGAGACAATCCAATGCTCTACGAGGTTTAAACTTCTTAGTCCGTCATAATTAAGACATTCCATGTATCAGTGTCTTCTAAATTTTAAGTGAAGAGGTATCTGGGGGAAGAAAATAATTTCTTTACCTCGATTTACTAACAAGTCTGAATGAATGACATGAAGGTTATGATGAAAACACTCAGCATAATTTCATAAAAGATAGGTCATGCCAGAAATGGAGCAGTGAATACATCTAAGAGCTGCCCTTTCAGATGCCCTGGTTTTTAACTACCTTCTTTTGCTAAGCACTAAAAGAATTTTGATTGTAGGGATCACAATCATTCTACAGCATTTGTTCAAACCAAGGAAATATCCTAAACATTTCACATCCCAGGGAATTACACAGAGGCTTTTCTGTCTTTGGGTTCCCTAGGTGGTGCAGTGGTAAAGAATCCACTTGCAAATGCAGGAGACACCAGCAATGTGGGTTTGATCCCTGGGTCAGGAATATCCCCTGGAGGATATTCCAGGGGATATTCTTGTCTATGTGCCTGGAAAATCCCATGGACAGAGGAGTCTGGTGGGCTACAGTCCATGGGGTTGCAAAGAGTCAGACCCAACTGAGCACTTTTTGTCTTTATGCTAATATTGATTGACCGGTAGCCCTGGCTGGAGCACTATGTTGAAAAGGATGCTGAGAGTATATCAGGCTCAAAAAGAAACAGTACGGTGGTTAGTTAGCAATGTCTACCACCAGGGAAAAGGAAATGGCAACCCACTCTAGTACTCTTGCCTGGAAAATCCCATGGATGGAGGAGCATGGTAGGCTACAGTCTATGGGTCACAAAAAGATTGAGCGACTTCACTTCACTTCACCAACAGGGAAGTTAACAAAGTCATTTTCCTAGGGAACAAATGTGACCTCATTTTTTTTTTTCTATTAGGAATAATGCACATAAGACAGGAAAACCAACCTGTATTATATTATATATTACCTTCCTTCTCTTATATCCTAACATAAACAAAACACGTGTGACACTCCAAACGATATATAGTATCTTACTAATTTGCAGTAAATACTGCTCAGTTTCTCTTCTCTTCTTGAGTGGTATCACCCCTCTTTCCTTCAAAATAGCTCATAACCAGCTACTCTGTAAACTTCTGTTTAGTATATGTCCTAAGTCACGTTTTCTTCAGCACAGTTTTTACTACAGATATACCAACTAAAGGATCTCACTTCAGTCTTTTCCTCTACTTGACATCCAACATTTGCTCTGTGTCTGTCATACTTTGTGAAAAGCTAGGAGCTATTTAAAATTTCAATTTCCCACGACCTACCCTAGATATGCATGCATGTGTGCTAAGTCATTTCAGTCATGTCCAGTTCTTTGCATCCCTATGGACTGTAACCCGCCAGGTTACAGTCCTCTCTCCATCCATGGGGTTCTCTGGGCAAGAATACTGGAGTGGGTTGCTATGCCCTCCTCCAGGGGATCTTCTGGACCCAGAGATTAAACCCATGTCTCTTATGTCTCCTGCACTGGCAAGCAGATTCTTTATCACTAGCGCCACCTGGGAAACCCACCCTAGATCTACTGATCCAGAACTTCCATGGGATAGAACACAGCAATCTTTTAATTGCTCCCTAAGTCTCACGGCAGGTCTCCATTTGAGAGTTCTGGTAGGGCCAGTAAATGCTGTTAGTATGTTTAATGTGAGATAGAGAACAACAAGTAACATAGGAGAGGTACAGATAAAATGCTTTTAACGTCTACTGAAAAGACTCCAGGATGAAAGGCTTCGTAGAGAAGATGACAACAGAACAGAACCTTGAAGAAAAGGTGGAATCTGAAGATGAGAAAAAAAAGGGATCTCACAAGGATAAAGCAATACGCCAAGATACAGAGATGGACAGGATGGGGAACACCAAGGACTGCAGAGCTTAGGTGGGCTAGGGAGAGGGGTATGCAGAGTACTGATGGGCAAGGCCAAACATAAAGGCCAGATTACAGAATTTAACCCGTATTCCACAGGCAATGAAGAACTCTATAAATTATTAAGAATACAGCTAACAATAACTGAGCTGTGCATGAGAAAGATTACACATAGGCAGATATAAACGGAGAAAGAGATAGAAGAAAAGAGTAATGAAGAAGTTATTACAAAACCCCAGGGACGGGCTTCCCTGGTACCTCAGTGGTAAAGAATCCGCCTGCTAATGCAGGGGACATGGATGTGATCCCTGGTCCAGGAAGATCCCACCTGCCTCCGAGCAACTAAGCCTGTGCTCCAGACCACGAATTGCAGCTACTAAGCAAACGCGCCACGACCACTGAACCTGCTCACCGAGAACCTCCAAGAGAAGCCAGGGCAATGAAGAGTAGTGCCTGCTCGCCACAACTAGAGAAAAGCCCTAGCAGCAGCAATTGGCTGTGACTCGGCACAGCCAATAAACAAAGTTAAAAACAAAAAAATTCCAGGTAAGAAATAACAAAGACCCCACACCAAGATGGCAGCAGCAGGACTGGAGAACATGAGAGGTCATCTGCATGTATTAAAGATTTGTCACCTGGGCAAGGAAGAAGCCGAAGGGACAATTATCAGCCAGCAGTTCCACTGGCAAAGACCAGGAAACAGCAGCAAGAGAAAATGTGGGGTAGGAAATAAATTCCATTTTGCGTGCATACATGCACAGTCAAGTCCGTCTCTTTGCATCCCCACAGACTACAGCCCACCAGGCTCCTCTGCCCATGGCAAGAATACTGGAGGCCTTCCCAGGTAGAGCTAACTGTAATGAACCCTCCTGCCAATGCAGGAGATGTAAGAGACTCAGGTCCGATCCCTGGGTTGGGAAAATCCCTTGGAGGAGGGTGTGGCAACCAACAAGATTCTCCAGTATTCTTGCCTGGAGAATCCCATGGACAGAGAAGCCTGGTGGGCTATATAGTTCGCATAGGATCGCAAAGAGTTGGACACGACTGAAGTGACTTAGCACACACGCAATAATGGAGTGTGTTGCCATTTACTCCTCCAGGAGATCTTCCCGAATCTGGGAGTAAACCCCCATGTACTGTATCTCCTGCATTGGCAACAGGGTTCTTTACCACTGAGCCACCTGAGAAGCTCAAATTCCATTTAAAATGCAGAGGAGCCATCAAAGGGAGTGGTAGAAAAACCGTTGGAAATTATAAACTTGAGCACTTTTAGGGAAGAGATACAGATTTCAAAGTCAACAGCTAACAACTGGGAGTAACTAAAAGTAAAAGGCCACAGAGATAATAGAAAGAACAAGACACATAAGGGCCATTATCACAAAAGAATTCGGTGACTGGGCATGAAGGATAAGAAAGTCAATAATGACTTTGAATCTGCATAACTAAGAGAATGGAAGTGTCATAATAGAAAGAGAAGAGAAACAGTTAAGTCTTAAAGGGAAAATAAAGGTAGGGTAAATAATCAACTGCCAACACTGTTATTTACAAAGACTCTGCTGCTGCTGCTGCTAAGTTGACTCAGTCGTGTCCGACTCTGTGCGACCCCAGAGAGGGCAGCCCATAGGCTCCTCTGTCCCTGGGATTCTCCAGGCAAGAATACTGGAGTGGGTTGCCATTTCGTTCTCTAATGCATGAAAGTGAAAAGTGAAAGTGGAGTCGCTCAGTCATGCCCGACTCTTCGCGACCCCATGGACTGGAGCCTACCAGGCTCCTCCATCCATGGGATTTTCCAGGCAAGAGTACTGGAGTGGGGTGCCATTGCCTTCTCTGAAAAAGACTCTATTACTGCACAGAAAATGGACTGAATGAATGGTTCTCAAGTTAACCATGGGAAGCTGCACCTGGATGCAGAGACATGTTATGTCGTGATAAAAGTTTTCAGAGCTTATTCATAACTCTCTTATTTATCTTGCTGTGGCCCAATAACTGGCAGTTTGCAGACTAGCACAAGTTCACAGACCATCCTTGGTAAGGTCCTAAACTAGAAAGTCTTCAAGGTGCCTTCCACTCTAAGACAGCTTGAGAGTAATACTTCAAGGGGCTTCCCAGGTGGCTCGGTGATAAAGAATCCACCTGCCAATGCAGAAGACTTGGATTCGATCCCTGGGTTGGAAAGATCCCCTAGAATAGGAAATGGCAATCCACTCCAGTATTTTTGCCAGGATAATCCCTTGGACAGAGGAGCCTGGCAGGCTATAGTCCATGGGGTTGCATGAATCCAACAGGATGGAGCATGCAAGTACATTCTTCAAACCTAGTTGCTGAGGAAGATTACCCAACTAGGAAGAGAAAGGCCAGGTCCTATCATTTACCAGCAGTGACAAGAGCTTGTACCTACAGCATTCCTCAGTAAGTGTTAAGTCTCCTTCCTTCTTTAAATTTTCTCATTGGTGAAATGAGAGACATAGTTGGCTCTTCTATCTCCCATGGTTAAGAGGAATAATATGTGTGAAATCACAATATAAGTATAGGTAATAAGATGCTACTCATAGCCCCACGTACAGAACAGTAAAATTCCGAACTTGATTTCCTAAGACTTTAGGCTTGTCTGTAATCTCAGAGCAACAAGAAATTTTACAAATAAAATTAACGTTAATTTATTAAAACAAAAGAGCAAAAACTTTCCACAAAGAAAAAATTCAGGACCAGACGGATTCACTGGTGAATTATACAAAATGTCTGAAGAATTAGAGGGCTTTCCTGGTGTTCCAGTGGTTAAGATTCCATGCTCCCAATACAGGGGCATGGGTTTGATCCCTGGTTGGGGAATCAAGATCCCACATGCTGCAGGGCACAGCCAAAAAATGAAACAAAACAAAAATAAAAACTACAGTAAGATGTCACCTCCAACCTGTTGGAATACCTATTATCAAAAAGAAATAACAAGGAAAAAAAAAAAAGAAATAACAAGGGTTGGTGAGGCTGTAGAGAAAAGAGAACCCTTGTACACTGTTAGTGGGAATGTAAACTGGAGCAGACATGTGGGAAACAGTCTAAACAGTTCAAAAAATTAAAAATAGAACAGAATTACCACATGACCCAGCAGTCTCACCTCTGGGGACGTATAATCAGTGGAAATAAAATCACTGTCTCAAAGAGATATCAGCATCACCAGGTTCACTACATCATGACTCACAATAGCAAGATGTAGAAGCAACCTAAGGGCCCACACACGGATGAATGGATAAAGAAACTGCAGGAGATGTACATAATAGAATGTTATTCAGCCACAAAAACAAAAATCCTGTCATTCGTGACAACATGGAGGGACATCAAGGGCATTATGCTAAATGAAATAAGTCAGAGAAATAAATGCCATATGACCTCTCCTTGTACGTGGAATCTTTAACAAAACACTTGATGCCAGAGACAGAGGTATATGGGAGGAAAAATAGATAAGCTATGTTTTAGGGCATTTTGTTTTAGTTGTTTTTTAGTTTAAATAAATTGAATAATAAAAAAGGATTCTGCTTAGTCTCTCATGGTAGAAACAAGACTGCAAAAGAAACTCTCCGAACACTGATACCAACAGTCTTACTCAGGAGCTGGTGGTCCTGCGCTCCATCTATGTTGCCTAACCCCGTCTTTCACATTCAAGCATATATATGTTTTCTCTATTGGCAAATGTAGTAATATTAAGGATAATTTTATTTTATTTTATTTTTTTAAGGATAATTTTAAAATAAAGAAGATATGTAATTTTCCTTAAAACAAAGCCTTAAAACAAAAAAAAAGGTCAAATAGAGATTTGACATCCCATTCTCAGTAATGGATAGAACAAAATGAAAGGAAATCACCAAAGACGAAAAGAAAGAAAATCAGAGAAAACCTCAACACTATTAACCAAGTTGACCTGACATTTACAGAACACTCTAATCTAAATGTGATCTCTGATCACAGTTAAACACACAATTACATGAGAAACCAATTCCTGATAAATCTCCAAATATGTGTAAACTAAATATCACTTCTAAATAACCCATAGACCAAACAAGGTATCAAAAGAGGTATTAGAGTTTCCTGGTAGACCAGTGGTTAGGACTTCTAGATCTTACTGCCAAGGGCCTGGGTTCAACCCCTGGTCAGGGAACTAAGATCCCACAGGCTGCACAGAGATTTAAAAAAAAAAAAAGGAGGTGGGGTGGGGTGGGTATTAGAAAGTATTTTGAATTTAATAAAATTTAATAAAAATGAAAACATGTCATAAAATTTTATAAAAATGAAAACATGTCATACCAGAATTTGTAGGATGCAGCTAAAAACAGTGTTTAGAGGAAAATGGTATAGCATCTATACCAGAAATATCTCAGATTTACATGACTTAAGCTATTATCTTAAAAACTTCAAAAAATTAAAGCCAAACAGAAAAAACAATAAAGAACAGAAAGCAACAAAATAGGACTTTCCTGGCGGTCCAGTGGTTAAGACTCCACACCCCAGTGCAGGAGGCAGGGGTTCAATCCCTGATCAGGGAAGATGCCGCATGGTGGACCCAAATAGAAAAGAAAGCAATGAAAAAATAAGAAATTAAAAAGGAAGAAAAAGCAATGAAACCAAAAGCTTTCTTTAAAAAGATTAAAATCTATTATGAAGCTACTATTCTAATTAAAACTTTAAGTTATTGGCACAAGGACAAACAGGCCAATGGAAGAGATTAGAAAATGCACAAACAGACAAACACATAATATGTCAAGGGTTCCAATGCAATGGAAAGCAAGTGTTCGATAGTGTTGCTTAAATAGAAGTCATATTGGAAAAAAAAATGATCCTTGGTCCTAACTCACATCACATATAATATATACAAAAATAAATTCCAGAAAGACTGCCAGTAAAACAATAAATCTTTTAAAAGATATTATGAGAAAATAGCTTCATAATCCTGGCATAAGCAATGATTTCTCAAGTGAGTCACAAATAAACTAACCAGAAAGGAAAAAAAAAAACAACACACTAGTAAATTGTACTCATTAAAATTAAGAACTTTATTCTATTGAAGGCATCATTAGGTATGTGAAAAGGTAAGTAGTTCCTGGCAGTAATTACTGTTCAATTGCAAAAAAGCAAAATGGCTGTCTGGGGAGGCCTTACAAATAGCTGTGAAAAGAAGAGAGGCAAAAAGCAAAGAAGAAAAGGAAAGATATAAGCATCTGAATGCAGAGTTCCAAAGAATAGCAAGAAGAGATAAGAAAGCCTTCCTCAGAGATCAATGCAAAGAAATAGAGGAAAACAACAGAATGGGAAAGACTAGAGATCTCTTCAAGAAAATTAGAGATACCAAGGGAACATTTCATGCAAAGATGAGCTCGATAAAGGACAGAAATGGTATGGACCGAACAGAAGCAGAAGAAATTAAGAAGAGGTGGCAAGAATACACAGAAGAACTGTACAAAAAGATCTTCACGACCCAGATAATCACGATGGTGTGATCACTGACCTAGAGCCAGACATCCTGGAATGTGAAGTCAAGTGGGCCTTAGAAAGCATCACTACGAACAAACCCAGTGGAGGTGATGGAATTCCAGCTGAGCTATTTCAAATCCTGAAAGATGATGCTGTCAAAGTGCTGCACTCAATATGCCAGCAAATTTGGAAAACTCTGCAGTGGCCACAGGACTGGAAAGGTCAGTTTTCATTCGAATCCCAAAGAAAGGCAATGCCAAAGAATGCTCAAACTACCGCACAATTGCACTCATCTCACACGGTAGTAAAGTAATGCTCAAAATTCTCCAAGCCAGGCTTCAGCAATACGTGAACCATGAACTTCGTGATGTTCAAGCTGGTTTTAGAAAAGGCAGAGGAACCAGAGATCAAATTGCCAACATCCGCTGGATGATGGAAAAAGCAAGAGAATTCCAGAAACACATCTATTTCTGCTTCACTGACTATGCCAAAGCCTTTGACTATGTGGATCACAATAAACTGTGGAAAATTCTGAAAGAGATGGGAATACCAGACCACCTGATCTGCCTCTTGAGAAATTTGTATGCAGGTCAGGAAGCTACAGTTAGAACTGGACATGGAACAACAGACTGGTTCTAAATAGGAAAAGGAGTATGTCAAGGCTGTATATTGTCACCCTGCTTATTTAACTTCTATGCAGAGTACATCATGAGAAATGCTGGACTGGAAGAAGCACAAGCTGGAATCAAGATTGCCGGGAGAAATATCAATAACCTCAGATATGCAGATGACACCACCCTTATGGCAGAAAGTGAAGAGGAACTCAAAAGCCTCCTGATGAAAGTGAAAGAGGAGAGTGAAAAAGTTGCCTTAAAGCTCAACATTCAGAAAACGAAGATCATGGCATCCGGTCCCATCACTTCATGGGAAACGGGAAACAGTGGAAACAGCGTCAGACTTTATTCTTTTGGGCTCCAAAATCACTGCAGATGGTGACTGCAGCCATGAAATTAAAAGACGCTTACTCCTTGGAAGGAAAGTTATGACCAACCTAGATAGCATATTCAAAAGCAGAGACATTACTTTGCCAACAAAGGTCTGTCTAGTCAAGGCTATGGTTTTTCCTGTGGTCATGTATGGATGTGAGAGTTGGACTGTGAAGAAGGCTGAGCACCGAAGAATTGATGCTTTTGAACTGTGGTGTTGGAGAAGACTCTTGAGAGTCCCTTGGACTGCAAGGAGATCCAACCAGTCCATTCTGAAGGAGATCAGCCCTGGGATTTCTTTGGAAGGAACGATGCTAAAGCTGAAACTCTAGTACTTTGGCCACCTCATGCTAAGAGTTGACTCATTGGAAAAGACTCTGATACTGGGAGGGATTGTGGGCAGGAGGAGAAGGGGATGACAGAGGATGAGATGGCTGGATGGCATCACTGACTCAATGGACATGAGTCTGGGTGAACTCCGGGAGTTGGTGATGGACAGGGAGGCCTGGCGTGCTGTGATTCATGGGGTCGCAAAGAGTCGGACACGACTGAGTGACTGAACTGAACTGAACTGAATAATACATTTAAGATACCAACTTACTTCTGCTACTGAGAGACCTCAGCAAAATCCTGCTACTGCTGCTGCTGCTACTAAGTTGCTTCAGTCGTGTCTGACTCTGTGCGACCCCATAGACAGCAGCCCACCAGGCTCCCCGGTCCCTGGGATTCTCCAGGCAAGAATACTGGAGTGGGTTGCCATTTCCTTCTTCAGTGTATGAAAGTGAAAAGTGAAAGTGAAGTCACTCAGTCGTGTCTAAGTCTTCGCGACCCCATGGACTGCAGCCCACCAGGCTCCTCCGTTCATGGGATTTTCCAGGCAAGAGTACTGGAGTGGGGTGCCATTGCCTTCTCCAAGTAAAATCCTGAGAGCTCTGCTTTGACATACGCATCTACAACTACACTAAGTAACCAAGGAACCTTTGCCAAAACAAGGCCAAACTGTCTCCCCAAATTTCTTTAAGTACCATTTTAATTTAGGAAGAAAGTTCATGAAAAGGTTCTTCAGAGGGGAATGCGGTGATCAAACCACTGTCTGTTTTTCTTCCCAAAACACAATGCACACATTGAGGGATTTTAAATGGCAAAACCTTTTCACAAATCTCACGTGGCAAAAATTTCTTGAAGATATAATGGACAGGCTAGGCAGGACCAGCTTCCTAGAGCTCTCCATTTGCTGTTACGGTGGAGTACAACTAGAAGCTGCAAGGAAATTGTTCTACAGGTCATCTGCAGTACAAGACAGAGTTCCTGAGAGAGCACAGCAGTAGATGCAGACGTGCAGCCGCAGGCATAGGAGGGGTGATAAACCAAAGCAACCCCAGTTTCACCCAAGGGAAAGAATGCGGTACCCTGTGCCTGAAGCAGAACACTGCCTGAAGCATAATACGAGTTCAACGAGAATATGCTGAGTGAGTGAACAAACAAATGAGTGAAGAGGAAAAGATTAAAGGGACAGCTGGAAAAAAAAATAAATAAATAAAGGGACAGCTGGGCAAGAACTAAAGACTACTGCTTGTAAAAAGGAGAAATACACACTGAAGGGAAAGAAGGGCCAGGAAAGCAGAGTATCATGGTGAGTCAAGGAAGAAGCATGTTAGCAAAACTGGCCAAGAAAGTAAAATTCTATAGAGATAAAGACGATGACAACTGGTCACAAGTCTAACACAAATTCTGAGAATTCGGCAATTAAGGAAGAATGGAATATAAACTGCTCCTGATCAAAGGCAAATACTGCCAATACTAATGTTCAGGTCACCTGCAGAATTAAAATAGGATTCTCGGCTACCATTTACCTGTCATTTCTCATGAATCAGGTATTATGCTGAGCATTTACATATGTTACCTCATTTAGAGCAATTTGTAAAATTAACTCAAAATATCCAAAATCAAGCTAAGCTGATATGAATATCAACCTTAGGAAACATGTTTGATATTATCTATAACTTGGAAAGAAAGCGTAAGCTCAATTGTACTTCCATCTGAAAGCAAGAAATGCTAATGATAAGGAAACAGTCTTGAATGACATATAAAACAGAACCTCAGAGAGAGAAAAAAACATACCGCATTTTCCAATACTAACTTGGAGACAGGAGAAACAGGGACAACTATATGGGATATAAGTCCCAAGAGTGGAAGCGGAAGCATTAGGCTATTAAAGGTTAAGGACAACAACCATTAATAAATACAGCTAACTCTCCTGCTCTAACTCCACATCCAAATAAGCTTCTGACCATAACTGGCTTCCCATATATTGTTGCTTAGTGAACATGTGTACCACTTAATGATTGTATTTCTGACTATAAACTGGCATTTTTGCTTATACATTAGTCTCTAGTGGATCAGTTTCTTAAGCCTAATCGTCTCTGCGTATACTAACAAATCACATTGTACGCCTATAAATTCAGAAACCAGACCCTAGAATGTATATACATACAAGGATATTTTGAAATTCTAGGAGCTGGCCTGGGGCAGATAGTCTCCCCTCTATCTTGTTGAACATCTATTTAACAGAACTTAATGGGGAGGGAGGAGGGTTCAGGATGGGGAACACATGTATACCTGTGGCAGATTCATTTTGATATAAGGCAAAACCAATACAATATTGTAAAGTTAAATAAAATAAAATTAAAAAAAAAAAAGAACTTAAAAAAAAAAATTAGCTGAATCTGTAAGTCACCTTTTGGCCTCACAGAAAAGGATCTCAGTCCTCTCACACTGCACCCAGAGCACTGACCCATGATGCTGAGGCAGTCCTCCGAAAGAGAACTGAAGGGCCTGGGCATTAACCTACAGCTTTCCAATAAGGCAGGTACCAAGAACCTCTAATGAGACTATTTTGGAAACTACTTTAACACATTAGGAATATTCAGCACATTAGAAATATTAAAGAAAGGATCAATCTTGCATAAGATGGAGGTGAAGTAAAAAGAACTATTCCCAGCTACTGCGTGGATAGGGCCAAAGAAAACATGGAGAAATCAGACAGGGGCACTCCAAGTAGGCCAGGGACACTGGCAAGTTCCTTAACCCGTCAAGGCCTTGATTTCCTCTTCTATAAAATGAGGAAATGGGATCAGATAAACTCTCAGGTCCCCTTCAGTTCTAAAATCTATTACAACTGGTTCCTTCAGTCATAACTGAAAAAGGTACCGAAACAAATTTAGCAGGGAAACATAAACATCACTCTCCTCAAATAATATAGTACATCTCCTCTCAAGTGGAATCTGTTTTTACCTGCATTACAATAAGACTACATCTAGTAACATTTTAAAAATAAGCATATATAGGAACAACCCATTTACTACAGTGGAAATTGAAGACTAAAAAGGAAAAGGAGGACTCACGTGTGTCTTTCGTATCTGAGGGTCTCTCGGATGGACCAGGCCACCTGGTATGGCGAGGCCTGCTCTGAGTCCTCAAGTTCTTCTCCACTCTCTTCAGACCAGTCCAACCCTAGGACAGGGGAGAAGATGTGGCAAGTTAGAAAAAATTCATGTTCATTTAAAATTTAGATGAAAAGCTACCTGAAACACATAACCCAATACCTGTGGCAAACACTACCATAGTGTGAATAAATGCCTCCTGATGAGTTGCATCCCTGTTTCTAGCAAAGGTATTAACAATGAATGCATAACATGCACTCAAATTTAAAACAAAGACACTGTAACAAAAAGGCTCAGATGAACTTCTTCTATAGGATTCTTCACAAAGGGAGAAGAAACAACAGAGCGTTCAAGTCAGAAAAAAATAAACGGTAGAATTTCTTAAGTATCAAAACATATACACTAAAATAATGTCAGAAAAACATAAGAGATATTCAAGACAACGGGGAAAGAAGCCTAATGTATGTTCAGGCAAGAAAAAGGCAAAAGGTACCACTGGACTCATGCTATACCTCAACAAAGAAGGGCCCTTGAATAAATTGTTAAAAGGCAGGCACACTGCATCCCCCCTCTCCCAACAACATCTCTGGAGGAAAGGACTCCATCCACAAAGCAGGAGCGTGCCCAGTCTTTTGTTCCCCAGGGGAAGAGGGAAGAAGGGCAGGACTATTGTTCAGTCGCTCAGTTGTGTCCAACTCTTTGCGGGCCCATGGACTGCAGCATGCCAGGCTTCCCTGTCCTTCACTGTCTCCCAAAGTTTGTTCAAATGCACGTCCACTGAGTCAGTGATGCCATCCAACCATCTCATCCTCTGTCGCCCCACTCTCCTCCTGTCCTCAGGGGCAGGATAGAAACGTTCTATTTCTAATGTTACTGGGGTTTCTTTTAGTTAAATAAAAGCTGTCACATTTTGAGTTTCATTTTGAAAACAAGATTAGAAGGAAAAGCAGAGAAACAGAGTATGAATAATGCTTATGCATTTTGTTAAAAGCATTATTTTTAATGACTGGATAACGATTAGCTTCCAACATAAAGGTTCTGCCTTTTTAAAAGTTTGTATCTTAAAGAAAATAAAATAAAAAAAAATAAAAAATAAAAGTTTGTATCTTGAAGAGGTCTTGATAAATACTGATCCTGCATAGCCTAAAATACAACAGTGTGTGGACTACTTAACATATTCAAAACCACTATGAAACTTTAATTAGACACCCTGATGACTAGTATTCTGTCTTCCTTCTTGAGACCCTCAAAAATCAGAGACAGTCTTTATCACGCACAATTAGTTATAAAGGATCTCACAGATTTCTTCCATAATTCAAATAGGTTTAGTGTCCAATATAATTGCTTAGTCATGTCTGACTCTTTGCAACCCCATGGACTGTAGCCTATGAGGCCTCTCTGTCCACAGAATTCTCCAGGCAAGAACACTGGAATGGGTAGCCATTCCCTCCTCCAGGGGATCTTCGCCACCCAGGGACCAAACCTGGGTCTCCTGCACTGCAGGCAGATCTTTATCATCTAAGCCACTAGTTCACAGGTGCCACACCAGGAAATTAAGAAAAGGTTAATTGAAATGCAAATTAGAAATGCTTAAAATTAAATAACACCGACAACGGCATAAAGAAACTCTAAACCTAGTTCCAAGATGACTATTCAAACTATCAGGTCATCTTAAAAAGTTACTTTCTCTAACTAAAATAACTATTACTTTGTTAAAGAGTAAGTAAAAAAATAAAGTGATCACATCATTAGCTTCAGGATGTTGAAAGGTGAGATCTTTCAAACACAAACTGACACTTAAGGCACCTTTAAAAATTAGAACATGAACTGTTATTTTTTAAGTTTCCGTAAAAGTCAAAATAATGTCTACTAAGTCACCTATGCTTTTTCTGAAATAAGAACTGAGATTGAAGGGCTTCTCCTGTTGTAAAATTAACTGTCCAGTAAAGCAAACCTTTGATCTTGGCTTCATTATCACCAGTTTCAACATAACTAATTGAGATAACCAACCCAAACGGGACGGGAGGAGCCAATTAAATACTGCATTTTTCTTTAAGTATTCTTTGCTGACATGAATGCAGACTTAGTTGTAACAGTACATTACAATTTCTGGTTTCTCTGAAATAACCTGTTTTTAAAAACTTGGTGGCAGAGACCATACAACATTGTAAAGCAATTATCCTCCAATTAAAAAAACAAAAACTTGAGTTCCTCAAACATTTACATTTTCTAAAAATAAAAAGACAACACTTTTCCATGAGTTTTATTTCTGTTCAAAATGACTGAAAGTCAGCCCTCAACATAACATAAAATTTCAAAAGCTAAAATATTATCAGTATCTAGAAATAAATAGAAATACAAATAAATATTTAGCAGATGATGTGGGTAAATGCTGGAATGAGAGGCAGATGTGCAAAGAAAACTTAGATCTCTGCCTCAAAACTAATGCCTAATGAGTTCCAAATAGATGACTGAAATAACAACAGGACTAAAGAAAATGTTGGCGAATACATACATACATATATGTTTTCTTGGAATGAAGACAGCCTAAACAAAGGGAGAGGAAAAAAAAACTGATTCAAAAAGAATTCTTAAAAAAAGAGAGAGAGAGAGAGAAAGAGAGTTTACATAAAAAATTTTAACCTATAAATTCCAAAACCTTTATGCTGCTGCTGCTGCTGCTAAGTCACATCAGTCGTGTCCGACTCTGTGTGACCCCATAGATGGCAGCCCAACAGGCTCCTCTGTCCCTGGGATTCTCCAGGCAAGAGTACTGGAGTGGGTTGCCATTTCCTTCTCCAATGCATGAAAGTGAAAAGTGAAAGTGAAGTCGCTCATTCGTGTCCGATTCTTCGCGACCCCATGGACTGTAGCCTACCAGGTTCCTCCATCCGTGGGATTCTCCAGGGAAGAGTACTGGAGTGGAAAACCTTTATAATGGGCACTAAAAGCGAATAACAAATAGGAGGGAGGAGAGGCTTTGCAACAAACATGAAATATGTGTAAAAAGCCCTTACCTATCAAGAAAAAAGAGAAATGCTTAAATAAAACTGGATGAAAAAATTGACAAAATAGGAAATACATATGTGCAAAAAAGGCAGTATGAACCAATAGTCAAAACTACATTATTAATCTAAAATAGCAGTTTTTACTCAAAGTTTGGCCTACAGATCCCCAGAGGTCCCTTAAACCCTTTTGGGGAGACCTCTAGGCCAATACTACCTTCAAAACAATATTAAGATATTATTTGCCTTTTTTACTGTGGTGACATTTGCACTGTTGGTAAAACAACAACCAACCATAGTGGGTCACACTGCTGATGCCTTAGCATGAATCAAGAGGGGCAAAAAACTGTACTAGTTGTCAATATACGTTCCACACAATGACTTACAATGGAATGAAAGAAAAAACAAACCAAAGCTCAATTCTGGAGTAAAACTTGAATTTATCACTGATGGTATGACAAATTCTTATGAGTCAGATTTTTCTGATACGATTAGTGTTAATATTAATGAATGCAACCTAAAATTTTAATATAACAAAATATGTCAACATTTGGAACATGTGTGTAATTGAGTAAGCCAGTATTTACCAAACGACCAACATACGATTTACAATATCATCCATGGGTAAGATATTCAAAGTACAAGGCAAATCAATGGATTTCAATGTAACTGTACGCAAAATTCCTTGATATGGTTTCAGATTTCACATTGAAACTAATCTTTAAAAACTACCACTTGTCAAGTTATGGTGAAGAACCAATTACAAATATCCACAATTTTTTGGAAAAATAACTATTAAAATACCTGCCCTCTTTTTCCTACAACAAATGTGTAAAGCCATCTTTTTATCTACTAACCAAAACCACATTGAATCAGGACACACTGAATGCAGATATCTAGCCGTCTTCTACTACCCCAGACATTGAGTTTTGCTAAACAGGGACTTGCCTCATGGTCCAGTGGTTAAGACCCCACGCTTCCATTGCAGGAGCACAGGTTCAAACCGTTGGTCGGGGAACTAAGATCCCACAGGCCACACAGTGGTGGCCAAAAAGATTTGCTAAACAAGGTCAAAAAATGCTTTCTTGCCATTATATTTGTTTTTGTTTTGGAAAGTTATTTTTCATAAGTTAACAAAAAGAACATGTTAACATGCAGTAAGTTTATTGTTATTTTTAAATGAATTAGTAATTTTTAAATTTCTCAGTTTTAACTTCTAATTAGTAACTAGCAACAGATATAACTCACATATATAAAATCTTGACAGTGACCTCAACAACCTTTGAGTGCAAATAAAGTGATTCTAAGGCCAAAAATTGGAGAAATACTGGTCTAAAGTATTAAAGCACACCTCAGAAGTTTTTTATATGTACTGCCAAATTTTCTATCAAATCTGTAAAGGCAAAATAAGAATAATAATAATATCTAATATCCAGGTCTATAAAGATGTAGAGAAACTCATTCTCATACACTGCTGAAAGAAAAGTAAACTGAAAAAATAATTCTGAAGGCCAATTTGGCAATACATATCAAAAACCTTTTTAAAAAGTGAAAAAGCTTGGAATCAGCAATTCTGCTTCCAGGAATCTATTTGAAGGAAAAATTAAAGATGTGACGGTAATTATTTTACAGCAAGGGCTATACAGCTGCAATACTTTATAATTAAATAAATTGGAAATGATTTAGAGAAAGAATTCAGCTGTGACAAATTATGTTGTGTATGAAAAATTACTAACTTAATACATTATAAAAATTTTTAAATAGGTTATAATACTGTACATATAGCAGGAATTTAAGTTTATATATCTGAAAGAATATGCCAAGGTATTAACAAATAAGTATTAATAAGGCTTGCTTTGTTATATTTGCTTATCTATATTTTTTTTCTTTAAGCTTCATTAGTTTCTTTAATTAACAAAGTCAAGTTTTGTTGTTGTTTAGTCGCTAAGTCGTGTCCAACTCTTTATGACCCCATAGCCTGTAGCTCACCAGGCTCCTCTGTCCATGGGATTCTCCAGGTAAGAATACTAGAGTGGTTGCCATTTTCTTCTCCAGGGGACCTTCCGACCCAGGAATGGAACCTACGTTTCCTGAATTGGCAGGTCTATTCTTTACCACTGAGTCACCTGGGAAGCCCACCAAACGTCATACATTGCTTAATAACAAGTGACACAATATAAAGCTATGTAAGAGTTATCACTCCCGTCTCCCTAAAAACACACCCTGTCCAGTTCCATCCCACATGGCAGCCAATGTTAACAGCCTAATAGTGTACATTCACTCACACTTTAACTATGCTTGTAACAAAGAGGCAAACATTTATTCACATGCTTGATCAACAGATATACTGGTGTCCCTTGTTTATTCACTTTGCTTATTTTTACAAAAATGGGACAGTACAATACCACAGTATTTTTCTGCTTGTTACAATATCATGGATACATCCAGGTAAAAGAGATTTCACTCATTCTTTTTATTTTTATTCTTTTTAAATAGCTGTGCAATACTTCATAAAATGTATACATATCAGAATTTACTCAAAATTTCCCACAGGTTATAAAGGTGGTTTGCAGATTTTTAGTAGTGCAAGTAATGCTGCAATCAACATCCTGGAACACATATCCTTATATTCTGGTATTTTTTTTTAATACACAGAGTTCCAAAAGTGAGCTTGCTGACTATACATATACTTTTAATTAGTAGATATTGTTGCATTACTCACCAGCCACATATGAGCTCCCATATTCTCATTAACAACAGATATAATTTTTGCTAATCTGATGGTAACTGATTGTTATTTTAATTTGCGTTTCCCCATCTGTTAGGAGGATTGAGGTTTTCATTTGTTTATTGACCATTTATATGTCTTCTTCTTCTATTCCCATCCTTTTCCCATTTTTCTATTGCTGCCATATTTCATGCAAATAATCTTTCCTAAAGTTAGAATCACAGCTCACAACACAAGAATAAATTCCAAATGTCTCAAAGGTTTAAATGAACAAAAATAAAACAATCAAACTATTAACAGAATATGTAGAATATCTGTATAAACTTGCTATCAGAGGATTTTCTTGATTAAGATAGAAAACTCAAAACAACAAAGGAAAGATAGATATCTGTCTCCATGACAGTTTTCTGTAACTTTTTGCTTTTAAATCATGAACAGGTATTACTTTAAGAATTTTTTTTAGAAAAGTGTCAGCAGATGCCAACAATACTATCTTTATTCCAAAGTTCTGTGATAAGACATGTCAAGAACTTCATTAGACACACAAGGACTGAGCTCACAGAAGTACAAAACCAAACACAACTGCTTTTATTGCTACTACTCTACTAGAAGCTGTAATGGAATTCTAAACTCCCAGCTCCTATTTTTCTGTATCCTGTTCACCAATTACTGTTCTCTCCAGTAGCATGTTTATGTTAAGGTGATTTATCTAAATACAGAGTCTTATTGGACACTCTGTCCAAGTATTCTTCTACCCCTATTACATATGAGAAGGCTATGAAAATAAAACCTTGTGCAAAAGGGCACATTTCGTTATATTACACACTTATATGACACGGTAAAAGAAACGGTAACTCACCTAAATGGGGAAACAGATCAGTGTCCAACTGATGTTTTTGGGTGCACAGTTTCACCAGTCTCTGCAGTCGACTTATACAAGAGAAGTGTGGAGAGAAGGCTGTGGCTTTCATAAGGACCCGGTCAGTCCTGGGCGGGTCCACGGCGGGAGCCCTACTGGATGGCAGGAGGGGCAGAGGCCTCTTGTGAGACAACTGCCTTGCTTGTGCTATAGTGTGTGTGGTGGGGGCCACTCCCTGCATTGGTAGGCTGGTGTTCTGAGGTTGAGGTGACTTGCAGACTACACCCTGCGGTGGCGCTGGAGGTTTTAAAGTGGGTAAAGGTGACAGGTGGGAGTGCTGCTGCGGAGGCTGCTGCTGAGAAGGGGCAGGAGGGGGACTAAAGTGCTCTTGTCGAACTTTTAAAATCTCTGTCTCTCTCTGGCGCTGCCGATTCTGGGCCAACTTGCTCTGCAACTTCTTTCTCACAGTTGCCCCTTTCTTTAGGTCATCATCTTCCTCGTTGAAAGCAAAGGGGTCTTCCAACTCGGTTTCCAGGTAGTGGACAGGGACCCTTGCCCCTGGTGGAGAGAGGGACATTCCATCCAGTCCATTGGGCATCTTCAAGGCCAGTGTGGGCACTGTCAGGCTAAAGGCCATGGTATCCATCTGGTGCCTGACCTTGACTTCATCTATAGGGTCATTCTTTTTCTTCCTCTCTTTTTTCGGGATAAAGCCAAGTACCTGCAAGTGGCTGTTGCAGTACCTATAAAAATACACACATATACAGGAGACTGTTCATAATACATCTTGAGAAAAGTAGAATACAAAGCTACATATCATAAAATGTGAATCCTTGTATGCTCAAAATGCATGACTATAATAACTCTGCATTCGTGGATGTAATTTATACAACTTCCATTACCCTCAAGCAATCCGCAAAGTCTGTGCAGTTTTGCTAAAGCAAATAAATGAATTGCACATGCAAAGAGGCTGCCAGACAGAAGCAAGTCATTCAAATAGTGAGTGGTCCTGGATAAACACCTAGCTATTGGTTCTCATATGGCTTTGTTATTCTCTATTCATAGCATACAAAGTAGCTCATCAAGAATCTAAAGGATCATTTAAAATTCTCTTCCAGAGGAAAAAAATCACATGTCCCAATGCCATTCAAGTATTGGAGATTCACAAAGATCTTATGACATAACACTTAAGAATGTCAAATGTCTCCTGTGTGTTCTACGCACACACAGACACACAGAACAGGAGAAAATAATAAAACTAGTTGGTGCGATTACAGATTAAATGAGTTTCTCAATAGCCATGTGTTGAGTACATGAATTATCTCTTCTAATTTCTACCTGCAGTAGGTACCAAAATAATGCCCTTTATACAGATGAGGAAGCTAAATTTTATATAAATTAACTTACCCAAAACCACCTATATAGAAAGTGACAGAGCTAAGACTTAATCTAAAAATCAAAGCTCATTTAGCACAGGGAACAATATTTACTATCCTGTGATAAACTATAGTGGAAAAGAATATAAAACAGAATGCATATATGTGTAACTGAATCACTGTGTTGTACAGCAGAAATTAACACGTAAATCAACTACAATTAAAAAATAGAAGAAAAAAATCAAAGCTCTTGAAGACTCTTATTAAGAATGCATGTTATTTGAATAAAATTACACTGAAAACCTGTAAAGGTTTCTAACCAATAGAAAAGTCATTTGTCATTTAGTTGCTAAGTCATCCCAGCTTTTTGCAACTCCATAGACTGTAGCCCACCAGGCTTCTGCATCCATGATATTTTCCAGGCAACAATATTGGAGTGGGTTGCCATTTCCTTCTCTAGGAGATGGAAAAGTAGTATTTCCCAAACTGGTATACCTCATGCAGTTCTAAGGTATGCTGACAAGTATGCCATAAAGACAGTATGCCATGCTTAAATAAATTTGGGAAAATGCTGGCTTAAACAGAAAGAGATAATAATTATATCATCTGTTTCTGCCGAACAATCTCTCAAAGCATCTTGTATGACATGTGCATTATACTCCAAGGGTAGAAATGTACCCATGTGGCACTGTTTCCCAAACTTATTTAAAATGGCACCTACTTTTACTGCAGCATATCTCCATAGAACACAGTTTGGGAAAAAAGGCAATAAAGTAAATAATGTCAATTCCCAAACTTGCTGGGCTGCAACAGAAAAGTGTTTTAAAAACTGTTAAATACACAGATTCATCAAAAATGAGGACACATGGTTTTGCTGCTTTGTCTCACTCTTTCATTGTAAATACAACTATTAAGAAAAAGCTTTCTGGACTATAAAGAGACTCTGCACTGCACATGTATGTGTGTGTAATTAGTAGGTTTGAGCTAGGTCCTACCTACTCTAAATAGAAAAGATTCATAAAACTACAGCTAATAAGGAAAAGGGTTTCAGGTATAATTGTATTAAGCTTCCCAACAAAGTGTTGATGGTTTTTGTTGTTTTCTACTCATTTTCAAATTATCAAAAGGATTAGTAAATTTTTAGAGAGGAGTAATGAAGTGGGCTTTTTTAAATTTAGAAATCAAGCTGCTCTGCTCATTGACATGGGCCATCTAGACTGGTAAATGAGGCTACTATCCGTGCATCACCTAACCCAGCAGAGGCCAGTCCACAGGGACAGTCCTCCTTCAACCCCACCCTCAACCCACTTCAGCCACTGTCACACTGTGACCACATAATTAGAATTACCACAGCTTACTTAGTTATGAACAGCATTTAAAATAAGTATATATTTAAAGTAAGTATGTAAATATGAATTTCCAGTCAAAAAGAATACAGGGAAATGCCTGAAAATGTGTTCCTTTGCAGGGCTGAAAATGTGAAATTAGACTATGTTGATAGTTACACACTCCTGTAAAGACATTAGAGAATACTGAACTGTATACTTCAAATGGGTAACTTGATTCATATGTGAATTATATCTTAAGCTGTTTTAGAAAAGAATAAATATAGGAGACAAGAAAATTTCTTGGTAAATACATACTACTAAATAAACATATATAAAAAACTATACCAAACTTAAATTTACAATACTATATAAAATAACCAATTTAATATAACCATTTACCTCTGAAATATCAAGGCTACAGTACCAGGCCTTAGCTTCCCACTGTTAAAAGTATATTAGAAACTGGACATTACTTTTTAATTATACTAGTACTTCTAACTGAACTTAACACTATTCTATCCAAAAGATGGAATTTCATAAGTTAGCATTTATAATACACACCAGGTAAGTTATGCACTTTTTCTAGCTGACTATTGACCAGATATTTTTGTCAATTAAAGTCCTTGGGAATTTGTTTTCTAAAACTATACATAGTGAAGTGAAGTCGCTCAGTCGTGTCCGACTCTTTGCGACCCCATGGACTGTAGCCTACAACGCTCCTCCATCCATGGGATTCTCCAGGCAAGAGTACTGGAGTGAGGTGCCATATCCTTCTCCAGGGGATCTTCCCAACCCAGGGATTGAACCCGGGTCTCCCGCGTTGTAGGCAGACGCTTTACCATCTGAGCCACCAGGGAAGTCTTAAACTATACATAAAACCATTTCAAATCCGTAAGTGTCCAAGGAGTAACTGCCTTAACAATGATAAAAGCTTATTTTTCAAAAGAATATTAATCTTTTCTACATTGTGTCATATAGTATAAGTTACAACTATTACATTTATACACAGGTTTAAACATATTATGACATGAATTTAACCTGGGTTTTGTGAGGTTAAGTAAGAATATTACTTCCTACTAACATCTACTTTAATCTGTTTTCAAACAGCCCTACAACAACAAAAACACAAAAATATTAATAGCATTTGTATTCATATGGTCTTGGACCAATTTTGAAAAAATATATAACTCAGTACTTTTTAAGCCCAGATTCTCCTGACAGAGCAACACAAAAATTTTTTCCTTTCTTGCTTAAAAAAAAAAAAGAAAACTACTTCGAATATAAAGGTGAAGACATATTAAATTAATTCAGAGAATTAATATTTTGGAGAAATTCAGAGTGACTCTCAATTTACTTCTTGCTATTTGCTGTTAAGATAATACTTGCTTCAGCTGAATTGAAAAAAAATTCAAGGTTGACAAAAATTGCACTTCTGATAAACTGAATTTAAGACAAAATTATAGAAATGTGATTATAATGGATCTTGATGTGAAAAAAATAATCCAAGTCCATTCATTCTTCAAATTAAAAAGGGGTAAGAGTAAGAAATTATTTTTAGTCAGCTAAAACCAACTGGACAGACATGCTTAGCCTAATACACTGGTACCTTTCTCACCTGAGATTAAAATTTTATTCCTTTCCTCACTAAACAGCTGTTTCTAACTTTCAGGTATTGTAATTTGAAACCTGAAGTGCTCATTAGATATTCTAAGAGAGTATTTCCAAATCACCACATTATGCTGTACTCATTTTGGTGGGGTATTTATCAACACAAATTATTTATTTCACCCTAAAAGTGTGTAAGCTGCTCACCATGACATACAAAATACATGATTCCTTTTCAACCAATTTACACAGGTGACATTTGTTTACATATAGAAACAAAAAATAAAGGCTGTATATGTATTTTTTAAATATAGTAGTAAAAAGTTCAAATTTTCTACCTAAAGACAAGTATTTGAAACTTTCAGGAAAAGAAGCATGCATCTCTCTGTAATATCCTACAATGATCAACATGGTTGCTGGAGAACTGACAAAAAGAGACGTAAAAAAAGAGATTATATGTGAAATACAGTATAAATTTTTCTAAGGATATGAAAGATGAATAATCAGCATAAAACTCCTTTAAAAACATCTCATTATTTTCTTTAACTCAAAAAAGTATAAATTCATAATCCCAGTCATAAAGCCTACTTTACTATGAAAATACAGGTTCTAAATTATAGTAAACATAGTTTATATGGAACTCTTTTTAACCAAAAGAAGCCTGAGAGAAAATAAATTTTCTGAATGATTCAAGTAATCATTCTTTTGAATAATGCTTTTTCAATAAGTATATATCATTTGCTACCTTTCAAGTGCAGATTTAAAAATTCCAAAATTATTATCATTAACTATAACACCAAAGTAGTTCCTCTCATTTGTCTCACTTAGGCTGACGAAAGACTAAGTAGAAAAATCAGAAAATACTTTCTAAGGCTGTAAACCAAGCATATCTGTACCAAGACTTCAAGCAAAAAAAAAAAAATTTTTTACACACTTAAACATACTTCACAAAGAATTCTCCAAAGTTACTACTCCATTTCCTAAAAATTGCTATCTCTCATCTTTAGAACCATTCTATAGTTTACTTAGATTAACCCCTGAACTCAACATTTAAATTCATCATATCATACATCAAACAAAACAGAACCAACTTCCAAGCTTGCTGATTCAATCAAAGGCTGCTCCCCACTGTCAGAGCTTACCTGCGGTCCTCCGATTTAGGAATGGGGTTGGTGCAGCGCTGGCTGTTATACTTGGCCACATATTCACATTGCTTGAAGGGGGCAGTCTTGTCCTCCAGAACGTGTCTGATACAGAAAGCGTAGCCGTTGAGTCGCCGCTGCTTGCACAGTTTGGGGCTATATGAGCACAAGGGCTTATTGTCAACCTCAGAGAAGTGTATATGTTTCCCTTCATACATCACGTGACTCTATTCCTTGTGAACATCAGCTAAAAGACCATCACAAAAAAAGAAACCCAAATGATAAATCAGAGAGTATAAAGCAGGTTTAAGTTGAGAATTTCACTGAGGGACTTCGGGCCCCACAGCCATACCTGATTTTAAATCTTCTGCACCATAGCAATGTTAAGAGAACCCCAAGGATACCACAGTTTGGAATGCTGCAGAATCAAGATGAAGCAGATTGTCTACAAAAATATCAAAAGGCCTAGTTAACAAATAGAAATAAGCAAAGCTTGCTCACCTGGGAAGTAAAATTCTAGGGTATCACCCTTCCTAACAGGATGGATTCTTCACTATAACCCAACATCCCAGTATTGAATTCAAATAATAAGACATAAAACATTAAGTTAACCTACCACTCCAAATTGAACTAAATAATTTTTGCTTTAAGTCTTGTAAATACCTCAAAATAGCAGGGTTCTTCCACCAAACTCATGTTATAAGGTGGCGGGTCCTTTTTTTTTTTTTTCCTTTACTGATGGTTTTACCTTATGCCGATTTTCAGAACTCAAATCTCTTTAAAATGGCAATGGAATGAGGTCTACAGACCCAAAACTTCCCCCAGAAAGTCTACATTTTCCGATGTGTTGGCAAAATATTTAGCAATTTGTAACAAACATTTCTATGAAATATTAAAAAAGAACAAATCCCTGTTTTTTAAAAGTTATTTTTCCCTCTAATACTCCCCCACACCGGTCCCACCCAGACGATAGCCTTGAGCCCAAAGACTAGTCACCACCACATTTTCACCATTCAGTTGAGTGCTCTGCAACATAGAATGTTCCCAATTATACCAGATAGTGTAATTACCATGGCTGATGAGTCTCTGGAAGCTTAATAAGAAGATGGAAGGAAGAAATCACACAGTAGTCACTACCTCTCAACACACAAAGGTCTAGGAGTAACATGTATGGTTAACACCATACCGCCTACAATGAAACTGCAACAACGGATCGGTCACATCAGGACACAGGGGGCTGCTGTGGTCCAACCTGCTTGCTCTACACTCTAAAAGTCACCAAGACAGATGATGAACAGCTTAGACATCAGCTACAGAAAACCTCGAGAAGCACTCTCCCCTTTACGAAACTAAATAAAAAACTCCTTATATCGGTGAATGACAAGATACACAAATCCTTCAAAAGTCAGAAGATATGTTGGCTTAAGTCAGAGATCTGCCAAGATAACGACAGTATTTACCTTGGACAAATCATTTAACCTTGGTTTTCTCATCTATAAAATAGAGATAGTATTAGTAGCTATGTTATGAGGTTGCTTCAGGGATCAAATCACACAAAGCATGCAACACACTAAGTACCATGCCTTGAACAAATCAGAGTTATTACTCATAAAGTTCTTATTATTACTACATTTTACCTGCTGATGATACAGGTAGAGAATTTACATTACCTTTAAGCAGCATTTCACTTACATCAGTAGAAAAAATTCTGAAATTACTTGGTAAATTTTTTATTACTTAGGTAATAAAAAAAAAAAATCACACATTACTGAGTAAACCTAATCATGCATCAATGAAAAACAAAAATAAGAACTTTGCCTTTTCACTTTATTAGGAGGCAAGGAAGAAAAGCTGGACTAAAAATCTAAATTCAGCTGCCCTGAAGGTCTGGATGTTCAGGACAGGAAATTATTTCAAAGCAAACCCATGAGGTTTCATTTTTACACTCTCTTTGGCCTGCTCATCCACCTGGCAAACATCAATCTTTCATGAATTAGTTAAGTAAATCTATATGAACTTCAGGAAATAAATAGGCTGGATATAACTGAAAAAAGGAATTTACATAATCAATTTGATTGCCATTATGAAAAAAATCAGCCTATATATCTAGATGGATGAGAATATTTTATAAATCACATGAAGGGTAACATTCACTTTTTATCTGACATATCCTAGGTAGCATCATGTCTATTAAGATTGATGATTCCCCCATGCTTGCCAATGTTCATGCATCCTTTTTCCCTATTTGAATTGGCTAGAACTATTGAAACAATGTTAATAACAGCAGCCACTGTTACTCCTAATTTTAAATGAGAATTGCTTCCAGTCAATGGCAGTAAAATGCTGACTTCCGTGTTATGTTAAGGAAGTATGAAGTAATTCCTACTTTATTAAGAAAAAAACAAACTCAGAATTGACAGCTAATTTTTACCAAATTCTTTTTCAGTTTCCAGGGAAATGATCATTTTTCTCTTGCACTTTAAAAAATATATACTAAAAATATTTAGTATTTAGTACTTCCTGATACTGTACTCCTTCTTACACTCTTGGGAAAGCAACCTGGTCATCACGCATTACTCTTCTACTGTATGACTGGGCTATATTTGCTAATAGTGAGGATTTTTTTATTTTGAGAACATCTAGAGTTTTTTCTATGTGTGTGCCTTGGCAGAATTAGGTATTAGTATTTTAAAAAACAATTTATAAAATCTATGTTCCTGAACAAGTTAAAAAGCACTGCAGTCGTAACGTTCCTTAGAAGGTTGCCTGGGCAGTGTTTTTTGCAGATCAGGTTTTCAAATTTACCTGTATACAATTTAGCAATGTGACCTCTTATACTTAATTTACTAAATATCTGTGACTCATTCTTGTATTCTACGTATGTCCATACACATTTGTGATATTTGTGCTTTCCCCTTTTGTTCATGATTGGGTTGAACAGGCATTTATCTGCTTAACATTTTTACCAATATACTTCCCCCCACAAAAAGAAGGAAAAAAAAACCTCTTGGAATTATCAGTGAAGTTGCTCAGTCATGTACAACTCTTTGCGACCCCATGCACAGTAGCCTACCAGGCTCTGCCGTCCATGGGATTTTCCAGGCAAGAATACTGGAGTGGGCTGCCATTTCCTTCTCAGGGAATCTTCCCAACCCAGGGATCAAACCTGGGTCTCCTACATTGCAGACCTTGTATTTTTTAACTTCTTGGGCTTAATTCTTTTATTTTCATTCTTTTCTTGCTTAGTAATTTGTTTACAACCATGAATTTTTCTGAGTAGTGTTTTAATCATATCCCACATGTTGATTTGGATTTTATTTTTTAATTTCTTCTTTGACCCAAGAGTTACCTAACATTTTCGGATGGCAGAGTCTTAGGCTTCCCTTTGTTTTAGTTCTAGTTAAGAGTAAGGACCACTGGGAATTCCCTGGAAGTCCAGTGGTTAGGACTCCATGCTTCTACTGCAAGGGACCCAGGTTCAATCCTTAGTCAGGGAACTAAGATTCCACACACACACACACATATAAAAGAAAAAGGAGCATACTGGTCTGACTGATTCCCTGGGCCCAGCAAAGGACCAAGCTTCCAGAGCCCTGAAGACAAGGGGTAGACTCCAGAACAGACTTATTTTCCATCCTGCCTTCACTGACCAAGCAATTGCCAAGAACAAAGGCTGCCTCTCCAGACCCCTAGCAAACAAATGAGGTACTTCCTCACAAATGGATAGCTTCTCTGAGGGTTGCACAAGTGTATTTGGGGAGAACTTGAACAAGTTGAGGAACGCTTGTCCTAGGAGACTGAAGAGATACCACAGAAGAAATCTGGATGTCGTGAAGGAGGTAAACGATTCAGGCAGAGAGAGCAGCTGCTGAGATTACTAGGAAGCTGGAGAAACAGGAGAGAACACTTGAAACAGCTGGCTGCAACTGCCCTCCTATCATCAGAAAACAGCAGCTGTGTGGAGAAGGAATATAAGGAAAGAGAGGTGCTGGGACCTTGCAGAGAGCCCAGGGAGCTGGCTGGAACACACTCTGGTTCCCCGGGCTCAGCTGCCTCCCAGGAGGCTAGGACCCCAATGAAGAAAAAGCCCCAGGAGACTCCTCAGGAGCATGGAATGAAAGACTTATCTCTTTTTCCAAACCCAAGAAAAAGAAATCTTTTTCCAAGGAGAAGCTGGTTAGCAGCGATCTTGAAGACACAGCTAGCATGGAAGTCTTCCCAAGAGGAAGAAATCTTTCCCCAAAGAGGAACCAGTTAGTGACCCTGAACTGTCAGAAACAGGAGTGTCCCCAAGAAAAAGAGGAAATTTCTCTTCCATGGAGGAGCCACTCAAGCAGGGGGGCCTTCAGAGTCTGCTGGCAGCAAGAAAAGCAGCTTTAAGAAGTTCCAACAGCTATCCCAGGAAGATCGGAATGGATACCTCCCTGGTGGGGCATAACCCACGGAGATATTTCTCAAATCATCCCCTGTATTCTAATAAAAACAAATTTCACAAGGAAAAAAGAAAGAGCACAACCTGCATATATCTCTGATTTTGGATTTGACTGCATTTTTATTTGGGGACTAATAGGTGCTCCTGGAAAAAAGCATTTGTTGTTTCTAGGGTATCTTCCTAGTTACACCATATATCATGCTATTAACATCCACTGTTATTTAGTTTGCTTTTTCTGTTTACCAAGGGATAAAACAAAATCTCCAACTATAATTTATTTTCCCTTGTATTTATTTTATAAATTTTATTTGATAGAGATTTCATGATCATTAGACTGTCACTCTTTATTATTAGAAAAGGCAATTGATGTTATTTGTCTTAAATTCAACCTTGTCTGATATTAGTATCTGGACTTCATTTTTTGGAGCTGAATTCGCTGGTTAAGTCTTTGCCTATTCTTTTACTCTCAGGTTTTCTGAAGCACTATTTAAGATTATAGGTCAACAAACTCTGGCTTATAAGACAAATTTGACCCATTGCCTGCTTTTGTAAATAAAGTCCTGGGGACGGCGGAGCCTGGTGGGCTGCCGTCTGTGGGGTCGCACAGAGCCGGACGAGACTGAAGTGACTTAGCAGCAGCAGTCCCTTTTTCAGTGCATCTCTTAACAGGTTTCCCTCCCCCCCAATCTGAGTCATTTTCTTTTAATTAGTTCATCCAATTTATAATTTAATATTTACTTACGTGACAAATGTTTCATCTTAATTTTACTACCTTATTTTTTGTATTGTTATAGTTTTCAATTCTATCTTTTTATTACATATTTCATTTTATAGCCTGTTTTCTTGGAAGATTTATAGTCTGTGTCCTTTAAATCACATTTCTTTACTCCAAACTAAGAAAGTTAGTGTGCTTAGCATTCCTGTGATTGATCTTGCTATGAATGAGAAAAAATTACATTTTTGTTAACTATCTATCATCCCAACTCAGTATTTCTTCCTTATATTATTTCTACATTGTTACAGCTTATGACATTTTAATGTTTGTCCTATATTCAAAATTATTCGATGCTAATCACTAACCTTTTAACTTAGCTTTCAATCCATCTCTGGATTCAATAGTTTATAATTTACTTACCTCCATTCTCCATCTTTCCCATCAAGGGCTGACTTACTGAAAATAAGCCATGGTTTTTCTATTTAAAAATATGTCAATTGATATTACACTTAAACTAAAGCTTGCCTGGACATAAAGTCTTAGGTTATATTTTCCCCATATTTTAACCTAACAATAAAAGTCTTCATAGGAATTCTCTGGTGATCCAGTGGCCGCTTTCACAGCCAGGACCTGGGCCCAACTCCTGGTTGGGGAACTAAGATCTGCAAGCTGCATGATGTGGCCAAAAATTTTTTTTTTTTAATTTTTAAATTTATAAAGTCTAGAGATCATTTTAGAATTTAAACTCATTTTTTTATTGTGGGAAATGCTTTAATGTCTTGAAACTGTTTTTCTATTTCATTTATTCTATTTTTTAGAGGTATCAATTATAGGCATGCTAAATTTACTGTCTTCTGTATCTGTCTCTAGGCTTTATTTTTACTTTTTCCATTTTGAATTGCTCAAATTTCTCAAGTTTACCTCCATTATCCTCAGCTATCAGATATATGTGCTGCTTTGAAAGTAACCTTCATTTCTATAATAACTATACATTTCTCTTTTATTTCATACTTTGGTTCCATTAGCTCCACTCTTATATTTTATCATTTATTTCTTGAGCTTTTGTATCTATCTATAAACTTCTGTTTCAGAGGAGCCATGTCTTACCCCAACTCTCCAGACCGCCTCCCACCATAAGGAACTATTTATTCATAATTTTTACTTTCTCAGTTCTTTCTGAAAATGATCACCTTCAATATTTCTCCCTTAAGGCTTGACTCAATGCTGGACTAGTCTCCCCTACTCAAAAGGGTCCACATGGCATAGATTTGGGGGGATGGTCATTTAGGCTTTATTTTTCTTCAGCTGACCAGATACACAGCTATATAGCTGAATGCTGCCAGTTTCTCCTCTACGCTTAACTTCCTGCAAAAATAGTTCAACTGTACAGCTTGTTTGGAGAAGGGTATGGCAACCCACTCCAACAGTCTTGTCTGAAGAACCCCATGGACAGAGAGCCTGGTGGGCCACAGTCAACAGGGTCGCACAGAGTCGGACACGACTGAAGCGACTTAGCACGCATACAGTTTGTTACTCAATCCCACCTCTCTCGCCACTCAGGGAGCACAATGTACATACCAACCTTGCCATTCCTAGTGAGGGGGTCACTAGTTTTGTCCTCACGATGTTTCCCAGCACTCTGCTTGAGTTATATAGAGGAAATCACCTCTCCTTGCAGAGAAGGAAATGGCAACCCACTCCAGTGTTCTTGCCTAGAGAATCCCAGGGATGGGGGAGCCTGGTGGGCAGCCGCCTATGGGGCCGCACAGAGTCGGACACGACTGAAGCAATTTAGCAGCAGCAGCAGCATCTCTCCTTGCATCCTTTCTTGCCCTGGTTCAATTCCCACTGCACTTAAAACTAATTCATACGTTCAAATTATAAGGTTTTGTTATCAAAGATTGAGTTTCTCTTCTGTTTCTCATTCTCCTCATTCTTTTTAGTTGGTTTAGAGAGGAGAGAACAGAGATGTCAGTATTCTGCCATCATTAACCAGAAGTATCTTTAAAAATTCTGTATAGTAAAATATACCAAAATATAAAATCATAAAACAAACTTGTCTAATTTTTGCAAACATATTCTTTTGTGATCATTTTGAATTTATTTTAATGAATAAACATGCTATTAAAGAAAGTACTAAATTTGATTTATAATCACTATGTCAAATCCACGTGATTCTAGCTTTAATGACAAGTATTCATTTATTTATTAAACACTATGACAAGTCCATTATTTTCTGAGAAGCTACAGAGTATATTAATAGTAAAAGACAACTTTTTTTCCCTTAGAAGATTACAATCTATGCAGTGCACATGTGCTCAATTGCTTAGTCTTGTCCGACTCTTTGCAACCCCATGGACTGTAGCCCGCCAGACTCTGTCCATGGAATTTTCCAGGCAAGAATACTGGAGTGTTTGCCATTTCCTCCTCCAGGAGATTTTCCTGACCAAGGAATTGAACCTGCATCTCCTGTGTCTCCTGCACTGGCAGGTGGATTCTTTACCACTGAGCCACCTGGGAAGCTCCATAATCTATGCAGTGAAATGCACTCAAAAGAAAGGAAGTGAGTAACTGGAGGATTTTACCCACAGCTCTGAGCACCCAGGCTCCTCCAGCTTCACCATAACCAAAGACAGGCCCTCTGTCCAGAACAACGGATGTCTTCTTCTTTGTGTCCCCTCCTCTGGCCAGTCCTAGCCTTCAGAGCACAGCTTAGTGGTCACCATATGCAGATTCCCAAAGGCAGAGTTAGTTCCATGCTCTTTTGAGGTATTCTGTGCATTTACCTGTTTTAACCCTCAGTAGAGTCTATTTTGCTTGATCTGCTCTCTTCCCTCTTAGGAAATGAGCTTCTAAAGGGACAGTTTCCTGTTCTTCATTATACCCAGAGCCTAGCACAGGTGCCCAGAAGTAAATAGCTGCTCAGTAAGTACACACTGCCTACATAAATGGCTTCTGTGATAGCAACTCAATTCTAGGTTGTCTACCCAAAACAGGTTACTAGATTCACCCACCAATAATTAATTCTTAAAAATCACTAAATTGGTACTTAAGTCTACACAGTGATTTCTAATAGCCATAGCCATTTGCCAAGAGAAAGTATAATTCAGAAGCTTTAAAATGTTTGAATATCGCCGTATATCTCATGAACATCAAACGTTTCAGGGGCTTCCCATGAGGTTCAGTGGTTAAGAAACCACTTTGCAATTCAGAGGACAGTTAAAATCCTTAGTTCTAGAAGATCCCACATGCTGTGGGGCAACTAAACCTGTAAGCCTTGAAGCCGGTGCACCTAGAGCCCAAGCTCCATAACAAGCCACTGCAATGAGAAGCCCATGCGCAACAAAAATCTGGCACAGCCAAAAATAAATACATATTTTAAAAAAAAAGTTTCATCAAACAGATTCATATAATTTTCCACCCAAGGTCTATCTAGCAAATAACTTTTTTTAAAAACATTAAAATATTGTTTTTTAATAAATGTAAGAACACATTAAAATGTGCCTATTCAACATCTTTCTAACTCTAAGAATTCAGTAATCTATCCATTAGTCTATCTTTCAGCATTTGCCACAAGATGCCAAAGCTCTTGCTAACGATCTCTATGCCATTACAAAATGTCTAGCTGCAACACCTTAAAAACAACTTCTCTCCAAACTTCATGTTTTTTACATCAACCTGTGATTATTTTTTCTATTTCTTTGAATTGTAACATTTTAAAAATCCTACTAAAAGCCAACTTTCCATCTTCTTTTTAAATAATCACCTCCCTGTTCTCCATTTTCAAATCCCTTTTAATAAGCCCAATTTAATCTTTATAGCTATATTTTCAATTCCCTGATGTGTTCAGACTTACTTTATACACTATAAAAGGAAAGAATGTTCAGGGAAAATGGCTTTCAGCTTTGAATCTAACTTCTTTCTTAAGAAGTATTGTTTAATCAAATAATATTTGATATTAATATCAAAATCACTTGTCTATAAACTGGAAACGACCATTAATATGGTCTTCTCTATCTTAAAAAAAGTAATCGTGACAAAAGCACTAAAATAGATTTCAGGGGAAAAAAAAAAACCCTACATTTTAAAAATTTTGTATATCTAGCCTCCCAACACTGAAGTTCTTTACTGCTACTCCACCAAAGACGCAGTTCACATAGCCTTCATTCATTGACATTCACTGTAAGATAAAATTTGAGGAAACATATAATGTATAAAGGCCACATGATCTTAATCAAATGTCTTATAGACACTTGTATTTAAATATGATGCCACTGAAATACTATCCCACTGTCTAATCCATTTAGAGCTACACCTTTTAATATACGATGAATAACACTTAAAAAAGAGTCTTAACCAGACCAAATTTATCACTACACTAGATACTATCTTCATCTGTGGAAATAGCTTGCTTAGAAAAAGAACACAAACAAGTTTAATGTGAAAGAGAATTAAGGTAATTAAGCACTCTCAGCAGCACTAGAATATACCCTTTAATATACATTTGTTATTACCAAAAAAGCAAAAAATACCTGAGAAGAGAGTCACACAAAAAAATTTTTCATGGCAAACATATCCATGTACCAGAATTGAAGAGGAGGAAATATGGGTAGCTGTAAAATCTTCCTAAAAAATCCTCCTTGTTATTATGTGCAAGTCGCTCAGTCATGTCCAGCTCTTTGCAACCCCATGGACTGTACAGTCCATGGAATTCTCCAGGCCAGAATACTGGAATGGGTAGCCTTTCCCTTTCTCCAGAGGATCTTCCCAACCAAGGGATCAAACTCAGGTCTCCAGCGTTGTAGGCAGATTCTTTACCAGCTGAACAAGGAAATCACTTGATATTATATGCTGAGTTTAATGAAAAATAAAACAATTCCCTTCCATAGTCTCTTTCTTCTTGCAAATACAGAGGAATAAGACATTAGTAGGGGAAAAGGTAAGAAAGATAAGCTTTTAACAAAAGCAACCTACAGCCCTTTCGGTCTTCCAACAGCAACCAGAAACCAATTTGCAAAATGTGAACATTAGTCTCTTTGGGACTGCCACTCTATCACCTCCACGTGGAATCTGTGTGTGTCATTACTGCTCTTTTGAGTCTCCTGTTTCAGAAGCATGTTCATTTCACTGCCACACTATTTTCTCCTAATTGCCATCTGTAATTTTATATAGTCTACTCCCTTTTAAGGGCTTAGACCTACAACATACAATTTTTTTCTAATCCAACGTGAACCTAAATTCTCAGAATGCTAGCTAATATAATTAATACAAATGAAAAGAATTTTTGTTTATCCCAGATCATATAAAGTCTGAAAAAGCTTAAAAAGTCTGAAAAATCTTAAAAACTTAAAAAGTGTCCCATTTTAGGTTTTTTTTGAAATGTTTTGACTCAACTTCATGCAGCATAGAAATGTGAAACTAAACAGATGAATATATTGATTAAAAAAAAAAAGCAATATCCCACACATCAGTGTTAGACTCAGAAATTATAAAAATCTATCAACTGGTGTGATTCAAAGATCAGTGAGAAAATCTGCCTATCATCCCAAAATATAAACAATATTCAACACAAAGTGCAAAGGAGAGTATTTTAAGCTAAGTTAAATGCTTATCGAATGTCTACTATGTGCCAAATACTGTGCTCAAATAGCACTGTGCAAATAAGTCTGCATTATGAATTTCAATTAAAATGACCTTTATGCTAGTTGAGCTTCTTACCTAATTTATTAGAAACGTAAGGAGAGCTCATGCAGCAGTGCAGAGCACTTACTGGCTTCAGTGGGTATCAGAGATGGGGCTTAAAAAGGCTCAGCTCATTACTAGGTGTTTGACCTTGGGCAAGTTATTTAGGTTTCAGTTCTCTCAGTTGTAAAGAGGATTATAATAGTATGTACCTCACTGAGTCACTTAGGAGAATTAAATTAGGTATTTCAATATGCATGGTATCCAGCACATAGTAATCACTTAATGTTAACTACTATTAGAAGCAGTTAAGTAGTGGTTTATTGGTATTATCATTTTAATCAAAGATCTGCAGGGCTGAAAGGCGGGCTGAAAGGCAGTCTCCAGCTGCTGGTGGTTCTCTGAATGATACAGTGTAATTCTCCAGTAAATCAGGCCCTCCCACCTTCTTGAGGCTAGAGTAACAGAATCAACTGAAAACTGTTTCCTATGATTATCCATATTAAAAATCTAATATTAAAAATGTTTTCAACATTCTACAGAACATCTAGACACTGGCGTTCTTGGGACAAAAATACTAGCAGAATGAGCAGTGTTTGATTGGGTTATGACATTTATTAGCTCCAATTAAGACTCCTTTACAGCAAATGCTGAGTTTCTATCCCTGCCATGGGGTCACTTTCAATTGTTACAGAAACCTTATATTGCATGACAAAAAGAAAACTTAGGTTGTAGCTACAGTTCTTTTGTTCTAAGAATCTGAAACTAACGGCCTCTTTGTTGCTCAATTCCAGGGACTCTTTTCCATCCTTATCTCACTTGACCTCTCTGTGGCATTTGACATGCTGACCACTTTCTCTTTCTTGAAAAATTTCTTTTTGGCTTCTCAGTCAGTGGCTTCCTTTCTCTTGGCGCCCACACTTAAATGTCAATGTTCCCGAAGATGCTTTTAATCTTGTTCTATAGGGATGCAAGATGAAATGCCTCTATGTGCCACAGGGGTGGGCAAAGACTGGCAAACTTTGCTCATCTAAAGGCAGCAGACTCAAACCAGTTTCAACAAGTTGTTGGAATTAAAAACACACACACACACACACACACACACGGACCTATGGTTTCCAGATCTTCCAATTTTTCAAAAAATACAAATCCAAATTTTCTCACAAAAATCTTCCATGTCAGTAGCTCATTTGCACTGTTCAAACACAAGGTATGTGACCCTGAGCAAGTTATTTTACAAATCTGTTTCCTCATCTATAAAGTGTCAGTGCTAAAAGTGACACACAAACAGTGAATGTCAAACAAAAACTTTTACCAGCTTCCATTTTAAAGTCTGTTCTACATTACCCCAGGTTTCAAGCTGAATGTATAAAACTGTAAATATGTACAAATATATTTTACTGGAGCAGGATCCAGAAAGTTTATCAGATTCCCAAAAAAGACTAAGAACCACTAAGCCAAATTTTTCTACAACTTCAGCTGTTATCTATACAAGGATGGATCCCAAATCGGCATCCGATTACCGGAAGACGACCACTTTACCTCTGTAACCAGCCTCTCCACTGACTTCTCTCCAAGCCCATTGCCATCACGGTAGTCCAAACCTTCAATCTCTTCTCAGCAGCTGTCCACTTGCCCTCCTTTGTTCCACTTTTTTACGATCTGAATCCTCTAAAATCCAAATAATTTATTTGGTCAAAGGCCTACATAAATGTATGAGAAATCCAAACCTCTTAAGTACAAGACTCCTTAAGACCTAACCAAGCCAACCACTCCCTCTCCTATTATAGATTCCTACAATTTGCAATACAGAATAGGTCCCACCTCCTGGAATGCCTAACTCCTCCTATTTGCTCTGGGCAGAAACCCACCCCCCTGGAAAATCCTTACTTTTTGCCCCAGGCCAGAGTAAATAAGCTTTCCTTCCTCCAAGCTAAACTATCCCTCCTCCTTCAATGTTGTAAATGTCAACTTTATTTTTCTTCTCCACTAGACTAAAAACTCCTCAAGGGCAAACAAAGTATCTTTTTCTTACAAGGCCCAGTTGTTTTTCAGTTGCTCAGCTGTGTCCAACTCTTTGTGACCCCATGGACTGCAGCAGGCCAGGCTTCTCTGTCCTTCCCCATCTCCCAGAGTTTGCTCAAACTCATGTCCATTGAGTCGGTGATGCCATTCAACCATCTGGTCCTCTGTTGACCACTTGTCCTCCTGCCTTTGATCTTTCCCAAACCCTAGAGCTACCACTAAAGAAGCCGAGGTGATAAATGAACGAAGCGGCACAGGCTTCAGCAAACTCTACTATCACTCAGATAAGCATCCTACCTTCCCAAGGTGAGCCTACCAAATCAGCCAGACTATTCAGCTTTTCAAAGCCATTCAACACACACACCTGCACGCATATAGCTTCAAGTTTAAAAGGAGCTAGAAGAAAACCCACCTTCTTTGCCCACTGGTGTACTTACAAAGTACCACTTCTTTACATTTACCAACTCAAGAGCTCAATGGCAGAGACTAGACTAACATCAAGCTGCTGAAACTTTCTGTGAATATACTGCTAATTTTTTACTGGCACAAAAATATTTATTTGCCCCACGAAGGTAATTATTATATTGTATCTGTACTCAAATACTTACTAGTATTATTAATATATGCTGAGTCAAGCACTCATTCACACTGAAAAAAATTAACATCGAGAATATTAAAAATCTTAAAGGAAAATATTATACAAAGACCACATATGAGGCTTCATGTGCAGTTCCTCATTTAATCACAACAGCCCTATGAAGGTGTTATCATCACCCCCTTTCACAGATGAATAAACTGAGACTTAATGAGATTAATTTATCCAAGGCACATAGGTAGGATTCAAAGCCAATGTGACTCCACCGCCCAAGCTTTTAACCAATACGAGACTATCAGTTCAGTTCAGCCGCTCAGTCATGTCCGACTCTTTGCCACCCCACGGACTGTAGCACGCCAGGCTTCCTTGTCCCTCACCGACTCCCATGTATAAAAGTATACAACATTGTTAAATGGAAGATCCTGAGATCACGTGGTATGCACACACAATCACAAAACACACACGCAGATCACAAAATGTTAACAATGGTTATCTCTTGAATAGAATGAAAGTGTTAGACACAAAAAGTGTCCAACTCTTTGTCACCCCATTGACAGCAGCCCACCAGACTCCTTGTCCATAGGATTTCCTAGGCAAGAATACTGGAGTGGGTAGCCATTCCCTTCTCCAGGGGATCTTCCCCCACCCAGGGATGGAACCCTGGTATCCTGTATCGCAGGCAGACTGAATGGAATGAATATGAGTAAATATTACCTTGGGGTATCCCTGGTGGCTCAGATGGTAAAAGCATATGCCTACAATGTGGGAAACCAGGGTTCGATCCCTGGGTTGGGAAGATCCCCTGGAGAAGGAAATGGCAACCCACTCCAGTATTCTTGCCTGGAAAATCCCATGGACTGAGGAGCCTGGGAGGCTACAGCCCATGGGGTCGCAAAGAGTCAGACACTACTGAGCGACTTCACTTTCAAATATTACCTTTAATCAGAAAAAAAGTCAAACAAGAGAAACAGTATAGAAAATAGAAGAGTAAAGTGGCCTGAAAGTGAAAATTGCTCAGTCATGTCCAACTCTTTGCCACCCCATGGACCGACTACGCTATGCTATGCTAAGTCACTTCAGTCGTGTCCGACTCTTAGCGACCCCATGGACTGCGGCCCACCAGGGTCCTCCATCCATGGGATTTTCCAGGCAAGAGTACTGGAGTGGGGTGCCATTGCCTTCTCTGTGGACTGACTATACAGTCCATGTAATTCTCCAGGCCAGAATACTGGCATGGGTAATCTTTCCCTTCTCCAGGAGATCTTCCCAACCCAGGGATCGAACCCAGGTCTCCCGAACCGCAGGTGGATTCTTTACCAGCTGTTGAGCCACAAGGAAGCCCAAAGTGGCCAAGGGGAATAGTATAGAGCACAGAAGAGTAAAGTGGCCTAGGTGAGTTAAGAGTCAAGTACATGAGCTACCTTATCTAATCTTTATATCAAAAGAAAAAAGTTTTTTCCATTTTACAGATAAAGCTGAAGAACCTGCCCAGTGCAAGAACTGGCTGGGATCAGAACTCAAGACCCAGTTCAAATGTGGCTGACTGTAGGGTGAAAGTGAAAGTGAAAGTGAAGTCGCTCAGTCAAGTCCGACTCTTTGTGACCCCATGGACTGTGGCCCATCAGGCTCCTCCGTCCATGGGATTTTCCAGGCAAGAGTGCTGGAGTGGATTGCCATTTCCTTCTCCAGGGGATCTTTCCGACCCAGGAATCGAAGCCAGGTCTCCCGAATTGCAGGCAGACGCTTTTACCGTCTGAGCCTGCTACAAATAAAATGCGACCAAAAAGCTGTCTTAAAACCAAGTCACATTCAGGGAAAGAAACCGAACCAAGTAACCGAGCATCCTAAGTGCAATCAGGGAAAAAAAGAGAGGAGCGGGAAAAGACTATCTCTGCGACTGTCCCAAAAAAGCCAGGACGAGTCATTACAGTTGAGGTTCTGGGACAAAATCTACCTGATGGAAGTGAGAAGAAGACTCCACTGCTGTTTGTTTTGCAAAGGACAGAGCTGCATTAGCATAAATTAAATGGGCTTAGATGGAACACCATTGTATTTGCTGTGGAGTATCTCCTTTGGGGACAATTGGCTGCCTCCAACCCAGTATCATCCATTCATCCATTGTTTACAGGTTACGAGGTATGTGGGGGGAAGAGACTGGGTGCCACTAGTCTGAGAACATTGCCATCTAACTGTATTCAAATATAAATGACCTCTCCTTATCCATAACTATGGTTCCAAACCTGGATAGTGAGAGCTAACTCTGGGGGAACAATTCAGGTAAGACTGAATGGATCAGCCTTTTTCTTTTTTTGAAGTGACATGTTTAATTTTGGGTACTCTGACTTAGAAATTTTAAAATCCATCTAAACTGTAATTTCAATTCTCTACAATAGTATTAACATGATTTACTGAGAAAAATGGTTTGGAGTAGGGGATACAAATTTCCTTACACAATCTTTCAGAGGAAAGAAAACTTGATTACTTCAGACTTATAAATGAAAATAAACATCTACTTTTGAAACTAAATATTTAATAGTGAAAAAGTATACTACTTTCTTCCCCGGTGGCTCAGACGGTAAAGCGCCTGCCTGCAATGCAGGAGACCCAGGTTCAATCCCTGGGTTGGGAAGATCCCCTGGAGAAGGAAATGGCAACCCACTCCAGTACTCTTGCCTGGAAAATCCCATGGACCGAGGAGCCTGGTAAGCTACGGTCCTGGTAAGCTACGGTCCTGGTAAGCTATGGGGTCGCAAAGAGTCGGACACGACTGAGTGACTTCACTTCACTTATATTACCTTAGCCACTAAAATTTAATTCAATATTTGCCTTGAAAGCCTTTTTTTTTTAAGTTTCAAACACAATGTAACTTTTTAGATTATCAAACCCACTATTCCTTCAAAAATAAAGTAGCCCATGGAATGATTAGATCAGGAAAGACTGCAGGGGTGGTGGGATACAAAACTTTTGGGATTTGTACATATACACATTTTTAAAGTCTGGGAATACGAAGCCAACAATACACCTTAAAAATATCAAATTAGGAAGCAAAGAGATTTTTTTTAAAAACCTCAAAATGTCCTAAGAGATTCACAGACTGATTTCTTCCATACAGTGTGCTCTAAAAATAAGGACAAACTATAACAGAAGTAACAATTTTGGGTACACAAGTTTATGAAAACATCCAAATCAACAAGCAATTTCAATAAATCAATAAAGTTAAACAACCATTAAATGTAATTTACATTTTGGGTATGAAATCCACACAATTTCAAATATCAAGTGTTTCTTTCTTTAGCAAAATACTAAATGGCTGGATGGCTGTCCTTGTAGAGAAACAGGAGTTTTATTTCAGGCAAACAAAAAGAAAAGGAGACACACTTAGTAAGACTCCACAGAAGGAATCTCACTTCCACGCGGAACAGAAGTCAGCAGTGACCCTGTGGTGGGTTACCCACTGCCCTGCAAGTGCCAGCATCTCCTGGATAATAGTACTCTGGGGGTGAGTGGTCAGTGCGGAACACCTCTGCCAGCCAGCTCCACAGCCTGCTACCAGGCGGGACACACATACCTACACACAGCCTCTGGCCCCAGGTCCAGGTCTACTTAAAAACAGCTGGGAACAAAAGAGCCAATAAAAGAGGAAAAACCACCTCCCCAGACAATCCCACGCTGGGGGCTGGTGGGGGGTGGGGGCGGGCAGGGCACATTAACATTTGACTTCCACACACTAAAGAACACCAGGAGGTTAAGTGGAGCCACAGGAAACATCCCATCCCCGAAAACCAGGAAATTTAGATTTGGAAATTTAAGTTTTATACATTAAAAAAAAAAAAAAAACTTTCAAAACTCACGGCACCAAAATATAGCTAAAATTAAATCCGTTTAAACATAGAGGAGGGGGGAAATAGCCAAACCACACTGTGTTCAGTTCCCTGAGGGCTCTTCCACAGACCCTTCTGAGTTGCGGCAATAACAAGTTTCCTTAAAAATCCCCCACTTTTCTATTTCTAGGGTCGAAGAGTATCACAAAAATCCAAATAGCTATTATCAGAAAAAAATAAACGGACGATCCTTAAACTGTAGACCTTGTTTCAGGAGCTGCCCTGCCCACCTCCACCTCCCTCCTCGTTCTTAGTGCTTCCCAGCGGGGTCCGTCCTGACAACCAGGGTCCCCGCCTTGGGTCCAGTCCCCGTGTTTGTTTCCCGGACAGTGACCAAACAGGACAGGAAAACTCCTCCATCTAGGGGCTGCTCCAGACATCCAGCCCCCCTCTCCCTCCCTGACAGTCTCCTCCCCCCTCCCTGCATCTTTCCCTCTGCAAGGCTGTCCAGAAAAGGGGGCTCGGGACTCGAAGAAGTCCGGGATGGGAGGAAGGGTGGGTGCTCGGTCTGAAAATAAACACTCTCGCTTCCTGGGGTAAGGGCTAAAAAAGCGATTAGAAAAGCCTGCCCAGTAGAAATACCACCTGAATGTACCTCCTCCCTTTCCCACTGCAACAAGCCCAGTCACTAACTAATCAGCTAAGACAAATCCCCTGGAAAACTTTTGCAAACGGGCAGAGAGGACCCTCTCCCCAGCCGGGGGGCTCCCGGGGACGGGGCTGGAGTTTGCAGCCCTGGAAGGGCTCACCGGGGAACGGGGTGGGGCGCGGGCGAGGGGTGCAGGGGCGGAGTACCTTCCACGGACAGGAACTGGCAAAGAGTTTCAAAATAGCCGAGTGCTCTCCCCCACGCCCTCGGGGGTCGCGAGCGCTAGGACCGGGGCTCCCCGAAAGGAGGCCAGCCCCCAATTCGGGCCTAAAAGGAAACTTTCCGGGCCGCGGCTGCACCTGACTCCTCCACCGCCCCTCCACCCCACCCCACGCCCGCAAGGCCGCCCGCCCCGCCCCGGCCTGGGCCGCCCGGAGCGCAGAGGAGGGGGAGAAATAAATCCAACTATTACCGGAATCGGGGGTGGGGGACGTCGTCGAGAGACTCGGGGGAGGGAGCGGCTGGACGCCCATTCCCCACTCTTAGGCCCTGACGCCCCTGTCCCGGCCACCCCGGGCCTGCCGCCCCGCCGGGGAACCTCCGGGGGGCCCGCGCAGGATTCGGCCCAGCAGCGCTGCCGTCCCGCCTGGAGGCCCCGAGGGACCCGAAGGGGCGCGAGGAGGCCCGGGGTGCGGGGGCAGGGGACAGGGCGCGGCCGCTACGGGGCCCGCCGGCCCGAGGCCTAACCGGCACCCCCAACCCCCCCCCGCTCCACACCCCTACCCCGGCCCGCGCAGGCCGCGCCGCTCGCCCCGCTTCGGCCCCGGCTGGACCCCTGGCCGGCGGCCCGCCGTCGTTGCCCGTGGGCGCCCCCCCAGGCCCCCGAGTCCCCAGCCCCCACCACCCCGGCGCCGGCCCTCTCACCCTTTCATTCTCTGCCCGGGGCCTGGCGCGGGCCGGCGAATCCCCGGCCTCACGTAAGCGTGCTCGCCGCCCGCCCTGCCTGCGCGGCCCAGCCCGCCGCCCTACGGGAGCCCGGGGATGTGGGCCGGGCCTGGGGCCGCTTCTGCTTACCTTTCAGCTGCTTTTTTTTTTTTTTCTCCTTCCCCCCTTTTCCCTCGGCTGGGCTGACAGATCAGAGTGAGAGGCGCTGGCAATGGACTAGGAAGCTCGGCTGCCGCTGCTACTGCTCCCCCCTGGGCTCCGGCGAGAGCCTTTCCCTGTCAAGCAAGAGGGGTGAGGATCATATTTTTATTTTGGAAACTAAAAAGTGCTCCCAGGGTCGGTGATTATTAAGGGGAAATCCCTGAATATACTCTCCAGCCAAGAAGGCAGGGCTGCCGGGGCTGCACAAGAAGAGGCAGCAGCCTCCTACAGCACCACTACAGGCACTGCGAGGACATAACACCAGAGAGCCGCTCCTCTGCCCTCCGAAACGACAACTTTCCTACCATCTTGGAGGCAGAGCAAAGGGGGGCCAGGGGGAAAAGTGCACCCGCTCCCGATAAAGTACAAATTTCTGCTTCTCATCTCTGGAAAAAAGTCCACACCGGCCGTCTCCACCGGCGCCTGGGGGAGAAAGCGGGGAAGAAACTGGGGGTGCCTCAGAAACGTTTGCGTTTACTCCAGGGGGGAAAATGTTTCTGCATCTTCTGGTGGAAAGAAATCTTTACAAGACACAGGTTTTCCGGTGATTATTGTTTTCTGTTTTCTATTTAATTTTTTTTCCATGTTCGTGATAGCGGTATTTGAATTTTTTTTCAGCCTAATAATGATTTTTTTTTTTCCATTACAGATCTAAGTTCTGGGTTTGATGGTCACTTTATAAATTTGAACTTCAAGAGACTTCCTAGCCACTTTATTTGTCTGCTTATTTATACGTTTTTGTGTATAGAGATATTTCTTTCCTTATATATATAAATTTGTGCTATATATTCCCTTCCAAACTGAGATTGCTGGAAGACAATTTTAAAGGGATGTCTTTTGTCTCCTTTTCCCAAAGCAATGTAAATAAAACAATTGACTGTCCAGAAAGGAAAGATACAGCTGTTTATTTTTCACAGTGCAAATTAAGACAGAGATCACTGGGGGGTTAAATACAACTCAAGTATAACTGACCGTGTTTCTAGAAATAATCCTAACGCTCTTATGGTCTGCTTGTGAAGAAAGATTACTGGAAAACTCCAAATAGGCTATAAAGACAGCTTTAGATTTTCTTCAAGTTAAGTTGCTTACTTAGAATTATATCCAGGCATTTAATTTTTTTGTTGTTGTTTAGTTTATATCCTTTAAAATTTAGATTTTTGGTGCATTGCACATGTTGCTGACCACTTTCTGTGTCACAGAATTGAGAATCAGTGTGTCTGCTTTTGTTAGAGTTGAAACGTTCAGAACTTCCAATGTGTTGCCAAGCTATGAATTAGTTTTAATATATTACAATGGATGTCATGAATCAGCTTTTCTTCAATAAGCAAAAGGTTAGTAGATAGAGGGGATCAAAGTTACCCAGGATGGGGGGAATCAAAGCTGAGATAACAGAGAGATGAGGGACAGAAGGATGCTGCTCACTTGCAACAATGCCACAGAAATCTTACTGGAGGAAAACAAATCGCAGAGATTCTTTGCTAATTTTGTAAAGAAAGAGAAGAATACTAGAAAATGAACAAAAGATCTTTTTCTGTTTTTACAGGAAATGATGAATCTTGTACTAAAAGTTATTTTTCTGATGCAGATTGCCTGACATGGTGGAAATGAATTTGTAAAGCAGTGTCTTATATCAGTAGAATATTTAATTCCTTTAATTTAAAATTGACTAAAAAGCATGTAAAAATAACTGATGATTCACCTTAAAATGTTTATTTTTTGAGCTTCCAAATGTCAAAATTCCCATAATATTAAAGTGAGTTCAGATAATGCATATAACAGATACTAAGTATTTTCATTCTCACCCACATCTTTATTATCTGTTTGAATACGGTACCTGAATAGTCTTGGTTTTTTTCTAGATTTTTTATCTTACTATTTGCTAGAAAAATCTGAAGTAATTAAAAAATTAACTGATTCTTAATATCTCAGAAGCCTCAGTTTTAAAGTTGTGTTCTATTTACAATTTTGGGGTTTTTTTCAGTGTTTAGAAATCAAACACTTCGGTCATAACAAGGAAATCCGTTCCCTTAATGAAATCTAGTGGAGTTGAAAAATATGATTTTGAGCGACTTGTTCCTTACGCGTGACATGACTTTATAGAAATACTTTCAATTTTTCAAGACATTAAGATGTGTTTGATTTCAGCTGACCGTACCCTTTTATGCAGTCCCTCTTGTGACCAGCAAGCTTTTTTGAGTGATACCTGTATGGGGATAGGGGGATGTTCATAATATGGTGCAAATATGGTACCATTTCAGTGTCTTTCTCTTTGTAACGTTTGACTTGTACAGGGCTGTGATCCATCAAGTTTTTCCACCAGCTGAGCTAAATAGCCTAGTCTGAGGGAATTACAGCCCAAACAAAAAAGAAATCCTGCTACAGTTGCAACATGGGTGAATTTGATTCAGTTCAGTTCAGTCGCTCAGTCGTGTCCGACTCTTTGCGACCCCATGGATCGCAGCACGCCAGGCCTCCCTGTCCATCACCAGCTCCCGGAGTTCACTCAGACTCACGTCCATCGAATCAGTGATGCCATCCAGCCATCTCATCCTCTGTTGTCCCCTTCTTCTCTTGCCCCCAATCCCTCCCAGCATCAGAGTCTTTTCCAATGAGTCAACTCTTTGCATGAGGTGGCCAAAGTACTGGAGTTTCAGCTTTAGCATCATTCCTTCCAAAGAAATCCCAGGGCTGATCTTCAGAATGGACTGGTTAGATCTCCTTGCAGTCCAAGGGACTCTCGAGGCTTCTCCAACACCACAGGTCAAAAGCATCAATTCTTCGGCGCTCAGCCTTCTTCGCAGTCCAACTCTTACATCCATACATGACCACAGGAAAAACCATAGCCTTGATTAGACGGACCTTTGTTGGCAAAGTAATGTCTCTGCTTTTGAATATACTATCTAGGTTGGTCATAACTTTCCTTCCAAGGAGTAAGTGTCTTTTAATTTCGTGGCTGCAGTCACCATCTGTAGTGATTTTGGAGCCCAGAAAAATAAAGTCTGACACTGTTTCCACTGTTTCCCCATCTATTTCCTATAAAGTGATGGGACCAGATGCCATGATCTTCGTTTTCTGAATGTTGAGTTTTAAGCCAACTGTTGCACTCTCCTCTTTCACTTTCATCAAGAGGCTTTTTAGTTCTTCTTCACTTCCTGCCATAAGGGTGGTGTCATCTGCATATCTGAGGTTATTGATATTTCTCCTGGCAATCTTGATTCCAGCTTGTGTTTCTTCCAGTCCAGCGTTTCTCATGATGTACTCTGCATGTAAGTTAAATAAGCAGGGTGACAGTGTATAGCCTTGACATAATCCTTTTCCTATTTGGAACCAGTCTGTTGCTCCATGTCCAGTTCTAACTGTAGCTTCCTGATCTGCATACAGATTTCTCAAGAGGCAGGTCAGGTGGTCTGGTATTCCCATCTCTTTCAGAATTTTCCACAGTTTATTGTGATGCACACAGTCAAAGGCTTTGGCAATGTCAATAAAGCAGAAATAGATGTTTTTCTGGAACTCTCTTGCTTTTTCCATGATCCAGTGGATGTTGGTAATTTGATCTCTGGTTCCTCTGCCTTTTCTAAAACCAGCTTGAACATCTGGAAGTTCACGGTTCATATATTGCTGAAACCTGGCTTGGAGAATTTTGAGCATTACTTTACTAGCATGTGAGATGAGTGCAATTGTGCGATAGTTTGAGCATTCTTTGGCATTGCGTTTCTTTGGGATTGGAATGAAAACTGACCTTTTCCAGTCCTGTGGCCACTGCAGAGTTTTCCAAATTTGCTGGCGTATTGAGTCAGCACTTTCACAGCATCATCTTTCAGGATTTGAAATAGCTCAACTGGAATTCCATCACCTCCACTAGCTTTGTTCGTAGTGATGCTTTCTAAGGCCCACTTGACTTCACATTCCAGGATGTCTGGCTCTAGGTCAGTGATCACACCATCGTGATTATCTGGGTCGTGAAGATCTTTTTTGTACAGTTCTGTGTATTCTTGCCACTTCTTCTTAATATCTTCTGCTTCTGTTAGGTCCATACCATTTCTGTCCTTTATCGAGCTCATCTTTGCATGAAATGTTCCCTTGGTATCTCTAATTTTCTTGAGATCTCTAGTCTTTCCCATTCTGTTGTTTTCCTCTATTTCTTTGCATTAACCTCTGAGGAAGGCTTTCTTATCTCTTCTTGCTATTCTTTGGAACTCTGCATTCAGATGCTTATATCTTTCCTTTTCTCCTTTGCTTTTCGCTTCTCCTTTTCACAGCTATTTGTAAGGCCTCCCCAGACAGCCATTTTACTTTTTTGCATTTCTTTTCCATGGGGATGGTCTTGATCCCTGTCTCCTGTACACTGTCAGGAACCTCATTCCATAGTTCATCAGGCACTCTATCTATCAGCTCTAGGGCCTTAAATCTATTTCTCACTTCCACTGTATAATCATACGGGATTTGATTTAGGTCATACCTGAATGGCCTAGTGGTTTTCCCTACTTTCTTCAATTTAAGTCTGAATTTGGTAATAAGGAGTTCATGATCTGAGCCACAGTCAGCTCCCAGTCTTGTTTTTGCTGACTGTATAGAGCTTCTCCATCTTTGGCTGCAAAGAACATAATCAATCTGATTTTGGTGTTGACCATCTGGAGATGTCCATGTGTAGAGTCTTCTCTTGTGTTGTTGGAAGAGGGTGTTTGCTATGACCAGTGCATTTTCTTGGCAAAACTCTATTAGTCTTTGCCCTGCTTATATTTGCTTTGGCCTGTATTCCAAGGCCAAATTTTCCTGTTATCCAGGTGTTTCTTGACTTCCTACCTTTGCATTCCAGTCCCCTATAATGAAAAGGACATCTTTTTTGGGTGTTAGTTCTAAAAGGTCTTGTAGGTCTTCATAGAACCATTCAATTTCAGCTTCTTCAGCATTACTGGTTGGGGCATAGACTTGGAGTACTGTGATATTGAATGGTTTGCCTTGAAAATGAACAGAGATCATTCTGTCGTTTTTGAGATTGCATCCAGGTACTGCATTATGGACTCTTTTGTTGACCATGATGGCTACTCTATTTCTTCTGAGGGATTCCTGTCCGCAGTAGTAGATATAATGGTCATCTGAGTTAAATTCACCCATTCCAGTCCATTTGAGTTCACTGATTCCTAGAATGTTGACATTAACTCTTGTCGTCTCTTGTTTGACCACTTCCAATTTGCCTTGATTCATGGACCTGACATTCTAGGTTGCTATGCAATATTGCGCTTTACAGCATCGGACCTTCCTTCTATCACCAGTCACATCCACAACTGGGTATTGTTTTTGCTTTGGCTCCATCCCTTCATTCTTTCTGAAGTTATTTCTCTGCTGTTCTCCAGTAGCATATTGGGCACCTACTGACCTGGGGAGTTCCTCTTTCAGTATCCTATCATTTTGCCTTTTCATACTGTTCATGGGTTCTCAAGGCAAGAATACTGAAGTGGTTTGCCATTCCCTTCTCCAGTGGACCACATTCTGTCAGACCTCTCCACCATGACCCGTCCATCTTGGGTTGCCCCACTGGCATGGCTTAGTTTCATCGAGTTAGACAAGGCTGTGGTCCTAGTGTGATTAGATTGACTAGTTTCCTGTGAGTATGGTTTCAGTGTGTCTGCCCTCTGATGCACTCTTGCAACACCTACCATCTTACTTGGGTTTCTCTTCCCTTGGGCGTGGGGTATCTCTTCATTGGTCAGTGTTAATTTCTATTGGTAGCTGAACTCATTTCAGGTGTTATATCTCTTAATTCCTAGAAACTACAGGTGCTAACAAAACTACTGACATAGTTAACCTTAAATAACCCTATTTTGCCCAGTAAAATTCCTGGTACTCAAGTTTGGCTAACGTTGAGCACCTGCCTCTTGAGAAATCTGTATGCATGTCAGGAAGCAACGGTTAGAACTGAACACGGAACAACAGACTGGTTCCAAATCAGGAAAGGAGTACCTCAAGGCTGTATATTGTCACCCTGCTTATTTAACTTATATGCAGAGTACGTCATGAGAAATGCTGGGCTGGATGAAGCACAAGCTGGAATCAAGATTGCTTTGAGAAATATCAATAACCTCAGATATGCAGATGACACCACCCTTATGGCAGAAAGTGAAGAAGAACTAAAGAGCCTCTTGATGAAAGAGGAGAGTGAAAAAGTTCACTTAAAGCTCAACATTCAGAAAACGAAGATCATGGCATCTGGTCCCATCACTTCATAGCAAATAGATGGGGAAACAGTGGAAACAGAGACTTTATTTTGGGGGGGCTCAAAAATCACTGCAGATGGTGACTGCAGCCATGAAATTAAAAGATGCTTGCTCCTTGGAAGAAAAGTTATGACCAACCTATTAAAGACAGCATATTCAAAAGCAAAGACATTACTTTGCCAACAAAGTTCCGTCTAGTCAAAGGTATTGTTTTTCCAGTAGTCATGGATGTGAGATTTGGACCATAAAGAAAGCTGAGTGGCGAAGAACTGATGCTTTTGAACTGTGGTGTCAGAGAAGACTCTTGAGTCCCTTGGACTGCAAGGAGATCCAACTAGTCCATCCTAAAGGAAATCAGTCCTGAATATTCATTGGAAGGACTGATGCTGAAGCTGAAGCTCCAATACTTTGGCCACCTGATGTGAAGAACTGACTAATTGGAAAAGACCTTGATGCTGGGAAATATTGAAGGTGGCAGGAGAAGGGGATGACAGAGAATGAGATGGTTGGATGGCATCACAGACTCAATGAACATGAGTTTGAGTAAACTCCGGGAGTTGGCGATGGACAGGGAGGCCTGGCGTGCTGCAGTCCATGGGGTCACAAAGAGTCTGACGTGACTGAGCGACTGAACTAAACTGAGCACCTAATATATCTTGGTAACTTTGCTGGACACTTTTTTTAATTTAAATGTATATTTTAGTTAGAGGCTACTTAGTTTACAATATTGTAGTGGTTTTGCCATACACTGACATTCATGTCAGTGTGTGCTGTACACTTCTTTCTATGGGCTCTGGTTTAATTCCCCGAACAGCTCCAAAAAAATACTATTTTTCTTTCCTTCCTCCCCTCCTCCTACTCCTTTCCCCTTATGTTTTAAATACTGTTGGGATAATTACCTTCACTTTCAAGGAGTGTAGATCTTCTTGGGCTTTCCAAAGATTCCAAATCCTTTTGCTGTATAGTTGCTGAGGTACCTACCACTGCTCTATACTCTATATCTGGAAATGCTGTTTCTGCCATTTTTTTGTAATTTAGTCACTAAGTTGTGTCTAACTCTTTTGGGATGCCATGGACTGTAGCCTTCCAGGCTTCTCTGTCTGTAGGGTTTCCCAGGCAAGAATACTAGACTGGGATGCCATTTCCTTCTCTAGCGGCTCTTCCCAACCCAGGGATCGAACCTGCGGCTCCTGCATTGACAGGCATATTCTTTACCACTGAGCCACCTGGGAAGCCCTTCTGCCATTTACTCTTTGCCAAAAACAGAGTAGCCAGCAATTAGATCTCCCTTTCATTCACTAGTGGCAGCCAGTGGCTTATTTCACCCTTGTGAAGGTCTAGTTCCTATGTCTATCCATTGTTTTGAGGAGTGCATATATATATTGATATGTATATGTGTCAGCTGAAACACTGTGGTTAAGAGAGATTTCCTTCCTGATCCTAAAAGTGGACAATATATGTGGAGCACTAGTGTAATTAGAAATGTTACCTATGGTTGTAAAATTGTACTTTCTAAAAAATCTAATCAATGGATGAAGTGACCTGGAACCATGAATGCCAAAGTTTACCTATGTGATCTTTAAAGCAGTGTCTTTTATTTATTCTGTTATGCCTTAATTTCACAAGTAGCTTGTTTAGCCTTTAGCTGAAATAAGAAATGCTTGCCTTAATATTTTTACTATTATTAGAAATTTTAATTGATCTGCCTTTTGGTATTAGTGAATTTAATTTTTCAAAAATTAACCACCTTATTGTGGACACTAGTGAAGTTATGAAAATACTACCTAGGGACTTCCCTGGCAGTCCAATGGTTAGTACTCCCGTACTTTTCACTGCAAAGGGCTCAGGTTCAAGCCCTTGTCTGGAATCTAAGATCCCAAAAGCCACAGGGTGCGGCCACAAAAAACAAAATACCACCTAGATTCACAGATTGTGTGGATTTAAAGTGAAGGATTTATGCATGTTTAATACATTAGATGTCTTTAAGCAATAAAGCCCTACCTTTATTAGCAAATGTGTGCTGACAGAATCACCAGTGACATCAGACATTATTATACAAATTCAGTGGGTTTCGGGAGAAGTAGGGGTATGATTATAAACCTTCCCTAATCACAGAAATGTTTCTCTTAACATTTCTAAAGGCAAACTCTGAAGTCATATCAAAAGGTCCCTAGTGTGAAGCCTTCCAAGGAGGTAAAAAGAAGTGGAGTGCGTTCAGAGCCTAAAAGTTTTCAAAAATCATACTGTTGATTTCAGAGAAAGAGCAGTGAGCAGTCCTGAGGAGAGATCTTAGTTCCCTGCCCAGGAATTAAATCTGGGTCACCTGGATGAAAACCAAGAATCCTAGCCACTAGATCATTGGAGCTAGAAGCAAAGTGGCCCTGGCTTTTGCCCCTGTTTGAAAACAAGAATGTTTCAAGGAGGCAAAACTGTAAAAACAGGTACAAAGTTTATAATTAGAGAGACAGCACAATGTGTGGGAGATCTCACAGGAAAACAGTTTGTTTATCCAACTCAGAAGCAGGGCAGAGATGTACACCCGGAGAGAAAGGGTATGGGCATCTTCTCTAGAGAGTAGTACAGTAAGTCAGAAACTAGGCAGAGATGCACACCGGGAGAGGAGCACGGAAGTTCTGAGTGCAGAGCAGCGCAGTATGGAGGCGATGTAGATCACTTATATAGGACAGTCCTTCCAAGTCTTTGTTTACCGTTGGCCAGTTATCTTGTTTCTTTCTTCACACCTGACTGATCCGTGGGTCCTCCCCAAGATACGTGTGCAACCTTTTTGCTAAGCTGGATCCCACTCTAGAGGCCTAAGAGTGCATGTCCACACTTACTATGGGTAGGCCTCCCCACTCCATTTCTGCCTTCCAAGAAGCCCCCAAGAACCCTTCCTGCACATGTGCAGACAGGGAGGCTTTCCTTGACCTCAGGAGCAGGTACTTTATCTCTCTGTTCTAGCAGAGCTCAGCTTTTACCACTAGCTTTGTCCTTGGAGTGTCTGGGTGAGAATAAAGCTTGGATTTTATTCCACTTGACAAATACCAGATGTCCAGCCCAGAGGCCCACTGTCCCCTGCCTCACTATTATGGTGGTCATACATGTATTTTTTTTTTTACTTTCTGTTTTGGAAACATTTGTTGGTAATGTTTCTATCTAAAACAAAGATTTTAGTTTTCTTATGGTTTTTATGCCCTGACGAAAACATTTTTGAGACAAGCATTATATTTGGGACATATTCTCATCGTAGCTTTAGGTTATTCAAATGTGAAATTTCTATATTAGAGATTGAACTACAGTCAAAGCACACACGATCAGGTAATCTCCAAGTTCTGACACCTACCCAAGGGCACTGAATCCTGGAAACAACTAATACCAAGCCAGAAAGGTCTTTTTTTTTCAAATCCCCATAAGGGATAGAAGATACTCTCCAGGAGGCAGATAGTCACCTGCAGCAGCAGGGACAGGACATGTCCCCAGTGCCATATCACTGCCTTCTTGTCACACTGCAGGCAAAGAATGTGACATCACTTCAGCCTTGGCAGTCTCTGGCTATTTCTTTTGACCCCAACCTTCATTTCAGTCGCTCAGCTGTGCCCGACTCTTTGTGACCCCATGGACTGCAGCATGTCAGGCTTGCCTGTCCCTCACCAACTCCTGGAGCTTGCTCAAACTCATGTCCATTGAGTCGGTGATGCCATCCAACCATCTTATCCTCTGTTGTCCCCTTCTCCCATCTTCAGTCTTTCCCAGCATCAAGGTCTTTTCCAATAAGTCAGTTCTTCACATCAGGTGGCCAAAGTACTGGAGCTTCAGCTTCAGCATCAGTCCTTCCAATGAATATTCAGGACTGATTTCCTTTAGGATGGACTGGTTGGATCTCCTTGCAGACCAAAGGACTCAAGAGTCTTCTCCAACACCACAGTTCAAAAGCCTCAATTTTTCACCACTCAGCTTTCTTTATGGTCCAACTCTCATATCCACACATGACTACTGGAAAAACAATACCTTTGACTAGACGGACCTTTGTTGGCAAAGTAATGTCTCTGCTTTTTAATATGCTATCTATGTTGGTCATAACTTTTCTTCCAAGGAGCAAGCATCTTTTAAATTCATGGCTGCAGTCACCATCTGCAGTGATTTTGGAGCTCCCCAAAATAAAGTCTCTCACTATTTCCATTGTTTCCCCATCTATTTGCCATGAAGTGATGGGACTGGATGCCATGATCTTCATTTTCTGAATGTTGAGTTTTAAGCCAACTTTTTAACTCTCCTCTTGCACTTTCATCAAGAGGCGTTTTAGTTCTTCTTCACTTTCTTCCATAAAGGTGGTGTCATCTGTATATTTTGATTCCAGCTTGTGCTTCATCCAGCCCAGCATTTCTCATAATGTACTCTGCATGTAAGTTAAATAAGCAGGGTGACAATATACAGCCTTGAGGTACTCCTTTCCTGATTTGGAACCAGTCTGTTGTTCCATGTCCAGTTCTAACTGTTGCTTTGTGACCTGCATACAGATTTCTCAGGAGGCAGGTCAGGTGGTCTGATATTCCCTTCTTAGACTGACCTTAGACTGAGGAAAACACCTCTCCAGCTGAAGCTGTGTTTTAAGTAATGGTTAGTAGAAAGAAGGGGCTTCCCTGTGGCTCAGACAGTAAAGAATCTGCCTGCAGTGCAGAGGACCCAGGTTCTATCCCTGGGTTGGGAAGATCCCCTGGAGAAGGGAATGGCTTCCCACTCCAGTATTCTTGCCTGGATAACTCCATGGACAGAGGAGACTGAGCCTAAGCCTGGAGGGCTGCAGTCCATGGGGTCACAAAGAGTGAGACACAACTGAGCGACTAATACTTTTCACTTAGTAGAAACAAACACCCCCCAAAGCAGTATCAAAGGTTAGATTTGAGCAAAATTGTGATAGTCAACTTTTTCTAAAACTTGTAATGAGAAAACTGTGTCCCCAAGGTGACTGTTAGCTAAAACATTGTAATAAGAAAAGAAATCCATGGAGTCCTCAGAATAATAGGCAGAGATCAACACAAAGGTGACTGTTTTACTACGTTCCTGGTTAAGCAAGCTTTGTAGACCCACTAGGAACTTAACTACTATTTCCATGGGAAAATTAATCCCGGGTTCCAAATAGCTAATTTACAGTGATACTCTGCAACACAATCCATTAATAAGTTTGGGCTTCCTGTGCTGTAATATCTTTGACATAGATTTGTTACAGGGTGCCAGAATTCAAGTAAGGATGGGGAAGGGGGGTAGTGGGAAATCCTCTCATTCAATTAAAGTAAGGAATAACCATTAACACAATTTAAACAGCTTGATTTAAATTCAGGTAAAGGAGATTTTCGAAGCTATGAAATTATGAGGCCAGTTGTAGTACACCAGTAAGAAGAAATGACTTCAGTCAATAAAAATTGTACCGTTTATACACTGATGTTTCTGTTTTATGTCTGTTTGAGTGCTTTATGTCCTATAGTAGTTATTTGCATTTTGTTTTCTTCTTAAGGAAAACCAGAAAGAGAAATGAAGGCATAGACGTAGGTAAAATTTTACTAAAAACTACATAACCTAGTCTCCTGCTATTATCCTGATGCTGTTTTACCCCACAGAGCAAGCCCTGCCCATTCCTGTCATAATGCCTCTGTTCTCAGCTTTGCCAATTAAGTCCCACTCTGCCCTGATGCTATGCTCACAATCTTCTTTCTGAAGCCTTCTGGTGCCAATCTGAGTGTACCGTATTCTTACTCTGTGCCTTGAGTTGTTTTCCAGAACTTTCTTCCCCCCTGATATGTGTTCTTTTGTGCAGGAGGAGCTGAAGTAGTTTCAGAGGTTAGTCTCCAGTCCAGGCTATCTGGTTTAGAAACTTGGCTCCACCATTTTCCTTGGTACTATGACCCTAGGCAAGCTGCTTAGCCTCTCAGGGATAATAATAGTACCTACCTCATTGTATTGTTGTGAGATTACAGGGCATAATGCATAAGGCAGAGCCTTAGTGCCATGTGAAGGTCAGCTGCTCTCTGGTTACTTGCCAATAAACATCTTGCAGGCAGCACAGCCCAAGGTCAGGGAGTGCAGTTTTGTTTGTGTTTTGTTTTTAAACATTACCAAGACAGTGGACTTAGCAGCACTAGTCACAAGTTGAATTAACTCAGCACAGAAAAAGACAACAACTATGATTATGGCATACCAAATATCTACACCACAATACCTACAAAAACAATCAATTGACTCTTTTTTCTAAATACTCAGATAGTTGATAGTCTGCAGCAAAGAATTTTAAGATTAGCTGAGATCTGAGTGTCCTTCAGACTCATCCAGGGTCTTAAAAACTGTAAAATGAAATACGGAAGAGTCCATACAGAATACAGAAGAGAAATAATGTGACCAGTTTACACCTTTTCATTAGCTGTTCTAAAGAGAAAGTGTTAGTTTCTCAGTTGTGTCCGACTCTTTGCAACGCCATGGACCATTAGCTCACCAGGCTCCTCTGTCCATGGAATTCTCCAGGCAAGAATACTGGAGTGGGTAGCCATTCTCTTCTCTAGGAGATCTTCCCAACCCAGGGATCGAACCTGGGCCTCCAACATTGGATGCAGGTGCTTTACCATCTGAGCCACCAGGGAAGCCCGTTCTAAAGAGAGAGGGGGTGGGGGGGGCATTTAAATTTCAACATGAGATCTTGAAGAAGACTTCTGACAAGACATGGAAAGGTTTATGAAATATCTTCAAAACAAGTAACCCCACAAAAAAAAAAAACATAGGTGTTTGACACATATTTCCAGTGAAATGTTTAATAGGGCAGGTACTAGTTCATTGTTTAAAATGTACCTACAGTGTTAAATAGTAGACAAACTGGGGGGTTGAGATCAGAAAACCATTAGACTCCCAAAGCTAATATTTATTTACTAGCTGTACAAACTCGGAGAAGGCAATGGCACCCCACTCCAGTACTCTTGCCTGGAAAATCCCATGGATGGAGGAGCCTGGTAGGCTGCAGTCCATGGGGTCGCTAAGGGTCGGACACGACTGAGCAACTTCCCTTTCACTTTTTTTTTTTTCTTTCACTTTTCACTTTCATGCATTGGAGAAGGAAATGGCAACCCACTCCAGTGTTCTTGCCTGGAGAATCCCAGGGACGGGGGAGCCTGGTGGGCTGCCGTCTATGGGGTCGCACAGAGTCGGACACGACTGAAGCGACTTAGCAGCAGCTGTACAAACTAAGTTTCCCCAGCCCCTCAAACCTCAGTGCGCTCATTCTCAACACGATTGATTGAATAAGGTGAGTGATAGACCGTATATAGTATACTGTATGACATGTAACAGCCACTCCACAACTGTCCATTCCCATTTTGGCCACTGAATTCATAGAAAGTGCCTGGAATTAAGGTAGGATTTTAATTAGAAAACTGTAAAAGAGGATCTTGCTCTAGAAGCAGTTCCTAAAGTATTGAAGAACAAATACCTAATTAGAACCCTACTTACATAATTTCCCCAGTAGCTCAGATGGTAAAGAATCTGCTTGCATGTGGGAGACCTTGGTTCGATCCCTGGGTTAGGAAGATCCCCTGGAGAAGTGAATGGCTACCCACTCTAGTATTCTTGCCTGGAAAATTCCATGGACAGGAGAGCCTAGTGGACTACAGTCCATGGGGTCACAAAGAGTCGGACAGGACTGAGCAACTTTCACTTTATTTTCACTTACATATTTACTATTTTCTTGCATGATTTGTGTGAGGTTTTTCTTTTTGACTAATTATTACTGCTTTTGACAAAATTATCTTTTAAAAATATGATCGAACTGTATATTTTCACAAGAGGCTCAATCAACACAAAACCACAAGTGTTTATTCACTTAGCCATGTTCCTTCCAGACAGCTATGCATTTCCCTGGCACTTGGCTTTAACAGAAAATGATGACGAGGGACTTCCCTGGTGGTCCAGCGGGTAAGACTCTGTGCTCTCAATGCAGGGGACCCAGGATCCATCCCTGGTCAGGGAACTAGATCCCACGTGCCACAGCCAAGAGTCTGCATGCCACAGTGAAGATCTCAAAAGCTGCAACTAAAACCCAGCGCAGCTAAAAATAAATAAAATTTTTTAAATGATGACAAGTCTTCTTGTTCAGGGTATTGCATGATACAGTGGCGAGAGACCTCACCTCAACTCTGTGGCATAGAGTGTTTACAAGAGGGAACTTAAGAAATCAGTTTGGCAGCTTATGACCTACTGGAGAGAATAGTGATATAGAAGAGAAAATATCCAAAGTCATTGTGGTTGATGTATTATTTCACAAAAAGATATTCTCTTCAGTTACAGATGCATGTATGTATATTTTTATGGTGGATTAGGGACAAAAAATTGAAGAGATACTGGTGTATCTTATGAGGCTGACATTTGTAGCATCCTGCAGTAGTTAAATAGTGAGCAAATCAGTCCCCATCCTCATTGGCTTTATAGTCTTAGCACAGGATAAGGGTTTGAACTGACCTGGTTGAGAAGAACTTGGAGACCACTGGGCTTAAAAATATTTTAAGTTCCCCACCCCCCTCCCGGCCCGCACCCCCCACTTCTGGTCAAGCTAGGCACCTGTGTGGTAGATTTGTTGGCTGATTATAACATCTGACCTGGATAGGTTATCTCATCAAAATACAGTTTAGCCATGCAGTTTTGCTTGCCATACCTCAACGACACCAAGGAGCCAGTGTGTGGTCAGAAGAATGAAAGAGAACCTGGGAACACGAGGTTTTCTTTGCTGAGAAAAATCAACAGGCTTGTGTTGTGATTCAAGTCAATGAAGAATTAGATCAGCTGAACATTAAATTGTTTACCTATAAGTCAAAGATAACTTGAATCTCAAATGAGGTGTTTATGACTAAAAGGATGTCTTTTTCACACAGCAGGTTTTGACTGTATAGAACTTGATTCAAAAGATGGGATTTATTGCAAAGGTTAACTTCCTAACAGTCAAAAGTAAGAGACAGCCAGAGTTGGTTAACCTTCTCAGTTAGCGGCTTATTTATTGCACATTCATTGGGCATGGTATTTGGTTAGGTTCTGCAGGGAAGTAAAAGAAGATACTGATATAATTCACAGTTGTGAACTTAGGATCTAGTTGCAGAGGTAGATAATATCCAGGAAGCCCCTGGAGAACAAGTAAGAGCTTCTAGTAGGGAATGGAAGGGGCAGAGCAAGAAGAGGAGGCTGCCTTGGGTTATTGTGGGGGATCCACCCAACTGAGTAGCCCAGGGACCTCAGGCTGCTCTCAGAACTTGGAGCCTCTCCCATGCCTTCTAAAAATCAATGAGAGCGCTTGTGTAGATTTAAGGAGACCTGTGGACAGCTCTACCACAGTCCTGGTATGTAGAAGATACTAAATCAGTGTTTGTTGAATCTAAATGGAGAAAATTTTTATTTACCTGGACAGAGGAAAGAAATAACATTTGCCAAAGCATGTCTCAACAGAAGGTGTGTTGGGAAAGATAGAGGAAAAGGAAGTAGTAGGGGAAGGGCTCAGTTAAGAGGATCTTGAAAGCCAAGGCAAAAAGTTCGAACAGATGTAACAGGCAATGAAGAAGGCAATTATTTATACTTAAACAAAAAAAGAAAAATCTGCTATTTAATTATTCAAGGAGTACCTATGAATCATTTATAGTGTGCTAGGCACTGTGGTTAAGATATGGGGAAATGGCATCTCTGCCCTCAAGTGGCTTAAGTCTGACAAGAAAAGTAAGAACTATTGCTTTGGGATGTTTTATTTATATACAGATCTAGTTTTACTTTTCTTTATTCCCTTCCACCCCTTGCCCGGTAGAGCAGTCGTAGTTCCCTGACCAGGGATTGGACCTTCACCCCTTGCATTGGAAGCACAGAGTCTTAACCACTGGACCACCAGGGAAGCCCCAGATCCTGGTTTTAAAAATATAAACTCCTTGAAGGCTAGCTGTTTTGTCCTTTTTTTTTTTCCCTCTTGATCTGTTTTGTTGACTTAGCATGTAGAATAGTGCCTAGCACACAATATGCACCATAAATATTTATTGAATTAATTTGAAATTTTGAGTTTTTAAACAGTACAATCTCTTTGAGACTAATATGATAATTAACATATGACTTTTAGATAGGTTAAGTGAGAAAAGTTCTAAGAAAGCTTGTGTTGGACTTACTGTTGTCAATCTCAATACAAGAGTCCAAGATGATTAGTAAAATATCTGTACAATTCTAATTATGTCAATAACCTTTGAGCATTGTATTCCATTTGACCATGTTAAAGTCCTGCTAAAAAACAACCTGGGAGTGGTGTTAAGTATTCTACTTTTTTCTATTGGCATATTCTGTTGTACATTCTTTTTTTTTTTTGCCACACTGCTCAACTTGTGGGATCTTACTTCCCTGACCAGGGATCAAACCTGCATTGGAAGCGCAGAGTCTGAACCACTGGACCGCCATGGAAGTCCTTATACTCTATTTTTAAATAACTAATGTCAGTTAATGCTGAAAACTTGTCAGGTTAAAAATTGAAAATACAGCATAAGAGAATCATCCAAAGTAAAAGGCAAACGTACAAAAGGAAAACAATATGGCTTTCATTAAAGCCGTTTTGTGGAAACTCTCGAGCGTATTTGAGCAAATGTCCTCGAGTATCCCCTTCCGCCACTTTTTAGGGTGGGATCAGTTTTACCATCTGCTCTTCCAGGTAACGTGACAGCTGTTGATTAACTAACAGTGTTCCCTGAGTTTTGCTGTCACCATAGATGATTCTGGAACATAAGAACAAAAGATTTGTCAGAATAGTTTTCCTAACACAAGTTTCCTTTAAATTATAGACAGGAGAAAGAAAATCAATATTGACCAGCTGGGAAGAATTAAATAAATATTTACATAGTCATAAATCATTTCAGTTTTCTCAGAGCTTATTACCATGATGTTTTATATATCTAAATGTTTTAAATGTGTAAAGAAAGAGCAATTAAGTAATTTAATACCAACAGAATTTAGACTTCAAATGGGGAAAGAGTAGATCATCTCAGTTGTGGTAAGATACACAGATGCTTCCTGTTGCTCTGTCCAGGACGATGTTAACATTAACCTCAGAGGAGGCCGTTAAGCCAGCCTTGAGCTAGATGGTAGGCACTAGGTTTCTCTCTATGGAGGAAGGAGGGAAGAATTACCTTACAAGTATAAGCAGCAAAGTCAGAGTACTTCATGCAATAATATGATGAAGTGATAAATTATCATTTAATCTCTATAGCATGTGTCCAGTTTTCTAAAATGAAGCTGAGAAAAAAATTATAAGGAAAGAGATTGATGATACCATTCTTAGAAAACTTATGCACATACCCCATGCCGGTCTTTTTTTTTTTTTCTATTGGAAGGGGATTTCTATCTTGTATGAATCCAACTGTTCATACAAACTGTGTGTTAGTTTTTTTGCTTCCCTCTCTGTATCTTGAATTCAGGAAACTTTTAAAATGTTCATTCTTTTAAGCTATTGAAAAGATTTTGTGTATTTATAGTTTTACATGCTAACTTCCTAATTTGTAATAAAAGTAAAAAGCAAACATCAAAGCAACAACCACAAAAGCCCCTACAATGTACTATATTGTCCGATTTTTCATTTTCGGATTTCACCCATTAATAGTATTTGCTTTCATTAATCTCTGCCACTGGGTCAAAGTCATTACAATGTTGAAGCATGCCAAGTCTCCCAAAACACACCAACTCTTCCAAAATTAAGCCATTTTAAAGGCAAATAGAATTATTAAAAGGCAAACAGTAAGCAGCATAACTTACCATTTTAGCTAAGAATCTTTTTTTTTTTTTTCTTCCAATTTTATTTTATTTTTAAACTTTACATAATTGTATTAGTTTTGCCAAATATCAAAATGAATCCGAAGCTAAGAATCTTAAAGCACACTGCAAATGTTTTTCATGTTACCTAACAATTGGAAAAATAAATTCTAGAAGTGAATTTCTTACTATTACATGGAGTTGCCCAATTCTACAGAGAAATAGCTTTGGGTATGTTCTGTTGTAATTTTTTTCTGTCAACTAAACTACAGACTTTATTCTGATTTTTGCCAGTTTACCACTGATGTCCCTTTTCTGTCTCAGATACTCAAATTTTCCTTATCTTTCATGACCACCACAGTCTTGAAGAGTACCAGTCTATTATTTTGTAGAACGTCTCTCAATCTGAGTTTCTCTAATATTTCCTCGTAATTAGATGGGGGAATCTGAGACATGGCGTGTCCTTTCAGAGCATGCTGTGAGGGAGGACGTGATGCTGAGCTGTGCTGGGACTGGCTGTGTGGTTTTGTACTGCTGCTGCGACACAGCTCCACAGACCTAGCACCACCACACAGCACCCATCTTATCTGCAGGGCAGGGGTCCAGGCAGACTGGGTGGTATCCCTGCTTGGGGTCTCCCAAGGCCAATACCAAGGTGTCAGCTGGGCTGCGTTCTCATCTGGAGCTGGTGGTCCTCTTCCAGCTCATTCAGGTTGATGGCAGAATCCAGGATGGATGGTTTACCTGCTGATTGGCAGTAGGAATCTCTCTCAGTTCCTGGAAGCCATTCTCAAGTTCTCACCTGCAGCCCCTCCATTCACAAGGGCAGCAGGAGAATTGCCCTCCCTGACAATCCCTCTTACACTTTGCATCTCTGACTTCTGGACCCATATTTACAAGGCTCATAGGTCAGGCAAACACGTAATCTCACATAATATAGCCTAGTCACAGGATTAAAATCCATGGTATTCACAACCTGGAAGATTATGACAGGTGTGTCCCAAGAGTGGGGAGGGAAAGGCAGAGAGTGAACATCTCAGAATTCTGCCTACCATGTTACTGCTATTAGCCTGGTTACTTGGTATAGCTGGTGTCTTCTGGTTTCTCCATTGTAACCTTACTGTCTTTCCATTTGTAATTAAAAGATACCAGGAGGGAGCCCATTTGAACTATGTAAACATTTTATTTCTCCTCAGACTTTCCTAAACTAACGTTAACTCACCAGTGGACTTGTCCATTCTCTGCCATTTATTTGTTTGTCTATTTCATTGCAGATTCATGGATACATATTTTATTTGGGAGGTTATGGTTATAATCCAACACTGTCATTATTTTGCTGTGCTAATTGTCCCAGCTTTGGCCATTGCAGGCTCTTTCACTTAGCTCCTGTGCTCTTTCCGTGTGCCCTCACACTTTCTCAGCACTTCTTTACTTTCTCACACTGAGACACTCTAGATTCACCTTGCATTTTTTCCTGCTCAAGCCCCGAAAGAAATCGTTTTTCCACAGATAACTCCAGTTTTAATCCAAGAGAACTAGAAGCACGAGGCTTCCCTGGTGGCTCAGATGGTAAAGAATCTGCCTGCAATTCAGGAGATCTGGGTTTGATCCCTGGGTTGGGAAGATCCCCTGGAGAAGGGAATGGCAACCCACTCCAGTATTCTGGCCTGGAGAATCCCATGGACAGAGGAGCCTTGTGGGCTATAGACTATGGGGTCGCAAAAAGTCGGACGTGACTGAGTGACTAACTAGAAGTCACTTCGGTTTGTACTGGCTACAAATTAGTGTCTCCACAGGTTAGGTGCAGATTAGTAAATGTATTTAGTTTCCACCTGCTGTCCTCACATGGTGCCACAAATGTGGTAGCTTAAAACAACACAGATGTATTATCTTACATTCCTCCGGTCAGGGATCTGAAATGGGTTTTACTGGTTGTCGGGAAGGGCTACATTTCTCTCTGGAGGCTCTAGGCAAGAATCTGCTTCCTTGTCTCTTCCAGCTTCTAGAAGCTACTTACATTTGTTGACTCCTAATTCCTTCCTATGTCTTTATTTATGTATTTACTTTTGGCTGCATCTCAAAGCTTGTAAGATGTTAGCTCCCTGACCAGGGGATGAACCCCATCCTGCAGCAAGAGCACAAAATCTTAACCACTGGACCAGGGAAGTCCCCTTTCCTATGACTCTAAAGCCAGCAACATAGTATCTTCCAGTCTCCAGTGACTCTTGTCCTGTCCTGCTCTTATTAGGATCTTTCTGCTTACATTATGCCCACCCAGATAATCCAGAATAATCTCCGTATCTCAGGATCCTTAATTCAGTCATATCTACAAAATCCCTTTTGCCATGTAAGGTAACATTCACAGGTTGGGGGGAGGATTAGAACATGGACATATTTGGGGCCATTATTTTACCTACCACATGAATATATTTGCACAGATGGGACCATCAGTCCACAAAAATCAGGCAAAAGGAAAATATCCCTTTAATAACAGATCCTTTTTTACTTTTTCTTCTTAGCCCCATAAGTCACTTTTTAAAAAATTGCTGTATATTTTGCACATTTGTCTAAATCCTTGGCAAAAGTAGATGTCATTAATCCTCCATTGGTAGGACATCAGTTTTGATTTGTCCTCCAGCAGCCGTGAAGAGCTCCTGCTCATCCATCTGTCTCCTCCTCTGTTGTTTGTCACCAACAGCACAGATTTTACAGGATCATACCCAGTTGTAAAAAGCAATGATTATAGTTTCCCACGATGCATTACTCTGCTGTCCAAAGACCTGTTTCTATAGCATGTATGCACATTATTGGTTAGAAATTACATTGCCAGAGCTAGTGAAAAAAATTAAATGTTCTCTAAACACCCTTGCCTATAACTGCATTTACTTTTTAGTTCATTTCTAAAACCAAGGTTTTCCCATTCTTACTATTTTCAATGAGCTATAATAAAATTTTTGATGTAAAGTATTTTGTGTAAAAAGCCATTTAACGCTGTCTGTTCTAATACTAAACTATGGATTGGTTGCATACTAAGTCGCAGGCAGGATTCTAGGTATACATTTTCATTCTTTCTTTTTAAAGGATGGAATAGCAACAGCACATTACACTCATTAAGCACTTACTCTCGTCCAGTGTTTTACACATATTAAGTTATTTAGTCAAATCTCTGAGGCAGGTGTTGCTATCATCATAGCATATGCAACCCCCATATCAATAGGTAATAGTGGGAATTCCCTGGCGGTCCAGTGGTTAGGACTCTGTACTTTCACTGTGGAGGTTATGGGTTAATTAACTTAATTCCTGGATGGGGAATTAAGATCCTGCAAGCGTGTGGCTTGGCCAAAAAAAAAAAAAAAAGGGAATAGTAATAGAGATGACATAGCTGCTAAGCAGTAGAGCCAAGACTTAAATCTAGGAAACAGATTATGGAGCTTTCTCTTTTAACAAATCATTTTGTACAGTATCACAGCGTTTTTTCTTTTTTAAAGAAAAAAAAAGTTGAATATAATGATTTTTTCAAACCCTGCTCTTAACCAGATCATTTTTTCCAAATTGGTATATAGCTGAAAAACTATAATGTCAAAAGATTGTGATACATGCAGTGAACAGAAATTTTAGAAGCAGCCTAAATGCTGCAGAGACTTACTAAATCCAAGTCCTATTGAATGCACATATGATAATTAAATCCCAGGACATTTCAGACTCCAGTTCATCATTGCTGCTGTTGAAATCATCCCTTTAATTTGATAGCATGAATCAGGGAGAATGTACCAATAGCTCCCAGCACAGTTGTCTAGTTTACCATTGGCAGTTACTTTCCTATAATTGAGGACAACTGCTGTCAAGTTAGGCATTTGCTATGATTTGAACGTTAGTGTTTCCTTAACATTCATATGATGAAATCCTAAATCCCTAAGGTGATGGTATTAGGAGGTGGCACTTTTGGAAGGTGCTTAAGTTATGAGGCTGGAACTTTCATGAATGGGATTGTTTCTGTTATAAAGGAGACCCTCCAGGGTTTCCTAGTACCTTCCACCATGTACGGACACAGCGAGGGATGATAGTCTGCAGCCTGGAAGAGGGTCTTCACCAGAACTTGACCATGCTGGCTCCTGATCTTGGACTTCCAGCCTCCAGAACTGTAAGAAATAAATTTCTGTTGTTTATAAGCTACCCAGTGTGTGGCATTTTGTTATAGCAACCCAAATAGATTATAACAGTATTATTTCTCCAGTTCTTAAAAAAATCCTGGAAGAAAACTTGGGCAAATAAATTTTGGCTGCCTCATAATAGATTCTTAATAGTATATTCTATTTACATCTAGTCAGAAAGAATGCTCTTCATGTTTACTTTATACATTTCAGTACTTACACATTTATAGAAACATGTAAATTTTTCTATTCCAGAACACTCAAATCTAAAATACTTTTATGTTGAAGTTCATAGATATTTCTCATACTTAGTTTTAGAAATCTGTAAGTCTAGATAAATTGGAAAGGGGGAAAATGAATTCAGTTTATATCCATGTTTGTACAAGTCTTTGAAAATGGATACACTCAACAAGAAAGAACATTATTCAAGATAGTTGAAGGTTTTGGAATAAAATAGATGAAGTATATGAAATGTGATTTATATAGTCTAATAAAATACACATAATCTAAAATATATTCAAAATGAATTTATATTATGATCTGAGAGTAAGTTTTGTCAACATATATATGTTGTTGTTGTTTAGTCACTAAGTCGTGTCTGACTCTTGTACGAAGCCGCCAGGCTCCTCTGTCCATGGGATTTCCCAGGCAAGAATGCTAGAGTGCCTAGCCATTTCCTTCTCTAGGGTATCTTCCTAACCCAGAGACTGAACCCACGTCTCCTGCATTGTAGGAGTATTCTTTACCACTGAGCCACCTGGGAAGCCCATATGTATGACTACACATGACTAATTTCTACTAGATTGCTAACCAATTGGAAGTGATTTTCATAAGTAGGCTTGTCTATCAATAACTTTAAAGAAATAGCATATAGTTTCCTGAAGGACCAATAAAAATGTTTATGTACAAGTATGATTAATACTACGTTATCTGTAATAGAAAAAAAATAGGAAAGCCCTAAATACCCCATCAATAGGGAAGCAGTATGGCATTGTGATTAAGAATTGCCTGGATTCAAATCCCATCTCCACAATTTACTGTGTGATCATGGAGACATTATCTCACTCTCCAATTAGTTTGCTTGTGCTCAGTCACTAAGTAGTGTCTGACTTTTTGCGACCCCATGGGCTGTAGTCCCCAGGCTCCTCTGTCCATGGGATTTCCCAGGCAAGAACACTGGAGTGGGTTGCCATTTCCTTCTCCAGGGGCTCTTCCCGACTCAAGGATCGAACCTTCATCTCCTGCATTGGCAGGCAGGTTCTTTACCACTGAGCCCCAGGAAGCCCCCATTTGTAAAATGAAGCTAATAAAATTTACTCCACTGGTTTGTTGTAGTACTTAGAATAGTTCCTAGTCCATAGTATATACTCAATGCATTTTAGTTATCATTATTGATAGGGAATTGGGATACAACTTGGTAGAGGCACACAAGGGAATACTAGGTAACTTTTAAAAAAAAGACAGCTATATGCACTACTTAACTAGAAGACAGTCTGTTGCCAACTCATTTTGTCTCCCTCTCTCCAATGCCCTGCAAAAAACTTAGCTAGAGAGAAGCTGAATTTTGTGCATATATATTGAAGAACAGAGAGCAGATCTGGGGGGCCTCTGATGGAAAATAAAATTATTTGGGGGTGCATTATAGGAAGAGAAAGGGGAGAGGCTTCGGGGCAATATGGATTGTATATAGAGAAAAGACCTGCCGACTTTTTTTTTTCTTTGTAGGCAAAGAAAACTGATGTTTATTAAAATGCTCTTTAGGTGACACACACTTTGCTGCCAGCTTGATGTAAGTAAATAATTCCATTTAGTCTTTGAAGTAACCCTAAGAGGTGGGTGTTACTGCTGGTTGACCACAAAATTATAGAGGTGAAATGGTTTGACAGCCACACCTGGAGCTTAACTATGCTATGCGAAGCTCAGAACCTGTATTGACTTCAGGACTTCAAGATACTTTTCTCAACTCAACGCTCTTCGCTTCAGTGCCTCCAAGGAAAGCGTAAGGTCTTTCATGGAGCAGACCACATTATCTGGCATCCATTTTGTCAGAGCTGCTTCCCATTGTCCCAAAAGGGCATCTGTCCTTGCTTGCTGTGCTCCTTCTGTCCACTTGACTTACTCCTGCACAGCCCACAGGCCTCCTCACAGTAAGCACTTCCTCTTGGAAGCCTTCCCTGATAGCTCTTGATAGCCTCCCAGTCAGGGCTGTCATGAAGGTGTGGTCCCTACTGTTCCCAGCGGACCTTGTTCTGTCACAGCACTTGCACATATATGCAATCATCAGTGACTCTTCTGCCTTTGCCACTGAAGACAGGGTCAGTCTCCAACACCTGTATAGTTCCCAACCACTGGTAGTTGCTCCATTGTTCCTGTACAGGAACTAGGGATGAATATGATCCCTAGTTACCACTCTCCTTGGGCAATTTTTTTAAGTATAGTTAACTTACAAAATTATATTAATTTCAGATGTTCAACAAAGTGATTCAATTATATATATGTATCAGTTCAGTTCAGTTCAGTAGCTCAGTCCTGTCTGACTCTTTGCAACCCCATGAACCGCACGCAGCACGCCAGGCCTCCCTGCTGCTACTGCTAAGTCACTTCAGTTGTGTCTGACTCTGTGCAGCCCCATAGACAGCAGCCCACCAGGCTCCACCATCCCTGGAATTCTCCAGGCAAGAACACTGGAGTGGGTTGCCATTGCCTTCTCCCCAGGCCTCCCTATCCATCACCAGCTCCCGGAGTTTACCCAAACTCATGTCAATTGAGTCAGTGATGCCATCCAACCATCTCATCCTCTGTTGTCCCCTTCTCCTCCTGCCCTCAATCTTTCCCAGCATCAGGGTCTTTTCAAATGAGTCAGCTCTCCGCATCAGGTGGCCAAAGTATTGGAGTTTCAGCTTCAACATCAGTCCTTCCAATGAACACCCAGGACTGATCTCCTTTAGGATGGACTGGTTGGATCTCCTTGCAGTCCAAGGGACTCTCAAGAGTCTTCTCCAACACCACAGTTCAAAAGCATCCATTCTTCGGCACTCAGCTTTCTTTATGGTCCAACTCTCACATACATACATGACTACTGGGAAAACCATAGCCTTGACTAGACGGACTTTGTTGACAAAGTAAACGTCTCTGCTTTTTAATATGCTGTCTAGGTTGGTCATAAATTTCCTTCCAAGGAGTAAGTGTCTTTTAATTTCATGGCTGCAATCACCATCTGCAGTGATTTTGGAGCCCCCCAAAATAAAGTCAGCTACTGTTTCCAATGTTTCCCCATCTATTTGCCATGAAGTGATGGGACTGGATGCCATGATCTTAGTTTTCTGAATGTTGAGTTTTAAGCCAACTTTTTAACTCTCTTCTTTCACTTTCATCAAGAAGCTCTTTATTTCTTCTTCACTTTCTTTCATAAGGGTGGTGTCATCTGCATATCTGAGGTTATTGATACTTCTCCCGGCAATCTTGATTCCAGCTTGTGCTTCTTCCAGCCCAGCGTTTCTCATATTAAGTTTCATGAGAAACTTAATATATATTTATAATATAATAATATATAATATTATATATAAAACTTAATATATATAAGTTAAGTATGCTGCTGCTGCTAAGTCACTTCAGTCATGTCCGACTCTGTGCGACCCCAGAGACGGCAGCCCATGAGGCCCCCCTGTCCCTGAGATTCTCCAGGCAAGAACACTGCAGTGGGTTGCCATTTCCTTCTCCAATGCATGAAAGTGAAAAGTGAAAGTGAAGTCGCTTAGTCGTGTCCGACTCTTCTCGACCCCATGGACTGCAGCCTACCAGGACCCTCCGTCCATGGGATTTTCCAAGCAAGAGTACTGGAGTGGGGTGCCATCGCCTTCTCCATAAGTTAAGTATATATTAACTTATATACTCTGCATAAAAGTTAAATAAGCGGGGCGACAATATACAGCCTTGACGTACTCCTTTTCCCATTTGGAACCAGTCTGTTGTTCCATGTCCAGTTCTAACTGTTATTTCCTGACCTGCATACAGATTTCTCAAGAGGCAGGTCAGGTGGTCTGGTATTTCCATTTCTTTAAGAATTTCCCACAGTTTATTGTGAGCCACACAGTCAAAGGCTTTGGCATAGTCAATAAAGCAGAAATAGGTGTTTTTCTGGAACTCTCTTGCATTTTTGATGATCCAGCGGATGTTGGCAATTTGATCTCTGGTTCTCCGTCCTTTCTAAAACCAGCTTGAACATCTGGAAGTTCACAGTTCACATATTGCTGAAGCCTGACTTGGAGAATTTTGAGCATTACTTTACTAGCATGTGAGATGAGTACAATTGTGCGGTAGTTTGAGCATTCTTTGGCATTGCGTTTCTTTGGGATTGGAATGAAAACTGACCTTTTCCAGTCCTGTGGCCACTGCAGAGTTTTCCAAATTTGTTGGCATATTGAGTGCAGCACTTTCACAGGTGTTAAACAGCATTTATTATATTCAGGATTTTGTGTGTCAGGAATTGGGATGGGGCTTAGTGAGAACAGCTCATCACTGTTCTATGCTTCTGTTGATGATCAGGTAGCTCAAATGGCCAGAGATGGTTGGAATAGTTTGCATGCATACATGTGAAGTCACTTTAGTCCTATCTGACTCTTGAGTGCAGCACTTTCACAGCATCATCTTTTAGGATTTGAAATAGCTCAACTGCAATTCCATCACCTCCACTAGCTTTGTTCCTAGTGATGCTTTCTAAGGCCCACTTGACTTCACATTCCAGGATGTCTGGCTCTAGGCGAGTGATCACACCATCGGGATTATCTGGGTTGTGAAGATCTTTTTTGTATAGTTCTTCTGTGACTTCTTGCCACTTCTTCTGTATATATCTATACTATTTTCTAAAAATTCTTTTCCATTATGGTTTACTACAAGATATTGAATATAGTTCCCTATGCTATGAATCTTTGTTATCTGTTTTACAAATAGTAGTGTGCATCTGTTAATTCCCTACACCCAATTTATCCCTCCCTGCCCCCTACCCTTTGGTAACCTTAAGTTGGTTTACTATGTCTGTGAGTCTGTTTCTGTTTTGTAAATAATTTTATTTGTACTATTTTTTATTTACTTTTGGCTGCGCTGGATCAGTGCTTTGCTCGGATTTCTCTAATTGTGGTGAGCTGGGCTACTCTTCATTGTGGTGTGTGGGCTGCTCCTTTTGGTGGCTTCTCTTGTTACAGAACACAGGCTCTAGGCATGCAGGCTTCAGTAGTTGCTGCACACATGCTCAGTAATTGTGCCTCGGGGGCTCTAGAACTTGGGCTCAGTAGTTCTGGCACACAGGCTTAGCCGCTCCAAGGCATGTGCAATCTTCCCGGACCAGGGATCAAACCCATGTCCCCTGCATTAGCAGGTGGATTCTTATCCACTGTGCCACCAGGTAAGTCCTGTACTATTTTTTAGATTCCCCATATCAGTGATATCATATGATATTTGTCTTTCTCTTTTCTCTCAGAGAAAAGACAATACTAAGTAAGTACATACTAAGTGAGTACTTTACTTAGTATGATCATCTGTAGGTCCCTCCATGTTGGTGCAAATGAGCAGTCAGAGCTTTTGAGGTATTACTTTGGTGGGTGGGTTCAAGGGAGTTAAGAGACCAGGGAAGAATTATGGGCCCCACAGGAAACTGGGATCTGGTATCTTTTGGTTCACTAGATATACATATATATATATATATATATATATACACACACACACGTATATATATATATATATATGTTCTATATATGTGTATGTGTGTATATATATATATATACAGATACACACATATATGTATATATATGTTCTATATATATGTATGTATATGTACATATATGTGTATGCTGCTAAGTCACTTTGGTCGTGTCAGACTCTGTGTGACTCCATAGACGGCAGCCCACCAGGCTCCCCCGTCCCTGGGATTCTCCAGGCAAGAACACTGGAGTGGGTTGCCATTTCCTTCTCCAATGCGTGAAAGTGAAAGTGAAGTCGCTCAGTCGTGTCCGACTCTTAGCGACCCCATGGACTGCAGCCTACTAGACTCCTCCATCCATGGGATTTTCCAGGCAAGAGTACTGGAGTGGGGTACCATTGCCTTCTCCATATATGTATATATGTATACACATATATATACATCCTGCATCCAGATGTTCTACTGCATCCCGAACTCTAGCAGACAATATTTTCTCAACTGTTTATTGTGTATAAGCATGCTGAGTCAGAGGTGAGTTAACCCTGCTCTCTGGGAGGGAGATACTCACCAGGGAGAAGGAATGACTTCCTGGGCTGCAGGGCTGATTTAGGGAAATTCCTTGCCCAGAGACCTAATCAGTGTCTTGGTGCCTAGGAAAAGTGAAGTGTTATTTCCAGGGGTGAGCAGTTGATTTGGTCCATTCAGTCTTGAGGATTATACGTAGTAATCCTAGTTAACATCACAATGTTCAAATGTAAGAGCACACTGGGTACTTCCTGGGGAAAAACACTGAGCAGGCCCAGTCCTTGCCTAGTAGCCTTAATTGTAAGTTAGTAATGATAATAGCAGGTTGGTGTATTAGGAACATATTAGTTCCTAATAATTTCTTGGTAGTTTGTCTAGCAGAAAGATCTCTGCCCCCTTTTAGGGTGGTTTTCATTTCCCTTCTGAAAATCGCTTTTCTTGCAAGAGACTTAATCGATTAAACCACAAAACATGAAATAGAAGAACCAATTCCAATCAAAAAGATCTAAGATGTGGACTCTCAGGATCAAACAGGTTATTTTAAAACATCAGGTATCTCTTTTCTGGCAATCAATAGATTTGTACAGAATACCACCATTTCCTAAAAACACTCCCTTATAAAATAATTGTCCTAATATTCTAGTTTTGGATAAGAATTGTTCCAGTTTTACCAAAGGGCACTATATTTTATATGTTGAGTCAAAATGAAGGAAAGGTACAGAATGCATGAGATGACAACAAGTGTGAACCTGTAGAAAACGCACTTCATATATGACTGGGAACAATACAAAAGTATTAGCTAAGAACATTCGTGAAAGGGGTCAGAGGCGCATCCTACCTCTCATGGAACAAAAAGGCTTGGAGAAATGGACACATGCATTTAACTAGAAAGCGAAGGGTAAGCAAGGAGAGCACAGAGGTCACGGGGTAAAGACGCAGACACAGTTACTGAGGAACAACCCCAAACTCCCAAGAAAATGCTGCTGCCCCTCCCTCCTCATTCCCTCCCAGCTTGCAGATACAAAACAAGCCCCATCTCATGAAGGGGTGTAGCTGTTTAGTGCCAAGTACTAAGCAAACCATAAATTTCCACTTTATGTTTTATGGGAACTGTAGTTTGGGGGACCTACCAGAAGGCTCTATTATGATTTAACTTTATCCATGTAACAATATATCTCAGTATAAAGTCCAGGTTCCTGGAGGAGGGGATGGATTGGGAAATTGGAATTGACATATATACACTGCTATGTATAAAATAGATAACTAATGAGAATTGACTATATAGCACAGGGAACTCTAATCAATGCTCTGTGGTGACCTAAATGGAAAGGAAATCCAGAGGGTTTATATGTAAACATATAGCTGATTCTATATATGTACTTTGCTGTACAGCAGAAACTAACACAATATTGTAGAGCAAGTATACTCCAATTGGAAAAAAAAAAAAAACAGGTTGCCTCAGTTTAAAAAAAAAAAAAAAAAGCAGAAACAGGCAAAAAGAATTTGCATTTTATTTTTCTTGGCAGGGGAAATTGAGATTAATGAAATTTAATCGTGCTTTACTGCTCCTTTTAGATTTCCAACATTATCCCAGGGCTTCCCAGCAGCAAAGTAGATTGCTTCTGTTCTAGAACAATGGGACAAGGTCACCCTAACCCTCAGAACATGAGGAAAATCCCCAAGTCTTCAAAGAGTTGAAAGATCTCCATAGACTCGGTTCTTGTCCTAGTTTGTCCTCATGATTTGCCACTTTTTTTTTTTTTAATTCAGAAAATAATTTATATTAATTACAGTACATTTTCTGGCAGGGAGGTTACTTACCCTACTGAAGAATATAGTAAATCCTGTAAAGTGGAAATGGAATAGAAGATACTGAAAAACTACACTTTGGGTTCTACTATTGGACTCAGACTATGATATTAAATCTATTACTTGAGGAACATTACTCCATCTGGCCTAGTACTTACCCAATCTATAGCAACCCAGACTGGACAATCTGTGAGGAAACTCACAAAGGCTCATTTCCTCCTATAAATAGCCTTTATGCCCCCCAAAAGCATCTTAGTTACAGGTGCCAATGTTCTTGGGTTATATTTAAAAGCTTAAAGAATTTGAGCCAAAGGAAAGGGTCTTCATTCTATCTTATGTATGACAGGAGACTTACCACCTCTATACTGGATACAAAAGCAGTTAACTAATGAGAAAACAGGTATAGATTAATTGGTATGTTATAGAAGCTTCACTTTATAATCCATACAGTCTTTTTTTCCTGAGTATCTCCTTCTTCACTACTGCAGTAGGTATCATAGGGCTTGTCTCCTATGTCTATTCTTCTGGTTGTTTTAATCATTTGACCCTCCTCCTCTCAAGAGATGGGGTGTATGCTTTCTTCCTTTGAACCTGGGTGGGCTCCAAGACTGGCTTGACCAGTAAAGCACAGTTAAGTGATGCTATAGTTTCCGAAGTTGTCATAAAAAGCCTTGCATCTTCCTCCTTGGCCTCTAGGAACACTATGGTTCTTGGAACCCTGAACCACCCTGTGAGTAGATCTGTCCTGGGACTGTCGTGCTGAATGCTCTGGAAGATAACCCCCTGTGAACCTGTCTTTCCACCATTCCAGCCCAGGAGCCAAGCATGTAAGTGAAGATGCTATCTGGGGATTTAAGGTGCTTCAGCCAGAGCTTCTCTAGCCCCTAGCTCTTTGAGTCATTCCCCAGTACTTTAGTCACCCAGCTGAGGTGCCATCTTGCTGTGCCCTTTCTACATTTTGGACCTATTGAATCTCATGAGTATAATAAAAGATTGTTGTTTTACACCACTAAGTTTTGGGGTGGTTTGTTATACAGCAAAAGATAACTGGAACATCTCTTGGAATCTATTTTAGTTGAAAAAATGGCTGTTGGGCTAAAGGCTGTATTTTCCAGCGTCTGCTCTTGCAGGTGAGTGTGGTAATGAGTCTTGCCTGTGGTGTGTGAGTGGAAGTGATGCAATTTCCAAGTCATGTCAATAAAATGTTAGTGCTGGTCCTCCACTTGCCCTCCCTCACTGCTTCTTGTTGACTGAGATATAGTGATAATTGAAGCAGTTATGTAGGATCCAGACATTCCAGAAGGCTATCACAGACTGAATTCCCCAGGGAGCATATAGTGCGCAGAATTCAATGTGCAAAACACTCATTAAATAGTTCCATGGGGATCAACACCTGTAAAGAAGGGGAAGAAGGCAGAAGTGGGCAGAGGGCAAAAACTGCAATGCAGGGCCAATGACAGCCTCAGACAGGCCCATAGAAAACCTGGACGCTAAAAGAGCCCTTCACATTTGTCCTCTGCTAGGTCTAGATGGAGAAGGCAATGGCAACCCACTCCAGTACTCTTGCCTGGAAAATCCCATGGATGGAGGAACCTGGTAGGCTGCAGTCCATGAGATCACTGAGTCGGACATGACTGAGCAACTTCACTTTCACTTTTCACTTTCATGCATTGGAGAAGGAAATGGCAACCCACTCCAGTGTTCTTGCCTGGAGAATCCCAGGGACGGGGGAGCCTGGTGGGCTGCCATCTATGGGACTGCACAGGGTCGGACACAACTGAAGCAACTTAGCAGCAGCAGCAGCAGGTCTAGATGAAAAGCAGAGACATTACTTTGCCAACAAAGGTCCGTCTAGTCAAGGCAATGGTTTTTCCAGTGGTCATGTATGGATGTGAGAGTTGAACTGTGAAGAAAGCTGTGAAGAATTGATGCTTTTGAACTGTGGTGTTGGAGAAGACTCTTGAGAGTCCCTTGGACTGCAAGGAGATCCAACCAGTCCATTCTGAAGGGAGATCAGCCCTGGGATTTCTTTGGAAGGAATGATGCTAAAGCTGAAACTCCAGTACTTTGGCTACCTCATGCAGAGTTGACTCATTGGAAAAGACTCTGATGCTGGGAGGGATTGGGGGCAGGAGGAGAAGGGGACAACAGAGGATGAGATGGCTGGATGGCATCACTGACTCAATGGATGTGAGTCTGAGTGAACTCTGGGAGTTGGTGATGGATAGGGAGGCCTGGAATGCTGCAATTCATGGGGTCACAAAGAGTCAGACACAACTGAGCAATTGAACTGAACTGAGGTCTAGATGGCCACAAGTCAGTTATTAGATTTGGGTCACCCTAGGCTTTGCCTCGGAGAAGGCAATGGCACCCCACTCCAGTAGTCTTGCCTGGAAAATCCCATCAACGGAGGAGCCTGGTGGGCTGCAGTCCATGGGGTCACTAAGAGTCAGACACGACTGAGTGACTTCACTTTCACTTTCAAGCATTGGAGAAGGAAATGGCAACCCATTTGTGTTCTTGCCTGGAGAATCCCAGGGACAGGGGAGACTGGTGGGCTGCGGTCTATGGGGTCGCACAGAGTCGGACACGACTAAAGCGACTTAGCAGCAGCAGCAGCTGCAGGTTTTGCCTAGATGTAATCATTGTGTACTAGCTATTTTTTTTTTTTTCTTTTCATTCATTTATTTGGCTGTGTTGACTCTCATGGGCTCTTTAGCACGTGGTCTTAGGTGCCCCACAGCATGTGGGGTCTTAGTTCCCCAACCAGGGATAGAACCCAAGTCCCCTGCGTTGCAAGGTGGATTCTATTAACTACCACGGAAATCCCTGTACTATTTCTACATAACAAAATAACATAAAATTTAATGGTTAAAACAACAACTATTTATTAGCTCATAATTTCTGTGTCAGGAATCCAGAAATGTATGGGGTTGCAATTAAACTGTTGGCTAGGGCTGCAGTCATCTCAATTGGCAGCCAAGATTCGGCTCACTTACAAATGGTGGCTGGAAGTCCTCTTCCTTACCACACGAGATCTCTCTGTAGGCTAAGTATCCTCCAACATGGCAGGTAGTGATCTGAGAGGGAGAGAATCAGAGCAAACCCCAGACCGAAATTGCAGATTAAGTTTAAAAAAAAAAACACAAAACCTAATCTCAGCACAAACATCCCTACTCATTAGAAGTGAATCAGGAAGTCTGGCCCACACTCAAGGAGAGATGACGACAAAGGGGAGGGAATCCCAGGAGGCAGGGATCAGTGGGGCCGTCTTAGAGGCTGCCAAGCACACAGAGAATGCATACAATTTTGTATCCTATTTTTAGCTTTCATCAACTTAAGTTTTGTTTTGCCATTCTTCATTTATATGTTTTTAAAAATAATAAAAGCAATATATTCTTATTGTCAAAATCTTCAAATATTCAAGTGATAAAACTGTACTGTCTTCTTTTTTTGCCATATGGCATGCAGGCTTAGTTCCCTGACCAGGGATCAAACTTGCAACCCCTGTAGTGGAAGCACAGAGTCTTAACCATTGAACCATCAGGGAAGTCCTGACAATCCTTTTCTTTAAGCTGTTTCCTCAGACTAGTTCAACTACCCTGAGGTAGTTGCATCTAAGATACTTTTCACACATAATAAACATGTATGTATGCTCATAATACATACAGTAAAAAAATATATATGTCTCTTGTACTCATAGTACTTATTACACCTCACACAGAGGATACTCTGCAAATGCTAAATAAATGTTGGAGCTGAATTGAGATGTCATTGAACCAGGAATCAGAGGGCTGGTTCAAATCGCAAAACCTCTAATTTACCCTTATTCTTTGGCCTCCAATTCCATAATTATCAAACACACGTGTAATGCTAGATTTTTTCCTATAGTCCTTTCCAGATTTGAAAATACATGTCTAAGAAGGAAATGGCTCAGAAGTAAACAAATCCATCTGCAACACGGAAGACCCTGGTTAATCCCTGGGTAGGGAAGATACCCTATAGAAGGAAATGACAACCCACTCCAATATTCTTGCCTGGAGAATCCCATGGACAGAGGGTCCTTGAGGGCTGCAGTTCATGCTTCACTTTCACTTTCTTTCAAGAAAGAAACTGTTATTCATCTTATGATCTCTTTACAAACCAATTCAAGTTAAATATTATAATCACTAGTCCTAGACCATGCATTTCACCCTATTTTTCAATGCCCACAAATATTTTTCATTTTATTTTAAAAACTATACAGATGTCAAAGATTCTGAACATCAATCACAGTCTGAAGATCAGTTTCAGATAATTAAATCTTTAATCTTTTTGATTTCAAAAAGTCTTTATCAAGGTTGATTTTTTTCATGAGTACTTGTTTCCAAAAGTTGGGTCACTCACAAACCTATGGTCTAGCTATAAGGTAGGATTAGCCTTACAAAATGTCCTAAAAAACTGTCATGCATATCATTTATTTCTGCTTGGACTCTTTCCCAGCCACACTGGGCCTTTGGTAACAGGCGTTTGTAATGATTTTGCTAGTGACATTTTAACAGTGGTCATGAATGACACTGTTAACATTTAAAACAAACCTTACCTCTTACCACTGTTTTGGTTGCTAAGTTGCCTCAGTTCTTCTCTCCTTGGGAACTTGAATCATGGTGGAGTTAATTTGTTTCAGTAACAATAAAGCTGACAGTTTATATTAGCCAAAGGCTTTGCCAGCAAAAAAATCCTCCTGTCCCCTTTTATGCACATCAATAGCTCTCACACTCCTCCTGTTCCCTTTCTATCAGCATACAGTTTTCCCTCTTCTGATAGCACTGCTTTATCTTTTTGCTTTCAGAGTAATCTCTTTTAAGGGTTAGAATTCAACAGATTCAGTAAGTCTTATTCTAACAAAAATTCCATCAAAATCTGCAGAATTCTGCATAATAAATTATAATCTTCACCACCTTGGTGGACAGTTTGTAGTAGCAGTATTCTGTTGACTGGATTGACCTTGGATAAGTCATTCAATTCTTTTGAATTAAATAGTTTTCTTTAGGAAAACAGAAGCTAGAGGTTATATTAGGCTTGGCTTTCCCTCACACTTGACAGAATTGAGTTTTTCTCTTGGTTCACTTAGAATGGGGACTTTAAGGACTCCCATGGATGGTTAGCTGCAACTTCCTGAAACTTAGCAAAATTTTGAACACAGCCTTTCCCTACGATGGTTCTCAGTTATTAACCACAGTGAACATTTACTATATGTCAAGAAATAGCCTAAGAAAGTTTTAGAGGCTTTCTAACTTAATCCTCATTACAACACTGTGAGGTTCAAAGTAGGTATAATCATTAGAATTTTTGTCATTTTACAGATGATGAAACAATCTTCCATTTTCCTAAGTAACATTTCCAAAGTTGAACAAGATCTATCTGACCTGGCAAGAAATGGTGTTTAAATAACTCAGCAACAAACAATAGTAAATTATTGCATACTGAGTATTATTAATGCTTTTTATTAATGTATTCATTATAATACAATTCACAATAAATTTGAGGGGCATTCTGTATGGAGTTAAGGCTTTTAAGATTTCTCCTGTGTATCTATTCTACTAATTGCCCATAACATTTTTTGAGGCAAAATGGAACAGTAAAAATATCTCTAGTTAAACATTCTTGCCTTTAGTCTTTAACTGGGTAAAAATGGGCAAGTAATTTGATATTTCTTGGGTCTTAATACCGATTGTCAGCATGGCTTTAACTAGACATAATGTACTTAAAGCTCTAATGGCACATATTAGTGGTCTTCTCTAAATGGTATTATTCCAGGGTCTTTCCAGATTGCCATCTTCACCTAAAAGGACTTGGCCTTGATTCTTTGCAGTTTTCTCATTGTTGACTCCCTCATTGCTTAGAATAAAATTCCATCAACAGTGTTATTCTTCTTATCTATATGTATTTTTCTTCTATCTGGATCCATTCTTCAGAAAGTCTTGCAACCATCTTCAATGTTTATGCTCATGATAACCTTAATATGGGCTCTTCCCTGGTGGCTCAGATGGTAAAGAATTTGCTTGCAAATGTGAGAGAGGGGAGAAGGGAATGCTACCCACTCCAGTATTCTTGCCTGGAGAATTCCACGGACAAAGGAGCCTGGCGGGCTATACAGTCCATGGGGTAGCAAAGAGATGGACACACTGAGTGACTAACACTTTCACTTTTCAACTTTAATATTTTGTATTAAGTGACTGATAGGTGCTCATGGGACAGACTTTCATATTTACTTTATGCAAAACCAACAACTTTAATGAGTACTACTTAGCCCAGACAAAATACTCTTTATGAAACTACAAGTTCAACACATGCTGCCCAGATGGCAGCCCTAGGATCCTGGACCATCTTAGTCATATCACCATTTCTCCATCTGAATGCAACATTCCCTCACCAAGAATCCTACGAAGTCTATCACTGAAGAGTACTGTGTAAAATAAAAACCCAAAGTGTTTGCCCCTGTGAGGTCAGCAACAGACTACGGAGTAGAGAAGGTAGAGAGAGAAGGAGTTTGTATTAAATTCAAAGTCTTTTAGTAAGAAGTTATATTTCAGGCAACTGAGAATTTAAAACGAAGTACACAACTTTATGACTGAAATGAATAAAATAATTCTGAAAAGGCTGTTATGGGTGACAAATTCTGAGCAATTTTTGAAGATGACAAACTATATTCTAAAAATTTTACCTTTTCTCATATCAGTAAAATTGCGACCTATAGTTGGGCTAATAAATCTCTGGTGAAAGCAAAAAGGAATAAAGATTATAAAACAAATGATTCTGAACATAAGATTTCAAAAAAAATTAATACAGCATTAGATCATCTCCTAGATTAATTGTAAGTTTTTTTACTTTTTTTTTTGGACAATTGAAAATTATGAAAGCTGTTAGTTTTGTCTTTTATTACTGGAGTAATTTAGTTGACTTAAATACTACAGATGGTGTTAATATAATAAATATGGAACATCAATGAAAACCTAAATATTTCTTGAGACCTCACTCATTCCAAGGGATGTGTGTGCTATCTATTATACAAAGAAGAAAAATCACATAAATCACCATGACATTATATTGTATAAACAGATGTAAGAAAAAACAGAAAAATGTGTTATCCATTAAGCTTCTCAATACCAATTATTGGAGGTAACAACCTATGGAATTTGTATTAATGAGAGGAAATTATGTCCAACACTTAAGAACAATGGGCTATGAATTTGAAGTCAGAGAACCAGGTTTGATTCTATGACTTTTTTTGCTGTGGACTCAGGCAAACTATCCAGTATCTCTGGGCTTCAGTTTCTTCACTTGTAATATGAGATAATACCCATCTCACACGGATGTAACAAGGACAAAACGAGATGATGCATGTAAAACCAGACTGCTTAGGACACAGAAAATCCTGAATAATCATTAAGCTATTATTACTATGATTATTATTAGAATTGTTCAAGATACATACCTGATGTGTGATTATATTATATATATTTTTTCTATTTACCCAGTTTGACAGAATACTTAAATCTTTTCTTTAGCACTAGGATAGAACAGGAGCAATGGAAGCTATTCTTATTTTATTCACTTTACAAGCATAAGTGAGCAATGAAGATAAAAAAATTTATATTTTAAGGACTTTCTTTTTTATGTCACAAAGATTATCAGTGCTTTTACATGAAAAGTCCTCTATATAATGTTTATTAAACTATTTAACATTTACATTCAACACATAATTGTTTTGAAACTTCAAAGTTCTCTGATAATTGCAATAGCATTTTCAAATAAAGCATGGTAGAACCTTAAATATTACATCAAGATTATTTTTGAAAGAGATACACCTTCAAGAGATCGTGCCAACATAACTGTCCATTAACTGGGCCATAGTAGATGTTTCAGCATATGGATGGTTCCTCTACTGCATGGGCACCCTCTGTAACAGCTTTGACACATTTAGCCATTGTCTGTGAGGCTCTGCTAATTGAATCTGAAAGATATCAAGAAAATGTGCATTCTGATAATATAACTTCAACAGAGGCACACAGTAAAACCTTCCTATTGTGCATATTCAGGAACAACAAACAACAAAAGGACTATAAAAGTCTATGTAACAATATATAAATATTGTAAAAATCAACTGATAAATTCAGAATATAAGCCCTGTAACAGCTAAATGGTTTTAATAAGTACTCATAGGAATGATTAAATAATTATATATAGCCATACAAAGGGCCAGTATGCAATCAGTAAGAATATTATAGAAAAGTGTTGAATTAACAACAGGAAAAGAATACACATATACATGGTTATGGAAAAAAAGGTTACAGAACAGTGTACTAAAATCCATAAATCATACACTTTATGGGTGAATTTTATGGTATGTGAATTATATTTTGATAAAGCCATACAAATCCTCCCTCCCAGGGTAAATGAATAATCTCATTTATATTTAAATAAAAACATGTGTATATCCCTGGTTGATTGGCCAAAATGTTAAACATAGTTATTTCTGGGATGGTAGTGTTTTTACCTTGTTATGGTGGCCTTAGGTAAGTATTCTACAATGAACATAACTTTTACAATACAACTAAAAATCCTATTAAAAACAATCTTGGATACAAACTGTACCAAAAACTTAAAAATATCTATCTGCTTTTAGACAGAAAATTATTTTTAAATGTCTGTCAACTACCTCATAACCTAGATGTTCTATCATGTATTATAAAATCTGTAGGTTAGTCTGCATTCCTTAAGAATATTCTTAACAATTTATATCAGAAGCACTATTTAACATGTTTCACATTTTAGTGTTTTGATTCTTCTACTGTAATTCTCAGAAAAAACCTTCAGTTTTTTGTCACTCAGAAAATTATCCCCATATTGCTGTATAGTAATTCTACATATAATAGTTAAAGTTTATATTTAACATCTGCTAATTCTTACTGGATTTTCCAACTCTACTTACATTAGAAAAGAAATTAGAAAGAAAATAAATTAGAGTAAAATCAGAATATATACTTATATTAGTTCAATATTTGAAAAATCTTGTGAGATTAGACATATCAAATACTACCACTAGCAGGTGAGAATCGTAACACTAAATTAGGTGATGATATTCCTTCCCACCTTCCATTTATGGCAGCCATGCTAACAACTGCATACCTGTCATGTAGAAGTCTTTTATTGTTAGCTGAGGTGGAACAAGTGGATCAGCAAGAAGCTGTTGGTTCACTAGCTGCAAAAAAAGGAATAAGAGATCAGTAATAGTATTGAAAACTAGTACTGCTACACCAGAGGATACATTATTATGAAAACTGCAAATAGACAAGGTTTTACCTTGGAAAGCTCACTTGCTTGCTGGAAATAATTAGCTCCTTCAACATCATCATATCGAACAAGATTAGGAGAGACTTCTTCCAATCTGTTTCTCACTTGATCCAGAGTATCATATGGAAGAGTCATACCTGCAATCTATAACATAACAGGTTCCAAAGCATTAATACTTATAAATTTCAAATAATACATCATTGCAACTATGGTAAAATAAGGCAGTACTAGTATGAAAAATATACTGGTGTCCATTTGCATGTATATTAAGCAAGTGGGTGAGGAATATTAGAATATTCTTCTAATTCATAAGTAGCTGTCAACATATTAGTAATTTATTTTTAGAAAACAGAATGATTATGAAATAAATGCTTTGCTAATCTGAATATTTCAGCTAACCTGTTATTGCTCATATACAAGGTTTATGGACAACTATATTATTACTTTAAATCTCATATGATGCTTCTTTTTATAATAAGAGTTGAGTCTTTTTAGGCAAAAGACAAGTCAAAAATAAAAAACACCAATTTCAAATTCCCATTTTCTTTTTGTTTTTGGCCAAGTCACACAGCTTGTGCGATCTCAGTTCTCTGACCAAGGATTAAACCAGTGCCTTCGGCAGTGAAAGCGCAGAGTCCTAACCAATGGACCACCAGGAAATTCCCCAAACCCCTGTTTGGGGTTTCTCATGTTTCTCCTACAGATTGTTTAAATCATCTCTGCATTTCAGACTTGCGTCCCCCTTGACTCCGGAAATCATTCTGACAAGCTAACATGTCAAACATCCTACTAGCAGCATCACTAAGGACAAATACCTCAGAAAGGGCTCTTATAATTTTCCAGTCTTCTCTTGCCAAGCCGGGAGGCGTCACTGCTACTTTTGTCTGCTGAGCTCGGCCCTCGGTATTGACGTAAGTAGCAGACTTCTCTGTGTAAGCAGCGCCAGGGAGAATAACATCAGCTATAGGAGCTCCGACGTCGCCATGGTGTCCTGTGAAAAAGATAGAAAATGGCAAACCACATTTTAGCACAAAACTGATTACATATTAAACATGAACACCGTAGATATCCTTTTAAAATTTCATTTTTATAAGTGTTAAAATTCCATTTTATGAAGTGTTTAAAAATTTATTGTTAAAAAATTAAAACAATACAGTATTGAGTATATGGAATAAAAATTAAAGCCCACTGGGTCCACAGTTAAACTCCCTTCTCCAAAAAAAGGTACTGTTAAAGCCCTTGGTATGTATCTTACCAGATCAATTTTTGCAAATACACAAATACATAATACCACACACACACACACATCTAATGGGCAACTAGGTGTATTATCTCACTTGATGGTTACAAAGCGGAAATGCTCAGATGTCTGCTACTGAGATTCGGTAAAGTAAACTGAAATGGTGCAGGAACAAGAAGTGTGTGACGGGGCATGACAGGAATACTACTAAAAAGAGCACGAACAGAAGATTACAGAAAACAGTATGCTAAAGACTGTCACTCAGTAACTGAAGTGTTGGAAGAAAAAAGGAACTTTGGTTAAGTAAAAGAAAGCTATAGAATAATACATAAACTTTGATCTCATTTACTAATTTTATATACATATAAAAATATGTATGAAGCATCCGTATCTAAAATATCTCAATGATTATCCCTGGATAGAACTAGGACAGGATTTTAGTTTATGCATTTTGGTTTAAGTTTATCAAACAAAATATTACATGCTTTTTATGTGGCATGGCAATAAAAAGCTTATTATAAATTAGTGTTGTTTCTGTATAAAACAAGGTTTCCCTGGTAGCTCAGCTGGTAAAGAATCCACCTGCAATGCAGGACACCCCAGTTCAATTCCTGGGTTGGAAAGATCCTCAGTATTCTTGGGCTTCTCTGGTGGTTTAGGCGGTAAAGAATCCGCCTGCAATGCAGGAGACCTGGGTTCAATCCCAGGGTTGGGAAGATCTTCTGGAGGAGGGCATAGCAACCCACTACAGTACTCTTGTCTGGAGAATCCCCATGAACAGAGAAGCCTGGCGGGCTACAGTCCATGGGGTTGCAAAGAGTCAGACATGAATGAGCACGCATGCACAAAGTGCAAAATTTAACAAAGGACTCATGATTTTTTAATTTTTACAGTTTATATAAAAGTGCTAGCCCTTTAATATATAATCACACTAAATATTTGTTGAAAAATTGAATTTAATGCTATATAATATTTCATAATTTAAATTACTGTTACTGGGGGCATTAGCTTTCTTCCAATTCTTTGTTATTAAATAATGTAAGGTGATAATTCTTAATAGCAAAGCAACTATGTAAGTAACAAAGCCTATTTTAAAAAATATAAAATCTATAAAAATACATATTGTTTTGAAACTGGTGAGCGTATAGGGAAATTCTCAAATGGAAAATATTATTACACTAAATATACTGCCATGCAGTTTCTAATATACAAAATGTACTATTCTCTTCTGTTTCTAATGTCACAGATGCTACTAACCTTGATAAACAATGAAACAATCCTTTGGCAAATCCTGTCGAGTGATACAACCTCCATCTGCTCCCAGGAGAAACAGCATTTTAGGAGGATTCTTCCGAATTGCTTCCACCCCAGGCTTATAGCCAAGATCCAAAGCAGCTACTTGGCTTGCAATCCTGTAAAACAATTATGGGATTTCGGCATACTTGCTGTTTTCATTATAAAAAATTAAATGTGATTCTTGAATAATACCGAGTCTTTTTTTTTTTTCTGTTCGATGCTGTCAAAGATCTTCCCTCATTTTTTTTTACCCAGGTGAAATAAATGTCAGAATCAGAAAAAGCAGTCTTTTACTGTTTTAAGAATGCTAAACAAAGAAATAAGATGCTGAGGACACTGTTTCTTCAGGACATGATACTTAATGGAGTAATTCGGGAAACTATGCCAACCACATACTTGATTTTTATTCAATATAGCAAGACTTGATGAGTCAAAGACAGTCATTAGAGAAAAATTAGAAGACTTTGAAAACCTAAAAGGAAAATCTAAACACCACTCATAAAACTGTAATTCAGAGAAAACTATAATTAGTACACTGGTGTATGTCCTTAGGGAACTTTTTCAATGAATATATATTATTGTTATACAAGCAGATAAAAACCTTTTAAAGAAGTTTCAAGTAACTATACTTCGAACATTTGGGAGTTTTTGCTCTAGTTAGGTATTATCAATTTTCTTTATAGAAATAGTAGCCATTTTGAGAACCTACTATGAATAAAGCTAAACTTTACCTGTTAAGGGAGGAGGGCAGATCAAACAAACTCCCACTAGATGCTGCTTGCTCTGTAAAACTCTCTAATAGGACATCAAAAGAATAAAATACTTTAAGAATATTTAACAAAAGAAGCGTTAAGATTTATATGATGAAAATTACAAAACTCCAAAGGAAATTAAAGACTGTAACAAATGGAAAGACACCCTATGTTCATGGATTGGAAGACTTAATGTTTTGAAGATGGCATTACTCCCCAAACTGATCTATAGGTTTAATGCAATCCCTATCAAAACTGACAGCTGAGTCCTCCGCAGAAACTGACAAACCGATCCTAAAAGTCACATGGAGTGCAAAGTGAAAGTGAAGTGAAAGTCGCTCAGTCGTGTCCGACTCTTTGCAACCCCATGGACTATACATTTCATGGAATTCTCCAGACGAGGATACTGGAGTGGGTAGCCTTTCCCTTCTCCAGGGGATCTTCCCAACTCAGGGATCAAACCCAGGTCTCCCGCATTGCAAGAAGATTCTTTACCAGCTGAGCCACAAGGGAAGTCCAATGCAATGCAATGGAAGGCAAAGGACCCTGAAAAACCAAGTCTATCTTAAAAATGAACAAAGTCAGAAAACTCAGACTTCCTCAATTCAATTTCAAAACTTAGCTCCTCTTGCCTCGCCACCTACACAGTATTTTTTTCTTAAACATCTCCCCTTCTGAGCATTGATGTCTCACAAAGATCTGAGCAGAGACTCACGCTAACTCATGACAGAGCCCACCTCGTCTTGGAAAACAAAGTGGGTAACATTAAGTTTGCCTCTGAGAGAATGATGAGTAAAAAAAAGAAACTACAGGCTGATTCTTTAAGAATGATTCTTTAAGAATGAGAAATTATGCTTTACTATGAAATAAACTTACTGTAAGAAATTTTTAAAAGGTTTATAAATACTCTTCATGTTCTCAACAAGCATTAATTAGAAGGTATGTCTTAACAAACTGCATTGAAACAAGCTGTTCTCATGAAAATGAAATCTTATATAAGAATGAAATGAAATTAAAAAACAAGTCTAATCAATTAAAAATTACAATGGCATTAGTGCTCTCCATAATCAAAGCTCACAAATGACAGAAGATAAATAAGAAATTCTCCCTAAACACAGGAAAAGTGAGAAAAATTATGAGAGAGAAGAGACAAAAGTCTGAAGGGCCAACCAGTGCAGAATAAATAGAAGCTTCTGCATGAGAGCAAACAACAGTGTAGAAGTAGACAAACTGGCTTTTTCTGAACTTACACGAAAAAACAAAAACTTTCAATTTGAAAATGGAGAGTTCTATGATATCCCAGGCAAAGGTGATGTCAAACAAATGTCACTTAGTTATACCCCGGAATAATTTTTTTTTTCTGACCAGGCTGTACTGTGGAGCATATGGGATCATAGTTTCCTGACAAAGGATTGAACCTATGTTCCCTGCACTGGAAGCATGAAGTCTTAACCACTGGACTGCCAGGGAAGTCCCTCTAGGAATCCAAAGGGTGGGCAGGCAGACAAGAACACATACATACATAAAACCAAGTTCTCAGAGACAAAAAACCACACAACAAAACAGATTAGATGAGATCCTCTCTAAAATGTGAAAGGCAGGGTGAAAATACTGAGTATTAAAGGAAAAATATCTGCGATTTATGTATTTAGCCAAGTGGTCCTCGGTGAAAAGGAACCATAAAGACATCATTAGACACGCACAAATTTTTCTTAAAAAAGTTATTATGTTATTGTTTTTCAGACAAAAACAGAAACAAAAAATATTAATAAAGACATATGTTCAAAAGTGAATTAAAAATAAGAAATAACTAGTCTCTTTTCTATTCTAAAAATTGTGGCTAGAAAGATCTGGAAGTGATCAATGCAAATAAACGATTTAAAAAATAGAAGTTTTAAAAAAATGTTTACATGATGACCTACGATGCCAAATTAATCTATTAAGAGGGGAAATGTAACACTGAAATGAATGTTTAAGAATGCATTTGAATACTTTTAAAATAAAAAAATTTTATTATCATGGAGTGTTTATTTTATTGTTGTTTAGTTGCCCAGTCATGTGCAACTCTTTGTGACCCCATAGATTCTCCGGGCAAAAATACTGGAGTAGATTGCCATTTCCTTTCTCTGGAGGAGGGGGTGTTCCCAACCCAGGGATCGAACCTGCACCTCTTGTTTGCATCTCCTGCACTGCAGGCGGATTCTTTACTACTGAGCAATGGGGGAAGCCCACTGAGTGTTTACCCTCAATCTTTAAACAAATCTGAAGATTCGAAAAGTAACACTTAAGGTAGAAAGAATTGTGTGAAATGGGAAACTCGTTCGCTAATGCAAAATTGGTACAATCTTTCTAAAATAAGTTGGAAATATGCATTAAAAGCCTCAAAAATGTTTATCCTGTTCACTGCAATAGTTCTACTTTCAGAACAATTCTACTTTATATTTATAAAGAATTTATAATCACAGGAGGAAATTCTTGTTTCAATTTTTGAACCCAGTATATTAATATGATATAAATTTTCAAGATTTTTTCTAGCACTTACCACAATTTGGATATTTTAAATATTATTTATTATCTTGGGTTCTTCTCACACAAAATAAAAGTTGCTATTTCACATCTGCTACTGAGATAATGTCACTAAATATTAATTTGTTTTAAAAATAAATGTGACGGTGTACAGGAACACATATACACACAATTACAGATTACAAAACAACTATTTAACTTACCTATGAAGGATATTCATAACTTTCCAATCACCAGTAACACCACTACTTGTCCGAATCTTCTGAGCAATGTTGGAAACAGCTGCAAGAATTGCTGCACCATCATTTCTTTGGAGTGCAGAACTGCCTAAAACCACCATTGGTTTTTTAGCTTCCTGTAGGACCTATTTTTAAGAAGAACTTTGAATTAAAAAAAAAATTAGAAGTAACTAAATCTAACCAAGTTTGTATCTACAATATACTGTCCCAAGCTTTAGTTCTAAGATGAACATTGTGATTTGCTAGTCAACATATGGATATACATACAAACCGGATTTACTCAAAAACCTCTTGCCAAAGCTACTGTGAAGTAGCTAAATGAATATTAGATAAAGTAGTTTCAATAAGGAAGCACTGGGAATAAAAGCCTGAGTCAAACATCCTTTAGTCAGAATGACTATGGATAGGTCCCAGAAAAAACTGGAGAATATGTGCACAGAGGTTCAGATGATACAACGTTTAACAAGAGAAATCAAGCTGAAGTACCATGTCTACCGTCTTCCATCTACTTTCTAAGTTCCAGACAGAGGGGAAAAGGTAGGGAAAGCAACGGACATAGATCACAATGCAGAATACTTTAAGGGCTTTGCTTTAAACCACAGTAACTACCTGAATATCAGAAACTGAGAAGGAATGCATCCCAAGTGCAAAAGAAACTACAGATATGGTGGAGAACAGAAAAATTAGCAGTAAAGCTGTAGATTGTTACAGTTCATTCCCCTGCCCATCCATTCTTTGATAAAGGGCTGGTCCCAATCAATCAATCAGCATGAAAATCATTTCTAGATACTACAAAGAAGAGGCCATTCATCTTAAGAGGAGTTTCCCAAGGAAAAGTGAAGAGTTTTCAATAGCCTTAAAAAATGAGAAACAGTTTTCAACAGCCTCAAAGAAAATGAAATATTTTTTAAAAGAGCTCAGAGAAGTTACATGATAGACAATATCATAGAGGATTTTCATCAGAAAGTTCAAGAACTAAAAGATACACAAAGCAGAGGTGAACATCATTCCAGAAACAACAAAAACCAAAATTTAACATGAGTGTAAATACAGGAGCAAGAAGTATATAGGAAATTATATAAAACAAATTGAAAAAGAACAGAGGAATAAAGAAATAAGTGACAGAAAAGATAGAAAAAGGGATCCAATATCTGCATTAAGAGTTCTTAACAAACTAGAAGTTACTTCCATTAGAAGTTACTTCCATTAGAAGTTACTAATGGAAAATACATCTAAATCTATTATAAAAGAAAACTTTCCTGAAGAACACTCATCACCTTCTGGGGAATGGGGAAGGGAACTATAGAGAAGAGAGGGCTTCTTCTCAATAAAATTTTTAAAAAAATATTTTTGATGCTAGTAATAATAGAGATGTTATTCAAAACTGACAACAAAGGAGTTGGGTTTGGCTGCTTTGTCCCCTCACACTTGACTTCTTCATGCCTACATCCGGAGGTGTAAGCAAAGCAACCATCTTGACATCATGAGGAGAGGCTCACACACAAACACATGTGAGTGAACCAGTACACTGAGGACAGCAAGCAGGAGGGCAGGCTCCTGCCTTGAATAGATCCTTGGACAGCTGCACGATATGTCAAACTTCAGCATCACTGTTATGTGAGAAACAGAAACCTTTCTTATATTTTTTTAAATAATCACTAGCCCGCACACCACATACAAGCACACACACAACTCCTAAAATAAAGAGAATCTTGAGTATTCAAAATTAAGGAGGCAGCATATCCCATTAAAAAAAAAAAGGGTATGGAACCACCATCATTAAGATATATTCTAGTGAAGTCACTAAATTTCAAAGATAAAAAACCAAGTACGAAATAGCAACAAAAATGTATCTAGACAACAACAACAGGACAGGGTTGAAACAGAATACTACCTCAAATCAGGATTCTCCACAATAACAAAAGGCAGTGTCTAGACTTCCCTGGTGGTCCAGTGGCTAAGACTCTGTCCTCCCAAAGCAGGGGGCCAGGGCTCAATCCCTGGTTGGGGAACTAGATCCCACATGCCACAACTAAGAGTTCGCATGCCACAGTAAAAGATCCTGCATGCTGCAACTAAGACCCGGCACAGCCAAATAAATACATTAATTTAAAGGGGGAAGGTGGGCCCATATCTATAAAGTTCAGAGGGAAAAACAGAAGTATAACCCAAGATCTTTACATTCTGCCAAGGCTCTCGTCAGGAATAAAATAAACATTTTCAAGCAAGAAAGAACTTAAGAAATGGTGTACCTACATCTCTTGGGAAAAAAAAGAAATAAAAAGCCTAAAAGCTCTAAATTTAAGGTGGCAAATGAAAAAAAAATTAAATAAGGAATTTAGTAATGAAAAGGTCATATAAAAAGACCAGTGAAATTTCTTTAAAGAATAATAACTCTTGCTGTAAAGAAAGACTTCACTGAAGTTTAAAATTTAATTCTTTCAGTTTCACATCATTTTCTTTTCTGATAACTTCAAGTAAAATTAAACTCTGGTTGAAAAAAAAAAAAGGCAGAGTCCTAGAGAATAGCAAGGAGAGATAAGAAAGTGTTCCTAGGAGATCAATGCAAAGAAACAGAGAAAAACAATAGAATGGGAAAGACTAGAGACTTCTTCAAGAAAATCAGAGATACCAAGGGAACATTTCATGCAAAGACGGGCATAATAAAGGACAGAAATGGTATGGACCTAACAGATGCAGAAGGTATTTAGAAGAGATGACAAGAATACATAGAACTATACTAAAAAGATCTTAGTGGTCCAAATAACCACAATGGTGTGATCACTCACCTAGAGCCAGATATCCTGGAATGTGAAGTCAAGTGGGCCTTAGGAAGCATCACTACAAACAAAGCTAGTGGAGGTGATGGAATTCCAGCTGAGTTATTTCAAATCCTAAAAGATGATGCCATTAAATTGCTACACACAATATGCCAGCAAATTTGGAAAACTCAGCAGTGGTCACAGGACTGGAAAAGGTCAGTTTTCATTCTAATCCCCCAAAAATGCAATATCAAAGAATGTTCAAACTACTGCACAACTGGACTCATCTCACACGCTAGCAAAGTAATGCTCAAAATTCTCCAAGCCAGGCTTCAGCAGTACGTGAACCGTGAACTTCCAGATGTTCAAGCTGGATTTAGAAAAGGCAGAGAACCAGAGATCAAATTGCCAACATCCGTTGGATCATCAAAAAAGCAAGAGAGTTCCAAAAAAACATCTACTTCTGCATTATTGACTATGCCAAAGCCTTTGACTGTGTGCATCATGACAAACTGTGGAAAATTCTTAAAGAGATGGGAATACCACACCACCTGACCTGCCTCCTAAGAAACCTGTACGCAGGTCAAGAAGCAACAGTTAAAACTAGACATGGAACGACAGACTGATTCCAAATTGGGAAAGCAGTTTCCCTTGACATATATTCCCAATGGCTGTATATCGTCATCCTGATTATTTAACTTATAGCCTGCATGCTGCAGTACATGGGATCGCAGAGTCGAACACAACCGAGCAATTGAACTGAACTGAAATAAAAATGTAGAGTATGATTTCATTTTTTTGCTTACCTATCCATCCTTCTTTCTCTATATAAATGAGAGATGACCATAGGACGTTTCATCAACAGTTGTTTGTAGTAGGATTTTTTATTATGTTTACTTTCTTATATATTATTTTCTATATTGCAATCTCATAGTTATCACGAAAATAATAAATTAAAAAAATAAGACTTAAAAATCACATACATATAACTTAAAAATCTTATACATGTAACTTAAGAGCACCTGGCTGAATGGATGGCTACCCGAAGCAATGTCTTGAAGAATTTTGGGAGAATCTCCCAGATGGTCATATCTGTAAGTGAGATCCACTGGGCTGCCTATAAGGGCCACTTTTAAGTCATTATGAAGCCAGCTGAAATAAAAACAATGAAGTTTTTAGAGCTAAATCACTAAGTCGGTACAGTTATTGGTCTCATCAATGCTAAGTGCTACATCTATTTAAATTAAAAAATGTTAAAAAGCATTAAAGCTTTCCCCAAACATTAACAGATATTATTGTGTATTTTTCAAAATAAAGTGTAAAAATACAGGTATACCTGTGTTTGGTTGCAGACAGCAACAATAAAGCAAATATCTCAATAAAGCAAGTCCCACAAAGTTTTTGCTTTCCCAGGGCATATACAAGTTATGTTTATACTACACTGTAGCTTATTAAGTGTATAAAAAGTATTATGTCAAAAAAATAATATATACACCTTAATTAAAAAATACTTTATACTGAAAAAAAATACTTTATTGCTAAAAAATGCTAACCATCATATGAACGTTTAGCGAGTGGAAATCTTTTTGCTGGTAGAGACGCTTGCCTCAATGTTGAAGGCTGCTGAATAATCAGGATGGTGGTTCACTTAAGATTAGGGTGGCTGTGGCAGTTTCTTAAATAAGACAACAGTGAAGTTTACTGTATCAATTAACTCTTCCTTTCATAAGCAATTTTTCTGTAGCATGCAGTGCTGTTTGATGGCATTTTATCCACAGTAGAAATTCTTTCAAAACTGGGAGTCAATCCTCTCAAATCCAGCTCCTGCTTTATCAACTTAAGTGTATGTCACATTCTAAATCCACTGTTATTACTTCTACAATTTCTTTATAGAATCTTCACCAGGAGTAGATCCTATATCAAGAAATAACTTTCTTTTTGCTTATCCTTAAGAAGCAACTCCTCATCCATTAAAGTTTTATCATGAGATCACAGCAATTTAGTCACATCTTCAGATCTCACTAATAATTCTAACCCTCTATTTCCACCATATTTGCAGGTACTTCAACTGAAGCCTCTCAAAGTCATCCAGGAGGGTTGGAATCAACTTCTTCCAAACTCTTTTTTAACACTGATATCTTGACCTCTTCCCAAGACTCAATGTTCTTATTGGCATCTAGCATAGTGAATCTTTTCCAGGTTTTCAATTTACTTTGCCCAAATCCATCAGCAGAATCCTATATATGGCAGCTTCAGCCTTCTGAATAAGTATTCCTCAAATAATAAGACTTGAAAATTGAATTACTCCTTAATCCATGAGCTGCAGAATGGATGCTGTGTTAGCAGACACAAAACAAGATTAATCTCATTGTATATCTTCATCAGAGTTTTTGGGTGATCAGGTACAATTATCAGTTAGCAGTATCTTGAATCCTGAGCAGTAGGTCTCAACAATGGACTTAAAATAGTCAGTAAACCATAATGCAAACAGATGTGCTGTCAATGAGGCTTTGTTGTTCCATTTATCAAGCACAAGCAGAACAGGTTTAGCAAAATTCTCAAGAGCCCTAGGATTTTCAGAATGGTAAGTTGAGCACTGGCTTCAACTTAAAGTCATCAGGAACATTAACCCCTCACACAGCCTATCCTTTGAAGCTCTGAAGCCAGGCACTAATTTCTCCTTTCTAGCTATTAAAGTTCTAGGTGGCACATTTTTCCAATAAAAGGCTGTTTCGTCTACACTGAAAATCTGTTGTTCACTGCAGCCACCTTCATTATCTTAGCTAGACCTCTGGGTGACTCGCTGCAGTTTCTACATTAGCACTGGCTGCTTCAACTTGTACCTTTATGTTATGGAGACAGCTTCCTGCCCTAAATCTCATGAACCAACCTCTGCTAGTTTTAACTTCTCTTCTGTAGCTTCTTTACCTTTAGAAATGAAGAGAGTTAGGGCCTTGCTTTGGATTAGGCTTTGAGGGAATGTCATGGCTGGTCTGATCTTCAATCCAGACCACTCAAACTTTATCCACATTAGCAATCAGGTTGTTTTGCTTTCTTATCATGCACTGCGCACTTTGGAATAGCACTTTAAATCTCCTCTGCAGTCATGACATGATTGTTTGGCACAAGAGGTCTGTTTTTTGGCCTATCTATGCTTTCAATATCCCTCCTTCAATAAGTTTAATATTTCTAGCTTTTGATTTAAAGTAAGATGTACAAGACTTCCTTTCACCTGAACACTTATAAGCCACTGTAGGTTATTAATTGACCTACTCTCCACACTGTTGTGTCTCGGAATAAGGAGACCCAAGGAGAGGGAGAAACACGAAGGACTGGCCAGTTGGCAGAGTGATCAAAAGACATCAACATCTACTGATTAATTTCACCATATTATATGGATACGGCCTATGGTGCCCCCAAACAATTAAAAGAGTAACAGCAAAGATCACCATAATAAAATGTAGTAATAATAAAAAAGTTTGAAATATTGTGAGAGTTATCAAAATATGACAGAGATACAAATGAGAAAATGCTGTTGGAAAATAGCACTGAAAGACTTACTCGACCAACAGCTGCCATAAACTTTAAATCTGCAAAAAACAGACTATATCTGCAAAGTGCGATAAAGCAAAGTATAACAAAATAAGGTAAGTCTGCACACACCAAGTAAAGTCAATGAATTAACTTGCTGTGTTAGAATGCTAACTCTAAGCTAGCTATAAACAGACTTTAATTTTAGAATAAGTGATGTTTTTATTTTGCCATATTTACACAGCAGAGTCCTAATTATCTGTTAAGATCATTTAAATAAAAGTTCATAAAAAACAAACTACATCATTCATATTTACTGTCTACTGACAACGAAGTATGGATCCAGCTCCTCCAAAAATATTAATAAATGTGGTGACCATATATTCTGGTTTGTGAGAGACAGTAGGGGTTTTTAACCTGTCACCCTGGAATAAAAAAATCCCTTTTCTACTCCCAACACTGTCCCAGTTTAGACAATCAACTATATGGTTGAGCTATTACACGTCTCTAAGATATAAAAAGATAGAGAGGCATTCTACAAAATATCTGGCCTGTAGTCTTAAAAAAAAAAGTCAAAATGGAAAAAATTATGGAAATTTTGGAAACAATTATGGAAAAAATTCAGTGAAATTTAAGCACAAATAGATAATAATACTGTATCAATACTAAATTCTTAATTAAATAAAGAATCAAATTCCTAAATGGAGAATGTCCTTGTCCTTAGGAAATCCACACAGACGTGTTTAGTTTGGGATTAAAAGGGCATCATGTATACAATCTACTTTCAAATGATTATGTTCACACAAATATATAGATGGAGAGAAAAGAAAAAAATATAAACATTAGCACTGATTAATCTGTGTGAACACTACACAAACGTGGGTATACAAAGTTGAGTTATTTCAAACTAAAAAAATGATCAGCAGGGAAGAAGTGGGAAATGGAGCTGTTAGAAACTGCCCTTCAATTATCTTTTGGAATCTTACTCCCACTATTAGGAATCAGCTAAGACAGTCATTTTTCATATATAAAACAAATTATCATGTAAATGTTTTTAAAACCCAGAATATTATTACAAACCTCTTTCGAATTCTAGCATTAAATAGCGGTGCCTCAAAACGTGGATTTGTACCAACTAGAAGGACAACATCTGCCTCCTCCACACCAGCGATTGTAGTATTAAGAAGATAATTGGAACGTAGATCTGTGCTAGAAACATAAAATATAAAATCCAAGTTTATTTTAAAATTAATACACACTGACAATCCATGAAATACTCTGTCATTAAACCCACAGCTCACTGCCTGACAAAAAATTTTTTGAAATAGTCTTAAACTGCATCAAAGGTTCAAATACTTTATTAATAATTAGATTTTCTAATAGCTCCTGGTTTGACTTTGGTCTATATGTGAAAATAACCAGGAGGTATGTTGGAGTATCCAAGTTGTCACATGTAAGTCACTGATGCCACAGATGTGTTGGTTTAAACACAACCTATAAACAGAAGGAAAAAAAGAAAGAAAACAGAACACCTAGATCCTAGCCTCAAATTTCTCACCCAGCTCCTGCGGTGGGGAAGACCTCTTCAGTGCACAGCGTGTCAGAATCCACTCTATTAAGTAAATCTTTGAGAGCTATGAGGGCTTCAGCATCCACCAAGCCACCTGCAATTGCTGCCACATCGTTGCCTTGAAAGCTCTCTGCAACTAGAAATGGATGAAAAGGCTATCACCAAGAAACCTTCGTTCAGAAAAAGACCAGTGACTCATTCAGAAAACAAAACAATAACGTCATTTTCAAGTAAAATAAAAGCAACAAACTTCTGACAAAAAAGCTTTTTACACTAATTAGTCTGAAAGTGAGAAGCAGAAAGTGTATGTGGGGCCAAGAATAACATCTGCTTGTAATAAAAGTTGTTTGTTTTAAATTAGGAACAAAAGGCCTCAAAATGATGTCAGGAAGATGAAGACTTTGGAGTTATATAGCCAAATACAATCTTCTGAAGCATCTGTCATTCCTTCAAGCCCTTTATGTATTTTGCTCTGGCAAGCCTGTTCGTGGCTCATCTACTAAAGAGACCATCAAAAGCATTCTTCATTCCTGGTAGTGTTTTCGATCCCTAGCATTTGTCTTTTGTTTTTTCTTAGAATTTCCATCTCTCTCTGCTAACATTGTTCATCCATTTTTGTATGCAGTCTTCTTTTTCCAATATAGTCTTTTAACATTTTAGTCATAGTTTAAAAAATACCTGGTCTGATACATCCAATATTCTTGTCACAGATGACTCTGGGTCTAATGCTTATTCAGTCTCCTGTGTTTTTACCTTTTAGTATGCCTTGAAAGTCATTGCTCAAAGATGGATGTGATGTACTGGGTAAAAGGAACTGAGCTAACAGGTGTTTAGTAAATATGGTGGTGAGGTTGAGTGGGCAGGGGAAGTATTTTCTAGTCCTATGATTAGGTTTTAGTCTCTCAATGAGCCTGTGCCAGTGAACTTTCAGTTTCTCTCATCCCCTCCCCCACATGGTATAGGACTGCAAGAGGTGGCTGAGGTTAGGTATTTCACTTCTCTCAGGTAGGCTAGGCTCTGATTAGAAACCCAGTAAATTAGGATCAGGGATTCCTAGGTGGTTCAGTGGTAAAGAGTCTGCCTGTCAGTGTGGGAGACTTAGGTTATGACCCTGGGTCAGGAAGATCCTCTGGAGAAGGAAATAGCAACCCACTCCAGCATTATTGCCTGGAAAATCCTGCAGACAGAGGAGCCTGGGGGAGTCCAGAGTCAATGGGGTTGCAAAGAGTCAGATATGACTTAGCAACTAAACAAAGAAGTCATCTTACCTAGGTAATATGGTAGCCCTGGTAGGCATCCCTCCAATGTGCTCTCTCATATATCATCTTCTGCATGACTACCCGAAAGCAACATACAATAATTGCCTGAAGATGCATCTTTTCCTACTAAATGATTGTGGAAATAGGAACCATGTGCTATAATCTTTATATCCCTACATCTAGCATGACGTCAGATGGCTCTCAATAAATGCTTGTTAAAAGGAAGGTAATCCTGGTAAGAGGAAACAAGTTAAGAGAAACAATAACCCCTCTTCATTAGAAAGATGTTCCCTATGGGACTTCGCTCGTGGTCCAGTGTCTAAGACTCTGTGCTCCCAATGCAGGGGGCCTGGGTTCAATCCCTGGTCAGGGAACTAGATCCCACATGCCACAACTAAAGAACCCACATGCAGCAACAAAAATAGAAGATCCTGTGTGCCACAACGAAGACCTGGTACAGCCAAAAAAAAAATGTGTCCTGGAAACCACAAATACAGTTATTCTATATTTCAATTTTTTACCATTCCAGCTACACGAGAGAGTGCATCCTCCCAGGTGGTATGTGTTAAAAGTCCCTTTTCATTTCTGACCATCGGTTCGGTAAGTCTTTGACGTTTTAGCCCATCATAGGCAAATCTAGATAACAGAAATTACACCATTTGTGGAATCTTTCTAAAAAGGCAACTGTAATTTTCAAATTTCAAATCTAAAAGAAATGTTATTTAAGTACAGTGTTGGTTAAAGGTAATAGAACAATAAACACATGGATACAAATAATCATTCCAGATTTCTTTGGAGATGAATTAATATTTTACAAACATTATCTGAAACTCAAATGCCACCTAAAATGTCTGAGTTCTTATCATTTATTTTCAGCTACCCAAAGAAACTTAAAATTACAATACGTTTGGTAGCTGAGAAAGCCAAATCATTTATAAAACCTGAGTATCTCTAGATATTTCATCAAAATTATGTTATGCAAACTCAAACTTATATTTAGCTTCTATTCTCCAATGAAAGAGAGACAAACTGAAATAGGTTAAATATCTTCATTTACTTCAATTTCTCCATCTAGGAGAAAAAAAGATATTTCTCAATATGAAAACCAGTAAATATGAAAGCCAGTAATATACCTAGGATTATTATTAATGTCAGTTTTATCCAATTCACTATATATCCTAACAATCCAGATTTCAATAGTCTATAAACAGTAATTTGCAAATATAAAAGACTGTTCCTTAAAATGAAAATTATTATAAAATTTCCTTTAAATCTACTGCAAAAGTTAAAGGAAAAAAACACAGCATATACCTGGTTTTATCAGAGATCCACTCTTCATTGATGTCCTCATGCATCCTTGGCAAAATCCTCATTACCTCTCCAGTTCTTGTGCTGACCACAATATTACTTCCAACTGCATCCATTACATCAATGGATTCTGTCTTTCTAAGAAAATAAACACATATATTTACTAGCTGATTTTGAGAATAAATGGACAAAGTTTCTGTTACGTGGTTTACCAAAATCAAAAAACTTTACATATACTTTCCTTTCGTTACATATATATACACACACACTCTCATATTTGAGCAGACCATAACACAAAAACAGAAGCCAGTTATCTGAAAGTTATCTAGTTATCTAAAACAGAAGCCAGTTGGAAAGGTTGTAAATAGCCAAACTGTGAAAACTTGACTATCAAAATAAATAAATTTTGGGGTATGGCTGATTAAGGAGCTTGACAAATCCTCCCTCCAAAAGCAAAAATAAAGCTAGACAAAACTGACGAAAGTAACCAACTCAACTCTTTGGAGAGCTAACAAAAGCAAACACATCATGTGAAGGTTTTATGTTTAGAGAAACTGCTGAACTTCTAGAAAGAATGGTGGAAACCAGCGGTGTTCTGGCTTGGGACTATTCTTATTGTCCTTCTCACCACCTTGAACTGGAGGTTCTGGTAGGATGGGGCAAGCTATGAAGACAGGAGATTTTTTCTTGCAGACAAAGACTCACTTGATTTGGAGAAATGGAAAAGCTGTCTGTGGAAGTGATACCTTGGAGGTCACTGAGCTGAGGAAAGTCAAGGACCTACTGGCATGAGGCTGCAGTCACAGGCAGGGTGAGCATTCCTAGAGGAGGCTGCACAAATGTGCAGCTGAGACCAGAGATAGCCCAGGCTATTCACTCTCCTGGACAACACAGAGACCCAAGAGACCTAATGTAAACTACAAGCTGGGCAGACCGGAAAACAGCCTGAACTCTGAATATGCTTTTCTATCCACAAACAAGGGCAACCCACATGGCTCAGTGGTAAAAGAACCTGCCTGCAATGCAGGAGATGCAGGTTCAATTCCTGGGTCAGAAAGATCCCATGGAGAAGGAAATGGCAAACCACTCTTGCCCATATTCTTGCCTGGGAAATTCCATGGACAGAGGAGCCTGGCGGGCTACAGTCTATGGGGTCCCTAAAGAGTCAGACACAACTTAGCAACTAAACAGGAACAACAATCCACACACAGATCCACTGGCAGAGGATGGAAGCTTTACTGGCTCAAAGAATTTGAGCATGATCATTATTTGACTACTAAGCTATACAGAGAAGCAACTCCTAAGAAGCCCTGCTTAAAAATAAAAACAATAATATTAAAATGTTCAATGATAGAAGGAAAGTCATGTTTAAAGATGAAAGGGAAGAACTTCCCTGGTGGTGCAGTGGTTAAGACTCTGAGCTCCCAATGCAGGGGACCGGGGTTCAATCCCTGGTCAGGGAATTAGATCTCACATGCCACAACTAAAGATCCTGCATGCCACAGCTAAGACCTGGCACAGCCAAATAAATTAATAAAAATAACTATTAAAACAAAAAAGATTAAAGGGAAATATAAAATCATGAATCAACAAGTGAAGATTCCCAGCGAGGATACAAAAATTAAAAAAAAAAAAAGAAACAAATTCTGGAGTTGGAAAATGTAGCTAATAAAAAGCTGACTGTAGCGGTTGAATAGAAGATTTGGGATGGTAAAAGAATGAACCTGATATGATATGTCAACAGAATCCATCTAATCTGAAGAACAAAGAGAGAAAAAGTTTTAAAAAATGAATAGTGTCTCAGAGACCTATAGCACATTAAATGTACCCTCATATGTATTACAGAGAGGAGAAAAAACTCTCTACTTAAACTTTTGAGTTATGTACTGTCTTTTTTTTATACATAAATACATGGTTCAAAGCCTGGAATTTTAAGATGCTCCCATATACTCTGGTAGGAGTTTAAAATTAGAGGGCAATTTAATATGTTTCTAGAACCTGAAAAGTATTCAAATTTATTTTCAATGATCTATTTAATTTCTTAGTTTATTCAGAAGAATCAGAGATAGAATCAGAGAAAATGTAAATATATTTATCATAGATTTTTAATTATACAGTAATAGAAATAAACTAAAGGTCTAATAAGAACTGATTAAATAATGTATGATTTGTATACACGGTTGAAAGTTTAATATACAATGAGAGGAAACTATAAATTTTTAAAAATCAACACAATCTTACTCTTTGGAAGAAGTAAATAATTTTGTGATTAAGTACTCTAGAATTAATTTCCAAGGAAACAACAACTGACTTGCACAGGTTCATCCTATCTATCTAACAACTTACATTCCAGTAAAAGGGTTTCACTTTAAGCAAACAAAACCTTAGCAGACCAAAACAATTAGAACTCAGGAAGAAAATAAATCTTAAATTTTTTTGAATGATACTGAAGTAAAGGACAAAAAATACAATGATAAATACCTTGTTTCCCAAGGCCGAGCGGTAAAGGCATAGGGCTTAGAAGTCAGGGCACCTACAGGGCAGATGTCAATGATGTTGCCAGAAAGTTCAGACATGAACATCTTTTCAATGTATGTGCCAACTTGCATATCGTTTCCTCTGCCTGTAGTTCCCAAATCATCCACTCCTGCGATCTCACTTGCAAACCTACAGGATAAAAATGCACCAAACAACTGGTCAGACCTGCAAAATTACCTCCTTTCTTATTATTGCAAAGATAATGATTTTCAAAACACTAAGAAGGTTGTTTTCAATGGTAAGTGCAGTTCCTGAATAAAAATTAATAATAAATGCTGGCATTTGAGGTGTAACACACATACAGAAAATTGTACAAATCCATGTGTACAGCTCAACAAGTTATCATAAAGTTAATGCTTGTAGATTCTGATTTTTAAATCCAACTGAAGTTGCTGTTAACTAAAACTGAAAACTTTTTCACTCTATTGGCTTATGTAAAAAGCAACCAATACAACATCCCTCTTTTCTACCAAATAAAAGTTGCTATCCTTTCCAGTGTTATTATTCCACCAAGTTTTGTGAATATCAGGGCTAAGAATACAAATGATATTCCAAGAGACAGAAAAATAATTACCTGATGCAGCGAGTACACTGTATACACCTAGTCATAATGGTTTTTACCAACGGCCCAATGTTCTTGTCCTCCACAGCACGTTTCCCCTCTAAAAACCGGCTCCTATCACTTCCAAACATCATGGACTGGTCCTTAAGTAGATTACAAAAGAGTCAACCTAATTTTGCTAACAAAATTAAAACCTGAGACAACCAAAAGAATTAAGAAATTAAGACTACATACCTGCAGATCACATTCACCTCCCTGGTCACAAATAGGACAGTCCAGTGGGTGATTTGCTAATAAGAACTCCATCACACCTTCTCTGTACAGAAAATCGTAATATGTAAACTTAAGTAAATTGCTGGCATTCAAAATGGTTTACATATAGGGTATTTAAATAACCGTGACAGATGTATGTTCTCATACAGTTAGTATGGATTTTATATTTACTATCAGAAACACCACTGTTAATTATCATAAAAGTAATATTAAATACATAATTTAAAAAATGTTTATGAATCTGGAATAAAATATCATTAGAGAACCTAGAAAATTATGAGTTTTAACAACACAGAATTATCAAAAGTTGCTGAATGGGCCTCAGAAAACTCAGGCATTAATTCAGAAAAACATGAACGCAAAGCAAAAACAAACACAACCAGTGCCAGTACAGTTCAGTATCCTTGCAATAATCTCAGCTCAGTAAGCCCCAGACTCACTGCCATCACAGGCTGAGCAGAGTTCTAAACGGGGGTTTTTAATGCTGATTCCAATACAGACTCAAAAACATAAACACCTGACTTCACCTCCTCTATGTGTACTTACTTCCAACTGCTGCTAGAAGCACAACTTCTTCAGAGTCTGATACTGAATTTCTCATCTATGGGAAGGTCTACATATTGAAATGTTCAATTTTCTGCCAAGAAAAGTCACTATGCTGAGTTAACAGTAAAGTACCTGGCTTTCTTAGTTTTCTCAGAGTTTGTCAGGATATTCCAACCTTTCATTACTGGCATGGCACAAGCAGCTACAACCTGGAATTTCAATGGAGAAATCTCTAAGTATTTGTAATTATATAAATTTTATTTGTAATTATGAAAACAAGCAAAGAACAGAATATTTTTGAAGACTGAGTGTTTTAGTTTTCATGTTTATAATATGATAGTCTGGCACTTTACATTTCTCTTAAAAATAAGACATCATCTTAATTTTATTATAATAATTAAGATGATTTTTTAATAAGAGGCTCTGAAACAGAACATCAAATAACTGTTTTGATGAGCAGGCACTACTGAACTAAAACTGCATAAACCAAAACAGAGTTAAATTGAACGTGAACCTTTTCACTGCAACCCTTTTCTCTAGTGAAAAATGGCACAGCATAAGCACTTCCAATGTTGTGTGTCATACAGTCACTTGGAAATACTGACTGCTCTAAGAAGGTCCCTTTAATTTCTAAACATTACAATTATATAGGACTTGCACTTATAAAGTACAATGTGTTTCCAGTTGTGAAATGAAGAGAATCAATCACACAGAAAATAAATTTATAGATAGAAGTAAACAGGACCAGACTCTTGGTTACAACAATATTGATTTTAAATAAAGTTTGCTACATAATTTAAAGTTTTCTACCTTCTACAGCATGGTGTGTAATTTTAGGCATTAAGTACCTTAGGAGCTTTCTCAATTTCAACAAGGCACATCCTGCAGTTTCCAGCAACAGACAACCTTTCGTGATAACAGAATCGAGGAATCTGCATGCCAACCTTCTCACAAGCCTAGAAGAGAAAGTAAAAAATATTTGCACTAGAATAACCTGACCTTCCTGTGTCTTATCTAAAACACAGGAAAAAGAAAACAAACAAAAATCAAACAAGAAAAAAATGAAGCCATCCACTACTTATCTAATTACTCCAATCCAAATATCTGCATCTTCATTCCACCTTCATCCTCAAAGAGATTTCCCTCCTTTTCTTTATTCTTGACTCCAACCTCTATCTGCTCTGAAGATACCTCTTTAAAGATCCTCACCATGCCTAAAAACTGGATAAAGCATCCTCAGACTGTGCTTGACTACTCACTTGTCCTCTGAACCATTCTCTACAAAGATTCCTCCTTCGAACTCTGTCCCAGTGGTTTCATGTCCCTGGATTTCCTCATTGACTAGCTCTCCTCCTTTAGATTAGACTTCATTTCACACCATCTAGGTGACTATAATCTGGTTCTGTCTTTGGCCCCATATATCCCGCCCAGGACTCCCCACTGTTGGCTAAGGGCTCTTCTCAGTTCCCATTTGCCTAGTGAGGGGGATTAGTTCAGCTCTGCCAATTATCCCTGCTCCTTTGCTGAGCCTATAAATGCACTTAAATTTCGAGAGTTAGTTATTCCATCCTTAGCCCTCACTCTAAAGCAATCTCATCAATTTTCAATATTTTTAACAACTTGATAAAAATGCACCAAGTCTTCCTGTGTGCTAGATGCAGTGGGTCAACTGTCCCCACCTTCACACTAGCCCATTTTACATACTGATTACATTCGAACCTTCATCTGCAATCCTGACAGTCTTCCACTTCTTTAGATGTAGGTAGGCATTTACATGTGCATGTTCTTTAGACAGTTAAAATTCAATCTATTTCCGTTCCCTACTTCTCCAGGGGATCTTCCCCACCCAGGGATTGTATCCGGGTTTCCCGCATTGCAGGCAGATTCTTTATCATCTGAGCCACAGGCAAGCCCTGTCCCCTCCTACATATCCCCAAATAAGATAACGAAGCCAGAAATCACAAAAACTCCTCTGCTCTTCATCATTCCTAAAGGCCTGTCTATCTACATCTCACTCTCTCATGAATATACTCTTTTGTTTCCATTTCCATTGCCACTATTTTGGCCCTTCTCATTTCCTGCTCCACTAATGCAAGATATACTCTATCCTTGTCTCATTCTAATCTTAATCACCAAAGCACCATACTCTACAGTCAATGTCATACTGCTTAGTAGCATGAAAACTCTTGATGGGCCAAACTACAAGCTCTTTAACATTGCACTGACTATCTTTAATGACTAGACCTTCTCCAACATCACAGTTCTGATTTCCTGTTATCTCCTCTTCCACACACACCTTGTTTCACTAGTACTAAATGACCTGAAGTTTCCTTGTCCACATATAAACATCTGTTCATCCTTTAAAAACTTCTCAGGGATCACCTGAGATATTTCTGACATCTCTTCTACCACCTCCTATTCATGCCAAAATACTCTCCACTGTACACTGAACATATTTTTGTTATATATTTATTGTTTATATTTCTATGCCTGATGGTACAAAAGTTACTGCTAAAATTAATAAAGAGCATTTAGCTCTGCAATAATTTACAATGGAATAAAGCACTACTTCTTCATGACCAATTTTGTTAGTTCTGGAAGAAACTGGAGATATTAAGTGTTTAGGGCATAAATTTAAGAACCTACTACCCTCCATTTACCTGCTTTGTAGGATACCTTCCTAGAAACATTGTTAAAAACAGGAGAGTTATGTAAATGTGCATCAAGCAGGCTCATAAAAAAGATTACCTTTCTCCCAAACTTACTCATATTAACTAATAATTTATTTCACATAACTTAAAATTTCTAAATGGGAATTTATTTGTAAGGCAGAAGTGAAACAAAAGAATTCCCACAGTTCATTAAGAAAGTCAGAAACAGAAAAGCTCATTCTGATATGCCAAGGTTTCAAATCGAAGTTATTTTCATATAATTTTACTATCTACAGTTCTTTAAAGAGCATTTGTCAAGGAATCTTGAAAATTTTAGAAGTAAACAGTATCAAGAAAATAAAATTTTTTTCAATCAGATTATGCACAAAAATAAAGAACTGAAATTAATGCCTACTTGAAGGACGGTAGTTCCTGGTTCCACCATGACAGACTGACCATCAACAAATACTTCAATCAAGTTGCTTGCTGCTGTGGCAGTTGTTCGAACTGATCATCCAAAACATTGAGGTGAAGATGAAATTAACAGAATTCAAGTTATCATAGCAGAGGGGGTAATGGATTAAATAATTAACCTACAGGTCTAAATTTTTTCCTCATTTAATACTATTCCCTTCTATTTCTCTAGATGCAAACTTTTAAAATACTGAATTAGAGGAAAGCTTTTCCAGTCCTTAACACCAAATGGAATATAGTTGTCTATTTTTAACAGCGGTTTAGGCTGTAACTTTTTTGGCCCTGCTGTGTGGCATGTGTACAATCTTAGTTCCCTACCAGGGATTGAACCATGCCTCCTGCCACTGTTAGTGCAGAGTCCTAACCATGGGACTGCCAGGAAGTCCCAGTTATAACTTTTAATGCCACTGAACACATGTTCCTGGGAAGATCACTTCTCAAAAGCAGAACGACTGCTTTTTCCATTCTGGCACTGATGGGGAATTCCTATTACTTTCCATTTCTATGAACTGTTTAAAGCTGTATTATTCTATTCAGCTATTCTATTCTATTTTTAATAAAAACTATTATATTTTTAAAGAAAAATAAACCACTGACTCAACATTGTTTCTATTTTTATTTAAAATCTATTATGGATTTAGGGTCTTTTAAGAAACATTCCATAAACCTATAAATTTACAAAGATAGACAGTTTAGTGCCCACAAACTTGCAATTTAAAAAAAAGATACTCACCACATCCTTTAGAAGACTTGGAAAGGCCTACTAAGGCCTTTCTTACAGGTATCCTTAACATACTGCTAAAAATAAAACAAAGAAGGGCTATGTTATGATAGAAAAAACAATCCCAATAACAAACTTTTTAGTAATATTTTATGGGTTTAAAGGACTTCATATACATATTTTATTCCATGGAACATTTCACAAGTCCTGATATTGTTTCTCAAATTATAGAGATGAGAATACTCCATCTCAGCTAAAGTAACTGACTTTTACATCATCAAGAAGCTAAGGAAGAGCCGCTAGTATATAAATATGAGCCTTCTAATTCTATACAAAGGGCAGTTTTGTTGTTTTTAATTATAAACAAATGGTCAAACTTAAATACAACTATGTAGTAAAATAAATTCCAAGAATTAGCTTATCATTAGTTGCTATGTAAAATAAAGCCTACCTTTCTATCTTCATTTCCTGCTAATACACATTCCAAAATTCTATGTTCTGAGCAGTTATCTACTAAATGCTCCTGAGATATTCTGAGCCTAAGATATTCACAAGCCTAAGCTTGAAAAAGTCTGGAGTGCCATTTTCTGTGTCAACTAGTACATTTATCTTTCAGATTTGCAATTATTTATTTTTGCGCTTGTTCTACCCCCACACTGTATTATGAACTTCCTGAATCTTTCTATCTCTACCCCTAAGGATCGCGCACAGTAAGCTCTAAAAGAGTGGTTCTCTACAAGACACAATTTTGTTTCCCAGGGAACATTTAGCAAGGTCCAGAGAAATTGTCTGTGGTCAGGATGAGGGGAAACCTATTGGTGTCTAGCGGGTAGAGGTCAGGGTGCAATTAAAGATCCTACAATACTCAGGACAATTTCCCATAAAATAGAATTACCTAAAGTGCTGCAGCTGAGAAGCCCTCTCTACAGGATTTGCTGAATTACTGAAATAAATGAAAGTAGGTTACAGAACTTAACACCAATTAAAGGTGTACATAAGCGAACACTGAAAAGTTATTTGATCTTTTAGGTCCACTCACTTGATTATATGGACAAAGCATTGCTGAATCAGAACAGCACAGATTCAAAATCAACAATCAATATTTCATACAACAGTGTAAAAAATTTTAATTACTATTTTGCTCATGTCCAATACAATATGAAACTGGTGCCTACTTTAGCTAGAAAATCCATGAGGACTATTTGTATTGAACACCCTGCAACAAATGGAAGACTGCATAACCCCAACATAAGAAATACAGATTTGCAAAACTTTGATAAGTGCTTTACACTTTTTTGGCTACCTTGCAGGAACAGAAAAAATCGAATATAAGATGGGAAAGTGCTAATGATGAACCATTTCTAAAACTAGACTGAACACGTTTTGGTACAGGGATAGATAATACCACTCCACATTCACCATGTATCCTGCATCCATCCACTTCTTTCCCTCCAAGGTACTATCCTATTCCAAGCCACCATCATCTCTTGCTTGGATTATTAGAACAGCCCCCTAACAGGTCTCCTGGCTTCCACACTGCTCCTATTGCCTCTCCCATCTTCCCAAGGGCTGTGGCCTCAGACTGAAATGCTCTTTCCTCAGATCTTTCTGGGCCCTCCTCATCCTTCAAATTTCTGCCTTAAAAGGCATTTCTCAGGGAGATTTTCTTAGACCAGTCTAACTAAAACTATCGTAACTACTCCCCAGTCATGTCACCCATTTAATTCTTCCTTGCAGACTCGCTTCTAGTTTATAATAGACGTCCAATAACTATTTGCTAAATGAGTTCTATCTCTACCATCTGGCCATCACTTCCACTTTCCTGGCATTAAAAAGTGTAGGTGCTCTGGCAATCTTGTAACACCCTGCTTAAAGATGCACATACAATTCAGTGGGGGAAAAAAAAAGACTTTCAGTAAAAAACCAACCTGATGTTTCTTCATCAGAAACACTTCATTTTACAGCTTCTATACTCTCACAAGTTCTGTTTCTGAGCACAGTTGTACCTGACCCACGCTTTTATAGTACATGTGCATGCATTAGATCCCCAAATTTAAACAACGTAGCTTTGTCATTTGCAGTGCAACCTCTGGGCCAACTGTTTAAATGTCCCTTTCTTCCCCACCAGTGAAAATGGTAAGAAGTGCTACCCAATGCAGCCCTTGCACAAAACCAAAAAACAAAACAAAAGGCATGCACAGTTGCTAAGGCAACAGCGGCCAAAGATGCCCAGTACCAGGTATGTGTTAATTTGGGGGAAAAGGCTCAGTCTTTAGGCCTAAGTCACTGACACAGGTTCTCTCCAGGAAGGGGACTGTCTTGCATTCCCGTGCAAAGGGAAGGTCACCCAAAAGGTGACTCGGACCAGCGTTCCCCAGGGCCTCCAGGTTTCCTCCTCCTCTCTGCTCCATCAGACCAGAGATCTTGCCTAACAGTCCTCACCTGCCGGCTCTCGGGGGTTCCCGAGGAGGCGGGGTGGAACGCGGCGCAAAGTCAAGGACAAGAGGAGAATGAGTGGGCTGAGACAAAGGAAACAGTCTCGTCAATAAACAAACGCCGGGGGCTGGGGCACCTCAGCCTTCTCACCCAAACACGACCTCACCTTCTCCCTGGAGCCGCGGAGGCTGCCCTGCAGAATTGTCTGCAATACACCGACCCCTTCAGAGGCCGGGTTGCCTATTCAATATGGCGGTCTCGGGTATCTCCGCCAGCCGGGCCTGGAAGAACGGAAAGCCGGGAGGGACTAGAAACCCCAGTTCGACAATTTCCGGCTGATAGAGTTCGGCAACTTCCGTCGGCTTGACAGAGGGCGGGGCGGAGGGCGTAGCACCCGGGAGGAGGCCGGGGTGGGGTTGGGGGTGACGGGGGCCGGCTCGGACCCGCAGTTCCGCCGGAAGTGGCCTGTCGGTTGAGGCCGAGCGTTTTCGGCCATCTCCGGCGCCCCCAGAGGGCGGGTCCTAGAGTCTTCGAAAACCTTGAGGTAGCAATTTAAGAAATATCCATTTTATTAATTGATTTCCAAATGCAAAGAAAGGCCAATGGATAAATTGCGGGCCATTAATTTAGAGCCTTTGCTTTTTACGTTGAAGAATCTTAACGTACTTTGACCTTTAACCTGCGGCCGAGGGCCTCGGAGAGAAACGCCTCCGTTTCTATATAAGGGATTTCCGGCCTTTGGCGGCCCTTTTTTTCCTCTTAGCGCTGGGCGCAGGCCGGTTGCGCGCCTCTTTTTCTTCGCTGCCTCCCAGTTCTAGATTAGCCGTCGCCATGGGTTTTGGAGACTTGAAAAGCCCCGCTGGCCTCCAGGTGCTCAACGACTACTTGGCGGACAAGAGTTACATAGAGGGGTGAGCGCATTGGCCCGGGTCGGGCAGGGCCGGGTTGGTGGGGCCACGTGGCGCCGCCTCGGCTGCGGCTAGAGGAAGGGAAACCCGGTCCCAGGGCTCTCCTTGGGGAGGGGGTTGCGAGGGAACAAGGGTTAAAATGTGCTTTTTCCGCATGCTTAACTCCACCAGGTTTTTCCACGTCTTTGCTCCGTTAACAGATGTAAGCCTGTAGCTCCATGTTAGCAATTGCAATTTCTGAAGAGGTCTACTGAGTGGCAAGAATGTCTCAGGGTATCGCGGAGAACCAAATAAATGATCCCTTATCCTAAGAAGCTTATTTCTTACAAAAGACAAAGCAGCTTAGGTACCCCGGTGACGAAAGGGCGAGTTCGTAGTGTTTGTCATTCATTTGCTGGTGTTTGTATCTCTCCTTATAAAAGTGTGTGTAATTACGTTTGTATCATCGGCAGGTATGTGCCATCACAAGCAGATGTAGCAGTGTTTGAAGCCGTCTCCGGCCCACCACCTGCCGACTTGTGTCATGCCCTCCGTTGGTATAATCACATCAAATCCTATGAGAAGGAAAAGGCCAGGTAAAATTATCTTTGTGTTTGCTTGAGGAATAGAATACTTTCAGAGCTTAAACTCGGGGTTTTCACGTGACAAGTTAGGGTTCAGGATATTTTAGTTTTGTTGGGATATTGTGAGCTAATTTCTCCATGACTTGAGAAGGGCCAAGAGACCGAAATCCTCCCATTTTTTCACGTAGCAGGTAGAACGTGACCATATTGAAGGAAAAAATTGGTCAATCTAGGAAATAGAAAATTTTATTCAAGCCACACCGAGGATTATAACCTCTGAAAAACTCTTCTGAAACCTGACAACTGTTCCCTCCACATAAGTAAGACAAGGCTGTAAATAATGTAAATGATTCATTTATTATTTAATGATGGTTTATATAATCTAGATCTACAGGTGCAAAGCAGGTTCATCATGACCCAAGATTAAGAAGAAATATTTCTTTAAGAGGGTTGGTTAATGCACATATACAATGCAGCCTAGAGGGGAGGCAGGTGGTTCAAATGGACTAAGAAAGATTTTATTTTTAATTTTTATTTTGTCTTGCCACAAAATATGAATTTTACTTGATCAAAAACAGCAATTCACCTGTTCCCCACACTGCCTTTCCAACGTGCCTGACCTTGACTTGGGGGGCAGTGCACCTCTGGGATGAGCGGGTCCTTCTTCAATCTTCGGAAACTGCTAACAAGAATGGAAGTTTGAGGAGGTAGACTCCAGTTCACTAAGAATGGAACTGAGCATACTTAATGAAATCTCAAATAGAAATAATCATTCTGAAAGTATATCATTGTCCATATTGAATAAAATGTTTCACATGGTACTGATGATTGTTGGGTGAGAAGCTCAACATATATATAAAAGTATTTACCAGGGAGGGTTGAAGGGTAAATTCTTAGTATAAAAGAGATTCTTTAGTTTTAATGAAAACAAGCTCTCGCGTGTTACATGAAAGGGGACATGGTGACCTAGTAATATTTGATTAATTTTTTTTTTTCAAGCCTGCCAGGAGTGAAGAAAGCTTTGGGCAAGTATGGCCCTGCTAATGTGGAAGACACCACAGAAAGTGGAGCTACAGATAGTAAAGATGATGATGACATTGATCTCTTTGGATCTGATGATGAGGAGGTATGGCATAAATTGACTTATGTGTGTATCTGTGCTTAAGCACAGGCTCTGTAGCCAAAATCCCTGGGTTTTAACTCTGGCTTCACTTAAAATTACCTGCCTTTTAAAAATTCTGACTGGCTACATGATGAATAAAATCAAATCACCATCTTTCGGCTGAGTTCGTGATGGATTTGCTTTTTTCTGACAAAGCCAGTCTTTGTTACAACCCACCAGCTTTAAACTAAGGAACAATCCACTTTGTGAAATACATGAAATTTTTTCCTCTACAGGAAAGTGAAGAAGCCAAGAGGCTAAGAGAAGAACGCCTTGCCCAGTATGAGTCAAAGAAAGCCAAAAGTGGGTCATTTTATAATTTGTGTCTAATTGACTTAATAGATTTCATAATGTGAATAATCTTTTTAAAAAGTTAACCTTCAAAGTAATTTCCTTTCCTCCCCATTTTGTTGAAGTAGAGCTTCAAAACTTCCACAGCTACTGGTCTGCAGCTGTTCTTAAAGGTAGCAGCTGTGGCATTCCACTGTGGGAAAGAAACTGTCACACAACTCAACACCTCTTTCTCAGCACAACAGAAAGTGGGCATGTGTGTGACAAACACAAGGTGTGTGTTCTATACTTCTGTGTGGCTAAGGAGATGATCCATTTAGAAACAAATTTAAGATTTATTAAGTGACTTGGAGTAGGGTAAAAAGAATTGTTTGAACGATGCTGTTTCCTGTACACTTTTTAAATTTTTTAGAACCAGCACTTGTCGCCAAGTCTTCCATCTTATTAGACGTGAAACCTTGGGATGATGAGACTGATATGGCAAAACTAGAGGAGTGCGTCAGAAGCATTCAAGCAGATGGCTTGGTCTGGGGCTCTTGTGAGTTTAATCTTCTCTTTTTGACACTGGCATCTGCATAGTTTCCAACTGTGTCAATTCTAAGATTTTTTTCGATCTTCTTTTCAGCTAAACTAGTTCCGGTTGGGTATGGCATTAAAAAACTACAAATACAGTGTGTAGTTGAAGACGACAAAGTTGGGACAGACATGCTGGAGGAGCAGATCACTGCTTTCGATGAGTATGTACAGTCTATGGATGTGGCTGCATTCAACAAGATCTAAAATCCATCATGGTTCAGTGCCCATAAATAAAAGTTTGAAAGACAACCCTTGGCTCTTGATTTCTAAATAAGAAGGTGGTACTTATATTCCATTTTTGAGGGAAGAAATTCAGTGGCTAGATAATTCATAAATAATGTAAATTTAGGTCAGCATTGTCATTCAACATTTAGCCAAAAAAAGACTACCTGTTATGAATACTGTGGCTACGCATAGATGTAAGGTAGATTTTATAAACAAAAGTGGACTTAGGACAACTTCTCTACCTGTTAGTGACATCCTCTATAAGTGGTGATACAACTTTTACTGCAGTATTTCAAGCGTTTATATTATTGAAGAGGTGTACGTGACTGAGAATTTGTACTAAGAGTTTTTTTTTTCTTTAACCACATCACTTGGCTTTTGGGACTTTAGTTACCCAGGTCCAAGGCAGTTAACTGCCAAGAGTTGATTTTAGATTAATTTGGCCCATGTATAATGGCTCAGTTACAAAATTACCTAATATCTGAGCTGACTCCTCAATGAGAATATTCAGAATATCTTGAATCATAAGAAATGAGTGAAAAACAGATAAAGTGCTTATGGTAACACCAGGCATGTGCAAATAATATCATTTTGTTGGATAGTTAAACATTTGGAGTTAAAGGAATTAAAGGCCAAGACTAACTCATTTTGTAGTTGGGGACGATGGCTGACAGTAGTTTGTTGTGACCTAACATCAAGCTAGGGTCTGCTGCTGCTGCTGCTAAGTCGATTCAGTCATGTCCGACTCTGCGACCCCATCCCTGGGATTCTCCAGGCAAGAACACTGGAGTGGGTTGCCATTTCCTTCTCCAAGGTAGGGTCTACTTGTGACTAAAATCACAATTAAAAGTCCCAACTAAAAATGTTACGTGTTACATGAGTTAGTATGTGTGATTTACTAAAGGTTACCTACCTAACCCAGAGCTTGGTTTCCCAGTGGTGCTAGTGGTAAAGAACCCACCTGCTAATGCAACAGACTTGGGTTCAATCCCTGGGTTGGGAAGATCCCCTAGAGAAGGAAATCACAGCCCACTCCAGGATTGTTACCTGGATAACCCTATGGACAGAGTAGCCTAGTGGACAGTGGTCCATGGGGTCACAGAGAGACACAACGCAAAGTGACAGCCTGTAGGCAACCTGGAGGAGGGGAGGATTCCCAGAATTTGTCATGAATTGCAACCTGCGTCAAGGCAACATTGTAAATTTTACATGATGCCTTCTGTACTGTTTGATCTTCCCTGGTTGCTCAGAGGTTAAAGCGTCTGCCTCCAACGTTGGAGACCTGGGATTGATCCCTGGGTCGGGAAGATCCCCTGGAGAAGGAAATGGCAACCCACTCCAGTATTCTTGCCTGGAGAATCCCATGGACAGATGAGCCTGGTAGGCTACAGTCCACAGGATCACAAAGAGACAGACACGACTGAGCGACTTCACCTTCACCTTCTGTACTGTTGGGGAGAATTTGTGTTGAGCCTGTGTGGTGGTGTGGGGAGGGAAGCCTAAAGATTCTTCAAGAGATGGGAATACCAGATCACTTTACCTGCCTCCTGAGAAATCTTTATGCAGGTCAAGAAGCAACAGAACTGGACATGAAACAACAGACTGGTTCCAAAGTGGGAAAGGAGTCAAGACTGTATGTTGTCACCCTGCTTATTTGACTTACATGTAGAGTACATCATGTGAAATACCAGGCTGGAATCAAGATTGCCAGGAGAAATAATAAACTCAGATAATGCAGATGACACCATCCTGATGGCAGAAAGCAAAGAACTAAAGAGCCTCTTAATGAGAGTGAAAGGAGAGTGAAAACGCTGGCTTAAAACTCAACATTAAAAAAACCGAGATCATGGCATCTGGTCCCATCACTCCATGGCAAATAGATGGAGAAACAAGGGGAACAGTGATAGACTTTATTTTCACAGGCTCCAAAGTCACTGCAGATGGTGACTGCAGCCATGACATTAAGACGCTTGCTCCCTGGAGAAAAAGCTATGACCAAACTGGACAGCATGTTAAAAAGAGATACTACTGACAAAAGTCTGTCTAGTCAAAGGTATGGTTTTTCCAGTAATCATGTATGGATGTGAGAGTTGGATCATAAAGCTAAGCACCGAAGAATTGATGCTTTTTGGTGTTGAAGAAAACTTTAATTAAGAGTCCCTTGGACTGCAAGGAGATCAAACCAGTCAGTCCTCAAGGAAATGAGTCCTGAATGTTCACTGGGAAGACTGATGCTGAAGCTGAAATTCCAATACTTTGTCCACCTGATGCAAAAAACTGACTCCTTGGAAAAGACCCTGATGCTGGGAAGATTGAAGGCAGGAGGAGAAGGGTATGACAAGAGGATGAGATGGTTGGATGGCATCACCGACTCCACAGACGTGAGTTTGAGTAAGCTCCAGGAGTTGGCGATGGAAAGGAGCTGGTGTGCTGCGGTCCATGGGGTCATCTCAGAGAGTCGGACATGACTGAGCAACTGAACTGAACTGTGTAGTAGTGTTTGGGAGGGAGGCCTAAAGATGGGTGATTGATCCCTAGGCTGTGGTTCATGAGTCTAGCTTGGGTGAGGAAGTGGGACATTCTACCTGAATTTGTAAGTCTGACTAAGTCTGTCAGGGTGGGGGATCTTCAAAACTGAGATGGTGCTACAGTTGAATGAATGTACTGAGAGGAGAATGGTACTGTAGTCAGATGATAGTCCAGTATTGGAAACAGCTGCATGTTAACAGTTTGCAATATACTGAACCTTTGAGTATATATTTTTCAAATATATAAATGTTTTTTACTTGGCTGTAGCCGGTCTTAGTTGCAAGAGGGGACAACGTGATGAGATGGATGGCATCACTGACTCAATGGACATGAGTTTGAGCAAACTCTGGGAGATGGTGAAGAACAGGGAAGCCTGGTGTGCTGCAGTCCATGGGCCAGCAAAGACTTGGACACGACTGAGCAACTGAACAAGAAGTCTTGGATGTGGCATGTGGGATCTAGTTCCTTGACCAGAAATCAAACTCAGGATCCCTGCATTGAAAGTGTGAAGTCTTATTAACCACTGACCACCAAGGAAGTCCCTTGGTGGGACTTCCTTTTTTTTCTTTATGAGTAGTATTTATATCGGAGAAGGCAGTGGCACCCCACTCCAGTACTCTTGCCTGGAAAATCCCATGGGCGGAGGAGCCTGGTAGGCTGCAGTCCATGGGGTGGCACAGAGTCGGACACGACTGAGCGACTTCACTTTGACTTTTCACTTTCATGCATTGGAGAAGGAAATGGCAACCCACTCCAGTGTTCTTGCCTGGAGAATCCCAGAGACGGGGAAATGTAGTGAGCTGCCATCTATGGGGTCGCACAGAGACAGACGCAACTGAAGCGACTTAGCAGCAGCAGCAGTATTTATATATTTTTTTGCAGTAGTAGTTTTCAGAAAAGTAGAGCTTGGAAATTGTGGACCTCCAAAAATGTTCATTTTGTAGTCTGTAGGCCAAAGAGATTACAACAGACCCAGTCTAAAATCACTGGAGATATTTTCAGGTTGTCACAATTATGGTAGCCAGCAGAGGGCAGCACTTGATTTTGTGGTGAACAGCAGAGCCTGGGGATTCTGGAAATGATACGGAAAAGCAGAGATGTAGTAGCCTAGTGAACAGCCAAAAATAATTCATAGTCACTTACTTGAGTACCAGATAGCTTGAGTACCAAGTAGCTTGACCAAAATGTTAAGTATGAAAAGTAATTAATTTTAAACTAATGATTAAAAATGTTTTTAAGGGGCTCCCCTGGAGTCCAGTGGTTAAGGCACAGTGCTTTCACTGAAGGGGACATGGATTCCTGATCTGAACCAAGATACCACAGACCACACTGCTGAAATATAGGAAAAACAATGGTTAAAAGTAAGAGTTAAAAAATTTAGAATAGTCAATTCAAACCACAGCTGTCTGGTAAATCTTAAAATAATGAAGCATATGACTTTAAGATCTTGACTCCATGGTCCTGAATGAAAAATTAATGGTATCTTTTAATGTCATTTAAAAAGATCACACATTAATATCATTCAAAATTCTAGAGTTTATACAGTGAAATCTTCCCTGTCCCCCAGGTCTCCCATTCACTTTCATAAAAGCAACCAAGGTTGCCAGTTTCTTAGGTCTTTCCAGAGCTAGTCTAAACATATGTAGAGACTAATTGTAGCATACTAATTATAGCATATGATGCAAATTTCTGCATCTTAAGTTTTGTCCATAGATATAGACTTAGATATCTTTTATTCTGTAATGGTACCTAAAAGACTTCCTCATTTTTTTAACAGTTATATAATCCATTTTCTCATATCTTACTTAGTCTGGTTATTGGATCTTTAGTTTGCTTTCATTTTTTTGCTATTATGAGCAATGCTCACATATTCATGTGAGCCAGTATACCGAATTGTTTTTTTGAACAGAATGGGAAAGACTAGGGATCTCTTCAAGAAAATCAGAGATACCAAAGGAACATTTCATGCAAAGATGAACTCGATAAAGGACAGAAATGGTATGGACCTAACATAAGCAGAATATATTAAGAAGAGATGGCAAGAATACACAGAAGAACTGTACAAAAAAGATCTTCACGACCCAGATAATCACGATGGTGTGATCACTGACCTAGAGCCAGACATCCTGGAATGTGAAGTCAAGTGGGCCTTAGAAAGCATCACTACGAACAAAGCTAGTGGAGGTGATGGAATTCCAGTTGAGCTATTTCAAATCCTAAAAGATGATGCTGTGAAAGTGCTGCACTCAATATGCCAGCAAATTTGGAAAACTCAGCAGTGGCCACAGGACTGGAAAAGGTCAGTTTTCATTCCAATGCCAAAGAATGCTCAAACTACCGCACAACTGCACTCATCTCACAGGCTAGTAAAGTAATGTTCAAAATTCTCCAAGCCAGGCTTCAGCAATATGTGAACTGTGAACTTCCTGATGTTCAAGCTGGTTTTAGAAAAGGCAGAGGAACCAGAGATCAAATTGCCAACATCCACTGGATCATGGAAAAAGCAAGAGAGTTCCAGAAAAACATCTATTTCTGCTTTATTGACATTGCCAAAGCCTTTGACTCTGTGGATCACAATAAACTGTGGAAAATTCTGAAAGAGATGGGAACACCAGACCACCTGATCTGCCTCTTGAGAAATTTGTATGCAGGTCAGGAAGCAACAGTTAGAACTGGACATGGAACAACAGACTGGTTCCAAATAGGAAAAGGAGTTCGTCAAGGCTGTATATTGTCACCCTGCTTATTTAACTTCTATGCAGAGTACATCATGAGAAGCGCTGGACTGGAAGAAGCGCAAGCTGGAATCAAGATTGCCGGGAAAAATATCAATAACCTCAGATATGCAGATGACACCACCCTTATGGCAGAAAGTGAAGAGGAACTAAAAAGCCTCTTGATGAAAGTGAAAGTGGAGAGTGAAAAAGTTGGCTTAAAGCTCAACATTCAGAAAATGAAGATCATGGCATCCGGTCCCACCACTTCATGGGAAATAGATGGGGAAACAGTGGAAACAGTGTCAGACTTTATTTTTCTGGGCTCCAAAATCACTACAGATGGTGACTGCAGCCATGAAATTAAAAGACGCTTACTCCTTGGAAGGAAAGTTATGACCAACCTAGATGGCATATTCAAAAGCAGAGACATTACTTTGCCAACAAAGGTCTGTCTAGTCAAGGCTATGGTTTTTCCTGTGGTCATGTATGGATGTGAGAGTTGGACTGTGAAGAAAGCTGAGCGCCGAAGAATTGATGGTTTTGAACTGTGGTGTTGGAGAAAACTCTTGAGAGTCCCTTGGACTGCAAGGAGATCCAACCAGTCCATTCTGAAGGAGATCAGCCCTGGGATTTCTTTGGAAGGAATGATGCTAAAGCTGAAACTCCAGTACTTTGGCCACCTCATGCAAGGAGTTGACTCATTAGAAAAGATGCTGATGCTGGGAGGGATTGGGGGCAGGAGGAGAAGGGGATGACAGAGGATGAGATGGCTGGATGGCATCACTTACTCGATGGACGTGAGTCTGGGTGAACTCCGGGAGTTGGTGATGGACAGGGAGGCCTGGCGTGCTGCGATTCATGGGGTCGCAAAGAGTTGGACACGACTGAGCGACTGATCTGATCTGATCTCTGATGTTCAGAAGGCATAGGTTTACGTAGAGAAAGATTTTTTTTCTGTTTCTGGCCTTGGTATAAGAACCTCATCTTTTTTGATGTGTTCCCTAAGTGATTACCTGACGCTGAAACCTTATTTATTTTTTCATATTCATCCATCCAGTATAAGAACTGGGCACAGTGTGGGAATTCAAAACTGATTCATTCAGTGTCACTGTATTAGATATTATAAAATTACAAAAGGAGTAAGAAAATAGCCAAAGGGAGGTGGTTCAAACATCCTTAAAATGAAGTTATTTTGTGATTAAGTACGGTCATCCTTCAGTATCCAAGGGTGGATTGGCTCCAGGAACCACCCTCAGACCTCAGGTACCAAAATCCTAAGATGCTCAAATTTCTTATATAAAATGGCATAGTATTTGCATATAACCTACTAGCATCCTCCTGTATTAAATCATCTTGACTATTATAATACATAATACAATGTAAATGCTATGTAGATGGTTGTCAGCATGTGAGAAATTGAAGTTTTACTTTTTGCAACTTTCTGGAATTTTTTCTTTTTTCAGATATTTTTGATTTGTGGTTGGTTGAATCTACAGATGTAGAACCTGCAGATAAGGAGGTATCACAGTAATCTAAAAGTCCAGAGACTCAGGGAAGGCTAGAATTGAATAAAAATGTTTTAGAAGAGTTAGGACTTGAGTCGGATAGATCTTAATCAGTCATTCATTAAAAAAAAAAAGTTTCAGGATGGTGTGAAAGGCAGAATGAGAAGGCAAGAATGAGAACAGTTTTGGGAGGCAATTAGACCAGTTTGGCTGGATTTTGTAGTGTCAGTTTGGGATTATTAATAGACAGGGCCAGGTTGTAGAGACATCTGAGTTATAGGCTGGCTCATTCCGTGAGGGCAATGGGGAGCCTGGTTTCCAAGCCAGAGAATGACAAAGGCAGAGCAGAGGTGGAGGTGGGAGAGGTGGAGGGTGGTGAAATAGATGAATTAAGAGGGACAAATTTAAAATAAGTCACAGCAATGTACAGTGTAGGGGATATAGTCCGTAAAATTGTAATAGCTTTTTATGGTGACAGGTGTTTACTAGATTTAGTATAGTGACCAATTTTAATGTACATAAATGTCAAACTACTCTGTTGTACATCTGAAACTAATATAGTATTGTATGTCAACTATATTTCAGTAAAAAAAAGTTCTGATCTGGAGATCTGTGGACAGAAGCAGGGAAATAAGAGGACTGTTTAACAACAGAAAGGGCTAAATCATGGCATATGTGAAAATTTTTATAAATTTAATACATTTAGTTTAGACAGTAATGGAGATTATAGCAGCAATGAAAATGCTTAATTTTTTCACTGATCATAACTATGAACTATAAGCTTATGGACAAAGACAGAGATACAAAAAAGAGTTGCATTCGTGTTTTTGAATGTGTGTATAATTTTTTTCCAAACAAATGCATTTGGCAATGACAGTTATTGTCCATAAAATAAGTGTTAAAAAAAAAAGTACATGCCTCACATACTTTGTCTAATATGAACCCCATTATAAGCTGGTGAGATAAAGCAAACACTACAATCAGCACTTACAGGTAAGGATACACCTCTGAAGGATCATTCCCCAGTTATTCACCTAGTAAGTGAGACAGAAGGAATGCAAGCCCGTCTTCATGGGCCAGGTAATATGTTGGTAACAGAATGGGGGAAGTTCTTCATTCCTGCATTTAGACAATTTGATCCTGTTTCATCTAACCCTTGCTTGATACCCTCAACTAGGAGAAGTAAAACAACAGTATCACATAAGGATAAACTTAAAATTAAGAAAGATAAACATATTCTCTCCATACATGCCCTGTATGGATAATAGTTGCATCTAGAAAATGTCCCAAATGAAAGTCTGTCATTTGAAATGTCATTGTCCTGAATAGCTTTTAGTAAAGTGAAGTGAGGGAAAATCGCTCAGTCATGTCCGACTCTGCATCCCCATGGACTATACAGTCCATGGAATTCTCCAGGCCAGAATACTGGAGTGGGTAGCCTTTCCCTTCTCCAGGAGATCTTCCCAACCCTGGGATCAAGCCTGCGTCTCTCGCACTGCAAGTGGATTCTTTAGCAACTGAGCCACAAGGGAAGCCCAGCTTTTAGTAAAGTGAACAGCAAAGAAAACTGTCCACAGACTTCTAAGTGTGCATCCCCAAGGAACTATTCATATATGGAAGAATATTGAGTGGTGAATTACTATTCAAGCCTGACTCCAACCTGGGAATCTTCTATCCTTGCTTTGCCCCTATAAAATGGGACTCCTCTCTTTTCTGAACACAGTCTGTTTTCTGTCCTCTATAAACATATGGTCTTGAGGGGCCACCTACCTGAAATACTTTTTCACCTGCACTTGTTAAAATTAGAGTCATTCTAGCTGCACTTACGGAGAAGGCAATGGCACCCCACTCCAGTACTCTTGCTTGGAAAATCCCATGGACGGAGGAGCCTGGTAGGCTGCAGTCCATGAGGTCGAGAAGAGTCATACACGACTGCGCGACTTCACTTCCACTTTTCACTTTCATGCATTGGAGAAGGAAATGGCAACCCACTCCAGTGTTCTTGCCTGGAGAATCCCAGGGACGGGGGAGCCTGGTAGGCTGCCGTCTATGGGGTCGCACAGAGTTGGACACGACTGAAGTGACTTAGCAGCTGTAGCAGCAGCTGCACTTAAATCACTTCTTTTAATGTCTTTCATTCTACTTTTCCTGCCTCTTGTAGCCTCTCAGCCCATAATATCCTTTTATAGTATTTCTAAACTTTATAAATTTTAAGAAATATTTATTAATTTGGCCACAATGTGCAGCTTATAAGATCTTAGTACTCAGACCAGGGATTGAGCCTGGGGCCTAGGCAGTGAGCGCACAGAGTCTTAACCACTGGACTGCCAGGAAATTCTTTTTTTTTAATAATATTTATTTACTTATTTGGCTGCACCAAGTCTTATTTGGAGCACACAGGATCTTTTGTTGCAGCATATGGGATCTAGTTCCCTGACCAGGCAGAGAACCTGGGCCTCCTGCATTGGGAGCACAGAGTCTTAGCCACTGGACCACCAGGGAAGTCCCCAGGAAATTCTTAATAAATACATATTTTAAAATAAAATTTATAAAATTTGAAATTCTTTGTATAAGTTCCCTTCTTCCTATAAGATTTTTTTATATTCATTCAAGAGGTGAAAGGGCTGTAACATTAATAAGTAATTACTATGTCAGAAGATGCTGAGAGTTTCACTGAATAAGTATAATACCAGGTAATATTAAGTGTTTATAGGACTAAGTGCCCACTTGAAGTACTTCATCTTTGTCAGTTCATTTAATTTTCACAATAATCCTATGTAGTAAGTACTACTATTATGAATCCATTTGCAGATGGGGGAAACTGAGGTCTAAAAAATTTAGGTCAATTTAGCCAAGGTCATAGAGCTAGGATAAACTGGGAGTCATAATTCAAAGCCAGATATCCTGCCTCAGGAGGCCCTGAAAGTTGCACTCTGTTTGGGTATTTGCTTCCATTGAGAAGGAATCAGATCTGTCTTGTTGGGTTCATGCCCTAGTCCCTGGGAGCCATGGGATTCTTTACTCTTCCGCCAACCAGGCACTGAGCTTCCTTGCTTCCTCCTCAGATTGCCCCAGGGCAGTCCTCTCCCTCTAGCCCCCTGTCCTTTCATGAATTCCTGCTACTCATTAGAGGTTATTAGACCCTTAGACCCCTGGAGAGCCCCCCTCTCCAATTCCGGCTGCCAGGGGAGGAGGCTTGAAGCCTCTAAATCTGGGCCCAGCCTTGGGTCCTACACTATTCTCCAGATTTTCCCTCAAGTTGAGAATAAAAATGAACTCCTGTTTCTGCTAGAAAGTGCTTGCATTGGTTACTACTTTCTACTAGTAGACTCCTGTAAGTTACACCCAGGCTATCAGCTATTTATTTCTGGCTGTGCTGGGTCTTCGATGCTGTGCTTGGACTTCTTATTGTGATGGTTTCTCTTGTTGCAGAGCACAGGCTCTAGGGCACATGGGTTTCCATAGTTGCAGCACTTGGGCTCAGTAGCTGCAGCTCCCCGGCTCCAGAGCACAGGCTCAACGGTTGTGGTGCATGGGCTTAGTTGCCCGCAACATGTGGCATCCTCCCAGACCAGGAAGTGAACCGTGTCTCCTGCATCGCAAAACAGACTCCTAACCACTGGACCACCAAGGAAGCCCCGTTATCATCTATTTTAAAAGCCACTAAAATTGGAGTTCTTTTCCTGGGGTACCAGGACTCCCTGAAATTTTATTTAAAAGCATTTTTTTCTGGGGAAAGGACCCATAACTTTTCATTAGACTTTCAAATAAACTCAGAATATTTATTAATTTTGACTTTTCAAGTTTCCCTTTTTAATTTTAGAGACGATTTTTTTTAGGATCTCAAACATTTTCACAGGCCCTTGGAAAGCTCAGAGGCCTTAGACGCTGTGCCCGTAGCATGGGGAAAACCGAATTGCTCTGCATGGGTTCCTAACTCACAAAGCTTAGGAAGCACTGTCCTGAACTTCCAGACCACCACCTGCTCCGTAATGTACTTTTGACCCTGGTAGCTTAATCACCTTCCTTCCTGCTCCTCAGCCTTCTTTCTCCCCCAGCCTTCAGAGTCAGTCTCTCTGCACAAACCAGGGATGAACCTACATAATCCTCTTTTCTTTCTTGGATCCTCCAGCTTTTCTCCTGATCCTGGAAGCCCATCCCTTGAGGGTTGAGGGGTACACCAGAGTGAAATATTGCAAGCCCTCCTTGTGCAAGGGGCAGGGTTCAACGGAGCACAGAGGGCTAGAAACTCACAATGAGCCTTTCTCTCCCAATCTTCCCTTAACCTATACTGGGTATGGCAGGAGGCAGGAAGCTTGGGAATGGCAAAAGTTTGGGATATGCTGAGCTATGCCGCATATTTTATTTTTTTCTTGGAATAATTTCCAAATCAGATCTGATTGTCGCATGGGGCTAACAGTAAAGAACATAGCCAGTAAATGATCTGATATTAGCATTTCTAAAAACTAAGAGATGAAATTAAAAAGATACTTATCTTCCCTCACAACTTTCAAATAAAATCAATAAATTATAGAAAATTAAGTATTTTAAAAATTGCAGTGAGTAGCAGAGTTTGTATTTATAAAAGACAAGAGAACCAGCAGAGACATGGAAAAGGAGTGGCATCTTTAAGAAACTAGATTTCCAGTGCTTCTTCACTGGCCCACTGGAATCCATCTCTTTCCTCTCTGAAAAGGCTACACTCTTCTTGGCTCTTTTATAGTATTTTTCCAAGCCAGGCTTCAGCAATACATGAACCATGAACTTCCAGATGTTCAAGCTGGTTTTAGAAAAGGCAGAGGAACCAGAGATCAAATTGCCAACATCTGCTGGATCATCGAAAAAGCAAGAGAGTTCCAGAAAAACATCTATTTCTGCTTTATTGACATCGCCAAAGCCTTTGACTGTGTGGATCACAATAAACTGTGGAAAATTCTGAAAGCGATGGGAACACCAGACCACCTGACCTGCCTCTTGAGAAACCTATATGTAGGTCAGGAAGCAACAGTTAGAACTGGACATGGAACAACAGACTGGTTCCAAATAGGAAAAGGAGTATGTCAAGGCTGTATATTGTCACCCTGCTTATTTAACTTATATGCAGAGTACATCATGAGAAATGCTGGACTGGAAGAAGCAAAAGCTGGAATCAAGATTGCTGGGAGAAATATCAATAACCTCAGATATGCAGATGACACCACCCTTATGGCAGAAAGTGAAGAACTAGAGTGTCTTGATGAAAGTGAAAGAGGAGAGTGAAAAAGTTGGCTGAAAGCTCAACATTCAGAAAACTAAGATCATGGCATCTGGTCCCATCACTTCATGGCAAATAAATGGGAAAACAGTAGCTGACTTTATTTTTCTGGGCTCCAAAATCGCTGCAGATGGTGATTGTAGCCATGAAATTAAAAGACGCTTACTCCTTGAAAGGAAAGTTATGACCAACCTAGATAGCATATTCAAAAGCAGAGACATTACTTTACCAACAAAGGTCCATCTAGTCAAGGCTATGGTTTTTCCAGTGGTCATGTATGGATGTGAGAGTTGGACTGTGAAGAAAGCTGGGTGCCGAAGAATGGATGCTTTTGAACTGTGGTGTTGGAGAAAACTCTTGAGAGTCCCTTGGACTGCAAGGAGATCCAACCAGTCCATTCTAAAGGAGATTAGTCCTGGGTCTTCATTGGAAGGACTGATGCTGAAGCTGAAACTCCAATACTTTGGCCACCTGATGCGAAGAACTGATTCATTTGAAAAGACCCTGATGCTGAGAAAGATTGAGGGCAGGAGGAGAAGGGGATGACAGTGGATGAGATTGTTGGATGACATCACTGACTTAATGGACATGGGTTTGGGTAGACTCCGGCAGTTGGTGATGGACAGGGAGGCCTGGCGTGCTGCAGTTCATGGGGTCGCAAAGAGTCAGACATGACTGAGCAACTGAACTGAACTGAATAGTATTTACTACTGTCTATCTTGCTTTAGGATTGTTCTTATCCAAGTTTACTCTCACTCTCTATAAGTACCGTATTCATCTTGTGTGCGTGCTAAGTTGCTTCAGTCACATCCAACTCTTTGCGACCCTATGGACTGTAGCCAGCCAGGCTCCTCTGTCCATGGGATTCTCCAGGCAAGAATACTGGACTGGACTGCCATGCCCTCCTCCAGGGGATCTTCGCAACCCATGGGTCAAACCCACGTCTCTTACATCTCCTGCATTGGCAGGCAGGTTCTTTACCACTAGGGCCACCTCTTGACATCCTTTAAAATATCTATCTACTGAAGTTTTATATAACTCTTAGTCATCTATTTGCTAAAGCGACAAATGAATAGAAGTCAAAATACTATTATAGTCTTAAATGCAACACATTTGCATCATGAAAAGGTCACTGACTTAAAGGTATACTTTATTGGTCTTACACTGTTGTCTATATATAGAAATAGAAAGTAGAAATATCATACATGCCTTCTTTTCCTGAAATCTTTCTGATATTGAGCTGGCGTACCTACTATCTGGATGTCAGTGTTTCATGTTTATAGCAAACTTATACATATTTGCACATATAAACATTTATATTTATAATATTAGTGTAGGGGTTTAATAGGGCATATATCCCAGTTGAGAGATGGGGTCTATGTCTCCTCTCTTTGAATCTGACCTGGCCAGTGACTGCTTTGATCAATAGAGTACAGTGAAAGTGTGCAGTGTCTGGCATAGCTGTTAAGAGGAGTGGAAGTTTCCACCCTGGTCTCTTAGAGCCCTGTATTACCCTAAGTCTGGCTTCCCTGAGGTGCCATGCTGGAATACCCATGTGAAGAAAGAAGAGGAGAAGATACAAGAAACAAGGGGAGGAGGAGAGGGGAAGGAGAAGAAGGAAGGGAAGAGAAGAGGGCGGAAGGGAAGAAAGCTGCTCGGCCCATACAGCTGAGGCCCCTAATACTGTGAAACAGAGAGATGAACCTCCCTTCTGTGCCTTGTTTAAACCCTGATTCTCAGAATCATGAGAGATAATAATAATAGTTATTTTCTAGATTTGGGGGCAGTTTACCAAGTATTCAGGCACCCTGAATATATACTATAACCTACTATAATCAACTATCACTTTAATTCATAAAGGCACATGTACAGATTACATGAAATAAGGAAATTAAGTACATATGTTGCATTTTAAGAATAAGTCTAATAGGTTACTTGTGCAGAATTAAAGTAGCTTAAGCATGCCTATTTTTATATTTTTTAAATCAATCATACATTTAATATTAAAATTTAGAAGTTTTAAAAAGTCATTAAAGTTATAAAAGTAGTGTTGGTTAATCTACTATGGTATAATTAGCAAGAATAAGATAATTTAGGTTGCTGAAAAGAAAAATGAAGATCCTTCTTATATTTTATATCTAAAGAAAAATAGGATGCCAATAAAATTACCAAAAAAATAAAAAGATACAATCAGCTGTATGTCTTGGAACCAAATAATCTAAAAGCATGTCAGGGGAACCACACAAAAGTCGTGTGCTGATGGGTCGGAGGGCAAGAATTCACTGGGCTGTTTCCAGGAGACTCAGATTCTTGGTTTCAGAGTTCCTGAGCTGTTCACTCAGGGTGCCTGAGCAGCTCACCTCCCACAGCGTGTATTTTAGTATCTCAGCCACTGAGGCCCGGAAGCGCGCTTGGAACTTCTTACTAATCAGGACGTAAAGGATGGGGTTCAAGCAACTATTGAGGAACGCCAGGCCAGTGGAGAGGGGGATGCTAGCCTGTAGCACTTGGTGGAAATAGCTATTGTGGTGAATCGTGAGTTCCCAAATGCTAAACAGGTGATAAGGAGTCCAGCAAATCAGAAAGGCCATGACCACAGCCAGGATGGTCCAGAAGTGCTTACTGGAGATCAGGATGCTTCGCTTCTTCACCTTGAAGATGAGGCACAAGTAGCAAATGCTCATTGTTAGCAGAGGGAGGAGGTACCCAACAATAACTTTCACCCAGGTCAGAACATGATGCCTCAACAACCTGAGGTCCACATCATGCTCATGGAAGTTGTTATAGCAAAGAGTGTGGTTATTCAACTCCAGAGTGTCCCGGAAGTACAGAGCTGGCCCACCCATTAGTGAAGCCAAAAGCCAAACAACTATAATAACAATCAGAGAGTTCCTGAGGGTACGGTACCGATGAGATAAGACCGGGTGGATCAAGTAGATATAGCGGTCCAGGCTTATCACCATCAGGAAGAAGACACTGGCAAACATGTTCAACTGGGCAATGAAGGAATTGGCTTTGCACAACCAGATGCCGAAGGGCCAGTGAAAATTCATGGCCACATAGGAGATGTACAGAGGTAGGAAGAGAAGAAAAATGAAATCTCGCGATGGCTAGATTGAGGAACCAGAGAGTGGTGACTGTCTTCTTCCACTTGAATCCTGTGAACCAAATGACAGTGGCATTTCCTGGAATGCCCAGGACAAATGCCAAACAGCACAACACCAAGGAGACCCAGTGAATGGCTCCCAGGGGTGCTTTCTCCTCTGAATCGGTCTCTGGGGAGTAATATTCCAGGGCATACGAGTAGTTCTCAAAGTCTTCAAATAATGTCTCCTCTAGATCTTCCATGATCTTGCAGAATGAACAAATCTATGGAAACAAATTTAAAAAGAAAGAAAACAACTTAAAAAATTTGTTTATAGAAAACAACTTATCAAAGAAAAAATGTTTAGTAAGTAATAAAGGACATAAGGATAAAAATTCTTTATCTTAATAGGCACTAATAACAATTTAGGGACAAAAGGGAGATTTTGTATGACCCCCCTCTTACAGTAATGGAAATAAAAACAAAAGTAAACAAGTGGGACCTGATTAAACTTAAAAGCTTTTGCACAGCAAAGGAAACTACAGGCAAGGTGAAAAGACAACCCTCAGAATGGGAGAAAATAGTAGCAAATGAAACAACTGACAAAGGATTAATTTCCAAATAAACAAGCAGCTCATACAACTCAATACCAGAAAAACAAACAACCCAATCAAAAAGTGGGAAAAAGACCTAAACAGACATTTCTCCCAAGAAGACATACAGATGGCTAACAAACACATGAAAAGATGCTCAACATCGCTCATTATTAGAGAAATGCAAATCAAAACTACAATGAGCTATCACCTCACACCGGTCAGAATGGGCATCATCAAAAAATCTACAAACAATAAATGCTGGAGGGGTATGGAGAAAAGGGAATGCTCCTGCACCATTGGTGGGAACATAAATTGATATAGCCACTATGGAAGATGGTATGGAGGTTTCTTAAAAAACTAGGAATAAAACCACCATATGACTCAGCAATCACACTCCTGGGCATGTGCCCTGAGGAAACCAGAATTGAAAAAGATACATGTATCCCATTGTTCATTGCAGCACTATTTATAATAGCTAGAACATGGAAGCAACTAGATATCCCTCAACAGATGAATGGATGAAAATGTTGTGGTACATATACATAATGGAATATTACTCAGCCATAAAAAGGAACGCCTTTGAGTCGGTTCTAATGAGGTGGATGAACCTAGAACCTATTATACAGAGTGAAGTAAGTCAGAAAGAGAAAGATAAATATCGTATTCTAACGCATATATACGGAATCTAGAAAAACAGTAATGAAGAATTTACTTACAGGGCAGCAATGGAAAAACAGACATAGAGAATAGACTTACAGACATGTGGAGAGGGGAGGAATGGGGAGATGTATGGAAAGAGTAACATGGAAACTTATATTACCATATGTAAAATAGATAGCCATCAGGAATTTGCTGTATGACTAAGAAACTCAAACAGGGGCTCTGTATCAACCTAGAGGGGTGGGGTGGGGTGGGGAGGAAGATGGGAGGGAAATTCAAAAGGGAGTAAATATATGTATACCTACGGAGAAGGCAGTGGCACCCCACTCCAGTACTCTTGCCTGGAAAATCCCATGGGCGAAGGAGCCTGGTAGGCTGCAGTCGATGGGGTCGCTAAGAATCAGGCACGACTGAGCGACTTCACTTTCACTTTTCACTTTCATGCATTGGAGAAGGAAATGGCAACCCACTCCAGTGTTCTTGCCTGGAGAATCCCAGGGACGGAGGTGCCTAGTGGGCTGCCGACTATGGGGTTGCACAGAGTCGGACACGACTAAAGTGACTTAGCAGCAGCAGCATGGTTGATTCAGGTTGAGGTTTGACAGAAAACAACAAAATTCTATAAAGCAATTATCCTTCAATAAAAAAATTTTAAAAAAGGAAGTAGAGATTTTGTAAATGAGAGAGAACTATGAAAAAAAATACTTACTTGAAATATTTGGCAAAAAGTATATTCTTCCAAGATGGACACAAGTAGAAACAAAACCTGAATAGACCTACAATTATTAAAGAAATATCATGAATTAAAACATTTTTTTTCAGACTTTCCTGGCAGTCCAGTGGTTAAGACTCCTTGTTACCAATGCAAAGGACTTCAAAGTCTCATCAGGGAACTAAGATCCTACATGCCACACGGTGTGAAAAAAAAAAAAAGTATTCTTTTTCATGCTATGAACTAGAAATAGTATATTTCTTGGTAGGACTTGTGATTAACACTCTAGGTGCCCAAGTCTTGATGGACCTAAATTTTGCTATAATTTTGCTATAATCATTCTCAAGGCTGTGAAAGTTTATTTTTTTTTAATATTCAGTAAATGCTAAATTAAAATGATTCACACTATAGGTGCAATTTCTATGTTCATAATGTTTGCAGGGCTGACTCAAGAGAATCTAAAATTCAAGTACTTATTAAATTCTTACCAGGTATTTTTATTTTATGGAAGATGCAAAAGAAAACAGATTAACATTTATGTGTGATGACTTTAACCTCTTTATTTGCATCCATGAACCTGTTTACAGAGAAGAGAAGGAGACACAGACATAGAGAACAGACTTATGGACACAGCAGGGGAAGAAGCAGCAAGGAGAAACTGAGAAAGCAGCAGAGACAATATATACACTACCATGTGTAAAACATATAAACAGCAAGCTGCTATATGACACAGGGAGCCAGCCTGGCACTGTATGATGACATAGAGAGATGGAATGGTGGGGGGAAGGAGGCTCCAGACAGAGGGGCTATGTATATAACTGTGATTGATTCACGCTGATGTACAATAAGGCCACTACAACAGTGTAAAGCAGTTATTCCTCTAATAATAAAAGACTTCTGAAAAAAAACTTTAGTACTCTGACTTCTGAAGATCTGGACGGAGTTCCACTTGCTTCCTTGGCTCACCACCTGGATGTCACAGGCAAGCACTGGAGATTTTGACCCATTTGGCACTCATGGATGTTCTGATTCTGTGTTTATGAATTCAAATATATTCATCAGAATTATATCAATATGGAAGACTTTTCAACTAAAAGATATATTTTGGAACAAACTTGACTATGACCACTTAATTTCTACATTAACTTCCTGTAGAGTGCATTTAAGGGAAAGGTTACCCACTCCAGTATTCTGGCCTAGAGAATTCCATGGATTGTATAGTCCATGGGGTCACAGAGAGTCAGACAAGACTGAGCGACTTTCACTGTCAAACTTTATTTTCTTCTGTGGTCTCATTTTTCTTTCCTGCTATCAAGTCTAGTTTCCTGGGCTAAGAAGACTTTAAATGTCAATTTTTCAACCAAAACAAAGCTTATTGGGTACAATTCTAGCTTCATCAATTAATTTTGCTACTTCTATCTGTAGTATTCAAAATCAAGTAGAAAAAATACTAGTAGTTATAGTCATCTCATGGAGCTATAATCACTGATAGAGTAAATATATAAGATTTGAGAGAGTTAGAATGAAGAGGTCAAAACACCTTGTATTGCTTACAGCCATCTCAAGCTCAATTTGACTAACACTGAATTCATCATCTTATCTAAATTCATTTGAGGAATCTGACATAATAAACAAAAGCAATTCATTAGTATCTTCCCAAACCCAAACTCAGCCAACTTCTCTTTATTTTTCATTATTCAGCTCAAATGCCACCTTTTCTTGGGAACATGTTCTAACATTACCTCCCCTCAGATAATTATATTAATAATACTTAATAATAACTATTATCATATGCAGTAATCAATGCTGTTGGGAATTTCCTAGATGCTAGGCATGTATGATCTAATTTGATCCTTGAAAAAAATCATATAAAGTGTATAAGTACTACTATTTTCCTATTTACAAGGAAAAATACTGAAGCTTTGAAAAGCTTAGTGACTTTCCCAGTTTCATGGCAACCTATAATTGGAGAGTCAGAATCGAAACTCAGCTCCACTGAATGCAGATCCTGAGCTCTTAACCATGTGACATTCCCCCTCTTCTGTCACCCTGCTCTTACTGTACATAACACATTACACTTTCATTGATTTCTCTTTGATTTCTGCTCTACCAAACTGTGAATTCCTCAAGAATGACTTTCATCTTCGGACCCCACAGTGCTTAATACAGGGCTTAATTTGCTGTGCTTAGTTGCTCTGTCCTGTCTGACTCTGTGACCCCACAGACTGTATAGCTTGCCAGGCTCCTCTGTCCATGGGGATTCTCCAGGCAAGAATACTGGAGTGGGTTGTCACGGCCCCCAGGGGATCTTTCTGACCCAGGGATTGAACCTGGATATCCTGCATTGCAGGCAGATTCTTTACCAACTGAGCCACCAGGGAAGCCACGGTTTTGGTGCCTGTGACCTATTCTTTAGGCTATTAGCAATCCTGAAACCAAATGGCCTGGAATCACCTTATAAAACCCAAAGGAATGAGTAGATGGAATCTCATTCCCCAAACATAGAAAAGCCATTTGGAGGACCTGTAATTACACCCAACCACTATATTCACCAAGTCAGGAGCTGTCACTGCTGACCATGCTGGGCCAGAATGGTCATAGGGTCTGCTGAAGGATGCCAACTACCCCCCTTCCCAATTCTCTTGGGGCACGAGAATTACCTTGAGGATGAGTGAGCTTTCCAAACAGAATCCCTTCTAACAGAAAGCCCTGTTCCAGAGAAATTGCTAATCTTCCAGAAAGCAGATGCGTAGGTTAGATGTAATGACCAGTTTAGGCTTGGAGAAAGATCTTCAAGAGGAGCTGCATACTGCCCAGCTGAAGCCCTCACAGGAAATATAAGCTAGGAATTCCCCTGTGACTTACAGCAGATGTTTTTGTGTGTTGGTGATGGTGAGAGGGAGGGGTGGGATGGAGAAAAGAGAGAAGTAAGGCAGAATTCAAAGACTACCCTACCAAGTCCTTGGCTAGACAGTTAACCCTCAAGGACATATTCTTAATTATTTGCCTTGCTTATATTGGGTTGGCCAAAAAATTTGTTCAGGTTTTCTGTAACATCTTACAAAAAACTCAAATGAAATTTTTGGCCAACCCAATACTTTGCTTTACAGTTTACACATGCCTCCAGATTGAATTAAGTTTCCAAATGGTACTTAGACCTATCCAAATATCTAGAGGCTAACTTTATTAGTTTCCTAGGGCTGCTGTAACAAAGTGCTCTATGTTGAGTAGCTTAAAATTACAAATTTTTTGTTTCAAAGTCTGGAGAAAACTGTTCTCTAGGTGTAGGCAGAGTCACTTCCTTCTGAGGGTTATCAGTGACAATCTGTTCCATGTTTCTTGCCTGGATTCTAGTGATCTGTTGGCAAACTTTGGAAGTCCTTGGCTTATATATACAATAAGATGTTTAGACCTCTTGATTCCATGCCAGTGTCAGGCCTTCCCCTACCCTCTTTCTCTTCTTATTGGCTAAATGAGGATGCAGTGATGAGTCATCATATACCAGGTGGATGAGGAAAACATGATAGTTCACAAGATAGAAGCCTGGGTCCTGGATGATCTCATGGAGCAGTTTTTGCCATTGACTATGACGGGCTGGTGAGACTCTTGTTTTATAAGGAAATGAGGAGCAGATCTAGAGTTGTAATAGACCTATGTGACTTGGGCAGAGTTAAATGACCTCTGCCCTTTATTTCATAATTTAAATGTCACAAGGGCAGGTAACTTTAATGGGTACAATAGTCCAAGTTGGGGAGATAATGGGATTTGGGTGAACCAAAAAACAGTGGACTTGCTTTCAGTGGAAAGCAGCTACTCAATTCCAGCCAACTGTTTCCATGTGGGAAATGAGGGCTTAGTGTTGCCAGAGTTTTGGGTGAATGGATGAAAATTTATATATATATATATATACATACACACACACACATATATATTTTAAGGTATTTTTTAATTTATTTTTTTGGCCATGACTTGCAGCATGCTGGATCTTAGTTCCCCCCAGGGATTGAACCTGTGCTTCCTGCAGTGGAAGTGCAGAGTCTTAACCACCGGACCTCCAGGGAAGTCCCTGAATATCTGTATTTTTAATGTGAAAAGTTCCCAACTCCTAAACTACTATTTTAAAACTAAATAGTTGTGGGCCATATTCAGCCCAGCTATAAATTTGTGACCTCTGGGGGAGGCAAACTCTTTGAAGACTTTGAGATTTTCAACAGTGAAGGAGAGGAGGCTATATGTTAAATGGAAATAGAAACTCTGAGTTGGCCTCTGAGAATGATTTCCCCTTGGTGCCAGTGAGGCAACCATAAGATTTAATGCTACTCAGGGCCTCTCCACAGACCCTCATTTTAACCTTCTCCAAATTGATATAAGAATCAAGATAACTCTTCTTTTTTCTAGGATAAAAGATACTATGGACAAGTTCCTGACTTTACTGGGTTTCTGTTAGAGTTATTAAGGAGGACCCTGATAAGAAAGGCAAAACAATGGATCATTACCTAGAACCAGAGCCCTTCCTTGGAGCTGTAACAAAGCTCCTGGTTCTCAAAAGGGAATGATGAGTAAATTCCCTGATAATGACCCTCACCCCGCTTTCTGCCGTCTCTGGTTAGACCACTATTTCCCTGCCTCATCACTGTTCTAATTCTCACAGCTTTCTACCTGTAAGCTCTGCTCTGCCCCAAACTTGGACTCAACTATATTTCTTGTTCAAAGTGTAACTTGGCAGCTGTCCTGATCCAAGGTTCTATTTCTACTTCGTTCTCTGGTTTGAATAACTGGGTTATTGCCTTGTTCCTAGTCCTTACTCCAGGTTCCAGCTTTGGATTGCTATCCCTTTGGTCCTCTAGAGAACACTGTTAGCACATTTCCATCATGCTGCTCCTTTCTTCTCTAGGAAGACCCATGCTTCTCTCCCAACCTTGGTTAGACTCTCTGCTTACCATCCCAGGGGTCAGTGCTCTGACAATTCCGATTGTCCATCCCTGACACAATCTACACCTGTGGATCTCAAACCGGGGACAACTTTGCCTCCCAGGGGATATTTGACAATATCTAGAGACACTGTTGATTGTCACAACAAAGGATGGAGGATGAGGGGGTAATGCTGCTGCTATGTAGTGGGTAGGGACCAGGGATACTGCTAAGCATCCTAGAATATACAGCCCCCGACAACAAAGACTCATGTTCCCCCAAAAGTCAAGGATGCCAAAGTTCAGAAACCCTCATCTACACACACTGGGCTCAGTCTGAACTCCTTTCTTCTATCTCCTGCTGTTGAATCTGTTCTTTATCTGTGGGCACTCTATCCTTGGAGTCCTGGCTTGGCTTGGTCCACTCTACCCCACTAAACCAACTGCACTTTGTAGAGACTGCAAATGTATTTGATTTGGTTGAAAAAGTGTTAAAAAAAATGTATGCTAGATGTCAATGCTAATATTAAACATTAATAGACTTCACAAAAATAATTGCAATTTCTAGCTTCTTTGGAAAATGTATATTATCTGGTAATAACGGACCTGTATTTCCTATAGCAGCATTTGCATTCCTCTTCAGACAAGGGATGTATTGTCTCATTTGTCGTGGTCACCACTTCTAAATCACTCATTTATGACACTTTCCAAGATGCTGTCAATACTTGAATATGCAATCTTAGCTAACACTATGCCTTGTATATAGTAAGAAATAAAATTATTGAAAAAAGAAAAGCTATACACATGTGAGAATGCAAACGAACTGTATGATAATGCAATCTCGAGAAAATACCTGCAATCTCAAAGTAAAAATGTGGTCTACAGAGAAAGGATATTACCTTGGGCATTTCTGCCAATTTAAATTTAAGGGCCTATATTTAAGAACAAGTATTTTTAAACTTTTAAAAACTGATATTCAAGCAACTATACTCCAATAAAAATTCTATAAAAAAAAGCCCCTGACATTCTGCTGTATCATCAAACATACTGTTATACTTATCTATTTATTCTTGATAAGAGAGAAAGAGCAAAAAGAGATACAGAAAGAAAATACGGGGGGATTTTTCTTCAGTTTCACCATGTGTATGCACACATACAGGGCTTCTCAGGTGAGACAGTGATAAAGAAACTGCCTGCCAATGCAGGACACACAAGGATGTGGGTTTGATCCCTGTGTTGGGAAGATCCCCTGGAGGAGGAAATGGCAACCCACTTCAGTATTCTTGCTTGGGAAATTCCACAGAGGAGCCTGGTGGGCTACAGTCTATGGGGTTGCAAAGAGTTGGACATGACTGAGCACATATACATGCTACATACACACACACACATATGTATATTTAGGCACATAAAACTTTTTTTGTTTTTGAGAAGAGGAGATATGAATGAAGACTCAGATGAAACTGGAGGGATGTCTGAACAACAGAAAAAAACCCTGGCTAGGCAATAACCAGAAATGAAGATGCAGAGCAGGCCAACTTAGAATCCAGATTTAAAGGAAACTTTCACATTCATTAAACAGGAAACATGAAACTGTCTTGGCTGGCCGTGGCTTTCCATTGAGACGTCATTTATTTTTCTCAATTTGGAAATGCACAAAACATCGCCAAGATGAGTCCTTTTGACTTGACTGAAAAAGAGGAAATAGCTACTGTATTTGTCTTAAACCATATGTGCTGCTGAAAAGCAAATAATTCTGTCTGAAATAAAGACAGAAAGATCTCCATGATCTTAAATCTTTTGAGTAGCTTCTTAAGTGAGTGTCAAGCGGTATTGTGGACATGAATATAAAAAAGGTCCGCCTGAGTCCATTAGAAATGTATGAAAAATGCTTGATGTGGAGCAAAGTTCAGAGAAGCACCCCCTGAGGTTTGCGGTTTGGCTTCCAGAGAACGTGGAGGGGCATGTTTACCGCAGGGATTCAGCTGCTGTGGGGAGCCAAGTTGTCACATTCCTGGGTTACAGTTACACTGACACTCAAGTGACAAATATCTACTTCTGGAGCACAGAGCAGTTTATTGAATTAAGCAAATTGGTTTCTGATCTATGCAGACTTAATAGACTGTAAAGCTGAAACTCTTTCCTGAATAAATAGATTTCACTACAAGAGTCCTGGCAAAAAAAATAGTGATAAACATTCCATAAAATCCAGATGATTTGGGGAAAGAACATCTGGTGGAAATGTGTATCTTTAAACATTTAAGTGTGGTTTTAAATGAGACTTGACTGTAGAGGGAAACATTTAGTTTATCTACCTTGACAAAACACAAAGATTCCTTCTGGCAGAACATTTGGTGAATGCAAAGGAGTTTAATTTAGTTTCATATTGTTGAGTTAGATGGGTTGTCATGGACCACTGCAAAAATGTATACCTAACAGAATCTTAAGAAAGTTTAGGGTCTAATCTGCTTCAGCCAGAGAGAAGGTTTTGATGTTGCTGACCATTGTCTGCCTGTGTAGAATTTCCGTTGTTGTTGTTGTTTAGTCACTAACTCGTGTCTGACCCTTTTGCAATCCCATAGACTGTGGCCCACCAGGCTCCTTGTGTCCATGGGATTTACCAGGCAAAAATACTGGAGAGCGTTGCCATTTCTTTCTCCAGGGAATCTTCCCCACCCAGGGATCAAACCCATTGGCAGGTGGGTTCTTTACCACTGAGACACTGGTGAAGCCCCAGAATTCCCCCATTTACCCTGATAAAGAACTCAAGAATGCATCTCCTATGAAATGTATCTCCCATGAAAACCATAGGGAACCTCGAGGGTATCTATACCCTTCTTCTGATTGAATGACAAAAATAAGCAGGAAGAATCAATGGACATGAGAGAGAAACTCTTTGGTGAAAACCAAAAATCCATCAATCAGCAAACATATGTGATCAGCAAACTATATCTCTCAAAAGCTGTCTACTTAGGGAAGAGACTTTGTTCAAAAGCATGTGTGTGTGAGAGAGAGAGAGAAAGAGAGTGGGGGAGGGTTACTTGAGGTCATTGCTCAATATTTTTCACTCACTATCAAACATAAACAGTATACCACACCCCAGTTTGTACTCAAGATGTTTGGCACCAGCAGAATATTTTGTTGCCCTTTGGAAAAATGACCTCTGCTTGGAAGGTGTTGGGACACAGCAGTATTTTATAAAGATTCCCTGTTTATTCACCCAAGAGAAGCAAGGGAGTTTTAAATGGAAATTGAAGGTTGAATTTGATATTGATGGTTAAATGGTTATTGTTGGATTGCTCCTTTCCACCCCAAGCCCTGGCAGAGCCTATCCTTGAATAAGAGGCATCTAGGCAATGGCACCCCACTCCAGTACTCTTGCCTGGAAAATCCCATGGACGGAGAAGCCTGGTGGGCTGCAGTCCATGGGGTTGCTAAGAGTCGGACACAACTGAGCGACTTCACTTTCACTTTTCACTTTCATGCATTGGAGGACAAGGCAACCCACTCCAGTGTTCTTGCCTGGAGAATCCCAGGGATGGGGGAGCCTGATGGGCTGCCGTCTATGGGGTCGCATAGAGTCGGACATGACTGAAGCAACTTAGCAGCAGCAGCAGCAGCCTATCTATCTGTAGCTCCCATTTATTCCTTAGTGCCACACATTAAGACAAATGTTAATATTCCTTATTAGGAAAATGGGCATATTAGGATTAAGTGGAAGTGTTTTGGTTTGACTGGAAAAGACAAAACCAATCAAGGGAATGTTTTGGTAATGAAGACCTTTGAAAGTCATGCCTAAGTAGTTAAGATTTTATTCCACTGTTGAGTTGGGAGCAAATAAAACTATTTGTACTAGTGAGTGTCATCACTGAATTTTTGTAAAGATCATCTGGAGGCAGTTTGGGACATATTGACACACTTGAGGTCAAAGATGGAAGAGCCCCTAGGCAGTGAGAGTTAGAACGGAGATGAGGGAGACATATCCGAAAGACATTCATTTAGGAAATTAATAGAATATTTTAGGAAGCTTAGCTAAGCTAGGGTAACACTCACAATAACTTTTTACTGACTTGGCTTTGAAACTCTACCCTGGATTTAAACACTAGCTAATTTCAAGGATTTCCCTGGTGATCCAGTGATTAAGACTGTGCTTTCACTGCAGGGGGCATAGTTTGATCCCTGATAGAGGAATTAAAAGGCTTCCTAGGTGGCGCTAGTGGTAAAGAACCTGCCTGCCAATGTAGGAGATGGAATGGATGTGAGTTCGATCCTTGGGTCAGGAAGATCCCCGGAAGAAGTGCATGGCAACCCACTCTAGTATTCTTGCCTGGAGAATCCCATGGACAGAGAAGCCTGTGATCCCATGGAGTCACAAACAGCCAGATATAACTAAAGTGACGTAGCATATAGGGGTACTAAAAACCCACAAGTCATAAAGAAATGGGGGTAAGAACCCTCTTACACTGTTGGGAATGCAAATTAACACAGCCACTATGGAGAACAGTATGGAGATTCCTTAAGAAACTAGGAATAAAACTACCATATGACCCAGTAATCCCACTACGGGGCGTATACTCTGAGGAGACCATAACTGAAAAGGACACATGTACACCAATATGTGCTGCAGCACTATTTACAATACTGGGACATGGAAGCAATCTAGATGTCCATCGACAGATGAATAGATAAGGAAGTTTTGGTGCATGTACACAATGGAATATTACTCAGCTATAAAAAGGAACACACTTGAGTCAGTTTAATGAGGTGGATGAATCTAGGGCCTATTATACAGAGTGAAGTAAGTCAGAATGAGAAAGACAAATATTGTATATTAATGCATATAAATGGAATTTAAAAAGATGGTACCAATGATCGTTCAGGGCAACAAAGGAGACATGTAAAGAATAGACTTTTGGGCTCAGTGGGAGAAGGAAAGGGTGGGATGATTTTTAGAGACTAGCACTGAAACATATGTATTACCATATGTAAAATAGCCAGCCACTGGGAGTTTGCAGTATGATGCAGGGAACCCAAAGCCAGGGCTCTCTGACAGCCCGGAGGGATGGGATGAAGAAGAGGTGCAAATGGGGTTCAAGAAGGAGGGGACATAAGTATACCTCTTACTGATTCATGTTGATATATGGCAAAAACTAGCATGATATTATAAAGTAGTCATCCCCTAATTAAAAATTAAAAAAAAAATAATAATTTAAGAAGAAATGGAGTTAGGGAAGAGAAAATTTTTTCTTTAGTTAAAAAAAAAATTGACCCAGTGGACATGAAGTGATACCTATTTTCACTCTGTTGGGATCAAGGTCTTTTCATAAAAGGCAGTTGCTGATTGATTTGCACGTCTAACCCTCATGCTTCATTAGGACAGTTCAAGAGAACATAGCACATATTTGAAAGGTCAGTGCCTACTTACACAACAGTTGATTTGACGTTCCACCCAGAGGTTTATGTCCTGATTTGCACAATCTGTTAAGCTCTGTGGATTTGGGGGAGGAAAACAGAGTGAATGAATAACCTTAGGTTAGGGAGAAATTTTCAGGCTTGATTCTTTTTGCAAGACTTTAAGATAATTAACACATGGGTGTAATTTAAATATCAGACCATAAAGGGGTCTATTGTCTCTGGAATCAGAATACCTGACTTCAAATCCCAGTCCTATCTCTTCTGGCTGTGGAGTTTTGGACAAATCACCTACTACCTTGAAATATCAGTTTCCTCATTTGCAAAATGACAGCAGTAATAGTTGTAAGTCATAGTGTTGCTATGATGATTACATAAGGAAATCCTCAAAAAAAGGTTAGCTCACTACCTGGCACACAGAGCGTTCTCAGTAATTATAGCTATCGATCACTACCATTTTTTAAATGTTTCCTTGTGATAAAGAATGCAGAGTGCTGAAGAATTGATGCTTTTGAACTGTGGTGTTGGAGAAGACTATTGAGAGTCCCTTGGACTGCAAGGAGATACAACCAGTCCATCCTAAAGGAGATCAGTCCTGAATATTCACTGGAAGGACTGATGCTGAAGCTGAAGCTCCAATACTTTGGCCACCTGATGCAAAGAACTGGAGGAGACCCTGATGCTGGGAAAGACTGAAGGCTGGAGAAGGAGATGACAGAGGATGAGATGGTTGGATGGCATCACTGACGTGATGGACATGAGTTTGAGCAAGCTCTGGGAGTTGGTGATGGACAGGGAAGCTTGGCGTGCTGCAGTCCATGATGTCACAAAGAGTCAGACACAACTGAGCCACTGAACTGAACTGTGATGAAACTCTTAGGATTTATTTACATTTTTAATACTTATTTATTTAGCTGTGCCAGTCTTAATTGCGGCACTCGAGATCTTCCATCCTTGTTGCAGCCTGAGGAGCTTTAATTGAAGGATGTGGGATATAGTTCTCTGGCCAGGGACTGAACTCAGGCCCCCTGCTTTGGGAGTCTTACCCATTAGACTACCAGGGAAGTTCCAATTACTACCAGTTTAAGACCAAAAGCAGTACACAATAGAGGGTTAGAAGGAAAGTAGAAAGATAATGGGATTTCTTTATGTCACTTCAGGAGAAGAGTGAGAAGACTTAAGGAGAGATTTTAAAACTTGCTTTGTTATGTGTGCTTTATATTATGAAAAATACTGAATCTGGACTGAGATCACACATTGTCAGATGTCTGTCCTCCAAAGGAAGTTGGGGAACCCTTGTGTCTAGCCCCAAATGCCAGTACTATCCCTTTATCTGACCAAGAGTGGTGAGAAAACAGAACACTATAAAGCATTATATTTCTCTTATTCTTTAAAAAAGCTATTTTTCACCTTTTATTAAAGATCTAGGTCTTTATCTCGCTTTTCTCATTTTTTTTCTTTTCCTTTCTTCTTTTGCTGTGCCACATAGCACATTGGATCTTAGTTCCTCAGCAAGGGATTGAACCCTGCAGTATAAGAGCAGAGTCTTAACCACTGGACCACCAGGGAAGTCCCACTTTTCTCCAAATTTTGTCTGGAATCTGGGACAGAATCACCACAATTAACAATGTAATGTTTCAAAGCCTTGGTCAGAGCAAATTTTTAAAATGTTCTTCAAAAAGGATTTCTGTATATGCAAATAATTTTTTAGCAGGAAGAAGTGGGCACTTAATTTGGAAACTTTGATGCTAGAGGACTTCTGTAACTTTATTTTTGTAAGGCATATGACTAGCTAGCTATTGGACATCTGAATTGTTCGATTTATGTCATGGATATATCCATCCATATAAGCGATCAAAACTAGAGCTTTAACCCTTTTTAGTGTCTTCTGGGCAATATTATGTTTACTGAAGAACTGATTTTGGAAGCAAAAATCGCAACAAGGTACCTACCAGATTATAAAACTTCTCATAGATACTATGCATGGTTTAGTAAAAAAAAAAAAAGTCAAACACGACTATGTTGGTGTGCATCAAAAATCTTTAACCATAACCTGACATCTCTGCAGACAAACATATGCTTCAGAAAAGTCAGGGACACACAGTAGAAGTTTGTGCTGCTGCTATAACACACTTCTGTTTTCTGAAGCCTTGGCACTGAAGATGTTTTGATCTTAATCACATATTGCTGTGACACTGAGAAATCTAGGAGAAACATCCAGTTTGGGATGGAAACTGAATTAGCCAGCTACTACATGCTTATTTCAATTTTTATCAAGATATTTCCTTCCTTTAAAAAAGAAAGGTGGTGGTGCAATGACTGAGGCTCCAAGCTCCCAATGCAGAGGGCCCAAGTTCAATTCCTGGTTGCAGAACTAGATCCCACATACCCAACTGAGAGTTCACATGCCACAATTAAGATCCCACATACCACAACTGAGATCTGGAGCAGCCAAATAAGTAAGTAAATATTTGTTAAAACAAATAAATAGCTAAGAAAATTAAAAAGAAGAGAGAAGGCTAGTCTCCAAAAGGAGAAAAAACAGTACACAAGTAATTCACAAAATATATTGAAGTTTCAGCCACTTCACAAAACAATACTATTCATCATACAGAGAGATGGTTAGTGAACTTGGTAAAGCAGGGGGAAGGGAAACTTGTGTTGGTAGCAAAAGTAATGTTTTTTCAAGATAGCAGCAAAAAAGTAGGAGGAGTGAGGGACAACAGTTCTAGAATTTCCTCCCATTCATACAAGATTATGCCTGAAAATATTTCTGCCGTTTTTTTCACTTAGAGGAGATAGAAATGAGTATAGGATCAAACGTAGTAATGGAAGGTAAAATAAAGCACCAGTTGAAAGATTTGCCATTGATAAAAACCAAACAGTTGGATACCAAAGTCATCATTGCAATGGTTTAGAAACATTCTTCATGAACACTTTAAATTATTTGACGGTAGTCCAAGTAAGCTAGTAGGCTCAGCACTCCACTTTATCACTGTCAGTCTATATGAGGTATAGTTGGTTGAAGTCTGCAAAAACAGATTTTGAGAAGACCATTGGAAAAAGAAGCAATGCAAAAGGAAGGACTTGAGACTAAATTACATTTGTTGGAATGGTTGAAGGAATTGGTAAGAAAGGAAGGCTGTTTACAATAGTCAAGCCATGGAACCAACATAAGCGTCTATCAACAGTTGAATGGATAAAGAAGACGTGGTATATATGTACAATCGATATTATTTAGTCATTTAAAAGGACAAAATAATGCTGTTTATAGCGAAATGGATGGAACTGGAGTCTATCAGACTAAGTGAAGTCAGACAGAGAAAGACTAATACCACATGATATTGCTTACATGTTGAATTTTTCAAAAATGATACAAATTAACTTATTTACAAAACACAGACTCACAGATTTAGAGAATGAATTTATGGTTACCAGCTGGGACAGGTCGGGAGGAGACATAGATTGGGAGCTTGAGACTGACAAGTGCACACTGCTATATTTAAAATAGATAACCAACAAGGACCTACTGTATAGCACAGGAAATGCTACTCAATATTCTCTAATAATGTAAATGGGAAAAGAATTTTTTAAAAAATAGACTTGTATATATATATATAACTGAATCACTTTGCTGTACACCTGAAACTAACACAACACTGTTAATCAACTATACTCCAATATAAAAAAATTAAAAATAAAGGCGGTCTGAGAGCTGTTTTCACATACCTGAAGATGAGGAAAAAATAAAACATTTATTCTGTGTGGTTCCAGTGCTGAAGCTAGGGCAAAAAATTACTTGGCACAATAGGTAGGAAAAGTTTGGCTTAGTAGAACCCAAAACTTACAGCTGTTCAAAATCTATCAGCCAGCAAACAAACAAAGAGATCCATGGCACAGGGTGGGCACAAAGCGGGCTGAATGGCTGCTGATGGGGACATTTTAGAAGGTATTGACATCTGTATTTAGAGGGTCTTTAACATCATCCATCAAGGACAAGAATCTATGATAATAGATATTACTTTTGAGCTTTTATTCTGTACTTACTGATTGGGAAACTGGAGGTGAGGAAACTTAAGGAAATTGCAAAACCATTCAGTTGGCAAGTTAGAATGGTTAGATTCTTACTAAAATGTGTAAGTGCCCAAGTTCTTACCCTCTAGGCACTCAAGGTATAAGAATCCTTTCTCCAGAGTGTTTAAAGCAATAGTTTCTAAGAACAGCACTGAAATTAGAGTATAATTCTACTTTTCTAGAGCCATAATTGGCTGAATAAAAAGCAAAATAAATAAACCCCTCTTCCTTGCAAGTGAGGAGGATTAGACAGGAGGAAGCTCAGAATGATGTAAGAAAAGAAAGGTGCTTTGGGGACTTCCCTAGCCATCCAGTGGTTAAGACTCTGATCTTCTGTTGCAGGGGGCACAGGTTCAATCCCTGGTTATCCCTGATCAAGGACCTAAAATCCTGCTTGCTGTGAAGCAAAAAAAAAAGTAACTACACTGTTTTTTAATTAGACCCTTTCCCACCATTCCTCACCCCACAACTCCACCTCCAGGCCAGGTGGACCCAGCTTATGAGAAGTTTTGGTCCTTGAGATTCTGTTGTGGCTACACGTCAGAGCTGTGCCAGAGATCTGTATTTATCCAGAATCTGTTCTATTCCTGGGCATGGTTCTAACTCTGCTGTTAAAGTTACTGCAAATGTAGAAACATGAAGAACAAAATTAGCAGACCAGGAACCTAAACCAATGCTCATCCAGCCATGGCAGCTGTGTTCTGAGGACATCCAGGCAAATGCCTATCCTTTACTGCTCCACAGCTGGCGAAGTCTCAAGTCCCCTTGTGGCCTGGACCATGTAGGTACTGCATTTGCCCAAAAGCCCCTTCTTTCCCCCAGGACTCCACTGTGATTTCTTCTTGTCCTACAAAGGGCAAGAGTATTTTCAAATGGTATATATCCAGGACCTGGACTATCACTTCAAGCACAGGACACAGGTGAGAGAGAGAAGAAAATCAGAAAGAGGAAGAAAAATTTAACCCAGTTTCTAGTTCTGATCAAAGCCCTCCAACCAAACCCCATTGTGAGACTCTCAGGACTCCACTTTGTCCTCACCTTGCAGAGCCGTTGAGGGAAACGGGATTCTTGTCCCCTAGAAATTAGCATGACCCACCATCGCATCTCAAGTTTTTCCTCTTGTCTTCAATATGTGTCTTATTAAAACAAATGAGAGCTATTTTATCTCAATACACTACTATGTGGATCGTGCGTGATCCATCTCTGAACATCTGGATATGTTACTTTATTTACTCCAGGATTCCTTTAGTGTTATCCCAGTCCCAGAATATTTTCATATTGGCTTTCCCCATTGGTCCACCCATAAATTCAGATTACATGACGTAGGGCCAAGACTTGGGTGAAGCAAGTGAAGTTGGGTCATGCGAGTACAGGGTCAGATCCTGACTCCACTTAAAATTTTGATATTTTGTTCAGCATGGACTTCTTGTATTCATTTTGTTTACTGAGATTTTTGGTGTCATGATGTTTGACCCCATTGACGTTCATTGGTATTAGGTAGCCTGGTGTGTTGAAAGAACACTGGAACTCAGGAAAGATGGTTCTAAGTTTTTGTCCTACATGTCACTCTAAGACTTTGTATGAGTTACCTTCCTACTTAGGATTCCAGGTGCCAAATCTGAAAGATACAGGTGACATTGAGTTTAAACTTTCACTGCTGCTGTCAAGTCGCTTCAGTCGTGTCCGACTCTGTGTGACCCCATGGACTGCAGCCTACCAGGCTTCTCTGTCCATGGGATTCTCCAGGCAAGAACACTGGAGTGGGTTGCCATTTCCTTCTCCAATGCATGAAAGTGGAAAGTGAAAGTGAAGTCACTCAGTCGTGTCTGACTCTTAGCGACCCCATGGACTGCAGCCCACCAGGCTCCTTCATCCATGGGATTTTCCGGGCAACAGTACTGGAGTGGGGTGCCATTGCCTTCTCCCTAAACTTTCACGAGAAGATCAAATATGGCAGTACAAAGTGTTCTAGCCCTTTTATTCTCTGTGCCTCCAAGTAGCATCAAATCCAGTGCTTTGCCTAGAGTAAGTATTAAAAAAATGTCTACTAGTAAGTGGTTTTTTGAATACTGGAACACAAATATGGACCAAAGCCCAAAACAAAATGCCTACACAAATTAAAAACACTTTGCAAATGAAAACAAAACCTCCCCAGACAAGAATGCTGTCCCTCCCTCATTCTCTTAGGAGAAAAAAAATGGATTTGAATTCATTTAAGTGTGGCACAATCTTGTTGCCTTTTTTCCCCCTCCCAGGAAATATTCTATTCAAATATCTAGGGTTCTGAGTGAACCAGACTTGTGTAATCTTTCATCCCTCAGAGATTTCTTTCCATCTAAAGACACCAGTACCACCCTTGGTGAGTCAGGGTTCATAAAATGTAACATCTGCGAGAAAAGTTTATAAACACACAGCCGTGCCTGAAATTGTCATAGAACTACAGAAGACATGAGACTTCCCCTTCCTAACTAGATCTTCATACAGTATTAAAGTTTGCATAGTTAGAAAGTAGGGAGAGACAGTATTTGTTCATATAGCCCATATTCCTTTTTATTTCCTCCTCTTTTTTCCTTGACAAATGACAGAAGGAAGGGAGGGAGGGAGGAAGGCAAGAGGGGAAAGACAAGGGAGGTAGGAAGATACTGATAAAACATATGATTTTATTTTAAGAGCTATTTTCCTTATTCTTAGCTCATTTTAAATTATGGCCATTTTTTACATTTACTTACTCTCAGACTAGTGGTAGAAAATTGAGTCAAGAACCACTTTAAAAAAATACATATGTATGTATTTTATTTATTTGGCTGCACTGAGTCTTAGTTGCAGCATGTGGGATCTTTAATCTGACATTTGAACTCTTTGTTGCAGCATGTGGGATCTAGTTGCCTGCTGCTGCTGCTAAGTCACTTCAGTCTGTGTGACCCCATAGGCGGCAGCCCACGAGGCTCTCCCGTCCCTGGGATTCTCCAGGCAAGAACACTGAAGTGGGTTGCCATTTCCGGACCAGGGGTCAAACCTGGGCTCGCTGCATTGGAAGCATGGAGTCTTAGCCACTGGACCACCAGGGAAGTCCCAAGAACCACTTTTGAGACCTCGACTATATTATTTTGCAAACTGGTTCTGAACACGGTAAAAATATTCAGTAAATAATTTTAATATATTTGTTTCTTTTATATTTAGTATTACTCACCTTGCCTCAGAAACACCTTGCCTCTGGTACTTCAGGAAAATAAAGTGACCTTCTCAAGGTCATTAGTAGAGTGGTTCATGAGAAAGACAGGCATATATCTGGTATATGTAGGCATATATGATCTCAGTACAGATCTTCCTTGATCGGCTTTATATTCTGATGGTGAAAAAGTGAAAGTGTTAGTCATTCAGTCATGTCCAACTCTATGCGACCTCATGGGCTGTAGCCCACCAGGCTCTTATGTCCATGGAATTCTCCAGGCAAGAATACTGGAGTGGGTAGCCATTCCTTTCTCCAGGGGATCTTTCCCATCCAGGGATTGAACCTGGGTCTCCGACATTGCAGGCAGATTCCTTACTGTCTGAGCCACCAGGGAAACCCATCGTAACTTGAAAATACTATAAGTCAAAAATGCATTTAATACACGTAACCTTAGGAACGTTACAGCTTAGCCAGCTGACCTTAAAAACATGGTCAGAACACTTAGCCTACAGCTGGGCAAAATCATCTGACACAAAGCCCATTTTATAAGAAAGTGTTGAAGAGCTCATGTAACGTACTAAATACTATGCTGAAAGCATGTAATGTACTAAATACTATGCTGAAAGCGAAAGCCAGACGCTGTCTGGGCACAGAGTGGTTGTATCACTTGTTTACCCTGGAGATCACTCGGCTGCCTGGGAGCGGAGGCTGCTGCCGTTGCCCAACATCACAACAGAGTATAGAGGTATATCATACGCTATACGCTGCTAGCTGGGAAAAGATCAAAACTCAAAGTACAGGGACTTCCCTGGTGGTCCAGTGGCTAAGACATAGTCCAGCACAGGGCGCCTTGTTGGGAAACTGGATCCCAAATGCTGCAACTAAGAGCTTCTATGCTCCAACTAAAGGACACCGCATGCCACAGCAAAGATTGAAGATCTGCATGCTGCAACTGAGACCTGGCAGAGCCAAATACAAAAATAAAAATAAACATTTTTTAAAGTCTTTAAAAAAATTGGGAGTAGAATTTTTACTGAATGTGTATCATTTTCACACAATTGTAAAGTGAAAAAATTGTAAGTTGAATCATTGTAAGTTGGGGACAGTCTGTACTTGGGATAATTCAAAAGCCAAGTACTTCTTCAAGTACTCAAGCACAAGGGAGCAGTCAGAAAATATCTGGGCACCTATACAAATAACACAACATATGTATTAAATGAACAAAATGTAGGCAGCATGTTTCCTGACAAGGAACTTGGATGAAACTCAGTAGCAAACCACTTGATATCCTTGATGCAATAAAATCTCTTTTTAAAAATTCTAGTTTTAGAACAAGTTCCTCTCTCTCTTCTGCAAATCACAGCTTTTCTCTAACAAGATAAAGTCACATAAACTACTTCAAGTCTAAAGTATGATTCCCTGAAACTATGTTTAATAACTCATGTGACTATTAAAAAAAAAAAACCTTGCCATTTCTAAGCTCCACTTCAATGACACTTAAGAACAGTCATATTAATAGTAAGCATAGATACCTTGAGTCTAAAACAGTTTAGTTTTGCTTTCATTCAACACAAAGTTTTGAAGGTTCTAGAGAGATATTCAGAATGGTTATTCTACTGCTTCTAAAAAAGTCTAATTCCACCATACTGACCTGGAAAATGGGTCTGAAAGGCAGTGTCCAGAATATCCTTTAAAATTTACCTATCTTCTTTCACTTCAGAACTTGCTTGTTAAGCAATACCTGCACTGAACTTTATGCCAGTTACAGCACAAAGCAAATCATCTTCTCAGACAGGTTTTCCCGGCTGTGATGTGCTTAGACAGCAGTCACAGGACCTGAATTATTTCCCTAAATTGGATTGGGTAAGCCTACATTAAAGAGATACATACCTATGAACTAATGGTTTATTCCATGCCTTTTCACCATCCACGAGCAGGGGACAGATGCACCCAGAAGGTTTCCCCTCAACCCCCTTCACCTGCATTTCCATGGGATGGGCACCATTCACCAAATGTACTGAGATCAGTGCCCTTGGGTGACCTCTTCTGACCTCTGGACATGCTAAATTTCTGCCTAACACATGCTTTCTCCTTGACCATGAGCTTAATGAAAGTCAAGAAAGGGATGTAGCAGTTTAGAAAAACAGAAGGGGGAGTGAATTTGCCCTTGGCTGTTTGGATAGAATTGAGGGAGTATTTGTCCAACTCTGCTTGAGTTGTCAGAATGCACCTGGAGGTACTGTGTTCTTTCCTGGAAATTAAATTTATGAAGAATGATACACTGGAACATGTCCAGAAGAGACGGAACAGGATGAAGGGAAAGCTTAAAATGACATCATGGGAGGAGTTTTGGATGACCTGGTTCTAGCTATTTATTCTGGAAAAGAAAGAGCAGGGTAACATTTTTTTTCATGCAGAGGCAGGAAATATTTTATCTGGCCAGAGGGTAAAAGCTAAGACTATGAGGGAAAGAGACATTTTAACTCAGTATAAAGCAAAACTTTCTTAAGATTATAAATAGCTGTTAAAAGTGGCATTTAAAAAAAAAAGTGGCATTTGTTCATTTGATAGGTATTTTCTGAATATCTCCTATGTGTTCAAGGCCCCAGTGAAACAGTGCTGAAGAGTAATAAAATGAAGCCATGGAGCTTTTGGTCAAGTACAAAGCTTTGTCAGATGATGGTACAGATCTCATTCTTAAGAGATGTTTAATGAGACAACAATAAGCTGAAGGTTTTTCTGACATCAAACGTGACTGGACTTAATGTCTAAAGTTCTGCCAACCCTGAAACTCCAGATTTTGGTTACTCAAATGTTATACTTGGTACAGTTTGATGGCTCTCCTGGCTATGGATCAGGATGTACAGCTGATTCTGTGGCTTAGTCATGGTCTTCTATCTATCATGTATATATGCGGTGCTGTCTCTAAGTATTTTATTTGTTTTTTTTATTAATTTTTTCTGCTAAGTGTTTAAGATGGATAGGGTAGCATGGAGGGTAGAGAGAAAAGACTAGAACAGTTCTTTCATACGTGATGTACAATGAAGGGAAAAAAATTTCTTATATCCCATATTCACCCCCAAATATCTGGTTGTCATTTCTGTTACTTTTATTCTTTTTTCCATTATTGTTTGTGGAATGAGAGTTCTCTTCCCTTACAGATTAGTTTCAATTCTTTAATTTCTTTGAAAGTGGTTGGAGTCAGGGTGGCTTAACAGCATAGAATCATAGTCCTTGAAGTGAGATAAAATAATGGAGATAATCTACTCTAGTCCTTCCATCTTATACACAAGAAAACAGAAATTTAGCAGAATACTTTAAAACACTGAATACAAAGGACAGAAGCACCAATAACCACTCGAATTTTAGGCAGAATATTGACTTTTGGAAAAGAAAGTTTTACAAAGAATCCAATAGAGGGACTTCCCTGGTGGTCTTGTGGTTAAGACTCGGAGCTCCCAATGCAGAGGCATGGGTTCCAACCTTGGTTGGGGAGCTAAGAACCCGAATGGCATGGCCAATAAATAAATAAATAAATAGAGTAGAACTTTTAGAAATGACAAAGTTAACCTTGAAATTTAATTTAATGGATACATAAAATTGTAGTTTATACTCAGTTGAAGGGAGAATGTAAACTAGAAGACATATCTGAAGAAGTTATCCAAAATGTAGTATAGAAAGATGATGATATGCAAGATATGAAAGAAAGGCTAAAAATGAAGAATGGAAAAGATCTAATATATACCAACTCAGAGTTTCAGGACCTGGAAATTTACTTAAATGCCTAGAACCAACAAGTATCCTGGCTTTTGGTGAGAGGCTCTATGTGCGTGTTAGGAGGAGAGTGCATTTTTCAGCTCTGCCTTAGCCTTCACCTCCCTTACACAGAATCTTAAGGTCATCGAGAGGTGAGAGCTTAGAGCCTTTTCAAGTCAGTCTTGGCAATGCACAGAGCCGTGGGCATAGGCACAATCCATACATGTGTGTGGCCTTCTTGATTCAGAAGCTTCAAAAAGACCCTCTGTATGTCTCATTCCCAGTTTTTAATTTTCTAGTTAGTCTAATGTTTTCACCCAACTGGTATCCATCACCTCAGGCAGCTGCAAAGTTAAGTAACTGCCTGTAATTTTTTTTGAAAAATGCTTATGTGGAAAAAAAATTTTCATGCTGAATGAGCTCTGAGTTAAGTCAAATAAATCACCCGGCAAGTGGAATTTTCCAGGGAAAATTCCTATCCAACAGACAGGCCATACAATAATTCTCTGGGGATGAAGCTTTGAAAGAGCTTCAGCCCCTTTCTGTCCCTTCCCTTGGCTCTCAGGCTGCTGTTCTTCACCCTTCACCAGCAAGCTGTTGGTTTTTAAGAATATCATAAAGCAGGAGAGTATGAGATGGGACTAGGGAAAGTTAAAAATGCCATCGAGGGACTTCCCTAGTGGTCCAGAGGTTAAGAAACCATGCTTCAAACGCAGGGAGCGTGGTTTTGATCCCTGATTAGGGAACTAGGATCTTACCTGCTGAGTGGTGTGGCCAAAAAATTAAAAAAAAAAAAATTTTTTTAAGACAGAAAACTCGTTTCTTTCACTGAGATTGAGCTGTTTTTCCTCCTCTCCTTTCCTTCTCTTCCTTCTCTTTGACAAACACTCCCCAGATTGTTGCAAGTCTTTGGGTAATTTCCAGAGTTTTGAAAAATTTGATTCTGACCATTTTGCCAGTTTATTGCAGCTTCTGTGAAAGAGAATTTTCTGAGATCCTTACTCCACTAATTTTGCTCATGTCACCTGGATAGGGAGTTTGAATTGGCATATTTTGTGTGTCTGGAAACCATTTGACTGAAACAGCATGGTGTTCTTTTAAAAATTCAGCTTATGAAATCAAAGAAGAGGAATAACCACTTAATAAATCTCTATGGGAAAACATATATTTTCCCACCATTTCCTTCTCTTTCCTAAACTTGCTTTAGTCCTAGAGACTATAAAAATGAATGAATAAATAAATGAATTAATGAAATTTGTGACTCCCACAGTACAGGAACTATACAGTCCAGTACAGGAGCCTAAACATAATAGGCACTCAAAGAATGGTGCTGAACCAAAATAGATTAGCTCAAAATAGGCAAAATGACCTGCTGTCTATTATATTTTATCCTACTCATAACATTAAATATTTAGTTTTATATTTAGGTTTCCCACTTCGTTTAGTTTTTATGGGATATATCTTAGTTTGGGTAAAAATATAGGTTTAACAGTAAATTCTTTCTGTTAAAAATAGAAGAAAGGAGAAAAGAAGGAGGAGACAGAAAAGTATTCTTGTTAGCTGCCAAGATGGCGGCAGTGACAAATTTTGCAAGTATTCTGACAAACACCTAGCAGAAATAAACTTATTTTCCATCAGAAAATTCATAACTAGTTCAACTGAAGGACATTAGGTAAAAAAACCTGTTTGGAAATAATCTGAAAACATTCTTGTGTCTCATGCCTTTCTTAATCTGTTATAATGAATGAGTCATAATATTTTAAGAGGATAAGAGCTGTTCATAATGAGTGCTAAGTTGAAAGGACTAAAAAGCTTTAGCAATATGATCATGAAACAACATAATATGATAGGTGAGATAATGAGTCTTTCATTTCCTTTTTTAAAAAATTACAGAAATACTAAGTGGCTTTTTATTTTCCTTTACTTTTTGTTAGAGAAGATGTGAAAGTTAAATAGAATCTAGTTATGTTTCCACATACAAACACACTAGTGCACAAATATTGACTAAATTTTGTAAAAATGTAATAAAAATAGTATGAAACCATTTTATCTCTTTACTTCTCTTTGACTCCCCTTAATTAATTATGGATATAAAAGTAGGCCTTCAATTACAATTCTAAAGATTGTTATTGTTCAGTCACTCAGTCGTGTCTGACTGTTTGGGACCCCATGAAGGGGGTCTGAAAGGAGTATGTCAACGTTGTATATTGTCAACCTGCTTATTTAACTTATATGCAGAGTACATCATGTGAAATGCCAGGCTGGATGAAGCACAAGCTGGAATCAAGATTGTCAGGAGAAATATCAATAACCTCAGATAAGCAGATGATACCACCCTTATGGCAGAAAGCAAAGAAGAAATAAAGAGCCTCTTGATGAAAGTGAAGGAGGAAAGTGAAAAAGCTGGCTTAAAACTCACTCAACATTAAACAAAAACTAAGACCATGGCATCTGGTCCCATCACTTCATGGAAAACAGATGGGGAAACAATGGAAACAGTGAGAGACTTTATTTTGGGGGGCTCCAAAATCACTGCTGATGGTGACTGCAGCCATGAAATTAAAAACGCTCCTAGGAAGAAAAGCTGCGACCAACCTAGACAGCATATGTCTAGTAATGTCTTTTTAAAGCAGAGACATTACTTTCCCAACAAAGGTCCATCTAGTCAAAGCTATGGTTTTTTCAGTACTCATGTAAGAATGTGAGAGTTGGACTATAAAGAAAGCTGAGTGCCAAAGAATTGATGCTTTTGAACCGGGGTGTTGGGGAAGACTCTTGAGAGTCCCTTGGACAACAAGGAGATCCAACCAGTCCATCCTAAGGGAAATCGGACCTGAATATTCATTGGAAGGACTGATGCTGAAGGTGAAGCTCCAATACTTTGGTCACCTGATGGGAAGAACTGATTCATTAGAAAAGACCCTGATGCTGGGAAAGACTGAAGGCAGGAGGAGAAGGGGACGACAGAGGATGAGATGGTTGGATGGCATCACCGACTCAATGGACATGGGTTTGGGTGAACTCCAGGAGTTGGTAATGGACAGGGAGGCCTGGTGTGCTGCGGTTCATGGCGTCGCAAAGAGTTGGACATGACTGAGCAACTGAACTGAGCTGGACTGCAGCATGCCAGGCTTACCTGTCCTTCACCAACAAAGGCAGTTTACATCTTTAAAAATTATTTCATCTGTATTAATACTTAAAATCATCTAAGAAAAAGCAACATCCTCAGTTCTTGCAACATTAAGTCTTATGACTTTCAAATTTGAAAAAAAAAAATAGCAAGGTTCTTCAAGACATCAGACCCCGTCTCCTTAGAAAGGCTTTGTCATGGAAAAAGAGTGATTATTCTAGTTAAAAAGAGAAAAGGGAGTTTAATATGATTAGGGATTTAATATGATTGATTAGATACTGATTTTAAAAAGCTATAAAAGATATTTTGAGAATAATAGGGGGAATTTTAATATGAATTGAATATCATTAAGTTATCTTATTCATTTTCTTAGGTATGTTAATAATATTGTTTTGTAGGACAATCTTCTTTATTCTAGGTAAATGCTGAAGTTTTTAGGGCTGAAGTCTACAATCTAACTTTCAAAAGATTCAGAAAAGCGCTAGGATAATGGAAAAGAATGTTAAAAAATGTATATATAACTGGGTCATTTTGCTGTATAGCAGAAATTATTGTAACTCAACCTTGTAAATCAACCATGTGCATGCATGTGTGCTAAGTCACTTCAGTTGTGTCTGATTCTTTGTGATACTATGGATCATAGCCCATTCCAATAAAAAAGAAAATATACATATATATGTATACACATACATAGCAGTCATCCAGATAGAAGTGAAAAAATCTGATTTTAATCGTGAAATGTGGTGAATGGAAATGCATTCTCCAGATCCCTCTATAAGGACAAACTTGTTGTCCTCACTCCTGGAAGAGCTGTCAAGAGAGTGCCCCCATCTGTAAATAACAGCCCTTCAGAGACTTCTGCTACTACATAGAGGCCCTTCTAGAGTAGCCAACTGCCAACAATGATTAAGACGGAAGTAGGAAGGCCTGGTCACCTTGGACCAGTGAAGGGTAATTCTGATACGTCCATTTTAGCTTCAGAGGTCCATTGAGAGTCAAATATGGTTGTCAGTTCTCCCTTACAGCTTAATCTCTCCTCTGCCTGGTTGTGCTGTCCCCCATGCCCACCCCCTCACCTCCCATTCCACATGCAGATGTTGATTCTAAGGGCATAAACTAGTAAACATCTGACCATTAAACTCTGTCTTAAACTAGAAGAAGACCACTAAAATTTTCTTCTAGCAGAACTGAATCTGAAACGCAAGATGGGTATCAGACGAACTCCAAACGAAGAACATTTTTTTTTAAGTTCTGTTTTCGTTAAAAATGCCAGTGTCATCACAGTCAAAAAAGGCTGTGTAAATGTTCTGGATTAAAACAGATTAGAGAAACATGACAATTTTAATGAGATATGTGATGCTGGCATGCCTCTTGTACTGGAAGAAAATAAAAAGCCAGAAAGAACATTGCTAGATCAATTGACAAAATTAGAATATGGATTATAGATTAGAGTTAACAAAGGATTGCATCAAAACTATCACACATAGAATGGACAAACAACAAGGTCCTACTGTAGAGCACAGAGAACTATATTCAATATCCTGTGATAAATCATAATGGAAAATATATCAAAAAGAATGCACATATATGTATAACTGAATCACTTTGCTGTATACCAGAAACTAACACATTATAAATCAACTGTGTGTGTGTGTACGCTCAGTCACCCACTCCAGTCCGACTCTGTGCTACACCCTGAACTATAGACCACCAGACTCCTCTGTCCATGGAATTTTCCAGGCAAGAATACTGGAGCAGGTTGCCATTTCTTTCTCCAGGGGATCTTCCGGACCCAGGGATCCAACCTGCATCTCTGGCACCTCCTGCACTGGCAGGTGGATTCTTTACCATTGTGCCAAAAATACAGGATCAATTTTAAATTTACTGTAATTGGTAAATATACAGTGGTTATGTAGGAGAATGTCCTTGTTTTTAAGAAATAGGCACTGAAAAATATATGGGAAAGGGGATATAATGTATGCAACTTCCTTTCAAGCAATTCAGAAAAACAGCATATACACATACATGCTGCTAAATCGCTTCAGTTGTGTCCAACTCTGTGCGACCCCATAGACGGCAGCCCACCAGGCCCCGCCGTCCCTGTGATTCTCCAGGCAAGAACACTGGAGTGGGTTGCCATTTCCTTCTCCAGTGCATGAAAGTGAAAAGTGAAAGTGAAGTCGCTCAGTCGTGTCCGACTCTTAGCGACCCCATGGACTTCAGCCTACCAGGCTCTTCCATCCATGGGATTTTCCAGGCAAGAGTACTGGAGTGGGGTGCCATTGCCTTCTCCATACACAAACATACAGTATAGTAAAAGCAAACGCGGCAGGGAAGGGCCAGTGGTTAGGACTCTGTGCTCTCACTGACCAGGGCCTGTGGTTGATCCTTGGCTCCTCTGTCCATGGGATCCTCCAGGCAAGAATACTAGATTAGGTTGCCATTCCCTTCTCCAGGGGATTTTCCCGACCTAGGTATTGAACCCCTATCTCTTATGTCTCCTGCATTGGCAGGCGGGTTCTTCATCACTAGCGCCTCCTGGGAATTTCAGTATAGATGAATAGTTCTATTACACATCAGCTCCTATCATTATGGCCAACAAAGAACTTCGTTTTACTGTTTTTGCTTACTTTTTCTTTCTTACTGTAAATTGAGAGACTCGGAATTCTGTGATTATTTCAACAGCCAAGTAGTTAATCTGGGTGAAGCTGAGTTGAGAAGCAGTTTGAGGTAGTGCTTCTGGGTTCCTGGAGGGGGCAGCAGAGAGCCTTTTGAATGCAAACCTATTAGGGTGCTCAGGTAGAGGGTGACCTTGAGGAAAAAAGGGCAATGGCAACTAAGGGCTTAGGAGGAGAGGACCCACCACCACACAATTTCGAGCTGACTTGAAACTAGGAAAACCAATGCTCCACACAGGAAGCTATATGAAGCCAACACATCAAAGCATGTATAGTTTATTTATTAACAAATGGTCAAAACTCAACGAGACCAGAAATGAATAACGCTGCAGGAAACTGAACAGTCAGGAATCAGAATGCAGAAATCAGGACTGGAGCAAGAACCAAGAGGAAACTAAACAGATGTGGAAAAAGGGCGCAGCTGCCGGGGGGATCCGTTTTGTCCTATTTGGATGTTTCCCCACCTGGGCCTGGGCGGAAGTGTTAACCATGAAACAAACGCTTTCTCAGGATCATGACTTCCTTGCAGACCACTGGGGCTGATAGCGCTGGTGGCTAACAGGGGCTAAAGTGTCCCCCAGAGGCATACACTGCGGTTGTTTCAGGGCACGCTTTATAGTCTGCTCTTCTAGCCTTACTATTTCTACTTCCAGTTTAGAAACAGAGAACGTCAAGTGAAGTATCACTGCTGCTGCTGCTGCTAAGTCGCTCAGTCGTGTCCGACTCTGCGAGCCCAGAGACTGCAGCCCACCAGGCTCTGCCGTCCCTGGGATTCTCCAGGCAAGAACACTGGAGTGGGAGACTTTAATTTTTCCTGTCCAGCATCCACCTTCTCATTTTCAAATCTAAAAAGCTGCTTGCTCCCTAGGCAACTTTTATCCAAAATAATTTGTTTAAATTTGTAATTAGTTATTTTACATGGAGTAACCTAAAAATGGCAGCCCACTCCAGTATTCTCGCCTGGAGAATCCCATGGACAGAGGAGCCTGGCGGGCTACAGTCCATGGGGTCGCAAGAGTTGGACACAACTTAGTAACCAAAACCACCAACCTAAAATTATCCTTTTAAATAAGATCAGCAAATTATCTAAAGTGTTTTCAAAGTGATATCTTATACTGCTCAAAAAGGACCATAATCCTCAACTTCTTGACATACTGAGGTGGAACATTGGAGATAAAATCAGTAAGTACAAGTGGTCTTAATACAGAGGTACACTGTCAGACACGATTTATGATATATAGACATCCTGAAAAATATGATTTATGGTGGAGCTCTATTTCAGGTTTTCTCTGCTTGTGATTGTCTTTCGTGTATTTTACAATCATGAAAGTTACAGACAACTTTTCAAAATGCAAATAATCTCCTCCAGAGAAATACAAATGAATTGTGTCTAGTGAGATGCAATCAATTATTGTCCTATAAATATTGACCAGTTTTGCAACTGTTTATAAATCCATTTCAACAGTCCTGATGGTCTATACTATACATGTGTGAGACTTTGAATTCTCCTTTTAACCCATTTAACTGATTGTATCATTAATTAATGAGTTAAGTAAAGCCTTTGAAACAGGTTAACTTTATATTTGTATGTGGGTCATGATTTACCTGTTTTAAAAAATAAAATCAGGTCTTTTAATAGGTCTTTCTTCCAACAGTATTAGTCTAACCTTGGGAGGGCAAATGGAAGTAGGAAGAGAGAGGTAGGGATGTGGTAAGGTGTTTTAAAAAGTGTCTATAAAGTTTCTTTCTGGCCATGAATTTCCAAAATCTAAATTTACCTTCTACTCCTAGGGTAACGATACCACTAAACATTAGGACAGGGGGACACATTTAGAGGAAGGGAACATTAGGGCTCATTTAGAGGAAGGGGTGAGGTGGGGGCGAGGGCTTGGTTGAACTCCAATACCAGGCAAGCAGGGAGGGCTGAAGGAGAGAAAATCCTGATACCACCACAAGGTTGCACTGCTGAAGCAAATTCTTCCTAAATTTAGGGATCTCAAACTCTTTTCCCTTCACTCTTCATTCCTATCTGCTCTCTTTAAGAACGGTATGTTAAAGCCAGGCCCTTGATATGACTGTTGGAAGCTTAATACAATTGTTTTACACAGCCAGGACATTAACACAGCATTCAAGTATGTACAGCTTTCGTTTTATCTCTCTTGCTTTTTCTCTTTTTTTGCAGTCAGACTGAGGCCTCTTAATCCCTTCAGCCACTACTCAGAGAAAGGGAACCAAGCCAGTGTTCCAGCCACCTCCAAACTTCAAAATAATTGGCTAGACATGGCACTTTGCCTGGTCAGTGCTGCAGCTGGAGCACACAGGATGCCTTCCTCATCCTGAGGATACACCATTTGCCTCACCAAAGCAGGATGAAGAGAAGTCCCAGTGGCCACCCAAGAAATTTCAGTTCTATGAGATCAGCCGAGAGACCTGCCCTGCCCTAGCTATTCCCTGAGATAACTAAACCCATTAGGGTGTTTATGTAAAGCTGACTTTTACTTCTACATCCCCTTCTCCAGTCTTCCCTCCTGTCTTTCTGTCTTGTTACCCTGAGTAAACTACCTTCTTCCCTACCAGTCCCTCCGCACCATGTGCTTTGATGTAATCCAGAAACAATCAGAATTCTTTCTGGGCCACATTTTATGGTAGGTAGGAATGAAAGCCCTGGAGTCAGGCAGACCTTGGCTTCTAACTGCAGTGCCACTTTGGAGGCAGGAAATAGATGGGCTCCAGGCTAGGCATTTACAGCCAGCCTACATTTTACAATTCTAAGCAAGGATGCAGGTGGGCTCTGGCCTAGATATTTACTTCCATCTTGAAATGCAAATAACAGCTGGACTTTGCCTCCTATGGACACTTTAAGATAATGGTTATGGCAGGGACAGAGAGAGGCTAAACCCCGTTGGAATAAAAGGTCAAGAGGTCACGTATTTCCCATTCTTGGGCCAAGGGAGTCACTGCACATGTGTAGAAAGTCTCCTTAGGGGTCAAAAAGGAGGTGGCACCACCCCAGCATAGGTGATGCCAAGGTCCCTCCATAGGCCCCTGGGTTGGAATCCATCTTGGGAAAAAGTTGCACATGCATGTCGGAGAGGGTCCTAGGACAGATAGTGGGTGAGAGAAGACAGATAATTGGCCAAAGGTAAACAAAGACCCAGAACTGCCCTACGTAAATGATTTAACCACCTCTTTACCACACTTCTCCTCATCAGCCAGGATGCTCACACCCTTTCTCTCCTGGTGTGTATCTCTGTCTTGCTTCTGTCTTAATGAAACAAACTATTTCTCTGTGTCCTCTCCCACTTGGTGTGCTATATTTCTAAAAATAAACGTTGTACCTGTTTCTACAGTTTTTGCCTCCTTGAGAAATGCACTTTTCAATGGGGGCAAGGGCCAGGGGAATTTTGCTTGTAGCCTCTAGCCCCTGGTGAACTAGTGGCTGGGATTCCTGATTTTCATCCCAGGTCCAGTTCCTGGGCAGAGAACTAAGATCTGAATTCTCGCTGCCACCCACTGCTATCTGTCTCTCACCTGTGTGGCCTTGGAAAGTCAGTCAAAAGCTCTAAGCAGCAATTTCTCCATCTGTAAAAATAGGGATAATATAACATCTATTGTATTAGGGAGTTGTGAGGAGAAAAACTTGGCAATGGAGTGAAGCTCAGTGTCGGATACATAGCCTTCTATTACTTCTGTCTCCAGTCTTCTCTCTGTTAATAGCGTACTTCTATTTCCTATTTTGTTATTGTAGGTACTACTTTACATTTCCCCCCTCAATCCAACATAGATACTGATGACGTTCCACTGCTAGCCCCAAATAATGGCACCGTGGCATATGCAATAGTTTAAGCTGAAGGAGTATGAGAAACAACAGGTGCAAGAAGGATTTCTGACCCTCCCCTGAGTCAGGCATGAGATCCTCAAGTGAAAGGTGCCCTCCTTATGCCCTAGGGAAAGGAACATCTTTATCTCCAAAGAAGGAAGGATGCTGAGTGGAATCTGAATGAAGAGCCTTGCTAAGTTTTCCCCAATTTACCACTCTTAGTTCACATTCATTTTGTTCTATGACATTTCTCAATGACTCTTCACTTTTCATCAAACCTAGTATGCATAAAAACACTCAAACTTAACTATTTCCTTAGGTCTTCATTTCCTTATGAAGGCTCTTATGTAAAGGCTCTTATTTAAACTTATATTTAAAAATCTGAATGCTTTCCTCCTATTAACTTGTATTTTTTATAGGTGCTCCAGCTGAGAATCTAGAAGAAGAGGAAGAAGGATGTTTTTCTTTTTTCCTCCTCTACATCAGCAAAATCAATAACAGTGGTCACAGGTACCATATTTTTTATTACAAACATCTGCTTCTGCTTCATTGACTTCGCTAAAGCCTTTGATTGTGAGGATCACAACAAACTGTGGAAAATTATTAAAGAGATGGGAATACCAGACCACCTGACCTGCCCCCCTGAGATATCTGTATGCAGGCTAAGAAGCAACAGTTAGAGCCAGACGTGGAACAACAGACTGGTTCCAAATCGGGAAAGGAGTAGGTCAAGGCTGTATACTGTCACCCTGCTTATCTAACTTATATGCAGAGTACATCATGTGAAATGCCAGGCTGGATGAAGCACAAGGGGGAATCAAGACTGCCAGAAGAAATATCAATAACCTCAGATAAGCAGATGATACCACCCTTATGGCAGAAAGCGAAGTGGAACTAAAGAGCCTCTTAATGAAAGTGAAAGGGAGTGAAAAAGCTGGCTTACAACTCAATATTTGAAAAACGAAGATCATGGCACCCAGACCCATCACTTCATGGCAAATAGATGGGGAAACATTGGAAGCAGCAACAGACTTTATTTTGGGGGGGTGCTCCAAAATCACTGCTGATGGTGACTGCAGCCATGAACTTAAAAGATGCTTGCTCCTTGGAAGAAAAGCTATGACCAACCTAGACAGCATATTAAAAAGCAGAGACATTACTTTCCCAACAAAGGTCCGTCTAGTCAAAGCTATGATTTTTTCAGTAGTCATGTATGGATGTGAGAGTTGGGCCATAAAGAAAGCTGAGCACTGAAGAATTGATGCTTTCAAACTGTGGTACTGGAGAAAACTCTTGAGAGTCCCTTCGACTACAGGGAGGTCAAACCAGTCAATCTTAAAGGAAATCAGTCCTGATTATTCATTGGAAAGACTGATGCTGAAGCTGAAGCTCCAATACTTTGGCCACCTTATGAGAAGAACTGACTCATTGGAAAAGACCCTGATTCTGGGAAAGTTTGAAGGCAGGAGAAGGGGATGACAGAGGAGGAGATGGTTGGATGGCATCACTGACTCAATGGACATGAATTTGAGCAAGTTCTGGGAATTAGTGATGGACAGGGAAGGCTGGTGTGCTACAGTCCAAGGGGGCCACCAAGAGTCAGACATGACTGAACCACTGAACTGAACTGAACTAAATTTTAGTTTCTTCATCTGTGATCTGGGGAGGAACACCATCAGCAAACCACTCTAGGGTTGTTGTAAGAATTACACAGGATAATGTATATAAGTGCCTAGCACAGTGCCTGGATCATAGTAAGAGCTCAGGAAATATGCAATATCATTTTTATATCTTACTTTATTAGTGCTTTTTTATTAGGGTGTACTATGAAATAATTCACAAAACTAACATATGGTTTTGTTGAAAGGTAGCACATTCTTGGGCTTCCAGCTAGTTTAATGATCACTGGTTCTAATCAGAGAGCCCATTTGATGATATTATTTGTAATTAGTTTAGATAACATTCTGGATTTGTGCTTCATCCTGAAAGAAAACATTAGTTGAAAGATACCACGGGAGCAACAAAATAATGGTTTCTTGCTGGGACAGTAAAGCTACATTACACTCATTCCTTCCTTTCCAAAGGGGAACATTTTGATCCTGTGATAATATTCCATTTAAAGGAGTTTATTTATTTTATGTCAAATGATTTATGTAGATCGAGTTCATTCCTTGTGATAAAGATGGGAATGAAGTAAACTGGGCTTCTTGCTGAAATCTCTGTGACTTGCTGCGATCCAACTGGTTAGAAAATACATCAACTGTCTGACTAAGCAAAAATAAAAAAAGCCCTACAAAAAAACAAAAAAAATGAGCTTTTCCAAAGAAATCCTGTTTGGGCACTCTCTTACGTTTGATGAATGAGTTATTTACTGACTGCTTGAGAAAAGTGTAAAAAGGAAGAAGTCGTCTTTTTAGAAAATTATTGAAGTGTACTCAGTACAAATTCCATTTGACAAGGTTTGAAAATAGACCTAGTTTTTAACAAATCAAGCTTTTGTTTAATTAAGACTGAAATAAATGAGTGTGAATATTCTTATAAATAATCTAATAGAAAGTTAAAATGAAGAGATACTCTTCACAATCATTTCCTCCACCTGCTCCTATGTTCTGGGGGATAGAATACATTTGTAAGGAGATATGAAAATACACTTTTAAATAGTGTTTGGTATATTATGATCCCTCCTAAGAGATAAACCGTGTTAGGCATGTTCTGAAGTTCCTCCTTCCCTATTCAATCTCTTAGAAATCAAAAAGCAAACCAAGGAGAAATGCCTCCTTATACCATCCCAGAGCAAGGCACCTCTCCCAAACAAGGAAGAATTTAGTCATTTTACTATCTTCAAAATTTTCCGTCTTCTTGGTTACTCAATGTAAACAACTAAATTAAATATACATTTTGTGTCTGAGTGTGTTGATAATGATAGAATTACCCTAGAGGTGAATGGTCTTATTTTGAATAATTAATGAAATAAAAGCCCATATGAGGCAGAATGACAATCAAAAGAAGAGTCACATTTAGTATTATCTATACATTTGAGTCGGAGAAGGCAATGGCACCCCACTCCAGCACTTTTGCCTGGAAAATCCCATGGACGGAGGAGCCTGGTAGGCTGCAGTCCATGGGATTGCTGGAGTCGGACACGACTGAGCGATTTCACTTTCACTTTTCACTTTCATGCATTGGAGAAGGAAATAGCAACCCACTCCAGTGTTCTTGCCTGGAGAATCCCAGGGACAGGGAAGCCTGGTGGGCTGCCGTCTATGGGGTCACATAGAGTCGGACACGACTGAAGCGACTTAGCAGCAGCAGCAGCAGCATACATTTGAGTAATACAATAAACAATTTCTATAGACTTAGTATTTCCCATAAAGTAACCAAACAATTGATTTGACTAAACTCATTTCCTTAACTTGCTGGTGGTTTGGAATTAAGGAGAAAATCATCAGTTCTTCTAAAGGGTAAGCTATGTTTTTAGATATTACTTTCCTAAGTGAATTCTTTCCTGATCTCCACAAGTCTATCCCTCAACCTAAATCAGGGTCCCTGCTCTACATTCTTCCTTTAGAATTTTTATATATTTGAATGTTTGTTTGATGAATCTCTCTCCTCCACCAGAGTGTTGCTTCGCTTCCCTTCATACGCCCAGATACTTCCTTCATACTCCCTTTGCTCCCCAGGTGGCGCCAGTGGTAAAGAATCTGCCTGCCCATCCAGTACACATAAGAGATGCGGGTTCGATCCCTGGATCAGGAAGATCCCGACGTAGGAAAATGGCAACCCAACCCAGTACTCTCGGAGAAGGCAATGGCACCCCACTCCAGTACTCTTGCCTGGAAAATCCCATGAACGGAGGAGCCTGGTAGGCTGCAGTCCGTGGGGTCGCTAGGAGTCAGACACGACAGAGCGACTTCACTTTCACTTTTCAGTTTCACGCATTGGAGAAGGAAATGGCAACCCACTCCAGTGTTCTTGCCTGGAGAATCCTAGGGACAGGGAGCCTGGTGGGCTGGCGTCTATGGGATGGCACAGAGTCGGACACGACTGACGCGACTTAGCAGCAGCAGCAGCAGCAGCCGCCCAGTATTCTTGCCTGAAAAATTCCATGGACAGAGGAACCTGGAGGGCTACAAAGAGTCGAACTGAGAGCACATGCACAAATATTTATTGGCTGGCAGTAAAACTATTCAGTGGGGTTTTTTAAAAAAAATATTTATTTACTTGGCTGCATTGAGTCTGTTTGCATCACCTGGGATCTTTTGTTGCAGTATGCGGGCTCAGTAGCTGTGCCACACTGGTTTAGTTGCCCTGTGGCACGTGGAATCTTAGTTTCCCAATCAGGGATGGAATCCACACCCCATGCATTGTGAGGTGCATTCTTAACCACTGGACCGCCAAGGTAGTCCCATATTTGGTGGGTTTTGAGAAAAGGCATTCACGGTCATGGGCATCTTGGCAACAACTAACATTTATATTTGCTTGAAAGGCAAAGGTGAGTTTGAGAAGGAAATTTCAGCTCTTAATTACCATCAAATCCATTAGTTTTTGTTCTCAGGTCCTCTTTCTTATTAAAGGTGTTAAAAGAATAATGATTAGAGATGTTTTAAATCTGTCCGGCCACTTAATTAGATCAGGATTCTTGAATGAAAACAAGTCCCACTTACAGGGAAAGATGATGAGATTTTTCTCTAAACTATTATCAGAAAATAAATAAATAAATAAATAAACTATTATCAGGAGCAAATTACATCCAATAATGTATGGCTTATAATTAAGAACAGTCTACCTAACTACATTCAAAATGAAGCAAACGAAGCATACGACATTATACGACAGGACCTAATTATACGACACCATTTAACACACTATAGTAATAGGGTAACATCTCCTGAGTACTTGTTATGTGTACTACAACACTAAGCAACTGCATTTTCACATTTCATTCTCACAACAACCCTGTGAAGTACTATTATTATTTCTATGAGGATAAGGAAGGTTGGGCAATTAACAAAAGTGGTGAAGCCCAGACAAGACTTCTGGGTCTGACTTCAGGGACTTCCTTCTTAATCCTTGTACACATGCTCTCTGTAGTAACCACCTGTTGGTGTGTTTATCTCCCTTGCTAAATGTTGAAAGTCTCAAGGGCAAGGTGATAAAGATAAAGACAAAGCTTTACTCTTTTGTGTGTCTCAAATACAGAACAGAGAGTGCAGGAAACATAGTAGGTACTCAATAAAAGTTTAGTGAATGAAGGAGGAAGTGTTTTCTCCATTCTCAAAACTATAGTATGTTGAGTATAGTTTTAGTGTTAGACATAGTTAACTATATAATGTGTATAAATAAAATATACAAACCAAACAAATATTTATGCAATAAAATAAATAATATAGATATATCTTTCTATTTTATTAAATTAATAATCCATATTTTATGTTTAAGCATATGACATTGCCATTTTATTAGGTCAAAAATCATCAAGGACAAATAACAGCACTTTTAAATGGTACCTCATTAAAAAAAATCCATGTCAACTCTTTAGTTACACAATAAGCGGAATGCACCATTACCATATGTTTTCCACTGAAACAGAGGTTTATCATTAACTGCCAAAGAGAAAGATTTATGAAAATTAAGGATGTCATATCTATAAGCACTTTCTACTAGGTCTAGTGATCTAATTTCACATACAAATTATATTTCATGCCCTTAGGTCCTTATGAAAATTCAACCCAGCACATATTATTAGACTTGACTTGGATTCTCTCTTTTCTGAGCTGCCAGGTTGCATAGTCCATGCAAAAGTCCTTCTTCATAAAGCCCTATCCTTCTAGTATTAACTCTGCCTTTATCCCAAGCCCTGATGCATCCCCTGCTGCTGCTGCTGTTAAGTCACTTCAGTCATGTCTGACTCTGTGGGACCCCATAGACGGCAGCCCACCAGGCCCCGCCGTCCCTGGGACTCTCCAGTCAAGAACACTAGAGTGGGTTGCCATTTCCTTCTCCAATGCATGAAAGTGAAAAGTGAAAGTGAAGTCATTCAGTCATGTCTGACTCTTCGAGATCCCATGGACTGAAGCCCACCAGGCTCCTCCATCCATGGGATTTTCCAGGCAAGAGCACTGGAGTGGGGTGCCATTGCCTTCTCCGATGCACCCCGTAGTGTTCCTCAAACACTTCAGTAATTATTCTGTTTATAACGATGACTTTTTGTTGAATGTTGGAGTCTGTTATATGCAACTGTATAAAGCATTTAAAAATGGAGGAACTGTACTGAAGTGGGTCAGAATATGCCACCCTCAAATATGCTACTTTGGCATATAGACTATTCCAAGTTAAAGTTATGTGAGAAAGAGCTGGTACAAGAAGGATACCCTGACCCTTCTTTGTCCCCAAAGCAGGAAATAACCCTCCTAAGTGAAAGGTAGCCTCCCTATATCAGGAGAGTAGAAAGCATCTTTATCACCAGAAATAGGGAATTTGGGGCCAAGAAGACGTTATAAACAAAACTTGTTACTTCTTCACTAATTTACTACTCCAAATCCAAACTTCTTTGTCCTATCGATTCTTCACGAATTTATTCTTCGTCTAAAAGGTATACAAGCTGCTTGCCTTGGTTACTGCTTTGAATTTCATATATGGACTCCCGTACACATGAAATTAGTTTTTCTCTTGTTAATCAGTTTTATTTGATTATTACACCAGCCAAACACCTTTGAAAGTAAGAAGGGAAGTTTCCACCTCTCTAACACCCAAATGATTTGGTTATTATACTAAATGATGGCCTGGGTGACCATGGACAGTTCTTAAATTTAACTTTTTTTTGTTTGTTTCTTGCATAAGAAGAAATACCAAAGTAGAACTTCAGAGAGTAACCCTTGAGGCCTTTTAAAGGTCATAGGATAAGCTTTGCTTCTTCATGATTCCTGAGAGATTATGACTTCTTTTTATTTAACTCTTTATATGCTGAACTTCATTAAATAAATTACTTTCTTGAATGTTGTCATCTAGTGGTTGCATTCTTGCCAGCAATACCAGTAAGGTCTCTCTTTTTTGGTGTTCGAAAAAAGTCCTCCTAAACCATTGCTGCTGCTGCTAAGTCATTTCAGTCGTGTCCGATTCTGTATGACCCTTTAGACGGCAGCCCAGCAGGCTCCCCTGTCCCTGGGATTCTCCAGGCAAGAACACTGGAGTGGGTTGCCATTTCCTTCTCCAATGCATGAAGGTGAAAAGTGAAAGTGAAGTCACTCAGTCGTGTCCGACTCTTAGCGACCCCATGGACTGCAGCCTACCAGGCTCCCCTGTCCCTGGGATTTTCCAGGCAAGAGTACTGGAGTGGGGTGCCATTGCCTTCTCTGTTGAGGGGTCTGAATTCTTTTTCTACTCTACTTCCTTCTTCAATTTAAACACTATACCTCAGTGAGTGAAGGTCGCTCAGTCATGTCTGACTCTTTGCAACCCCATGGACTATACAGTCATGGAATTCTCCAGGCCAGAATAATGGAGTGGGTAGCCTTTCCCTTCTCCAGGGGATCTTCCCAACCCAGGGATTGAACCCAGGTCTCCCGCATTGCAGGCAGATTCTTTACCAGCTAGCTGAGCTACCAGGGAAGCCCTAAGAATACTGGAGTGGGTAGCCTATTCCTTCTCCAGAGGATCTTCCTGACCCAGGAATCGAACCAGGGTCTCTTGCATTGTAGGCAGATTCTTTACCAGCTGAGCTACCAGGAAAGCCCAGGCTGAAGGAAGGACTGCATAATTCCTAGCAAAAAGCTTGTGCCTGATTCATGTTTACTTTTTTTCTACTGACACTATTTTCTTTAACAATGAAGAGAATTTTTCATCTTATTTGAGTATCATGGAATAATCAGTACATATTATGATAATTGAAGAATATGAAAACATAGAATCTGAATAAAAAATTTGTTTCACCAAATATTAGGTATCCACTGTGTGTGCAAGGACCCCATTATATATATCACATTGAACAATGACTTAATAAGCAGAGGTTGGAAAAAGGGTAAGAGGTGAGACTGGAGGGCTCGAAGGAACCTAGCCCATCAATTTATTTAAGACTAAAGGAAACTGAGTTCCAGGAAGTTTGCTCAGCCTCAAGTCACAAAACAAATTAGAGACAAAGCTGGGATTAAAATCTGGGGTGACAGACAATTTCAAAATAGACAGACAATTTCAAATAGCAAGTTTAACAATGCTATGCAGCCATAGATTTGGGGAATGTTTAGAAATTGTCCAATTTAAGAGGATGCTGTGTTATTTATCTGCATTTAGCTAGTTTTGCTTTTTTTCTATCTTTAAAATTTTTATACTATCAGTTTTTATTGTGGTCTTGGCTTTTGCTACTTTCATTAGAAGATTTGTGAGGCAGTAGGAGTGGGGGAAGGAAGGATTGGGAGTTTGGGATTAGTAGATGCAAACTATTACACATAGGATGAATAAAACAAGGTCTTACTTGTTCTACAGCACAGGGAACTGCATTCAATATGCTGTGATAAAACATGCTGGAAAAGAGCATGAAAAAGAATATATATATATGTGTGTGTGTATAACTGAGTCACTGCTGTACAGCAGAAATTAAACACAACGTTGGTAGTCAACTATACTTCAGAACATTTTTCAAAAGACGTCTCATGAGGCAGAAACCTTTGTTCAAGTTAATGTCACCAAAGAAACTGGATGAATTAGAATGGAAGAGCCTCCACCAGACTGAAGGGTTTAACTTTCAGATCTTCAGGTTAAAGACCTGAAGAAAAAAATAGATGGGAATTCTCAATATTATAAAATTTTAAAATTATACAAATAATGGACTATTAGAAAGTTTGGGGAAAGAGAAAGGATATATATATCACCTGAAGGGGTCCAGCATGTGCCACTGTGGCATAAAAATTATCTTGAACAGAGGGCGTGTGAGGTCCCAAAAGAACTCAGTTGTCGTAAACCCCCTCCCCAGGAGCAGCAAGGAAAGGTCGACTCTTAACCTCCATGGGCGAGAAGTCTCCACAACAGATCCAAACAATGTCACGCAAACTATCCTGCTGCCCATCTATTCTCCTAAAGGCCTGTTTATGTTTCTCAAAAGTCATTTGTTTTCCCATAAGTGCCCTTTCTCCACCTCCTCCTTCCTTATTTAGATATTTAAGAAGTCACTTGTATTCCTGTAACTGTCCTTCTTTCTCCTCCCTTCCCTTTAAGATGGTGTGAAGTGAAATCACTCAGTCATGTCCAACTCTTTGCGATACCATGGACTGTAGCCTACCAGGCTCCTCTGTTCATGAGATTTTCCAGGCTATAGTACTGGAGTGGATTACCATTTCCTTCTCCAGGGGATCTTTCCAACCCAGGGATTGAACCCGGGTCTCCCGCATTGTAGACAGACGCTTTACCGTCTGAGCCACCAGGGACCAGGCCCCAGTTCCAGCCCTCCCTTTGAGTGACATTTTTATGTGAAGTCCATCATCTGTCATTTATTAGTTTAATTCATAAGCCTTCAGAAACTGAATTTAAGAGGGTAGAGGAAAAGTTTTTCTTCCCTGATAAATCACCAGTTCACCATTAGCTTAACACAGTTGTTTTCAATTTTGTGTGTTTTTCTTCAATTCTTTCATTTCCATTTACCTTTTTACATAATCACAGTCACTGTCAGTATTATGAGCACTTGTCCATGATGCAACATATTCCTCCAAACTATTATTGCCTAATGACTTAAACATTTCACTGAAATAATATATAAGGTTAACTAGCTTTATTTTCTTAATGATTGGAGTACAATTGCTTTACAATGCTGTATTAGTTTCTGCTGAATAACAACGTGAATCGGGGGGGGGTGTGTGTGTGTGTGTGTGTGTGTGTGTGTGTGTGTAATCCCCTCCCTCCCACCCACCTCTTAAGCAGCTTTCTACTGCTGGATATTTAGATTGCTTTTAGTTTTTTTAAATTGTAAACTATTCAGAAAAAAAGTCTTTGAGCACAAGACTTTTCTTATTTCAGAATTACTTCTGTAAGTTAGCTTCAACTGCTGTAGCCTTTGAGAGGGGAATGTTGGGTTAAATAACTGTCTCTCAGGGAGACGACAGTTAGTAGTAAAGTAACACAGAAAAGGTATGACATTCTTTATAAACTAAAGAACTTAAATTTTAGGTAAAATCATAAATAATATCTGTGAAAAAACAAAAATCATTCAGTGTCTGGAAGAAGTGCAAACATGATGAGTGTTATACAAAAAGAGAAATTACTTGAACTAGGTAATTTGAGATGTCTGTTGGCTTTTTCACAAAACAAACTAGTGGATTAATTTAGCAACAAGTTGGTGGAAGCTTGGGCAAATGAGTTTGTTTGAAGGAAGAATGGCCAGCTTAAGAGAGTAACTGATGGTGAAAGTTCTATTATCAAATTTTCATTTGGTTTTCATTAGTTTTCATTTAGGGGAAAAGAATAAACTATTGACAAAGAGCAATTGGTGAACACAGTTATCTGACCACCCAGAGTTAGCCCAACCTTTTCTCCCACATACTTCCCTTCGTCCTGCGTTAGATGAGCTCAGATACCAAATCCTCTAACAGGCAATTGATAATGAGATTTCAAAAACGCAGCAGCAAAAAAGAAATGTTGGTATTGAAGAACCGAATGCTATTCATCTCAAAAAGGAGAAAACCAAGCCACGTTACAACTCAATTTAGAACTTTGTTCCTACCATGTAATCAAAAGAGGGCAAAATCAGTTTTCATCTCAGAGCACCATTTCCTCCTACTCGATTTCACTACAGTGAGCTTTCCACTAATGATGTTAGACATTTCTGAGTCATAACTGCATTTGTGAGCTGTCATTTTCTAGGTAAAAGCTGATGAAATGAAAGTTCTTCATTGCGCCTTCCCAATTCCCCCATCCCACCCCAGCAACCTAGTCCTGTTCTCTCAGTGTTTCAGATTTAATCACAGCTGTTGCAAACCCAGTTACACTTTTCCTAAACACTTTTGACAGGACCAAAAATATGAATTTGCACAGAGAGTGTTTCATAAGCTATCAGGAGTCCTTTTCCTTTTTGTTTTTTGCCAGCTGGTAGTTAGTCCAAATACTGCTTTGTAAATAAATCATCTGCAGGCATCCTCATCAGGTCAGCTGCAAACGTGTCAGTGTGAGGAAAACAAGAAAGCACTTACCAGTTAATTTTCTGTGAGGAGAGAAGCTTTTGTGATGTCTGGGTGTAACTTCCCTGCTCCAGAATGAAATGGAGAGTGGTTTTCAGAACAGCTACGTTGGACACTTTCCCCAGCCTCCTCATTCGGCTTTTATCTGGCTTTTGAAATGACACTGTAGAGGAGAATGATGTAGGGTTTCGCTTGAATGTGGTTTTTCCCTTCCTCCTCTACCCTCCATAAAAATTCATCATGTATTCCAGGAGAAAAGTAAGCAGTGAACACACTGCACAGATTAATTCTTCTGCTCAGCATGGACACATGTGTATCAGAGGTTTGTTCCCTGAAAGATCATTGCTGTTGGCTGCAGCGCCTCAAGCTGGAAACCAGCTTCCAAAGGGGGAGGCACCAATCCCTCCTTTGTTTGGATGGGCTTTGGCTTACGAATCAATTTAAAGTTCATTCCAACGTTGGCATGAAAAGAACCATAGAATCTAAGTAGAGCTCTTCAAATGTACCCAGGGCTCATTAGGAAAGAGATTTTATTTCCTGGGTTTCAGTGGGAGGAATCAGAATCACACAATAGTTAAGTATGAATTAATATTTTAATTTTTATTTCTTTATTGAGGTGGGTTGAGAGAGAGTTTTCCAGGTTTTGGAGAAATTAAAGATCCGATTCTTATCTCTCATTTCATCTGTGATGAGGGCAGATGAGGGCAAGTCTGTGTACCTGAAGGACTCAGAGAATGAGAAGTGTGGAGGCTGATACTTCACACTAGGAAGCCAGCCCTGATGCAATTAGCTTGTCCATCTGTAGAGCTAACTCGATTTTCTTTAAGGTCAAACATCAGCTTGTCCATGTGAACATTACTAGGTCTTAAAACATTAGCCAAGCTAATTGAACACTGTGAGGTGTGACAGGCCAGAAAACACAATTTGTGTCTGATTGCTGTGAGTTCTGAGGGCTTAGGAGAATGGGTCACCCTGAAAGGTGCCTTGTTGAAGACTAAGAATTATTTTGAGAGTTTTATTTTAAGGAACTTCAAGCTCAGGAAAAGCTCCGAAAACTGAGTAGAAGTTAACCATTTGTAAGGGAAATCTTACATTTGTAAAGGAAATTTACATTAGAAAGGGGGCCAGTATCAGGAAGACAGTGATTCCTTTTTCTTTTGAGACTAAACTTCTGGACCTAGCCACCTCAGTTTACCAAACAATTCCTGTTTTCACCAGTCTGTGAATTGCCTTCCCCCACCTTTAAGCCTCAGACCCCATCCTTTTCCTTAGTTCAGGATGGAATATTATCTTCAATCTTCTTTTCAGTGGGGTTTCTGTGTGTACATAATTAAAATTTCCCCCTGTTAATCTTTTTATTTGCAGTGGCGGATTTAGCCAAGTATAATGAAAGGTTGAAGGAAAATTATTTTCCCCCTCTACAAGATGAAGTCCAGAAAATCGAAAACAATAATCCTCTGTTGGGGGGCAGGGGTTGGTGAGAGTGGGGTGGGGGCAGACTGGGATAACACTGGGGGATAGAGTGGGTATGATTTCTCAAACTACACATGTCCCTCAGCCCCCTGGGGATGTACACTCTTCCATGTTTGCCCCCAGTCCTTGATTCCACAGAAATATCACTATTAATAATCTTGGCGTATTACTTGTCAATGTTATCTGACAAGTTATCACTGAAGGAGGTGATACCTGATGGAGGTGATATCCATTCACTAATTCCTACCCCTTGGCATCAGCTATATTCGTATTTACTGAGTTATATGTTGTCTTCCATAATCACACAAAAGCACAATTTCATCCATAAAAGACACTTTTTTAGAAGAAGCTTTTTCAGGAAGTTTTGGTTACTTTACATGGCTTTAGATATATTTTCTAGTAGTGGAGTGTGAAGCATCAGGTAGCAAAAAAGACAAAAGAAATGACATTTCACAAGCATTTACTGTGCTCCCAGCACAGTAATCACACTGAAACCCAGGAAAGGATCAGCCTTTTTAGTTTTCTGTTTTAGTTACCACCTAAAACAACAAAGTTGTGACAGATGCTTACTTAGCTTTGAAATTGGTCCCCCAAGTCAAGGATAGTAAATAAAATCTCTATCCTAATCAGCCCTATACTCTATGCTCTGTGTCTGAGGAGCTCTGCTTCAAAGTCCTAAGGCTTGCCTTATATTTGATCTTTTATTCAAAAGTAGTTAAAACTGAAGTGCTCATGTATACGAGACATTAGCTTACCTGCATTGGTTAAGCTGATGAGTCAGGTCATTGGGGATCTGTGAATTGCAGAGTTGGAGTTCTGTCCCAGGCATTCTGATTCCAAATGCCAAGCTCTTAATGTAACTGGGAAGGGTTAATTTTTGACTCCCTGCGGGATCTGTTTCTCTGACTTTAACCCTGTTTTTGCCGTTTCTATTATTATAATCAAACATAATGGCCTGCCTCAGAGAGCCCTGCCCCCTCTGCCTGACCCTTTTAAAGTGCCTTTGTTTAGCTCACAGGGAGATTATCTGACCCAGCCCACCAATGAATGACTGTAAGTAAAGGAAACTAACATATCCCCCTGCCTGAGGCTTGCCATTCTAGGAGATAATTGCCAGAGTCAAACGGTCTTTTCACTTTGTTTCCTGGCCTCCCCCCATCCCTGATCCATAAAGGAACCTGGCATCCAGGCCCCAACAAGATGGTTATTTTGAGACATTAGTCAGCCATTTTCTCAGTCAGCCTCAACACTTCGTCCCTCAGATTTATTGGCCTCTAGTGCAGTCCGGAGAGTGAGCTTGGACTCAGTAACATTAAGACACTTAGCTCTATGAGAAAAGGTGTTTCCAGAATCAAGTGACTAGGAGGAAGGGGCAGGAATAACTTCTGCCAAATAAAAGACTTTCAGGACAGTTCCGGCATTTTCTAAATCAGTGCAAGTTCTCTGAAACCTGCTGTGGTCAGGGTTTCAAGGGGTCTTTCTAGAGGGGTGGGTGTGTATAAGCAGGTCTAAAGGGCCAGCTGGGCTCAGAGGGAAGATACACAGTGCCTCTATCATACTATTTTTGAGGAATGGGATCATTCTTTAAAAATAGTTTTTCTCCACTGATACTTGAAATTTCACTCTTAGAAAATCAGTCTTTTGAAGAGAGTACGTTTTAAAAGAGAAACTTTGTATTAAGTAAGGTTCTAGTGGTTAGAATGGACTGGGTGCTTTTAAGATGACTGTCCCTTCTCCTTACTCCAACCCCTCCAGAAAAAATTGGGATCAGTAATTTGGTCTCTGCAGAGGATGAGATGGTTTGATGGCATCACCAACTCAATGGACATAAATTTGAGTAGACTCTGGGAGTTGGTGACGGACAGGGAGGCCTGGCATGTTGCAGTCCACGGGGTCGCAAAGAGTCAGACATGACTGAGTGACTGAACTGAACTTGGTCTCCCATATCTTGCAATGATCAAGAATATCTTTATTCTTTTCCTTTCTTGTATGATGATAAAATAGCAAATTTACCTCAAACACCTAAATACTCTGATGATAGAAATTTGAGAAATAGACATTTGAGAAAACACAATAGATCACAGTGGGTTTTGTTACTGACCATTTCTAATATTTTTGTTGTTGTTTGTAAAAAGAAAAAAAAAAAATTGGCCCAGAACATAACCTCTGGGAAAGAGACAATGTGATAAGATGGATATTTTCTTTTAAAAGAAACTGATATGTGAAAAAGGCAAAAACCTCACTTCTTTTGAGTTTTTTTCCTCTTGTCATACAGGGAGATGACTACCTCCTTGTGTAAATGCCCTTCGTAGGCCTGTTTCTTTGGGGTAGGCAGAGTCAGAGATTATACCTGGGGGCCTTTAGTGGGTTAACAGTGAGCTTTTCCTTGGGATTTAAATGGCAGACTCAGTTCTTTGGGAGGTCACAGCAAGGAGCCATGCCCATGTGGCCATATAGGGCCGCTTCCATGCACTTAAACCAGACAATTCTTAACAGCCACAGAAGACAAAGCCAGCTTCAAATTCTTGCTTTAAATTTTGTACAACCCCTGCAGGAACCTAGCCTGAGGATACTTAGTAAATCTGTCAAAGGAATTAAAATATAGCTTTTTAATTAAGATATACAAAGCTCTAATTACCTGCGGAAATGAGTGGAACAACTTCTATTGTTGTCTTTTACTTGAAAAAAACCTCTTTTAATATGCCAAATGCCAGCTCAAATGAAATCTACATACTGAGACTTAGAATGCTGTTCTTAACTACCTATCTCAGAGGTTCTGAGCCTGAAACCTTTGGAGGGCCAAGCAAACACTCACCCCTCAGAAGGTGCCCATGCAGTGCAGCGGCAAGGAGTCCAGTGGGCCAAGGCTTCCAGGCTCCATGCTCTGAATCTTTGAGGTAAAGAATTTCTCTGGAAGAACTGGCCGCAGCTACCCAGAGTCTTGAAAGAAATATTTCTTCTTTTTGTAACCAAGGGAGGTAAATAATCTTTTAACTCATTGCCCTACAAAGAAAAAAAAAAGTGGTTGTCAGTAGTTAAATAAATTTGGTGTATATCACTTAGTCCACAGGCATCTGGGTGACACCATCCTTGGCCCTGACTCAAGAGAAAGGAGGACTCTGGGGCTTCAGGCCACTCCCAACTATTTACTGTAATTATGCTTCTTTTCTCGTTAAACTGCAGATTATGGATGTGATGTAAGTGTAGCTGGATTTTTCTAAGATGTCACATTTGGGGAAAGGAAAGGATCAGAAAATAAATTGTATTTTCTCAACTTCTGTAACTGATTCAATCACTACTTGCATTTTTATTAGGAATTTTGTAGCCTGCGGGTGAACTGCAGCTGAGGACCTATTTTGTTTGCGTCGCAGTGTTTTTCTAGAGTTTGAATTAATTTCCATCATTTAAAAATCAAGGGATATCACAAAGACATCAGATTGTCAGCTCCTCATGAAAAAAAATTGCCAGAGGTTTGTAACTATGGGCCTGTGTCCCACAAGGATACAGTTGAGGAAGGCTGAATAGGAGCTGCTCCCGGTGTCACCCGCAACTTGCAGCCGGGCATTTCTATTCATTCTATACCTTTCTCCCCTGCCTTCTGACTCACAGACAATGTTCATGTGGACCTTCTAGGAGTTTGGGCTTGCAACCTCATGTTCTTTCCCAATTCTTTTCCTGTTGAGTTTCTTCAATTTAGGACAATTGCGTACACAGAAAGATAAGTCATTGGGCAATCATTTTTATTGCATAAGGAATTTTAGGTTTGGTCATTTTAAAAATATGAATCCCCAAAGCTTCCCTCCTAAAACCAGACTGCATTATAAAATATGGTTAAATCAATGAAACCAGCTTTAACTAGCTTAACTAGCGGTAGGTGCAAAGGAAGAGCAGTGGGGGCAACCTGCCCCTATGTAGGCAATAATGGAGTGCTGTCTTTAGAGAATTTCAACCCAATAATAAAACCACCTAAAGCCCTTCTGCTTTTTGTGATCACTGTGTGCCAGAAATTCTAAGCAGGTGATGAAACCCTCCCCGCCTCAAAATACCTTTAAGTTCTAGAAAATTGCTGATATTATATTAGTGGAACCACTGACAGAAATTGTCTACCCTGGCCAGGAACAATAGTAATGACTTGCATGAGTTACCTTACAACAGGAATTCCTGGTAAGGAAAGCAGAACTCACAAGCAACCACCAACCAGAAGAATTTGGCAAAGGTCAGAAGGAGAGAGGGGAGGCCAGTCCATATGTCCTACCAACCCCAGAATCCTTCTTGTTGGAATCCATCTTGACTGAGCAATGCACAAGCCACCAAGAAGCACCCTGAGTCAGAATGATTGGCCAGAGACAACCTGGAAACTAACCCCCACCACCATGAAACCCAAGACTGCAAGCCAGGTGGCAGAGCAGTTCTCCTGGGTGTCCTTACCCTGCTGCCCTCTGCCCAGGCACCCCTTCCCATTAAAGTCTCTTGCTTTGTCAGCACATGTGCCTCCTTGGACAATTCATTCGAGTGCTAGACATGAGCCCACTCTTGGGCTCTGCAAAGTGTCCTCTTTCCAGCAACAATTATTCTGACTTTTAATTACATATACATATTTTTTATTACATATACATTGCCTTATTTTTTAATAGGCGATGTGCTTTATATGACGGAGAAGGCAATGGCACCCCACTCCAGTACTCTTGCCTGGAAAATCCCATGGGCAGAGGAGCCTGGTGGGCTGCAGTCCATGGGGTCGCCAAGAGTCGGACACGACTGAGTGACTTCACTTTCACTTTTTACTTTCATGCATTGGAGAAGGAAATGGCAACCCACTCCAGTGTTCTTGCCTGGAGAATCCCAGGGACCGGGGAGCCTGGTGGGCTGCCATCTATGGGGTCACACAGAGTCAGACACGACTGAAGTGACTTAGCATAGCTTTATATGAAAGCTGCTTATTCTTATTTTAATTACTGTTCAGTTCAGTTTAGTGCAGTCACTCAGTCGTGTCCAACTCTTTGCAACCCCATGAATTGCAACATCCCAGGCCCCCCTGTCCATCACCAACTCCCGGAGTTTACCCAAACTCATGTCCATTGAGTCGGTGATGCCATCCAGCCATCTCATCCTCTGTCGTCCTCTTCTCCTCCTGCCCCCTATCCCTCCCAGCATCAGGGTCTTTTCCAATGAGTCAACTCTTCACATGAGGTGGCCAAAGTGTTGGAGTTTCAGCTTCAACATCAGTCCTTCCAATGAACATCCAGGACTGATCTCCTTTAGGATGGACTGGTTGGATTTTTTTGCAGTCCAAGGGACTCTCAAGAGTCTTTTCCAACACCACAGTTCAAAAGCATCCATTCTTCGGCACTCAGCTTTCTTTATAGTCCAACTCTCACATCCATACATGACCACTGGAAAAACCATAGCCTTGACTAGATGGACCTTTGTTGGCAAAGTAATGTCTCTGCTTTTTAATATGCTATCTAAGTTGGTCATAACTTTCCTTCCAAGGAGGAACCATCTTTTAATTTCATGGCTGCAATCACCATCTGCAGTGATTTTGGAGCCCCCAAAAATAAAGTCTAATACTGTTTCCACTGTTTCCCCATGTGTTTGCCATGAAGTGATGGGACCAGATGCCATGATCTTCGTTTTCTGAATGTTGAGCTTTAAGCCAACTTTTTCACTCTCCTCTTTCACTTTCATCAAGAGGCTTTTTAGTTCCTCTTCACTTTCTGCCATAAGGGTGGTGTCATCTGCATATCTGAGCTTATTGATATTTCTCCCAGCAATCTTGATTCCAGCTTGTGCTTCTTCCAGCCCAGCGCTTCTCATGATGTACTCTGCATAGAAGTTAAATAAGCAGGGTGATAATAATACAGCCTTGATGTACTCCTTTTTATTCTTTAATAGACAATGTGTTTATGTATACGTGCTTATATATCATCAAAAGGCGATGAACAAAGGGCAGTCTATTTCAAATTCTTTATTCCATGAAACCACTTGGAATTTTTAGTTATATTTAAAACATAATTGGTAAAACCAAGGGGGTACTGCAAGCTATGCTATTTTTTGTTTTTGGCAAATGTAAATTTTAGTCCAGAGATAATTTATTTTTTTACTTAATTTGAATACTTTTTTAAAAATTGAAAATCATTCAAGAAAATTGTTTGTTTTAAAATGACTGATTTGGGCTTCCCTAGTGGCTCAGTGGTAAAGAATCCACCTGCCAGGGCAGGAGACATGAGTACGATCCCTGGTCCGGGAAGAACCCACATGCTGAGGGACAACTAAGCCCATGGGCCACAGATACCAAGCCCATGTGCTGCAAATACTGAAGCCATTGTACTCTAGGGGCCCATGCCCCACAATAAGAGAATCCACTGCAATGAGAAGCCTAAGAACCGCAACCAGGGAAGAGACCCACTTTCCGCAACTACAGAAAGCCTGCGCACAGCAATGAACTACCAGCACAGCCAAAACGAACTAACTAAATAAATCTTAAAAAAAACAACAAGGAGAAGGAAATGGCAACCCACTCCAGTACCTTTGCTTGGGAAATCCCATGGGGAGTCTAGTGTGCAATAGTCCATGGAGTACAACAGGGCCGGACACGGCTTAGCGACTAACAACAGCAAATGGCAGTTCTAGCCAATGTGTGAGAACAAAGACTTGTAAGGAATCGGGGGTTGGGGCTGAAACCAACATCCTATTGTTTACAGATGTGAATGTCTATTTAGAAAAACCAAAATAAACTGCAAGCAAATATTTTAAAAAAAACAAAAAACAAAAAAAGACCGATTCAAGAAGTAAAAGCATGCATAGCAGTGATGTGACTGAATAGTTGCCTAGGACTTCCCTGATGGTCGCATGGTTAAGAATCTGCCTCTCAATGCAGGGGACACCTACTGGATCCCTGATCCAGGAGGATTCCTGGAGGGACAGCCAAGCCTGAGTGCCACAACTACTGAGCCCACGTGCCCTAGAGCCCGGGCTTTGAGACAAGCCACTGCAATGAGAAGCCAGAACACTGCAACAAAGCGCTCCCACAGGCCATAACTACAGAAAGGACTTGTGCAGCAACAAGACCCAGCACAGCCAAAAATGAAATAAATAAATAAACTTATTCAGAAAAAAGTTGCCTATATTGTATCTTCAGTAGACATATCAGTTTTATTAAAATTAAGCTGTTAATTGTTGATGTAGGGCAGGAAAAGAATCTTTCACCCCATCCATCAAAAGAGGTCCCTCTAACAAAAGACACATTAACAACAAAAAACATACATATATACATAATTTTAGTTTTACATGACTTGAGAGACTTCATAAGAAAATGAAGGCCTGAGGAAGCAGTTGAACCTGAGTGTTTTTACGCTTGGTTTGATGAACAGCCCAGTCTTGAGAAAATTAGATGGGACAGAAGGAGTATGAACTAAGTGCAGTAAATTGGGGGAAACAGCAAGTCCCATCTGTTCAGATTCCCCTGGTGTCTTAGAGATGAGAATGCCCCTTTCATCAGTATAGGAAGGGGACCACGCACATGATGGTTTCATGCCTTGGGAGCAGCTCAGAAGGACAACCTGTTTCTTAAATTCCTTCAGCTCAAAATATTCAATATGGGAATGTGCCACACTTTGGGGTGATGTATCCTGAGCCGTGTCACTGGACAATTATTTGCAGAAAATATTACATTGGGGGTTCCCTGACAGCTCAGTTGGTAAAGAATCCACCTGCAATGCAGGAGACCCCAGTTCAATTCCTATGTCCGGAAGATCCCCTGGAGAAGGGATAGGCTACCTACTCCAGTATTCTTGGGCTTCCTTTACCAGCTGGTAAAGAATCCATCTGCAGTGTGGGAGACCTGGGTTCGATCCCTGGGTTGGGAAGATTCCCTGGGGAAGAGAAAGAATTACCCCACTCCAGTATTCTGGCCTGGAGAATTCCATGACTGTATAGTCTATGGGGTCGAAAAGAGTCAGACAGGACTGAGCGACTTTCACTTTCATTATTACATCAGACTGTAAACAAAGGATCTACAGTCAAATTGTTAGATATTAAAAACTGTTGAAGAAACAGTTCAATTTTTCTCCTTTTGTGTTACAACTATGTATTTATTTCTCACTTTGTTTCCTGGCATAATTATATAGCCAAAGTTGAGTAAATAAAAATTCTCACTACCTAGATTTCTTTTTGTTTCATTTCATGACATTGCTGGAAATTATTTGGTCATATTGAGGGGGGTGTGTGTGTGTTAGTTGCTCAGTCATGTATGACTCTTTGTGACCCTATGGACTGTAGCCTGCCAGGTTTCTCTGTCTATGGAATTCACCAGGCAAGAATACTGGAGTGGGTTGACATTTCCTGCTCCAGGGGATCTTCCCGACCTGGAGATGGAACCCACGTCGCATATCTCCTGCATTGTCAGGCAGGTTCTTTACCACTAGTGGTGCCTGGGAAAGTGAAGTGAAAGTGAAAGTCACTCAGTCGTGTCCGACTCTTTGTGAGCCCATGGACTGTACAGTCACGGAATTCTCCAGGCCAGAATACTGGAGTGGAGTAGCCTTTCCCTTCCCCAGGGAATTTTCCCAACCCAGGGATCGAACCCAGGTCTCCCACACTGCAGAAGGATTCTTTACCAGCTGAGCCACAAAGGAAGCCCAAGAATACTGGAGTAGGTAGCCTATCCCTTCTCCAGGGGATCTTCCCGACCCAGGAATTGAACAGGGGTCTCTTGAACTACAGGCAGATTCTTTACCAATTGAGCTTTCACAGAAGCTCCTTTTTAAAACTTGTTAAGGACTAAGTTAAATAAAAAATCTTCTTAGCTGTATAAGGATAAACAAGAGACAGAGAGACTCTCCACTTCTCCCAAGAGATATTGAGGAGGAGATTACTAAAAACCAGTCTGTTCCAGGTGTCAGTGTACTAGTACACCATTGCCATCCACACAGGGACCACCAAGATAATGTTACAGAGGAAAAACTTTTCTCTACCCTCTTAGGTTTCTTAGTGAGGCCTGTGAGTTAAACTGCCAAAAGATATATTAATAGGAGGAAAGGTTATTTCTCATGCACACAAGGACCTCACAGAAAAGAAATGAAAGCCTGAAGTAGTTAGGCCTGGAAGTTATATATCATTTTAACAAAGAGCAGTAAGTTAAGGAGAAGTGACTAGGCCAAAAAAAAGGTGAGTGATTGTGCTTTAAAAAAACAATATTTATTTATTTATTTGGCTGTGCTAAGTCCTGGCTGCAGCATGTGGGATCTAGTTCCCTGACCAGGGATCGAACCCCAGGGTCCCTGAATTGGGAGCACAGAGTCTTAGGCACTAGACCCCAGGGAAGTCCCAGTGATTGTGCTTTGGAAGATAATACATTGAGGAAATTTAACTAGAAAATGTGTGGTAGATAAGAATTGTTTAGTAAGTGCTTTGGTCTGAATGTGTCCCCCCAAAACTCATACACTAAGATAGTATTAGGAGAGGGGGCCTTTAGGGGGTGGTTAGGTAAGGAAGCGGAGCCCTCATGGGTAGGATTAGTGCTCTTATAAGAGAGGTACAGAGAAATGCCTTTCTTGCCCTTTCTGCCTTTGAGGACATAGCAAGGTGCCAGCTATGAACCACGAAAAGGGCCCTCATCAGAATACCACCATGCTGCCAGCTTAATCTTGGGTTTCCCAGTCTCCAGAAATGTGAGAAATACTTGTCTGTTGTTTGTCAGCTGCACAGTCCATGGTCTTTGTTACAGCAGCATGAACGGACCAAGAAGTCAGTCAGGTTTATTATGCAGACTCAAGTCAGGGCCATCTCCAGTACTAAGCGTCATTCTCCTCCTGGTGCGGGAACGGGAGGTACCTGTACAAGTGGAAGATTTACGCCTTGCTTTTAGGCAGAAAGAGGGAGGCAGAGAGCTCCTCCCGTGTCTGCTGCTTCTTAGCTGCTTTCAGGTAAAATAATCCTTATGTCAAAGTGCATATTCTGGGTTGGCTTATGCTGATCCCCTTCAGTTACCTCATGGGCTCATGTGTCTATCCCTGGATTTATTCTGTATTGGAGTTCTCTGCGGTTTATTAGCTAAGTCATGTCTGACTCTTGTGTTCTCATGGATGGTAACTTGCCAGACTCCTCTGTCCATGAAATTTTTCCAGCAAGAATACTGGAATGGGCTGTCATTTCCTTCTCCAGAGGATCATCCTGACCCAGGGATCAAACCTGAGTCTTGAACCCAAGTCTCCTACACTGCAGGCAGATTCTTTACTATGGAGCCACCAGAGAAGCCCCTGGAGTTCTCTGTACTCCATTTAATTTTTTTTCTTTTTAAATCTTCCAGATGTGTAACTCTATACCTATTAAACAAGAACTCCCATTTTTGTTGTGATTTTTCCCCCCCACTGCACCACATAGCTTGCAGGATCTTAGTTTCTCAGCCAGAGATTGAACCCAGGCTACAGCAGTGAAAGCACTGAGTCTTAACCACTGAACTGCAAGGGAACTCCCATGTGTGTGTGTGAATTTTTAAATGAAATTTCAACTGACAGTTTAGGTAAAGGGAGGACCTCTGGCTAAGCAACCAGCATGGGGAAGGGCAATATGATGGGTGAGGAAACCAACATCACACAGTGCCCATGGAGATAGAAAAGGTGATATGAGCAGATCCTGCCAGGGGAAGGCTGATTTGCCAGGTATGGCAGTCTTCCAGGTGGAGTTGTTGGAGGGGCTAAAATGAGGCCGAGACCACTATTTCTTCAGCATTTGAAGACGCTTGGTGTACTCATCCGGAAACGTCCATGGAATGAGACATCGGCTGCTAGTTTAAGCTTTATCACTGTGCTTGTCAGTGTCATGACTGACACCTGACTCCCACAAAGTCATTTTTTTAAATAATAACATTTTTCAAGTGAGTAGTATGCTTATCATAAAAAATTTCAGAAAATACAAAAGAGCATAAAATGAGAATTCATCCTTAGCCTCACCATTTCAAGAAATCAAAGCCTTGGAATTTTGGCATAATTCTTTATTTTAAAAATGTTTATGTGAGATTAGATTGTACTTACAGTTTTATAACCTGCCCACTTCACTTACTCCATGAGCATTTTCCATGTCATTATGGGTTACTCAAAAATACGTTTTTTAAATGACTGCATAATATCACAATCTACAGGTGTTCTTTGAGACATTTTTAAAGACGGCAACTTTACTGCCATCCTAGAACACAAAAATTGCAGTACTGTCAAACCTGTCTTCAAAGTAATTTCCAATACATCTTATACTGACACAAAGTTCTATCAAGTTTGATACCAAAAATGAGCACATTTTCAGAAATTTAAAAATGAAATATAAAACCTTAGCACAGGCTGCAATTTAGACAAATAGAATCTGGTATTATCTGTCAACAAACAACTTAGAAAACTTTTTCCTAGAATTAAATAATAATTTGATGTGTTATCTACTATATTTGTAGCAGTATAATTACAATAATGAGATGTATTTAATATAATGAGACTTTATATTTTGAAAAGGTTAAGTCATGGCAAACATGCTATTTGGTGGGGCCTAGCTATTAAGCCATTTAATATTTTCCATTTAAATGTAATGAGCAAAGGAAGCAAAGTGGGGAGAAATGTTGAATTACAAGCATATTGAAATGGAAAAATGAAAACTTCTCTATCATCTTCCAGAATTAATTAGCAACAGAGCTGCAAGTTTCTAGCTTCAGTTAGATTCATGAACCCTCTCCAGTGAAGGCAAATTTATGGCATTTTAAAGCATAATTTAAAAAGCATACTTAATATTTTATTTTCTTTCTTATCATATCAGCTGTCCAAATACTGCAATAAAATCACACTTGGAATTTACCTGGAAAAAAAACACCCTAAATTATTATGGTAGGAAAGCACATAAGGGTGATCAATGCAAAGACCAGGACACCTGTGGCCAAAACAGAACATGGAAACGGAACTGAAGAAATTACTCATTAGAAGAAAAAGTAGATTGATTAACATTGCACTTTAAGATAAGGAGCCCAGTCCTTAGAAAGGCATGGACCACACATGTTCTAGAATTCTTTCCTCTGTAGGATAGATATGCTCAATTTTGTGTTTAGTCACTTGTTTCAGAAAAGTAGAAACACCACATACTGATTGCACAACGTTGGGCATTAGGAAAGCCTGGTTTTCTGATTCCATCTGCTCGCCCATTGACCAACTGAATGACTTTAAGTAAGTTTCTGAAATTCTTTAAGCCCTGATTTTCTTATCTGGAGAATGGGGATAATGATACTACCTATATCATGGTGTTGTGAGTTTTCTATGACATATATAAAGCCACATAAAGAGTAAGGTCTCAATAAATGTTTGTATTATTACTTGCTCTGAATTGCCCAAAGTGCTCTTCGCCTACACAATCTATAAATGAAGTGCTTTTATTGTCCATACACTACGTGACAGGGACCACAGTTACCTCCTCAAAATCCATTCCTTTCTCTTTCTTATTATCAGAACCACAATTTTGTTTAGCAAATAAGTATTGTTGTTGTATTCAGATAAATCAGATAAAGGTCTCAGTTTCCACAGATTTATGTAGAAAACATGGGCTGGGGCTTCAAGGAAAGCTAGCTCTGCTTTGGAGGTATACTTTGGAAGGCAACAAGATGACTGAAGATTCAGCAGCTCTTTAGGAGCTATAAGGGAAGGAAAAGTACAGGAGAGATGTTATAAAAAGCCTATACTTCTAGAGACCTCAGTCTTGAAATTCTTGAGGCACTAAGTGCCAGCAATCTTCTACCTCCAAACGTATTGTTTATTAGAAATATAAGCCTTTATGTGTCTGGGTCACTACTACTTTGAGTTTGTTGCTATCATATTTTACCAAATCAAATGATAACTCACATACACCAACACCATGCTAAAATCCCTGAAAAATACTAATGACTTCATTACTCAAGGTATCATTACAATCATAATAAAGTCTCATTGTATGAGGTAAACTGAGTAAGTCTGTCTTGAAACAAACAAAAAAAACTCTGAGAAGTTCCCTGACAGTTGTAAACATGAAATGGAAAGAAAGAAAGCACATAAAGTGACTTGCCTAACAGAGTCCCTGGTACGTGTGGCTATTTGGTTTGTAGTGGCTGACGTTACAGGACTATCACAAAGGGAATCAAGCTAGAGACAACTTTGCTTGTCCTTGGAGTAGAAAGTAGGGACAATTATTTTTATAGCTCATCCATTGACATTTTATATTATTGTTTTTCATCTGATGTATTCAATAGGATTTCAGCTCAAGAGTGATTGAGAAGACAATCAGTAGTCCAGGGGCTAAGACTCTACACTCCCATTGCAGAGGGCCTGGGTTCAATCCCTGGTAGAGGAAGTAGAATCCCACATGCCTCTACTAAGAGTCTGCACACTGCAACTAAAGACCCCACATGCTGAAACCAAGACTGGAGATCCCATGTGCCGCAAATAAGACCTGGCACAGCCAAATAAATAAATAAAAATAGCAAAAATGTTCTTAAAAAAAGACTGATTGAGAAGGCCAGGCATAAAGGAGGGTCAATAGACTTCCTGAGACTGGAAGCTCAGAAGGAGAACTTTGTACTCAGAGGATATCAGGCAGCAATTTATCATCTCCTGATGTGTTTCTGGGCTATGAGAGAAATCACACCATTGTACCCTGTGTGTACACTGTGTGTACCCCGTGTGTACACTGTGTCATGGTTCAATGTCTAGGTGGGATGTATATTCAGAAAAGCACAGCTGTGCCTGGTCCTGAGACATTGGCTCATCATTGCCTGTTTCTTTACTCCTATTTGCTGGTCATACAACCAGAACATCACAACATAGAACAGGAATGAACTCAGTAGCTCTGGTATTTTTGAACAGTGGAAACATCTACAAGGATTGTCTCCCCAGTCTACAGTGCCCAATGTGATTAACAGGTGACTCTGAAACTTTCAGATGAACTGTCATTGCCAAAAGCCTAAGTGAAGTCACAATTTATACACTGAGGAGAATTTTTTTTTTTATTGGGTCAGTCTGTTTTAGCATTATATTCTTTTTAGTTAAACTGTAAAACAGCAATAAAATGCCAGAGACAGCTCCCAGGTAATGTATATTTATCTTGTTTTAAGTTTATTCTCATTAGATTTAGGAGACAGGCCTCTCTGAAAATTACTGACTATGTCATGAGACATTTTTTGTGAAGCCATAGTGTCCAAAATGCTGTGCAAAACACATAAAAGATAAGACTACTGCTTCCCCAGCATTTTGTCTTACTTATCCAAACAGTGGCCTAATTTAAGTGGAAGGAAACATTTTCTATAACAGTCATTCACAGTTAGGGCCATACAGAGGTAGTGTAAGAATTGGTAACCGCATTCTGATGTCATAAATTGTTTTATAACTTTAAAAAACAAACTAACAATTCTGTGGTATATATAGGAATCACACCTAAATCAAAGAGATTATGTTACCTCCATACAATGGAGTCTTCTGTAGGTGAGAAAGGAATAAAGAATTTCTCTATAACACTTCCTAACACCATACACAAAGATAAACTCAAAATGGATTAAAGACCTAAATTTAAGATGAGAAACTATAAAACTCTTTTGGGAAAATATAGTCAGAATACTCAATGACATAAATCAAAGCAAGATCCTCTATGACCTACATCCTACAGTAATGGAAATAAACACAAAAGTAAACAAGTGGGACCTGATTAAACTTAAAAGCTTTTGCACAGCAAAGGAAACTACAGGCAAGGTGAAAAGACAACCCTCAGAATGGGAGAAAATAGTAGCAAATGAAACAACTGACAAAGGATTAATTTCCAAATAAACAAGCAGCTCATACAACTCAATACCAGAAAAACAAACAACCCAATCAAAAAGTGGGAAAAAGACCTAAACAGACATTTCTCTAAAGAAAACATACAGATAGCTAACAAACACATGAAAAGATGCTCAACGTTGCTCATTATTAGAGAAATGCAAATCAAAACTACAATGAGCTATCACCTCACACCAGTTAGAATGGCCATCATCAAAAAGTTTACACAAAATAAATGCTGAAGAGGGTGTGGAGAAATGGAATGCTCTTGCACGGTGGGTGGGAACATAAATTGATACAGCCACTATGGAAGATGGTATGGACGTTCCTTAAAAACTAGTAATAAAACCACCATATGACCCAGCAATCCCACTCCTAGGCATAACCCTGAGGAAACCAAAATTGAAAAAGACACATGTATCCCATTGTTCATTGCAGCACTATTTACAATAGCTAGAACATGGAAGCAACCTAGATGTCCATCAACAGATGAATGGATAAAGAAGTTGTGGTACATATACATAATGGAATATTCAGTTCAGTTTAGTTTAGTCGCTCAGTCCTGTCTGACTCTTTGCGACACCATGGACTGCAGCACGATAGGCCTCCCTGTCCATCACCAACTCCTGGAGTTTACTCAAACTAATGTCCATCATGTTGGTGATGCCATCCAACCATCTCATCCTCTGTCATCCCCTTCTCCTCCTGCCCTCAATCCTTCCCAGAATCAGGGTGTTTTCACATGAGTCAGTTCTTTGCATAAGGTAGCCGAAGTATTGGAGTTTCAGCTTCAACATCAGTCCTTCCAATGAACACTCAGGACTGACTTCCTTTAGGATGGACTGGTTGGCTCTCCTTGCAGTCCAAGGGACTCTCAAGAGTCTTCTCCAACACCACAATTCAAAAGCATCAATTCTTCATTGCTCAGCTTCCTTTATAGTCCAACTCTCACATCCATACATGACCACTGGAAAAACCATAACCTTAACTAGACGGACCTTTGTTGACAAAGTAATGTCTCTGCTTTTTAATATGCTGTCTAGGTTGGTCATTACCTTATTACCAAATTCAGACTTAAATTGAAGAAAGTAGGGAAAACCACTAGACCATTCAGGTATGACCAAATCAAATCCCTTATGATTATACAGTGGAAGTGAGAAATAGATTTAAGGGCCTAGATCTGATAGATAGAGTGCCTGATGAACTATGGAATGAGGTTCGTGACATTGTACAGGAGACAGGGATCAGGACCATCCCCATGGAAAAGAAATGCAAACAAGCAAAATGGCTGTCTGGGGAGGCCTTACAAATAGCTGTGAAAAGAGAAGCGAAAAGCAAAGGAGAAAAGGAAAGATATAAACATCTGAATGCAGAGTTCCAAAAAATAGCAAGAAGAGATAAGAAAGCCTTCCTCAGCAATCGATGCAAAGAAATAGAGGAAAACAACAGAATGGGAAAGACTAGAGATCTCTTCAAGAAAATTAGAGATACCAAGGGAACATTTCATGCAAAGATGGGCTCGATAAAGGACAGAAATGGTATGGACCTAACAGAAGCAGAAGATATTAAGAAGAGATGGCAAGAATACACAGAAGAACTGTACAAAAAAGATCTTCACGACCCAGATAATCACGATGATGTGATCACTGACCTAGAGCCAGACATCCTGGAATGTGAAATCAAGTGGGCCTTAGGAAGCATCATTAAGAACAAAGCTAGTGGAGGTGATAGAATCCCAGTTGAGCTATTTCAAATCCTAAAAGATGATGCTGTGAAAGTGCTGCACTCAATATGCCAGCAATTTTTGGAAAACTCAGTAGTGGCCACAGGACTGCTCAAACTACTGCACAATTGTACTCATCTCACATGCTAGTAAAGTAATGCTCAAAATTCTCCAAGCCAGGCTTCAGCATTATGTGAACCATGAACTTCCTGATGTTCAAGCTGGTTTTAGAAAAGGCAGAGGAACCAGAGATCAAATTGCCAACATCCACTGGATCATGGAAAAAGCAAGAGAGTTCCAGAAAGCATCTATTTCTGCTTTATTGACTATGCCAAAGCCTTTGACTGTGTGGAAAATTCTGAAAGAGATGGGAATACCAGACCACCTGACCTGCCTCTTGAGAAATCTGTATGCAGGTCAGGAAGCAACAGTTAGAACTGGACATGGAACAACAGACTGGTTCCAAATAGGAAAAAGAGTACGTCAAGTCTGTATATCGTCACCCTGCTTATTTAACTTATATGCAGAGTACATCATGAGAAACGCTGGACTGAAAGAAACACAGGCTGGAATCAAGATTGCCGGGAGAAATATCAATAACCTCAGATATGCAGATGACACCACCCTTATGGCAGAAGAAGGCTGAGCGCCAAAGAATTGATGCTTTTGAAGTGTGGTGTTGGAGAAGACTCTTGAGAGTCCCTTGGACTGCAAAGAGATCCAACCAGTCCATTCTGAAGGAGATCAGCCCTAGGATTTCTTTGGAGGGAATGATGCTAAAGCTGAAACTCCAGTACTTTGGCCACCTCATGCGAAGAGCTGACTCATTGGAAAAGACTCTGATGCTGGGAGGGATTGGGGGCAGGAGGAGAAGGGGGCAACAGAGGATGAGATGGCTGGATGGCATCACTGACTCGATGGACGTGAGTCTGAATGAACTCTGGGAGTTGGTGATGGACAGGGAGGCCTGGCATGCTGTGATTCATGGGGTCGCAAAGAGTCGGACACGACTAAGCGACTGAACTGAACTGAACTGAACTAGGTTGGTCATAACTTTCCTTCCAAGGAGTAAGCATCTTTTAATTTCAAGGCTGCAGTCACCATCTGCAGTGATTTTGGAGTCCCCCCCCAAAAAATAAAATCTGCCACTGTTTCCACATCTATTTGCCATGAAGTTATAGGACCAGATACCATGATTTTAGTTTTCTGAATGTTGAGCTGTAAGCCAACTTTTTCACTCTCTTCTTTCACTTTTATCAAGAAGCTCTTTAGTTCCTCTTCACTTTCTGCCATAAGGGTGGTGTCATCTGCACGTCTGAGGTTATTGATATTTCTTCTGGCAATCTTGATTGCCAGCTTGTACTTCATCTAGCTCAGCATTTCTCATAATGTACTCTGCATATAAGTTAAATAAGCAGGGTGACACCATCCAGCCTTGACATACTCCTTTCCTGATTTGGAACCAGTCTGTTGTTCCATGTCCAGTTCTAACTGTTGCTTCCTGACCTGCATACAGATTTCTCAAGAGGCAGGTCAGGTGGTCTGGCATTCCCATCTCTTTCAGAATTTTCCACAGTTTATTGTGACCCAGTCAAAAGCTTTGGCATAGTCAATAAAGCAGAAATAAAGGAAACTCTCTTGGTTTGATGATCCAGCGGATGTTGGCAATTTGATCTCTGGTTCTTCTGCCTTTTCTAAAACCAGCTTGAACATCTGGAAGTTCACGGTTCATGTATTGCTGAAGTCTGGCTTGGAGAATTTTGAGCATTACTCTACTAGTGTGCATCGGAGAAGGAAATGGCAACCTACTCCAGTGTTCTTGCCTGGAGAATACCAGGGATGGCAGAGCCTGGTGGGCTGCCACCTATGGGGTCACACAGAGTCAGGCACGACTGAGGTAACTTAGCAGCAGCAGCAGCTACTAGCGTGTGAGATAAGTGCATTGTGCGGTAGTTTGAACATTCTTTGGCATTGCCTTTCTTTGTGACTGGAATGAAAACTGACCTTTTCCAGTCCTGTGGCCACTGCTGTGTTTTCCAAATTTGCTGGCATATTGAGTGCAGCACTTTCACAGCATCATCTTTCAGGATTTGGAATAGCTCAACTGGAATTCTATCACCTCCACTAGCTTTGTTTGTAGTGATGCTTTCTAAGGCCCACTTGCCTTCACATTCCAGGATGTGTGGCTCTAGGTCAGTGATCACACCATCGTGATTATCTGGGTCATGAAGATCTTTTTTGTACAGTTCTTCTGTGTATTCTTGCCACCTCTTCTTAATATCTTCTGCTTCTGTTAGGTCCATACCATTTCTGTCCTTTATCGAGCCCATCTTTGCATGAAATGTTCCCTTCAGATCAGATCAGATCAGATCAGTAGCTCAGTCATGTCCGACTCTTTGCGACCCCATGAATCGCAGCATGCCAGGCCTCCCATCACCAACTCCCGGAATTCACTCAGACTCACGTCCATCGAGTCAGTGATGCCATCCAGCCATCTCATCCTCTGTCGTCCCCTTCTCCTCCTGCCCCCAACCCCTCCCAGCATCAGAGTCTTTTCCAATGAGTCAACTCTTCGCATGAGGTGGCCAAAGTACTGGATTTTCAGCTTTAGCATCATTCCTTCCAAAGAAATCCCAGGGCTGATCTCCTTCAGAATGGACTGGTTGGATCTGCTTCAAAAGCACTCAAGCAGTTACTAATTAGAGAAATGAGGGAAAGCAGAAATAAAGGAAAAGCAGTTAAATAGGAAAAGTAATGATAGGTTAAACAATGTTCATTGATAAAGCAGTGCTGGTTCCTCTTAAATAAATTTACATAACAACTGGATGCATATCTTTCAATTGTTCAATTGGAGATGGCGACTACTGCTGACTAGAGTGTGTAGAGCCCAGACTGGTTGGAATCTGAAGGCTGATGATTAAAATTCCACCAACCAATCAGAAGGAAGTCCCCAAGCTGCAACCCTTCCCCAAATGTTGACCCCAAAGCTATTTAGGAACTTGGGTCTTTTGAGAGAGAGCTCGTCTTCTGCCTGTTTGACTTTGCAATCAATGCTATATTTTCCTTCACCATAGTCTGGTGCCGGTTAAGTTGGCTTTGCTGTGCGGCATGAGAGAATCTAAGTTTAGTTCTACAAAAATTGTGGTGATTACTGAGGGAGAGCAAACCTGAGTGAGTATCTTACTCTTGGCACATGGACTCCTTCCTAGTTATGTCACTTGGATCCTCTCCAGCCAAGCCTGGACATGTTGGCCTCACAGACCGTCCTGAGCACTTGCCGCAAACCCTCATCTGCCTATGTGTTTTCCAGTCCCACATTCCCTGATGAAGGAAACAAAAGATCCTGCTGTGAAAGACACTTCTGGTAAGAGGTGGGGCGACATCAATGTATTTTTTGCTACTGGGGTTCCTTGATTGGAATTTTCCTCTTTGGGGGGTTGGTTGTGAGAAGAAAGACATTTTATTTATTTACTTTTTTTTAAAATTCTTGGCTATATGAAACTTTTAGTATTTTATTCATTTTCATAGTTTTACAGTATTAGTAAAAATAATGACAATTATAAATAAATATAAAATGGAAGTTGATGTAAAAATAACCCCAAGTCTTCCTTGACTCCCACCCTCCCACCAAAAAACTAGCTAGTATATGGCAAATATCCTTTTCACATATTATCTTTAGGCATATATTCACTTTGTAGTGGTGGATGGTTTAGTCGCTAAGTCGTGTCTGACTCTTGTGATCCCACGGACTGTAGCCTGCCAGGCTCCTCTGTCCATGGTGTTTTCCAAACAAGATTACTGGAGTGGGTTGCCATTTCCTTCTCCATAAGAAAGACATTTAAAAATATATATATTTTATTCATTTATTTTTTGGCTGTTCTGGGTCTTCACTGCTGCATGGGCTTCTTTTCTCTAGTTGCAGCAAGTGGGGGATGCTCTTTGTTGTGGTGGGTGGGCGTCTCATTGCAGTGAATTCTCTTGTTGCGGAGTCCAGGTTCTAAGTGTGTGGGGTCATGGGGTTAGTTGTTCTGAATCATCCTGGATCAGGGATTGAACCCACATCCCCTGCATTGGCAGGCGGTTCCTATCCAGTTTACCATCAGGGAAGTCCGGTCATCTGATTTTGAGCAGAGGGCTCCTATTACAGGAAGGGGGCATGGGTGCATGCTCAGTTGTGTTCAACTCTTTGTTACTCCATGAACTGTAGGCTGCCAGGCTCCTCTGTCCATGGGGTTTTTCAGGCAAAAATACTGGAGTGAGTTGCCATTTCCTCCTCCAAGAGATCTTCCAGACCCAGGGATCCAACCCATGTCTCCTGCACTGTATCAACTAAAAAGATGCACAGCATGAAAGTTGTAACTTAAGTTTTGTTTCGGGCAAAGATGAGGACTGCAGCCCAAGAGACAGGACCTCAGATAGCTCTGAGAGACTGCTCCAAAGAGACAGTGAGGATCAGTATATAAGATTTTGGTGAAGAGGGAGTTCAGTGCAATTAAGTACTTCCTTTACAAAAGGTTTTCTACTAGTCATGAGGAGCTAATGTTACCCTGAAAGGATTTAATTCTTTTCTGGATATGAGGAGATCCAAGGACTGAGATCATGAAATCAGTCCCTGAAAATATCTAACTATCTAAAGACCTGTTCCACCAGTTTCACTGGGGCACAGAGTGCCGTACTCTCCACCCTGAATTCCCCTTAGTGGGTATGGCAGCTGCAGCAGCCCAGGGTTCAACCTCCACAGATTTTGCAGATGGTAAATGTCCTTTTTGTCATTTTCCAGTTGCTGGCAAATGCTTTTGGCAAGTGCTCATTTGTAGTTGACAATAGGCAGGTAGATTCTTTACTACTGAACCACCTGGGAAGCCCCACAGGAAGGGGGGACCCTTTCTGAAACAGGTAGGAAGGGGGCAGGGCACGAACTTTATTTATTTTTTATTTTGGCTGCACTGGGTCTATGTTGCTGTGCATGAGCTTTCTCTAGCTTTTGCACTTGGGCTTAGTAGCTGCAGCAGAGGACAACCATCACAGATCAAAAAGTGGGTACTGGCCCAATTTCTGTAAATTCCTGCCCCTTTCTTAAAATAGTTTGAATAATCCTCCCACTAATTAGTCTATGAAATTACCAACCAGTAAAAACTAACCATGCCATATTTTGGGGCTGCTCTCACTTTCTGAGATGGCCCACACACTGTGGAGTGTGTTTCTCTCTAAATAATTCTACTTCTTACCTATCACTTTGCCTCTCACCGAATTCTTTCTGCAAGGAGATGTCAAGAACCTGAGCTTCATTAAGTCCTGAGACCAGGTGTGTGATCTCAGTTAAAAGACTGTGGGTTTAAGTTGATATCTGAGTAGCATGGTTTCATCATTTAAACTGGATTTTTACTTCTGGGTTGAGGAGTTCCTTGGCCATCTGGCACCATTTAAGTGGTAATTGGGAAACTCCCTGCTAGATTGAGGCTTGTTTGCACTTTTGCCTGGAATGGCAGGTAGGAAAGTTCCCATCCTAGCGCTACAGAACTTGCTACCCTTAGAAGTTACCAGACATGGATCTGCCAGTCTGTCTCTAGCCATGACTAGAATATTGGCCATGACTAGAAACAATTCCATCTTGTAGTCCTCAGCATGTATTTTGCAAAGCTGGGAGATCTTCAGCTATATTCCCATGAAATTAAAAAAAAATTGTATTGATCATAATACTGCTTAGCTTCAGTACTCCTTGGGATCTGGAGAACAACAGCCCTTTATACTTTAATGACTCTTTATAATACTACCTTTCAACTAGAACTGTCTTGTAAAAGGGAAAGAAAATGGGATGAAATTCCGTATGCATAGGCTTCTTAGGCTATTATATCAAAGTGAAAGTGTGGTCACTTATTTGTGACCCCATGGATGGTAGCCCACCAGGCTCCTCTGTCCATGGGATTCTCCAGGCAAGAATGCTGGAGTGGGTTGCCATGCCCTCCTCCAGGGGTCTTCCCAGTCCAGGGATTGAACCCAGGTCTCCTGCATTGCAGGCAGATTCTTTACCATCTGAGCCACCAGAGAAGCCCCATATCAAAGTGAGCCCTTTGGAACTGGTTTGGCTTTCATCTTGGATGTTTGAGTATTTCTGAACATGAGTCAGAATCTTATTTTTTCTTGGTTTTTACCCTCATTAAGGGGTCCTGGTTTGGGGGAAGATTCCACTGGTGAGAAAAAAAGGAACTGAGAAAGTTATGCATTCTTAGAGACACTCCTGGTACTGAGGAAGACACTCATTAGAGGATCCTGATAACTTGTCAGGCTGTTGAATGTTCTCCTAGGCTCATCTGCAAACTTTTTTCTATAATCCAATTTGGTAATTTCACCGAAACCTCCCGCCTTCCAGATTTGATCACGAGTCCTAACCACTGGACCAGCAAGCAACTCTCAAGAAGAATTCTTTTGCTTAAATTTTTCTTGAATATGAAGAGGAATTTTATTTCGTGAAGCATCATGGAATAGTCTTCTTTATGGCTGCACCATAAGGGATACCGCGACACCTCGCGGTGGAACTGCAGCGCGGCGTCCAGCGCATTGAATGTTTTGGAATTCAGAGTCTGGTGAAGCTGCGGGCCGTGGTTCCCTAACTGATACAGTTAGTTTCCTTCAAGTTGTGAACTTTGGATAGGAAAGTGCGTCGGTATGTTCGGTCATGTACACTGTTAAGGTGTGCACCCTCTACAACTGGTTTTGCTTTTGTGCACTTGTACAGTACAGTAATGTATAGGATATAGTAGTGTATCTTTATTACAAGCCCAGAATATCCAGAAGCAAGATGGTAGAGAGAATTGAATACAGCAATGAATCACCTGTGGTGTCAACATCAGGCATGAATGAAATATAGTATGGCTCAGATGGGAAAAAAAAATCTGCCTGCAGTGCGGGAGACCGGGGTTTGATCCCTGGGTTGGGAAGATCCCCCGGAGAAGGGAACGGCAATCCACTCCAGTATTCTTACCTGGAGAATCCTATGGACAGAGGAGCCTGGCAGACTACAGTCCATGGGGGCCACTAAGAATCAGACACAACCGAGTAACACTTTGACTAGTGATACTTCAGCTCTACCATCCCCCAGGATAGGGGTTCGGGGCATTTCTCTTTTTAATATTTATGTATTGATTTATTTTTGGCAGCATCGGGTCTTAGCCGCGGCACTGAGAAACTTTCGTTGCCGCATTCTTTTTTAAAAATATGTATTTCTTGGCTACCTTGGGTCTTAGTTGCTGCACCCGGTGTCTTTAAGTTGAGCTCACGGGCTCCTCGTTTGGGGCACTGACTCTAGAATGTGCAGGTTCAGTAGTTGTGGCTCAGGCTTTGTTGCCCCTCAACATGTGGAATCTTAATTTCCCAACTGAACCTGTGTCTTCCGTATTGGAAGGTGGCTTCTTAACTATTGCGCCAACAAGGAATCTCCTCTGGGTATTTACGTATGCAGTTCCCGCATGTGGCTCAGAACTGGTCTACACAGTCTGACGCTTTGACACATTCCATGCCAGAGCTCCCCAACCTTTTTGGCACCATGGACCGGTTTCATGGAAGACAATTTGTCCATGAACGACAGAGTGGGCATGACGGTTCAGAGAGTAATGTGAGGGAGGGAGCAGCAGTTGAAGTTTCCCTTGTTTGCTGGAGTTCACCTCTTGCTGTGAGGCCTGGTTCCTAACTGGCTGCGGACCAGCAAAAGCCCACTTTGAACCATTCCCTACATGGCCGCTGGCCATCCTCTTTAGGAAGGGAGATTTCTTATTGAACTCTCCTTTGGCAGCGTCAGTTTGCTCTTTCTTTCGATCCTTGGGTTCATCACCCACCAGCTCTGCATTTCTTGCAGAAACCTACAGTGGCAGTACTTTTTGATGGAGTGTGTGTGTGTGTGTGTGTGTGTGTGTGTGTGTGTGTGCGTGCGCGCGCACACGCGCGTGCCCGTGCGTGCTCAGCTGCTTAGTCGTGTCTGACTCTTTGCAACCCCAGGGACTGCAGCCCACCAGGCTCCTCTGTCCGTGGGATTTCTGTGGTAAAATAAGTGCCAAACTTTCTTTCACTGAAGCCAGGAGTTCACAGAGGGGCTGGGCACGGTCCCCCCCAATACCAAACATGCCTCCACAGCAGCCAAAAACCCACAGACGGGCCCTGTGGGGTGCCCCAAGTAGTAAGTGCCGCATGCTACTCTCCAATAGCCAGGGGGCCAAATAGGGGCTCTGCAGACTCCCCTCAAAGTGCCAGGGAGGTAGGTTCCTCCACAGTGGCCAGAAGCCTGCAGGGGGGCTCAGGGGGCTCCCTCCCTGAGTGATCTCCCTCCCAGCACTACCTGGTCCTCCGCGGCAGTAATTAGTCTGCAGACAGCTCCGCAGGCCCCGCGGAAACCTGACCAGTTACACACTGTCCTCCACAGGCACCAGGAGCCCACAGAGGGACTCAGCGGGATCCCCTTCCACGTTCCTAGTACTCCATGGTCTCCTTCGCCGGCCAGTATATGGAGAAGGGCTCAGCCAGGTCCCACTCCCAAATGCCTGTGCCCCAGGGTTATCCACAGCCACAGGGAACACACAGAGGGGTTCAGAGGGCTCCGCCCACGACTGCCCAGTGTCCCACCGTTTTACACAGTGGCCAGGAGTGCACAGAGGGGTTCAAGGGTTCTGCCCACACCTGCCCAATGTCGCAGGACTTTTCAGAGTGGCCAGGGGCAGGCAGAGGGGCTCAATGGGCTACCCCTAAACCTGGCCAGTGCTGGAGGTTTTTCCAAAAGCAGCCAGGAGCACACCTGCCAAGTGCTACAGAGTTTTCTACAGAGGCTAGGGGCAAACAGAGCGGTTCAGAGGGCTCCCACTACACCGGCCCAGGGCAGGAGCACTTTCCACAGTGTTCAGGGGCATGTAGGAAAGTTCTAGAGCTCCCCCCAACACCTGCCCAGTGCACCAGCATTTTCCACAGCATTCATGGGTACACACGGGTTCAAGAGCTGCCACCAACCTGACCAATGACACAGGTTTTCTACAGTGGCCAGGAGCGCCCAGAGGGCTTCAAGGGGCACCTGCCCCCACCCGCGGCCCACAGCTGCCCAATGCTGCAGGATCTCCCACAGTGGCCAAGGTAGAGCAGAAGGCTTCAGCAAGTTCCTCCCACTCCTGCCCAGTGCCATAGGGTTCCCCACAGCGGCCAGGGGCACACACAGGTGTTCAGCGGGCTCCCTCTATACCTTTCCAGTGACACAGTGTTTTCCACAGCGTTCAGGTGTGTGTGGAAGGGTTCAGCGGACTCCCCTACGTCTACCCAGTTCCCCTGGGTTTTCCACAGTGGCCAGGAGCCGGCACAGGGGGTTCGGAGGGCTCTAATTGCAATCTCCTAATTGCCGGAGGATATTCCTCACAGCCCCTACAGCGAAGCGCAGCTGCAGCCCCCCACCCCCAGCCCACAGCTGCCCAGTGCTGCAGGATCTCCCACAGTGGCCAAGGTAGAGCAGAAGGCTTCAGCAGGTTCCTCCCACCCCTGCCCAGTGCCATAGGGTTCCCCACAGCGGCCAGGGGCACACACAGGCACCCGGCGGGCTCCCTCTTTACCTTTCCAGTGACACAGTGTTTTCCACAGCGTTCAGGTGTGTGTGGAGGGGTTCAGCGGGCTCCCCTACGTCTACCCAGTTCCCCTGGGTTTTCCACAGTGGCCAGGAGCCGGCACAGGGGGTTCGGAGGGCTCTAATTGCAATCTCCTAATTGCCGGAGGATATTCCTCACAGCCCCTACAGCGAAGCGCAGCTGCAGCTCCTCACAGCCGCGCAGCCGCCGCACTGGTCATAGCAAACGCTCTCTTCCAACAACACAGAAGGCTCTACACATGGACATCACCAGATCGTCAATACTGAAATCAGATTGATTATATTCTTTGCAACCAAAGATGGAGAAGCTCTAGGCAGTCAGCAAAAACAAGACCGGGAGCGGACTGTGTCTCAGATTAGGAACTCCTTATTGCCACATTCAGACTTAAATTGAAGAAAGTAGGGGAAACCACTAGACCATTCAGGTATGACCTAAATCAAATCCCTTACGATTATACAGTGGAAGTGAGAAATAAGTTTAAGGGATTAGATCTGATAGAGTGCCTGATGAACTATGGACGGAGGTTCGTGACATTGTACAGGAGACAGGGATCAAGACCATCCCCATGGAAAAGAAATGCAAAAACGCAAAATGGCTGTCTGAGGAGGGCTTACAAAAAGCTGTGAAAAGAAGAGAAGCGAAAAGCAAAGGAGGAAAGCGAAGATAAACCCATTTGAATACAGAGTTCCAAAGAATAGCAAGGAGAGATAAGAAAGCCTTCCTCAGTGATCAGTGTGAAGAAATAGAGGAAAACAATACAATGGGAAAGACTAGAGATCTCTTCAAGAAAATTAGAGATACCAAGGGAACATTTCATGCAAAGATGGGCTCAATAAAGGACAGAAATTGTATGGACCTAACAGAAGCAGAAGATATTAAGAAGAGGTGGCAAGAATACACAGAAGAACTGTACAAAACAGATCTTCATGACCAAGATAATCATGATGGTGTGATCACTCACCTAGAGCCAGACATCCTGGAATGCAAAGTCAAGTGGACTTTAGGAAGCATCACTATGAACAAAGCTAGTGGAGGTGATGGAATTCCAACTGAGCTATTTCAAATCCTAAAAGATGATGCTGTGAAAGTGCTGCACTCAATATGCCAGCAAATTTGGAAAATGCAGCAGTGGCCAAAGGACTGGAAAAGGTCAGTTTTCATTCCAATCCCAAATAAAGGCAATGCCAAAGAATGCTCAAACTACCACACAATTGCACGCATCTCACACACTAGCAACAGAGAAGGCAATGGCACCCCACTCCAGTACTCTTGCCTGGAAAACCCCATGGACGGAGGAGCCTAGTGTGCCGCAGTCCATGGGGTCGATAAGAGTCGGACACGACTGAGCTACTTCACTTTCACTTTTCACTTTCATGCATTGGAGAAGGAAATGGCAACACACTCCAGTGTTCTTGCCTGGAGAATCCCAGGGACGGGGGAGCCTGGTGGGCTGCCATCTATGGGGTCGCACAGAGTCGGACACAACTGAAGCGACTTAGCAGCAGCAGCAGCAGCAGCAGCAGCACACACTAGCAAAGTAATGCTCAAAGTTCTCCAAGCCAGGCTTAAGCGATATGTGAAGTGTGAACTTCCAGATGTTCAAGCTGGTTTTAGAAAAGGCAGAGGAACCAGAGATCAAATTGCCAACATCCGTTGGATTATTGAAAAAGCAAGAGGGTTCCAGAAAAACATCTATTTCTACTTTATTGACTATGCCAAAGCCTTTGACTTCGTGGATCACCACAAACTGTGGAAAATTCTTCAAGAGGTGGAATACCAGACCACCTGACCTGCCTCTTGAGAAATCTGTATGCAGGTCAGGAAGCAACAGTTAGTGGGACAACAGACTGGTTCCAAATCGGGAAAGGAGTATGTCAAGGCTGTATATTGTCACCCTGCTTATTTAACTTATATGCAGAGTAAAATGCTGGGCTGGATGAAGCACAAGCTGGAATCAAGATTACTGGGAGAAATATCAATAACCTCAGATATGCAGATGACACCACCCTTCTGGCAGAAAGCAAAGAAGAACTAAAGAGCCTTTTCATGAAAGTGAAAGAGGAGAGTGAAAAAGTTGGCTTAAAGCTCAACATTCAGAAAACGAAGATCATGGCATCTGGTCCCATCACTTCATGGCAAATACATGAGGAAACAGTGAAAACAGTGACAGACTTTATTTTCTTAGGCTCCAAAATCGCTGCAGATGGTGACTGCAGCCATAAAATTAAAAGATGCTTGCTCCTTAGAAGAAAAGTTATGGCCAACCTAGATAGCATATTAAAAAGCAGAGACATTACTTTGCTAACAAAGGTCTGTCTAGTCAAGGCTATGGTTTTTCCAGTAGTCATGTATGGATGTTAGAGTCTGACTCTAAAGAAAGCTGAATACCAAAGAATTGATGCTTTTGAACTGTGGTGTTGGAGAAAACTCTTGAGAGTCCCTTGGACTGCAAGGAGATCCAACCAGTCCATCTTAAAGGAAATTAGTCCTGAATATTCACTGGAAGGACTGGTGTTGAAGCTGAAACTCCAATACTTTGTCCACCTGACTCATTGGAAAAGACCCTGATGCTGGGAAAGATTGAAGGCAGGAGGAGAAGGGGACGACATAGGATGAGATGTTTGGATGCAATCACCAACTTGATGGACATGAGTTTGAATAAACTCCAGGAGTTGGTGATGGATAGGGAGTCCTGACATGCTGCAGTCCATGGGGTGGCAGAGTTGGACACAACTGAGCAACTGAAATGAACTGATTCCACAGCTGCCAGGGTGAGCAGAGAAGTTCAAACCCTCACACCTTCCCAGTGGTGCTGGGTTTTCCACAGCCTCAGGCCTGGTTTTCCACGGTGGCCAAAAGCCTGAAGAGGACCCTGGCAGGCTTCCCCTTCACCTGCCCACTTCCCCGCGGTACTTCACGACAGCCAGGAGCCCAAAGTGTGTCTGAGCCCCAGAAAAAGGGCCCAGGGGATTACCCCACCACCTGCCCAGTTCCACCGGATCTCTCACGGCACAGGCCCCACAGTGGCTCAGTGGTCTTAACCCCTTATCGCAACTTACCCAGTTCCCCACAGTCTTCCACATTGGCCATAATCCCACAGAGGAGCTCAGAGGTCTTCTCCCCTTCACCTGCCCAGTGCTACCCAGTCTTCCATGGTGGCCTGGAGCCCAAAGAGGGGTCAGCGGGTTTCCCTCAAGTGTCCCATGCCAGCGTGTCCTCCACATTAGCCAATGCAATATCATGTTTGTTTCAGATGTTTCTAATAGTGATTCAGTATTTTTACAGATTATACTCCTTTCTTCCATGTAATCTTTTATAAATTGGTCCACCTCTTGGGGAGTTTTGTGGCTAACTTGAACCAGTTACTCCTTCCCCTTCTTTTCATTAGCTAAAGTCTTCAAAGATGCAATCCCTCAATCTCACTGAGTTGGGTGACGATCACAATAGCAGCAAGGCAGACAACAAGTTTCACAGCATTTGTTCAGATCCCTTATGCTTAAAGTGGTGTGTGACGACTCTGTGTGTCTCTGGGACCAAAAGTGATAGAGATTGAGTAGGATGATCAAAATAGTTAACTTAGAAACCCCATTAGGGAAGCTCCCATTGGCGATAGAGAGAGGGCTTTGGGGTATCCCAAAAATTCTGAAACAGTGTATGCTTGCTTGACTCATAAAGCGGAACAAATTGCTGAGCACCAAAGCCAGATGGGCTTGCTTAATTAATCAAGCTAACTTGCTTAGAAACTGCCGACTAAAAGATATAGTCATAACCTGAACGTAGAGAGTCATTTTATTTGGTGATAATGTTTAGGACTCAAGCGCAGGAGACAATATCTCAGAAGCTCTGAGAAAACTGCTCCAAGGAGATAGGAGGGGAAGTCAGGCTGTCTGCAACAAAGGGAGCAGGCAGTCAAAACATCAAAGGTCAGGTATTAAGATAAGGAATTTAGCATCCTTTGTATGGGAAGATTCAAGCCTCTGGGCTCACTGAATTCATTCCTTTCATATGCACCTCAGCTACCTGGTCAGGGCGAATATTTCCTTATTCACCTTGTTTCTTGCATTCCCTCCGCTCCTCAGCAGTCACTGTGGGGAGTGGCAGCAGGCACTGGATTGCAGTTTTGGGAGCCCTCATTCACTTTTGGAGGCCGGAAATCACGATGGCTGTGACATTTCTTGTTTATTAATATGGCGGGTGCGTGCTAAGTCGCTTCAGTCATGTCTGACTATTTTTGACCCGATGGACTATAGCCCTCCAGGCTCCTCTGTCCATGGGATTCTCTAGGCAAGAATACTGGAGTGGGTTTCCATGCCCTCCTCCAGGGGATCTTCCTGACCCAGGGACCGAACCTGTGTCTCTTATCTCTCCTGCATTGGCAGCCAGGTTCTTTACCACTAACATTTTCATTTCACACAACCAAACTATGCAACAGAGTAGGAAAGATGCCCCCAAACAATAAAAAGATGCTGGCATGAGACATCCTGTCCAGTAGCCTCACCAAGTTAATGAACCCCAAAACATGCTATGTGCACACAGAAGAACAATCATTTATGGAAAGATGACTTTTAAAAATGAAAGACCCTCATTGTACAGAGACCTGAAAATATTTTTCCAAAGTGTTATCTATGACAGTCGTGACCTGACCATATAGGGACAAGTAAACTTTCCTGCCTTACCTGAGGGAGGGCCTGATGAGGAAACATGATGTCTACTCGAGAAATACAAAAAAGATCTTCTCTCCCTCCCCTCCCTTCCTTTGATTATAAAAACGTAACCCACTGAGAACTTGGGAAGCGCAAACCTTGCTTGCATCCTTGTGAATTCTACAGAGGTGCTATTCTAATAAGTCACTTTTTATCTATCACTTTGTCTCTTGCTGAATTCCTTTCTGTGTTGAGATATAAAGGACTGTGGTGCCATGAAAACTACACCAAATGGTTTCAGGTGGCGACCACGGCAGGACCATGGTAAGATAAAAAGGTTGGAGTCAGGTCCTAGAAGGGTCGTGGGTCGCCACAGGCCAGGAACATCAAGGAAGATGCTCTGCCACAGCTGACTGCAGTTTTCAGCCTCAAATGCTTTGGGGCTCTGATTGGATACGGACAGGCCAGAGGAATGATTATACGGATATGGATATTTAAGATAGGAAACTGGAAGAATGGTGGCAGTCAGCATGGGTTGCCATAGAACGGTGGTGTGGAGATGTGGAAGGGATCTTATTACTGGATCAGGAGATGCAGGAGAAGGTATATGAAGAGGAAGGAATTTCACTCCCCGGGTTGCTTTGGCCAGGTTCAAGTCCTGGCAGCACACAAACATAAAAAGACTTTGCAAAAGGGTGCTGTGCATATCCAACCGCCAAGTCTGGAATAAAGTCAGATGCTACATGATGTTATAGGATTTAGCAATCTATCTCTTTTCCTCTGAGGTTTTCCTGCTATGCTTTATAGCTGTTTCTGTTCCATTTCTTTTCTTTTAACTCCAAAAGACCTGTATGATCACTGAGATATAATAATTCATCCTTCTCTGTCAGTTTATGTGACAGGGAACTAGCTTACAAGACTTAGAGTACTTTTCCTTGATTACTAGGAATGCCCAACGGAGGACCTACCGGGTCCTGATGTCAGTCATTTTCCTCCCTCTGGCTCTTGAAAATGTTAACCCTTTTATTTCTGACTTGCCGCTAGACTGGTTCCAGGTTGTCGTCTGAGGACCACTGGGGACCTCTTCCCTACTATGCCTTTGTGGCAATTTCTTGGCCACTAACATCTGGTTGGGAGACTGTTTTGGAAGCTATACCATCTACCACTTACGTACTTTGTAAGTGCAAATCTTGATCATATTGCTTGAGAACAAAGCTTGTGGAGACTCAGAATCAGAGAGGTTTCCTCAGGTGATGGGTCAAACTCAATCACTCTATGTTGATACCCCTCTGGGATGCATACTCCAGTATTGGAAAAAACCTGAACAACAAGATTTGAAGGAAAAAAAAAAAAGCATATTAGGCTACATAACCACTTTTGGCTGCAACATAAGTTAGAGAGCCAAGAAAAGTGGCCAGAATGGGTCTCTAAGTTATAATACTGTATTGCAATTGGACTTATACCATAGAAGGGAATCAAAATGGAGTGAAATATCCTATGTTCAAGTTTTTATGACCTTGTTTCTGTAAAATATAACTGGAAGGGAATCTAGTATATGTGTAACCCAGATGGCTAATTTAAGGAAGGAATCAGAGGACATTTTAGCTGACCCAATGTATGGGCTGTGCAAAGACCAGATCCCCAACAGGAAGAAGCTGCTGCTCCTACCAAAGCTGCCTGCCCAGTGGGAGCTGTTCCCCACCCTCCTGGAGGAGATATTGTGCCAGCAGAGGCTCCTTGCTTCTGCAAGAGCTGCTGCTCCAGCTGAGGCCAAATCCCAGGGGAAAGTGTACCCAAGGCTGAGGAGAGGTCACCACCATATTCTGGAACTCCTGAGTTACACAAGGGACCCTAATCTTAGCCCAGGGCATTGGCAGAGCAGATGCCCCAGACACCAGTGAGCTACAGGGGCCCCTTAGTCATCTTGTCACTGCAGGTTTCACAATCAGAAGATTGATAGGGCCAAGACCTGAAGAGGCTCTGCCTAGAGATGTCATCTACATAACCAGTGCCAAGTCTTGAGTGATCATTGAAGTGGCAGGTCACTTAATAGAATTTCTTATAGACACTTATGCCACCTTCTCTGTCTTAACCCAAAGAAATGGAAATCTTAGCAGTCATAAAGACTATGTTATGATCATATCAGGAAAAAGACAGGGACATACTTTCCTGGAACTCCTTATACGTAACATTAATGGCCAACTACTTTTACATTCCTTTTTGTTTATGCCTGATTGCCCTATCCCTTTAATGGGAAGAGATTTATTAACCAAGTTGGGAGCACTCTGTTTCTCAAGGGACAAATGGAACAGACTGAATCTGCAGTTGAGATAGAAGCCCTAGCAAACCCTGAAGTTTGTACATTGAGGTTTGGGCTTAGTCAAAGGCATACAGCCGGTAGTTATCAGGCTAAGTGCTTGATGATGATATCCTTGTAAAAAACAATAGCTCCTAAAGCTGGAAGCCCAGAGAGGAATTTCTCCTGTAGTGAAGAAGTATTTTTCATATGGATTATTGGTATCTGTCAGTTACCATGTAATACTCTAATATTGTTGTTTAGTCACTTAGGTCATGGCTGATGCTTTGTGACCCCATGAACTGCAGCACGCCAGGCTTCCCTATCCTTCACTATCTCCTGGAGTTTGCTCAAACTCATGTCCATTGAGTCAGTGATGCAATCCAACCATCTCATCCTCTGCCGCCATCTTATCCTTTTTATTCAGTCTTTCCCAGCATCAGGGTCTTTTCCAGTGAGTCAGCTCTTCACATCAGGTGGCCAAAGTATTAGCGCTTCACCTTCAGCACCAGTACTTCCAATGCATATTCAGGGTTGATTTCCTTTGGGATTGACTGGTTTGGTCTCCTTACTGTCCAAGGACTCTCAAGAGTCTTCTCCAGGACCACAGTTTGAAAGTATCGATTCTTTGGCACTCAGTCTTCTTTCTGGCCCAACTCTCACATCCATCCATAACTACTGGTAAAACCACAGCTTTGAATATATATACCTTTGTCAGCAAAGTGATGTCTTTGCTTTTTAATATGCTATCTAGGTTTGTCATAATTTTCCTTCCAAGGAGTAAAGTCTTGTAATTTTAGTCACCATCTGCAGTGATTTTGGAGGCCAAGAAAATAAAATCTGCCACTGCACCTAGTTTTGCCCCATCTATTTGCCATGAAGTGACGGGACCATATGCCATGCTCTTAGTTTTTTGAATGTTGAGTTTTAAGCTAGATTTTTCCAATCTCCTCTTTCACGCTCATTAAGAGGCTCTTTGGTTCCTCTTCGATTTCTGCCATTAGATTGATATTATATGCATATCTGAGGTCGTTGATATTTCTCCCAACAATGTTGATTTCAGCTTGTGCTTCATGAAGCTCAGCATTTAGCATGATGTACTCTGTGTTCTTGCCTGGAGAATCCCAGGGACGGCGGAGCCTGGTGGGCTGCCGTCTATGGGGTCGCACAGAGTCGGACACGACTGAAGCGACTTAGCAGTAGCAGCAGCACTCTGCATGGAAGTTAAATAAACAGGGTGACAATATACACCCTTGCTGTACTCCTTTCCTAATTTTGAACCAGTCAGTTGTTCCAAGTACAGTTCTAATGGTTGCCTCTTGACCTGCATACAGATTTCTCAGGGGGCAGATAAGGTGGTTTGGTATTCCCATCTCTTTAAGAATTGTCCACAGTTTGTTGTGATGCATAGTCAAAGGCTTTAGTGTAGTTGATGAAGCTGAAGTAGATGTTTTTCTGAAATTCCCTTGTTTTTTCTATGATCCGATAAATGTTGGCAATTTGATCTCTGGTTTCTCTGCCTTTTCTAAACAAGCTTGTATATCAGGAAGTTCTCAGTTCACATACTGTTGAAGTTTACCTTGAAGAATTTTGAGCATAATCTTTCTGGCATGTGATATAAGAGCAATTATACAGTAGTCTGAACATTTTTGGCATTGCCTTTCTTTGGGATTGGAATGAAAACTGACCTTTTCCAGTTCTGTGGCCACTGCTGAGTTTTCCAAATTTGCTGGCATATTGAGTACAGCACTTTAACAGCATCATCTGTTAGGATTTGAAATAGTTCAACTGGAATTCCATCACCTCCACTAGCTTTTGTGTATAGAACCTCCTCACACACAAATGCCAGGAGTCTCGCACCCAGTCCCACAGCGATTAGGGCAGGGGGATAGAGTCCTAGACGTAGAGGTCTGGTAAAAGAATCCACCTGGGTAGGGGGTATGCATGGACTCTGAATTGGTTTGCTTGCATATCAAAGTTTAGCTGGCAGGCATGTTGTTAGCAACACTGATTCAAAGGACTTGAGTTTGAACAAACTCTGGAAGATAGTGGAGGACAAAGGAGCCTATCGAGCTGCAGTCCATGGGGTCACAGAGTTGACACGACTTAGCGACTGAACAACAACTAAGGTTTTTGTCTCCGATTTAGTTAACCCTGGACAGTGGGTTCCCACCGTCCATAAATGGATCAAGAGTACATTAAATAAGATAGTACAGTTAATACAATTGACTCTGTTGTACTCAAGCATTTCTTAGAGTTTTGGCAGTCAGGATACAAAAAATGAACAAGTTTTAGAGACCTGGTGGGCAACACTGTGCCTACAAATAAAAATGTAGTATTGTATATTGGTTAAGGGGCTTCCCTGCTGGTTCAAACTACTGCACAATTGTATTCGTCTCACACGCTAGTAAAGTAATGCTCAAAATTCTCCAAGCCAGGCTTCAACAGCACGTGAATCGTGAACTTCCAGATGTTCAAGCTGGATTTAGAAAAGGCAGAGGAACCAGAGATCAAATTGCCAACATCTGTTGGATCATAGAAAAAGTGAGAGAGTTCCAGAAAACATCTACTTCTGGTTTATTGACTATGCCAAAGCCTTGGACTATGTGGATTACCACAAACTGTGGAAATTTCTGAAAGAGATGGGAATACCAGACCACCTGACCTGCCCCCTGAGAAATCTGTATGCAGGTCAAGAGGCAACAGTTAGAACTGGACATGGAACAACACACTGGTTCCAAATTGGAAAGAAGTACATCAAGGCTGTATATTGTCACCCTGCTTATTTAACTTCTATGCAGAGAGAAGGTCATTTCCACTCTTGCCTGGAAAAATCCCATAGACGGAGGAGCCTGGTGGGCGGCAGTCCATGGGGTTGCTAAGAGTCGGACACGACTGAGCGACTTCACGTTCACTTTTTACTTTCATGCATTGGAGAAGGAAATGGCAACCCACGCCAGTGTTCTTGCCTGGAGAATCCCAGGGATGGGGAAGCCCAGTGGGCTGCTGTCTATGTCTATGGGGTCGCACAGAGTCGGACACGACTGAAGCGACTTAGCAGCAGCAGCAGCAGAGAGTGGGTTTCCCTTATAGCTCAGTCGGTAAAGAATCTGCCTGCAATGCAAGAGACCCGGGTTCGATTCCTAGGTCAGCAAGATCCCCTGGAGAAGGAAATGGCAACCTACTCCAGTACTCTTGCCTGGAGAATCCCATGGACAGAGGAGCCTGGCAGGCTACAGTCCATGGGGTCGCAAGAGTCAGACACGACTTAGCGACTTAACTACTACTATTACTATGCAGAGCTTACCATGTGAAATGCCGGGCTGGATGAAGCACAAGCTGGAATCAAGATTGCTGGGAGAAATATCAATAACCTCAGATATGCAGATGACACCACCCTTCTGGCAGAAAGCAAAGAAGAACTAAAGAGCCTTTTGATGAAAGTGAAAGAGGAGAGTGAAAAAGCTGGCTTACAACTCAACATTCATAAAAAGGAAGATCATGGCATCTTGTCCCATCACTTCATGGCACATGGGGAAACAATGGAAACAGTGAGAGACTTTATTTTCTTGGGCTTCAAAAATCACTGCAGATGGTGACTGCAGCCATAAAATTAAAAGATGCTTGCTCCTTGGAGGAAAAGTTATGACCAACCTAGACAGCATATTAAAAAGCAGAGACATTACTTTGCAAACAAAGGTCATTTAGTCAAAGCTATGGTTTTTCCAGTAGTCATGTATGGATGTGAGAGTTGGACTATAAAGAAAGCTGAGCACCGAATAATTGATGCTTTTGAACTGTGGTGTTGGAGAAGACTCTTGAGAGTCTCTTGGACAGCAAGGAGATCCAACCAGCCCATCCTAAAGGAAGTCAATCCTGAATATTCATTGGAAGGACTGATGCTGAAGCTGAAACTCCAATACTTTGGCCACCTGATGTGAAGAACTGACTCCTTTGAAAAGACCCTGATTCTGGGAAAGATTGATGGCAGGAGGAGAAGGGGATGACAGAGGATGAGATAGTTGGATGGCATCACCGACTCGATGGACATCAGTTTGAATAAGGTCTGGGAGTTGGTGATGGACAGGGAAGCCTGGAGTTGGACACGAATGAGCAACTGAACTGAACGGAACTGATGCTGGGAAACACTGAAGGCAGGAGAAGGCCACGACAGAGGATGGTATGGTTGGATGGCATCATGGACCTGATGGACATGAGTTTGGGTAAACTCTGGGATTTGGTGATGGAAAGGGAAGCCTGGCATACTGCGATTCATGGGGTTGTAGAGTCGGACCCAAGTGAGCGACTGAACTGACTGAACTGAACTGAGCAACTGAACTGACTGACTCGTACGTAGTTCAGCTGGTAAAGAATCAGCTTGAAACAGAAATAATAATTTTAAAACCCCCTTATTTCTTAATTTTCTATTTTTATTTGTGCCGCGTTGCGCGGCAACAAGTTTAAATTTAGCTGATATTTTATTTTTATATTTATTTATAATTTTTCTTTCTTTACTTTTGGCTGCATCGAGTCTAAGTTTCAGCATTTGGAATCTTCCTGCAGCACTAGGGGTGGTGCACAGGCTCTGTAGCTTGTGGTAAGAAGGCTTAGTTGCCCAGAGCCCGGTGTGTGTGTGCTCTGACACAAAGTGTCTTAACTCTTTGTGACTCCTTGGTCTGTAACCCGCCAAACTTCTCTGTCCTTGGGATTCTCCAGGCAAGAATACTGAAGCAGGTTGCCATCTCCTCTTCTGAGGGATCTTCCCCATTGAACGGTTAAGCTCCACCTCCTGCACCTCCCACACTGGCGGGCAGATTCTTTACCACTGTGCCACCGAGGAAGCCCCTGGCTAATATTTTAAACAGAAAAAAATTCAGATGACTCATAAACCAGAACACAACAAGCACCATCGAAACATTTCAATCTCTAAACATTCATTTTTCCTGTTTAAAACAACTTCAACTCTGGCACAGAGGATTCTATTCATATCCTGAGTTTCATTTGAGTGTCATTGTGAAAATACAATTACTGTGTAACTTTATATTCCTAGTTCTTTGTTTCTAATTTAGACTTTTTATACATTGCTTTTTTCTCTTACAATATTCTGGGGCTCTTTTTCAAATAATAGTCAACTGTCACCAGGAAAGTTTTTAAAAATAGGGCTTATGGAATTCATATTAGACTTTAAATTTTTCCGTATAGCAACTGTATTCCCTGGAGAAGGAAATGGCAACCCACTCCAGTGTTCTTGCCTGGAGAATCCCAGGGACGGGGGAACCTGGTGGGCTGCTGTCTATGGGGTTGCACAGTCGGACATGACTGAAGAGACTTAGCAGCAGCAGCAGCAACTGTATTCCAATGAAATCCTTCTATATTGTTGCAGGTCAATCAATGAAAACACCTGGGAGCTTAAATAGAGGAAAAATCTCAAGAATATAGTTCTCATATTAATAACTTTATCATATAAAAAGGCCATTGTCGGGAGCCGGTGAGGCATTCCACTCGTGACAAAGGTCATGAGGAAGGAGGCTCGGCATACGCAAAGGCGGGATCGAGCCTCAGGAGTCCCCCTGGATATTCTCGAGCATCTACCCCCAAAAAACCAGAGTCTGCCTACTTTATTGCTTTGTGCTCTCACCTCTGACTTTACTGGGGGCTGTCCCCTATCACCATCTCGCTCTCTCTGTCAAAGAGTTAACTTACAGCTCCAATTAATAAAGTTCCTGGGCAATTAGGACTGTTTAAATCCAAACCCCTCAGAAAGCTCTCTAACTCGCCTGACAAATTTACCCGGACTCCTACAGCTATGCATACGATTGTTTACAGTCTCCCAGCCTCGAGAGGCACGGGAAGCTTAAGATAGTCAAATAGCTTAGAGCCTCTCAGAGAGTTAGAAATTGTCAGAATAAAACTAGTAAAAGATTTCATTGATGAGCCAATGCTTGCTGCCAAGTTTCCACATCCCCTGAATTGTATCCTTGAATGTGTATTAATTAATATAGTTGGTACGTAGAAAAAATAAGTAGTGGCCTTGGTGTTAGTAACTTTAGACCCTTAAGGTAATAAATTCTTTCCTTTGTTGTAAACCCATTACACATCCGCCCTATAGGAATGCAATTTTATCTTCGGAAGATGGCCAAACCTTAAAATAATTACTCTTAGAGAAAATAAGTCTTTGTTGATAAGTCCTTGTCAAGAGTCATAAAATGTTAATAGGCCTTCTGGCCAGAAGATGATGTAAAGCACATAAACCATTTGTATACGATGAATTTGCAGGAAAGAAACCCTGGTTTTTGATAAGGATCAAAAACTGCTGACTTTGCATCCCCTATTATCCTCTATGTTTAACTTAGGGTATAAAAGCCCCTGTTGAAAATAAAGCTACGGGCCTTGCTCACCAGAGCTTGGTCTCCCCATGTCATTCTTCCCCTTAACTTCCAGCTGAGTATCCATCTGGAGTGTGGATATCCTCTGCGACCATTTATTTGCCTGGGCTTCTAAGACCCACTCGAGAAGGTGTCTAAGGTGGGGCACCTTCCGCTATTCGAGAGGGCGCCTGTGGCCTCCATGGTCAGAGCTAACCTGGTGTCACAGGTTATATTGATTTTCCGCGTAAACCAAGCTACTCAGCCTCTTTTCTCCACTGAATTTTCCCACTGAGCTATCCTCATTCTATTACTCTTTATATCTCTAATTAACATTTGAATAGGTCGCCGACGCTGTCTCCCCTTCGAATACCCTGGATCAGCCGGGGCTGGACCTCGGCAGGCCATAGTAATTATTATTATTTTTTTAATTTAAACACCAGAGAACATGAGCTTTGCAATGACATTTGAGTTAAAGGAAGGGAAAAGTGTTAAGTAATGACATTTTCAGTCCTTATCAGTGCCTGAAGTTGAAAGCACTGTTTTTGAGGAGTACAACCTGTTTCTGTGCAAGAAAAAAGGAAGGAAAAGAAAAATGGGCAGGCAGAAGCAAAAGAGGGGAAGAAGAGAAAGGAAAAAAGAGAAAGGAATAGAATATAGTAAAAATTAGTCAAGAATCCTTGCGAACTAAACAGACTGGTTCCAAGTAGGAAAAGGAGTACGTCAAGGCTGTATATTATCACCCTGCTTATTTAACTTATATGCAGAGTACATCATGAGAAATGCTGGATTGGAAGAAACACAAGCTGGAATCAAGATTGCTGGGTGAAATATCAATAACCTCAGATATGCAGATGATACCACCCTTATGGCAGAAAGTGAAGAGGAACTAAAAAGCTTCTTGATGAAAGTGAAAGTGGAGAGTCAAAAAGTTGGCTTAAAGCTCAACATTCAGAAAACAAAGATCATGACATCCGGTCCCATCACTTCATGGGAAATAGATGGGGAAACAGTGGAAACAGTGTCAGACTTAATTTTTTTGGGCTCCAAAATCACTACAGATGGTGACTGCAGCCATGAAATTAAAAGACGCTTACTCCTTGGAAGGAAAGTTATGACCAACCTAGATAGCAAATTCAAAAGCAGAGACGTTACTTTGCCAACAAAGGTCCGTCTGGTCAAGGCTATGGTTTTTCCTGTGGTCATGTATGGATGTGAGAGTTGGACTGTGAAGAAAACTGAGCGCCGAAGAATTGATGCTTTTGAACTGTAGTGTTGGAGAAGACTCTTGAGTCCCTTGGACTGCAAGGAGATCCAACCAGTCCATTCTGAAGGAGATCAGCCCTGGGATTTCTTTGGAGGGAATGATGCTGAAACTGAAACTCCAGTACTTTGGCCACCTCATTCGAAGAGTTGACTCATTGGAAAAGCCTCTGATGCTGGGAGGGATTGGGGGCAGGAGGAGAAGGGGACGACAGAGGATGAGATGGCTGGATGGCATCACTGACTCGATGGACGTGAGTCTGAGTGAACTCTGGGAGTTGGTGATGGACAGGGAGGCCTGGCGTGCTGCGATTCATGGGGTCGCAAAGAGTCAGACACGACTTGAGCGACTGAACTGAACTGAACTGATGCCAAACATGTCCCAAACTTGTCTTTGTATGAAGGCATGTTACAGGTGTTTCCACAGGATGTAAAAGTGGAATAGAGTTGATCTGATTAGAATGAAGGAAGAAAATAGGATGGGAAGGCTATAACAGAGAAGTTAAACCTTACTGTACATAATTTTAAATTGCTTTGGGGGAAAACGCTATCATGTTAAAAGTGTAGTCATTTGCCCTGCTGCTATGCCTTTGCCTACATCCACTCCTGACGAGCAGAAGTAACCAGCAAAAAATGTTTTTGGTCCTCATTTCTGAAGGATAATCTGTAAGTCTTCTTAGAAATAGGTTTATATTGCTATTTGGTGATATGCCAACTTCAGACATTATGCAGGGGTTAGAGGTACTGACTCTTCTCCTCCAACAGTTCAAATCTGTGTTGTCTGAGAGTCAAATCTGAGGGTCAATTGTGTATTAAATTCTTACACGATAAACGAAGACTTAACTCATCTGCACAATCTCTCCTGAGCTCTCCTCCCCAGGGTTTATACTGCGATTTTCCTAGGTCCACCATAGGAAAGCTATATACTTTGAAGCTATATACTTTAACTTGAAGCTATATACTTTAACTTTCATTTCTTTTCTCAAATCTCTTTGTTCTTTCTTGTTCCAACAATCAGAAAGATGAAGACGTCAGCACTATTCTTCTTTCCTTATCCCTCCTTCTTTTGGATGAAACTTTTGTCAAAGATGGGAAATATAAGAGGGGATCAAGAAGGAGATGAAATGGGAGGTATTTTTTTTTACCATTCTCATTAATTCTTAAATAGTCATTTGGATGAGGCATGTGAATGAATTCTTTTCCCTTAAAGATGACATTATACCCTTTAAAGAGGTAAAATGCCAAGCTAATGATCAAAAGCTTCATAATGATCTGAACTAACTGTAAATAGGTACGTAGGCACAACAACAGAACTTGGGGGAAACGTAATTCAAACTCTAGATGGATGGAATCTTAATTCTTTTATGACTTAGGAATGAGATCTAGGTTTTCCCTGTAGCCATCTCCCTTAAGACACTAGTCTAATGTTAGCTTACATGGCTTACAAAGTACAGGTATTTGTGGACACAGAAGAACAGCTTTTTTACTTCCTTTGAAGAAAGAAGATTATGAAATTATATATATATATATATATGGTCATTTTCTCCCTGAGTAGGGAGTGAAATGCATACAATTGGAACCTTGATTCTTAACATCTTTTAAACAAGTATTTGCTGAATGTATGGGTTTATATCTATAATGGGTTAATAAAGGATTGGGAGGAAATTATTACTTCTGAGCTTAATCTTAAAAATAATTAAGTTCTATTGAAAATGCACCCAGTGCCACTAGACCGAATCTTGTCTGGAAGGACTGCTAGTAAGTAAAATTGGTTACAGTGTTCCTCAATTTTCTTTACATTCCAACTTTTCTAAATCACTTTCTGAATCAGTTGTTGATGGCTGCAATTTTCCACACAGTACTTTGTGTGTGTGTGTGTGCAAAAGTGTTAGTGGTGTACATCCTTCCTCTTAGGGTTGTGAGTTTTATTAAACAATGCACTTAACTCAGTTGAAGTGAGGACAATGTGAACAGCTACATTCAAGTTTCTATGTATGGAGGGAATGAAAACTTGGTTAATATAACCAGCTGGCCAATAATATTGAGACCAGTTTGTAAAATGCACCCCAATTTCAGAGATGTTAAACAGTGGAAAATGTGTGTCGTAGCATCTGCAAAATACATCATGTTATGGTGGCTGGGTTAATGTGTAAAGGGTTTTCTTTCATCATTTCCAAGGTTAGGATTTGGAAAGGGTTTGCCTCAAAGGAGCACTTTTTGGTGTGTCAAAAAAATCTAAACGGGTTTTAAACGAACAGTTGCAATAATCCCAAGTTTAAAGCGGGAGAAAGATGTAGTGGGGGAGGCAAGAGCTGAGAAATACAAAAAGAAAGGAAACTATGGACGCCATTTCAGTGGATACTTGAAAAAAAAAAAGGGGGGGTTTGCAATGTCACAAGTTTACCAAAAAGTGTAATGATAGTTATAGCAGCAACTAAAGAGAAGAGTAGCTCATGCTAAGGTTATTTTTATATAAGACATGCTCTCCAATTGGAGACCCTCTCCATTTTTGGTATGATGATTTTCCTCCTCACAAATTATTATGATATATTCAATACTGTGGTTGATTTAGGTTTGCATTTCTCATACACAAAACTATAGTGTTTTTTCCACTCCACTATATTCGTAGTGAGTAGCAGTGCCGTATGACGAAGTGGATTCTGGTTAGTTTTCATAACCTTTTCATGTGCAGTGCAGGTCTCCAAATATCTAACTTCTTTAAATCTCACTTTTCTTATTTGTCAACTGAAAGTTGTTCAGTCCTGTTGGACTCTTTGCGATCCCATGGGCCACAGCCCACGCTCCTCTGTCCATGGGATTCTCCAGGCAATAATACTGGAGTGGGTTGCCATTTCCTTCTCATTTGTCAAAGCAGGTATTAATAGGATTCGTCTTAAGATCCTATAAAGGGGTGCCTTGAGTATACATTGCAAGAATACACAAATAAACCTTGAACAGCTCCATTTTCTTTTCTACAGTTGCTCTGCGGCTTTGAATAGGCAAGCAGCTTCTATGGGGGTCCTCAAAAGCTAAAACCTCATAGTCCATCCTGCGCTGGGAGTCTAGTCGCTCGGTTTAGAACAGGTTTGATCTCACAAGCTCCGGACTGGGGCCCTGACCCTGAAGTATTCCTTCGGAAGATGTGGGGAGGGGACACTAGGGCGGGAGGAAGGGGCATTCCAGCAACAGGGGCGAGGGGTGGGCAGGGGGCGGTCCCGCGGCTCCTGCGTCAGTGGGGCTCCTGTTCTCGCACCTTCCTTGACGTCAAACCTCAATGAGAGCCGCGAGGCTGCATTCCCCCGGGATGTCTACGTGGGCTCAGTGGTGATGCGGGACGGGGGACCTGCGAGTGACGCTCCCGCTCTGCTTTTCCTCCCGCACAGGCGGGAGAGACGGCGACTCCTATTTCTGGCTCCGCGGGCGGCGGGCAGCGGCTGCTGTCTGGCCGACCTTGGGGTCCGGACGCCGCGGTAGAACCGAAGTAGAAGGGAGCGCAGTTCCCCAGGTCCTGAGCCTTCACCCCAGGCCGGGAAGGAATTGGGGAATCTTTCACCGAGGTGAGAACGGCTGCGGGGCGGAGTGGGGGCGGAGCGGGCGCGGGCCGGGCGGAGCCGGGCGACACCGGCGGGCTCGGGCCGGGCGCCTTCTTCCTCTCGACGGACGCGCAGACGGCTCGCCAGTCTCCGGCGCCTACCGCGCAGGTCCTCGGCTTCCCCTCGCCCCGAGTTCCCTTCTGCCCCTCCTGCGGGAGCCGGGCCGGCATCTCCGGGCCGGGATCCAGGGGGCCTGGGTCGTGGGTGGAGGTGGCGAGCTGGCTGCCTTGAGCTTCTGTCGGGGGCCCTGGATCAGAGGGGCTCCGGGACAAGGCCTGAGAGTGGGGCTGGGGAGGGGCTACCTGTGGAGGTCGGATTTAGGGCTTTGTGCCCGCGGGGAAGTGCAGAGGCGCCTGTAGAGCCGAGACCCGGAGCCACCTGTCCACAGATGCCAGTGTCCACTCTCTCTCAGTGTCCCGCGTTGTGTGCAACTGTCCCCAAATCTAGGCCTTCAGCGGCCTCTGGCGATCAGAATTTGCTTTGAAAACGTTAGATTTTTGTGTTAATGATCGTTTTACTATTACCGTGCAACGGTTGTGTAAATCTGGCCAGATCACGGCGTCATTTTCACGAGCTCCTAAGGCCCTTTCCAGTTCCTAACATGATTCTGGCAGCGCGTGGAAGAGATACCAGCTCTCATGGAACTAAAACACTTTTTTTTGCCCCCTCAAATTGAAATTTTGTGTACTTTTTTTTTTGCAGGAATTATGTACTATCAGGGAGGGAAAAACGTTGAAAAAAGCTATAAAACCCTTATTCTCAAAAGAGAGTCACTATTAACTGTTTGAGACACAAAACATATATTCGTGTTACATGAATGGGTTGCTAATATGATGTTTTTTAATAGAAGAAAGACTTTTCCTATATTAATGTGTGAACATCTTTCTACTGCCTTCCCAAATTGCACTGATTTGGACCCAAAGCCTGAACAGCAAAAATTTTCTTCTTCAATCTTGACCAGTGACTAACCTTAGTAGAGAAACTATTAAAAAGCTTAATAAATGTCACTGCAGTGGCCAAGATGTTGGATGGAAATAAACTGAATTCAGAGTACCAGTCATTTTCTATAAAATATTGTTAGCTTTGTTTAATCACTTGAGATAATGTTTTTTAAAATGGCAGCTTTCAAACCATTAGTGAATTGTGAAATGAATTTAGTAGATCATAACTACTAAATTAATTTCATAAGCCAAAATAAGATAACATAGAAATACCAGAGCTCATTACATGTAATGAAGGTATTGTTTTGTTAAGCTGTTCTAATGTGTGTGTGGTGTGTACATGTGTGTTTACATATACTGGGTTATGATATAAAATGTGTTGCTTCCCGTGTGCCATGCTAATTAAATTTGGAAATCACTAATCCAAGGTCCTGTCAGCACTCATCTCTGAATGGGAGGGGAAAAAAATGAAAAAAGAAAAAAGAATGGGCGAAATGATGCAATTAAGATTAACAGTAGTTTTACTCTTTTCTTTGGTCTATGTGACCTTGTGTTGTGTAGCACATTAGATTCTTAATTACGTGTTTTCACGTAATATTAAAACAATCAATTAGCATTCCTGAAAATACAGAGAGAGAGCCTTTGAAAGAAGTTCACAGATTAAGAGCATAAACTGCTCAGATTGACAGAGTCATTTCGGAGCTACACTGGTTATTGGTGAGTGACTGGAATAAGATAGTGCTTCTCTCTGAACTTCCTGATTTGTAATGTGGGAGTTATTGGAACACCAACCTTTTAAGGGTGTTTGATATTCATATGCAGTAATGCATGTGAAACTTGATTTAGTGCCTGGAACATATTTGATTAAGTATTCACTAGAAGTTATCTATTAAGACTGAGTGAAGTTATCCAGGATAATTCTTGTCATCAGAGGTAAACCTCTATAAGGCAGATAATGCAAAAAAGTGGGAAATTGAAAATTAGTTAATAATGTTATAAAGAAAGGTACCCTGAATTAAGATGGTCTTTTAATATCATTTGGTCATTATTTTGTGATTGCTCCCCTATTGTTTTCCTATTGCTAGAAAAATATTTTAGATTTTCTTATTCAGTAGACCAAATGCCCTTGATAGCTCAGTTGGTAAAGAATCCGCCCACAATGCAGGAGACCCCTGTTCAATTCCTGGGTCAGGAAGATCCCCTGGAGAAGGGATAGGCTACTCACTCCAGTATTCTTGGACTTCCCTTGTGGCTTAGCTGGTAAAGAATCCAAATGCCTTGCGTGAGACCTGGGTTTGATCCCTGAGTTGGGAAGATCCCCTGGAGAAGGGAAAGGCTACCCACTCCAGTATTCTGGCCTGGAGAATTCATGGACTCTGTGGTCCACGGGGTCGAAAAGAGTCGGTCGAGACTTTCACTTATTAATTTATTTATTTTGGCCCCTCTGTAGGGCATGTAGGATCTTACTTTTGTTACCAGGGATCAAACCTGTGCCTCCTGCATTGAGAGCGCAGAGTCTTAACCACTGGACCATCAGAAAAAGTCCAAGTCTTTCCTTATTTGCTGTTGAGCTGATGTCTCTGTTGTCGGGCAATTGAAAAATATTTCTCACAGGGATTCTGGATTTGGTTCTTATTCAGTGTCACAGCTTGAGAAACTCACATGCTTCTAACTCAAGGCGTTTCAGCAATGTGTTTATTTATCTCTGCAGTAGGTACAGATCTTAGATATGCAAGAAATAGTTCTGGGGAAGAAAAAAAAGCACAACTTTACTTCTGTTTTGAGTTAGTTCTGCTGGTTATCTCAAGCACTTCAGAGATCTCTATTCCCTGCCCCAGATTGTTTTTTGCAGTTTTAAATATTACATAAATCAATGAAAAAAGAGTGTAAGCACTGTCATTTTTTTGGTAGCATTGTTATTTTTATGAAAAATAAATGCTTTGGCCTCAAAAAAAGGCTGTTGCAAAAGTACTTAATTGGGTATCACAACTGTAAAAGGTTTGGGAAATTCTTAAGCATTAATCGTAATAGTGCTTTCGGTTTTGAAAATGTCTTTAAGTTCTTATTCTGTTTTAGAGGAACCAAAATGGAAATGTTACCGAACCGAACTTGGGTCTGCTCGCCTGCTGCACAGCAAAGCCAGTCTACTGACACCAGGTTGTAAAGGAAAGTACAGCGTTTATTTGCAGGGTGCCAACCAAGGAAAAAAGGCAATTCGTGTTCAAAAGAACCAAACTCCCTGATGACTTTCAGGAAGTGTCTTTTAAGGACAACATTTGGGATGAGGGTTGATGGACTTTTTTCTGATTGGTTTGTGGTGAGATAATTGGGTGATGGCTCAGAACTTTTAATCATTAACCTTCTGGTTCCAGCCAGTCTACCTGCTTTCAGTCTACTTACTTTCAGCATGTAGTCAGCTACACCCATCCCTGGCCTGGGTATGGGAGGGCTCTTAGTTTCTGCAAAAAAAAAAAAAAGCTGGAAGTTATGCTTCAGATTATTATACACACACACACACACACATACCCTACGATTGTTTTATCACTGAAATATTGTTTAAGCTATACTTAGTTTTCTTGACTAACTGCTTTTCCTTTGTTTCTGCATTCTCACTTCCCTCTTTGCTTTTTGGAACTCAGGGAAGGTCTAGGAGACTAAAGCCTTTTTCTACAAACAAGAAATTGGAGACATGGAGAGGCTTTTGCACCTGGGAGGGCCCCTCAGGGTCCTGCTGGGTCTCAGGACCCCCCTTTTCTTTGATACTTACTTCAATCCTAAGGGAGCAGGGGTGGGATAAGAAAGGGAATAAAGTTTTGGATAGAGAGGTTAATTATAAAAGTCATCTGAGGAACTCAGTTTTAGGGGGACTTGGTTTCAGAAACTCCTTGAGGGTAAATCAAATGTGTTTATGAAAATATGAAAAAAGACTCGGAACTCAAGCTGACTTGTCCACAAAGAGACCTCAGTGAAGCAAAAAAGCCCATCTTGATCTTAAATCAAGCGTGTATTAATTTGTATGTTTTAAGTTGGATAAAATATTAAGGTTATATATGTATGTATTTTACAAATCATCTTATTGACTAATTTTTAAAAAGTTAACTCACCAACTGCTGGGTCTTTTCTTGTTAGGCAAGAGGACTTTTATCTTACACTGATAAAATGAAATAGTATATAGTCTAAATATTCTGTTTTAGAATTATATGTATTATCATATAGAGGTATTCATCATCTATGGTTAAAAGAGAGGAGACTATAAAATAGAATGGGTAGTATCATTCCATTTTTGTAAAAACATGTTTGGAACAAGATTATATGGCAAATTGAATGGTGGGTAGTGGGATTATGGCTGATTCCTATGCTCTTTCTTTCTTAATTTTTATAATTGTGCTATAATTTTCTTTTACTTTCATAATAAATAAGTCAATAAATCTCATAATAAAATTAATAAAAGTCATTTCTTAAAAAAAGTTAATGTGTGTTTTCCTAATTTATAAGCATAAATGGGACTAAGTCTTTGCTTTAAGGGATACTGACTCTTTGAACTTAAATGTTTTGGGTATTAACTAATTCTTCAATATTCTAGGAAATGGTGCTGAATAGTTTAAAGCTATATTCCTAATCCTGTGAAAAACATCTTGAGTAGGGAAGAACTGTTTTTCTAGAATTTTCTTAAAGCACTCTCTGAATACACTGCTTTTCAAAAAATTTATATGCTGCCTAAAGATATGGTCTAAATCAGGGGTCCCCAAACTTTTTGGCACCCGGGACAGGTTTCGTGGAAGACAGTTTTTCCACAGACAAAGAAGGGGGTGAGGGAGATGGTTTTGGGATGATTCAAGCACACTGCGTTTATTGTGCACTGATTTCTTTCTTTGATTATTGCATCAACTCCACCTCAAATCATCAGGCATTAGGTCCCAGAGTTTGGGGATCCCTGGTCTAAATCTTCGGTCTGCTTTTAAATCCTATTATGTCAAACTTCAGTCTACTTTTCTTGCTCTAATGCCCCTTAAATTCTTAAGTGAAAACGTAGCTCCAGCTGAACTTGTCGACTTACCATCTCCAAAGGTACCTCGTGCTTTCTTGCTTTTGTACTTTTACCTCTGTGATACTTGGAATATCTTTTCCTGACAATTGTGTCAGCAAATTCTGTGCGGTTCCCAATGTCCAGTTATAAAATCGTATCTGCTGTGATATCCTGGTTCCTACAGCTAAAACTGAATTTTGCAACTAAACCCATTTGCACGTATTATTTGTGCCTAGACATTTCTCAGATACCACCTCATATTTTTATATTTATTTCCCAGTTCCATTTAAACTTATTGAGAGCAAGAAAGCTTGTCTTATATTTCTATCTACCCCTTCATGCTCCTAGCATGGACCTTTAACCAGGGTAGGAGCTAAATGTTTATTTCTTGATCAGACAATGGTGTCAGGTGTTGAGTCCAAGTGTTGGAATTTTTTTGCTAACCAGTGATTCTGGATAAGGGATTGGGGGAGGGGGGGAGTCAACACTTAGCTCACAACAATGTGGAGGAATAAAACATTGATAATTTGGCTGAATTGTCAATTGATATAGATAGCTGATAGGGAATTGACAGTATTTTTTTTAAAAACTAAAACTAACACAAGAGCTAAGTGTTGGCGTGGTTAGTACAAGACCCAAACTTAAATTTCACATAAATATTTCTTTGAAAAGTTTCTCATAAAGTTCGTTTTGGGTTTGATGGCGTCTTTATTCTTAACCCTACCAGAGGCACAGTTGTGCCTTGCGTTCTTACAGCTACTGTTCCCAGAACCCAGAGATCTGACGTATTTGACGGTGGGTTCAGTGAACCATCAGAGTTGCTCTGTTCCAGAACGTCTTAAGAGGTCATGTGGGATTCAGTGAGTCATAGTATATAAAGTGCTTTGTGTTCAAAAGTTAATTTTCTTCTGTTATTGAATACATAATTGTGTCACTTTTCAAATTTAAATTGTGACTTGAAGGTGTTTATTTAGTTAATGGTAGACACTTAGAGGGCTTATCTTTTTTTTTTGTTAAACAGTTTTATTTTGATTTATAGATGTTTGCCAGGACTAAATATAGCTGATGAAATATCTGATCTTTTCTGCTCAAGGTAAATGATTTGTTACTTTATAAAAATACCAGGTACCAATAGAATTCAGAGTTTGTATAAAAAGAGCCATTTGGTCATTTAATATCATCCCAGGCCCCAAAGAAATGGTACCTTTAAGGATTTTGTTACTACATGAAAAATGACATGTTATTGGTTCAACCTATATCAGAATCGTCTTGGAATGTTTTAAATTTGTGTAATATGCATGTGCCTGCTTCCTACTAGGGGATTTTGGTTCCATGTTTTTGGGGTCCTAGCATGTGAATTTTTCAAAATGCCAATGGGTGCTTTTGGTTTATTGTAGGTCTGTTTCATTGTGGCATATATATGGCACTAGAGATAATGGAAATGGCAGGTAATAATGCCTTGGGAGTTACCATAAGGGTTAAAGATAAAATTTAAATTTTGCGTGCATGTGTGTGAGATGGTAGACTCATACTTTCATTTTGCCTTTTATTCAATGAATGTTTTGATTATATTTTAAATAAAGCACTAAAAATTTTATTTAACTATCTTCAGAGTTTAGGTTTAAACTCTATAGAGTTATCTCAGCCTGAAAATTGCCATATCTGTGAATGCAACTTAAAATTTCTTTCATTTTGTTGCTTCAGGTTAATAAGTAAAGGAAATTAAAGGAAAAAAGATCAAATTTTAAGTAAATAATTTCTTTAATATTCTTTATTTCAGAGGCTGATTTAATTGGTTTATTTTCCTTATAAGTGAGAAGTCAGACACTATCAAAGTTTCTCATAATAAAAAGTAATGGGTAAGTGAATGTTATGATCGAATTTTGATTTAATGAAGCTTTGTTATTCTCATTGGTTTTAAGGTTGTGATTTCAATGTTTGAACACTGATTTTAGTGAATAGACTTTTTCTGTTGCACACAAGCTTATCAGAAATAATATTACAGAGTCATTCTCTTTATATTTTTTGACAGTAAAGAGTGTTTAAAATAATTAGAATTAAAATCTTAATGAAATTATTTCTTAAAAATCCTATTTTCACTTTCACAAAACAGCAAAAAGCTACATTGTATTGGATTTATTACTTAAATTTGTCACATTTTGTATAAATGAGTATGTAAATAAATTTTAAAAATTCTAAATTCTAGGCTCTATTCTCAGATTTACTAAATCAGAATTTTGGAGGATGATTTTTATATTCAGCCTGGCTTGGAAATCACTATATTATGAAGTGTTGAAGGATTATAGTTTTGGGCTTGAGGGTTGAACCTTGGAAACTCTTCTTTATTTGTTTAATAAATAAACTGTTCCTGTTTAACAAATCAACTATTCCTGTGTCTCTTATTGTTTCTCATTAAGAGAAATTTTTGTTGGATTTCCACTAATTGGAAAAAAATCTTCATGTTTGGTTTATGTAATTGTCAGAAGAGAAATATCTTTTGCTTCAGAAGCTATATTGGTTGCTATTTTGTTTTTTAGCAACTTCGTTGGATAAATTACTTTAAAATCTTCCTCTTTGTGGATTAAGCAGAAAATAAATGTGGTATCTTTACTCTCATGATAGAGAATAAGATGTTATATATGACACTGAGTGTTCACATGATCTGGGATTTTGTGTAGAAGCATGATGGAAAAATTAATGAGCTTCATTAGAGTATAGTAAGTGTACTATAGTAACAATTTAGGAATAGTAATTTTTCTTTAAAAATTGAGTACTGTATTCAATACTGAACCACTTCCCAATAATTCTTAACAACTTACCAGGAAATCAGTAAAAATGTAGTCATCTAGGCTTCAAATATTGGCAACACACTATTCTTTTAGAAGATGCATAGGTCTCAGTGAAAGACAAATACTGTATGATATCTCATATATCCGCATACATGAGGAATCTAAAAAATAAACTAGTGAATATAGCAGAAAAGAAACAGACTAGCAGATACAGAGAAGAAACTGGTGGTTACCAGGTGGAAAGGGAAGAAATGAGGGACAAGATAAATGCAGAGAATTAAGAGGTACAAAGAATTATATATAAAATAGGGAAGCTACATGGATATGTAGTACAACACACAGAATATAGCCAATATTTTATAACAACTATGAATGGAATATAGCCTTTAAAAATTGTGAATTGTGCTGTGTTGCACACCTGAGACATATATTGTTCATCAAATATTCCTCAATTTAAAAAAAGAAGAAAGGTCTCAGTTAATTGCAGGCTCACTGATTGGTTTGGTAGCACATGGTAGCCCTTTCTATTCTCATAATTATTAGAAATACTAGTGAGTAGGACTCAAGAATGAAGTTCTCTTCTATGGTGTTATCATGGCTATCTTCTTCATGGTAGTAAGGAATTATTGTGTTTTTGTCATTTTTCTTTTCTTACAGTTTGAGTATTCAAGGACAATAGCCATCTGACTTTGGTTTTTCAACATGCAGAACAGATCAGGATATTGCAGTTTTTGTTGTGTATTCTATAATAACCTGGAGCAGGTGAGAAGATCCTATTACTATGGTTATACCACAAAGGACCTACTCATAACTTTCGCTTCTTTTACACAATCAAATTCATTTAACAGACCATATTGAGAATCTACTAATGAGGAGATGTGGCTTGTAGGGATATGGCTGTGAACAAAAGCAGTTTCTTTTATTCATGAAGCTTACAGTTTGATGCACTAAGACAGAAAATAAGTAGTCACATAAATTTAGTACATGGTGTGTCAGACTGTGATAAATGATATGAGGAAAATAAAATAGGGAAGAAGGTGCGGTTTTAGATTGAGTGGCCAGGTGAGGTTACAGAAATGACATTTGAGCTGAGATTTGAATGAAATGTGGGGATCAGGCTTGCTTATATCTTGGGGGGCAGAATTTATAGGTTAGAGGGACAGGATAGCAAGGATAGAGACCCTGAGGCAGAAGGGTGGGATTACATTTCTGATAATAATTTGAAAGTCTCTTAAGTTGATAATGCCTTTAATGCACCTAACTTACTGAATTCCCTGGTGGCTCAGACGGTAAAGCGTCTGTCTACAATGCGGGAGACCCAGGTTCGAGCCCTGGGTTGGGAAGATCCCCTGGAGAAGGAAATGGCAATCCACTCCAGTACTATTGCCTGGAAAATCCCATGGACAGAGGAGCCTGGTAGGCTACAGTCTATGGGGTCGCAAAGAGTTGGACACGACTGAGTGACTTCACTCAACCTACTGAATATCACAGCTTACCTAGCCTACCCTAAAAGTACTTGGAATACTTACATCAGTCTACAGTTGAGCAAAATCATTTAATGCAAAGCCTGTTTTATAATGATTGGGTAACATGTAATTTATTGAATACTGTACTGAAAGTGAAAAACAGAATGGTTGTATGGGTCATTTACCCTCCCGAGAGACTGGTCTCCCTTTGCCTTTGAATCCCCTCCCCTAAGCACAGGTACAAACCACTTGCTTGTTTTTCTTCCCTTTGTACCCTTCCTACCCTTCCTGTGTATCTTTCTTACAGCTATGGTTGTGCAGGAGTCCTTTTACTCATTTCCAGTTGGTTTTCAGGAAGAATTGTTTCACATGTAGATGTATTTTTGATATGTTCATGGGGAGAAGTGAGCTGCATGTCCTCTAATATTCTGCATTGATTTGCGCTCCCCTTAAATGGTTTTCAGATGAGTATTTTAGAATTGCTTTATATAAAGGGTATATCAATTTATACTTTTACCAGGAGTATGATGAATCCAAATTGTGATGCTCTCACTGCTAATGAGTATTACCCGTTAGTATGTTTACCCATTAGAATATTTAGAAACATTCATTTTCTTTTTATTTCCCAGCATCTATCCAGTGACTATCACAGATCCTTGATCACACAGAAAAGACAATGGATGGGTGCTGCTAGTTTGATGGAACGTTTCTTGCAGGATGTACTGCAGCACCACCCGTGTCGTTATCAGGAAAGCAGGTAGAGTAACTGAGTGAAATAATATTAGTATATTCATGTGTGCCAAGTTGCTTCATTTGTGTCCAACTCTGCGCGACCCTGTGGACTATAGCCCCACCAGCCTCCTCTGTCCGTGGGATTCTCCAGGCAAGAATACTGGTGAGGGGTGCCATGCCCCTCTCTAGGGAATATTAGTACGTAGTTATATATTACAGTGGATGTTTGTGTTAACATCCTAATATTTCCTAAAGTGAATCTTTGAATCAGGGAATATAACGTGAACCTTTATCTAGTAACTTATCCTTGCAGTTGTTTAAACATTTTTCCTAAGTTAAGTAAAAAAAATCTCACTCTAAAAGATATGGACTATACTATGCTTTTTCTAAAGAAAAGTCAGGCCAGTAAATATGTATCATCAAGGATGCCACAGGATTAAGCAGGGTAAAAAGGTGGGAACAAACATAACTTTAACAAGATTAGTAACCAAAAGTTGGTGATAGTAGCTAAGTAAGGATAGTCAAGGTAAAAATTTATTCCACATTAATGGAACTATTGGCTAACTCTGTGCTACTCTGTAAAACGGAATTGATTATTTTTATAATTTGTCAGTATCTTGATAGCTTACTCTTTTATTAATATATTTTGATTGTTTTAATAAAAAATCTTTTGATAACATTTTAAAAAGTTAATGTCCTATGTTGAAGAAGAACTTTGGTAGAAAATCAGATTATGTACTTGGATGAGTTTGCTGCTACAGCTGTTAAGGTAAAGCAACATAGATCATTAGCACACCTGTACAGTATTAGTTGACTTTAGTCCTAGCAGCAGAATAAAGGGTAAACTTCTTGCACACTTTGCAAGTCACCAACCTAAAACTTAGCAAATGACGAAAAAGTTATGATGGGGAAAAGTTAGGAAAAAATATTTGTTTTCTTAGCTGGTGGAAAGATGGAATTAACCTATCTTGAGGTCAGTATAAATTACCAGTTTATAGTGTATATAAAAAATGCTTCAACAAACATATTTGTACATCCAGCTCTTTCTGTGGGGTAGACTTCTAGACTGTGAACTTTTGGGCTAAAGTTTATGGACATTAAAATAGTTTTTATTTTTTAACTTTTCATTTTAGAATAATTTCAGACTTAAAAAATTTAGTTGCGAACTGGTACAAGGGATTTTTCTTGTGTAATGTTCACCTAGCTTCCCCAAATGTTAAGTCTAAAATAACCACAGTGGACTTCCCTAGTGATAGTGGATAGGAATCTGCTTGCCAGTGCAAGGGTTACGGGTTTGATCCTTGGTCTGGGAAGATTCCGCATGCCATGGAGCAACTAATCCTGTGTGCCACAACTAGAGCCTGTGAGCCGCAACTACTGAAGCCCGCGGGTCTAGAGTCTGTGCTCTACCACAAGACAAGCCAGCGCAGTGAGAAGCCCGTGCCCCTCAAGGAGTAGCCTGTTCCCTGAAACTAGAGAAAGGCTGCACACTAGCCAGGAAGACCCAGTGCAGCCAAAAATAAGCAAGAAAAATAAAATAACCACAGTATAGTGATCAAATCCATGAAATCACCATGATACCACACTATTTATAGAACTCATTCAGATTTTGTCAGTTGTGTTTACTAATGTCCTGTTTTGGGGACCAACATTCCATCCAGGACCACTCAGTGCATTGAATTGTCACATTTCTGTACTTTCCCATAATCTTGAGTTGCTCCTTAGTCTGTCTCTGCTTTTAAGACCTTGACACTTTTTAGAAGAGTACTGACTGGCCGGTTATTTTGTAGGATGTTTTCTAAATTTGAGTATGCTTGATGTCTTTTTATTTTGTTGATGATGTCCTTTGTTGTGCAAAAGTTTTAAAGTTTAATTAGGTCCTGTTCATTAATTTTTGCTTTTATTTCCATTGCTCTATGAGATGGATCCAAAAAAATATTGCTGTGATTTATGTCAGTGTTTTGCCTATGTTTTCCTCTAGGAGTTTTATAGTATCTGGTCTTACATTTAGGGTTTTAATCCATTTTGAGTATATTTTCGTATATGGTGTTAAGAGAAAGTTTTAATTTCATTCTTTTTCATGTAGCTAGCTATTCAGTTTTCCAAGCATCAGTTATTAAAGAGACTGTCTTGCCTCCTATGTCATAGATTTGGGCTTCCCTGGTGGCTCAGATGGTAAAGAATCTGCCTGCAGTGCAGAAGACCCAGGTTCGATCCCTGTGTTGGGAAGATCCCCTGGAGAAGGGAATGGCAACCCACTCCAATATTCTTGCCTGGAGAATTCCATGGACAGAGGAACCTGGCCGGCTACAGTCCATGGGGTCCCAAAGAGTCAGACACAACTGGGTGACTTCCACTTGTCATAGATTGAGCATAAGTGTGTAGGTTTGTTTCTGAACACTGTTCTGTTTCATTGATCTATGTATCTATTTTTGTGCCAGAACAATACTGTATAGATTACTGTAGCCTGAAGTCAGGAAGCATGATTCCTCTAGCTCTGTTCTTTCTCAAGATTGTTCTGGCTGTTGAGAGTCTTCTGTGTTTCCATACAACTTTTAAAATTATTTGTTCTAGTTCTGTGAAGAAAACCTTTAGTGTTTAGATAAGGATTACAGTGACTCTGTAGATTGCCTTGGTAGTATGTTCATTTTAACATTGATTCTTCCAGGAACGCAGTGTATCTTTCCATCTGTTTGTACCTCTGTCAGTTTCTTTCATCAGTGTCTTATAGTTTTCTGAGTACAGATCTTTTGTTTTCTTAGGTAGGTGTATTCCTAGGTATTTAATTCTTTTTTGATGTGGTGGTAGATGGGATTGTTACTTTAATTTCTCTGATAGTTTGTTGTTAGTGTATGTAGTAGATTTCTGTATACTAATTTGTATCCTGCAACTTTATCAATTCATTGATGAGTGCTAATTTTTTTTGGTGGTATCTTTAAGATTTTCTATGTATAGTATTATGTCATCTGCAAACAATGACAGTTTTACTTCTTCCTTTGCATTTTGGATTCCTTTTGTTTCTTTTTCTTCTCTAGATTCTGTGACTAAGACTTCTAAAACTGTTCAATAAAAATGGTGAGAGTGGGAATCCTTGTCTTGTTCATCCTTTTCTTGTCTTAGAGGAAATGCTTTAGACTTTTCACTGTTGAGTATGATGTTAGCTGTGGATTTGTCATAAATAGCCTATTTTGTTGAGATATCTTCCCTTTATGCCCTCTTGCTGGAGAGTTTTTTTGAAATCATAAATAGATGTTGAATTTTGTCAAAAGCTTTTTCTGCATCTACTGAGATCATCATATGGTTTTTATTCTTCAGTTTGTTGATGTGGTATACCACAGTGATTGATTCTGCAGATATTAAAAAATCCTTACATCCTTGGGGTAAATCCCACTTGATCATGGTGTGTGATCCATTAATGAATTGTTGGATTTGATTTGCTAATATTTTGTTGAGCATTTTTATGTCTATGTATCAATATAAGTGATACTGACCTGTAATTTTTTTGTGTGTGTGATATCTTTGTTTGGTATAGCATCAGGGTGATGCTGGTTTCATAGAATCCTTTGGGATTTTCAACTTGTTTGATTTTATGATTCTACCTTCCTTTCTGTCCTTAGCCAAATGTTACAAAATTAATTTATTTTGAAACTCTCTGTTGTAGGAATCTGGCCCAGGATAGAAAGAACATAGAATTTATTATGCATTGAAAAATCTTAAATGGATGTCAAAATATTTTAATGGAATTTTCCCCCTTATTTTTTAGATCAATGCAAAATGAGAGACTTCATATGACTACTGTGTCACCTTCAGAAGTGGTTCCTAATGATGATTTTAGTCCTGAAATAAAGACTGAGGATGCTGCTGGAGTCAGAGAAGAGATATCTACCAAGGCATCTGAACCCATTGAAAAGGTGTATTCTAGGCCTCAGGAATATATGCATAGTGTTTCAGATCGACCATCAGTTATTCAAAAACTGGAAAAAGGACAACAGCATCCCTTGGAGTTCATTCATAAAATTGGGAGCAGTGTGAAAGAGTTTAATCCAGTTGGTATTAGTCACAGTACAAATAATAGACAAAGTGTAATATGTTCGTCAGTGATTTCTAATGCTCCTGTTAGTTGTTCACCTGAAAGTTCTCATGAAAGACCAGTTACAACTGACACTACTTCTGGTTTGTCACTTGGAGTCCATTTGGATTTAGTTAACAAATGTGACCCAAACAAAGCTGACAAATACCTTAAACAGCTAAACAAGGGCTCTAGAAACCCTATGCTACCATCCCATCCAGAAACTTCTTCAGTTCCATATCAGAAACCTAAAGAGTTAAACAGAAAGTCTTTATGTGTAAACTCAGATAAGTTGACCTTACGGGAAGATGTAAATTCTCAGACTAAAGCTTTGTCAACTGACTTTAAAGTCCATGAATTTGTGAGTACTGAAAACTCTTTAAAATTGGAATCTCTTTCTAAATTTGCAGTGAATCCAGTAGTCAACCTGAGTAAAACTGACATGCCTTCTAATAAAGGAATCTTTGAAGATGACATTCCAAAGCACCATGAGAAATTCTTTCCTAATATGGATCATAACCAGGAAGGAAAGCATTTGGTTTTTAACAAGTCAGCCTTTTGGGAACAGAAGATCGAAGTGAGTTCTGAAATGAAGTTTGCTGGTGGCTCTCCTCAGTCAGCATCTGATCACTGTGAAGAGGCTGAACCAGACCTTGGCAAGGGGGAGCAAACTGACCAAGAAGATAAGAACTGTGAATCAAGAGATTCTGCAGTAAGTTTTGATGGCAGTTCCTCTTTTTATTCACTGATGGACCAATCCAAAGTGACTGTTGAAGAAATAAACCTTTCAAAGGAAGTACATACTGATTTGCAATATAAGAATAATACATCTTATATTTCTGAAAGAAGCTCTGATTGTGATGACTCCTTTCAGGTGACTACCAGCAAAACTCAAGTGAAAGATGAAAGTGTTCATAAGGTAATGCATATTAGGCTGGTTGATGAAAGCTATGAATCCAGCGATTCTGAGATGAATTTTGATTGTGATGCTTCACTTCAGTCAACTGATGACTGCCGCCAACAGCCTGAGAAAGAAGTAAACCTTCCTAAGGGGGTGCTCGTTGGCTTGGTTGATATGAACTATGGATCTAGTAGCTCTGAAATAAGTGCTGATTCTGTTTTCTCACTTCAGTCAATGCCTGGCCGATTCCCAGTGACTGTCACAGAAACAGAACTTCAGAAGAAGGTTCACATTAGCTTAGTTGATAAGAACTATGGATCGAGTTGTTCTGAAACAAGTTTTGATTGTGATGTTTCTCTTCAGTCATTCTTCGACCATCCTCACATGGCTGTCAGTGAAAGAAACCTGGAGGATAGGCCTGTCTCTCTAAAAGATAGTCATTATAAACCCAGTAGTGCTAAAGCATATCTTGATTGTGATGTCTCTCTTGAGACCTTGTCTGATGGACCTCAGAAGGATGTTGAAAATATCAATCTTTGGAAAGAAAAGAATGACCTTGTGGATATGAACTGTGAATTTCATGGTCCTGAGATAAAGTTTCATTTGATGAAAACAGATCCTCAGTTGGTGCCTGCCCAATCCCAAGTTGCAGTTAAAGAGGTAAATGCTCAGGAAGTAGCTATTGACCTGGAGAACAAGAGTATTAAGTCTAGCATTTCTGATCTCAGTTTTGATTCTCACCCTATGGGCTCTCGTGGTGAAATAAATCTGAAAGCATTAAATGTTGACATGGAAGTTAAGAGCTATGGATGTTCCAGTTGTAAGTCCACTTTTGACTCCGATTCTTCTTTTATGTCAGTTTCTGAGTATCCTGAGATGGATGTTGAAGAAATAAATAAGAAGCATGTTAACTTGGAAGATGAGAGCTTTGAATCAATTAGTTCTGAAATAACTTTTTATTCTGATAGTCCTCTTCACCCAGTAGTTGACCAATCTCAAGTAACTGTTTATGAGGAGGATCCTATTGATCTGGAAAATAAGAGTAATGAATCTCGTGTTTCTGAAATAACTTTTGATTCTGGTGTGCCTCTTCATTCAGGGACTTATCAACCTGAAGTAGCGGTGAAAGAAACATTCATTCAGAAAGAAGTGTGTACACACTTAGGAGAGAAAGATGATGCACCCACCAGTTCTGAAATAAGTTTGACTTCTTATATCCCTTTTCACTCAGTGATTAAGCAGCCAGAAGAAGCTGTTAAAAACCTAAATCCTCAAAATGAAGAGTGGCTACACTTAGAAAATAAGGGAAATGAATCTAGTGATTCTGAAATGTTTGATTATGATATTTTTCGTTCAATGACTGGACATTCTGAAGATCCTATTAAAGAAAGAAACCTTCAGAAAGGGGAGGATATACACTTAGAAAATAAGGATAATGTACCTGTTGTTTCTGAAAACAGTTTGAAATCTGGTATTCCTTTTCATTTAGTGACTGGTCATCTTTCCATAGCTATTAAAGAAATAAACCAAAAAGAAGAACATGTAAATTTAACAGATAAGAGTAATAAGTTAAAAGTTTCTGAAACAAGTTTGGATACTGATACCCCTGTTCAGTCAGTGACTCACAAACCGGAACTGATTGTGAAAGAACTAGGGCTTCAAAAAGAAAAGCATGCTAAGTTAAAAGGTCAAAGTGCTGAATATAGTGGTTCTGAAATAAGTTTAGATTCTGATTATTCAATGACGGAACCTCAAATAACTGATAAAGAAGTAAGTGTTCAGAAAGAAGAACATGTTGTTCTAGAGAACAAGAGTGATAAATATAGTAGTTCTGAAATAATTTTGGACTCTGATGTCCCTCTTCAGTCAATGAATGAAAAACCTCAGACAACTGTTTTGAAGGACGACCATGTTGACCCAAAAGATGAAAGTACTGGACCCAGAGGCTTTGAAAAAAAATTGAATACTAATAACCTTCTTCATTTAGTCATTGACCAACCTCAACTAGGCCTTTTGAAGGAAAAACATGTTCATTTGGAAGATACAAACAATGAATCTAGTTACGGTAAAATGGATTTTGATTCTGCTGACCCTCTTCAGCCATTGACCGAACAATTTCAGGAAGTGGTTGAAGAAACAAAAGTGCAGAAAGAAGAGGATATGAGCCTGAAGAATAAGGTTGATGAACCTAATGATTCTGAATTAATATATAATTCTGATGTTTCTCTTCCATCTGTGTCCAGTCAACCTAAAGTGGCTGTTAAACGAATAAACCTCAAGTATGAAAATCATGTGTACTTGAAAGATAAGAACAGGCAAGATAGTGGTTTTGCAATGAGTTTGAATTCTGATCTCACGGATCAGTCAGTAGTTGATCATCCTCAGATAACTATTTTGGAGCAAAAGCATACTGAACTAGGAGATAAGCACAATCAATCTTGTGGTTCTGAAATAAATTTTAATTCTAATGACCCCTTTCAATCAGTGGCCAACCAGCTTAGACAAACTGTTAAAGAAATAAGCCCTTGGAGGGATGAAGTTGACATGGAAGATAAGAGAGATGAACCTAAGCATTTTGAAATTGTATCTGACTCTGATGTCTGTTTTCAGTCAGTGGCTGGCCAAACTGAAGTTGTTAAGGAGGTAAACCTTCTGAAGGAGCATGTTGACTTGGAAGATAAGGTTGTCAAACCTAGTGATTCAAAAATAGACTTTGTTTCTGATGGACCTCTTCAATCTGTGGCTAATGAAGTTCAAGAGGCTGTTACAGAAATGAATCTTCTGAGGGAGGGACCTGTTCGTCTGAGTGCTAAGAGCTATGAACCTAATGATTCTGAAATCATTTTTGTTGCAAATACCCCTCTCCAGTCAGTGGTTGAGCCACACCATGATTTGGAAGAGCAACAAACCAGTTTGGAAGACAAAAGCAATGATCCTTGTGGTCCTAAGATAAATTTTGTTTCTGAATATCCTCTTCAGTCAGTGACTGGCCAGCTTCAAAGAAAAGCTGTTAAAGAAATAGGTCTTTGGGAGGAAGACCATATTTACCTGGAAGATAAGAGATACAAACTAGGTGATTTTGAAGTAAGTTATGATTCTGATGTTGACTTTGTAGCTGGTCATTCTGCTGTGGCTGTCAAAGAAATAAACTTGCAAGAGGAGGATCAGAATGACCTAGAAAATAAGAACTGTGAACTTAGTGTTTCTGAAATAAAATGTGATTCTGGTGTTCATCTTCAGTTAGGAGTTGACCAACCTCAGGTGGTTTGCAAAGAGATAAATCTTCAGATGGAAAAGTATCTTGGCATGGAAGAGGTTAGTGAACCTAGGGATTCTGAAATAATGTGTGGTTCTGATGTTCCTCTTCAAATAGTGATAAACGAACTTGAAGAGTCAGACAGAGAAACAGATAAGATGCTGTTTATGGACCTGACGGCAAGTGATAATGACTGTGAAATGATTTCAGATTCTGATGTCCCTTTTCAGCCAGTGATTGATTCGCCTCAAAGGACTGTCAAAGAAATCAGCTGTATAAATGCAGAAAGTTTTGACCTAGATGAGAACTGTGACTCTTGTGATTCTGAACTAAGATATGTTTGTGAAGCCTCTCCTCAGTCAGTGACAAACCATTCCAAAAAGGTCTTCAAAGTAGTAAAGCAGAAGCAAGACTATATTATTCTGGAAGAGACAAGCTCTGAGCCTTATGTTTCTGAACTGAGTTTTCAAATTGATTCCTCTCATCAGTCCATGACTTACCAGTCGCAAGAATCTGAAAAAAAAAAGGCAAAATATAGTGACCCCAAAGACAAGAGCTGTCAATCTAGTGGTCCTAAAAGAAACTTTGAATGGGAGGAGACTTCTCAGCCAGTAACTCGGCAACAGCAGAAGGTTGACAAAGGAGTCAGCCTTTGGGAAGATGTAGAAAATATTGGCCTAAAAGATAAGAACTGTGAATCTGGTGTTTCTGCGATGGATTGTAATGCATCTCCTGGATTGGTGATCCATCAAATGCCTGATCAAGAAAACCTTTTGAAGTTAAAACATACTGATCCAGAAAGTATGAACTGTGAACCTTGTGGTTCTGGGGTGAAGTTTCAACGTGATCCTTCTCTCCAGTCTGGCAATGACCGGCCTCAAGAAGCTGTTAATAAGATCAACCTATTTAAGAAGATGTCTTTTGACCAGAAAGAAACAAATCATAATAATTCCCATTCCGACTCTGTTCCTGTGGTTGATTCTATAAGGAACTTGGAAAAAGCAAAGGAGGTCATAGAAGATGATCTTCATGAACTACATCCTGAACACTTGCCTCCCGTCCCTCCTTCATTTGTGGGGAAAACGCGGTCTCAGATAATGAAAGAAGATGATGTGCAAATGAGTGCTCTTGTGAAGGAATTTAAGAAAGATCATTTCTACTGTTACTTTGTTAGCGACTGTGAGATAAGAAAAAGGAAAAAAAAATTTTTGAATGAAGAAAAAAAGATGACCTGGACTGACCTCAATCAGGACACCACATCAATTCAAATTCTCTCAGATTGTGATGATAATGAGGGTGGTACTTCACATATTGATGACTTTTCAGTGGCTTTAGATAAACCTAACCATCATCCTTCAACAGAAAGGAATCATGAACAAACATGGCAAGTGGCCTCTCAAGACCAGGCTATAAAAGATAGGCATGGAACTCAAACCAATCTCACAAGTCAACGAGGGACAAAAAGAATTAGTGGACAAGAGAAAGACTCTCCAGTAAGGAAGTATTTACTTTTACAAAACAACTGGAAAACAAGAGAGAAAGTTAAAAAAAAAGAATTTCCTGAATCATGTATTGGCGTTTTGAAGCCTTTGCAAGCAAATACCTTAATTTATATTCTTTCTTCAAATATTAAGTTGAAGAAAGGTGAATCCAACCGCGTCTCTAAAAGGAGGCACTGTAGTAGAAATAATTGGGATATTAACATACAGTACAAATTTAACCAGACTTCCTTTAATTGTTATGACCCATTGAATAAGCACATTGTAATTGATCCTCCTCTGAACATAGAAGTACCAGGGTCTGACAGGAATAATTGTGTTGAAATGCATGTTAGCCACTTAAATTCTAATGCAGAAGATAATGATCCTTATGTACAAAGCTCTGCTTCAGTACCTTTTATGACAGTGTCAGTAGGACATGAACTAAAGTCAGGTCAGGAGGCCAGTGAATCTTCTGTGTTTCCAGAAAAATCCAAGATTTTTAGTTCTAGTGAAATTTCGAGGGAAAGTAATTTCCAGTCAACTTTTTCAAGTCGTGATGTTGCCAAAACCTCATCAAAATCATTTAGAAAAAAGTTTTTGAAAAGTAAAAGCAAAAATCAGAGAAGGAAGGTATCAACTAATAATAAGCCAGATTTTCCCAAAAAAGGTTGTAGATCAGTTATTCCCCAGCAAAATATCAGAATTGCTTCAGAAAAACGGTCGACTTGGATTCAGAGCAAACTAAGTGATATAATTAAAAAGTATATTCCAAAATACTCTGTTTTTTTGCGTCACAAATATCAGTCCAGGAGCACTTTTGTTAGGATGCATATTAAGAAGAAAAAACCTAATGTTAGTAGGTTAAAGAAGGCGAAGAAACCAGCTAATATGCTCTCAAACACCTCAGTTCTGTCAGCAGGAGCTGAAGAGCAGTCACGAGCTATAGCAAGCTCTTCTAGGCAACGTGTGCAGACCTCTTCCAGCGTTGCACGAAGTAAGAAGAATGGTAATAAAAAACACCCTAGAAGGCAACAGAGAAAGCCGTGTAGACCTATCAGAACATATGATTTGAGAAGTTTGTTTTCTGGTGTACCGTATTCGGATAGAATGAAGACTCGATTCTCTAACAGATTATGAGGTAATGAAGTAAACTAAAGGTGTTTCTGTTAAGGGCTGGTTGAAGAGTCAGTGCTTCAGTTGAAAATACATTCGGCACTTGGTGTACATAGCTTTCCTAACTGGTGGAAAAAATGAACCTTCATCTATTTTGCTATAGCCTTATTTTTCAGGACTTTTAATATTCATTTAAAATTAGTGTTAGGGTGTTTGTTTTTTTTTTAATGCCCTTTGTCCCTTTGTTGTGGAAGAGCTTCATCTTAATTTATATTACATAATTTAGCACAATATATATACCCTTTTCTGCCTTCAATCGTGTCCCATTTATTTTTTATGATTGTGTCTCATGTCAGCAGCTTAAAATACTGCAAGGATGAATGTGGCAAACATAAAATGCTATCTTATTATTTACTTTTTAAAAATTGGAACAGATGAATATGAATTGAGTCTTCTGTGTGTTTCAAAGTAGTGTTGTCAATGTCATATTCTAACTGGGTAGTTAAAAAGAAGTTCTAATAGATTATCTCAGCTTTTGAATGGGATTAACCTAAATAATCACACACAAAATACAATTTTCTTTCAGAGGCGTTACAGAGAATGAGATTTCATTAACTTTAATCCAGTTTTAAAAAAACTGCCTGGTGATTTAAATACATAACAGACTCCTGTTTCTTTTAAACTGTATCTGCAGGCCTTCAACTTTCTTCATTGAGATACATCCATATTGTATATATACAATATCTGTAGGTTTTTCTTTAGCATTACTAGATCTTAAGGGGAAAAGGATCTTGCCAGTGTGATTATGCTTTTCTACCAGCTTGCCTGGTGGCTCAGGTGGTAAAGAATCTGCCTGTAATGCAGGAGACCCAGGCTCGATCCCTGGGTGGGGAAGATTCCCTGGAGAAGGAAATGGCAATCCACTGCAGTATTCTTTCCTGGAGAATTCCATGGACAGAGAAGCCTGGCGGGCTGCAGTCCATGGGGTCGCAAGAGTTGAACACGACTTGGCAACTAAACCACCAACACCAATAAAACTGATAACCTAAGTGTAGCCCCATTTTGCTAGTGAAAAGCTGTATTTGTACATTGGTTTGGCCTTCCTTCAACTTGCTAACTGATTTTAATAGTTCAAATGAAAGATGTCAAGATATGCAGTTTAGGTCTGACATACTCAAAAAATCTTTAGATCTTTTATTCAGGGACACTGGTTGTGCTGATACAGATTCATTCAATTATCCTACTAAGTCAAGGAAACTGGATCCTTTTCTGTCATTGATGCTAAAAGGGAAACATGACTTTTAGCTTCTATATTGTATAAACCATATTTGAAACTTGATCAGTATACCATGATTTCAGAAATAAAAATGTGTTACTTCAGAATTAAGTACAGTGTAACAGTTAGTTCCTAAATGTAGCTTTATTTCAGGGGCCATTATTTAGCCTGTGGGTATGTTATGGACATTGTATTGTATTAATAATTTCTTTTAGTTCTGTTCAGTTGCTCAGTTGTGTCTGACTCTTTGCGACCCCAGCATGCCAGGCTTTCCTGTCCATCACCAACACCCAGAGCTTACTCAAACTCATGTCCATCGAGTCAATGATGCCATCCAACAATGTCATCCTCTGTCCTCCCCTTCACCTCCTGCTTTCAATTTTTCCCAGCATCAGGATCTTTTCCAGTGAGTCAGTTCTTCGCATTAGGTGGCCAAAGTTTTCCAGTTTCAGCATCAGTCCTTCCAATGACTATTCATGACTGATTTCCTTTAGGATGGACTGGTTGGATCTCCTTGCTGTCCAAGGAACTCACGAGAGTCTTCTCCAACACCACAGTTCAAAAGCATCAATTCTTTGGCACTCATCTTTCTTTATAGTCCAACTCACATCCATGCATGACTGCTGGAAAAACCATACCTTTGACTAGACGGACCTTTGTCGGCAGAGTAATGTCTCTGCTTTTTAATATGCTGTCTAGGTTGGTCATACTTTTCTTCTAAGGAGCAAGCGTCTTTTAATTTCATGGCTGCAGTCACCATCTGCAGTGATTTTGGAGCCCCCCAAAATAGTCCCTCACTGTTTCCACTGTTTTCCCATCTATTTGCCATGAAGTGATGGTACCATATGCCATGATCTTAGTTTTCTGAATGTTGAGTTTTAAGCCAACTTTTTCACTCTCCTTTTTCACTTTCATCAAGAGGCTCTTTAGTTCTTCTTTGCTTTCTGCCAGAAGGGTGGTGTCATCTGCATATCTGACGTTATTGATATTTCTCCCAGCAATCTTGATTCCAGCCTGTGCTTTATCCAGCCTGGCATTTCGCATGATGTACTCTGCATATTAGTTAAATAAGCAGGGTGACAATGTACAGCCTTAACGTGTTATTTTCCTGATTTGGAACCCATCCGTTGTTCCATGTCCAGTTCTAACTGTTGCTTCTTGACCTGCGTACAGATTTCTCAGGAGGCAGGTCAGGTGGTCAGGTATTCCTATCTCTTTGAGAATTTTCCACAGTTGTTGTGATCCATACAGTCAAAGGCATTGGTGTAGTCAAAGTAGATGTTTTTCTGGAATTCTCTTGCTTATTCTATGATCCAGTGGATGTTGGCAATTTGATTTCTGGTTCCTCTGCCTTTTCTAAATCCAGCTTGAACATCTGGAAGTTCACTATTCATGTGCTGTTGAAGTGGCTTGTTGAAGTACACTATTCATGTGCTGTTGAAGTGGCTTGTTGAAGTACACTATTCATGGCTTAGAGAATTTTGAGCATTACTTTGCTAGCATGTGAGATGAGAGCAATTGTGTGGTAGTTGTACATTCTGGCATTGCCTTTCTTACGGATTGGAATGAAAACTGACCTTTTCTAGTCTTGTTGCCACTGGTGAGTTTTCCAAATAATTTCTTCTAGATTTAAAGCAGTAATTAGATTAAAAAATGGACAAATGTTTATATTTTTAGTTGCAGAGCAACTTGAACTTACCCTATATTCAAATATTTTTATTTCTTTTCTTAAAATATCACTGTCAGCTGCTAATTTGGAATAATCCTGCAATTTTAATTTAGAAAGAAAACTGTCTTACTGATTAGGAAGTAAATAAACTCCAGTACTCTTGCCTGGAAAATCCCATGGACGGAGGAGCCTGGTAGGCTGCAGTCCATGGGGTCGCTAAGAGTCGGACACGACTGAGCGACTTCATTTTCACTTTTCACTTTCATGCATTGGAGGAGGAAATGGCAACCCACTCCAGTGTTCTTGTCTGGAGAATCCCAGGGACGGTGGGGCCTGGTGGGCTGCCGTCTATGGGGTCGCACAGAGTCGGACATGACTGAAGCGACTTAGCAGCAGCAGCAGCAAGCAATTAATTCATAAAAATATTCTACTTGTGGGTATTGGTGTTTTTTTTCCCCTATGAAGTAGACATGTAATTCTCTTGAGTACTGTTAATAGGCATTCTGCAAGCTTTTAGTGTCAGTTTAAAAGCAAGAGATCATATGGAAAAAAAATGTACCATGTAATTGTGATGTATCATATCTACTGTGATTACATCATTCAGAGAGGAAAGTTCTTATAATTCAACTGATCAAAAACTTGAAGAAAATTTACTACCATTTTTCACATTGGAAACTCTTCTAAGTACCTTTTTTTTTTTTTCCTTAAGAAGAAAAGGTTTATATCTAAAGTTTAAAGTATAAAATAGTCCTGATGATTTTAAAAAGCACTTTGAAATGTTTACTGAGTTCCTGTAGTCATTGTTATTTTAGACAGGCTTGAAAAGTTGGAATTGTAAATTTTATAATTTAAATAAGTAGTGAATAACTTTCAGAGTTTGGTAGGATACAAGAGTGTACCTTTGTCAAAATTTGTTTGGGCTTAATTTACATATTAGATAAAAATTGGATTTTTCTGTGTGTATTCAAGTATGCATTAAATTCTTTTAATAGTAAAAAATCAAATGATAACCATAGTGAGTGTTTTATTAATCTTGTCCTTGCATAAATGTTTACTATAATTATTCCAAATTTTGTAGTATGTAGACAATGTGTAAAGTGTGTTTTGGACTTGTGTGTTTACATTTTTGTGTAACTCAGGCTCTGAGTGACATGATTTTGCTAAAGAGAAACTATATTTAAATACTCAAATGATTATATATTTCCATGTAAAATGAATGTGAAGAGTAATGTATTTTTTATAATGCAATTTAAAGAGTAAATTTGTTTTCAAAACTACCATGATAAAATTTATCAAATATTGAAATTTGCCTCTATTTTCTCTTCACGTTAGGAACTTTATCTGGGAATACTTAAGAAATGATAGAATAAGGAAAACAGAAATTCATTTTATAAACGTCATACAGATAATATAGGGGAATATAAATGTTGATGCCGGTGAGAAAATAATTTAACCAAAGATACATAGGCTATATTCGATGAAGTAGTTATTTCAAAGGAGTAGAATTAAACAACTTTGTCTTTGTCTGCTGGAGTGGTGTGTTAGCAGTTTTTCACTTTGTATACCTGTATGGAAAGAGTCCGTGAACAGATTGAATTCAGGAGGCAGTACCTGTGTCATTATTTGATGCCTACTGGAAGATAACTTGGTGCCTCCAATACCCTAGCGCATGTTTTAAAGAATGAGAAAACATGGAAGAGTGTACGTGTCTATGTCAGTGCCTTTGGCCTCACCAGTATTGGTTTCTAGAGTTTTGGTCCAGGATTATATTGGATTATATAAGGAGAAGTCTCTCTTATATATGTCTCTTAAATAAGAGACTTCTCCTTATATAAAAATGTTAATAAAGTAAAAATGTTAGTTGGAAGCCAATTTTCAATAAAGGACTTTTATGTATAGAAAAAATATGGAAAACTGTGAAAAATCATGTAATTAAAAAAATCAGGAAATTACCCATCAAAATGTCAAGAAGATGAAAGGCTGAGGAGGAGTCTCAACATTTCCTTATACTTCATTGAGACCAAAAATCTTAGGGAAATAACAGTATATTTAATAATTTTCATGTGTTCTTATACTTGATTGTACATATTTAAAAAGTTCTCCTAAAGTCTTTTATTTACCTTGATTAGGACGAACTGTACTTTAATGCTGAATCTTTAAAGTATGAACTTGTACTTTTCTCTGTGTTTACCATTTATTACATGCATATTTGTTTACATGCGTTTTATTTTCTGAATTTTTAAGCTGGGCATGTATATGTACAAGTTGAGCCCTAAGTACCAGACTTGTTTGGTACTTTTGACCTAAATTGTTCTAAACTTTTGACCTGTGTTGTCTCATTTGATCTTCAAAGGGCCCTTTTGAGTTAGTAACTGTAATTGTGACTAAATAGCCGATGAGAAAATTAAGGCATTGAGCTTCAGTTTGGGGATTAAAGATGAATTGTTTTCTATAATCAAATGAGGATTACAAATAATCCCCATTCTCTTCCTCATCCCCAATTTCAGGCCACCCCTAATCTATTGTCTGTCTTTATAGTTTAGCTTTTTCTGGACTTTTCATACAAATGGCATCATATAATAAATTGTGTTTGCGTCTGACTTTTTTTCATTTCCTGTAATGTTTTTTGGGGTTATTCATATAGCATGTAACAGTATTTGTTCTTTTTTAAATTGCTGAGTAGTATTTATAATTAATTTTTGATAAATCTGGTAACAGAACACTGGTCTTCTGATGACAAATACGATAAAAGCTATTAGGTGTGAGGTTAGATGTTCCTTTATGCCTCGTATACCTGTTATCCTCGATTACTACCCCAGATCCACAACAAACTGGATATCTGCCTTTGTGAGTGCTCTTATTCCATACTTGAATGCTTTATACTTCCTCTGTTTTTGACTCTTATTTTTTTTTACTGCTCTTCTTGGCATTCTTTTCATTGTGCTTCGTCAATTCTCATTTTCAGTGTCAACACATTACTTTCGTTATGAATTGCTTACAAGTAACTAAACTGAGAATCATATCCAAGTTGCCCGTTTTCCTTATCTTACATGTACGATAAAGCCAGGAAGTGTTGATGATGGTACCGGTCATAGTGAAAGTTCTTGTTTAAAATGACTATCCTACGGGGACTTCCCTGCCGGTCCGATGGTTAAGACTTCATGCTTCCACTAGAGGGGGTCTGGGTTTGATTCCCTAGTCAGGGAACTAAGATTCTGCATGTCGCTTGGTGCAGCCAAAAAAAAAAAAAAATTACTCTCCTACATAACCACAGTGTACCTTATCAAAATCCGGAAACCAGTGTTGATATGATTATTACCCTCTACTCCACCGGTCTCACTTGGATTTTACAGACTGCTCCAACGCATCCTCTATAGGTCCAGGATTTAATTCAGGATCACACATTGTCATGATTCTAATTTCCTTCAATATGGAACAGTTCCTCAGCCTTTCTTTGTATCTTATAACTTGACATTTTGAAGTGTACAAACAAGTTTTTTTGTGGAATGTCCCTTAGTTTGAGTTTGTGTGGTGTTTCTTTATAATGCTTTTTCTGTGGGCGGTGGGGTGGGGCAGAAAAATCTGTGGACTTCTCAGTGTATTATAACAAAAGTCATGTGATGTCAATATGAATAAATGTGATGATTGAAAATATCTAATTTTTGTTTTTATTTTAGAGTAAAAGCGTTTAATAATCTGAAATGGGGGCTCTCATATAAAGTAAATTATCAACTTTACTGAAAAAAACTTTACTGAAAAAGTTACATTTTTTTCACAGCTCAGCTTAGAGGCAACTGTGACTGTGAATATTTTATCTGTTACATTTATCTAACTGATCATAGATAAGGCAGTTACTTATTAATGTATTTAACAAATATTATTTAGACCCGTACTAAATGGGGAAACAGTGGAAATAGTGTCAGACTTTATTTTTTTGGGCTCCAAAATCACTGCAGATGGTGATTGCAGCCATGAAATTAAAAGACTCTTACTCCTTGGAAGGAAAGTTATGACCAACCTAGACAGCATATTGAAAAGCAGAGACATTACTTTGCCAACTCCGTCTAGTCAAGGCTATGGTTTTTCCAGTGGTCATGTATGGATGTGAGAGTTGGGACTGTGAAGAAAGCTGAGCACCGAAGAATTGATGCTTTTGAACTGTGGTGTTGGAGAAGACTCTTGAGAGTCCCTTGGACTGCAAGGAGATCCAACCAGTCCATTCTGAAGGAGATCAGCCCTGGGATTTCTTTGGAAGGAATGATGCTAAAGCTGAAACTCCAGTACTTTGGCCACCTCATGTGAAGAGTTGACTCACTGGAAAAGACTCTGATGCTGGGAGGGATTGGGGGCAGGAGGAGAAGGGGACGACAGAGGGTGAGATGGCTGGATGGCATCACCGACTCGATGGGCATGAGTCTGAGTGAACTCTGGGAGTTGGTGATGGACAGGGAGGTCTGGTGTGCTGCGATTCATGGGGTCGCAAAGAGTCGGACACGACTGAGCAACTGAACTGAACTGAACTGATGTGCCTAGCCCTATGGTGGGTGCCCAGGATCCAAACATCAATTCAACAGGTCTCTAGTTGATCACTTTCATTACGTATATGAATGAAAGACAATTTCTGTAGTGGTAAGTCTGTGGAATTGCAACATAATTCTTAGGCTTTCAAAAGATCATTAAAAAACCTTATGTTAGATCAAGATAGTGCTCTTTGGCATTAAAGAATTCCTCAACTTTCTACATTGAGGCCCATTGCAAAGAATTTCTCACGATTATCTTGGAAAGATTGTTTTTCTACTTTTGCATTATTATGAATAGTCTCTCCTGTGTTGGTTTGATGCCCCAGGATGAAGTGTTATTTATATAGACTCACTTAGTTACCCATCTTATCACAGCACAAAAATGACTTCCTAAGGAAAAGTTTGTATTTTCATCAGATGTTTATTTGAAAAGATTCTAATTGAAGTATAAGACGATTTACAATATTATGTTAGTTCAGTTCAGTTCAGTCACTCAGTCGTGTCTGACTCTTTGCGACCCCATGAACACAGGCCTCCCTGTCTATCACCAACTCCCGGAGTTCACCCAAACCCATGTCCATTGAGTCGGTGATGCCATCCATCCATCTTATCCTCTGTTGTTCCCTTCTCCTCCTGCCCTCAATCTTTCCCAGCATCAGGGTCTTTTCAAATGAGTCAACTCTTCACATGAGGTGGCCAAAGTATTGGAGTTTCAGCTTCAGCATCAGTCCTTCCAATGAACACCCAGGACTGATCTCCTTTAGGATGGACTGGTTGGATCTCCTTGTAGTCCAAGGGACTCTCAAGAGTCTTCTCCAACACCACAGTTCAAAAGCATCATTTCTTTGGCGCTCAGCTTTCTTTATAGTCCAACTCTCACATCCATACATGACCACTGGAAAAACCATAGCATTGACTAGACGGACCTTTGTTGGCAAAGTGATGTGTCTGCTTTTTAATATGCTGTCTAGTTTGGTCATAACTTTCCTTCCAAGGAATAAGCGTCTTTTAATTTCATGGCAAATAGATGGGGAAAGTGGAAACAGTGGCTGACTTTATTTTTGGGGGCTCCAAAATCGCTGCAGATGGTGATTGCAGCCATGAAATTAAAATTAAAATGTTAATGTATAGCATATTGATTCAGTATTTTTGCAGATTATATTTCATTATAGGTTGTTAATGAGTATAATTCTCTGTGCTACATGGTATATCCCTGCAGCCTATTTTATTATATAGAAGTTTGTATTTGTTAATCCCATACATCTAATTTATTCCTCCCCATTTTCCTCTCCACTTTGGTAACCATAAGCTTTTTTGGAAAAAATATATGAGTCTGTTTCTCTTTGATACATATATTTGTATTATTTTTTAAATTCCACATATATGATATCATATAATATTTGTTGTTTCAGGCTCCATTTATTTCTCCTCCAATATTTATGATTTCTTTCCTTCTACTAACTTTGGGTTTTATCTGTTCTTTTTTTTCCTAGTTCTTTTAGGTTTAAAGTTGTTTATTTGGTGGGAGTCTTCTCAGCCCAGGTGGGTGGCATGTTTCTCCCTCACCTGGCCATCCCGTGCCTGCTCTGCAGGACTCAGCCCATATACTTTTAAATCTAGATCTTTTTTTATTTCTCCCAGTTACCTTTTAATTTTCAAAACTTTGGTGTGGTGTATGAATCTTTTTTTTTTCCAATTTTGAAATTTAAGTAGAAGATCCTGAGGATAAAGAGGGGTGAATTCATTGCCACACTTGAAGTGGCAGCGTCCTTTTTTTTTCTTTACAATTTGTTTGAAAAAAAGTTATGTTTATAACAATATATAAATTATATATTAAAATTCAAACACATAGCATTGGGATTCTGGAAGAGTTAGAATCCCACGGATGGAGGAGCCTGGTGGGCTGTAGTCCATGGGGTCGCTAGGAGTCGGATACGACTGAGTGACTTCGCTTTCACTTTTCACTTTCATCCATTGGAGAAGGAAATGGCAACCCACTCCAGTGTTCTTGCCTGGAGAGTCCCAGGGACGGGGGAGCCTGATGGGCTGCCGTCTATGGGGTCACACACAGTCGGACACGACTGAAGCGACTTAGCAGCAGCAGCAATCTCTTGTCACTTTCCGAGCAATTTTTGATTTGTTATTATGAATAAGAGGTTCTTTTCCTTCCTTGAATTTTGTTACAAAGTCCTCTCTAATAACTTGCCATTGAAGGATCCTGTGAGTGTGTGTGTGTGCATGCACGTGTGTGTGTTCATATGTGTGTTTTTTCTTAACTAGGAGTGGTAGGAGATAGGGCAAACCTCATATGGGAGAAGATTGTGACATAGGTTAAATCTATTGTAATCAATAATCAATGAATGTTGAAGGAGCATTGTATTCCTCAGCAGCTAAGTGCCTGTTCTGCATTCTGACCAGAAGCTTCTGGGAACGCTGGTGTTTGGGTAGTAGTTTCCTTTAGGCTAGTTATTTGGCACCACAGGACACTTTCACCTCTTAGAGCTACAATGCGATGAGGGAAAGAGCTGTGGCTATCAAAATACTTATCTCTAGGATATCAACCTAGAAGTCATTTGTCAGATTTACTTACGGATGTTCAAGTCAGAGATGTTGAGTAATTTTCTTTACAAAAAACAAAAGTGAAAGCAAAACTTTTAGAAATTTAAGGTAAGAGAAAAATAAATGTCCTTGCTTGAAGCTATGGACAAAGTTAAAATAATCCAGAAATAACAGTTTTGGTATTTTGGTGTATATTTTTCCAGATACATTTTAATGAGATGATCTTGTAAATAGTGTATGGAGGATTGTTTTTTGACTAGTTTTCCCACCACTAAATACATTGTAATCATCTTTTCTTGACACAGTTTTGAATAAGGTACTTTTTTTTTTTTTTAGGCCTCGCTGGGCAGCATGCAGGATCTTAGTCCCCTGACAGGGATTGAACCTGTGCCCTTACATTAGAAGCGTGGAGTTTTAACCACTAGACCACCAGGGAAGTCCCTGAACAACATTTTTTAATGGTCTTGCTCTACTCCATTGCATACATGGTCACATGTTTATTTAAATAATTCTAGATATATTAGATGGTTTTCAGTTTATTTTTTGCAAGTATGTAAAAACTCTGCAACTACTATTCCTGTGGATAAAGCTTTTGAATATTCATGATTATTTTCTTGAGATAAATTCCTAGAAATAAAACTGTTGGAACACAATAAAACTGTTGGAACACAGCCTACGTGCATTTTTAATAAGTGCTTTTCCTAATGTAGACAAACTGGTTTTATAATTAGTTGCTCTACCAAAAAGTGCAGCAGAGATTTAACATATGGCTTTTTCTTAAATTGTTCCATAATAAAAAGCTGAGGCTAGTTTTTGTGCTATCATGTTGTGAAAGGCAATTCTATTGAGGATAAAAGAGCAATATAGTACAGATAGGCTTATTTCTGGCAGTCTGTCTATTATACTGTCTCTCTAACCCCATAGAATATAAGTTCCATGAAAAGAAGGAATTTTTTCTGGTTTCTTTAAAACTGTATTTTCAATGCCTGTGTCTAACACAGAGTAGGCATTCAATAAATAATTGTTGAAAAAATAAATTAATAACTCTGGACTTTTTGGGCTTCCCTGATAGCTCAGTTGGTAAAGAATCTGCCTGCAATGCAGGAGACCCCAGTTTAATTCCTGGATTGAGAAGATCCACTGGAGAAGGGATAGGCTACCCACGCCATTTTCCTGGGCTTCCCTTGTGGCTCAGCTGGTAAAGAATCTGCCTGCAATGTGAGAGACGTCGGTTCGATCCCTGGGTTGGGAAGATCCCTTGGAGAAGGGAAAGGCTACCCACTCCAGTATTCTGGCCTGGAGAATTCCATGGATTGTATAGTCCATGGGGTCACAAAAAGTCAGACATGACTGAATGACTTTCACTCACTGGACTTTTTATAGGTACATATTGAAGTCATTGCTGCTGCTGCTGCTAAGTCGCTTCAGTCATGTCCGACTCTATGCGACCCCATAGATGGCAACCCACCAGGCTTCCCCGTCCCTGGGATTCTCCAGGCAAGAACACTGGAGTGGGCTGCCATTTCCTTCTCCAATGCATGAAAGTGAAAAGTGAAAGAAGTCGCTCAGTCGTGTCCGACTCTTAGCGACCCCATGGACTGCAGCCTACCAGGCTCCGCCATCCATGGGATTTTCCAGGCATGAGTACTGGAGTGGGGTGCCATTGTCTTCTCGATTGAAGTCATTAACAAGTGCTTAAACTGCATGGTGTTAAGTAGAGGCCCATTGGCAGGGTAATATTGAGGTAGGAAATGTAAATTATCTTTATTTAATTGATAAGAAAAATTTAATTATTGCATATATTCCAAGAAAAAACATGAATAGAGTTAGAAATGAAACTAGAGACTTATTGTGAAACATTCCTGTCAAATAAAAATGCCTGTGAAATAGGGAGGGAGCAAGAGTAGGCAGAAAAGTTCTTCAGATGTAGTACATGTCTGATAGCTATGAAAGGAGAAGGGGAAAAGAAAGAGGGTTGGGTGGGGAGAGTTGCAGACTTGTACAGTCTGATAAAGTCTTGGCCAGCCAGAAGGGAGCTCCAGTGACCCATAGAAGAGTTCCACATTGGGTAGCAATGGCTCGGTGGTTGGCTGAGGGTTGTCTGAGAGACTCATGGGCTCAGCTCAAATACTTAGTGGATCCTGAAGATTCTGCAGCTAGAGATGATAAGTTAACTGCACTCCTGGTTGCTGACCAGTGAATTCCTCTTAGAGCCAGGAGGTGTATCTCCTTGGTTACCACAGTCCTTACCTTGAGCTGTGCAAATCCTCCTCTTCATGCACATTTTTGAGAACACCTTTATCAAGGTTTGTTATGGACTATTGCCTTTACGCTTACACCTTCATAAGCCATGTCACTGCTGTTTCAGACTTATTGCTGTTTGGATGGTACTGTGTGTATTATGACCAGTGAATCCCATGGTCATGAGCTCATTACTGTACTTCCTTTGCTGTGAAGTAGGTTGGATGCTATGTTGTGTGTGGTTTTATGGTTGCAGATTGGTCCCTCTAAGCCCTCAGATCAGGGATGTTGGCAGGAAAAGTGGAGGCAGAAAAGACATTCCCTTTACTTGAAACAAGTATCTGTTCTTGAGAGAACGAATCACTGGCTTTTCAAGGACATAGCAGGTCCAGAGTAGTCAACTGGCCACCAAGTGGTTGTTAATAGTTGGTTTCATTAAGAAATAGTGCCCAATCGTGGGTTCAACATTGGTCTCTATTGTTGGCAGTTTAGACATTCAGAGATAGCAGAACCTCAATTGGCCTTGGTAAGTAAAAGTTCTTGCTCTTGGGACCATGGGCAGGCTCTGTCCCTGACATGGTGGTTACTCTATTTGTATGTCCATCTTTCCTGTTCTCAAGTGATCAATGATGAAAGCTATCTAATGTCACCATTTTATCTATGCTGTTGTTTATTGCCTCCATGCTTTCTGGTGGACCTTAACATTTGACATAAAAGTTTTTACACTTTGTACCCATCACCATCTGTCCATCCACTTGCCTCTTCTCCAGAACTCTTTTCTCCAGTCACTCAGAATTTTCCTCTTAACCCCTTGACCAGCCTATCAGGCCATTTTTTTTTTTTTTTTTAATTTATTTGGCTGTGCCAGACTTTCACTGTGACATGCAAACTCTTATTTTTGGCATGTGAGATCTATTTCCCTGACTAGGGATGGAGCCTAAGCCCCCTGCACTGGGAGCTTGGAGTCTTAGCCATTGGATTACCACCGAAGTCCCTATCAGGCCATTCTTTACTGCTTATGATTTTGTATGTATTCTCACCTTGGACCATTTCTCCTTCCACACAAGTGAGTGATCAGGTGTGCCAGGTGAGGCTCCTGTCATTGTAAAGATTTTTTTTCTCACCACTGTCTTTCAAAGTCACCCCTGGATGGGATGTAATGCAGCTTCCATTTATGTTCAGCTTTCACCAATACTCAGAGCCAATCCATCTATGAACCTAGCTCAGGTTTTCTCCTCGTGATTCAGCTGTTCATGTGGGACCCTCCACATCACCATGACGTGTAAGCTAAAGGAGGAACATTGGTGCAACCAAGGAAGGCAAATCGGAGTCTGGACTGCTTCCCCGTGCAGCTCACACATGCTTTCTTGTCTTGCATAAGCTTGATCTCAGGCCTATCTTTTCAATCTTCTGCTCTTGCTGGGCAGTTATGTGCCTGGTCTTTACCATTTCAGGGACCCATTATTGCCACTGCTGTCTCTGAGCCTTTCTGCCTGGCTCTCCTACTGCATTTCCTTTTTTTGTATTTCTTTTTCTTAGGTCTTACGGCTTAATTTCTACATTATTATGCAAGTCCAACCAAGTCAATTTTTTTACATACATTAAAAACTTTACCTTTATGCACCCCACCAAGAAGATATCTAACAGTGAATCACAGACATGGGGCTCAGATTCAAGACAGAAGAAGCTAAGTCACAATATTGAAGAGAAACAGAGGGTCAGAGGAATCTAGGAAAGGTCAGAATCCAAAGGCAAGCAAGCACTCGACTATAAATCAGGGAGCACTGTTACCTCTGTAAGCGCCCCAGCACTCAGAGATCAGAAATACGTCAGGGGGCTCCTGTGTAGGGTCAGAAGGTTTAATTAAAATCCTGGCTCAGTTAGGTATACCTACATAGCTAGAGGCAAGTAATTAAATCTTTCTCAGGCTCATATTTCTCATATTAAGTAGGGATAATAGCACACCTTTGCAGGTCTTTGTGAAGATTAAGTGAGTAAATGAGTTCTAAGTGCTCCCTACTGCATTTCTGACGGCCCTTGTGAATAGTGTGTCCTCCCGGTTCTCCTGTGGAATATTATTCTCTGGTTGTCTTCTGGCGCCACACATATATTCATTCCAGCATGTTCAATTCCCTGAGGCTTTAAATGACTTTTACCACTGCTTTTCAGGGCAACTCATGCATTTAAATTTACTTAGCATGGCTCATTGCTTTCTCCAGGTGTTTAAAGTCACCCTACCAGTGAGTTTCTATCATCTCTTTGGGTCCTTGCCAGGGTGCTAAATCTTGTGTTCTGAGACAGTGTCTCTTAAGTCAGTAAACTCTTGCTTGTACGGGAATTGATCAAGCACACTCAAAAATCCAGCCCTTTGACTTCTACCTGTATATCTTAGCTAATCCTTGCTGGTCCTTTAGGTTATAATCTCTTCTTCCCTTATTATTTCCAACATGTTTCCAGGGATTTCACCCTAGTTATTGATCAGACAGCTGAGGAGGTGGAAACAGCTTCTGAGATGGGGTGTTGGTTGACACGCAAAGGGAGACATCTCCATAGTGTCTTTCTCATAGAGGAGGTGCTCACTCAGAAGGGAGCCTCATGGAGGAAATGGTAAGTCTTCATAGGGAGGGATAGGTAGTCTGTGAAGGCTTAGTCTACAGAGCCAAAGTCTTATGGGAGAATTCATTTTTATCCCATATTTTAAAGTCCTGTATTTTCTAGCCAGAGCCCTGATCTTAGTAAAACAGACTTGCCTTGGCTGAGTATTCAATAGTCTTTGAAGACTGGCTATCCTAAATTGGCTCCACAGCTGTGTCTGTTCTCTAATTGTGGGAGATACATCTCTTTGGAAGCTGTTTTTTGTCTCACCTGCTTAGCTTTAAAATAGTGGCTTCAGTTTCTCATTGCCCCTTTATATCCTACAATAATAACCAGCCAGTTCCATTGTCCTTGTGTGTATGGTTCACCCACAAATGCCTGAATTAATGCACTGGCCAGAGAAGTCTCCTGCATCAGAACACTCTCCTGGGTCACCACTGGTAAAAGTTTAGTGAATAGCGTCACCTTTTGCTGGGAACTATCCCTGCCACTGGGACATAGGGTCCTCATTTGCAGCTGGGCAGTGAGTAACCTAATCCTGAAAGTCCCTTTTGCTATCCACTGTTTTGGACCACTCTCAGGATCAACTGACTGAGTTTGAATCCTCTGGGAAAAAGATGTCAAGTCCAAGTTGGTAGTGAAAGTGATGGGAGTGACTCTGTGAGATATAAACAGAAATAGAAACAGGCAGGTAAAAAGAGGGAGATGAATTAAGTAGGAAAGGGCTAACCCTCAATGGAGGGCTCTGGCATAAGGACTGTGGACAGAGGGGTCCCATGTTGGGAGGTGACCAGTCCCTTGCATACCTGCCATGCGCGGTCATTGGCTTGGGGTTGCCAGGCAGAGTGTGGGAAATCCTGAAGATGTTGTAGTTCGAGGCTGTCAGCTAACTTGAGCTGAGCTTGAGCTGACTGACAAATCCATATGGCACACATCTACAGCTGCCATATTACATCAGTTATTTATATATAAACCCAGGTGTGGTAGATTGATAATAACTCACAAGTGTCCTTATTAGGAAAGAGGAAGATCACACACACACACACGGTAAAGTGATATGAAGATAGAGTCAGAGTTTGGAGTAATATGACCAAGGAACACCAGCAGCCATCAAGACTAGAAGAGACAAAGATGAATTCTCCCCAGAAATCCCAGAGGGACCACAGCCCTACTGACACCTTGATTTCAGACTTTGGGCCCCGAGAATTGTGAGAATAAATTTCTGATGCTTTAAGTTACAATTCTGTGGTTGTTACAGAAGCTCTAGGAAACTAATGCACCAGGTTCATAATTTCTTTTTTAATGTAATTTTTAGTTGAGATTTAATTCACATGCCATAAAATTTCCCTTTTAGAAATATATAATTGAGCGATTTTCTAGTATAATCACAAAGTTGTACAACCTTTACCACTCTCTAATTTTAGAACATTTTCACCATCCCCAAAAGAAACACATACTTGTTAGCAGCAACTTCCCAATTTCCTTTACCCCATTCCTTAGCAGTCACTCATCTATTTTATGAATCTAATAGATTTGCTTGTTCTGAACCTTTCATACAGATGGAATCTTGCAATGTGTGGCCTCTGGCTTCTTTTGATCTGGCTTCTTTTGTTTGGCATCATGTTTTCAAGATTCATCCTTATTGTTGCAATCATCAGTACTTCATTCCTTTTTATGGCCAAATAACATATCTCTTGCAGGACTCAATCTGTGGCTTTGGTTGAATTATGAAAAAAAAATGGCCTTAAATAGATGTCAAGTGGAATAAACAAGAAGTATATTAAAAGTCTTGTCAGGTAATTGTGGACATTTGTCTTTGAAATTACATTGAAACTTGACAAGCGGTAGTTTCTCAAAGAATAGTTGCAATGTGAAATCTAAAATCATACCAGTGATCATTTTATACTTTGTTACTTTAAGGTCCCTTGGTTTGTTTTGCATTTTGAATGAATCTTTAACCCTTGCATGATTTTGTAACTTACTATGCATTGATCATTTGGGAAAATGCCATTTCACTGAGATATGCAGATCTTCTAAATGCTGACACATATTATACAATATCAAAAAATTATTTATATTACTGCTAATTGTATCAGAAAGTTCTTAAAGTATTGGCAAACTGTTAAGTTCACAGTGTTGGATACAGTTTTCTAAAATTCTAATTTTCAAGTGAAAAAGCTTGCATTTTATCATTGGTAACAATACTGTCAGTTGTTTTCCTTAAAGGTTCATTTTGTTTATTTTCAATAAAGTGTCTGCCAAACATACAAATCTGAATAAGCATACCTTGCTCTTTTTTGTTTTTTCAAGAAAAATGAGGTTACAGGAAAAAGTCTAGTTCACAAATCAACTGTGCAAATTCTCTTCCTGGAGACTTTAGTTTTAGTTTAGTGCACAATAGTTCTTTTTAATTTTATTTGATTTATTTTTTATTGAGTTATGGTTGGTTTACAATATTACATAAGTTTCAGGTGTAATACTCAGGAGATTTTTGCGTACTTACCATTTCATTTTATGGAATATTTAAAAGACATGTACCTAACCACCCAGGTAGACTATAACTAATAAATTTTACTGATTCATCAAGGGCATTCTTAAATGAACCTGTTCTTCCCCTCAGTAAGCACATTTTGGTAAAGACTATAATAACCATTGGTACAGCACCACTATTTTATTATGTACTTACGTTCCAGCACTTTCAATCACAATCGTTTTGTTCTATCAATAGAAATGTTAACTTGATGAGGCAAGCCCCTCAAATGATGTCTTAGTAATATTGCAAAATTAATTTTTTATCTTATGACCCCCTGAAAGGGTAGGCTTCCCTGGTGGCTCAGATGGTAAAGAATCTGCCCGAAATGTGGGAGACCTGGGTTCAGTCCTTGAGTTGGAAAGATCCCCTGGAGAAGGAATGGCTACCTACCCCAGTATTCTGGCCTGGAGAATTTCATGGGCAGAGGAGCCTGGCAGGCTACAGTCCATGGGATTGCGAAGAGTTGGACATGACTGAGTGACTTTCACTTTCCTGGAAGAGTATCCCTGATCCCCAGCAGTCCATGGGTCATGCTGTGAGAACAGCTGACTTAGATCATCTTGTGTTCTGAGTGCAATGCTGCTAGGAGCTTTAAGCACCCCATTATCTCAGCTAAGAAGCCTTGATTAGCAGTGAAGATAGGTGTGAAACGAAGAAGCTTTGACTTGTTTAATCTACCAACTGTGTATCATCTGGCTTGTTTGCTTATTTATTTATATCACTTGGCTCATATGATTTTTATTATAAACTATAGCAGTGTACTCATCAATGCAATTTTATAAATATTTATATGGTATTAAATAGGTTGATGAGATAAAATAACCTTTCAGCTTGACAAATGAAGCTGTTCAGTTTCTATAGCGCTCTAAGTCCTCCAAAGATAAAAGTCACTTATAAGAGCAAAGAACAGGGACAGAAATCGATTCTGGTATCTCATGTGGGCAAAATCAATTTTCATGTTTCAAAATTATCGTTACACCAGAATCTAAAAGATGTCATTTTCAATATGAATTCTGTTTCTGTGAGTTGTTCAAAATGGATACCATTTACTGGTTAGTAATTTCACAGAACAAGGAAGTTTCTGTATTTTTTTTTTTTTAGCATATGTTTCAATTCAGGTCAGTTTCAGGGTAAAGCATCAATAAGATCAAAAAGCAGTTATGTGGGCAGAAGTTATACTATAAACGTTTTTATTATGGTCATGAAGATATACAAAAGGAGAATTTCAGGGTGTCTTCAAGTGCTACGAAAGGCTTGCTTTATTTTAGTAGTAGCCAGTTAGAAAAAACTAGAAATCTATAGATAATGATACTTTAAGGGAACTAAGATGTGATATGCAGTTGCCTTGAGAAGAGAAATCAGAAGGTTTGACTAAATATCTGCTAGGATTTCTTCTAGATAAAGTGCTCCTTGTCAGGAACTTGTTTGAAATAATAACCCTAAAAATAGTGATACAGCTCATTGTTTCAGACAACACTTATTTATTATGTTTTTTTAAATGGGCTTACTATATTCCAGGCACAATGCATTTGATCTGATAGAAAATTATGAATGTGTGTCAAATCTGAGTGTTGGAGTAAGCCATAAGTTTGACAGTAGTTCAGTAATATAGAGATATGATACAGGAAAGGGGAAGCATGCTGCAAGCTCGAATGCCCACTTAGTCTTCCACTCCCTATTTATCTACTTTCACTCTGAGTAACTTGCACTTATACTCTTTTAGTCTTCCACCCTCTGAGTAGATCCCAGGTGTTACACATCTCCTTCCATCCCACTTCACTCATTTATCCAACAAATATTTATTAGTCACTGCTTGTGTGCCAGGTGCTCTGCTAAGCACTAAGGATGCAGCCATGAACAAGGCACATGGGCCCATGTGGCACTTAAAGTCTATTTGGAGACAAAATTAGACACACAGTTGGATAACTAACAAGCACAGTTGTGATAAGCAAGAGAACTGACCTAGACATGTGATTTGGGACTTACTTACCCTCTGTCTTGTGTACAGTCAGGCAGCCAGAATCACCAGGATGATGATCAATTGTGCAAATCCAAGGACTGAGGGGTATATGGCGCCATGTTATGGTGACCAGATTTGCCTGGGACTTGACATTTCTGGCACATGGGTCTGTTAGTGTAAACCCAGGTAAACCACGATCATCCCAAGCTATCCCTATCCTGGGACATTTTCTATCAAGTGGAAGGTCAGAGGCTCCTTTGGAATTGATGGACCTTAAAGACAGTGCCTGTAGTGACACAGAATTTCCCCTTCTTGCCATTTAAAGTGGGGGGAGTGGGTGGGATGCAAAGGGTTAGACTGGAAAATGTATAAGCTTGGTCACAGCAGGTGAGTCCCGAGGGCAGGTCTCCTCTGCCAGGGCAGAACATTGTTTAGTGTGACACTGGAAATTTCCAGTGGTTCCAAGCTCAGTAAATATTCTTCAGTTACAGAGGTAAGTGTGCTTAAGTGATTTTACTATGGTTACAGAGCTAGTTGAGAGAATAGGTGATGCAAGTCTGGTTTCCATGGAAACAGACTCTGAGATGATGATTCAGTTGCCAATGATTTATTAGAGCTTGCTCTTGGGAGCAAGGAAAGCAGGACTGGGGAGAGATAGGTTGAATTGTGATGTGTTTAGCCAGGAAACTCTAAAGTGGGGATGGGCCTTCAGAGATGTGTGGGTTGAGGCAAGAGGTCTGGGTCCATGGGTCATTGTATGTAGACTGACCCTGGGAAGGAGCATAACCTTTTGACTGAGAGTACTTTCTTTCATTCAGCTGGGGCAGTGAGTACTTAGTTCTAAACACTAGACTGAGTGGCACATATTCTAGATACCAGGTCTTTGAGTTTCTGTTCAATGTTTCCATGATACCATGTGTCAGCACTTAATCAAGAATCGCCTGTTTCTTTCGACTGTTAACTTAGGAGGTAATAAAAAAAATTTCCTGTCTTCAGAAAGAAGCTGATTGATATGTAAAATCATAAAGTTGTTAATAATGAATGAATCTGTAGATGCAGATGGGATACAATTACTGTATTGTGCTTTCAGTGAAAAGACAGTGATTATTTCAGGTGGAAGCTGACTTTTAAAATATAAACTGTGATATACCCATGAACAAATAATCAGAATTTTTTTTTACAATTCCAGCATCTACCAAAACAACATGTGAGGTGACATTTTCCTACCAGCTTAGAAAGTATTCTGTGGACATCTAAGAAATTTCAACAGTAAGTTAACAGAAGAAATTGGGGAAATGTGTCTAAAAACTTAATTTTTTTTTTAAGATTTTTTTTTGATGTGAGAAATTTTTAAAGTCTACTGAATTTATCACAGTACTGCTTCTGTTTTATATTTTGGACATATTTTTTGGTTGCAAGGCATGTGTGATCTTAGCTCCCTGGCCAAGGATGGAATCCATGCCCTTACACTGGAAGGCAAAGTCTTAACCACTGGACCACCAAGGAAGTCCCTAAAAACTTAATTTTAAAAGATTCCATCAATTCTTTTTTTAAGTAATAAGTCTTTAAGCCAAGTTTTCAGACTTTATTCAATTTCTTGCTATATGTCAATATTCAGTTCAGTTCAGTCGCTCAGTCGTGTCCGACTCTTTGCGACCCCATGAATCGCAGCACGCCAGGCCTCCCTGTCCATCACCACCTCCCAGAGTTCACTCAGACTCACGTCCATCGAGTCAGTGATGCCATCCAGCCATCTCATCCTCTGTCGTCCCCTTCTCCTCTTGCCCCCAATCCCTCCCAGCATCAGAGTCTTTTCCAATGAGTCAACTCTTCGCATGAGGTGGCCAAAGTACTGGAGTTTCAGCTTTAGCATCATTCCTTCCATAGAAATCCCAGGGCTGATCTCCTTCAGAATGGACTGGTTGGATCTCCTTGCAGTCCAAGGGACTCTCAAGAGTCTTCTCCAACACCACAGTTCAAAAGCATCAATTCTTCGGCACTCAGCCTTCTTCACAGTCCAACTCTCACATCCATACATGACCACAGGAAAAACCATAGCCTTGACTAGACGGACCTTTGTTGGCAAAGTAATGTCTCTGCTTTTGAATATGCTATCTAGGTTGGACATAACTTTCCTTCCAAGGAGTAAGCGTCTTTTAATTTCATGGCTGCAGTCACCATCTGCAGTGGTTTTGGAGCCCCCCAAAATAAAGTCTGACACTGTTTCCACTGTTTCCCCATCTATTTCCCATGAAGTGATGGGACCAGATGCCATGATCTTCATTTTCTGAATGTTGAGCTTTAAGCCAACTTTTTGACTCTCCACTTTCACTTTCATCAAGAAGCTTTTTAGTTCCTCTTCACTTTCTGCCATAAGGGTGGCTGCTGCTGCTGCTAAGTCGCTTCAGTCATGTCTGACTCTGTGTGACCCCATAGATGGCAGCCCACCAGGCTCCCCCGTCCCTGGGATTCTCCAGGCAAGAACACTGGAGTGGGTTGCCATTTCCTTCTCCAATGTATGAAAGTGAAAAGTGAAAGTGAAGTCGCTCAGTTGTGTCCGACTCCTAGTGACCCCATGGACTACAGCCCACCAGGCTCCTCTGTCCATGGGATTTTCCAGGCAGGAGTGCTGGAGTGGGGTGCCATTGCCTTCTCCAATAAGGGTGGTGTCACCTGCATATCTGAGGTTATTGATATTTCTCCCAGCAATCTTGATTCCAGCTTGTGTTTCTTCCAGTCCAGCGTTTCTCATGATGTACTCTGCATATTAGTTATATAAGCAGGATGATAATATACAGCCTTGACGTACTCCCTTTCCTATTTGGAACCAGTCTGTTGTTCCATGTCCAGTTCTAACTGTTGCTTCCTGACCTGCATACAGATTTCTCAAGAGGCAGGTCAGGTGGTCTGGTATTCCCATCTCTTTCAGAATTTCCCACAGTTTATTGTGATCCACACAGTCAAAGGCTTTGGCATAGTCAATAAAGCAGAAATAGCATAATGTAAAAAAAAAGATCACCATGTTTCATTATATAAAATCAGTCCATTTAGAGTTGAGTTAATCATGAACAAAAAAGATAGATAACTGTTTTCTTGCCTCTAAATCTGCTATAGTGAAATTGTAGAATGGCAGCCTTTAAACACAGCTACATATTAGAACCACCAGGGGAATATTAAAAAATGCTCAGACTGCATCCCAGACATAATGCATTAGAATCTTGATGTGGTCCTATATATAGCTTGTATTTTGGCCAAGCTCTGAAAGTAATTCAAAATTTACAGTTAACTGGGCACTAGGCCAGTGCCCTGCTTTGCTTTGGGAAGGTTCTGCATGAGCGTACACCTTCAGTTGTGGGTTGTGTTTTGCTGTAGCTGACTCTCTTTTTTTGTGGTAAAACATATATAACATAAAATTTACTACTTGAACCAATTTTAAGTGTACAGTTCAGGAGCATTAAGTAGATTCTCATGGTTGTGGAGGTACCACCACAATCCATCTGCAGAAAATATTCAACTTCCCCAACTGAAACATGAGACCCATTAAACAATAACTTCCAGTTCTCTTCTATCCCCAGCCCCCTAGCAACCACAGTTCTATTTTCTGTCTCGGTGGATTTGACTGTTCTAGGAACCTCATACCACTGGAATCATACAGTATCCTTTTGTGACGGGCTTAGTGTCTTCAAGGTTTATCCCTCTTATAGCATGTGTCAGAATTTCCCTTCTTTTAAAGGCTAAGTAATATTCTATTGAATCTATATACAGCATCGTAGATGGATACTCGGATTGCTTCCAACTTTTGCTATTGTTAATCATGCTGCTTGAAAATGGGGCAATCTCATCATTTTAGCCAGAAAAGGGCTAATTTTTCCTTATTATCACTAAAACTTATTATTAAAAAAAAAAAAACCATCCTAATGGGTGTATAGTGGGATCTCAATTTGATTTACTTTTCCCTACATGATTTCTATATGATTTGTGATGTAGAGCATTTTTTAAGTGCTTATTAGTTATTTCTCTTTGGAGAAATGTCTATTCCAATCAGTTTATATTTCAATAAATCCCATAGATTTATTGAAATATAGTTGGCATATAAAAATGTACATATAGCACAATGTTTTAAAACATATATACATTGTGAAATGATTACCATAATCAAGCTAACTGACAATTCCATCATTTCTCATAGTTCTCATTGTATGTAGTGAGAACACTGGAAGTTTATTCTCAGCAAATTTCAAGTAGAGATCTTCCTTGACTTACAATGAAGTTAAATCCTGATGGTGAGAGGAATATTAGTATATGCAGTATTTACAGTATATGTCAGTATCTCTTAAAGATCCATATATATAACAATACATATATTCTCTTGGCTTAGTCATTTGTCAGAATCCACAGGCCTAGTCACAGAATTAGCCCAGGCAATTTTGGAAAACTCTAGTCATGACTGATAAAAGTTATCTAGGCAGGAAGGTAACAAGATGGCTTGGCAGTAGGTACCAGACACAGGGCTTCCTGTAAAGAATGACTCAACAGGCAAAGAATCTGCCTCCAATGCAGGAGACACAGGAGATGTTAGTTCAATCCCTGGGTCAGGAAGATTCCCTGGAGAAGAAAATGGCAACCCACTCCAGGATTCTTGCCTGAAAAATCCCATGGACATAGGAGCTTGACCTGGTGGCTGCTGCTGCTAAGTCTCTTCAGTCATGTCCGACTCTGTGCGATCCCACTGACGGCAGCAGCCCATCCCTGGGCTCCTCCATCCCTGGGCCATTCTCCAGAAGTCGCTCAGTCGTGTCCGACTCCTAGAGACCCCATGGACTGCAGCCTACTAGACTCCTCCATCCATGGGATTTTCCAGGCAAGAGTACTGGAGTGGGGTGCCAGTGCCTTCTCCGTTGACCTGGTGGGCTACAGCCCAAAGGGTCACAAAGAGTCAGAGATGAGCAACTAAGCATGCACCAGACATTAAGTACAAATACTTACATTTTCCCAGGGACCTTCCAGAGAATATCTCATTTAATGGAAGGTTATAATAGTGAGGATTTCAGGTCCTATGTCAAGCCAGAAGTGCAAAAATTTAGGGGCAAATGGACTTGTCTCTCAAATCACACTATCTAGTAGGTGATTGCTAGTTTTGGTTTTATGATAATTAGTCCCAAATCTGAACAACCAATGTCTTCCAGGAAGTTAGACTACTTATTTCTTTATGAGGTACTTTGAATAGAAGAGTTCACTGGGCTGAAGTAAAGCCAGTGAATTGGCAGGTGAGTAGAATTCTGCCTTACACGCAAGCCCCATTTTCTCTGACTAATCTCCCTACCCTCCCCGTTCTGTCCACCCCATTTCTCACTTGTTCTTACATCTGCTGGAACTGTTTTCAGAATGTATTGTTTGGGCGACTTATTTTGACATAACTGGCAGGTTGACTCATGTGAATGAGTTAAATTAATCATGGGTTAAAAGTTTGTCATTATGGTAGCACATTAGAGCTATCATAACTCCAATGTTGTCTTTGCATGAATTTTCCTGCCTTGTCCTCAGCTGAACATCTCATTTTCAATTTAAATGAGAGGATTCTGAATCTGTCTTTCCTATCTTGTTCACTGTTCTGGTTTAATTCACTATCTTCATTGCTAAGCTAATTGCAGTTAGAATGTTATTTCCTCTGTTTTAGAAGAGATAGAAAGTGGCTAGACTATGATTCAGAATTAAATAAGATAGTTTCTGTATCTATTTTACAGTAAACACAATTATAATCTTTTGGGCATATTAAGTGTTCTGTTTCTGGGGGTGTTAGGTTCAGAGCTCAAAGGAGCTCAGTTGTGATTTGTTGAGACAAACCTATAATAATTTGCCACATTGAAGAGCTTCTTAGTAGTGATTTGGAAGCTATCCTCTTCTTTGGGAATAAAACACATTGAGAGGACTTCCTGGTGGGCCACTGGTTAAGAATCTGCTTTTCAATACAAGGCATGCAGGTTCGATCCTCGGTTGGGGAACTAAGGTCCCACATGCTGCAGGGCAACTAAAGCCCTGCAACTAGAAAGCTAGTGCACCACAGTGAAGATCCAGCACAGCCCAAACCCAAACACCCCCTGCCCCCCGCCACACACACACACACAGAAGCAAATTGAAAATCTGATGGATATATGAGATGAAATATATGAAATGGACATATAAGCGGGACTTACGTTTATTCATCTTTGAATGCCTAGTATGTAAGTACTCACGAAATATTTGGCTGATTTAAAGGTGTTTCCCTTGTTTACCTCCCTTTATTTATCAGTCACCTACATAAATGGCATGATTTACTAGATACTGAAAGGTCCATTTGCTTTCCAGTTTTTGCCATGCTAGTTTGACATGGTATCCAAATCTTTATTGCAATAACCATTCCCTGGAAGGTTTCTGAGAATATGCAAATATTAGCATTTTCTCTTAGTACTTTCTGCCATTTACCTCCCTAGTAAAATTGCTCACTGTTATTGATGCTACTCTCACTTTGCCTATTCAAACCATTCATATCTCCTTCCAAAGAACTTTCTATAGCACAATATTTAACCAGATGGTGATTGTCTCTACCTCTGATATGATCCCATTTAACCTTGAAGTAGGATTTAGTTATTTTTCACATTTCCTCAAAGACAAAGCTAATCACGGGCTTATTTTAAGGAGTCTTCCAAGATTGTTTCTTTTCAGGTTCTTTTCTAATAGACCCATTTGATACTTAGGCTTGTACCTCATTGGAACTTAGCTACAGGCCGTACCTATCTACGAGGAAGGCTGGGGAACACGGTCTGTATTTCAGGCAGCAATGTACTTGACTATAGATAAGGATCTCTACCAAAGAAGAAGGTGTGAATAACTATTTGCAGGTAGCCAACTGTCCTTGCCCTCGTGACTCCATACTGTCTTTCTGGTATTCCGTCTCACATAGCCTGTCTAGGAGGTGTACTGCTTGGGATGGCCTGATGAGCAGAAAAGCATATGACACGTGTAACTCTTCAGATGCCACATGGAAACCAAAAGCCAGCTGACGTCTCAGCCTTTCAATATGCTCTGCTTCCGTCACAGGGAATTTTCCTGTCCTGTTCCTTCCTGCTTGCCATGTTGAGGGCCCTGCCATCGCTGCAGATACCCTTGATGCTTGTTTTCTCCCTGTTCCCCAGCCTTACATCCTGCTTCTTCCTCTTCAAGGGTATGTTTTATTTTGCCACCATTGGCTTGTCCTCAGCTCTCTCTTTTATACTTCCCACAGTTACTTTGAAATTAACACCTCCAAAACAATTTTAGTCTTAGGGGTGGGGGTTGATGATGGGAGAGAGTAGGCAGGCATGTATGTGGGGATGTTATTAGGTCTTCTTCCAGACTTACCTCCTCCACCATACCCGTCATGATTGTTGTTCTTCTGTAAGAGACTCTCTTTAGTCACAAAACTTGGCTTGAATTCTGCCTAACAGCAATGCCAAACATTACCTTAATTATTGTTAGTTACAATTGAATGAATGAATATTCCCCCATTTACTTTCTAGCATAAATTCTTTATTTCAGATGGTTGGGGTTTTTGACTTTCCCTTCCCTTTCATTTTCCAAGCTCAAAATCAGTAGTTTGTGGAATCTTTTCTACTTTTGTCATTTTTTTCTCTTCCTACTTCCCCACTTATCTGTGTCCATTCTTTCAATCAATATTTTACCTGATTCTCAAATAGTAGCTCAGTAACAACCAAGCACTTTATGCTGTCTTCCCTAACTCTTCAGTTCAGTCACTCAGTCGTGTCCAACTCTACGACCCCATGGGCTGCATCATGCCAGGTTTCCCTGTCCTTCACCATCTCGTGCAGCTTGCTCAAACTCATGTCCATCAGTGATATCACCCAACCATCTAATCCTCTGTTGTCCCCTTCTCCTCCCGCCTTCAATCTTTCCCAGCGTCAGGGTCTTTTCCAATGTGTCAGTTCTTCCTATCAAGTGGCCAAAGTCTTGGAGTTTCAGCTTCAGCATCAGTCCTTCCAATGAATATTCAGAACTGATTTCCTTTAGGATTGGCGGTTGGATCTCCTTGCAGTCCAAGGGACTCTCAAGAGTGTTCTCCAAGACCACATTTCAAAAGCATCAATTCTTTGGCAGTCAGCTTTCTTTATAGTCCAACTCTCACATCCATACATGACTACTGGAAAAACCATAGCTTTGACTAGACAGAACTTTGCTGGCAAAGTAATGTCTCTGCTGCTTAATATGCTGTTTAATATAGCTTCTTTTCCAAGGAGTAAGCATCTTTTAATTTCATGGCTGTAGTCACCATCTTCAGTGATTTTGGACCCCCCAAAATGATCTCTTTCATATTAGAATACTTTGAACATTGGTAGTTTGTATTACACACTCAAACAGTTGACTGTGTTGTATCATTTATCTAGTTATTTCATGAGAATAATAGCTCCTCAATAACACTGTAAGATTTTAGAGAGTAGGAACTATGTGATTTATCAACCTCCTACCTACCCTGCTACCTTTCTTTCTTTTATCTCTCATCTATCTGTCTATCTATCTTCTATCCATCTGTCTATATTCTACTAAATATTTAGGGTAATATAGGAAAGATAGTTATCATCATATAAACATCAGTCACCTTGACAAACAAAACAGAGTGAAAATAACCTATAAAAGAAGAGATACTACACTTTAATGAATCATCGTGTTCATGCTCAGTTGCTCAGTCATGTCTGACTCTTTGTGACCCCATGGACTATAGACTTCCAGGCTCCTTTGTCCATGGGATTTTTCAAGCAAGAAACTGGAATGGGTTGCTATTTCCTACTCCAGGGGACCTTCCTGACCCTAGGGGATCAAACCCACATCTCCTGCATCTCCTGCATTGGCAAATGGATCCTTTACCATTGAGCCACCTGGGAAGCCCAATGAACATATAGAAGGACTATAATCCTGGTGATGAGATGACCCTTAGTCATCGTGATGCCACAGCAAGGGCAGTATGAGCAGCAGCGGATGAGCATGGCAGCTGTTTTGAAAGTTGCACCTGCTATTCATCACTTCACTGTGGTATAGTGGGGAGGCCCTGGTGCTGGTGCTACAGAAGCAGCAAGACAACCATCACGGCCTCTCATGAGAAAACACAAGCCGCTAGAGGCTCTGCCTGGCCAACGGAGGAGGTTAGAGGCACTTAAGGACCCTGCACATTTATTTGTGATGAGACACTCTGGAGTCTTCTTCATTGGCTCAGAATTTCCAGAAGATTCCAGAGTAATTGAGAAGGAGTAAGACTGATTCACCATTGCCTAATAACAATAATAATCCTGATGATGAGAATAGCTAGCACACTCTGATAATGGTGTGCTAGGTGCTGTTCTAAGGGCTTCACATACACATTAACTCAGGCCTACCACCATCCACTACCCAAACCCCCCAAAGCACCTATTGGCCATTGCTGGCCTCTTGAGACTGGGAGGGTGCCGAAGAGTGTGTGGGGAGCAGAGAGGAGCTGAGAACTGTCTTGGAGAGCAAGCCTGTGGATTAGGTCTTTTTTCTTCTGAATCTACTCTTTCTGCTAAATTTTGAAAATTGCTAAGCAAACCAGTTTTTTTTGTTGTTCAATAGTTCTCTCTCTCTTTATTCTAAATTAGGAAGTAATTTTCATTTGGAAATGCATTTTGGGGTTGCCCTGGAGAGCAAGAAGGATAACAGAGTAGTGGTGGGCAGTTATGACTCATAGGATGCATGATTTGTGCATCAGTGATTTCCAGAAGAGCAACAGGGTTAGACGAGGAACATAACAGGGAGCTGACAGATTTCACTTCTAGGGCTACAGGTAGAGTCTTCAATAGTAGCTGACCATTTCTGCTTCTATTCCTATCTTAGAAAAAACTGTTTATTAAGTAAAGGTTTCTCCACAGGCTACTGGGCAATTATCCATTGCTATCTGGTAAAGTGCAACACTTAGTGTGCTTTGGGGAGCAAAGTAGTTTTTGTATTTCACTATTTTGACACAATATTAAGCATTATCTTCCTGGTATTTGACAAAGAAATAGTCAAAAACCTTATTCTTCATCTAAGTAATTAAAACCAGAGTTGATATTAGAGGAAAGCCAATTAAATTCTGCAGAAAATTAGTTGAAGAAATTGAATGTATTCTTATTTCTACTATTTTAAGTATTTATTGATCTTCCCTGGTGGCTCAGTGGTAAAGAACTTGCCTGCCAATGTAGGAGATGCAAGGGATGCAGGTTCGATTGCTTGGTTGGAAGATCTCCTGGAGAAGGAAATAACAACCCACTCTAATATTCTTTCCTGGAAATCCCACGTACAGAGAAACCTGGCAGGCTATAGTCCACACGGCTGCAAAAGAGTCAAACACGACTTAGCAACTAAACAGCAGCAACAACAAAGTATTTATTATTGTAATCGCTTTTTTATTTTTTATTGGAAGATAATTGCTTTACAACATTTCATGCAGAGATGGGCATAATAAAGGACAGAAATTGTATGGACCTAACAGAAGCAGAAGATATTAAGAAGAGATGGCAAGAATACACAGAAGAACTGTACAAAAAAGATCTTCACGACCCAGATAATCACGATGGTGTGATCACTGACCTAGAGCCAGACATCCTGGAATGTGAAGTCAAGTGGGTCTTAGGAAGCATCATTAAGAACAAAGCTAGTGGAGGTGATGGAATTCCAGCTGAGCTATTTCAAATCCTAAAAGATGATGCTATGAAAGTGCTGCACTCAATATGCCAGCAAATTTGGAAAACTCAGCAGTGGCCACAGGACTGAAAAAGGTCAGTTTTCATTCAAATCCTTAAGAAAGGCAATGCCAAAGAATGCTCAAACTACCGCACAATTGCACTTATCTCACACACTAGCAAAGTAATGCTCAAAATTCTCCAAGCCAGGCTTCAACAATACGTGAACCGTGAACTTCCAGATGTTCAAACTGGTTTTAGAAAAGGCAGAGCAATTGCCAACATCTGCTGGATCATCGAAAAAGCAAGAGAGTTCCAGAAAAACATCTATTTCTGCTTTATTGACTATGCCAAAGCCTTTGACTGTGTGGATCACCACAAACTGTGGAAAATTCTGAAAGAGATGGGAATACCAGACCACCTACCCTGCCTGTTGAGAAATCTGTAGGCAGGTCAGGAAGCAACAGTTAGAAATGGATATGGGACAACAGACTGGTTCCAAATAGGAAAAGGAGTATGTCAAGGCTGTATATTGTCACCCTGCTTATTTAATTCATATGCAGAATACATCATGAGAAACGCTGGGCTGGATGAGCACAAGCTGGAATCAAGATTGCTGGGAGAAATATCAATAACCTCAGATGTGCAGATGACACCACCCTTATGGCAGAAAATGAAGAACTAAAGAGCCTCTTGATGAAAGTGAAAGAGGAGAGTGAAAAAGTTGGCTTAAAACTCAACATTCAGAAAACTCAGATCATGGCATCTGATCCCATCCCTTCATGGCAAATAGATGAGGAAACAGTGGAAACAGTGGCAGACTTTATTTTTGGGCTCCAAAATCACTGCAGATGGTAGCTGCAGCCATGAAATTAAAAGATGGTTGTTCCCTGGAAGAAAAGCTATGACCAACCTGAACAGCATATTAAAAAGCAGAGACATTACTTGGCTGAAAAAGATCCATCTAGTCAAAGCTATGGTTTTTCCAGTGGTCATGTATGGATGTGAGAGCTGGACTGTGAAGAAAGCTGAGTGCCGAAGAATTTATGCTTTTGAACTGTGGTGTTGGAGAAGACTCTTGAGAGTCCCTTGGACTGCAAGGAGATCCAGCTGTCAATCCTAAAGGAAATCAGCTCTGAATATTCACTGGAAGGACTGATGCTGAAGCTGAAGCTCCAATACTTTGGCCACCTGATGCGAAGAACTGACTCATTGGAAAAGACCCTGATGCTGGGAAAGATTGAAGGCAGGAGGAGAAGGGGATGACAAAAGATGAGATGGTTGGATGGCATCACCAACTCAATGGACATGAATTTGACGGGAGTTGGTGATGGACAGGGAAGCCTGGTGTGCTGCAGTCCATGGGGTTGCAAAGTCAGACACGACTGAGCCCCTGAACTGAACTGAATTGCTTTACAATGTTGTGTTGGTTTCTGCTGTACAACATTGCTAGTCAGTCATGACTATGTATGTATCTCCTCCGTCTTGAACTTCACTCCCACCTGATTATATTCTTGAAAGTGCCCAGCACTCCATGACTTTTGGTGTATACTTAAATGAAACTGAAAATTCTAAGTGAATGGACCAGAATTTTTTACAAAAGTAATCATTTACATTTTTTATGAAAAGCATCTCTTACACAAGAACCAATTTAGACAGATGCATAATAAATGGATAGATGGAGTAACATTTAAGATTTTCCTGAAAAAAAAAAATGTTGTGTCATGTTGTCCCCATAGACAGCTTTGAAAATTTTAATTTTTAGGAAAATTTCCAGAGATGTAAAGGAAAGCAAAATTAGGCTACATGAAATAAATATCTTCTCCTTTTTGATTATTATTATAATTTTGATGATTTTTTTGATGATAATGATAATCATTTTTGGTTAAAATTGTTGCTGTTGTGGTTAGAGTTAATATATCTGAGACCTGAGTTTTAGATCAATATATTTTGTGTAATGGAATTTAATATGCAAGTTTTACTGTCTTTAAAAGAGATTTCAGTTCTGGTTAGTTGCAAGTGGACAATTTAAAATGATGTATAAAAATTATCTTTCTTAGTGACGTAAAAGGGAACTCTAGTGCTATAGCTACTATTTTTAGATTCTAAAGTACTCTTTGAGAAAAGTTATACTGAAGACATTAAATCTCTCTAAAACATGGGAAAATCAGCCTGAAAATTAGAAGTATGAGAGTGAGCATGGCATATTTTACGAATAAGAAATAAAGGAAAGTATTTCAATCGTTTTTTAAAAAATAAAAGCTTGATTAAAAAAATAAAAGCTTGATTGTGTGCTTCTTGCTACTCTGATATCCATGTAGATGGCATTTGTGCACAATATAACTTTATGTGGATAGAAAACATCCTCAAGGGTCCTCAGTTGTGTGCGTGCTGCTAAGCTGCTGGGTCGTGTCAGACTCTTTGTGACCCCATGGACCGCAGCCCTCTAGATTCCTCTGTCCATGGAATTCTCCAGGCGATAATACTGGAATGGGTTGCTGGGCCCTCCTCCAGGGGATCTTCCTGATCCAGGGACCAAATCTCTTACATCTCCCGCACTGGCAGGCGTGTTCTTTACCACTAGCACCACCTGGGGAGCTCAGGGGTCCTCATGCTGCAGTAATTTCCAACCAAATCTGGCAGACACGGATCACGTCACAATTGTGGTACAGAGTAAGATACTGCTTCAGGCCCTTTTCAGTTTTGTGTTATATTCATGGTGGTTCTAAGGCCAATATGGACCTTACTTTTATCCTAGTTGTCTGGTGGCTAAGTCTACTTAATGAAGCCTTCCCTCTAGCTTTTACTAGGCCCTTACCATCTACACCTGGATCACCAAAACCCCACCTAACCAGGCCTAGACATGAAGCCAGACATGTTTCTAAAATGCAGTTCTGATCATGCCATTTATTGTTTAAAATTCATTCCCATCCAGTTTTCTGGCAGAGATGCAAGCTTGTACACATCTTTTGGATAAGTGTTGCCAATATTTATCAAGAATTTAACAAATATATCTGTCTTATGATTCAGCAGTTCTATTTATCCATCCTCCGCATCTGTCCTCAGCAGATAGTCCTAAGCAAGGTGTTTTGAATACAGAGATGTTTAATGCAGCATTATTTAAGATAATAAAAATTGGAAACAAACAATATACATTTACATGGTGAAGTAGGCCATGGTCAATAAGATTTTTTTCAGCAACTAAAAATACTTAATTACACTATTTTATAGTATGGAAAGATCTCCTGTAGAAGGGAATAGCAACCCACTCCAGTATTATTGCCTGGAGAATTCTGTGGACAGAGGAACCTGGCGGGCTACCATCTATAGGACTGCAAAAAGTTGGACACGACTGATTAACACTTTCACTTTTATAGCCTGGGACAGTGCTTATGCAATAATGTTTAGTAAACATCTTAAAATATAAAACTGTATCAAAATCCAAAACCATAAAATATAGAAAAAGAGTTGAAACCTTCTCTTTCCTCTTCTCATTTCTGCACACGCTGCCCTCACCCCAACCACCCAGGGTGAAGTTCAGTTCAGTTCAGTCGCTCAGTCGTGTCCGACTCTGCGACCCCATGAACTGCAGCACTCCAGGCCTCCCTGTCCATCACCATCTCCCGGAGTTCACTCAGACTCACGTCCATCGAGTCGGTGATGCCATCCAGCCATCTCATCCTCTGTCGTCCCCTTCTCCTCCTGCCCCCAATCCCTCCCAGCATCAGAGTCTTCTCCAATGAGTCAATTCTTCGCAGGAGGTGGCCAAAGTACTGGAGTTTCAGCTTTAGCATCATTCCTTCCAAAGAAATCCCAGGGCTGATCTCCTTTAGAATGTACTGGTTAGATCTCCTTGCAGCCAAAGGGACTCTCAAGAGTCTTCTCCAACACCACAGTTCAAAAGCATCAATTCTTCAGCGCTCAGCCTTCTTCACAGTCCAACTCTCACATCCATACATGACCACTGGAAAAATCATAGCCTTGACTAGATGGACCTTTGTTGGCAAAGTAATGTCTCTGCTTTTGAATATGCTATCTAGGTTGGTCATAACTTTTCTTCCAAGGAGTAAGTGTCTTTTAATTTCATGGCTGCAGTCACCATCTGCAGTGATTTTGGTGAAGTAGGGAAGAATAACAAACCTCATGTTGCCTTTAGTACTGACAAACCTAGTCTTGGAGATAGATGCCCTATCTACAGCAATGATTTGATGTAACAGAAAAGCAAGTGATTTCAACGCCTTGCTATTTCTTTGTGGAGCCAGATGTGGCCACCTCAGATGCTTGAAAAAGATGCAGAAATTACAAACCTGGGAAGGATTTGTGAGCAGGAAGACAGGAAACAGTTGTGGGGTGGTGAGGCGGTTTTGTATGATAAGATAAAATATTATCTTCGGTATATGTGAGGCCCATGTTAACTCACATCTAGGAAACTGTTTCTCTAACTCCTTGGTATGAACTGAGACTGAACTCAGAATTTTCTTTGTCTCTGTGTGTGTATGCAGCTGAATCTATCAGGAAGAAAGCTGCCTGTTTTTACCTTACAATGGTAGAGGCACCTTTCCTGGAATATTATTCTGACTTTGGGAGATGTTCTCCTGAGAGTGTCCCACGGACTGCTTATGAGAGAAAGGAGCTGAAGGCAGGGATCTGGGTCTGCCCACAGACTGCTTTGGTAGTGATGGCTCTTTTTCCTTGAACTGTGGAGCCTCGTCTCTGGTGTCTGATTTGCATTTTTCTTTGCTCTGTGTTTCACTTCCATTACCTCCGACCTTCCAGAAAGTCTGTTCTCTCTTTTAGGCTTGTGCAGTACTGTTGAAGGGAGATTAAGGAGCAGGTCAGTAAAAGGGGCTTCCCTGGTAGCTCAGCTGGTAAAGAATCCACCTGCAATGCAGAAGACCTCGGTTCGATTCCTGGGTCAGGAAGATACACTGCAGAAGGGATAGGCTACCCACTCCAGTATTCTCGGGCTTCCCTGGTTGCTCAGCTGGTAATGAATCCGCCCGCAATGTGGGGGACCTAGATTCGATCCTAGGTTGGGAAGATCCCCTGGAGAAGGGAACGGCTACCCACTCCAGTATTCCAGCCTGGAGAATTCCATGGACTGTACAGTCCATGGGATGGCAAAGAGTCGGACACAACTGAGCGACTTTCATTTGCACAGTAAAAGCATCATGTAGCTCACTACTGTAGTAGCTCACTGACTTACTCTGCGTGAGCTCAGCAGCACAAATAGCGACACTGTCCCAGGAAGGACACTAGATGTGATTCCAGGCACTGGTGGGCGGGGGAATGGGCCATGGCCAGAGCGGGGCTGGGTGTATCGGAGTAACTACTCCTTAGGAACAGGGGGCTGCCAAATGGGTGGCTCCATGGTGTACTGAGACCATTTGCTTCTTCACCAAAGAAATGAAGCAGAGGTTCTGCTCCAGGTTGCTCTGAAACAACCTAGGAGTTTTCAAAGCTACTGATACCCGGGGCCCAGTTCCTAACAACTGAATCTGAACCTCTAGAGATGGGGTCTGGGCATCAAGATTTTGTAAGAGGTCCCCAGGTGATTCTGATGTGCAGCCAGGTTGAAACCACTGCCATAGAGATGGTGATAAGGAATGGGAGAGGCTGACCTGGGTAAGAAATATATATCATACAAATCTCAACAGCAATAGTGCAAAAACCTGAAGCATATTAAAACATCTGCGAGAAAATGCAGTCCATTTTCAAACTGGTAGTTATATTCCATAAAGTCTGGAAACACTGAATTAGTGAATACTGAATCACTGTTGCTAGGAGAAATATGTTCTTGCATATACATCTCTCACATACATCATAATCTTAAATACTAAAACCAAATCATCCTCGTAGAAAGCCATGAGGTTCAGAGACCCTCCCATCACTAGAGGGATGAGGTTACTAGAGTTGAGATTCAAACCCTGTCCAGGTGATCGCAGAACCAGAGCTTCTTTCGCTACACCACACTGCCCCCTACTGGCTCCATCCTCTGGTCTTTGCAGGAGAGCCGAAATAGAAGGCAAAGAGCGATCTTCCTGATCTGGAATCCAGTGCAGATCCAGTAGACCGCTCAACATTTTTCACTCTATGTCATGCCTACAAGTATTGAATTTAGAGTTCCAAATAAATTTTAGAGAGTCGGTGCATTTGCAAATTTAGAATCCACTAATAATGAACATCAATTGTAAATAATCATATTACTGGCAATTGTGTTTGGACATAATTGACTTTTTCTTTCTCATTTTTCTATTTTTCTAATACACCTTTAATGTGTATGTATAAATTTTGTAAGGAGAAAAATGTGAAAAAGACAAACTAAACAGGTTCCCCATGGCATGAGTCTATAGCCCTATTTCTTCCCAAAGTGTGGCTTTAACATAGTTACATCAGAATCACTTTAACTGGTAGCTGAAAAAGTTTAATCCTGTCCCATCCCTTCCAAAACTACTAACCTAGAATCTCAAATGAACCCGAGAAAATCCGCATTTGGCAAATTCCCCCAGATTATCCTTATGCATGCTACTGTGAAAAACATTGCTATTGCAGTCTCTAAAGAGTGAGGATGAAATAATGTATTTCAGATAGAGTGACTGAAAGAATTTACCTGTCACAAACCTTTGCTAAAACAACTACTTAAGGATATACTTTGTTTTAAGAAAAGAATTAAAACTAAAAGGAAGGATTGGGATGCAAGAGGTAATGGTGAGCAAAATAATTGGTAAACATATGGTAAACCTGAACAATTACTTATAGCAAACAAAAAAAAAAACTAATAAAAGGGGAGGAAAATGAAAATGAGGTGAAATTAAATTAAAAGGCAACTGTAACAAGGAAAAAGAGATGGTATAAGTGGTGCTAAAGCATGCTGAAATCTTTGTAGACTTTGGAAGAAGAAAGGAGACACTGATCAAACCTTTTTTTTTGGAGGCACATGAGCATAACCTAAGGATAATAAAAAAATAAAAACATAAAGTTTAATTTTGAAGTTAGTAGGGAAAAAGGAATTTAAAAACTATGATAACCAAATAAAGAGAAAAAGAAGAAACAAAGAAGCAAAAGTAGGAAGAAAGTGTTTCAAAAGAATGTGTGGGCAATGGAATAGAAGTGGAGAAGAGGCTCCACCATCAGGTACATCTGATTTTACTCTACATACATGCTAATAACTTAGCCTATTATAGCTTCCTGGATGTTGGCAGAAGACACAAGATCGTTGGGTAAGATACAAAGGGCAATGTGACTCACAGCCTGGTTAATAGTGTGAGCATCAGTCAGCATATTTGTTTCAGTTCCTATGTTTCCTAAGTCCCATAGCGGGGATACACAGGGTTCAGATGGATGTTTGCACATGGAGTGGGTTGTGTTACAGGAGAGAAACACTGAATCCACTGATGATGAACATCAGCTGTCAATAGTATTATAAGCAATTGTATTTGGTTTTATAGCAAGCCGTAAGGAAGTCTGTTCTTTGTCCCAGAGGAAAACATTGCCTCATCTCCATGGGTTATAGATGACCCTGAGAAATGGTCCTGGTAAAGATCAGTTAGGGCTTTGCATTCTTGGCACAGGCAGTTAGACATGTAAGAACATGAGAACCTCAATGGAAGCGTAAGAGTAGAAAAGAAGTTGTTTGTTGTTGTTCAGTCACTCAGTCATCTCTGATTCTTTGCGACCCCATTGACTGCAGCATGCCAGGCTTCCCCATCCTTCACAAAGTAATTTGAAACTCCAGTGCGAAGGGACTTGTATGGCTACTTGGGCTGCTATAGTAAAATACCCTACACTAGGTGGCTAAAATAACAAACATTTTTTTCTCATAGTCCTGGAAGCTGGGATGTCCAAGATCAAGGTGTCAGCCAGGTTTTTATAGCATCTTAATAAAGAACAATGAACAGAAAAGCCTGGTGGGCTTACAGTTCACGGGGTCTCAAAGAATTGGACGTGACTGAGCACAGTAAAGAATAATAAACTTGTAGAGTCATGACAAAACAAAGGAAAAGCACTTTGAGCTTCTAGGGGATGGCAAATTATGGAAAGATAAATATATAAAGGAAACTAACAAACCTAGACAGAGTATTAAAAAGCAGAGACAGTACTTTGCCAACAAAGGTCTGTATAGTCAAAACTATGGTTTTTCCAGTAGTCATGTATGGATGTGAGAGTTGGACCATAAAGAAGGCTGAACACCAAAGAATTAATGCTAGTAGAGGTGATGGAATTCCAGTTGAGCTATTTCGAATTCTGAAAGATGATGCTGTGAAACTGCTGCACTCAATATGCCAGCAAATTTGGAAAACTCAGCAATGGCCACAGGACTGGAAAAGGTCAGTTTTCATTCCAATCCCAAAGAAAGGCAATGCCAAAGAATGTTCAAACTATTCCACAATTGCACTCATCTCACATGCTAGTAAAGTAATGCTCAAAATTCTCCAAGCCAGGCTTCAGCAATACATAAACCATGAACTTCCAGATATTCAAGCTGGTTTTAGAAAAGGCAGAGGAACAAGAGATCGAATTGCCAACATCTGCTGGATCATGGAAAAAGCAAGAGAGGTCCAGAAAAACATCTATTTCTGCTTTATTGACTATGCCAAAGCCTTTGACTGTGTGGATCACAATAGACTGTGGAAAATTCTGAAAGAGATGGGAATACCAGACCCCCTGACCTGCCTCTTGAGAAACCTATATGCAGGTCAGGAAGCAACAGTTAAAACTGGACATGGAACAACAGACTGGTTCCAAATAGGAAAACGAGTACGTCAAGGCTGTGTATTGTCACCCTGCTTATTTAACTTATATGCAGAGTACATCATGAGAAACGCTGGGCTGGAAGAAGCACAAGCTGGAATCAAGATTGCTGGGAGAAATATCAATAACCTCAGATATGCAGATGACACTGCCCTTATGGCAGAAAGTGAAGAATAACTAAAGAGCCTCTTGATGAAAGTGAAAGAGGAGAGTGAAAAAGTTGGCTTAAAGCTTAACATTCAGAAAACGAAGATCATGGCATATGGTCCCATCACTTCATGGCAAATAGATGGGGAAACAGAAGCATCAGACTTTATTTTTTGGGGCTCCAAAATCACTGCAGATGGTGACTGCAGCCATGAAATTAAAAGACATTTACTCCTTGCAAGGAAAGTTATGACCAACCTGGATAGCATATTAAAAAACAGAGACATTACTTTGCCAACAAAGGTCCATCTAGTCAAGGCTATGGTTTTTCCAGTGGTCATGTATGGATGTGAAAGTTGGACTGTGAAGAAAGCTGAGCACCAAAAAATTGATGCTTTTGAACTGTGGTGTTGGAGAAGACTCTTGAGAGTCCCTTGGACTGCAAGGAGATCCAACCAGTCCATTCTGAAGGAGATCAGTCCTGGGTGTTCTTTGGAAGGAATGATGCTAAAGTTGAAACTCCAGTACTTTGGCCACCTCATGTGAAGAGTTGACTCATTGGAAAAGACCATGATACTGGGAGGGGTTGGGGGCAGGAGGAGAAGGGAATGACAGAGGATGAGATGGCGGATGGTATCACCAACTCGATGGACGTGAGTTTGAGTGAACTCCGGGAGATGGTGATGGACAGGGAGGCCTGGCATGCTGCAGTTCATGGGGTCACAAAGAGTTGGACACGACTGAGTGACTGAACTGAACTGAACTGAACTGAGCTGTGGTGTTGGAGAAGACTCTTGAGAGTCCCTTGGACTGCAAGGAGATCCAACCAGTCCATCCTAAAGGAAATCAGTCCTGAATATTCATTGGAAGGACTGATGCTAAAGCTGAAGCTCCAATACTTTGGCCACCCGTTGCAAAAAGCCAACTCACTGAAAAAGACCCTGATGCTGGGAAAGATTGAAGGCAAGAGGAGAAGGGGATGACAGAAGATGAGATGGTTGGATGGCATCACCGACTCGGTGGACAAGAGTTTGAGTAAACTCTGGGCAATGGTGAAGGACAGGGAAGCCTGGCATGCTACAGTCCATGGGGTCACAAAGAGTTGGATGAGACTGAGCAACTGAGCAACTACAAAGATGGACAGGTGTTTTTAGCAAAGTTTGTCATGTAGTATTCTCTGGTGCCATCTCTGGGCTGGTAAGAGTCCAGTGTTGTCTCTAATGATTTAGAGTCTATCTGCCCTTTCTGGTAGAGAGGGGAAGACAAGAAGTTTTCCTTGTGTCTGATTGTGTTTTGTTTTTTATATCTTTAGTTATAGAAAATCTTTTCTGGTAGATTATGGCGTTTTCCACTGATGGTTGTTCTGAAAATAGTTGCAATTTTGGTGTACTCTGCTATCTTATCTCTAAGTGCAGACCCTTCATTGGGTTGGTGAAAAAGTTTGTTTGGGTTTCCCCATAAGATAGTACCAAAAACCCAGAATGAATTTTTTGGCCAGCTCAATAAAATAGACTTAATCTGTTTATATCCCATACCAATATTTCCTTTTTGAGGAGAGATACCTCTAAGAGCTCTTTGTGAATGAAGAAAATTAGCCCTTTGTTGCATGTGCTGTAAATATTTTCCTGAATTGTTCCTCCCCCTTTTTTTATTGAGTTATAGTTGATATACAATATTATGTAAGTTGCAGATGTACAAAATAGTGATTCAGAATTTCTTTTTATGGCTGTGCCTTGCAGCACATGGAACTTCCCCAACTAGGGCTTGAACCCGCAATGGAAGCACAGAGTCTTAACCACTGGATCACCAGGGAAGTCCCAGTGATCTAGTTTTTAGAGGTTGTATTTCATTATAAAATATTGGTTGTATTCCCAGTGTTTTGCTGTATGTCCTTGTGAAGGTGAAAAGTGAAAATGAAAGTCACTTAGTAATGTTCGACTCTCTGCAATCCTGTGGACTATACAGTCCATTGAATTCTCCAAGCCAGAATACTGGAGTGGGTATCTGTTCCCTTCGCCAGGTTGATCTTCCCAACCCGAGGATCGAACCCAGGTCTCCCATGTTGCAGGCGGACTTTTTTATTTTTACCAGCTGAGCTATCAGGGAAGCCCATATGTCCTTGTAACTTATTTATTTTATACATTGTAGCTTGTACCTCTTGATCCCCAACCTCTATCTTGTCCCTCCACCCTTCCCTCTCCCCACTGAGTTGCCCTTTGTTTGTTGAATTGTTTGTGTCCTTGGAGAAATGTTTAATTTCTTCTTCTTTTTCTTTTTTTTAAATGTAGTCAAATATGTCATTAGATATTTGGTAGGTACTTATTTCTGGAGCAGCAAGAGGAAGTGGTAGCCACAGTATTCACTTCCTTGAGTGACAGATTAGGAGCCAGGAGGGGAAACGTTATGGTTTGGATTTGTCAGAGTTGGAGAAAGATCAGCAAAAGGGAAGCAAGTTAGGAAACTCTTAGGATAACCATGTGGTTGGGAGCACAAGAGAAATATGGGAAGAGCTCAGGAATTAGCCTTTGTGTGTTTAAATCCCAGGATAATATTTACAGAATGACTTTAAGGGTAATGAACATTCCTGTGCCTTAATTTCTTCATGTAGAAATCATTAATATTTTATCTGAGGTTTAAATGAGATGCAGTACTGGAATAATGCTTGGCAGAGAGTGAGTGCTTCTTAAAAGAGAAATAAAGAGAACTTGGGTTAGGTTTCAGGTGGACTGGAAAAGAATAGACAGAGAGAGACTTGTAGATTGTAGGTGAGTGAGTTCAAGAGGAATGAATGATCAACTGTCTTTCTGTGATTAAAATCATGACCATATTATTAAAACAACAATCAAATGCTGTGGCTTGGAGGTTCAACATAGAGGCTCTAGAACCAGACAGCTTGTTCTAGGGCTAGCCCATTACTGGTTTCTTGACATTGGGTAAATCACTTAATGTTTCTCTCTCTTGGTTTCTTCAACTAAAGATGTGGAATAATAATTATACCTATCTTATAGATGAAGAAATGAAAAGTGAGCTAAAATATATAAAGCACCTAGAAAGCCGCCTGACTCAGAGTATGTACCCTAAAATTAGTTATTATATGACTCCTAATCATTTGTACATTTTGTATCATGCATTTTTACTATTACCTAATTTGAGTTTTCTGAGATACTTGTTCTTTTCAATATATATCCACCTATTGCCAAGATACTGTTCCTGATCTCACCAGGTCCTAAATTTGGGGACTGACTTAAGCCTGCTTTTCCATGCTCTGGATCTTTCATATGCTCTGCTAAACTAATCATATTCTATGTTATTAATAGGTATTGATAACTTCATGTTATCCCTCTCAGATGACATTTGCATTTTAACAAGAATTTTCAAGGCCTTGACTCAAAGGAGTGAGTAATGTGGTTATTTTAGGGATCTTGGCAGAGAGAACCAGTCCTTGGGTTGGGAGAGCTTTCCTAAACTCTAAATTTATATCAAGCCGGCAGCTGCCTACTTTTCTCAGAATATGGTGTGGGGTTGCACTGGTGACCAGGGAGTGATTTAAATCAATTAATCAATATTTTCATCACTAGTTATATACCAGGAGCTGTATTAGATAATATGGGGAAGAATATAAAAATGAATAACCCTTGTTTCAAGGAATCTATGATCTAATTGAAGAGCTCAAGATGTGGAAAAATAAAAAACATAGTTATTCTCATTGCCAAGGTCAGAACAGACCTGAGAATCTTGCCTTCCATGCATGCATGCTAAGTTGCTTCAGTCATGTCTGACTCTGTGTACTACTACTACTCTATGGACTGTAGCTCACCAGGTTGCTCTGTCCATGGGATTCTCCAGGCAAGAATACTGGTCCATATGCTGGTGTGAGGTCTTGAGGGCTGGGTCAAACCAGGAAGATGATTACCTAGAAGCTACTCATAAGATCGTTTTACTGCAGGGCCATAGTGAGAGCAACTGCTTAGAAATGGATCTGGCTCTGCAGTCAGAACCACTGAAGGGGGAGATACTGCACTCAGTTATGAAGTGGATAGAGAGTCTGGATGAAGCATTATAAGAGAGGGAGAGCCTGGAACAGGATGGGAGTGCACGGCAAGTGAAGGTGGAGGATCCATGTGAATTAGTAGGGACCTCTATATGAATTCTGGCAAGACTTTTGAGGTAAGGATGGCATCTTAAAGAAACAAAACTGGGATGAACAAATAATATCTCTTTTCTCATTTGTGGGATTTCCCTGATGGCTCAGTTGGTAAAGAATCCACCTGCAATGCAGGAGACCCTGGTTCGATTCCTGGGTCAGGAAGATCTGCTGGAAAAGGGATAGGCTACTCACTCCAGTATACTTGGGCTTCCCTTGGGGCTCAGCTGGTAAGGACTCCATCTGCAATGCAGGAGACCTGGGTTTGATCACTAGGTTGGTAAGATCCCCTGGAGAAAGGAAAGGCTACCCACTACAGTATTCTGGCCTGGAGAAATCTGACTGTATAGTCCTTGGGGTCGCAAAGAGTTGGACACGACTGAGTGACTTTCACTTTCACTTCTCATTTGTAAAATAAGGAAGGTTGAAACACATGACTACTAAGAAATTGCCCAGCTCGGAGAAGGCAATGGCAACCCACTCCAGTACTCTTGCCTGGAAAATCCCATGGACAGAGGAGCCTGGTAGGCTGCAGTCCGTGGGGTCGTGAAGAGTCGGACACGACTGAGCGACTTCACTTTCATGCATTAGAGAAGGAAATGGCAACCCATTCCAGTGTTCTTGCCTGGAGAATCCCAGGGATGGCAGAGCCTGGTGGGCTGCCATCTATGGCGTCGCACAGAGTTGGACATGACTAAAAGTGACTTAGAAGCAGAAGTTTATAAGTCAAGCATTCTAGAACCAGACAAAAAGCATTAATAGGTAGTATTCAAATCAGCTATATAGACTGATGTTCCCAAATCATAGCCCATCAGAGTTTTGTTATTCATTTGCTGTTAAATCTTTTAATTTTCTTACACTATCACTTGAATGTGTTGAGGAAAGGTAGATTCATACTTCTCCAAAATTGAAGTGATCTTCTTTTCAGGAGAAAAATAAACTTAATCCAATTCAGTGATTTAAACCTGAAGTTAAGCATATTGAGTCAAAATGATAGTGTCCCTTCTCCATTTTTTCCATTGAGCATCAGATCAGCTTTGATAATAGCATTTTTTTATTATCCTTCTCTGTTTTTAATATATTTACAGCTCATCACTTGTTTATTGTATAATTCTTCAAAAAGGCCTCCCAAAAAGTATTGCTGAAGGGAAAAACAAAAAGTATTGCTGAAAAGAAAAACAAAAAGGAATCTATGAATATGAAAAAAACCAATTTAACTAATCTTATTGGTCTTTGGTCTTTTCTTCTTCCTTCTTGTTTCACTCCAAGATGGTGTCTTGGTGTATTTGCTCACATAATCTTATGGTATTGAGAGGAGGATGTCCTTGTGTTCATAAACCATGTCCTCTGGCTCTTCAGTGCTGTCAGTTCTCTACCTGGTTAGTGCCAGACCTGAATGCACTCCACGGTGAAGCCACTGCCTAGGGTAACTTGTGTTCTGGCCTCTCTAGTTTGATCAGGGCCCGTGTTTTCCCTGGTTGACAGGATCTAGGATCTATGGAAACCCCTTACAGTCTGGTTTTGACTCCCATTTGGCCCTGGCCCACAACACTCTTCCCTCGCATTACACATTCAACTTCTACCCTGACTTGTACTTTTTCTTTCAACCCCCCTTGCCAGTTTTCAGTGATAAATGAATCCCATCTATAGCACATCTCCCAAACCGTGCTCACCACCTGATTTACTTTCAGGAGTTCTCGTGTCTCTGCTGGGTGCTGGGGCAATTGGAAAGGTGATTGCATTCCAGATGTTCAACAGGAAGCAGAATGAAAGTCTTCTGCCCATGGAGGTCCCCCGCTTATATAAGTGTCTCTAAGTCTCCCTTAGTTTCTTCACTCATTCAATCAATATATATTGAGAACAAGATAAGGTCCCTATCCTCTGGGACTTTATAGAGTAATGGGGGCTGGGGAGCACATGTGATAAAGATCTCAGCAAATAAGTGAATAAATGCAATTTTTAAAAGTGCTATGAAAGAAACAGGATTTTGTGTTCCAAATAATAAGTGAGAGTTACTAAAAAACCAATTTTAGAAGTAGTTTGGTGAAGAATTCTCTGATAAGACAATCTGTTAAGGATTAGAGGCAGCCAACCATGTGAAGATAGGAAGAGTAATGCAGGGTAAGGAACAGCAAATCCAAAGGGCCTAGATCATAAAGAGCCTCCAGATGGGTTGGAAAGTGATCTGCTAAGATCCTCCTTACATGCTTATAGAAAAGTGACATGATTTTTGAGGTATGATTAAAACTAGAAACTAGAAAATTGCTGAGTTTTAAATAAGGCCCAGGCTAGAGTAAGGCACGGAGAAGGCAATGGCACCCCACTCCAGTACTCTTGCCTGGAAAATCCCATGAACAGAGGAGCCTGGTGGGCTGCAGTCCATGGGGTCGTTAAGAGTCAGATACGACTGAGCAGCTTCACCTTCACTTTTCACTTTCATGCATTGGAGAAGGAAATGGCAACCCACTCCAGTGTTCTTGCCTGGAGAATCCCAGGGATGGAGGAGCCTGGTGGGCTGCTGTCTATGGGGTCGCACAGAGTCGGACACAACTGAAGCGATTTAGCAGCAGCAGCAGCAGAGTAAGGCAAGTGAGGCACTCACCTCAGGTACAAAATTTAAGGATGCGCCAAAATCTGAAGTTTGGAAGAAATGATCTTTATGAGTGCATTACTAGTTTTGACTTGATTTGGTAATGAAGTTCTATTGTTATACATATATTCATTCACTTAACAAACATTTATTAACATATGAAAAATTACCACTAGCTTTTCCCTTTGTTAGATTTTTTCTTGTATCATCTTGATTATTCTCAAATTCTTTTTCCATTGAAAATTAAGAATGAATGAAGGTTGAGCTTCCCATGTGACGCAGTGGTAAAGAATCTGCCTGCCAATGCAGGAAATGCAAGTTTGATCCCTGGTTTGGGAAGATCACCTGGAGAAGGAAATGGCAACCCACTCCAGTATTCTTGCTGGAAAATTCTATGGGCAGAGGGTCCATGGTGTCACTAAGAGTCAGATACGTCTAAGTGGGCTGCATAAAAAATGTTTGAGCAGTGCCAATATAGCCCCCAAATCAATGTTTGAATTATTTTAGAAAGGCTTTATGATAATCTAGGACAGAAAGATGGCATTAAGATTTAAGCTGCTGTTTGATTCACTTGCCACTTCAAGGAAGAATGAACAGGGCTGTGTCAATAGAACTGAGACGTGGAATAGGGGCTCCAACCCTATTCTGTGATGAAGCTAGAAATGTAAATAAAGCTGAAAACTGTTGTGCAGGAGTTCTGAGATTTAAGCGCTCATAAGGCAAGCTCTGGGGGTAGCCACAACTGAAGGCAGCTAGGACAGCCATGTTTGAAGCAAGAATCATGACTCCTGTAATCTCACATCCTCTGGGTAGCAGCTGGAAGCTTTACTAGATTGGGGGCCATGAGGATATTAAGGGTAGAACCAGCCAGTATCACCCACTTAGTTATTCTCCTTCAAAGCCATCTGGACTATCACCTTCCCTTGCTCTGTCTTCATGCATGTATGTATGTGCTAGTTGCTCAGTTGTGTTCAACTCTTTGGGACCCTGTGGACTGTAGCTTGCCAGGCTCCTCTGTCCATGGAATTCTCCAGGCAAGAATACTGGGTAGCCATTCCCTTCTCCAGGGGGTCTTCCCCACCCAGGGATCCAACCTAGGTCTCTGACATTGTGGGAAGATTCTTTACTGTCTGATCCACCAGGGAAGCCCCTGTCTTCATGCCTTTGCTCAACTGTACTTAGAAAGCCAAATTATTGTAATTAGGCTAGCTGCAGAAAGGGCAGGGTAGATCTCCTGGCATATTTTTTTCTACTTTTCTTTCTTCTTTTTAATCCACCTTCCATTTTTGTCTTATCATACAAACTACACACCTTCACATGAGCACACAGACCACACACATTGTGAGTCCCAGGACATATGAAAACTCACGTGGACATAACTTCAGAACATACCCAACTCTCAGCACTGGTCTTCTCGGGTAGGAAGATAATATTTCCCTGCTGTTAATTTCTAAACTGAAAAAAAGGAACCATGTTTGCTTTGAGTTCAGAGTCCTTTCCACTGGCTTTACGGCTGAAGACACTTGACCAGGTAGGATCCAGAGTACCTGATACATTGTGTACATGGGTACGTATCCCATGTACCGTAGAGAGGAAAGAGACGACTGAGGTCTGCCACAAAGAGAGAGCTAGGACTGGATCAGGTCTGGGACCAGGTCCTGGTATGTTCTTTACCAGCCTCACCGCTAGAAGTCAGTGTGCTGCTAACTCCTTATTTTCTGGATTGCTGAACTGTCTCCTTTGGATAATCAGAAATGCTGAGGTATTCCCATAGACAAAGGCTTTGGGTATTGGTTGGTCAAATTCAAGACACATTACTCTCTTGATCTTGCGTGTCCATATTATAACTATAATTAGCTCAGAAAGCCAGGAACTTTGCTGTTTTTCCTCTAAAACACAGCTGCAGTCCCTGTACCCTTGATTCTGAATGTTGTGCTGGGACTGAGGCCACCTGTCCCTGTATCTGTAATTTTTTTCTCAAAGAGCTGAGTGATTGCCTTGAACAGCTGTGGGTATTTGTGTTTTATTTTTATAAGCCCTAAGCAACTGAGTGAAAAGCAAAGCCAATTATGTCATTGAGTCTTTTAATATGTATGAACAGAATAGCAGAAAACTGAGTTAGCCATGGCAAATCCAAGGTTTACATAGAAGGAGCAGCACTGAGTTTTACTGGGAAATCAGTGAACAAAGAGGCAAAATGTTTGCTTTCGGGGGGGAAGACTATTTTTATTTTGTTTATGTTCATTTAGATAAACTATCTTTACACAAAGTCTCTTTAAATCCTACAAACACTGAATTCATCAATACAAGATGGGAGAGGAAGCGTGGTTGGAGAACATGCAAAATCTAAGTCCAGAAAAGAGAATTAGGTTTCTAAAGGCAGTAATCCCTACAGATTTATTTGTTCTTGGGGATGTTTAAAATAATGTTCCCTTTTTCTTTGATTTTTTATGGAGTTTAAATGTTATAGTCCAGTTCAGTATCCCCTCTGAAAACCTACTTGTAGCATCATTGCAGTAAGTCAAGAATTTGGAGAGCTGGAGCCCAATTTCTGGCATTCATTTCAGATGCCAGTGGGTCTTTGATCACTGACTATTATTGGAGAATCTTCAGGTCAGTGTTTAAGGCAGAAGGCAGTTTAACCTAGTGTTGTGTAGCATCTTGTTTGAAATTACAGGTCAGATCTTCAACAGCTACATTTTTAGTGACGACGATGGTGGTGAGTGATGCTGTTTTGGGAAGTTAAATACGCGGACCTTCCTATTTCCATATGAAAACTCGTAGAAGCATTCTACCTAAAAAATTATGACAAAATTTGAGACGTTTTGATCTCTTTTTCTCATTATTTTCCTTCTTATTTTAAGGTGAATGCAGTTTATCTCAGTTGTATTTTTCTTCTTTATTATGAAAATGCTACTTAACTATTGCTTTTTAAAATGATAGAAAATACAGGAAAACTATAAGAAAAATTCTATTCCAAAAGGCAGTGTTTTAAGTATCTTAGTCTTGGCCGAGATTTTTGTATGTGTGTGTGTGTTTGAAATCACTCAGTCATATCTGACTCTTTGTGACCCCATGGACTGCAGCCCGCCAGGCTCCTGTGTCCATGGGATTCTCCAGGCAAGAATACTGGAGAAGGTTGCCATGCCCTCCTCCAGGGGATCTTCCTGACCCAGAGATTGAACGTGGGTCTCCCGCATTGCAGGTAGATTCTTTACCATCTGAGCCACTGTGTGCGTTTGTGTATTCATAATTGAGTCTGTATTGTATGTACACTTTTGAGTTCTTTAAAACGTTAAGCATCATAAGCCTTCTCCAATGTTATTAAAAATTCTATAAGCAATTTTGCTACTTCTTCTTTTACTTCTCCTTCCCTACCTTTCTATTCACTCTCTTTTCATTTAAAAATTCATTTATCTATTTATTTTGGCAGCCCTAGGCCTTCATTGCTGTGGGTGGGCTTTCTTTAGTTGCTGCTAGGACAAGTGGGGGCTACTCTATTTGTGGTGCAGAGGTTCTCATTGCGGTGGCTTCTCTTGTTGCGGAGCACAGGCTCTAGGCGTGTGGACTTCAGTAGCTGCAGCACACAGGCCCTGCAGCACAGACTCAGTGGTTGTGGTGCATGGCGTTAGTCGCTCCATAGCATGTGGGATTTGCCCAGACCAGGGACTCCCTATGTCCCCTATGTTGGTAGGTGAATGCTTATCCACTGTACCACCAGGGAAATCCCCATTCTCTTTCTTAAACAGTATTTATTTTCTTACTTTTTCTTTCTTTCTTCCTTTTTGCTTCATCAAAATGCCATTTAGAAAATGTTTGCTTTTGGACAAGACAGACTAGGAACTGGATTTTCCTTGGAGCCTATGAGGAGGTGGCAGTGTGAGTCCAGTGGGGCCACAGCAATTGGAACTCATGGGGCATAGTAGCAAAGAGACAACTGCACAAAAATAGAGCTCTAAAGATCTGAAGAGCATCAGAGTTTTCACCTGAGTACTGAACAGCATATTAGTGTGAGGAAAGTATGAAGTTTGGGGAAAGAACTGCATAAAAGGACTAGAAGGAAAAATCACTGGGATTCATATAGGGCTTAGAAGAGCCTGTAATCCCACTGGCCAGGGTGGATAGATAGTGTGAGTTATGGATGTCAGAAGGATAAGGCTGTGCATCAGTGGGACAAAATTTCCTTAGATTAAAAGCTGTTCTGGTCTCACATGAAAAAGTATAAAATCAAGCCTCAAAAAACTTGAAATCTTTCTAAGTATCTTTACTCCAAGAACAAAGCTCAAGAATATTTGCATAAATATGAAAAATAAAACCCAGTACCCAACAGGTAAAATTAACAGTGTTTGATAGCCTATAAAAAGTTAGCAGTTATACAAAGAAGTAGGAAAATATGAACCATAATGGAAAAAAAGGGGTCAATAGAAATAGACTCCGAAATAACATAGGTTATAGAATTAGTAAACAAGAACATCAAAACTGGGTATTGTAATTATACTTTATATATCTGAGACAGTAAGTTAAAGTATGAATAATTAAGAAGAGTCATGAAAAAATTTTAAAAACTCAAACAAACTTCTCAAGATTAAAAATATATCTGGAAGTGACTTCCCCAGTGGTCCAGAGGTTAAGACTATGTTTCCAATGCAGCGGGTATGGGTTGTATCTGTGGTCAGGGAACTAAGATCCCATGTGCTGCAGGGTGCAACCCCCCACAAAAAAGTCTGAAATAAAATATACATTGATGGAATTAACAGGGGATTGGTCACTGCAGAAGGGAAGATTAGTAAATTTTAAAGCACAACAATAAAACTATAAAAAATGAAGCACAGAGAAAAAGAAAAAAACTGAAAAAAGTGAACTGAGCTTCAGTGAACTTGGGACAAGTTCAAACAGCTTAATACACATATAAGGGGAAATCCTAAAGGAGGTAAGTGAAGATAGAAAAAGATGCAATTAAATAGTGGGTACAAAGTTTCTGAATTTGATAAAACTCTAAATCCACATCCGAGAAGCTCAATGAACTCCAGGTCTAAGGTTCTCCTTCAGTTCAGTTCAGTTGCTCAGTCATGTCCGACTCTTTGTGACCCCATGGACGCCAGGCTTCCCTGTCCATCACCAACTCCCGCAGTTTACTCAAACTCATGTCCATTGAGTCAGTGATGCCATCCAACCATTTCATCCTCTGTCGTCCCTTCTCCCACTTTCAATCTTTCCCAGCATCAGGGTCTTTTCCAATGAGTCAGTTCTTCGCATCAGGTGGCCAAAGTATTGGAGTTTCAGTTTCAGCATCAGTCCTTCCAAAGAATATTCAGGACTGATATCCTTTAGGATGGACTAGTTGGATCTCTTTGTTGTCCAAGGGACTCTCAAGAATCTTCTCCAACACCACATTTCAAAAGCATCAGTTCTTTGGTGATCAATTTTCTTTATAGTCCAACTCTCACGGTGATAGAAAAATCTTAAAAGTAGGCAGAGAAAAAATTCATATGTAAAGGAGAAGAAAGATAAGGGTAACCACAGACTTGTCACTGGAAACAATGCAATTAAAAGAGACAACTAAATGGAGGAATATACTATGTTCATGAATTAAAATAGTAGATATTATTAAGATGCCAGTTTGCAAAGAGTCGGACACGACTGAGCGACTGATCTGATCTGCTCTGATCTGATGTCCCTAAACTACAATCCAGTATGAATCTCAACAGTTTTGTTTTGTTTTTCTTTGCAAATGACAGTCTGATTTTCCAGTTTATATGGAAATGCAAGGGGCTTAGAATAACCAAAAACTTTGAAAAAGTAAAAGAAAGTTTGGGGGCTTATAATGCTTGACTTCAAAACTTATAAAGATACTATAATCAAGGCAGTGTGGCATCAGCATAACATTGGAAAAATGGTGAAAAACTATAAATAAAACTGCTTCTATAAGAGTCTTCGGTACCAGGTAGGAGATCATGAAAACTTGGTACAGTTCAAGACCAAGGAGAGCTATTTTGGCAAGACAAGCTCATAGTCAGGTGACTGACTTGCTGTGGTCCCAACTGCAGAAACACAAAGCAATAGTATTTAAAACAGCATAATACTGGCGTAAAAATAGACACATGGAACCATAGAACAGAACAGAGAGCTCAGAAAAAAACCTGCACATTTACCATCAACTAATATTTGACGAAGGAGCCAAGAAAATTCAAAGGGGAAAGGATACTCTATTTCAATAAAGTGTTGGGAAAACTAGAAATTCACAAGCAAAAGAATGAAATTTGATTTCTGTCTTATACCACTCACAAAATCACAAACTTTAACTTGAAATGGGTTAAACACTTAAATGTAAGGCCTGAAACTTTAAAACTCTTGGGAGAAAATATAGGGTAAAAGCTTCTTAACACTGGTCTTTATAACAACTTTTTGGATATGATACTAAAAACACAAGCAACAAAACCAAAAATAAACAAGTGGGTCTGTATCAAACTAAAAAACTGCACAGCAAGTGTCAACAAAATGAAGAGGTTATGTACAAGATGGGATAAAGTGTTTGCAAATCATATATCTGATAAAGTGTTCATATCTAAAACAAGTAAGAAACTCATATAACTCAATAGGGAAAATAATCAAATAGTTTTATTTTAAAAATGGATAGACATTTCCCCAAAGATATACAAAACAGGTTCATGAAAAGATACTCAACATCACTAATCATCAGGGAAGTTTAATCAATACCATAATCAGATATCACCCCATACCTGATAGAATGTCGATTACCCAATACAAGAGATAACAAGGATTGCTGAGGTTTTGGAGAAATTAGAACTCTTGTACATTGTTGGTAAGAAAGTAAATTAACACAGTACGGAGTTTCCTGACGTTTAGAATCACCATATGGTCCAACAATCTCACTTCCGGGTATAGATCTGAAGGAAATGAAATCAGTGTCTTGAAGAGATACCTGCACCCCCATGTTCTCTGCAGCATTATTCACAATTGTTAAGACATAGAAAAAGCCTGAGTATTCATCTACATAAGAATGGATAAAGAAAATCTGGAATACATGCACACAGTAGAGTATGATTCAGTTATAAAAAAGGAAATCCTGCCATTCACAACAATACGGATGGAATTTGAGGACATTATGCTAAGTGAAACAAGTCAGAGAAAGATAAATACTGTATGATCTCACTTAACATGTGGAATCTACAAAAGTCAAACTCACAGAAGCAGAGAGTACTATGGTAGTTGCCAAGGGCTAGGAGGTAGGGGAAATGGAAATAATTGGTCAAAGGGTAAAAACTTCTCATATAATTGAGATGTATCAATTATATCTCAATAAAGTTGGATAAATAAATAAAAAAGGCTAGAGAAAATCCTTTGAATAGAAAGATAATTACTAAATGTGGAAGAATTGATGATATTAGAAAATCTCCATTTGGCAAAAATTAGAGTAATGATTAATATTAATGGGTGTCAAAACTAGTGAGTGAAAGTGAGGTAAAGAATCAGATTTTATATAGTTATCTCTCTAGGAAATATTTATTGATGACAAAAAGGGAAAAACACAGCTTTACACTCAAGGATCTGGCAAATACTGTCTTGACCAGGCGAAGTTAACACCTCAAGTAGCAGGGTTTTTGTAGAGATGAGATGGACCACCTACCCACAGTTGGTTCAGGTGTCAAGACTGGTGATAACACACTCACACACACACCCCAAGAGGACAGAAACAGGTTTATCACTCACATTTTGAGACATTTTGAAAAGAGTAGCAAGCATGTTTCAAAATGGCTTGAGAGAACAAGAAATGTGGCTGGTTTGGGGTTTTATTGGGTTAAAGGGTGGGCTACAGATGTGGCTTCTCAGGCATGGGCCAGGGCTTGTACAGTTGGAACTTAGCTGCATGAAAGAAGGGAGCGTCTGTGCTCTCTTACCAGCTTGCCCTGATGTGGGGCAGCAGAAGGGAGAGGAATAAGACTTGAAAACCGTCAGCTTGTTCTCAAAAATAAGTTGTCCAAAGTCTATTTTACTGCACGTGAATGCATCATTTTAGCATTTCAAACATCTTTGTTAACAAGTAGACATAATGTTATCTTGTTTTAATTTTTATTTCTTTGATCTCTTTAGAGGGTGAAGTATTTGCAAATTTTGTTGCTCATTAGTGTTTCCTCTTTTGGAAATAACATTTATATCTTCTTTTGATCGAGGTTATGATCTTTCTCCCAGAGTTTTATGTAAGTGCTTTATCATAGTCATTGCAGTATTGCCCAATTTGTGGTTTGCCTTTTAACTTTGGTTATCTTACTCTTTAAGAGAAAGAACTTTTTTCTTTTTGAAATGAGAAAATATGCTTCTGCATCAAGAAAAATTGCCAAATTCAAGACTAGCTCTGTATCTGGAAGGAGTTCCTAAGACAGAGGAGGAAGGAAATACTGCAAGCTTTGGCTAAGGGGCTCTGTGTTTTGTGCTCTTGAGTTATACGGGGGTGAGGAATGTAGGTGGCGCTAGTGATAAAGACTCTACCTGCCAGTGCAGGAGACATAAGAGATGAGGGTTCAATCCCTGGGTAGGAAAGATCCCGTGGAGAAGGGCATGACAATCCACTCCAGTATTCTTGCCTGGAGAATCTCATGGACAGAGGAGTCTGGTGGGCTATGGCCCACGGGGTTGAAAAGAGTTGGACACAACTGAAGTGACTTAGCATGCTTGCAATGTGGATCAAACTCAATTAAGTTTTGTTTTGTTCTTTTTTTAAAAAACATTTTTCTTTCTCTATTTTTGGCTGTGCTGGGTCTTTGCTGTTATGTGCTGGCTTTTTCTAGTTGCGTGACTGGGGGGCTGCTCTTCGCTGCAATTGAAGGGCTTCTCATTGCAGTGGCTTCTCTTGCCACAGAGCATGGGCTCTTGAGTGTTGGGCCAGTAACTGTGGTATTTGGGATTAGTTGCTCCATGGCATGTGGGATCTTTCTGGACCAGGGATTCAACCAGTGTCCCCTGCACTGGCAGGTGGATTCCTAACCAGTAGGCCACCAGGGAAGCGCTTTTTTTGTTCTTAATCATAGGTCTAGATGACTTGTTTTGAGAACTACTTTAGAGTAAATTACACACACAAAGTCATTTTTCTCCTCTGTCACAGAATATTTGGAAAGTCTGGTACTAAGTTAATTGTATCACAGCCCTAAAAATTAAAAAAAAAAATGGCTCCAAAAATGAATTCACATAAATAGTGCCATGTGGGTTGACAAAAACAGACAGAAAAGAATAAGCAGATTGTACACTCTATTATTGAGAAAAATTCTGGGCTATCCCCAGTCACAAATACTGTAATATTCAATGTTTCAGGATAAGAACTCATCACAAAATAATATTTCAGAAAACACTATAAAAAAAAACATCAAAAGAAAATAAATGGATTGCACACAGAGTTGAGAAGTTCAGAATAGCTAGAAAAAATCCAGCTTACCCATCCAGGTGAGCAGAAGGTTTCAGCCACTTTGTTGTTCAGTCACTCAAGTCATGTCCAAAGTCGCTCTTTGCACCCCCATGGACTGCAGCATGCCAGGCTTCCCTGTCATTCACTATCTCCCCGAGCTTGCCTAAACTCATGTCCGTTGAGTTGGTGAGGCTAACCATCCATCTCGTCCTCCGTTGTGCCCTTCTCCTTCTGCCTTCAGTCTTTCCCAGCATCAGGGTCTTTTCAGTGAGTCAGCTCTTTGCATCAGGTGGCCAAAGTATTGGAGCTTCAGCTTCAGCATCAGTCCTTCTGATGAATATCGAGGGTTGATTTCCTTTAGGACTGACTGGTTTTATTTCCTTACAGTTGAAGGGACTCTCAAGAGTCTTCTCCAACACCATAGTTCAAAAGCATCAATTCTTTGATGCTCACCTTTATAGTCCAAATCTCACATCCATACGTGACTCCTGGAAAAACCATAGCTTTGACTAGATGGACCTTTGTCGGCAAAGTAATGTCTCTGCTTTTTAATATGCTGTCTTGGTTTGTCATAACTTTTCTTCCAAGGAGCAAGCGTCTTCTCTTTCATGGCTGCAGTCACCGTCCACAGTGATTTTGGAGCTCAAGAAAATGTCTGTCACTGTTTCCATTGTTTCCCCATCTATTTGCCATGAAGTGATGGGACCGGCCACTTGGGGGAGCTCAAATCTCACATCCCTCAGTTAACTACTCCACTTGCAAAGAGGTTGCCAGCAGACACTGGATTGATTGGTCAAGTCCAAGAACACAGTTAGGGCATTGTGCGAGGGCCTGGAACTTTCTCTATGCTGAAAGGAAGGGTAAACACAATTCCTTTTGAGGTTCTTATATTGCAGGGCTTTCTCTGATTGAGTTTTTAGGAAAATAGGTTTCCTATAGAGCTGGGGTGATTAAAGAGAGCTCTTCCTAGACAGAGGTGCTCTACTGTCCCCTGGATGGTCTTGGGGGACAATGAATGACTTTTGGTACTAAGAAGAACTTTTCTTTCTCTCCTTGATTTAATTGAAACTTCATTGGAATTGTTTTTCTCTGCATCACAGCCAAACAATGAGGATGACTGCAGGCCAGTTAACCTCTCTGGATAATGGAAAAGAACTGGTCACAGTGCACTAAGAATTAGTTTCAAGGGCAAAGGAGGGCTCAGCTCACGGAAGAAAGAGCTCTGTAGAGAATTTTGGACTGGTGGTGCTCGCATTTGTGGACAGGAGAATGCATGCACTATCCAAGGGTTTTATTTCCCTTTAATCTCCTTTTTCTCAATATGGGCTGAGATAAATTCTAATACTGGCATAGATATTAGATCACCAGAAGTGTTTGATAAGACATCACAATGAAATTCATCACTAAACCGATAAAGAGTCCTTTTCTCTCCTTTTTTGTTGCCTCTCTCCTTCCCTTCATTCACTCCTTCAAGCTAGAAAACATATGGGAGAAAACTTCCTCTCTCCTCCCTCCTTTTCTCTCTCTCCCATCCTTCTTTCCTTCTTCTCTTTGTTCACTCATTCATCTTTTCCTTTTTGATGTGGTTCCATCTAAGATGTATCAGTAATTGCTTTTCCTATTTGGAATTGACTTTTAACATTATAAGTGATTCCTGAATACACTCTCCTTTCAACAGACCAGAAACCTACAGTTAAAGTGGCTGTGAGGTCCTCCTGGAGCACTATCTTATTGCCCCCAATGTGTATCCCAAGCATCATTATTAAAGGAGGCCTATAGCCAGATTAGCTTGGCTTACGTTGTACTCTACCAATTAACTGACTGTGTAACTTTAGGCAAGTTACTTAACCTGTCTGTGCCTAAGTTTCTTTATCTGGAGAATGGAAATGTTGTTAATACCTACCTTATAGGGTGGTTTTAAGGATAAAATGCAATAATTTATGTAAAACACTTGAACACTATATCATATTTAATAAGCTCTTTAAAATATTGGCTGTTACCCTGCTTCCCGTTTGTGATACATTCTTTTCCTCCATTCCTGGAGGTTATCACTATTATGAGTTTTTAGAATATTGTTTTTTTTTTTAATTTTTTAAAAAATTTTATTTTATTTTTAAACTTTACAATATTGTATTGGTTTTGCCAAATATAGAAATGAATCCACCACAGGTATACATGTGTTCCCCATCCTAAACCCTCCTCCCTCCTCCCTCCCCATACCATCCCTCTGGGTCGTCCCAGTGCACCAGCCCCAAGCATCCAGTATTGTGCATCAAACCTGGACTGGCGACTCGTTTCATATATGATATTATACGTATTTCAATGCCATTCTCCCAAATCATCCCACCCTCTCCCTCTCCCACAGAGTCCAAAAGACTGTTCTATACATCAGTGTCTCTTTTGCTGTCTCGTATACAGGGTTATTGTTACCATCTTCCTAAATTCCATATATATGCATTAGTATACTGTATTGGTGTTTTTCTTTCTGGCTGTATAATAGGCTCCAGTTTCATCCACCTCATTAGAACTGATTCAAATGTATTCTTTTTAATGGCTGAGTAATACTCCATTGTGTATATGTACCACAGCTTTCTTATCCATTCATCTGCTGATGGACATCTAGGTTGCTTCCATGTCCTGGCTATTATAAACAGTGCTGCGATGAACATTGGGGTACACGTGTCTCTTTCCCTTCTGGTTTCCTCAGTGTGTATGCCCAGCAGTGGGATTGCTGGATCATAAGGCAGTTCTATTTCCAGTTTTTTAAGGAATCTCCGCACTGTTCTCCATAGTGGCTGTACTAGTTTGCATTCCCACCAACAGCGTAAGAGGGTTCCCTTTCTCCATACCCTCTCCAGCATTTATTGCTTGTAGACTTTTGGATCGCAGCCATTCCGACTGGTGTGAAATGGTACCTCATAGTGGTTTTGATTTGCATTTCTCTGATAATGAGTGATGTTGAGCATCTTTTCATGTGTTTGTTAGCCATCTGTATGTCTTCTTTGGAGAAATGTCTATTTAGTTCTTTGGCCCATTTTTTGATTGGGTCATTTATTTTTCTGGAGTTGAGCTGTAGGAGTTGCTTGTATATTTTTGAGATTAGTTGTTTGTCAATTGCTTCATTTGCTATTATTTTCTCCCATTCTGAAGGCTGTCTTTTCACCTTGCTTATAGTTTCCTTTGTTGTGCAGAAGCTTTTAAGTTTAATTAGGTCCCATTTGTTTATTTTTGCTTTTATTTCCAATACAGAATATTGTTTTAATATCATGTGTGTGTGTGTGTATTTGACAAATGGTGACCTATTAGTCCACCAGGCTCCTCTGTCCATGGAATTTTCCAGGCAAGAATACTGGAGAGGGTTGCCATTTCCTACTCCAGGGAATTTTCCCGACCCAGGGACTGAACTGATGGGAGGTGAATTCTTTACCACTGAGCCACCTGGGAAGCCCCCCAACATATTACACATATTATTCTGTAGTTTGCTTTCTTAAATAAACATTTATGTTTTATGATTTATCCACGCTGATGCAAATTGATTTAGTGTACTCCTTTTAACTGCTATATAATATTGTGAATCTGACTTGTTTAGCTATTTCCTATTTGATAGATAGTTAAAATGTTACTAATTTCTTCTATCATAAATAGTGCTGCATGGAACCCTCATATAAGTTTCTGGGCCATATTATGATAGAAGTCTATGTGTAGAACTTACGAGTTGTAGCAAAAGTACAAACTGGTTGAGCCAATTTGTATCCCCACTACTAATATCTGAAAGTACTCATTCCCCCAAACCTTGCAAAAGTTCAAGAAGAAAATCAACCATTTTTGGCAATCTAATGCATAGAAAGTTTGCCATTATTGTTTTAACTTGTATTTTTATGGTTCCTAGTGAGATTGAGCATCTTTTCATATGTTTAATGACCATTTGTATTTTTTGTGAATCATCTACGCATAGCCTCTGTTTGCACTTCTATTATATCACTAATCTTTTTCTTATTACTCTGTAAGATAATCTTTAAAGTACATGACAAATACTGTCTCCTAATCAGGTTTGCTTATCTTTTAGATTTGTTCGTGAGGTCTTTGATCATACATGCCTAAATTTGTTTTAATTATACTTAACTGCACACTTATTCTTGTAAATACCATTTTCATGCCTTTAGTCTATAGAAGGAAATTGAAGTTCCATAAGAAAAAACAAATTGTGTAGAAAGAACACATAGAGTGAGAAAGGGAGAAAGGTGAGAATCAAAGCTTGCTCTAAAGAACACCTTCATGTACAAGTGGCAAGTCTGGAACATGGACAAGAATAGATCTAGCTTTAAAAATAGATTTTGTCTTGCAATTCAATGGAGAGAGAACATAAAGAAAATGATGACATCAATCAGACAAACAGTGTAACCCTATATGTTGTAGGGAAGGAATGAGAATAACTTAGGAAAGGGTGGAAGTTTGGGGGGAAAGCCCCTAAATTTGACTCTAACTGAAAGAAAGAGGGATTCTCTAGGGGGAAATGGAAGTGGAATACAAGAGTAAGGAATTAGGTTGTGTCACTATAGGAAAACTAAGATCATGGCATCTGGTCCCATCACTTCATGGGAAATAGATGGGGAAACAGTGGAAACAGTGTCAGACTTTATTTTTGGGGGCTCCAAAATCACTGCAGATGGTGACTGCAGCCATGAAATTAAAAGACGCTTGCTCCTTGGAAGAAAAGTTATGACCTAGACAGCATATTGAAAAGCAAAGACATTACTTTGCCAACAAAGGTCTGTCTAGTCAAGGCTATGGTTTTTCCAGTGGTCATGTATGGATGTGAGAGTTGGACTGTGAAGAAAGCTGAGCGCTGAAGAATTGATGCTTTTGAACTGTGGTGTTGGAGAAGACTCTTGAGAGTCCCTTGGACTGCAAGGAGATCCAACCAGTCCATCCTAAAGGAGATTAGTCCTAGGTGTTCCTTGGAAGGAATGATGCTGAGGCTGAAACTCCAGTACTTTGGCCACCTCATGCGAAGAGCTGACTCATTGGAAAAGACTCTGATGCTGGGAGGGATTGGGGGCAGGAGGAGAAGGGGACGACAGAGGATGAGATGGCTGGGTGGCATTACTGACTCGATGGCATTACTTTACTCGTGAGTCTGAGTAAACTCTGGGAGTTGGTGATGGACAGGGAGGCCTGGCATGCTGCGATTCATGGGCTCGCAAAGAGTCGGACATGACTGAGTGACTGAACTGAACCGAACTGAACTGACTATAGGAAAAGAGGTAGAGAAAGCAGTGTTCTTCTTGATCTGAAAGAAAGCTAGGAAATGCATGGGATAAGACATATTGCTCTTTCCTGTACCACTAACGGCTTGAGAAATGTTACCAGTGGTAACTTCAGCTCAGAAATACACTGATGGAAGGATTCTCCAGCTGGTACAAATGTGGTGGCAGAAGGAAACGCTAACCTAGGAAGTAGGACTGTTAGGACTAAAAAAAATTTTAGACTCCAAAGTCTAAAACAGTAGCATCTTCAGCATAGATGACGTCATAGGACTGGAAACAAACAAACACATGACATCTGGTGGGAGAAATAGAAACAGACATGAGCAGGAAATTGGAGGTATGGGAAAATACACCGGGCAATGGGAGATGCCTTTTGTAAATGAGTGAGAACTGTTATAAGAGAGAACACGTGCTCTTTGATGGGGTTCAAACTCAGTTAAGCATTTGGACAGTAGGAATAAGGCAACAAATATGAAAGCAACTTAAGAAATTTACAATATGCAGAATGAACACCAATGAGAAGAGAATGCTAGAAAGCCCTGGAGACTGGTGGACCCTCAGTGCAAATTTCTGAGTCATGCAATTAAAAGGACAGTTTACAGGGGTGATGGATTCTTTAATAAAATTTGGAATTTAGTATCATAATTAATCTCTTGATTGCATTTCTTCTAGGTTTAAAGTCATGGGGTTGATGGAATGGACTTTGGAAAATTGCATGGATTATCCTGGCAATGCTTTTTTCTCTTTTCTCTATTCCTTTTTGGAATATACCTGTGCTAGTCTTACAATAAATATGCATTTGAGCATTTTTCATTCCTCAGCTGACACGCTTGTTCCTTTTGGTTAGGTTATCTTCATGTCTTTGGAAACAAGGCCATCCTTGAGGACACTGTGATGCTCTTCAACTTCTGACTCCTGACCAACAGATTTATCTATAGTCACACTTTACTTTTGTTTCTTTCCAGACTTCCCCATCAAGTGGTACTGTGAGCATATCCTTAAACATTTCCTCTCTGCTCCAAACTTAAAAGACCTAGCAATAAGGAACAAAAACCCAAACAATAACTCAACAGTTTCATGCGCCAGAAATGGAAACACTCGGCAGTAAGCCGGGACTGCAGGGCTCTAGGTTCAGAAATAGACAGAGTTAGGAGAGTGACTTCTGCAGCAGAAAGAAAACCAAAGTGACTGACATGCGGTGGGGCACCAGGGCCAGCATCCCCATGTAAAGGCTAAGGCCAGGTGGGCCCACCCTGACCATGAAAGGAGGTGGAAACAGCTCTGATCACTGCTTGAAGCTGTGGCTTTATAAAACTGAGTCCCTGCAGCGGGGGCAGGAGGAAGTAGAGCAAGCCCAGCAGCAGGACTTGTTTGGCTCTGTAGCTAGATCTAAAATAGCCCCATCACTCTGCACTTGGAACTGTCCTTCAGTCTAAGATCTGGTTCTGGACTTGAGTGATGGGTCTCCCTGGGGGCCGAGTGGAGGCAACCACATAGTTTATAGAGAGAGGTATTGTCACAGAGAGAGAAAATAAGATAATACAAAACAGCAACAAACCTGTTCCATCTAAGATTAGCCTACCAACCCATAATACAAATTCAGCATTATGAAAACTACCACTAAAAAAGAGAGCAAAATAGTCAGATGGTTCACTCCTAGTAAAATGCAAAATAATAGAAACATATTGAATGATTAAAAAAATAGGTTTCTGATCTTCAAAAAAGAAAAAGAACAAGAAATTATAGGACTTCCCTGGCGGCACAATGGATAAGAATCCACCTGCCAATGCAGAGGACATAGGTTTGATTCCTGGTCCAGGAAGATTCCACATGTGATGGAGCAACTCAGCCTGTGCTCCACAACTGCTGAGCCCGAGCTCAAGGGCCCGCGAGCCACAACTACTGAGCCTGAGTGCTACAATTACTGAAACCCTCACCTAGAATCTGTGCTGCGCAACAAGAGAAGCCCCCAAAATGAGAAGCCTGCACACCTCAACAAAGAGTAGACCTCACTCGCTGCAACTACAGAAAGCTCGTGCAAAGCAATGATGATCCAGCATAGCCAAAAATAAATAAAATTAAAATATATGTAAATGTATATGTAAAAAGAAATTACAAAATAGGAATAGGCAGATCTGAGTAAAGAACCAATAGGTCACAAATGAAAAACAATTAGGAATTGTGAGAATGAAAATATAGTTAAATAAAAAGTTTAACAGGGTAAACACTATACTAGACACTGTAAAAGAACATTTTAGGAATTAAATAATCTTACAAGTATTACGTTTCCCCTCTTCTTCTGATGGTCTTGTATGTGAATGCTCTTTAGAGCAATCTTTGATTGTCACTTTTCTCCCTTTCTCACGCTACGTGTTCTTCCTACACAACTTGTTTTCTCCTATGGCTTTAGTTTCCTCCTATAGCCTAAAGGCATGAAAATGTAGTTGCAAGAATAATTGTGCAATTATGTATAATTATGCAAACATGGTCGATGATACATGAACCACTATAGCTTCTGTTATTGGGTAGTTTGGTAGAATAGTAAAGCTGTTCTTCAGACAATGTAAAATATTGGCTGAAAATATTGCCACAGATCAGCTTCCAAAGTTTCTCCTAACTTTTTTGCAACAGGTACTATGGTGAACAAGCTGCAGAGGTTCCAACTATTCATGTGACATATAAGTTATACAACTATTCTGACAGCTCACCTTCTCTTTACCACTGTATTCCTTTCATAAAATTGCTTTTGAACTTAAAAACTGCTTGGAAGACTCTCTAACTGACAGGAAGGTCTTAATATGCATCTACTTGAATGAATAGTTGGCTTCCTAGGTGGTGCTAGTGGTAAAGAACCACCAGTCAGTGCAGGAGATGTAAGAGATGTGGGTTCGATCCCTGGGTTTGGAAGATCCCTGGAGGAGGGGTGTGTCAATCCACTCCAGTATTCTTGCCTGGAGAATCCCATGGACAGAGGAGCCTGGAGGGCTATAGTCCATGGAGTCGCAAAGAGTCAGACACGACTGAAGCAACCTAGCAGGCATGCACAGGACTTCTAGGCGGTGACCAGTAGTCTGATGACTAGGATGAGGAAGGCGTGGGAGACACTTCTGGTTGCTTCCCAGTCTTTCTACTCCCTTCTTTGCTAACAGAGCCCCAGTTTTATTCAGGGTGGTAATTGGTTCAGTCTTAAGGAGGAAGAATTTCCAAGTAAAACCCATGGTCCGAGAAGCCAGTTGTGACAATCCTGCTTTGTTCTTTGTTCTTTCTTCCAGCCTCCCTCATCCTTCCTTGGCGGTGACCTTGTGACTCAGTTCTATTAAGTGGGACATGAAATGAAGACTAAGTAGAGGAGCCATGTGGTTCATGCTGCTCCTGCCTCTTTCCTCCTGCCTTAAAACTGATGCTTGAAGACTGTGACAGCCATCTTGGGAATGAGGGACAGACCAAGAGATCCATAGAAACACCAGCCCTGGCCCGTTGAGCTGGGTGAATGCCAGCAGTAACCTGCCATTGGACTTTTGTCACATAATAAAAACTAGGTTTTATCAATGTGTTTTAAGCCATATGCAGTTCTAACTGATATAGTTTGGGGATAAAATAGTTGGCTTTTTCAATCTACACTTTGAAAGACTAAAGTGATTAGATCAATTCTAGGCTAAAGTAAAAGAAATACATGTTAACTGATCTGTATTAGATAAAAACGTAGGCTTAAAGAAGAGAATAGGAAATATTTCCCTCACAACTCTTGTTAGAGTTTTTCAATGAGTGTAGTGATGGAATATTTAAATATTTGAGCTCCTGTGATATCTCGACTGAAATAAGTGAGTTTTTTTTTAAAACTATTCTTACCACTATATTTACAGAAATGAGAATAGCATATAAAGATTAGAGAACTGAATATGAACTGAGGGTGAATGTGTTGGGCTCTTTCTAGCATCTTATTACTGTCATCTATTGCCTTCTTATTATTCTTATTTTGAAATAATTTTAAGTTTATAGAAATGTGGTAAGGATAGTGCAAAGAACTCCCATATACCCTCTACCCAGTTTCACTAATTGTTAACATTTTCCCACATTCCCTTTATCAGCCTCTCCATTTTTATTTATTTTTGGATGCAAACGTATTTTATTATATTTTTTCATGGAAAGACATTTTATTTTAAATATAGCAATGTGTACATGTCAGTCCCAAACTCCCAGTTTATCCCTACCCACTCACCCTCTCCCCACCCCCGTATCCTTATATTTGTTTTTGAAGTCTGTGAGCAATCTCTCTGTTTAGAAAAGTAGATATAGAAGTAAATATTTTTTTCTGAACTATTTGAGAATAAACTGTAGACCAGATGTTCCTTTACCCTTAAACCATTCAGTGTATATTTCTAAAGAAGACAGAAATTCTCTTACATAACCATAGTACAATTATCAAAATCAGGAAATAACATTAATGGAATATTATTTAATAATAATATGGGCCTTATTCTAATTTTGGCAATTATTCCAATAATGTGATAGATAGATAGATCTGTCTTTGGGTCCAGGATCAATTCAGGATTGCATATTGTTTTCAGTTGTCATGAACCTGTTAACTTTATAATTAAAAACATACATGTGTCTATTTTCCTAGATGGCTGTATATAACAATCAAAATACAAAATGCTGTATTTACTCACTGTCTGTCGAGCTCATCATGTTGGTGGGTATAGATGAAGATAATTTATAAGCATAAGGCTATTGTCTTTAATTAGGTTTTAAATTTGCACTGAAGTTTTAAATGTATGTAAAGAGTCAAATAATTCTAAAGGTTTTCTTACAAGAAAAAAAATAACAGCTTCTATCTTGACTTTTTTATCGTTTCTATTTCTCCTTTCTTAGAAGCAAATATGTTAAACAATCTTAGCTGATTCTTTTGGTATTTACTTTCATTACCTAAATAACATGCTTATATTACTACATATTTTTAGGAGAGCTTATACAAAATCTATTGATTTTCTGCTGTGGTAAATGAGAACATACCTTTCCCATGCTGCTGCTAAGTCGCTTCAGTCATGTCCAACTCTGTGCGACCCCATAGACGGCAGCCGACCAGGCTCCCCTGTCCCTGGGATTCTCCAGGCAAGAACACTGGAGTGGGTTGCCATTTCCTTCTCCAATGCATGAAAGTGAAAAGTGAAAGTGAAAAGTGAAAGTGAAAAGTGAAAGTGAAGTCGCTCAGTCATGTCCGACTCTTAGCGACCCCATGGACTGCAGCCTACCAGGCTCCCCTTTCCCATATATCTGACCTAATTTAGTCATATCATAATTTTGGTTAGATTAATATTTGGAGTTAATGTTTTTATTGCTATAAAATGCTATTGATAGTTGATATTCTAGGATAACTTTTCTTTTTCTGCCCAAATTTGCTTTCCTTGGACTTAATAATTGTCTTTTTATATTTGTCTATTTATATTTATATTTATAATTGTCTATTTATATTTATTTTCTATGTACAACATATAGCACTAACTCAAGGCCACATTCCTCTAGTTGTCTGTCTCTTTTTATTATATTCATCTGTATTATGTCTTTTATTAATTGATCTTCTTGACAAGATTTCTCCCAGAGCCCTCTGACCTTCTTCCATCTGAACCAGTTGCCCCTCTCTGTCTAAGGACCATTGTCATCAAGCATCTCTCTTTATCATCATTCTGAGGATTCTCATACCCTTTGTCTTTTGTTACATCTCCCATTTCCTATATTCTATGTCTTAGTATGTATTTATTTTTGGCTGTGCTGGGTCTTTCTTGACACGTGGGCTTTTCTCTAGTTGCAGTGCGCAGGCTTCTCATTGTGGTGGCCCCTCTCACTGAAGCACAGGCTCAGGGCATGCAGACCACAGTAGCTGCAGACCTCAGTAGACGTGGATCTCAGTAGTTGCGATTCGTGGGCTCAGTGGTCACAGTTCCCAGGCTCTAGAGCACAGGCTCAATAGTTGTGGTGCATGGGCCTAGCTGCTTCGTGGCAAGTGGGATCCCCTCAGACCAGGCATCAAGCCTGTGTCTCCCACATTGGCAGGCAGATTCCTTACCACTGAGCTACCAGGGAAGCCCTCTTCCATGTTGTCCTCTTTCTTTTTTTCTGTTTCCTGGCACTGTCAGTTTTTGAGATTTTTGACAGTTCTAATGTGTAAGTTAAATCATATCTTTGTCGTTTTCACTGCTGGCTTTAGATTCTGGTTTTCTTATAATTTTCAAAGACTCAAGACGCAACACATGTGACAACACAGATGAACCTGAAGGACATTATTTTAATGAAATACGCCAGTCACAACAGGCCAAATACCCTGTGATTCCACTTATATGAGTACCTGCTGCTGCTAAGTCACTTCAGTCATGTCCAACTCTGTGTGACCCCATAGACGGCAGCCCACCAGGCTCCCCCGTCCCAGGGATTCTCCAGGCAAGAACACTGGAGTGGGTTGCCATTTCCTTCTCCAATGCATGAAAATGAAAAATGAAAGTGAAGTTGCTCAGTCGTGTCCGACCCTCAGCGACCTCATGGACTGCAGCCTTCCAGGCTCCTCTGGACATGGGATTTTCCAGGCAAGAGTACTGGAGTGGGATGCCATTGCCTTCTCCGATATAAGTACCTAGAGTAGTCAAATTCATTGATATTTTACAGACGGTAAAATGGTGGTTAACTTTTAGTGCACCTGCTCCAGTCACTGGAAGGTTTGGACCTTGTGGGTGGGCCGATGCAACCCCCCTGGCCCAGGCCGTGCCAGAGAGCTCATAGAGCCAAGATGGCAGAGTAGAAGGACTGTGCTCATCTCCTCCTGCAAGTGCACCCAAATCACAACTAGCTGTTGAACACACATTGACAGGAGGATGTTGGAACCCACCAAAAAAACATACCCCGTGTCCAAGGACAAAGGAGAAACCACAACGAGACTGTAGGAGGGCCACAACCATGATAAAATAAAATCCCATACCCACCAGGTAGGTGACCCGCAAACTGGAGAACAAAAGTGCCAAAGAAGTTCTCGCCCTGTTGCAAAAGTTCCAGGCCCCACATTAGACTTCCCAACCTGGGGATCCAGCAAAGGGCCGGGGAATCTCCAGGGAACCTGACTTGGAAGGTCAATGGGATTTGATTATGGACCTTCCACAGGACTGGGGGAAACAGAGACTTTTGAAAGGCACAAACGAAATCTTGTGTGCACCAGGACCCAGGGGATAGGATCAGTGATTCCACAGGAAACGGAGCAAGACCTGCCTGTGAGTGTTGAAGTCCTTCTGCAGAGGCCTGGATCGGCAGTGGCCTGCTATGGGGACAAGGGCAGTAGCAGCAGCAGTCCTGGGAGGTGCGTGTTGGCATAAGTCCTTTCGGGGGTCACCAGTAGCCCTTATATGGAGCCTGTAGACTCCAGGACTGGGTCACTTCAGGCCAAACAGCTAACAGAGAGGGAGCACAGCCGCACTGACCAGCAGACAACTGGTTTAAAGATTTGCTGAGCACTGAGCAAGACCCAGTTGTTCCCATGGCCAGACCCTCCCATCAGGAAGCTTGCACAGACCTCTTATCCTTATCCATCACAGGGCAGAGGCAAGAACTATAAGAAGAAGCAAAAACTATAGTCCCATACATAGCCTCTAGAAGAAAAACCACAATCACAGAAAGCTAACCAAAATGATCACATGGGTCACAGCCTTGTGTAACTCAATGAAGCTATGAGCCATTCCATGCAGAGCCACCCAAGATGGTTGGGTCATGGTGGAGAGTTGGAACAAAACATGGTCCACTGGAGAAGTGAATGGCAAACCACTTCAGTATTCTTGCCTTGAGAACCGCACGAACAGTATGAAAAGGGGAGAGTGAGGAATGGTGTATTATTGCTTAATAAGTATAGAGTTTCAGTTTCATGAGAAGAAAAGATCTGTGAATTGATGGCAGTGACAGTAACACAACATTGTGAGTGTTTTTAATGCCACTGATGTGTGTACTTAAAAATGGTTAAGATGGAGCAAGGTGAGGGAATAGGGAGACTTCTGTCATTTTCTCTCCCATGGACACACTGATTCCACAACAAGACATGGACCAATTTTCCCTTTTTTCCTCAAGAAATCAGTTGAAATGATTCTATCACTAAAGAGAGCAAAACAAGCCACACTGAAGCTGGTAGGAGAATCTGAGGCTCCATTTTGCCATAATCCTTCCCTTTGGTACAGTCCCACATGATGGGAAACTTCCAGCTCCGTGGATAAGGAAAGAAAAGATTAGGCTGTGTGTCCAACATTCTGACTTTTCTGTGGGCATAGACCATATACTGGATTCTTCCTTGCCTGAATGTGAGTGCTGATAGGTCAACACCCTCCCTGCCTTGGGAGCTTTTAAAAGCAAAGGCAGTTCTTTGGATTAATATGCAAGGACTTACCATAGCCTTTCCTCTTGGCTCAGTACTGAGTTAGAGAATGAAAAAAATCCCAAATCCCAGCTTCTCTCTGGGGAGGGAAAGGATTGGGCCACATGTCCAAAATTCCAACTTTTTTGTAGTGCTGTCTGAGAGACTGGTATCTGTCTCACCTGTATCAGAGCACTGGATGGGATCAGCATATTCTAGACTTCTGAAGCCCATTAAGAATAAAGTCAAAGGCTTGGATTAGTACACAATCACCCATTAGAGCTCCTCAAAGCAGAGTGAGCAGAAAAAATGTCACAAATACCAGGTCCTAGCTGGGCAGGGATGGAGAAGGCGATGGCACCCCATTCCAGTACTCTTGCCTGTAAAATCCCATGGATGGAGGAGCCTGGTGGGCTGCAGTCCATGGGGTCGCAAAGAGTTGGACACGACTGAGTGACTTCCCTTTCACTTTTCACTTTCATGCATTGGAGAAGCAAATGGCAACCCACTCCAGTGTTCTTGCCTGGAGAGTCCCAGGGACGGGGGAGCCTGGTGGGCTGCTGTCTATGGGGTCACACAGAGTCGGACACGACTGAAGTGATTTAGCAGCAGCAGCAGCCCCTGGGCAGGGAAAGGATTAACAAAATGGTGACATCAAGTGTTAATCTGCTGACAAATACTTTTTGTCTGGAAGTGATGTTCATTTTTTCTGCCTGCATCCCATTGGCCAGAACTCAATCATATGGCTTCTTACAACTGCAGGGGAGGCTGAGAAATGTAGTTTTACTTTGTGCCCAGAAAAGAGAGAGATTAGATTGCCATGGGCTAGTTGATGAGCAGCTAGGACCCTCTATGACTATGTCCATCTTTCCTTATATTTTACTCCATAGGCCTGTGATATTTATTTACCTGTATGTTCATTTTTTTTAATCTTAATATTAGAGGCATGTTCATCGACAGATGAATGGATAAAGAAGACGTGGTGTATATAGAATGGAATGTTACTCAGCCATAATAAAGAACGAATTTGAGTCAGTAGTAATGAGGTAGATGAATCTAGAGCCTGTTATACAGAGTGAAGTAAATCAGAAAGAGAAAAACAAGTATTATGTATTAACACGTGTATATGGAATCTAGAATAATAGTACCAATGAACCTATATGCAAGGAAGGAATGGAGATATAAATATAGAGAAAGGACTTTTGGACTCAGTGTGGGAAGGAGAGGAAAAGACAAATTGAGAAAGTAGCATTAACATATATACACTATCATGCATAAAACAGATAACTGGTGAGTGGTTGGTATATAACACAGGGAGCCCAGCCTGGTGCTCTGTGATGACCTAGAGGCATGGGATGGGGTGAAGGAAGGAGGCTAAAAAGGGAGAGGAGATATATATATATATATATATATATATATATATATATATATATAATTACAGCTGATTCCTGCTGTTGTATGGCAGAATCCAACACAACATTATAAAGCACTTATCCTCTAATTAAAAAATAAATTTTAAAGGTTTTAGAAGCATGTGAGTAGAGGGAGTGGAGAGAAATGTTTGGATGGGTTTCAAAGGATTTTCTATATCAATGAACATTTGTGTTTATGGTAGAGTGACTCGGGTTATGGCCTCAGGGTGGGAAAAGGAGAAGGAGGCTTCTTGCTGAATAGTTTCTCTGATGCACTAAATGCTTCACTGGGAAAAAAAGTCTTAATTTAAAACTGATAGTTCTTTGCCAGCTAAAATGCTGCTATATATAGTAATTCCTTTAATTCCCAGCACATTAAAATCTAAAGTGATTGGCAGATTCTTCAGTTGGTAGTCTGAAGAACAGAAAAAAATAAATAAATTTCACTGTTTGAATAATTTTGCATCTTATATAGGTCCTTGGGGTCCTTTCTGTTTTCACTCTAAATAGCCAGAGTCCTTGGAAACACAGAATTGCTCATTTTCTAGCCCACTAGAGGTAATGCCAGCCAGTACTTTGATAATTGGACTTCCTGAGGCTCACACTGTCAGATTTATGAAGCGCAAGGAAGGAATTTCAGTAACGGGGCAAAATTCACGTCCAAGAAGGGGAAATGTCAGCCATGTTGCTAGTTCATGTCAATATAGATCAATGGAAAGATAGTCTCCTTGATGATGTGTGGAATGTTGTGTCCTTTTTTGACTAACTCTCCACATATGTCACTAATGTAAATGAATCTTGGTAAAACATATTGAAGGTGAAAAAGACAATAAGGAGACATCATATTTTTTTATTGCCTTTATGTTGAACAGTATCTTGTTTCTAGAAATGCTTTAAATTTGAAAACTGACTTAGCTGAAGTTGTTTGGGATGGAGAGGGTACAGAAAATGTCAAAGTTTAACTGCTGCCCTCAAATCTACCAGTGACTGCGGACTAGATTATGAAGATGGAGTTGAATGGGGTCTTTTTCAGGCTTACAATGAGTCTGTTTTCGTCTCACTGATGTTTTTGCCAAAGATTTTGTTCCTTGCATGCTAATGAGATCCTCCTCTAACTTAGCCCTACTTAATCTTCTACTTTGAAAACTCTATCAAGTTTTTCCTAATGGTTGCACTTAGAAAGAAAAAATAAGGGACTTCGTTGTTATCAACATAAAACTCATGCCTACTACTGACTAGTTTGGGGGCAAGTTACTTAAATTCTCTGGAATTAATCCCTTTAGTTGCAATGATCAATGGGGCAATTTCTGAGTTGGGCTGAATCTTCAGAGTTGAGAGGGAATGTGGTGGTTATATTTTTCAGAGGGCCTAATTAATAGCTCCCTAGTTCTCTAACCAGAGTCTATACAAGTCAAAAGAAGACTAGAGGCCAAAGCCTTATTCTGTTCTGATGGAGGACTTCTGTCCTCTGTGGGTCACTCAGTCCCAGTAGGAGAAAGGAAAGCTGATCTGTGATGTCCAGTTTATTCACCTCAGATTTACTTATCAGACAAATCACTTCCGTATCCCAAAGGTGGAGCCAGGAAAGTGACAGAGGGAAGCCAGGAGCAGAATGCAGTAGACTTCCACTCCCTTGGAAAGAAACATCAGGAATGGAATTATTTCCCGCTAATAACATTATATACATGTTAGTCATGTGTGGAGGTGATAGTTGGACCATAAGAAAGGCTGAGGGCCAAAGAATTGATGCTTTCAAACTGTGGTGCTGGAGAAGACTCTTGATAGTCCCTTGGACAGCAAGGAGATCAAATCAGTTAATCCTAAAGGAAATCAACCCTGAATATTCATCGGTAAGACTGATGTTGAAGATGAATACTTTGGGCACCCGATGCGAAGAGCTGACTCATTGGAAAAGACCCTGATGATGGAAAGATAGAGGGCAGGAGAAGTGGGTGACAGAGGATGAAATGGTTGGATGGCATCACCGACGTAATGGACATGAGTTTGAGCAAATCCAGGGAGACAGTGAAGGATAGGGAAGTCACTGGGGTCGCAGAATCAAACACGACTTAGTGACTGAACAGTGACAATGACAGCAACGTGTTAGAGCAGAAGATATAAACTAGGAGGTTTATATGGTAACCATGGGTCAGATCATGAAGGCTCTTGAAATAAAAGGCAGTAGAGAGTCACTGTAGGTACTTCAGAAAGAGTAAGATGAAAACAATTTAAAGAAGAGCACAAGTCAACAAAAAATTAAAGAAAAAAAGATAGTTTGGAGAACAAAGAGGGACTGGATGGATTAGAAAAGGAAAGAGGTAATAAAAGCTTGCTGCTGCTGCTGCTAAGTCGCTTCAGTCGTGTCCGACTCTGTGCGACCCCATAGACCGCAGCCCACCAGGCTCCCCCGTCCCTGGGATTCTCCAGGCAAGAACACTGGAGTGGGTTGCCATTTCCTTCTCCAATGCATGAAAGTGAAAAGTGAAAGTGAAGTCGCTCAGTCGTGTCCGACTCTTAGCCACCCCATGGACTGCAGCCTACCAGGCTCCTCCATCCATGGGATTTTCCAGGCAAGAGTAGTGGAGTGGGGTGCCATTGCCTTCTCCAATAAAAGCTTAGGCATTTTGTTTTTGGAAGACATATTTCAAGAACAAAAAGCAAGTACAGGAACAGGATTCTCCTGTGTTGATCCAGAGAATAGAGTTATATTAAGTGGAAATTACACTAATATTGAAAGCTTTGGTTCAGAATAGGGAAACATTCAGGATTAGAGGTGTTGAAATGTTTATTGTGCTATCAGTCTGGTTTTTCATAGAGAAAAAGTCACCACTGTGAATCAGGTCTGGTTCACATCTAGCTTTTCTTTAACTTCAGGCAATATTTTAAAACATTTGAATAAGTTGCTAATATTTAATAATTTTTAAAAATCACCAAAAATCTGGATTTCCAGTTCTTAAAAAATTGAAAGGTCTAGCAACATTAAACTTACTCACAGACAACGATTGGACTGAGCTATGGAAGGACGGCCCCATGTAGACAAGACATGCATTTTCCTGTTTACCACCATCCCCACCATTCCTTTTTGTATGGCAAATGTTTTTTTTATTACCTGCTGGTACCTATACACGCATTTGACTTTTCAGCCCTTGTGCAAGAAATCTCTACACTAAGAGGGGGGATGGATTCAATAACTCTTGACTCATGGCTTCTCTGATTCCAAGGTCTTTGGCCATTTTTATCTAAATTTATCTCCTTTTAAATAAGACCGGCTTCCTTCTGTGATGTGCTATTTTTATTATCATTTTTCATCTCATTACTTCATTTCATTGTTCTGGTAATATTTCCTTTTACTTTGGAACAACTATGTGAGGTTTTCACCTGGTATTAAGCATAGAAATGGCCAACAGAATCTGTAGGTAGGCCTGGTGTCAAGCAAAGAGGAATGTGACCAGATTTGCTAGAGGTACTACTTCTTCCTCTGAGTGCAACATCAAGGAAGATGTTGCTTCGGGACATCTTCGGGCTCTTCGGGATGCTTGCTATAGGTATGTTGTCACAGCTTGTACTCTCAAGTCCCTACTTAACAAGGCCTCAGAAACCCTGGGCTTCCTAGATGGCTCAAGTGGTAAAGAATCCACCTGCCTGTGTAAGAGATGCAGGTTTGATCCCTGGGTCAGGAAGATCCCCTGGAGGAGGAAATGGCAACCCACTCCATTCTTGCCTGGGAACTCCCATGGATAGAGGAGCCTGGTAGGCTATAGACCACAGGGTTACAAAGAGCTGGACATGACTTAGCGACTGAACACACACACACACACACAGAGCACCCTACATGGTTCCTGGCTAGCCTATTGGACTGCTTGCATGACATGCTCTTATGGACTGTAGCCCTCCAGGCTCCTCTGTCCATGGTATTCTCCAGGCAAGAATACTGGAGCGGGTTGCATGCCCTCCTCCAGGGGATCTTCCTGACCCAAGGATCGAACCTGCATGTCTTATGTCTCCTGCATTGGCAGGTGGGTTCTTTACCACTGGTGCCGCCCGTGAAGCCCTTGGACTGCTTAGCATGGCTTAATTTCTGAGAAGTGATTCTAAAGCCATGTCAGAGTGGTTACATACTCCACAGTCAGCACAAGGAAACCTGATCCACAAGAAAATAGATAAGTCAGAAATGATTCTAGAGAAGCTAGGAAGAAATGCAAAGGATGTCAGGGGACAGAAACAGTAGGAAGTTAGGTGGTCAAGGGCGCATCTGTAGGGAAGGACTGTCGGGGTGGGAGGAAGCAAAGTATCTGCATTACAGAGTGTGTGCAGGAGAAACTTTGTCAAGTAGGGATTCTGATTACTGTTCTCACCTTTATGTATATTTTGGTACTGGACTGCAGGTGGGTTACTTTTTTTGTTTACCTCACCTTATTGACTGACCATGACTTATATCTTATTTCTTCATAGTTATTAACAGAGAGCCAATAAATTGATGAACAGTTGATATTATGATAAAGGAAAAGGAACTCTTAGATACTAAGGAACATGTATATTGATAAAACCATTATAATATATTATATATATGCAGCACTGAACCTCAGAGGGTGGTTTTTCACTCACAAATGTTGCCCCATGTCTGGGAGCTGTTCCAGAAAATGAAAGAGAATATGTATCCTGGGTATCAGCAAACTACAGCCATGATCTGCCCCAAGGCTCATACTACCGTAAAGCCTCATTTTCTTTCATGACATAAATATCAAATACCAGAGATGTATGTCAAATCTGTCACTTACCTCTAATAATTTTTATCAACCATAAACATTTAACTAAGTGTAAATTCCAAAATATGATAATTGACAAGTTTGCAGTATATCAGAGTTTATCTAGTGATTCCACGTGTACCCCTTTTAAAATTCTTCATAAAACTGTACTGAGATAAGACCTTCAATCGTGAATTGTATGCTCCCACCACTGCACTGCACTACCTTTCTGCTGCTCTTACCATTTCCTGGTTTTTGCCAAAATGCATTATTTATCAGCCCTTCAATATAGCAAATCACCACAAAATAGATTGTGTACTCCCCAAAGAGTGTTATAATTGAGGATTGCCTTCTTTCCTTAAAACATGCTATCATATTAAATAATTCAAAACAAACTACCAGTATTTCCTCTTTAAAATCTATTAACAGTAAGTCCAATAAATTGGAAAGGAATGTCTATACATGTTGATTACACAGAGGCTCAAATACAGCATAGTTTATATAAAGTCTGGCAAATTTCTAACTCTGCTTTATCATAAATACCACCCATCTAAAGTGCATATGCTGGTGAAAATAACCATCAATTAAATGTGCAAGACAGACCTATGTATTTTAATGTAACAGAGTACAAAAATATTCAGTGATAGAGTTTTAGGTTCTACATTGCAACTAACCTTTTGAAAACCAACCCTCATGTAGTTTTAGTTTAGTAGCAAAGAAAAAAATCCAATTATCTAAAATGGTTATGAACAGGACTCATATGCACTCATTGTGTGAGGCTGAATTTTTTTATATCCTGAAGCTGAAGCTGGAATCAAGATTGACGGAAGAAATATCAATAACCTCAGATATGCAGATAACACCACCCTTATGGCAGAAAGCGAAGAAAAACTAAAGAGCCTCTTGATGAAAGTGAAAGAGGAGAGTGGAAAAAGTTGGCTTAAAACTCAACATTCAGAAAACTAAGATCATGACATTTGGTCCCATCACTTCATGGCAAATAGATGGGGAAACAATGGAAACAGTGACAGACTTTAATTTTGGGGGCTCCAGAATCACTGTAGCTGGTGATTGCAGTCATGAAATTAAAAGATGCTTACTCCTTGAAAGGCAAGTTATGACCAACTTAGATAGCATATTAAAAAGCAGAGACATTACTTTGCCAGCAAAGTTCTGTCTAGTCAAAGCTATGATTTTTCCAGTGATCATGTATGGATGTGAGAGTTGGACTATAAACAAAGCTGAGTGCTGAAGAATTGATGCCTTTGAACTGTGGTGTTGGAGAAGACTCTTGAGAGTCTCTTGGACTGCAAGGAGATCCAACCAGTCCATCCTAAAGGAGATCAGTCCTGGGTGTTCATTGGAAGGACTGATGTTGAAGCTGAAACTCCAATACTTTGGCCACCTGATGTGAAGAACTGACTCATTTGAAACGATCCTGATGCTGGGAAAGATTAAGGGCAGGAGGAGAAGGGGACAACATAGGATGAGATGGTTGGATGGCATCACCGACTCAATGGACATGAGTTTGGGTAAACTCCGGGAGTTGGTGGTAAACAGGGAGGCCGGGCGTGCTGTGGTCCATGGGGTCGCAAAGAGTTGGACATGACTGAACAACTGAACTGAACCGAACTGAACAGCAATCAAAGTGAATATTATTCTTTTTCAAAACCAGCCTCTGCAATATTCAAATACTGAAGACATTAAAAAAATATATAAGAATAGCCATGATTCCTCTCATTGTTCTCTCTGTTTATAGCAAGAGCTAAGGGGAACATACGTCTGAGTTTTTCCAAGACATCCCAGTTTATGCCAGTTCTCCGCTTGGTTTAACTATTAATAACACTACTTTCACTCTCAAAAGTTTCTTGATTTGGAAAGCAAATTTTCTATTCTCCTTAGTCAGGATCCTCTTAGTGATTCTCACTGTGGATGGGCACCATTCTGACTTTTTGGAATGTGAAACAAAGCTGCTGATCCATATATCTCCAGAGAGGGACCTACTCTCTTTTCTTAGGTCCAATTTAAGAAAAGTCCATAAAAGCCAAGGATGTCCCCTCTCACCACTCCTTTTCTACACAGTGGAAATTCTGGCTAGTGCAATAAGACTATTTTCCAAAATAGACAAATACACACATACATAGATACATATGTGATATATACACATATACACACAGATACACACACGTATATGTGATATATATGTTATATAAATATATATCACATCTTCAGTACATGGGGTCACAAAGAGTCAGACAGGACTGAGCAACTAAACAACAACAAAATCACATTTTCTTTATTAAGTGTTGATGGACACTTGGGTTACTTCTATTGTAAACAGTGCTGCTATGTACACTGAGGTACATGGATCTTTTCAAATTATTCTTTTCATTTTCTTCAGATATTCATCAAAGTGTGAAATTGCTGGATCATAGAGTAGCTCTATTGTTAGTTTTTTGAGGAACCTGCAGACCATTTTCTATAGCGGCTGCACTAATTCATATCCCCTCACCAACAATGTACAAACGTTCCCTTTTCTCCACATCCTCACTCACATTTGTTATTTGGAGATTTTTGATGACGGCCATTCTGACAAGTGTGAGGTGATAGCTCATTGTGCTTTTGATTTGCATTCCTCTAATAATCAGCAATGTTGAGCATCTTTTCATGTGCCTGTTAACCATCTGAATGTCTTCTTTGGAAAAATGTCTAATTAGGTTTTCTGCCCATTTTTTGATCAGGTTGAGTTTTTTTTTATATTGAGCTGTAGGAGACTATGCATTTGTGGGAGTAGAGAGCATAGGGGAAATTACTTTACCTTAATCTCAGTTTTGCTGTGAAACTTCAGTTCAGTTCAGTTCAGTCTTGTCCAACTCTTTGCGACCCCATGGACCACAGCACACCAGGCCTCCCTGTTTATCACCAACTCCCGGAGTTTACCCAAACTCATGTCCATTTAGTTGGTGATGCCATCCAACCATCCCATCCTATGTAGTCCCCTTCTCCTGCCATCAATCTTTCCCAGCGTCAGGGTCTTTTCAATTGAGTCAGCTCTTCACATCAGGTGGCCAAAGTATTGGAGTTTCAGCTTTAACATCAGTCCTTCCAATGAACACCCAGGGCTGATCTCCTTTAGGATGGACTGGTTGGATCTCCTTGCAGTCCAAGGGACTCTCAAGACTCTTCTCCAACACCACAGTTCAAAAGCATCAATTCTTCTGCCCTTAGCTTTGTTTATAGTCCAACTCTCACATCCATATATGATCACTGGAAAAACCATAGCCTTGACTAGATGGACCTTTGTTGGCAAAGTAATGTCTCTGCTTTTTAATATGCTGTCTAGGTTGGTCATAACTTTCTTTCCAAGGAGTAAGCGTCTTTTAATTTCATAGCTGCAGTCACCATCTCCAGTGATTTTGGAGTCCCCAAAAATAAAGTCTGACTCTGTTTCCCCATCTATTTGGCATGAAGTGACAGGACTGGATGCCATGATCTTAGTTTTCTGAATATTGAGCTTTAAGCCAACATTTTCAGTCTCCTCTTTCACTTTCATCAAGAAGCTCTTTAGTTCTTCTTCACTTTCTGCCATAGGGTGCTGTCATCTGCATATCTGAGGCTATTGATATTTCTCCCAGCAATCTTGATTCCAGCTTGTGCTTTATCCAGCCCAGTGTTACTCATGATGTATTCTTCATAGAAGTTAAATAAGCAGGGTGACAATATACAGCCTTGACGTACTCCTTTTCCTATTTGGAACCAATCTATTGTTCCATGTCCAGTTCTAACTGTTGCTTCCTGACCTGCATACAGGTTTCTCAAGAGGCAGGTCAGGTGGTCTCGTATTCCCATCTCTTGAAGAATTTTCCACAGTTTATTGTGATCCACACAGTCAAAGGTTTTGGCATAGTCATAAAGCAGAAATATATGTTTTTCTGGAACTCTCTTGCTTTTTTGATGATCCAGCAGATGTTGGCAATTTGATCTCTGGTTCCTCTGCCTTTTCTAAAACCAGCTTGAACATCTGGAAGTTCACGGTTTACGTATTGCTGAAGCCTGGCTAGGAGAATTTTTAGCATTACTTTACCAGTGTCTGAGATGAGTGCAATTGTGCGGTAGTTTGAGCATTCGTTGGCATTGCCTTTCTTAGGATTGGAGTGAAAACTGACCTTTTTCAGTCCTGTGGCCACTGCTGAGTTTTGCAAATTTGCTGGCATAGTGAGTGCAGCACTTTCGCAGTATCATCTTTTAGGATTTGAAATAGCTCAGCTGGAATTCCATCACCTCCACTAGCTTTTTTCATAGTGATGCTTTCTAAGGCCCACTTGACTTCACATTCCAGGATGTCTGGCTCTAGGTGAGTGATCACTCCATCATGATTATCTAGGTCATGAAAATCTTTTTTGTACAGTTCTTCTGTGTATTCTTCCCACCTCTTCTTCTTACCTTCTGCTTCTGTTAGGTCTATACCATTTCTGTCCTTTATTGAGCCCATCTTTGCATGAAGTGTTCCCTTGGTATCTCTAATTTTCTTGAAGAGATCTCTAGTCTTTCCCATTATATTATTTTCCTCTATTTCTTTGCACTGATCACTGAGGCAGGCCTTCTTATCTCTCCTTGCTATTCTTGGAACTCTGCATTCAAATGGGTATATCTTTTCTTTTCTCCCTTGCTTTTCGCTTCTCTTCTTTTCACAGCTATTTGTAAGGCCTCCTCAGACAGCCATTTTTTTTTTTTTTGCATTTCTTTTCCATGGGGATGGTCTTGATCCCTGTCTCCTGTACAATGTCACAAACCTCCATCCATAGTTCATCAGGCACTCTGTTTATCAGATCTAGCCCTTTAAATCTATTCCTCACTTCCACTGTATAATCATTAGAGATTTGATTTAGGTCATACCTGAATGGTCTAGTAGTTTTCCCTACTTTCTTCAATTTAAGTCTGAATTTGGTAATAAGGAGTTCATAATCTGAGCCACAGTCAGCTCCTGGCCTTGTTTTTGCTGACTGTATAGAGCTTCTCCATCTTTGGCTGCAAAGAATATAATCAGTCTGATTTCAGTGTTGGCCATCTGGTGATGTCCATGTGTAGAGTCTTCTCTAGTGTTATTGGAAGAGGATGTTTGCTATGACCAGTGCATTCTCTTGGCAAAACTCTATGAGCCTTTGCCCTGCTTCATTCTGTACTCCAAGGCCAAATTTGCCTGTTACTCCAGGTGTTTCTTGACTTCTTACTTTTTCATTCCATTCTCCTGTAATGAAAAGGACATCTTTTTTGGGTTTTAGTTCTACAAGGTTCTGTAGGTCTTCACAGAACCATTCAACTTCAGCTTCTTCAGCGTAACTGATTGGGGCATAGTCTTGGATTACCGTGATATTGAATGGTTTGCCTTGGAAATGAACAGAGATCATCCTGCCGTTTTTGAGACTGCATCCAAGTACTGCATTTCAGACTCTTCTGTTGACTATGATGGCTACTCCATTTCTTCTAAGGGATTCCTGCCCACAGTAGTAGATATAATGGTCATCTGAGTTAAATTCACCCAATCCAGTCCATTTTAGTTCGCTGATCCCTAGAATGTCGACGTTCACTCTTGCCATCTCCTGTTTGATCACTTCCAATTTGCCTAGATTCATGGACCTAACATTCCAGGTTCCTATGCAATATTGCTCTTTACAGCATCGGACCTTGCTTCTATCACCAGTCACATCCACAGCTGGGTGTTGTTTTTGCTTTGGCCCCCTCTCTTCATTCTCTCTGGAGTTATTTCTCCACTGATCTTCAGTAGCATATTGGACACCTACCCACCTGGGGAGTTCATCTTTCAGTGTCCTATCTTTTTGCCTTTTCATACTATTCATGCGGTTCTCAAGACAAGAATACTGAAGTGGTTTGCCATTCCCTTCTCCAGTTGACCACATTTTGTCAGAACTCTCCACCATGACCTGTCCATCTTGGGTGACCCTACTCGGTATGACTTAGTTTCACTGAGTTAGACAAGGCTATGGTCCATGTGATTAGACTGGCTAGTTTTCTATGATTGTGGTTTCAGTCTGTCTGCCCTCTGATGCCCTCTCTCAGTGCCTACTATCTTAGTGGGGTTTCTCTTACCTTGAATGTGGGGTATCTCTTCACGACTGTTCCAGCAAAGTGCAGCCGCTGCTCCTTACCTTGGACGTGGGGTATCTCCTCTCGGCTGCTCGCTGCTCCAGTGCTGCTTGCTGCTCCAGCTGTGAATCTTAAACTGCTCTATAAAATAATCTTAATTTTTAAAATCTCAGGTAAAAACTTGACTGGCCATACTGAGCTGGGGGAGCAAGACCATGAAATATAGACATAATCATGGGAACCTACTTCTCAGAATGTTTTCAGCAGTGGGGATTTCCCAACAGGGGTCCATGTATGGGACTACTTGTCTGCTCAAAATTTCTCTCTCAAATTTCAGATGCCTTGCCTTCATTAAAATATTTTAGAATTTGGATGGTTATGTTCACCTTATCTACACTGTTCATGCTTTTAAATTCTTTGAAAATATTCCTTCTCATTCTTTATCTTGCCAGATGATGTGGTTCTTATCTTCACAGGTTCTTCTCATCTGACAGCAGCTTGGTCTTTTAAAATGCTCTTTCCTGAATCATGCCCAGTTGCTTTATAGAACTTGTACATCACAGTTTGGTGTAATTTTGATCATATTTTCTATTTGGTTATCAATATTGCTTTGTAGGCATTTTTAAATAAAGTTGTTTTATTCAAGGGAGAGTCAGCTCCACAGTCTAACTCCCATGTTGGTATGCAGGAGTGTGTGTGTGTGTGTGTGTGTGTTATTGCCAGTTGGGATGTGGATAATACACTATGTGTGCTGTGATATTTGAAGGTAGGATGTATAGCTATGTAGATATATAAATAGTTTAGATTACTTTTTCCAAAACTTACTTGTTGATAATGAAATTCTTTTCTTAGTATTTTTTGGCCAGGTCACACAGCCTCAGAAATTTTTGTTTATAGTTTATCTCAGTTCAGCCAAACATTTTATTACATGGAAAAACTTCATGTTTTCTGCCAGAGCATCTTCAGCATGCAATCTATCCCTCAGATCATTTACCAAAATAGCAAACAAAAAAGTCTTAGAATTGGATTCAGGAGAAGCCTAGAGTTTTATCGTTTTCTTCTAGAGAAGTGATTGTCTCTATTACTCGTTTTCTATCTCTAAGCTATGTCTATGTCTGTGACATGAATAGTCTAATTCCATGACAGTCTTACAGAAATAATATAGCTATTTTAGCTTTAACTTATGTGCCAGAATATAGTAAGTGACAAATGTTGCACCAGAGCATGCTATATGGTCTAAGGAGCTGTTAGCTATTCTCTTTGCCTCAGAATAACAAAAGAATAAAAATATTTAATAATTGCTGATCAGAGTTTAAGCTTTCTTTGTTATGTCATTAGAAATCTGAACATGTTAATGTGTTGGCAAAAGCTAATATTATTTGATAGGAGTAGGTTAATAAATGTTGCTAATTATAATTAAACTAATGTGAATGGGTAGCTATGTTGGTTAATTTGAAATTTAGAAAAAATTAAATTCTCTAATGGGGATCTTGGCCCTCTCTTGTGGAATGGTATTTTAATTAGGAAACTAAATATCTGGACATAGCTAGGTTTTGTTTTGGAATTATACAAATAATTATATAGAATGGCTGTAGAGATTCAAAAAATCTCTACTGTGAAGTAAGGAACACAATTCAAAACAATTCTGTGTGTGGATCAATATGTTTATGGTTTTAAACAGACGAAAACAAAAATAAAAATTCTATTTATAGTCAAGTGCCATGATTTCAGAGGGCTATAAGTCCTTTGAAACGACTGTTTCAGGTGTTTGTTTTGAGGCTGTGGCCAAGTAAACTATACGGCATTGGTGTTTTTCAGCTCCAGTTTCAAACAAAATTAATTTCTGATTAAATGTGGAATGGATAGAGGATTGAATTTTAGTTATTTTGTGGTGAATTTGATTATTAGACTTGATAAATTGACAGTGTTTATGACTCATCATGATGTGGTTGGGAGTTTATTCTTTGGAGTCAGGCAAACACACTTCCTGATCCAGCCCTACTTCTTAGTAGTCATAAGACCTTGGATAAATTATTTGACTTCTCCCAAGCCTCAGTTCTCTAATCAGTCAAAATGGGAGTAAGAACAGTAGCTCTTCGTAGAATTGCATGAAGGTTTAATGAGACCATCCAGTTAAAGTGCTTAACACAGTATCTAGCACATCTTAGATGTTGCATAAAAATTTCTCTTCTTCCTTTTTCTCTTTGTTATTATTGTTATTATTTTATTTTGGAGGCTTACCAGGTGGCTCAATGGTAAAGAGTCCACCTGCAATGCAGGAGACACCAGAGAAGTGGGTTCAATCCCTGGGTCAGGAAGATTCCCTGGAGGAGGAAATGACAACCCACTCCAGTATTCTTGCCTGGAGAATCCCATAAGCAAGGAACCTGGTGGGCTACATTCCATAGGGTCACAAAGAGTTGGATACAACTGAGCGTGCATGCAGTATTTTATTTTTATTGTTATTATTTGTGTTCTTTTTTGGTTTCTCACCAAATTTGGTACTACCTAAACCATGATTTAAGAAGCTACAGTTGTTGAATTCTTAAAATATACTGAGGGTATTACAAGAAACTCATTGGATGAGAAAATTGTCCCTTGAAAATATTTGAGACACAAAAGACGAGAGAAATAGGAGAAAAATAGGTATTGTATTTCGATGGATTACCTCCAAAGATGTGTGGGACCTTGTCCATAGTTCCCCGCCCCGCCCCGCACCCCCCCCCCCCCCCGCCATATTGAGCTGCTTCCATGCTGGTATATGAAACTGTATTGTGCTTCCATGCTGTTGAACTGGGCTTAGTGGAACTGACGCTGTTGAGTCCAGACCTCATAGCTCTATCTTTCTTTATCTTTACACAGCAATGTCGAGTGGAAGACTAAAAATGAATTACATTGCAGACTGACCAAGACTTTTGCAAGTCAATTTTTTAAAAGCAAACTATTTACAAAGTACAATGGAACGTACTGGAAAGCCTGGAAAGAGGAACTCTGAATCCAGCCCCAATTCTGCCACAGATTGGTGTGATCTTGGGTAACAAGCTTAAACTCTGGGTCTTTGTTTCCACAACAGTGGGTTTGAAATCCTATATGTCTTCAAAGATAACTTCCGGCTCAAATGCTTTCTAATTCTGAATTTTCTTAAAACCTGCAGCAATTGTACTAAGTTAATTTTTTAAACTTTCCTTGTTCAGGGTAAACTTGTTATAAAAGCAGAAATAGGGAAGAAGACCTTGGGGACAGTGCAGGACTTGAATTCAGGGTTCCAATTCGAGTTCTGATGTGTGAATCTTGTTCTGATGTGTGGTCTTGGGAAATCCCTCTTCTCAGTACATCGTAACTCTGCTTCACATTCAATTAAACTGGGAGAAATTTTAAAACACTGATGTTAGACTCCATTCATGAAGGTTCTAAATACTTAGTCATCAATAGGTTGTTAAAGCTTTCCAGGTGACTAGAATGGAGAGGCAGGATTGAGGATCACTGCAAAAACCAGGGGTCCTTAATGTCCTTGCATCCAAGATGGAACCCCTAAAAAGAATAGCAATTACTGTCCTCTCTGTGACAGAAGTGAAGATCAAATCAAATAAAATAGATGAAAGCACTTTAAGGCTTCCCAGGCAGCACAGTGATAAAGAATTCTCCTGCCAGTGCAGGAGATGCAACACGGGTTTGATTGCCTGGAGAAGGAAATGGCAACCCACTCCAGTATTGTTGCTTGGGAAATCCCATGGGCAGAGGAGCCTGGCAGGCTACAGTCCATGGCGTTGAAAAAGAGTCGGACACTACTGACCACGAGTGTGCACCATGCAAAAGCACTTTGTGATGTGTAAATGCACAGTAAGTATTAAAGCAAATGTTATTAAAGAGCTTAAATATTATTATTAAGAAAATGTAGGGATTAGCTTTAGTACATTAATTCTGTTGGTGGAATTCTACCCTTTCAGATAAGATTCACTTCCAGTCTCTAAAAGTATTGATAGTTGAGGACCTTCTTCCCCAATCAGTACTTGGCAATTTACTACTGCAGAAACTCAAAGAGTTGCTCTGTGACCCAGAGAGAGTTTAATAGTAACATGTTGCCTCAGTGATTATTAATAAACACAATTCTTCCAATTTTTGCACAGCATTGGTCATCACCGCAAATCATCACGACACGCTTGTTTATCCCTTTGTACTACAGCTTGTAAGTGCAGCAAACTGGGATAAACTAGTCAAATGTTTGTGTAGTGGGGAGAGAAGTCAAGTGTTTTAAAGCTATATCTTATTCTGTCAGGAATTCATACTTAACCTTCATTTAGTATAAATAATATCCTTTAAGAATTAAATTTTATGTGTCCCCAATGGTTATCTTTATTCAGATATATTCACGCTTTGACACTTGGATACATTTTTGTCTGTTCAACTATTCTATTAGAAATATGTCTGTGACCACTGCAGTTTTGGTAATAAATACTTTTACTTTTCCCAGTAGAGTTAGAGTAAGTTACACCTTGACTTCTGAAATTGGCCCACTGTGGTCTGTCCTTCAGAATGAGCGAGTGTATTTAATTCAGACTTGCAGACTTATTTTTCATGAATTTGTAGGCTGCTTGTGCAGCTGTGTACTTGCTGCCTTGCAGCTACTCTTCAGGGTTGAGTTTGAGGAACACATACTCAGGACACCTATGGTGACAGGCTCCAGGATGGGCTGTCACTGCATGTGTTAGTCCATCCTCTGACTTGTCACGGCTGGAACCTTCATTCAGCATCTCTCTGCTCACCAGAAAATGCATCTTGGCAAAACAAAACAAAGTCTGGGATGTTTTCTGTATCTGTATTTTTTTGGCAAATGATTTCTGACATTTCCCTCTGTTTTCTAAGTCTGAGAATGATCTCAAAATGTAGGAATGCTTCTTTCTTTAGGAATCCCTTCAACTGTTGAATGTCTATTAAAAATTAAGCAATTACATGGTGATTAAACAAATCGTAAAGTTCAATGAACAGCTAGTTCTTTTTGAGTTAGAGCCATGTGTACTCTTGCACATGTTTTCTGCTCACAAGCATAGTAATGCAGTTGATGAAAAAAATGTAACCTAAAGTCATATATATATGCAGTTAAAAATGATAGGTTGACAACACTAGGGCCTGCAGGCTGCATGATTTTTACATTTTTAAAGGGTTATTAAAAATACTGAGAATATGCATCAGAAACCATATGGCACACAGGGCCTAAAATATTTACTATATGAAACTCTAGAGAAAGTGCTCGCTGACCCCAGAACCATGTGGAAAGTGCCAATAAAGAGCTCACCCATCTTTGGCTTTTACCAAGAAGTACATTGTCTTGTTTTGAGAGGCTGGAGCTGGGGGGCTGAGCTAAGAACATGCAGATTATGACCTGCTGCAAGGTGAGGGGGCACAGGGGCAGGCTAGTTTCTCTCTGTCATCTGAGCTCCCACTTTGGGAAAGTGTAATCAATTAAGTCAGTTGGATTGAAGGCACAGTTTCAATAAACCCACACAAAGGAAGCAGAGAGACAAGATTTATTACTTACAGATCCCAGAAGCTGGGGGAGTGGTGGGAGTAATGAGCTGGGGAAAGGGCAGTCCTCTGTCCCAGGTCACCAATGAGCAGGAGATAGAGAGTGTGGCAAGCATCTATCCCTTGTAAGGTGGTTGGGGCAGAGGTCACTGACCTTTCACTGGCTTAACCCTAGGTGGTGACTTGAAGAGGTACAGGTGAAAAAGCAAATGTGAGCTTAAGGTGGGAATCTGAAGGTCGAGTCCTCATCTAAATGTTGACTCTGGCGTGAGCGGGGTTTTCATACTGTCAACTGCCTAGGCAGCAAGTCAGAAAAACAAAAAGTTGTTTTTCTCATCACACTTCTTCCCTTGGAAGCATTAATTCTCACTTGTAAAATCAATCTTCACAGCCAGTCTAAAAAGAGAATGAGAAACCTCCTGTAGCAGACGCTGTAACAGAATTCTCGGCTTTTCAATCAGAGCTGCCACCCTTTGGCCCTTGTTTGCTCCTCTGCTCTCCCTCCCCCAGACCGCTCCTCAACATCATCACCAGCCACCAATTTGCCATCCGCCGTCTTTGACCTTGGCTTCTTGGTCAAATGATTTTTCCATTCTAATTGCTCTTGTGAATTTGCTACATTGTCCTACTTTTTCACCTGCTTTCATCTTCCAAGGCCCCTTTTCTGTGATCTTTTTCCCCCCCTGCCTTCTCCACCAGAATCTCAGCCCTGTAGAGACAGATGCCTTCCAAATCGAATATTTCCACCCTTTTGCTTGCTCCTGTGCAGGCCCAGTTTGCTTGGTGGTTTCAAGGCAGGTCTGGTTCTGGCCCCTGCTGCAGGTGATAGCAGAGAGAGGACTTTGGGCATCTTCCCTCACCAGCCTAGCTGTACCACTTTTGGGGAGCAGCGCAGCTATCTTTAGTGGACACTGCTTGCACAGATCCTTCATCCTGTTCATTTAGTATCCATATTGCTTGCTATAATTTTCTTCCCGTGGACCTTCTGGCTGCTTGCCTTCCCCTATAACTGCAGCAGTTTTCTCCATCTACCAAACTGACCAGTCCACTCCAGTGGTGCCTGCTGCTCTCAGGGCCCAGCACACATGTCTAACCAGAGCTCTTGCATGCTCAGTTGGTAAGTCATGCCTGACTCTGTGACCCGTGGACTGTAGCCTGCCATGGGATTTTCCAGGCAAGAATACTGGAGTGGCTTGCTGTTTCCTTCTCTAGGGGATTGTCCCAACTCAGAGATGGAACCTGCATCCTGCATCCTGCATCTCCTGCATTGGCAGGTGGATTCTTTTTCACTGTGCCTCCTGGGAAGCCCAATCAGAGCTATTACAGCATTCAAATTTCTGGTACATTTCTCTCTTCATTCCAGTTCAGCTTACTGAATCCCTCCCTCCTACCTGTGAGAGCCTCCTCTACCCAATACACATTTATCAAGTGTTGACCCTATTCTGGGTGCTCTCTAGGCTCTGCAGATGAGGGATGACTGAGAGGCAGCCTAGGTCTCCGTGTTTTTTGACAGAGGAAAGATGATATACACAGGCATGAATACAGAGCAAAGCAGTAGGTGGTGGAGAATCCCACGGACAGAGGAGCCTAGTGGGCTGCCGTCTATGGGTCGCACAGAGTCGGACACGACTGAAGTGACTTAGCAGCAGCAGCAGCAGCAGCAGCATGAGAGCAGAGGAGACTGTTTAGAACTCAACTCTCTAATGATAAAACTTCCAAACTACCTAGTGAGGATATTACTAAATTAAACAAATTAACCACCTAAAGAATCTTTGATTCTGTTTTTAACCTTCCCTTAAATATATAGTTTAAAGGTCAAACTCCTGGGACATTTTTTCCTGAGTGACTTATTCCTTCTCTGACTCAGTTTCATTTGCTGATACATTATCTTACCTCCAGTCGAGTGTATAAACATTAAAGTTCTGTAAATAAATGCAGTTTTTGGATTATAGTGCAAAAGACAACATCTTTTTTTTTTTTTTTTTTTTTTTTTTTTGCAAACACTCCTGCTTCTTACTAGAAATGGAATTCAGTCCTTATTCCGTTTCTCAAGTCTGTGGGATGGTGTCTGCTGACAGGTGGGTGTGCAGTTGATCCAGGGTGATTCATGGCTTTATTTATTGGAAGAGGCTTTGAGAGGTTGTCACTTGATTGCAAGAGATATCTTTTAAAGAACTTTGCATCTGGGCATCCATTGTCTTCATTTCCCTTTTCCTTCTCATTCCTTATCTACCTCCTTTGGGCCAAACCCTTTTACAGGATTATATTGATATATCAAATATAAATTGGGAAAACCTGGACATGACCTGCTTGTCTTGAGGGGGGATATCCCCAAGAGCACTGGGCTGCAAGTAGGAACTGGGGTGGTGAGTGTGTTTTCATCAGCTTGCCCCAGGTGGCTCCTGCTATGGGCACCACCGGCTGGTCTAGTCATTCATGACATATTTTCTGAGAGCCTTCGCTGTGCCACAAACACCATGCTAGGTTCTAGGGACACAAATTGAGTCAAAAGGAAAACTGTTGCTGCCCACATTCGGGGGAGGTAGCATCAATTATAAGTTCACATTAATAAATGTGTGAAAACAAATTATCCTACCTCTGATACAAGGAGGAAGAGATAATATTAGTGTTTAATTCTCTAATAGTTCTGAGATCTCTGGTCTCTGTGGGTGTGTCTCATTTCTCTCTTTCTCTTTCTTCCCTCTCTTTTATATGAAAGTGGAGAAGACAGCTAACAACAGAGTCCTGTCATCCCTATGGTGCAATATACCCTCATCTTTTCTTTTATTATTATTATTTTAATTGGAGTATAATTGCTTTACAATGGTGTTTTAGTTTCTGCTGTAGGACATGAATCAGCTACATGTATACACAAATCCCTTCCCTTTTGAGCCGCCCACTGCTCCCCCATCCCACCCCTCTAGGTCATCTGAGTCCTGAGTGGAACTCCCTGTGCTACACAGGCTTCCAACTAACCCTAACACATCATTTTTTTTTTCCAAATCTATTTTACACATCTTTTTTTTTTTTGGAATTCTTGATTCCCCAAAGTAGATGTTATTATCTCCATTTAAAATACACATAACGGAGAAAAACACTACTGTTATTACTCAGACTGTCATCGGGAGGGGGAATAAATGAGTGCTTGTATTATGGGAGCTGGGAGCTGAAATCTGCCACAGGCCCTAACCGGAAACCATCGGATTTAGTGGCTGCTAATCCATTCAATTCAGGCATTTATTTTTTCCTCCGTATTTTTTACAGCGGTGAGAGAGAAATCTCTTTTTCTCTACAGAAGTCATTTCAGATCTCAAAATCTGAAATGCGTCCTCTCCGATGCATGCCCACCCACAGGGTTGACAAATGCTAGATTTCCCAAGATAGCTGCCACACGCTCAGTTTCTAATCTCCGTATTTATTCCCCGCCAGAATTTCTAAATCCTTCCCCGGTACGTCCAGCCATCCTTTCTGAACGTTTGAGCTCCATCTGCTTTCCATAAAGCCCCTGGGCACTAGTCGGGCGACAGAGGCCAGGGTGGAGGGCCCAGCTGGGGGACCCCTGCACCCGAGGTCTGACACTGCAAGGCCTCTGGGCGTTCTCGGGCCAGCCAGCACGCCACGCGCCAGCGTGCTTCCCAGTCTTAGTTCCCCGGCGCTGCCGGAGAGCTGAATGAGGAGCAGCGCTATTTTTACCTTCCCGGCTGCAATCCTTTAGATATATTTGCAGGAAGGAAATAAATAAAGGATTGAGAAGGAAAGGCTTGGCCTAAGTTTTACACTAGAAGGAGGGGGTTGGACTAGGAGCGGGTATGTAAGGTCGGGGCGGTGGAAAAGGCAGGTCGATTTCTCTGGATGGTTGTTTCCTCCATATCTTTTTGCCCTGGAAATCCCCACACTCTTCTTTTTTTCCCTCTGGCTAATCCCTGACTGCCAGCGTCCTCTCTCCCCCGCCCCCACCTCTGGAGGTGCCACCATCACCTCTGATGCTGCATCACTCTGCTGCCTTTCCCCCCATCTCTTCTTCTTTTTCTTCCAAAATAAAGCATGCGCAGTGCGTCCCGTGCCAGGGAACAGCATCAGCATCAGTATCAGCATCAGCATCGGGACGCGGAGCCGCGCTCGGGCGCGCTCTCGAGGGCGGGGAGCACGTCCGCGCCACTCGCGTCCGCGCGCATCCTCAGCATCTTCAGCCCCCGCAGTCGCTGGAGCTGCCGCGCCCGCCGCAGGGAGGGCGGAGCATCTGGGGAGGCTCCAAGTTGGCGGAGCGACTGGGAACCCCCGGACTCTTCAGCGGCCGCCCGGGGAGGGGCTGAGAGACGAGCAAGGGAGGGGGCGCCGCCCAGCCCCTAGCCTCGACCCCCTGTCCGCGGCCGCACCATGCGCGACGAGCCGGCGTGACCGGCTCCGCCCGCAGCCTCCCCTGCAGCCTAGACCCGCGCTCTCGCTGGCCACACCAAGCGGCGCCCGGGAGCTATGAGCCATGAAGCCACCCGGCAACAGCTCCCGGCGGCCACCCCTGGCGGGCTGCAGCCTTGCCCGAGCCTCCAGCGGCCCCCGCGGCGGCTTAGCCGCCCCGGCGCCCATCCGCGCCCTGGCCCGCGCGCCTCCCTGCCGCCTGCTCCTCGTCCTTTTCCTGCTGCCTCCACTCGCCGCCTCGTCCCGGCCCCGCGCCTGGGGGGCTGCTGCACCCAGCGGTGGGTATGGCCCCGGTGCCCTTTGCATTGCCTTGCCCAACGGGCCCTGCAGAAGAAAGCGAAGGGCGCGCGGGACCGTGCGCTCCGGACACGTCCAGGGCTCGGCCTTTCCAAGCCTCCCTGCCTGTGCACCTCTCTCATTCTCAAACCCGCGTTCACCCCAGTTCACTTTTTGAAGTCCATTTTTTGTTGCAGTCACTAAATTGCTGCCGGAAGGTATTTAGTGGATGCGGGGTCCCTAATTGATTTCTGTGCAACTTAGGGAGACGGATGGACGGGAGATGTAGAGAGGGAGCAAGTTTTTTTTCCTCGGGTGGTGGAGCCTGACCGCGAATGCGGGTAGATGTGATGAGAACAGTGCTAATGTATCTTTTTAGATTGCCTAGTGGGTTTATTCACTGCTGTTGGAATTATAGGTGGGGGAGGGAAACCGGGGCTCTAAACCTTTGGCTTGTGATTTCTCAAAATACTTATTATTATCATGAACAATTAAGATAATGTAATATTCAATACATTGATGACGGAAAATCAGTGAGAGCAGAAACCTGGCCATAGCAGGAAAATGAAATTGGAAAGCTGCCAGCCTCTGCATCCCTCTCTGGCAAAGGATTTTTGCTCATCTCAAAGTTAAAAGAAAAAGGAATTGTCCATTTTGTTTAATGAATCAATTAACATTCAGTGTTCATGAAGTCAACACTCAAGTTATCTTAGGAGTGTTCTTAGCTCTCAGGTGGGATACTGCTAGTCGGAGTCCCTTTGAGCTTCTGCAGAAGCCGAAGGGGTGGAGATGAGGGTCAAGAACCACTGAGCATGTTTGTTTAATGACCCTACCTTCAAGTCCATTCTCCCCCACCCCCATATTTAGACGTATAGATTTAAGACGATAAACAGTACATTGTTGTATATGCCTTATTGGCTGTTAACCTATCCAGGCCATTCATTGCTGCAATAACTTGCTTTCCTCCTTACATGCTTTTAAGTAGAAAACTTTGTTTTTGCAATTAATGGAAAAGATGCATTGTAGTACTTATGTATTGATAGGGTACTTGTGTGTTTGTGTATGTTTGTGTCCTCCCCGCCTCACCCCAGCTCCCTATTGGAATGAAACTGCAGGAAAAAAATTGGGAGTCCTGGCAGATGAGAACAACACATTGCAACAGAATAGCAGCAGTAATAGCAGTTCCAGCCATGCAATGCAGAAAGAAATCACCCTGCCTTCAAGACTCATATATTACATCAACCAAGACTCGGAGAGCCCTTACCATGTTCTTGACACAAAGGCAAGACACCAGCAAAAACATAACAAGGTAGGCAGGGGCTGGGTATGCAAAAGTGGCTGCTGTGAAGAGTTGTCCTTGGATTTGATTTTCTGCTAGAATCTGATTTTACAAATTTTACTGCAGCATTTTATTAGGAAACCAATTAATGGTAGGGGAGAAGCTGAAGGGAATTCACCTGGAATCTACTTGGATGGGGTTGCTGTTTCTCTTTCCTTTCTGACTCTCAACTGGAATTGGAATTTTCTTAAGGCCATATAAGTTTAACAGCTGAAATGTGGTCCATTTTTCTTGTAGGTACATGAACACTGAACAGTAGTTAAACCAATATGTTGACAGTCCTGACTTTTATCTGTGAGGCTTTATGTAAGGGTGTAGTATTCTACCTCCCATGATGAAAACTGCTTTCAGTCTGCACCCAGAAAATTGCTATAAGAAGCTGTTGGGCCATAGATTCCGCATCTACACTTTCACTTAGAAATCGAGTCATTAAGTTTAAACAACCTCTTTTTTTAGTTAGTCAATACTTTTTTTTTTTTTGGTTATATGAAAAGTAGGTAAATAATATGACATATTGAAGGATTATGGTGAATATAAACAAACAATTTATATAACTCAGAGACCAGTTCTTTCAAGACTTTATCTGTCTTGTTCATTGTGAGCAGTTGCTTTACTTTGGTTCAGAAAGTGTCACTGATTTTTTTAAAAAAAGCATTCAGTGGAAGATGAAGGTGCATAATATCCAAAGAGTTTAAGGGATCTTTTTTTTTCCTGCTTACTAGTCATTATTTGAGTTACTAATATTTTGGACCCCAAGCAGATTTCCATAATGGATTATCAGTACCTTTTTCTTTATTAACAACAGAAAATAGAGTTTCTGTGTTAAATATTTTACTTTGGACTTGTCGGGAAGGAAGAAAACTTTCTTCTAGCTTTCTAGGTTCTTCTAGCTGGTCCAAATATTAAGTTGACATGAGTTAGATTAACAAGAAAAAATGAAATTTACTTTCATATGTATACATGTGAGGGCCTGAGGCCCCTGCATACCTGAGAGGGTCAGAGATGGAAAGATAAAATGAGGCATATACACCATCTTAAGCTAAGGAATGGCATAGGGCCCTGGCGCTTCCAGGGACAGGAGGGTAATTCATAAAATGATAAAAAGAGTGGATGGTTGGTAATTAGATGTTTGCTGGCCATATAGATGGGGCCACTTAGCTAAAATTTATCTCTGGTAATAAATCTTTTCTGGAAAAAGTCCTCAATTTAAATTCTTTTGAGTCGTTAAGGGTGGAGCAGTGACTTCTCTTGAACTTGCAGGGTCTTGATTGCACCTTTAGCTCAAAATAATCCTGATGCAGAAGTGACACATTTTGGGGGAAGTGGTTCTGAATGCCTGCAGATTATACCTGTTCAGTTGAGAAGAGCAGTCATTTTCTAAACATCTGGAACTTAAGGAAAGTAGATGGTTTGCATCATTACTTTCCTTAGTTTTCTAAAATATAGGTAACAGTATTTATTCCCATTTTCCAAACGGGGAGTTAGACATTTAAGGCCATCAGATGACTTTTCGTGACTGTAAAACCACCAGTATAAAATTCAGGGGACCTGAATGTTTAATATGTACAGGTCAGGTTTCTGAGAAAATGCTTCCTTCATATAAGATGTTACTGGAGAAATTAACTTTCCTTCATGTTGTTGTGAAGTGGCTGCTCCCCACCTTAGCTGAGGTGCAGGGGTCTCGATACTCACAGCCCTTTTCCCAGCTGCTTGTATGTAACTTAATGGGTTGACTCCTGGATCTTGTCTACCCATTTGTTTTGTTGGTAGGAGGAGTGGGTGAGTCTTCAAGGAAGAAAAAGTTCCTCTTGATAAAGACACTGAGGCCAGTTTTATGGTTTTCCTACTAATTAATAAGATCTTCTATGGTTTGGTGACAAGTTCTCAAACTCACCAGTGCCTTTTGCATAGGGTGCTGGAGAAAGAAAAAAAAAAAAGGACTGAAAGTCTATTTTAAAGAAGTTCTCTTGAATTGAGAGGAAGGAAACTTTAGGGGATTTTTTTTTTTTTTTGACAACTCAGGTATTGTTGGCTATGGCTGACTCCTGTCTTCTAGCCTAATGTTATGTGATTGCTTTGTTTGGTGGGACTTGGTTTGACTACAATATATCAGAAGTTTTATGATAATGAGGTTGTGAAAGCTTTACCCACCACTCATATAGAGGAATGGGTTTCCCAGATGGCTCTAGTGGTAAAGAACCCACCTGCCAATGCAGGAGATGAAGAGATGCAGGTTCGATCCCTGGGTTGGGAAGATCCCCTGGAGGAGGGCATGGCAACCTGCTCCAGTATTCTTGCCTGGAGAATCCCATGGACAGAGGAACCTAGCAGGCTCCATAGGGTCACAAAGAGTCACAAAGACATGACTGAAGCAACTTAGCATGCATGCACTCATGCACACATGCAGGGGAGTAGATTTCTCACTGTGGGGCACATACTTGCTTTTGGAAGGATGTTAACCTCTATTTCCACGGCCCTTAGTGGTTGAGTTTCTTCTATCTTCAAAACAAATGTTTATGCAAAAACTACATTTGAAAACATTTTTCTACTTATTAGTTTGACTCAACAAGTATTTGTTGGACTGTTCTCATGTGCAAAGTAGTATGCTAAAGATTCAGAGATAAGAGATAAGGAGAACAAGGATGAACAAGACATGGTCTGTCTTCCAGGAGATGCAAAAACGAAATCAGCAAGATTCCAAACAGTGCTCTTGGACAGGTGTAAGCAGTGTTCTTCCTGTATGGGGGTTTCGCTGAAATTTCCCTTTGTGTCCTGTGATTTCCCCTGTGCTTCTGTTTTGAAGCTTCTCTCGAACTCGTTGACAGTGTTCCATATGCTTTCTGCTAGATCTTTGGCTGACTTACCTAACATAGTGATGGGAGATGCATGTCCATTCAGCAGCTTTCCAAGTGCTTCAGTAAGAGAGAAAGTATACAATTTCCTTATTTTTGCTTTTATAAAAAAAGTTTTGATTTTAATATCTGTGTGTTTTGCATCTTTTTTTCTCCCCTGATTTCATTGCACTCAAGCACATTTTAATGAATGCCTTAGAAATGCTGAATCACTGTGCCATTCTCCTGGGTCCCTAGATTGGGGGATAGAGGTGGAGAGGGAGATTTCCAGATATAGATTGCAAGACAGAGCTCTGTATTTACTTCCTAAATATTTGGAGTTGACCAGGTGCTACTACTTTACAGCTGTGAAAGTTAAAATGTTTGTTAACTCTTTCAAAATCAGTAAGTTTAAAAGCAGACTGTGCAAAGCACCGCTGTTAACACTAGTGTTTTTGAAAATCTTAAAGTCTTCTCTGTCAAAGATCGTTTAGGAATCTTTTTATCTCTAGATAGGGCTTTGTATAACTCACGGTCCAAACTGTGACATTTTTTGAGAGTGAAAATAGGTACACCTAATAATTATGCCAGGATAATTGGCATAAACCTAGATGGTTCAGGGCGGACTGGAAACTTGGTTGCCTTAGACCTAAGTAGTAATATTCCTTGATTTTTGGAACTTACCCCAATTCAAGTGTTTTTAGAGACAGCATTATTTTCTGATGATTTATTGTAATTTTTTTCTTACTAACTAGAAAGTAGTTTACCACCATGTGGAAGTACTAGGGTCTGAATTGGAAACATAGTTTTGCTGTGTTATCAAGACTTTTCTTTACTTGTAGAGACTTTTATAAGTATAAATGGAATTTATGATTACTAAACACAAGCATTTTATCAACCATTCATTCAGTTTATTGATAAAATATACATTTTAAAAAGAAAATCCATTTAGACAAATAAATTAATTAATTAATAGATAATCCTATGAAATCTGTTTCTGAGAAAGTTAATGACTCTGTGGAAGAAGAAAAATAATTTTTCTTCTACTTTTCAAGATTCTCGGCTGAGACACACCCTGTAATTAAAGACAGGTTAATAGGAGAAAAATAGAAGTTGAACACCGTAACACTATAATATCAATAGTTAATGGTTGTGTTTAATAATGTGTATGTCTTCTGTGTGCATGGGAGAGACCGAAGAAAACTGAGTAACTTTGAAATGGCCCAGCCATCAGCTTAAATAACTGTCCTGCTAAAGATCAGCTGTTGGGAACTGGGGAGCCACTGATGGGAGGCTGTCAGGAAAAGCACAGTAAACGAGGGTAAGATTGTATGCAGGTTTAAATCGTTGCCTTTTACGTTGATTAAGTGTTTCTGGCGGCTTTGAGCATCCTCTTTCTGGTGTGGAGAGGGAAACACCTTATAAATAGAGATTTCTTATACATACAAATGTCTCTTACAAAAGAGTAACTTCTGCTGGGTTTACAGAGCTTCTCCTGTGTCTGCTGTTTCTTAAAAATAACCAGCCTAAAATAATGTTTATGCCAAAGAGGCATATTTTGGGATAGTATATTCTGCTCCCCTTCATATCTTTTCCTGAAACTTGCCTTTAGTCAAAATACTTGCCTTGAATCCTACTTTTTTAGGATTCTTTTCTCTTGCAGTTGGGAAGGGATGAAACAGGTACATTATGGACAGCACAGGGTCTGGGGGAAGATGAAAGTCATCTCCTTGGCTCAGTTTTTTGTTACCTTCTCTACTGTGTTGAAGGCAATGGCAACCCACTCCAGTACTCTTGTCTGGAAAATCCCATGGACAGAGGAGCCTGGTAGGCTGCAGTCCATGGGGTCTCGAAGAGTCGGACACGACTGAGCAACTTCACTTTCACTTTTCACTTTCATGCATTGGAGAAGGAAATGGCAACCCACTCCAGTGTTCTTGCCTGGAGAATCCCAGGGACGGGGGAGCCTAGTGGGCTGCCATCTATGGGGTCGCACAGAGTCGGACACGACTGAAGCGACTTAGCAGCAGCAGTAGCAGCTACTGTGTTGAAAGTGTTAGTTGCTCAGCCATGTCTGACTCCTTGCAACTGTATGGACTGTAGCTCACTGGGCTCCTCTGTCCTTGGGATTCTCCAGGCAAGAATATTGGAATGGGATGCCATGTTCTTCTCCAGGGGAATCTTCCTAACCCAGGGATCGAACTTGGGTCTCCTGCATTGCAGGCAAATTCTTTACTGTCTGAGCCACCAAGTCAGGAATATCCTCTGGAGGAGGGCATGACACCCCACCCCAGTATTCTTGCCTGGAGAATCCCAGGGGTAGAGGAGCCTGGTGGGCTACAGTCCATAGGGTCACAAAGAGTCAGACACTACTAAAGTGAATTAGCATGCACACACGCAGTGACTCTCATTACGGTGTTGAGGGGTTGGAGCTGGTGTATTGAATTAAGAACATACAGATTATGACCTGTTCAATGAGGGGGCTCAAGCCACCCACATGGGTTGGCTAGTAACTCCCTCAGCATCCAAGCTCCCACTTTGGGGAAGTGTAATCACATAAGTCATTTGGATTGAAAACACGGTTTCAGTATATCCGTGCAAAGGAAGTAGAGTCACAAGGTTATTACTTAAAGATCCCAGAAAGGGATGTGGGGCAGTGAATGAGAAGGAGGTGGGGAAGGAGAGTCCATTGTCCCAGGTCACTAGTGAACAAAACATAGAGAGGGTAGCAAGCACCTATCACTTATAAGGTGGTTGAGTCAGAGGTCACTAACTCTTCCCAGGCTTACCTCTAAGTGATTATTATTATTTTAATATTTTTTTTATTTGGCTGCACCAAGTCTTAGCTGAGGCATGCGGGACTTAGTTCCTTGACCAGGAATTGAACTCAGGCCCTCTGTGCTTTGAAAGTACTGAGTCTTAGTCACTAAGTGATTATTTTGAAGGCATCTGTGGAAAGCAAAGAGGGACTTTTGGTGAGAGTCCCAAAGTCAAATTTTTATCTAAATGTCCAGACCCTGGATGTGAGCAGGATTTTCGTTCTGTAAAATGCCCCAGCAATAACTCAGAAAAACAAAAGGTGTTTTTTTGTCACACCTATTCCCACCACCCCAGGGTGAATAGAAAGGTTTAAGTGGATTTAAATCTCCATGGTTATTGTTACTGCCTACTCTCCTTCAGGACAAGGCTGCTTCCACATTTCTTGACCACCAGAAGCCAGCTGCTCCACCGCTCTGGGTGTGGGACACCCAGAAAGAAATACAGTGTCCTCAGAACTGATAGTGTGACCACTACTAGGTTATTTGGTAAAACAGACTTTGGTATTGGCCTCAGTGGCCTTCCCACATTTTCTAGGTCTTCCTAAGCAGTCATTACAAAATTGTAATAAATAGAATTCAGGCCTGTAATGGTTTTCCTTATAATGTCTGGCATATAATAGGCTGTCAGTAAATATCTGTTAAATGAACTGATGGTTGAACACTCCTGTGTTAGAAAGAGTGCAGTGCTTTCTGTGAAATTTCATGTTATAATTAAATTGACATTCAAAAGAGCCTGAAGTTACTGTTAAGTATTTTTGGCACTGTGACAGAGTAGCCAGAGACAGAATTTTGGTCTCAAGTTATTAGCACTGCGTAAATTGCAATTACATTACCTAAAATTGTGAGAATATTTGTATTAACAGTTCTTAGATTATTCCTATCCCTGTCACTCACCGTTAATGTGGATAATCACCAGCTGACTGTGTGGGAGATTTTGTCTCCCACACTGGTTAATTCTCAATGGTGGAGCCCAAGATGTCCACTCATATAGTTTCTAGTCAGTCAGATTTACATCTGTGAGGTGTTCAGTTCCATTTGGTTAATTCCTGTTTTGAATGAGGCCCTGTGCTAGACTCTGGGAAAAGCGAGGAAGAGAACTACTGAGTCCCTCCCTTTGCTCTGACTTGGTGGACATCAGCAACAAGGCAGCTGGCCGTGTGTGTGTGGTTCCTGTCAGAGTATTGCTAATTGCAGGGAGAAAGGGCTGCAGGGACTCAGGAAAGTCAGAGAAAACCTCAGCCAGGAAGAAATGATGGAGCTGGCCCTAAAGACCAACTAGGAGACAAGTTTTCGGGAGATGGAGAGAAGGGAGAGGTGGAGAGGGGCCCACAGTCAGCAGCTTTGGCCTTGGGGAGGCAGTGAGGTGAGTGTGAGAAGGGGAAGTCCAACTGTGGAAAATTTAAAAGAAACAGGTGTTGTTATTACATTCATGTTGTTGTTTAGTTGCCAAAGTGTGTCCAATTTTTGGTGCAACCCCATGGACTGTAGCCCCCCAGGCTGCTCTGTCCATGAGATTTCCCAGACAAGAATACTGAGTGGGTTGCCATTTCCTTCTCCAGAGGATCTTCCCAACCTAGGGATCAAACTCACGTCTCCTGCATTGGCAGGCGGATTCTTTACTGCTGAACCACAAGGGAAGCTCATTACATTCAGAGTCAACTTAAAAAAGACTCACTTAATTCCTCCAGAAATCCAGTAATGTACATGTTTATAGATGCAGCATTTGAGAATTATTATTAGTAGTACAAACAGCTAGTACATGGCTGAGAGTCAGGATTCGAACCCAGGTCTTGCCCTTTGTAGAGGCCGAGCTGGAGAGAGACTTGGGTGTGTTGGGCATGGCAGGTGGCCAAGGGGAAAGGCTATGAAGACTGTGAAGAGATCAAGGGTTTTGATTTATTTTGTGTCAAATGGTTCAGTCCTGATAAGTCCAGAGGTGAGCGTGTGACTGGTTGAACACTGAAGGCCAGTTCTTGGCTCCTTAGGGAACTTGCCTTCCAGTGGGAGGAGACAGACTATAAACACGGTAGCAACAACAGCACAAAGATTTCAGGTATTGACAAGTGCTTGAAGAAGATAAAATGGCACATGTGGTGGAGAATCGTGGGTGGGATGGTTGCTCTTGGAGAACTGGAAGATTGGGCCTATGGTCTTGGGTGGGAGTAACTTACCTACTGTGGCTGCTCTTTAGATGGGGTGGGTGAGTGCTGTTTCAGTGCCCCTCCACCCCATCCTTGCTGCCAAATACCTACCTGTCCTTCTGTTACTTGCCAGGCCCTTGTAGGAGTTTGAGTTTGGACCCTAGTCTTTGATTCTTCTCTGCCACAAAGTCTGAACCATTTTTGATCATTTCACCTTGGTTTGATTTGATGGCCACAGTGCTTTCCATGGTAGGACTTCCCAGGTGGCATTAGTGGTAGAGAACCCACCTCCCAATGTAGGAGATGCAAGAGATGCAGGTTTGATTTATGGGTTGGGAAGATCCCTTGGAGGAGGGCATAGTAACCCACTCCAGTATTCTTGCCTGGAGGATCCCATGGAGAGAGGAGTCTGTGGGCTATGGTCCTTAGGGTTGCAAAGAGTTGGACATGACTGAAGTGACTTAGCACACATGCTTTCCACGGTAAGTCATGCTCTTCAAAGTCTTGCTTCATCCTGTGTCCCTAGTTATATTTTCCACTCTTTCTGTTCCTGGGTTGGCTCCTTCCTGATAACTGTATAACTACTGTGTCATTCTGTCTTCACTTTTTCTCAGGTTTTGTTAACAGATTATCAGCCACTTTTCTCTTTTGTTGTTGTTAGTGTTCAGTCTCTCAGTAATGCCCGACTCTTTGGGACCCCATGGAATTCAGAGTGCCAGGCTTCCCTGTCCCTCACCATTTCCCGGAGGTTGCTCAAACTCATGTCCGTTGAGTCAGTGATGCCATCCAACGATCTCATCCTCTGTCGTCCCCTTCTCCTCCCACCTTCTATTTTTCCCAGCATCAGAGTCTTTTCTAATGAGTCAGTTCTTCACATCAACTGGCCAAAGTACTGGAACTTCATCTTCAGCATCAGTCCTTTCAATGAATTTTCAGAGTTGATTTCCTTTAGGATTAACTGGTGTGATCTCCTTGCAGTCCAAGGGACTCTCAAGAGTCTTCTCCAACAACACAGTTCAAAAGCATCAATTCTTTGACGCTCAGCCGCCTTTATGGTCCAACTCTCACGTCCATACATGACTATTGGAAAAACCATAGTTTTGATTAGACAGATCTTTGTCAGCCAAGTAACTGTCCTCTCCAAAGCCAGTCATAAAATAACAAGGAGCATTTATTTGCTCATTGGCTTTGCCCAGGGACTTCCCTGGTGGCTCAGACAGTAAAGCATCTGCCTGCAATGCTGGAGACCCGGGTTCAATCCCTGGGTCGGGAAGATCTCCTGGAGAAGGAAATGGCAATCCACTCCAGTATTCTTGCCTGGAAAATCCCATGGATGGATGAGCCTGGTAGACTACAGTCCATGGGGTTGCAAAGAGTCGGACATGACTGAGCGACTTCACCTTCACTTTTGCCCAGGGTTGGTGGCATCACCCAGGCTGAGGGTAAAGTCACACAGGACCAGAGCTGTCCTGGCTGCCTTGCTCATGTTTCTCAGTGGCACCACTGTTTTCTCAGCCTCCTGAGAGTGAACCTTGGGAGTCATCGTTGACTCTTTTCTCTCCTTCATCTTCTGTCTATAAGTAGTCACGTATTAAGTCTTGACGTTTCTCCCCAAATCCATCCTTGCCTCCTCTTCTGTATTGTGTTCTTGTCATCGCCTCTTGTCTCTCTTTTTCTCTCTGTCAATCCATCAGCCCCACTGCTGACAGATTAATCTTCCTGGAACACTTAGTGCATCACATGACTCCTTTTACCCACATGCAGCGAGCATGATTTCAGCTGATGACTTTTCCTTGTGGGATGAAGAAGAGAAAGTGAAGTGCTCTGGACGAGAGCTGTTGCCCCTGTACTCCCTTTTCTGAATCCTACACATTTGCTGGTCTTTTCTCCTTTCAGCATTTCTCCAGGCCTCTTTTAACCCAAAAGTCAGCCCATGGCAGGAGTTAATTTTGTCCAGATGATTCCATTCATATCCATCCAAACTCTGGGTCTAGTTACGGAAACCCTTGTATGTGTACGTGTGTTAGTTGCACAGTTGTGTCCAACTCTTTGCCACCCCATGGACTGTATCCCACCAGGCTCCCCTGTCCATGGAGTTCTGCAGGCAAGAATACAGGGGTGGGTAGTGATTCCCTTGTTCAGGGGATCTTCCTGACGCAAGGATTGAACCCAGGTCTTAGGCATTGCAGACAGATTCTTTACAGTCTGAGCCAGAGAACCCCCAAGGGAGCTAGTTATGGAAAACCCTTGTGATCAGTGGCAGTAACTCAAACTGTGAGTAATGTGTTCTTGACTTTTGTTTTAGGTTCAAGTACCTAAATTTGCAGGTTAAATTCCTGCTTCAGAAGCTTCTTCCTCTTCATCTTTAAGATCTGAATAATTAATTGCTACTAGAGAATATGTTTTCAGAATGAAAATATTTTATTCCTTTCAAAAATGTATGTAATCATAAGGCTTTATTCAAAGTATTCAGTTCACAAATGACGTGGGTATCTGTAGCTCTATGGAAACATCATTCATTCACAATACACAGAGCCTCTTAATTTTGCAATTTTACAAAGGAGTTTTTGTGTTTAGAATTTATATAAATTCAGTACAATTTAAATCAAATCCAGTGCTAGGAATTCTATTATGAAAGGGTGGATTCAGTTATCATATTTTAGTTAGAATAATGAGAAGTTAAAAACAATTACATTCATTCACAGCAAATCAAGATACGGTTTTTGTGTCTTAAGAGGAAATGAGAGGTGTGTCCTCCATCATTGGTTACCAAGTACAGGCAGAGCCAGACTGGGAATTATGTTCCAGATAAGGTTTTGTAATACAGGTGTCTTCTCTGGCTCAAGAGTAGACAGAATTACTTTCCTCATCTGAAACATTGCAAATTAACGAATTCAAGATCTATGTTCAAATCTATTGTGATAAATATTTGTCAATGAGAACTGCCTCAGTGCTAAATGTTCTCAAAGCTTTCTATTTAGACATAGAATGGATACAAATATGTATCCAAATATCTCTTCTACTGATAGACATGAATTACAGAGAGTTAAGTTAGACAAACCAATGAACAGAGAAATATAAGTGGGACCTCATAACCAGTGACTGTATTGCCCTTTAGCTTTGAATTATTATTATATAGCTGGGGACATTCATCTCTTTTTTTATTTGCATGGCAGTGTCCACATGAGGGAGTCATTCTGGCATGTTTTAAACCCTCTGTGGATAGGAAGAGCAAGATAATCACACACTCCTAGATCTTCTCTTTCTGCCCTTAGTGGGGGTGAAGATTAAGTGTATGAGTCAAATCTAAGCATAACTAAAGACATATCATACAAAACAGTCCAGAGCCATGAAGACATTGATTTTTGAGCATCTTCTTGAATTCCAGTATCTGTTCCAGTGCTGTTGCTGCTGCTTTTTTTTTTTTTTTAACTGTTGATGTTCAGGAATTTTCTGTATCAAGTTGTAGTCTGGATCACTTAGCTGGGTGCTTTGTATTGTCTTTTGATTGTTAACAGGCTTGCTAATACCATAATACTGTAATATCAATAGTTGTGTTGCAGGTGGGCTCCATTAATAATATAAACCAGTCAACATTTAGATCATTCTTCCCACCTGCATGTGCCTCCTTGCTCTTTACTTTTTCAGCATTAAATCAACCTGCACTCATTCTGCAGTACACTGGTAGTAACACATATAATACTCATTTTGAAGTGAACCTGAACAGTTTTATTGAGGAATTTTCATATCTATAGTCTCACATGGTCCTCAGAGCAATAACACGTTTTATTTTTAACTAGATGATTATTATTTCTGTGCTCTAGATAAGAAAACTGAATCCAAAGAGGCCAGATCAGTTACTCTAGGTCTTGAATTATTGGCATGAGCAGAATGATCAGAACCTTGGTTTGTAGACTTTTAGGCCCTTGTTCTTTTATATTAGCACATCTGGAGTTTGGATTTGACTAGGAGAAGGCAATGGCACCCCACTCCAGTACTCTTGCCTGGAAAATCCCATGGATGGAGGAGCCTGGTAGGCTGCAGTCCTAGGCTGGGGTCGCTAGGAGTCGGACACGACTGAGCGACTTCCCTTTCACTTTTCACTTTCATGCATTGGAGAAGGAAATGGCAACCCACTCCAGTGTTCTTGCCTGGAGAATCCCAGGGACAGAGGAGCCTCGTGGGCTGCCGTCTTTGGGGTCGCACAGAGTCGGACACGACTGAAGTGACTTAGCAGTTAGCATCTCAATAATCAGGGCCTGTGAACCAGGGCTTCCCTGGTGGCTCAGATGGTAAAGAATCCACCTGCAATGCAGGAGATCTGGATTTGATCCCTGGGTTGGACAGATCCCCTGGAGGAGAGCATGGCAACTCACTCCAGTATTCTTGTGTGGAGGATCCCCATGGACAGAGGAGCCTGGCAGCTACAGTCCATAGGGTGGCAAAGAGTTGGACACGACTGAGCGACTAAGCATAGGGCAGCGCAGCACATGAACTAATCACACACCAAGGGTTCACAACCACATGCACCTCCCCTGGTCTTCCTCTGCAACCAGTTGGTTTTCTTGACATTTTTTTTTTTTCCTAAATAAACTCCAGATAAATAATCTTGTTGAAAATGCTGCCATTTTAATAGTATTTTGTTTATCTGCTTACCTTTGCTTATTGATCTTCCTTAATTTCTTTACTCCTCTATCAGATTCTCCTTCTGCCTTCTTTATTGAACAAGGGAGTTCTTGTTGGGCGTTTCCAAATCACATGTCGGACATTTGACTGTTCTATGAGAGCCTTTTATTTTTTAATATCTAAAAATATTTTTTAATAGTAGTGTGCATGCAGCCTGAAGAAATAGGTCTTCATAAAGAGCTGAATTTACTAAGAACTGGTTAATTTGTCTTCTTTTCCCCATTAATACCCAATTTAAATGTTTTGCCAGCATGTGATAACCAGTGTTTCCACACAGACATGATATTTCAGTCCTAAGCAGGGAAACTGGCATTTTAATGATCCAGTATAGGCATTTATTTGTGGGATAAATATGATTCACACTAGGCTGTTTAGCGGAGAAGGCAATGGCACCCCACTCCAGTACTCTTGCCTGGAAAATCCCATGGGTGGAGGAGCCTGGTAGGCTGCAGTCCATGGGGTCGCTAAGAGTCGGATGCGACTGAGAGACTTCACTTTCACTTTTCACTTTCATGCATTGGAGAAGGAAATGGAAACCCATTCCAGTGTTCTTGCCTGGAGAATCCCAGGGACGGGGGAGCCTGGTAAGCTGCTGTCTATGGAGTCGCACAGAGTTGGACACGACTGAAGCGACTTAGCAGTAGCAGTAGGCTGTTTAGAGTGTCAGATATTATTTGACTTATCTTAAACTCCTTTCCCACGTAGCAGGGGAAGAATGGTTGGGGAATCAGGGGTCGGAGGGTCTCTCAGATCTGCTAATACCAGCTATTTAGACTTGGGCAAGTTACTTAGCCTTTCTAAGCTCTAGATTTTTTTGGGGGGGTCAATAACATGGACTTAATAATAGTATGCACCCCAGAGGCTATGCTTGGTCAAAATGGTATCACCCACGTAAAGTGGTTTGCACTGTGCCAGGCATGTAGGAAGTACTCAGTAAATGTTATCTGTTAATTACTGACTAGGGAATCCAAGCTGTGCTCTTTTATGGACAAACAGTTGTTTTATTAGAAAAGAAGGTGGGTTTAGAAGTAATTATGAGGACGTTTGTGGGAGGGGTGATTCTCTGAGTCTTCCTGGTTTTATGGTTGCTGGTGCGCTCGACTGATCCACCTCAGATGAGACTAGAGTATTTATGCAAGAATAAATACTCATGGGGGGCTTCCCAGGCGGTGCAGTTGGTAAGGAATCTACCTGCCAATGCAGGGGACATAGGAGACTCGGGTTTGATCCCTGGGTTGGGAAGATTCCCTGGAGAAGGAAATGGTAACCCACTTTCTGTATTCTTGCCAGAGAAATCCCCTGGACAGAGGAGCCTGGTGGGCTGCAGTCCATGGGGTCACAAAGAGTTGGACACAACTGAGCATGCATGTGGTATCACTAAGTACTCAGGGATGTGATATGATGCCTTGGAGGTTGCCACCCTCTAGACTGCAGTGTGTCTACATGGTGTTTATAGTCTGGCAGATAGAAGAGCTTTCCCTGAACCTTTGCAGTGATTAGCACTCCAAGGTAGGCTTAGAATCAAGCATCTTGACGCAGCTTTTAAGGTGAACTGTTTTCTGTGTCTAATTGTATGTTTGTGTGTGCATGCTCAGTTGCTCAGTCACGTCTGACTCTTTGCGATCCCATGGACTGTAGCCAGGCTCTTCTATCCATGGGATTTCCCAGGCAATGATACTGAAGTGGGTTGCCATTTCCTTCTTCAGGGGGTCTTCCAGACTCAGGGATGGAACCTGTTCTTCTTGTGTCTCCTGCATTGGCAGGTGGATTCTTTACCACTGAGCCACCTGGAATCCCTAATTATATGTCTATATATCTGTGTATGGCTCAGTGGGTAAATGACCTGCCTGCCAATGCAGGAGACACAGGAGGCACAGATTCGATCCCTGAGTCAGGAAGATCCCACGGATGAGGAAATGGCAACTTGCTCCAGTATTCTTGTCTGAAAAATCCCATGGACAGAGGAGCCTGGCAGGCTATGGTCCAAAGGGTTGCAGAGTCGCACACGACTGAACAACTAAACACAAAAACAACATCTATGTAATTGCCAAAGTTATAGATATGGTGTGGCACCAAACACTCTATGTAACACACATTCGTATGGTAATTTCCCTGGAACTGTCCCATTGGACATTCACCTTTCTCTCCTCTCCCAAACTCCCGAAACAAAACAAAACCCAAGAAATATTTTCATTTGCAATTGATAGTTTTCTGGCTTTGGAAAGGAATGCCAACAGTTATAAATCATAGCAGATAGAATAGTATGTAGTCCTCATAGCCAGAAATATTTAACAGGGTAAAAACATTAGAAATACAATTCTGTTTTTGTTTGGACCCTGTGATATTATTGAACATCTTATGACCAAGAAGTGAAATTTTGGGCTTTGCCTTTTAACTGCCTTAACCAAGTGGAGTTCATACACTGACTCCCCTTCTCTTATAAATCATGGCTAAAAATAGTTAGTGAACTCTTGTTAATTACTATGGTCTGCCCTGTACAATGTAACGGACTTTCATTTCTGTAGAATGTTCAGACCATAGTTAGAGGCATTTATCACTGCTGGGCAGCATAAAAGCAATTACTCGTTCCCTTCAGAACCAATGGGGCATTGGGATGATACTATCTTATTTTTGGCTTTGCTGCTGCTGCGTCACTTCAGTCATGTCCGACTCTGTGCAACCCCACAGATGGCAGCCCACCAGGCTGCTCTGTCCCTGGGATTCTCCAGGCAAGAATATTGGAGTGGGTTGCTATTTCCTTCTCCATTTTGGCTTTGCAGTGGTGCATAAAACATTTTTTTTTTTTGGAAATAGTTAACTATTATTCCTTCCTTTCTAATGAAATATGTCTATATTTTTCTTTTTATTCTTTTATTTGGGACATTAATCCTTTTAAGATCTGCTGATTCACTTTAGGATTATTACTCAGATAGTATATTTATAAACTATCCTGTCTGCTTATCAGATCTTATGTTGTTTTTCCATTTTAGTTTTCTGGAAATTCTGGCTTTCCCCTGATGTGTTTTAACACCCTAATGTGATAAATGTTTAGGAACGTCTTTGATTTATTTGTGTCATACATTTGTTTGTCGTGTAACATTTAAGAATTTTAGTTCTTTCACAAACAGCATCATCTTCCTTGATACCCAGGCTACATTTCCAACTATTTATCTCACATCTCCACTTGGATATCTAAAAGATGACTCAACCTAACATGTTCAAAGAAGAACTTTTGCTTCTAATATCTCCTACTCCATTGTGCTCCTTCCGTGTTCTTCTCATTTGAGTAAATGGAAAATCATCCTTCCAACTAAGCCCTAGAGCCTTTACCCTTCTCTTAAACATAACTTCAAGCCATCAGATCTTGTTGGTTTCTCGTCAGGGCTATTTAGAATCTGACCATTTCTCATTGGCTCCACTGATGCCAACCTGGTCTAATCTACCATTACTTTGTATTATTAAAATATCTTCCTACTTCTTAATCCCTACTTTGGTCCAGTTCCTGTCAGTCTGGCTGCAGTCTGTTTTACACTCTTCAGGCATAGTGATTCTTTTAAATACTAATTGGGATCATGTCACTCTTCAGCTCAGTAACCTGCAAGGGCTTCCTATCTGGTTCAGAGTGACTTTTTATCTCTCTCAATCATAAAGTAGTCACTGCTAGTAGGAAGTTTTGTATATGTTTTATATACACAGCTTCAGTTCAGTTCAGTTGCTCAGTTGTGTCTGCCTCTTTGTGACCCCATGGACTGCAGCTCACCAGGCTTCCCTGTCCATTACCAACTCCCGGAGCTTGCTCAAACTCATGACCATTGAGTCGGTGATGCCATCCAACCATCTCATCCTCTGTCATCCCCTTCTCTTCCCACCTTCAATCTTTCCCAGCATCAGGATCCTTTCCAGTGAGTCAGTTCTTCGGGCCAGGTGGCCAAAGTATTGGAGCTTCAGCATCAGTCCTTCCAATGAATACTCAGGACTGATTTCCTTTAGGATTGACTGATTTGATCTCCTTGTAGTCCAAGGGACTCTCAAGAGTCTTCTCTAACACCACAGTTTGAAAACATCAATTCTTTGGCTCCCAGCCTTCTTTGTGGTTCAACTCTGACATCCATACATGACTCCTGGAAAAACCATAGCTTTGACTAGACAGACCTTTGTTGGTAATGTCTCTGCTTTTTAATACGCTGTCTAGGTTGTCATAGCTTTTCTTCCAAGGAGCAAGCGTCTTTTAATTTCATGACTGTAGTCACCATCTGCAGTAATTTTGGAGCCCAAGAAAATAAAGTCTGTCACTGTTTCCATTGTTTCCCCATCTATTTGCCATGAAGTGATGAGACCAGATGCCATGATCTTCATATTTTGAATGTTGAGTTTCAAGCCAGCTTCTTCACTCTCCTCTTTCACCTTCATCAAGAGGCTCTTTAGTTTCTCTTCGCTTTCTGCCCTAAAGGTGGTGTCATCTGCTTATCTGAGGTTATTGATATTTCTCCTGGCAATCTTGATTCTGCTTGTGCTTCATCCAGCTCAGCATTTTGCATGATGTACTCTGCATATAAGTTAAATAAGCAGTGGCAGTATACAACCTTAATGTATTCCTTTCCCAGTTTGGAACACAGCTTAGGAAGATTGCTAAGACGTAAGCATCACGCTCACTCATGGTTTACAAATACTATAATAAGCGGATTTACCTACTTTGTCCCATTCCCATTTTAATTAAAAATTTTTGATTTTTCTGTTTTCAATCCATAGATCAAGCAATTAAAATGGAGCCTTTTTTGTTATAACAATAAAAGTAAGAATAACACCAAAATGTATTTGATTATACTGTTTAAAAATGCTTTTGATGTGTCAGTGGCTTTCAAAAGATTATACTATATTATTTATTGCAAAAAGATAGAAGATGCTTCTGAGATCAGCAGACAGTAGGCTGAATGAGAGAAGGGTTATGGCTGTAATAATGAGTGTCACAGTTTTTATTTCCACGAAGAGCAGTGTGTTCTTTAGTAGTTGGGGAGATTGCTTGAGGCCAGAGAAGAGGAGCTTCCTTGTGAGGTCGGGAGTCTTCACAGAATTTTTGGAAGGGGACTCATAGAATCAGAGCTAAAGGAAATGGATTGTACTGTAACCATTGGACTTCCTGAGGAGTGGATGATCACAGAAAGGTGGGTATCAGCTGGAGCCCTTGAGAAGAAAATTGCTCAAAACAAGTATTTGGAGATGTTTTGCTGGAAACTGAGATTTGCTAATTGCTAGATGAATAAAACAAATGGAGAGTAATGTTTATGAGAAAGAAAAAGGAGTAGTTCTGTTTTTGCAAGCTAAACTTCTTTATAGTTGCAAAATAGATATAACATAAACTTTACCATTTTGATCATTTAAATGTACATCCTGTGGTATTAAGGAAACGGCAACCCACTCCAGTACTCTTGCCTGGAATATCCCATGGACAGAGGAACCTGGTGGGCTGGAGTCCATGGGACCTCAAAGAGTCAGACATAACTGAGTGACTGAGCACACGAGTTTTATTGTGCAACTGTCATCATCATCCATCTCCATAATGTTTTTCATCTTCTCCAGCTGAAGCTCTATAAATATTTATTCCCTATTCCTCCCTCTCCCTGGCCTCTGGCAACTACAATCTTACTTTTTATCTCTGTGACTCTGTCTTAGATACCTAATTTGACTAGAATCATAAAGTATTTGTCTTTTTTGTGACTGGCTTATATTACTTAGCATAATGTCTTCAGGATTCATCCCTATTGAAGCATGTATTGGAATTTCTGTTCTCTTTAAGGATGATTAGTATTCCACTATAGACCCAGGTTTGATCCCTGGGTTGGGAAGATCCCCTGGAGTAGAGAATGGCTACCCACTCCAGTATTCTTGTCTGGAGAATTCCATGGGTGTAGGAGCCTTGTGGGCTATAGTCCATGGGGTTGCAAAGAATTGTATATGACTGAGTGACTAACACTTTCACTTTTTTCATACACACACACACACACCACATTTTGTTTATTCATTAATTTGCTGAAAGATACTTAGACTGTTCTACCTTTGGCTAATGTGAATAATGCAGCTGTGAACATGGATATAGAAATATCTGAGTCTCTGTGTTCAGTTCTTTTGGGTGTATACCCAGAAGTGGAATTTCTAGGTCATATGGTAGTTCTGTTTTTAATTTTTTGAGGAATTACTATAACATTTTCCAAAGCAGCTTCATTATTTACATTCCCACCAGCAATTCACGAGTATTCCAGTTTCTCCACGTCCACATCAAAACTTGTTTTCTATTGTTGTTGTTTTAATAACAGCCATCCTAATTTGTGTGAAATAGAATCTTATTATGGTTTTGATTTACATTTTTCTGATGGTTAGTAATATTGAACACCTTTTCGTTTGCTTATTGACCATTTGTATATTTTTCTTGGTGACATGACTGTTCATTCCTTTGCCTATTTTAAAATTGAGTTGTTTGTTTTTTAGTTGAGTTGTAAGAGTTCTTTACATATTCTGGGTATCAATCGCTACCAGACATATTTTTCTTTTATTCTATGAGCTGATTTTTTTACTTTTTAAAATTTAGTTCTTAATTTTAATGAAGTTCACTTTTCTATATTTTCTCTTGTTGCCTGTGCTTTTGGTTTCATAGCCAAGAAACCATTGCAAAACCCAATGTCATTAAGCTTTACCCCTGTATTTTCTTCTAAGAGTTTTATGGCTTATGGTTAAGTGTTCAATTCATTTTTAAATAATTTCTGTATATGGTGCAAGTTAAGGATCCAGCTTCAGTGTTTTGCATGTGGTTATTAAGTTTGTTTTTTTCCCCCATCACCACTTATTTAAAAGACTGTCTTTTCCCCCATTGAATGGCCTTGGCATCCTCATTGAAAGTCATTTGACAAGAATTTATTTCTGGGCTCTTCAGTCCATTGGTCTACATGTCTCTCTTTCTATCAGGATCATATTGTTTTGATTACTGTTGTTGCTGTTCAGTTGCTAAATTGTGTCCAACTCCTTGCGACCCCATGAATTGCAGCATGCCAGGCTTCCTTGTCCTTCATTATCTCAGGAACTATGAGACTTTCAGCTTTGTTCTTTTTCAAGACTGCTTTGACTGTTCAGGGTCCTTGAAATTCCATATGAATTTTAGGATAGGTTTTTTAATTTGTGCAAAAACTATCATTGGAATTTTAATAAGAATTGCACTGAATCTGTAAATTGCTTTGGGTAGTATTGCTATCTCAACAGTATTATGTTTTCCAATCCATGAATATGAGATGTCTTTCTATTTATTTGGGTTTTGTTTAGTTTCTTTTTTTTATCAGTGTTGTAGTGTTCAGAGTCCAAGTCTTTCACCTGCTTGGTTAAGTTTATTCCTAAGTACTTATTCTTTTTGATACTATTGTAAATAGAATTGTTCACTTAGTTTCCTTTTAAGATTTTGCATTGTTAATTTATAAAAATTAAACTAAGTTTGTGCGTTGATTTTGTATTCTTTAACTTTGCTGAATTCATTAATTAGTTCTAGTAGGGTTTTTTCCTTCTTTATTATTTTTTAATTTATTTATTTTAATTGGAGGCTAATTACTTTACAATATTGTGGTGGTTTTTGCCATACGTTGACATGAATCAGCCATGGGTGTACATGTGTCCCCCATCCTGAACCCCACTCCTGCCTCCCTTCCCATCCCATCCCTCTGGTTTGTCCCAGTGCACAGGCTTTGAGTACCCTGTTTCATGCATTGAACTTGGACTGGTCATCTATTTCACATTTGGTTCAATGCTATTCTCTCAAATCATCCCACCCTTGCCTTCTCCCACAGAGTCCAAAAGTCTGTTCTTTACATCTGTGTCTCTTTTGTTGTCTTGCACATAGGGTTGTTGTTATCATCTTTCTAAATTCCACATATATGCGTTAATATACGGTATTGGTGTTTTTCTTTCTGACTTACTTCACTCTGTATAATAGGCTCCAGTTTCCTCCACCTCATTAGAACTGACTCAAATGCGTTCTTTTTTTATAGCTGAGTAATACTCCATTGTGTATGTGTACCACGGCTTTCTTATCCATTTGTCTGCCAATGGACATCTAGGTTGCTTCCGTGTCCTGGCCACTGTAAACAGTGTTGCAATGAACATTGGGGTACACGTGCCTCTTTCAATTCTGGTTTTCTTGGTTTGTATGTCCAGCAGTGGGATTGCTGGGTCATATGGCCATTCTTTTTCCAGTTTTTTAAGGAATCTCCGCACTCTTCGCCATAGTGGTTGTGCTAGTTTGCATTCCTACCAACAGTGTAAGGGGGTTCTCTTTTCTCTACACCCTTTCCAGCATTTACTCTTTGTAGACTTTTTGATGGCAGCCATTCTGACTGGCGTGAGATGGTACCCCATTGTGGTTTTGATTTGTATTTCTCTGATAATGAGTGATGTTGAGCATCTTTTCATGTGTTTGTTAGCCATCTGTATGTCTTCTTTGGAGACACGACTGAGTGACTGAACTGAACTGATGATCTACAAACAGAGGTAATTTTATATCTTTTCCACTTAGTTTTCTAGCCTATCCCTTTAGTTTTCATGAAAGGCAATGAAATTTGTTCCTTTTTCTTGTCTAAGTGTTCTGGCTAGGAATTCCAGTACTGTGTTGAATAGAAGTGGCAAAAAGTGGCATGTTTGTCTTATTCCTGATCTTAGAGAAAAAGCTTCCATAAAGTATGATGTTAGCTGTGGATTTTTCTTGTGTAGCCTTTATGATGTTGAGATAGTTTCTTTCTAATGCATGTTTTATCTCCCAGGTTTCTTTAAAAGGGATACCAGAATATGTATGAGTAGAATAATGAATTGGTTGCATATCAGGTGGGCAGTTTTGGACAGTTCACTTACCTCTCTGGACTTGACTTTCTTCATTTCAAAAATAAGGAGATTGGGTTAGATGAGGAATCTCAAACTTTTGTGTGCACTGGAACTTTCTGGGGTAAGTTGTTGAAAACATTTTGAGTTAGTAGTTCTGTATGGAGACCAGAGGTTTTTTATATCGCAGGCTTTTTTGATGTGGGTGTGTTTGTTCTCTGCAGTCCTTTATCAGTTCTAAAATTCTGTAAAGTATTCTTCATTGAGAGGTGACTGGGTATTCCTAAGAGGTAATGAAATACCGGGATTGGTGGTTGAGTTAGGGATTGTTCATTATTCCAGACAAGGTCTGTGTTTGTGGAGTAGTTGCTTCCTGAGTTTCTGGCATGTTGGAAAAAGACAAGGAATTATAAAATGTGGAGTCATTGTTTGAAAGTGTGAAAATAGCTGGCTCCAGAAGTAGTTGGCAATTCAGGAAGGAAGAACTTTTGAAAATGGAGGCAGAAGAGGGCCTAAGGAACAATTTTCCACAAAGAGACTTCGAGTGAGGTCACAATGCCCTTTGATTTATCAGCAAGAAGTCCTTGGTGGGACAGTTTCTAGTAGGGGAATTCCAAAGAGCAGTGCTGGAAATCAGAGGAAAAAAATGTTGCAATAGGTGAAAAACTGATGGCCCATTTACATATATAAACATGCCCGCCCTCATGGGCAAAATTTATGTAAATATTTGTGCAAAGTTAGTAACGGCTCTACTGTATTTATTTAGTCTAAGAATTCAGAGTTCATTAAAAAAAATGAAATGGAAAGTTTCTCTCCCATAATTCCCCAAGGGCTGTTAAATTTTTATTTTTAGTTCTCTTAATGTTAAATAATTTATCTCTGCACTATTTTTAGACCCATCAAAAGACATTATCTTTTGTCTGCCTGTTATGAAATGTGAAGACTCTATCACACTGTGCTGTGCTTCTTCCTTTCTTTCCTCTACCTCTTGGTTTTTATTTCTTACATTTCAGATTTTCTGGTAGCGTTAGCAGGAATGTACAGTTAAAACAGACTTGGAGAGGGAGGGCATAGGTTTAGAGTTATGTGGTAAGTTGCTGTCTTCTGCCTCTGGGGAGAACCACGAAGGTCAGCTCAACTACATGTACCTTCCTTTGATGAGCTGCTAACAGCTGCTGCTCAGCATACAAGGCTTTGGAAGGCTGATGGGAAGGGATGGAGAGAAATGTTGTGGAGGAAAAACATTGCATTTTTTCTTCTCCATTATTTTTTAAAGGTGAGAAGGGACCAGAAGATGAAGTGCCTATTAGAATTTTGTTCTGGTTTAAATGGCTAACCACTGATGGGTTTTAAACAAGGAAATAACATTATCTGACTTATATTTTAAGAAGATCCTTCTGGCAATTTATAGATGGCTGTAGAGGGATAAGAGTTGTAGGAAGGGGATCAGTTAGGAGGTGCTCACAGTTGTCCAGGGCAGAGTCTATGTGGCCCTGCACAAAGATGGTAGCAGAGGAATTAAAAGAAAGTAGTTCAAAGAAGGCAGAGAGCTGAAGAATTGTTGCTTCTGAACTATGGTGCTAGAGAAGACTCTTGAGGGTCCCTTGGAAAGCAAGGAGATCAAACCAGTCAATCTTAAAGGAAATCAACCCTGAATACTCTTTGGAAGGACTGATGCTGAAGCTGAAGCTCCAATACTTTGGCCACCTGATGGAACAGCTGACTCACTGGAAAAGACCCTGATGCTGGGAAAGATTGAAGGCAGAAGGAGAAGAGGGTGACAGAGGATGAAATGGTTGGATGGCATCACGAACTTGGGCAAACTCCGGGAGGTGATAAGGGACAGAAGCCTGGGGTGCTGCAGTCCATGGCGTTGTGAAGAGGTTGCCAAGGTTGCAAAGGTTGCCAAGACCCACGACTTAGTGACTGAACAACAACAACAAAAGTTGATTAGAGATATATTTAGTGGTGAAGACTTCAGACTGTTGATGTAGGGCTGGGTGAGCTAGAAAAGTCTTGCTAGAATGATAACCTTCCAAAGATGTCCACGTCCTAATCCCCAGAAACTGAGTATGTTACCATATGTGGTGGTAAACGGTGGCTCTGATCACTAAATTCTAACATGTGGAGAGGGTTTCCCATAGCAGCAAGGAATTCTCAGGACACAAAAATGTATATGATACTGCAATTCATTTCTGACATTATTTACCTGGAGATAGGTAAATAAAATCACCCTCATTTCAGATGCCAGTTGCAAGCATTGGTTATCACCTGTACTTCTGAGCGACTGGCTGTAAATAAGAGGTGCCCATGACCTCCTTAGGTTTGATTAATTTGCTTACAGCAGCTCAGAGCTCAGAGAAACATTTTGCTTGCTAGATCGTTGGTTTATTATAAAAGGAGATAACACAGGAACAGCCAGGTGGAAGAGATGCGGAAGGCAAAGTACGAGGAAAGGGCGTGGGGCCTCCATGCTCTCTCCTAGCCACCACTCTCTCCGAATCTCCATGTGTTCACCAAACCAGAAGTTCTCTTAATCTCCTTTTTTGTTGTTTTTAAGAACACTTCATTGCATAGGAATGATTGATGAAATCATTGGCCACTGAACCTCCAGCTTCTCTCCCTTTCCCGGAGGTCAGAGGGTGGAACTAAAAGTTCCAATTCTCTATTCAGGATTGGTTCCCCTGGCAACCAGCCCCCATCCTTAGATGCTTTCCAAGAGTCATCTCAATAGCAAAAACCTAGTTGTGGTGAAAAAGGGCTTGTTACGAATAACAGGACACCTTTATGGCTCTGAAATACTTTCAAAAACTAGTGACAGAGACCAACTGTGATGACAAAAGATGCTCCTATTGCTCTTACTGCCCAGGAAATTCCCAGGGTTTGGGGAGCTGTGAACCAGGAACCGTGGATGAAAATATATGTATAAATTTTTGATCATGTGACCAAATTCATATATTTCTTATAAATCACAATATTGCACATGGCAAGTAGACCTTGTAAATGTGATCAAGGTAAAGATGGGGAGTGTGTCCTTGAATATTTCAGTGGGCAGTGTCATCACAGGTCCGTATCATCACAGAAGCAGAGGTTGGAGAGATGCGAGGAAGGATTATTACTGAGCTGGCTGACTGATGTGCTCAGAAGCTAGTGCTATGGCTCTGGCTTTGGAGTAAACAAACAACTTTATTTTGAGGTCATCCAGCAAGGAGACAGGAGACAGGACTCAAATCTGTATATCCCATCCAGGGTTCAGGGCAAAATTTAAGGGCAGACTTGGCAGAAGCTGATTGCCTGGTCTCAAAACAGTCCTCTCTGGAAGCCAGGTTTCCTTGCTGAAGAACTTCTCCCTTCAAAAAGGGCTCTAGTGGCAGCATTTCTGTCTGTAAAATAACTCCAGGTTTGAATAATCGGCCACTTGCTTCAAGAAAGCAAAGCCAGTTTAAGGTCGTCAGTGCTGTTTCAATTTCCCCCTTTTTCTTTATACATTCCTCAGGCTTGAGGGAAATCATGTGCCGACTGCTCTAGCTGCTTCCTGCTGATTAGGGGTGTGGATTTTTATGAGAAGAATGAAATTATTTTGTACTTAATTGTAAATATTCTTGAGTCCCACCTTGAACTCTTACATCTTGGGCAATTATCATGCTAGTGGGGAGACCTTTTTAAGTAGATAAGGCAGACAATATGTACAAAATTTTATAAGACCCGTGAAGGTGTCTACAAATATCAGAAAATGTCTGTAATTTTCCATGGCTTTTGGCATAGCAGTAAAGTCAATTTGCCAGTCAGTGCCTGGTTCTTTGCCTTGGTTTTACACCTCTTTTATTGTTGGGGTGGCTTGGTTTTTGGATTGTTTCTGACCAGGTCAGACAATTGTGTTACCTTTTGGTTGGTCCTTTGTGTTTGTCGACCAGCAGTAAATTGTAGCCAGTGATGGGTAAGTCACTGCCATAATGGTTTCCTTAATGTAGTTAAGTCATAACTCTTTTCATTAACTGCTCAGGTATAAGCATTAGTCCTTGTTATAAATCCAGTCTTCTTTGGTTGTTTGGTACCGATCATCTAAGTCTTAAGGTTCATCATGAAATCTTCCTTCAGGCCGTGCCTCCCTGCGCTTGGCGCGGTCTTTACGTCGGAGCCCCGAGAATAAGTGTATCCGGCCATTCATACGCCCAACCTCGGCTCTCGGTGGTCGGATTTCGTGTCCTATCGGGCCGAAAGGGTGACGGCGCCTCTAGGATGAAGCTTGTGAGCATGCAGAGCCGGGAAAAGAGTACTTAGAAGCTGCAGAGGTTTATTAAGAAATAATGTAACCCAATTCTGGAATGTTTCAAGTCAGGGATGGACTTTTTTGATTTCATTTTTGATGAAATTGAGTCACAAAACTGTAACCATTGAATTAAAGAATGGAACACAAGTCCACGGAACAATCACAGGTGTAGATGTCAGTATGAACACACACCTTAAAGCAGTGAAAATGACCCTGAAGAACAGAGAACCTGTACAGCTGGAAACACTGAGTATTCGAGGAAATAACATTCGGTATTTTATTCTGCCAGACAGCTTACCTCTGGATACACTACTCGTGGATGTGGAACCAAAGGTGAAGTCTAAGAAAAGGGAAGCTGATGCAGGAAGAGGCCGAGGCCGAGGAAGAGGACGTGGCCGAGGCCGAGGCAGAGGCAGAGGGGGTCCTAGGCGATAATGTCTCTCAAGACTACTATCTCAAAGTAGTGGGGCAGGAAGACGGATACGTGACAGAGGAAGATTAAGGCCAAGGCAGAGAAATGTGAAGTCCTAAGCGATAATGTTGCTGGAGCTTACTGTTTCACAGGGAAGAATGTTCAAGTTTTTTGTACAGGCTTTGTTTGTTTGTAGCAGTTTTTAATAAACATAAATGTAACAACAACAAAAAAAGAAATCTTCCTTCATCTGCTTTCTCTAGATCCATATCTGAATACTGAGACTTAAAGAGGGATAGGTCCGCTCTCGGGATGAGTGCTAAGGCCTTAGGATCTGGTTTTTTGGTTCTGGCTGCCTGTTTTGTGACCTGATCAGGCAAATTATTTCCGTTAGCTGTATAACATCAGTCTTTTGGTGGCCCTGGGCAATACAGTATGATTACTCCTAACATCATTATAATAGTCTAGTAAGACCAATATCTTCTCCATATGTTTTTTTTCTTCCAGATGTTAGTAGATTCGCCTTCTGTGTGGCTCCTTGTGTGTGCACAGTAGAGAAGGCATACTTAGAATCAGTGTAAGTGGTTATCTTTTATTTAGCCCTAAGGTACAGGGTTCTCTTAAAGGCTATGAGCTCTGCCTCTTGGGCAGACGTTCCTGGAAGGAGGGCTTCCACTTCTAAGACTTCAACTTCCTGATGAATTACTGCTGCTTATTCAGCCTTTCAGAGCCCCCCGTCCACGAAGTTGCTCCCATGTGTAAACATTTCTGTATCTGGTCGATCAGGCAGGTTGGGTCTGCTAGAATAGACTTCTTTAGTATTCATATACAGTCCACAAGCCAAGGTAGCTTCTAGAAGCCAGAAAGGTAAGGAAACAGATTTTCTTCCAGAGCTTCCAGGAGAAACTGCCCTGCTGACACCTTAACTTTAAGCTCTAGACTTCGATTTTGGACTTGGATTTCCAGAAGTGTAAGGTAGTTATTTGTGTTGTCTTAAGTCACAAAATTGGGCTTCTCAGGTGGCTCAGTAGTAAAGAATCCACCTGCCAATACAGGAGATGTGGGTTTGATCCCTGTGTCAGGAAGATCCTCTGGAGAAGGAAATGGCAACCCACTCCAGTATTCTTGCCTGGGAAATCCCATGGACAGTGGGCTACAGTCCATGGGGTCACAGCAGAGTCAGACATGACCTAGCGACTGAACAGCAACAGCAAGTTACAAAATTATGGAAATTTGTTATAGCAGTAATAGGAATGGGGTCAAGGATGACTGTCAGCCTTTTTCCTGGGGAGTAGTTCATAGTTTTGGGTATTTGATGTGTGCTCAATAGTGGCTGACTCTTTGCAACCCCATGGACTACACCTGCCAGGCTCCTCAGTTTGTGGATTTTCTAGGTAAGAATGCTGGAGTGGGTTGCCATTTCCTTCTCCAGAGGATCTTCCTGACGCAGGAATTGAACCTATGTCCCTTACATCTCTTGCATTGGCAGGCAGGTTCTTTAACACTAGCAACACCTATGGGAATAGGCTCCTATTTCTCAATACAGGAAAGGCTCAGGGGGAAAGAAGGCTAGGAGGAAATGGAAACTCCCCTCTTCAGGCGGACAGTTGGTCATCATTGAGACAGTTGGTCATCATTGGGATATGTTGATGGGTGAGTTGGCCTTGGTCTCAAGGGCAGCCCGGGGTGGGATGGAAATGTGGGAGCTACCAGCATATAAATCATATTTTGAAACCTGAGGTTTTATACCCCTGGAGAAAGCATATTACATTAATCATGGAAAGACAGCTTAGTAACTTCCAAACAGAGGCCACATACAGACTTATTCCCCTTCATTTCTTGCTGTTTAAATTACAGTTGTTTTCTTTTGAGTCACCAAATGACATTTCAAAAGATAATAATAAGCTGCCACTTTGGAAGAAAAAAAAAACCACATTAAGCATCCTTTTAAAAGATCACATTTCTGGACTGTATAGATAGTTGCAGTATTTCTTTCTTCATTGCTTTTGAAGAATACATGTGAGCTCACTTAACAGATTTAGACCTAAAGTTTAATTTGGAGGATTTTTATGGGTATAAGGTTTTAAGAATTTGTTTCTTACCGGGTGGATAACCTTTACTTTTGAAAGAGCCAAACTCCCCTTTTCTGTTGGTATCAGTTGCTTCGTGCTGTTTTGTTCCAGGGGTTTCAGTTGAAAATGAGCTTTGAAATTAAAGTTAAATTTTATGTAAAGGCAGCCCATGTAGAGCAATATGTAAACTCACATTTCTCCTAAACATACATATCAGGGGTTCTCAACCAGGACCAGTTTTGTATTCCCTGAGGGACATTTAACAGTGTCTGGAGATATTTTTGGATGTCCTATGGGGATGGGATGCTACTGGCATCTCCTGGGTAGAGACCAAGGAGGCTGCCAAACATACCACAATGCACGGGATAGCCCCTCCCCCGACTTCACATCAAAGATGTATGTAGCCTAAAATGTCAGTAGTGCTAAGGTTGGCAGACCCTGTAATAGAACTTGTACACCTACAGGTTAAGAAAATGGGAATTATTATCTTTCTGTCCCTTTAAAAGTGAAAGTCGCTCAGTTGTGTCCGACTCTTTGTGACCCCATGGACTATACAGTCCATGGAATTCTCCAGGCCAGTTGGGTAACCTTTACCTTGCTCCAGAGGATCTTTGCAACCCAGGGACTGAACTCAGGTTTCCTGCATTGCAGGCAGATTCTTTACCAACTGAGTCACAAGGGAAGCCTAAGAATATTGGAGGGAATAGCCTATCCCTTCTCCAGTGGATCTTCCCAACCCAGGAATCGAACCGGGGCCTCCTGCAGGCAGATTCTTTACCAACTGAGCTATCAGGGAAGCCCTCTGTCCCTTTACATATATACTGTTCCTACATAAATCTGATTGCTCATTGAGCTGGGAGACTTAGTTTTGCTGCCCAGTTGCAAGTACTTCAACATTCTTGCGGATTCTTTAAGTGTTATTTTGTGAGGAAACTGGCTAATTTAGTGTTAACTGGTTTGGAAGGCAAAGAAGAGTTTGAAATAAATTTAAATGACTTCTTTGGGGGCTAAAATGAAAGTGCTAAATGTATTATAGTCCTGTTTTGGGGAAAATTTCATATTCTATAAGCAGTTTTTATTTTGGATTGTTTATCAGGTAGCGCTAACATTGTGTCCTTGTTCAGTTCAGTTCAGTTGCTCAGTTGTGTCCAATTCTTCGCAACCCCATGAATCGGCAGCGTGCCAGGCCTCCCTGTCCATCACCATCTCCCAGAGTTCACTCAGACTCACATCCATCGAGTCAGTGATGCCATCCAGCCATCTCATCCTCTGTTGTCCCCTTCTCCTCCTGCCCCCAATCCCTCCCAGCATCAGAGTCTTTTCCAATGAGGTGGCCCAAGTACTGGAGTTTCTCAGCTTTAGCATCATTCCTTCCAAAGAACACCCAGGACTGATCTCCTTCAGAATGGACTGGTTGGATCTCCTTGCAGTCCAAGGGACTCTCAAGAGTCTTCTCCAACACCACAGTTCAAAAGCATCAATTCTTCAGTGCTCAGCTTTCTTCACAGTCCAACTCTCACATCCATACATGACCACAGGAAAAACCATAGCCTTGATGGACCTTTGTTGGCAAAGTAATGTCTCTGCTTTTCTAGTTGTGACTAATTAAATACTGCCCTGATACAGTTATTTACTTATTTCAGGTAAAAAAAAAAATCACTTGAAGTAGCTATAATTGAAAAAAATAAAATTGTAAAAATTGCTTTGCTTCTTATTCTTTGGCATTATTGAAATAGAATAAGCATTTTGATTTTAAAATGTACTAATATATTGAAGAAAAGCCTCCTTCCTATCATTTGCTAACTTAAGTAGCAGTCAGGAACAGATGTGGGAATAAAGACATTTGTACGATGATCTCAAGTCTCTTCACTCCTAGATGCAATGTGAACTTTAATTAAAATTGCTTAGAGACTTTCAGAAACCCACATTATTTAGTAGGGTGTGGGATATACTTTAATTTCTTGCAATTTAAGATTAAGCCCCTAAAGGTAAATTGGTGCAGCCACTGTGAAGAACAGTATGAAGGTTCCTTAAGAAACTAAAAATAGTCACCATATGATCCTGCAGTTCCATTCTGGGCATATATCCTGAGAAAATTATAATTCAAAAAGATACATGCATCCCAAATGGGCTGTAAAGCACAAGGAGCTCAGCTCGGTGCTCTGTGATAACCTAAGGGGATGGGATGGAGGGGTATTGGGGGGAGGCTCAAGAGGGAGGGATTTGAATACATTTAGCTGATTTACTTCATTGTACAGCAAAGACTAATACAACATTGTAAAGCAATTATACTCCAGTTTAAAAAAATAGAAAAAAAAGATCCATGCAGTCCAATCAGTTCCATAGCAGCACTATTTGCAATAGCCAGGATATGGAAGCAACCTAAGTGTTCATTGATGGATGAATGGATAAAGAAGATGTGGGATATATACACAACGGAATATTAACTATAAAAAAGAGTGAAATAATGCCATTTGCAGCAACATGGATGGACCTAGAGATTATCATATTAAGTGAAGTAAGTCAGATGGAGGAAGACAAGTACCATATGATATCACTTATATGTGGAATCTAAAAAAATGATATAAATGAACTTATTTACAAAACAGAAATAGACTCACAGACTTAGAAAATGAATTTATGGTTACCAGAGGGTATAGTGTGGGGGTGGGGAGGGAGAGAGAGATTAGGAGTTTGGGATTAACATATACATACTACTGTGTATCCCTGGAGAAAGGAAAGGCTACCCACTTCAGTATTCTGGCCTGGAGAATTCCGTGGACGGTATATCCCATGGTTGCAAAGAGTTGGACACGACTAAGCAACTTTTACTTTCACTACTTTGTATAAAATAGATAAACGACAAGGATCTACTGTATAGCACAAGGTACTATATACAGTGTCTTGATAACCTATAATGGAAAATAATCTGAAAATGGATATATACATATATAGATATGAATCACTTTGCTGTACACCAGAAGTTAACACAACATTGTAAATTAACTATACTGTGATTTTAAAAAGTGGTTAAAAAATTAAAGTAAAAAAGAGAAATATTTAGAGGTTGTGCATTTTAATTCTCCAGGGACATAACAATTGAAAAAAATGGACTAAAAGTTTCTTGTTAATAAAGAGAAGAAAAGTCAAGTAAAAAAAAAATAATTAGGCCCCTAAGATTGTAGATACAGTTAGTAGGTTAAAATCACAAGGTGTATACCTTAAAAAATTCCTAAAATGAGATATATGACAGTGTACTTCTAAAAGCAGTGACCAGTTTGAAATAGTAAAAGTAATTAAGATAGGACCACTTTCAGAATATGGAGGTGGACTTTTGGAAAATCAAAGATAAACATTGTATTGTTTCTTTGGAATACTTAATACAGATACGTTAATACTTTCAACTTATTTGGTTTGTTAAAGAACTAACATACTCATTTGCTAATCATTCTTTTGTAATTTTAACACACGCACATATATTTACACAAGACATATGAAAATGATGCTCTTGGACTTAAATTCTTTTGGGGGAATTTGTAGTGTGTTATATACCACTTGGATTCCAGAGTGGTACTGTTGTAACAGAAAATATTATTGTAAAACCCAGTGAGTGAGTTGCTTTGTACTGACTTCTGTAGTCCCCTTCTCCCCATCCCCTTATCCCCAGTTATCTTAGCTTTCTCATTCAAGCCCAAATTACTTTAGATGGTAAGTTATCTGCTGAATGGTACTCTTATTACTTCTTAAACTGAAATATTTTTGTATCCCCAACATTCATTCATTCATTCATATGCTCAATTGTTCATTTGATTATCACTCAGTAAATGTTAATGAAAAGATATATCTATATGCTTATATCTAACTGCTAATTCCACATCTCTGCTTATATATACTGGAGAAGGCAATGGCACCCCACTCCAGTACTCTTGCCTGGAAAATCCCATGGACGGAGGAGCCTGGTGGGCTGCAGTCCATGGGGTCGCTAGGAGTCGGACACGACTGAGCAACTTCACTTTAACTTTTCACTTTCATGCATTGGAGTAGGAAATGGCAACCCACTCCAGTGTTCTTGCCTGGAGAATCCCATGGACAGAGGAGCCTGGTGGGCTGCTGTCTATGGGGTAGCACAGAGTCGGACACGACTGAAGCGACTTAGCAGCTTATATATACAATGAGCATGTCAAACTTAATAGATTTCAAATAGACATTCTGAGTTCTCACTACCACTTTTTCCTTCTGTAGCATTCCCCATTTCAATACATTGCTCACTCCTTCTGGTTATTTAGGCCAAAATTTCTTGGTCCCCTTATTTCGTTTATAATACATATCTGATCTGTAAGTAACTCTTGTTGACTCTGCTTGCACTAGCTACCCAGAATCCGACAACGTCTCAACTCCACTGTTACTACCCATGTTAAACCCATCATCAACTCCTGCCTGGATTATTACAACAGCCTCTTAACTGGACTTTCTGCTTTCTCCCCTGTCCCCTCACCTTTAGTCTTTTGTCAATGCAACAGCCTTAGTGAATTTTGAAAAGTGGAAGGCAGGCTCCTTGGCTCAAAATCCTCAGTGACTTCCCGTTTCATTATGAGTAAAACGCAGAGGACTCACAAGATCCTAGATAGCTGAACTTCTCTAACTTCAGTTGCTTCTTTAACTTCAATGCCTACAACACCCTGCTTGATCCAAACTGGCTTTATTGCAGTTCTTTAACATATCCGCTATGTTCCTGCCTCAGAACTTTTGCAACCACTGTTCTCCCCGCCGGGAATTCTTTCTGCAGATATCCTTGTGGTTTGTTCCTTCACCTCCCACTCTTTGCTCAAATGCTCTTTGCACCTTTTCAAAGAGTTCTCTCTGTCCACTTTATTTAATACTGTCACTTCTTCATACTCTACACTCCCTTTGCCTCTTACTTCCTTTATTCCTTTTACCTATAGCGTTTATCACCATCTAGTGTGTTTTGCATTTATCAGTTGATTCAATTTCTCCCCATTGCCCCTCAACACATTCTAAAATATAAACGCAAGGAAACCGGAGCTTCAGGTTGAAACATGGTAGATACGATAATTATTTGTTGAATGGGTAAATGATTTCATGTGTGATGTAGAAGCCAAGGAGGTCACATTTAATCTGAGGAAATAGATGTGTTCCAAAGTACTATTTTTATTTTTGTATGTCTTCAAGGTTCCATGTAATTATAGGTTCTCATTTGGAAATAAAAGTGAGCTTTAGTGAACCTAAAACATTCTGGAGACATAGGGAGAGCGATCATTTGCTTTCTAAAATAATCAGAATATTCTGCATAGCAGTCAGTATTCTAAATGCTAGTTTTAAAAATTGTGTGACTACAGGCTGTGTGGTTGGCATTTTGAAGAATTCTATCGAAGTTGAATGTTAAAGAAGATGAAGTCACATCAATATTAGCTTTTCTACGTCTAACTTTGAGTAAGGTATGTGTAGTGCCCATGTTACTAGTTTTGAGTAATATTATGATACACGACAGTTGTGAGCCTGTGTCCCGGAACACAATTTAATAGCGTGACTTTTGAAGCCTGCTGCTGCTGCTAAGTCACGTCAGTTGTGTCTGACTCTGTGTGACCCCATAGACGGCAGCCCACCAGGCTCCACCGTCCCTGGGATTCTCCAGGCAAGAACACTGGAGTGGGTTGCCATTTCCTTCCTAATAGCATCTATTTGTGAAATGAGAAAATCCATTTTCGGTTTGGCCCCCAGTTTATAAGTTACTCTTTTCATGCAAAAGGGCAGAATGCAACCCTTCCACGGTCATAACTAAGATCAGAAGAAAGGACAGAGCCAGACACAACTGAGAACTGGAAAAGACAGAACTCTTTCTAACCCATAAATGTAGACAGAGCTGGGTCCTGTCTGCCCAGGACCTGTCTTCTCTACAAGACAGAGCTGAGTTGTAACGTACAACTTGTGACACACATCTCCCAGAGGGCAGTTAAGGGAAGCACAGACCTCTCAGGAATACTGTTGTCAGATAGCTGTGTGTGTACCATGAACTCAGAAGCAGAGCCTGAAACATTTCTTCAAGTAGAAATAACAGAGCTGATCTAGAGATTCCAATACAGATCAGTTCTGGGCAAGAATAGTGTTAGGCCCACCAGTGAAGATCAATGGAGTCAAGGTAACTCGAGAAATCTGGCCTGGACAGGTCTGCTTAGCCTCTCTAGAGTATACATTTTCAGTAGTTTTTAAATGAAGGAGACATGGACATTAATATTTGAATTTGCTCTGTATAATTTATGGTTTGTTGTATGTAATAATCGGAGATGGCAATGGCACCCCACTCCAGTACTCTTGCCTGGAAAATCCCATGGATGGAGGAGCCTGGTTGGCTGCCGTCTATGGGGTCGCTAAGAGTCGGACATGACTGAGCGACTTCACTTTCACTTTTCACTTTCATTCATTGGAGAAGGAAATGGCAACCCATTCCAGTGTCCTTGCCTGGAGAATCCCAGGGGCCGGGGAGCCTGGTAGGCTGCTGTCTATGGGGTCGCACAGAGTCGGACACGACTGAAGCGACTTAGTAGTAGCAGTAGTAGTAGTAGTATGTAATAATGCTTAGGTGAGCCGTGTAATTACTGTCTCATTTTGTATTTCAGACTCATTCATTCTTAATTAATCCTTATGTAGTCATCTTAAAGATCCAAATGAAAGAACCTTCTTTTGCTCTAGATAGATATTTGAGTTGACTTGAGTCCACTGGACTTCATAGGCAGCATTCCAAGGACCAGAGTGGGAAGCCCAGGAAAGTAGGGCTTGTCATGGAGAGCTGCCTCTCAAAGCATTTTTTTTTTCTTTTAGGAAAGTATTAATGTTAAATAAGCAAATTAAAAAAAGAAAACACCTGTCATGTATATAAGTCAAAGACATTAAGCATGGAACTTGGTGTTTTTTTTTGTTTTGTTTTCTGAACCTTATATCCTACTTCTCTTCTTTTATTTAAATTATTTAGTGGATGTTCAGTAATTCTTGCTAGAAAGGCAGAATTTGTTCTTGTTTTATCATGGAAGTGTCAGCAGCGAGAGAAGCACTGCTTGGAGACTCACAGTTTGGTGATGTAGAAATTGACGAGGAAAAAGAACCAGGTGAATCACACCTCAGCTACTAGATTAATGCGTCAAATTAAATGTTACTATTCAGGAAGGTAACAGAAAGAAACTGCTTCCATGGTAACTGTTGTCCGAGTTGTATTTTCACTCATCTTTCAGAAAATATATGAAAGCTAAATAATATAGCTGTTGTGATACTTGTAATGATTTACTCATTTTCAAATGGCAAGAGCCCTAAGGCTTATGATTTCATCTCTCTATCCACCAACATTAATCACTAAGGGTAAATGTATAGAAGACAGTTCATATAAATGTCCAGAGATGATTTTTCTGTGAAAGTGTATTGTTCACAAAGTTCTTTTGGGTTGCTAAATGATCACTAAGGAAAATCTTAATGTGACCCATTAGGGCTTAAAAGACCCCCTCGAGCCCTCTTATAATATTAGAGGTAGCTTCTCTTCTTTGGCTGATCATGAGGAATTTTGCAAATACATTTTTAGTAGAGATAACTCATGATTTATTCACTGAAATATCTGATGGATTATCCATGCCTATTTTCTCTCTTCTTCAGTGTCTGTCTTTTGTCTGAATCCTACTTTGAGAGCATCTCAAACTGAGGAGTAGGTAAAAAAAGGGAGGAAGCTGAAACTGGATTCTTTTTAAAACTGGTTTATTTAGAAGAGTGCTCTTATAAAAGATTTGGTCTGAAATTAGAATTCAACCTGCTGTCCTTTTTTTTCTGTATTATCAGATTGGATAATTGGATGTTGGCTAGATTTCTTTCAGAACAGACGTTCTATCTTCCTTGGCGAGGCTGCCACAGAGAACAAGGTCAAACAGTGTCCTGCTTCTTTCACAGGGAGAGCCTGATCTGCTATGACCTGTGCAAAGTCTGTGGTTTGTGGTGTTTTGGTATTGTTTCTGTAATATCTGTCCAGGCTAGGATTTCCGCTTCCTAGTTTAAGGGTGAAAGATAGGTTAATTAACAAAATATCTTAGTATTTGTTGGACTTGTGTTCACATGACTTACTGATCTCGTGTATTCCTTGTTTTGTAATAAATTACCATGTTTTAATTCTCACAATTAAACTTTACAATCCAAACTGTAGTTTAACCCTCCAGAATGGAAGGCTTTCCTGTCTTTTACCTTAAAAGCATGTTTCTTAAGTCTGTATTTGTTAGGAAACACTTAGAAATACTTTGAAATTTTATCCTATTGAATCAGTCCTAGAACTATCTGAATTCTATCTTTAAATGCTGAGAAGGATCTCTCCAACAAGCTTTTCTTAGTTCTCTCTAGACCTCAACATTCTCATTCCTCATATTTAAGTGTGCTTGCTATGTATACTGTGTACTTGTTCATACTAAATTGAGTAATCAATCATGGTTACATCATCTGTGGTGTCTTTATAAATAATATTACTATTATCATTTAACTAAAGTATTATATTTCTTTTTGACTTCTCATTTCATTTCCCTAACCAGACTATAAACTTTTTGATATAAATACTCATTCTCCTATACTTTTGGGTTTGCCTGGTCGCTCAGACAGTAAAGAATCTGCCTGTAATGTGGGAGACCTGGGTTCGATCCCTGGATTGGGACGATCCCCTGGAGAAGGGAATGGCTACCCACCCCGTATTCTGGCCTGGAGAATTCTATGGACTGTGTAAATACTCATTCTCCTATACTTTTACATCTGCCATGGTGCTTTATACAAGGTAGGGGTTCAGTGCAAGTTTGTTAATGGGTTAGCCAATAATCTGTGAAATGGAACATGGGAGAAGGAAATGTGATATTCTTTCTCACAAGCTACCTATTTAAATGAATCTTGGGAAGAACATTGAACAAATTACCTTAATTTGCAAAATTGCCTTCATGTAACATTTGCAGCTGTTCCACTTCTCAGGGAAATGATTCATATTATTTTAAAGACATGACAACGAGAACAAGGTCAAAACTTAATACCTGATGGTAATTAGCAATACAGATATAAAAGTTGCAAATTTTGCAGAATCTAAGTGCACACTGGATTTGCTAGGAGGTGGCCAGCTATAATGGGAGGGAGCTTTTAAGATGGAGCTGACTGATAACCTTTGTAAAACAGTAATATAGTTTTCTTTTTCTGTTTTTCTTTCTCCTTTTACTTTACCCCCCTCCTTTCTAAATTATTGAGCTCTTCCTATGTGGCCAGCCTTTTCTAGGAAGTTTCTGTTACATTATCACATAATTTAATCATTGCATACATCCTGTTGGTAAGCTATTATTGTTTATATTTTAATGACCAGGAAACATTGAGGTTTGGAGACTTAAGGACTTCTGGCATGAACTTCACACTTTTTCTCACTGAACCTGATCTTTCTTTGATGTGCAACCTTGGACAAAAAACATCATTTGACTCCTTTGTGCTTTTTAAAAATGTCTTTCTTCTAGAAGAGGCAAATGAGAAAAACCTGCCTTACTAGCTTCATATTATTCTAGATAACTGAGATAATTAAAACATGAGAAATATCGAGCATTATTATTTTTATTATATATGAGTCTTGACCGCATTGGTGATCACCAATGAGCAAACTTAGAATAAGGGATTAGAACAAGATTGTAATTTAAAATGATCTGTTGATGTTTTCTTTTGCACTTTAACACTCCTAAAACATGTTCCCATATTTGAGTTTTTGCATTACACAGAAAAAAATCCACAAATTGTACTTTTATGTGTCTTTAGCTGTGCGATAAACCCAGATTAGTCAGGTACAGAAAAGCCTGAATGAGCTAAAAGAAAAGTAATATATTTTCTTGTTTATTTATGATAATAAATCTTTGCTACACAGCTTTATTCAATACAGTATTAGATCGGTTCAGTTCTCAAGTGGTGATTTTGTACAGCTTATGAGGAAATCTCTTTATAGTGACATTGTTTAGCATCTTCTTTTACTTTTTTTTTTTTTTTTTAAAAAAAAATTCTTTAAAATTTTTTGTATTGGAATATATTTGATTTACAGTGTTGTGTTAGCTTCAGGTATACAGCAAAGTGATTCAGTTATACATATACATATATCTATTCTTAAAAAGTGATGTCTTTCCCTCAAACTGATTTCAATTTAAACTTGGCAGTTTGTTTCTTATTGCAATTTAATTATTTGGGTCACTGAATTCTGTGTCTCCTGTTTTTCTGTGAAGAGAAAAACATATTGTGCAACCAAGATTGATGCAAGGCTCCCTAGTGAAGCATCTTTCTTCAACAGCTCAACTCATTACAACAAAGGAGGCTGCTTGTATCTGAGCTGCTGGTTCTTTTCCTTCTTAGTTGGAGTATTTCCAAGGTTGTCTTTTCTGAAATATTGTAAAATGTCCTGGACCTCAAAAGAAGGTAGTCTTTGAAATTCTGTGAACTCTTCCCACTGTGAAGAAAAAAGGGTGGACTCTTGAAGGATCTTTTGAAAAAAATCATTGAGAGTAGGGGAAGAAACCATGAGCAAAAAGATAAAGGGAGGAAAAACAATTCCCGAAAAAGTTATAGTTTATGCACCTGTGCATACAAAGACACACACACTATGTTTGATATTTTAATGGACATAGAATAAGAAATATTATCATAGCAATGAAGGAAATGAGAAAAATTTTACCTACAGTCTCGGTGTGTGTGCTAAGTCACTTAAGTCGTGACCAACTCTGTGACCCCATGGGCTGCCGCCTGCCAGGCTCCTCTGTCCATGGGATTCTCCAGGCAAGAATACTGAAGTGGGTTGCCATGTCCTCCTCCAAATGATCTTCCCGACCCAGGGATCGAACCTGCTTCTCTTATGTCTCCTGTGTTGGCAGGCAAGTTCTTTATCTCTAGTGCCACCTGGGAAGCCCACCTACGGTGTCTTTTCTGCTGGAAGGGATAATGGAAAACATGAGACAGCTAAACAGTTGCTTACTAATGAGACTGTGTCTAATGAGACAGTTTTATTAATCTTTTTTCGAACTCTAATTATAGCAGTTTTCTTTCTCAAGCACCTTCTTTCCTAGAGCCCACAGCTCTCCTCTTTAGGAAGCAGAGCTGAAATCATCTCAGTGGTGTCTGCTCAGGCTTGCTTGATACCTTCCAGGTTTTTTGCTCCCTATTTGTAAAGCTTTTTCTTGTATTATTGCTCTGCCACTCATTACTGAAAAAAACTTAATATATCTTAAAGGCAGGGAAACGTCTAAATTTTCCTCTGTTACCCTAACCATGTCTCTTATAGAGCATAGTAAAGTACACGCTCAGTGAATGTTGACATTGATAGCATGGATACCGCAATTCAAGTTGCTCACTTTCTACTGAAATACGGAATTCAGTCTTGTAATGTTTCCTGAATTTGAGAAAGTGTAAACTGCTTGTTTCCCATTTTCTGTTTCAGTTATGCACACACTCTGTAGAATTCACAAGTCCTTGTAAGTAGTACAGAATACTAATTGAATACTTGTTATGTGTGAAGCATTTTTGCATGAAAACATATATATCCTGGAAAGACTTGCTTTTCATTTCTATAAGTAGACAGTCATCTTTTCCCATTGTTTTCATGTCCATATTAATGTTAATAATGCTAGAACATAAGTCCCAAGAAAACCACTGTGTCTCTTCAGTTTATATAATGTACCTTACCTAAAGCTGAATATTTATGATTGCTAGTAGCATAGCACTGGTGGATAAGATGCAAAGCCAGTCTTAGCTGAGGAATCTAATGGTCTTGTAAGTTATTTAATATGATATTAAATTGGCTACCAAGTTCATTTGGGTTTTTCTTTTTTTTTTTTTTTTCTTCGCGGCCGGCCGCGCCGCCTCCGCCCGCGCCCCCGCCGCCTCCACGCAGCCTCCTCTGCCTTTCCCTCTTCTCGGCTCGGTGAGGCCCAGGAGCCGACGGGGCCGGGCGGTTGAGGCGGGCGGTGCTCGGCGGCGCCGGAGCAGGATTCTGGGCTCGGCCGCTTCCCATTTGGGTTTTTCTAGAAGATGTTATGGACAAACCTGAACAAACTTTTTGGCCAACCCAATACCATTAGGTGCCATCTACTAAAAGGAAACACACAGGGAAGCAGCAGCACGTTGTTAAGATGTGTGAAGTGTTCTTTAGTGAAGGAGGTTTGTGTATATAATTGAGTTTAGTTGTTTTTGTTTATTGGGCTCCTGTAATTTCCCTGTGCCAGACTCTGAGTCAAAAGAAAAATACCAAAGCGCTTAGGCAACAGCTGCTCTCCATCCTTCAGGGTGGTAATTCTGAGCCCAGGGTTGTACTTATTCTTGTCGTGAAATGACACTCTTTGACTCTAAAACCCTGCATTCTTCCACAGTGCTATTAGAGTGACCGGCTTGTAAAAAGAAGTGTTAATCTTTGAATCTGTTTAGCAGATATCCTGATGGAGAAAATAACCCATTATGACCTGATGGGTAGTTCATGTACTCTTCTCTGAAGTATTCCTGTGATTCTGTGTTATTGAACATATGTCTAAACCTCGCTGTGCAGGTCGTTCTTTGTAAAAGAAGAGCAATGCTCTTGGAGGTAGTCTTTGTGTTTTCAGTCGGTTTCAGTGGTTCTGGTCAGTTAACTCTAAAATATTTAATAAGCTATAAGCAATGTGGCCATGTATTATAAAAACTTTCTACCTGTCCTGGCCTTTCTTCTAATTTTTTTTTTATCTTTTGGAAGAATTGGGTTATGAAATAAAAATAAATAGTATCCAAAAATGTAATTTGTAAAACAATAATGACTCATTTTACCTGATTTGAAAACTTATTTAAAATTGACTATTACCAAAACTATATACATGGTATTTTGTTGAAGAAAAAGTGATCAATTGATGTGGAATAGCATAGAGACTCCAAAAGTTAAAGCCCATTTTAATCATGTCTAGGACAGAGCAGAAGTAACAGAATGATAAGGAAAAGTAGCATTTGTCAGGTATTTATTTTGGTCTAGAGAAGAATCTGTTCTCTGTGTACAAAGGCAGAATGTATAGCAAAGGAAAGAGAATATGAGAAAAATAGCATACACCATTGTATTGAAATTACTTCAATGGGTACAGATATTTTATTTTTATTTATTTTTAATATAAATTTATTTATTTTAAAAGTGCTGTACTCAATATGCCAGCAAATTTGGAAAACTCAGCAGTGGCCACAGGACTGGAAAAGGTCAGTTTTCATTCCAATCCCAAAGAAAGGCAATGCCAAAGAATGCTCAAATTACCGCACAATTGCACTCATCTCACACACTACTAAAGTAATGCTCAAAATTCTCCAAGTCAGGCTTCAGCAATACGTGAACCGTGAACTTCCAGATGTTCAAGCTGGATTTAGAAAAGGCAGAGGAACCAGAGATCAAATTGCCAACATCCTCTGGATCATGGAAAGAGCAAGAGAGTTTCAGAAAAACATCTATTTCTGCTTTCTTGACTATGCCAAAGCCTTTGACTGTGTGGATCACAATAAACTGTGGAAAATTCTGAAAGAGATGGGTAAACCAGACCACCTGACCTGCCTCTTGAGAAACCTGTATGCAGGTCAGGAAGCAACAGTTAGAACTGGACATGGAACAACAGACTGGTTCCAAATAGGAAAAGGAGTACGTCAAGGCTGTCTATTCTCACCCTGCTTATTTAACTTCTATGCAGAGTACATTATGAGAAACGCTGAGCTGGAAGAAACACAAGCTGGAATCAAGATAGCCGGGAAATATCAATAACCTCAGATATGCAGATGACACCACCCTTATGGCAGAAAGTGAAGAGGAACTAAAAAGCCTCTTGATAAAAGTGAAAGTGGAGAGTGAAAAAGTTGGCCTAAAGCTCAACTTTCAGAAAACAAAGATCATGGCATCTGGTCCCATCACTTCATGGGAAATAGATGGGGAAAGAGTGGAAATAGTGTCAGACTTTATTTTTTTGGGCTCCAAAATCACTGCAGTTGGTGACTGCAGCCATGAAATTAAAAGATGCTTACTCCTTGGAAGAAAAGTTATGACCAACCTAGATAGCATATTCAAAAGCAGAGACATTACTTTGCCAACAAAGGTCCATCTAGTCAAGGCTATGGTTTTTCCTGTGGTCATGTATGGATGTGAGAGTTGGGCTGTGAAGAAGGCTGAGCGCCGAAGAATTGATGCTATTGAACTGTGGTGTTGGAGAAGACTCTTGAGAGTCCCTTGGACTGCAAGGAGATCCAACCAGTCCATTCTGAAGGAGATCAGCCCTGGGATTTCTTTGGAAGGAATGATGCTAAAGCTGAAACTCCAGTACTTTGGCCACCTCATGCGAAGAGTTGACTTATTGGAAAAGACTCTGATGCTGGGAGGGATTGAGGTCAGGAGGAGAAGGGGACGACAGAAGATGAGATGGCTGGATGGCATCACTGACTCAATGGACGTGAGTCTGAGTGAACTCCGGGAGTTGGTGATGGACAGGGAGGCCTGGTGTGCTGTGATTCATGGGGTCGCAAAGAGTCAGACATGACTGAGCGACTGAACTGAAATGAGGCTAATTACAATATTGTATTGGTTGGTACAGATATTTTAGATGAATATACTAATTCCATTTGGTATCTATGCAACAAAGATGAATGTTTAAGGAAATCTCAAGTCATATTATAGGAAAATTGACTCCCTCTCAGCATTAAAGTGAATTCAGATGTTAAAAGTCTTTCTGATAAAGGTAACAAAATAAAAATTTTTTTCCTATGGAGAAACAGGGATGTTTTTGATGTCGTCGTACTAATTGTTTCAGTTGTTGTGAAGAGGAGTCTGTCAGTATGTTTGAGTCCTAGTGTTGGTATTGATGATGATGATGATGGCATATGCCAGACACTGTGCTGAGTAGGTGTGGGGACATTTAAAGCAAAGCTCTCTGTCTGGGCCACATGTACATGTGTATATGTGAGCCGACGTGTCACTGAGCATTCACACAAAGCTCCAGAGCCCACCTTTTCAGATTCATTGTTTGACGTTTCCCCCAAAAGCCATTTTCCTATAGGCAATTTCATTAAAATTTTTTTTTAAGTTTGTTTTCCACATTAATTTTTTACTCTATTTTTATATTTGTTTCTCCCCCAGGCCCTGTTATCTTTTCTTCTCCTGGCAGGTGGATTCTTTTTATTTTTTTCATCTATAGCATTTCATTTTATTTTTATTGTTGTTGTTCAGTTGCTCTGTTGTGTTCTGACTCTTTGCAACCCCGTGGACTGCAGCAGTCAGGCTTCCCTGCCCTTCACTATTTCCTGGAGCTTGCTCAAACTCATGTCCGTTGAGTCAATGATGCCGTTCAACCATCTTGTCCTCTGTCGCCCCTTTCTCCTCCTTCCTTCAATCTTTCCCAGCATCAGGGTCTTTTCCAGTGAGTCAGCTACTCACATAGAATGTATGCAAATATAGGTACTTTAAACAACTTTTTATTTTGTATTGATTAACAAACAATGTTGTGATAGTTTCAGATGAACAGCGAAGGGATGCAGCCATACATATACATGTATCCATTCTCCCCCAAACTCCCCTCCCGTCCAGGCTGCCACATAACACTGGGCAGAGTTCCATGTGCTAGATACTGTAGGTCCTCTGGCAGGTGGATTCTTACTCACTTTTAAAAACTTTGTTCAAACTGCACCTTGTCACTGATGCCTTGGTCCCTGTGGCCCCTTAGACACGTGGAGGTTGACAGCCCTGCCTGCTTCTCTGGCAGATGCTGCTTTCTTGAGCCTGGGCTGTGTCCCAGCCATCTTTCTACATAGGGTGGGACTCAACACCTGTGTGTGGAAGGACTAAATGAAATAAACCAAGGAAAATCCCAGTATTAATATTATTTGCCAGGTTTTTCATTAAATTCTGTGAAACTTAAACTTGCCACATTGACTCGTATAACTTTACTTAACAATAATCAAATTGTCTGACTCTCAATAATTTCTTCGAAATGGAGTAAGCAGTTACAGAGGAGCCTAGTGGGCTACCATCCACGGGGTTGAAAGAGTAGGACACGACTGAGCAACTAACACACACGCCCACACACAAGCAGTTATTACCTGGCTACATTATTTTGCAGCAGAGTTTTCTTGGGGTTGGTACTTGTCTCAGTGCTTATTTGCTGTGAAATGAGTCTTTTGCTGGGTCACTGTCAGGTTCTTTAGATTAGTTACAGAAATACAGAGATTTGTCTAAGTTTGAATTATAAGCACTTTTCCTTGAAATACTCATTTGGAAGTTTTGCTCCATTTGTTTCGATGTCATAATTTACGTGTAGTTTTTTTTCTTCAGTACTAAAACAGTTATTTATTTTTGGTGGTGCTGGTCTTTGTTGCTGCGCGCAGGCTTTCTCTAGTTGCAGTGAGCTAGGGCGACTCTTGCTTGTGGTGCACAGGCTTCTTATTGCAGCGGCTTCAGTGGTTGTGGTGCCTAGGCTTAAGTGCTCTGCCGCATGTGGAATCTCCTCGGACCAGGGATTGAACTCATGTCCCCTGCGTTGGCAGGCAGATTCTTATCCATTGTACCACAAGGGAAGTCCCTATGTGTAGTTTTTGTTTTATGTATAAAAGGCAATGGCACCCCACTCCAGTACTCCTGCTTGGAAAATCCCATGGACGGAGGAGCCTGGTAGGCTGCAGTCCATGGGGTCGCTAAGAGTCAGACACGACTGAGCAACTTGATTTTCACTTTTCACTTTCATGCATTGGAGAAGGAAATGGCAACCCACTCCAGTGTTCTTGCCTGGAGAATCCCAGGGACGGGGGAGCCTGGTGGGCTGCCGTCTCTGAGGTCGCACAGAGTCGAACACGACTGAAGCGACTTAGCAGCAGCAGCAGCATTCTCTTTTCACCACAGTATGTTCTTATTTATAAAGATGCTCAAACAAGTACATTTAGCAGCTCTTTTAAGCCAGAGTGCCTTTAATGAACTCTTCTCTACTATTTAATATTCTTAAGAGAAAGTATGCCTGAGGGACGTATCTTATTCCCAGGAAAAAAGCTGTTTTCTTAAGCTTTTGGGACCCAGAGATGAAAAATTTTCCCCTATACAAATTATTCATCAAGTAAAAATTTTCATGCAAAAATTAGTGCTTCAAGACAGAATGAATTTAGATGAAAGACTTTGTGATAGTTATATTAGGTGAACAGAGGTTTTGCTACAGATGACAGAGACCACACCTGGCAAGAGAGGTTTCTCTCTCAGGGAGTTGTCTGAATACAGGAAGCTCAGATCGAGGATAATGACCCTGTTCTACATGGTTATTTGGGGTCTGACATGATATCCCATGGTATTAGGGATTGAGGCACCTTCTCTCTCATTGTTCTGTATTTAAAATTTAATATGTTTATTTCCTCTTAATTTTATTTGGTAATTATTGAGACTATCAGATCAGCAGTTATGCTTGACAAGACATTGAAGTCATGGTTTACTTATAGTATTTTATGGATTTGGCATGGCAAAATAGTCCTGATTATTAATATTTGATTAGTTAATTGAAAGTTCATATATTTTGGGGAAGGATGGTTAATGTACAGATGTTTGCAAGACCCCTGTGATATCAGTTGTGAAGCAAACCGTCCAGAATGGAAAGTGATCATCCATCACTGTGGAGGGAGGGCACAGTGCTCCTGAAGCCTCAAGTTCATTCCCAGCAACTGTGTGTGAAGAAGGCTTACTGGAAAGTAATGTCATTGGTCTGCCCTTGAAGGAAGAGAAGGATTTTGATAATGGGAAGTGGAGGAGGAAGGCAAGAGAAACAAGCAGTGGCTTGAGGAGAGTGGGAGTGAAGTGTCTGGTTGCTATGCATGTAACACTTCATAGATGACACCCACTGTGCCTTAAGAATGAAGTCTGGAGGAAGGGTGTTTGTGAGCAAGGGGTTGAGGGGTATGTTACATTTATCTTTGTTCTTTTTTTTCTGACAGGGTGACAAAGGAGAGTTTTTTCTTAGATAATACTTTAACAGAACTTCATTGATTTGTTGATTTATATTATTCAAGATGCTTCTGTGAGCTATTCTAATCTTTAGGACCATAGCCCGCCAGGCTCCTCTTTCCATGGGATTCTCCAGGCAAGAATACTGGAGTGGGTTGTCGTGCCCTTCTCCAGGGGATCTTCCTGATCCAGGGATTGAACCCAAATCTGTTATGTTTCCTGCATTGGCAGGTGGGTTCTTCACCACCAGCACCAGCTGGGAAGCCCCTTTAATACCTAGAACATATGACTCATGTTGAGATGAGATTATCTTTACATTTTGGGTTAAATCACAAAGAGGACAGTATTTGTAAATGTGTGACTTTCAAAGGGGAACAGAGACTCTCAGTATCCACAGAGGGCCTGGTTTGATGTGCTTTCTGAAGTGGAAAGGTTTTTTTACCGGGACATTCTGCTGATAATTCATTTACAGAAAGTTCCAATTCCTGATGAAGAGCAGAACGCTGACATGAGTTTTGACTTAGGTGTGCAGAAAGAATTGGTTAGCTTTGTGCACAAAATAGGCTGAAATTAAGCTTTAATTAGTCAGACTTTTGCATAATTCATCACAGTCACTTTGAAAGTTCAGTTGAATCTGCTCTTAATTTTTATCAAGATGGACTCCTTTTTAAAGGACTTTTATTAGTTTCTTGCTGAACAGATATTTAGGCCTTCCAGGTAAAACCATGATGATACCCCTGTTCTCTTTTTAAAGAAATAAATTATTATATAGGGATCCATTAAGAAACGAATCAGTCCATAAAATATTCTTCTTATTAAATATCATTCTTTATATCAATATAATCAGCTTTAAAGATATGAAAGTAAACTAAGTTTCTTTTTGTCTTTTTGAAACCATAGGCTGTCCATCTGGCCCAGGCAAGCTTCCAGATTGAAGCCTTTGGCTCCAAATTCATTCTTGACCTCACACTGAACAAGTAAGTATTTAGTTATGATCTTGTCAAGAAATAATTGCAATAAAACACTACTTCATGATAGTTTTGTCAAAATAATATCTGTTGTTGAAGCAACTGATATTTTTTAGCTAATTATATGTCATATAGCACCTAAAGAAAAATATAAAGCCCGAAGTTAATTATTTTCTTTTGCTGAAAGAAGAGACATTTAATGTATTAAAAAATCTCAAATGGAGTACTTAAATGTGATTTTAAATGGAATAAATATTTGAAGTGATGCTAGCTAATTAAGTGCTAACTATAATCTTTACTATATATATATATAGCAAGCATGATAAATTACTGACTCAAGTATAATTGGACTTCAGTCTAGAAATTCCACTTTACCTTTCAGTATGCAATTCACATGACTTCTGTATGAAGAGTAAAGAAAATGATGACTTGCAAATAGTACCTATTTTGAGAAGGTTCTTTGCTTCCTAATTTGCTCTAATACACTTTCTTAGAAATTTTGATCCTGATGACGATTTACCCGATTTTCCTCTGAGCATGTGTTTATGTTGATATTTAAATGCTATTTCCCAAGTTGGAACCAGTTGCACAGATGTCTTTGTACAAAGCATGAACAAGAGCTGTTGCCTTAAGCAGGACTCTTCAGTCTCTGATTGAGCCAGCAGCGAATATTTCTTGGGTGAAGGAGCATTCTTGCATGGTTTTCTGTAGTTTGAGAAGCTCCAGTCAGTATCTTAAACTCTCATCAGTATTTTGACTAAGACTGCATTTTTGCCAGAAAGATACCATGTAATGCTATCAGACACTGTAATGTAGGTGACCACAGTTCAATATCTGAGAAATTACAAAAGACTCTGAAGAACAACTATTAAATTTCTTGTGTGCCAAATTCTGAGAGCTCTGCAGAAAAAAAAAATGCAGAGTCAGCTTGGGTACTCCTTACTCAAGTGTAATTGCAGCTTTAAGTCAGGATGAATCAGCAGAACTCAGAATTTCCTGTGTTACAGATATTGCAGGTTTTCGTCTTTGAGTCTGCTGAGTATTAGTTGAGTTCCTTTTCACCATGCTGGGTAAGCACTGTGCCTGTCTGAGAGATTTGTCTTGCCAATACTTAGACTATTTTGAGTAACAAGATATAGCTAATTTTAGTTTGTTTAGATTTTCTGTTCCTTTTTTTTTTTTTTTCTTTAATTTTAAAAAAAAATCACATGCTCCCCATCCTGAACCTCCTCCCTCCCAACCTCCCCATACCATCCCCTGGGCCTTCCCAGCGCACCAGCCCCAAGCATCCAGCATCGCACTGAACCTGGACTGGCATCTCGTTTCATACATGACATTTCACATGTTTCAATGACATTCTCCCAAATCTTCCCACCCTCTCCCACAGAGTCCATAAGACTGTTCTATACATCAGTGTCTCTTTTGCTGTCTCTCATACACAGGGTTATCGTTACCATCTTTCTAAATTCCATATACATGCGTTAGTATACTGTATTTATGTTTTTCCTTCTGGCTTACTTCACTCTGTATAATAGTCTCCAGTTTCATCCACCTCATTAGAACTGATTCAAATGTATTCTTTTTAATGGCTGAGTAATACTCCATTGTGTATATGTACCACAGCTTTCTTATCCATTCATCTGCTGATGGACATCTAGGTTGCTTCCATGTCCTGGCTATTATAAACAGTGCTGCGATGAACATTGGGGTACACGTGTCTCTTTCAATTCTGGTTTCCTCAGTGTGTATGCCCAGCAGTGGGGTTGCTGGATCATAAGGCAGTTCTATTTCCAGTTTTTAAAAGGAATCTCACACTGTTCTCCATAGTGGCTGTACTAATTTGCATTCCCACCAACAGTGTAAGAGGGTTCCCTTTTCTCCACACCCTCTCCAGCATTTATTATTTGTAGACTTTTGGATCGCAGCCATTCTGACTGGTGTGAAATGGTACCTCATAGTGGTTTTGATTTGCATTTCTCTGATAAAGAGTGATGTTGAACATCTTTTCAAGTGTTTGTTAGCCATCTGTATGTCTTCTTTGGAGAAATGTCTATTTAGATCTTTGGCCCATTTTTTGATTGGGTCATTTATTTTTCTGGAGTTGAGCTGTAGGAGTTGCTTGTATATTTTTGAGATTAGTTGTTTGTCGGTTGCTTCATTTGCTATTATTTTCTCCCATTCTGAAGGCTGTCTTTTCACCTTGCTAATAGTTTCCTTTGATGTGCAGAAGCTTTTAAGTTTAATTAGGTCCCATTTGTTTATTTTTGCTTTTATTTCCAATATTCTGGGAGGTGGGTCATAGAGGATCCTGCTGTGATGTATGTCAGAGAGTGTTTTGCCTATGTTCTCCTCTAGGAGTTTTATAGTTTCTGGTCTTATGTTGAGATCTTTAATCCATTTTGAGTTTATTTTTGTATATGGTGTTAGAAAGTGTTCTAGTTTCATTCTTTTACAAGTGGTTGACCAGATTTCCCAGCACCACTTGTTAAAGAGATTGTCTTTAATCCACTGTATATTCTTGCCTCCTTTGTCAAAGATAAGGTGTCCATATGTGCGTGGATTTATCTCTGGGCTTTCTATTTTGTTCCATTGATCTATATTTCTGTCTTTGTGCCAGTACCATACTGTCTTGATAACTGTGGCTTTGTAGTAGAGCCTGAAGTCAGGTAGGTTGATTCCTCCAGTTCCATTTTTCTTTCTCAAGATCGCTATTTTGGCTATTCGAGGGTTTTTGTATTTCCATACAAATTGTGAAATTATTTGTTCTAGCTCTGTGAAGAATACTGTTGGTAGCTTGATAGGATTGCATTGAATCTATAAATTGCTTTGGGTAGTATACTCATTTTCACTATATTGATTCTTCCAATCCATGAACATGGTATATTTCTCCATCTATTAGTGTCCTCTTTGATTTCTTTCACCAGTGTTTTATAGTTTTCTATATATAGGTCTTTAGTTTCTTTAGGTAGATATATTCCTAAGTATTTTATTCTCTTCGTTGCAATGGTGAATGGAATTGTTTCCTTAATTTCTCTTTCTGTTTTCTCATTATTAGTGTATAGGAATGCAAGGGATTTCTGTGTGTTGATTTTATATCCTGCAACTTTACTATAATCATTGATTAGTTCTAGTAATTTTCTGGTGGAGTCTTTAGGGTTTTCTATGTAGAGGATCATGTCATCTGCAAATAGTGAGAGTTTTACTTCTTCTTTTCCAATTTGGATTCCTTTTATTTCTTTTTCTGCTCTGATTGCTGTAGCCAAAACTTCCAAAACTATGTTGAATAGTAATGGTGAAAGTGGGCACCCTTGTTTTGTTCCTGACTTTAGAGGAAATGCTTTCAATTTTTCACCATTGAGGATAATGTTTGCTGTGGGTTTGTCATATATAGCTTTTATTATGTTGAGGTATGTTCCTTCTATTCCTGCTTTCTGGAGAGTTTTTATCATAAATGGGTGTTGAATTTTGTCAAAGGCTTTCTCTGCATCTATTGAGATAATCATATGGGTTTTGTTTTCAATTTGTTAATGTGGTGTATTACATTGATTGATTTTATGGATATTGAAGAATCCTTGCATCCCTGGGATAAAGCCCACTTGGTCATGGTGTATGATCTTTTTAATGTGTTGTTGGATTCTGATTGCTAGAATTTTGTTTAGGATTTTTGCATCTATGTTCATCAGTGATATTGGCCTATAGTTTTCTTTTTTGTGGCATCTTTGTCAGGTTTTGGTATTAGGGTGATGGTGGCCTCATAGAATGAGTTTGGAAGTTTACCTTCCTCTGCAATTTTCTGGAAGAGTTTGAGCAGGATAGGTGTTAGCTCTTCTCTAAATTTTTGGTAGAATTCAGCTGTGAAGCCGTCTGGACCTGGGCTTTTGTTTGCTGGAAGATTTTTGATTACAGTTTCAATTTCCATGCTTGTGATGGGTCTGTTAAGGTTTTCTATTTCTTCCTGGTCGAGTTTTGGAAAGTTGTACTTTTCTAAGAATTTGTCCATTTCTTCCTCGTTGTCCATTTTATTGGCATATAATTGTTGATAATAGTCTCTTATGATCCTTTGTATTTCTATATTGTCTGTTGTGATCTCTCCACTGTCATTTCTAATTTTATTGATTTGATTTTTCTCCTTTGTTTCTTGATGAGTCTGGCTAATGGTTTGTCAATTTTATTTATCCTTTCAAAGAACCAGCTTTTGGCTTTGTTGATTTTTGCTATGGTCTCTTTTGTTTCTTTTGCATTTATTTCTGCTCTAATTTTTAAGATTTCTTTCCTTCTACTAACCCTGGGGTTCTTCATTTCTTCCTTTTCTAGTTGTTTGAGGTGTAGAGTTAGGTTATTTATTTGACTTTTTTCTTGTTTCTTGAGGTGTGCCTGTATTGCTATGAACTTTTTTTTTTTAAAAATTTATTAGTAACATTGATTTGTAACATTATATAAGTTGCATATGGACCACATTATATTTCTACTCATATATACACTATAGCGTGGTCACCACCCAAAATTTAGTTGCCATTGGTCACAGTACAGTTGATCCCCTTTCCCCTTTTCATGCTTTCCCCTATTCCTGCTCCTTCCCCTCTGTTAGCCCCACTCTATTCTTTGTATCTACTTGTTCATTTTTGTTTGGTTTGCTTCGTTTATTTAGTTTCAAATATTCTACATGTGAATGAAATCATATGGTATTGGTCTTTCTCCATCTGACATTTCACTTATCATAATACCTTATCAAAGTCCATCTATCTTGTCACATGGCAAGATTTCATCTTTCTTATGACTGACTGGTACTTCATTGTGAATATGTATATACCACATGTTTTGTGTCCATTCATCTGCTGAAAGTGAAGAGGAACTCAAAAGCCTCTTGATGAAAGTGAAAGTGGAGAGTGAAAAAGTTGGCTTAAAGCTCAACATTCAGAAAATGAAGATCATGGCATCTGGTCCCACCACTTCATGGGAAATAGATGGGGAAACAGTGGAAACAGTGGCAGACTTTATTTTGGGGGGCTCCAAAATCACTACAGATGGTGACTGCAGCCATGAAATTAAAAGACGCTTACTCCTTGGAAGGAAAGTTATGACCAACCTAGATAGCATATTCAAAAGCAGAGATATTACTTTGCCAACAAAGGTCCGTCTAGTCAAGGCTATGGTTTTTCCTGTGGTCGTGTATGGATGTGAGAGTTGGACTGTGAAGAAGGCTGAGTGCCAAAGAATCGATGCTTTTGGACTGTGGTGTTGGAGAAGACTCTTGAGAGTCCCTTGGACTGCAAGGAGATCCAACCAGTCCATTGTGAAGGAGATCAGCCCTGGGATTTCTTTGGAAGGAATGATGTTAAAGCTGAAACTCCAGTACTTCGGCCACCTCATGCGAAGAGTTGACTCATTGGAAAAGACTCTGATGCTGGGACGGATTGGGGGCAAGAGGAGAAGGGGACGACAGAGGATGAGATGGCTGGATGGCATCACTGACTCGATGGACGTGAGTCTGAGTGAACTCTGTGAGTTGGTGATGGACAGGGAGGCCTGGAATGGTACGATTCATGGGGTCGCAAAGAGTCGGACACGACTGAGCGACTGATCTGATCTGATCTGATCTGCTGATGGGCACTTAGGTTGTTTCCATATCTTGGCTCTTGTCAATAATGTTGTCATGAATATATGGGTATGTATATCTTTTTGAATTACTGCTTTAATATTCTTTTGATTAAAAACCCAGAAGTAGAATAGCTGGATCATATGGTAGTTCTGTTCTTAATTTTTTGAGGAATATCCATAGTATTTTCCACCTGTTCACATTCCCACCAACAGTGTGTGAGGGTTTCTTTTTTTCTATATCCTTCCCAGCACTTGTTATTTCTTGCCTTTTTGATAATAGTCATTCTAATAGGCATGAGGTGATAGCTCATTGTGTTTTTGATTTGCATTACACAGTGATATTGAACAACTTTTCATGTGCTTCTTAGCTATCTGTGTGTCTTCTTTGGAAAAATGTCTCCTTTGCTTATATTTTTATTGGGTTATTTTTTCATTGTTGAATTGTATGAGTTGTTTGTATATTTTGGATACTAATCCCTTATTGAGTATATGATTTGCAGATATCTCTCTCATTCAATAGGCTGTCTTTTCATTTTGTTAATAGTTTCTTATATTGTGCAGAAACTTTCTAGTCTGATGTAGTCCCATTTGTTTATTTTTATTTTTGCTTCCTTTGTCTGAGGAGATACATTGAGAAAGATAACATGAAGACAGATGTCAAAGAGTGTACTGCCTGTATTTTCTTTTTTAAAAAAAATTTTTATTGGCATATAGTTGATTTACAATATTGGGTTAGTTTCTGCTGCACAACAATGAATCAGTTATATGTATACATGTATACACTCTTTTTTATATTCTGTTCTCTTTTCAGTCTCTATTTTATTTTATTTTTTCACTCTGATCTATTTTATTCCCTTCCTCCTATTGACTTTGGACTTCATTTGTCCTTTTCTGGTTCTTCTACGTGTGGGTTAGGTTGCTTGTTTGAGACTTTTCTTGTTCTGGAGGAAGTCCTGTATTGCTATAAACTTCCCTCTGAATGAAAGTAATCCAGTTTGTTGAGCAGACCAGGTCATCTATTATGGGCTGCATTTTGTCCTCTAGAATTTATATGTTGAAGTCCCAACTAGCCAGTAACTCAGAATGTGGCTGTATTTGGATATAAGGACTTTAAGGAAGTAATTAAATTAAAATGAAGTCTTTACTGTAGGCCCTAATCTAATAAGACTGGTGTCCTTTAAGGGATTCCCAGGTGGTGCAGTGGTAAAGAATCCACCTGCCAATGTAGGAGACACAGGAGATTTTGATCCCTGGGTTGGAAAGATCCCCTGGAGTAGGAAATGGCAACCGACTCCAATATTCTTGCCTGGGAAATCCCATAGACAGAGGAGCCTCGCAGGCTACAGTCCATGGGGTTGAAAAGAGTCAGACAAGACTGAGCATGCACACACACACGGTGTGCTTTAAGAAGAGGAAATTTGGACACAGGCACTTGTGTGCACATGAGAATACCATGTACCGTGTGAAGACCTAGTGAGAAGGAGGCCATCTGCAAGTTGAGGAGAGAGGCCGCAAAATGAAACCAGTGCTGCCCATAGCTTGCTCTTAGACCTCTATCCTACAGAACTATGAGGAAATAAATTTCTGTTGTTTAAACCTCTGGTCTGTTGTACTTTGTTATGGCAGCTGTAGCAAAGGAATACACCATTGCCATCCATTTACTGCTTATTTACTGCAATGAGTCAGTCAGCATTAAACTGCTGCTTGTTAATGGGTGAGTCTGTTTGTCCTTGGTAGATAATTCTGCTACTATAATTTTTAAGTGTTGTTCTGAGAGATTATGGCCTCTTTTGCATTTATGTACTTCAAAAAAAGAGAAGCACTATTTATGCAGTTTTGAAAAAGTTTCTGCTTAAGAAGCAAAGATCTCCAAAGTTGCTGTATTGATTGCCGCTGTGCCATGTGCAATATGATGTAGATAACTATTGCTTTTTATTTGTCCTAGAGACCCAGTAGTGTTCTAAGATTTCCAGTGCTGGCAGGATTGAGTTGCTATGGGATTTCTCTCGTTAAGTCATCCTTTCCTGTATATTTTTAAACATTTGATTCCACGGTACAAGGTAGTTCATTTTGCCTTGCTTTCACTGATCAGGTCTCCCTCAGGCATTTCTGTTTGAATAATGAAGCCTGTAATGGATGCTTTGGATAATATCATTATCATTTGCTTTTGATGATGCATCTTTAAGCTGCTAGATTAGATCCAGGAACTCTTGAAAAAATTTAAGATAAATGTTAGTAGGTTCTAGTTCTGTTTTTGAGGATATGTGTTAATATTTGACCTCCTTTCAGAATGCTTTGACAGTGACTTCAACAATTAAACAGAATAGCAGAAGCATTAAAGATAAAATCACAATTGAACCATTGGTGTTTATTTATTTTTATTTTTTATTTATTTATGGCTGTGCTGGGTCTTCTTTGCTGCATGCAGGCTTTTCTCTAGTTGTGGTGAGGGGGGCTACTCTTTGTTGTGATGCACAGGCCTCTCATTGCAGTGGCTTCTCTTGTTGCAGAGCATGGGCTCTAGAGCATGCGGACTTCAGCAGTTGCAGCACGTGGGCTCAGTGGTTGCGGCCCTTGGGCTCTAGAGCATGTGGACTTCAGCAGTTGCAGCACATGGGCTCAGTGGTTGCGACCCTTGGGCTCTAGAGCACGTGGACTTCAGCAGTTGCGGCACGTGGGCTCAGTGGTTGTGGCCCTTGGGCTCTAGAGCACGTGGACTCCAGCAGTTGCAGCACGTGGGCTCAGTGGTTGTGGCCCTTGGGCTCTAGAGCACGTGGACTTCAGTAGTTGCGGCACGTGGGCTCAGTGGTTGCAGCCCTTGGGCTCTAGAGCACGTGGACTCCAGCAGTGGACGTGGGCTCAGTGGTTGCGGCCCTTGGGCTCTAGAGCACGTGGACTTCAGTAGTTGCGCACGTGGGCTCAGTGGTTGCAGCCCTTGGGCTCTAGAGCACGTGGACTCCAGCAGTTGCACGTGGGCTCAGTGGTTGCGCCCTTGGGCTCAGAGCACATGGGCACGTGGGCTCAATGGTTGCGGCCCTTGGGCTCTAGAGCACATGGACCTCAGCAGTTGCAGCACGTGGGCTCAGTGGTTGTGGCCCTTGGGCTCTAGAGCACGTGGACTTCAGCAGTTGCAGCACGTGGGCTCAGTGGTTGTGGCCCTTGGGCTCTAGAGCACGTGGACTTCAGTAGTTGTGGCACGTGGGCTCAGTGGTTGCAGCCCTTGGGCTCTAGAGCATGTGGACTCCCGCAGTTGCAGCACGTGGGCTCAGTGGTTGCGGCCCTTGGGCTCTAGAGCACGTGGACTTCAGCAGTTGCAGCATGTGGGCTCAGTGGTTGTGGCCCTTGGGCTAGGAGCACGTGGACTTTGTAGTTGAGGCATGTGGGCTCAGTGGTTTCGGCCCTTGGGCTCTAGAGCACGTGGACTTCAGTAGTTGTGGCACGTGGGCTCAGTGGTTGCAGCCCTTGGGCTCTAGAGCACGTGGACTCCAGCAGTTGCAGCACGTGGGCTCAGTGGTTGCGGCCCTTGGGCTCTAGAGCACGTGGACTCCAGCAGTTGCAGCATGTGGGCTCAGTGGTTTCAGCCCTTGGGCTCTAGAGCACGTGGACTTCAGTAGTTGAGGCATGTGGGCTCAGTGGTTTCAGCCCTTGGGCTCTAGAGCACGTGGACTTCAGTAGTTGTGGCACGTGGGCTCAGTGGTTGCAGCCCTTGGGCTCTAGAGCACGTGGACTCCAGCAGTTGCACGTGGGCTCAGTGGTTGTGCCCTTGGGCTCTAGAGCACGTGGACTTCAGCAGTTGCAGCATGTGGGCTCAGTGGTTGTGGTAGAGCACGGTACAGTGGTTGCAGCCCTTGGGCTCAGAGCATGTGGACTCCGCAGTTGCAGCACATGGGCTCAGTGGTTGCGACCCTTGGGCTCTAGAGCACGTGGACTTCAGTAGTTGTGGCACGTGGGCTCAGTGGTTGCAGCCCTTGGGCTCTAGAGCACGTGGACTCCAGCAGTTGCAGCACGTGGGCTCAGTGGTTGCGGCCCTTGGGCTCTAGAGCACGTGGACTCCAGCAGTTGCAGCATGTGGGCTCAGTGGTTTCAGCCCTTGGGCTCTAGAGCACGTGGACTTCAGTAGTTGAGGCATGTGGGCTCAGTGGTTTCAGCCCTTGGGCTCTAGAGCACGTGGACTTCAGTAGTTGTGGCACGTGGGCTCAGTGGTTGCAGCCCTTGGGCTCTAGAGCACGTGGACTCCAGCAGTTGCAGCACGTGGGCTCAGTGGTTGCGGCCCTTGGGCTCTAGAGCACGTGGACTTCAGCAGTTGCAGCATGTGGGCTCAGTGGTTGTGGCCCTTGGGCTCTAGAGCACGTGGACTTCAGTAGTTGAGGCATGTGGGCTCAGTGGTTGCAGCCCTTGGGCTCTAGAGCACGTGGACTCCAGCAGTTGCAGCATGTGGGCTCAGTGGTTGTGGCCCTTGGGCTCTAGAGCACGTGGACTTCAGTAGTTGAGGCACGTGGGCTCAGTGGTTGCAGCCCTTGGGCTCTAGAGCACGTGGACTCCAGCAGTTGCAGCACGTGGGCTCAGTGGTTGCGGCCCTTGGGCTCTAGAGCACGTGGACTCCAGCAGTTGCAGCATGTGGGCTCAGTGGTTGTGGCCCTTGGGCTCTAGAGCACGTGGACTTCAGTAGTTGAGGCATGTGGGCTCAGTGGTTGCAGCCCTTGGGCTCTAGAGCACGTGGACTCCAGCAGTTGCAGCATGTGGGCTCAGTGGTTGTGGCCCTTGGGCTCTAGAGCACGTGGACTTCAGTAGTTGTGGCACGTGGGCTCAGTGGTTGCAGCCCTTGGGCTCTAGAGCACGTGGACTCCAGCAGTTGCAGCACGTGGGCTCAGTGGTTGCGGCCCTTGGGCTCTAGAGCACGTGGACTTCAGCAGTTGCAGCATGTGGGCTCAGTGGTTGTGGCCCTTGGGCTCTAGAGCACGGGCTCAGGCATGTGGGCTCAGTGGTTGCAGCCCTTGGGCTCTAGAGCACGTGGACTCCAGCAGTTGCAGCATGTGGGCTCAGTGGTTGTTTGCACGTGGCCCAGTAGTTGAGGCATGTGGGCTCAGTGGTTGCAGCCCTTGGGTGGCACTCCAGCAGTTGCAGCACGTGGGCTCAGTGGTTGCAGCCCTTGGGCTCTAGAGCACGTGGACTCCAGCAGTTGCAGCACGTGGGCTCAGTGGTTGCAGCCCTTGGGCTCTAGAGCACGTGGACTCCAGCAGTTGCAGCACGTGGGCTCAGTGGTTGCGGCCCGTGGGCTCTAGAGCACAGGCTCAGTAGTTGTTGTGCACAGGCTCATTTGCCCTGAGGCATATGGAATCTTCCTGGGCCAGGGAATCCAACCCATGTCTCCTGCTTTGGCAGGTGGATTGTTCATCACTGAACCACCAGGGAAGTCCAAACCATTGGTATTTATGTACTGATTCTTGATGTAGGTGGATGAGGTCTCATGTAACTCTTGAGGGGTGAAGGACTGTGGATGTTTGACCTCTACTTTCAGTAAGAAACTTCATTTATTCCATCCTCTTCTTGTCTGTTGACCATACTTTTTATGGATGAAGGAGACCCAAGGAAATTAAACACAAGACTGAAGAACTCAGAAGGGCTATAGGAGCTAGATGGAGATTCTCTAAGTTCCAAGAAATGTAAAGATGTGAAAGTGAAGGAAAGCGAAGTTGCTCAGTAGTGTCCAACTCTTTGTGACCCTATGGACCATACAGTCCTTGGAATTCTCCAGGCAAGAATACTGGAATGGGTTGCTGTTTCCTTCTCCAGGGATTGCCCAGAAATAAGGAACTGCAGTGATAGCCCCTCACACAAAAAAAAAAAAAAAAAAAGGCATTTGAGAAGTTCTAGCAAAATCAAGTGATCTAATTACCAATGGGATCACATGGCACTGTTTTTTAATCCAGGATACAAATACCATGTACTGAATTAAGAGACTATTTCTTGACTGATGGATTAAAGGAGACCCTTTGCAGGTGTCCACCCCAATGCAGAATGTGGGCAGATTAAACTGGAACTTGGTTCATTCTTAAAACTACTTCTTGGTCTTTATGATTACTGGGGGGAATGATGGGGCAGAGATAAATTGGGAGTTTGGAATTGACATGTACATGCTGTTATATTTAAACAGATAACCAGCAAGGACCTACTGTATAGCACAGGGAAATCTGCTTAATATTCTCTAATAACTTAAATGAAGAAAGAACTCAAGATAGATTAATGATTAATGAAGAATTTCAGTAGAAGTTAATTTTGACAAAAAATTGAGAAGCACAGAAGATTAGTGGTATAAGGCATCTAAGATAAGTTAATTGCATTAGTTACTGATTGTAGATCTTACTTTTCTTACAGTTAAGTGAGAAATGCCAGGTGCTGGGGTATATAATTTCCATTATCTGATAAAGGAAGCTTATCTGTCTAGAGATATAAACGTTTTCCTATTAGGGAGAAATTTATCCCTTTGATGCGGACGTTGCCAGATGTTCGGTAGCATAATGGTTAATGTCTGTAACCATGATTTTGTGAATGACCAGAAATGTTACTTAAATGGACTTCTCATATTGACCCTCTGTGGTAGCCAAGTGCATAACGTACTTTCTAACCTCAGTGGATTGATGAATAGATTCCTATTGATTGAACCCTTTTAAGAACCATTTCGAGCACTTTTTTTTTTCCAGAAATGTTTACTGAGTACCTGGTAAGTGCCAGACAATGATGAAGCTGCCAGAGAGAAGCTCTCCCCTCATGAAGCTTACAGAACAATGGAGGAGAAAGACAATTCGACCACATCTAAATTATAGTCTGAGAAGTGCCATGGTGGGGAAAATTGAGGGTGCTTTTATCCCCTGTAGGAGCGGGATTGAATAGGAAGCTAAATGTTTATGGAGCTAAATGTCTAAATTCAGACCTAAAGTGTAAGAGTTGTCCAGACAGAGGTTTGAAAGTCAGAGACTGTGAGGGTCTGAAAGGTAGGCAAGAGAAGTGAGACTTGTAGTGAATGCACACTTGGAGAAATTAATAAAATCACACAACGAGTTAGAAAAAAAAAATAGAAACTTTGTCATGGCAGGGCAGTATATTTGGGGCAGCTTTGTAAATACACATCTGAAAGTACCACCACTTGCTATCTTTTATATACATTTCTTTAAGCAATAGGATTTTTTTCTCCTAGAAGAGCTGTGAGCAGGAAGGTTAATGAATTCTACGTTCTTCTTATCACCTGACTTAAATTGCTTTTTGCTCTAAGTAAACAGCAATTGCTGTTTCAGTACATCTCAGCAGAATTTTATCCCAACAGAAATGGTCCCTATTCCTCCCCATGTAACCTCCATAGATGGAATGATAGACAAGGGAAGCATGGCTGACCTGCTGACAGGTTAGATTTCTGACAGTCTGCTTCTGATTCAATGGCTATTGTGTGTATGCTTCTCACAATTAACAGAATATTATTGCATGGACTCTATCCTGGCCATTTATTTTATGCTGTGTTCTGACTTTTAATTTATTAAATAGCCTTTTTTTCCTACTCTCAAAAAAAAAAAAAAAAGAATCACACAGTAAGTGATAGAACTGGCATCAGAATTCAGGATCACCCACTGTCAAAGCCTTTGAGAGTAGTGATGTTTTTCAGTAATAATCCCCTTGAAGTTATGTTTCAAAAGCTCAACAGAGGTGAACCTTAGTTATAAATACAGATATAAATTTTATACTACTTGCCTTTTACATTTTGCTTTACTTTCATTACTCCTATTTTTTGCAGAAATCTAGTCCCAAACAGTAATGCATTAACTTTCCTCTAAATACTATAAAATGTATATAAAGTGAGGGTTTGATCAGGTAAAAGAGCTCATTAGGATTCTTGGTTGTCATCTGCTGCCAATAAGAATTGTGTTATTTTCCAGAACCAATTTTTTGATGATTCATAGACTAGAATCATCATGTAAGATAATTTCCCCTATTCTTCTAAAATTAATTATAATAGTAGAATCTTCACTGTTAGAACCTAAACCATGGATATTTAGATTTGTTTATAAAGGTGTCCTCTTTGAGTGGTCAGTTCTAACTCAACTCCCATAATGATAATCATGTGCTTTATGATATTTTGATTGTGTTTAAAGACAAAATCTATTTAGGCTTTTTTCATGTGATCATTTCTGCAAGAAGTTTCAAGTGAATTCAATTAAAATAATTTTAAAATGAAAAAAGATCTATCTGTCTTTCTTATAGGAATATTTTTCAAACAAGAGGCTGAAAACCTCTAATACATTGTAGAATGAACATTTCATTTCTTCCTCCTTTACTTTTTACCAAAATGACGTCATGCATGTAGTAAATCAGACTAAACTATTTGACAATAAGGATCTTACAGCATTAGGACAAGACTATGTTTCTTATAAATTGGTAGAACTTTTCAGAGTCTTAATTGTGTCTGAGGCTTTTCCTCACTGCTGTTAGTGTTTATTCATTAAATGCTGACTGACCTGGTACTTGACCCTAAAGAGATCTTTTGGTCTGTGAAGCTATTCAGATAATGGAAAAGGGTTTCTTTATGTGATTTCTGGCACTTGTCCTATCCTCCCTCCCTCCATCCCTCCACATTGTCTTAAGGTTAAGGGAAAACAACGAAGAATAAGATGCAGTCTCTTTATGGAGTCTACAATTTAGGGCAGGATCAGGGAAAGCTACATAGAGGAGGGGATGGTTGAGCTGAATTTTGAAGGATGAGTAATTCAAAGATGAATGGTTTAATACTTCTGCATGGGCTGGGCGGCCAGTAACTCTTTGGGGAACCCGTTTAATATTCATTTATCTTGGGCTGTGCTGGATCTTTGTTGCCCTGCAGGTTTTCCTCTAGTTGTGGAGAACAGGGGCTGCTCTCTCGTTGCGGTGCGTGGGCTTCCCATGGTGATGGCTTCTCCTGTTGCGGAGCACGGGCTCAAGGGTGCGTGGGCTTCAGTAGTTATGGTTCCTGGGCTCCAGAGCACAGGACCAATAGCCATGGCTCACGAGCTTCGTTGCTCCACAGCATGTGGGATCTTCCTGGACCAGGGATTGAACTTATGTCTCCTGTATGGGCGGGTGGATTCTTTACTACTGAGCCACCACGGAAGCCGTGGGCGCTTATTTATTTTTGCGGGTGACTCAGTGTTTATGTGGCATGTTCACTGGACATATACATGTGGTCGGTGTTGACACAGGGCAGTTATTTTGCATTCCTTCCTCACCCCCAGCAGTATCTTTACCTCATACAGTTTTAATAGTCAGGAATAGTTTTATGGGCTGTAAAAACAAAGTACTCTTATTTTACTGGGGTTAAAAATGCATCTGTGTCCTTTTCTTTTGGGGAGGTTTAGTTAACTATGTTCCTATGAAATTATTAATATACTCGTGATGGAATGCAAACATTCAGTGACAGCAGTGCTTTCAGAAGTAAATAATATATCCACCTTTTCATCCAGCTTTGAATACCTGGGTTCTTTGTGTGCTTTTGATTTCATGAACTATAAAAAAATGAGAAACTGCAAGACACTATTAATTATTCTTTTTCATAAGAGCAGTTTGAGGCAAGGTTTCCAGGTCTGAGGATTAAAGGCGACATACTGTTCCTACTGCCTGCGCCATCAGCAAGACGCCCTTACTGCCAGCTCCTTGTTTTGGCTGTATAGCTCTCCTTAAGATGTGCTGTTTGGAAGCACTTTTTATAATTCAGATATGGCATGATTTATTTGAAAACTTTTTTTTCTGTTTTATAGGCAGGATATTTTTCTTTCCTCCTGCAAGGCCCAGTAGATAAGGCTTGCTTATCATCTGGTTGTGTTGATCAGATACTAATGTCCACGTAGAGTATTTCATAGCATCATCCCCATTGTCCTATAGTAAAACTACATAAAAGCCAACAGAAAACCAATAATTTTGGCTCTTTGAAGGCCACTTCCTGGTAAGTAATAGTTAAATTACCGGGCCCTCAAAGTACAAGCTCTCCAGATGCCTAGGAGTTACTCAGCAGGTATGACAGCTTAGGTGCCTCTCTCCTTCCTTTGTGCAAAATCCAGAGGGTCATCCCATCTCTGCTTTGCTCTTGGCATCAAGGTAAGTCCAAGAATGTGAGAATGTGAGTCTCTGAACTAGATGTACTCAGGTCTGCTGTCACCTGCCTTAACTTGGAAGGGAAGTCGGTGGTTAGCTGGGGGATACTTTCTTGACGATACTGTTCCCTCTGTCATCTTCCACTTCTGATTTAGGGCTTTGAATGCAGCCCCATATTTATTTTGATAATTTTTAAAATAGAAGATATTTTCTTGATATTTAAAGAAATATCATCCAAATTATCTTTTGAGAGTTGGACTTAATCATATTATTTCCTACTCTGGTATTTTTAAGAGTTAAAAGTCAACATATGAATGTCTTAAAAAAATTTTTTTTAAAAAGCTGTATGACTCTGTTTTTTTTTTTTTTTAATCTTCTGGCTGCACTACATGGCATGTGGGATCTTAGTTTCTCGACCAGGGATCAAACCTGCATCCCCTGCATTGGAAGCATGAAGTTGAAACCATTGGACCATCAGGGAAGTCCCTATAAAAATGTCCTTTATAAAGGTCTTGTTTCTTGTATTAAGGGAGGCTAAGAGATGAGTTTGCTTCCTCTTTTGACTTGGCTAAAGTGATGATTTTTGAATCTCCACTTTGAAGGGATTTACAAAGGCTGCTGAATTAATTCAAAGGGTTTTCACACTGTATGTTCATGCTAAGTAGTGTCTGACTCTGTGGACTGCAGCCCACCAGGCTCCTCTGTCCATGGGATTCTCCAGGCAAGAACACTGGAGTGGGTTGCCATGCCCTCCTCCAGGGGATCTTCCCTATTGGTAAGTGAGTTCTTTACCACTAGTGCCACCTGTCAAATCATCACTGCTACTGCTGAGTCACTTCAGTCGTGTCCGACTCTGTGCCACCTCATAGGCAGCAGCCCATCAGGCTCCCCCGTCCCTGGGACTCTCCAGGCAAGAACACTGGAGTGGGTTCCCATTTCCTTCTCCAATGCATGAAAGTGAAAAGTGAAAGTGAAGTCGCTCAGTCGTGTCCGACTCTTAGCGACCCCATGGATTGCAGCCTAGCAGGCTCTGACGCCCGTGGGATTTTCCAGGCAAGAATACTGCTATACTTTAAACTTACACTTTTGTCAGTTATGAAATGTTTAATTGTGATCCCTGAACGAAAGCTCTTTTCATTGAAGAGCTTTGGTATATTTGTGTATTTGGTTCCTGTTTCTAAGAATAAATTACAGCTTCTTTTATGAGCTTCCTTTGAATCAGGAGAGATTGAGGTTAGCCAGGGAAGCCTGGCGTGCTGCAATCTGTGGGGTCGCAAAGAGTCGGACACAACTGAGCAACTGAACTGAATTGAACTGAAATTTTTAAAAGTCAAGCAGTCCAGCTCCCAAACTGATGATCGAATCCTCTTATCCCCTTGAGTAGTGGGGTGTATTCTAGAACATCTCCAGGCCTCAGGTAGCTGATTCTTAGACTGTGTTAATTTATCAAGTCCTTTTAAGATATCTTTCTGAAATTTTTTAACTCCCAGCCTCAGACTTTATACTTGATTGTGGAGACTAAATATTAGTCTACTTCATTCAGTTATCAGCACTTTCTAGAAATTAGTTCCTGAGGCTATTATCCCCCACCAAATAGCCAAGATTCTGTTCATAAAGTGTTCACCTGGATTATAAAATAAGAATGCAGATCATTTTCCAAAAAGAAAACATTAGACAGTTATAAAAAGAATTTTTCTAATACTTGAAAAGTGCTATTTTTTAAAGCATGTAAGAAGTTATTTATAATTTCTTCCTGCCAGTGTTCAGTACTATTAAACAGCAGGAGCTTTTTGCTGTCTAAAAAATGGTATTTTGAAGTCTTTAAGAACTTTTTCAAGGCGAAAGCAATTCAAGTTGAATTCTGCCAGAGTTTTGTTATTTCAGTATGTTTTACAGACGAGCTGGACTTAATACAGTCTATTAAGAAAACAGTTAATAACCATATATCCATTAATTGATATACAACCCAATATATTAAATATAATTTAGTTTAGTTTCTAAAACTGCACTGAAATATGATAAACATTCTGGTTAGAACTGAAATGCAGTGGCCTAAATATGTTTTTAGTGTCCCCTTTGGAGAAAATTTTAGTCTATTTCAGAATCAAATTTGATGTTCAAATTTCATCTGTATCTGATCTGACTGTACTGGAAAGGATAGTATGAAAAATATACTAACTTCCTTTGCCCTAGTTTGGAGAGTGAGGGTCGTGCATAGAAAAATAATCTAAAAGCCATCTGTCTGAAATACCATACTTTAAATTTATTATTATATTTATTATACTTAATCATTCACATCTGATTGAAATTTCTCTTTTTATACACACATAGCAGGCACCTGTATATAAGGGTGTGCCCTGTAAATTGGCTAGGTATTTGGCCATCCTCTTCAAAACAGATCACTTTCTGATGAGTTTCTGTTAAAAGATTTCGTAAATAACTGAGTTATTTTCTCCCGTGTTATCTGTGAACCAGCAAAAGTGTTTGCTCTGGGTTCAGTTCAGTTCAGTTCAGTTGCTCTGCTGTGTCCGACTCTGTGCGACCCCATGAACCGCAGCATGCCAGGCCACCCTGTCCATCGCCAACTCCTGGAGTTTACCCAAACTTATGTCCATTGTGTCAGTGATGCCATCCAACCATCTTATCCTCTGTTGTCCCCTTCTCCTCCTGCCCTCAATCTTTCCCAGCATCAGGGTCTTTTCCAATGAGTCAACTCTTCACATGAGTGGCCAAAGTATTGTAGTTTCAGCTTCAACATCAGTCATTCCGATGAACACCCAGGATTGATCTCCTTTAGGATGGACTGGTAGGATCTCCTTACAGTCCAAGGGATTCTCAAGAGTCTTCTCCAACACCACAGTTCAAAAGCATCAATTCTTCTGCACTCAGCTTTCTTTTTGTTCAACTCTCATATCCATACATGACTACTGGAAAAACCACAGCCTTGACTAGATGGATCTTTATTGGGAAAGTAATGTCTCTGCTTTTGAATATGCTGTCTAGAGTGGTCATAACTTTCCTTCCAAGGAGTAAGCGTCTTTTAATTTCATGACTGCAATCATCATCTGCCGTGATTTTGGAGCCCCCCAAAATAAAGTCTGCCACTGTTTCCATTGTTTCCCCATCTATTTCCCATGAAGTGATGGGACCAGATGCCATGATCTTAGTTTTCTGAATGCTGAGCTTTAAGCCAACTTTTTCACTCTCCTCTTTTACTTTCATCAAGAGGCTCTTCAGTTCCTCTTCAATTTCTGCCATAAGGGTAGTGTAATCTGCATATCTGAGGTTATTGATATTTCTCCCGACAATCTTGATTCCAGCTTGTGCTTCATCCAGCTCAGTGTTTCTCATGATGTACTCTGCATATAAGTTAAATAAGCAGGATGACAATATACAACCTTGACGTACTCCTTTTCCTTTTTGGAACCAGTCTGTTGTTCCATGTCCAGTTCTAACTCTTGCTTCCTGACCTGCATACAGGTTTCTCAAGAGGCAGGTCAGGTGCTCTGGGTTAAGGGATTTAAATCTTTGTTTTTTTAAAGCATTTTTAAAAAATAGCATGTAGTTAATTAAATCTTTACCACATAAAACAAATATAAGTGGTAAAAATCATTATTTTCAATTGACTTTGCAGAATAGTAGAAAAGAAGTCAAGCACCTATCAATAGCATGTTTTGGTGATTATGACTGATATCTTGTTAATTTCCACATGAACTGCACGCACAGAGGGTGCAGTTCAGTTCAGTTGCTCAGTCATGTCTGACTCTTTGTGACCCCATGAATCACAGCACGTCAGGCCTCCCTGTCCATCACCAACTCCCGGAGTTCACTCAGACTCATGTCCATCGAGTTGGTGATGCCATCCAGCCATCTCATCCTCTGTCGTCCCCTTCTCCTCCTGCCCCCAACCCCTCCTAGCATCAGAGTCTTTTCCAATCAGTCAACTCTTCGCATCAGGTGGCCAAAGTACTAGAGCTTCAGCTTTAGCATCATTCCCTCCAAAGAAATCTCAGGGCTGATCTCCATCAGAATGGACTGGTTGGATCTCCTTGCAGTCCAAGGGACTCTCAAGAGTCTTCTCCAACACCACAGTTCAAAAGCATCAATTCTTCAGCGCTCAGCCTTCTTCACAGTCCAACTCTCACATCCATACACGACCACAGGAAAAACCATAGCCTTGACTAGACAAACCTTTGTTGGCAAAGGTTTTGAATATGATTGCAGTCATGCTTTTGAATATGCTATCTAGGTTGGTCATAACTTTCCTTCCAAGGAGTAAGCGTCTTTTAATTTCATGGCTGCAGTCACCATCTGCAGTGATTTTGGAACCCAGAAAAATAAAGTCTGCCACTGTTTCCACTGTTTCCCCATCTATTTCCCATGAAGTGGTGGGACCAGATGCCATGATCTTCATTTTCTGAATGTTGAGCTTTAAGCCAACTTTTTCACTCTCCTCTTTCACTTTCATCAAGAGGCTTTTTAGTTCCTCTTCAGTTTCTGCCATAAGGGTGGTGTAATCTGCATATCTGAGGTTATTGGTATTTCTCCCGGCAGTCTTGGTTCCAGCTTGTACTTCTTCCAGTCCAGCGTTTCTCATGATGTACTCTGCATATAAGTTAAATAAGCAGGGTGACGATATACAGCCTTGACGTACTCCTTTTCCTATTTGGAACCAGTCTGTTGTTCCATGTCTAGTTCTAACTATTGCTTCCTGACCTGCATACAGATTTCTCAAGAGGCAGGTCAGGTGGTCTGGGATTCCCATCTCTATCAGAATTTTCCACAGTTTGTTGTGATCCACACAGTCAAAGGCTTTGACATAGTCAATAAAGCAGAAGTAGATGTTTTTCTGGAACTCTCTTGCTTTTTCCATGATCCAGCGGATGTTGGCAATTTGATCTCTGGTTTCTCTGCCTTTTCTAAAACCAACTTGAACATCAGGAAGTTCACAGTTCGCATATTGCTGAAGCCTGACTTGGAGAATTTTGAGCATTACTTTACTAGCATGTGAGATGAGTACAATTGTGCGGTTGTTTGAGCATTCTTTGGCATTGCCTTTCTTTGGGATTGGAATGAAAACTGACCTTTTCCAGTCCTGTGGCCACTGCTGAATTTTCCAAATTTGCTGGAGAAGGGAATGGCAAACCACTTCAGTATTCTTGCCTTGAGAACCCCATGAACAGTCTGAAAAGGCACAGAGGGTTACTATGACACAAACACCAGACCATTAATCATCTTTCTCATTCACGTATTAGATATACATATGACAATGACATAATACACTGTGTCACTGATCGGAGCAAAGCCTCAATATTGTTTGATGTTTTCATTCTTGTCTATCTCCAGCCCCCTTCTTATTCTCCCACCCCTATCCAAATGAGGCAACCATTTTAAGGTGTCTTACATGATCTTTTATCTGTATGTGTTCTTACTAATATGTTTATTTCAGTTTTGTGGGCGTGTGATTTTATTTCATATAAATGGTGGTGTGCTACTGAGCTCACATAAAGATTTATGTCTGTGACTTTGTATGTCTAGTCCATTTACCTAACTGTTGGAAAGTACCCTATGGAGTATGTCCAATACTCTTCTATTCTCCCAGGGCAGAAATCTAGATTCACTTCAACTCTCTACAACCACAAGCCATGTTGTAATGGACCTGTAGACCCATTGTTCATGGACCTGTGTAAGAATTTCTCTGGCACACGTTCCCTGGGGCAGGATGCTGGATCAGGCATTGTAGACAGGTTTATTCATAATCGGATGAAATACTATAAAGTTACCCTGCAGAAAGGCTACACTATTCTATTCTTGAGCAAGACCTGATGCTCAATAGTGTCCAAATTCCATTCATTTGTGGGATGGATCAAGTGATCTTTTTCCTCCAGGCATAGTTATTTTCTGTATGTTGGGAAGCTAATTGCTTATTTTTATTGGTTAATGATTTCAGAAGTATAAGATTAAACCTTTTGAGGCAGAGCAGCATCTCCTTCAGTAAAATTAGTTCCACTGGGATCGCATGAATTTGGTCAGGCCACTGTGATCCTTTGGGAAATGGACTTTTACTCTTCTGATGCAAGTGTTGTCTGATGTTTGTCATGGTGTTAATTTGAAAAGCTACAGTAATGAAAAAGGAGAAGCATATTCACTTTGTAGAATTGGATTTGTATTTACTTAAAGTCACGTGTCATACTTAAAGTCATATGCCAAGAGAATACCAGTACCTGCAGCATAAGAAGAAAAGTTTATGTGTATGACTTCTTACAGTAGATGAGATGAAAAGACAGTCTGAAAGTTGGATGAGAGGAGATAAGAGGTGAGAAAAGGAAGAGGGACAAAGGAATACGTGGTCTGTTAGTACCTAGAACCTTGCCTGGCATGTGGTAGAGAAGCAAGTGATATTTGTGTGATGAGTGAATTCATAGTGTGGTAAGGTGGAAAGTATGCTTTAGATTTATAGCTAAGTTTTTTTTTCAGGTTATTTTTACTTATTTTATTATCAGCTGCACTTGGTCTTTGTTGCTGCATATGGGCTTTCTCTAGTTGCAGAGAGTGGGGCTACTGTTTAGTCGCAGTGCTCGGGCATCTCACTGCAGTGGCTTTTCTTGTGGAGCACAGGCTCTAGGGCATGTGGGCTTCAGCAGCAGCTGCATGTGGGGTCAATAGTTTCAGTTTGTGGTCTTCGTTGCCCTGCAGCATGTGAGATCTTCTTCGACCAGGGTTCGAACCTGTGTCCCCTACATTGGTAGGTAGATTCTTATCCATTGTTAACACCAAGGAAATCCTTGGCTAAATGTTTTGATATGCATACTGATTCTGTAACTTAGGGAACTCATGGAACTGTTCCAAGACTCAGTTTATTAAACTGTGAACTGAAATTGAAGAGAGAACTCACCAAGTTGCCGTCTGTGAAAGAGACCAGTGTATATAATAGACAAGTAACAAGTGTTCAGATCCTTGAGTAAAGTACACTTTCTATTTCCTGACTATTAGCAGTCTTTTGCAAATATTTTGTCATAAGTTGATTCAACAATATGTGAACCATGAACTTCCAGATGTTCAAGCTGGTTTTCAAAAAGGCAGAGGAACCAGAAATCAAATTGCCAACATCTGCTGGATCATCAAAAAAGCAAGAGAGTTTCAGAAAAACATCTACTTCTGCTTTATTGACTATGCCAAAGCCTTTGACTGTGTGGATCACAACAAACTGTGGAAAATTCTGAAAGAGATGGGAATACCAGACCACTGGACCTGCCAGTTGAGAAACCTATATGCAGGTCAGGAAGCAACAGTTAGAACTGGACATGGAACAACAGACTGGTTCCAAATAGGAAAAGGAGTCCATCAAGGCTGTATATTGTCATCCTGCTTATTTAACTTCTATGCAGAATACATCATGAGAAATGGTGGGCTGGAAGAAGCACAAGCTGGAATCAAGATTGCCGGGAGAAATATCAATAATTTCAGATATGCAGATGACACCACCCTTATGGCAGAAAGTGAAGAAGAACTAAAGAGCCTCTTGATGAAAGTGAAAGAGAAGAGTGAAAAAGTTGGCTTAAAGCTCACCCAGCATTCAGAGAACTAAGATCATGGCATCCAGTCCCATCACTTCATGGGAAATAGATGGGGAAACAGTGTCAGGCTTTATTTTTTTGGGCTCCAAAATCACTGAAGATGGTGACTGCAGCCATGAAATTAAAAGATGTTTACTCCTTGAAAGAAAAGCTATGACCAATCCTGACAGCATATTCAAAAGCAGAGACATTACTTTGCCAACAAAGGTCCATTTAGTCAAGGCTATGGTTTTTCCTGTGGTCATGTATGGATGTGAGAGTTGGACTATAAAGAAAGCTGAGCGCAGAAGAATTGATGGTTTTGAACTGTGGTGTTGGAGAAAACTCTTGAGAGTCCCTTGGACTGCAAGGAGATCCTATCAGTCCATCCTAAAGGAGATCAGTCCTGGGTGTTCATTGGAAGGACTGATGTTGAAGCTGAAACTCCAATACTTTGGGCACCTGATGTGAAGAGCTGACTCATTAGAAAAGACCCTGATGCTGGGAAAGATTGAAGGCGGGAGGAGAAGGGGATGGCAGAGGATGAGATGGTTGGATAGCATCACCGACTCAATGGACATGAGTTTGGGTAAACTCTGGGAGTTGGTGATAGACTGGGAGGCCTGGCATGCTGCAGTTCATGGGGTCGCACAGAGTCGGACACGACTGTGACTGAATTGAACTGAAGTTGACTTTTGTCTTGGCCTTTCTGATAGCTAGTGTAAGGATTTCTGAACAGTCCCTTATTTTCTACTTTGCTATTCATGGCAGCACTTGATTGAAAACTGTAGTAAGGTTCTATTTAAAAACCACTCAAAGTAATCACCACTACACTCACACAATTGTATATTCTGAAACTGTGTAAAATTTTTAATTAATTTATTTTTTATTGAAGGATAATTGCTTTACAGAAGTTTGCTGTTTTCTGTCAAACCTCAACATGAATCAGCCATAGGTATACATATATCCTCTCCGTTTTGAAGCTCCCTCCCATCTCCCTCTCCATCCCACCCCTCTAGGTTGATACCGAGCCCCTCTTTGAGTTTCCTGAGCCATACAGCAAGTTACCGTTGGCTATCTGTTTTACATATGGTAATGTAAGTTTCCATGTTACTCCATACATCTCACCCTCCCCTCCCCTCTCCCCATGTCCATAGGTCTGTTCTCTATGCCTGTTTCTCCATTGTTGCCCTGTAAGTAAGTTTTTCCGTACCATTTTTCTAGATTCTGTATATATGTGTTAAAATACTGCATTTATCTTTCTCTTTCTGACTCACTTCACTCTGTATACTAGGTTCTAGGTTCACCCACCTCTTTGGAACTGACTCAAATGCATTCCTTTTTATGGCTGAGGAGTATCCATTGTGTGTATGTACCACAGCTTATCCATTCATCTGTCGATGGACATCTAGGTTGCTTCCATATTCTAACTATTGTACACGGTGCTGCAGTGAACAATGGGGTACATGTGTCTCTTTCAATTTTGGTTTCCTCAGGGTATATGCCTAGGAGTGGGATTGCTGGATCATATGGTGGTTTTTTCCCTAGTTTTTTAAGGAATCTCCATTCCGTCTTGTGTAGTGGCTGTATCAATTTACATTCCCACCAACAGTGCGAGAGTGTTCCCTTTTGTCCACACCTTTTCCAGCATTTATTATTTGTAGACTCTTTGATGAGGGCCATTCTGACTGGTGTGAGGTGGTATCTTTTCCTCATCACCTAAAACCCATCAAGGACTATTTTTAAAGTTCTTAAATTGTGAAACTTCATTTACACAAGATTGCTGGGAAATGGATTGTTCTACATGAAGTGGGTTTTCCAGATAACTAAAGTTTGTTCCTTGACATGCTAAGCTTTAAAACTGAGTTATTTTTGAAAGAATTCTTCTAAAATGGGGAAAATATTTTTCTGTTTCTTTGATAGAATATATTTGAGATGTAATTTAACTTTTCAAAAATGTGAAAGGCTATTGTCTTGCTTGCCTAGCCAGCAGTATGTATTCCATCTGATTCCTTGCTGCAAGCCATACCTTTTGCTCTCACTGAACCTGTTATTTTAGCCTGGGTCTTACTAATTTGCTTTTTTTTTTTTTGGTATGTTACAGCCAGAATAATAAATAACCAAAATGATTAGCATTTTATGTAAGAGTTGATAACCTTGAATAAAGACTTGAGGTCTCCTCTAGCCAAGTGTAAGAGAGACCCTGCCTTTAAAATAGTCATTTCAGAGACTCAGTAAGTCTTTTTGCTTTGTATCCTGCATGCTGGTCACATTCCAGGTGGTTAAAAGTATCATGCATCTGAGGAAAATAAGGGGTATTATTTTACTTTATAACAAAATAACTGTAGAAACGTAGCTATCAATTTGATACATAGTTTGTAATTTATAGAGTCACAGAGTTTTCGCCAAATCTCCCCATTTACAGATGAGGACCCTGAAATTCAAAACAGACTCTTTTGCCCAAGGTGAGCCTGGGTGCATTGAGTCCCAGGACCCAGGCTCTTGTCATTCTCTTTTTCCAGGATGGAGGGCATTGCCTTAGGGCTCTTGTATATACAACTATGGATTATACACATGATATTATTCAACTGTACATTCTGTACCCAGATACTTCAAATTATAATAATGAAGAGAAAGTAGAAAAGATAAAGATAAAATAGTAAAGATAGAGAAGAATGTATCAGAAATTTGGTGAGGATTCTGGGGTTGATAAGGTAGGTTTTTGAGGCATTAAATACCAGACTTCATTCCCACAAAGTTTTCTCTCTTGGCTTTGATAGAGCCATGTGGTTTGCAGAGCAAAGAAGGGACTACCACACCTTTGAATGATTGAATTTGCAAGTGGGTATGTATTTGCAAGGGCTTCCCTGGTGGCTCTGTGGTAGAGATTTTGTCTGTTTATACAGGAGACGCAAGTTTGATACCTGGCTCAGGAAGATTCCCTGGAGTAGGAAATGGCAACCAGCTCCAGTATTCTTGCCTGGAAAATCCCATGGACAGAAGAGCCTGGCAGGCTACAGTCCATGGAGTCTCAAGAGTCCGACATGACTCAGCTACTAAACAACAACAGCAATATATTTGCAAGCTAAGGCTTTTGACAACAATGGTTTAGATCTGATTTTCTCCAGAATTATCTGCAAAGGGATAAAAATTTTAACCCAGGCAGACAAAGTTAGCAGGACTTGGAATTCAGGTATAAATGAAAGTAATAAATTCCTTATTGATCACTTCCAGGGTGTGCTGCAGTTCAGAGGACTGTATGTGAAATGACACATTTAATCTTCACCATAACCCAAGTGATGAGTACATTATTACCTCCCCCCTTTTACAGATGGTGAGACTGAGGCCCAGAGAAGTTAGGTGTTGCACTTCTTTTTTTTAAAGTTGATTAAATATAGTTGATTTATTGATACAATGTTGTGTTTTTTGGTACAGCAAAGTGACTTATTTATACATACATATAAAGGCTGAGCGCCAAAGAATTGATGCTTTTGAACTGTGGTGTTGGAGAAGACTCTTGAGAGTCCCTTGGACTGCAGGGAGATCCAACCAGTCCATTCTGAAGGAGATCAGCCCTGGGATTTCTTTGGAAGGAATGATGTTAAAGCTGAAACTCCAGTACTTTGGCCACCTTATGCGAAGAGTTGACTCATTGGAAAAGACTCTGATGCTGGGACGGATTGGGGGCAAGAGGAGAAGGGGACGACAGAGGATGAGATGGCTGGATGGCATCACTGACTCAATGGATGTGAGTCTGAGTGAACTCCGGGAGTTGGTGATGGACAGGGAGGCCTGGCGTGCTGTGATTCATGGGGTCACAGAGTCGGACACGACTGAGCGACTGATCTGATCTGATCTGATATTCTTCTTCATAGTCTTTTCTATTATGGTTTATCACAGGATATTGAATATAATTCCCTGTACTGTACAGTAGGACATTGTTGTTTCCCCATCATATATCTTATATATATAGTTTGCTTCTGCTAATTCCAAACTTGCATTCCTTCCTCCCCTTCCCCTTTTGGCAACCCCCAGTTGTTCTCTGTATCTGTGAGTCTGTTTCTGTTTCATAAATATGTTCATTAGTATCCTGTTTTAGAAAGGTGTGACATGTGAGTTCACACAGTTAGTGAGTGATAGCCCTGGGATTTAATCCCTGTTTTAGCTCTAGAGCTCCATTTCCCCTCTAAAAAGGTAACCCCATCTAGTTGTAAGGAAATTTAGATTTTCACCCAGCTTTTTCCTTTCCTTGAGAGAGAGTTTGGGTATCTTCTGGGGCAACTCAGATTTGCACTGAGCGCTGGGAAGGTCTGGCCTCAATTTAGTTGTGTGTTGACATTTTATAAAATGGATCTTCACATTAAGAAGGGTTCAATTTAAAGTTTTCTGTTCTCTTACAAGAGAGCATAATTTCTTTCCCCAAGTTAACCTCTGACTTTGAGAGGAGTCACCAGCTTTTTATTTTCTTGTTTGTTTGGTTTTTGTTTAATTTTTATTTTTTGAAATTTATGTATTTTTAATTGAAGGATAATTGGTTTACAATATTGTATTGCTTTCTGCCATACATCAACGTGAATCAGCCATAGATATATACATCTCCTCCCTCTTGAACCTCTCTCCCACCTCCCACCCCCTTCCACCCCTCTAGGTTGTCACAGAGATATGGTTTGAGTTTCCTGAGATATCCAGCAGATTTCCACTGGCTATTTTACTATGGTGGTGTCATGTTTCCTGCTACTTTCTCCGTTTGTCCCGCCCTCTGCTTCCATCCATAAGTCTGTTCTCTCTGTGTCTCCATTGCTGCCTTGCAAATAGGTCCATCAGTACCGTCTTTCTAGATTGCTGCTGCTGCTGAGTCGCTTCAGTCGTGTCCGACTCTGTGCGACCCCATAGACGGAAGCCCACCAGGCTCCCCCGTCCCTGGGATTCTCCAGGCAAGAACAATGGAGTAGGTTGCCATTTCCTTCTCCAATGCGTGAAAGTGAAAAGTGAAAGTGAAGTCGCTCAGTCGTGTCCGACTCCTAGCGACCCCATGGGCTGCAGCCTACCAGGCTCCTCCGTCCATGGGATTTTCCAGGCAAGAGTACTGGAGTTGGGGTGCCATCGCCTTCTCCTCTAGATTGCATATATATGTGTTAATATATAATAATTGTTTTTCTGACTTACTTCTCTCTGTATAATAGGCTCTAGGTTCACCCACCTCAATAACACTGACTCAAGTGTGTTCCTTTTTATGGCTAATATTCCATTTTATATGTACCACAACTTATTATTTTTTTAATTTAAATTTATTTATTTTAATTGGAGGCTAATTACTTTACAATATTGTATTGGTTTTGCCATACATCAACATGAATCTGCCATGGGTGTACATGTGTTCCCCATCTTATTTTTTATATTTATATTTATTTTTTAATTGAAGAATAATTGCTTTACAGGATTTTGTTGGTTTCTGCCAAACATCAACATGAATCAGCCATAATAGGTACTAAAACTTGTTTATCCATTCATCTGTCAATGGACATCTAGGTTGCTTCCATGTCCTAGTATTGTAAAAAGTGCTGCAGTGAACATTGGAGTACATGTGTCTTATTCAATTACGGTTTTCTCAGGGCATATGCCCAGTAGTGGGATTGTTGGGTCATATGGTAGTTTTATTCCTAGTTTTTAAAGAAATCTCCATACCGTCTTCCATAGTGGCTGTATCAATTAACATTCCCACCAACAGTACAAGAGGGTTCTCTTTTGTCCACATCCTTTCCAGCACTTATTGTTTGCAGACTTTTTGATGATGACCATTCTGACTGGTGTGAGGTGATATCTCATTGTAGTTTTGATTTGCATTTCTCTGATAATGAGCGATGTTGAGCATCTTTTCATGTGTTTATTGGCCGTCTGTATATCTTCTTTGGAGAAGTGTCTGTTTAGGTCTTTTGCCCACGTTCTGATTGGGTTGTTTATTTTTCTGCTATTGAGTTGCATGAGCCGCTTGTATATTTTGGAAATTAACCCTTGTCAGTTTTTTCATTTCCTATTATTTTCTCCCATTCTAAGGATTGTCTTTTCTCCTTGCTAATAGTTTCCTTTGCTGTGCAAAGACTTTTAAGTTTAATTAGGTCTCATTTGTTTATTGTTTTTATTTCCATTACTCTAGGAGGTGGGGTATAGAAGATCTTGCTGTGATTAATGTCATAGTGTTCTCCCTATGTTTTCCTCTGAGTTTTATGGTTTCTGGTCTTACATTTAGGCCTTTAATCCATTTTGACTTTATCTTGTATATGGTATTAGGAAGTGTTCTAATTTCATTCTTTAACACATAGCTGTCCAGTTTTCCTAGCGCCACTTATTGAAGAGACTATCTTTGCTCTATTGCATATTCTTGCCTCTTTTGTCAAAGATAAGGTGCCCATAGGTGCTTGGGTTTTTCTCTGGGCTTTCCATTTTGTTCCATCGTCACCAGGTTTTTTTTTTAATTTTTACGAGGACTCTAGACATGTCATGGAGAAGGCAATGGCACCCCACTCCAGTACTCTTGCCTGGAAAATCCCATGGATGGAGGAGCCTGGTGGCTGCAGTCTATGGGGTCGCTAGGAGTCGGACATGACTGAGTGACTTCCCTTTCACTTTTCACTTTCACGCATTGGAGAAGGAAATGGCAACCTACTCCATTGTTCTTGCCTGGAGAATCCCAGGGACGGGGGAGCCTGGTGGGCTTCCGTCTATGGGGTCGCACAGAGTCAGACACGACTGAAACGACTTAGCAGCAGCAGCAGACATGTCATGCAGTATTTTTCACCTCTACAGTCTCTGCAGACAAAAAACAGTCTTTAGCTAATGGTAATTCTTTGTTACATTTGATCAAGTCTTGCAGAGGAAAGGGCTTGTGGGAAGAGATTTGTTATGGTATTCTGAGTCTAGGGCAGGCAGGATGGTGGGGGGCAGTAAAGAGGTGGAGGGGGATGGGGGATGCAAACAATAGTAACTTCAGCTGAAAAGTGAAATGTGATGATTTTAAATTAAGCCCCTGTTCTTGAGATTCACCAAGAGGTTGGTGTTTTTGCCAGATGAAAGAGAACCTCAGTTAGGACTGTCTCCTGGGCTACTCTACCAACTCACTATACAAGCTGTGGTACAATTTAATACTCCTGGGTTTCCACTTTCCAGCCTTTGCCCTTTCAGACTTTTCCTCAGTTACAGCTTGAACCTATATTTGCAGTTCCAGGTAAACAGGCTACCTGCATTTGAATTTTGCCTTCTTACTGTTGAGATCCAATCTTTTTATTTTTATAGATGTCTGCTGTTGAAAGGATAAAAGCTTCCTGTGTTTTATCATTAATTGGAAAAAATTTTTTATCTTCCCTATTACTAACAAAGCAACTGTTTTGTCTTTAACAGATGTATAGTTATGTCCCTTGCATGCATGCATGCTAAGTGGCTTCAGTCATGTCCAACTCTTTGTGATCCTATGGACTGTAGCCTGCCAGACTCCTCTGTCTATGGGGTTCCCAGGCAAGAATACTGGAGTGGGTTGCCATTCCCTTCTCCAAATTATGTCCCTTAGTTTCGTCTAAAAAGAATGAGAAAAAGTTTGTTTTCTAGTCAACCATACTTGTATTTTGACATGGGACAGTAGATGTTTGTCAAAATCACTGATTGTCTGAACCTGGAAGTATAAATAAAAGAGAGTAGGGTGGCTTTAAAAAAATGTAAGAAGATGCTGCTGCTAAGTTGCTTCAGTTGTGTCTGACTCTGTGCGACCCCAAAGACGGCATCCCACCAGGCCCCGCCATCCCTGGGATTCCCCAGGCAATAACACTGGAGTGGGTTGCCATTTCCTCCTCCAATGCATGAAAGTGAAAAGTGAAAGTGAAGTCACTCAGTCGTGTCCGACTCTTAGTGACCCCATGGACTGCAGCCTACCAGGCTCCTTCGTCCATGGGATTTTCCAGGCAAGAATACTGGAGTGGGTTGCCACTGCCTACTCCAGGGGATCTTCCCAACCCAGGATCAAACCCACATCTTCTGCATTAGCAGGCAGGTTCTTTACCACTAAGCCACCAGGGAAGCTGGAGACATGGAAGTTGTTGTTCAGTTGCTCAGTTGTGTCCAACTCTTTGCAACCCCACGGACTGTAGCACACTAGGCTCCCTGTCCTTCACCATCTCCCAGGGTTTGCTCAAACTCATGTCCATTGAGTCAGTGATGCCATCCAACCATCTCACCCTCTGTCGTTCCCCTCTTCTCCTGCCTTCAATCTTTCCCACCATCAAGGTCTTCACATCAGGTGGACAAAGTATTGGAGTTTCAGCTTCAGCATCAGTCCTTCTAATGAATACATAGATGACTGGCTGTTAAATCAAAAGCAATTTTCTGATGGAAATATTTTATTGTTTTCATAAAATGATATGTCTCTTTATAAAATTTAAAGTCAGTACAAAAAAAGCACAGAGGAAAAGTTAAAAATTACCATTCAGAAATAACCATTATTATTATTTGTATAGATTTTTAGTGAACTCTCTATGCATACAGATAGGTGTGGTAGATAATTTTCAAAAATAGGGTCATTTTATAGTAATATTGTAAATATAAATGATTACATTTAATGAAATGCAAATTTAATGAATATTACATTTAACAAAAGAAAAGAAAACAAGGGGAAAGGATGGGGGGAAGGGCTAGGGAGTTTGGGATGGACATGTTCCACTGCTATCTTTGAAATAGACCACCAACAAGGAGCTCCTGTGTAGTACATGGAACTCTGCTCAGTGTTGTGTGGCAGTCTGGATGGGGGTGGGAATTTGGGGGAGAATTGATACCTGTATATGTATGGCTGAGTCCCTTCACTGTTAACCTGAACTATCACAACACTGTTAATTGACTATACCCCAATAAAAAATAAAAAAGTTCTTCATAGCAAGAGATGTTACTTTTAAAAAAAGTTCTACTAATGTGAAGAACATTGTTCTGAGTCATGAGAAAAAAACTTGTTTCAACTAGATTGTATATTTGAATGAAGTTAAAATTAACACACTTTTTCTGTTGTTAGTTATAGTACTTTTTATGTTGTCAAGGTTTATCACGTTTGCATTTTGTTCAGTAACCACAATTTTCACCGTTACTATTTGTCCTTAAAGGATTCGGCATCCACCATGCATCCTTTACAATGGTTTCTCCATTCTTCCTAGATATTTGTATTTTGCTTGACTGGAATTAATTGAACTTTCCCAGAATTAATATGACTCTTTAGTGTCAATAGTGTTTTATAAAATTTTCCAGGAACGTGACTTGGCTCTTTGAGCTGGAAATTCAAGTCTTTCTTTGATTTTAGGAAACTTATGTTCTACTTTTGCCTTTTTTTTCTTCCATGTGTTTTATTCTTTTCTTTGGAAACATCAACAATGTACTTATGCTATCTTCTGCATCTGTTATTGCTGTATCATTTTATCATTGATTCTTGAATGTGTTTTCATTGTTTTTTTGTTTGTTTGTTTCCAACTTGATTTGCATCCGTGTAATATTTATTTTCTATTTAGTCCTTTTCTTCTGATCCTTGCCAGCTTCTTTTCATTGATTCTATTCTTTTATCCAGTTCTTTTTTTTAGAAAAGAGGTCATTTCTGTTACTTCTTTGAGGTTATAGAGAGGTATTTGCTTTAACATTTTCAGTCTCCTTGTGATGTATATTCTTCATCTCCCCTGGCTTTAGTACTTCTCTCTTTTCTTCCTCAGTACCTCTGACCAAGTTCTTTGTTCTTTTTAGTTATGATGACTCCCTGCATGGGGCTAGCTGTTTGCTGAGCATGGTGTGGAGAGGAGGGGCAGTGGTAACAGGAAGGGAGGAATGGCCCCGAGGGCCCCCCAGCTTCTTTGGGGTTTGTTGCCTTGATCACTCTTCAGCAGTCTGTTACCCTCCTTCGGAGAGTCACCCCTCTCAGCAGGGCCATGAAAGAGTCAGGGGAACTCATTGCACAGCTTCCTTGGAGCTCTGTGTTGTGAGCGAGTGTTTGCACTTTCACCCTCCTCCCTCCATCTCCTTCACTTCACCTCTGAAAAGTGCTCTGACCTGTTCAAATTCTGGGGAGAAGTATGTTGGCTCAGATTTCCAAGTATTCAACTTCATAGTTTTTAGTAGCCTTGAAATTAGAACCGTTTCTCCTTGAGGGAAATGTAGTAAAGTTTCGTTCCTCTATGGTTTATTCTTCTGTTGTGATCTATGTGGAGTTTATAATCTGTGTAAGAAACATGAAAAAAATCAATGATCGTCTAAGACAGAAAATGGGAGGGAGGGAAACATTTTCAGTCTTTGGAAGAATTCTGACCATCATGTATTTCTCTTAGGTGTTTACAGTGGCAGAGTAGCCTTGAATTTGTAGAATGGATGACTTGGTAACAAGTCTGTTATTAACTGGAAACTTTCACTGAGATGGAGATGACTGGGACATAGGGTATTTTAGATCATTGTTTCTATGACACCTGTGGTAAAATTTAGGCAACTTTAGAAAATGATGCAGTGCCTTGAATCCAGATAAAAGAGCTCAGTTCAGTTCAGTCACTCAGTCGTGTCCAACTCTTTGAGACCCCATGGACTGCAGCATACCAGGCTTCCCTGTCCATCACCAACTCACAGAGCTTACTCAAACTCATGTCCATCAAGTCTGTGATGCCATCCTGCCATCTCATCCTCTGTCGTTCTCTTCTCCTGCCTTCGATCTTTCCCAGCCTCAGGGTCTTTTCCAGTCAGTTGGTTCTTCACATCAGGTGGCCAAAGTATTGGAGTTTCAGTTTCAGCATCAGTCCTTCCAATGAATATTCAGGACTGATTTCCTTTAGGATTGGCTGGTTGGATCTCCTTGCAGTCCAAGGGACTCTCAAGAGTGTTCTCCAACACCACAGTTCAAAAGCATCAATTCTTTGACACTCAGCTTTCTTTATAGTCCAACTCTCACATCTGTACATGACTACTGGAAAAACCATAGCTTTGACTAGACGGGCCTTTGTTGGTAATGTCTCCGCTTTTTAATATGCTGTAGAGAACTAATATCCATATGCTTGTTATCTGAGCTTATGGGATAAAAATGAATTTTATCTTTAATTTCTAATATATACTGTTTAATATCCTCTTAAGGGATAAGTGAACTAAAATTCTTTTCTAGTTAAGAATTCTAGGGAATGATTGTGCTTGAGACACAGAAAAAGGAAAAAAAGTCTCGTTATGATATTGCTTCACTCATGCTTTCTGATATTGAGTTGCAGCTTATTGTGGGTATTTAAGTTATTAGTCATCTCAGAAATATTCTCTGATTTTAGTATTCTTAGGCATCCAAAAAGACTAAGTGCCATTACATGGCTCTATGATTTAAAAAATTGTGTATAAAAATAGAGATACTAATTTGACCCTCAGAGCATGCATGTGAATACAATCCTAGATTAACCTTTTTCAGAATTATTGGATGTTCTAAATATCCAATACACTGTCTTTGATGAAAAAGAGGAACTCTGGAAAAGACTTTGTCTTGTTGAGCATAAAACGTGGCTTGTATTCTGTCACATGAGTATGCCTGTGTATAGCTGTGACATGGTCTTGCTTGGCCTTGGACCCAGTGTTGGTTTTGTCATCCACGAATTCCACCTTCCTATGAACAGATTAGTCTCTTAAATGATAGGAGGATGAGGGGGCAAGAAAGGGAAGATACTTGTTGACATTATGAATTCATAAATTGATTATAAATGGTTACTAAAACAACTGAGATTCATCTTTTCCATCCGTGACAGTCTTGATGACTGAAAATGAGGAATTTTTTTTTAAGAAGTTAAATTTAAGTATTTCAGTGATGGGTATGGGATGGGATCTTTTGCCATTTTATTTGGAAAGCAGTCATTTGCCATGGCAGTGCTCTCTGGGAGGTTTACTTAACTTTCTACCACATACATTCTTCACTTTTTGAATGTGGTTCCACAAAAAATCAGAGCATAGAAGGGTTTCATTTGCCTCATGCCTTAATCTTCTGTTCTGTTAGCTCTCTAGTCTGAGAGTTAAGTATTTTGATAATAAAGTCATCTGTAGTTCAGATGACTTCTCTCTGGTCTATTACATTTTAGAACTTTTCTATACTTTGATATCCAGCAAGAACTTCTTTTCCCTTTCTAAGTTTTATTCTTTTAATAGAAATGGATTCCTACATGAACACTGGTGTCTAAAAGCGGCCTAATAAGACTGCTATTTTTAGAGAAGGAGAAAGTTGCCTTTTGTTCTCTCTGTGCTTTTCACCTCCCACATGTTCTTTAAAGTTTTTTTCCCCTCTGGTCTTAGTAGTGATGGCTTTCTAATTCCAGATGCCTTTTCCTTGGTCCATTTCTGGCTCACTTTGTCTCATGCTCAAATTTTTCAATGTCAGAATTGAACTGGGCTCATCTGTTTCTGTTACTTAACAGATATTTTGGATTCCTTTTTCTTTAATTTGCTAAAATGATAAAATATATACACAGAGAAGTAGAAATATATTTTTGCAATTTAAAGAAGAATAATAAGATGGCTGTTCATAAAATACCAACCCTTTGGTTGAAGTGGAATATGGCTGGTATCTCAGAGGGGCTTCCCTAGTGAGTCGGTTGTAAAGAATTCGCCTGCCAATGCAGGAGACGTGGATTTGATCCCTGTGTTGGAAAGATCCCCTGGAGAAGGAAATGGCAACTCACTCCAGTATCCTTGCCTGGGAAATTCCATGGAGAGAGGAGCCTTGTGGGCTGTAGTCCATGGGGTCGCAAAAGAGTTGGAACACAACTGAGTGACTAAACAACAAAATATCTCACAAGCTCCCTGTGTCCCTCCACCAAAGTATTTCCTCCTTCCCATCCCCCACCCAGGTAACTGCTCATCCTAAAGCTTGTGTAGGAGATTTGGATTTTTTAACACAGACAGAAAGCAAGATAGTCATAATATTAGTTAATAATCACAATAGAGTTTTCAGAAGAAAATAAATTTGGATGCATGTTTATTCCCTGCATTCTGTAAAAGAAAAATTAGTTAAGGATTGTAAGGAGAATTAATCCTCTTGAAAGGATTCAGCCATTCATGGTGTCTTACTGAAATTAGAGTTAACAGGTTCAAACATATGTCAAGAAAATATTCAGTGGACTGCTATGCAGCATACCCTTGTCCGATGTTATAGAGAGGAATTAGAAATTTCCTATCTTCATCTATCATTCTGAGAGCACACAACTTCTGTTTATCTTGTTGACGCTCGGTGCTCAAGATCCTTGCCACATTTCCATGTCTTACTGCTTGTTGTGGATAGCCCATTAAGAAATTACACACACACACACACACACACGCACACATGCACACACAGTCCTGTCACTACCTGCCTAGAGGTAGTTGTTGGAATAGTCACGAGCACTGCTCTTAGAGTAATTTCACAATCACATCTGCTTTCATCCTTCATTTTTCTCTCAGCCTTGTAGTCCCAGTCTTCATGGGCTGACTGCCTGGGATTGGCTTTTGATTTCATGGATACTTATCTATCTATAAGAGAGAAATTAAAAGTAGCCTGAGTCTGACTTTTTCTGTTGCTTTTGCCATGGACTGTCTCTGGCCCCACCTTTCCCACCTGGGGGTGCTGAGCTCTGCTTATAGGACCCTGGAGTTCTGTGGATTCCTCAAGCTAAAGTGTGATGTACCATCTTGTCTTGTCCTTTGTTTCTTCGAGCTTCCTGCTTGTGGACTCATCAGCCAAAGGACTTTAATAGATGTTTCCTCTGTGTAGGTGACAATATAAAGAGCTATGGATACAACATCAGTTCAGTTCAGTTGCTCAGTCATGTCCAACTCTTTGCGACCCCATGAACTGCAGCACGCCAGGCCTCCCTGTCCATCACCAACTCCCGGAGTTCACTCAGACTCACATCCATCGAGTCAGTGATGCCATCCAGCCATCTCATCCTCTGTTGTCCCCTTCTCCTCCTGCCCCCAATCCCTCCCAGCATCAGAGTCTTTTCCAATGAGTCAACTCTTCGCATGATACAACGTGGTACCTGCCATTTCTATGGAATAGTAATTTGGAGAATCTCATTTGCTTCTGTGTTATTTATATGCTGGTGTGATCTCTAGATTCTTGTATGCATTTCAACTCCTGAATATTCTCTGAGCCTGGAGTTTTAACTCTACTGGACTGTTAGTTTCTGGATTTTTCTCTGAACGTTGTCCACTCCATTTTCTGTCATTGTAGTGAATTACCTATCATGGTATGGCTTTCTTTAGGATCGACTGGTTTGATCTTGCTGTCCAAGGGACTCTCAAGATGAGATGCTTGGATGACATCACCGATTCAATGGACCTGAACTTGGGCAAACTCTAGGACAAAGAGTGTCTGACATGATTCAGCAACTGAACAACAACACGACTTTCTTTGATGTCAGTCAGTTCACTTAGGATCTTTATTCTTCCCCATCATCTCCAACACTAAGTACTCATGATTCTGAAATTTGCTATTGATACTTAGTAAATTTGCCACTATGGATCACATTGTTAATTGTTAGAATTTCCTTCAGTGTTCTAAAAATGTCTGTTTTTAGGATTAAACTAAAAATAGTTTCTCTGAAAGAACCTAAATAGAATAGTTTCTCCTTTTTTCTGTGTCAGTCTCTCTGGGATTTGGCTGCTTCTAGAATCTTATAAAGATTTCACTTTCCTCCAAACATTGAGAGGCACTTTAATTGTGAATGTGGGTAAGAATGTCTACTTGGACTTAAAATTTTAAGACAATTTAATGAAAGTTGTCTGGCTTGAGAAAAAACCCATTTGCAGCAATTGTCTTAAAACTCTGATTTATAGGTTTATTGTTTTGCTTTTTTCTACTACCACCGACTTTATTTTATTACTGGCACTTTACATTTCTTAAAATTGATGGAAAGTATCTGATTATACAATATTTAAAATGAATTCTAAGACACATATTCAGAGAAGTGCAAATAGCTAATGATCTGAGTAACTTTTGAAAGATATAAATTCAGATATTATGCAGTATGTCTGGATGTAATAATAAGACTGAAATAGATGAAATTACTCAGCTGTAATCACTGTTTTATACATGTCTTTCAAAATTATATCAGATGTCATCAAATTTGCTTATCATAAGTTACTTATGCAAACAAATTCTTATTTTTTCCTGTTATCTTTGGTTTTTAGTATCTTTATGATAAAGAATGATAGTTGACTTAAGTTTTTTACTTATTTTTAGTTGTAATCAAGTAACAGGTTTATAATTGTGTTGTTTGATTTTCAACATACCCCTTAAATGTGTGCATGTGAATGTGCTCAGTCGCTCAGTTGTGTCCAACTCTTTGTACCCCATCAGGTTCCTCTGTCCACAGAATTTTCCAGATAAGAATACTGGAATCTATTGCCATTTTCTACTCTAGGGGATTTTCCCATCCTAGGGATCGAACTCTCATCTTCTGTGTCTCCTGCATTGGCAGATGTATTGTTTACCACTGAGCCACCTAGGAAGCCCTATACCCCTTAAATAGATTGATGTTAATACATTATAGTGATGGCAGATCTTAATCATCGGCTCATAGCTGAATTTCTATGTAAATTTTTTTTGTTCTTTATTAATCTAATCTGTAGAAAGTGTTTATCACTTTCCTTCTTGGAAATTGAGGTGTTCTTTTTTGGTGGAAGTACATAGAAATATGTAGAATTAGATAAAACTTATAAAGCAGTGCTTTGTCGTATATATGAAACATGAATGGAACTATTCTTTTAGCAGCATTCTGGAAAAGTTGGCCTGAAGTCATCCTAGTATATAGAAAGTTGATTGCTTGACAAAGCAGGTACCAAATAGATGTGATACTGTGTTAAGAATCCCAAGACCCAGCTTAGCACAGCTGTGCTTTTAGGGTAGGAGTTATGATGGCAGTCATGCAGTCACTGTTTTGGATGTGGAAGTTTTTTTAGAGGTCCTGTAATCCAACATTTTTGGGTTTTGTAAGGGAGAAAACTTGTTCCACAATGTTAGGGACTTCTTCCAAGACCCAGGGACAGTTAAAGTCAGGTTAAGAGTTGGATCTGCTGATTCTTATTCACCTGTTTGTTCATTAGTTCAAAGAACAGATGGCTCCTGGGTGCCTGTATAGTTCGGGTATTCATCGTCGACTAAGGGTTTAACAGCGAGCAGAGTGAAAAAAGGCCCAGTTGGCGCTCGAATGAACTACACGGAATCAGAAAGTCCGCAGTAGTTGGAAGAAATTCCCTTTCCAAAGAAGTTACCAAGTAATGGTAGTTTTTCCAATAAATCCTATCATTTTTAGAGATCTGTTGTCATTATTTTGAAATGGTACATAATTTGGAAGAATGAAAAAATCTCTTTGGTTAGAGAAATTAGGAAAATCATGATTTTTTAAAAAATAATCAAAAGGCCAGTGAATAATTTCTTAATGCCATGAAATGTGATTAGAACACTGAAGATCATTATCCCAAGTGGTAATTTATTTGTTTATTTATTGGCACTTTAAAAAAATTGAAGTATAGCTGCTTTACAATGTTGTGTTAGTTTCTGCTGTACAACAGAGTTAATCAGCTCTATGTACACATATATCTCCTCCTTGAACCTCATTACACCCCGCATCCCACCCCTCTACGTTTTCACAGAGCTCTGAGTTGAGCTCGCTGTGTTATACAGCGGTTTCCCACTAGCTGTCTCTTTTACACATAGTAGTGTATATATGGGGCTTCCCTGGTAGCTCAGCTGGTAAAGAATCTTCCTGCAATGCAGAAGATCCCAGTTCAATTCCTGGGTTAGAAAGATCCCCTGGAGAAGCGATAGGCCACCCTCTCCAGTATTCTTGGGCTTCCCTGGTGGCTCAGATGGTAAAGAATCGGTCTGCAATCGGGGAGACCTGTGTTCAGTCCCTGGGTTGGGGAGATTCCCTGGAGGAGGGCATGGCAACCCACTCCAGTATTCTTGCCTGGAGAATCCCCATGGACAGAGGAGCCTGGCGGGCTACAGTCCATGGGATCGCAAAGAGTCTAAGTGACTAAGACAGCACAGCGCAGTGTATATATGTCAGTTCTGTTCTCCTAGTTTGTCCCACCCACCTCTGCTCGCCTCCCAAGTGGTAATTTAAAAAATGGGTGCCACTTTGTATGAGAGTAATTTTGTAGTTTCTTGAAGAAACCACAAAATTTCTCCTTTTCCTTCCCCTTCCTCTTCCACCTCTTCTTGCTGTGTGGTATTCTTGTCTTCTGTACTGGTTTGATATTAACACAGAACAGATTGCTATATTCTGACAATTTGATGAACATATCTAATATTTAGGAAGGACCATGGTTATCATCTATAAAGGGTCCTGTATTCTATGTATGAAGGATCTCAGGATTGCACAGAATGTTGTTTCCTGACAGAAAGAGAAATCTAGGGTGGCAGCATCAAACGTCTGTTCCTTTAGAGGGCCTTGCAGGCCTTGGTTCTCAGGTCAGCCAGCAGATACCACACATGCTCAGACTTTAGTAGCTCAAGAGAAGTAAAGGGTTAGGCTCCTCCTTGGTGGGGTAAGAAGAGAGGAAGAGAGCACACAGGATACCTGTGATTGTTCTACAGAGATTTTACTAAAAAAATCTAATAAAATTGCATTTTATGCTAAAATTTGCACAACAAATTTTAGGACAGATATCTGTAATTCACTGTAAAAACATTTAAAGAAATTCTGCCATTTACAGCAACATGGGCTTCCCTGGTAACCACTCAGCTGGTACAGAATCCACCTGCAATGCAGGAGACCCTGATTCGATCCCTGGGTGGGGAAGATCCCCTGGAGAAGGGATGGGCTACCCACTGCAGTATTCTTAGGCTTCCCTGGTGGCTCAGACAGTAAAGAATCTGCCTGCAATGCGGGAGACCTTCATTCGATCCCTGGGTTGGGAAAATCCCCTGGAGGAGAGCATGGCAACCCACTCTAGTTTTCTTACCTGGAGAATCCCCATGGACAGAGGAGCCTGGCGGGCTATAGTCCATGGGGTCGCAAAAAGCTGGACATGACTGAAGTGACTAAGTACAGCACAGCACAGCAACGTGGATAGACGTGGGAGGGCTTTATGTTAATGAAGTCAGAGAAAGACAAATACCACATGGTATCACTTACATGTGGAATCTAAACAATCTAGTTAATGTAACAAAAAAGAAGCAGACTCACAGATACAGAAAACAAACTAGTGGGTACTGGCTGGGAGGGGAGGGTGGGTCAAGACAGGGGTAGAGGAGTAGGAGGTAAAAACTATTAGGCGTAAGGTAGGCTCAAGGATGTATAGTACAACACAGGAGAATATAGCCAATATTCTGTGATAACTGTAATGGAAAATAACCTTTAAAAACTGTATAAAAATAAAAAACTGCATTAATACAAATAAAAAGGATATGGAAAATTTAAGTAAAAATGAATTAATCTTTAAATTTTGGTAATCATTTCTTTATCTAACTTCATCTGCTTTCTTTTTTCCTTTTTGCTTCTCATTCAGTCTTCAGCCATTAATTGAATGATTGAAAGAAAGTTAAAGCTACAGGTTTTCATATGTGGAAAGGCCTTTTCTTAATGTCTTTGTTGATCTCATGCCGTTCTCTCCTGCTGCTCACATTAATTACTTTGCAGATGGCTCTAATTGACCCAGTAAAAGAACCTTATCTGTGTTCAGTCCTTCCCAGGCTTTAAAGACTCTGCAGCTTCTGAAGACGTAGAATGCAGTGCTTATGCTCAGCTCTTCCTAGTCTGAGTACTTGGTCCTAGAGTTCCCTTTCCTTAGGAGGTTTGAACTTCTCTGCTTAAACCTGTGTCCTGTCTGGTCCCGATCCTGCTTTTAAACACCATCACCCCATGCCTGATGCCCTAGCCACTGGACTTCTAGCCACTCCCAGAATATCCTCTCTGGCTGCACACTTTGATCCCTGTCTATGTTACCTGCTCTTTCCTGCCTACTTCCCTATCTGTATTTTGTCCTGAATCTACCCTGACCTTGTTTTCTTTTTTCTTTTTTTTTTTTCAGATTTATTTCTTTTTGGCTGCCCTGGGTCTTCATTGCTGCACATGCGTTTTCTGTAGTTATGGCAGGTGGAGGCTGCTCTCTAGTCGTCTCTCATTGCAGTGGCATCTCTTTTTGCAGAGCATGGTCTCTAGATGCGTGGGCTTAGTTGCTCCCAGGAAGCCCGGACCAGGGGTTGAACCTGTGTCCCCTGCATTTGCAGGCGGATTCTTAACCACTAGACCACCAGGGAAGCCCTGGCCCTATTTTCTCATTGCAAAGCTCCCAATCATCTTGAAAGTGAAAGTCAGATCAGATCAGATCAGATCAGCCGCTCAGTCGTGTCCGACTCCTTGCGACCCCATGAATCGCAGCACGCCAGGCCTCCCTGTCCATCACCAACTCCCGGAGTTCACCCAGACTCATGTCCATCGAGTCAGTGATGCCATCCAGCCATCTCATCCTCTGTCGTCCCCTTCTCCTCCTGCCCCTAATCCCTCCCAGCATCAGAGTCTTTTCCAATGAGTCAACTCTGTGCATGAGGTGGCCAAAGTACTGGAGTTTCAGCTTTAGCATCAGTCCTTCCAATGAACACCCAGGACTGATCTCCTTCAGAATAGACTGGTTGGATCTCCTTGCAGTCCAAGGGACTCTCAGGAGTCTTCTCCAACACCACAGTTCAGAAGCATCAATTCTTCGGCGCTTAGCCTTCTTCACAGTCCAACTCTCACATCCATACATGACCACAGGAAAAACCATAGCCTTGACTAGACGAACCTGTGTCCAACTCTGCAACCTCATGGACTATTCAGTCCATGAAATTCTCCAGGCCAGAATACTGGAGTGGGTAGCCTTTCCCTTCTCCAGGGAATCTTCCCAACCCAGGGATCGAACCCAGGTCTCCCACATTGCAGGTGGATTCTCTATCAGCTGAGCCACAAGGGAAGCCCACCCAATCATCTTAGTTGAAATTAGTTTGCCCTTTTGGGGAAGCTTGATGGTTTACTGTTTATGATATTAGGGTATCTGCTGTCCAGTCTTATTTTAGCTGTGAGATTATAGTCACCTTGAGGGTAGGGATTGCAGTTTGTTTCTTTTCCTGTCCCCACCCCAACCTCCTTGTGTTCAGGGATTATTGATCACACTGAGTTGAGGGGACAGAAGTAGCCAGGCTAGCCGCTGCCCCCAGCGTGGTTGGTGGTAGTTGTCATCGCCTGTAACTCTTTTCTTTACCTGTGCTTGAATTTGGTCACTATTTAATTAGTTAATTAATCAATCCTCTTCTTGAAGAGCTGTGTTTCCCTTCCTTTAAGAAAATATAACTTGTGGTTTCTCAAAGAAAATGTATATTCATTGTAAAACTTTAGGAATTATGGGTAAGGAAAGAAAGAAAAACCTTTGAAAATTCTACAGGAAGGAAGCCTACAATTATATTTGTGTATCTTTGCAGATTTTTTTTGTGTATGTGAATATACACATACAGACATACTTTTAAAAAGTTACTGAACATATCATAGTATTTTCTTATTTGCTTTTTTTTTTGGATGTGGTATTATGAGCATTTTTCCCATGTTTTCAAGCATCTGTAAAAACATATTTTTTAAAATTTAGTTTTTATTAAAAATTTTTTTTTCTTAATGTTTGGTTGCTCTGGGTCTTCACTGTGGCACGCAGCTTTTTCCTAGTTTTAGCCATACTCGGGGGCTTCTCTAGTTGTGGAGTTCAGGCTCTAAGCACGTGGGCTTAGTTGCCCTGCCACATGTGGGAACTTAGTTCCCTGACCAAGGAATCGAACCCGAGTCCCCTGCATTGGAAGGCAGATTCTTAACCACTGGACCACCAACAAAGACCCCTGTAAAAACACATTTAAACCTATTCGCATTTACATCATCTGCAGAGAAGAGCTCCATGGGTATCTGTGTGTTTGTTTTTGTTTAGTTACTTCCTCAGGAAACCTTTATGAGTAGCACCTAAAAGGTTATAGAACTTATGGATTTAAGGCGAAAGTGCTTTCAGGACTTTTAATGGCTATTGTAAGTTGGCCCTGCGTGCTCAGTGGTGTGTCCAACACTTGGTGGCCTCCTGGACTGCAGCCCGCCAGGCTTCTCTGTCCATGGGATTTTCCAGGGAAGAATACTGGAGTGGGTTGCTGTTTACTTCTCCAGAGGATCTTCCTGACCCAGGGATCGAACCCAATGTCTCCTACATTTGCAGGAGAGTCACCTGGCAAGTTCAAATTGCCTCCTAGAAAAGCATACTAGTTCATGTTCCCAACAGTACTGAAGTGCCAATTTAGCTCCAAATCTAGCTCCTATTACTCATTTTTTATTTTCTAAACTGGTGGGAGAAAATGGTCTCTTACAGCAGTTTTGATTTACAGGTGTTTTATTACTAATACAATGGTAGATTTGTATATAATTCATCACCATTAGCATTTGCTTTCTTTTTTCTGTGGACTGCATTTTGTACATAAAATTTTGTGTATCATCTGCCCATGTCATTTGCCTTCTTTTTGTTGGGTTGTTTGTTTTTGTTTTGGCTCCTTAAAAAATAGCAACTCTTTGTTTTTCATGTGCTTATTTTTTCTCAGTTTGCCTTGACATTGTTTATGATATTTTAAAATTTAACTTGTGGAAATTTAAAAAAAATGTATAGTCTTATCTGTTACTAAAGTTATTTCTGAGTTTAAGATCATGCACTAAGCAGTCTCTTCTTCCTACCATTCAGTTATATTTTTTATAGTAAATTTATTTTAAAACATACATACCTTTAATGTATATATTGTTATTTGGTGTAAGATCTACTGTAGGGATCTAATTTTCCCCAAAAGTTTAGTCAGTTGTTCCAAACCTATTTATTCTTTATTGATTTTCTTCTTTACCAATTTAAAATGTCATTATTTTCATGTATTAAATCTTTTATATGAACTGTACTTTCTGTTTGTCCTTTGGAGTGTCCATCTAATCAGGCCAGTGCTCGGTATTTCCTTTACTGTTGTAGTAATGTAAGGTCCTATTGTTATCCCTCTTTTGAAACCGAACGGGTTGTCATAAACATTTATTCTTTAAAATAAACTTTAAAATACTTTTGTCAAGTTAAACAAACTTTCTGAGATTTTGTTTGGAATTACATCAAAGGTATAGAGTATATGTTCATCTATACATATGTGTGTAAATATCCACATCCATAATACATGTATAACATTTGTTGCCACTGTTATCGTTGTTAGTAGAAACTTTTCCCCTGGATTATTTCTAGGTTACTTTTGCTTGTGCACATAGAATTGTATTTTGTTTTTGCATGTATATCTTATCTTAGTTATCTAGTTATCTTAGTTAGCTCTTACTATTTCTGGTAGTCTTTCCATTCGTTTCGTTTTTATCTTTTTGACTATTTCACCCATACCTGGGAAGAATGGACACTGTATAAATGAATGGAAAGTTTATCCCTATAGACTGAAAAATAAAAGAAGTAGGGAGATCTTGTCTTGGGAGATGACAAAAACTTTAGTTGGAAGGTAGTTTTTTCTTCTAGACAAAGTTCCAAGAAGGCAAGACTGATAATGGATCTATGTCTATTTCTGTAAAGTTTCACTGCACGTGAAGCCTGGTTTGATAGTTTTCTAAAGAAATATTGGGCAGGTCAGAAAAGAACGTGAATTAGCAATATTCAGCAAACTATAATATTCATTATCAATTTTGAAAATGGTACGCCAAAGCATTTCAGTTATGTATAACTGTGTTCAAAGATATGCTATCTTTATTTGGATTCACTTTTCCCTATGTTTAAAATTGTTCTTGTTTCATGACATATTGGGGTCAAACCACTTGTGTGAAAGTAGCTGCAGTTCTATCATAGAGGAATCTCAGAATTACTGATGTACTTACAGAGATAGTGGCAGCCACACTAAGAATGTGTTAACTCCCTCAAATCATGTGGCTTAAAAGTTAGGGAGGAGGAATTAAGCATCTTTCATTCTTATATGTGGTCTTTCCTTGTGGCTTAGCTGGTAAAGAATCCGCCTGCAATGTGTTCCCTGGGTTGGGAAGATCCTGTGGAGAAGGGAACAGCTACCCACTCCAGTATTTTGGCCTGGAGAATTCCATGGACTGTATAGTCCTTGGGGTCTCAAAGAGACATACGTGACTGAGCGACTTTCACTTTCACTTTCATTCTTGGGTAATGTAAAATGTCTCTGTTGATTGATGCTACTCCTCTGAGAACTCTTTTAAAAAAAATTTATTTGTTTTTAATTGAAGGATAATTGCTTTACAATATTGTGTTGATTTCTGCCATATATCCACATGAACCAGACATATATATATATGTATATCCCCTCCGTCTTGAACCTCCCTGTCATCTCCCACCCCATCCCACTCCTCAGGTTGTCAGAGCACCGGTTGGAGCTCCTTGAGTCATACAGTAAATCCCCACTGGTTATCTATTTTACGTATGTTAGTGTTTACATTTCCATGCTCCTCTCTCCATTTGTCTAAGCCTCTGCTTCCCTCACTGTTTACACAAGTCTGTTCTCTATGTCTGCATCTCCATTGCTGCCCTGCACATAGGTTCATTAGTACTGTCTTTCTAGATTCCATATATGTGCTTTAGTATGTGATATTTGTTTTTCTCTTTCTGACTTACTTCACTCTGTGTAATAGGCTTAGGTTCATCCACCTCATTAGAACTGACTCAAATGCATTCCTTTTTTATGGCTCCTCAGAGGAGAACTCTTAATTGACTCCTTTTATCTGCTGATCAGGCCAGCTTGCATGGAGGTTCTCAGCTTTTACATCATCTCAGGTTTATCCCTTGGAGAAGGCAATGGCAACCCACTCCAGTCCTCTTGCCTGGAAAATCCCATGGACGGAGGAGCCTGGTAGGCTGCAGTCCATGGGGTCGCTAAGAGTCAGACATGACTGAGCGACTTCACTTTCACTTTTCCCTTTCATGCATTGGAGAAGGAAATGGCAACCCACTCCAGTGTTCTTGCCTGGAGAATCCCAGGGATGGGGGAGCCTGGTGGGCTGCTGTCCATGGGGTTGCACAGAAGCGACTTAGCAGCAGCAGCAGCGAGTTTATCCTTACTTCTCTGCTAATTCCTCTTCTCTCTACTGCCTTAACTATTAACTTAAAAGGTTTTAAGTTTCTTACTCTTATTGTGTTGACCAAAAAGTTAGTTACAGAAGAACTCAAACGAACTTTTTGGACAACCTAGTATTTTATATGGTGTTCTTAGCTGTATTATGGTGCACGGGCCATCGCTTATGAGTGCCTACACATTACAGTACTGCAGCCTCTCCTGTGGTTCAGGAACTCATTGAATTCCTGTGGTGACCCTCAGAGAAGCTCACATCTCTACAGCTTGCTTGTACTAGGAGTAGTCTCCGCCCCCAACTCCAATCCTGTGAAGTACGCCCACATTCTCCAGCCCTGGCCTAGCATGCCGTCACTGACTTAACACCAAGCCTCAATTCAACCTGCAATTACTTTCACCCACTTAACATATCATTTCTATACTCTCAAATCCAAACCTCTCCATGTCTACAATCTTTGAACACAGCTTTAAAATTCTCACTGTATTGTTTACACTCAAAGGAGTATATAGTTTCTAGCTGAAATAACTTTTGGTATTAAAAATTATTTCAGTTGGGTTGAGTCTAACTTTTTCTTAAAACTTGAGAAAAGTGGTGGTTGAAGAATCTTCTTACAATCTTTGTTGTTTTCAAAAAGGAAAGCACCATGAGGATAATAGTAAATTTACAAGCTTCCACTTGTATGAATGTACTAAGTTTAAAGTCTATATCTCTCCTCATTACAATTCAGAGTGATAATTTAATGAATTAAAAGTTAGGTGTATAAAAGGAAAAAAGTAAAACTGATGGAAAGAGGGAGCAGGCATGGTGCTTTGTTGTCCAAAACTGTTCTCCTTGATGCCCCATGAAGCTGAGACTCTCCATAGTGCTCAGCATTTATTGTTATCAAATAAATGAATATGTTACCAACCTGGGTCCTTGGACTTTTTCATCAGTAGAAATTGATAAGAGGGCAGATGAGAATTCCAGGCAAGGCTTTATTGAAACTTGTGCTGTAGCATGAGAGAGCGAAAACAAGTAACAGGTACTCTTGCTTGCTCTCCACGGAGGGCAGGCTGGTTCCTCAAATAGGGTGAGGGGAGGGTGCACCAGTGAGTGGGTGGGGCTGGAGGGGTAGCTTAGGAGGTCTGCCTACCCCGTTGCTGATGCTGCGTGCAGGGATCACATGCAGTACCTTGCTTTTGCTCCCAGCACCTCCATCATGGTAGTTGGTTCGTGGCCTTTTTGTATGTTATTGCTCATAATTGCTCCCACCGCAGCAGGCGTGTAGTTATTTTTAGTCTCTTATGGTTTCTTGTATTTTGTTGTCCAGGTGCAAATTGCAAGCACCCTGGAAAAGGGTCCCAGGTCCCAGCCTACTTCAAGTGTAACGCCTGGTGGGCTGAAGGGCAGACCTCCAGGGTGAGTCTGTTAGGAGCCATGTAGGATGCTCAGGGATCCTAATACTGAGGAGTTAAAAGTTGTCAAGCAGAAGATAATCAGATGAGTGAATTTCCATTATGAAAATTGGCATCGGTGACACTCCTTTCTTTTCTAGACATAGTCTTTCACTGTTCATGCAAATATTGACCTCTGTTCCAGTCCTAGTGTGAAAACATATGGAAGTAATTTACATATTTTACCACCTCGAATGGAATTAGGATATTAGTGATACTGTTTCTTTAAGAGCAAAGACATTGAGTGGCAAGGAGAATGGCTGGTCAGGACCTGACAGGTCCAGTGTATTGTGGTGAATGTAGATTCACAGATTTCTGGTTTCTGCATCTCAAACTGCTCATTCTCCTCTGACGTACTTCCTGACGTCAAGTGGTGAGAGAGAGAGAGATCCTAAGTCTGTCCAAAAACAGTGGCCATGTAAAACCCAGAAGCAGCTGGAGAAGGAAACATGTTCACAGTCTACTGGCTTAGTAACATCTCAGCTTTGGGGTATTTTTCACCTTGTAGACTAGCCTAAACTTCTCTGTAGAACTTAATGTGTGTACCTGAAATTTGGCCCTTAGGCAGAGTAACCGTATGTCCCCATTTTTCCAGGACAGTCCTTCCTGGTTTATGTCTGTTGTCCTGGAATAATTATTAATATGCCTCTTTCTGTATCCTGATTTGGATGATAGATCATATGGCCAGCCAGTGCTTCAGCCTTGGTGCTTGCTACTGTTCTTCTAGACTTTTCCCCTAGCTCTGCTGGTGAAGGAATGCTGTATGGGCCTCAGGTCCCTCCAAAAGAGATTATTCTCAATTTCCTAATCAGAGGTGTAGACTGAGGGTTCATTTCATTAATTGCAGTGAATGCAGATTTCAAAACTGGAAGAGACTTTAGAGATCGGTAGTTTGACTACTTCTTCAAGGAAGTAAATGATCTTTAACTGACTTAGAACAAATGACTTTCTTGTGGTCCGATGTTTGTCTTTCCTAGTAGTCTTCCTTAGGGTGCAAGGGTCTTGTTCTCTATGTCATCTCTTTCTAAACAAATTAGTTTGCTTGATGAACCCACTCATAGCCTCTCATGACCAGGATGGTCCAAAAGAAAGCATATAGTTCTTTCTTTCTTTAAATGATTCAAGTTATTTTCCAAAGAAGTCATTCACTCTTCTTCCTTAATGACTTTTCCAGGCTCTAGGGATTCTTGGTAAGTAACTTCCAGTTACTCAGATCCTCCCTTGGCTTTTCCATAATGAACCTCCCTGGAGGAATGTAAGGTATAGACTTTTGGAGTTTTGACCACCTGACTGTTCATATATCTTCTTTCATTAGACACACCATCTCAAACTCAAGGACGCCAACAGATATTTATATAGGCCAAACTTCTCTTTGTATGAATTTTCAATGTCTAGATCTTAATAGCAGTTCTCTCTGTATATTTGTTGATGATTCTGAAATTCTTTCAACATAAATTTATAAAACTTTTTCTTGTGATACATACTGGAATTAGGATCATTTTGAGCATGTTTCAAAATAAAGATGAAATCTGAGAATTAACAGTGTAATATTTTGTCTTTTACCCATGGTATGGTCTAATATAAAATGAGTGACTTTCCTAAGAGGCTGTTCTCCAAATCACAATGTAGGAACCTAGACGGCATCCACCTTGTAGCTATGCCATCTGGGACGTATGACTTCAGAATTCCAGGGAAGAGAGAGCTCTGATAGTCATGCCTGGATTTTAATGTTCAAACTGGAAGTGTGGACATCACTTCCACCCATATCTCTTGAGCCTAAATTCAATCTCTTGATCCCATCCTAAATGCTGGGAAAGCTATGAAATGTAGTCTTACCATGCCGGGAAGAAAGACAAAATGCGATTGGGTGGATACTCAGCATTATTTCTGCCACAGTCTCCTCCGTCATTGCTATGACTCTTGGTTCGTTGTCGTGTTTAAATAGTCTTGCCATTCTCTTGCTCTTGGAGTTCAGCATCTTCAAGGTGCTTACATCTGTTCTTCATATGTTGAATAAAATCATATTGTCTGACTTTAGAGTTCAGGTTCTCTTCACTACCTTTGTGCAGATTCACCATGAAGGTGCTGGGTGAGAGGATTCCATAACAATACCAAAAGAGAATTTCCTTATTCCAGCTCTTCCACTCTCTTCCATCTTGCTTTGAACTTCCATCCTACATTTATCTCTTTACTTCCAAAGGCCACCTCTCTTTCACCAGGTAACCTGCATGAGAAGCACTATAGTAGCTGGGGTCTATAGCTTTTCTGTAACTTAAATGCCTAGAAAAAGGATGTATATTTCAGAATTTAAAATGTTCAGAAATTCCTTTTCATCAGTTCCCTCACATTATCAGATAACTCAGAACCAAACGCCTAGTTGGCTGATCATCAAAGTAAAATGACAGTTTATACTTGGAACCGTAATTGTTAAGTAGATCAGTATTGGACTGTTAGAACAGTCTGTTCCCGACAGGAAATTCTGCTAGGGAAACTGCAGAGGGCAGAGGTGGAGGGAAGGCCTTGGAGAGCATCTGCAGGCAGAGATTGCCAGACAGCTTATCTTCAGGCGTACAGAGATACAGATGACCTGCTTTTTCTTTGCAGGGTGTGGATGGAGACAGGGCACCACACCACTAGCTGTTCAGTTCTTTTTCTCCAGTGTTACTTGTCCCTCACTGAAAAGTCTTGTTTTGAAATCACATTAAGACTTTTATAATGAGATTACATTTCAGTTGACATTAATTCACCTTCAGGAAGATTACAAATGCCATTTTAGGATGAGATGGCGAATCTCATACGTTTGTGCTGATTTGCTTAGTTTCGGTCTGGGAGAGTAGCATGCTTCATCCCACCTTTCCAGCACACGGTGTGGGCCTGGCATGGAGTGGATGTTCGTAGATGTTCGCTCACTCAGCAAATGTTGATTAGGCACCTGCTATGCACCAGCCATCATGCCAGGTGCTGGGGACACTGTGATAAGTGAAAGAAACCGTTTTAAGGCAGAGATGGCTCTGGTCAGACAGGAGGAAAGGGTGGTGCAAGTGAGGATGTGGTGCTGTTTATAGGAGGTGGGAGAGAGGAGCGCCTCTGTCACAGGGAGCATATGGTCTTAGGTCTGTCTCTATTTGTCATAGGCTCCTAGAAAAGTGGCTATTTCTCTTCTTTAAGATTCTCACATGTGGGAGATAGTAGAAATAGGTATGTCTGTGGTGGGCAAAAGACCTTGAAAAGAGAGAAATATGGTAAAGTGACCTTTATCATATCTAGTGGTTAGTGGTTAGAATGTTATTATCTGCTTTTGTAATTACAAGCAAAAGTAGGGGGTCTAAAATAGGCTTGTTTTCAACTGTTAGACATGCTCCAGGGATGGTGTGGTTGAGGATTTTGAAAATAATGAATTACCTGTAGAGAGAGGTAATTAAAATGCAGTTAGTGCAGCCTCTCTGCCTCGTGGTGTTGTGGAAATATTCCTGGGAGAAATGTTGTCATCAACAACCCTGCTTATGCACATTCACGGTGCTGACTTCATTAACTAGAACTGAAAGAAGTTTCTGCACTGTGTCGGGTTCTCCCAAGTATAGAGAGCTGAGAACTGTCATTGAAGAAAGTGAAAGTGAAAGTCGCTCAGCCGTGTCTGACTCTTTGCGACCTAATTCTCCAAGCCAGAATACTGGAGTGGGTAGCCTTTCTTCCCAACCCAGGGATTGAACCCAGGTTTCCCACATAGCAGGTGGATTTGCTACCAGCTGAGCCCCACAAGGGAAGCCCAAGAATACTGGAGTGGGTAGGCTATTCCTTCTCCAGCGGATCTTCCCAACCCATCAATCGAACAAGGGTCTCCTGCATTGTAGGCGGATTCTTTACCAGCTGAGCTACAAGGGAAGCCCCTGTCATTACTTCTGCTATTACTGAGATTTTGAGAAGGGAATGAGTAGATGGTACCGTAAGTTGTTAGTTTCAAATGTAGAATTTTCAATAGACACACATTTGATTAGTAATTTCAATAGAAAAACCTGTCCAAGATACAAGCATCTGCCTTATTTCTGTGTTGTTGTCCTTCAGCTCACACCAGAAACCAGGCTGGACCAGACGCTCATGTGACTCCCAGTTACTCTGTTGATTGGCTCCAAGCCTCCTCCAGACCCTCCACACTGGGTCATAGTAGAACCACATCAGGTGCAGCTCTCAAAATGATGCAAAATCCTTGAGTCCTCCCGTCCTTTTGTTAAAGAAGCAGTGTCGAGATTTCCCAACAAGAAAACCTACTGGTAGGCAGAGTTATGGAAGACAGAATGTCAGAGCAGGCCTTCCTGAGACATCGTCTGCTCCAGCCTTTTTTCTTACAGAAGAAATGGAGACCTAAATATAGGGCACGCCCTTGGCTCATGGTTGAATCTACTGTTGTCCTTCAGTTACCATTAGGACTAAGTGAGTTCTCCCTTGATAGTCCCTAGAACAGTGGCTGGGATGTAGTGAGTACTCGGTCAACGTGAGTGATGTCTTGTTACCGTTATTTCTAGTGGTGCAGCTGAAACAGGAACCCAGATGCCCTAGCAATTCTGTGCTCATTTGGAGGCACCTATTTTGTATTTCCTACCTTGTATAAAGGGAAATGTGTTGGAGGAAGCTGAGTTAAAAATAGTGACAGCTGCAGTGCCCGTTACTGGGCACGTACTCAGCCCTGAGTTCTCATATGGGTGGTTTCATTTAATCCTGTTAGTGTCTATGCGATTCACACTCTATTGTCTTCGTGTGACTCATGTAAAGGCTGAGTTGGGTACCTTGCCCATGGTCACACTACTAATAAGGAGCTGGGCTAGGTTTTAAACCTTGCTCTGACTTCAAAATCTACGTTCTTAACTATTATTTTATTCCAGGAGTTAGCAAACTGTGGACCACAGGCCATATCTGGTATTTCTGCTTTTGTAACCCTCGAGTGAAGAATATTTATTAAACTTCCAAATGGTTGCAAAAAATTCAAGGAGAAAAATATTTCCTGATGGGTGAAAATTATGTGAAATTCAGATTTCACATAAATGAGGTGTTATTAGAACACAACTGTACAGCCTGTAGCAACTTACAGGATAAAATAGCAGAGTTGAAGAGTGGTTATACAGACCCTGTGACTTGAAAAGCCTAAAATATTTTCTGTCTGGTCTTTTCTCTGTACTCTTCCTCAATGATTGTTTTGAGTTTCCAATTAGTTAGAGTGTAACTGTGACTTTTTATAGTGCTCATCTTCTCCTGTTACCTGCCTCTTTGTTTGTTCCATAGTAACATATCAATCAAATGATGAACGTGTGTATAAAAAGAGTTCATCTTTAAATTATCCATATTTTACCCTTTTTAACAGATGGAGGAGTGATTTGTTGCTGGATAACATTTGGCACTGTTGATGACATCTGTTCTGCCCTTACTGTGGACAGGAGAGCTTTGTGGTTTACATAACTCTCACATCCATTTATTGAGCTGGTTATTTTTACAACCGCCAAGTATGTTAGATATGGAAATCACTGTATTTTCTTTCCTTTGTAGTGGTTTGCTGTCTTCTGATTATGTGGAGATTCACTATGAAAATGGGAAACCACAGTACTCTAAGGTATGGTCACCAGCATATGGACATCCTATAGTATAAATATTCTTATTTATAGAACACTGTTCATTGCACACTGCATTGTTTTGCTATCTGTCTCACTAAAATACTGTGGCCTCTTATAAAAGCTATTATTTTTAAATTTAATATACATTTAGGAGAAATTTATTAAAATTTACAAATGTTTGAGATAACATTAAATGCTCCAGTCAATAAAGAAATGTTCATTGTTTTGGTTATGTAAGTGGATGGTATCAAGACTTCTCCAGTTCCAGGGCAGCACCAGGCTCATGGTCAGAGAAACTGAATGATCAGACTGGAGGGGCTGTTAGAGTGACTGTTTAGTCCAAGGGACTTTGGTGCCCAAGGACAGAGGACAGATGGGAAAAGGAAAATGTAGGGAACATTCTCCCTGTCAGTCTTCACAATAGTTCTGTGACGTGGGCATTATTATTCCTGTTGTGCAGAGGAAGAAATGGAGGCAGAAAGAGGACAAATAAACCTTCTCATGGCCACCAAGCATTGTAATATCAATGCAATTCGGTGCTTGATTTCCTTCATTGGAGATTAACTGTTCTTTTCATAGAGAATCGATAAGGAAACGTGGATTTAGATTAAACAAGAGAGAGATTACTTGTATGTAAGGAACACAGTTGATCTCCCCCAGTCAGGGTGAAAATTCCTGGAATGGCTGCATCCAGAGACTCTGAGTTGTAGGAAGGTTATGGAGCACCTCTGAGCATAAGGTGCGTCCACGGATGCCTCAGGCATGGGATGCAAGCAGAGAAACAAAACAAGGTGGGGAAACATTACTGGATTTTGTTTCTTGATTGCTAATGAGCACTGGCACAAAAGTGTGGGCTTGCTGGGTTGTACAGTGTGAGGAACTGGGCTGGGCCATCTTATATCCTCTCCACAGATATTTCTAGGTAGCCTGAACTAAATACTGCCCAAGGGTCATGGCATTTTTTAGGATTTATAACTGCCCACCTAATAGTGGGCACATTTGTAATTTGATGTATGTTCCAAACCTTCGAATTTTATGCCTCAGATTAAGAACTTCCATGTATTACTCTCACTAGTCTGTCGCTTCTCGCCTTAGGCTGCATCTTGGTGGGGGTTGTCGAATCTCCCTAAAAGTTAATGTTGGGGAAAGTGAACAGAAATGCTAAATCAAGCTTGGGAACAGTGCTGCCTGGCATTTGTACAAACCAAAGCTTCTGTCAGCTGTGCCAGTGCTGTGAGCACTGCAGATGCTGAATCATGAGTCTGGAGAAGGGAAGATTGCAAGAGACCTTTACAGACTCAGCAAATGAGCCACCTTTGCAGGCCTCTGTAACCTGATCCAAACTTCTCACTAAGAAAGTTTTTTTTTTTTTTTAAGGAAATGGAATAGCTAATTGGCCTCCAGAGGTCATTTGAGGTCCCAAATGGAGGTCCTGTCATGGATTAGACATGTCAAATCTTGTATCAATTGTAAATGAAATTTAAAACAAAGAGTATTTTAGCACTGACAAAAGACGTGTTCATTGCAGTTTGTTTCATGTTCATTTTTTTTTCTTATTTATGACCCATTTTCTCCAAACAGCTTATATACTCAACCTTACTTGCTTCATATTTAATGAATAAGTGGTAACAGTCTGTTTTTTATTTGTGTGTATCTATATATATGGGCTTCCCAGGTGCCACTAGTGGTAAAGAACCCACCTGCCAATGCCAGGAGACATAAGCGATGAGGGTTTGATCCCTGGGTCAGGAAGATCCCCTGGAGAAGGGCACAGCAATCCACTCCAGTATTCCTCCCTGGAGAATCCCATGGACAGAGGAGCCTGGTGTGCCACAGTCCATAGGGTTGCAACGAGTTGGACACGACTGAAGTGACTTAGCTTACACGTAAGCCTCTCACACTCCCAAACCCGAGTTGATATGGTATACACTATCCTGTGGGAGAAAGTTTTAAAAATATATATACATATTTTATTTCATGAAACAATATAAAGCAAATTTTTAATAAAATATTTCAGATTAGAACATTTTTAACAAACATGGCAATGTTCTGTGCCAATTTGTACATGCTTTGAATTAATCTAAATTACATATTGATGAAAGATAAACCATGTAAGCATACATGGATGAATGACATAAATGTATATTTCAGAAAAGAAAAATACAAATGGCTGGTAAAATTTTTATAAGAAATGCAAGTTAAAATGAGAATACAAATGGCATCTTGTAAAATGTTAAATTATCATATTTCTTAAAAAAATCATAATATCCAATAATAGTCACAGTAATATTGGTGGGAATATAAATTTGAGGAACATGTCTAGAAACAACTTGGTTACAGTTATCAGGAATCTGAAAAAAAAGTTCAAATCAAACAAATGGATCTTGAGAACTTGTTTGGAGGTTCCAGGAAGGGAACACAATTATTTATATATCCCTGATGGAAGAATGGTCGTTCTTTCAACTTCTAGGAAAATGACATTAGGATTGATAAAGGAATAAAGAAATACCCAGCTCCTCAGACCAGCAGAATACTGGAAATAACTTAGGCGATGAAAACTACAACCAGATCATTTATATAACCCCTTTTGAGCTGTTCATTTTCCTTCTGAGAATCAAGTCCTAGGTAATAATCAGAACTTATACCCATAAATTTACTTGCAAAGTTTTGGTAATTTACAGTAGAACAGAGAAAATAAAATTGTTTTTAGCCTAACAATATTATAAATATTTTAACAGGCATTAAAATTTCTGCTAAACTTTTGTTTTTAAAAGATGTATAATGTATCCAATTCATTTGCTATAATTTGTTTAATCCCACAATGATAGACATTTAAAATTGCTTCTAATATTTCACTGTACAAATAATTTTAAGTACTGGTGCTTAGTCACTCACTCGTGTCTGAGTCTTTGTGACCGCATGGACTTTGGCCCACCAGCTCCACTATCCATGGGGATTCTCCAGGCAAGAAAACTGGAGTGGGTTGCCATAACTTTAAGTAAAACCCTTCTAAATATATTTTGTGTACTTCTTTAATAATTGCTTAAGGATTACTTTCAAGAATGGAATTTTCTGGGTTAAAGAGTTGGTACATTTTTAAGGCTTTTGCTACATATTCACAGTTTTTCTTTCTAAAATTTTGTATAAATTCATACTCCTACTATCATTGCATATCTATTTTTAAAAGTGTGTCTTTAAAGTTCACATTGTGTTCCATGTTAAGAAAATCTTCATACCGAATACCAGAAAAGAAAATTAGTATATAAGAATGGCAAGTTAAATAAGCCTGTTTTTACACCTTGCAAACTTTCTTCCAAATATCTCAAATTATTTAGACAAAAGTACACACGTGCATGCACACACACACACACACACACACAGTATTATTCAAATGACGAGGGAGGAACAGAATCACTAATAGCTTATTTGGCCTTAAAGTGAAATATAAATGTGTACATTTAAAATATTCTGGGAATTAGTTTCAAACAAAATGATGAGTCACACTTCAGAGCTACTACATGTCTAGGTGTTCCCATTTCATGACGACCAAGCCCCCACCTAGTTCCCACTTTTAACTAAGAAGAGGTTAATGTCTTATGCTTTTATTTTTGTTGAATGAAAGTGAATTAAAGGGGCTTCTTTCCTTGTGAAGTGAATATAGGAACTGAGAGGTCAACAGATTAAGTAGGCAGGATAGAATAGGTGCCAGGTATTAGTAAGTGCATATGAAAGAACTTTGCTTCTGCACCAGCAGTTCCTAGCATGATGCTTTGTACACAGTATACAACAAAACAACTTTGTTGATTTGTTGGTCAACGTTATTGATGAACCTATTATCATAAGTTATTTTTTAGTGTATCAGTTCTAAAGGAGTTAGGCATCAATATAATGGTATAATAGTTCTTTTTCAATTTAGTATATTTCTATTAAATCCCTTATAGGTGAACCATTCACTTTAAATGCTTGCTAATACTTTGGTTTCTCCTCTTAGTAAAGGAACTACCAGCAGTGTAAGACTGAGTGGATAGGTAACAATGGTTCTGTCACCACCTTCCTTGTTACTCTTCATTTTTATCGGGTGGGGATATTGTCCTTTCCTAACTGTATTTTCTCACCCTGGCTTCTTCCTATTTCTTTGCTCACTCTTGCCCAGGGAAGAAAGAACGCTTTAACTGATGGGAAGGAGCTGAGCATGTCTGCATAGTCCCTTCCTCTTTTTTGGGGGGTGAGATTCACCTCCCTCCAGGAGGAACACATTTTCTCTACTTTCCCATATTCTAAGTTGTTCAGTGGCAGCCTCTATTTTGACCGCCCCACTTGGCATGCGGGATGTTAGTTTCCTGATCACGGATAGAACTTGTGCCCCCTGCAGTGGAAGTGCGGAATCCTAACCACTGGACTGCCAGAGAAGTCCCACAATTCTATTTTAATATATTAAAACTCACTGAATCACAAAAGAGTGTCTCAAAAAAAAAAAAAAAACAAAACTAAAAAAAGCACAAAACCTCAGATAGGTAATGGGAGTTTATTTACCCACTGTTTCAACAAACCTGAATCCTTTGGTCCTTTAAGACTGGCTTCTTCATGAGCCTAAGTGACAAGACCATTTTTATTCATTCATTAAACAGCTGTTGATTTCACTCACTCTGATCTCACATTATTCTAGAAGCTGGATATGCAATGGTGAACCTAGCAGATAAAAATCCCTGCCCTTGTAGGTTCTATATTCTATTCTCACCTTGGTTCTTTTCTTTGTCATCTTAATCATGTTGCCCTCCTAGAATCTGTGTGTGTGTGTGTTTCCTTATCAAGTCAGCACCATGGTCAAGCTCAAACTCACTTCTTCTGTGAATGCTGAGTATTGTCAGAGGCAATGAGCTTCTGTGGGCAAGGCTCTTGGCTGGGAGGTTAAAAAAAACACTCATCCCACACTGGTTCCCTACAAAGTTATTTTAAATCTGAATAGTATAACTTGCGTGAACTACTAAAAATATATATAGCACTAAAATTTATGTAGTACAGCTATATTTATAAATGTATAAATTAGGACATGTAAATGTTTTGATACCTGGACATTTTTTCCCCTTGAGTTTAGCAAAGATAAATAATTAAACTGGTGTTGGGTTCTCAAGTTGTCCAATTCTCTGAAATATTTTTTTGTATCCTTATTTTGCAGTATTCACATTCAGGTATATGCATCCTATTTTAAGTCCTTTTGACAATGCAATAATCTCCACTTATTAGATTCTCCATTTTTGTTGAATATAAGTACCCGACAGTTTTTAATCCGAAAATGCTGATGCCCCTGGAGACACATATAGACTTGTCTTGTGTCGTGCATCAGGTGAGCCCTTTTTGATTCTCCTGCCTGCTGTTTGCCTAGTTACAGGTCTGTGACCCCCTCAGAGGTGGTGATCTCAAAGTCTCTGACCAGTGCTCTTGAACTGTCTCAGGCCTTCCTGATTGCAGAAACACTGAAGCCTGCAGATGTGGGATTCAGTTTAGCTTTCCACTGTCTGCGGCAGAGCCTTTTAGTACTTTGTGACTCTCTCCCTGTTTGTACACAGAGATGGCAGTGACTGTTAGGCAGCGAGGGTTTCAGCTGGCTAGTACCTTGGATGGAGGCACCCTGGGAACTGACTATCCAGTGTCTTCATTAACAAGGCCCTCCCCCTGGAAGAGGCCCCTCTGACCTGACCTGCTCCTGTCATCCTGATACCCAAGAGGGAATACTTCTCAACAGGGATTTATTTAATATGAAATACCCAAAGATCTTACTTTGTGGTGACATTAACAAAGTGCTACATAATCTGGACAGTTGCCAAATAGTATTTTTCTGGTAATGCTTTCTCAAAAACTTAGTGTAAATTAAGCAATAAGGAAGTCAGAAAGTCTTCTAATACTACTAATATTAACACTAAATTAGGACTTGCCAAATTGCGTGTAGTGTTTAATATAATTACACAAGTTAGATATTAAAGCTTTCTTATGATGATAAACATCAGGGATTAGATATTACTGCAAGTCTCAAAGTCCTGGAAGTATGGTGCTCCACATCCACATATACAGTGAACCAAACAGTTCCCTTCAGATGCTGCTGCTGCTGCTGCTGCTAAGTCGCTTCAGTTGTGTCTGACTCTGTGCGACCCCATAGACGGCAGCCCACCAGGGTCCCCCGTCCCTGGGATTCTCCAGGCAAGAACACTGGAGTGGGTTGCCATTTCCTTCTCCAATGCCCCAACAAGTTTCAGAGTTGAATATGCAAATAGAATTTGACAAAGTATATAGAAGTCAATATTTGTGCATGGGAGTAGATTTTTGAGAAGCAAAAGCAACACTTTACAAAATAGTAACAAGATTGTAATACCAATTTTAGAAACTAACATTGAAACTTTACTAAAAGGAAACAAACTAAGTTGATTGGGGAGTGGTCATTTGGTATGTGGGTGCACCCTTTTATGCACTTAAATATCATCTGAGGCTATTGTAATACAGCTTAATAAGCAGTGATCAAGATGACTGTAAATCATCAATAAAAAGTCAAAGTCAGTATTCTATTTAAGAAATTTGGGATTAACATATACCCACGTATATATAAAATAATCAACAAGGACTTGCTGTATACAGGGAACTGTACTCAATATGCGTGTGTGTTAGTCACTTAGTCGTGTCTGACTCTTTGTGACCCCATGGACTGTAGCCCACCAGGTTCGTCTGTCCATGGGATTCTCCAGGCAAGAATACTGGAGTGGATTGCCATTTCCTTCTCCAGGGGATCTTCCTGACCCAGGGATCGAACCCAGGTCTCCTGCATTACGAGCGGATTCGTTACCATCTGAGCTATAGGGAAGTCCCTTCTACTCGTATATGTGTGTATAACTGAATCCTTTTGCTACGCGTGTGAAACTAGTACAACATTGTAAATCAGCTATATGTGTGTGTGTGTTAGTTTCTCAGTCGTGTCCAACTCTTTGTGACCCCATTGACTGTAGCTTGCCAGGCTCCTCTATCCATGGGATTCTCCAGGCAAGAATACTGGAGTGGGTAGCCATTCCCCTCTCCAGGGTATCTTCCCAACCCAGGGATTGAACCCAGGTCTCCTGAATTGCAGGCAGGTTTTTTATCATTTGAGCCACCAGGGAAATTACATTTCAATATTAAATTAAAAAAATAGGAAACTTCTGTTTAGACAGTGTGGATTACGTGCTTATATTTATCTCTAGTTCCTTATAGTGACATACTCAACAGTTAAGGAATTTAAAAAAGGGTATAAACCCACAAGGATTAAGAGAAGAGAAGACAGCTAAGAAGAGGTGTCCATGAGATTGTAGGAGCTAGAAAGTAGAGGGATGAAGAGTAGTTGTCCTAGGTTTGAGTTTTTCTTGCTCTGCTAAGTTCCACTGGGACAAAACCAAGCAGAACCAAGCCAACTTGTGTTTCTTCACCCATAAAGCCCCAGGAATTGAAAGTACCAGAAAACAGAAAGATTGGTTGAAAGTCTACTTGGAGAAGGTACTAAATCCCTGATCTACTCCCTGCCCTAGAGCCAGGCAGCCATTCCTCTGCTTTAGTAGAAGAGCTCAATTTGTAGAGAAAAATGGAAAGGAAGGGGCTTATCAGAGAAACAATAGAAGTTTCCCAGAACTGAAGTGCATGCGTTTTCTTTTTTTACTATTTTAATATATATATTATTATTACCTGCACTGACACATGCCCAAATGTGTTTCATGTGGAGTCGTAGGGTTTTTTTAAAAATTATTTTATATTGGAGTATTGTTGATTAACAATGTTGTATTAGTTTCAGGGTGTGCAGCAAAGTGATTCAGTTATACATATACAGATATTCATTCTTTTCAGATTCTTTTTCCCATATAGGTTATTACAGAATATTGGGTAGAATGCATTTTCTTGATTCGAAAGTGCCCAGCACAATCAATAAGCAAAGTTCCCTCCTGAGATCCATCATGAGATTTTGTGAAAATGGGTATGAATAGAATTTCCTGCAATCTTCTTGAAAAGGGAAACATAGATTGTATGGACAATGTTTAACATTAGAATAACTTCCAATTCTCAACATTAGAAGATTTAAAAGTGTGCACAATGCCTTTGAAATACTGAGAGAAAGTAATTATCAGTCTAGAATTCTCTCCCCACCCACATGATCTAGTGTGAAGATAGAAACGGGGTTTTCAACTTTCAAATTTATCTTTCATAAATACCTTTTCAACAAATTACCAGAGGGTGTGTACCTCCAGGAAAGGGGATCATGAAAGCAGAAGACGTAGGATCTAGGATTCAATACAGAAAGAGGACAGAGGAATTCCCAGAATGATGCTATAGACCAGTCCTGGGATGCAGCCATGCATCAGACCTCTCATGAGAGTGAAACAAGCGGTGTGTCTCCAGGAACAAAATGGATTTGATAACTTACCTGCTATAATGGATCATAGGAGAAGAGTTGTAGATAATATTTTAGATAATAGGGTCTGTACACATGCTGAATACATGGAAAAGCAAAGAAGAAAGAAAAGTTCTCAAAAAATTTTAAAATAGGGCATGAAAGACAATGTCATCAGAGTGGCACAGCTATGAACAATATTTGTGTAGTCATAATACAAACACTGAATATAATTTAACCAAAGGCTTCTGATGTGTGTTAGAATGTATTGTGGGCAAGAAGACTTTTTGAGATTCTATATTAGGAAGGTAATTTCTAAAGTGAAATAAATTAGGATATAACAGTATAAATATTCCATTCAGAAATACATAGGTAAACAGCAGAAGAAACAGCTGAAAGTGTTAAAAATAGTTGCTATGGAGGTGGTGAGAGAAAGTGCTAGGAAACTTCTGTGTGTGTGTGTGTTTTTAAATAGGTCTTGCAGTTACTATTTGCCTTTGGAAAGTAAATTCATACATTATTTCTAAAAAAATTTATCAACTGATTTTAAAAGGTAGGAAAGCAAATCGCCAAGTCTTATGTAGTTTTCCATAAAAAATGATGATAAACACCACCTTTGGGGGAATCACCTCAGTTATGTAGACGATTTTATTCCCTAACAATATCTGCTAAGTGTCTACTCCCTCACATGCTTAGGAAAGGTATAAAAGTTGTTCCAGCTGCATTAATGTCTTATTCCTGTTAAAGCCTTTTCTTCATTACGTCGAATATACACCTGCTTCTTATAGAAAAATTGTAAAATTGAGATTTCATAACAACCTGGAGGCATTTCTCGGATCATCCCTGCCTTTCTTTTGGCTTTACAGATGCATCCCAAAGAGAGAATCATGCTGGAGACAGCATCATTTATCAATAAAATCTTCTTCTGTGTTACAGGGTGGAGAGCACTGTTACTACCATGGAAACATCAGAGGAGTCAAGGACTCAAGGGTGGCTCTGTCAACCTGCAATGGACTTCAGTATGTGGGACTCTCATAGGGAGAATCGCCTTGCTTTCTTCCGTTCCTTTCACCCTTTCCATCTTGTCTTTCATAGATATTTATTTTAGTGACTCTTCTGTACCAGTCCTGGGATAGAGACTGGATGTGGTGAACAAGGAGAGCGTAGTCCCTGCTCTCTTAACACTTAGAGTTCGCAGGTGATTTAGAGATTAAATAAATGATTATACAGATTGTTATTTAACTGCCATTTTGGTGGGTACTGTGAAGGAGAAGGACAGGGACTTTGGGGGCGGCTGAACCTAGCCCAGAAAGGTTGCCCAGAGATATCTCCCAGAAGAACTATCAGTCAGCTTAACCTAAGGATAAGGTGAAGGTGGCCAGGCAAGGGTGGTTTGAAAGAAGAGGAGCCCGTGCTTCGGTTTTCAGGCAGGTTCTTAAAAAACATTTGTAGGTGCCTTTTAGACTCAAACACAGTAGCACTTCGTGGAAAAATCTGTTACGGCCATGTGATGAAAAGGATCTTGAAAATCTTATTTACACACTTTACAAAAAATCCTGTGTCTCTCAAAATTAAATGTGGTTCCCAACACAGTCTTAACAGAAATTCACAATTTGCAAGCATAGAGATAATTCTGTTTGCCTCTTCAGAATCAAATGTTTTTAGATTATTCTTATACACTAAGAACCTGTTTTCTTACAGATGATACTGGATTTGCGAATCAAATTTGTACTAGTTGTACATGGTTCGGTAATATCTCGAGATATTAGAACAGCATCAATAGTCCTATCCCAATTTGACCTTCTTATCTGTTCATTTAATTCCAAAAACTAATCATACCAGGTATAATGTGTATACGTCTCTTGTACACTTTTTGCACTTTCCGTAGCCTAGACCTTGTCTAGTGCAGTGCTAGGACCACAGGGTGATTCCATGCAGATATGTGAATTTGATTTGAGGCAGAATAAAGGTATTTATTCAGATGCACTCATTTTTAAAGACAGTGTGTTTGCTGTATGTGTTAACTCTCTTTCTGTGGTTCCTTGTGTCGTAGTGGTATGTTTGAAGATCATACTTTTGTGTATATGATAGAACCACTGGACCTGGTTCACAATGAGGTGAGTGTGACTGTGACATCAATTTTTTTATGGTGCTTTATTTTTCCAGAATTTTGTTTTTGAGAAATCAAGAGATGATCACGTAGATTTCAAAATACATTTATCTAGAGCAGTACATGGGGTCGCTAAGAGTCGGACACGACTGAACGACTTCACTTTCACTTTTCACTTTCATGCATTGGAGAAGGAAATGGCAACCCACTCCAGTGTTCTTGCCTGGAGAATCCCAGGGACGGGGGAACCTGATGGGTTGCTGTCTATGGGGTCGCACAGAGTCAGACACGACTGAAGTGACTTAGCAGCAGCAGAGCACTTTATTTCACATTTAGGCTGGAAACATGAGTTTTGAAGCTTAGGTTGCATGTCGAAGGTGGCATGTCAATAAGGGATGGTAAGAGGCCTCAAATATTTTCTGAAGCTAAGATCAGTTCTTCCCAGTCAGAAGAGAAAACAGATAAGATGCTTTATTTTATACTGACCAATTTGTTTTCCTTTAAGCAAGCTTTTATTCTCATGGTCTTTAGATAGTTGTATGACTGTAAGCAAGTATATATATAACTTTTATGAGTCTAAGAATCTTCAGTGGGGAGATTTGTGGGTTCAACTATGATTACATTAAACAGTATTTATTTTTCTTTTGAGATATGGAAGAAAATAATGTTTAGAGTCATGCATAGGCCAGCAACCTAGGTAAGAAATCATGAAGGCATTATGTTAAGTAGGTTAAGTCAGCCGGAACAAGGCAAACATTATGTGATCTCATTTGTATGTGGAATCTAAATAACTGAACTCATGTGAACACAACAGATTTGTGGTTACCAGAGACTGGTGGGGGAAATGAGTGAAGGTGGTCAGAAGAACACACTTCCAACTATAAGTTAAGTAAATTCTGGGGATGCAGTGTACAGCATGTGACTGTCATTAACAATATAGTATTGTATATTTCAGAGCTGCTGAGAATAGATTTTAAAAGTTCTTAACACAAGGAAAAAAATGCATAACTAAGTGAAGTGATGGATATTAACTACACTTATTGTGGTGTTCATTTTGAGAATAGATTTTAAAAGTTCTTAACACAAGGAAAAAAATGCATAACTAAGTGAAGTGATGGATATTAACTACACTTATTGTGGTGTTCATTTTGAGAATAGATTTTAAAAGTTCTTAACACAAGGAAAAAAATGCATAACTAAGTGAAGTGATGGATATTAACTACACTTATTGTGGTGTTCATTTTGAGAATAGATTTTAAAAGTTCTTAACACAAGGAAAAAAATGCATAACTAAGTGAAGTGATGGATATTAACTACACTTATTGTGGTGTTCATTGTATAATATATACATCTATCAAATCATTATGTTGTATACTTTAAACTTTTCCAGTGCTATAGGTCAATGATATCTCAATAAAACTGGAAAAAGGAAATCATGTACTCTGATCATGTTGCTAACTAATAGAATGCAACTAAATTTAAATTTTTGTATATTTATGTATTCATGCTTCCCTGGTGGCTCAGACAGTAAAGAAATTTGCCTGCAATGCAGGAGGCCTGGGTTCAATCCTTGGGTTGGGAAGATCCTGTGGAGGAGGGCATGGCAACCCATTCCAGTATTCTCGTGTGGAGAATCCCCATAGACAGAGGAGCCTGGTGGGCTATAGTCCATGGGATCGTAGAGTCATACACAAGTGAGCGGCTAAGCACACATATATTCATCAGTATTATAATAAGGGCTTTCTACGTACTGGATATTATTTTAGGTGCTGGGGATAAAATGGTGAACAGAATAGACGTAGAACCTGAGCCTAATAGAGTGTGTAGTCTTCAGGGGCAGAGACAGAAATAAATAGGTGAATATACCCTCCTCCAGGGGATCTTCCCAACCCAGGGATCGAAACTGTATCTCTTACATCTCCTACATTGGCAGGTGGATTCTTTACCACTAGTGCCACTTGGAAAGGTGGGGAGGAGAGTTAAAATTTGTATTAACTGTCCAGGGCAGGGCACATGAGGTGGTGATTTTGGATGAAGACCTTCAGGAAATTAGGGGACTGGATGTGTATTTCAGGAGAAGAACAAGTGCAAAGGCCCTGAGGTAGGAGCATTCTCAGTGTGTTTCAGGAACTGCAAGGAGCTCTGCTGGCTTGGAGAGCAACAGACAGTAGGAAGTGAAGGTGCTGAGAGGTATCAGTTGGGAAGTCATAACAGTGAAAAGTACTGCTGATGGGAAAATAGCAGTTTGAAAGTGATAGCATCAGGATATTGCAGTCATTGATGGGGAGCAGAAAAAGGTTTTTTTTAAATCTTTAGAGACTTAAAATGTAGATAGGATAAATTTAGAGACAGGAAATAGTCATTCAGGCTATTGATAATAATAGTTGAAGAGACAAATATTTATTTTCTTTATATGGCAACATGTGTATGAATATGGGGTAATTTCAAATTTGAGGCAGAAAACTCTTTATGTTTGAGTAAAGCAGTAGTATTTTTAACCGATAATTAAAAAATGATCAGATAATGAAGATCACCCCACCTAGATATATAAAGACATTTTGATTAAGTAAAATATTTTTCCCTTACTCTACTTGTAGGTAGATAAACTTATGTAGAGCACAATTATTTGACTCATACAGTAAAAACTTGACTTTGATTTCTGGCATTGATTAAGGATCCTGTGACCCTAAAATAAAACAAAAACAAAGCCAAAGAGAAAAACAACTCCCCCCACCAAATAACAACTCTCTAAGCCTTGAGTTTTTAAATGGGTAAAATGAAATAATTTTTCATTGCATCCCTCATAGGGAAATTTTACACATTTGATAAATTAATAATATACATGACTATGTCTATTAAACTGTTGAAGAGATTTATAAGGTGTTATTATCATAATGTTTACAGCATTGGTTTTGCATTGTTAAACCCATAATCCTATTCTTCAGGAGCTGATTGTTATATACTTGATGGCTTTTCTCTTTTGCCTTCCTTTTTACTGCCTGCCTTTCATTCATGCAACGATTTATCCTCATCTTCACCATGGGAGAGGGAAAGAAACAATGCTCGAAACTTTAGTTGGTTTTTAAAATTATGTTGCTAGTTGTGGGTTTCATCACTCCACATATCTTTTCACCTGATACCAGAATTGAGTCTATGGTACTTGAATTTAAATTTTTGATATTTAATTTACTACTAATTTTAGTATGCCTTATAAATCCAGTAATATGGATAGGGTATTTCCTGTGAGAACTCATGTTACTTCTCAAATAATAAATGAATGGCAAAACTGTTAATTATTATGTCTTTTTATGTAATTTAATAAGAGCACTTTTATTTTTTTTTTTTTTTATTTTTTTCTATTGATAATTAAGTTTCTGATTTTTATTTATTTATTTTTATTTTATTTTATTTTTGAAAACTCTATAATTTTGTATTAGTTTTGCCAAATATTGAAATGGATCCGCCACAGGTATACATGTGTTCCCCATCCTGAACCCTCCTCCCACCTCCCTCCTCCCTCCCCATACCATCCCTCTGGGTCGTCCCAGTGCACCAGCCCCAAGCATCCAGTATCGTGCATCGAACCTGGACTGGCAACTCGTTTCATACATGATATTATACATGTTTCAGTGCCATTCTCCCAAATCTTCCCACCCTCTCCCTCTCCCACAGAGTCCATAAGACTGTTCTATACATCAATGTCTAAGAGCACTTTTTAAAATAAGTTTTTTTTTCTGATTATAAAACATTGTGGGGAATTTGGAGAAGTGCAATAAGCAAATATTTAACTGAATAGTATTTATCCATTATCCGATCCCCTAGAGATAACTTCTCTTTACCTTTCAGTGCACATTCTTCCAGTGTTTCAGTGATATGTTCCCATATTTTAAAAAATAAATGGACCATTATTTTGTAATATAATTTTAACTCATTAATGTATCCTCTGAACCCCAATATTTTTGTTAAGTGGCAATGAAATATGCACCATATGGAGTGCTTGTGAGCATTAAATTGATAAATTAGTAGCACATCCTTTGTACTCAGTAATGGAAGCTTATAGTGATGGAAATAAGACTTCAATAAAAGTGTAATATCTTGGGCAAAGGATATGGATATTTTCAAGATTGTTGATGGACTTATTAAATTTCTCTCTGACCTGTGCTACCAGCAGTGTGTAAGAGTGATTTTTGCCTTGCAACTGTAATTGACTATGGTTGTCATAATTTTTAAACCTTTGCCAACCTGCTGGCAAAAGTTGGCATATCTTTTTACTTGCATTTTGAAGAAGTGTTAAAGTATTCATCTTACATTGTGCAATCATTGCCCATTTGTGTTTCTTTCTTGTGAATTTCTTATGCATGGGTTTGAAGAAAGTTAAGGTTTAAGAGTACTAATGAAACTATGCTTTTTATCTAAACTGGGGCAATTGGATGATGCTGTATTTTATTTGAAGTTCAACTTTTAACAAGACATATACTTTTCATTTTTGGTAACTAAACCATTAGCATATAAATATTCCCATTTTAGGGAGGATATTAGAGAAAGTGCTAGCTAGCACTGTTCCATACAGATGTAATCATATCTTGCTTTTTAATTGACTAATTGTTTTTGTTTCAGAAAAGCACAGGTCGACCACATATAATCCAGAAAATCTTGGCAGGACAATATTCTAAGCAAATGAAGAATCTCAGTAAGTTTTCATTAAAGTAGCCATTCTGTTTTATGTACTAGAGGCTTTGACTTGAAGCTTGGTAGATACGCAGGCTGGTTGGAAAGTGGAATTGGTTTGAGATCTGGAGTGAGCAGTGTTGGTGGGCAGCTCATGTGGCTTTCATGTAATGAAGCATGAAGAGTCGTTTCCAATGGAAAGACTGAAATATGAAACTCAGATGTAAAGTTGTGTTAGAAACTGTAGAGTGTGGCCATATTTAACAGTTATTTACAGGGAGGTTCATCCTTAGATTTTCATGGAAGTTTACTGCTCTTTGACCAGCTGGCACTCTCTCTGTTATGGTCTGGTTCTGAGGCATCTTAAGCATGCTGATTTGGCAAAAGCCACTTTTGGATTATTGGGATATGCAATGGTATTTCTCTGTATCAGTACCAAAAGTCCTTAGTAATTTATGCAAAAGGTTATGCCATGCATTCTTTTTAATTCTAAAATAAATTAAGGGGACTTCCCTGGTAGTTCTGTGGCTAAGACTCCACGATCCCAGTGCAGGGGACCTGAGTTTGATCCCTGGTCAGGGAACTAGATCCCTGACATGCCACAATGGAGACTGAAGATTTGGTGAAGCCAAATAATAAAAACCCTTTAAGAAAAGGAAAGCATTTTAAAAATAAAGTGAATTAAGTATAGTAGAATTCTAAATTTTCAGATATCTAGGGTCAGGTGCTTGTAGATCAAATATGCATATTCCCAGGAGTCTTGAATAGCTCATTGTATTTTTCATGAGGTTTGGAAGAAAATGATGCTTTTGGATTACATTTGTGACCATGAAAATGTGAACTGTTTAATAATTGGCGTGCTTTTCCCACCTTAGTTTATTTTCATTTTGAGAAGACAAATGCTATCAATGCTGCTATTCCCTCACATAATATTTTTAAAACATTCTCCCATTGAAATGCAGTCAAACATAAATTTTGGTATTCTTTCTCTTTTGCACAGGTATGGAAAGCAGTGACCGGTGGCCCTTTCTATCCGAATTACAGTGGCTGAAAAGGAGACAGAAGAGAGCAGTAAATGTGAGTGTGGCACTGAGTTTCTAAATAAGAAGCCTGTAATTATATAATCAACAATTTTCATAGAGCTCCTATGTATTGATAAATGTATAGGGGCTTTGGAATTGAAATTATATTCTTAGTCTATTTCATAATAGGTTAGAAAGCTGTAATGATGGGGACTGTTTAGTAATTACATGGTGAATGCTATGTAACCAAAAATTAATTCCACAGCATATGGATTACATGGTAATTTACTTGATAACTTAATGAGTAATTGTACTCATTAAAAAATTGCATTTTTTATGTTTTTGTCTGTGTCACACAGTCTGTGGGATTTTAGCTTGCTGACCAGGGATTGAACCCATGCCCCTGCAATAGAATGTGGAGTCCTAACCATTGGACTGCCAGGGAATTCCCCAAAATTGCACATTTAAGATAATGTTTTGCTAAATGTAATTTTTATGGAAAATTAGACCACCAGCCATCAAAAACTTAGTGATAGGTCAAATCACCCTCTCTTTTATGATCTTGTCTTTGTATTGTGGTGATTATGGATACAGTTTTTTTAACTTAAAGATCTGTTTTTGCTTACTCTTGAAATTGCAGTTGGTAATAATAAATTTTGTATAGACTGTTGACGTTTGACTGCAGTCCAGTCTTATCAAATATAAACTGATCAATGACCATGTGCTCTGCTAACTATGAAAAACAAATGATAGTCCAAATGACAGCTAAAATACTTAGCCCTTGCTCTTTAAAGGATTATCTAGTAATCAAACTTTAGAACATGATAATTGTCAACATTTGTTCCTTTGAGAAGTTGTGTGGTTAGGAATTAGTACAGTGAAATTATGAGAATTTAATTCCCCTGAATTCAGGTTTCTATATGACTACACTGGTACCTATTCCAGATGTACTATGCTGTTCTTATTGAGATTTATTTATTTTAACATATTAGTAATTATGCATTTTTCTCTAGAATATTTTTACATGTAAAAATTGTATGAAAACCACATGAGCTCCTCTCTATCTGGATGAATACTTAATGATAATTAAATACAGTTCTTTTCTGAGCAATTGTGCATTTGTTGTTGTTTAGTTGCTCAGTCATGGCCAACTCTTTGCAACCCCATGGACTATATAGCCCAACAGACTCCTCTATCTGTGGGGCTTTTCAGGCAGGAATATTGGAGTGGGTGTCCAGTTCTTCTTCCAGGGGATCTTCCTCACCCAGGGATCAAACCCATGTCTTCTGCAAGTCTCCTGCATTGCAGGCAGATATTTTATCACTAAGCTACTGCGGAAGCCCGATTGTATGTTTTGTCTTTTTTGTTCAGTTGCTAAGTCGTGTCTGGCTCTTTGTGACCCTACAGACTATATGGGTTCTTCAGGCAAGAATACTAGAGTGCCATTTCCTTCTCCAAAGGATCTTCTGGACCAGGGATCAAACGCATGTCTCCTGCATTGGCAGGCAGATTCTTTACCACTGAGCCACCAGGGAAGCCCAATTGTGTGTTTACCCACAGTTTATAGTCACTTTTTCCTTCCATTTCCCTGACCAGGTTTCTTTGAGGATGTTCATAACGTGAGCAGCAAAGAGTTCTGAAATTCTAAGTCAGTCTTCCATTTAACAGTCAGCATTAGAGATATTTTCTTTAACCACCATTCTGATCACATATTTTTATTTTCTATAGCCATCCCGTGGTGTGTTTGAAGAAATGAAATATTTGGAACTAATGATTGTTAATGATCACAAAACGGTAAGAATACAGAATCAATGGGTTTTAGACTGAACAGTTTACTTAAGAAACAACAATAATCTTCTCTTAACTTCTGTCAAAGTGAAATACTTAAAAGACATGTGAAGAATAATTATTATCCTCCATTGGCCCTTCTTGAGGATAAAGTAGGAATTTTCTTAACTGTACTCTGCTGAACGACTTTCCTTATAAAATATCTTGGCTGAAGCCCAGAGCATTCTGAAGGGTCTTGGTCAGTAGGCTGTTTGCTAGTACAGTTGAATCCACAGATACAGATGGCTGACTGAATCTATTGTAGTGTACTGCACAATTTTATATAAAGTCCTTGAGCATCAGGATTTTGGCATCTTTGCTGCTGCTGCTGCTGCTAAGTCGCTTCAGTCATGTCTGACTCTGTGCGACCCCATAGATGGCAGCTGGCATCTTTAGGGGCTCGTAGAACCAACCACCCTTGGATACTGCAGGACCACTTTATACCCAATACTTGTGATGTTCTGGTAAATGCTTAACATTTGGTTCTCTGAAAAAAAAAAAAGCTTTGATTTAAAATATTGTAAAGTAATTAGCCTCCAATTAAAATAGATAAATTTATATTATAAAAATAATAAAATGTTTGCTGACACTGCTATATGTATATAAGATAGGTTAACTAATAAGGATCTATTGTATAGCACAGGGAACTCTACTCAATACTCTATAATGGCAGATATGGGAAAAAAGTGCATATATGTGTATGTATGACTGATTCACTTTGGTGTACACCTGAAAACGATGCAGCTTTGTAAATCAACTATACTCCAATAAAAAATGTTAAAAAATGTTTGCTGATATCCATAGTGTAAATACAGAGAAGGCAATGGCACCCCACTCCAGTACTCTTGCCTGGAAAATCCCATGGACAGAGGAGCCTGGTGGGCTGCTGTCCATGGGGTCGCTACAAGTTGGACATGACTGAGCGACTTCACTTTCACTTTTCACTTGCATGCATTGGAGGAGGAAATGGCAACCCACTCCAGTGTTCTTGCCTGGAGATTCCCAGGGACGGGGGAGCCTGGTGGGCTGCCGTCTATGGGGTCGCACAGAGTCGGACACGACTGAAGCAACTTAGCAGCAGCAGCAGCAGCAGCATGGTGTAAATACTCCTCCATGGCTGATTTCAAGCTACCAAAGTGATGTCATTAAATGAGGATCTGGGAAAGATGTGTTCAGTTAGCTCTTGTGAATTGGTGGCAGCTGGCTCCAGTACCCTACTGCCCCATTTTTCAAACTGTTTAGGGCACTTGTAATTTTTGTTATAATTACATAATTCAGTTTTTTAAGCTGTATAAACTAAGGCAAAGAATAATTTGCTTTATGAAAGCTAAGTAACATTTTTGGAGAGACTTTATAAAGATGGGACTGTTAAGACACACCTACAAGTCAGGTATAGATGAAAAACTTGTAAAAAATTGCAACAAAAATTCATATTATTTGGAAATAGCTTTAAGTCCTTGTTTTTCTTTAAGGAAATCAAAGTTAGGTTAATAACCTATTAGATTAGATTTTATATAATGTATATGTAATATAACCTATTGCTGTTGTGTCCGACTCTTTGCAACCCCATGGACTGCAGCACTCCAGGCTTCCCTGTCCATCACCAACTCCTGAGCTTGCTCAAACTCATATCCATTGAGTCGGTGATGCCATCCAACCAGCTCGACCTCTGTCGTCCTCTTCTCCTCCTGCCTTCAATGTTTCCCAGCATCAGGGTCTTTTCTAATGAGTCAGCTCTTCGCATCAGGTGACCAAAGTATTGGAGCTTCAGCTTCAGCATCAGTCCTTCCAATGAATATTCAGGATTGATTTCCTTTAGGATTTAACTGTTTTGATCTCCTTGCTGTCCAAGGGACTATTATGTGAAATTCTAATCAGCAGAACAGCCCTTAAAACTATACGTTTTAAAAAATGTTGATTTTATTTATATCTAAACTTTTTTGGGGTCTCTGCTTTAACTGATGTTTTCCATTAATTACCAAGTACTGGCTCAATTATGCTGAATATGAAGCTATTCAGGAGCATCTCTCTTAGTATGATATGCAGACTTATGTTATGAACCAGTAGCTTTATAAGTACATTGCTTGAATCTTAGGAGGAAGCAGAATTAAATACAATTTAGGACAGATCTTTTGTGATAGAAAGGAAAACCGAAAGTGTGGATAGCCATTTTAGATAACAAAGGCTAAAATATGACTTTCTGAAGGACATTAATTTCCTTGAAATGCCAAGATAATTTCCTTGAAATGCCAAGATAATTTTTTTGTCTGAATTATTTTTGTTGATTGGAGCTACTTCTCAATCTTTAGGCATGTGGTAAAATTATTTTAGAATAAAATTCTAGGCTATTTTAGAAGCCTAAACTTTCAAAATTTCTTTGGAAGGAATGATGCTAAAGCTGAAACTCCAGTACTTTGGCCACCTCATGTGAAGAGTTGACTCATTGGAAAAGACTCTGATGCTGGGAGGGATTGGGGGCAGGAGGAGAAGGGAACGACAGAGGATGAGATGGCTGGATGGCATCACCGACTCCATGGACATGAGTCTGGGTGAACTCCGGGAGTTGGTGATGGACAGGGAGGCCTGGTGTGCTGTGATTCATGGGGTCGCAAAGAGTTGGACATAACTGAGCGACTGAACTGAACTGAAACGTTCCCCAACATCCAGTGTACAATATTTACAGTAGTGAAAATAATAATTAATAAGATATGCTGCCAAGTCGCTTCAGTCGTGTCTGACTCTGTGAGACCCCATGGACTGCAGCCTACCAGGCTTCTCCGTCCATGGGATTCTCCAGGTAAGAACACTGGAGTGGGTTGCCATTTCCTTCTCCAAATTAAGATATAGACATTACCTTTAAATTCACAAAGTGCATTCACATATAGCTGGTAATTGATAGACAAATTCTCCAACCCATGACTTGTGATTCCAATCTCTTGTTCCACGACTCTGTTAGGAAGATTCATGAAGCCATCAATCAAAGAGCAGATTTCAGAAACTGTACAAATAGGAAGCTTGATTAATTTAGAAAATTATATATTTTGAATTTTTTTTTTTATTTATTTTATTTTTAAACTTTACATAATTGTATTAGTTTTACCAAATATCAAAATGAATCCACCACAGGTATACATGTGTTCCCCATCCTGAACCCTCCTCCCTCCCCATACCATCCCTCTGGGTCGTCCCAGTGCACTAGCCCCAAGCATCCAATATCGTGCATCGAACCTGGACTGGCATCTCGTTTCATACATGATATTTTACATGTTTCAATGCCATTCTCCCAAATCTTCCCACCCTCTCCCTCTCCCACAGAGTCCATAAGACTGTTCTATACATCAGTGTCTCTTTTGCTGCTCGTACACAGGGTTATTGTTACCATCTTTCTAAATTCCATATATATGTGTTAGTATACTGTATTGGTGTTTTTCATTCTGGCTTACTTCACTCTGTATAATAGGCTCCAGTTTCATCCACCTCATTAGAACTGATTCAAATGTATTCTTTTTAATGGCTGAGTAATACTCCATTGTGTATATGTACCACAGCTTTCTTATCCATTCATCTGCTGATGGACATCTAGGTTGCTTCCATGTCCTGGCTATTATAAACAGTGCTGCGATGAACATTGGGGTACACGTGTCTCTTTCCCTTCTGGTTTCCTCAGTGTGTATGCCCAGCAGTGGGATTGCTGGATCATAAGGCAGTTCTATTTCCAGTTTTTTAAGGAATCTCCACACTGTTCTCCATAGTGGCTGTACTAGTTTGCATTCCCACCAACAGTGTAAGAGGGTTCCCTTTTCTCCACACCCTCTCCAGCATTTATTATTTGTAGACTTTTGGATCGCAGCCATTCTGACTGGTGTGAAATGGTACCTCATAGTGGTTTTGATTTGCATTTCTCTGATGATGAGTGATGTTGAGCATCTTTTCATGTGTTTGTTAGCCATCTGTATGTCTTCTTTGGAGAAATGTCTATTTAGTTCTTTGGCCCATTTTTTGATTGGGTCATTTATTTTTCTGGAGTTGAGCTGTAGGAGTTGCTTGTGTATTTTTGAGATTAGTTGTTTGTCAGTTGCTTCATTTGCTATTATTTTCTCCCATTCTGAAGGCTGTCTTTTCACCTTGCTAATAGTTTCCTTTGATGTGCAGAAGCCTTTAAGGTTAATTAGGTCCCATTTGTTTATTTTTGCTTTTATTTCCAATATTCTGGGAGGTGGGTCATAGAGGATCCTGCTGTGCTAAAAAAAAAAAAAAAGTTTCCCCCACCATCCCCTTTGTGTCAGGGCGGTAACCAGACACTGAAGAGACCAGTAAACAGAAGAAGTTATAACAGAGGGAAACGCCTTGGAAGCTACAGGCAATAGATTAAAACCCCGTGGTTACTACGGACTACATAGGAAGGGGCCTATAGATCTTGAGAAATATAAGTCGGACCAAGGAACTAGCCAAAAATGAACTGAACCCACAATACTCACAACAAAACCAGAGAAAGTCCTAGATATATTTTTACTATTTTTTTATCATTCTTTCTTTCTTTTTTTTTTTTTTTTTTTAATTTTTAGAAAAAAATTTTTTAAGTCCTCTATTGTTCCTTTAATTTTCACTTTTATAACCTATTACTTTGCAAAAAAAAAAAAGACCCTATTTTTTTCTTCTTCAGCAAACTTCATATATATATATTTTATAATTTTTTTTGACCTTGTTTTTTTTTTTTTTTTCTTCTTTTCTTTAACATTGTATTTTTTGAAATTCCAAACTCTACTCTAGTTTTTTAATTTTAGCTTTTTGGTATATGTTATCAATTTTGTACCTATAGTTTTTTTATAATTTCTGTGACTTTTTTTTTTTTTTCTGTTTCTTTCTCTTCTTCTTTTATATAACATTGTATATCTGAAATTCCAAACTCTACTCTAGATTTTTAATTTATGCTTTTTGGTATTTGATATTAATTTTGTACCTGTATTTTCTTTATAATTTTTGTGACATTGTTTGTTTTTGTTTGTTGGTTTGTTTTCTCTCTTTATGTCTCTTCTTCCTTTTTTTTAACATTGTATTTTTGAAATTCCAAACTCTACTCTAGATTTTTAATTTTTGCTTTTTGGTATTAGTTATCAATTTTGTACCTGTATTTTCTTTATAATTTTCATGACCTTGTTTGTTTTTCTTTGTTCGTTTTTTCTCTCTTTCTTTTCCTTCTTCTTTTCTTTAACATCGTATTTTTGAAATTCCAAACTCTACTCTAGATTTTTAATTTTTGCTTTTATGTATTTGTTACCAATTTTGTACCTTTAAGAACCCAATCCTCAGGACCCATTTTTCACTAGGGAGCGAGATTACTGGCTTGACCACTCTCTCTCCCTTTGGACTCTCCTTTTTCTCCACCAGGTCGCCTGTGTCTCCTCCCTAACCCCTCTCTACTCTACCCAACTCTGTGAGTTTCTGTGTGTTCCAGACGGTGGAGAACACTTAGGGAACTGATTACTGGCTGGATCTGTCTCCCTCCTTTTCATTCCTCCCTTTTATCCTTCTGGCCACCTCTGTCTCCTTCCTCCGTCTTCTCTTCTCTGTATAACTCCGTGAACATCTCTGAGTGGTCCAGTTGTGGAGTGCACATAAGGAAGTGACTACTGGCTACCCCACTCTCTCCACTATTGAATTCACCTCATCTCATTTGGGTCACCTCTAACTCCCTCCTCCCTCTTCTCTTCTCTGTGTAACGCTGTGAACCTCTCTGAGTGACCCTCACAGTAGAGAAACTTTTCATCTTTAATGTAGATGTTTTATCAATGGTGCTGTATAGAAGGAGAAGTTTTGAATTTATTTTTATATCTTTTAGAATGGGAAGCCTTGTAATAATCTTGTCTTTATTTATGAATAATAAAATAGTGCCCACCTTTAAAATATTGTTTTGTAGATAGAATATTTCTAATATTATTTATATTCTGTGATTAAGTTACCTTATTTAGATTACCAGTCTTTTAATGGTAAATCTTAGTAATTTGTTTTATTGTTATTATTAAAGTGAGTGAGAATTAGGCATGAATACATCTGTCTTTGAAACCAGAAAAAAGAACTATAATTCATTCTGATAAGTTTGGAGGGAATACATGTTACAAAATGGAAAAAAAAAGAAAGCCTTTATTATTGGATAATAATAAGGCCTAAAGTAGAAATATATTACTTAAGAAGATTTCTACTGTTTTTTAAAATTGAAGTATAGTGGGTATTCATTGGAAGGACTGATGTTGTTGAAACTGCAATACTTTGGCCACCTGATGTGAAGAGCTAACTCATTTGAAAAGACCCTGATGTTGGGAAAGATTGAAGGCAGGAGGAGAGGGGGACGACAGATGAGATGGTTAGATGGCATCACCGACTCAATGGACATGAGTTTGGGTAAACCCTGGGAGTTGGTGATGGACATGGAGGCCTGGCGTGCTGCAGTTCATGGGGTCGCAAAGAGTTGGACACGATGGAGCGACTGAACTGAACTGAACTGAATAGTTGATTTACAGTGTTTCAGGCATATGGCAAAGTGATTTAGTTATACAGATTCTCTTCCATTGCACATTATTACAAGATATTAAGTATAGTTCCTTATGCTATACAGTGTGCTTCCCAGGTGTCTCAGTAGTAAAGAATTTGCCTGCCGAATAGGAGATGTTTGACAAGCAGGAGAGGCGGGTTTCATCCCTGGGTCAGGAAGATCCTCTGGAGAAGGAAATTTCAACCCATTCCAGTATTTGTGCCTGGGAAATCCCATGGACAGAGGGACCTGGCAGGCTACAGTCCATGGAGCTGCAAAGAGCTGTACACGACTGAACAACCTAACAGCAGCAGTAGTGCTGTAGAGTAGGTTCTTATTAGATTTCTACTAGTTAAATAAATGCTGCTTCAGTTCAATAGAACTAAATAGATTCCTTTTCTTAGACCAACTTAGATTCTAGCTCATAATAGTCCCAAATAAGTGGGTCATTTTATAAGAATTTTTTTTTCTTTTGAGAGTTGTTGTTCAGTCGTTAAGTGGTGTCCAGCTCTTTGCAACCTCATGGATTGCAGCACCCTAGGCTTCTGTGTCCTTCACCATCTCCCAGAGTTTGCTTAAACTCATGGCAACCCACTCCAGTATTCTTGCCTGGAAAATCCCATGAACGGAGGAGACTGGTAGGCTACAGTCCATGGGATCGCAGAGTCGGACAAAACTGAGCGACTTCACTCACTCACTCATGTCCTTTGAGTCGGTGATGCCATCCAGCCATCTCATCTTCTGTCACCCCTTTCTTCTCCTGCCCTCAATCTTTCCCAGCATCAGGGTCTTTTCCAATGAGTCTGCTTTCCGTATCAGGAGGCCAAAGTATTGGAGCTTCAGCATCAGTCCTTCCAATGAATATTCAGGGTTGATTTCCTTTAGGATTGAGTGGTTTGATCTTGCCATCCAAGGGACTCTCCAAAGTCTTCTCCAGCACCACAACTTGAAGGCTTCAGCACTCAGCCTTCTTTATAGTCCAGCTCTCACATGACTACTGGAAAAACCCTGATAGCTTAGTTGGTGAAGAATTTGCCTGCAGTGCAGGAAACCTCAGTTCTATTCTTGGGATGGGAAGATCTGCTGGAGAAGGGATAGGCTACCAATTCTAGTATTCTTGGGCTTTGCTTGTGGCTCAGCTGGTAAAGAATCCGCCTGCAATGTGGGAGACCTGGGTTCGATCCCTGGGTTGGGAAGATCCCCTGGAGAAGGGAAAGGCACCTACTCCAGTATTCTGGCCTGGAGAATTCCATGGACTATATAGTCCATGGGGTTGCAAAGAGTTGGACACGACTGAGCAACTTTCACTTTCACTTTGACTACACAGGCCCTTGTCAGCAAGGGTCTTTTTAATATGCTGTCAGCTTTTTAATATGCTGTCTAGGTTTGTCATAGCTTTTCTTCCAAGGAGCAAGCTTCTTTTAATTTCATGGCTGCAGTCATCATCTGTAGTGATTTTAGAGCTGAAGAAAATAAAATTTGTCACTGTTTCCACTTTTTCCACATCTGTTTGCCATGAAGTGATGGGACTGGTTGCCATGATCTTAATTTTTTGAATGTTGAGTTTTAAGCCAGCTTTTTCACTCTCCTCTTTTACCTTTATCAAGAGGCTCTTTAGTTCCTCATCACTTTCTGCTATTAAGGTGGCATCATCTGCATATAGGAGGTTGTTGATATTTCTTCCAGGAGTCTTGATTCCAGCTTGTAATTCATCCAGCTCGGCGTTTCTCATGATGTACTCTGCATATAAGTTAAATAAGCAGGGTGATAATATACACCCTTGATGTACTCCTTTCCCAGTTTTGAACCAGTCTGTTGTTCATGTCTGGTTCTAACTGTTGCTTCTTGACCTGCGTATAGGTTTCACAGGAGATAGGTAAAGTGGCCTGCTATTCCTATCTGTTTAAGAATTTTCCACAGTTTGTTATGATCCACACAGAAATTCATGAAATGAGTGTTGAGAAAAGTTTTTTTTTTAAGATGTGCTTTATATGAGATGAAGATAGTTTTTGAATTTGAATACTTAATAAGGGATAAATCAGAATATGGATCAGGTTCTTAAATTTGTGTGTCAAAGTAAAACTAAACTAGAATAATTGTCATCTATTTAAAAAAAATGTTTTTGGCTGCATTGCACAGCAGGTGGGAACCTCCCTGACCAGGGACTGAACCTGCATGCCCTGCAGCAGAAGCATGGAATCTTAAGCTCTAGACCACCAGGAAAGTCTGACATCTATTTTTTAATATCTGGATGTTTACTATTGGGTTTTAGAATGTCTTCCCTCTGAGAGTGCTCATCTTACAATCTTTGTGCTACATGAGGCAACACATTTATTTTCATAACTATGACCCTCAGGTTGAAAATCAAGCTCTAATTTTAATTTTTTTCAAAAAGCAAATATCTTTTAAATAATTTTTATTGGAATATAGATGATTTACAATATTGTGTTAGTTTCAGGTGTACCACAAAGTGAATCATACATACAAGATATCCACTCCTTTTTAGATTCTTTTCCTATACAGACCATTATAGAGTCTTGAGTAGAGTTCCTTGTGCTATATTGTAGGTCTTTATCAGTTATCTATTTTATACATAGTAGTGTGTGTATGTCAATCCCAATTTTCCAATTTATCCCTACCTGCCTTTCCTTCCTGGTAACCATAAGTTTGGGGCTTCCCTGGTGGCTCCGTTGGTAAAGAATCTGCCTTCAATTCGGGAGACCCAAGGTTCGATCCCTGGATTGGGAAAAGCTCCTGGGTAGGGGAATGGTTACCCACTCCAGTATTCTTGTCTGAGAAACCCCAGGGACAGAGGAGCCTGGTGGGCTACAGTCCGTGAGGTCACAAAGAATTGGACATGACTTAACGACTAACACTAAATAACCATAAGCTTGCTTTCTACATATTTAACTCTGTCTGTTTTGTAAATAGGTTCATTTGTACCTTTTTTTAAAGATTCTACATGAGTGGTATTATGTGATGTTTGTCTATCGTCTGACTTATTTCACTCAGTAAGATGTTCTCTAGGGCCATACATGTTGCTGAAAATAGCATTATTTCATTCAAAAATCAATATCTTAAGGATTGTGCTTGTTCAGAAAGGAGAAGCAAATTTGACACTTTAAATGTAAATTATTCTCAGTGATCAGAAAATGTGAAAATAAATTCGTTCATAAATGGAGATTACATATTTTTCTTTGTGTGTATAATTAATTCTCATTCATGCAGGAAATAGAAACATTTTGCCTACATTTACTTTCAAGCATACCTCTTTAATTCAGAGTAACCTAATATTGCCTTCCTGAAAAAATGCAGATATCTTATTTGGAACAAGCATCATATATTATCAGTAGCTTTCAATTAGAAAAAAATCTCTCAATTTTGTGTAAACCATTTTAGCAGCAGGCTGGCGGAGTCTAATTTGTGAGCCAATTATAGCCTTGATAGGGGTCTGCAAACATTTCTTTGAGCTGCTTAAGCTAAATATTAATATAAATATTAAACACCTTTTTCTATTAGAAAACTAATTGAAATATTTTAAAGTGCATGAAAAACAAATGTTTTTCTACATTGTTACTATATCTTTATGTATAAGTCAATAGGTGAAAATATGTAACAATAACTCATATATTTCAGTTTAAGCCTCGTGGTTTTCCTTATCTAAAAGCCACTATATTTTACAGGGCTTCCCAGGTGACACTAGTGGTAAAGAACCCACCTGCCAATCAGGAGACATAGAGGTGTGGGTTCGATCTCTGGGTCAGGAAGATCCCCTGGAGGAGGGCACTTCAGTATTTTTTTGTTTTGGCCACAGGGTGTGGCATGTGGGAGCTTCATTCCCCAACCAGGGATCAAACTTGTGCCCCCATAGTGAAAGCCAGGAATCTTAACCACTGTACTGCCAGGGAAGTCCCCCACTCCAGTATTCTTGGCTGGAGAAAACCAGCTTCGTCGACCCAGAGTAAGCATTGAATTCCAGCTGTTTGATCTTGGAAAGTTATTTATCCTCTCTGAGCCTCACTTTCCACATTTATAAATGGGGATAATAAAACTTACCTCACTGACGAGGGCCAATATTTATTGTAGGAGAAATACTAATCATAGATCCCAGTAAATCCTGGGTACTCAATTATATGGAATTTCCAGTACATAAACCTAGTGGTCACTCTTTTCCCTTGTCATACTTGTCTTTTTTCCCAACAGCATTGGATACAGCTGGTTATTCTTTCCTATTTGAAATATTGTCTTCATCTTTCTGCTTCTATGACACAATAGGTGTCTCATGTCATTGGCCATTTCTTCTTAGTCTTTTATGTTTGGCCTTTAGAATTTTGAGAATGCCCCATAGCTTGGTTTGGGCTCTCTTTTCTTTCTATAACTTTCCCTCAAGTGACCACTTCCAGTCCTAAGTTTTTAAATTATATCATGACTTAAATTCCCCACTTTCAACTTTATACTCTAACCTGCTGAGTTCCAGAGTTCTATTAATGTATCTGACTGCCTACTTCAATATTGAGTAGACATCTCACATGTAACATTTATAAATCAGAACTCTTGGTTCCTTAGTCCTAAACTGCTTTTCCCCTAGTCTTTCTCATCATTTTAAATGGCACACCCCCGCCTCCACCTCAGCTATTCTAGTTCAAAACCTTGGAGTCATCTTTTACTCTCTTTCCTTATCTTCCACATCCTATACAGGTGTCCTATCTGCACTATTTTTTAACTTGGACTATTATAATATTTTCCCAACAGATCTCTCTTCCATTCTTGACCCTCTCTAATTCACTCCCCTCACAGCAGGCAGAGTGATCTTTCTAAAAAGAAAATGGTGGAAGTTACAAATATGAAATAAATAAAAACATCACTTTCTGATAGACTTTGAAGTTCTCATTTTTTAACTTGCAAGTCATACTTTCCATTTTCATTATACTATAAAAGGACATATCCCAAAAGGACAAATTAATGTTTGGAAGCAAAACAAATTAATTTGAATAGTTGTGTAACACTACTGCCCTAGAATAGATGTCAACTAATATTTTTTTCCCTTTCTTTTTGTCGTAAGTGCTTCTTAATGTTAGGACTTTTTTTAAGTGTTCAATTTAGTGGCATTTAGTTTTACATCCATTATCTCTATCCAGTTTCCAAATACTTCATCACCCACAAGAGATTTAATGTTGAGACTTTTGCTTTTACTTTTAAAGATATTTTTTGAAATTTTTCAGCTTGTGTAATTTGCTAGGCAACTTAAAATGCTGAGCTCTTTACAGCAACTTCTTTGTGCTAAGTTTAAAAACACCTGTTAAAATATCTCACTGTGTCCTCACATGGTGGAAAGGACTAGGGATCTCTTTAGATACTTTTTTTATAAGGCACTAATCCCATTCATGAAGACCTCATCCTCATAACTTAAGTACTGGTCAAAGGTCCCACCTAATACCATCATTTTGGAGTTTGGAATTTCAGCATAAATTTGTGGAGCACACAAATATTCACACCATAGCAAATAGTATAAATAGCCATAAATTAATGATGCTCCTAATAACACAATACTAATTTATTGCACATTTGTCATGGGTTGTCAGTATTCTCAGTATTATAAAAATTTTATATCAGATATATAAGCATTAAGACACACTCTTCATTTAAAAAACATAGTAACAGGGTTAAAGAGAATGAAATAAAGGGGTTCTGACAAGTTTATAGTGTAAAAATGGACAAAGGAGAAAAAAAGAATATTATGAAAAGTGCATTTTTTAATAATTATAATTGAAGTCAAATTTTAAAGATATGGTACATACCTTATTTGGTAGTTTTGAAGATGTTTTTCTTTTTCCTCAACAGAAGGCATGATCCCCCTGTGGTAAATGTCCTCTCAAAGCCATGTTAAGCTAAGAACTCCTTACTTACACTGTAGCCCTTCAGATGTTATGTAATTGTTCTATTAATCTACTTTATTTCCTTAAATGGTCATAAATAACCATAAACAACCATACTGTTGGCACATTTCATTTATACTTTTTGTCTCTTCTTTGACTCCTGAGCTGTCAAAAGCAAAAGGCTTCGTTTGGAGGAGGGATTCTTCTGCAAGGATACACTAAAATGTATGACAGATGCATTCCATAGTGTGGACCGAATCTAAAGTGTTGCCTAAGAAATCTTGATCTTTGTATGAGCTTGAATTCAAGTGAGAAGGGTGTCCTGTAGGGATTAAATTTCTTGGTCTACACTCTTTATAAACTGGTAAAGTCAAGTAACAAAAACGATTGCATTTGTTAGACATTGAGAGTGATTAACAGCTTACTGCTCGAGGGTGAAGTTTCTCACACAGAATCACTTGGCCCTCCCCGTTACCCAGAGCATCATGGGTATTTTTTAAAATAAATAAATAAATTAATGTTTAAAATTGGAGGATAACTGCTTTACAATGTTATGTTGGTTTCATCATGCGTATTTTAGACAGTTACACTTTTCCTGGTAACAGAGAAAGAAAATAAGAACACTGCTATGTCCAAACACAGCACAAACTGAATTCGGTATTTTTAATTCCCATTTCTACTCTTGCTGTCAGATTTCTGTTTTTATGGAATTTAAAAAATTTGTCATTAAATTATGGTTTGACAGTGACTGGTCTTTTCCTCCCCTCCCCGCCGTACCCCCTTCTGTCGACCCCAGTACAAGAAGTGTCGTTCTTCTCTCGCACATGCGAACAACTTTGCAAAGTCTGTGGTCAACCTTGTGGATTCTGTAAGTATCCTGGTTTTCTTCAACCTGTTTTTCCAAGATGGAGTGGTTTATGTCTCCATTATTGACTTGTTGCTTTAGTTGTTTCTGGGACAAAAGTAAAAACACTATCCTTAAGTTCATCTGGCTAAGAAATTATAGACTGGTCTGAATCACAAAGAACAGTGTTATCTGAGTTTCAGGGGATTGTCGAGTTAGTTATTCTTGGGATCCCAAAGTTGCATTGATGTTGCTTCTGGGTGATATCTAGATATTATTTTCACCAGAATCTATGGAGGAAAAAACGTAGAGAAAATTAGCTACAGAACAAAGTGTAAATTAAACTTGGCAAGTGAGGCTTTTGTTAATAATAATCAGCTGAGCTTATCATCTTAAATATATGGCAGAAAAACTAACAGATTGAGGTGGATCATGTTTGTTGAATATAGGCAGTACAAAATTTTTTTTAAAAAGAACCCAAATTTATTTTCTTAGTGTTCCTATGAGAATGCTGCAGACTGTATTTCTAGATGACAAAGTTAAGTGCAGTTCCCAAATAGAGCTAATTTAAAAGTAAAATATATATCTTCTTAAAAAAGGCTTCTAATCCCTAAATCATTCATATTGACATTGTTTTCCTCTTCTCATTCTGATAGAAAATCCGTAAGTGTGAATATTATTCATTCTGTTCCAATAAATAATTCAATTTAAATAGTCATAAATAAACAGCATAACATTTTTGTGTATTCTAATGTAAAGTTCTGTTTTGCAAGCTAAAATATATATATATATATTTATCCAATATTTATTGTATATTCCCTCTTAACTGGGAAAAACATTATAAATTGCTTAATATCTAAATGATACTAATTTTTTCCAAAGAACTGCCTTCTTTTTTGCCTTAAATTTAAACAGTCCTAAAGCCTGTAATCATCTAAACACTCATATAATACCTAGTAGGCACAGTTGGGCTTTCCTGGTGGCTCGGCAGTAAAGAATCCACTTGCAGTGCAGAAGCTGCAGGAGACCCAGGTTCAATCTCTGGGTCGGGAAGATCCCCTTAGTAGGAAACGGCAACTCACTCCAGTATTCTTTTCTGGAGAATTCCTTGGACAGAGAAGCCTGGTGGGCTATAGTCCATAGCGTTGCAAAGAGTTGGACACAACTGAAGCAACTTAGCACAGGAACGGTTGAACAGAATAATATGGGTAGAGGGTGAGAGAATGTCATATAGAGTTAAGATTGAAATTCTGAAAGCCAGTTATAACTGGGTTTATTAATTTTCTTTAATTTTGGTCCTTGTCAGTCTTCTCAGAGGATAAGTATAAGTGGATGTGAAAAAGAGACTATTAAACCTCACTTATCCCAAGCCCTAGCTGTTTACTTGGTGGAATCTTAGTGTTTGTCATTTCACCATGATTGAATAGAATCACATCTTGCAATGTATCATTTTTATTTTGAGTTATCATACAAGGTTCTGAAGTTGACCAACTATTTTTTCAAAGACATTACATTTAACTCACTCCTTGTTGTAAAATCATTATAGCATCAGGTTAATTTAGACATGATGGTGTTTCCTTTCTTCAGTGTGTTCTAAAGTCATCCATTATTTTCTTAATTAGCTTGAAAATAGGACAAAACATTCATCGAAATTGCTTACATGAGTGAATTCTTTAGCTACTGGGGCAAAAGGAGAGAAAGAGCAGAAAGTTACAGTTTAAATATTGTGAGTGATGTCACCCTGTAGTGAGAGGGACATGGGTAATATAAGTCTGCTCTTCCCTCTTTTTGGCCTCAAGTTGGTGTTTTTCTTTCGGTGTTATTTTACTTTTCATATAACAAGGATTCCGAGGACAAGCCAACCATGGTGTTACTGCTTGTCCAAGGATTTAGGGATCTGTTCCAATCCTGCAGGAATAACTGATCATATCACACGGACTCAGAGCGAGTATATCAGACTCCAACCTGTTATTCCCTGAGGTTTAGAAGGGTGATTTTGCTGAACCCTGATTTGAATTTACATCCATACTTTAGGACTGTGATGCCCTAGAGAGATGCTGGCTACTAAAAGTGCTGATTGGGGATTGAAGTAACTTTGTACGAGAGGCTGAACTTTGTGACTGTTCTTTCTTTCTTTTTTTTTTTTGCTCTTGAAAAAGAGAAAGGAAAAGAAGATTCTCTCTGATGAGCTAATTCTCACCTCATGTTCTCCTCTCACCTCCCCTCCTGTCCTTCCGCTGACTCTGAATCACTGATTGTGCATGTTTGACCCAGTGTTTTCCTCCTGCACCTGTCCTGTTGTCTACCCTCAGATTTACAAGGAGCAGCTTAATACCAGGGTTGTCCTGGTGGCTGTAGAGACCTGGACCGAGAGGGATCACATTGACATCACCACCAACCTTGTGCAGATGCTCCACGAATTCTCCAAATATCGACAGCGTATCAGACAGCATGCTGATGCTGTGCATCTCATTTCGTATGTATTCCCAGCCCTTGGCTTGATACTGATCTCTATCCGTTTATTCTGTCAGTTAGGTTATATATTAGTAAATCTATCCTGAACAAGATTGAGGTTGATTCCTCTGTTACATAAGAAGTACAGAAGTAGGCTGCCCGGTGTTGAAACAGTGGTTCCACAGTCATGAGATCTACTTTCAGAGCACTTCCCTCCCTTCAGACCTTCCATCCTCAAGGTCAACTCATGACTCAAGACAGCTGCTGACACTCCAGCCTTCATCACAGGCAATAGGAATGCCAGGCAGGGAGAAGTGTGAAAGGACCCTCCCTCCCGCTAACCCGTTGTAGTAGATTTCCTGAAAACATGCATGTATCAATTTCATCAACAAATCATTTACTAGATCTTTATCACAGTGGCCACAATGAGCTGTAAGAGAGTCTAGGAAAGATAGTCTTTTAAAATGAACTATTGAGTAAAATAGATGTTCCATCACTAAAGAAAGGGGATACCTTGTTTACATCTGATAAGTTGTTCACTTCTCTGCTGGTGGCTAAGCTGTTTTCAGATAGTTCTCTAAGGTTCTGTCCTGGGATCAAACCAACCGAAGTCCTTCTTCCTTCTTTATTCTCTTCTGTTACTCTTTGCTTTTCTCTCAGTGTTTAATCAGCAATTTACAATTGTCAATATTTTGTATAACTACTAGATAGTCTCTACTGAAAAAAATCAAGGACTGTGGTCTCTTTATCTTTGTGCCTCAATTTCTGTGCCAGTATGTGGTGCTTAGTTAGGTGCTCAATTGATTTTGACAACTGAGATTATTTAACATAACATTAAAGGTATTTATGATAACATACATTTAGAAGTATTTAAAATGTAGTTATTGGCTTCCTGAAGGAAGGTTGGTTTGGAGTATTCAGTGTAGGAGAATAGATGTATTGAAATTGAATATTAATAGAATAAAGTTGGAATTAATGGAATTAATTGGAATATTAATGGAATAAAATTGAAATATAATGGTCACTACATTGGTTTCCTAATAGCACTTATTTTTCCTAAGGCGTGTGACATTCCACTATAAGAGGAGCAGCCTGAGTTACTTTGGAGGTGTCTGTTCTCGCACAAGGGGAGTTGGTGTGAATGAGGTAAATGCTATCAATTTTCCTAAAGTAGAGCTTTATCTGTGCATCTGATTTCTTTCTTCCCTGTGGCCTAGTTTACATCCCTTCTCAGGCCTGTTTAGAATTATAATGACATTGAGAATATAGTGTAAGTGGTTTGTATTAGTAAACAGAACCCAAAGTGATCTTTGGTGTTAGAAAAGAGCTATTGTTTCATATCATAATGATAATTTTTCATATTTGTCAGACAGATACAAACCGAAGATTGGCCCAGAAATTTCTTGGCCTCTATAGATAAGTTTTTATAATCTTGTTAATCCTTCTGCTACGACTTTTTAAAGAATTATCTGCTCTTCTGCCCATGTTAGGTTTAACACACCGTCCAAGTAGAACCAACTAAATCTAAACCTTGGTCAGTTCCTGAATATATAATGGTACTAGATTATCCCAGTAGCCATCATTCAGTGGAGACTTATCTTGACAGATTTGTAGTAAGTTGAATTTATGCTCGGTTTGGTATGAAGTGAAACGGGGCACGGCCTTTTATGATTTTATGTTTCCATGTGAAAACATCAAGTTCTGAGAGATGCCATATAGTGAGAGAGGCTTTCTGCTTCTTGGGCCCAGTTGCAAGGAAGAAGTGATAAGGAGCGTATGCCGTCTTTTGATGCTGTGAGGCTCTACTTAGGGGACTGAGAAGATATGTGGTAATGAATAAGAAATAATAACTAGCTTTGTGCCCTCTCTCAAATGTTTCCCACACACTTTCAACTCTGAAAAACAGTATGGTCTTCCAATGGCAGTGGCACAAGTATTATCGCAGAGCCTGGCTCAGAACCTTGGAATCCAATGGGAACCTTCTAGCAGAAAGCCAAGTATGTACACTGACCTTCTTACTTTCATGTGCCATTCTGTCTGTATAATGCATGTCCGGTTAAAAAAGAAATATTTCTCATTCCTAAGTCATAATAGCTTAACTGTGGTGTATCTCCTTCCCCTAAACAAATGATAAAATGAGCAATTTAAGGTAACTCTTAATCTGTGTGGGTTGGAGAAATGTCCCTTTCAAAGTCTGTAAAATCATCCTTTCTCAGGGCATGATCAACTCTTTCTCACACTGCAGAATGTTGGGGTACTTAGAGGTGAATACTCAGCCTGTAGGGGCTAATCAGTTGAGTACAGACACAAGATGTCAGTGGAGCTCCATCACAAGTTCAGTTGGATCAGAAAAAAGGATCTGGAGTTAAAAGGAGCTTGAACCCTAATGAAATTTACCAACGTAGTACCATCATTAACATTAGAGAAGCTTCGGTATAGGCATCCCATCCTGGGGGCAGGTGATAGAGAATAACACTCCTCTACTGAGCTGGCCGGGCCTCGATGGAGTAGAAACAGCCACAAATCCCATCCTGTAGGAAAAGACAGCCAGCGACTACTGGATATCACTTTCCTCATTAACCGGAGGAGAGGCAGATGGAAAGACAAGTCTGAAATTCTAGAGGTGAGGTGTTAAAGGCCGACAGTAATTTGAGGGGGGTCCTTGAACATTTTAAATTTCTTTTAAAATCAGTATAAAATCCAACTTGGATTATATTCCTTCTCATAGCAGTACAATAGTAAAATATAATTTCTATTAATAATACACTTTTGTGGCAGAAGGCCAAAGTGCCTAGGAAGCATACAGTGTGATCCTGTGGAAAAAAAGACTGAGGTATTCACTCCAACTAGTCTCTTACCTAGCAGTTAAGTAGAAATCTACTCTCCTCTGTGAAAATATCAGATGCTAGGAATAAAGGTGTCCTTCTCCACCCCCCTCCCCAAAGAAGAAAAGGATAAATATCTACCTTAACATTATCCTATGCTTTATACCTTTTTGACTACTATCAAATAATTGTCATTAATGGATAGTGTTATGGAAACTTGAAATAAAATCTATATTCAGGGTGTCTTGATTCCCTTTAAGGGCCTATTAGGTCATCACTTTATGGGTACATTAAGTCTGGTGGCATTTAGCAAATCTCCACAAACTTTCATCTGTTAATTTCTTGCTCAGAGTGTTTGCTGTCCCAGAGTACGCATTAAAGGAGGTGATTCAGGTTTCACTGGCTGGCATCAATGCCCGAAAATCAGAAGGAGTAGGACCAGGTTTACGACCTTGTTTGAAAAACCTGGAACCAAGAAGAAGCCAGTGCTGGGGGCAGCTAAGAGATCTTACTGAGTCATATGATGGAGAAGGGTGAGCAATAGGGTTCATTACTAATAACAGGCATAGTTCCTTCCTTTCTAAAATTCTTTATTCCTTTGTGAATTGTTTGTTCAGATAGATTAGTTCTGAATTTTGAATTTTTAAAAATCCATTTGGAAGTCTTTAAAAATATCTTTGTCTATCATAGAAAAGAGAATAGAAAAAAATCAATGAAAAGGCTAGCCTGTCACACTATCCGTATGTCCATCTGTGGTATCTCTGTTAAGTTTATGATTGTTATTTAATTTAGATGATTTTACATTTCTATTTTAGATTGCTCTCTTTTACTGTAGGTTTTAGCTTAGTGTTCTTCAAGCCTATGGCTGATCCTTGCTTTGACTATAGCAGATTGAATTCTCTTCTCTAACGTCCAGCGTGCTCTGTTAGCAGGACTTCAGTGAGGACTCATTGAATTGTGCAGTAGAGCTTTGCAGTTCCCAGAGAACACGTAGGCTACCAACTCATGTGAGCCCCAGAACCATTCTGGGAGATGGGCACAGAGATACCTTCCCATTTTAGAGGTGGAAACCCTGAGACCCAAGAAATGCTAAGTCACTTGCCTGTGAAACTCTCATCAGATAGCACTTGGACTAGAACACTAGTTTGTAAAGCCTGGCTTGGACCACAGTACTTTCCATTAAACATTAAACTAGAAACTGAATTGAATTCTCTGAGTTACAAAAATGAAGAGAGGCACAATTTTATTTCTTGCAGCTGTTGTCTTAGGAGGCAAGCTATACTTGTTGGAAAGGAAAAAGAAATATTAATTTAAATGAAATAGGTTTTGCTGTTGATTCTTCTCCTAGATTAAAGAAGTAGCAATGAATAATTAAGGAGTTAAAGAATGACTAGCTCTCCACCGCCAGCAGCCCCTTAGCAATCCTGCAGGCAAATCAGCTGGGCAAGATAGCATCTGAAGAAAGATCAGGAGTCAGGCAGTCTGCACACAGTGGAAAATGATGCAGAATCCAACCTCTTGCCCTCATAACTCACTGAAATTTTTTCTCCTTTTTCCCTTAAAAAACTGCCATGGCCAAGCAGAATCTTCAGAGTTGGTTTGAGACATGAGTCTGCCTTCTCCCCAAGTTTCTGGCTTCCTGATTAAAGCAACCTTTCCTTTCCACCAAAAAAAAGAGAAAGAAATAGGTTTTGTTTGGTGAGACATCATGTTCTGTACCCATTTGACATGGAATTGGAAATAAGGAATTATTTTAAGAGCTATGATGCAAATTAAAGATGTGACTTTTGTTGTTTCCCTTTTCTTCCATTGCTTTGTATTGTTTCACTGGACTAGAATGTGACTGCACAGAATCCTGGGGTGGCTGCATCATGGAAGAAACAGGGTAAACTTTCGTTGTACCTGCATGTGATGTATAACTGAAATTGGTATCTATTATCAGCTACAGTCTCTCAGATACTGGTCTGTTAAGCTCAGCCTTAAAATAAATTCAATAATTCATTATCTGATATTTTAAAAAATGAAATAGCAGGTTCACTTTGTACTTTGAGGTTTTTATTTAAAGTTGGTAATAAAAGTAAAATAAAGTAACTGCTTCTACTTCTATTAACCGTTAAAAGAAGCACATGATTAAGTGCTTCTAAGTTGAGTGGTTGCATTAATTTTTCAGTACACTTAGGATAAAAGCTGGCTGTCTAACTGTCAGTGAAAACCCATTTAGTCAACAATTTATATTTTAAGGAACTCATAAACAGACATGTTTACCGTAATAAAATTATACTGTATTCCTTATATAATCAATAAGACTTTAAATTGAGATAGATTTATCACGACTAAATTAGGTAGTCTTCTACTGATAGGCATTTGAACATTTCCTCACCTAACTCCTCTTTGGAAACTAGAGCAGCTGTCTGAGGGTTGCTGGTACATCTGTGAACCAAGGCCTAGAAACATAATCTTTCCCAGGGACCCCTGCCCCATTGCAGCCACTGCCCCAAGGCCTCCTAAGCTACAGCCCCCTCCCAATAAATAGAAGAAGTTCCTCACTCGTATCTCTCCCACTTCCTGTGCTCATGTCAGACGTCTGCTCAACACATCACCATTTCTGGTCCTGCCCCGTCCCTGACCTACTTTTAGAGTCCCTTCCTTATTTCCCCACCAGGAGTCCAGCTCAGGGGAACACGAGGTGTGTGAGCATGCAGGCTTGAAGAGAGACTCGGCCATTATGCCTGCTACTCCAGAGCACATGCTTCTAGAAATTAGTTCAAACTTGACTGTTAACTTTGATGCTTCCCTTTCTATTGTACCATAGTTTCACAACATTATTGCTTCATCAGGCTTTTTTGAGGTAACACCATTCATAATATTGGTTCTATCAAGAGAGGTCTTCTGAACTTCCAATTTCTAAATGAATTTTTAGACTGACTCTCCATAGGATATAATAAAACTATTTAAACTTAATATGTATTTTTTGATGGGCTTCCCACGTGGCTCAGTGGTAAAGAATTCACCTGTCAAGCAGGAGACATGGGTTTGATCCCTGGGTCAGGAAGATCCCCTGGAGAAGGAAATGGCAACCCATTCCAGTATTCTTGCCTGGGAAATCCTATGGACAGAGGAACCTGGCAGGCTATAGTACATGGGGTTGCAAAGAATCGGGCACACTACAGCCACAGCATGTAGTGATAGATAGTGTCACATCTGACATAGTGATAGAAATTTGGTTAATTAATTCACAAAGAAGTTATTATATTATATTCCTTTTGTTATAATATTATATTCCTGCAAAATCATGGATATTACCAAGTAGTAAGTTGAGAATAAGGAGCTGTTGCCTAATTCTAATTCAGAAGGAGCTTACCCTAATTCTGGTTTGATTGTGTATATATACATATAAAAACATACATAAGTCTAACACATCTCTTTAGGGTTTCCTTGTATACCTCAGTTCTGTTGCTAAAGCCTGCAATGTAACATCTTTAATCAATTGACTCTTACAATTCCCTCCTCCAGAGTAAAATCTTGTGGGTTCCTAAGCTCCTTTTATTTAGTTCAGAGGCAAAAAAAAGAAAGTGCTTATCTTTACTATGTGCATGCTAAATGCTTCAGTTGTGTCCGACTCTGTGTGACCCCATGGACTATAACCTGCCAGGCTACTCTGTCCATGTGATTCTTCAGGCAAGAATACTGGAGTGGGTTGCCATGCCCTCCTCCAGGGATCTTCCTTATCCAGGGATCTAAACCGCGTCTCTTATATCTGCATTGGAAGGTGGGTTTCTTACCACTAGCACCACCAGGGAAGCCCTATCTTTACTGCTGCTGCTGCTAAGTCGCATCAGTCATGTCGGACTCTGTGCGACACCGTAGACGGCAGCCTACCAGGCTCCGCCATCCATGGGATTCTCCAGGCAAGAACACTGGAGTGGGTTGCCGTTTCCTTCTCCAATGCATGAAAGTGAAAAGTGAAAGTGAAGGCTTAGTCATGTCTGACTCAGCGACCCCATGGACTGCAGCCTACCAGGCTCCTCTGTCCATGGGATTTTCCAGGCAGGAGTACTGGAGTGGGGTGCCATTGCCTTCTCTATCTTTATTGAGACAGAGCAAATAAAAGTGACCACATTTCTACAGCCTAGATGAAGTTTTGGGATGAACTTCTCAAAAAACCAAGTCTGAGCACAAAAGGGCTTGACTGCTAAGGAGGTTGTAACCTAGCCTCCCAAAACTGTGACTTCCTTTGGATTTCTATTTTTACAGGCTCTAGCACACATACTTATTTGACAGTTTGAACATAAGTGCCTTGCCGAAATTTGTGTAGAATCACGTGAATCCCTGGTGGCTTCCCTGGTGGCTCAGACGGTAAAGCGTCTGCCGGCAACATGGGAGACCCGGGGTTCAATCCCTGGGTCGGGAAGATCCCCTGGAGAAGGAAATGGCAACCCACTCCAGTATTCTTGCCTGGAAAATCCCATGGATGGAGGAGCCTGGCAGGCTACAGTCCATGGGGTCACAGAGTCGGACACAAATGAGCTACTTCACTTCATGTGAATCCAGAGTGATCCTTTTGTTCTAATTCAAAGGTTTTAATTTTCTTCTTTGATGACTGTTTTGGGTAAATTATTTACATAATTGATTGTTTATTTTCTCAGGGTATCTCATTCCAGAAAGTTCTCAAAGTGCAGTATTTTGGAATATAGAGACTTTTTACTGAGAGGGGGTGGAGCCTGTCTTTTCAACAGGCCAACAAAGGTTAGTAACTTAGAAAGTGTGCTTATTTCTCCTTTTTTTTTTTTAATTTTAACAGTGGAAATATGCCAAATGTCAGATACTTGTTTTGGAAAGCAGTTTTCTTTCCAATCAGATTAATGTTTAGTTATAAAAGGCTTTATCGTGTTGAAAAGTGAGTCTTGTTTCAATGAATGACAAGACCACAGCTTCACTGTTTTGAAACTCTGGTGTTTCAGTGCTGGTTGTATCTCCTCTCAGTCCTCCCCTATAAAAAACAGACAGACAATCCTTCAATTAAAATATCTTGAAGTTCTCATGTTAGGGTCTTTATCCTGCTGCCAAGAGATAGTGAGTTAGATTAAGATATATTACTTTAGTAATTTAGTAAGATATATTCCTTTAGTAATTACCATTACTCTGACAAAAATTCTGTTTCCCTTTGACATTTTCTCTAGGGGTATAAATAATTTCTTGGCTTTTCCTTCTTTCTTTTTTTGGAGGGAGGAGAGGAATGGTCCATTCTCCCAGATAGAAAGCATTGCTAATATCAACTAGCCAAAAAAAAATGACCCAAAGTATTTATGGATCTTATGCATACATACATGCATATTTGTATGTATGTATTTCTTTACTTGAGAAGGTCCATTTGTCAATGGCATTTCATTACTATTAATGTATACAATGCAACAATCTTGTATCCACAATTCCTTCATTCAAAAGCTCTGAAGATTGGAAATTTTTTTTTTATGAATTTGCAGGAAACATAGTGGACAGTAAAATTTGTCCTGAACTGAAAAATTTTATTTAACCCTCATAGTGTAAATATTCATAAGTCTTATTGCAGAAATGTTAATGTGTTCAATTCTAGGCTGTATACCAGGCTTTTCAGGGCGCTTTTGCAGAACATAGTAAATGCATCATACTTTTCTAAAATCCAGTAATGCCAGAATTCTTAAGCTCCCGGGCTTTTAGATCTGGGACTGTAGACCTATAGCAGAATCATTCCAAACGAAGTTGCTTAAAGGCAAAAAGACAGGACTGGTGCAAATTAGCAGATGCCATAGACATTCTAACATTGCACATTTCATATTTCCTTTTAAGACACTACATCATGAGTCAAATACAGTCCATTGCTCTGCAAAATATTTAATGCTCTGCAAATTGAGAGAGCAGTGAAGTCATGTTAGCTTTTAAAAAGAAAACAGTGACTGATGTGGATAACTGACAGAATAATTTATTCCCATCCCCATAATTAAGTGATACTGCCAAGTTAAGGCTGATACTCTGATGCCTGACATCTGTATAAAATCTCAGCAAGGCTGCAGAAAAAGAAACAGGAATTTTAAAGTGACCTTGCATCATTAAACTCAGTTGCCTGCCTTTCATGGCATTGATCTCAGCGTAACAGAAATTTGACAGCTTCAGAGTGTTTAAAACGGGTGCAGTGAGTAATAATGAATTAATGTGAGCTGCTGGCATTTATGAATTGCAAAGTACATGGCTAATTTTACCTGCCTTACAGCTCACCAGCTAATTATAAGCATCACGCCTGAGGAAACAACACTGAGTTGTTTGGAAATACTAAGAGCTCTAGTGTGTGTATAAGGATCCATCGTTAGATTTCTGAGATTGCCTGAGAGTAGAAAGGAAATTATTCCAATAACATGGAAACTAAATTAAAAAGTACCTATATGTCTTCAATTGTAGCAGTTAGTGAATATGGAATTCTGTCTTTTTAAATGACATATTGGAATAATTTTTTAAAAGCCCCTGTGGATTACAGTGAGATGGTTTATATGCATGTATGAAAGAACGGACTTTTTTCCAAATGTTATAGTCAGCGGATGTATATATATATATATGCATGAGGATCCCCTGGAGAAGGAAATGGGAACCCACTCCAGTATTCTTGCCTGGAGAATTCCATGGACAAGGAGCCTGGTGGGCTATAGTCCACGGGGTTGCAAAGAGTCAGACATGACTGAGCGACCAACACCCATGAAAGAACCGACTTTTTCCCAAGTGTTATAGTCAATGGATACACACACACACACACACACACACATGCATGTTTTATGTGTTATTTTCACATTATCTATGGACATCTTTTCTGTTCTCTGGGAACCTTCTCAGCTGTCGTGTTTGCCATCTGATTTGTAACGGGGACCTGTCTCCGGATGGAAGAGCCCTGGGAATGAAATCTAGTAGTGGTTTACGTGGGAGGCCTGATACAAAGAGCTGTCATGTTCTAGTCTGCCTTTGTCTTTTCTCCTCTCTGCTGATCAGAATATCACAGAAATGAGGACTGTTGATTTTAGTCATTGGATTTTCCCATGGGGAAGCCCCACCCAAGTATCCTGGAAACCTTCCTTGCTTTTTATAGCAGCGTTCCTCCTGGAAGCAGAAGGAAGATCGGGTCTTCCTTGGGTGGACTCAGTGGGAGGCAGTCCTTCCTTGGGTGTGTGCTGCTCTCCCTCAGATACCTGGCTCTGAACATCTGGATTGGAATGCCCTGTTCCAGTCGTCACCTGAGTGTAGTGGACATACACAGAAAAATCTTGCCCCTGGTAATGGGAAATGGAAATGTTTCTCACAAATAATCAGTTGCCTGAACAACTGATCTGTAATATAGTTTATTTGGCAGTCAGGTTCATAGCTTTAGGAGGGTGGATTATTCTAGGAATTTGACTCTTCCATCACTCCAGGAATGATTGAGAAATTTCTACACTCTGTGCATATGCCTACGTGTTTGCCTAATATGGTTCAGATGGTGCAGTTTTCTTTTGGTGACAATGATGGGCATGGATTTCCAGCAACACTTTTCCCCTAAGTTTATTTGCATTTACTTGATGGCATATATCACCTTTAGCTGTGACTGAAGCATTTTTATCTTTTTGACAGTTTTTATAACTTCTCAGCTGTCTGGATATAAGTCAGCAAATTAGGTAACTGTGAGTCTTATTAGAGATGCGTTTTAACTCCACTAGTAAATATGAAAAGTGATCTATTCATCTTGACAGCTTATTTCTATAATAAGTAACTCTAATGGTAGAGGTCATCTCTGGAGCCCACCACCAGAGAATCCTCCAAGACATAGTACCTCCATTTAAAATATGTTTTTTAGAAGTGTTATTAATAAATGAACAGTGTTTCTCACACAGATATATTTGTAAGATGCCATAACAATAGGTCATAGAAGAATATCATGTGATAGCTGATTATAGGGTGTGTATATAACCTAACTGGAAAATTGATTTTCTGTGATAAATTGAAATGTTCTCCCTTTATCTTTCTAACCTCTTTCAGCTATTTGAGCCCACAGAATGTGGAAATGGATACGTAGAAGCTGGAGAGGAGTGTGATTGTGGTATCCATGTGGTAAGTATAAGAAATCTTTTCTACTTTCAGCACATCTTCTACCCAGAACAAGCAGTAATAGCATTAGTGAGAAGTCTACCTCATCATTCACTGCGGCCTCACTACCTTTATTTCTGAACTCTCTCATCAATGCTTAATCCTAGCTCAGACATTTTAGAATTAAACATGTCCTTATGGCTCTGTCTGAAGAAACCTAACACATTCTTCTAATCAAATTCATATCTCTTAAAAATTCATAGCTCATATTTCGTCTCAGACAAGTTGTACCAAGTTATGAAAATTCCTTCTGTGTTGTGCAATATTTTTGTCTTTGTAAAGCTAGATTGAATATTAAAATTATAATAGAGCTAACCGAGGGTAGGATGCCTGCTAAAAAATAAGCTTACTCTTTGGTATGGCACCCCACTCCAGTACTCTTGCTTGGAAAATCCCATGGATGGAGGAGCCTGTTAGGCTGCAATCCGTGGGGTTGCTAAGAGTTGGACACAACTGAGCGACTTCACTTTCACTTTTCACTTTCATGCATTGGAGAAGGAAATGGCAACCTACTCCAGTGTTCTTGCCTGGAGAATCCCAGGGACGGGGGAGCCTGGTGGGCTGCCGTCTATGGGGTCGCACAGAGTCGGACACGACTGAAGTGACTTAGCATAGCATTGGTACAGAAGTCCTTTCTTAGAAGATCATACTTTGCTGAGAAGTATAGCAGGAAGGAATCTACCACTAAAATGATTCATTCTTTCCTAAAATATTTGCTTACCATTATATACATATCCTCTTGTGAATAATGCATGTCACATGTGGAGAAAATATAGAATGACCAGCGGGTGGGTTTCCTCACTTACTCACATGAAGTGTTTTCTCTAGGAATGCTATGGACTGTGCTGTAAGAAATGCTCTCTCTCCAATGGGGCCCACTGCAGCGATGGGCCTTGCTGCAATAATACCTCGTGTCTTGTGAGTTCTCTGAAAGTTTCATCTCTCTTATCAATGACATATTAGCCAAATATTGCAATGTGTACCTTGAGTATTTGTACAGCTTGCCACACTTTTGTTGATGGACACTGTGTATTAGCCTGGCAATTTTATTGAATCAATAAATCTACCCAAATTCTGTGAGTTACTACAATTATCTTTGTTATAATTCACTACCAGCAAACCCTTGGACAGCAAGGAGATCAAACTAGTCAGTCTTAAGGGAAATCAACCCTGAATACTCATTGAAAAGACTAATACTGAAGTTGAAACTCCAGTATTTTGGTTATCTGATGCGAACAGCTGACTCACTGGAAATGTCCCTGATGCTGGGAAAGATTGAAGGCAGAAGGAGAAGAGGGTGTCGGAGGATGAGATGGCTGGATGGCATCATTGATGCAATGGACATGAACTTGGGCAAACTTTGGGAGATGGTGAGGGACAGAGAGGCCTGGTGTGCTGCAGTCCATAGGGTGGCAAAGAGTTGGACATGACTGGGTGACTGAACAACAACCAATAATCCTATTCTCCAGTATCTCCCTAAGAAAATATACCTATAATCCTTCCAAAATAAACATTGGCAATTGCCCTACTAACATGGGTGAAAACCAAGTTAAATGGTTGAATAGAAGAGGGACAATTTCTGTGGTCTTTTTCGTAATATGTCCCACTTACAAACTTTTTCTGTAAAACTCATCCTAATTTATTTTAAAGCCTGAGCATAAAACCTAGTCCTTATATTTTCACATTTGATTTTTAAAATCCCTTAGAAAGACAAATGGGAAGGCAATGGCAACCCACTCCAGTACTCTTGCCTGGAAAATCCTGTGGATGGAGGAGCCTGGTAGGCTGCAGTCCATGGGGTCTCGAAGAGTTGGACATGACTGAGTGACTTCACTTTCACTTTTCACTTTCATGCATTGGAGAAGGAAATGGCAACCCACTCCAGTGTTCTTGCCTGGAGAATCCCGGGGACAGGGGAGCCTGGTGGGCTGCCGTCTATGGGGTCGCACAGAGTCGGACATGACTGAAGCGACTTAGCAGCAGCAGCAGCAGAAAGGCAAACGAGCCAGATAAGGAAATAATATATGTATGTAAGTTTATATGTGTATATGCACACCTTTTGTTTGTGTGGAAATATAGTTCTATCTTTGGAAACCTCTGGTTAATTTTTAAAAAGTCATTTTAAAAATCTTTGTTTTTCTCATGCTATAAAATTCCTAATTTTTTTAAAACCAGAAAATAATATGATTTAACTTCATTCAATACCAAAGGGGTATTAGGCATGTGGTATTCTACAAGATTCCAGCTTAGATTTTCTTGCCTTATGTTCCCAATCAAATTATAAATTGCTTGAAAATGATGGACTCTTTCCTTCATCTTTTACCAACCCCTCTCCTAGACAAACAAAATGTCTTGTATTCAGCAGTCATTCACTGGCATCACTGAAGGGAATGCATATGAATTAATTGAAATCTGATTGTATATATTTAGCTAAAGCAAGACTAGTATCCAAGCTAATAGATAAATTAGTGCAGATTGGGTGTGTATATCAGCCTTAAGAGAGGTCCTAAATGTTTATATTTATATTTTAGTGTTTAGTTCTGTTGTCATCAGCCACACCAGTGTGTCTTCTTTACATAATTGCTATCACAGTGTTTTCCAAACATAATACTCTGAGATAGCAGATTTTGAAATCTGAACATTTAATGCCTTGGTTAATGATTCATATTTACTACAGAGAGTGGTTTTGGGGCATTATCTCTATTCTGAAACTACCTTGCTGATTCATAAAAAGAGTTTGGCAGTGGTTATGAAAGGATGTCATGCTTTCTGGTGAATACAAGAATACTGACTCTTGAAATATTAATACTGGTTCCTAATATTGAGTTTTGATTTGCAGTTTCAGCCACGAGGATATGAATGTCGGGATGCTGTGAATGGGTGTGATATTACTGAATATTGTACTGGAGACTCTGGCCAGGTATGGCAAACTGAGTTTTAGGTAATACATCTTATTTGCAAATACATATTATAATGCTTTCAATTTGAATTACATGTGTGAATATGATTTGGTTCTTTTGGGGTTTTTGGTTTTGTTTTGTTCTGTTTTCTAGTAGTTTCTAGCTCCCACTATGCTTTTATTTTAGGAATATTTATTGGGCCTAAAAAATCTGTTATCTTCCAAATTTCCCCTTTATAATTAATTTGCTTTATTATTGCTTATATCCAATTAATTGGTATAGGTGTATGTATCAGCAGTGTTCTGGTCCCCACATCTAAAACAGTAGGCTCACACTGATAAAGCACTAATGGTACTATTTTGAGCCACAAAACCCTTTCTTTTAACAAAATTTTGGACAGAAGCTCAGTGTAGAAATCTGAAAGCGTAGCACTGCTGTAGTTGAAGTGGGATTGGGGGCAGAAGTCCTCAGTCTGTCACCATCTCTCTCCATTTATGTATGAAGCACTGGCTTCATGGCCCACCACTTGGCATGATCTTCTTCATGTTAAAACTATTGCATTATCATTAAGATTGCCTTTCGGCATTCCTTCTTTACTTTTTATGTTTTTAAACATTTACATCGTGTTGTTTTAAGTCTTTGTCGTTCAAATGAATATTTGTGGAGCCCCTGCTGTGTCTCAAGCACTGCTTTGAATGCCAGGCTTTGGGAGGAATCGAAATAGGCAACTCCTTGCTCTTCCCAGGCTTGCATTCTGCTGGGTTAGAAAGGCTAATAAATTAATGAAACCCAGTGCGTACAGAAGCATGGCTTCTTCAAGAGATGGAATAGAAGCAGGGATAGCTGGGAAATAGTGGAAATGATTCAGGGAAGAAGTCAGGAGTCAGGCGTAGGGGCTTGGTAAGAATTTTCAACTTCATCCTACCTGCAATTTTATTCTGATGTTACTTCAACAGCATTTTCCCATGCTATGATACAGTTTTTATAAATATTCCCTTTACAGTTGCATGAAAGTCAACCATGTGGATTTACCAGTCACTTCTACATCCAGTGGTGAATATTTAGATTGTTGGCAGCATTTCATTATTATCATTAATAGGGCTATAAATCTCTTTGCATTAAAATTTTTTTTTTTCTGGCATACGGGCTTTTAGTTCCCTGACCAGGGATCAAACCTGCTCCCCTCCCTGCATTGGAAGGGCAGAGTCTTAACCACTGGACCACCAGGGAAGTCCCTCTATGCATTTTAAAGAGTGTTTCTTGTTTGGAGTTAGCAACTTAGGGTAAGTTTCTCAAGAGCAGAATTACCTATTGCCAGGTATTGTGATTTACATGGGGTTCCTGATAGAGTATAGCTAGAAACTAAAATATTATTTTTGTTATTGCAAAGAGCCAAGTTGAAAGTCATAGCTCAGTGTGAGGGCTAAATGGGCCTCTTTACAGATCCTGAATTTAGGCTGTAGTAACTGATTATTGACATGATTGGGCCTGGAATGACCTCTCCTTGCAAAGGTGGCCCTTGCCTTGTATGCCATGGAGGAGCAGTAGAGAGAGGATGAATTATGTGAGTAGGCAGGAGAAGATGGCAGAACTGAGCCAGAATGTGGAGTTATTCTTCTGAAGTTTATCCATCAACCTGTCAATTGCTATACCTGCTTGGAGAAGTGAGCACAGGAGCAGAGAGTAACTGGAATAAGACTGAGTTCTCCTCCCTGGAAAGAAACATGAGAGGAAAACAAAATTTCCTAATTAACCTTTTGAAAGGTTTTGATGTATATATTCTGAGGCTTGATTCAAATGGATATAGTACAAAGGTTATGGTATAGTGAACTGTATTCAGGCTATCCTTTTGTGATTTTTATGCTTATCTGTCCTTACATATAAATACATAAATTGAATTCTTTGCAATTTTTAAATAATATAGTGGCAGTATATAAGAACTGTGGATTCTGTGATTTATGACAAGAATAATGACATTTCTGATATACTATTTCACTGAGTTATAATTTTAGTTTTGTAGAATGAGGCTGTTTTTATATCCATCGTATATGGTTTTGGTTTTGTGTGTTCAGTTCTTTTAAAAGTATCAGTTCATTTCAGTGCTCAGTCGTGTCTGACTCTTCACGACCCCATGGACTGTAGCACGCCAGGCCTCCCTGTCCATCACCAACTCCTGGAGTTTATTCAAACTCATGTGCATCAAGTCGGTGATGCCATCCAACCATCTCATCCTCTGTCGTCCCCTTCGCCTCCCACCTTCAATCTTTCCCAGCATCAGGTTCTTTCCAAGTGAGTCAGTTCTTCGCATCAGGTGGCCAAAGAATGAAAGCATAGTTTTTCCATTTCAACCTTTAACTCCTGAATTGTCATAGGCTTTACCCTTTATAATAAGGGTCCTTGTTCAATCTAATATTTTATTTAAATTTTTAAAATATTCTTTTTAATTCATGTCCCAAGATGAAAATTGTACTGTTAAATGCTCAGGGACATATTAGAATAGCATGTTCCTTTAGTAACAATTCCCTTCTCTGACCAGAAGGAACCTGAACTAGATACGTGGAAGAGAGGGAGTTAAATACCACCACACCCCGGTCCCCAACACACAGTAATTCTTCTGTTTTGAAAGAAGCAGGAAACTTTGAATTTAATTGATACTGATAATAATTAAAATGGGATGTCTCAGAATCTGTGCATCTCTGAAAATCAGTACTTTTGGTGACATTATGTATTTATTGCTTTTATTTCACAGTATATTTCTGCTTATTTTTTATATTAGCATTTACTGATGCTTCTGAGCTGCTTTTTAAATTCACAATTTAAAAGAGAATAAGACGTGGAACTGAGAGACATTCTGGGCAAACAATCTGGATGATCTAATAAAGATATTTTTGAAAGATATGGGAAATATGTTTTGTTAAAAACTATAAAATATGTCATCAAAATGGGAGTATAACACAATTTAAAATAAGCATACTTAAGGGCTGTTGCACTGTGGAAGCTAGCCTCAGTTGGACCTTCCTGCACAGTGTAAAAATGGCATTTATTTATCAGTATTATTTTTTATATATATTTTTATTTTTGGCTGTGTCTCTAGTTGAGGCACGCAGGCATAGTTGCCCTGTGGTATGTGGGATCTTAGTTCCAAGACCAGGGATTGAACCCATGTCCCCTGGCAACCCACTCCAGTACTCTTGCCTGGAAAATCCCATGGACGGAGGAGCATGGTAGGCTACAGTCCACGGGGTCGCAAAGAGTCGGACATGACTTCACTTTCACTTTCCCCTGCACTGGAAGTCAGATTCTTAACCACTGAACCACCAGGGAAGTCCCTCAAATGGCATTTAGAGATGGAATCCAGAGCTCTGCTCATAAGCAGAATGAAGTACACAGATTTATGGTTCTTCTATTTTAAATGTCTCCAAAGAACAATAGACATTTGATAATTTCCTTTGTTAAACATTTCAGTGTTAAACAACTGGCTTTTATTAGCCTAAACTGAAAATAGATTAGAAATCTTCTTCCATGTAGTTATGACAGTTTATGAGAGCTTTTTGAATTTTATCAAATCCTACTAGTTTTCTCCTATTGAAACATCACGAAAGTCAAATATGACAAGTTAAGTTTAGACCCTGATGTGTGTATTCAGCAAATGACATTTCTTTTGCATTTTGGTTCAGTGTGGTTGCATTCACCTTGGAGTTAATTACTGTTAGTTGATTAATAAGATAATGATGGTGTTTTGAGTGGATTTGGGTGAATGAAGAGACCATAGGGAATCTCTGTTTTTGTGCAGTTGGTCCAGTAAACCAAGTTCTCACGCTGATAATTACATCTTTTGAATAGTTACCATAAGGTTGAATGAAAACTGGTATGAAAATTGGTTGTTCTTTAGAAAGCTGTAGAACCAAAGCCTTTAATCTCAATGTGTTCCTTGATAAGTTACTGCTTCTTAGTAATTCTAAATTAGTTCCTTTAATCTCAATGTGTTCCTTGATAAGTTACTGCTTCTTAGCTATTCTAAATTAGTTCTATTATCTTTCTGTTGTGACCTTGATAAACAGCATGATACTGCAGAATAAAATAATTGTATCTGTGCAGGTCATTTATTTATTTTCTCAGTCAGTCACTAGTCATTAAGCACCTTCTTAATAATAATTGAGCCCAGCTTTGTTCTAGGTGCCAGGGAGGGAGCAAGGACAGAAAATCCCTGCCTGCATGGAGCTTGCATTAGGATGGGAGCAGTAGACAAACTGCATTAGGAAGGGGGCAGTAAACAAAGTGTTTGACTGTGTGGATCACAACAAACTGTGGAAAATTCTTCAAGAGATGAGAATACCAGACCACCTTACCTGCCTCCTGAGAAATCTGAATGCAGGTCAAGAAGCAACAGTTAGAACTGGACATGGAACAACAGACTGGTTCCAAATCGGGAAAGGTGCACGTCAAGGCTGTATATTGTCACTCTGCTTATTTAACTTCTATGCAGAGTACATCATGCGGAACGACGGGCTGGAAGAAGCACAAGCTGGAATCAAGATTGCCGGGAGACACACATTAGCACTGTGGCTGATTCATGTCAATGTAAGGCAAAAACCACCAAAATATTGTAAAGTAATTAGCCTCTAATTAAAATTAATGAATTAATTTTAAAAAAAGATTGCTGGGAGAAACATCAATAACCTCAGATATGCAGATACCACCCTTATGGCAGAAAGTGAAGAACTAAAGAGCCTCTTGATAAAAGTGAAAGAGGAGAGTGAAAAAGTGGGCTTAAAACTCAATGTTCAGAAAACTAAGATCATGGCATCTGGTCCCATCACTTGATAGCAAATAGATAGGGAAACAATGGAAACAGTGAGAGACTTTATTTTCTTGGGCTCCAAAATGACTGCATATGGTGACGGCAGCCATGAAATTAAAAGATGCTTGGTCCTTGGAAGAAAGGCTATGACCAACCTAGACAGCATATTAAAAAGCAGAGACATTACTTTATCAACCAACTTCCATCTAGTCAAAGCTATGGTTTTTCCAGTAGTCATGTATGGATGTGAGAGTTGAACTATAAAGAAAGCTGAGTGCCAAACATTTGATGCTTTTGAACTGTGGTGTTGGAGAAGACTCTTGAGAGTCCCTTAGACTTCAGGGAGATCAAACCAGTCAATCCTAAAGGAAATCAGTCCTGAATATTCATTGGAAGGACTGATGCTGAAGTTGAAATTCCAATACTTTGGCTACCCTATACAAAGAACTGACTCATTGGAAGAGACCCTGATGCTGGGAAAGATTGAAGGCAGGAGGAGAAGGGGACGACAGAGGATGAGATGGTTGGATGGCATCACTGACTTGATGGACATGAGTTTGAGCAAGCTCCGAAAGTTGGTGATGGACAGCGAAGACTGGCGTGCTGCAGTCCATGGGGTCGTGAAGAGTCGGATACAACTGAACAACTGAACTGACTGAGCAAAGAGACAGGTGAAAGTTTGGTGATAAGTAAAACAGTGAATGGGGAGCAGAGGATGCTAAAATGGGGGAGGAGTTTATGGTTTTGGAGGACATAGTTAAAGAAGGCTTCTCTGAGATGCTGACGTTCAGGCAAAGTCCTAAAAGAATTGAGAGAACAAGCTGGGCGGAAATCTGCGGGAAAGCTTGGAAGAAGAGCAAGAACAAAGACCATGGGTTGACAGCGTGGCTGGTACATTCATGTGAGGTCAGGTAGGGATGAGGTCAGGTAGGGAGCAGATCACGAATTTGGAAGACCAGTGAGTAGACTGGGAAGCCATTAGCAGAAGAGCAACATGATGTGGTTTAGGTTTTTAAAGGGACACTCTAGTAGCCCTGTCACCTATAAGGAGACTAGAGGGGATGAAGGGAAATCAGTTGGAGGTGGTTGCATCGTCAGATGAGAAGATAGTTTTGGGTTTGACCAGCTGTTAGCGGTGGAGATGGAGGAAAGTGGTCAGATTGTAATTATATTTGAAGATATTGCTACCAGGATTTGTCGATGGACTAGAAAGAGAGTGTGAATAAAAGAGAGGAACACAGGATGACTCCTTGGTTTGGGGCCTGGGCAACTGGGAGAGTGGGACTGTCATTTACTGAGAAGGTGAAAATCAAGGGAGGACCTCACAGGGTATTGCTATGTTTCTTATTCACTTACTGCAACTGTGGGTTTTTTTTTTTTTTTTTCCCCTTTTAGTATTTGTTTTGAATGCTGTAGCAGAGCCTTTGACTTGAACTTTTTTTTTTTAGCTCTCTTAAATGTGATAAATAAGATGAAGAGAGAGTAAAAATATGAATTATCTAGGATAATGTTAGGGAAAATTGAAATGTACTTAAAAAAAAAAAACTATTTGATAAATAGACCTGGAAAAAGAAAGAACTATCACGTCACAGTTGTTTTAACAAGTCTATAGTTTGAGAGGTCAGAAATGTAGTGGAGATATAGCACTTTTATTGAAGGGCTGGTTATTTCTTTTTCAGTAATGTGGCATGGAGGTGACTGTCATGGGTGTCACATGCAGATCTGACATTTTCATAGAGCTGAACGAGGTCTTGTAAATTAGTTCCTGAACGTATCCACTCCTGTGTAACAAGCTGACTTGTTCCCTTCATTGTCCATTTTAATCCCTTCTATTTTGAACTTTGTAGGCAAGTGAACGTAAAGTATTCTAGTGCATCTCATGGAAAACAAACATAAGAAGCACCCACTGCTTTGACTGATTGATTCATTTTTACCAATGACTGGAGAATAAATTTGGATTAGCTGTTTACTCGTGTTTTTCTAATTATAAGTTGTATTTTTTTTTACATTTATTTCAAACTTTACTGATATGAATGATGTGTAGCACACAATTTACAAATAGTAATAAAATCATCCTTACATTTTTTTGCACTTTAATGTATTGTGCAAATAATCTGAAAGTACTTCACATATTGAATGTTAACTAAAAATATATTTTTCAGTGCCCACCAAATCTTCATAAGCAAGATGGATATGCATGCAATCAAAATCAGGTATGCTGGGCCACAGGTTTTAACTGGGATTTTGTGAAAAGCTCAGTTTTCAGGGTTTTTTTTTGGATGAATGTAATTTTGATGGCAAATTGCAGCTCAAACAACAGGAAATTATTGCATTGGTCTTCTAACTCAGAGTTGTTTCATATCATATAAAATACTAAATATATTTATCTCTGGGTGCAAACTATCCAGATTGAGAGTGTGGGGAAAAAAAGTAATGGCTGAAGAATTAGAGATCTAACTTATGGAGTTGTAACTGTCTTTAATCATTTTAGCCTATTATGGGAAAATATGGTAATATATGGTAATGCTTTTTTTTCCTGAAGCTATGTTATGACCTAACCATTCACATACAAAAAAACCTAAAAATCATTTTGGTGTCACTCAAAGAAATGCACCCATTTTTGTTTTCCATAAAATTTTAGATGATTAGTTGGACTTGAGCTGTACAGTGAGGTCTGTTCTGTGTTTTAGATTTTAATTTTCATTCTTCTGTGTCTCTTAAGATGTTTGTGAGTTTTATTTTCATTGTGAAAATACTAGGGTACCCCAAAAAACCCAACTTTGTCTAAAACAATGATAAGGAGACCTTGCAGTGAGAATCTGGGGGGAAATGGGACCAGCTCCTTGTACCTTACAACATGCATTCTGCCCTCAGGGCCGCTGCTACGACGGGGAGTGCAAGACCCGGGACAACCAGTGTCAGTACATCTGGGGAACAAGTAGGTCATGTTTCCTGCTTGGTGGTCTCACTCAGGTTTCTCTTAGTATTCTTTGCTGCCAGTCTTGCTGATTGGGAGTGATTAAAACAAGAAAAAAAAAAAAACTAGAAAAGCCTGAAGAGAATGGTGAATCATAGTCACATAGCCACAGCAAACACCTGCTGACGTTGAAGACTTGTCATCAGAACTGAACATCACTATTCAGTGATTGTGGCTGAGACAGAACGGATGGCACACCCACTTGCTAAGATTGGGTTGAGTGCGGTGGTCATGCCTATTATCAATCCACTTGGGTAATTTTCTTTATACCTTGGATTTAACATTCACCACTTCAAGGTAGCTTTCCATTCTTTTATCCTAGGAAAGTACCAGGCTTTTTTATTTTTATTTTTTAATTCTGTAATTGATTATCTCAGTTTGAAGTGAAACACAAGTACTTCCTGATATACATTTTGGGAACATGGTCATTTTCTCAGTATGTTCCCTACATGTCAGTACACATATTCTCTTCCTGACATTTTCATTGTCTTGCCAGTGAATTTCAGTTAATGAGGTCCAGACTGGAAGAGAGAGAAGTGGCTCTGTCTTGCTGGCAAAGACTGGGTCACCTACCAGGAAAAGAAGGCACCCAAAGGGGACTAGGACTCATGCACAAGTGATTTAGTGTTTGGCAAATATCATTTAACTGAAAGATTTACTTTCAATGGTTCAGTTTTGACAAGGGAAAGATAATAGAGGTATATTTGTCTTTCAAAAAAGTTGAAATATCAAAATCCACATGCCAACAAAATTTCAGCAAGCTCAGATTTTATAATGCTTCCTGATACTAATAGAAAGCAGGGTTAAGAATGTTTATTAGTTTTTTTGGTGTCACTTCACTAATTCCTGCTGATGATTAATCCTACCTCCCCTCCTCAAACCCACCAATAAGAATTGGGAATAAATTTGTCTCCCAAGTTAAAAAAGAACGGTGTGTTTGAGCTGTTCTGTCTTACCTTGCAAGAGCCATGGGTGAAATTTTCAGGAATTTTAGAAGCTGATTGACATCACATTCTTAGTTTAAAATTAGCCATGTATTACACTGTGGAGATTTACACCATGGAAATGGGTAAGTGCTACAAATTAGGAATTTGTTCCTTTTTCTGGAGCAACAGTTATTAAGATTTACTGGCACAGTACTGGTTATGGATAACAAAAAAAACTAAAAGTAATTCTGTTTTCTTGCTCGTCTCCAAAAGAGGCTTCAGGGTCTGACAAATTCTGTTATGAAAAGCTGAATACGGAAGGCACCGAGAAGGGCAACTGTGGGAAGGATGGAGACCGATGGATCCAGTGCAGCAAGCAGTGAGTGGCCGTCTCTGGGCGCATAATGGGTGGACTTGGTGCAGGGAGCACAAAATAAATGTTACTGATTTTTTAATAAATTGACTACTTAAAATTTTAGAGTATGAATTTAAAAGATCGTATATCTAGAAGCAAATGACTATGAACTAAACTGTTTGTGTGGCACAGACACACCATTTCTGTAAACTTCAGGAAAGTTCTCACATGCTGTATTTTACTTGAAGCTTGTTTGGAAGAGATATTTTGCTAAGGTATTTTAAATTAATCGTGGGTTTTGATTTTCTACTTTTGCTTTCAAAAACCTATGAATGTGCTAGTATAAGGAATTCTGCAAGCAAAAGATGTAGACTGTCTATATTTTGGGGGCCATTTAAAATGAAATAACATACATTTGATTATTTTTCAAATGTAACACGATTTGACTTGATTAAATAGCTAATATCTGTATTCAAGTTTTATTTTCCCTTCTAAAAAGTATCTGAAAGTTAAAGTCGCTCAGTCATGTCCCAGTGTTTGTGACCCTATGGACTATACAGTCCATGGAATTCTCCAGGCCAGAATACTGGAGTGGGTAGCCTTTCCCTTTTCCAGGGGATCTTCCTAACCCAGGAATCGAACTGGGGTCTCCTGCATTGCAGACTTATTCTTTACCAACTGAACTATGAGGGAAGCCAAAAAGTATCTAGTCAGTGCCTATTGAGGACTCTTTACTCAGGAAATGAGATACCTTCAGAGCACATTGGTAATATTTTCCCTTGATTTGTTGAGGAAAGTTAAAATTGCAATTTAATAGTTTTTTAAGGTTAGCTCATTGACTTGGGTCTCTGGGATCATTATGTGATAGACCAAACTCCTCCATTCTCCTTCCATAACAATGGAGATTCTTCTCCCATTGTGAAGCAGATCGAGGATTTAAGGGAAGTTTTGTTTATCTAATTAATGGTCTCTAATGTACTTTTTGAAACTTGGCAGTTGTATGTAATCTTTGATGGTGGATGAGGCCTTAGGAGGCAAAAAATCTTTGACTTCTTTAAAATTAAACCAAAATAACAGAACAGAGCTTCCAATCTGATGTCTCATGACTGAGTTATAGAAGTTTTGAGATGTTCAGTCTCTGAGGTTCCAGGGAGGAAGTGGAGTCTAAACTAGTCAGAACCTATGGGGTTGGATGTCTATGGCTTCATTCATTAAGTCAATGTCACAGACAAATCTGATCATTTCTCTGTGCCTCTGTGACTTCAGAAAGTTGGGAGGCATTGCTTTAGATCATTATAGAAGACAGCTTTCAAATATCTGGCAATAGAATATCCAGCCACCAGTGAGTTAAGGAAAATAAATGTATTTTTTTAACTTAAAAAAATTGAGAAATATAGAAACAGAAAAGTGATTAATATACAAATATCAGTTCAGTTCAGTTCAGTCGCTCAGTCGTGTCCGACTCTTTGGGATCCCATGAATCGCAGCATGCCAGGCCTCCCTGTCCATCACCAACTCCCGGAGTTCACCCAGACTCATGTCCATTGAGTCAGTGATGCCATCCAGCCATCTCATCCTCTGTCGTCCCCTTCTCCTCCTGCCCCAATCCCTCCCAGCATCAGAGTCTTTTCCAATGAGTCAACTCTTTGCATGAGGTGGCCAAAGTACTGGAGTTTCAGCTTTAGCATCATTCCTTCCAAAGAAATCCCAGGGCTGATCTCCTTCAGAATGGACTGGTTGGATCTCCTTGCAGTCCAAGGGACTCTCAAGAGTCTTCTCCAACACCACAGTTCAAAAGCATCAATTCTTCAGCGCTCAGCCTTTTTCACAGTCCAACTCTCACATCCATACATGACCACAGGAAAAACCATAGCCTTGACTAGACGGACCTTTGTTGGCAAAGTAATGTCTCTGCTTTTTAATATGCTATCTAGGTTGGTCATAACTTTTCTTCCAAGGAGTAAATGTCTTTTAATTTCATGGCTGCAGTCACCATCTGTAGTGATTTTGGAGCCCCCAAAAATAAAGTCTGACACTGTTTCCACTGTTGCCCCATCTATTTCCCATGAAGTGATGGGACCGGATGCCATGATCTTAGTTTTCTGAATGTTAAGCTTTAAGCCAACTTTTTCACTCTCCGCTTTCACTTTTATCAAGAGGCTTTTCAGTTCCTCTTCACTTTCTGCCATAAGGGTGGTGTCATCTGCATATCTGAGGTTATTGATATTTCTCCTGGCAATCTTGATTCCATCTTGTGCTACTTCCAGCCCAGCGTTTCTCATGATGTACTCTTCATAGAAGTTAAATAAGCAGGGTGATAATATACAGCCTTGACGGACTCCTTTTCCTATTTGGAACCAGTCTGTTGTTCCATGTCCAGTTCTAACTGTTGCTTCCTGACCTGCATACAGGTTTCTCAAGAGGCAGGTCAGGTGGTCTGGTATTCCCATCTCTTTCAGAATTTTCCACAGTTTATTGTGACCCACACAGTCAAAGGCTTTGGCATAGTCAATAAAGCAGAAATAGATGTCTTCCTGGAACTCTCTTGCTTTTTCGATGATCCAGCAGATGTTGGCAGTTTGATCTCTGGTTCCTCTGCCTTTTCTAAAACCAGCTTGAACATCTGGAAGTTCACGGTTCATGTATTGCTGAAACCTGGCTTGGAGAATTTTGAGCATTACTTTACTAGCGTGTGAGATGCATGCAGTTGTGTGGTAGTTTGAGCATTCTTTGGCATTGCCTTTCCTTGGGCCTGGAATGAAAACTGACCTTTTCCAGTCCTGTGGCCACTGCTGAGTTTTCCAAATTTGCTGGCATATTGAGTGCAGCACTTTCACAGCATCATCTTTCAGGATTTGAAATAGCTCAACTGGAAATCCATCACCTCCACTAGCTTTGTTCATAGTGATGCTTTCTAAGGCCCACTTGACTTCACATTCCAGGATGTCTGGCTCTAGGTGAGTGATCACACCATCGTGATTATCTTGGTCGTGAAGATCTTTTTTGTACAGTTCTTCTGTACAAAATTCTTGCCCCCTCTTCTTAATATCTTCTGTTTCTCTTAGGTCCATACCATTTCTGTCCTTTATCGAGCCCATCTTTGCATGAAATGTTCCCTTGGTGTCTCTAATTTTCTTGAAGAGATCTCTAGTCTTTCCTATTCTGTTGTTTTCCTCTATTTCTTTGCACTGATCGCTGAGGAAGGCTTTCTTATCTCTCCTTGCTATTCTTTGGAACTCTGCATTCAGATACTTATATCTTTCCTTTTCTCCTTTGCTTTTCGCTTCTCTTCTTGTCACAGGTATTTGTAAGGCCTCCTCAGACAGCCATTTTGCTTTTTGCATTTCTTTTCCATGGGGATGGTCTTGATCCCTGTCTCTTGTACAATGTCACGAACCTCCACCCATAGTTCATCAGACACTCTATCAGATCTAGTCCCTTAAATCTGTTTCTTACTTCCACTGTATAATCATAAGGGATTTGATTTAGGTCATACCCAAATGCTCTAGTGGTTTTCCCTACTTTCTTCAATTTAAGTCTGAATTTGGCAATGAGGAGTTCATGATCTGAGCCACAGTCAGCTCCTGGTCTAGTTTTTGTTGACTGTATAGAGCTTCTCCATCTTTGGCTGCAAAGAATATAATCAGTCTGATTTTGGTGTTGACCATCTGGTGATGTCCATGTGTAGAGTCTTCTCTCGGAGAAGACAATGGCACCCCACTCCAGTACTCTTGCCTGGAAAATCCCATGGACGGAGGAGCCTGGTAGGCTGCAGTCCATGGGGTCACTAAGAGTCGAGCTCGACTGAGCGACTTCACCTTCACTTTTCGCTTTCATGCATTGGAGAAGGAAATGGCAACCCACTCCAGTGTTCTTTCCTGGAGAATCCCAGGGACGGGGGAGCCTGGTGGGCTGCCATCTATGGGGTCACACAGAGTCGGACACGACTGAAGCGACTTAGCAGCAGCAGCAGCAGCAGAGTCTTCTCTTGTGTTGTTGGAAGAGGGTGTTTGCTACGACCAGTGCATTTTCCTGGCAAAACTCTATTAGTCTTTGCCCTGCTTCATTCCGTATTCCAAGGCCAAATTTGCCTGTTACTCCAGGTGTTTCTTGACTTCCTACTTTTGCATTCCAGTCCCCTATAATGAAGAGGACATCTTTTTTGGGTGTTAGTTCTAAAAGGTCTTGTAGGTCTTCATAGAACCGTTCAACTTCAGTTTCTTCAGCATTACTGGTTGGGGCTTAGACTTGGATTACTGTGATATTAAATGGTTTGCCTTGGAGATGAACAGAGATCATTCTGTCGTTTTTGAGATTGCATCCAAGTACTGCATTTCGAACTCTTTGTTGACCATGATGGCTACTCCATTTCTTCTAAGGGATTCCTGCCCGCAGTAGTAGATATAATGGTCATCTGAGTTAAATTCACCCATTCCAGTCCATTTTAGTTCGCTGATTCCTAGAATATCGATGTTCACTCTTGCCATCTCCTGTTTGACCACTTCCAGTTTGCCTTGATTCATGGACCTGACATTCCAGGTTCCTATGCAATATTGCTCTTTACAGCATCGGACCTTGCTTCTATCACCAGTCACATCCACAACTGGGTATTGTTTTTGCTTTGGCTCCATCCCTTCATTCTTTCTGGAGTTATTTCTCCACTGATCTCCAGTAGCATATTGGGCACCTACTGACCTGGGGAGTTCCTCTTTCAGTATCCTATCATTTTGCCTTTTCATACTGTTCATGTGGTTCTCAAGGCAAGAATACTGAAGTGGTTTGCCATTCCCTTCTCCAGTGGACCACATTCTGTCAGACCTCTCTACCATGCCTGCCCGTCTTGGGTGGCCCCACAGGGCGTGGCTTAGTTTCATTGAGTTAGACAAGGCTGTGGTCCTAGTGTGATTAGATTGACTAGTTTTCTGTGATTATGGTTTCAGTGTGTCTGCCCTCTGATGCCCTCTTGCAACAGCTACCGTCTTACTTGGGTTTCTCTTACCTTGGACGAGGGGTATCTCCTCGCTGCCGCCTCTCCTGACCTTGAACATGGAAATATACACACACACACATACACATATATATGTATATATACACACACAAATATACATTTTGCCAAATAAATGCAAAGTGAACTTTCATGTAACCCCTCTATGAATCAAGAAACAGTGCATCCCAGGATGTATTCTTCACTCTCACAACCCCTGTCTCTCTCCTGAAGGTACTGTTGTTCTCAATTTTATGGCAGTTGCTTTCTTAGTTTTCTTTAGACATATACTGCTCAAGTTTTCAGCCCTAAACAGTTTACTTTGCCTAAAATTTTGGTAGCTTTATATAAAAGGAATCATATTTCATGTATTATTTTGTATTTTGCTTCTTAAGTTCATTATTTTGAGAGTTTTCCATGGTATGTGTAGCCGTAGATTCATATTTATTATTCTTTTATTTCATTTTCATTCATATTTATAGGTATATACCTTCTCCATTTTGTGTTGACAGACATTTAGATTGTTTCCATGTCTTGGCTATTAGGAATCATGCTACTGTGAACATTCTGGTACATGTAACTTAGTTCTCATTTGTACATATTTTTCTAAGTCCATTCCTGGAAGAAAAATTGCCAAGTCATAGGGGATATATATTCTCAGTGTCACTAGATGGTGTGACACTATTTTCTAAAATGGTTGTGCTAGTAAATGCTGCTGCTGCTAAGTCACTTCAGTCGTGTCCAACTCTGTGCGACACCATAGACGGCAGCCCACCAGGCTGCCCTGTCCCTGGGATTCTCCAGGCAAGAACACTGGAGTGGGTTGCCATTTCCTTCTCCAATGCATGAAAGTGAAAAGTGAAAGTGAAGTTACTCAGTCATGTCCAACTCTTTGTGACCCCATGGACCTCAGCCTACCAGGCTCCTCTGTCCATGGGATTTTCCAGGCAGGAGTACTGGAGTGGGGTGCCGTTGCCTTCTCTGCTAGTAAATGCTACCATTGATAATTCGTATAAGAGCATTTTGTTGCACTGTACTGTATTCTCACTAACACTTGGTGTCATCAGACGTTTTATGTATTCTGCTGAGTGTGAATTGCTTTATTATTGTGGCTTTAATTTGCATTTATGAATGGAATAGTACATTTTCATGCATTTACTGGAGATGGATTGTATGTGTGTGATATGCCACTTCAATTCTTTGCACATTTTTTAAGGAGTTCATTGTTTACTTAACAAATACTGTGGAGGTAGGTGTCCTCATGGTGAGTGAGTCATTTAACAATGTCACCAAGGACCCAGATGATTTCTGTCTCTCTTCTCTGTATTACTTAGCATGTTCACTTTGTATCTTTACATGTGAATTCACGATTGCAAGGTGAATGCCAAAGTTCCGCATTCAAAAGCAGGAAGCAGGGGTAGCAACAAAAGACCTTCTCCGTGTCAGGCTCTAGAAGCCTGTCCAGAGCATAAATTCTCCCCAGCAACTCCCTATTGGGCTTTTCTTCACATCTCAACATTCCAAGGGCCACTCTTAGCTCTGGGAGCATGGGAAGGAGGCATGGCTCAGTAACTGGGTGTAGAGAATGAGGGTGTCATGATAGGTTCTGACACCAGTCATGAGCCATCTCTCAGAGCTGGTTACTTTACTACCTTACACAAGCTTTGATCCTTTTAGGAAGCGGGGCGGTGGGGTGGGGGGGTGCAGTTTACCAACCAACAGTATCTAAACAAATGTTTTCATTTAGAAGGAAAGGGAATATTTCCCATTTTTAAATATTTGTGGACCAAATAATTTTGATTTTTTCAGTGATTCCTCCTGTCTTGTTCTTTTTTGTTTAATATGTTCAGTGATGTGTTCTGTGGATTTTTACTCTGCACCAACCTTACTCGAGCGCCACGTATCGGTCAACTTCAGGGTGAGATCATCCCAACTTCCTTCTACCACCAAGGCCGGGTGATTGACTGCAGGTAACACAGTAAATGTTGGCAAGCCTAATGAATCATGAGAATTACAAATTAGAAAAAAGTCAAGGGAAATATTTCTATTTTTCATGAGAGAAATAACAACTTAGATTTTATTATCACTTTGTGTATTGAAAGGCATTTAAAAAACAAAGTTATATATCAATTTGGACATTGTATTTGCTTAAAGATTATGCCAGTTATTAGTAGGGAGACATTCTTTGTATTTATAATTTTAAAAGTAGAATTTTATGATATTCATTTTGAATATGATTAAAGTTTTGAGCATTAAAATATGTCACTGTTTGAACATTGTATGTTTTATTTTTTGTGACAAAAGAGAATTTAAGCTATACTCTATGTGCTTGGTTTAGAAGATTAATTGAAACCTAATCACATATAGAAAGTATAGTGAAGTGAAACTGAAAGTTGCTCAGTCGTGTCCACCTCTTTGCGACCCCATGGACTGTAGCCCACCAGGCTCCTCTGTCCATGGAATTCTCCAGGCAAGAATAGTGGAGTGGGTAACAATTCCCTTCTCCAGGGAATCTTCCCAACTGAGGGATCAAACCCAGGTCTCTCACATTGCATGTGGATTCTTTACCATCTGAGCCACCAGGGAAGCCCATAGAAAGTATATACTAAAATATTTATAGCTCTAGTCAATCATTTTATATCCAATTATCTGTGAGTACAAGGCACAGAAGATACAAGACTTGTTTTTTTTAACACTGGGAGTCATATTATATTTTAAATAATATTGTTCCCATTAAAGGAGTTGTAATTCTAAGATGCTATGCTCTCATTCAAATGATAATGTCCATTGCCCAAAACACTTTTGGGATTCCCCCTACAAATTGCCCTCAGGATATGTAATGTTTATCTTTAGTATCCCCCAAATAGCAAAACTTCATCTTACATAGGTGAATGTAAGATTTAGAATCATCCCTAAATAATTTTGAACAAAATTTGGTAAATCAACTGGATAGCCACATTGGATATTGCTATGTTGGTCAAATGGTTGCTGATTTCCTGTCTTTTAAATGGCTCTAAAGACAATTTGAATAGGGTCTTAGACAAGAAGATCCTTCCTGGATAAATTTGTAGTATTCAAATGCAGTTACTTTGATGCACAGAAGCTTCCTTTGAGTGTGTAAGTTTTCACACACCTTTAGATGCAACAACCTTGTTAAATTATATTGTTATAGTCTAAACTAGTATATTTAAAATTTTTTAGATATTAAAATATTTTATTTTAATATTTTAAAAATATTAAGCAAGGTATCTAATTAGTAATTATAACATTGATCATTATTCAAATTCCAGTTGTCCTTAGCTTTGAGATTTTAGAAGTATATATCAATAGAGAGGAATCGGCTTGTTTTTTTCAACCATGAATAATCCAGCCCTCTAAAGTAATAATTTTCCAGATGTTTTCAGTTGCTTTCTATGCCCAACACCTGCCTTTTTGTATCAGAGTGTCTTGGAGTGTTAATGATAGGATTGCTTCTGTTGTTCTTATGCACACGTCTCCTTTAGTCTTAACGTTGGCTTGCAAACAAGGAAAGGTTTAGAACACACTTCGCGCAAACGACATATTTTTGTTCTGATGAAGTGCAGAGCAATAATGCTACTGAAAGGCAGTTTCTTTTATCATGCTCTCTTACTAAGGGGAGGTGGAGAAAGGGTGCAAGGAAAAGTCGAGAAATGCTAGGAGAAATCCACGTCCACTGACAGCCTCTTCAGTTTCCTGAATAGCAAACCTCACTCATGTTGGTGGTATATTTCCAAGTGTGGTGCTAATGACTGTATGACTATCTTTTTCTTTTTAGTGGTGCTCATGTGGTTTTAGATGATGATACAGATGTGGGCTATGTCGAAGATGGAACACCATGTGGCCCATCTATGATGTGTTTAGAACGGAAGTGTCTACAGATTCAGGCCCTAAATATGAGCAGCTGCCCCCTCGATTCCAAGGGTAAAGTGTGTTCAGGCCATGGGGTAAGTAGACATCAGTGTCCAGCTCAAATCTTCCTTGTCTAACATCCTCTAAGTTCACAGTGGTTGGACTTCTGGTCCAGCCATTCTCCTTCTGTGACTCTAGGCACTGACTATGATTTTTTCCTTATATCCTTATCTTCTAAGACTAACACCTAAATGTGTTGATATGGTTTTAGTTTTGTTGGTTTTTTTTTTAATCACTTTGTGTATTTTTATTCACCACAGTCTTTTGGAATCCAAGGAGTTAGTAGAAAAATGATGTGATTCCTAAAGAAACTATAGACCCTATGTGACTGCTTTGCACCATTCATAATAATTTACACTTTTCAGTAATTCCCTTTCAGCTCCTCAACTACTCAACGTCCATACTGAGTATCTATGTGTTGAAGATCACACTAGACTAGAGGTTGGATCACTGCTATAATTCACATGTTTAAAGTTGGACAGTTATGCTTGGACCATTGCCAGCAAAAGAGAAGATGTGCTCTCTACACACACCTGCATGTATCTTTAAATTCTGGGCACAAAGTGTTGGGGCAGGTACTTCCTGGCAAACCTAAGTTTATTACCTAAAAACACATTTTAGTGATTATTTAAATTGGATTTAGTAGAAGAAAGATAGTTCAAAATTTATACAGAATTCAAAAATGGTAAAAGACATGAAGAAACTCAGAGCGATCATATCAAAGGAAGATGCTGCAGCAAAGGTAAAAATAATCCAAAATATAGATAACTAAATGAGTGATATGTCACACACAAGGTAGAAAGGCATAAGGAGCTTATGCCCAATGACTTAGACTCACGAGCAGGTAGTAGAGACTAATGATCAAGAGCGTGGATTTTGTGGCTAGAAAGGATCCCGAGTTTGAATCCTGACTCTGCTTCTTTTTATCCCAGTTACTTTGGGCAAGTCACTCAGCCTCTCTCAATCATCAGGGTGCTAGTGATTAAATGAGATGTTATGTACAAAGCACTGAGTATAAGTACCTAGCACATAATCAATGTAGTAAATATTCAATAATTGCTATAGTAAATTAAAAGCTTCCCTGGTGGCTCAGTGGTAAAGAATCCGCCTTCCAATGCAGGAGATGCAGGTTTGATCCCTGGGCCAGGAAGTTCTCCTGGAGAAGGAAACGGCAACCCACTGAGTATTCCTGCCTGGGAAATCTGATGGACAGAGAAGCCTGGTGGGCTACAGTCCATGGGGTTGCAGGAGAGTTGGATATGACTTAGCTACTAAAAACAATAACAGAAGTAAAAGCACTGGGCAGACCACTCAGCTACTCAGTTATTGCTCTGAAAACATTATATATAAAACTTAATGCATAAAAGGTTCATGATTCTCCATTACCCACCCCGACTTCTTCATCTTGTTGAATAAAAGCTTAAATTCAGTGTGTTAATTATCATCATCACATTATATCATTTCAGATTAAAGAGCTTCTTATATCCATAAGCTTAAATTCAATTTTATCATCTCTAAACAATCTATCTCTGAATGTATGTCACAGGCAGATAGGGATTTAAACTACTCTGTCTCCAGTTTGTGGATGGTTATTTATTCCATCTAAATTACAGGTCCATTCCAGGGGCAGAGAGAGGGCAGAGATCACTCTAGGAGGGTCTTCAGCCAGGCTGACTGAGCGGGGAGCGACAGTGCAGGCAGACAGGGAAGGTGGTGGTGGTGGGGAGCTTGTTTGGCTGGGAGGGCACCACCGAATAACTGCTGTGTTGGGCACGATGAGGTAATGCAGTGCGTTGGTGATTTATGTCTCCTGGTACTTCATCTCTGGCAATGCCTTTTAAATCCAACATGTATTAATTTCTTGAATTAAGCATATTGTTTCTAAGGTATGTTTCTGGAAGCAACTACTTCTGAAAAAGCTACCTTGTCAGATGTGTGTACTTAAATAATATCAACACCAGTAATTAACATTTAATTTGAAAATTTCTTCCTTTTAATCTTTGATTTTTCTAAGATTAACTGAAAAAATATCACCCAAGTATTGGATCTATACATTGTCTAGTATTCAGAGCCAGGGGAGGGGCTTCGCTGATGGATCAGTGCTAAGAATCCTCCTGGTCTGGGAAGATCCCACATGCCACAGAACAGCTAAGCCCGTGCATCACAACTACTGGGCCTGTGCTCTAGAGCCTCCAACCTTCAGCTACTGAGCCCACGTGCCGCAACTCTGAAGCTCACATGCCATAGAGCTCATGCTCTGCGACAAGAGAAGACACTGCGATGAGAAGCCCATGCAGGGCAACTAGAGACTCGCTCCCGCTCACTGCAGTTAGAGAAGAAGCCTGTGCAGCAGCGGAGACCCAGCACAACCAAAAATAAAAAACAAAAACAAAACCCAAAAAACAAAACCAGGGGAGACTTAAAAATTTCAAATGGTTTTAAAGCTTCTACCCTGTCCCATGTGTCTTTTACATTTACCACCATCATTCTACCAAGTATGGTGAAAATGCCCCATCTCTGTTCTTTGTTCTCACAGGTGTGTAGTAATGAAGCCACCTGCATCTGCGATTTCACCTGGGCAGGGACAGACTGCAGTATCCGGGATCCAGTTAGGAACCTGCACCCCCCCAAAGACGAAGGACCCAAGGGTTTGTGTGATTTCAGTTTCAATTCCTTGCATACTGAATTCATTAGTATCCTTCCAGGTGCCAATATAACAAGTTCATAGGTTTTCTGGAGACACATAAGAATATCTCTTTTTGTCATTAAAATGTCTGATTCATGTTCCCGCAAAATTAAGGGTTCTTGGATATGACATTGAAAAAATTGCTTAAGTTACCCCTTAGTCTAGAACTGGAATTAGGAAGAGGTAAATACACCAATTTCCTTTCTTTCCTGTAAATCTCATTCTTCCATAATCACAAATGTTAATCATTTTATAGTTGGTTGAAGCTAAATCAGTTTTTTAAATAGATGAACTCTTTTTCACTTACATGAGACTCTGGTCATTCCTCAATACTTGAGTTCTTCCGGAGGGAAGTTGTAGTCTCCTGTGTTCTGTTTAAGCACACTTGGATTAGGAAGAAACTGGAGTTCTTCACAGAACTTTAACACAGCAAAGCAAACTTGAAAGATCTGGACCTTTGTTTTAATCAACATTAAAAGGAGAAAAATGAGAATTTTAGAATTGGAAGGAGACTCAGTGGTCATCTAGAACCACCCTCATTTTGCAGATGGGAACTCTCAGTCCCTGAGGTCAAGTGACATCCTATGGTTACTAAGGTAACCAGAGGCAGGGCTGGGCCAGGATCTCAGGTAACCTGAGATCACAAATGCCCGATCTCAGGCCTTCTGCTACCGTGTTATAATGTAGCCTGTGTCATCTAAATGTGGTAGTCACTTTCTCCTTATTCTCCCCATTCCCAACCCCTTTTATGATTTTCAAAGAGCTGGTGAAGTCATCAATTACAGTAGACTTACTATAATATTGTACCTGAGAAACCAAAAAATCATTGGAAAGGATACTGTACACCAGTGGGCATTGTATTATACATCAGGTTCTTCCTTCTCATGGTACTGCTAACAGTATTTCATAAATAACTATCATACTTTTTTCCTGCAGGTAGGAAAAATACATATAGAAATAGTGTCATTTTGATCTACTTAATTTTGGATGAAAGCGCCTTTAAACTCAAGCTTCAGTACTGTCCATACGGGAAGCTATGATTTCGAAAGTATATAAAGTTCCATAGTCCTCAGTTCCTGAAGAGATTCAGGCTGATTTGCATGCATGTGTAATGTTCAGTAGGAGTGGGTGTTAAAACACTTCATGCATTTGCTTATTATGCCACGATGTTAACATTCTATAAGAATCACAAGCACACCCTCACAATCTATTTCTGTTCTCCTTCTAGTTATAAAAAGGAACCATTATAAAAAAGGAACGAATTCCACTTTTACATTTAGTCTTTTATTGCTTTAAAATTAGTATGAGAAATTCTCGGATCCACCTTCAGAACTTCGATTTAGAGAATATTTAGCTTCTGACAAGGAGAGATTCATTCTTTCCAAATTTTCTCTCCATGTCTGTGATTCTCTTAAAGATCTAAATGCTGTTTTCTCAAGTGATGTGTAAGTATGCCTGAACAGATGAGCACAGCTGAAGTGGCTTAGACTTTGTTCTTTTTCATAAGGAATTATTAATTTGTTCTCTCTCTTCTCCATTCCTTCACTCACCCATGCCTAAAAAACTTATTTGAAGGCATAAAGTAAACAAGTACATTCTAGAGAAGAGAAGATCCCTAGCTGCCTTTTGTTTTGTTCTGCTTTTTCCCCATTTAATGTGGTGCTGGTCTTCGTTATCTTTTAAAGATAACCTTTTTGATCATTCAAGTAATACATGTTTATTATAGAAAATTTTGAAAATACAGAAAAGGTTAAAAAGAAGGTAAAAATCCCTCTTAATCTAGTAACTCAGAGGTAATCAATATTAGCATTCTGGTTTATTTCTTTCCTGTTGCATATTTTCTTTGTTACTTAATTCTTAATGAAGACAGTGGAATCATTTGAATAAACCTACCCATGGGTTCTAAAATTGTTAAAATCTTCATGAGTCTTTAATAATCTTGATTCATTTGAAAAAAAGGTATTAATTGATATAAATAAAGAGCAGTTACTATTGTAAATTATCAGATTTCCAGAAAAAGTCAAGCAGTTTTAGAACAACTAATAATGGCTCTATCTGTACTGTCCATTTGTATCTTTTCAGCCTCTACAGAAAATTCCATTAATACACTAGGAAAATGGAAAACAACTGAAATGAAAATTTAAACACTTTACTGTAGATTTTATAGTTTTAATTTTGATATTCTGATTAAAGAAGACGGTAAGAGATAAACTAGATTCTTTACTTCTGTTTTTAAAATCCAGATAGCAAATATTTATTGATTCTATACTATTTAAAAGTCAGCACATTCTTGCACATGGTAGGCACTCTATGAATACTGTATCCCTTCTATTTGGGAATATGTAAAAGAAGTGAAATGGTGCATGTTAACACTGATTTTCAGTTTATCAGAATCCATTTGTTGTATTGCCTTGCTGAAGAGTAACAGGTAACAAACTCAAGGTACTGAAACCATCAGTACTTCCCTGACTGTAGGTTCAACACCTGTGTGAAGTGCCAAGGTTTTTCTCTATAACTTCATGTTCTGCATTTTCTCATGACTGGATTAGTTTGGTTGACACTTGACTTACTGAGCACAGTCTTTGGACCCTCCCTAAATACTTGCCATAAATAATGAGCAACATCCACAATGAACTAACTTGTCATATTTGTAGATAAGGGCTTTTCTGTAGAGATATGGTGAGTGGGTATTAAAAAATACTTATTTAATTTCAATGTACTTCCTTGTTAATAAGAAAAAAAATTTAAGAAACAGAATGAAAATATTTCTTTTTAAATCATGAGATTTTATCATAAAAGATGAATTGTACCCAACTACATCTCTTTGGATCAAAATTAAATTAGTAAAAACTAAAGGTGAATTCTGTGACTCTTTGATTCGAGGAAATGAGAAACGAACCAATGTGTTTTCAGTATTTCTTTCATTTTAACTACAGGTTACTAAAAGAATAAAAATTCAACTTCATCTGGGTAGGGATGAATAACACACAGGAAAGTATTGTCATTGAAGTCAGTCTGCACTGGCTCAAGTTGTCCATTGTTGACCCACTGTTTAAAGCATGGAAGATAATTTGCTCCAGCTTTCAAATTAAAATTATTAAAAGACAAGAAATAGGCTCTTAAAGCAAAAAATCATGTGAGCGAGATTTTTAGAAAAAGATTTTTCTATTACATATTACGTGACTCATGTTTTCTACACTGTTGTTCATTTTACCTGCAAAGAGGCTGCTGTCCCTCTTCTCCCAACTTGTTTCCATTAAACTCCCTGAAAGAAATTATTTTGGCCTGTTCTATGAGGGAAGAATATGTTTGAATTCTAAGACCTTGAATTTCCACCTGTTATAGGGAGAGCCATGTCAACTGGTAATTTTTGTGTTGTGTAGGCATCTTTGCACAGTGCTGTCAGATTCGACTGAGTGACTTCGCTTTATTATAGGATATGATGCAACGTTTCTCATTGGATGGTTTGCAACACCTTGTAGGAGGGAAGAGAAGAAACTGGAACATATCAGATATTTTCCCTGATATATATAAAGTCAAAGAATGGTCCTGGGAAGCTCTGGTCAGATGCTGTCATCATGACAATAGTAATCAGATCAGAGATAGAAGGGCCTTAGGGGCAATTCAGTTCAGACCCACTCTTCTAAAAATGAGAAGACTAGCTTAATTAATAAGGTTAACAGCTACTTAGGTGTAGAGCCAAGAATAAACCTACATCACCTGATCTTCAGCCCAATATGTTTTTTTTTGTTATTGCACACAGCCTGAGTTAAAACTGGGTGTTAAGTTATTCTGCTAGTTTGTATAACAGTACTAAGTAGAAGGGTTAAAAAAATCAGTAATGATTAAGCTTATTAACTGATACATTACTTGTCAAAGGAAGTATTATATTGTTAGCATTTAGTATTTTGAAAACAGCAATTTCTAAGTCTACATTGAGGAGTATAATTTAGTGTTTACCTTTGCGTGTGTTTTTTGATGACTTTCTTTGTGAGTGCAGAAATCCTTGATTTTGTAATTCAGATGATTAGGTATGAGAAGTTATGATTGTCATATATAATTATGCTCTATATAATTATGTACCATCTCAGTATTTTTCTCATTACCGATGGCTTCATCAATAACATAAGGATTTACTAAGTTTAAAATTTTTGTGATAATTCTGAGTTTACTTTGAGTTCAGAAAAACTCCATGATATTTTCATTGAGAGCATAAACAAATATTATTCTTATAAAAAATAATTTTTTATCCTTTCTGACATTTATCCCAATGTGTCAAAAAATGACTCAATTTTTAAAAATTTTATGTAGAAGAGTAAGCACATCTGGTTATACATCTAAATACTGAATTGTAGAGCTTGATAAAATATCTATCATGCTAATATTATACTCTAAAGTATAAAGAATATATTTAGTATTTATTTCTAATCTTAAATTTTAACAAAATACTAAATCTCTGCAGAAAGAACTTTGGTCCATAGAGTACAAATGATGTCTTTGATGCCTCCGGCCTTCAAAGTATTTAAGGATGCAGGATTGTAGCCCTTTTTGGTTCATTGGAGTCATATAGATGAAATACTGCAGCCTTTTGTTTCAGAAAGTCTCTAAAAGTAAGAAAAGAAAAAAAAAAAAATCAACCACTCAGTTTCAAAAACAGTTTCAAAGTGTCTGAAGCATGACTTGTCTGTGAAAGAATTCTACATATAAAATAGAAATTCCTGAGGAAAGGAGAAAATTCTTAGTTCTTATTAATGTTACACACTTCTCAAAAATTCTACCTTTTACATGTACACCCGTGGCTGATGCATGTCAATGTATGACAAAACCCACCACAATATTGTAAAGCAATTAGTCTCCAATTAAATAAGTTAATTTAAAAAATTCTACCTTTTAGCACATATGATAGCTAGGACCAAGATTAAAAATAATAACTAACAAATAACAGAAATAAGAAAACAAAAGTGAAAACATACTGCTAAGTAATAAACAGTTTCCATAACAGTTTCAAGTTAAATGAAAAGTAAGTACAGTGAAGGGTTGGAGAGCAAACTCAAGTTCCTAATATGATTGTGTTGTTAGCTAGAATCTGCAAGCCTTCTAGGTTTGGTAGGATGAAGAGAAAAATAAGGTGTATCACCAGCATGGTTTCTGGAACAACAACAACAAAACCTTTTCATAAGTACTGAATGAACAAACAAATACAGTTACATAATAAATAAATTAGTAGGGAAGTAAAACTAGATTATAGGTCCCCGAAGGCCTGAGAAAATTTTTTTCAATGAGAAGATAAATTCTTTTTAGCTGGGAAGAGCAGCTGAGACCTTAGTTTTTAAATATCCCCTGTACACATCCATTGGAGAAGGCATTGGCACCCCACTCCAGTACTCCTGCGTGGAAAATCCCACGGATGGAGGAACCTGGTAGGCTGCAGTCCATGGGGTCGCTGAGGGTCGGACACGACTGAGCGACTTCACTTTCACTTTTCACTTTCATGCATTGGAGAAGGAAATGGCAACCCACTCCAGTGTCTTGCCTGGAGAATCCCAGGGACGGGGGAGCCTGTGGGGTCACACAGAGTCGGACATGACTGAAGCGACTTAGCAGCAGCAGCAGTACACATCCATCCACCTATGAGCCACTCAGTAAATTCATGTCCGTTTGAAAACAGGTTGAGTTGCTACCTACTGGAAGAGATAAGCCTGTTAAGTGTCATGATAAAGAATCAAATGAATTTTGCATATATTTTTTAGTTAAAAAGTAGTGGGAGGGCAGGAGAACAAAGAGGGGAAAGGATATTTTTGAAAAAGCTGTTTTTCCACTTACTTTTATCTTGTTTTGGTGTTGAGTACCCATCAGTTAAGAATTGGAGATAATTGCTCTTGCCCAGGGGAGATTACAGATTATATCTGTTTATCTCGAATACATATTTGAAGCGTCTGTGGAATCGTGTTCATCTGGTTGTTTCTAACACCTGCGTGATCAATTGCCTAATTCTCTGGATTCTGTGGTGAGAAATTACATCCAGAGCAAATAGAAAAAGCCTTTTAAAATAGATGTTGTTATTTATCACTCTCATAGTTATTATAAAAATAACAAATATTCATTCAGCATTATGTTTTAAAGGGATTCTTTACCATGTGAAAGGGATATGTTAGTTTCCTATAATTTAGCACATACAGCTTTTATAAAATATTAAAGAGGTAATCAGACTCTCATATATTTTGGGTCTGAGGGACAATGCCTAACAAAAAGCATATATATAACATGATGCGTCCTAGTTAATTTAGTATTCTGAAAGCAATGATTTTCTATGGCCTCAAAAAAAAAAAAAAAAAAAGAGGCAGTCTATCTGGAATACATTTCATCTCAGTATTTACCTCCACAATTTGGAAGTCTGAGCTCTTATTTAGGTTATATTGAATTATAAGGGATTGTCATATTTGAAAAACATTGCTTAGTTCTCAGCTGTGTCGGATTCTTTGCAACCCTTTGAACTGTAGCCCACCAGGCTACTCTGTCCGTGGGATTTTTCAGGCGGGCATGCTGGACTGGGTTGTCATTTCCTCCTCCAGGGGATCTTTCAGACCCAAAGATCAAACCCAAGTCTTCCGAGTCTCCTGCATTGCAGGCGGAGTCTTGACCACCGAGCCGTGGGGAACCCTTGAAGACTGTTACCATCACCTTATATGTTGGTCTTCTTTTCTTCCCCTCAGTGCTCTCCAGAGGCTTTCTCTGTTTTTTGTTGTGTTCCCTATTGTTTTTTGTTATTTGAAGAATAACTCAGGTTGTTTTTAGTTAATGATAAAGCTAGACTATCTGACTCATACTATTTACTCTGTGATAAAATGAAGTAATTATATAGTTGCTCATCAGGTTTACACATTCAAGGTCCTCTCTCTTCTTTGGGAGAATATTTAGCTAAAAAGGTCAACAAACCCCATATTAAGCCTTAAAAAATTGTGACTTTGAATCGTGGTTCTTTGTGTGTTTCCTTATGTCTCAGAGCACATAATTTATGTGAATACAGCCTTGTGGGAACGAATTTTTTAATTTTCATTGTTAAAGTGAAGGGAACCAGTATTTTTGGTTCATACAGAAATGTGAGTTAAAGTGCATTTTCGTCTGTAGGTTTGCATGCATAGTCACGGACACAGACTCACAAACACACTCAACCCTAAATAACCTGCCTTCCTCCAACACTAAATTTCATCTTGCCCAATTAGGGAGCACTAGGGACCTGTGCTCACTCCAGGCCCATTTTGCAATATTCAAAATCTATTCACAGAAGCTTTGATGTGTGGGGATGGAGTGTCTCCACTGAGTCAAACACTGCTGGGTCGTCTGAAGCAATTGCTACAGCATCATTGAGACCCTAACTTTCTCTCAGCACATAGTTTATACCCTGGAAACTATAAAAAAACTAAAAGTGTTCCAGTACTATGTATGTCCCAAACACTGCGGGTTATTTGAAATATACTTTTCCAGATAAAATAATTTTCTGGCTGCAAATGCAGTTCGTTTTAAAGATAACTCTATTTTAAATTTGTAAGTATGTTCATAAAATTCGAATGATAAGTTCTGAGTTTTAAAAAAGATATAGCTTCTTAGGCGTATTTTGCAGTTTGAGAAGTTTATAAAAAGTATACTAATGGTTTACTGCTTTTATAACAAAAACACAGATTTGCTGCTATGCAATTAAAATCATACTTTAATTTTATCTCACTCCATGTAGGACCTATAACTCAAATTGGATTATTTATTATACATGTTGAACGTATAAGAGACTATGTTTTAAGTAGGGTTTGTGGAATTTGAAGATACATTCAGAATTATTCTCAAGTATTTGCAATGTGTATGTAGATCTTAATTTCAAATCTTCAGGCAAAGATCTCAATATTTGACTTTCAAAGCATTTCCTGAACAGGTTATGTTGTATGTTAGTGCTTTCAGTGTGTAATTAATTTCCTTTGTTAAACACTCTCCGTTTTCCCTCCACACAGTGAACATGGCCACAAGCAGGCTAATAGGTGCTGTGGCTGGCACCATTCTGGCCCTTGGGGTGATTTTTGGAGGCACAGGGTGGGGAATAGAGTAAGCACCTTTCTGAGTTTCAGAGTGTTCTGTTTGATCCCCGGTGTGTGAGCTGATCCTTGGCACCCGACTCCCCCATGTGTTGTCTTGTTGCTGTGTGCCCCTTGTGGTGTGATTTGAATGTGTTTGTGTCCTGTGGTTTTCTTGTGCAGTGGAAAACCTTCTCCTGTCTGGAACAATGTGGGGCATAAAATAATATTGGGGTGCTTATGATGTCTTCACAATTAAGGCAATGGTCCCAAAGCTTTCACTGCTTCTCCATTTATAAAAGATATTTTAAAATAACAAATCTTTTTTTGACAAACCATTAACATAAATGCTTTTCTATGAGGGTTTTGTTAGGAATCTTATAACAAATTTAATCTTCACAGTCAAATGGTCTAATTGCTAAGTCCAACTCTTGTTACTCAATGGACTGTAACACCAGCCTCCTCTGTTCGTGGAATTTCCCAAGCAAGACTACTGGAGTGGGTTGCCATTTCCTTCTCCATCAGTAGTCAAATAGATCCACATATACAGGTAGAAATTATCAACAGTTGTAGCTCCTTTTAAAGAAAATCCAAATGTAGCCACTAACATTTGCTCTGTTTATTTAGAGTGATATAGGAGGCTTCAGCTTAATTTTTTTTTTAAAGAAGTTATTTAGTTCACCGTTTTTTTTTTTAAATACATCTACAATACTGTCCTTATTTTCTTCTTATAGAATAGTTAATCACTCAAATCCAAGGTTTACATAAATATTTGTAAACAAAGAGCATTGAGAAAAAACAGATATTTAGTGCAAACCTACAAAACCTTAGGTGAACAGTTGCAAGTAATCTGGTGCGTTTGTCTTAAAGAATAACCAGTGTATAAATAAGTCTACTGCATGCCACTTGCCCTACACAGAAATACAGCTCTCCTCGTTGGTGCTTTTATTTACGTTGCTTTGTACTTGATCCACATCCTCACAACAGCTGTCAGTTCTCCATGGGGTATTGCTCTTATGAGATTGCTAATCTGTAGACTAGAAGATTATCCTGATATTTTTTCCCCTCTAATTACAGAGAGAGCATATACAAATAATAGAAATACTCCCAATACATGCTGTCTTTTCTATTGAGTGTAGTGGTGATAACATTTCCCAGTGGCTGGGGAATGAATTCCTAGTATTTTAAGAAATCACAAATAGCCTCTATTCAACAACCTCCCCAAACCCTGGGCATGTTGCTAACATCACTCACGTTTCTCTGTAGTCCCATTAGTGGCCACACATGGTACAGTATGGGCCTGGGAGATCTAGACACTGAATTAACGTGAACAGAGGAACAAGTCCAGAAGTCACACTTTCCACTGTAGATTTACTAAACTTTCTCTCCCCTGCATCAAAGGGCTTTGTCTAGACTGGGATCTTTTTGTCTAGATGGGATCTTTACATCCCATCTCTATGGACTGTGAGGCTAATTAACCCCAGGAAGCTAGAAATATTGGAAAAGATATTTTATTTCTCTTCACTTGTTAGAAAATAAATATTTTATTTCTCCTCACTTACTTATATATGACACAGCTAAAATACTTAGAGAAAGCAAGAACTTTGTCCTATAAAATTTCACTTTGGGTGTGTTAATTGGATTATATACAGAAGCAACATTTCATTTCCAAGAGAAATTCTTTATATACATTTATGTGAAATTCTTCCTTGAAAAAAGGTAGTTTTCAAAAAAGTCATCCCAGTTCCTTTTTTAATATTATTTATTGGCCATAACTGCAATGTACTAATGAAATGGATACATTTTAACAAATTCCCCTTGGAGTCTTAGAGCTGGGCAAAATTTGAAGCCAGTTGTGTAAAGCATAGTCTTTGTTACCAACCTTTGTTTTATCTACTCTTACACTGTTGCAAGTGTGTGGCTATTTTTGGGTGTGACAGGTAAGTCCACATAAGTACTACTGTATTTAAACTATGTAACCAATAGGACCTACTGTATAGCCCAGAGAACTCTGCTCAATATTCTGTAACCTAAATGGGAAAAGATTTTGAAAAAAAAAAAAATGGATACATGTAAACATATAACTGAATCACTTTCCTGTATACTTGAAATGAACACAACGATGTTAATCAACTGTATTAAAAAAAAGAGCAGAAAAAGAAATGTGGGAAGGAAACACAGCTAAGTGGGATGACGTTTAGCAATCTTTGTGTAAAGATAGTAAGTTGTTTTGACTTTTCAGAGTGTCTGTCATAGCCTTGTGTTCTACCTCTGCTGTCTCTGCCTGAAATCAGCCATAAACAGTATGTAAACCAGTGATCGTGGCCATGTTCCTATAAAATTTCTTTGCCAAACATTCATCAGGGACAAATTTGGCCTGTGGGCTGTAGTTGGCTGCCCCTCAGTTTGTAGCATAAGGTTGAGAGTCAGACAAATCTGTGTTCAGATTTTGCCTCTGTCGCTTATTAATGTCTAGAAGCCTCCGTTTCTTCATCTATTAAAGAGGGATAAAAATAGTTCCTATCTCATAGGGATTTTATGAGGATCAAATGAAATATTAATATTTGTCAAGCACTTAGAACTGTACCTGGTAAATATAAGTGCTCAATATACAGTAGGTAATCTGTTTTTCTTGCTCTCCCAATTATTTATTATTGTCAGTGGGACTCTACGGGCCACTGAGATTTGTGTTCTGTAGAATCTCAGTGGTGCATCTTAAGAGCATGTCCCTGTCCGGGAGCTGGTGAAGACCACATCCCTGACACTCCCATTGCCCTATACTCTATCCCACTCATGCGCACAGCACTGGATGATCCTAGTAAAAACATATAATGTACACAGTTTTAGTGCAGTGGCATCCATTTATATACACAGCTGAGGGCACTAATGTGAGCAGAAAAGAGAATTTTTTACACAAAAATGAATGTATGCACAAATTCAGGATTTTAGGAGAACTATCAAAATTGGTTTCATGACTTCTGGAACAGAGATAAATAGGACTGGAATTAGTTTGCTCTTAGGAGCACTGAGCCTGCATATTAGCTCCCTGGAGGATATGATACTTAGAATAATTCATGTACTGAAGTTAATGTTGCTTAGATTTAAAAATAGTGTGCTAAGGTGTTTTCCATGTGAATGGAGAGGATTTACTATATGTTTCAACTGTTGCTAAAACAATTGACAAAAAATTCCACTTTGCATTTTCATTCTTGCTGTCTTTACTTCTCACTTCTTTTTTTTTTCAAATGTCTCCAAGCCTCAAATTTCTCTTAGTTATACCTGGAAACTTGAAGATCGAGTCGAACTTAAGGAATCTTTATCCTATTTCCCCAAAATCACTCAAATAAATTTTATGCTTCCTTTGTATCTTGTCTTTGGAATTCCATGTTGCTGTATAAACACTGTATGGGTCTCTGCAATGAACAAGCATCTTTGAGCGCCTCCCAGTTAGATCTTTGTTGGTACCTTCCTTCTTCCTTCTGAATTTTAACTGTCTTCAATGAGGGATAAAAAAATTTAGCATTTAGACAACTTTATCTGCTGCTTGCAAAGAGCACTTTAGTGGAATATTTTTCCTTCTTTTCATGCCTTCATTTGCCAGCCAGAGAGTACGAATTCTAATGCTGTCATGTTTATTCGTTCTTTTACTTGTTTGCTTCCTGATCCTGGGGTAGGGGAGGAGAAAAAAAGATGGGCGACGGCAGCAAGTGGGCATCTGTAACTTTCTTCAGATTCTGCGGAAGGTGAATGGAATGGAACTTATTCTGTCAGTGGTACAGAAACTTGAGATTTATAGGCAGACGGATCTAAGCAGTAGCTGTCTATAAACAAGGGCGATATTTAAGTGTTTAGTGATCTTTTTCAGAGGGGATTTACTTCCTGTAACTGCTTATCTGCCTGTCGCTGGTGGTAATGAAAGTGGTCAGCTCATCTGACTTTCTTCCCATGATCCTCTGCCACAGGTCCTAGTGCCACCAATCTCATAATAGGCTCCATCGCTGGGGCCATCCTGGTAGCAGCTATTGTCCTGGGGGGCACAGGATGGGGATTTAAGTAAGCAATGCCGCATGTCTTCTTCTCAGTGGCTCTGGCACTTCTCTCTTCTGCTTACGTAACCAAGTTTTGAGTTCCTGCTACCAGATTTTAACAGTAAAACTACTAAAAATAGATATTTGTGTTCAGAAATGGGTCAGAAGAAACATGGAACCTCAAATACCATCTTCAGGCAGATGGGAAAACCCAAAATGTAGAAAGCACTTATATGCAGTACTTAAAGGAGAAGTTCTTTGATAAAAGTAGTTTTAGGAGCAAGCATCCTGAGAAACATTTATTTATATGCAGATAATCCAGGAAACTGTTGTTGGATATAAGTGCATCTCCTCATACAAGATCTTTGTATCTGTTTAAAACTGCTTTCTATGCCATTGACATTTTGAAATTTTCACAACCTTATTTTTCACCCGTATAGCTTTGTGATTTGAAAAGCTTTATTATTTTATAAAAACATTAGTTTCATTAATTCCCTAACCTACTAAATCGGTGTCTCATTGGAATTTGAGGTCTGTGGCTTTGTGTCACTTACTATTTTTTAATGAACTGTTAATATTGACATGACTGGTAGACTAGGTGTGGTTTCATAGGACCTTTCAGCTTGGATTGTACCTGATCACTGAAGTAAGTTTGTTTAAATAGACACACCAGATAATCACAAACAAACCTTGATTGTGGTCCAAATTTTTGAACCTATTTTGTCCAGTTTGGCATTTCCATACCTTGAATTCATTGGATAATTGCTTCCTATATCTTTTTGTGCCGTGATGACTTGTTTATTGTGGTTTGTAGATAAGACCTAATATTCCCTGTGCCGAATACTCCCTGTGATAAATTGAGTTTCAATTAGATCTAGGGAAACAAATTTAAGTGGGAAATAAGAATATTACCCAAATTCAAAACCCACTTTGCCTCCATCTGGTTACTTAATAGAGGAACTTTTTGACCTGAATTATCTGAGTAATTACCTCAATTATGAACTTTTTTATGTTTTATATTTGGAATTCTCAATTCAATATATTTAAACCAGGTAAAATTGTCATTATTAGAAATTTATTATGAAAGAAAAACAAGCCAAAAGATGATTTAAACAAATTAAACTTTTTCTGCTAATTTTGTTATTATATTAAGATTTAATGAATAAGCCTACAAATTTTTGAGTGGCTTCAGCTTGGAAGGGTATTATCAGATGGTACCTCTTTTCTTCAGAGATATTTATAAATTTGAACCTGTTTAGTGAAACAGTAATTTTGACATCAGTGCAAAGACACACAAACACATTTAACTTTCTCACCATGATATTAATAAGAGTTTTCCCAGTTAATGAGTCACTCGTGTGGTACCTAACAACAAAAAAATATGTGTTTGTTTGGGCTGAAATAATTCTAGCAAAAACTTTTCTTAGTGTCTCATGACTGTAAGAAGGTCATTATGCATTTCAGTAGTTCCATGATCTGTTACTCTAGAGTGCTCCTTTGAACTTTTTCATAAGTATGCCTCAAGGAAAATAAAGTTGGCTCATGCCAGGCTTATGCCTCCTTGGTGTTAGGAGACTTCAGTTTCAAAGGCCTGGAAAAGAGTCCACTGGGCATCTTAGCCATCCAGCCGCATGCAGTGACAAATGTACCACTTCAGCATTTGGAGATGAGAGCACTGTTCTGTAGCAGGACCTCAAAACAGTGGCCTGGCCTAGCTCACAGCTTGAATTGCATGTTTCTTTGGGGAAAAGCAAAAAAGCATTTATCCCTGTATAAGTAGTTATAGGCCTGTACAGTGTATTTATATCTGAGAAAGACATCTAGTTATCAGAACAGAAAACAAAGGGGAAGAGATGGACGTTTAGTGAGGTGAGAAATAGCCTTTGGGGGGATGCTGTGCAGACATGTGTGGCTGGGTTCTGTCAGTGTCCCTTCCCTTCCCTATGACCCTTACAGGAAAACATTTAGAAGGCACACAATAGTGTAAAGTAAAGTAAATATTTGTATGTCCTGGAACAAAGGAAAAAATGAAGACAGAATTCTTGAACATGTCATTTTAGCAGTTTAAATTTGTAGGAGGTACTGCTGTTTGTGCTATTTGTTCCTCCATGGGAATCTTTAGTTTAGATTTTTAGATGTTAGATCTTTAGATTTTAATAGTAGCTATGTGGTTTGTATGGAGCTTTAAATAACTACTTCAACCTTGCAATAAAAGCCTTTGGGTGCTGAATGATGAGGCTTCAGTGTTCCCACCCTTCACACAGTTTTAGAGATGATTAGTCTAGAGATGATTTGGAAGTATAATTATTTTCTGTTTGAATTGAAACTTTGAAGTCTTTCATTGAGTTCAATGTAGATACAAAAGAGGTTTCTTTAGAATCAAAAGTTGAAAATAGTTTGTAAAAAGAATTGCTCTAAATATCTTTATTGGAAAGCCCTCCTGACTGGGTTTTTATTACTGGATGAGAAATTAGCAAGATAGCCTAAAGAATCTGAAGGTACATATACTTAGCCATCCAGGAAAATAACTGCTCAGGGGAAATATTGCTTTTTTCTAATGTTGAATTTCTTTAGGTGTAACATTCTGAATAATGTAGTTGTGGAAGAAGTTTCATACCCAGCATAACTTGTTCAAATATGAATGAGAGATACAGCTGTGCTCTGACTCCTGACACTGCCATTAGGGTTCTTTTCTTAAACATATTTACCTGTAAATAGCTGGTTAAAGCATAAGCTTATGTGAGTGTACATGCATGTGTGAATGTGTGTAAATTTGTGTGTGTAAAGTGAGGATGAAGCTTTATCAAGATTGTGTGGTCAACGGACTGTTTCTGGATTGTCAATGAGGATGCTAAATCTTAAAAAAATAAAAATTATTTAAAAATTAAAAAAAAAAACAATAGTATGAATTTAGATTACTTCTTTTTAGCAGAATAGTAGAGTCTGAAAACTTGGGTTAATGCAAGCAAGACTTCCCTGAGCAAGATGGTAAAACTCTTAAAAATGTTTTATTGGGTAGGTTATTTTTAAAAACTATTCTGATATATTGGGTAATGTGGTAGGCATACCTAAGTAATTTCAATAGTTCTGTATTCCAGAAGTGTGAAGATGCTAAGGGATAGTTTAGTCTATGGATTCTCAGTCTTTAAGGTGTTAGGATTTTTCTCTGAGAAATCTTGTGAAAACTGAACATAGGCCCTTGTCATACCAATTTGGTCAACTTTCTCCCACATCTGCATGTATTTGCTCTCACCCTCTGCTCTTTTTTTTTTTCTCTCCATCCCTGCACTAAATAAAGCTATGAACTGTGGTGCAAAAGATCGCAAACGTGGTTGCCAAGGAGGCTCATGGCTATCATTCAGCGTTGAATAATAATGATGCTCCACTGAGTCATTAGAGTTGTTGCCTTTCCTGGACATTGAAAAAAATCAAGAGACTGAAGTATCATTTTAGTAGCATCTTTCTCGAAAGCTTAGGACGAGTGACAAGCATATAAAAAGATAATTTCATCTCTTCATCTAACAATGAACAGAATTGCTGTTATTAACTTGGATGCAGCTTTTTTTCTGAATTCTCTAAATCTGAAGACAGGAGTTTTGATGTGAGCAATATGGTCATCTATATGCCCATAAAGTGATGGTGGTAGAAAAGAGATTCTAGGTGATGATAGGAAAAGAACTTGAAGGTTAATAGTGCCCTAGTTTGCTGACAGTTCGTATCACAAGATTTGAGGACAAATGTTGAGTTCTTTCAAACGTGTTATAATTGCAGGCTATGGAAGACTATTGCCATGTCCCCTTATTCCACCACCTGCTCTCTCCATGGGATTCAGCAGTAGGAGTGGCCATGTTGCCCTGGCAGAGCTGCCCCTGACATTAAAAGTGTTAATTTAATAAGTCTGTGTAATTAAATATGTGGCTTCCTGTCTATGAGAAGTCAGATTCAGTCCCTACTGAACCTGACTTGGACGCTAGGAGACTGTTTGGCTTGTGTTCCTTGTCGTTGGAGGTGCTAAAGAAAAGACTGTTTAGATACTTGCAGTAAATGAAACTGAAAGGGTCATATCTGGGTTATCACTAGGAAAGTTAACTGAATTGTTTGGCATACTGAATGAAATTTGAAATGAACCTAATATTGCTAATTACATTTTCTCAAAAAATCAGATGTCTTTTTTCTGCTTTTGTTTTTTGTGGAGTTTAGAAATGAAATCAATTTTAGCTAGTCTTTCCATGAAGAGGATAACCAGATTGCTCCTTACCTAAATTCCATGACCATATCCCAGTGCAAAATAAGGGACCTGGTTTCCCCAGTATCCCTCTGACACTTGGGTTAGGCACTTTCTTACTCAGCCCTAGCAGGTGGTGGTGGTGCTAGGTTAGCCAGAAAGACCCAGTTCAGCTCCCGGACTCAACCACCTGTGGAAGTGAACTCAGTCTAAGGTGACCAAGGAGGCAGAGTTGGGCAAAGGGTTCTTGGTGGGCGAGTGATGACTCGTCATGGAAAAAGAAGATCTTAGTGGTGGATAAACATACCCTTAAAAGAATATCTAAGACTTTACAATTCCCCAAACATTATTGTTACCTGAAGAGCCTTTTAAAAACCTTTTGTAGATGTATATATAGTATAATATATAGTAGACAAAAGTACAGGTTTTTCAGAAGTAGTAAAACTGGATGAAAACTGAGTCAATGCAGGGTTTATGGATTGCACTGATATTCTATAATGATTCAGAAATACCTTGCAGGTTATGATGAAAAAGTGAGCGGCCTTCAGAATCCAGTGAACAAAGGATTTCAGAGGAAATGCTTGTGGAAGGAAAGCAGCAAGCATCTACGGATGAGAGATGTGCTTTCACATTAAAATAGAACAAAATAACTTGATAGGCAGTTCTCAACATATAGTGGCCAGTAGTGGTTTTACAGTTGACCCTGAAAGTCAGCCAGCTGCAGGAATGGCCCTCACTGTCCTCATCACAGGGCTCCACCTTCTCTCTGCTGGGACGTCAATGGTGGAAGCGTGGTCCTGGAACCCCCCACTAGGATTTAGAGTCCATTTTCCCATAGACAGGAGGGTAGGTTGGCCTCCTGATCTGCCCTGGGAGGCCAGTCATACTGTAGGACATTGTTTTTATAAAAAACGCAATCTAAGCTTCAAAACTGACAACTTATGGACACTAGAGGTTGCCTCTATGTCAGGCTGAAATGGAATTTCATATCTCCAAATGAACCAGGGAATTTACTGGCAGTCCAGTGGTTAGGACTCAGGGCTTTCACTTCTGAGGACCCAGGTTTGATCCCTGTTTGGGAAACTCAGATCCTGCAAGCTGTGTGGCTTGGCCAAAAAAAAAAAAAAGGACCAGATTGCTATTACGACCTTAAATGTGGCTATTTATCTGACATTCCCTGAGTTTGAATAAAGGGATTTAGATAAGGGCAATAGAGTCATTTTGAGCTTCCCTTGTGGCTCAGCTGGTACAGAATCCACTTGCAATGTGGGAGACCTGGGTTCGATCCCTGGGTTGGGAAGATCCACTGGAGAAGGGAAAGGCTACCCACTCCAGTATTCTGGCCTGGAGAATTCCATGAACTGTATAGTCCATGGGGTCGCAAAGAGTCGGACACGACTGAGCAACTTTCACTTTCAATATAGTCATTTACATGTATAGCATGAGCCCACTTGATTTTTCCTCCGCATCCAGTTTTAATTGGGGAGATAAAAGTTTAATGGTTCTCTTGCATTCTGGCAACACATATCTAAATAGGTTGGGGCTCCTAGTCCTTCAAGATCATTCCGCAAGGTCAAACAGTCGCTGTTTTCCCCCCACCTGACTCACAGGAAGTGTGGTTCCTAATGCATCTACCTTCAAGGGCAGTGAACATGCTGGAGTCACAGGCCCTGTGCTCTGAAGGAAACTGACTTAGTAACAGATACATCATGGGAGACTTCCCTTTTGTCCTCTCCTCTCTTTCCTGGGCAGCATCAGCAATGATTGCTTTTAAGGATACTGACCCAAAAGAGGGTTGAGAGGGAGGAAGGGGAATGGTGAAAAGGAAAAAGTAGCAGTCCTACAAATAGTGTTTGTACTATGTCTTAGCCAGTGATCCACATGCTTAAGCCATTAGAGAAGATGCCATAATGAAAACTTTGAAAAAGAAAAAGGGAGATTTTCTTTAAAGAGTTTTATATTTGCTATTGAAAAAGAGAAGCATCAAAGCAGTCATCTTGGAGAAAAAAATAAGAACTTTGCAGGATGTCTTTCTACATATTTTGAGCTTTGGTATTGTTTTTATTTTGAATTACCTGTGGGGACGAGGAATATACTGCAGTCCTTTTGGTACTCAGGGCTGTAAGGATATCAGCTGGCCCTGAGTGAGCGGGCAGGGAGGGGGCGGAGGGGCCTCCAGTTTTGCATGACGCCGTGGTGGCAGCTGTGTTGCGCCCGCCCAGTGTGCAGACTGAATGCATGAACCCCTGCTTGATGCCCCACATGAAGCCAGACCATGGGGAGGTTGCAACCAACTCTTGTTGTTGCCTTGTAGTGTCTTGCTGGTTCTCTTCTTTCTCTTTTTAAACAAGAACCTCTTTTTAGGAGACTGGACACTGTGAGCAAAGCATTTTAACTTGCTTATCTCAACTAAGCTAAGCTGCTCCATTTGCTTAACTAACCTGAGCCTGTGTCCATTCTCCTTGGAGTGTACCATCTTACTGTGCACTCTGGTTTTCTACTTTCTAGGTAAGAAAAATGCTTGTTCCAAAGTGAGGTAAGAGCTCACACCCCAAGGCAGCAAGATAACTGAGTAGAGCAAAGTTTTTTTGTTTTGTTTTGTTTTTGTCACTTTGGCAAAAGCCAGTCCACAGATACAGAACTCTTAAGTTCCCAAAGGAAGCAGTTATAAGACTTTCAAAATATTTCTTAGTTTTTCTAATAGTCCCCTAAGTGGAAGAGCCTCCTGGATTAATTTATACCTAGTTAAAGTTAGCTATGTCATTTCCTTCTGAAATCTGCTTCCCTGATATCTCAGTTGGTAAAGAATTCACCTGCGATGCAGGAGACCCCGGTTTTATTCCTGGGTTGGGAAGATCCGCTGGAGAAGGGATAGGCTACCCACTCTAGTATTCTTGGGCTTCCCTCGTGGCTCAGCTGGTAAAGAATCTGCCTGCAATGTGGGAGAACTGGGTTTGATTCCTGGGTTGGGAAAATCCCCTGGAGAAGGGAACAGCTACCCACTCCAGTATTCTGGCCTGGAGAATTCCATGGACTGTATAGCCCATGGGGTCGCAAAGAGTGGGACACAACTGAGCAACTTTCACACTTCCTTCTGAAAGAGACAAATTGGGCTGCTGAGGCTTTCTGTGGTTTACAGTGAACAACTGGAAGCTTCTTTTCAGCCTTCACAAATGGATATACACTGGCAGGGAGGTTGTAACAACATCCAAGAGTGTGAGCTGTTCTGTGTTTCGAGTTATTTTGGACAGTCTGCCTCGGGGTGAGTTGATTACTTTGCTCTGGAACTAGCGTTGCTGTCATTATCATTACCCTTCTCTCATCATGATCTGATTAACATTGTGGATTTTTCCCCTTCTGCTTGCATCTTCTTTTGACGCGCTCTGGAAGAAATGTCAAGAAGAGGAGGTTTGATCCTACTCAGCAAGGCCCCATTTGAATCAGCGGCCCTGGATGAACAGCGTCTTGCACTGTGGGATTCTGGGTATGACGTACTTGCAGCATCGTTGCCAGAACTATTAAGTCTGTGAACAAAAACCTTGGGTGGTTATGACTAGAGAACTAACGTTGGGGTAACAGGGATGGGGTCAAAGAAAAACTGTCCTTTTGGAAATACTTTCAAAGAACCCTTCCCACCACCTATCAATAAAGGGGAGCAAAAGACAATATTGTACAAAGAACTATTTCAGAATCTTTTTTTTTTTTTCTAATGAAAGGAAGAAGGAAGAACAACAAAAATTAAGTGCAATAAAAGAACCATTAAAAAATAGCAAATGATCTTTTTCTTTCCTCAGCCTGCTACCACTTAATATCTTCTAAATGATTTAGCATGATTTTTTTTGTTTTTCTTTTCTTACCAATGACACACTCCAGCGGCATGAAGATCTAATTTTCGAAAGGGTAAAATCTGCATGGCCTATATACAACAAACAGCTAGCAAGCCAATCCACAGCAAAACCTGCAACTGATTTCCTAAGATGAAAGTTGGCAGATGAACCCACGGAAGCTGCCTGCCCCCTCCCCCTGCTCCCTAGTCTTGACCAGGCCATGAGGAACTCACACACCCCTGCTCTTGTTGATTCACTTCCTGTTGTCTTTTCTCTTGGACCTCACATCCTTTGGAAATGGAAGCTGGAATTTGAACAATGATGCTATTGTATAGTTCTTTTATAAATGTAAATATGGAAATAGATTTTGACACATCATTTTCACTTGTCTGTACGGAAGTATTTCTCTTGTAAAGGTTGTCTGTAAATTTGAGTTTATTGTTTGTTCTCCATCATTTTTACTTTTTCTCTATTTCTCTTTGTCCTCTCTTGTAACATGTTGTACAATGATTCTTGAGTTTGCTTTAAAAAAAAAAAAAAACAGATATGGCCACAGATTCAAGGAGTTTGAGCACAAAACAGGTGCAATTAAAAAAATGAAATGATTGAATGAGATGAAATGCTGGAAACCAAAAATAAACAAAGGGTGGGGGACACAAAGAACAAAATAACCCATAGGAAAAACATAAAAATTATGTAAATGCAAATATATGTACTCACAAGTCTCTAAATTTTTTTGATGTCATTATAAACATCTGTATATAATGTAAGAAAGTAGACACCCTCTCTAATTAATCACAAAAGTGCCAAGCTCATGATGTCAGTTTTTGATTTTGAGTTTTCTTTCCCTGTCTTTAATGTGAAAGGAGGATAAACTTAAAGCCTTAAATTTAAAAAATAATTTTTAAATGTTGAAAGCTTGGGGAAAAAGTTAAGCTTTTCATTTTATTCCATATCTGTTATTGTCAGTATTTCATTATGCCTTCAACTTCCTGCCTCGAAATATATCTGGTAGATCCCCACTGTAAAGCTGGTAATGAGGACAGAAACAGCATTTACCTTTTTCTGAACACTGTTAAGATAGGCTTTAATTCTGTGTGTTGTGTTTTCAACTGGCCTTGTCTGGCCTGTGGTGTATGACTGATCTGTGGAATGTTGTGATGGATTACAGTGGGATTCTACTACATACAAATTCACATCGTTCTTTTCCCTCCAGGCAGATTTGCAGATGTAATCTGGGTTCCCAAGCCCCTCTGAATTTAATTCACTGTCACTGGTTTTTTTTCTTCCATTGATGGTCAAGATAGCTTTCGTTCAAGTGTTGAGTATCTACGGTAATAAAGAAATTTAGTTCCACTTTTTTTTAATATAAAAGCTTGTACATGATCCCTTTAGTAAGCATCCATCTAGTGATGTTTTACTGTTTTACTGAGGGCCCCTAAAGAGCCCACACTTCTGTAACGTCCTGTTTTTAGAAACGGGACATCCAGTTGTTCCGTTCACTTCTTCCTGACAACTGAATTAGTTGCTCAAGTGAGCTTTGAGTTCTTTTTCAGCAAGATTCATAACACCAGTCTCACCACTTTTGCCTGGACTTTGCAAAGGATTTTTTCCTTAAAATGTGCTGCTTTAAACAGTGGGGTTTTCCCCAAGTTATCCTTTGCTTTGGAAGTGTTGCAGTCGTAGAGCAGGAACCTTCTTTCTAAATGCTACAATAGACCGTCATCTAACATCTTAATCCTGTTATTGCTTTCTGAGTCCTAGGTGCTACACAGGCATGTAGTCTTTCTCTAGAACTAGCTGTATGTTTCTGTTGTAATAACAGGGTTACCTACAAGGTTTATCAGCCTTACCCTTGGTGTCATAAGACATGAGTTGTATCCTTCTACCAAGCAGCATTGGCTCTTAGAGGGAGCCTGGAGGAAACTCAGATTCCTCGGGATCTCTTCCTGTCACTCTGTGGTTTGTGTCTCTCTGTTGTTGAGTCCTGTTCGCCAGTGGATACTTAGCTGCTGCTGAGTCCACCATACACATTTCACTGCTGTTCCAGAGGTACCGTGGTTGACTTAATAGGTACAAAACCATGGTAGTACAAACAAGTTTAAACCTGTTGTTAACTTCTGAGCATTTCACAAACAACATTGTAAATGTGCGATGTTATGTTTTAAATCAGACCACAGTGGTCCCCAAATATTATGTACATATGGCAACTGTCAGTGTAACTTTTTATTACACTGGCACTTTCATAGGTAATGAAACCTATGCTCCAATGTTAAATTATTTGTGTGTATATGTAAAATACACGAGCTTTAAGCTATCTGTGTATGACTATGAAAGACAATGCAACCATACCAGTTGTGAACAGTGGATTATAGTTATGTTTGGTGGTATTAGTTTATGTAAGATCAAGGTCCGTTGTATTTTCTCTTGCACATGCCATTCATTTGCTGATTCTTGTGGTGTGAATATGCCAGTTTATTCATTTGAGCTCAAAGCACAAGCATCTGACCGTTTAATGTTACCCAGCAAGAGTTAGTGTAAAGTGATGACAGGTTTCCATTTCACCCGTTAACGTTTGCTTCATGAATCGGTGACACCTGGAGAGGAGATGTGCGCTGACTTCATTGCTCACCCTGGGATACTGCATGAACCCATCGAATTAGAGCTGCTCTCCCTAGATAAATGAGCAGTACACATAGGTGCATGTTCCAAAACATGAATCACATAGAGCTGTGGAGTTTTGCCAAGTGGTATGTGTGTGACTTTAGTTTCTGTTTTTCTTTCTTTCTTTTTTAACTATGCAGATATGGGAAATGCACAAACTTCTCAAAGACTAGTGTCTGAAGAACTTTCCAAACAGTACTTGAATCCTCTCTTTAAAGTCATCCCACCATCCTTTATAGCCATTGTTGCTTCCACTGTTAACTTTCATTTTTAGATGGTTTCCAGTTCTTTAAGTGCACAGCCTGAAGTTCTGCTGGAAGCTAAATAAATTCATTCGTATCTTGGTTGTCTATAGATGGAGATTCAGTAGTCATTGTATGCATCTTCAGTCAAGTGTATATTAAAACTTTCGTTAACATTGAATGTTGTAGTTTTATACTTTGGTCTTTTCTTAAACCCCTTTTCTGTGCTCTCTTGTGTTGTTGATTCAATGGCTGTGCACCAGATAACTTTTAGCGCCGGTCTCTCAATCAAAGGCTCACTGAAAATTTAATCGGTCAATGGAGCAAAATAAAATCCTGATTGATGGTAAATATATTGCTGATTAGGATTCAGCTTCAGTGGATTTATTGGAAATGCTTTGATTTTTATAAGTCCGGGCGGTGGCAGGGGGGACACAGTAGAGTCATGCCATTACTATATTTCTTTCTTTGTTGTCTCTCTTCTGAGTTTAAATGGGGGATGGCTAGTCATAACATCCACACTTTTGACCCTGGTACCATTAGAATCAAACTAAAAAGAAAATAGAAGTGTTCGGTTGTCTACATTGTAATACCAAAAACATTCAAAGGAAGGTACTTCCTCACACCTTACATAGGATTGTTCATCAAATAATAATCCTTTTTTATGAATGTCTCTCAGTGTCTCCTCTCTCTTCCCACTGCCCTGCTTTGGTCTGGCATCGACAGCTGCGTGTATCTCACATAAAGGTACTGCAGTAACACAGAGCCTAATCTGACTACATCATTCCTCTGATAGAGTTTGTAGCAGTTCTTCATTTTCTATAGGATAAAGCCCAAACCTAACAATATGACTTAAAGTGCTAGCTGCCTTTCATGACCTCACCCTCGTTTATTTTCCTAGTCTTCATCCATTCTTATCCTCCCATAATCACCCTGCTTAGAGTCCCCCTCAAGAGCCTTATCTGCCCAAGTCTGAAGAGTCTGATGTAAATTTTATGTCCGATCACCATGGTTCATTTGTTTCTATGTCATTTTGTATGATAAAAGAAATATGGAACACTTAAAGTAACATGAAGATTATACTTTAAATAAAGAATATTAGAGTATAATTTATCAGTATATTTGACTTTAAAGGAATTATCTGATTTTTATGTTTTTCTTTCTCATTCCATTTTGGAGGTTGACACCAAATTGAATTCTCTCATGCTCCCTTGGTAACTGACTGTGAAAGGTGACCCAGAAACTTTCTAGAAAATAGGACAGCAGGCCTAGAGTTAAAACTTGGATATAAATAATTAGGTGGATAATCCATATACTCACAATGAAATTCCTAAGTAACCTTTCAAATGTAATGTAGGCCCCCTTTAGGTTAATTATGAAAGTTAGGGATTTCTACTCATTAGTTTATTCATTTGACAAATGTTTATTAAGCTTCTGTGCCAGGAACTCTACCTGGGACTTGAAGGAACAGAATAAAATTCTAGGCCCTAAGGTGCTCACAGTTTAGCATGGAAAGACAACGTGTCTAAAACAAAACAAAACAAAAAAACCCCTCTGAGCCCAAGGTGGTAAGTAAACTAAATCATGCAGGAAGTTAAGATAAGAGGACTGGTGTAGGGAAAGGGATGCAGGAAGGCTTGCTGAAAATGAGTGTTGACCTGTCTTGAAAGATGTCAAGTTCACTGGTCTTATAAACTGTGAAACACTCAAGGCTTAGGAATTAGTACGCTTCAAGACTAAAGAAGAGGAGCCCAGACACTCTGGGTAAGTAGCACTAAGTGTCTCTTTCCTTCCATCTGGCCTACGTTTCCTTATGTTCTGCTAGCCTGCCATCCTCCTCTCCCACTCCCCCACCTCCTTACTTCTTTCCTTCCTACCTTTCCCAAACTTGATCTATAAAAATTCTGCAGTACTGTGCCAAGTCTCAAGGACACTATGACTCTGAGCTCTCAATCTTCTAGCAAGACGCAACATTTAAATTCAATGTGATAAGTGCCCTAAGAGACAAGAAATTCCGTGCCTCAGAAGAGAGGAGGGAGACTCTCTCTCTGCCTTTGAGTTCAAAGAGGTAAGAGGAAGTGGCACTTGAGCAAAGAGCCTGTGCCGTTGGACCTAAAGCCGTGATCATGTGTTGTTACATTTAACCAGGGCTCGCTTTTGTTGATGGAAAGAAGTCTGTCTACAAATGCCTTGGGAGTAGAATAGTCTGTAATAGTCAGGCTTAATTTTCTGCTCCAGATATCTGGATTTTTTTGCTGGAGTGATGATGATTATTATTATAAGGTTCTCCATGAAAACCTAATATTTTTAGCTATTTTCCCACCAATGAGCATATTATAGATCAATCTTCAGTGTTTGGGGCTGTCAGTAATGACAAAGAGGGCTTCTTGATCTGACCTGTAAACCCTATTTTCTTAGTGTAAAAGTCCCCAGCTAATCTCTATCTGGAGTGAGGGGATGGATAAGAACCGTAAATGCTTTTAAAGCCTTATTTAGTAAGTCTTTCAATTCATGAGGGATCAAAATCATCTTCCAAGTGTAATTTCACTTCCAGTCTACCAAAGTTACTATTTATCTCTTTTGTGTGTGTCTTAGAATGTTATACTTCTGCAGTCTTTTCAAAAACCTATTAGCTTCTCTGGCTCCTTGACTAGAACAAGTTACTGGTCACATATTTGGTTTCTGGTGAGAAAGGAAACACACGATCCCTCATCACCTGAAAATAGTTGTCCTGCTGGAATCTTCCGAGGTCCCCTTTGCCAGTCCATCATCTGAGGACACACCCTTGTCCTGGTGTGTGGCTGAAAGGCTGCGCTTGTGACCCCACAGTGTTCACCCATGAGAACATTTATCTGACTGTGATGATCGCCGAAAGCCAGATTGACCCAGGAAATTGAATGGTCCCTCAAAAACAAAGTAAAACAGAAAAATCTTCATCCTGAATGATCAGGAGGGTATCAAGAGTTCTTCAGATCTATTTGGAGCTTTAAATAGCTTCCAGCCTCAGGAGGTAAATGAGCTGACAGCAGAGCTCCCTGCTTCTTCAGACCCAGGTCTCAGGCTGAAAGAAGGAAGACCGTAACTTGTAAATGACATCAGCGTGGCCTCTGCCCTGCAGCAAGACAGTGCCGCTGAGCCAGGGTCACTCCCATAGAGATAGTGAATGGACGGTACACAGTACATTTAAACTGCTTTTCCTATCAATACATAGGTGAAATGGTATGAAGCAAGGGTGCCCATTATCCATATGAACAGAACAGCCGTCTAGGAGACAAAAGAGCCAAGGAGACCGAGCTGAGCTGGAGAGCACACACCTAGTCTCTGTTCCTCTCCAGTCAGTGGTCACCACGCGGAAAACTGGACCCTTCACTGCTTCGCGTGCATGCTAAGTCCCTTCAGTTGTGTCCGACTCTTTGCGACCCCGGGGACTGTAGCCCGCCAGGCTCCTCGGTCCATGGGATTCTCCAGGCAAGAATACTGGAGCAGGTTGCCATGCCCTCCTCCAGGGAATCTTCCCAACTCAGGGATCAAACCCACCTCTCTTGTGTCTCCTGTGTTGGCAGGAAGGTTCTTTACCACTAGCACCACCTTCATGGCCTCTCCCACTCATTTTTCTAGAGAAACCATCAGTCCAGATTCATATATAGAATTACCTTTTTAAAAAAAAAAATCATGCAGCAATTCATATTTTAAAAACACCATGTGGATAAAGGCAGTGCAAACAGAAACTGTCTTTGCACAGAATTGAGCCTATGGCGCCTTGCATGTAAGTTCGACATAAAATAATGAGACGTTTTCACATGCAGCCCCTGCAATCTGCATGATCATTTCAGCAAGTGTGCAGACGCAACCTTGGCCTCAGTCAGGGTTGCACGTGGCCATGTGAAGAGCCATGCAGGCATTTTCATGAGCTGTCACTTACATGTCAACCTACTGCGGTTTCTTGGGGACATGAAAGCCACAGGGGATCAAAGGAAGCCTGCCTGAAGCTACTTCCTTTTGGTGGTGCTTCGAGTGCTAAGCTTATTCAGATGTGCTCGTTTGTGGGAGATGGACTGGTCTAGTGCTGACAAATAGACATTATCTCAATGCTTACTATAGCAGCGTGGTGGCTGCCTGGCTCCTTCGCCATATCTACCATTGGTTCGATAGAGTGCTGAGGTTGATTATGCATGTCTGCTACCTGGCAACAGGAAGTACAGGACTAGGTCCAACAAAATCTTAAGGACAGTATTTATTTCAGTCTGACTCTCCAGGCCAGTTAGATACAGGGATGAATCAGCCAATGTGGCAAGTGCAAAGGTCCTTGTGTAACTTTTTGTATCCAAGGAAATAAGGATTCTTGAGAAAAGAAGTTCAGAAACTGAAAAATCTATCAGGAAAGAGTGATGAAAAATGTACGTGTTTATTGAAGACAATGTGGAAAACAAAAAAATTCAAGAAAATTAAAATCACTGTAATCTAGTCACCAGCATATACACTCCATTAATACTTTGGTAATTTCTTGAACCTTTATTTTGCTTTTTCCTGTCAGCACAGAATCAGGTCACAAAGGGAGGCAGCCAGTGGGTCTCTCTGGGGATCTGTGGTTCTACATCCCTGCTCATTTGTGTGCTTGTGTATGTGTGTGTGTATGTAAGTGTGTGTGGATGTGTGTGTATGTATGTGTGTGTGTGTGCATGCCCTACTGGATCCAGAAAAGGATGGGACAGTTGAATCATTAGAGAAAAGGTGTGCTTTCTAGCCTCTCAGCTGTGGCTCAGACTGTTTCCTTCACTGGGAAGACTTACCCCTCCTCCCACAGCTCTAGTCACATTCCTGTGCATTCCCAAGCGATGCACAGGAATCCAAAATGACCTCCTTCACAAAGTTTTTCCCGATTCTTCCACAGCTTTCTAGATCATACAGAGTGTGAGAGCTCCACTTAGTGATGGAGTAAGAATGAACCCCCAGATCTTTTAGGCTCCAGAGCCCATATTCCAACTACATCACTGTATTGCCCCTCTTATATTTTCATTTTATAGTTGAAAACCTCAAAGTTGAAAAAGTTTAACACTTTCATTGTGATCATCATTCTAGTAAGTGGTAGGACCAATGTCAGGACACAGACGGCCCAATTCTTAATCCTTGTCTGAATCCAAGACCACATGTGATGCACACATACAATGAGCATGAGGGTGTAATCAGAAAATCTTTGGAGAGAATCACTTTCTGCCTATGTTTGTGGGCTGATTCTGCTCGAAGCTACTATAGAAACCACTGCCCCTAGGAGGTAGTGGGAGTGTCCCCAGTTAGAGAACTTGTAATGATGTCACTGCCTAAATGTACATTCTGGCCATTTGTTAGAACTAGACAGAGAGAGGATGAGCTTTTCAGGTGAAGCCCACTAGTGGTAAAGAATGTACCTGCCAGTGCAGGAGATGCAAGAGATGCAGGTTTGATCCCTGAGTCAGGAAGATCCTTTGGAGGACGGCAAGGCAACCCACTCCAGGATTCTTGCCTGGAAAATCCCCTTAGACAGAGGAGCCTGGCAGGCTACAGTCCATGGGGTCACAAAGAGTCAGATGTGACTGAGCACACCCACAGAGAGAGAGAGGACAGCAAGACCAAAGGAAAAGGTTGAAAATGCATTCCTACAAAATTTATTCCACCTAAGAGGGAATGTGTTAATCAGCTTACGAATCTGCAGGATGTTAAGTGAGAGATGGGGTTTTTCTGTTACCTCTGTTGAGTGAAAATTTTCTGTTATAAAACTGATCAGTGAAAATTGAAAGGAATGCCCCTTTTAATCCCATATTTTAAAAAACTTCATTGCGTCAACAAATAATACAAGTGTCTACCAAATGAAAGATCTTTGCTGGATACGGCAGGTCAGAAGCTATGATGGTCAGATGCTGCTCTGTGTTCATGTGTGCTAAGTCACTCGGTCACGTCTGACTCTTTGTGACACTTTGGACTATAGCCTGCCAGGCTGCTTTGTCCGTGGAATTCTGCAGGCAAGAAAACTGGAGTGGATTGCCACTCCCTCCTCCAGGGGATCTTCCCAACCCAGTAACCAAACCCACATTTCTCACACCTCCGGCACTGGTAGGTGGGTTCTTTACCACCAGCCCCACCTGGGAAGCCCAGTGCTGCTTTACAGGACCTTATCACTTAGCACAGGATCTAAGGACAGGGGAAGAATGGCCAATTGTTTATTCTTTCCTTTTTTAATCAAACTATAGTTGATTTATAATGTTTCAGCTATATAGCAAAGTGATTCAGTTATACATACATATACATCTAATTCTTTTTTCAGATTCTTTTCCATTATAGGTTATTGAAAGACATTGGGTATAGTTCCCCTGTGCTATACAGTTGATCCTGTCAGTCAGTTCAGTTGCTCAGTCATGTCCAACTCTTTGCAACCCCATAGACTGCAGCAGGCCAGGCCTCCCTGTCCATCACCAATTGCCAGAGTCTACCCAAACCCATGTCCATTGAGTCGGTGATGCCATCCAACCATCTCACCTCTGTCTACCCCTTCTCCTCCTGCCCTCAATCTTTCCCAGTCTTTTCAAATAAGTCAGATCTTTGCATCAGGTGGCCAAAGTATTGGAGTTTCAGCTTCAACATCAGTCCTACCAATGAACACCCAGGACAGATCTCCTTTAGGGTGGACTGATTGGATCTCCTTGCAGTCCAAGGGACTCTCAAGAGTCTTCAACACCACAGTTCAAAGGCATCAATTTTTCAGCAGCACTCAGCTTTATAGTCCAACTATCACATCCATACATGACTACTGGAAAAACTATAGCCTTGACTAGACAGACTTTTGTTGACAAAGTAATGTCTCTGCTTTTTAATATGCTGTCTAGGTTGGTCATAACTTTCCTTCCAAGGAGTAAGCGTCTTTTAATTTCATGGCTGCAGTCACCATCTGCGGTGGTTTTGGAGCCCCCAAAATAAAGTCAGCCACTGTTTCCCCATCTATTTGCCATGAAGTGATGGGACTGGATGCCATGATCTTCGTTTTCTGAATGTTGAGCTTTAAGCCACCTGTTTCACTCTCCTCTTTCACTTTCATCAATAGGCTCTTTAGTTCTTCACTTCCTGCCATAAGGGTGGTGTCATCTGCGTATCTGAGATTATTGATATTTCTCCCAGCAATCTTGATTCCAGCTTGTGCTTCATCCAGCCCAGCATTTCTCATGATGTACTCTGCATAGAAGTTAAATAAGCAGGGTGACAATATACAGCCTTGACATACTCCTTTTCCTATTTGGAGCCAGTCTGTTGTTCCATGTCCAGTTCTAACTGTTGATTCCTGACCTGCATACAGGTTTCTCAAGAGGCAGGTCAGGTGGTCTGGTACTCCCATCTCTTTCAGAATTTTCCAATTTATTGTGATCCACACAGTCAAAGGCTTTGGCATAGTCAATAAAGCAGAAATAGATGTTTTTCTGGAACTCTCTTGCTTTTTTGATGATCCAGTGGATGTTGGCAACTTGACCTCTTGTTCCTTTGCCTTTTCTAAAATCAGCTTGAACATCTGGAAGTTCACGGTTCACATATTGCTGGAGCCTGGCTTGGAGAATTTTGAGCATTTCTTTACTAGCATGGGAGATGAGTGCAATTGTGCAGTAGTTTGAGCATTGTTTGGCATTGCCTTTCTTTGGGATTGGAATGAAAACTGACCTTTTCCAGTCCTGTGGCCACTGCTGAGTTTTCCAAGTTTGCTGGCATATTGAGTGCAGCACTTTCACAGCATCATCTTTCAGGATTTGAAATAGCTCAACTGGAATTCCGTCACCTCCACTAGCTTTGTTCTTAGTGATGCTTCCTAAGGCCCACTTGACTTCACATTCCAGGATGTCTGGCTCTAGGTGAGTGTGAGTGATCACACCATTGATCCTGTAGTTTACCTATTTTGTATATAGTAGTGAATATATGTTAATCCCAAACTCCTAATTCATGCTTTCCCACTTTTTCCCTTTGGTAACTATTAAGTTTGTTTTTTATGTCTGTGAATCAATTTCGGTTTTGTAAATAAGTTCATTTGCACCATTTTTTAAAAAAATTCCACATACAAGTGATATTATATATTTGTATTGGTCTTACTTCACTTAGTGTGATAATCTCTAGGTCTGTCAGTGTTACTACAAATGGTATTATTCAAGAATGACTATGATAAAAGTGTCATGCTAGGTAAAAGTGTCATGCTAGATAAACTACCATGGAAGGTCAGCAGAGGAAAATACTACTTCCTCCTTTGGGGTATAGGAAGATCAAGATTTTCCAGATAAGGAAACATTTAAACTGGTGTCTGAACAATTGGTGAACTATGGCCAGGGGAGCCTGGCAGGCTCTAGTCCATAAGTTGCACACAGTTGGACATGACTGAAGCGGCTTAGCATGCGCCAGGGACATGGAAATGGGGAGAAAACTGTTGCAACTTGAACTAGGTAGATGAACAAGTTCAACTGAAATAACGAAGACCAGAAGACCAGTAGTTTAAAAAAGACAGAAGCTTTTCCCTCTTTCAGGAGCCACCGGGAGCTAATGGGTGACTCCACACACCCTCCATCTTCTCGCTGTGAAATCCTTAATACACAGCTTCTGTCTCATGAAACAAATTCTCTGCTTCAGCCCCCATCAGCCTGTCTACTTTCCAGGAAGCAAGAGGAAAGCAGGAGACTTGGAGGGCCAATCAGCTCTTCTGAATACAAATCTAGCAGTGACATGTATCAATTTTTATCAGAGGCGTTGGTTGAAACTGTGTTGTGTGGCAAAGGAGGCTAGAAATTTAACAGGAATGAGGGCATATTATTACCAAAGAAGAAGTTTAGAAATGAACACAAAAGAAAGCTCTCAGTCTGCCACTGAGCTTATAGAAAAGTGCCTCTGGTAGGGTGTGTGATGTACCACTTGGACCTACTTTGAGAAATAAAGGGATTATGTAAAGCAGGAGTCCCGATGTCTGGGATCTAATGCCTGTTGATCTGAGGTGGAGCTGATGTAATCATAATAATAGAAATAAAAGTGCACAATGAATGTGTGCTTGAATCATCCTGAATCCATCCCCACTTCCAAGGTCATGGAAAAACTGTCTGCCACAAAAGCAGTCCCTGTTGCCAAAAAGGTTGTGAACTACTGATAAAGGGTTTATTCCTCTATGTTCTGGGAGGGGTGCCAGAAGACAGGCAGCAGCTGTTGGGCCGTTTGGAGGCTTCCCCTAATGAAGAAAACTGCCCTGCTCGAAGAGGCTATATCCAAAGATGGAGCAGTGCAGGGTTCTCAAGGTCCACCCCTCTCAACCCAACTCAGGATTCAGATGGGCTCCAAGAGCACCTCCTTTTCAGGGGCCTGCATGAAAGCTCATCTTCCTCTGCCCAGTCCTATTTCCATCACTCCTCTGCCACAGCTACAGAAAAGCACTCCTTAATAAAATTCTGCTCTAACCTCTGCCTTGGAGTCTGCTTCCCAGGGAGCCCCATCTGGGACAGTCATTAAGAGACTGATTTTATTGGAGCATAGAGTATATAAAGGGCTTCACTGGTGGCTTAGCGGTAAAGAATCTGCCTGCAATGCAGGAGACACTGGTTCGACTCCTGGACTGGGAAGAACCCTGGAGGAGGGCATGGCAACCTACTCCAGTATTCTTGCTTGGAGAATCAGTGGACAGAGGAGCCTGGTGGGCTACAGCCCATAGTGTCACAAAGAGTATGACATGACTGAAGCGACTGAGTACACATGCACGCAGAGTGTATAAAGTGGAAAGGAGAAACTGAGGAATGACCTGCAACTCTGGGTAAAGTTGTAGAGATCTTGAACTGTCGTGCATGGACTTGGCCATGGCAAGCAGGCCCCTGAGTCTTGGAAGAGTGGAAACTGTCTGGCAACAGTATATAAGATGGACTGTGAATAAGAGAGGCAGGAAGTGGACAAGCCAGATAGGATACCAGGACCACACCACAGATCTAGAGTAATAAAGAACTGAAGCAGGGTTTCTGCAATGCAGAAAGGAGTGGGATAGATCACATGGGTAGAATCAACAGAATTGGGGAAGCTGATTGTGGGAAGTATGAGAGAGAGAAGTTTGACACCTGGTGCCTGGAAGGATGGGGGATAATCTGGGAGAGATACTGATCTAGGGTGCAAAGATATCTTCCACCTCAGATCTGTTGGATTTGAGAAGCTTGAAGGAAACCTGGGTGAGGATGTCCAGCAAAGATATTGAAATGAGGGCACAGGACCCCTTAGAGGGGTTAGGGTGGAAATATTTACCTGAGAACCATCTACAAATATAATTTAAGCCATAAAATTGGAGGCAATTTCTCAAGGAGGTATCATCAAAAGGGAAAGGAAGAGAGTGGGGGAGGGAAAGGGCTGAAGATTGGGAGAAAATATGGAATAAATGCAGCAGAGGAAGAAGATTCCTTTCCTGAGACTGACACTTTGTGCTCAAAGGTTACTGATAGCAGGACTGGATTCTTGGTCACAAGAATTGAACAAAAAAGGGTGAATCTGATCCTCCTACTATAGCCATCATTCCAACTGATATGAAATCAACAACTGCTTTCCATAAAGGGCAACAAACAACTCAACTACCCCCAAAATTGTGAGCTTCAGTAGGATATCTGAAAAAATTTTGAGGAAAATAGGGATGTCTACACTTAAATAAACTTCTGATGATATTTCCATGTTGCAAAAGAATTAATTAAAATGAATAAATTAAAAAACTCTTACTTCCATGAATATAACCATAATCATACAATTTTGGTCTGAAACTGAGTATAAGCACTCAGTATTCCAGAAACAAGAAATCAGAATGTCACTCCTCTCCTCTGTTGTTCAGTCACCCAGTCATGTCTGACTCTTTGTGACCCAGCGGACTACAGCATGCCAGGCCTCCCTGTCCCTCACCATCTCCCGAAGTTTGTCCAAGTTCATGTCCATTGCACTGGTGATGCCATCCAGCCATCTCATCCTCTGATGCCCTCTTCTCCTTCTGCCCTCAATCTTTCCCAGCATCAGGGACTTTTCCAATAAGTTGACTATTCTCATCAGATGACCAAAATACTGGAGCTTCAGCTTCAGCATCAGTCTGAGAATTCAGGGTTGATTTCCCTCAAGATCAAGACTGGCTTGATCTTCTCGCTGTCCAAGGGACTCTCAGGAGTATTCTCCAACACCACAGTTCAAAGTCATCAATTTTGGGGGCTCTGCCTTTTTTACAGTCAGCCCAGCTCTCAAAACCATACGTGACCACTGGAAGACCATAGCTTTGACTATATGGACTTTCATTAAGTTACGTAAGCTCCTTTGCCACGACAAAGCAGTGATCCATGAAGGGGATTCCTCTACTTATTAGGAGCCAAATATTGATTTATCAACAGAGTAGTTTTGTATTAGGGTCAGTGCTGGGTTTCCCTAGTGGCTCAGACCGCAAATAATCTGCCTGCAACGCAGGAGACCCGAGTTTGATCTCTGAGTTGGGAAGACCCACTGGTGGAAGAAATGGCTACCCACTCCAGTATTCTGGCCTGGAGAATCCCATTCTGGCCTGGAGAATCTTCTGGACAGAGGATCCTGGAGGACTATAATCCATGGGATCACAAAGAGTTAGACATGACTGAGTGCTCGCGTGCGCGCACACACACACACACACACACACACACAGTTGTTTATTAATAACTTCATGGTAACTCTCCACAGAAAAACATCTTTCCTGGGCCACTATGACATAAATGCAGACAGTTGGCATAAGGTGAAAAAAAAGAAAGCTGGTAATTGCTCATGAGTCTCAAAACTACATTTTCAATGCCACACAGAGAGAGATGATGCTTAAGGCTTTTTTTTTTTTTTTTTTTTTTTTTAAATCGGGCATTTGGTAGTTTGAGAAACTGAGTTGAACTTAAGAAATAAAAGGAGCCAATCCAAGTAGAAACTCATGGTTACAAGTAATCAGAATGGCTCTGTACATCACTGAGTGCTCAGAAAGTTGTGTAACCTCTACTTTCATGGCAATGTGTTGCTTGGAGCCACATTTCATTACTTATCGTTACAAAGAAATAATTGTTTTGTTTATTAAAGTTAAAAAAACTCTCAGAAAGCTTTGTACTCAAATATTTATATGAGACCGAACTCTCAGATGAAAGGAGGGAAATGAAGTTAATTCAATCCATTTTTGCTTTGTTCTCAGGATCTATACCAAGTAGGTAGCTGCTCACATAAAATAAAAAGACTCTGGCTTTTTACAGATGAATGAATTACAGATGGATGACCATGGAAGAAATCTGACTAGTAAAGTCTGAGCAATTTACAGAATTATTTGCCAGAAGGTAAACAATTTGTATATCCACAGATCACATATCACCGATATTAGCAGCCTATTATAAATATTTTATGACAAAAAATCATCTCTGTTTGGGTAGGTTCTTGCAATAATTTGACAGCTAAATAGCTTCGCAGTTAGTTTGGTTTCAAAGCTTTATATATATTTACTTTTATTATAGTGAAAGAGAAGTTTAAAATTTGAATTCCTTGAGCAAAAGAGTGATTGATATCTAAAACTGAATTTCTTGCCCAAAAAGTGAAAGTGAAAGTGTTAGTCACTCAGTTGTGTCCAACTCTTTGTGACCCCCTGGATTGTAGCTCACCAGGCTCCTCTGTCCATGGAATCCTCCAGGCAAGAATACAGGAGTGGGTAGCCATTCCCATCTCTAGGATATCTTCCTCACCCAGGGATTAAACTCCTGCATTGTAGGCAGATACTGTACCATCTGAGCTACCAGTGATTGACAGATAAAAATGATATTGACATCTTGCTTTTGAAACAAGAGGATTTTTTTTTCTACCATAGAAAAATGAAACCCTGAAAGCATCTCTGGCAAAATAATCCCAACCTCTCATAATACTACTCTTCTTCCTTTCTAGATTTTACAAAGGCCTGAGTATGTGTTAAGCTTTCTATTTACTGTGAGAGAGACTATTTTTTACAATGTGTTAAATGTATTACTTGTTCTGGGAATCAGTTTTGAGAAAGGGAGAAGCGTCGTTTCAGAAAGCTACTGGGATCCTGGTTCTGAACATCAGTTCAACCACGGTGATTTAGAACTAAGCTAGGTCATATTGGTAAATATGACTTTTCAGAAATGGTGAGAGAGAGAGTTTGGGTCTATCAGCAGAGGAGCATAGCTTTAATTTTGTTGTGTTTGCTCTGATTTTCTCCTCTGGTCTAAGGTTTTATGTCTGAAACATTTATACCTGAAGAAGGTAATGAAGAGGTTCAACAGTATTTACAACCAGCAGCTCCTAGAGTGTGTCCCAAACTGCTGCGCATTCAATCCACTGTTTAATACAAAAGCTCCAGGTGTGTGAGCTTCTGCTTAAAACTTTTGGTCTTAAAGCAGATGGATGCAGTGGTTGTACAATAGATCTTTTGGACAGTTCTCTCATAGACGTCTGCTGCCTAATGAGGAAGAGGTATTGAACTGAAAGCTCAAGAAATTTGCGGCAAAATCAAATTTCTTTTTCTGCTGGTGATGACAAGCTATGTTGGGTATCAAGTGCAGATGTCATGTTTGGGAGCAGAGGGGATCAGCTTTCTGATAGCAGTTCTGGAAAAATCATGAACTTATATATGATAAACCGTGAACTTATATATAATAATTTGTAAACTTCTCACTAAGATTTAATCAATGCCCTTTGCTGATGTCACTATTTTTTTGCATGATTATCAATTCAAGGCCATGTGTGAATGTATGCCCCAAGAGTGTGTTAGGTATGAAACTTCATATAGATATAGGATCCCAGGATAGGATGGATATACATACATGTATATACATATGTTTGTATGTATGTATATATATATATAGATATAGATATCGATTTGAATATGTAACATTCTCTTCTAAATCTATGCTAATAAAATTGTGTATAAATTTAAATTCTCTTAGGCTATTTCCTTCAGATATGTCAGAAGCATGCGACCTGTTAAAAGAAATTTATTCTTCTGAAGATTTTTTAAGGAAGAGGTGAGGGGAGGGTTGCAAAGAACCCTGATTGCAAAGTGGCTGAATGGGGAAATGGTGTATGATCTCCACTTACTTTGGTAGGTTTCAGTTGCTTCAGATGTGTGTGCCTAATGACACTTGAATTTGGTTGATACAAGTCATTTTTATAAGCACAAGGGTCTGCAATTTTGTTCTAATGAGTTCTGATGCAATCTCAAAGCTTGCATGGATTGAAGATTTTTAAAGGTTAGAGGACTGAAGTCATTTGTGCTTTAAAGTAAATTTTTCCCCTTCAGTCTCTATTATAATACATGATTTTATTTCCTTCATTTCACTTTTGCTCTTTTAAATTATCTTGTTTATTTGTTTACTTAAGTATTGTCAGTCTTTCCCAGTAGAATGTAAGTTCCAAAAAGCAAAGACTTTGCTTATTTTGTTCATTGATATATATCCCCATGCCAATGGCAACCCACTCCAGTACTCTTGCCTGGAAAATCCCATGGACGGAGGAGCCTGGTGGGCTGCAGTCCATGGGGTCGCTAAGAGTCAGATACGACTGAGCGACTTCACTTTCATTTTTCACTTTCATGCATTGGAGAAGGAAATGGCAACCCACTCCAGTGTTCTTGCCTGGAGAATCCCAGGGACGGTGGGACCTGGTGGGCTGCCGTCTATGGGGTCGCACAGAGTCTGACACGACTGAAGCAACTTAGCAGCAGCAGCAGCGGCAGGTCATTTCAATAATCTCCTTTCTGCTCAGGAAGATGGTGTGGATGGACTCCCATGTCTCACTGTCCTCACCTCACTCCAGAGAAGGAGCACAAGGATGAGACTGCTGGTCCAAAAAGAACAGTGTCTCTTGTCATCTCCAGAGGGACTGGAGTTCAGGGTAGGGCATGGTATATTTGTGATTTCCTAGTTGAATTTGGTTGCTCCTAGTTTATCAGCACCAAATAAATAACTAGGTGATCTAATAGGAGACATTCTAAATAACCAAAAAATTATACTACCTTTAGTGAGTGAATTTTTGCATCATTTGTTTTATATGAAAAATGAACATTAGCTTAAGGTTTTTTTTTTTTTTTTTTTTTTTGCTAATGTGTTTTGTCATCATTTATTTCTTCTCTGACATATTCCTTTTCTTTAGGTTAATCTGAGTTTCTGAAATATATAATATTTATTTTTATTAGAGGATAATTGCTTTACAATGTTGTTTTGGTTTCTGCCATACAGCAACTTGAACCAGCCATAAGTATGTATATGTCCCTTCTTTTTTGAGTGTCCCTCCTACCCCTACAGCCTCCATCCCACCCCTCTAGATCATCACAGAGCACCAAGCTGAGCTTCCTGTGCTCTGCAGCAGCTTCCCACTGGGTATCTATTTTACATATAGTCTTGTATATACATCAGCACTACTCTCTCAATTTGTCCCACCCTTTCCTATCATTAGTCCATCAGTTTTTTGTATGCAAGTATATATTTATTTCCCACCTATTTCTTTATTTAAAATTCTGTGAAATATTTATGAACCTACTACTCAGTGTGGTAATAAGAACATTGATGGTAGCTAACATTATCTATGTGAAACTTTTCCTTCTCATCCATTTTTTGGACTTCTCCTTCCTGATGTAATTATTACTTGACTCATTATAATCATTTCATTCCCATTTGAAACATACATAGTTATATATTTTTATGTTTTCCTAATAAATGTGTTGCTGTGTGTATGTGCTTAGTCATGTCCAACTGTTTGTGATCCCTTGAACTGTAGCCCACCAGGCTCTTCTGTCCATGGAATTTTCCAAGCAAGAATACTGGAGTGGGTTGCCATTACCTACTCCAGGGGGGATCTTCCCAACTCAGGGATAGAACCCAAGTCTCTTGCATCTCCTGCATTGGCAGGAGTGTTCTTTACCACTGTGTCACTTAAGAAGCCCAAATGTGTTGTTTTAGCTATTTTAACTTTACAAAAAGGGCCTGAAATTTTGAATATAATCTTTGCAGACTTATATTTTTCTTCTCAATAATATTTATAAAACCGTAAAACCATGGTGTTCCAACTAGCTATACTCCCTTTTAACTGCTGCAAAATAGTCTATTGGGTAAACATACTACATGTTATTCATTTATTCCCTATTTTTTGGCATTTGAGTTGTTTCTGGGTATTTTCTATATTAGTGTCTCTGTAAACATTCTTACAGATATTTATCACTGTAAAGTATAAGAATTTCTCTGGTGTTTAAATTGAAGGGTATAATTGCTTACTCATTGGATGTATCAATGTTTAACTCTTTTCTACAGTGACTGTACCACTTCTAATTCTTAATTTCAGTTATTTGCTAAACTCCCAGATTTCTAGACATTTATTCAATTAATAAATTATTACTGCAAATCATAAGATAATAAATTACTAAAGCAGAAAACAATTTTGAGTTTATCCAATTACTGCTAAGTCATTTCAGTCGTGTCCGACTCTGTGCGACCCCGTAGACGGCAGCCCACCAGGCTCCCCCGTCCCTGGGATTCTCCAGGCAAGAACACTGGAGTGGGTTGCCATTTCCTTCTCCAATGCATGAAAGTGAAAAGTGAAAGTGAAGTCACTCAGTCGTGTCTGACCCTCAGCGACCCCCTGGACTGCAGCCTTCCAGGCTCCTCCATCCATGGGATTTTCTTACTCAGGCAAGAGTACTGGAGTGGGGTGCCGTTGTCTTCTCTGTTATCCAATTGGACCCATTTAATTTGCTGAGAACATTAATATACAGGAGAGATGAAATAAATTGCTCAAAGTCCTAGAAACAAGGGGCTTTCAGATCTATCACCAAGTAGTTTAGCAACCATCATTGCATTCTTATCAGCACTTCTGTTTCTCAAATATGTAGTGTTTGGTGAATAATATTAAAACTTCTGTTATTTGGTTAAGAAGTTAAGACTTAAAAAAAATAAAAAAGTAAACAGCAATGAATTTATCTCAATTTAGCATCAAAATCAAATTTATTCAACGCACAGTTTTCCATCAGCTTATATTGCTTTATGAGGTTAAGTTTGCTGATTGTTTCCCCCCAAACCATTCCTAGCTCTCTAGAAAAAGCACTTTAATATCTTTATACTGGAGCTGTTTTCCCCAGGCTTTGCTTGTATCTATAAATGACCATGTGACCTTGTTGTAGTCAATGAATTAAGTTTTATTCCACTGATGAAAGTTATAGAAGTGCTTTCACTTTTTTGATTAAAAATTAACAGAGGTGACTGGGCTGAAACAACCCTTCCACCTACTTTCTGCCTTGAATGTAGATGTGATGTCTGGAGCTGTGACAACTAATCTATGAGTCCAAAGAAAGGTTAAATGAACCATAGAAATGTGAGTCTGATGTCCTTGAGCCACTGAACTACCATCAGCAACCACATGTCTCCAGATTTATAAGTAAGAAAAATAAACCCTGTTCCAATAAGCTACATGGTCAGATTTTCTTTTACTGGTAGTTTAATGGATTCCTAGTTAATATACCATGTTACAAAAATGATCTCAAACTACATTTAGGATGTTTCTCTTTTTCCAGTGACTGAACATGAAAATCTTGTCATTGGATGAGAAAAATGCCCCGCTCCCCTTTCAGGGAAAATGATATTTATGTTTATACTTAGCATCTACTTTTAGATTATAGTCTTTTTTATCAAGAACCCCATTTCAGAAGATGTGTCCATAATCACATCAAAACAATACTTCCATTCAGCAAAAATATGATTTAAAAAAAAAAAAAAGAAAACTAGGCACTGAATAAAGGAAAAAAAAAAACCCTAAATTGACTGACGGACATTTTGATTTCTTTTTCTAGATACGAGAAAGAAATTTTATCAATGCAAAGTTGACTAATGATACTCACTATTCCAGTCTTTGGTTCAAAATGAGACTACTATTCTCATAAGTAAATTCAACCAACGTTAATTAAGAAGTTATCATATGTGTGTTGGACCCTAAAGTTAGGAATGGTCAGACACGATTCCCAGTCTGAAGGAGCGCTCTGCTGGTTAGGGTGGGAGGGGGATAATGAGGAGGGACAGATAAGCATGTGTAACAAATAGAATAAGAATCTGCCTGCAATGCAGGAGAGCCAGGTTCAATCCCTGGGTCAGGAAGATCCCCTGGAGAAGGGAATGGCTACACACTCCAGTACTCTTGCCTAGAGAATTCCCTGGACAGAGGGACCTGGCGGGCTACAGTCCATGGGGTCTCAAAGAGCTGGACATGATTGAGAGACTAACATAATGGAAGAATGAGCATAATTGTATAGGGATTTAGAACAGAGTAGAGTTAAATGCCTTAGATATGCGTAAGTCAAAGGAAAGTTCCTTATCCCAGGAGCCCTGCTCATACCGTCAGCTGTTTTATGCCTTCAACATATAGGTCTATGTCCTTATTTGTCGTTTTATGGATATTTTCTTCTTGGCAGAAGTCCTTAATTGTCAGTAGACCTCTGGCTTTCTGAGCTGTGAATCCCTTTGGTCCCCCTATTGTGCTGAAGTAAAGATTTTATGTTGTTTTTTGACACTCCATCATAACTGGAGTCTTAGGGGAAGAACTTACTATTGCTGAAAGCTTAGCCCTTTTTCTTATTGCCTTGGTATGTAAAGCAAACTGAAAACAAGTCACTTGTACTGTAGTCTCCTTTGGAAATGAGTAGCCCAAGAGACAGGACAATTCTGTAGAGCTAGTACTTACAGTGGTCATTTTAAAGTGCTGGGGTTATTGCAAAGACATAAACTCAACATTTGACAAAGCCACAAGAATCCATATGGGCCTTGCAACCTCCTGGAAAAAAAATGGGAGAAAGATGAATGCATATTGGGAAGTACCCTAGAAAGAAATTACAACTAAACCTGTTATCATAACCAGAGTATTTTCATTCGTATAAATAGGAACAAATATGAATGAGCCATTCTTGTATCCCTGAGTAACTTTCCTTTTCTGCACATTTTAGAATCAACGTCCAATATCATCTGACTACTTTACTTCAACTTGACCTTAGGAATTTGATGACACTTAAAAATTGACTCATCCACTTACCCCAGTGGGCATTCCAGGAAATTGTTCTTGTTTATTGCCACCTTCAAATGATGGAAAAGCATAAAAAAGTGAGAGAAAGTAATTATTTTTACTATCTGACCCTAAATGTTAAAGAAACATCCTATTCTTAAAGGCTGGCCCCATCATTTGCAAATTAATGCACTGTTGAAGATGCAAACTATCTATATAACTGCTCTCAAATTTCATTAAAATTAGTTGGAAGTCCTTTTTAATGTCTTTGAGAACTGCTTCAAGTGGCAAAAATCAGAAAATCTGCCCATGGGGCATATTCGGCTAATTGCAATTTACTTTTTCCACTAGTCATTCTCTCGCCCTGGGCTGCAACTGCACAAAACTGAAACAACTCTGTGGATAACAAATGCCAGTCAAACCAGTTATTTAGCATCATGACTGAAGCCATGAAATTAAAAGACGCTTACTCCTTGAAAGGAAAGTTATGACCAACCTAGATAGCATATTCAAAAACAGAGACATTACTTTGCCAACAAAGGTTCGTCTAGTCAAGGCTATGGTTTTTCCTGTGGTCATGTATGGATGTGAGAGTTGGACTGTGAAGAAGGCTGAGCACCAAAGAATTGATGCTTTTGAACTGTGGTGTTGGAGAAGACTCTTGAGAGTCCCTTGGCCTGCAAGGAGATCCAACCAGTCCATTCTGAAGGAGATCAGCCCTGGGATTTCTTTGGAAGGAATGATGCTAAAGCTGAAACTCCAGTACTTTGGCCACCTCATGCGAAGAGTTGACTCATTGGAAAAGACTCTGATGCTGGGAGGGATTGGGGGCAGGAGGAGAAGGGGACGACAGAGGATGAGATGGCTGGATGGCATCACTGACTTTATGGACGTGAGTCTGAGTGAACTTCAGGAGTTGGTGAGGGACAGGGAGGCCTGGCGTGCTGCGATTCATGGGGTCACAAAGAGTCGGACACAACTGAGTGACTGATCTGAACTGATCTGATCTGAATTTTAAATGACCCATTGGTTCCCCGAATATTTTTTAATGAGTCAGAATGGTGATGTAATGGATTGATTCCAGATATAACTTGTGAAAATTATTCTCTTTGTAAGTTGTATCTGCCATACGCTTGTTTTGAGGGAGCCAATAAGGGAATAAGGATAAACCACTGTGAAGAGAATAGAGAGTGACGGTCAGTGTATGTGTTTGCGTAAGCATGCTGTTTAAGATAGGTAAATGACAGTCAGTAAAGCTAAGCTTTGGAAACAGAACCATGTTCTAATTCTTACCAACCAACTGACTCAAGGAAAATCCCTTAACAGCAAACTGGAGGAAAAGAGAGTAAAATGTGAGACCATGCACAATGAAAATAATGTTCTATAAAATGGAGTTGCTGATCAAGTGTGTATCATCTTTAGAGAGCATCTAGTCTGTGGAAATGAAACCACAGGGATAAAATATCAAGCTAAGCATCTGTATATGTTTAACAGAGTATTAAATATTTCATTCAAATGATTTGATGGTGGCTTTCTTATCATTGAAGTATAAGAATTAGTGTGACACTTTCCTCTTGGAATTGTTAGTAAGTTTTAGGTTGAAAATACATATTTCTTTCCAAAGAATCTCTCTAAATTGCCCTAACCAAGGAAGTTTTAAATGTATGTATACAACAGAGTATATAGTTATTAGGATCTTCTAAATAAAAATATTCATAAGGTGACTACTTAAATTTCAAGTGTAAGTTGGTAAACTGTATTTAAGAGAAATGTTTCATCAAAGAATTATTTTCCATTCTGGCACTATAAAAAGTTTTACTGAAGGTCAAAACTTCCAGTTCCAAGTAATTATATTGAAAATGAAAAAGTATACAAGCAGACAATAACTAGGCTTTTAGAAATATTTATTTTTAAAGTCTTAGCTCCCATTAGCAAGAGTTGTCCTAGCCTTTCTTGTTGTGATGCAATGTCACCCACCCTCAGCTGCTATAAAGCTGGAGTAACCATTTCAATTCATTATCTTATAATATTTATTATTATTATAGTACAGGCTGGTAGCTCAGTTGGTAAAGAATCTGCCTGTAATGCAGGAGACCCTGGTTTAATTCCTGGGTCAGGAAGATCCCCTGGAGAAGGGATAGGCTACCCACTCCAGTATTCCTGGGCTTCCCTGGTGGCTCAGATGGTAAAGAATCTGCCTGTGATGTGGAAGACCTGAGTTTGATCCCTGGGTTGGGAAGATCCCCTGGAGAAGGGAACACTATCCACTCCAGTATTCTGGCCTGGAGAATTCCATGGACAGAGAAGCCTGGCAGGCTACAGTCCTTGGAGTTGCAAAGAGCTGGACATGACTGAGCAACTTTCACTTCACTTTCATAGTATAGGTGGGGCCCAACTACAGGGATATTTACCTTCACTCCACCTCAGCGACTCATTTCAGAGGTTGTGCTCAGAATACAGAGCTACTCTGCTCTAAAATCTGAAGCCTTAACATCCCTCTTCCTGACTAGCACCTTTCAGTACCCTCTCTTTTACTCCGCTCACACTTGTTGTTTTTTTTTTTTTGCCTTCAACAAGGTTTCAGTTTTCATTTCCAATGAGTCTTTTATCTCTCTACTCCTTTTCTCTTCTCTTTTTCTAATCTATGTATACCCTTGATTCCTTCACCTCCCTCTCCTTCATCAGCATTTACCCAAGAAAGCACTAACACTACCAAGATAACCATGACAGTTCTTTTCTCCTATGTTCAGTCAGATGAGCTGAAGGAGGAAAATCATAACTAGCATTTACTGAGCACTAGTTACCTGTGGCACCATCCTAAGTGCTTCTTATGTATGAACTCATTTTATCCTCACTAGCCATAGGAATATTTTTGCCCATTTTACAGGCAAAAAACCTGTCTCACAAAGGTTAATTTGTACAAAGTTATTATATCAAATCAAAGACACTCTCAATTATAGACGTCTCATTATTTTAATAAAGTAGAGGAAAAATGTTGCAATTCTGATTGTAAGGTGCCATCACTTGATAGATACAACCTGATTTCAACGATGTTTTGTTAAATGTGAAAATTTGTATCTAAGAATCAATAAAATACGACACATGCGGGAAATACAGAGCAAAGGCAGGCAGTTTGGATCTTCATCTGTGTGCTATTCTGCCTCATAAAAACCACACAAGTGTACAAAACAGTCTGTTACAAATTCATGGTCTCAAACTTTGGGCATTTAGTACTTTCTTTAGTCTCTGTCTCTCTTTCCCTTGTCTCCTCTCTCTCTTCTTTTCAAAGATTATTCCAAAGCCTTTTCCCTCTTCTTAATTTCCTTACTTAATATGTCCTCCTGTTAATTTTTTTATAATGATTATGGACCTTACTTCATTAAGAAAATTGAGACCACTCACCATGATCTCTCTCAACTCCTGTTCCCCCATCCAAATACTATACACAAATGTATCCATAACCAGAGGGAGCCTTTCTTTCTCCTTGTTCAGAGAGCAAGCTATCTTTTCTGTAAAATGCTGGCTCCTTCTTATTCCCTTATCCTATTGTTTCTGTATCTTCTGAGATTGTTAGTTGTTCATCTTTGAATTTCAACTCCTCCTTTTCTGTGGGCTTCTCTCCCTCAGCCTGTAAACATGACTAAGACCCAACACTAACCTCCTGTTCCAATTCTTCTTCCTCTTCTATTCTAAGCTTCATAGAAAGTGCTTCCCAGGGGCTGTCTGCATTTCCTGGCTTTATTTTTTCTGCCTCAGCTCACCATTTCTCCCCCCAGCCTCAGTCAGAATGTTTCTCAATGAGCAATTTTGTGATCTATTTTCCAATGGAAAGTGCTTTGTCTTCATTTGATTGACCCCTTTTTCTGATTCTGTGTGCTGTGATTTGTTCCTTCACTCTTCATGAAAGTCTTAATCTCATTGGTTTCCAAGGCACCACATTCCCCTGTTTCTCTTAACTCTTTTTCTTAATCACTTAAATATTGGCATTTTCCAGGTCCTATCCTTAGGCTACTATTGTACCCACTTTAGTACAATTAAGCTTATGAGGTTTTTAATTATTGCCCATAGGTTGACAAAATCCCAAATCCAGACATTTTTTTCCCCTTAGTGCTAGATAAGTATACATCTTTAGTCCCCTCTTCTTCCTTGCCTGTTCAGCCTATCCATTTGGATATCACTCATCTCAAACTTAACATGCTGAAAAGCAAATTACTTTTTTAATTGAAGTATGGCTAATTTACAATATTATATTAATTTTAGATGTACAATATGGTGATTCAAAATTTTCAGATTATAGTCCATTTAAAGTAACTATAAAATATTGGCTGTATTTCCTGTGCTGTAAATATATCCCTGTAGAAAAGAAAATTCTTGAATTCTCTTCCCCAAACCTATTCCTCAAACCATTTTTTTCTGTCTTAACTTATGGTTCCAATCTTCCATTTGCTTAGTGCCCAAAATGTGAAATCATCTTGAATTTTTTTCTTGTACACTACATCCAATCTATCAATAAATCTTATCCTTTCTATCATCAAAATATATTCAGAGTCTGATCATTTTCACCAATTGCACTGCTACCATCCTAATGTACCCTGGAGGAGGGCATGGCAACCCACTCCAGTATTCTCGCCTAGAGAATTCCATGGACAGAGGAGCCTGGAGGGCACCAGTCCATAGGGTCTCAAAGAGTTTACCACAACTGAAGTGACTTAGCATGCACACACGCACCCTTATCTAAGCTGCTATCACATCTCATCTGGATTATTTCAGTAACTCCAACTCAGACTCTCTGCTTCTGCCGTTGCTCCCCTCTCGTCTCTTCTCTATTGAGCAACCAGAGTGGATTCCTGGCCACCTTTCTGACCTTATCTCCTACTACTGTGCCCAGAAAGCACTTTTATGACACCACATATGTTCCAAGGCCATTATGCTTCCCTTATGTTCCTCCTGGAACATTCTGTCACATGTATATGCATGACTCTTTCATGTTAATAAATCTTTATGTAACTATCTCTTATCAGGAAGGACTTCTCAGTATTCTATATAAAATAACTCTTCCCCATCATCCTTTCCTAGTCCCACTTCACATTTTCTTGGTGACTCTTTGTTTTTTCTTACCATCACTGACATATTACACATATACTTTTTCCTTGGGTTTTAAAATACTAAACCCTTATTATTGACTCATGGTATATTTGTTTATTTAATTAGCCAGTTGTCAGTTTTTGATGCATAGCTATAAGCTCATCACTTAACATAGAAACTAGAAACACAGATCATTATATATTTAATTTTAAAATTAAGATGTAAATTTTCCTCTCCCACCACCACCACAGTGTCAGTTCTATGAGTATAAGGATTTTGTTTTGTTCCTTCTGTGTACACAGCATCTAGAATAGTACCTGCCACAGGCACTTGAAAATAAAGGAAGCACTGCCTGTTTATTACATACCAACATTTTCAAGGGTAATGTGTCTTTCAAGATGTCTAAAACCAGAATTAACCTTCCACATCCTTATCTCCATTTTCCTTTCTCTTTCTACACTCCTTCCCTTGACTCTGCTCCCCAGAAGCACAGAATTTCTTTGAGCACTCCCTCCATGCCTTTGCTCATGCTAACTTCTCTGCCTGGAGGAGACCATTTCCCACCCCAATGGCCCCAGGACACCTGTATAACTCCTCTCCAAGAAGCTCACCAGTCACTCCCTCAAAGATGCCATCTCTGCCCCTTCCTTTCCCCTTTCCTTTCTCAGGGTTCTCCCATGCCAGTCGCTGTCCCTTGTGCTCACACACTATGCTTCTCTATGTTCTCCAAGAGGCTGAGAGCTCCTTGAAGTTCAGGAAGCAAATTGAAGCCTTCACCCATGATCTCTTCCAACTTCCTCAGAAGATAAATAGAAACAGACATTAGTATGCCTGGTTCACAGATTGCGAAATTAATTTCAGAGGAGGAGAAAAAGTCCAGAACCCCTCAGGAATCCTCTTGAGAGCTCTTTATTCCTATCACTTGGGTAGAGGGAACATTCCTCTTGTCTTTGGTAAATTTTGCTATAAGCCTGGGTTCAAGCCTATGCTCCTCTGGAAGGTAACCATGGATACTGGTTTTGAGCTGACACAAAAACTTTCAGTTAGTGGAGGCTACAAGTGGTTTTCAGGCTGCCTAGAGAGTTTTGGGGTGAAGGGACAAAACCTGGAAACACTGACAAAGGTAAGACCTTTGCCTTGGGCTCCTGGTCTGGATATATTTCATTTAGGGTGGGCCCTAAAGCTCAGCTTTAGGGCTTCCCTGGTGGCTCAGAGGTTAAAGCATCTGCTTGCAATGCAGGAGACCTGGGTTCAATCCCTGGGTTGGGAAGATCCCCTGGAGAAGGAAATGGCAACCCACTCCAGTATTCTTGCCTGGAGAATCCCATGGACAGAGGAGCCTGGTGGGCTACAGTCCACGGGGTCGCAAAGTGTCAGACACGACTGAGCAACTTCACTCTTCACTCTTCTAAAGCTCAGCAGAGTCCCTTAAAGGTGACAGGTCTGACTAGGATATTAACTAGTTTTGAGTTGAAAATCAAAGAGAATCCCAGACATTTCCTCTTCTTGGGAAGCAGGACCCTCTCTGTGAGATCTGAAGCAGAGTGTTGATGCAAGCAATACCAGCTGCAATCCTGGGCTCCTGGGGTGATCCAAGACAGAGTCTGGAGACAACAGGTCTCCTGTCCCCAGTCAAAGGGAGCTTCCAGCGGCAACTTGTCCACACCCACATTCTTGCCCCCAAAGTGCGTTTCTTTTCGCAGCCCAGGACCACAGGCAGGCAGGAGATATTCACACTCAGGGCATCTCCTTGAGGCACCTTCATCTCCTCTGAGCCCTTACTGACGCCTGGGAGGGCGCCGAAGAGCATTCTCCCTCCTAGGGGTCTTGGGTCTTCCCTGCCATCACTTTAATCTCAAACAAGGCACGTCTGGAGAGTAGAGATCTGGGGAGCCCCACTCACTCATAAACGTGCTCGTTTCGCCTCCCAAGGCGACCGAGTTTCGCCTCCCAGAGTAGGACCGGGAAGCCAATCGCACCAACGCTCGATTGAGCTGGTGCAGGGTGGGTGTGGGTCAGAGTCAATGAAGTGTGTGCCGCTAAGCCTGCTGGTTTCCTGAAGCGAAATCTTAAGGGGAGGGAGAGAAGAAGAGGGTGTGGGAGATGGAATTGGGGGCGAGAGGTGCCGGCCTTTTCCCGGGGCGTTTTGACGAAGAGGCGCCGAGCACTCCCACTGCTTAAGAAGAGACACCGTAGCCACCAGGACGCCGAAGCTGGGGACCGTCGCTTGCTCGGGGAGCAGTCTGAGCATTTCCTCTCCACGCACTCCGAGGAATCCAGAGAGGGCTGCAAAGGTAAGTGAGGAGGGACGCCCTTCTGCCACCTGGGAGTAAAGCCGCGGAGTAAGGAGTCTCATGGGGCAAAAAAGACAGCGAGTGTCCCAGGCAGCTCCGCCCTGAGGAGGGAGATACGGTAGAACCAGGTTCAGGATCGAGACGTGGGGAGCACCCCGCGAGGCTTGTAGCAAAACACACTCAGGACCCCAGGGTTGGGGAACTTCCAGGCTCGGGGAAGACTTGAAAGGGAAGGGAACACTAAGAAGCCGAGGTGAGCGCTGTGGCGCTAGCGGACAGCGAATCCCGGACTCGCCAACTTCAGCACCCTGGACAGTGTCCCGCCCTTGGTCTGATAAACTTAGCATTGACACAGTTTTGACTAAGGAAAAACTAACTTTGCATCTCCTCGACTTTAATATTTTAGTTCAGAAGAGTTTGATTTTGTTCATGTAAATATCCTGTGTAAATAATCTAAAATACAGAGGAAATGAATAGCCTTGTATCTCAATATGCCTCTTCAGGAATGTGTCTATTCAAAGACAGTTTCTGAAATATTGATTTAAAGGAGATCCCCTGGAGAAAGAAATAATAACCCACTCCAGTATTCTTGCCCCTGGGAAATTCCATGGTCAGAGGAGCATGGCAGGCTACAGTCGATGGGATCATAAAAAGTTGGATACGACTTAGTGACAGAACAACATGTTTTGCTATTGTACAGAAGAGAAAGATTCATCTTATGGTGTTATCATTAAGCATTCTAATATAGACATATCCTCAAAACAATTCCCATGAGCTGTGCCTGGCTTCCCTTCATGATACTAACATCTAAAAGATTTGGAAATATAAGGTAAAAGTGAAAGTGAGCTGTATATAATCTCCTGCTTTTTCTTTAGGGCTGTTTAAGTGCGATATAGTCTGTGAAGATTCAGATAAGCCATTTTCAGGGGCAAATTATTATGTTAAGTACATTATTTCTCATTGGACTTGTCTGAAGTTAAAAGTAATTTCAAAGTGTGTAAGGATGTCTTGGTTTTATTGTAACAGGCTTTGAAAGCCAGAAAAGTTGAACAAGAGATAAATAATTTTTGTTAAAATACTTGAGATTTATATCAAGAAGAGAAAAATGAGAAAATACCATTTTTTTGAAAATTATGTAAAAATTACAGAACATTTTAGATGTCTGTAATATTAATTTTACAATATTTGTTTATTAATTCTCTTCTTATTGGTTGAATACATATAAGTATTATAAGTATATAGATAAGTATATATCCCATACTTTTAACCCACTGTCTTGTGTTTATTTTTATTTATAACATCTTACAATTCATATGCCTTTTTTAATAATGAAAGGAACCAGAATAGGAAAGCATTCAAGGGTAAAATATGTTCAAATTCTTAATTGTGTGGGAGTCTTGATTTAGGATAGCTAGGCTAAATTATCCCACTCCAGTGTTCTTGCCTGGAAAATCCCATGGATGGAGGAGCCTGGTAGGCTACAGTCCATGGGGTCGCTTCACTTTCACTTTTCACTTTCCTGCATTGGAGAAAGAAATGGCAACCCATTCCAGTGTTCTTGCCTGGAGAATCCCAGGGACGGGGGAGCCTGGTGGGCTGCCGTCTATGGGGTCTCACAGAGTCAGACACGACTGAGGCGACTTAGCAGCAGCAGCAGCAGGCTAAATTATGGTATTATAGAACAATAAAGCCATGTAGCAAGACTGAAAAATTTCACTTAATACTCCTTTAAACTATATTTCTCAGTACTAGGGAAAAACAGCTTTATTTATCTTACAAAGGAGCATTTGTTAGGAATAAATCTTTCTTAATCTAAATATCATTGTTTTAGGCTACCTGGCTTGACAATGCATCATTTTAGATAAAGTGGGACTTGTGGAAGGTAAGATAAGCCTTTTCCTAGAGATACTGGTATGTTTCCATTGCTGGCACCAAGGTTCTTAAAGGACATAATTATTTTCTGTATTGAGCAGAGCACAAGTAGGGACTCATATGAAATATTTCCATCTTGTGCAGTTTCAGGGTCATGGCCGATCCTGGAAACAGAAGAAGGATCTACCACCCCTTGAGTCTCACCTGCTCCCTGCTCATTGTGGGAATGTGCTGTGTGTCTCCTTTCTTCTGTCATAGCCAGACAGATCTGCTGGCTCTTAACCAAGCTGATCCTCAGTGCTGGGAATCTTCTTCAGTGCTCCTCCTGGAAATGTGGAAGCCTCGAATCTCCAACACTGTTTCAGGTTTCTGGGATTTTATGATCTACCTGAAGTCATCTGAAAACTTGCAGCATGGGGCATTGTTTTGGCATCTGGCCCAACTCTTCTGGGACATCTATGTGGACTGTGTTCTCTCCAGAAACCACGGCTTAGGAAGAAGACAATTGACTGGAGAGGAAGTAAAGATCTCAGCAGTGCATCCACAGCAAACAGGGAGAAAAAAAGGTGGTCAACCCCAGGCCCCATGTCTCTTGAAAGGGTCCACCAAGTATGAATGTGCTGAATTGTGAGGAACAGGGAAACAGCTTTAGGGGAATCCATTGCCACACATAGTCTTCTTGGGGGTGAACCCAAAGAACACACAAGTGATAGGAAGATACATAACACTTCCTTTTGTAATTTGCAGTAGCTTTTTTTAAATCAACATGTTGTCCTCATCTTCATACTTCTGGTAAATAGCAGCAAAGAAGAATCAGATAGACAAGTAAGAAAAGACATGATTCCTAAAACACAATATCAAGGTATAAAGGGATGCCCCCAAAATCTTTTTTTTTTTTTTTCAGTTAGGCTGAGCATTGCTAGTCATAACCTGTGTTTACTTGTTATGGAATCGGGAAGATTTGAATATAAGCCTGAGGAACACCTACAGCACACAAGCTCTTACCCCTTTTAAATAGAAAAAATAACCCAAATGTTTTCATATAAATGGAAGGACTCCTTGAGATTTACTTAGTTGATGATATAAATGGTAGAAAAATCAGCTGGCTTACAAATTCACTCTTCCTTGTTTTCTGAACAAATCTCAAATAAGTAATTAACTTCCAGCAAGCTGAGTAATTAATTTTTAGAAATCTGGGACTTCCTACAAATTTAGATTTTTCATTGAATAAATATATATTCAAATATTACATGTAATATTTAAAAATATTATAATATGTAATATTTGAATATATGTCTTCAGTCTTACATATATTAGTCTTCTCTGGGGGCACTAGAAAAAAATTTCCTTTATAGAATTAGAATGAGGGTGAATGAAGCACTGTGAGTAAGCTGAGAGAGAACTTAGCCTTATTCATACTGTTTTTGTTCCTTTTTCTGTGTTGTTTTCAACCAACGAGCTTCTAAAGCTTGCAACAAAGGCTGTTAGAGTGGTAGTAACTGTTTATGAAGTAGTGGAAAACTGAAGAATAAAATAATTTTTTTATTTGTACATTTTGTTGTGAGAATTGTTATAAAATTGTAAAATGGAAAAATCTATTAAAATAGCAATTAACAGTGATAGTTCTAGATAAATCTTTTCTCAAGATATTGTAGAACCTTTAAATATTTAATTTGTTTTAATATCAATAACAAAAGATATGGTTAACTGACCCATAAAACCAGATAATCCACTGGTATTATTTATACATAAATTTATTGTTTTGGCAAGTGTTATTGTCACTTAAACCAATTTCATTTCCTAGAGGAAATATTCTTTCACCAGATTAGTTACTAAAGCAGAAGTACAAAATGAGTGTCTATAAATGCTGGTTGCCAATATTTTTAAAATATTTTGAACAGAGGCTGCCCAGATATTGACATCAGTAAGCACTGTATATTTTCTTCATGTGTACTGTAGACTTTTTATCCCACCACTCTTATCCTATATAGCTGTTGTACTCAAATTACTACCAGTATTTCTTGGTTTTGTATTTTACACTCACTTTGAATTACTTTATCTATAGAATAAATGAAAATAATAATGTTTGTGTTCAACTTAACACGAAAATAATCTATAAATATATCACATATGATTATATTATAACTAATATATTAGTTATAATATATTCCTGGTGGCTCAGAGGTTAAAGCGTCTGCCTCCAATGCGGGAGACCCGGGTTTGATCCCTGGGTTGGGAAGATCCCCTGGAGAAGGAAACGGTAACCCACTCCAGTATTCTTGCCTGGAGAATCCCATGGACGGAGAAGCCTGGTAGGCTACAGTCCACGGGGTTGCAAAGATTCGGACACGACTGAGCGACTTCACCTTCACCTTCAGTAATGTATCATGTACTATAATTCTGTATTATAATTATGTAGATATACATAGAATCTCAAAAAATGGTTTCAGTTTGCTTGTTTGCGGTAGGCTATCAAAATAGTCTGAGACTACATGTAATTTTCTGAGCACACTTCAACATTTCTATCTTTAAAAAAATCTAGTGGATTTGTCTTCAGCATTGGAAGTCACTTCCTTCATCTTGCTACAGAGATGCTATTGACCCAGCTGGTCTGAAAACTTTGCAAGCAGTAGGACTAAACATCTTACTTTATTGAAGTTTTTTTAATGTTTGACATAAACAATTGTTGCATATCAGGAAGTAAGACTTTCCATTTATACTGTATAGTCACAGTCAAAGAGGGTCTTGGGTCAAGGAGACACCATGTTTTAAAGCTAAATAGTTGCGGGAACATCGAGATTTTATCTCAAGAGGCTTGATTAAATCTCTAGTGGCTCAACTAGACTCTGCATGTACCTGCACAGATTCTCCACTAATTTTTTCTTTTGTCCCCAGGGAATTAATATTCGATCAGGTTGGGATGGGGTGAGCGTGAAGAGGTGTTTGTCCCCATAGTTCTCAGGAAAATTACATCATCAGAGCAGAAGAGAAGAACTAAAATAAGTGTCTCCATAATACACAAAAAGGTTCTTGCTATTTTGATGGCTTCAAGTTAAATAGTTTAAACACACTTGAATAGTGTTGCAATGAATCATGCCTTATTAAAAACACAGAACTCCTATATAACTTTGTATGTTAATATATTTGTTAATATTGAGTCAGGAAATAAAAAAAACAAGAGATATCAAATAGCTACATAAACTTGGGCAAGCTAATTGACTTATTTAACTCTTAGTTTCTTCATCTGAAAAAGAGGGATATGGAAAAATTTAGAAGACCCATAATGTCTCTTTAGGTTCTATGTTCTGATGTTCTGTGATCTGATAAAAAAATAAATGTATAAAAAGCATGGATTTACCTATAGAAAGAATCTGAAAGAGGTTTTTACTCAAGGATAACTTCCTGAGCCTAGTGATGAGCTAGACACTGTGGTGCTTTATAACGATGATAAGCAGGAACAGAGGTGATCCAGAAATGAGAATTGCCAAAATTCTGAGAACTGAAGATATCATTGTTTGAGAAAAGACTCAAAACAGCATCATTAATTTGTCTAGAAAAATACGAGCTAATAACTGAATGTTGAAATATTCAGAAGACTGAAGAGATTATATCCAGGCTTAAGTACTAAATTATGATGGATTCTGTGTAGGCAGATAGGCAGAGAGAATGAGAGAGAAAATGATGAACTGATTTAGGAAAAGTGTAAGCTGTTAATGTTTATCGAGTAGAAAATAAAAGAGTTGAGGTTAACTCATGGGTTAGTAAAGGCTTCAATACAAATGAAAGGATTTTTAAGCATATCCTTGTTTGTATCAAAAATGATTCCTTGCTTCAACAAATCTTGCTCTGCCCCTGAGAGAAACAGAAAAACTTGCCTTCCTGAGCTTGGTAGTTTGGATGGTCTAGAAAAATTGTGTCTTTGCTTTCCTCTTTGACATGAAAATTAACATTTAGATTTATAATTTGATGATGTTTGCAGTTGGTGTCTAACTAGCTGAAAAATGTTTATAGTGCTTATTTTTTAAACACTAAGCAGAAGACAAAACAATGCTTTAGAAATACAAATTAGATTTACAAATGCTTGATTTTATACTTTACTCACTATAAGAAATTTTTTAAGTAGCATATTCAGAAATTACTTATCTAGAAATCTTTCTAAAGAAACATTTGGAGCTGTAGTCAACTTTGCAGTACAAGGTTCTTCACTGTAATATTATTTATAGTAATAGAAAATTGGAAATAACCTAAATGTCCCATAGTTGGGTAATGGAAAATTAAATTATGGCATAAAGTATGTATGCATAAAATTATGCTTCTCTTTGGAAGATTATACTATGGATGGTTTAAAGTTTTTTTTTAATTTTTATATTATATAACAATTTTTAACTTTTCTAGTCAGAAAAGTGTATTTTAATACATATTAATCCAATAGGAAATGTATTTCTTATAATCTACTTAATTCATATTATATAATTAAACTTTATAGGACACAAAATTTTGCATAAAAAAGAATTTACATATATACCTCTGCAATAAATTTATACAGAATTTTAATTGCAGAGTGGCAGAAATAGTAGAATGGCAGAAAACTTTCTTTGTAAAACCAAGTCATTGATGTTTAATCAGCCTGAAAATATTTTGGTGATCTAATGATTAGTTCCTTTTCTCCAATTTCAGGTGCCTATTCTCAGCAACCAAGAACCCCTTCCCTAAAGAAGAAAGAGTTGATTGAAGACTTGATAAGCCTGCATGTGCATAGGAGCAGATCGAAGTTCATTGGAAAAGCGACCAGTGGCCTGGAAATAAAGAGAAAATAAATCTAACCTCAGAGCTATGCACATCTTGGCATTTAAACAAATATATATATTTTTCTTGACTATTGATCCTTCGTTTACTTGAAATGGTGGGAGTGTAAAAAGATAAATATTAAGCCACATTCTCTCAGAGTACTTAGCTTCATTCTTTTAGGCTGCTAGCACGTTCCTTCAAATGGTGACAGTGCTGTCAGATCATCCCACTGCCAGAAAGAGAGCACCTGTGCATGCTAAGTTGCTTCAGTTTTGTCTGACTCTTTGCGACCCAATGGACTGTAGCCCCCAGACTCCTCTATCCATGGGATTCTCCAGGCAAGAATACTAGAGGGGATTGGCTGGGGCTACGCAGATTCTTTGTATTCATTTTGGTCACTGTTTTGGGGTGCTTGACATTGTTAATGAACTAGAGTGCTAGACATTTAATTTGAATACACTGCATGGCTTCAAAGACATCAGTCACTGAATTGCTTATGCACAGGCATATGAGACTATACTTACTAATTACCTGAATTTTGTTTGAAAGAATATTTTTTAATCTTTTGAACTGAGTGACTCAAAAAACAAAACGAAGCAACTGGTAAATAAAGCATTCTACTAACAGAAACAAAATTAATAAAAGCTCTGGACCCTAAGTAATGTTATTGAAGTCTTTTTATTTCAATATTCAGTGTTACCATTAATGATAATCCAAACTCTAACAAAATAGCAGTAAGTATAATTTTTTTCTCCACTTGGTATATTTTCTATTGTATTAAATATTAAGACTGTAATTGATAACACTTTGCTTTGAAAAACAAACTAAAAATAAAAACAGCATTATAAGAAAAGAACCCATAAAAATATTTTTCCTCAAGATGACAAGGCCTGAATAAGGTTCATCGCAAAGAAGTCCAATTAGCAAATTTATTTGAGTTCCAGACACAATGCTATTTTTATCTCTAATTATGCTCATCTCGCCAGTCATTTCTGACTATTATAACTGATGGTTGAAAACCAGTTTGAATTTCAGCTATGTTAGCAATTCACTTGCTTTTCTAGATCCAAAGAAGTCTCAGTAAGTGTTTTCACTGAAGGTTTAGGGCCTCCTTAAATGATAAATCTTATCCGAAGGGTTAATATTAGAAGACATAGCTGCATCTGAAGATTCACCAAATCGTGAAAATGGTGGAAACAAGTCTGGGGAAGGAAGTGAGAAGGGGAACCAGCCTCAGCTTTAACTTGATTAGAAGAATGAGCACATTAAGAGCGGCCATTCTTGACTACCTTTTCTAGAGGGTCATGCTTTTACTTCTGTGCTACTTTCACTAATGTCTTACATTAATTTCTTAAAAAGTATCACATAAACTCACTATCTGTTATACATGGTTGAAGAGATGCCATTCTTGCAAGGCTTGCCCCTTACTCCTCCTGCACCTCGGTACTACACCAGCGGGGCTGCCAAGTTTTTCTGATGCTTTGTGAGCCATCTAGTCTCTGGTGCTGTCAATCCTGTCTTCGTAGAATGCAAGCATTGGTAGACAACATGTAAATACATGAACATGGCAGTGTTCCAATAAAACTTTGCTTGTGGACACTGAAATTTGACTCCAAGTCATTTTCAAGTGTTAGAAAACATTATTCTTCATTTGACTTTTTCCAATTATTATTTTTTTTAAATGTAATAACCTCTCTTCATTCACAGCCAGCACAAAACTGGCAGTGGGCAGATTTGACCCTTGGGCTGTAGTTTGCTGACTGGTGCTCTGGGGCATCCTTATCAAACTTGTAAGGAACAGATGGGAGGAAGTAAGAAACAGTGAATATGCTGAATAACAAAACCAAAATTAAAAAAAAAAAAAACAACCTCATGTTAGGCTGAAAAGCAAATTCAAAAAGATTAGAATGAGATTGAACAGAAGTAACAGTCCTAATCCTACCAGGTTGGACATTATTTCACTTTGGAAACATTACTAGAAGTTATGGATCATATGAAAAAGAGCACACAGTCTCTCTAAATGTAATATGAACTGCACATCCAGACAATAGGTGAAATAATGGAACCAAAGCAATTTTTGTTGAAAGTTGAAAGCAGTGGTTTAGAATACAGGCTCAAGAGCTGGGTTCGAACCTCAACTTCATCAAGTAGTGACCAAACGACTTTGGACAAGTTACTGACCATTTTCGTGCCTTAATTTTCTTATAAAATGAGATACCTATTTACTACTAGGTTTGTTGTGAGGTTTAAATGAGCTAGTACATACATGGTGTGTAGAAGTTAAACACTCTCACAGTTAAAAAATGTTAGCTACTACTTTGAACTTTATTCAGTTAAATACCCTAATCATACATACAGAGGAGGGAAGCACACAAGTACTTTGATCAAATTCATTGAATGTGGGATTTTAGTGAGAAACATTTATGTTTTAAAATAAATTTATTTTGAGATAATTGCTGAGACATACACATAGTAAGAGATAATATAGAGACATCCTATTTACCCTTCATCCAGGTTCCCTCCATAGTAATATCTTGCATAACTATAGTACAATAACAACCAGAGAATTGACATTGGTAGAATCCACAGAGTTTATTCAGATCTGACCAGTTCTGCATGCACTCCTGTGTGTGTGTGTTTGTTCTTTGCCAAGCCTGTTCTCCAGCAGAAGCATCTGGGCAGAAAATTAGGTCATCAATTCAAAATTTAGATATTAAAGAAGATAGTTGCACAAATTCCTGTAGACCACATGCTTGAATACGACTACCAATGTATTCAAAGAAAGGGCCTCTATTGGAAGTACAGCACAACTAGATTTGAATTGCCTCTCCTTTCCATTTCCCTCTACCCCTCCTCACTCCCAAGGCTTTACTCTGAAGAACTAAGACACAAGAGTAGAGAGATTAAAAAAATAAAATTTTCATCGTGCTTCATACCAGACTATCAAGAAAGAGGTAGAAGGTTTAGTGTAGTCAGTACAGATTTTGAAAACACATTTTGTCATCACCTTAAGGGGCCTTGGAATCTGGGTTCCTTTTCACTTCAGGTTGGTCAAGGTAATCTGATCAACAAGGGCAGAGAAAGCCCTGCACACTCGCTCAGCTCCACAATATAGGTCCAGGTTTACTGAAGATTGCAGGTCTGAAATCAACAAACAGGAAAGTCCTGCAGAGAAAGCACCTGTAGGTCCTTAAACTGATCTTAATAAAGTTCTAGCACAGAGAAGAACTAAAATTCATCTCTCTTCAGTTCCTGGTGGCAATGCCCTTTCTCTAAGCTAGCCTGAAAATGAGATGGGTATCATTTACCATGATCAGTTACCCACTGAGACAAGTTGTGGTTCTTAAAGAGAATTTTCCCATAGGTTCAAGCAAAATTCTGGGTAGCCAGAAATCCCACTCTTGAGCAGCGGTTTTCAAACTCTGGTGTATGTTGAAATCACCTTTGTTTGTTGTGTTAGTGGCTCAGTCATTTCTGACTCTTTATGATCACATGGACTGTAGCCTGCCAGTCTCCCTATCCGTGGAATTCTCCAAACAAGAATACTGGAGTTGGTTGCCATTTCCTTCTCCAGGGGATCTTTCTGACCCAGGGATTGAAGCTGGGTCTCCTGCACTGCAGGCAGATTCTTTACCATCTGAGCCACCAAAGAAAACCTAAAATCACCTGGAGAGTATTAAAACAGATTGCTAGGTCACAGGCTCAGAGTTCAGATTCAGTATATACGAAGGTTAATTTTATGTGTCAATTTGAATAGACTGTGGTGCTTGGATATTCAGTAAAACATTTTTCTGGGTGTGTCTGTGCAGGTGTTTCTGGATGGGGTTAACATTTGAATGAGTAGACTGAGCAGAGCAGAGTGCCCTCCCTGATTAGGTGGATGGACTTCATCCAATCAATTGAAGGCTTGAATAGAAAAGGTCTGAGTAAGAGAATTCCTTCTGTCTGATTGTTTTCCAGCAGAGACATCAATTTTCTTCTGCTTTTGGACTCAAAAGGAGACATCCGTTCTGGAGAACTCAGACTGCTATAGTATATCAGGGATGGGACCCAATAAATTGTGTTCCTAATAGGTTCCTGGGTGATACTGATGCTGGCCTAGGGATGATGCTTTGAGACCTCTGCTCTATAGTTACTGATTAATGGTTTGAGTGGTCCCCTATGATCTATTGTAATAGGAATCGTGCTGTAGAAAGATCTTCAGTTTGGCAGTTATCAACCAAAAAAATGTATATGCATAATTTTTAGGCTAAAAGTTCCACTTCTAGGAATTGATCATACAAACATATTTACATATGAGTACAAATATATATGCTATAAGGATACTCACCAAAACATTCTTATGATAATAAAAAATTGGGAGCAACTTAATTACACACCAATAAGTAAATTACTGTATGTTTATACCCTGGGATATTATGTAGCACTTTATAAATGACATTGCTCAATGTCTAAGGTACATTGGCAAGTGAAAAGAGCAAAAACAAGTACAATCTAATTTATGTTAAGAAAGTAGAGACACATAAATGCAAAGAAAAAAAGTCTGAAGAAAAATTCACTAAACTGCCAACAGTTTTTACTTCTGAGAAACAGGTGCCAGATCATGATGGTGAATTCATTTTTAAAAAGCATGTGCACTTGGTCATTTTAATTTTATGATGAACATGTTGTATAATATTGTTTGTGTAATTAATAAAAATAAGATTGCAGGAAACAAAAACTTGGAAAGGCTTATTTTGTTAGTTATACACTTCAGTTACATGATTTATTTTGGCTCCATCTGTGCTGTTTCCTGTTGAACATAAGAGGAGAGGGTTCATGCCTTATTTTTTTTTTTTTACTGTTTATTCTCTAATACTGCTCCAGAACTACAAGAACCTTGAATAAATAATATTCTATTGCCCAAATAAAATCTTGTCCAGAGGCAAACTTGTTTTAGAATATTCTGTTTCTCAGCCCATAGTTATAAAAACTTTAAATACAGTAATAAAAAATAGAGAAATGACACTCCATTTCATACATTAAAAAAAAAATTTAGTTGTTATTTTTTTTTAAGTTCCAGTCCCTTGAAATGTTAAAATAGCCGAAGATATACACTTAGAGCTGACTGTGGCTCAGATCACCAGCTCCTTATTGCAAAATTCAGGCTTAAAGTGAAGAAAGTATGGAAAATCATTAGGCCAGTTGAGTATGACCTAAACCAAATCCTTTATGTTTATACAGTGGAAGTGACAAATAGATTCATGGGATTAGATCTGGTACACAGAGTGCGTGAGGAATTATGGACAGAAGTTCATAACATTGTACAGGAGGCAGTGACCAAAAGCATCCAAAAGAAAAAGAAATGCAAGAAGGCAAAGTGGTTGTCTAAGGAGGCTTTACACATAGCTAAGGAAAGAAGAGAACCAAAAAGCAAGGGAGAAAGGAAAAGATATACCCAACTGAATGCAGAGTTCCAGGAATAACAAGCAGAGATAAAAGGCCTTATTAAATGAACAGTACAAAGAAGTAGAGGAAAAAAGTGTTATGAGAAAGACTAGAGACTGCTTCAAGAAAATTGGAGATACCAAGGGAATATTTTGTGAAAGGATGAGCACGATAAAGGACAGAAACGGTAAGGACCTAACAGAAGCAGAAGATATTAAGGAGAGGTGGCAAGAATACATAGAAAAACCGTATGAAAAAAGCTTTAATGATTTGGAAAACCATGACTGTGTGATCATTTACCTAGAGCCAGACATCCTGGAGTGTGTCAAGTGGGTCTTAGGAAGAAGCATCACTATGAACAAAGCTAGTGGAGGTGATGGAATTCCAGCTGAGCTATTTCAAATCCTAAAAGATGATGCTGTGAAAGTGCTGCCCTCAATACACCAGCAAATTTGGAAAACTCAGCAGTGGCCACAGGATTGGAAAAGGTTCATTCCAACCCCAAAGAAGGTCAGTGCCAAAGAATGTTCAAACTACTGCACAATTGTGCTCATTTCACATGCTAGCAAGGTAATGCTTGAAATCCTTCAAGCTTGGCTTCAACAGTATGTGAACTGAGAATTTTCAGATGTACAAGCTGGACTTAGAAAAGGCCAAGGAACCAGAGATTAAATCGCCAATATCCGTTGGATCATAGAAAAAGCAAAGGAATTCCAGAGAAATATCTACTTCTGCTTCATTGACTATGCTAAAACCTTCAACTCTGTGGATTACAACAAACTGTGGAAAATTCTTCAAGAGATGGGAATACCAAACCACCTTACCTGCTTCCTGAGAAACCTGTGTGCAGGTTAAGAAGCAACAGTTAGAGCCAGTCATGGAATAATGGACTGGTTCAAAATTGGGAAAGGAGCACATTAAGGCTGTTCAGGTAGGAACAGAAGGAGAGGCACATGTCCTACTACCTGCCCAAATCCTTCTTGTTGGACTCCATCTTGACTGAGCAATGCATGTGCCACCAGGAAGGACCCTGAGTCAGAATGATTGGCTAGAGTCAACCCAGAAACTAATCCCATCACCATAAAACCCAAGACTGTGAGCCATATGGCAGAGCAGTTCTCCCGGGTTCCTTTACCCTCCTGCTCTCTGCCCGGCACCTTTTTCCAATAAAGTCTCTTGCTTTGTCAGCATGTGTGTCTCCTCAGATAATTCACTTCCATGTGTTATACAAGAGCCCACTTTTGGGCCCTGGAAGGGGTCCCCCTTTCTATAAGAGGAACACGTATGAAATCAGTGTGCATGGGTGCATGCTAAGCTCTTTCAGTCAGGTCCAACTCTTTGTGACCCTATGGACTGTAGCCTGCCAGGCTTGTCTGTCCATGGAATTCTCCAGACAATTCAGCATGGAATAGGTTACCATGCCCTCCTGCAGGTGATCTACCTGACCCAGGGATCGAACCTGTATCTCTTACATCTCCTGCATTGGCAGGTGGATTCTTTACCACTAGTGTCACCCAGCAGTCCAGAGGAAACTGCAGTGGGAAAATAATTCACCTGAATGTAACTAACAATCTATCTGGGCTCTGAATGAATTAAGGATGTGAGAGAAGGCTATCAAAATAATGGGTACAGAGGTTTAAACATATTAGATTGTCTAGTCTGTATTACTTTTCTGGCAATGGAAATACTGAGCCCATGCATTCCTTATAAGAATAATTAATTAGACAAACCAATATATATTGAATATTTACTCTGGACTAAGACCTCTCTCTTGAGCTCCAGATTGTACATGTTGATTGCCTCTGATATTTCCATTTGGTTATTTCCAAGCAGTTCATACTTAATGTGTTCAAAACAGAACTCCTGATGAGTTGACCTCTGTCTCAGCTTTCCCAGCTTTCCTCATTGCAATAAGTTTATAACCTTCCACCCAGGCTAAGCCATTGTCACTTGCCTAGACTATAACAGGCTCTCATCCCATCTATTTACAAACCCTCTTGCCCTTCAAGTCATTTTCCACACAATGTCAGTTTTGTAAAAACATAAATCTACCCCTTTCTAAATGAATGCCCAGTATCCAACACAGTTCTTAGCACATAAAGTTCAATTAGCATTTGTTGAATAAATGAATGATGAACCAACTAGACACATTTTTTCCTACCTTCATGGAGCTTAATGCTAGAATTCTGTGTACCATTTCCTATCAAGGATTTTCATATGTATGCATGTATGTGTGTACATGTATGTATGACAAAGAGAGAAAGACTCACCAAGACTTCAGTACATACTCGTAGGATTCCTAGGCAGTATATCTACATATACCTTCATGGCTACTTTTGAGAAGTCTGCTTTCTGAATACTTGAGATAAAGATCCAGAGTTGCTTAAGCACTGCTCTTTATTTTTCTACAATCTGCTGAAGTTCAAGCTTCATTTTCTGATTATTTAAAATAATAGTTTAGATGACGGTTCTAGGTGGGAAAGAAAGGAAATGGAATAATTCTCCCACATCCCCCTTAACCTCGCCTCCTCACCCCATCATCACTTCCTTGCTTTGCCTTCTCATCCTTGAAACATGCTGTGGTAAATAGAAGGCAAGGGGAGATGGAAGAGAAGTAGGGGAAAGAATTTCAGAGATTTACATAGGAAATTTCACTCATAAATGAAAAGAAAATAATTTAATGAGAAAGTAAGACCAGAGTATGCTGTCTTTTTTTGGTCACTATAAAAAGAAATAGTGTTAGATGCTCTTTCAAATCTAATTTCTTTACCGCAAGTTTGAACAAATCATTTGCCGCTGATTTTCAATCCAACATTTGGAATTTAAAGAGGTTTGGGGAGACCCTTCTATACACTTCTTTTCCAGTAAGTTCTGAGTCTCCTGAAATTCTACTATCCTAGATCTTGATACTGAATGACTCTATTCAGTTATGTCAACAACTATGCCCAAACTGCAGAGAAGGCAATGGTACCCTACTCCAGTACTCTTGCCTGGAAAATCCCATGGATGGAGGAGCCTGGTGGGCTGCAGTCCATGGGGTCGCTAAGAGTCGGACACGACTGAGCGACTTCACTTTCACTTTTCACTTTCATGCATTGGAGAAGGAAATGGCAACCCACTCCAGTGTTCTTGCCTGGAGAATCCCAGGGATGGGGGAGCCTGGTGGGCTGCCATCTATGGGGTCACACAGAGTCGGACACGACTGAAGCGACTTAGCAGCAGTAGCAGCAGCATGCCCAAACCGACCATGAAGCTTGCCATTTTTGTTGCATCTCCTGCACTGGCAGGTATAGTCATATAAAGTTCATCTTAATTTCCAAAATATGTTGACTTCTTAGCAAAGCTCCAACTCAGAAGGCTAGTCAGCTACTAGGATAATCACAACACTGAGTGAATATATTGATAGTCTGAGTAAATCAGTATGTTACAAACTATAGATCTTTCTGGTTTTTCTAACAATTCTCAAATAAAAAAATTAAAAATTAAGGCAGTAAAATGATTAGAAACTTCCTGCTATTATCTGATGCATCTTTAACAGATAGAAATAAAATAAAAATGACCAATACCTTAATTCAGTTTGTTTGTCTTTCCACATCTTCATAAGTGTGGTTATCACATTTCTGTCTCTGATTACATTTGGTGTGATTTTCGTAGGCATGCATAGATTATGTACAAATTACAGGGGGTATTTTTATAATCCATATCAACAATGGCTAAATTGAGTTTGCAAACAGGATTATAGTCGATACATCACTGAATGAGGATAAAAACTTAATAAGAAACATTTGAGTAAAGAATGGCAGTGTTAAACAAATGTAAAAAGTAGCCATGAAGGTATACATAGATCCTATGCTTAAACACCTCAAAGAAATTAAATTGATGTAAAAGAAATAAAACAATAAATTTAAACCTTAGAGTTAGTACTTGCTGAATTATCACAAAGTATACAATGCAATATAACAACAAAAAGGGAAAGGTGTACTTTCGTGCTAATATCATAAGCATGTTTGTATAAGAATTCATGCTTCCTGCAGAAGCATCTCAATGGTGCTACTGTAAATGGAAACAGGTAGATTTTTTGAGATATATATTTTTTATATTATCTACGAGATTGGATAATGCTAATCGTATCTTTTTACATTATTACATAATCTGAATTTAAAAATAAACTTTGCCTTTTTATGATTTCCCTTTTAATGATCTAATGATGGGTGTATATATAGATATATCAATATATATGCTGCTGCACTCAGTACCCCCGACCCTGCAGCAGGCCACCATTGACCTGCACCTCTGCTGGAGACTCCAGGACACTCAGGGCAAGTCTGGGTGAGTCTCTTGTGGGGTCACTGCTCCTTTCTCGTGGGTCCTGGTGCATACAAGGTTCTGTTTGTGCCCTCCAAGAGTCTGTTTCCCGTGTAAGTTCTGGTGGCTCTGTGGTGGGGTTAATAAGAGGACTTATGCCATACCCAGGTCTGCTGCATCCAGAGCCCCTGCCCTGTGGCAGTCCACTGTTGACCTGTACCTTTGCAGGAGACATTCAGACACAGTTCTGGCTCAGTCTCTGTGGCATCTCTGGGTCCTGGTGGGCACAAGGTTTGTTTGAGCCCTCTGAACATCTCTGGCGGGTAAAGGGTTTGATTCTAAATGTGATTTTGCCCCTCCAACCATCTTGCTGGGGCTTCTCCTTTGCCCTTGGATGTGGGGTATCTTTTTTGGCAAGATCCAACATTCTCCAATCAATGGTTCAGCTGCGAGTTGTAGTTTCAGAGTTCTGCAGAAGATGAGCGCATGTCCTTCTACTCCACCATCTTACACCAGTATACAGAGCTGGGATATTGTCTCCCAAATACGTGTAGCAGATGTAGTCTGTTAAGAATCTGAAATAAACCACATTTGTGAGGGCTAACCCAATATTTTTAATATTTTAAAAATCAATAGCTTTCATAAATTCAATTGGAGAAACAAAAACAAAAAATAAAAATGGGATGAGTATGTGAGATCCTAGAAGAGTTTCTAAGATAAAAACCACATTTTAATGTGAAATTTTCCTAAAAAGGTCTAGTGGATATTGACTTTATTTTAGAATACTCATCATGACCCCAGTGATGTTTAGATGGAAATAAGTGGGTGGAATCTTGTGTTGGCCTAAGAATCAAGCAAAAGGAGTTCTCATCTAGTCTTTGTCTCAGGCAGTCTGAGCATACTTCTGGCATATTTGTGATTTTACTTTCTCTAATACACGATTATAACTCCAGCTCTCTTCACAGTAGATATTTTTAGAATTACCCAGTAATTACTTCATTGACTTGGCTCTACCAAGTTCAATATATAACTGACATTATCATGTTCCCATCTTACAGCTCACCAACTGCAGCGATCGTGTTTCCCTTCCTAAATTCTTATACTGAAGTCCCACTTCCATTATCTCCAAGTGCGACTATATTTCTAGATAGTCTTTAAAGAGTTAATTAAATTAAATGAACGTTGTGTGGCTGGATCCTAACCCAATAGGAGGAGTGGACTTATAAAAAAGAAGAAATTTGGATAGGGACATTTTGTTGTTTTGTCACTAAGCTGGGTTTGAGTCTTTTTGGGATCCCATGAACTGGGACTATAGCTCACCAGGCTCCTCTATTCATGGAATTTTCCAGGCAAGAACACTGAGCAGGTTGCCATTGCCTTCTCCAAGGATATTCCTGACTCAGAGATCAAACCCATGTCTCCTGCATTGGCAGCAGTTTCCTTACCACTGAGCCACCTGGGAAGTCCATTACAGAGAATGCATGGAGGAAAATGCTGTGAAAACACAAGGAGAAGACAGTCATTGACAAGCCAAGGAGAGAGGCCTTAGAAGACAACAATGCCGCTTATACCTTGATCTCCAGCTTCTAGCATCCAGAAGTGTGAGGAAAAACATTTAATTGTTTAATCCACCTGATCTGTGATTCTTCGTTATGGCAGTTCTAGTAAGCTAATACATCAACTCAGAAATACGTGGGGAAGGTCTTCTCTGATGCAAAAAAATGAGAATATTAACCTTTGTTTTATCGCTGGTCTCTAGATGACTCACTCCAACATAAAAGATCTTAAAAAGAAAGGGATGTAAATACAGATATAGATATATTAAGATGACAAAGTCTTCTATAAATAAGACAATGTCACTGCAAAACAGAAGAAATAGCTATAATAAAGAAGTATTAATAAAAAGAACCCTCGGATTTAGCAACAAGCACAGCTTATAAGGGTGATGATGATAGTGTTACTTGTAGAAACATTCATCAATTATCCTCCAGAGAAAGACTATCATTTTTACTCTCATTTTAAAAGGGTCACATCAGGCTGCCCAGTTACATATATGTTTTAGTACTATTGATAACGACAGTTGCCACAACAAAATAATAGCCATTTATTGAGTTCTTGGTATGTGCCAGGTGCTATAATACAATCTCATATGGCTTATCACCTCTAAGGCTCACAATAACACTATCAATTAGGCAATACTAGAAATCAAATTCAAAGAGGTTGTGCATGTGTGCTCAGTCGCTCAGTCGCATCCAGCTGTTTGCAACCCCATGGACTGGAGCCCATCAGGCTTCTCTACCCATGGAATTCTCCAGGCAAGCATACAGGAGTGGGTTGCTACTTCTTACTCCATCAAAGAGAATATTAATGTCCAAAAGACTAACAATTCAGTTACTCACTAGATGAATTGCAGCTGTTGGGCTAATATTATGGACTCAAGAGTTTTAAAAGGCAGCCTGACCCCCTGGCCATCACAATCTCTAGTGATTGTGAGAATCTTACCAGAAGGCGCTTCTGGAGTGCAGGCATCTGTGAGTTTTGACAACAGTTCTTGCAGTTCTTCTTCCTCTAGCTCATCCTTCCCCTCCTGGATGTTCATTGCCCCTTTCCTTTCCACTGGTGCCAGAGCAAGACTGGTCATTTCGATAGGAGGAATTTGGGGGATGTCCTGCAGCCGTCCTTCCTGGGAACTGGGCAGGGCACTAGAGGTTTCCTTTGAGGTCTTCTGTGCTCGGCTTTGTGCCCTGGGGCTTTGCACTGGCCTCGGCTTTGAGGTGGCCTCTGGTAATTCTGAGTTTGGCAGAGCATGTTTTGCAGGAGCTGGACCTCGGTGGCTTCCATTAATCACAGTGGACCTAGGAAGTGTTTCCTGTTGTGAAGCATCCTCAGTGGAACCCTTGATTTGGGAAGAATCTCCTCCCCTTTTCTGAAATCTTTCTTCACCCCTTCCATGGTCACCCTTGGCAATCACATTTTGCCAGGAAAAAGATGAACGATGGAGGGGCTGCAACATTGCCTTGGTAAAGAAAATTTTATTTATGAAGAAATTAACATTTTTCTTACTTTTTCATTATGTTTTAAATTTCAATATTTCAATAGGAAATTTTAATGCAATATTTTCTTTTTTGTCTCTACATTATTGGCAAATTTATTTTATGCTACTAATTCAATCGCACCCTAAAACTGTCTACAAAAGTGAGAACAGTTTAGATTCTAAAAAGATCACGGGGAATAATCATAAGGAATTTTGGAAAACTCTAGGTTCTGAAAGTTCAAGTTCTAAAATATCAAAGGAATATCTGAAAATGTCATGATATATTGGATAGATAGATAAAAATATTACAATAAAAAGTTCATAATGATCTACTTAGGTTTCAAAATAAGCCATAGGTATAAAATCTAGGGAATGTGCAGCCTGTAAAGCACAGGTCTCTAAGTGTAGTCCACAGACTCCTGGAGGTCCCTGAGATCCTTTCTAAAGCACAAGGAACTATATTCAATATCTTGTAATAACCTTTATTGAAAAGAATATGAAAAGGAATATATATATTTATGTATAACTGAATCACTTTACTATATACTTGAAATGAACACAACATTGTATATCAACTATACTCCAATAAAAAAGAAAAAAGTATATCCTTGAAGGTGTAGCAAAAATTCTTGTTTTTCTCAGTAACATGTCTCCTTAATATTGTATGTGATGAAATGTGATGTATGCATAAAACATTTCTGATGTTTACTGAAATATAAAAATTGTCTCTTATGCGAAAGAATTAGGCTTTGGTATTTGGCAAACATCTTTTTCAAAAATGAATGAAGTGAGACTATTACAGTAAGGAAAACAATGTTCTCTGAGGACAATTTTAATAGCTGAGCTTTTAAGCAAACATTAGAATTTTGGAAAACTTTCATCCACTACCATGAGCTTGCCTCCATTCCAATTCCTAAAGACTTTTCTGACAAGATTCATGGTAATATTAATGAATATGATTTTTAAAATCTTGTATAATGAAATGGGTGAGCATTAGGAAGTTCAGCATAGCTTGGTAAATTTCCAACTGACCAATGTATGATGGTACAAAATCATGCCTAGATAGAAGATTCATTCAAAAAGCACAACAGAATATTGTGTCTTAATCAAACAGGGTGTAAAAGACATGTGGTTTCAGATTCAATATTGCAACCATTCTCTTATGAAACAATCATTTATTATGTTTTGATCTGGTATCAAGGAAGATCTCCAATTTTCTGAAAAGGCTACTAAAATGCTTCTTTCTTTTTCATCTACAAATCTGTGTGAGGCCAGATTTCTTCACATACTTCAGCCAAAACATCTTGCAACAGACTGAATGCTGAAGCAAAAAAAATTCAACTATCTTTGTGAAGCCAGACAGTAAATAGATTTGGTAAACAACATAAAACAACGCCAGTCTTCTAATTAAATACACGTATAAGAATATATGGGCTTCCCATATGGTAAAGATGGTAAAGAATCCACCTGCAATGCAGGAGACCTGGGTTCAATCCCTGGGTTGGGAAGATCCCCTGGAGGAGGGCATGGCTACCCACTCCACTATTCTTGCCTGGAGAATTCCATGGACAGGGGAGCCTGGTGGGCTATAGTCCATGGGGTTGCAAAGAGTCGGACATGATTGAGCAACTAACACACACACAAACACAAGAATATATAATTACTGTTTAAAACATTACATTATATAATAGGTTTATATTTTCATTTTCAAATTAGTTAAACTTATTTTAAAGCCACTTATCAGTCTTAATTTTGATTAGGGTAAACAGCAATAGATATAACCCACAAAAGCTCTCTGGGACTCTCAAAAAATTGTAAGACTCTAAAAGGGGTGCTGAGACTAAAGGTTTAAGAATCAATGCTACAAAGTACCTCTTTGCCCCAAGTCTACTGTTTGTAAATGGTACCCATGCTGTTCTCTCCCAGTGGTACCACCTTCATAAAAGTGGAAGATATCGTCTGGCTGATGAAAGGGGGAGTTGATTAGGGTATGGAGAAAAGTGGGAAAGGGAGGAGGCTGATCAGAGTGAGGGGCAAGAGCCTCATGCTGCAGCCCACTCTCAGCCCAAGGATTCTAGGTCAGACCTCCAGACGGTCCAAATGGCTAGTGTCTCCCACATTCTATACCTGTAGATCCTGTCTCATTAGCTGCAGCTTGGTCCACAGACTGTCCTGATTGATTGTGAGTTCCTGAATCTTTGTATCATATCTGCAACTTTTTTCTTCCTGGCAGGCGTATATGGCTTGCAACTTGTCTTTGTATCGGTTTAACCACTTTTTAAGGAGCCTGCAAAGAGGACAGGTCTGAGTGGCCTGGAAAGGCAAGACACCAGTATAGCAAGATGCAAGAGCCCTAGCGAAATGTACCCCAGGTCCTCTCTGTGGGAGAAGGAGCTGGAGAAGCCTGGACTTGACTAATAACACCTAACATTCATTAGTCCTGCTTTAACCTGTTCACCCTGTACAGCTGTTTCTCATGTCTACTATATATGCAGTTCTCCCAAGAATTTCAGTGTTTTTAGAGGTGTTTTCAGAAACTCATCATGCTTGTTATGGACTACTTTTGACAGCATACCTTCAGCAGCTCCTTAAATGTGAATATTGACTTTATTCATTATCCTTCTGTCCATAAATACTCCATTTAGAATGACGGCATGCGTGTCATGGCTAAGTACCTAACATCTGACCAAGACCACAAGGGAAGGAACAATCATGCAATTTGTGAATTCTGGGTCTGTCTTGGCTTCTCATCCTAAGTCTAGTTGTTCATTGGTTTCAGAATAAATCAAGTAGTCAGAGTAATTCTTTCATAACATGAGGGAGGTCATGTTACTCCTCTGCTCAAAGTCCTCCAGTGTTTAGAATAAAGTCCTCCCTCTTTATTTAGAATAAACCGAAGTCCTTACAGAGGCAGCCAAAACTTGATAAGATGGCCAGGATTTCCCTTCCCTCCTTGACCTTATCTCTAATTTCTCCTGCTCACTGACTGCCCTTCAGTCACACAGAGCTCTTGGCAACTGCTTGAACTCCCCTCAGAGTTGGCTCTTTTGGGCCCCTCCGTCTGGAATCCTCCTTCCCCTAGGTTTTTGCTCCTCTCATCATCTTTAAGCCTCCACTCACCATCATACCCTCAGTGAGGCTCTCCCTCACTGCTCTACTTGAAACTGCAAACCAGAACCCCCAACCTCACCTCCATCGTCTCCCATCTCCTTCCCTCGTCCTTCCCATCTCCTTGTCTCCATGGATTTTTGCCACATCTAATTGCTACAGAACATGACACGTCCTAGATTTTGACTTAGTCTCGAACCTTCAGACTTCTGGATAGTCACTTTTATGACACACTACCTGGTTTACTGGTTACTTCACTCCTATTTTACTTATTCTATTACTTAATACTTACTTATTGTGTCTTTATTCTGGCAACTTTTTTTTCCTATTTCACTTCTTGTCATATCCCCAAACCCAGTCCTAAAACAGTTCCTGTTACAAAGTACATATACAACTAAAATTGGCTTTTTAAAGTACAGTCTTATTCTTTGATCAGTACTGTTCTATTTGTGGAATTTGTGGAAATTGGCTCCCTGGTAGGAAACAAAACAAACATTTTCAGTGTTAGAGCCTTTGAAATTTTTAATTGCCACAGATATTGGAGAGGTCTTGGAATTTAGCTGGGGTTCATATCCAAAGCAGACATCTCTAAAAGATGGCCCTCAAACTTCCAGATAGCCACACAGGTGGAACAAGAGTCTGACTTTAACATCTTTGATTGTAATTAGAATTTCAAGTACATCTTTATGATGGACTTTTCAGAAGAGAGTCAGCTAAGAGATTTTCAGACAACAAAGAAACATTCTCCAAAAGCTTCTCTAGACAGTATTTTCTATATGTACAGTGTTGTGCTTGTTATGACCAGTAATGACATCCATTTTCTCCTGTATTGCCAGTCACTGCCAATCCCTTCCTCCTTTCTGGCCCATCCACCATGTTTCAACAGCTCATAGACACACATTCTCATCTTTGACAATCCAGGTGAAAGCAGGGAAAGCCTGAATTTCTTTTCTGACTCTGTTTTTTTTTTTTTTTTTAATGGAGAAATTATCATAGTTTCTGGTGAACATAATTTACCTAGTGCCCATATTTCTGGGCAAATATTCACTGATAACATGGTTCAGATTATTTGAGAAATAATTCCCTTCAAATGATCTGAAATCAGTCTTTATAAATTAGATCTTTATATGTAGTTTTGCTTTCTGAAGTTAAGGAGCTTGAATCTCCCATGTAGGAGGCCTTCAAACAGAACACAAATATTCACAAGGCAAATTAATCATGTACAAAGTCGTGATAGTTACTTTCCTTGATCAGCACCTAGTAGAGAGTAACAAATAGCTAGCTAGTAATTGGATGATACTCTTTCTTGTAATGTAGCCTGAGACTACATTGCTCTTTAAATAATCAGTGACACAATGCGGGCTATTATTAAACTTACAGTTGACTATATTATCTCAGGCCTTTCCACACTATTTACTGTGAACCTGGGCCTATAATTACAGGATTTACATTTAATCTTTTAAAATTTAGTCTTTATTAATTGCCCCACCATTCCAGACTGTAGCATCTTAGAGATTTAAGACTCTATTTTGACATATTATTTATGCCTTTTGGTATCACGTCACACACATTTGTGAAGTATGCTCTCTACTATTTTATTCAAATCTTTGATGAACACAATGGTGTACACAGGAACAAAGATAAAGCCTTCATATAGATTTTACTCATTAGTGAAGTTCACACTGGTATTCTTTGTGTTGATAGACACTTGACTAGGAGACCAAAGGTGTATGAAGTATATAAAATGGAATCATTTAGTTTAACACAATAGCTTGAGATACTCTTATTGTGTTTCAAAGGACAAATCATTCCTTGCGTTTCTGTATCCTGCTGTCATTGTTTAAGACAGAATTCTTGGTTCAGTTATTTTAAGAATTAAATTTCAAAGTTTCCTTTTTATTTCTTTATTTTGTGTTTCAAAAATGCCTTTTTATTTCTATACTATTTTCCTTAAGTTTATTTCTAATTTACTTACCATATCTTCCAGATGGTCAAGCTGGATTTAGAAAAGGCAGAGGAACCAGAGATCAAATTGCCAACATCCGTTGGATCACTGAAAAAGCAAGAGAGTTCCAGAAAAACATCTATTGCTTTATTGACTATGCCAAAACGTTTGACTGTGTGGATCACAACAAACTGTGGAAAATTCTTCAAAAGATGGGAATACCAGACCACCTGACCTGCCTCCTGAGAAATCTGTATGCAGGTCAACAAGCAACAGTAGAACTGGACATGGAACAACTGGGAAAGGAGTACGTCAAGGCTGTATATTGTCACCCTGCTTATTTAACTTATATACAGAGTACATCATGAGAAATGCCAGGCTGGATGAAGCACAAGCTAGGATGAAGATTGAGGGGAGAAATATCAATAACGTCAGATATGGAGATGATACCACCCTTATGGCAGAAAGTGAAGAAGAACTAAAGAGCTTTTTGATGAAAGTGAAAGAGGAGGGTGAAAAAGGTGGCTTAAAACTCAACAATTCAGAAAACTAAGATCATGGCATCTGGTCTCATCCCTTCATGGCAAATAGATGGGGAAGCAATGGAAACAGTGAGAGACTTTATTTTCTTGGGCTCCAAAATCACTGCAGATGGTGACTGCAGCCGTGAAATTAAAAGATGCTTGCTCCTTGGAAGGAAAGTTATGACCAACCTAGATAGCATATTCAAAAGCAGAGACATTACTTTGCCAGCAAAGGTCTGTCTAGTCAAAGCTATGGTTTTTCCAGTAGTCATGTATGGATGTGAGAGTTGGACTCTAAAGAAAGCTGAGCACTGAAGAATTGATGCTTTTGAGTTGTGGTGTTGGAGAAGACTCTTGAGAGTCCATTGGATTACAAGGAGATCCAACCAGCCCATCCTAAAGGAAATCAGTCCTGAGTGTTCATTGAAAGGATTGGTGCTGAAGCTGAAGTTCCAATATTTTGGCCACGTGATGTGAAGAACTGACTCATCTGAAAAGACCCTGATGCTGAGAAAAATTGGAGGCAGGAGAAGGGGATGACAGAGCATGAGATGGCATCACCGACTCGATGGACGTGAGTTTGAGCAAGCTCCAGGAGTTGGTGATGGACAGGGAGGCCCGGCATGCTGCAGTCCATGGGGTCGCAAAGAGTCAGACATGTTGGACATGATTGAGTGACTGAACTGAACTGAACTGACATCACGAAAAAGATAAAAAAGATCAACATTGTTTTTAACATTAAATTATTTTTAAAAGTGTTGTTAAGCTTCTTTTAATGAATTATTATAGAATTTTTAAATGCTCCTTATCTATCATATTTTTATATTATGAAGCACATCTCATTATGTATATATGGGCATATATATGATGAAGCTATATTAAATGCTCAATAAATTTATTGACAGCATTTTTAATACATATTTATTAGCATATATTTATACATTAGTTTACTGAGCATCTACAAGATACCAATTATTGTGCCTGCAAACAAAGATCTTCCCTCGGGGGTCCTTCCTATTGAGGGTCAGGAATTCTGTCTTCTAAAGGAATGACAACAGGATACAGGGACTCCAAGAATGATCTGCCTTTGAGACACAATAAGATGGTAAACAGTTTCCAACCAACGTAATAAACCTTCGAGAAAGATGCTGCTAGAGAAGGTATACAAATTTCTATAGAAGCAGGTAAGACACACAAGAGGCACACAGAATACCTCACTGAAAATGCTTAAGCAAATTTCAAGGAATAAAATAAATTAAAACCTAAAACAATCTAACTATCCATGTGGTTTTTGTTATGTTTAACCACTCAAATCTCCCCATTACCTTCACATGGAATCACAGGATTTCTCCATTTAAGGACTATTTCCAGATTAGAAACAATGCAGTAAAAACTTTGCAAAATTTTTTTCTATAAAAGCAAAGTGTAATGCTACTGATGTGTCTCTGCTGTTAGTATTTATCCACATACATGGTTCCTACCTTCTGTCTCTATGGAGAGCATTAATGGATTTCTGGGTCCTCCACAGTTCATTCCTAACGCTGAATATGGTCTAGAGAAGCAAGAAATAGAGAAGATAAGTCTTTGATTTGAATTAAATCCATATTCCTAAAAATTCATAATAACACGATAATGATATTCCAAAAATTTTTCTTTTTCAAAAAGTGGCGAGTGTTTGTATGCTCAAAGTGCAATCACATCATCTCAGTTTTACATGAGACACTTTTCTTTAAAGATATACAAACATGAGTAAAATTTTTAGGTTTTAAAAATAAGTCACAATAGTCTTTTGCCTGAGTTTCGTTGCTGCCCAGAACATCTTCCCCAAAGGCATCTGCAAAAAGCAGCTGGATTATTTTATTTCTCTTGGCTCAAGAAATCTTTCACTTGTACCTTCTACTGAAAGTTTCTTATCTTTCCATTTCATGTGCACTGAGATTCATCATTTCTCTTTGCATTCACCGAGTCTCTTTGAGTTAATAATCATCAGCTCAGTTCTCATACAGGATTTTCTTACCAAACTTAGCTGCTTCCTGAACTGCACCCTAAGAGCCAGTCCTGACCTGACCCAGATTGGCCCAGGTTCCTGGGGCACCATGTACCAGTCAACAGGTCTGGATGGGAGATTAGATTTCATTATTCTACCTTGATAGGCAGCTGTGGCTATACTCTGTGACCTTCTCTCCTCCCTATAAATAATCTGAAGAGGGACTGGGCACTGGGGAACGTTCTTCCATAGAATAGCCTACAAGAGAAAGAGGGTGGGGCAGGGGAAAAAAGTGAGCTATAGACTTGAAGTCACATTCTCTGGTTGGGTACCTTCTCTTGGTGGCCCTTCTGAGTGACTCGTGCCTATCTACCTCTTCATTCAAATATTCGAACAATTTCTACATGCCTAGCATAGGTCACAGTGAATCAGTGAAATCTATATCATTAATATCAATGTTATCATATGATACATACCATCCTGCAATTGATAAGCATTAAAAGTTAGCACATATGGATGTATCATGATGTATCCAGAGAACAGGTATCATGACTTATTTAGTCACTTGCAATGGAAGGATATTAGGCTGTTTCCAGCTTTTCAGAATTAATCAGCAGTGTTGCAATGAACAAAGTGGTTCATACCTCCTTGTGCATATAAGTGCAAGTTCCAGGTTTTAAGATTTTTCCCCCAGATTTTTTAAATTTTATTTTATTTTTAAACTTTACAAATTGTATTAGTTTTGCCAAATATCAAAATGAATCCGCCACAGGTATACATGTGTTCCCCATCCTGAACCCTCCTCCCTCCTCCCTCCCCATACCATCCCTCTGGGTCATCCCAGTGCACCAGCCCCAAGCATCTAGTATCGTGCATCGAACCTGGACTGGTGACTCGTTTCACATATGATATTATACATGTTTCAATGTCATTCTCCCAAATCTTCCCCCAGATTTTAAGTTTAATAGATAATAGCCATTTGTCCCTTTTGGGCACACACACACACATATGAATATTTGAATAGTTGTATGTGTAGTATAAGGTCTGCAAGATATACCCCAAATTGATAACCTCAAACTAGCACTCCAGTACTCTTGCCTGGAAAATCCCATGGACGGAGGAGCCTGGCAGGCTGCAGTCCATGGGGTTGCTAGGAGTCGGACACGACTGAGCGACTTCACTTTCACTTTTCACTTTCACGCGTTGGAGAAGGAAATGGCAACCCACTCCAGTGTTCTTGCCTGGAGAATCCCAAGGACGGGGGAGCCTGGTGGGCTGCCGTCTCTGGGGTCGCACAGAGTCAGACACGACTGAAGCGACTTAGCAGTAACAGCAGCAAAAAACTAGGGACCAGATTTGAGCTGGGAATTGTGGCTGAAAAGGACTTTACCCTTATCTGTAATTTTAACTGTTTTAAAATATAAGGCAAACAGATCCAAGTCTTGTTTGTATAATTTTAAATGTTTTCAGTGCAGGAATAGAGGCGCAGACGTAGAGAATGGATGTGTGGACACAGTGGGGGAGTGGGCGAGATGACCTGGGAAAGTAGGATTGATACATATACACTGCAAACTGAGTGTTAGTGTTCGGTCATGTCAGACTCTTTGCGACCCCGTGGATTGTAGTCCACCAGGCTTCTCTGTCCATGGAATTCTCCAGACAAAAATACTGGCGTGGGTTGCCATTCCCTTCTTCAGATATATACACTACCACGTGTAAAGCAGATAGCTAGTGAGAAGCTGCCGTATAGCACAGAGAGCTCGGCTCAGTGCTCTGAGATGATCTGGAGGGGTGAGACGGGCTGGCAGGGGTGGGAGGGAGGCTTTAAAGGGAGGAGATTTATGCATACATATAACTGATTTACTCCACTGTACAGCAGAAACTAACAAAACATTGTAAAGCAATTATGTGCCAATTAAAAAACGATAAAAATTTAAAAAGTGAAACATACTGCTTTGTGAAAATGACTTTTCTTCCTCTTTTATTCAGAGCAGAAAGTGGAGCAGCTCTTCGTTTGTCCCCCCATGCATAATTCCAGCTCTCTGCAGGCCCTCCAGCCAGCCTTGTTGGGTGTGCCTTGAGGTAGTGTGAGCGGCTCAGCTGCCTGAGCTGCTGACGAACACACACAGACCTGAAAGACCACCACCCAGAGGCAGCTGCGCAGCCATTCCTTGTGGGCACAAGGCCCTCTCCACTCGCACTTCTACCCAAAACAACTGCATTATGGGAACTCTAATTTCTCTTTGATTGAAAAACATCACAGATGATCATATTTTGAAGACCTTCCTTAGGGTCTGACTGTACTGATTACGATGATGAAAGGAACGCCTAGAAGTGGAGTTACACACGGGAGGGCACATCAACAACTGATTGAAAACACGATAAAGTAGTTGCAGAATGTACGCTTAAAAAACAAGAAGCACTTCTAATCCCTTTGATGAAAAGTATTTCACTGGGATTTTGCTTTTTTAAGTTTCCTCTCTCTTATGTTTCTTTCACTTTCCTCTCTCAACTCTTCCCTTTGAAAATTCCTGAACATTTTCTTTATGTACAGATGAACTAATTTTCCCCCTTCCCCGACTTTTAAATTATAATACACAGAATCTTAGACTACTGAGTTGTCAAACTAAGGAATTGTGGGCAGAAGAAAGCCTTGTCTGTATGTAAGCTTTATTTTGAAGTTTTGGGAGGAGACTTATTATCTATGGACACTGGAGTAATTTAAAGATATCAAAATTGAATAGGCAGAATCCTCTCAAATTTAAACTTTACTGAGACAGTGAGCAAGACAGTTGTACATCACAGATAGCATGTGTTGGGGTTGGAACTGACCACTCTTTAGGGGACAACAGGTAAGAGAAAATTCATGTTCCTCAGCTACATGTAAATGAGGATAGGTTTGTATCTCCTTAAGGATGTCACTATGCAGTCTTCTAAAAATGCTGCAAACGGGCAATACAAATTATACTGTAATTAATTGCATGTACCACTGTTGCCATTAATTCATAGTTCTTAATGGATAGAAAAGTTATGATGTACTTGATCCTTGTGAACATCAGATTAACCTGATCTATCGTCTTCAGGAAAAGCTATGCAATTAAGTGTATTAAATAGGCCAAAGATAGATATGCAGTTTTGTATTTTGAGGGTATTACAGGTCTTCCTAACATATTTAGTTTGATCCTTCTGATACAAATGCCACTTTATTCTCTTGGGGTAAAAGCTGAGAATATTTGAGTTGAATTAAAAGAAATTTGAAGATTTGAAAAGTGAATGAAATGATAAGTTTAAAATATCTTTCTTAATTAAAATTGAAAATCGTGAAGCAGATAATTTTTTCAAGAAAATTAAATTATCAAAGTTAACTGAAGAAAGTATGAAGAAGTATGAAGAGATTATTAAGCCTGAAGAAACAGAAAAATTTATCTAATATTATAAAGATTCCAATGTCCTAGGGTTTTCTTGAACTTTGTCTATTTAACTCTTAAACTGTGAACTGAAAATTTTATCTAAATATTATAAAGTTTCCCATGTCCTAAGCTTTTACTCTTGAACTTGGTCTAAAGAAATAAATGGTCCTTATGTTAGATAAATTGTTAAGATGAATAATAAGTAGTTGCTTATGTGTAGCTGCTGCTGCTGCTGCTAAGTCGCTTCAGTCGTGTCCGACTCTGTGCGACCCCATAGACGGAAGCCCACCAGGCTCCCCTGTCCCTGGGATTCTCCAGGCAAGAACACTGGAGTGGGTTGCCATTTCCTTCTCCAATGCATGAAAGTGAAAAGTGAAAGTGAAGTCGCTCAGTCGTGTCCAACTCCTAGTGACCCCATGGACTGCAGCCACATGTGTAGCTACCAAATCTCAAATGCTCAAAACCAACAAAAATCATATTGAGTGAGAAAGAGAGACTATTCTGATTCATAAATAATGCAGTTCTAAATAAAAAATGAGCAAATAAAATCTAAAGTGTAGTTAGAGAATAATTCACTATGAACAAGTTTAGCTTTTAGTCCCCACAATCCCAGGAATATTTACTATCAGGGACGCTATTGGTGCAGTGCTTCCAAGAAGAGAAAACATGGAATATAAAACAAATAAATTCAAAATCAATTCTGACTGCATCCCCCCAAAAAACTTCTTAAAAAAGAAAAAGAAAATGACTTTCCCCATACTAGAAAGAATCTCAAACAGACAACTAACACCATAGTATTTAATGAAGAAATGCTAGAAAAAAGCCCCATTAAAGCTGATCCAACTTAAAATCAATGATACAAGCCTCATCATTTCTTGCATTACTCAATTTTGTTGTAAAAGATCCGGAGCCTCTCAGGACTGAAGACATGAAAGAGAAATGAGAGGTTTAGATACTAGAAAGAAAGAGACTGAAACAAACCTTTTGATTGCCTACCTAGAAGCAAGGGGTTCAAGCTAAACCAATATTTAAAATTACTAAGGGTTTATAAAGGCTTTTCTTTACAAGATAATGATTCAGAAATCCATAACCATAATCGATCTAATTACAAAAAAGGTAAAATTAGAAAAACCTTTATTCACAATAGCAACAAATGTGTGATACCCAGGGTGTCCCCAAGGAGAGACACAGAATGATAAGAAGTAAGCTACATATAACCTTTTACTGAGAGCTAGAAAGAGAGCTGGAAAAAGTAGAGACCTAAATACCACAAAGATGACAGATATTCCCACAACAACATATAGGTTTAATGCAAGCCTAAATGAAATACTAACAGACTAATCTGGCACCTTACAAATGATTTTAAAGTTTTCCTAGAAGAATAGTTGTTTAATAACAGTACTGACTCAATGGACATGAGTTTGAGCAAGCTCTGAGAGGTGGTGAAGGACAGGGAAGCCTGGCATGTTGCAGTCTGTGGGGTTGCAAAGAGTCAGACATGACTGAGTGACTGAACAACATCACCACTTTAAAAATAAGAGTGATGCCATCAAGATGGTGGAAAAGGAAGCCCTGGATCCTCCCTCCCATCAAGATACACTGATTGAACAACAATACAAGAACAATTCAGCTTCTGCCTGGAGAAGAAAGGAAAGGTCTGGACCATAGTCCACTATTCTGATTTTTTCTGTCTAACGCAGTGGCTTCTGTCTAACCTGTCTCATCACACTCCAGATGCCTTCAGTTCAGTCTCTCAGTCCTGTCCGACTCTTTGTGATGTCATGGACTGCAGCATGCCAGGCCACCCTGTCCATCACCAACTCCCAGAGTTTACTCAAACACATGTCCATTGAGTCAGTGATGCCATCCTTCATCCTCTGTCATTCCCTTCTCCTCCTATCTTCAGTTTTTCCCAGCATCAGGGTCTTGTCCAGTGAGTCAGTTCTTCTCATAAGGTGGCCAAAGTACTGGAATTTCAGCTTCAGCATCAGTCCTTCCAATGGGGATTCAGGACTGATTTCCTTTGGGATAGACTGGTTGGATCTCCTTGCAGTCCAAGGGACTCTCAAGAGTCTCCTCCAACACCACAGTTCAAAAGCATCAATTCTTTGGCACTCAGCTTTCTTTATAGTCCACCTCTCACATCCATACATGACTACTGGAAAAACCATAGCTTTGACTAGATGGACCTTTGTTGACAAAGTAATGTCTCTGCTTTTTAATATGCTGTCTAGATTGGTCATAATTTTCCTTCCAAGGAGTAAGCATCTTTTAATTTCATGGCTGCAGTCACCATCTGCAGTGATTTTGGAGCTCAAAAAAATAAAGTCAGCCACTGTTTCCACTGTTTCCCCATTTATTTGCCATGAAGTGATAGGACCGGATGCCATGATCTTCGTTTTCTGAATGTTGAGTTTTAAGCCACCTTTTTCACTCTCCTCTTTTAGTTTCATCAAGAGGCTCTTCAGTTTGCCTTCACTTTCTGCCATAAGGGTGGTGTCATCTGCATATCTGAGATTATTGATATTTCTCCCGGCAATCTTCATTCCAGCTTGTGCTTCATCTGGTCTAGCATTTCTCTTAATGTACTCTGCATGTAAGTTAAATAAGCAGGGTGACAATATACAGCCTTGACATACTCCTTTCCCAATTTGGAACCAGTCTGTTGTTCTATGTCCAGTTCTAACTGTTGCTTCCTGATCTGCATACAGATTTCTCAAGAGGCAGATCAGGTGGTCTGATATTCCCACCTCTTGAAGAATTTTCCATAGTTTGTTGTGATCCACACAGTCAAAGATTTTGGCATAGTCAATAAAGCAGAAGTAGATGTTTTTCTGGAACTCTCTTGCTTTTTCCATGATCCAACGGATGCTGGCAATTTGATCTCTGGTTCCTCTGCCTTTTCTAAATCCAGCTTGAACATCTGGAAGTTCACGGTTCACCTACTGTTGAAGCCTGGCTTGGAGAACTTAGAGCATTACTTTGCTAGCGTGTGAGATGAGTGCAATTGTGCAGTAGTTTGAGCATTCTTTGGCTTTGCCTTTCTGTGGGATTGGAATGAAAACTGATCTTTTCCAGTCCTGTGGCCACTGCTGAGTTTTCCAAATTTGCTGCCATATCGAGTGCAGCACTTTCACACCATCATCTCTTAGGATTTGAAATAGCTCAACTGGAATTCCATCACCTCCACTAGCTTTGTTCATAGTGATGCTTCCTAAGGCCCACTTGACTTCGCATTCTAGGATGTCTGGCTCTAGGTGAGTGATCATCATGATTATCTGGGTCATAAAGATCTTTTTAGTATAGTTCCTCTGTGTATTCTTGCCACCTCTTCTTAATATCTTCTGCTTCTGTTAGATCCATACCACTTCTGTCCTTTATTGTGCCCATCTTTGCATGAAATGTTCCCTTGGTATATCTCATTTTCTTGAAGAGATCTCTAGTCTTTCCCATTCTATTGTTTTCCCTATTTCTTTGCATTGATCACTGAGGAAGGCTTTCTTATCTCTCCTTGCTACTCTTTGGAACTCTGCATTCAAATGGGTATATCTTTCCTTTTCTCCTTTGCCTTTCGCTTCTCTTCTTTTCATACCTGTTTGTAAGGCCTCCTCAGACAACCATTTTGCCTTTTTGCATTTCTTTTTCTTGGGGATGGTCTTGATCCCTGCCTCCTGTACAATGTCATGAACCCCCATCCATAGTTCTTCAGGCACTCTGTCTATCAGATCTAATCCCTTGAATCTATTTGTCACTTCCACTGTATAATCATCAGGGATTTGATTTAGGTCATACCTGAATGGTCTAGTGGTTTTCCCTACTTTCTTCAATTTAAGTCTGAATTTGGCAATAAGGAATTCATGATCTGAGCCACAGTCAGCTCCCAGTCTTGTTTCTGATGCCTGTATAGAGCTTCTCCATCTTTGGCTTCAAAGAATTATAATCAAAATGATTTCAGTATTGACCATCTGGTGATGTCCATGTGTAGAGTCTTCTCTTGTGTTGTTGAAAGAGGGTATTTGCTATGACCAGTGCGTTCTCTTTGCAAAACTCTGTTAGCCTTTGCCCTGCTTCGTTTTGTACTCCAAGGCCAAATTTGTCTGTTACTCCAGGTATTTCTTGACTTCCTACTTTTTCATTCTAGATGCCTTGGGACCACTGAAAACAAAGACAGCAGTTTGAACTAACACAAAGGTCAAAGAAAAAATGTCAACAGACACACAGACACATAGATAGACACACACACACACATACACACACACGACCTAGCACACTAACAAAAACTACAAATAACCTAATTTTTAAAATGAACAGAATTTCTACGAATAGACAGTTTTCCAAAGAAGACATACAAATGGCCAACAGGAACATGAGAAGACACTCATCAGGAACTTGCAAATTAAAACCACATGGGATATCACTTCATCCCTATTAGAACTGCTGCTACTGCTGCTGCTAAGTCGCTTCAGTCGTGTCCGACTCTCAGCGACCCCATGGACTGCAGCCCACCAGGCTCCTCCGTCCATGGGATTTTCCAGGCAAGAGTACTGGAGTGGGGTGCCATCACCTTCTCCTATCAAAAACACAAGAAGTAACAAGTGTTGGTGAAAAGGAAACCATTGTTCACTATTGATGGGAATGTAGATTGATGCTGCCATTATGGAAAACAGTTTGGAGATTCCTCAAAAAATCAGAGATAGAACTAATATATGATCCATACAGTCCATTTCTGAATATTTATCCAAAGGAAACAAGAACAGTAACTTGAAAAGATATTCTCACACCCATGCTCACTGCAGCATTGTTTACAATAGCCAAGGCATGGACAAAACCTAAATGTCCACTGATGGATGAACAGATAAGGAAAATGTGATGTATCTATATCTATCTGTGTGTATATAAAATATATAAATGAACCATAAGAAGGAGGAAATTTTGCCACTTGCAATAACATTGATGGACCTTGAAGGTATTATGTTATTTGAAATAGTTTAGACAGAGGAACAGTAATACTGCATGATCTAACTGGTATGTGGAGTCTTAAAAAAAAAAAAAAAAAAAACCAGCAAAAACACCCCAAACCGAAAAACTGAGCACATAGATACAAAAATAGACCAGTGATTGCTGAAGCAGGGTGTCAGAGGCAGACAAAATGGATGAAGGTGATCCGAAGATGCAAACTTCCAGTTAAAAAATAAATTAGCTCTGATACAGCATGGTGACTATAGTTAGTAACATAGTTAGTTGTATATTCAAAAGTTGCTAAGAGAGTTGATCTTAAATATTCTTATTGAAAGAAAAACTTTGTAACTATGTGTGGTGGAGGTCATTGACTAGAATAATGGTGAGCATTTCACAGTTGTACATACATTGAATTATTATGTTGTACATCTGCAACTAATGTAATGTTATATCAATTTTATCTCAGTAGGAAAAACAAGCAAACAAAAATGAAAACTATCAACTTTGGGTTACTTTGTGAATTATCCCATGTGAGTTAAATTGATGGTGTGAAAGATCATAATGAATACATTTTGAATTGAAGAAAAAAAAACTTTGTTCTATAATATGCTAATGGTATCATAAAGCTAGAATGATTAAAAAATATTCTTGTGTTAAAAATAAAATTAAAAGCAATTGAGCCAAATAGATGGCAATAAAACACATTCTTTAAAATGGTGAAAATTATAATATATACTAAAGAAACCACTACATAGAATTTAAAAAAGGAAAAGATTCATTTGAAGTGAGAGAAAACTGGTTATTTAAATGCAAAGTAAGAGTAAGGGAATACCCTCACTTTTTAACATGTATCAAAATAACAGCCAGGTATATTTAAACTTTAAATGTTAAAAAACAATCAAATAGTGTTAAAACAAATACACCTAAAAAGTCATTTGATTTCTTAATGGTAAAAACTTTCCTAGTATAAAGCTGTGTAAAAAGTCAGGAATGTTAAGATTGAGAGCACTTTCATAAGAATTAAAAATGTCTATATAAGAAGTCACATTATAAATAAGATTAAAGAAAATAACTATAAAGAAAGGTTCTGCACAGTTAAATTTAACATTTAAAAAGTTAAAATCCATTAATAAATCAAGCTGATGCATCAGTACAAATGAGCAGCAGACACCAACAGAAAGGAAATATAACTACCTTCTAAACTATGTGGGGAAAAGGAAGTTTCATTTCACCCTTAATCAGAGAAATAGAAATTATGGCAAATAAACTATATCCTCCTCCTAAACTTAACAAAATTTAAAATGTTAATAGTCAATATTAACAAAGATTCAGAGAGTTACTTGAACTCACTAGGAGCGTAATTTGGTATATCCTTTCTAAATAGCAATTTTGTATGAAGAGTCTTTAAAATGTTCCCACTTCTCATTTAGTTCCCACTTTACAAAATATACACTCATGAAATAAGTGGGGAGCCATGTACAAAGATCAAGTTACGAAGATTTCAGTAGTAAATTTTGAAATTATAGCAAAAGTTAGAAATAACCCAAATATCCAACAACAGAGGATGGGTTAGATAAATATTGAATTTTTACATTTAAGTAAAAAGTATACAACCATTAAGATGTTCTTGAAGAATTGTAACAGCAATGAGAAAACACCCACAATATAACTTACAGTTATAGAACTACATAATCAATACATTTTGCAGTATGATGTAAACTATATTTGAAATATTTGCAGAGAAAATAACAAACCAAAAATATTAACAATAGTTAGAGATTGATTGCAATTTTAATTTTGCTCTTTGCTTGTCTCTGAATTTTCCAAACTTTACAATAAATATGTAGCACTTTATGACTGGATATAAGCTATTTTAAGAAATATGTTCCTAATGGTGGATTAGAAGAAAGAAAACCTACTGACCTAGTTCTTAGCTGTGTTGATAATTTTGAAGCTCAAATGACAATAAAAACAGCTTGTAATGAGCTTCAAAAAAGAAATACGCTCCTAGATTTTTCCTTGATCATATTAGCACCTTGAAAGTATTCCCCAAATTAAGGAATGGCCCATGGCAGTTCACCACACCAATGCCAGTCCAGATTAATTGTGCTTTGGTTGTTCTTTTCCTCTTTGGTCTCACCTGGTGATGTGGGTTGCTGCCATTGGTTTGCTGAGCCCGAGATAGTCTTTGAGGCATTTGTTTGAAGGTCTCTGTGGCTGGTGTTTCTACCGGTTCAGTTGTATGCTCATACATTGGTACTTCAGATCTACTACACTGAATGGAGAGCCTGCTATAAAAGTAGAATTTTATGAGAGGTTTAATAATTTTTAACGATCAGGTGTGACATTGAGGAGAATCTTGTTAGAAAATGTTGTCAGTTATTCAATCTAATTAAAAAAAATAAGAACAAAGTAGTTCAGCTTTTTCTCTGTGCCCTCTCTCTTTCAACTGCTTAGTTGATATAGAGCTAATTAACCAACAAGAGGAACAAAACGTCCATTCCTATCCCTCCTGATAATCTAGAAATGAGAATGTAAAGAAGTTCAGGAATGACTACAGAAAATCTCCCAGGTCATCCTGTCCAGGTCAGATACTAAGGGTAAGTGCAGATGTGTGTTTATTACCAACATAGCTAAAAGAGCATAGCGTAGACTAGTTTAAGGTCAGGCATATTTCATTTTATACAACTGCATTTAATTTCTTTCCCTTATTCAAAAACTATTTAAAGCATCTTACCATCTTGAGTTATTGCAGACAAAAAAGACTTAAAAAAAAAAAACAAAACAGAGAACTCCCTGCTCACAGAGAATTTACATCTAATGAACAGACAAATACAATCATTTATGACATAGTGTACTTATTTTTACAGAATCCAATAAGAGTATAAGAAAATAAGTGATTACTCTGTGGTACACTTCACTTATGTGTTTAAGAGGCTGGTACTTTCTGGTGAACAGATAACACATTGACATTTTAAGAACCTTTAGCTCTGCATATTGCTGTTCAGTTGCTTCATCATGTCTGACTCTGAAACCCCATGGACTGCAACACGCCAGGCTTCCCTGTCCTTTACCAACTCCCAGAGCTGGCTCAAACTCATGTCCATTGAGTCACTGATGCCATCCAACCATCTTGTCCTCTATCATCCCCTTCTCCTCCTTCCTTCAATCTTTTCCAGCATCAGAGTTTTTTCTAATGAACCAGCTCTTCGCATAAGGTGGTCAAAGTATTGCAACTTCAGCTTCAGCTTCAATCCTTCCAATGAATATTCAGGACTGATTTCCTTTAGGATGGACTGGTTGGATCTCCTTGAAGTCCAAGGGACCCTCAAGAGTCTTCTCCAACACCACAGCTTGAAAGCATCAATTCCTCGGCATTCAACTTTATTCATGGTCCAACTCTCACATCCATACATGACTACTGGAAAAACCATAGCTTTGACTAGATGGACCTTTTTCAGCAAAGTAATGTCTCTGCTTTTAATATTCTGTCTAGGTTTGTCATTTTTTTTTTTTTCCCAAGAAGCAAGTGTCTTTCAACTTCATAGCTGCAGTCACCATCTGCAGTGATTTTGGAGCCCAAGAAAATAAAATCTGTCACTGATTCCATTGTTGCCCCATCTATTTGCCATGAAGTGATGGGATTGGATGCTATGATCTTCATTTTTTGAATGCTGAGTTTTAAGCCAGCTTTTTCACTCTGCTTTTTCATGTTTATCAAGAGGGTCTTCAGTTCCTCTTCACTTTCTGCCATAAGGATGGTTTCATCTGCGTATCTGAGGTTATTGATATTTCTTTGGGCAATCTTAGCTTGCACTTCATCAGTCTGGCATTTCTCATGATGTACTCTGCATATAAGCTCAATAAGCAGGGTGACAATGTACAGCCTTGATGTATACAGTTGTATACAGATGTATACAGCCCTTTTCCAATTTTGAACCAGTCTGCTGTTCCAAGTCTGGTCCTAACTGTTGGCTTCTTGATCTGCATACAGGTTTCTCAGAAGGCAGGTAAGGTGGTCTGGTATCCCTATCTCTTTAAGAATTTTCCACAGTTTGTTGTGATCCAGACAGTCAAAGTCTTTAGCGTAGTCAATGAAGCAGAAGTAGATGTTTTTCTGGAATTCTCTTCCTTTTTCTATGATCCAATGGATGTTGGCAAGTCCTAGCTTGGCATAGGGCTTGCAATTCCCTTTCTTCATCTTATTTCCACAAACACGACTCTGGGAGAAGGAAGAACAAGTTATCTCTATCATCAGGTGAAAAAAACAAAGTCCCCAAGGCCACTCACGGAGCTGGCTAAGAACAAGATTTCTTTGTCTTTCTGTCCCGGGTTTAAACGTCACTAATGTCTTCCAACACTGGATAATTAATTACTCCTCGTGACACTTCATACTCCATTCTAAGAGACCCATTGCCGGGGTCCAGCCCCGGCTGATCCAGGGAGAGATGAAGGAGAGACGGCGTAGGCGAGGATCAGGAAACAACTGCGTAATTAAACGTTAATTAAGATATAAAGAGTAATAGAATGAGGATAGCTCAGTGAGGAAATTCAGTGGAGAAAAGAGGCTGAGTAGCTTGGTTTACGCGGGGGACCAATAAAACTTCAAGACAAGAAGTTTGCACCACTTACGTAGGCCGCAGGCGTCCTTCTGTTCTCCCGGAGGAGACACTGAGGCCTCCCCGGTCGGATCTTAGAAGCCCAGGCATAATTAGTAAGCATGGTGGGTTCCGCGCTCCAGATGGAGACTCAGCCAGAGTGAGAGAGAGCACAACATGGGGAGACCAAGTTTCGGTGAACAAGGCCCGCACTTTATTTTCCAAAGTAGTTTTTATACCTTAAGTTGTGCATAGAGAATAATGGGGGAAGGGGTGGAGTCATGCAAGGACAGCAGTTCCTGGTTCTAATCGAAGCCAGGCTTTCAAACTTATCATATGCAAAAGTTCAGGTGATTTACATCATCTTCTGGCCCGGAGGCCTGTTAACATTTTAAGAAACTTATTTTTCTCTAAAGGTGATTATTCTAAAGTCAGGAGCCACCCTCCAAAAGCATTAGATAAAGTTGCATTCCTATAGGGCAAAGGTGTGGTGGGCTCAATCAAGAAAAGAATTAACTCAAGGGTCCAAGGTTACAAACATTGAGGCTACTACTTACATTTCTATACACCCATTATATCAATCAATACACTGCCAACGACACAGTAGGTAAGGAGTATGGAGACTTAGCAGCAAACATTGGCCCAATAAGTGAAAAACCCTTCACCAATACAATTTCTAATCAGTCTTTTAACTACTCAAAGGAATCTGTGTTTAGACAGTTTAGAACATCTCCTGCCTCTCACAGTTGGGAGGCTCTGAGCAATCACATGTGGCCGGAAAAACCTATTCAGGCAGGCTAGAGGATTTCCAAAGGAGTTTGTAGGTTGAAACACTGTCACACCTGGGAATTATTAACTGGAGCTGTAAGCTAACTCTTTTTTCAGAGAGAGGTAGTGGGGGACAGCCCCCCATAAAGTCAGAGGTGTAGGTGAGAGCACAAAGCAGAAAGTAGGCAGACTCTGGTTTGGGGGTAGATGCTCGAGAATTTCCAGGGGGACTCCTGAGGGTTGATCCCGCCTTTGTGTATGCCGAGCCTCCTTCCTCATGACCTTTGTCATGGGCGGAGTTCCTCACGCTGGCTCCAGGCAGTGATAGAATTCCAGTTGAGCTATTCCAGATCCTGAAAGATGATGCTGTGGAAAGTGCTGCACTCAATATGCAATATGCAATATGCACTCAATACGCAATATGCCGGCTCCCGGCATCACCCATGTTATCAATCTAACCATCCATCAGTTCCTCTATCATGCATCCACCCATTTTATTATTCAGTCCATCAGTTATTCAGCAAACATTTATTGAGCATTTATCATATTGAGATGCTGTTGTAAATTCTGGAAATACAACTGGGAACAATAAAAATTCCCTTCCCCGATGGAGTTTCCATTAAAGCAAAAAAAGAAAAAAGTGAAATACATAGAATGTCAGATGCTGATAAAATACTTTTGAAGAGAAATAAAACAAGGGAGGAGGTTTGGGAATGCCAGAGTGGGAACAGGGGCTAAAATGATAAATAGGTAGTCAGGCAGGGCCTTAAGGATGTGATGACATCTGAATAGACCTTTTGCTAGTATTTAAGAGCTAAGGAGTCCAGCCGTACAGAGAGGTGGTCTAAAGATACCAATTCTTTAAAGTAAAGGTTTTAAGTATTGAGATTGGGGGATACAGCTTAGTCCTGTGGTGAGGAGGGAGGGACAGAACTGGAGAACAGAGGTGTGGAGGGGAGAATGGCACTGAAGAGGTCCCCAGGGTGGCTCAAATATGCAGGAATTTTCTAAGTCATCTTAAAATGTTCAGTCTTTAGCTTAAGAACAATGGGAAGCTAATGGATGGGCTTAAGGCCTACACTAAGTTTGGGGGAAATAAGTGCGTAAAAGATCAGCCAGGCTTCTGTGGCCAAAAGAAATGCAAATGAGAGCATAGATCTTGGTGTTCTAACTATGAGAATGGAGGGATTTGGAGAAGATTTCAAATATGCAATAAATCCAGCTGACTAATCGTCAGAGTTTAGTGTTACTCTACCAGGGAAAAGTGAAATACATGGCTTGAAGAAGGCAGACGAATTGGTACCTGATATCTTTGCTTTTATTTTTAAATTTAAATTATTTGTGCTATATTAAAGATATACCTCAAGATGATATCCAGGACTTCCCTGATGGCGCGGTGGATAAGAATCTGCCTGCCAATGCAGGGGACATGGGTTTGATCCCTTGTCCAGGAAGATTCCACATGCTACTGAGCAGCTAAATCCCTGTGCCACAGCTACTAAGCCAGAGCTCCAGAGCCTGTGCTCCACAGTAAGAGAAGCCACCACAGTGAGAACCCCTCACACCACAACAAAGAGTAGCCCCCCACTCACCGCAACTAGACAAAGCCCGCACAAAAGCAACGAAGACCAAGTGCAGCCAAAAAAAGAGATGAATTAGAGCTAGCCAAATTCTCTGACTTTATGGATCCAGTGATAACCACCTGCTAGGTAAATGTGGTACAGGTATAGGCATGGGATCTAATTTCTAAGTCAATATGTATTTTTCCTTTCAAAGAGCTATAAAAATATATTAAATTACACCAAAATATAAAGTAACAAAATGACCACAGAAATAGGGTCTAGGATTGAGATGGAAATATGCTGATAGATGTCTGAGAAAAGTTTAGAGAATTACAGAAGAAATTAACAATTGAATATCAATTTGATTAAAGTGATCTATTTTTACACTTCTGATAGATAAAATAAGAGTGCATGGATTATCCTGGCTGTTTTCCTCCCAAAAGTTTGATGATCATAAGCCCATGGAAACAGTGCCTTTTTCTTGGTCTTTTGGAGTTTTAAATTATAAAGAAATAGTGACTTCAAACTTTAAGGTCATGATGATTTTTAAAAGGTTGTCTTTAGGCTGGTACTCAGGTGTGTGATGGACGATCTCAGTTACCAGGGTGATGGGTGTCCTTTGAGTAACCCTTTGGAACACAGATTGGCATTCTGAATTTTGAGGATTAACAAAATTCACAACTTTTAATGCAATTGTTTCACTTAATGAAATATTAAACATATAGGAAAATGCACGTAGAGGGATGTTGACTACAGAATTTTAGTGAGGGGCAAAATTTGAAAAGAATCAAAATGTTAAGGGATTACTTCTAAATTATGGCACTTCTTTATAAGGATGTGAGTGAGGTCATTGAAATGATATTTTGGAAGCTACATGCTAAGTTGCTTCAGTTTTGTATGACTCTGTGACCCCATAGACTATAGCCCACCAGGCTCCTCTGTCCATGGGGTTCTCAAGGCAAGAATACTGGAGTGGGTTGTCATTTCCTACTTCTGGGGATCTTCCTGACCCAGAGATTGAACCTACCTCTCTTTCGTCTCCTGCATTGGCCGGCAGGTTCTTTACCACTAGCACCAATGACAGGACAAATGCTCTCCATTTAATGTAAACGGAAAAAAGAATGAAAATCTGTATCCACAGCATAATTCCTGACTTAGTAATACTGAAATGTGAACAGCATATGGTTGTGAGTGATGGAATGTGTCTTTCTTTTCCTTTTTTAAAATAAAATATTAATTCTGAATTAGGCTTTCCAAAGTAAACCAATGAAAAAGAAAGATGTTGGAGAAAGTTATTCAAATCCTCTAATATTAAAAGTCTCCTGCTGATGTGTGGCAGAACCAATACAATATTGTAAAGTAATTAGCCTCCAATTAAAATAAATAAATTTAAATTAAAAAAATAAAATAAAATTATAAGGTTAAAAAAAAAATCTGTGTCTGTCTGGGGTCTTTAGTTGGGATAACTAAATGATGGGATGGGCCACTTAAAGGTAGTGTTGTCTCTTGTTCTACTTAAATTAAAGGTTGTTTCTAGAGGGGAACAGCATCTTACCCCTTCTCCTGCTGCAGATTCCCTGGGCTGGCTGCATAACCCCAGTACCAGGCTTCGGGTTGCCACCCTGCAGGAATCCACTCACCTGGCCTGTGCATGGTTAGCCATATCCTTTGGATTCACCTTGTCCAGGAGCCATTGCCTTCTCGAAGCTTCTTTCCTCCTACAGCGCCCTTGGAGCAGATTGTTTCTGGGGGTCCTGAGGATGAGTCTTGTATCATCCTTTGCTGACATCTGCTGGAATGGCCAACAGCACAAAGGGCATCAGATCAGCCTTAACGTGGTCTTCTTTCCTTACTTGAGTGGACTGGCTGCCATAAAAGTGTCTGAAATTATTTCACTAACTTTTATGTCCACAGAAAAATCATCTTACTTCCATCCTATCTGAACTTCTTCACGTTCTCTCTCTATTCACATACATACACTATCCATTTCTAAATTAAATACCCGCTAACTTCCACAATAACTTCTCTTCTGGAATGTGGAATTCTAAAACTAAAAGAGGATGTGAAAGAGAACTAAGTCTATGGATGCTAATTGGAGGGTTTCTTTGGAAATTTATTTCCAGAAAAATGTCCATAAATTTAATTTTCCATAAAAGTTCAGTGGATTCACAGGCCACCTGAAGTCCATCCATGGACCCCACGTGTAAGCCAAAAGGAAACAATGAGAAGTTTTAAAATGTTCAACTCTTAAAATCTAAAGTGTAATAACAAAATGACCACATGGTGTCAGTCTAACATCGATAAGACCTATTTTTCCCCAGGCGGGAGGATCATACACTAATAAACCTGAGAATCCGAGTTAATGAAGTTTAGTAAAGCAATATCCTCTGAAAATTATTTGGCAAGATTGAGGCACTTGACTTTTGTGGGCCATTCATGGTAAAGAGATCATGAGGGAAAATTGTCCACAGTAAAGGTAATTAGTCAACACCTTTTACTATTTGGAATTTGAGAGCAAGGCCAACCGCATGGAGAAACTGATTTCTACTAAGCGATTTCCGGAAAATCTTAAATGCTCTCTGCCTTAAAAGTATCCCATTTCTCTTTGTTATTATCATGAGCTGAATTCTCTTCCTGCATATTTATAGTTGTCTTTAAAATTTTTTTGAAAGTCAGCTATAAAATCTAGTTTTATACTGGCTCCAGTCAAAACTGAGATAGTAATCTTTCTCTTTTATTTTTACTAAGGGAAATATACTTGAATTTTAGTGCTGAGGAAAAGACATGTTAAAAAAGAAAACTTTTCCTGAAATGCAATAGCAGCTAGAGGCCTCGTTGCATCATTTTTTTTTTTTAACCAAACCAGAGTTTTAAAATTTTTAATCAGTATCCATTTCCAATGCCTCTCCCCTCTTACTCCTCAGATATTTTCTTGCACATAGTACCCAGTCAGTGGCTTCAGATTAGACTCTGGTCTATTGTCTCCAAAACGTTTTATTAAAATCTACAGTGTAAAGTATATGTATATTGAGAGATATATAAGGTTGAGCTTGCCACTTCTTTAATCTTAAATATTGTAATGTATGAAAGGAGTAGAATCTGTGGTCTTCCTGATGGGAACGTTTTTTTCATTGCTTTAGCTCTCACAGATAAGACTTATGAATAGTTTGGTACATTGCGTTAGATGTTACCTGGATGCAGTTCTCAACCACGGGATGAGACTTCTGGTGGGACTTGCCCTGAAAACTAGATAAGAAACACGCTTGGCAGATGTCAAAGTTGAGACACTTCAGACAGCGGTATCTGTCAATTAAAGTGGAAGTGTGACTTACATCACTATTAATAGGTGAGCAAAGAAAATATTATTCAGAAGAAGGAGCAGCCTAAGATAAATAAGAGGTATCTGAGCTATTGAGTGAGTATACAGCTAGATCTTCTTTTTATCATTTATTTTGTCATTTTTATAATATGACATTAAATAAATATAATTTTGTCAACGAACTATAGTAAAGAGGCCTGATTTATCCTCTCTCCCACCAAAAAATACCAAGTGTCTTTTATATGCATGGGACTGTGTGCAACAACCCTTAGGATACACTATGAAGTTTGCGGCCACATTTTGGGTAGCTGCACAAAGTGTTTGAGTAATTTCAATGCAATTGCCAACATAAAGAAACCTGGAAGATTTCCAAAAAGTTAGAATTCTAAATTCTCTTGAGAATTTGTGAGATGTGATGATATTGGACCTGCGTTCCTATGTAGTATTGGGAAAAATAAAATCATAGATAAAAGAGTCTAAAATAAATGTGTCATTTTTTAGGAATTTGTACATAGGAAGGAATACAGTGAAGAGCGGGAGTTCCTCATCAGCCAAGGTCCAAGTCCAAGGGAAGACGCTCAGTCGTGTCCAACTCTTTGCGACCCCAGGGACTGTAGCCTACCAGGCTCCTCCGTCCATGGGATTTCCAGGCAAGGGTGCTGGAGTGGGTTGCCATTTCCTTCTCTAACAGCCAAGATTGAGTGACAAACACAGCCAAGTTTGTTAACACATCAGCACTGCAGACTCTATTACGAACAGTTACTTAAATCGCCTGTCAGAGGAGAGGAGACACTGAGACATTCTGCTAAGGAAGGGCGTCTCTAGGCACTCAGGGAAAATGGTGTGCTTTTTGGGGGCTTTGCTGGTGAGACCACACAGTCAAGAATTAGTAACTTTCAAGGATGAATAGGATCATACCGTTTGTAAAATATCAGGGATCTATACTTTTTCCCAAACTCCAGTACTTTGGCCACCTCATGCGAAGAGTTGACTCATCGGAAAAGACTCTGATGCTGGGAGGGATTGCGGGCAGGAGAGAAAGGGGACAACAGAGGATGAGATGGCTGGATGGCATCACCAACTCGAAGCATGTGAGTTTGGGTGAACTCTAGGAGTTGGTGATGGACAGGGAGGCCTGGCGTGCTGCAATTCATGGGGTCACAAAGAGTCGGACACAACTGAGCGACTGAATTGAACTGAACTGAACTGATAGATAATTAACAATGTTGTGATTGTTTCAGGTGGACAGCATAAGGAGTCAGAAATACACATACATGTATCCATTCTCTCCCAAACTCCCCTCCCATCCAGGCTGCCACATAACATTGGGCAGAGTTCCCTGTGCTATATAGTAGGCCCTTGTTGGTTATCCATTTTATATATAGTAGTGTGTACATGTATCTCCCAAAAGTGAAAGTTGCTCAGTTGTGTCCAACTCTTTGTGACCCCATGGACTGTAGCCTGCCAGGCTCCTCTGTCCATGGGATTCTCATTTGTATCATTTCTTTTTAGATTCTGCATGTAAGGGATGTCATACAATATTTCTCCTCTATCTGACTTACTTCACTCAGTATGACAATCTCTAGGTACATCCATGTTGTTGCAAATGGCATAATTTCATTCTTTTTAATGGCTGAGTAATATTCCATTATATATGGAATATATATTCAATATTCCATTATATAAACAATATTCCATTATATATATATGCACACAAAACATCTCTATCCATTCCTCTGTGAATGGATGTTTAGGTTGCTTCCATGTCTTGGCTATTGTAAACAGTGTTGCAAAGAACACTGGGGTGCGTGTATTCTTTTGGAACTTGTTTTTCTCCAGATATGTCCTCAGGACTGGGATTGCAGGGTCATATGGTAGCTCTATTTTTGTTTTTTTACAAAACCTCCATACTGTTCTCTATGATGGTTATATCAATTTACATTCCCACCTACAGTATAGGAGGGTTCCCTTCTTTATCTATACCTTTTCCCCTGATATTTTAACTGATATTCAACTACAGTTTCTGTGACATAAAGTCGGGTCTTCCCCATCAGTGGCAACAATGAGCGAGGGCAAGGTGGGAGCTATTCCTTTAGGACAGTTCCTCCCTAGCCTCTTCCCCTCATTTATATACTTGTCTCGCCCCAGAAAGCATTTAAGTTTTCAATTCCCGTTTCCAAATTTACAAAAGTAAAACTATGACAAGATTCCTATACTCTTCAAGTTTTGTATCTTGCTGCAAAGACATGATAGGGAAACTTGAGGTACACTAACTAGCAAGATTAAGTACTGTGTGATGAAGTGCAGAGTGAGAGGCATGGAAAATAAATGCAGTAGGAGAGAGAGGCGAAGACACCTGGGGGTGGGATGATCTGATTAGTTTTTATGGAAGAAGTGAGGCTCATGCTGGGTGTAGAATGCTGGGTGGGAGATTAAGGTGAAGGAAATCCCAGGTAGAAAGAAGAGGAGGTATAGGTAATGCAGACTGGGGTGAAGAAGGGTTTAGAGCTTGTCACATCTATCAGACCTACAGATAACTCTGAAGAACAGAGGAATAAAAGGTTGGAATGTTCCTGAGGCCAGATGGCAGAAGGGTTTTTGACCAAAGTCATTGGAAGGCAAAGCAGGAGAATTCAAGTGCCATGAGACCAACTCTCACGGCCCTTGTTCACTGCTGTCCCTGACACCTAGACTCACAGTGGGGTATTAATAGAGTGTTGAAGGGCTATCATAGTAGCATAGAAAACATTTTTGAGCCCTCACTATGCAGCAGGCAGGGGACATGCATTGACATAGTTAATCCCCATGAAAGTTCTTTAAGGGAAGGCATTCTTATTGTTACCCTCATTTGAAGAAACCGATTTCTTTAAATCAATTCTTAAAACTCAAAGAGATCTTAAGCAAAAGCACAAATTTACACGATGACTTGGTAATGGTTTAATTGGGTTTTGAGGCCAGGGATACCATCCGAATGGAGAGCCAGCTATTTTAACTTATGTAACAGACCACCCAGAGGAGACTTCCCTGGTGGTCCTGTGGTTAAGACCCCACACCCCCAATGGAGGAGGCCTGGGTTTGATCCCTGGTCAGGGAACTAGATCCCAAGTGCCACAATTATGAGATCACATGCTGCAACTAAAAGATCCTGCGTGCTGAAACTAAGACCTGGTTAAATCAAGTAAGTAAACAATAAATAAATACACGTATATATAAGGGTTTCCCTTATAGCTCAGTTGGTACAGAATCTGCCTGCAGGTGAAGGATACCCGGGTTCGATTTCTGGGTTGGGAAGATCCCCTGAATAAGGAAATGGCAACCCACTCCAGTATTCTTGCCTGGAGAACCCCATGGACAGAGGAGCCTGGTGGGCTACAGTCCATGGGGTCACACAGAGTCAGATACAACTTAGCAACTAAATCACCAAACCCCGCCAAATGTATATATAAAATAGAATACAAAGGCAGGAAACCTGACTTAGAGTCACATGCCACCATTACTAGAGGACCTTGAAACAGAAACTTAAGTTCATGGTTTTGAAGATACCTGGTACATGGTAGGTTTTCAATGAACATTTATTGATTGAGTTAAATGAATGCCTTTGTTTCTTCAAGGAGGAAAATGGGGCTAGTAAATCCTGACCACTAGGCCTTGTAAGAGTGTGAAGTCACTCAGTCATGTCCAACTCTTTGCAACCCCATGGACTGTAGCCTGCCGGGCTCCTCAGTCCATGGAATTTTCCAGGCTAGAGTACCGGAATGGGTTGCTATTTCCTTCTTCAGGGGATCTTCCCGACCCAGGAATTGAACCCGGGTCTCCCGCATTGCAGGCAGACGCTTTACCATCTGAGCCACCAGGGAAGCCAAGGCCTTTGTAAAGTTTTACACAACTTTGAAAATTATTCAACATGCATACTCAGGGAGACGTGAAGTGTATAACATGAAGTATTTTTTAATAAGATGATGTGATGAGCCATCTTTACTGGCTGCTTTATTTGGCTTTACGGCATGGTTGCAGTTAGTTCCTTAGGACAATATGGTGACCCTAACCTTGGCTTCGCTCCTCCATGCTCTGAAACTACCGACAGAGGCATGAGAGCGGGTGCAGTGTGGATAACAAGCTGGTCTGTTGTTGATGCTTTTACTCACAAAGAACCCCGTTATTTCCCCCTAATCTCATTTCAAAATTACATGCTCTTCAGGAGTCTAAGTGTGACACATCCTGCTAAACTTGGACCCTCAGCTTAGGAACAATCTCTGGTCTTTCTCTCTGACTTTAGGAGGCCAAGTCTTGCCCTCTTCTTGCTACCTCCAGATCTATGAACACTTCTGCTCTAAGATGACTTTATGACACTCACTCAAAGTAAAAGCCTTGATGCTATAGCTGTGGTTTTCTGAGAGCCAAAAGCACAGGTTTAAGGTCAGACCTATAATGTATTCAAGCACTTTCTAATAAGCTCAGATGGTTACAGCTAAGAGAAGCCTAAGTCGTACTTTGATTCACCCATCCTTCTCTTGCTTACAAAGAAACTGTGGTCTGGAGAAGCTCATGGTCATGCCCAGATGACTCAGCTGTCTGCATGTATGAGAACTATACATTGCCTTAGATTTCTAGGACAAAAGATGGGCCACACAGAGGTGTTTCTAAGAAGAAATTTAATCTTACTATTAGCAGGTAGGGACACAACCTAAAACTTACAATATGGCATATTTGGCCCTATGCTTTTGCTATTTTTTTTTTTTTTTTTTTTTGAGTGACCTGAGCAAGTCATTCACAAACTAAGAGTCCTTGATAAAATAAAAATAATAATACCTGCTTTATGTTATACATAATGATTTTGAAAAAAATACATCAATGTTAAATTTGTATTTTATGTAACTGCAAAAACGAATTCTGTGTCTGGCCCAGTACAGGATACAGTGTAACTGCTATGTAATACTTGTTTATTGAGTAAATGATTATGATATACTTGTAATATAGAAAATCATATTAATGTTTTCCCACTGCCCAATTAAAAAGAGAGTTTACTTTTCATTGTAGTGTGGATATTTCTTTGGTGTAGCTTGCCTGGTTACCAACAGTTGGGGCCATTGGTATGTTTTATTGTTTCAACTTGTGTTATTTGTGAAGTTTCTGTGAATGAAATTTCATTGTGTCCTCAGAATTCTCTGCAAAATCAATTCACTTTCTCAGCAAAATGAAAACCTGATTTCCAGTTCTTAGTGAGCTCAACAGACTTATTTTATATCAGACCTATTTTATGTCACTTCTCCTGCCCCTTCTGCGCATACCCCCTTTTTTAACCAGTTTTGAGTTCCCAGGTTGTCCTAGCTCGTCAGTTTCACCACATCACTAGCCCCTGTACACCTGGGTTCACCCACCATGGTGATGGTCACCCACTTGCCTGGCCCCCACTTGCTGGCTTCCTTCTCTCCTCCCCATCTTTAATAATAACACAAATTTTACTTCTTTATTGTTTTATTTAGAGGAAACCTACAACACCCTTTTCCTAAGATGGGATTTTGAGTGTCATCTAAAAGCCATGGAAAGATCTGAATTTCCTGTGTCCAAACCTAGCTTTCAAATCTGCCTTTTCCTCCAGGAAAAGAGAAGCTCTGGCATGAGCAGCTCCTATAAAGCCTCATCATTTGTTTTGGTTTCAAGGCATGTTCTCAGTCGCCTCCACGAGGAGGCAGCAGAGCATCACGGCTGCAGAGCAGGGGCTCTGCATTCAGTCCACAGCCTCAGCCACTTGCTAACCACGTGAGCTTAAGCTCAGGTTATTTAGCATCTCTGCTAAATAATAATAATACCACCATTAGGCATGATAACACCATTTTGTATATGGAGTTATAATGCTTTACACAAATGATCCATGTGAACCACACAACCTAATATTTGTTCAGCATTTAACAAATGTTAACAAGGTCCTATCGTACAGGGAATCATAGTCAATATACTATAATCCATAATGGAAAAGAATGCTTGTATGTATAACTGAATCACTTTGCTGTACAGCAGAAATTAACACAACACTGTAAATCAATTATACTTCAAAAATATTTTTAAAGAACAAAAATGTAAACTGTTGTTATTGTTATGGTTAACTACAAAATATTTAAAAGAGTTTTGGTAACAAAAGACAAAGAAATTTCCCCTTAAGGAATAAAAATATCTACCGGTCTGAGTATGTGTTACTAGAACTTAATATTCCATTAATTATAGAAGGTAAAATAAAATATAAGCAGGATCACTCATACAGGAAATTATTATTCCCCACCCCCCCCACCCCCCGCCAAATCAGCTGAGTTCTGAAAGTGTGAATAGTACAACCAAAAGAATCTGGGGAGAAGAAGCTCCAACTCTAGATCCATTTGGAGAGTGATGGTCTGTGTAACAGTGATGAGTGACTGTACCTCAGTCCTGTGATGGGAAAGTTCCTGCAGATTCTACACCGAACAGGGTGAGTGGCCATTTCAGTGGCTGACAGTCGATAGCAGGTTGGGATCCATAAGAGGATGGGAGGCTCAGACTGCAACCAAGACAGGAATTTCTCTTCTTTGATTACTGGGCTCAACACCTGAAAAACAGTGGCACAGTCAAATATGTTTCCAAGCATGACTGCAATCTCTTGTAGAGATGAAAATGTATTTTCATCTTCTCTTCTGGCTCTGTTTCTGTTGACTCTGCTGAAGCTTATCTCATGCAAAGGTGGGGCAAGTCTACCTCCTGAATTAGGCTGTCTGGGATGCCTGTGGAGTAGTAGGTCTGTGATTGAAATGGGTCAGCAGCTCTGTCTGCCCCCAGTTCCCAAGGACATGTGCGTGGCACTCACCCCTTGGAAACAGCTGCGTGTAGCACTCTCCACAGAGCACAGAGCACGACTTTCCCCAACAACAGTTGGAATCTACAAGAGGCAAGAAACCCTGTGTCAGTGATTAAGAAATGGTGGCCACACCCGAGCAGTGGCACTTCTGACCAAAGAGTCACACCTAACTGGTGTATGAGGCTGGATGAGCTGTTTCAATTAGGCAAATAAGACATGTGTGGATTTTGTGCAGTATATGAATAGAGACAAAGAGTGAACAAGTGGGGAGAAGTGGGGCTGGGACGAGAAGAGTAAGAAGTTCTGGCAATGAGGGCAATACAGGGAGGGCTTCCATGTTTCTCTTGTGACCCCAGTTAAATTATTTAACCTTTCTTTGCCCTTGGACTGCAAAGAGATCCAACCAGTCCATCCTAAAGGAAATCAATCCTGAATATTAATTGGAAGGACTGATGCTGAAGCTGAAACTCCAATCCTTTGGCTACCTGATGCGAAGGACTGATTCATTGGAAAAGACCCTGATGCTGGGAAAGATTGAAGGCGGGAGAAGGGGACGACAGAGGATGAGATGGTTGGATGGCATCACCGACTTAATGGACATGAGTTTGAGTAAACTCTGGAAGTTGGTGATGGCCAGGGAGGCCTGGCGTGCTGTAATCCATGGGGCCTCAAAGAATCGGACACGACTGAGTGACAGAACTGAACTTGCCTTTGTTCACCTACGAATTACATATAACAATGATATCATTTAAAGTTCAGGGCAGTTTTAAGAAAAACCTTTTCAAACACACATCATCTTATTTTAATAAATGCCAATTTTCGAGGCAGGGCAGTTATTATCCTTGTTTACAACAAGAAATAATTGAGATCTGATATTTTGCTCAAGGTAAAACAAACAAAATAGATGAGAATTACTATACACATGAGATCTCCCTCCAAGACTCTTTACTCTGTTGAGGGGTTCTCCCAAAGCTTTGTCACACCTGGACCTGATTTGTATTCCAATGGCTTGATTTAACACTACCTCACTCAGTGGTTTCTATCTTTCACTCAGTCACATTAAGGAGTTTAACTAAGGGACTGAGAACCCCCTGTGACTGCTGAGATGGCCAGGGACTCGGCCCTGACATTAACTATATGCACAGATACATGTACCTGTCACCTCCATTTATGCCCATTTGGTCACGTGTCCTAATTTCATGTCTGATGCCTTCTACAGCACAGATTGTCAGCAGGCATTGCTCCCAAGCTCAGGAGTAATTTCAAAGACCCCCCTGCTGAGTCCATCAACTCGAATAAACATTCTTCTAATCAGGAAAGTGGCACTTAGAACCACTTTGCTGACAATTAGCCAGGCAGAAGTCAACAAACATTTGTGTAATTGTGACAAGATGGCTTGTACTTTAAATTAATAATAACCCCATCACCAGCTGAACTAAACATGATGTGTTATTTGGCTTTTATCTGAAAAAATAACTCATTACCCCTACTTTGGCCTGTGAATGCTGATGAACTAACTGAACCACTTATTTGGATGATATCTTGAGCCCTGGGAAAGGGCTTTAGCCTCATTTGTATGGTAAGGAAATTGAATCAGATAGGATTCACTAGCCAGTTCTGGGATTCTGATATGAGTCAAAAGAAAATTCACTTCTGTTGTGGGTTTTAACCTACATTTTTGGCTCTTAAGTGTGTGCACAAAGATTTTGTGCCCATTTGACTAATTTCTTGCAGATAATCTAAGGAAGAATTAAATCTGGCTAGAGGGCCTGCAGTATAGGCAGAACACCACTTGAAATGATAATTAGGGTTCTCAGGGGGGGGGTGGGATCACACAGAGGGGCCTGGAATTCTCTATGGGAACCCATCTCGGTGTTCTTAATGGAAGTCAATGGGATGATAATTTGCTATGCAAATCTCCACCTTCCTAACAGCTTTCTCAGGAGCCTACTGATGCATGAGGGGGAGACAGCCCTGCAGGAGCTGCCATTTCAGCAGCTCGTTGACCTTGGTTGAGCCTGAAACAAGGGCAGATTTTTAGGGCCTCTTGGGTGGGGAGCCAGCCTGGGGCCAGCTGTACTAGTGAGGAAGCGGCATAGGATTTCAGAAGGAAGATGCCCTTCCGTCCATCTTCTTTCATCACATCCACTTCACCACTTCAGTCTAACTAGACTGATTGCATAAATGGATGGGCAGATTTTCCCAGTCTCCCCCCAGAATGCGGGGATTGTTGAGGCAGTAGCTTCTTAAGACATGCCTGAGAGTCAGCAGAAAACTGGTGACAGGATCCATGTGCTGGGGCAACCACCAGAAGAGCTCTTTGAAAACTACATCTGAGATTTGAACCTTAGAAATGAAAAAAAGATCATTGCTCCACTTAAGAAAAATGAGTATCTTAAACGTTGTTTAACATTTACACAATAAATTAAATACTAATTATTGCAATCAGTATGAACATAAACTCTTAATATTAAGACCAAATCAAAGCAAGGGTAACTTTTTTAATTTTTATTTTTTTTGGAAAAAGTAATTATGTTTTATTTATTTAATTTTATTTTTCGGCAGCACTGCATGGCCTGCAGTGCATGCCAGGCATGCAGGATATTCCCGACCAGAGATCAAACCCATCCCTCTTGTAGTGGAAGTGTAGAGTCTTAACCACTGGACCACCAGGGAAATTCCTGCAAAGGTAATTTGGGTAGGTTTTCCTAAATCATATTCCTTGTCTGATAATCTTTCTCCTTACCCACCTCCCACTCTTACCGTAATAATCCCCGGTTCAGAATCCTTGGTTCTCCAGGATACCAGAATATGCCACCCCCAAATATAGCTCCTTGGCATATGTATTATTTTGAACTAAAAGTCATTGAGAGCCAATAGAGACAGAAAAAGCACTAAAAATAGGACACGGGTTTTCCTTTTGTAAAGGTAACTTACATTTATACAGTAAATTTATTTTTACCAATAGTGTCTCCCTCTACCTACCAGGAAGAAGAGGACTCTTAACAACCCTTGTTAGTGGAGAAATCACAGACTTAAATGTGCATAACAAACCCTACTAAACAACCCTGGTTCACCATAGATGATCTATTTCCCGATCATCTTCTCATAAACTTGCCTCCCCCACCTAGAAGCCCAGAGTCCCTTTTCCTTTGTTTACCGTAAAATAGCTTACAGGCCTGAGTTTTATCTACTTCTTTGAGTTACTCATCACTGGGTGTTCCCATGCACCATACACATGAATAAACTTTGGTTTGTTTTTCTCTTGTTAATTCTTTCACAAGTCTAATTTACAGGACCCAAGACACAGAACTTAAGATGGGTAAGGGAAAAAGATTTTTTTTCTTCCCTACAGTCCAGAACCAGGGGGGAAATGACAGAAAATTACTATAGTTTCACAGTGCAGAAAACCTAGTTCAAGGATTTTACAAGGGCTTGAAGAATAACAGAGGCATCCTTAAAGCAGGGGTGAAAGATACAGAGACAGTAATCACTTGTACACAAAATAATCCAGAGCCTACATAACTCATTTGCAGAAGATCTTGCTTGGTTACATCATTTTTTACAATTAAGAAGCATATTTACATTAAGGAGGTTAGATTCCTTACTAATTGGATGAAAACAATGTTATATTTGCACATTCTTTTTTTTAATTTAAATTTTATTTATTTTAATTGGAGGCTAATTATAATATTGTATTGGTTTTGCCATACATCAGCATAAATCTGCCACGGGTATACACATGTTCCCCATCCTGAACCCCCCTCCCACCTCCCTCCCTGTACCATCCCTCTGGGTCATCCCAGTGCACCAGCCCCAAGCATCCTGTATCCTGCATTGAACCTGGACTGGCAATTCATTTCTTATATGATATTATACATATCATTGAAACATATGTTTCGATGCCATTCTCCCAAATCATCCTACCCTCTCCCTCTCCCACAGAGTCCAAAAGACTGTTCTATACATCTGCGTCTCTTTTGCTGTCTTGCATACAGGGTTATTGTTACCATCTTTCTAAATTCCATATATATGCGTTAGTATACTGTATTGGTGTTTTTCTTTCTGGCTTACTTCACTCTGTATAATAGGTTCCAGTTTCATCCACCTCATTAGAACTGATTCAAATATATTCTTTTTAATTCTTAAAGCATAGAAAATGATGGAAATCAACTATTGAGTATTCAGGGCTGCATTTCATCTATGTGTTCATTAAGCACTTGTTAAAGCCTTAGTAGGCTTCCCTGGTGGCTCATCGGTAAAGAATCTGCCTGCAATGCAGAAGCTGCAGGAGATGCAGGTTCTATCCCTGGGTCAGGAAGATCCCCTGGATGAGGGCATGGCAACCCACTCCAATAATCTTATCTGGAAAATCCCTTGGACAGAAGAGCCTGGTGGGCTACTGTCCACTGGATTGCAAAGAGTCAGACATGACTTGGCACATAACGCATGCACACATGAAGACTTCAGTATCAAGCACTTTTCAAGCTATTGGAGATATAAAGATCACTGAGATATAATCGTTGCCCTTGAGAAGCAGCCTAGTGGGAAAATCACATATCTAAGACATGATTGCAATAAAATTTGACAAGTGCTATAACAAAGTTATTTACAAGGAGTTTAAGAAGTTTTCAGGGATGAGGTGACTAATATTTTGAGTAACCTGAAAGACAAACAGTATTTGTCAAGTAAAGGAGAGGCAGTGGTGTTGTGGACAGATGTACCTGTACAAGCCAGGAGTGGACCATGTCAGGTACAGCAAGGATTTTGATATGCAGGAGAGACAAAGCTGGAAGGAGTATAAGCAAAAATTAAAACACTGTGGAATACACAAAGGAAACCACTGGATAGCTTTTCATTGGGGATTATCTGAACCTATAGACATGTGCATCACTCTCTTTGACCAGACTCCCTTATAATTTTATAGAGATTAATGTCAATTTGTTGACAACTGATCGCAATGCAAATAATTTCTATTTATGGACTTGCAAATGAATTCTCTCCTGGTTGAGCAACAACTCCCACCCCTACCCAAGCCACTCTTGGGTCCACCTGCAAATTCATTACAACATTCTTAATCTATCAGTTTGTCTGTTCTTTAGTTATTTCTTTCAACTTGTTGTGACATCTTACTGGAGCCCTCTTATAGTTAATAAATAAAAAACTGAATAAATTTTTATATTTCTTCACTTTGAGTTACAAATATTTATTTGTTTGCATTAATTTTAAATATGTATAAGTATCATGATTTTACCTCTTTTTGAAAGTAGAAGATTGGAGAAAGCTTTGTTTGTGATACTAAGGAGTTTAGGTTTTATTCTATAGATAGAAATAGCCAATGAGGAATTTTAGACACTTACATTGACATTTGGAAGAGTCATTGGCTGCTGTGTGGAGGAAGAATTGGAGAAAGGAGAGGCTTGAGTTGGGCAAACCAGTTAGGAAATAATTGCAATAGGTCAGACTATACTCAGATATTACCAATGGCTAGAGAAGAGAAAGATTGCTTGGAGAACTATATCAAGATAGAATCGACACTGTAAAGAATAAGACCCTTTAATAATTAATATGACAAATATAACTGGAACACATTTAGAACTCTTGAGCATTAGAGGTTTACCTGTTGTAGATCTGTTAGTAGGTTTCTCAAAACCCTTCGAGTCATGCGTGCTCCCAAATCATGACCTCCCCTGTTATTTTCTGCATAGAGCTGAAAAAGAGCTAGACATATAAGGGGGAAGAGAAACCTTTAATTGAATACTTGCATATATCTTTGAAGAGCATGTGCTTTGAATCCTAAACACTTAATTTGTGGTTTTAAAGAGGGAAAGAGGAGAAAGTTATAATTCTTGATTATCCGCTTGCTATTTTGAAAGCTTCCCAAACTAAGTAACTTGAAAAGTAGTGAAGAGCCACTCACATTTCTATTTTTTTTTCTAATTTTTGATAATTGAGCACATTGATGACAAACACCATGAGTTTGGTGAATGGTGATGGTAGTAGGGACTGCCTTAAGAGAATAAGAACTACTGGTGTCTGAATAATCTCTATACAAATAAATATAACCAAATTATGAATAGTTAGAACACACAGATCAACATTTTGGAAAATTCTGAGTTTTGCTGGGTACATGCTGAACCAGAGCTGTGTGGTAGTGGGGATATAGGAGTGAGTGAAGAAGGTCACGTGTTGGAGAGGTCTGGTGGTCACCACACTTCAGACACTCTAAACCCCTACTTACGTTACCTCTGTATTTTGTAAGAGGACTGTCCCCTGAGAGGGTGATCAGAGCAGCTGCTGCAGGTGCAAGCTTGATAAAACCCGTTCCTGTGCTGCACGGCAACAACAAAAAAAACAACAGAGGCAAGAATGGGAAAGGCAGGGTTATTCTTATAAAAACCATGACTATGAATGAACATTTCTGACATCATGTAACAAGTTCACGCTCTTCATGGTCTGTTTTCCCATATCTAGAATTTGACAGGACAAATAACTGAATAGAAATATTTCATCCTTCATGATTTCTTCATTCATGTGTTCAACAAATATTTATTGGGTGCTTTCTCGATACAAAGTACTACCCTAGGCACTGGGGACCCAGGGGTGCGCCCTCTCTTCCTGGACCACGTGGTCTCATTGTCTTTAGGGTTCACAGGTCCAGAAACCAAACAACAGAGACACGGACCAAAGGGCAGGCAGAATGAGCAAATCTGTATGTTAAAAAAATCTGCTTCTTCTCAGGTCACTACCTAGAGCCTCATCTCGCTGTGCCCACCAGCTATGCAGTTAGGAAAGCTACAGAACAATGTATCAAAGGCAAGTGGGTTGTTAGAGGCAGGCATTGAATATAGAAAGGACAGCCAAAAGCTTAATGCTTAAGGAGGCTGAAATCAAGAAAAAAAATCACCTGAGAACATATTTATATATTATTTGCAGGACAAAAAATAAACAATAAACTAGTAAGGAATTTGCCAAATGGTTAAACTGTCCTTGTCTCTAGGATGCAGGCTTTGGGGGTGATATTGCTTCTTCCTTACTCGTTCCTGCACTTTCCAGATGTTTTATATTCACTGCGAGTTTTTAAAAGTCCGTTCTACAAGACGAAGCCAACTGGGTCAAGACCACATAAGATAAACACAGCTGAAGTGGAGCAAAAAAAGTGATAAACTCGAGTTCAGTGAAACACACACACACACACACAACACCACTGACTCCAGAGCATGCATAATCAAGCCTTTGATAAGGTGGAAATGTTTATGTACCTTCCATGTCATATGTTGAAATCCTAGCTCCCAGTGAGAGACTATTTAGAGGTAGGATATGGGGAGATGACTAGGTCACAAAGGTGGAACTCTCATGAACTAGATTACTGTTACTATAAAAAAAAGACCCCAGAAAGCTCTTTCACTCTCTTCCACTATGTGAAGACACAGCCAGAAGATGGACCTCTGAGTGCCTGGAAGTGGTTTCTCACCAGACCCAAGTGTCTGCAGCTGCCTTTGATCTTGGACTTCCTAGTCTCCAGAACTGTGAGAAACAGATGTCTGTTAAGTCACCTGGTCTATGGTATTTTTGTATAGCAACCCAAACAGACTAAGACAAGAAGTCAGCCATATATGCACAGGTTATTCAAGCTTATCCCACAAACAGAAACTGATGAATGGTTATAAAGAAATAAACAAAGAAATAAATTACTGGGGGACTCATGTTGGGAAAGATTGAAGGCAAGAGGAGAAGGGAGTGAAAGAGGATGAGATGGTTGGATGGCATCACTGACTCAATGGACATCAGTTCAAGCAAGTTCCAGGAGATAATGAAGGACAGGGAAGCCTGGCATGCTGCAGTCCATGGGGTAGCAAAGTGTCAGACATGACTTAGAGACTGAACAAGAAAAAGTGTAATTTTCAGTATCTATAGATGCGTAATTGCCCTAGAAAAAGGTGTGTATGCTTCTCTAGAGTGGAAATGAAGTTTGTATGAAAATGTGGATTTTCCTTCTTATTGCTTTGCATGAATCATTTATGTTAGTGAGGTTGATAAGCATGTACTTCTTTGTTCCCCTTCTGAATGAGTAATACATTTGAGGAAAACAAACAAAGAAGCTTTCTTAGACCTCAAACCCTGAGCAAATATTAGACATCCTTAGTTTGTCAATGACCAGAGGCAACTGCATACCCCCTGTTAGGTCACAGCTTGATCTCTTCATCCTCACCTGTCATACATTGTAGTGAGAAGGCTCAGAGTGAGTTCTGAAGCCCTGGGGTGCATCTGTCCTGGTTTTTCCACTCTGACTTTCTGGAACATCTCCTGCAGAGCCTGAAAAAGCTGCTGAACGGAGAGGGGCTTTCTTCTGCCTCCCAGAGACTCTGATGTCGTAGGACATGCTGAATCAGAGAACTGCCAATCAAGTCCACTGCAGGAAGCAAAGGAAACACTGCATCATCTGTGATGGGAACAAAAGGCTTCAAAAAAGTAAACATCTAGTCTATAAGACATTTTTTTAATGGCAGCTATTTTTTAAGGGAGTTACATATGACCACAATTTGGATACAGTGTATTAGTTGCTTAGTTGTGTTTGACTCTTTGTGACCCCGTGGACTAAGCCTGCCACACTCCTCCCTCCATGGGCTTCTCCAGGCAAGAATACTGGAATGCATTTCCTTCTCCAGGAGATCGTCTCGACCCAGGGATTGAACCTCGGTTTCCTACATTGCAGGCAGATTCTTCACCATCTAAGCCACCATCTTGTACATAATTCAGGCATTCCTATTCTGACAGTTGATTTGATTTTGGATAAGTGCGTTTGTTAGTGAAGGAAAGTTAGAACATTATTCCCAGTATAACCTCTAAGACGTGACTTTAAAGTAGGAAATTAAAAGGTAAAGAAGTGAAAAACTTGAAAACAGCTTTCTGAGGAAATTAGAATACTGGTGAAAAGTTGGGGAAAACATTTTTTATACTCTTTATTAAGTCGATTGAGCAAATTCACCATGCATGTTTACATAACTTTTTTTCCTAGTGCATAGCCTAGCTCAAGAAGGAATATTGTATGTTAAAACACAATTGCGTTACTTTAAAAGCCCAGTGATCTTTATAAGAGAACAGTTGCTGAATTATCAGACCCTTTAGGTCTCACCCTTGCCTTAGTAATATTTATTTTTTTGATCTTGGCCCTGCCAGTATTACTATCCTGGAAGGCACTTAATAAAACCAAAGTTGCTTACAAAAAATAATGGTTTATTTCTTACATATCTTTTTTATCACATTCTCCTAAAAATGTTACAAGGCAATGAAGATAAGGGAGAATGAAATAGAATCAACCCTATGGTTTCTTGCAGATGGAGAATGACAGACAAAATGAATAAACACCCACTCGTGCCATCTGAGAGATGGGGATGTCAGTGGCACCAAGAGCTGCTGGCATTTAAAATGCTTCAGCTTGTGCAGTGATAAACCCCGTGTTTCTGTCTACTTCGTAAATCAACCTCACAGATGAGAAATCTAGCAAATATAATAAAATTTTTTATTTGTTCTCTGATACCACTTTTAAGGGGAGAGTCTAAGGAAGTGAGGGGGTAGGTTTGGGGATGTGATTTTAATAAAAACCTGGCTGCAGGTGGTGGAGGCTGCAAACTCTTTTATTATTCAATCGCAAAACCTATCACCTCGGCCTGGCCTGCTGTACACAGGATGCTGTGTCTTCTGCTGAGAGTTCTATACTACAGCAAAACAGATAACAGTGGTGTCCATTAATCTCACCACCAGATTTGTGTAGCAATGCTCTCTAGCTCCCCAGATCCTGCTGCCTGGAGCTCACGATATGCTTTATCTTGGTGTCTGGGACTTTTCTTTTTGTTTTCCAGTTTTTGTGTGGCTATCTTCTATAGGTAGAAATTTCCAACTTCTCCCTGTGTGTACTGTTACTATTTCCCATGAGTATTATTTATATTCACTGTTTTTGATGCCAGGTATAATAAAAGTTCAAAAAGGTACATCCTCAAATTACATTGCATCAATTATAGGCATTAATGATGGAGGCTCATATAACATTGGCTGCTAACTATCTTTACTAGGAGACATTCTCCAGGAAAACAGTATAATTGAGGGTGAATTTTTTTGAGTGTATTCTTTTTTGTGTGAATTTCTGGAATTAGTGATTGGTCTATATCCATGAATAAAAAATTTTTAGGCCAAGAATCCCTTCTTCAAAGGGATTCTTTCACATAAGTGCAGTATGAAAGATAGAGAAAAACAGAATTGTTCTGGTGTAGGAACAACTTTTGGGTTGTCTTTTGGGTTTTCTTGGCTTGCCTGTACTTCCTTTTCCTGCCTGGCTGACGCTTTCTTATCCTACTTCACACCCATGTCTACGCTGTGAAGCAATTTGGAAACCACTAGTCTATCTAACCTATTAGGCAGAAAGTAATAGATAAAAAAATTTCAACCTTTATATATACATGTGTATATATATATGTTAAAAATTTCATTTAGATCTGCTGTAATAAATGTCATAAATCATTTCACATGATTTTTAAATGCTATATAAAACTTATTAGAAATCAATAATTTAGATATGCTGAATGCCTATTGTTTTTCATAGTCAGGACCCAAGTCATTTTGTTTTGGAGAATTCTTACAGGATAAACATATTACTATATTTTACCATATTTTGCCTAGTTATAACCATATAGGAGAAAAAACAGTGGCATTCAATCAGATAAAATTTAATGCAAAAGAGCAGTTAAGAAAATTCTCAAGAAATTTTTAAACTTTATGGCCTGAGGATTATTCATCAAAACTTACTTTTGCAGGTTCAGAAAGAGATAGGGGGAACAGCTTAAAAATGCAAATATTAAGTGGTAGGGGGAATTTAGAAATGTTTATATTTGAATCTACAAGTTAGATTAAACTAACTTATCTTGTTATTTTATTTTGCATCAGTAATGGTATCCTGAAAAATAAACAAACAAACAAAAAATAATAATTCCAGAAACAAAGTAGGAAAATTTTTTTAAGAATTAAAATTCTCGTCCATAAACAATTAGCAAAGCTGCATGTGGACTGCGTACACAGGAGTATCTTACCCACTTCATCTTCTCTGTTACAAGTGGGGTACATGCACAGGTCCAACCTTCTGGATTCAGCAGTCACTCACATGGGGGAGTTTTCGGTTCTCTGTGCATTTTACTTTATGCAGTAGGGTCAGGTTATTTCAGTGTTTCAAGAAAGCCCGTACTTACATTGGCACAGGGTTTGCACTGATCGTAATTTGAAGGCTGTTCTGTAAGTGGAATTCTCAATACTATTAAGAGCATCTGTAAAGAAAACATGAAATATCATAGATAAAGGACTCTCCCATTAGATAAATCTTGTAAGGAAATCTGAGCAAGCACATTATGCTGCTTAGTCACTAAGTCGTATCTGACTCTTTGTGGACTGCACCCCCTGTCCCCCAGGCTCCTGTGTTCATGGAATTTTCCCAGGCAAGAATACTGGAATGGGTTGCCATTTTCTTTTACAGGGCATCTTTCCTACCCAGGAATTGAACTCATATCTCCTGCATTGGAAGGCAGATTCTTTACCACTGAGCCACCTGGAAAGCCAAGAGAGCCGAGATTCTTTACCACTGAGTCACCTGGAAAGCCAAGAAAGCCAAGTAGCCTTACTTTATTTTGCAGGTGAGGAAAGTCTAGTACTAGTACTAAGTCGCTTTAGTCATGTCCGACTCTTTGCGACCCTGTGGACTGTAACCCACCAGCCTCCTCTGTCCATGGGATTCTCTAGGTGAGAATACTGGAGTGGGTTGCCATGCCCTCCTCCAGGGGATTTTCCCCACCCAGAGATTGAACTCATGTCTTCTGCAGCTCCTGCATTACAGGCAGATTCTTTAGTGCTGAGCCATCAGGGAGGCCCATTGCTCTTTCCTACCTGGGGGCAAATAATAATGTACTACAGTGTCCTTGAATTCTCTGGTGGTCCAGTGGTTATGGCTCTGTGCTTTCACTGCCGATGGCCCAGGTTCGATTCCAGGTCAGGGAACTAAGATCCCATAAGTTATGAAAGAAAAGAAAGTGAAATCGCTTAGTTGTGTCTGACTCTTTGCGACCCCATGGACAGTAGTACACCAGGCTCCTCCATCCATGGAATTTTCCAGGCAAGAGTACTGGAGTGGGTTGCCATTTCCTTCTCCAATAAGTTATGAGGCGGTCAAAAAAAAAAAGTTTCCCAGGTGGTGCTAGCGGTAAAGAACCCTCCTGCCAATGCAAGAGAAATAAGAGACATGGATTCGATTACTGGGTCAGGAAGATCCCCTGGAAAAGGGCATGGCAACCCACTCCAGTATGCTTGCCTGGGAAATCCCAAGGACAGAGGAGCCTAGTAGGCTATAGTCCATAGGGTCAATTTAGCGACGTAAACAGCAACACTGTCCTAGCCTGCAGGTGGCACTAGAGAGCATCCTCTGAGCCCCCTACACTAAGTAAGCAGTCCGCCAACGAGGACTCCTCTATGAAGCTATCCGCTTTTTATATAAAAACAAAATGACCGTGCGAAACAAAACAATAAGACAAAAAACTATCTGTAGAATATAAATTGTTAACATATTCTACTCATATGTACACACACATTAATGCATCTATGAAAATGACTGAAAATCTATCCATCCCTTCATTTAGCAGATTTTTATCAAGTTCTTGCTATATGACCCTGGCAGGAGTCCAGGCTCTTGAAATACAGCAGTTAACGTAATAGATAAAAATTCTTGCCCCGAGGAGCTTAATTGCTAGTGGCATTCATCAAAATTGTTAACAGTGTATATCTTTGAATGCTAGAATTCTTGGTTATTTTCTTCCTACTTGTCAATATTACCTAAATTTTTGGTGAAGAGCACGTTACTTTTATAATCAGAAAAGAATTATTAATATACCTTCTTTTACCATCACCAACATCACTACAATAGTGGCTAGCATTTCTGAGCACTTACCAGGCACTGAGTATGTATTCCCCCCTTTCACAGTGTAGCGAAGAGAAAGTGCTGGAACCATATCTAGGTCCATTCTTTCCTTTTTCCTTTGGGGAAACTAATTTACTTTTATCTTCAGTGTATTCATCAGATTAATAGGGATCACATTACATTCCTCCTGGGGTATTTGCATGATTTAAATAAGAAAATAGAGATAATTATCTCTCTTCCTTCTGCTAAGGACCTACAATTTAATTTGTTTCACTGATCTTTCAAGTTGGATTTTTGTTTAAGAGACATGTAACAATCTAAAAAAGGAACTTTTGATTGGTTAAGACTGAAATGATTAGTCTTCATTTCTAGAAAAAGGAAAATCTAAATGCCACTGACCACTGAACTCATATTATCTAGACTTAAAATTCTCAAATTTACAATAAGTAAATAAATAACCTACATAAACATGAAAAAAGTTCTAGTTTAACCATTTAAACTGATTTCATGACCCCAAAATGGGTTGCAATTCACACTTTGATGTTACAGGTGTTTGCTATTATTTTAGATGATGCTGATAGAAAGGGTGGTGGTGACCCATGAAAGCCCGTGATTACTCTTTCTCTGATTCAGCACTCCCACACTGCACAGCTGACCTCTTTCCCAGCCCAAGGCCTACTTTATCTTGTCTTATGCTCATTTCTCTCTAATGGCCAAACTTTGATGGGATCTTCTTGCCTTGAATCATCTGTGTCTTCAAAGGAATACATGATATATATTTGTTAAATGAATGTCTGAAGGAATAGTTGTAGAAAAAAAAAAAACCACCACAAATTTAGAAAGTATCTCTCAAGTTTCTACTATGTGTGAAAGCTTGCTTATAGAGACGTCTGCAGTTAAGTCAGCATAAAATAGCTATTCATGTTGATGTATGGCAAAACCAATACAATATTGTAAAGTGAAAAAAATTAATAATAATAAAAAAATAAAAAGAACAGATATAACAAATAGGAAACAGTAAAAAAAATAGCTATTCATATTTATTTATTCATTAATTTGCCCCCTTTCATGCACACAAAACACCAAACATTTGAGTGCCCATGAGGTCCCAGGTATTATGCTGGGTACTGAGGGCAAGCGGAAAATCAGGAGTTCTCAATGTCAAGGGAGAAACAAAATATGTAGGTCTATAATAGAGCTTTAACGGGATGGAAAGAGCGAACATCAACATTTTAGGAATCAATGAACTAAAATGGCCTGGAACTGGTGAATTTAAATCAGATAACCATTATATCTACTATTGTGGGCAGAAATCCCTTAGAAGAAATAGAGTAGCCATTAGTGTCAACAGAAGAGTCTGAAATGCAGTACTTGGGTGCACGCTTAAAAATGACAGAATGATCTCTGTTCATTTCCAGGGCAAACCATTTAATATCACAGTAATCCAAGTCTATGCCCCAACCAGTAATGCTGAAGAAGCTGAAGTTGAATGGTTCTATGAAGACTTATAAGACCTTCTAGAACTAACACCAAATAAAGATGTCCTTTTCATAATAGGGGACTGGAATGCAAAAATAGGAAGTCAAGAAACACCTGGAGTAACAGGCAAATTTGGCCTTGGAGTACAAAATGAAGCAGAACAAAGGCTAACAGTTTTGCCAAGAGAACGTACTGGTCATGGAAAATACCCTCTTCCAACAACACAAGAGAAGACTCAACACATGGACATCACCAGATGGTCAATGTGGAAATCAGATTGATTATATTCTTTGCAGCCAAGATGGAGAAGCTTTATACAGTCAGCAAAAACAAGACCAGGAGCTGACTGTGGCTCAGATCATAAACTCCTTATTGCCAAATTCAGACTTGAATTGAAGAAAGTAGGGAAAACCACTAGACCATTCAGGTATGACATAAATCAAATCCCTTACAATTATACAGTGGAAGTGACAAATAGATTCTAGGGATTAGATCTGATCTGTTCAGTTCAGTCGCTCAGTTGTATCCGACTCTTTGTGACCCCATGAATTGCAGCACGCCAGGCTTCCCTGTCTATCACCAACTCCCGGAGTTTACCCAAACTCATGTCCATCGAGTTGGTGATGCCATCCAGCCATCTCATCCTCTGTCGTCCCTTTCTTCTCCTGCCCCCAATCCTTCCCAGCATCACGGTCTTTTCCAATGAGTCAACTCTTCCCATAAGGTGCCAAAGTATTGGAGTTTCAGCTTCAGCATCAGTCCTTCCGATGAACACTCAGGACTGATCTCCTTTAGAATGGACTGGATGGATCTCCTTGCAGTCCAAGGGACTCTCAAGAGTCTTCTCCAACACCACAGTTCAAAAGCATCAATTCTTTGATGCTCATCTGTCTTCACAGTTCAACTCTCATTCCATACATGACTACTGGAAAAACCATAGCCTTGACTAGACGGACCTTTGTTGGTAAAGTAACGTCTCTGCTTTTGAATATGCTATCTAGGTTGGTCATAACTTTCCTTCCAAGGAGTAAGCGTCTTTTAATTTCATGGCTGCAATCACCATCTGCAGTGATTTTGGAGCCCCCAAAAATAAAGTCAGCCACTGTTTCCACTGTTTCCCCATCTATTTGCCATGAAGTGATGGGACCAGATGCCATGATCTTTGTTTTCTGAATGTTGAGCTTTAAGCCAACTTTTTCACTCTCCTCTTTCACTTTCATCAAGAGGCTTTTTAGTGCCTCTTCACTTTCTGCCATAAGGGTGGTGTCATCTGCATTTCTGAGGTTATTGATATTTCTCCTGGCAATCTTGATTCCAGCTTGTGTTTCTTCCAGCCCAGCATTTCTCATGATGTACTCTGCATATAAGTTAAATAAGGAGGGTGACAATACACAGCCTTGACATACTCCTTTTCCTATTTGGAACCAGTCTGTTGTTCCATGTCCAGTTCTAACTGTTGCTTCCTGACCTGATAGACAGAGTGCCTAAAGAACTATGGACAGAGGTTCATGACATTGTACAGGAGGCAGTGATCAAGACTATCACCAAGAAGAAGAAATGCAAAAAAGGCAAAATGGTTGTCTGAGGAGGCCTTACAAATAGCTGAGAAAAGAAGAGAAGCGAAAGGCAAAGAAGAAAAAGAAAGATATACCCATCTGAATGCAGAGTTCCAAATAATAGCAAGGAGAGATAAGAAAGCCTTCCTCAGTGATCAATGCAAAGAAATAGAGGAAAACAATAGAATGGGAAAGACTAGAGATCTCTTCAGGAAAATTAGAGATACCAAGGGAACATTTCTTACAAAGATGGGCTCAATAAAGCACAGAAATGGTATGGACCTAACAGAAGCAGAAGACATTAAAGAGGTGGCAAAAATACACAGAGGAACTATACAAAAAAGATCTTCATGACACAGATAACCACGATGATGTGATCACTCACCTAGAGCCAGACATCCTGGAAGGCAAAGTCAAGTGGACCTTAGGAAGCATCACTATGAACAAAGCTAGTGGAGGTGATGGAATTCCAGTTGAGCTATTTCAAATCCTAAAAGATGATGCTGTTAAAGTGCTTCATTCAATATGCCAGCAAATTTGGAAAACTCAGCAGTGGCCACAGGACTGGAAAAGATCAGTTTTCATCCCAATTCCAAAGAAAGGCAATGACAAAGAAAGTTCAATTTACCACACAATTGCACTCATCTCACAAGCTTGTAAAGTACTGCTCAAAATTCTCCAAGCCAGGCTTCAACAGTATGTGAACTGTGAACTTCTAGATGTTCAAGATGATTTAGTAAAGGCAGAGGAACCAGAGATCAAATTGCCAACATCCATTCGATCATAGAAAAAGCAAGAGAGTTCCAGAAAAACATCTACTTCTACTTTATTGATTATGCCAAAGCCTTTGACTGTGTGGATCACAAAAAACTGTGGAAAATTCCTCAAGAGATGGGAATACCAGCCCACCTGACTTGCTTCCTGAGAAATCTGTATGCAGGTCAAGAAGCAACAGTTAGAACTGGACATGGAACAACAGACTGGTTCCAAATTGGGAAAGGAGTACGTCAAGGCTGTATATTGTCACCCTGTTTATTTAACTTATATGCTGAGTACATCATGCAAAATGCTGGGCTGGATGAAGCCCAAGCTAGTATCAAGATGGCTAGAGAAATATCAATAACCTCAGATACGCAGATGACACCACCCTTATGGCAGAAAGTGAAGAAGAACTAAAGAGCCTCTTGATGAAAGTGAAAGAGGAGAGTTAAAAAGTTGACTTAAAACCCAACATTCAGAAAACTAAGATCATGGCATCCAGTCCCATCACTTCATGGCAAATAGATGGGGAAACGGTGGAAACAGTGACAAACTTTATTTTTTTGATCTGCAGATGGTGACTGCAGCCATGAAATTAAAAGATGCTTGCTTCTTGGAAGAAAAGCTATGATCACCTAGACAGCATATTAAAAAGCAGAGACATTACTTTGCCAACAAAGGTCCATCTAGTCAAAGCTATGGTTTTTCCAGTAGTCATGTATGCATGTGAAAGTTGGACTATAAAGAAAGCTGAGTACCAAAGAATTGATGCTTTTGAACTGTGGTGTTGAAGACTCTTGAGAGTCCCTTGGACTGCAAGGAGATCCAACCAGTCCATCAAAAAGGAAATCAGTCCTGAATATTCATTGGAAAGACTGATGCTGAAGCTGAAACTCCAATATTTTGACCACCTAGTGCAAAGAACTGATTCATTTGAATAGACCCTGATGCTGGGAAAGATTGAAGGCAGTAGGAGAAGGGGACGACAGAGGATGAGATGGTTGGATGGCATCAGTGACTCAATGGACATGAGTTTCAGCAAGCTCTGGGAGTTGATGGATAGGGAAGCCTGGCATGCTGCAGTGCATGGGGTTGCAAAGAATCGGACACAACTGAACTGAACTGAACTGATAATAGGCTAAACACATAGGAATGCAGACAGATAATTTCTCAGGGGAGATGAAGTGAGAGCTGACTCTTGAAGGAGAAATAGGGAATTTTCAGCGCATTAAGTTGGGTGAAGGGTTTGGGGGAATGGTGTTTCCCAGGTCTAGGAAGAGCTGGTGCAAAGGCACAGGGGTATGAGGACCAAGGAGATCAGGATGGCTGGAACAGAGAGCTGGGGGAGTGAGGGCATGGGGTAGGTTGGTATGAGTTCATTAAAGAACTTGCAGTTTTCTTGCAAGCATGGGAATTTATTGATGTTGTTATTTAGTCATTAAGTCGTGTGTCCCTGTGGACTGTAGGCTGCTCAGGTTCCTCTGTCCATGGAATTTCCCAGGCAAGAATACTGGAATGGATTGCCATTTCCTTTCCAGGGGATCTTCCTTACCCAGGGATGGAACCTGCATCTCCTGCATTAGCAGGTAGATTCTTTACCACTGAGCCACCAGGGAAGTCCTTGTGGGGATTGATACAAACTTTATAAATCTCACTCCAGCAGTTGTGAAGAATGGATTACTGGTGAAACTAGAAATAAGAATTTATTTCAATGACTCAGGTCCAGATGATAGGATTGATCGTGATTCAGCCACAAGGAAAATTTAATGAATTTCAAAAGTAGCAGAAATATTACAGAACTAGAGAAATGACACATTCTCTGGCCCACAATGCAATAAAACTAGAAATAATCAATGAAAAGATTTTTTTAATTGTCATTGTGAAACATATTTTAAACATTTTCTAAATGTCATGAGGTCAATTTAGAAATCAAAGTTGAAATTAAGCACTATCTAGGGGCTAAAAAGATGAAAAAAGAATGACTAAATATCAATATTATAAGTACCTAACCTGCAAAACCAGAATAGTAATAGAATTGGGGGAGGGTGGGGAGGTGGTGGGAAATAGGAACTGGCTTTTTGGTAAGAAAAGTAAATTAAGCAAACAATTGACAAGAATAGAGAAGGAAAACATATAAAACATTAGAAATGAGAAAATCTTTATATTTACAATTACAGAGAATATTTTAAAATGGAAAAATGCTCTGTATAATTTTATACCAACAAATTTGAAAACATATATGAATAGAAAATAGACATCATCAAAATATACTAAAAATAGCTGAAAGATTAGTTACTACAGAAGATTTTTAAGGAGAAACAGTCTTCAAAAATAAACAACCATAAGAAGAGAGGGTTTTGCAGGCAAATTCCTTTAAACTTTCAAGGGATAGAGGAATTACTTTTAATCAACTCTTCTGAAAACTGGAAACACTCAGAAAACTCCCCAGTTTATTTTAGGACACTGGCATAATTGAAATACTAATATCTGATAAAGATTTATTGAAAAAATTACACTGTTATAACTGAGAGAAAGTAGTTAAATTCTGAGTTGAAGCTTTGAAGGAAATTCGTGTAACTGGCTAAGGAAAATTGTCTAATATGGAATTGTTCCAGTATCAACTCAAAAGTCTAATGTCTCATCTAAATATCCCCTAAATCAGATATATTAAAAAATAAACATATATAAGATGAAAGCAAAGATAAAACATATTATCAAACATTTTCAAGAACATATTAAAATTATGTTCCAGTATATAGAAAGATTTATTTTAGGAATTTAAAATTTGTTCAACAGTTGGTTTATATATTAAAAGAAGGAAAAAAAACTATTGAATCAGTGAATTCTCAGAATATATTGGTTAAATTCATCAGCCACTCTGATTTTTAAAAACTGATCTTGGTACATGATACATGGTACATGATCTCAGAAGAGAAGGAAACATACTTAAAATGTCAGAAATAAAAGGCAAATTTTAATAAATGTGATAGAAGATACCCCAGTTCAACGAGGAAAAAAATCAGCCCCACCCCACCAAGTCACCACTATGATCCAGCACTAGTCTGAAGCAGAGAAACGAACCACAGGGCATCAGGGCCAACTCTGTCCCCTCCAAATTGGGCCAGACAGGGCAGAATCTCTTGGCTAGATCTTGAAGGATAGCCCTCCAGAATGTCAGTATCAGTCCATTGGAGCTGGTACGTAATAATATAATAGGAATTTATTTGCTGTCCTTGTTTTGGAATTCTAATCTACAGAAACATAAAAATAAGAGCTATAAATTTCAGGAAGGAAGAGATTTATGGATGATCTCTATTTAGATAATTCATGATGATCATCTGCAAGTTGGCTGGATTTAGGACGACTGCTTGAGAATCAATAACTTCCTTTTATATCAGTGGTTTTCAAATATATCTTGCCTCAGATTGCTGATCTTACCCAGAGTCTGGAGGGCATCTGGGAATTGCATTCTAATCTCAGATGATGCTTGTGCTTTCAGTCCTGGAACTATACTTTGAGGACCATTATTTTAAACTAACAATAATTAGAACAGGTAATTTTAACATCCAAAAAAAGTCTAAAGTACATGAAACAATGTACAAGACCTTATAAAGTTTTATTGAAAGGCATTAAAGATAATATGAATACATGGAGACATCTATTTCCTCCATTCCTGGATATTCCTAGATAGGAATGTTCAATATCATAAAAATGTGAATTCTACCCCAAATGAATCTATAAACTTAAGCTAAAGTAGTGGTTGGTGGTTTAGTCCCTGTGTTGTGTTCAACTCTTATGACCTCAAGGTCTGTGGCCCCCCAGGCTCCTCAGTCCATGGGATTTCCCAGACAAGAATACTGGAGTGGGTTGCTATATCCTTCTCCAGGGGATTCTCCCAACTGGGGGATGGAACCCAGATCTCCTCATTGAGGGCAGTCTCTTACATTGCAGTTAGATTCTTTACTGACTGAGTCACAAGGGAAACCCCAAATTTAAGGCAGTTCCAACCCCTATTCCAACTATTATTTGGAACTTGACAAAACAATATAAAATTAATCTGTAAGAATAAATGCAGTGTGTGTTTATTTCAGGAAAAGATAGGGTAAAGGAATAGGAAAGAATCAGAAATTGACCTATGTATACAAAGGGTTTTAGCATATGATAAAGATGATATTTTAACTCAGTGAGAATCAACAACTTCCCTTTATATTGGTGGTTTATATCAGTGGTTTATACCAATGAGGAAATGAGTTTATTTAGTAAATAATGTTGGGACCACTGGATGCATAACTCTTTGGAAAAACATGATATAGGTACCTTAGTTCAGATCATAAACAAAAATAACCCCAGAACGTACTACAGAGTTAAACATGAATTTTTAAAGCTCTAAGACTATTAAAGGAAGAAATTTTTGGCGAGCTTGAGGTTGAAAGACTTTTTAAAGCATGATTATAAGCCTAAATCCATGGTAATATGTCTATAATTTAGTATGGTCCTATTTTGTAAATAATAAAAAATAGAAAAGAAGAACCCAATAAACACAATAGGGAAGGCTATCTATCAAACTTTATTTATCTGGGGACAGGAGTACATTATGAGAGGGGTTTAATGTTTTACTTTCTGTAACATGATAGGGATCTGAATGGAGCTAGGGAGAGAAAATTGCAGGGAAATATGAGGCATAATTTGCTAGTGAAATTGACAGGGATTGGTGGCTGATTGGTTGTGGGAGGGAGATCAAGTGTAGGAAATAATGAGGGAGGAAAAAGTTTGCACATAGAGGTGGAAGGGGGGTTCATTTTTAACCTCTGCGTTTGAGGTTTCTGTAAGACATCTGAATGGAGATGTCCAGTAGGCAGCTGGAACCCCCTCTCAGACACTTGGGAATCCAGAAATGTGAAACCTGGACTTGGCCCTCGAGGCCTGAGCTAGGAATGCAGGGCATGGTCTTTGGACTGCAGAGCCTGGAACTAGTGTGATCTGAATAATCAGGTATACATGTCGGTCAAGGTGTCTTTCTGAAAAGTCTTGGAGGTCAAGCAGAGGCCAGGTGAAAGATAAGAGGTCAGAATCAGAGAATGCTGGACTAGAGCCAGAAGGTTCCACACAGTGGGGAAAATAAGAAGCTTAAAGAGATTTCCTAGCATCATGAATAGCCATGAGAACCTTTTAGAGTATTGCTGTCCAATAGGAGAAATACAATATGTGTCAAATATGTCAGCTTAAATTTTTAGCAGCTACATTTTAAGATGAAACAGGTGAGATTAATTTTAATGTATTTCATTTAATCTAATCTTTGCTCAGTGGGTAAAGAATCTGCCTGCAATGCAGGAGATGCAGGAGACACAGTTTTGATCCCTGGGTCAGAAATATCCCCTGGAGAAGGGAATGGCAACTTGCTTCAGTATTCTTGCCTGGAAAACACCATGGACAGGGGAGCCTGGTGGGCTACTGTCCAAAGGGTTGTAAAGAGTCAGACACGACTATCTATCTTGGGTTAGATAGATCTACCAAGTTATTATTTAACATGTAACCAACATGCTGATGCTGAAACTCCAGTACTTTGGCCACTTGATGCGAAGAACTGGCTCATTGGAAAAGACCCTGATGCTGGGAAAGATTGAAGGCAGGAGGAGAAGGGGACGACAGAGGATGAGATGGTTGGCTGACATCACTGACTCGATGGACATGAGTTTGAGCAAGCTCTGGAAGTTGGTGATGGACAGGGAAGCCTGGAGTACTGCAGTGCATGGGGTCTCAAAGAGTCAGACATGACTGAGTGACTGACTGAACTGATGTAACCAACATAAAAATTATTAAGATATTTTCTATTGTTACTGTCTTTTTTATACTTGTAGCACATCTCATTTTGGACTAACCATATTTCAAGAGATTGATAGCTACACATGGCTCAGATTAGGAGAATACTGGCTGGGAGAGGAGAGCAGTTCAGGGTGCTGAACAGGTGTCAATTTTTGATTCTGTGTCTGGAGGTCAGGGTTGCTATTTGGGATGGGATAGAATTTAGGAGTCAGCAGTGCTGGCTTTGGGCAAAAGCATGTTCAACTATTAGGTTATCTAAGAAGAATGCTTTAAGTGAAGATAAAATTAGGCTAAGTAACAGTATGCCTGAGAAACATAATCACTTAAGTAACAGGAGGAAGAGAAACCCAAGAGGAAGGACTAGAAGGGAAAGCCAAAGAAACCAGCAGATAGCGATGGTACAAAGGTCAAGGAAGGTGAGTTTCAGAAAGTAGAGACAAGTCAATGCTTCAGTACCTGGAAGCCACAAGGAGATCAACTATGGGCTAAAAACTAACCTCTGTGTATGATTAACCTGACTATTGAAGGCTCCCTAAGAACAGTTTTATGGGAATGTGGGGGCCAAAATCAACTGCACAGGGTTGTAAAAAGACAACTCTTTCAAGAGCCTTACTCTGAAGAGAGCCCAAATCTTGTTTTCAGAGGCAGGAGAGATTCCAGAGACTGGGTCAGAACAGGGAGTCAGGAGAGAGGGTGAAGTTGAGGGTCCAAGAAGCGGGATCCAGGTGGTATTTCATACAGCAAAGTCTGTGTATAGACTAATCATATAAGGGCACATACCTTAGCCATTCAGCATCCATTCATCTTTCTTCTGGTGAACAATCTCCCCCTAATCTTAGCCCATGAAATTCTAGTTGTGTTCATTCCAACGCTCCTGTTTCCAAGGGGAGCATGTGGCCTGGCCAATCTGATCAGTGACTGCATCATTGCCCTCTGCAGACATGGGCACATAACCAAAATCAGGCAAGGAATACACCAATGAAACTTGGATCAAGGACTCTTTGTTTGAATTACTTTTTTCCTCTTGAACTTGGAATCAGAGATTGAAGTGGTAGTTACTCTCTCGTCTGGGTATATAGCTTGAGCGTGCAATCAGCACACAAAGAAGAGTAGAGATGAACTGGGAGACAGAGAAAAGTCACACCCTAGTGACTTTTTCTAGGACCACAGCAAGCTAGTCCTCCCTTGGGTCATTAATATAAAAGGTAATAAGGCCTCTTTGAGCTATTTTCTCCCACAAGCAATTGAAATATAGCTAACTGATACAATCCCTGAGGTAGAGGCAATGGTTGGGAGAAGATACATTGGTGAAGGAATTAGCTCTGGGGAGAAGCTCATTCCTTGAGAGGAAGAAAAATATGGAGATGATGACGGCTAGGGAGAAGAGGGCACTCTAAGGGCTTCTGTTTTCTTTTTGAAATGAGGAACAAATTCACTCAGAGTTAGGAGGAGATAGTGAGCAGAAAACTTGAGGAATGATGAAGATTTGAAATTGTTACAACAGCCATTGAGAGAGGTGACCAGTCACACACTTTGGAAAGAACCGCCAAGCAACATGGCATCTCTAATATTTCCTGTGATGACAAATTTCAATTAAATAGACTTTACACCCTAATGCTTACTTGGAGGCAAGATTTCACATGCAAACAAGCTTTGAGTCCAGGACTGACTTGTATTGATTATGCTGAAGGGAAGACGCCTTGAGGAAAATAAAGCTATTTTCAAATTTATCATCAGCTGATTACCATAAAACTCAGGCAATTGGGAGTAAATGGTCTGTGTGCTAGAGAAGTGTTTGTGACTAGAAACACAGTAGGCCCTAAACAAAACAAAACAAGGAATTATTGGGGGGTAGGAGGGAGACTTCATTGATTCAAAAACAGGTAGCAGGATAAATTATGGTGATTTTAATTCGTTCCTTGTTCTCACAGCAGTGGAATAATTAAGAGAATGAAAAGGCAATGTTGCCATGTCCATTTCTGTGTGTGTTCCAAGGCTTAAGTTCTCTTAAGTCCTTACCATCTTTTCAGGGGCCAGTGCTTAGGGGGCCACCCCAAATTCAACCCACTCAGGCCTTAGTATGAAAGGCCCATCCAAGAATCAATGCCATCCATGCACAGGAGAGAATCAAAACTACTACATCCATGCACAGGAGTAGAATAAACACTACTACAATTACATGGACTAAAATCAGGGGGATGTTGTTCTTCCACAACAAAATAGGTGCACTGCTTCACCAGAAGAAACTTGACTAGATGCAGGATGGTCAGAAGAGTCAGGTGCCTCTGAGAGGGACTTTTCTGTGGTAAATATCACCTGACTGGATCCCCCACAGCCTGAATCTCAACCTCTTCCTTTGTCCTGGCCCCTCAGCCCTAACCCATATACATCCAGACATTCTAGAATCTCCCTTGCCTTTGAAAACCAATCTTGATGTTAGTGTTGTTCTAGCTATGACTCTCTTTTTCCCTGGGGTGGAAGAGATGCTAATACCTGGACAGGCAAGTGGGAGATGCCTAACTGGGGTTAAAATCTGTGGGCTGATTCCAGGGCTGCTCTTACTATTAGTAGCAGTTTTCTGGGTGGAGGGAATGACTGTATGGTGTAACCAGGGAGACCAGCCACTAGGCTTGGCAAGGATTTCTGCGTCCAGTCTTGACATGGAGTCCCATGTCTTCAAGCGGACCCCAAAGCCAAAGGCAAAGAGCAGGGTGAGTGGCAACCACGACGCCACTTCAGACCAGATGTTTTGAACACTTGAGACCAGATTTTCAGGATTAAAATCTGAGCTATTTCTGTTATGAGATGGCTGCTTCCCAAACAACTCAGTATAAATTTCACACCAAGCGATAATGACTTGATTTTGGTTCACAAAGTACTGTTTCGGGACTTCCCTGCTGGCCCCGTGGTTAAGGCTCCGTGATTCCAATGCAGGGGGCACAGGTTCAGTCCTTGATCAGGTAACTAAGGTCCCACATGCTATGGGGTGAGGCCAAAAAGTAAAAAACAAACAAGCAGCTGTTTCTTGCCCTTGGGTGTTGTGGCTTGAAGTCCTAACTGTTCCACCTGTTACATTGAGTGCTGGGCACTATTCTAAGCCACTCAAGGGTGTTATGGCACTGAACCAGGGCAGACCCACCCTTGAGGCCTTGGAGCACACCTCTGGCCTGTTTCTAAACATACACTGATTCAAAGATCAATATACAATCATGAGTCCCGCCCCAGGGAATGAAGTCGGTTTTCCTGTATTGCAGGCAAATTCTTTACTATCTAAGCCACCAGGGAAGCCCCAAAGACACCTACCTCTGGGGAATGTGGGCTGTGCCGAAAACTGTCATTAAACAAGATAGCTTATTTTAAAAGCCTCCATATTTTTAAAATTCTTTTTTGAACAGGTATAACCATATCAGAGACCTACAGTTTAACCCTTTTGTTGTTTACTATTTCCTGATGTTTTAAAAAGGCTTAGCTTTCAGTTACACGACTAAGAAACTTCCCTTTCACTTTTCACTTTCATGCATTGGAGAAGGATATGGCAACCCACTCCAGTGTTCTTGCCTGGAGAATCCTGGGGACAGGGGAGCCTGGTGGGCTTCTGTCTGGGGTCGCACAGAGTCGGACACGACTGAAGCGACTTAGCGGCAGCAGCAGCTTTCAGTTAAGAGTCCAGTGTTAGAGAAAGGAAGAAATCACACCTCTCTGCTCCATGTCTGGAGAAGGAAAACACATGGAGAGTGGCCACCATAGTGTGGAAACGACTTATAAAAATGTAATGTACAACATTGGTTTTCCTTTTGGAGAGTGGCCAAATTTTGTGCCCTGATTCCTCTCAGATGCACCAAATGAACACAGAATCAGCAGACTAGGATGTCTGCAGGTTCCCAGATGCTGCTTGTGGTGGAAGAGTGATTCTATGGCTACTCTACCATCTGGCCCATCACACTCCTGTCAAATTATGTTTTGCAGTGTCATCTGATGAAGCTATGCAGCATAACATGGCAAGCTGTGATAGAGTACATGGGGAAAATGAATGAGCATCCCAGGTGATTCACCAGCAGTCCTGCTTCCTCAAGGCTTTTTCTTCTTCTTTTTTTTTTTTTTTTTCTCCTGCTGGTAGGAGAAAACTCAAGAAAAGAAGAGAAATTGCTGGATGTATCAGACCCAAAGCTATAAGCAAAATAATGTGCAATGTTCAAAGAAATAATAACATAAGCTACATATGGTCTTGTTCATGGAAGCAATTTAACTGGGAAACAAGTTTTGCTTTAAACGACTCATATTTTTACTTAGCCGAATAAATATGTGTCATTTTCTACAGATACTAAGAATGGAATAAAAATTCCTTTTGGCAGTCCCTCATGTAGTTGGATGATCCAGAAAGAGACATTTTAGGCCGGTTGTCCTCCAAGTGTGGTCCTAGGTGGGCAGCATCAGCATGGCCTGGGAACTAGTTAGAAATGCACGTTCTCAGTCCCCACTCTGGATCTACTGAGTCACAGACCCTGAAGGTGGAGCCCAGTATTTGAAAAAACCCTCCAGTGATTCTGGTCCAGACATACTAGATGTAAGAAAACCCCCTCAGGGAGAGAAAAGTGGGCTTTGAATACATTATCTACTGCTTTGTGTGAAGCTTAACTAGTATGAAGGCCCAATTTTAGAAATCCAAAGATAATTGGAAATATTCAGAATGCTGTTTTAGATAAATAACTTAGGAGAGTGTAGAATTTTATGTAAAACAAGCCAAGTTAATCTAGATTTTAGCCAGAGGAATAAGGCTGCTACTAGATCCTGGAATAAAACTATCACATGCTGATCGTGGGTCTACCCTGGCATTCAGAGATGCTGGAAGAAGAGGGAATCAGTTTTCCCCTGTCCATATATCAAATGTTAAATATTCATATAGTAACAGCTGTGAGCTTTTTTCGGAGAAGGCAATGGCACCCCACTCCAGTACTCTTGCCTGGAAAATCCCGTGGATGGAGGAGCCTGGTAGGCTGCAGTCCATGGGGTCGCTAAGAGTCGGACATGACTGAGCGACTTCCCTTTCACTTTTCACTCTCATGCACTGGAGAAGGAAATGGCACCCCACTCCAGTGTTCTTGCCTGGAGAATCCCAGGGACAGGGGAGCCTGGTGGGCTGCCGTCTATGGGGTCGCACAGAGTCGGACACGACTGAAGTGACTTAGCAGCAGCAGCTAAGTCACTTTAGTCATGTCCCACTGTGTGCGACCCCATAGACGGCAGCCCACCAGGCTCCCCCATCCCCAATTGGGGATGTGGACCATTTTTAAAGTCTTTATTGAGTTTGTTAACAATATTGCTTCTGTTTTATGTTTTGTTTCTTTGGCCATGAGGCATATAGGATCTTAGCTCCCCAACCAAGGATTGAACCCACACCCCCTGCTGTGGAAGGTGAAGTGTTAACCACTGGACGACCAGGGAAGTCTCTTTCCCAATTTTGGCCTCACGTAGTACTGTAAACTTACCCCTGAAACTAAAATACCTACAATGATGTCATTTTAATTATAAAAAATGAAGACATATATAAATGAGATAAGCTATTTTGTATATTTGAATAGCAATTTAAAATGAAATTACATTGAGATCAAGTCTTTGTTAAATTATTTTTGGTGCTTTGGGGACCACAGACCAAATAATCAACATATTATGAATTTCTGTTTAGAAAAAGGAAAAAATCTTCTCTATCCCCAACAGTTTTTTTATCAGCCAGGCATTTGCCAAATGTCAATCCTTTGCAACTTGGAAGTCTGTGTTGTTTGCAAACTGTGCTCAGAAACTTAACAATAATACTTACCTTGTTTATCTGGGTCCATTTTAGGAATTTCCTGGAATGACAGTTGGGAAGAAGGTCCTTGTAACTGGAAACAAACCAATATTTTAAGCAGGAGGTTTTGAAGTGATCAAGTGGGATAGGAAGCAAACAGACAATTAAGCAAAGTCCTTTTACCTGTGGCACAATGACTGCAAGGTGTTCAGAGACCCGAAATCTCCTGGAGGATAAAAAATAGGAAAGCAGGGAGAGGCTTTTTATATGGGTCCCATCTCTAGGGATTTAGAGCTGTATCTCAGAACCTGGAAACAGATCCTTAAACTAATATGGTGAACACTTAGAACTTTTTTTAAAACTGAGATATAATTGACATACAACATTATATTAATCCAAGGTATATGACATAATGATTTGATATATGTATATATTATGAAATGATCACCACAATAGGTTTAACATCATCATACTCAGTTATACATTTTTTTTTATTGTGATGAGACCTTTTAAGATCTACTCTCTCAGCAACTTTCAAAACAATACAATATTGTTAGCTATAGTCATCATGCTGTAGGTGAATACTTAGAACTTTTGAGACATTATAATTTTAAGAGTGGACTAGAAACTCACTTCAAAAAAGCAGAAATCTACTCAAATTTTGAAGGACAAAATTTGAAGCTCTCAATGCTTGAATTTCTAATAGCACCATATTAAATAAGTCTATACATTAAATATGTGAAAAATATTATCTACTTGAACATATTATTGCATATATGTGTGCATTTATGTGCGTGTGTGTATATGGAGTATGTTTGCTTTCAACAAAAAGAGTAAGTTATTTTATAATAAAACCTTAAGCAGTTCTAAGAGTAAGGCATTTCTAAATATGAGCAGTTGAAAAATGTTTTAAAAAGTTATATGATAATTAGGCTTATAAAGGACTTCTCTTCTTCTTCTTCTAATGAGTGTATTAATTAAGGTACAAATTATTGGGCAGATAAGCAATACTTTACAGAGAGATACCAAAACAAAATTGATTTACATTATTTCTTTAAAAATATGATAGCAACAGTTATAATACCAGACTTGCCCCAAAGCAGGAAAGTTCCAAATATAGTCAAGTAAGATTTGTTTTGAAAAGCTGTAGCAAGGGCCATCAGGCTAGAACTCTTTTGGTGTTTTCCTGAGCCCATTCTGAAGTCCTCAGGTAGGTGCAGAAGGGTCCAGCCTGCATCTTATCAACAATGCTCCTGGAAATCCAGTGTATCTGCCTCCATGCCAGGTCCTTACCTTCCTTAGTGTCCTTGGGGAATCAGTTTAGTCAAACATTCTGCAGTGGTTACTCAGCAGGTTCGGGAGAAGGACAAGTTGAGTACTAACAGATGGCCAGACGTGGCATTCCTATGGAGAGTCAATGTCCGGTTCTGACTGCCCAGCAATGACACAAGAAACTGACGTTGAGGCTGCCCTGTTTTAAGGGCTCACAGAAGTGCATTCATTAGTAATAAAGATGATGAATAATTTAAGGCCACTCCTACATCTCTGTTTCAAAGGGCTATTTCGTATTGATTTCGTGTGTGTGGGAGAGACAAGTAAAACTTCTTCTGTGTGCTGTCCAGAGCAGGGGTTACCATAGAGATTAGGAGACAGTAAGAATGGCCCCACATCCTGGGTAATAGCCACCTTACTAACCATCCCAGGTAATAAGAGTGACCTAGGAATAGAATCTAATTCATTTGATTATTAGTTCTTTTAGGAATACAGAGATAGAGCTATAGATTTTTTAAGGCACCAAATATGACTTTAAAAGGATAATAATAATTTATGAATGCACATTTCCTCTTAAGTTTTAAGTATAATCTGAAAACACACTTTTTAAATTCAAATTAAAAACATACCTGTTGTAATCCTAATAAGGTTTTGTTTTTAAAAATGATGTCATATGAACCCAAATATATTAGAACTTTACCGTTAACGTCACCAGGCGGCTGGAGACCTGTCTTTCAGAAGGGCTGGAATGCAAAGCATGGGTACATTACTCCAAGAGCAGTGCCCAGAGAGCCAGAACATCAGGGGGTCCTCGCTCCCAACTGTCACCGAGTCCAACCTCGCTCTGCTCTGAGAGATGAAGTGTTGAGGCAAGGAATATGACTTTATTCGTATTCTCAGCATGAATCTCTCAAAACAACATCTTATAGGGGTCTGGATACCACTTATATAGAATGGAGATGGGGGGAGGTGAGGAAACAAAGTAAAAAGGCTATTAATCTTGCAAGTATCTCCTAGAATGACAAGCCTCTAGGAGGGGATGCGGTAATTTCTTCCTTCCTGTAGCCATCCTTAGGTGAATGTAGTCCTGAACAAAGGCACTTTGAATTAATTTTCAGGCAAAGGGGTAGGCTTCCCTGGGGCAGGAGATTATGTATAAACGGTACCCTTTTAGTGGACAAAAGCAACAGGACGCAAAGGCTAAAGTAACAGATCCAAGATAGAGTCAGCATTGGCTCTTCCCTGTAACACAATTGATGCTCCTAAAACAATTATTATAACGAAGGAGGAAACAGAACAGGCTCTATCTTGAAAGCAGAACTCCATCTTGGGCCAGACTGTGGACTTTGAGCTATATGCCCAGTATCTATGGAAACAACATATCAACTGGAAAACCAGGCCCCCAGAAGGAAGAGCCCCAGGGCTCTCCATCACCTAAAGAATACCCTAATGATCTGTGTAACCGAATAGAATCATACATTCTATTATGCTTATTGGGGTATGACCACAGGCCTATTGATAATTGTCCCCTGTTAACTACCTAGGCTTAAGGCATATGAATCACGGGTTAACTTTGATTGCCAGGGAATTTGGGGAGGTGGGTTTGGGCATGTACACTTAGGTTATATAAGGTTTTCACAAAAACTGGTTGAGGTTCTTGGCTAAGAGGAGACTCTGCCTTGGGCCCACCGGTTTATGCATTCCACTATCTGCATTGTCCTTCTGAGTGAGTTTGTTTCCTGGAACGCGTGGCTACAACACATGGGCTGTAGCCGGTTAGGTTCCTCTGTCCATGGGATTCTCCAGGCAACATTACTGGAGTGGGATGCCTTGCCCTCCTCCAGGGAATCTTTTCAATCCAGGGATTGAACCTGCATCTCTAACATCTCCTGCACTGGCAGGCAGGTTCTTTCTTGCTATTGCCATCTGGGAAGCCCAGTATGGCCATAGTGCCTGTAAATCACAATTTTGTAATTCACAATGTCTTTACCTTCTGAAACAGAGTAGCTCCACCCTGAGGAAGCAGGTGAGAAGAGGGGTCAATCTGCCTGTACCAACACAACTTGCCCTGATTTGGACAGACTCCATACTAATCAGGTGACTGTTCCTTATTGTGATGGAAACAATTTTTTGAAGCAGCCAGTATTCTGTTTGATATCTGATAGCTCTTTATACATACATCTGAAGACTCTAACTCCCAAGAGACAAGAAGATCCTTGACACATCACACCCTAAAATGTGTAGGTAGTCCCTTACATAAATTACAGGATAATTTTATATACATATTTACATACATGATGAACTCTTTTAATAAATAAAGTTACCAAAGTTGACTCAAGAAAAAATAGAGAAAAGAGAACCTTTGGGCATTGTTGGTGGAAATATAAATCTGTACTGCCATTATAGAAAACAGTATGTTTAAAAATAGAACTACCTTGTTACCCAGCAATCCTACTTCTGGTATATATTCAAAGGAAATGCAATCACTATCGCAAAGAGATATCTGAACTTCCATGTAAATTGTAGCATTATTCCCAGCAGGCAAGATACAGAAACAACATAAATGTTCCACCATGGATGAATAGATAAAGAAGATGGGATGTGTATATATACAACAGAATATTACTTAGCCTTAAAAAAGAAGGAAATCCTGCTATTTGCAAAAATATGAATGAACCTGGAGGATATTATGTGAATTTGAAATGACAGACACAGAAAGACAAATGTCACATGATCTCACCTGTGGAATTTAAAAAGAAAAGAAAAAAGTCAACCTCATTGTAACAGAAAGTAGAGTGGTGGTTACAGAGGCTGGGGGCTGACGGTGGGGTTGGGAGGACATGTGCAGGGAAAGGGAGATATTGATCTAAGGGTACAAACTCTTTCTTCAGGCTTCTCTGGGGTCTTCCATGCTGTGCTTAGTCACTCAGTCACGTCTGACTCTTTGTGACTCCATGAACTGCAGCCCACCAGGCTCCTCTGTCCATGGGGATTCTCCAGGCAAGAATATTGGAGTGGGTTACCATGCCCTCCTCTAGGGGATCTTCCCAACCAAGGGATTGACCCCAAGTCTCCCACATTGCAGGCAGATTCTTTACTGACTGAGCCATGCTGGAGTGGGTAGCCTGTCCCTTCTCCAGTGGAGATCTTCCCGAGCCAGGAATTGAACTGGGTCTCCTGCATTGCAGATGGATTCCTTACCAGTGGAGCTATGAGGGAAACCCTGAGGTCTTCCAGGAACACCCGATCTGAAGTGGCTTCAACCCATAACTCCATTTTATTCATAACTATTAGCACAACCTGTGGTCATCTTGGTTCTTTATTTGTTAACTTACTATATTGGCTTCTACTAGAAAACAAACTCCTCAGAGGCAGGAATAAGAGATCTTTTGTTTATCTCTGTGAGATAACTGTGATTCATAATAAGAAATATGTATATTTGGATTTTGTCCCTTTGTTCCCTTTCTGGCATGCTCAGTGCTCAGTTGCTTAGTTGTATCAGACTCTTTGTGATGCTATGGACTGCAGCCTGCCTTGACATTTTCTCCTCCAGATGATCTTCTGGCAGTGAGCTCCTCAAACTCTTGGAATTTCCTAAGGGATGAAAGTGTGGAATTGTCTTTGGTTATGTTAATGAGGTGACTTTTCAAAGCACTTAAGGATAGGGGACTGGTTGCCAGAGAAACCAACCACCCTTTTAGCAGGTTGGAACTTTGAGTCCTACTCCGTTGACCTCAAGGGAGAGGAGAAGGGCTGAAGGCCGAATCAATTACCAATAGCCAATAAGGAGGGAAAACCACTAGGCCATTCAGATATGACCTAAATCAAATCCTGTATGATTATACAGTGGAAGTGACAAATAGATTCAAAGGGTTAGATCTGATAGACAGAGTGCCTGAAGGACTATGGGTGGAGATTCGCAACATTGTATAAGAGGTAATGATCAAAACTATTTCCAAGAAAAAGAAATGCAAAAAGGCAAAATGGTTGTCTGAAGAGGCTTCACAAATAGCTAAGAAAAGAAGAGAAGTTAAAGGCAAAGGAAAAAGGAAAGATATACCCACCTGAATGCAGTTCCAAAGAATAGCAAGGAGAAATAAGAAAGCTTTCCTTAGTGAACAATGCAAAGAAATAGAGGAAAACAATAGAATGGGAAAGACGGTGGCTCAGAGGGTGAAGAATCCACCTGCAATGAGGGAGACCTGGGTTGGGAAAATCCCTTGGAAGAGGACATAGCAACCCTCTCCGGTATTCTTGCCTGGAGAATCTCCATGGACAGAGGAGCCTGGTGGGCTATGGTCCAAAGGGTAGCAAAGAGTCAGACATGCTGAGTGACTAAGCACAGCATGCAGCACAGAGAGCTCTTCAAGAAAATTGGACCTAACAGAAGCAGAAGATATTAAGAAGAGATGGCAAAAATACACAGAACTGTACAAAAAAGATCTTAATGACCCAGGTAACCATAATGGTTACCCTAGATCACTCACCTAGAGCCAGACATCTTGGAGTGCAAAGTCAAAGGGCCTTAGGAAGCATCGCTGCTAACGAAGCTAGTGGAGGTGATGGAATTTCAGGTGAGCTATTTCAAATCCTAAAAAATGATGCTGTGAAAGTGCTGCACTCAATATGCCAGCAAATTTGGAAAACTCAGCAGTGGCTACCGGACTGGAAAAGGTCAGTTTCCCAAAGAAAATCAATGTCAAAGAATGTTCAAGCTACCTCACAACTGCACTCTTTTCACATGCTAGCAAGGTAATGCTCAAAACTGTCAAAACCTGGCTTCAATAGTACTTGAACTGAAAACTTCCAGATACACAAGCTGGATTTAGAAATGACAGAGGAACCAGAGATCAACTTGCCAACATCTGTTGGATCATCAAAAAAGCAAGAGAGTTCCAGAAAAACATCTATTTCTGCTTTATTGACTATGCCAAAGCCTTTGACTGTGTGGATCACAATAAATTGTGGAAAATTCTTCAAGAGATGGGAATACCAGACCACCTGCCTCTTGAGAAACCTATATGCAGGTCAGGAAGCAACAGTTAGAACTGGACATGGAACAACAGACTGGTTCCAAATAGGAAAAGGAGTACGTCAAGGCTGTATATTGTCACCCTGCTTATTTAACTTATATGCAAAGTACATCATGAGAAACGCTGGGCTGGAAGAAGCACAAGCTGGAATCAAGATTGCCGGGAGAAATATCAATAACCTCAGATATGCAGATGACACCACCCTTATGGCAGAAAGCAAAGAAGAACTCAAGAGCCTCTTGATGAAGGTGAAAGAGGAGAGTGTAAAGCTGGCTTAAAATTAAACATTCAAAAAATTGAGATCATGGCATCCAGTCCCATCACTTCATGGCAAACAGATGAGGAAACAAAGGAAACAGTGACAGACTTTATTTTCTTAGGCTCCAAAATAACTGTGGATGGTGACTGCAGCCATGAAATTAGAAGACACCTGTATCTTGGAAGGAAAGCTATGCCCAACCTAGACAGCATATTAAAAAGTAGAGCTATTGAATTGCTGACAAAGTTCCGTATTGTCAAAGCTATAGTTTTTCTAGTAGTCATGTACAGATGTGAAAATTGGACCATAAAGAAGGCTGAGAATTGAGGAATTGAACCTTACTAACTGTGGTGTTGGAGAAGACTATTGAGAGTCCCTTGGACGGCAGGGAGATCCAACCAGTCCATCCTAAAGGAAATCAGTCCTGAATATTCATTGGAAGAACTGATGCTGAAGCTGAAGCTCCAATGCTTTGGCCACCTGATGCGAAGACCTGACTCACTGGAAAAGACCCTGATGCTGGGAAAGATTGAAGGCAGGAGGAGAAGGGGATGATGGAGGATGAGACGGCTGGATGGCATCACTGACTCAATGGACATGAGTTTGAGCAAGCTCTGAGAGATGGTGCTACAGTCCCTGGGGTTGCAAAGTCAGACATGACTGAGCAATTGAACAGCAACAATGATTTAATCAATCACTCCTACAATGAAGTTTTCATAAAACCCTCAAGGGACGGGGCTCAGAGAGCTTCCCAGTTGATGAGCCCGTGGAGATTTGGGGAAAGTAGCATACTGGGGAGGGCATGGAAGTTTCATAACCTTTCCCCATATGTTGCCTTGTGTATCTCTTCCATCTGGCTCCTGAGTTATATCTTTTTTTTTTTTTTTTAAACAAACTAGTAATCTATTAAGTTAATTCTTTCCCTGAGTTCTGTGAGATGCTCTAGGAGATTAATCTCACCCAAGGAGGGAGTCACTGAAACTGCTGATATACAGCCATTGGTCAGAAGCACTGGTGACAGTCTGACCTTTTGACTGGTGTCTGAAGTGGTGTGTGTGTGTGTTGGGACTGAGCTCTCAGCCTGTGGGATCTGAGCCTATCTCCAGGTAGACAGCGTAAGAACTGAGCTGAATCATAGGACATGCAGCTGATCTCAGAGACTACCTTAGTGGTGGGAAAGACCCTCACACATCAGAATTGGGAGCAGAATTATTCTCTGTATCCTGAGTACTTGTTTGCCATGTTGTATGAGCCATCATAAGCACCCAAGAAATGTGTTGGATAAGTCAGTCAGGAGAGACTAGTTAGCACTGTGTAGGAAGAGAGTACTCTGCCCGTGGTCTCAAACACTCCATATGGCATATGGCTCTACTGTGGAGATAAAGTTAATTAGAGTCTGAAGTTTTCAGATTTCCAATTCATCTAAAAACTTTTCCTTGTTCTGACTCCAAGTCTTCTGATTATATTCGGTGTCCCCATGTAGCTTGCATAGGAAGTAAACTCACTGTCAGGACTGTGGACATCTGGTATCCTTGATGGTTCTATTTTAAACCTAAGACTTATAAATTGGCACTCGAGTTCTGTCATTAGTCTTGGTTGGTTTTTTGAGGAGATTAATAGTGCCTGAGAACTATCCTTCTTATTGTGCAAGACTGAAGAGAGACTTTGGTGCTGGATTCTACCTAGGTAATATCACCCTAGAAGAAAACTAGCTCACTTCCTCGGAGACTTACATATACTTCAAAAAATAGTAATGATTGCCATTAGAATTTAGAAGAGAGGGACAAAAACATATACTGATCACCATTATGTCTCAGGCATTATTCAAGGTGCTTAGAAAAGATCAGAGAACAGATGATGACGCTGCCGTCCTAGATGGGAGATGGACATTGTAATTAGTTATAATACATGAACAAATAATAATACTGATTATTGTAAGTGCCATAGAATAAAATAAAAAGTAGAGCAGAATAAAGAGATTTGAGACTGCTGAGTATGACAGTATTAAATAGGGCGGCGTGTATAGGCTCTATTAAGTTGAGCAAAGACTTGAAGGAAGTGAAGGCGTTGGCTAAGCACCATTTAGAGAAAGAGTGTGCCAGGTAGAGTCTCTGAGGAGGGAGAGTACTTGGCAGATGTAAGTTGTAGTTAAGAGGCCAGGGTGGCCAGAGCCGAGTGGGAAGAGCATGGAAGAGAGGAATAGGAGAGATGTTCGTCGTTCAGTCGTGTCTGTTTTTTGTGACCCCCACGGACCGTGATCTGCCAGGCTCCTCTGTCCGTGGAATTTTCCAGGCAAGAATACTGGAATGGGTTGCCATTTCCTTCTCCAAGGAGAGATGAGAGATGCAAAGGTGAGGGTGGGGGTGGGGAGAGGCCATTGCAAAGATCTGACTTTCTGTTTTTGTTCAGTCACTCTGTCATGTCCAACTCTTTGCGACCCCATGGACGGCAGCATGCCAGGCTTCCCTGTCCTTGACCATTTCCCGGACATGAACTCAATGGTGCATGTTCATTGGGCCAGCGATGCCATCCAACCATCTCATCCTCTGACCTTTACCCTGAAGTAAATTGAGAGCCTCTACAGACTTTTAAACATAGATGAGATACTATTACCAAAAGGAATTTCTGGGTCTGACTGCTTGGCACTCAAAAGCCAATAATCAGGACAGGGTGGTGGAAAGCGGAGGGTGGAGGGTGGCAGACATCTGTCCAAAGGCCAACCTCCCTCCGCCCGACAAGCAGGGAGTGAGAGCTTTTATAGACAGGGGTGAGGGGTTACATGCAGAAACAGCACCATCATCTCTAACAGTCATCTTCAAATTGATCATCGGAGGTCTGACCAGCATCATCTTGATTGTTTTAGGTACAGTTAATCCTTAGTTCCAGGGTCCATTTGTTCCCATTTCTTTGTGGTCAGTTCTCAGAATTGTGGCACTCATGTCCTGGGTACAGTCTGGTCACCGTGTAATTAACTTCTCCACATAGTGTTTTGGCATCTATAAGACAGCTCACAAGATATGGCCCAGAATATTATCTATAGCGCTTGAGAAAGAACTAAAGGTCCCTGGTAGTGGTGGTGGTTTGGTCGCTAAGTCGTGTCCAACTCTTGCGACCCCATGGACTATAGCCTGCCAGGCTCCTCTGTCCATGGGATTCTCCAGGCAAGAATACTGGAGTGGGTGGCCATATCCTTCTCCAGGGGATCTTTCCAACCCAGGAATCGAACCTGGGTCTCCTGCACTGCAGGCAGATTCTTTACCAGCTGAGCTACAGGGAAGCCTTAAGTATGTTTGAATTGCACTTGGTATATATATTTGTGTGTGTATTACTTGCTCAGTCATGTCTGACTCTTTGTAACCCCACAGATTGTAGCCACCCCTGACTATGCTTAATGACTATGTTATTGTCATTTAGTCTCCTTTGACTGTTTTCCTTTGTCTCAGCATTTCTCACTTCTCTGATTAAACTTATTCTTTCACAAAAGCCAGGAAGAAGACATGCTGGGGTGGCAAGGACCATACAGTCCTGCTCCCTTTCAATACTATCTGATTTACAGGAGAATATTTTGGAGTTAGAGCCAATAGACTTTCCTAAGAGATTGGATGTAGAACGTGAGGGAACGAGAAGTAAAGGATGATTCCAGTGATTTTGGTTTGAGCAATTGGAAGGATAAGTTCTCCTTCACTGAGATTCTGTGGGAGGAACAAGTCTGAGGTGCGAAATGTTGGAATAAAAGAGAAATTTGGGACTTGTCAATTTATTTGCCTATTTGCCATTTAACTGGGAATTTGAAGAAAAACAGAGAAGTGTAAACTTTGGAAGAGCTGAAAGTCTGCAGATATTAGTTGGAGAGTTCCCTACACACAGACAGAATGTAAAGCCGTGCAACTAAATGGAATTATTGACAGATGAGTGTAGATAGAGAAGATAACCAAGGATAGACTCTTGGAGCACTCCAACCTTACAAGAGAAGAGGGGGAATTAGCAAAGGATACAGAGAAAAAGTGGGGCACCTCCTGGGATGAAGTAGGAAGAAAGCCATGGGAGTGCCCTGCACTGGAAGGCAAGTGAACGAAGAGAGGGAAATGATCCACCATGTCAAACACTGCTGATGGGTCAAATCCGTGTGAGGACTGAGGATGCATCACGAGATTTTTCAATCATCGCAATGATTTCTGGGGGCTGTGGATGAAAAGCTGACTTGGTGGCATTACTTGAGTGACTATTGCCTGCTGTTCTTGGGCAAGAGACACTAGGGCCTGAGGCCACTTTCCCTGAGACAGGTATTGTACCTAAAGGAAAGAAGGAAACCATGCCTCTGCAAAACCCTGCTTACGGCCCTTTGTATAGAAATCATGCTTCCTTGGACCAATGAAGTGAGAAGCTTGTGATCAGAGATCTCTGAGGGCTTATAATTTCTGCCCAGAAGAAATTAATCAAAGGCACAGAGCAGCTGCTCAGGCTTGGGAGGGTTATGGGCTTTGCTTCCAGCAGCTCAGCTGTCAGCGTGGATAACATTTCTGTGTCCTCTGCAGAATGAGTAAGCATTCAGCTCTGGGCAAGGACCATTTTAGAGGTAAAGATGCTCATGTTAAGGCCAGGAAAGGAGCAAATGAAGGTTATATACAACATTATTTCCCACCTGGCGGGGAGTAGAGGGAGGAAAAGGCTGTTTAATCTATTTCTGTCTGTTGGAATTCCATAATTTCCCTCTTTCTGAGATAAAAAGAAGTGATTTGTCCACGAGAAGGAAGGTCACCCCACTGTGTCAGACCCAAGGAGGCTTCAGCGAGATAAGACTCTAGGTAGGGCCAGTGGTCTGTGAGAGCATGGGGAAGCAGCAAAACTAAAGCTCAGAGGATTGTGCAGACCAATCTGGGTGGCATGAAAAAGTCCTAAAACACTGGGCTGGTAAGTGGAATCCTGTGGCCAGAAAGTGAGTGTCAGGATTATAGTTCAGTCACTCAGTCATGTCTGACTCTTTGTGACCCCATGGGCTGCAGCACACCAGGCTTCCCTGTCCATCACCAACTCCCGGAGCCTACTCAAACCCATGTCCATTGCATTGGTGATGCCATCCAACCATCTCATCCTCTGTCGTCCCCTTCTCCTCCTGCCTTCAATCTTTCCCAGCATCAAGGTCTTTTCCAATGAGTCAGTTCTTCACATCAAGTGCCAAAGTATTGGAGTTTCAGCTTCAACATCAGTCCTTCCAATGAATATTCAGGACTGATTCCTTTAGAATGGACTGGTTGGATCTCCTTGCCCGCCAAGGGACTCTCAGGAGTCTTCTCCAGCACCACGGTTCAAAAGCATCAATTCTTGGGCACTCAGCTTTCTGTATAGTCCAACTCTTACATCCATACATGACTACTTGAAAAACCACAGCTTCAGGACTATAGGTGTGGATAAAGGGAATTGGGGAGGCGGTTGACTTAGGAGGTGACTGCCCATTAGCTGGGACAGTGGTTATCCAAGTGTGGTCCCCAGATCAGCAACATCAGCACCGCCTGGGAATTTGTGAAGAATGCAGCTTCTCAGGCCCCACATAAGACCTGCTGAATCTGAGACTCTGCAGATGGGGCCCAGCAATGTGTTTTTGACATATTATTCTGATTCATGCTAATACTGAAAACTATTCGTCTAGGACTGAACTAGGCTGGTAACATTTACCAACTGGAACTGAGAACACTAAAAATATGAAAGTCAATACAGCTTTGGAACCTGAGTGGGAGAATTGTCTAAATTATCTAAATATATTTCCTATTTATTCCCAATAACAATAACAAAATAAAAGCTATTTCTCCATTAAGTTATATAGCTTTTGGCTGTTTAAGTAACAGAAACCACAACAGGAGCTTAAACTATGTTGTCATTTGTTTGACAGAAACTCTGAAGTTGATCCAAGGTTGGCTCTGAGGCCTTTTGAAGTCATTGAGGCCTTGGGTTCATGCATCAGGTTTTTTCTCTTGATATACTTCTACTCTCCTGGTGGTATCCTACCAGTGACGTCAGTCCTTATTGCCACAAAATGATCCTTCAAGCTGCAAACATTACATTCTGGTAGAAGAACATTTTGGGAGAAGGCAATGGCACCCCACTCCAGTACTGTTGCCCGGAAAAATCCCATAGATGGAGGAGCCTGGTGGGCTGTAGTCCATGGGGTCGCTAAGAGTTGGACATGACTGAGCGACTTCCCTTTCACTTTCCACTTTCATGCATTGGAGAAGGAAATGGCAACCCACTCCAGTGTTCCTGCCTGGAGAATCCCATGGACGGAGAAGCCTGGTAGGCTGCTGTCTATGGGGTCCCACAGAGTCGGACACGACTGAAGCGACTTAGCAGCAGCAGCAGCAGCAGAACATTTTAAACAGGAAGGAAGTAGGTGGAAGTCAAAGTGCTTTCTTCTTGCATATCATTCATTCATTCTTTTGCTCTCTGCCCTCCCCATCTCCACGCCCCACCCCACCTCACCCCTCTTTCACACATACAGCCCCTCTGGAAGACGATTTCTCCTCATGTATTACTGTACAAAACTGGGTCACATGCCTGCCCCTAGACCAATCACTGGTAAATGAGACTATATTAGATCTATCAAGATTCATGCCTTAAGGTTGGGCCCATTGACCATCCCAACAAAATCAGAGTTCAGTGAATCAGGAGAAAGGGAGCAAGGCTGTAGAGAGGGCAACTAAGAGTGCCTGCTATAGTTACAAGGATGTACTTAATCTATACTTCAGTTACCAATAAAGTAACCACTTTATATATATAATGACTTTATCTGAGTCATATTCTAAAATTCCGACTGAATATTCTTCCCTCATGCCTTTATTGGACAGTTTTAATAACATGGAGAAATTATCTTTTAATAATCTCATATTAAAGTTACTCCTAATGGGAAGACCAGACTTGAAAATTTTCCAGGCTGGTTCATTACATGTAATAAGCTACTGTGAGAACCAGTGCAGCAGTTGAAAAACAAACACAACAAAATAGTAATTCTCTGAAAGATATTAGTTTTGAAATGGCACAATCATTACTTTTAAACCAATAGCAAACACAGATACTTTCCTCCTCCCATCATTCTGTATCTTATATTAATTTTCAACAGATGTGTGGTGCTAGGTATAGTGGTTAAAATCACTTCGTTCTCTTCACCTATGGGAGTCTATCGTAGAGCATCCTGTCACCCCATAGTGGTTCGAACAAGTGAGAGTTCTGATTCATACTGGGAAATACAGCCTGCTGGAGATGGGGCTGAATGTTTCCTAGAGTGTCCCCGGAGAGGAGAAGCTCTGCCCAGGGCTCTCTCTAACCCCTTCCTAGATGTCCACCTATTGGAGAAGCAGCTGATCATCTGACCAGTCAGCGCTTGACACCCACTGGGAAGAGTCTCACTGAAGGGCAGGGCCGCTGGCTTGAAAGGTGGTGTTGCGTCCATGGTTGTATTCACTGACTTTCCCTCCTAGTTCTGGCTGATAACTGATGGGCAAAACTGCCTCCAGGTGAATAGAACAGGACGCTTTGCTGCAGTTTCTGAGTTACACGTTCCAGTCTAGTTCAGTTTCACCATGAAGAAACCCTGCATGTTGGGGGGCAACTGTCACATGCCCTGCTGTGTGTTGAGGACAGGCAAGTCCTCCTCCAGCTACTGTCCTTGGTGGTCTCACTGCTTTGGTTGAGAACCCCATGAGAAGAGGCAGGTGGAGTGGTAGGATTAGGGCACGAGACCTCACTTGAAGTCCTTAACATTAAGTTTTCTTCACTATAAATAAGGCGCTGACTTAAAAAAAAAAAAAAAAGCCAAAGTTAGCCATGGCTTTAAAATCATACATTTTATTATGACAGTACAGAAGCAATGTAGAAGCGTCTGAAATCTCCCTGAATTTTCAGAAAGTAATTTGTACCGTAAGCACCATTGAAAACTATAGAGAAAGCACAAGTACCAGCAGTTTTTAACATGACTCTTGGTCTTTCAAAACTTAAAGAATCCTCCTGTCAATGAAGGAGACACAGGAGATGCAAGTTAAATCAATGGGTTGGAAAGATCCCCTGGAGGAGGAAATGGCAACCCACTCCAGCCTTCTTGCCTGGGAAATCTCATGGACAGAGAAGCCTTGCAGGCCACACTCCACGGAATCGCAAAAGAGTCAGACACTTAGCAGCTAAACAACAACAAAAGCTTGAAATATATGAGCAGACTGGTGTGACTACTACTACTTTAATAAAAGACTATAATTTTTCTTAAACCATAGAATTATAAGGTATGCAAGTGTGCTAAATCGCTTCCGTCGTGTCCCACTCTTTGCGACTCTATGGACTGTAGCCCACCATGTTCCTCTGTCCATGGGATTCTCCAGGCAAGAATACTGGAGTGGGTCACCATGCCCTCCTCCAGGGGATCTTCCTGATTCAGGGTTTGAACCCGTATGTCTTAGGTCTCCTGATTGACAGGCGGGTTCTTTACCACTTGTGTCACCTGGGAAGCCCAGGTGTAAGACTGTGCTTTTCTTTCAAAATATAGTTTACCCGGGGTACATGCGGCGTCAAGAAACAGAATCCATTCAATTTAGACTAAAAGTGTGGTTTGTTATAATGACACTTATACTAAGGAGAAACAATGCACAGCTGGGTCTTATGAAGGTCGTGACCCTGAGCAGATCTAAAGACCTCACAGACAGAACCTTGTGGCCTCCTTTTGCTCACCACCATTGCTATCACTCAGACACCAACTCACTCATCCATTTTGCTGAGTTCAAATTTCTTGAGAGAGCAAGAGAAAGCTCTGATTGTTTCTCCTTGAGTCAGGTGTGTCCATTTGGGCCCAATTAGTCGAGGCTGATGTGGTAAGGACATTTGAGCAAATGTGGCCACCTAGGCCCATGTCTTAGGGTTGGTCTGTGGGAGGAATAGGTTCTTTCAGAAGGATGTATAAGCAAGGATGCAATGACTGACAATTCTATTTTAGCGTAGTTCAAAAAACAGCAGTTGGTACCAAATTACTTGGAGAAAGTACAGAAATGGCAACCCACTCCAGTGTTCTTCTATGAAAATCCCACAGACAGAGGAGCTTGGTGGGCTACAGTCCGTGGGGTCATAAAGAGTCAGACATAATTGAAGTGACTGAGCAGAGCAGAGACAGCAATAAGCAAACATCAATGAATGCAGGTAATACAGAATGATTGAACTGACTTTGTGTGTGTGCTGTCACTGTTATTGAACTGTCTAGCATAATATTAGCTAAAGACTGAAGCAAATCTTTCAAATTATTCTTCCCTGAATATAGATATTCAGGCTTCCCTGGTGCTTCAGTGGTAAAGAACCTGCCTGCCAATGCAGGAGACATGGATTTGATCCCTCAGCCAGGAAGATTCCCTGGAGAAGGAAATGGCAACTCACTCCAGAATTCTTGCCTGGGAAATGCCATGGACAGAGGAGCCTGGTGGGCTACAGTCCACGGGGTCGGAAAGAGTTGGACAGGACTTGGCGACTACACAACAACAAAATGTAGATATTGATGGTCTTTCCATATTTATTATACTACCAAATAATCTTGTAATTGGCCTGATTTGATCTGTTACTGTTCTGTAGCCTTGCCTTCAGAACCTGTGAAAGGAAGGTAATGAAAAGATATGAAAGTCAAAGTGTTAGTCGCTCAGTTGTGTCCGACTCTTTGTGATCCCGTGTACTGTAGCTCACCAAGCTCCTCTGTCCATGGAATTCTTCAGGCAAGAATACTGGAGTGGGTTGCCATTTCCTCCTCCGGGGGATCTTCCTGACCCAGGGATTGAATCCAGGTCTCCTGCATTGCAGGCAGACTCTTTACTGACTGACCAGGGGATCCCTGAAAGGATGTAACTGTCTTAAAAATACATTGGTCGACATGTTTTCATTGGCTTTTCTTTGGCTACCCTGTTCCTTTCCTTTACTGGATTCCGATACTCAAGCTGATTCAATAGCTGAGGAACTGCATGTGTGAGAGGGACCCTATGAAGGAAATCAAACCAATGATCATCATTAGATATTTTCACGTAGCAAAACTAAATTCTGGCCACTTTTCCTGACTTTAATCTATTTCTATGTGCAGTCCCTCTTGGCGCCTTTGTTTCTCATTCTGAATTTTGTTTGCAGATAAATTGTCAGTTTCATTTCCCCTTTTGGCCCTGCTTTTCCTCTATGCATCAGTTCTAATTCCCCATGGCCACTCCAAAGCCTACCACACTGCACGTTTTCAGAATGGAAGTCGCAATGGATCTGTTCATCTTATTGGGTATAGAAATAGAAGTGCTAACATTTCCCCATTCTAACATTTTCAGCTAGAAAAGAACCTACCTGCCAATGCGGGAGGCACAAGAGACGTGGGTTCAATCCCTGGGTCAGGAAGATCCCCTGGAGAAGGAAATGGAAATCCACTCCAGTATTCTTGCCTGGAAAATTCCATGGACAGAGGAGCCTGGCGGGGCCATGGGGTCACAAAGAGTCGGACACGACTGAGTACGCAAGCATGCATGTGAGGCCATAAGTGAATATCCTGAGTTGGCTAACCACAAAGAAATCTATGTCTGCCTTGTTTGCGTAAAATATTGTTAACAACTCAGTTACGAACTTTGAGAATCTGGATCTGCAGGTGTATTTGTGTCTGCTTCCTTACTTCTGCATTCCGAGGGAAGGGTTCTGTTGTCATAACCCTGGTTTTAAAGTAGGAAGCTAGGCTCCAGAGAGTCAGCAAACAAGGCTGAGTCCTAGGGATGTGGGATCATGTATCACAGGGACACTTGAGCTCTTCTACCCAGTTTATTTATAACAGAAAAGATCACTTTTTAATGTGAATGTCTGTCTACCACCTACTATTTGTGCCTTCTTGACTTTGTGGCTTTTCAGAGCCAGTTTGAGGAACCAGATCTAAAAAATCCAATGCAGTAGACAATTAGAAGAATGGCACTTTTAGTATTTAAAGTATATTCATTTTTGCTATTATTCTCATTTTCCCCTATCTTTTCCCTCCTACTCCAAGGTTCTCAGAATGCCTTGCCTTCTTTGAAAGCTGCAAGATGTCAGGTTGCTTGTTTATTATTGGAATGTAATTGCTTAGCAATGTTGTGTCAGTTTCTGCTGTGTTAGATCAGCTATATATATACACATATCCCCTCCGTCTCGAGCCAGCCTCCCCATCTCATCCCCCTAGGTCATCTCATAACACTGAACTCACCTCCCTGTGCTATACAGCAGCTTCCCACTAGCTATCTGTTTTACACATGGGATTACAGATCACTTTTATATGGTGTCATGGATAAGCCACTGTCAGGGGCAAATGGGTTTCTAGCCAAACATCTCAGGGAAGTGTCTACCAACCTCCCTGTGAAACTTTGGTCACTGGCAATGTTTCAGCATTTGCTGGCTCCCTCCTGTACAGACAGTTTTAATAAAGAAGTAGTCAAGATGGAAACAGAATAGGTTATTATTATCTTCTGGATATACAACTCCTTAGGCAGATTTTAAAAAATATAAGCCTCTATACAAATATATACAAGATACATATATGTAAGTATGTATAAAATTTTCCAGATTTCCCTTGATAAAGAGATTTCTAACTTGGGCTTGTCAGGGTCTTCCTTTCACCCACATTCTGAGAAGGATCCTGACTTGGCATGACAGCTATTTTGAGTTTTGTAATGAGGAATTGAGAAGAAAAGGTGAGAAGAATGAGCCATGGGAGCTGGAGCTGAAATTAGAGTATCTGAGGAGAGATGACGTGATTATGACACGGAAGCAATTTTGGTTTTAAAATAAAATTTCCTTCCATCTTTTTTATCTCTCCTTCAAAGCATCTATGAGTATGAGAAAGAGTCCTTTCAAAGTTACTTTAGTTGCTGGACTGTGTTTTCTGACCACAAGGTCATTCTCTGAGACTGGATGATTTCTGTCATGATCATCAGCACTGCGGAGATTGTTTATCACTCGACAGACTCACCATCTGACAAAATTAGATCTTTTTCATCATCTGGCATTAGATGAGTAAACAAGTCTTTATAGTCTGAAAAAAAATTAGGTAAAACATGGTGGGTTTAGAACGTAACTAACAGCCCACGAGATGTTCTATGTGAGTGCTTTTCAAACTTTGTTGACCATTACCCACTATAAATTTTTGTTTTTTTACATTCCAGATCAATACCTGCACTTGTGTGCATGTAATGAAACAAAAAGCTACATGAGAAAATACCCTTTTCTAATTTATTCTTACCCTTCTCTTTTCTACATACCTTTTACTTGCTATTAATATTCTATTTAGTTTACTGGAAAAATGAACTAAATAGAATATTTAGTTTCAGCTCTTCTTACTTTCCTTTTATTATCTATTTTATTCTAGCTCAAAAAAAATGCTAGTTATTACATCCACTTTATACCTACTAAATTTTTTCACAGTTCACCTTTCAATACGGAAAGCACCATACTGTTATAACTGATTCCAGTGCTCATTAAGCAAATAGCCCCACAACAACCCAAATTCAACCCCATTTTCCCCACTTAACCACTACTAACATTTTTTATGAATTAGTTAAGCCTAAGAGTTTAAAATTTTAATGAACAACTTATACGGTTCTGGTGCAAAGACTCCACAATTTGGCTTTTCCTCCTCTGTCCTGGGAAGCTGCCAGTCATCCCCTTCATGACAGACCTTATAGTGTTTGCTCAGTCCTCCCACAGGGGCCCCAGTGGACTCCCGCTTTCCATGGGCATTGCTTATCACCAGCTGGGTGTTACCCAGATACGTAGAGACACTGTCTGACTGAACCTCTTAAGACACGTATTCTGAGCGGAACTGAATTTGCCATGCTCCTCTGGACAGTGATTTGGTCAGCTTGACCAACTTCTACAGGGAGCTAGATTCATTCATCAAGTCTGCCCCCATCCATTTCATGCTTTGTCCAGCCACCCACCAGGCATGTTGTGGAGCCCACCATAAACCATTCAGCTGAATAGCTGATGGCCTATACCTATCTCTTTCGGCTCTCTCCATCCTTTCTGGATTCCCTGCTCTGTCCCTGCTACCCTGATTATCATCTGAATACAATTTGATGCTGCCAAAGAACCAACTTGATGCTTTGACTGTGTGGATCACAATAAACTGTGGAAAATTCTGAAAGAGATGGGAATACCAGACCACCTGACCTGCCTCTTGAGAAATCTGTATGCAAGTCAAGAAGCAACAGTTAGAACTGGACATGGAACATCAGACTGGTTTCAAATAGGAAAAGGAGTACGTGAAGGCTGTATATTGTCACCGTGCTTATTTAACTTATATGTAGAGTACATCATGAGAAAACACTGGGCTGGATGAAGCACAAGCTGGAATCAGGATTGCCGGGAGAAATATCAATAACCTTAGATATGCAGATGACACCACCCTTATGGCATAAAGTGAAGAGGAATGGAAAAGCCTTTTGATGAAAGTGAAAGAGGAGAGTGAAAATGTTGGCTTAAAGCTCAGCATTCAGAAAACTAAGATCATGGCACCTGATCCCATCACTTCATGGCAAATAGATGGAGAAACAGTGGCAAATTTTATTTTTTGGATTCCAAAATCACTGCAGATGGTGACTGCAGCCATGAAATTAAAAGATGCTTACTCCTTGGAAGAAAAGATATGACCAACCTAGACAGCATATCAAAAGCAGACATTACTTTGCCAACAAAGGTCCATCTAGTCAAGGCTATGGTTTTTCCAGTAGTCATGTATGGATGTGAGAGTTGGACTATAAAGAAAGCTGAGCGCTGAAGAACTGATGCTTTCGGACTGTGGTGTTGGTGAAGACTCTTGAGAGTCCCTTGGACTGCAAGGAGATCCAATCAGTCTATCCTAAAGGAGATCAGTCCTGAATGTTCATTGGAAGGACTGATGCTGAAACTGAAGCTGCAATACTTTGGCTATCTGATGGGAAGAGCTGACTCATTTGAAAAGACCCTGATGCTGGGAAAGATTGAAGGTGAGAGGAGAATGGGATGACAGAGGATGAGATGGTTGGATGGCATCACTGACTCAATGGACATGAGTTTCAGTAAACTCCGGGAGTTGGTGATAGACAGGGAGGCCTGGTGTGCTGCAGTCCATGAGATTGCAAAGAGTTGGACACGACTGACTGAATGACTGAACTGAACTGAACAGTTTCACGCTTCTGGCCCTGCCTGGACTCCCTGACATGCCTGCTTTGCTCCTGTTTTTCCTTCTGGTGGGACACCTTTCACAATCTCTTCCCTACCTGCCCCTCCATTAGCACACCTCCTTTCACCAAGTTACAGGAGTGATTCTTACTCCTCCTTTGAGGCTCAGTTCCCATTTTATCTCTTCTTGAAAGCCCCTTTCCTAGCACTCTTTATGTGGTTTCCCTATACCCTGGGCCTCTCTCTGTCATAACACTTATCTCTCAACAGGGTAGTTTTTGCTCTGCTTTGCTGTCTCCCATGCTAGACGGTGAGCACTTTGAGGGCAAGGAAGAAATCTGATCTATGTTGACATTCCTAGCACCTCTCAAAATGTGTATGTGAGTGTGTGATAAAAATATATAACATGGAATTTACCCTTTTCACAAAATTTTAAATCTATAGTACAGAACCGTTAAACATATGTACCTCATGGTATGGCCGTCTGCTAGAATTTTTTCATCCTGTGTGACTAAACCAGCACAGTTTCTGAATAAATAAATAAGTGCCTATTTGATTATTTTTACCATCTTAAGTCTCAGCTAGATTTCAAAATATCATTAAATTTCCTCCTTCACACATTACAAGGATCTTTTCTTTCCTTGTGAGTTTCTAGATTACTTGCTTCGTTCCTTTGTGTCCTATCTTGCCCTGTTTCGTTGCGTTTTTTAATTCACTGTGTATCTTGGTGTTCACTTTTTTGTATTCTCCAGGGCTCCTTTCCCTGTGTTTGTGTGGCCACAGCTGCCTTACTATGGGCCCCAGTGTCTTTCACAGTGACCAGTATCTAGAAGGTACTTAGTGAATATCTGGTACTTTCCTTCAAAGATTTCAATAGATTTTTAACAATGATATTTTTGGGTATAGGATGAGGGAGATGAAAGATTTAACTTCCATTTTATAGCTAACAGATGATCCTTTCTCTGAAATTTCATGTTAAGCTTTGGATAAAAGCGCATTTCTTTTTTCCAAATGATATACCTACCATCTGACACTTTTCGACGTTCCTGATGGTCATTTTTGGTGGGTAAGGTGGTCTTTACATCTTCTTGGTTTAAGTCAGTTTCTAAAAGTAGGGAAATTAAGTATTAAATTAATTGAAAAGATTAAACAAATCTCATACATGAATTATCTCATTGATATGATAATAAGCAGAAATTTCCACAATCTGCCAAGTTCTGATTATTTTCAATGCGCTAATCTTGGAATCTTTGGAACAGTGTTTTGGGCAAGGTACAAGGGTCCAATGGTGAGAGAGTCATGATCAAATGAGTGAACACACATACGTGTGTGTGTGTGTGTGTGTGGGGCTTCCCTGTTGGCTCAGACGGTAAAGAATCTGCCTACAATGCAGGAGACCCAGGGACCCAGGTTAGAAGATCCCCTGGAGAAAGGGAATGGTTACCCACTCCAGCATTCTTGCCTGGAGAATTCCATTCTTGCCAGAGAAGTCTAGCGGGCTACAGTTCATGGGGTTGCAAAGAGTCAGACGTGACTGAATGACTAATACATGTATGTATATGACAACTCTTGTTAATAAAAACATAGCATAAAATCAGGTCATTTTCTTTCAGAAAACCTTCTACAATGCAAGGGTTATGAGAAATTTAGGACTAACAATCAGTCAATGGAGTCAAGTTTAGAATGACTGCCTTATCAGTCAATATCATAAGAAGAGTTTGCAACTCTTGCCTGCCAGGCCAGAAAAGAAGGCCTTACATTCTGAGCATACAAAAGTTCAAGGTAAATGCAACTCCTCATTGGACTTCTGTACCCACTCCCACCTGCATGCTGTCTTGAGGCTTTGTTTGGTCTGGCCCACTCCTGGCAACTTGACCACCAGCCAGAACTGGGTCTCAAGTCTCAAAAGCTACCCTCTGCGCATAACCTCGTTTCCTTGTGGTCTCTCTGCACTTCCTGCACTGCTGGTACTTTGACCTCATTAAACCTTCTTGGGTATGACCAAGGGCACTCTTTGGTACCCTGCCAGCTTCTCTTTACTAGTTAATCAATTCTGAGGGGCAGCAACTTCTTAAATTGGTTGAAATCTGTATCATACTGATTGTTCAATGTTTTCAATATTATCCTACCCCTGCCTAGATTTTCTAAATGTTATTTCTACTTATCCTCCCTTCTTTATCCAGTAGAGACCCCCTGTAGTCCATTACTTCATCAGCTTTCTTTCAATTACCCTCTCTCCACTGCCTCACTTGCTTCCAACCCAAATGCCAAGCAGAGTAACAAAAGTGCACTCATTTTTCTGTTCCCATGTTAATACCAATGACCAAATCACCTGAGCACCCATTTAGGGTGCCAGTCAAACAAGACACACACATACAAGAAAAAAAAATAGGAGAAACATAAAAACTTTGGGAAGATAATTTGATATTCCACATAAAGTCATCATGGAAATACTCAGAATTTTGTTGGAATACTGTATAGTGTTATCTTTATTCCAAATGTTATTTGTATTCTAAGTGGAGGGGTGGCAGCACTCTCTGATATTTCAGAACTTACTGCAAATCATACATCTGGAATTCCTTTCCTGCATCCAGGCAGCTGAGCACCATTACAAGCAATCACACAAATGTACACTGGAGTTATTACAAATGTTACTGTCTTTAAATTCCACTGAGACCTTAGATCTGAAAGAAAATTATGACTTTTTCCATTGTCCTTCTTTCCTTTCCTCTTAACAAATTATTTCAAATCTTCACCTCTTTCCTTACAACCCTAGCTTCCCCCTAGACTTTGATCACTGGTACCTAGCCTTACTGCCATTTTTGTTCTGAATCCCTCCCCCGCCTCCACAAAATTCCCTGCATCCTATCCATCACCTCTCCCTTCTCTGAGGTCTCGGCAGAAGAGATGCTTCCTGTTGGTATCTGATCCCTGTGCTCTGAAGCTTGTTTTCTATTGCTATCTTGAGGATCTTTCTCCTCACATTCCTCCTTCTCCAATGGTAGTTGAATGTTAACACCCATCCATCCAGATATCTCTCTGACACATATTTTTGAATGTGTCAAACATACCCGCAGAATGAAATTTAAAAGGCACGAGAGACCAAGCAGTGAAGAAGTCTCCCTTCCTCAAACAGTCAGGTCCTTCCCCACAGGGTCACCATGGTTATCAACTTCTAAAAGACTACCAGTTAGTTACTGATGACTCTGTAGCCTCATCTCCAGCCCAGATCTCTCTCCTGGCCTCCAGAGACCATGGGTCCCTTACCCACTGGACACAGATGCCTCTGGAAAACCTGCTTCTTCTTCTATAGCCCTTACCTTGACCACAGCTTCCCAATAATTTTCATTATTTAGCACACATAAAAAATGACCAAGACAATAGAGGTAAACAGCCTGGGGACTCCAGTTGCTCCAGATTCAGTCTCTGGAGCTAAGGAGATCACTAGCTCCATGTCCCAACCCATGTGTGGCTGATGGTTTGGGAAGTTCTGTCTTAAGGAATGTCTCCACCATATGTCGAGATGCCAAACACGTTGAGGCATTCTTCATCCCATCCCAAGCTCTCTCTTAGCCTATATCTCAGATGATCAAGTTCTGTTAACTTTATATCTTCAAATCTAGCCCCTTCTCTACATTTCATGGCCAGTTCTTGGTTAGGGCCCTCATAATTACTCTACCTGCCAAAAAAGCCCCAAAACTGGTCTTACTACTACTTCCGCTCTCTCCCATCCAATACATTCTTCCTATTATGAACACAGTGATCATTTCAAAATTTAAATTTGCTCCTGTGCCTCCCCTACCTAAAGTCCTTCACTGGTTTTAACAAGATTAGGTAACCTTTCCACTTTCTAACACTTTTCACCTCAAATTTTATTTTACAGATAAAATGAATTGACAGTTCTCAGAAATTTTTGCCTTATATTTCTGCCTTTGTATATGCCTGTTGCTCTCTCTGAATGGACCAACCCTTCCATTTACCCCCATCTTAGCTAACACCTTCTTTTTTCTCATGACTTCGTTTAGATGCCACCTTGTCCAGGAAGACCTTCCATCCTGTCCTCACGGTGGCCCTTTTCTGTTCTCAGCACACACGTCCTCAGGCCCACAGCACTCAGTACCCTGGCTCCACAGCAAGTCTGTAGTTTCTGGGGCTCGGTCCTCCCCGCCGACACTGGTTTCAATTTTGCCTCTCTGTTCCACAAAACTGTTGGGCTCTCATCAAAGTCACGAATGTCGTCGGTGTCCTACTTCAATTGGGAACTTTACAGGTCTCATTTTATTTGATCCCCTGGTAGCATCCCACAGTGCAGACCAGCCTTCATTCCCAAAACAATGCCTTTTGGTCTTCCATGGCATCAGATTCCAGGGTGTGTTCCGCTCTCTGATCACCCCATTTAGAGTCAGTCCTCTGTCAGCTGTTCTACTGAATCATTAAAGGCTAAGTTCCTCCAGGCCTTCTCTCTCTCTCCAATCTCCATCATGCTTATGGCCTCACTTCTATTGAATTGGCCAAAAAGTTGGTTCGAGTTTAAAGTCTTATAAAAACTCGACTGAACTTTCTGGCCAACCCAATATATACAAAGTCAGCAACTCCCAGTTTGATAAATGTAGTTCAGATCCTGATGGGAGAAGGCAATGGCACTCCACTCCAATACTGTTGCCCGGAAAATCCCATGGATGGAGGAGCCTGGTAGGCTACAGTCCATGAGGTCGCTAAGAGTCGGATACGACTCAGCAACTTCACTTTCACTTTCATGTGTTGGAGAAGGAAATGGCAACCCACTCCAGTATTCTTGCCTGGAGAATCCCAGGGACAGGGGAGCCTGGTGGGCTGCTGTCTATGGGGTCGTACAGAGTCGGACATGACTGAAGCAACTTAGCAGTAGCAGCAGATCCTGATGAGCTCCAGAGAGTATGTGGTTCTCTTATCTCTTGTATCTATTTGAGATACCCCCACAGGTATTTCAGAATCAAAATGTAAGCAACTAATACAAAAATTAAAATAAAAAACAAAATTAAGCAACTAAACTTATTCCTCCTGTACCCTGGCACCACACATCCTCTCCCACCTAACACACACACACACAAATATACACAGGCACACACACACTCTCTCTTTCTCAAATAATGTTCCTCTACCATTTTTTCCCCCATATTGATAAACCCACCCAGTTACTTAACCAAAAGAAGTCAGAGTCTTCTGAGATTCCCCAGAGCCAATCCATAGTCAAGTCTTGATAATTCTACCTCCTAAATGTCTTTCAAAATTCTACAGCCTTCAGCCTTAGCTGTAATCGTCTCTTCCTTGTGTCACTCTGCTACCCTCCTGATACCAGTCTTCTGCAAACAGTCTCGCCTTGGTTCCAATCTGTTTTCCAAACTGATCACAACCTGATTGGGTCATTCTTCATCCAGAAGCCTGTGCAACTCTCATCTACCCTTCTCCACTCGCTCTCTCAGCTTCATCTCATTAGGCTTTGGCCACACAAGGTATTTTTTGCAGTTTTTCCAACACGATGATGTATGCTTTCCTGTGTCAGCTTCTTTGATCACATCCCCAGGCAAATGCCTTCACAGCACACTGTACTTCTCATTCTGAGATTCACTACAGCTATAGCCCTTGGTATAATTTATGATCCCTGATGAACTGTAGGTTTCAAAAGGCAAGAATGGGTCTATCTTATCCACCCCCATATTTCTAACTCCTAGCACTGGCTGATGGTCGACATTGCATCAACAATGATAGAAGGAACGGATGTTGAGCTCTCAAAAGACACTTGATGAAAGCTCTTTCTTTGAGTGAATTTATTTATTTATTTTTGTATTTGCATATTTCAGATGAGGTTTTCTGTAAGGAAAGAAAGATGAGAACACTTCCTTGTGAGTTCACAATTAGAGAAAATATCAATAAGAAAACTAAGCTTATTGAAAGTTATTTTTTAAAGTTACCTAAAGGTAATTGTAAGTATTGTGAGTTTCACAAATATACAAAAAGATATGTTGAATTCCTGATCCCTGGTATCAGTAAATGTGACCTTCCTTGGAAATACAGTTTTAGCAGATATAATCAAGTTAAGATGGGGTCAAATTGGATTAAGGTGGGCTCCCAAGGCAATGCTGGGAGGAAGGCAGGAGGAGAAGGGAGTGACAGAGGAAGAGATGGTTGGATGGCATCACTGACTCAATGGACATGAATTTGAGCAAACTCCTAGAGATGGTGAAGGACAGGGAAGCCTGGCATGCTGCAGTTCATGGGATTTCAGAGTCTAACACAACTGACGGACTGAACAACAACCAAGGCAATGACTGGTGTTCTTGCCGAGAGAGATCTGGAAACAGGTACACACAGAGGGAAGACAGACTTGTGAAGACAATGGATGAGACTGGTATGAAGCAGCTACAAGCCAAGAATGCCAATCATCACCACCAGAAGGTAAAAGAGGCATGGAAGAATTCTTTCCTAGAGCCTTCAGAGAGAGAGTGTGGCTTTGCTGACACCTTGATTTAGGTCTCCTGGTCTCTAGGACTGTGAGAGAATAAAGTTCTGTTGTTTTAAGCCACCCATGTGTGGTACTTTGTTACGGCAGCTCTAGGAAACTAATACATATGGTTAGAATCCGCCTGCCAACGTAGGAGACTTGGGTTTGGTCCCTGGGTTGGGAAGACCCCCTGGAGAAGGAAATGGCAACCCACTCTGGTATTCTTGCCTGTAAGATTCCAGGGACAGAGGGGCCTGGTGGGCTATAGTCCATGGGGTCACATGCACATGACTTAGTGACTGAAGAACAACAATGATACACGAAGTTTATAAGAGAATAGGGAGTAGTGGCATTAAGATGTGATTTCTTGGACTTCCTTGGTGGCACAGTGGATAAGAAGCTGCCTGCCAATGCAGGGGACATGGGTTTGATCCCTGGTCCAGGAAGATTGCACATGCCGTGGGCAACTGAGCCCATGCATCATAACTGCTGAGCTTATGTGCCACAACCACTGAAGCCTGCAAGCCTAGAGCCTGTGCTCCGCAACAAGAGAAGCCACTGCAGTGAGAAGCCTACAGACCGCATCTAGAGAGTGGCCCACACACAGCACAAAGACCCAGCATAGCCAAAAATAAACAAGCAAAAGAAGAAAAGTTTTAAAGGTGTGATTTCTTTAGCATTCTTATCAGATACTTTATTTCAAAGGATACACTATACCTATAGTTTATTTTGTCAATAATTTACCTGAAAAGTGATGAAATATGGATTAGATTTATTTAAATAGTGATTTTAACACATACTTTAATACTATTTTAATAGCAGCCCTATAAAATTTCATATCTAATAGATTACCTGATTGATATGGCTGAAAATTTGCCAACTCTCCAAGTGCAACAAGTTGCTCCTGTGGAAAAATTTTGCAAAAAAGTTTTGTAATCAGAGAATTAAATGACCACATTAGTAACCTAATCATTCTTTACTAGAAATGTACTTTGATTCTGGATATTTAAGTAACCAACTACTATCTTTAACATACTAGAAATTACACAATCAAATGAGTAGCGATCTTCTGCTGATTTCTCAAAACTTTTATGGCCTTCTATTGTTCCTAGGAATAAGATGCAAATTGAAACTACAGTAAAACAGTGTATGCCTTGATCTAGGGGAATCCATTTAAGGCCATTATTAAAGTCAGTTTCCTTGTGGCTATTCTGACATTACCTGAATTAGATCATTTGCCATTCTGGTCATTGCTTGTTGACTTATTTCTGTATTTTTGAGATCTGTAAGAACCACCCAAGTTCCATTCTCAAATTTCACAGGCATAGAAAAGACAATCCCTTTAGGAATACCAAACTGGCCTGCAGGGAATAAACACAAAGCAAAGCAAGACAAAAGCACTCGGATAAATAAAGCTTCCTGGTGACACTGTAGAGAAGGACAGACATAGTTTTAAATGACATGGTTTTTAATGATAATAGTGGACCTAAACTTTCGCTGTTCCTTCTTTATCCCTTTCATCCCTGCTGGGTTCACATGGCCTGCCCCTGCCTCGAGGACTAATGCAGTCCTTCTCTCCCACCTTGTTTGGATTCCTTTTGTCTGCTTCCTTAGTTTTTCCTTGGGCCTCTAGGTAGCCCCTGAGCCCTAGACACTTGTCTAATCTGGCCTTTGCTCTTTCAACCTATGACTGCAATCACAGAGCCAAGGAGCGAGCACTGGGAAGGAGAGCTGGTGATTTTCTCACAATTCCAGTTCCCAGTTTAAATGTGCTCCAAATAAAAAGATTGATAATGTTTATTACTAACTGAGCAACCTTCAGATAAAATGCCTCCTGTTTTCATGCCTCAATCAAGTAGGAAAATTATTCACACCATTCTAGTCATCAAAAATGTTGTCACTATGGAGAACAGTGTGGAGGTTCCTTAAAAAAACTAAAGTTACCATATGATCCTGTAATCCCACTCCTGGGCATGTTTGTGGAGAAAACTCTAATTTGAAAAGATATATGCATTCCAAAATTCATAGTACTATTTACAATAGCCAAGATGTAAAAGTAACCTAGACATCCATTGATAGATGACTGGATAAAGAAGATGTGTTAACGTATTATAACGAAATACTACTCACCCATAAAAAAGAGTGAAATAATTCCATTTGCAGTAATATGGATGGACCTAGAGATCATCATACTAAGTACGACAAAGATAAATACCATATGATATCACTTATATGTGAAATATAAAAAAAATGGATACAAATGAACTTATTTACAAGACAGAAGTAGACCCACATACATAGAAAACAACTCATGGTTACCAAAGAGAAAGAGGGGAGGGATAAATTAGAAGGATGGGATTGATATAAACACACTGTGCTATGCTGCGCTTAGTCATGTCCAACTCTTTGCGACCCCATGGACTGTAGCCCGCCAGGCTCCTCTGTCCATGGGGATTCTCCAGGCAAGAATACTGCAGTGGGTTGCCATACCCTCCTCCAGGGGATCTTCCCCATCCAGGGATCGAATCTAGGGCTCCCGCATTGCAGGTGGATTCTTTACTGTCTGAGCCACCAGGGAAGCCCAAGAATACTGCAGTGGGAGCTTATATACGTGGAACCGTCTCAGGGACACAATGATCACTTGCTTCTCACCTCACTTGCCCTCAGCATTGAGCACTTATTGATGAATTCCTATAGAGATTAAACTTTTGGCCATGTGGAATCTTAGTTCTCTGACCAGGGTTCAAACCCATGCCCCCTGCAATGGAAGCATGGAGTACTAACCACTTCCCTAATTATACCAGGGACTTCTAATTAAACTTTTTACCAAAAAAAGGTGAGGTTTTAAATGCCTAATTCACTAAAAAGGTAACACAGTGATTTGAATTCACATGATGGGATGTTCGTGCATTTTCACTTTAATTGAACAAGACTCTTTGAGCGTCTACCCATGAAGGAGCAACAAGAAGACCCAGCCAAGGCCCTGCCCTCAGAGGGGATGAACTCTAATGGAGAGGACATATGAGGCTAACAGCCCATCCATAAAGGCAGGCTGTGATATCTTCTCCAATAGAGGAACACATGCTATGTGAGTACAGAAGAGAGACAGACATGAATTCTGACTTGCAGGATTTGGGGAGACTTCCTTGAGCTGCACCATAGTCACTGAAACACTGGGAAGAATCATGGTTCCATTAGTTACATAAAGGATACAAGAGGTGGATCACATCGGGGAGCAAGACAATAGGTTTAATTTGGAGTATGTCAGTTTGAAGTGACAACATGACATCCAGGTGGCAATGGTTCATAGGGCAGGGCTCAGCAGTGAGACCCAGGCCTGGAGCTTTGGGAATGAATGGGCTTTGCTCAGGAAGAATGGAAAGCTGTAAGGTAAGAGATACTCTAGGTAGAGCCTACGCTCTAGGTAGAGCATCAGCTATTCTTTCTTTCCTATATTTTAAACACAGAAGTGCTCTGTATAGTTTCTAGCAGATTAAAATAGTAAGGATATAAAAATATATACACATCTTTTGCGGATGGAGAGCAAGCTTTCCACATTCCTGTGCCCTTTGTATCTTGCATCTGTGTCTTTGCTCCTGTGGCTCCTGCACCCAGGTGTTTTTCCCATACTTGTCTGTCAGGGAAACATGACTCAAACTTGCAGATGACACTTCTGAAGTGTCCCCTCCTTTATGATGCCTGTCTTGATTCTTTCTGCTGCCTACTGAAAACTGAACTTGCTTTCCCTTCCTCAGCTGGGAAACAGTGAGAAAAACTCAATGGAATGATTTCATTGACATATGTGACTCTCCTTTTCTCTGCTGTGAGTCTCCTAAAAGGCAGAAGCCAGGCCTTCTCCCTGTGTGTGTTCCCAACACATACACACAAACTACTGCGGCATTGCTGAATGGATGAGTGAAGGAATGCACGCATGCATGCAAGATTATGGAATCGTGAAAATCCAGATAGCTCACAGAACCTGTAAAGAGGTAGACAGGTGAGGACACAAAAGTAGGAGCACAAGGCATACATTGAGGTTTTTAATCATCATAAGATACAAAAAAAAACCAGATTTACCTTCACTCAGTACCCCTAGAGACACAATCTCCCCCGGGGGTGAGCCATGGCACCAGTATTTCAGCGTAGTGGCTATACTGTGCGCAGCTAACATGCCTCCGAATTGTCTTCCTGTGGCAGTCAGTGTTTTAAGACTTACCACAAACTCTCTGTTTACCCACTCCCTGTGAGGAGAGAAGGAAACGATTTTACAATGGAGAAAGGACTAGGAATGAAAAAGAATGTTCCCTGGGTCAGTGCGTCTAAATACAAGAAATCACCTCCACAAAACAGAAATATGACTTCCTGAATCCCTCTTCAAACTTCTTCAATCCCATAAAGAGTCAAGTAATTAAACAGGGCAGAAAGGAATCCTAAAGTTTCAAGCTAAAACCATGATAAAATAAATATGAACACAGAAGAGTGGCCAAAGGCTGCAAGAGCAATTTCATCTAAAGAATGTATTCTATGTAGAGGCTATCTTAGAGTCAGGGGTATCTTTCATTTTAAATAAAATATCATGAAATGCTGACTTCCTCATATTGGGAAGTAAGGAATTCTTAAGTTTTTATAATCTGAAGTTTAAAAACTCAGGGAATAGTCCAGCTGGACTAGAACAAGCATGAACAGGCCGTCCTTGCTGAGCCAGCACAACAGCTCCAGGAGATGCTGGCCCTGCCGGGGAGCCATTCAGTAGAATCGCAGAAACTGTACTCCAAGAAGGTGAGCCCAAGGACACAAATTCTAGGCACAGGTGAAGGAAGGGAAGGGAAGAAAGGGGTGAAGAGATGCATGTGCTACCCCTGGGAAAGTACTGCAAAGTTTAGAAAAAAGTTCCAAATGCGTCCCTCCCTCTGCTTCTTCCCATTCTCTTTTTGCGATGGTGGTGCTGATTGTGACAGGCACAGTTCTGAGGGCCTTGCCTGTCTTAATCCATTTCGTCTTTCCGGGAACTCTGTAAGGCCCATACTCTGTTACTGTTTCCAGTTGGCACACAGAAAAATCAGGGCACAGAGACACTAAGTAACTTCTCTAAAGTCACACAGCTAATAAGTGACTGAATGAGAATTCCAACCAAGGTGGCTTGGCTCCAGAGACAATGCTTCTTAGTGCGTCTCGATTCTGTCTCTCCTGAGACTGAGCACCCAGCTTGGCCTGGACCTGCTCACCGGAATTCCTAATTCTCGAAGCTTGTTTCAACTAGTTTTGACTTGAACACATATCTCTGTCTTTGCGTTAAGCACTTTATATAGGTTTGCTTTAGCAATAACATTAATGGAATATGTGAACCACTTTAAGGATAATCTGAAATATAAAAATTCATAATTCCAAAATCAAATAAATTGGAGGTGGGGTCTGACTGGTTGAAATTCTGTGGAATTTTCTTTGCTTCTTCAATAGAAAGCATAAATGAGGCTGAGTATGAATAATCAGGTTATTTTTGTACACAGATTTCTAAGATGATTTTTAAAAGATTATAACAATTATTATATGTTTATTCAATCTTGTTAGAATACTTCACTTAAAGAGATACCATACCTGTCAAAAAGCAGGCTTAAAACAGGGCGTGAATAGTGCGGAGGTCCCCAAATAGCACTCTCATATCTGTAAACCTTGGCTTTTCTCAGATCAACGTAGTTATTTCCACTAATATTACCCCAAATGATCACATCTTTGATGCCTGTGAAGAAATTTTAAAAATAATATAACATAAAAAATGGCCTGCAGCCTTTGTTTGTGTGCTTGTTTTACAATTGGTCCTTTTAAAACAGACAGATTCATGCTCCCTAAAACTCTGCAAATGATGTGGATCATCTCCTTAATCGCCAGGGTTTGGCCATTCTTAATAATGGTTGTGGGTGGTGTGGGCACATGACTGTATTCAGGAGATACTGAAATGTTCCCTGAGTGAAACTGCTACTGAAAATGAAACCCCTGCTGTGATCCTAACATCACGCTCTGCTTGCCATGAAGAGGATTTTTTTTTATCTGCTTTGATTCTGACAATGAGTCCTTGATTCTAGACTGGAATGAAAATTTGGGCAAGTCACTTGACTCCCTGCATGGCGTTCATTTCCTGCAATATGGGGGTGTTGAACTAAGAGGACCCCCGAGGAACACCTTAATCCACAGAGTTACTGAATCAGCTTGTATGTAGGAGGTACTTTTAGATGGGAGGCTCAGAAGAAAACAAATCAGCCCAAATTCCTGCAATATTCTGGGGGTGGAGGGGAGTGAGTGAGAAAATAACTACTAAAAACATGATACGTACTTCGAAGAAAAAGAAGAGGATGCAGTTAGAGAGAAATGGGGATTGGCATTTAATACGATTCTAATAATTGTGGATTTTTTACAAATGTATCCAAGGGGAAAGAAGGCATTTACTTATCAACTTATTTGCTTAAAAACTTAATTTCTTATCATTTCATACCACTTGCTAATATGGCGATAGAATTCTTCCCATATGTATGAGCTAAGTTTGCTGTTGGCTTCAAGTAACAGAATGTCCTTCTGACTTAGTTTAACTGGAATTTCACTTATCTCAATTAATAAGTCGAGGTAGGCAGTGACACTGGTATTTGTTCAGCAGCTCAAAGATGTTATTGTCTTGGCCCTCCCCTCATGGCCCAAAAACGGCTCCAGCAGTTTCAGTTACCACACTCTGAGAGTTGTGTTCAAAGGCAGGCAGTAGGAAAAAGAATCTTTCTTGTAAGCTTTAAGGCCCTTTATGGTTCTAAATGCCTTAGGTTACGCTAGAGAAAGTTACAGTGAACATCTGCTTTTTTTTCCCCTAACATTTTTTTTTTTTTTTTCTTTAACTGCATACAAGTTTTTCTTTAAGGTACCCCTCCCCAGTTTCAGCCCATTTGGTTTGGGTAAAGCTGTTCTCATACCTCAAGTCTATCAATGGGTACGAGACCTAGATTCCAGATTTCGGATCACAGCAGTTGATCCAATCTCCTATTCTGATCACAAGAGTTGAACAGATCTCCTGATCTCCAATCAGGAGACGGGCACATGGTCCAAGATTGAAGGCAAAAGGAGAAGAGGGTGGCAGAGGATGAGATGGTTAGATAGCATCACGGATTCAATGGACATGAACTTGGGCAAACTCTGGGAGATGGTAAGGGACAGGGAAGCCTGGTGTGCTATAGTCCATGGGGTTGCAAAGACTCAGACACAACTTAGCGACTGAACAACAACACATGGTCCAAGCGCAGCCAATGAGAAAATATTCTGCTAGATTTTATACAAAGAATTAAGAGAGTATTTTTTCCCCCCATGTGGTTATTGAAAGATGATGCCAGGGGCCATTTTGCCACTTTTTAGAGAAAGTCAGTCTGAGAATCAGACCAAAGCTATGGAAAGCCGAGCTGAGTGATGAGCCAAGTGAGAGCACACCCAGGCTTGACATCATCATTTGAATTCCAGCATCTGGCTATGCCTAAATTAAGAACTACCCCTGCACTGTTATGTGGGAAAATACCCTCTGTCTGACTTCTGTCTCTTTGAGTGGACTTTCTGTCACTTGTACGAAGCGAAAGGCAAAGGAGAAAAGGAAAGATATACCCATTTGAATATAGAGTTTCAGAGAATAACAAGGAGAGATAAGAAAGCCTTCCTCAGTGATCAGTGCAAAGCAATAGAGGAAAACAATAGAATGGGAAAGACTAGAGATCTCCTCAAGAACATTAGAGATACCAAGGGAATATTTCATGCAAAGATGGGCACAATAAAGGACAGAAATGGTATGGACCTAATAGAAGAAGAAGATATTAAGAAGAGGTGGCAAGAATACAAAGAATTATACAAAAAAGATCTCATGACACAGATAATCATGATGGTGTGACCACTCACCTAGAGCCAGATATCCTGGAATGCAAAGTCAAGTAGGCCTTAGGAAGCATCACTATGAACAAAGCTAGTGGAGGTGATAGAATTCCAGTGGAGCTATTTCAAATCTTAAAAGATAATGCTGTCAAAGTGCTGCACTCAATATGCCAGCAAATTTGGAAAACACAGCAGTGACCACAGGACTGGAAAAGGTCAATTTTCATTCCAATCCTAAAGAAAGGCAATGCCAAAGAATGTTCAAACTACTGCACAATTGCACTCATCTCACACACTAGTAAAGTAATATTCAAAACTCTCCAAGTCAGGCTTCAACATTACGTGAACTGTGAACTTCCAGATGTTCAAGCTGGTTTTAGAAAAGACAGAGGAACCAGAGATCAAATTGCCAACATCCAGTGGATCATGGAAAAAGCAAGAGAGTTCCAGAAAAACATCTATTTCTGCTTTATTGACTATGCCGAAGCCTTTGACTGTGTGGATCACAACAAACTGTGGAAAATTCTGAAAGAGATGGGAATACCACACCACCTGACCTGCTTCTTAAGAAACCTGTATGCAGGTCAGGAAGCAACAGTTAGAACTGGGCATGGAACAACAGACTGGTTCCAAATAGGAAAAGGAGTCCGTCAAGGCTGTATATTGTCACCCTGCTTATTTAACTTATATGCAGAGTACATCATGAGAAACGCTGGACTGGAAGAAACACAAGCTGAGGAACAGATTCTGTTCCTAGTACTGTTTGGGCTGGTAGACTCAAGAAGCATAAGAGGATGAGACAGAGTCAGAAGATGAATTGTATTTAAAGGGAGCACAGGAGAAGCAGAAAAGAAAAAAAAAAAAAAAGATCTGATCTGCCTCTTGAGAAATTTGTATGCAGGTCAGGAAGCAACAGTTAGAACTGGACATGGAACAACAGACTGGTTCCAAATAGGAAAAGGAGTACGTCAAGGCTGTATATTGTCACCCTGTTTATTTAACTTATATGCAGAGTACATCATGAGAAACACTGGACTGGAAGAAACACAAGCTGGAATCAAGATTGCCGGGAGAAATATCAAGAACCTCAGATACGCAGATGACACCACCCTTATGGCAGAAAGTGAGGAGGAACTAAAAAGCCTCTTGATAAAAGTGAAAGAGGAGAGTGAAAAAGTTGGCTTACAGCTCAACATTCAGAAAACGAAGATCATGGCATCTGGTCCCATCACTTCATAGGAAATAGATGGGAGACAGTGCAAACAGTGTCAGACTTTCATTTTTTGGGCTCCAATGTCACTGCAGATGGTGACTGCAGTCATGAAATTAAAAGACACTTACTCCTTGGAAGGAAAGTTATGATCAACCTAGATAGCATATTCAAAAGCAAAGACATTACTTTGCCAACAAAAGTTCGTCTAGTCAAGGCTATGGTTTTTCCTGTGGTCATGTATGGATGTGAGAGTTGGACTGTGAAGAAGGCTGAGCACCGAAGAATTGATGCTTTTGAACTGTGGTGTTGGAGAAGACTCTTGAGAGTCCCTTGGACTGCAAGGAGATCCAACCAGTCCATTCTGAAGGAGATCAGCCCTGGGATTTCTTTGGAAGGAATGATGCTAAAGCTGAAACTCCAGTACTTTGGCCACCTCATGCCAAGAGTTGACTCATTGGAAAAGACTCTGATGCTGGGAGGGATTGGGGGCAGGAGGAGAAGGGGACGACAGAGGATGAGATGGCTGGACGGCATCACTGACTCGCTGGATGTGTCTCAGTGAACTCCGGGAGTTGGTGATGGGCGGGAGGCCTGGCGTGCTGCGATTCATGGGGTCGCAAAGAGTCGGACACGACTGAGCGACTGAACTGAACTGAACTGATCCTTACAAACCATTACCATGTGCCACACACTCCTCCAAGCCCTTCTAAAATGCTATCTCTTTGAGTCTTGGCATCAATTCTAGGAGGTAGGTGGTACTCACATCCTGATTTTATGGGTGAGGAAATAAAGTACAGTAAGGTTAAGTGATTGCCCTAAGTCACACAGCTAGGAAGTGGGGTGGGACCATTTTAACAGAGCCCTGAATATGTTTTAAAAAACACTGATGACCTTAGATAACTATTCTCATGGGGGAAAAATTGAATATTAAGTTTCAAATTACTACTTGAAAAATAGGAATCTTATTAAATATTTGTTTCTTAACTTTTATAATGATGTTAAAAGATCAGCTAGTCATAAAAGCTAAAGAGATCAAACCAGTCAATCCTAAAGGAAATCAACCCTGAATATTCACTGGAAGGACTGATGCTGAAGCTGAAGTTTCAATACTTTGGCCACCTGATGCAAAGAGGTGACTCATTGGAAAAGCCCCTGATCTTTCCCCCTGGGAAAGATTGAGGACAAGAGGAGAAGGGTGTGACAGAAGATGAGATGGTTGGATGGCATCACTGACTCAATGGACATGAGTTTGAGAAAACTCAAGGAGATAGTGATGGACAGAAAAGCGTGCATTTCATGGGGTCACAACAGAGCTGGACACAGCTGAGTGACGGAACAACAACAAAAATTAAAATGTTTGCACAGTGCTGAAATCACACAATCAGAAATTCTTGGCATCTGCTCCATACTTTGATATCCTGACTGATTTTAGAAGGGGACAGGTTCTTCCTGGAATCTGCTGCTGGGATATCTGTTAAAAACCAGACACGGAAACTTGAGCTCACTCACATGAGGGAGTAATTTTCAGTTTCCTGGCCAGTGCTGCCTTCGCTTGGCCTTCCACACCCAAGGCCACTGCGATAATATTGCGGGCAAAGGTTGGGGCATATTTCATAAGCAAAGCTGTTTTGAGATTCACAAAGGTTTTCCCTCCCACAATAATTTTGGCAAAATTGTGAGCATTTTTCTCAATCAAGGATCCGTAGAGCTGACACAGAGGAGCTCTGCTGCGAATGCAGTCTTCCAGACTGTTTATCTCCTTGTCCACGTGGTCATCCAGGATGATGATCACGTGGGCCCCATGGAAGGCCTCTTCTGCTTGGGTGCAGATGGACACACTCTGGAGGCAGGGTGACGCCAGGTCCTCAGCCTCTTGTTTGTGGCTTATGAGTTTTTCTTCTGTGTGTTTATTGTCAAATAGGTTTATGCTGATTTCCATTTGTGGTCCAAACACTTCACCACTTGTCAAGATGGGAATTAGATGGTAGCAGGCAAGAGATGATGCACTAACAAAAATGGAAAACCAGATTATGAATGGGTAAATCTTGGGCTCCTTTTCAGGCTCTATTCTTAATAGGTATTTTTCTACATGTGTATTAATACTTGATTAGTATCTTAAATTGACATACACAGCTGCACAGATTTTTTTAAGGCCAGGAATCAAAAGTAAAACAAAAACTTTCTCACTGCTAACTTCTTGTTTTGGTTATCGGAAAACAATCCCAAGGTAAGAAGTGTACTTGTTTATAAGGCTTTTCCAATTAAACAGAATAGGCAGCAAGCAAAATTTAAAAGAACTGTCATGTTACTGTAATTTCATGTTTGAAAGTGTGAAAGTATTAGTCATTCAGTTGAACACAGGCGAGGTATCATGTATCTGTACCCACAATTCAGCCAGTATTTGAGTACTCTATAGCTCGGCTGATAATGAGAGCCCTAACGACCTCATTATCATTAGGGGACTTCAGGAATACATGTGGGCACTTTTGGTTTTCATTCTGGATTTGGAGAGAGCTGCAATGGGGTTTTCAAGAGCGTCTGTACCATTTTAATCCTTTAAAAATATCTAAAGTAGATGAAATATTAAATCTGGGTGTTTGGTTCATGTATGGTTATTACATCATTTTCAGTTCTTTTAGCATTTTGAATATTTCATAATAAATAATTTTTCAGCTGAGTATGTATATTAGGATACACACATAAGCAGTAAGAAGGGCAGTGTGAGAGACAGATTAAGCAGTGAGGAAAGGACAGGGAGAGATATCGTAAGATGGACAGCAAAAGAAACAGAGAGAGACAGAGTGCAGAGAAAGAGAGAAAAAGCAATGACAAACATTGAATGTGTCCACCCAGCACTGACAGCAAGAGTGATGAAAGTGAGAAAGAGAAAAAGAAAGAAGGGGCAGGAGCGAGAGGAGGGGAGGTTACAGAGAATGAGTGCATCGGGAAGACCCAAGGATGAGGACGGTGCTAGCACGTGTGGGAGAGGAAGAAGGCAGCAGTCAGGAAGATGGGGGAGAGGGGAGAAAGGAAGGGGAAGGGAAGGATGGTATGGGGACAGACAGCAAGAGACACACAGAGAGAGGGCAGGAGGGCTGGAGACAGTTACGCAAAGTAAATATCTTTGCTATAAAGCTGCTTTTAGATTCGGTATGTATATGCATTACATGCATATTACATACACGTTAAAACTATATGTAGTCTAGAACTCATGGTGGTGATTTAGTCACTGAATTATGTCTGACTCTGTGTAACCCCATGGACTGCAGCCCACCAGGCTTCTCTGTCCACGGGATTCTCTAGGCAAGAATACTGGAGTCGGTAGCCATTTCCTCCTCCAAGGGATCTTCCCAACTCAGGGATCAAACCCAGGTCTCCTGCATTGCAGGCGGATTCTTTACTGACTGAGCCACCAGGGAAGCTCTAGAACTCATATATGGGGCTACATTAGGTGATATGTATGCATATACACTCTTGCCTGGAGGAGCCTGGTGGGCTGCAGTCCATGGGGCCGCGAAGAGTCGGACAGGACTGAGCGACTTCACTTTCACTTTTCACTTTCATGCATTGGAGAAGGAAATGGCAACCCACTCCAGTGTTCTTGCCTGGAGAATTCCAGGGACGGCAGAGCCTGTTGGGCTGCCGTCTATGGGGTTGCACAGAGTCGGACACGACTGAAGCGACTTAGCAGCAGCAGCATGCATATACATATACTGTGTATCTGTAATAGTGCTATACCTACATACAAATCTCAAACTTGACATTCAGATATTCTTCCATCATATAATTAATTCCACATCATTTTTCCTTTCTAACATAAAAAGCCAGTCTCACAAATCCTGGGATTTGACGGTCCCACCTGGTGATCCAGACCTGCAAGGGGTTAACAAGACCTTTCAGGGATTCCTTTTCCAGCTCTTTTTCTATATGTGTCCCCAGGTTTTCTTGAGCAACTCTCTTCATCAGCTCAGTTGTCATGCTAGAGGTGACACCATAGTAAAGCTAAATATTGGGAAAGAAAAAAATCAACACCAGGATAGCTGAAAATGGCTATAATGGAAAGTTCTTGTTTCAAGCCCAAATAGAGTAAAAAGAGAGGTGAGAGGATACCTTATAAAGAAAGACGTTTGAAAAATACAATAATAAATCAATAATGTTTTAGACAGATAAGTCAACTTAATTTTTATACCTGGGCATGTTCTAGGAACTCGTTATATCCTCCCAAAAGCAAACCCTTTCCTCCACGATCCAACAGCTCTCTCCAGATGATAGGGGACTTGTTGTGACTCCACCTATTCTTTTTGCACAAATCTTTCAGCCACTCCTATGGAATGATATTGTCCATGAGAAGTCACACATTGCATCTGTCTTAGAATTCAATTCAGGAGTTCACACAGTAAAGTTCTATTTTTTTTTTTTACCACCTCTGTGTATACATAATAAAATTTAGATATCTTTAAACTGTAAAATACAAATATAGAAATAGTGATGAGTTGAGTAACAAATTAATCAAGTAAGAAAGAACGTTCTTCAAATTCATTGACCAAATAAGGGTATTGAAAGTTGAGCAGACCTGAAGTGCAAGTGTTTAGCTTAAAATAGAAGCTAAATTTTCTGACTCAAATGGTCTTTTGTATGAGCTGTCTCTGGTCTTAGGGCCACATAAATTTGATATTGCTTTTGAAATATGTGAGTATAGTTTATATTTTTTAGACTGAATTAATGAGCTAAAATTATCTGGGGATTTCTGATATTTACTGAGAAAAAGTTTAAATCATCATTATCTGGTTTGCACACACCAGGCCTTCCAATGACAGTACCTGCAGAGAGAAAGAGCGCAACATTGCTACGGGTATAAACTATGTGGCAATATTCTTGCCTTTGGAGGTGTGTGTAATGAGGCTACCTTACAAATAACATCTTAGAAATGAATTTCCCTTGTTGACGTTTTCACCATGATGAGTCCCCCATGGTCCCTCCAGCTGCAACCTAGGCTCAGCAGTGAAGTACTGGGAATCTGGAAGAAAGGGACTCTACCTCAAAGGCCTTCAGCAGCAGGTGGGGTATGGGGATGTCCTGGCAAGAGCTGGGAGAGTATGTATAGCACTGGCCCCTGAGGGAGCTGAATCAGGAGTGGAACATAAACCTGGATGAGAGAGTTTGCCGAAGCGAGTCACTCTTCTATGCAAGAGTGCACCCTGACAAAGATACACTCAGAAGAGTGTGCTAACACGTTGCTAGGACGGTTCTTCAAAGCTTTGAGGAAGGGATGAGACAAAACGGAAATGCCAGAACTGTCAGGAAAGATCATGGAAGAAGGGATGAAAAAGCTTAGAAAAAAAATGGGCTCGTTACAGTGGATATGTTACAATGGAGGGCTGGAAACTCACTAGCCCACTGTGTCCTCTGGAAGGGCCTGGAGGACACTACATTCACCAGAGTGACAAGGAATGCACCCATGAGAAGCGTCTCAGCATCACTGAGAAAACCCCGTGTGGCTGTCATTTCTGGGCCATGGTTGTTAAAGGTCACGCTGTTATAGAAGAGCTGGACCCCCTAGAAACTGGGATGATAGAATTCTGAAATAAAAGAAGACGGGACAGTGCCCACCAGAGAACGTCTACTGTCAAAGAAGCACTAAGCAACCCCAGCAGTAAGAAAACTTAGACAGCTGAAGGCATAATGGAGACATGAAAAAGTTATGCAACGGCCCAAGAAAACAAGTTATCACTCAACAGAGCTAATGCAGCCATTGCTACTGCCATTAATGCTGACTTCCTGTTAATGGCACTATCCCTTGAAGACTACAACCACCTCTTGGTGGTTGTAGTCTGATTACATTGGATCCCTCTTCCCTGGAAAGAGAAGGGATTCATCTCGATTTTAATCAACATATATTCTGGGTAGAGAATTGCCTTTATTGCTTATAAGACTTTGGCCAGCACCCTGTTCAACACCTTTGAAAATGTTTAACCTGAGTCTGGGTAAGCTCCGGTAGTTGGTGATAGACAGGGAAGCCTGGCGTGCTGCAGTCCATGGGGTCACAAAGAGTCAGACATGACTGAGTGACTGAATTGAACCTACCACATGGTTCCTGCATAACATCACTTTGAACCAAGAAGCCCACTGCAGAGGAAAGGATGTATGGCTTTGGGCACGTAACCAGGGGCTCCACTGGCCCTGTCATGTATGGTACCATCTAGCAGTGCGATTAGGGGATGGAACAACCCACCGAAGGTGCAGGCACCAGCTGAGAGACTGATACCTGCACACCTTGGTAGTGGCTTGCTCAGTTTTTTCGGCAAATGGACAAGCACAGCAGTCACATCCTGAAAAAGGGATTGACACGAGGGCTTGGGCCGCTAAGGATACAGGTCTGAGTCACCACACCTACTAAGTCACGTGGATCTGCAGAGGGTGCGGGGGCTCCACAAAGGACAGAAGAGGAGAAATGAGAGGAGCGTCAGTTATGGTGCTGAAACGATGTGCAGTGGAGGCTACTGTCATTTAACTAAACTTCGACAGAGGAGGAGATGGTTGGACGGTATCACCGACTCAGTGGACAAAAGTCTGAGCAAACTCAGGGAGACAGTGAAGGACAGGGGAGCATGCTGTGTTGCACTTCCTGGGGTTGCAATGAGTCAGAAATGACTTAGCGACTGAACAACAATAATTCCTTATAAAGTTAACCAGAATTCTGGAAGAGCTGTTCCCAGATAGTGTGAAACTTACTATATGGAGCATGTGGATCCAAAAAGGTACAACTGTTGAACTAGCAAATACTGTCACGTGTTGTCCCTATTCCTCCTTCATGACCAAGGCACTCATGCCCTCTGCCACCCGGTATATTGACTACTGATGTTTCAGTGCTGAGTATCTCTCTGGAAATTGACCTCAACCAAAGGATGTTCCTTTGCCTAAGGTTAAGTCTCTTCCCCAGGGCAGCCCACATCCTATGAGTGTTAGCTGTTGGAGAATAGAAACCTGGCCCCCTTGCTGATTCTGGGGGGTATCTCTGAAGGGTCATACCAGCTCTAGAGTTCCCTGTAGGGCCAGCTGAGCTCCCTGTCAGTGCTGTGTGTGCCTGCTAAGTCGCTTCCATCCTGTTCGACTCTTTTCGACTCCATGGACTATAGTCCACCAGGCTCCTCTGTCCATGGGATCCTCCAGGCAAGAATACTGGCATGGGTTGCCCTGCCTTCTTCCAGGGGATCTTCCTAACCCAGGGATCAAACTTGCATGTCTTTTGCCTCCAGAATTTGCAGGCAGGTTCTTTACCACTAGTGTGACCTGGGAAGCCCTAGTGCTGTAGGGCAGTTTAACTTCTCCCACTGCACAATCCTGCCACCTTCGTTCTTTCTCAGGATGCTGTTCCCAAGAGTACGCCCCAGTAAAGGAAACTCCTTCACCTAAATTTCCATCTCAATTCAAATGAAGGTCATGTCAAGTAAACAAGTCCCTCATGCCATTAGAAATCAATATGAAGGAGAACTGAAAGTTAAAGAGTGCATATAGGCTACATGGATTCTTATAGGAAAAAGAACAGCCAAATTTATTCTACTTACTGATTAGGGCCTCATTTGTTCTACTAGGCATTAGGAAGAAATATGAATAATGTTTTCACCCCGAGAAGTAGGGATTTATTAGTATCAAAATATCAATAGTACCTGAACATTCAATACTGGAAAGCTATCTGATACACTAGCTAATATTTAATAAAACCAGAGCACACTTTTATGTGTACCTGAGTTTAACAAACTATAAAGGCCTCTTACCTCCCAAATATCAGGATGTTGTGTAATTTTATGTATCCGGAAATCAGGAAGATTCTTTTGTAAATAATCTGCCAGAAGTTCTGCTTTCGCATAATATGGGCAATCAGCTCTACCTAAAAGAGTTCAAATTAGCAACATTTTCTTTCATTACATGGAAATTATCATGTAGTCCCAAGCATTTGTCATATAATTACAGAATTAATCACACAGTTACAATATAATTTATATAGAGTTATAGCTTAAACTGTCACCACATAAACTTTTGATTTTTCTTATATTGGCAAAATAAAATGAATTTCATAGGAGAGCAGAATCATAAGTAATAAAATGTAGAAAGCAAAAAAAGACTAAAGAATATTTATTCTCCTCCAGTTCTATTTTAGACCTCAGATCCTCTAAGAGACTGCCAGGTTACTAATTACGCATGAACTGCTAATAATGAATGACTCATTAGCAGCAATAAAAAGGCAAAGTGTAAAAGGAGGAGTGGTAAAATCACTGGAGGATCTGATATGTGTGGCAGGAATGCTGTGGAAAGTGGAAGTGGAGGGAGAGAGAAGAGTCTAGAGTCTGGGATAAGTTTTTGGCATGGGTAGGTGATCCTGACCTTACTAGAGAAATTGTGGGTGTTAAGGTTCAATTATAGCCAAGTGCAGTTGGAAATGTCTGTGGAATATCTGAGTGGATATGACCATCAGGCAGCTGCATATTCAAATCTGAAGAGAAGGCCTCATGTAATGGCTTAGGATATAGATTTTGCAGTCATCAACATAGAGAAAGTGACAGCCACTAAAGTGGCTGGGATTGAATGGATGTCTGGGGCAGGGGTCAAGGGCAGCACTCTCTCTATGGCATTCTTCCCCGGTTACTCCCAGTCACCAGTTCTTCAACCTTCTGGTGACTTCTAAGTCGTCAATTCCTCCCAAACTCCCCCATTAGCTTCCCTGTCTAGTTCAAATCCAAAGCTCACTAATTCAGACCACTCTCTGGCTCTTGTCTTAAATTCTCTTGCCTCACTGTGCTTCGGGCAAATTAGCCCTCACCCTGGATGAGCCCAGTAACCTGCCTTTTCTGTGCCTGAGTTCCATGTACTTGGCACCCCTGGATAAACATGGTAGAACAAAGCAGAGGAGTCATTATAAATTCATGGTCACCAGTCTCAATTGGCATCACCAACTCATGGACATGAGTTTGAGCAAGCTCCAAGAGTTGGTGATGGACAGGGAAGCCTGGCATGCTGCAGCCCATGAGGTCACAAAGAGTCGCACACGACTGAGCGACTGAACTGAACTGAGTCTCAGTTGGCTCCCAACTCTTTCTGGAGATCCCTCTGTTTCCCTTAGCAGCACTCTCTTCTGTTCTCTACAATTACTATTACAAACTTGGCCTACTTCCTTCTCTCCAGTATTTTTCTGCGATATCAGAAGACAATAGAAAATTCTGCTTTCTACTTTACACAAACTAAACCAAATCATACAAAAAGGCATCAGTTGGGAAATCCCTCAACCTCCTGCCATCAAACCTATCAGCCTGTCTGTGTTTAGATTCATTCTTACCTTCTTCTATTTGATGGAAGAGGGGTTCTACCTTCCGTCCAGGTCTAAACTCACCACTTATGATCTGAACACCACCCCTTTCCATTTCTATTGGTTATCTCTCTAACATCTTAGTTCTGCTTCTAATGGCCTGTTTCCATCATATTTAAATATACTCATTCTATTTAAGTTTCTCCTGTCCTAAGAAATAAAAAGCCAGTGACTCCCCTTAGCTATTGCCTCCTACCTGCCCTTTTCTATTAAAGCTTTTTGAAGCAGTTCTTTACACTTGCCACCCCCAGTTCCTCACTTCTGTTTCTCATTCCACTGAAATCTGGCTTTTCCTATAATTCTTTAGAAGGTCACTGAAAGAGATGGGAATACCAGAACACCTGATCTGCCTCTTGAGAAATTTGTATGCAGGTCAGGAAGCAACAGTTAGAACTGGACATGGAACAACAGACTGGTTCCAAATAGGAAAAGGAGTTCATCAAGGCTGTATACTGTCACCCTGTTTATTTAACTTCTATGCAGAGTACATCATGAGAAACACTGGACTGGAAGAAACACAAGCTGGAATCAAGATTGCCGGGAGAAATATCAAGAACCTCAGATATGCAGATGATACCACCCTTACGGCAGAAAGTGAAGAGGAACTAAAAAGCCTCTTGCTGAAAGTGAAAGGGGAGAGTGAAAAAGTTGGCTTAAAGCTCAACATTCAGAAAACGAAGATCATGGCATCCGGTCCCACCACTTCATGGGAAATAGATGGGGAAACAGTGGAAACAGTGTCAGACTTTATTTTTCTGGGCTCCAAAATCACTGCAGATGGTGACTGCAGCCATGAAATTCAAAGACGCTTACTCCTTGGAAGGAAAGTTATGACCAACCTAGACAGCATATTCAAAAGCAGAGACATTACTTTGCCAACAAAGGTCTGTCTAGTCAAGGCTATGGTTTTTCCTGTGGTCATGTATGGATGTGAGAGTTGGACTGTGAAGAAGGCTGAGCGCTGAAGAATTGATGCTTTTGAACTGTGGTGTTGGAGAAGACTCTTGAGAGTCCCTTGGACTGCAAGGAGATCCAACCAGTCCATTGTGAAGGAGATCAGCCCTGGGATTTCTTTGGAAGGAATGAGGCTAAAGCTGAAACTCCAGTACTTTGGCCACCTCATGCGAAGAGGTGACTCACTGGAAAAGACTCTGATGCTGGGAGGGATTGGGGGCAGGAGGAGAAGGGGACGACAGAGGATGAGATGGCTGGATGGCATCACTGACTCAATGGACGTGAGTCTGAGTGAACTCCGGGAGTTGGTGATGGACAGGGAGGCCTGGTGTGCTGTGATTCATGGGGTTGCAAAGAGTCGGACACGACTGAGCGACTGATCTGATCTGAAGGACCTTCATGTCACTAAACCCGATGGATACTTTCTGATGCTTTTCTTATTGACCCTTGGTAGCATTTGTCTCCCTTCTACTCGAAATACCCACTATGGTGGGGGCATTCTTCAGGTTTGTTTGTTTGTTTGTTTTCCTGCTTCTCTGGCCCCTCCTCATTACACTTTTAGGTTCATTTATCAATTCATTAAAAGATTAGCATTCTGCAAGGCATCTTATCTTCATTCTCTATGATTCTTCTTGTATAATCTCCTCCATTCTCTTGGTTTCAAGTAGAAATCTGTATTTCCAGTTCAGAACTATTTCCTTGTCTATCTTTATATGCTCTTGTATTTTTTCCAACTCCTTCTGAATGTCTCAGAAAACTCAGCATGTTTATGAGAGTTTTGCCACTACTCCCCCACTATATATGCTCCTTCTTTTACGTTACATCCATCTACCCAGTTATTTGGGCTTCCTAGGTGGCACTAGTAGTAAAGAACCCACCTGCCAATGCTGGAGACATGGGTTAAATCTTTGGGTTGGGAAGATCCCCTGGAGGAGAGCATGGCAACCCCCTCCAGTATTTTTGCCTGGAGAATCCCACGGACAGAGGAGCCTGGTTATAGTTCATAGGGTCACACGGAGTCGGACATGACTGAAGTGACTTAACAAGCATGCACCCAGTTATTTAAGGGTATTAGGAGTACTACAGTATGAAGCCTGCTCTTCTGCTTTTTTATCAATGACTTCCCATCTACCCAGTTATGCAAACTACTGCTAGAAAAGAATTTTAACTCTTCCTTCCTCCATCCAATTAAATGTCTAGTTCTATAGATTCTGTCTCCTTAACATCACCCCAATCCATTCAGTTCTTTCCAACTCCATTGCCCACCATTCCAGGCCAGGCCACCAGTATCTCCTTCCTGGACTACAGTATCTAATGGGCTCTGGATAACCAGTCTTTTTCTTCTCACATTGTAGTGATAACACTCAGATAAAATGCAAATTATGTATTTGTATTTTTGTATTTTGCATTGATTCTGTATTTACAAAATACAGAATCAATGTATTTTGCACTGATTATGTACCTCCTTTCAAAAGCCTTCCATGTACTTTGGATAAAGTTTAAAATACTGAACATGGCTCACAAGAATCTTTTGATATATTATCTAACTCTGGCCTCAACTGATAATAGTCCCTTCCTTGTACTCTATGCTTCAACCCTATTAAATCTCTTTTAATTTTCTGCTTATATTCTCCATCATTACCCAACTCGTGCTCCTCATTCCAGCCCTACTCCCGGCTGCTGCTGTTGCTGCTGCTAAGTCGCTTCAGTCGTGTCTGACTCTGTGTGACCCCATAGACGGCAGCCCATCAGGCTCCTCTGTCCCTGGGATTCTCCAAGCAAGAACACTGGAGTGGGTTGCCATTTCCTTCTCCAATGCATGAAAGTGAAAAGTGAAAGTGAAGTCACTCTGTCATGTCCGACTCTTAGCGACCCCATGGACTGCAGCCTACCAGGCTCCTCGGTCCATGGGAGTTTCCAGGCAAGAGTACTGGAGTGGGTTGCCAGGGCCTTCTCCGGACTCCTGGCTACCCATGCCTAATTTACTCTCCTCCTTATAACTTCCTCTCTGACAGGTTAAGCACCCAGTGGCTCAGACGGTAAAGCGTCTGTCTATAATGTGGGAGACCTGGGTTCGATCCCTGGGTCGGGAAGTTCTCTGGAGAAGGAAATGGCAAACCACTCCAGTACTCTTGCCTAGAGAATCCCATGGACGGAGAAGCCTGGTGTCCATGGGGTCGCAAAGAGTCGCACACGACTGAGCGACTTCACTTTCACTTTCTGACAGGTTACGCTCATCTTTTAGGACTCTGATTAAAAAATCCCTTTCTCCAGGAAGTCTCGGCCTAAATAAGATCCGCTGCCACTGCTACTGGTCCGATAGGACCCAGCCTGGCCATTGCCACAAATGCTTCTTTGCACATTTGTTCACCACTGTCTTCCCAGGATACAGTCAGTCATTGCTCAAAAATATTATTCTGAATGAAAAAAGAAACAAAGGAAACAGGTTTCAGGCAGATGGGAGATGTCAATTGTGTGGACGCTTCCAAGAGGTCAAATAAGACAATGACAGGCAGCTCCTGTAAAAGTCACTGGTGATTTTGGTGAGGGCCATTTTGGAAAGGAAGCAGATGTAGAAACCAGATTTAAGACCTGGAGATAGAAGAGTAGTCTACTCTTGAGAAACTTGCTGAGAAGGAAAGGAGACAGGTACAACAGCCTGTTGCAGTAAGACCCTCTTTGGTGGTTTTCTGGATATCAGTCCACATCTCCAATCCTTCTCCTCCATTGCTGACAAGGAGTTTGCTAAAACGCAAACTCATTAAGATACCAGGCTGCTTACAAATTTTAAATGACTCCTCATTGTTTTCAAGATACAGCTCAAACACCTTCGCTTGGTGTCCCTGAAGGGCAAAGATCTGACTCTTTCTCCCATTCTTTTTTTTTTTTTTTTAAGCCTTTAAAAAAAATTATTCTTTATTTTTAATTGGAGGATAATTCCTTTGCAATGTTGTGTTGGTTACTGCTGTACAACATGAATCAGCTGTATCCCCTCCCTCTTGAGCCTCCCCCCATCCCCACCCATCCCCACCTGAGGTCCTCACAAAGAATCACTAGCTATCTATTTCACAATTGGTAGTGTGTATACCTCAATGGTACCCTCTCAATTTGTCCCACTCTCTCTTCCCTCGGTGTGTCCACAAGTCAGTACTCTATGTTCGTGTTTCTATTCATGCCCTCCTGCTCCCATTCTTGACCCAGGTCCAGTCACTTCCTCCATATCCAGGGACTTCTAGCCTCTGTCCCTTTATCTGGAATATCCTCCCTACTCCAAACTTTCATAAATCAGCTCGTGTCACATTTCTCAGAGTCCTGTGCACATTTCCCTCATTGCATTAACAGCACCATCAAAATTATTTGTTTACGTGCTACTGGATCCCGTGAGACCAAAAGCACCTCGAAGGCAAGGATGTCTTTCCCTTCACTGTATCCTGCTTCCGGCAGTGTTTGTACACACTGCTCAATTTACCTTTTTGAATGAAAGCATAATAAACCCTGGGTGCCCCATATAAAAGCTGGAGCGGCCACAGGAGGTGGGCAGTCGTCGGTGTTTTGAGCGATCTGCGGGCGTACGGGGGTATCACTCACCCGCGAGCACGAATTTGGCCATGGCGTAGCCGGGACCCAGAGCTTAGGACCGCGGCGCCACCGTTTCCAGGTAACCACACCAGGACTTGGCGCAGGCGCACTCGCAAGCTGAGCGCGGACTCTGGCGCCCAGCTGGAAAGATGTTGGAATGCACAGTTATACATTGCTATTAAAAGCTCTGTGGTCTCCCTCGTGCCTGTTCCCTGCAGCTAAGAAAAAGTAGTCATTCTTTTCGGTAGGCTTTCTTCACTCTAAATATTTCCAACCGTCCGCCCGCGAACAAACACTTTTTGACCTATGAGGGATCCGTAAAATCTCGCGAGTCTCTCAGTTCGCGGGGAAACTGTCATGGCCGCGCCTGTCTACAATCACAGGCTTCTACTCTAAGGTGAGTGGAGGACGAACTTAAGCGGAACAGTTGGTTGTACTACGCTTTAGACTTCTTGCCTTTCGGAGAAAGGTCTCAGAAGTTGCCCGGGAAGTAAGTTGAGGAAGGTGGGTTCATACTAAGAGGCCCGGCTCGGGAAGCACGGACTCCTCTCACCGGTTCTGAGACCTGGTGAGACTGGTTGCGTCTCCCTCCCAAACGCAGGCCACGTGCAAGCATCACTTTAGTTTGCTGCCTCCTCCCCTGAACCGTTGTGCTTGTCCAAGGCCTTATTTTAACAGTTCGTGTTTAGCTGTTGTTAAATCCTCATGATAAAAATTATCCATCAAGGTTAAGCCCTTAATTTTTATTGCCGACATCTCCGTAAAATCTTACTGCAAAGAAAGCTTTATACTAAAACTTTCCCGTCAGAAACCCACTAATTATTATTTTTTTTTAAGACTTATTTATGTATCCACTACTTCCAAACTAACCTTGCTCCTTTAAGATTGTGTATGCACAGAGAAGGCAATGGCACCCCACTCCAGTACTCTTGCCTGGAAAATCCCAGGGATGGAGGAGCCTGGTAGGCTGCAGTCCATGGGGTCGCTAAAAGTCTGACACGACTGAAGCGACTTAGCAACAGCAGCAGCATACACATTGTAGTAGAAGTGGAAGAAGCCCTTATGTGATAAAATGGTTTTACCCTTTTAAGGTAAATGTTAATGTCTCCCTAGGTCCCCACTTTAGTCTCTGTTAAATGGATTTTGTATTTTTAAGTAGAAATTTTATTCTTAATTTTTATTTCTGTTATAACCCCTTCCCCTGCAGGAAAATGACGGCGGACATGAGTTTTTTTTCATTTGTAGAAGCGACGTGTGTGTCATCTTGATAACTTTAAAGTCTTTTGAAAGTACTTCAGTAACTAGAAAATGAGTAACAGAGCGGGTTCCTTTTTATGGAACCTCAGACAACTCAGTACTTTAGTTCCAACAGGCAGAACTGTGAGGCTATATCCTTTGGCATTTTGCAGACCAAATATTGCTTATTCAAACTGGAACCGAAGAAACCTCTTAAATACCTTTGGTAATAAAATGCATTCATCTACTAGATATCTCTTTCAGGATGCTTTAATTTTTAAATCAGAAGGTGATGGCTGTCAAACAAAGGGCATATGCACGGCAACAGTCTTTACAGTTGACAAACTACTTTGTCCTAGAAGACTGTCCTTTGATTCAAAGCACTTTCTTGTCTCTGTTAATGAACTGAAGAAAAGCTTTCATCAGGAGGCCTCTGATGAAGATGTTCTCACCAAGAGAAGAAAACCAGCCCTGATCAGCAGTACAAAACTGTCTCAGGAGTGTAATTCTCTGAGTGATGTGTTAGATATATTTTCAAAAGCACCTACATTTCCTAGTAGTAACTATTTCTCAGCCATGTGGACAATTGCCAAACGGATGTCGGAAGATCAGAAGCGCTTTGAAAAACAATTGATGTTTAACCACCCTGCGTTTAACCAGCTGTGTGAACATGTTATGAGAGAAGCCAAGATCATGTATTTCGGAGACCTGCTGTTTAGTCTTCATGCTATAGTGAAGCTTGGGATTCCTCAGAACACGCTGCTTGTACAGACTTTGCTGAGGGTGGTCCAGGTAAAATCAAAAGGAGGTATAAACATACTCGGTTTAGCAAATCTTGAAAGAATGATAGGAAGTAGACCTATAGCCTCCTTGAATGAAACTTATCATTGGAATGATAGTTTACATTTGTTTCTGCATAGATACTAATATTCTATGGTTTAGATACCTTAAGTTAGCAAGATCTTTCTTTTGCTTTAGAAGTTTATGAACACTTGCCCCATTTTTCTTCTCAGGAGTTGAGTAATAGTGAATAAGCTGAAGTGGGAAGAGATACAAAATATACCAGAACAGTTTGGGTAGTTGAAAGGAGAGAAGGGAAGGGAAGGGAGCTAGTATTTATTGACTACCTGTATACCTTTTACTTGTGTTGTCCTGTTTAATCTTCACAATAGCTGTGTGAGGTTGGTGTTACTCTAGCAGATGAAGAAAGAGATTTTGTTATGTTAAGCAACTTGGCTAAAGTCACAACTACTGAATTTATTTATTCACGCAGTAAATGTTCATTGGCTGTCAACTGTGGATTAGTTATTACACTTGTTACTAGGGATGTAAAGATATGGAAAACATAATTCCTGCCCTTGTAGAGGGGACAACAGATGCTTTGTAGGCAATTACAAAAATAACCAATATCCATTCATACATTTACGACATTGTAGGCGCTATGATACTGTAGCACTGATCATTGGGAATACAATTACAAAATAAGGGCCACATAGAGCTTTTAGTGCGATGAAAGAAAAATACACACAGTGTGTAACCAGGGGCTTCAAACCTAGTTGGGAGAATGCCTTCATGATGGGAAGAGGTGATGGGGGGGGGAAGGATACAAGATTACTGTTTGAAGCAGTGATATGTACAGGGTTTGAAAGGAGGATTGTCTCATATAATTCTCAATGTAGCTTTTAAAAGTAGTCATTGTTACTTTCTTCTTCTTGATGAGGAAATTTAGCTTAGAGAGGTTAAATAGCTTGCCCAAGGCCACATATTTGTTAATGTCACCATTTGTAGGTATTTGATAAAATACTTGCTGGTTTAATGAACAAACACCTTGTCATAGTAGAGCTAAAATTCAAGCCCAGTAGGAGATGATGTCTAAGCTGAGTGCAAGGGATGGCCAGCAGTCAGTGAGAAGGTTGATAGCCAATGAGATGGTGTTTCAAGTAGAGAAGACTGTTCAAATCCTGGAGAAAAGTTTGGGGAACTGAAAGTAGTTCACTGTGGCTAGAAGTACAGATTATTGGGGTTATGAGTTTGAGGGAATTGGTAGGAAATTGTGCCTATGGTTGTCAAGGGAGAGGGGTTGGTGTCATGACAAGGCATGAGGTTGGGGGGAGGAAAAAGGCTGAATCATAAACAGCCTTTTATGCCTGGCTAAGGGGTTTGCCTTTATGCTATAGGCAGTGGGGATCCACTGGAGTATTTTAAGCAAAGGTCAAGCTGCTCCAGTTAGTATTTAGATCACTCTGTGAGTGGAAAATTTATTGGAAAAATGAAATTGGATGGGGGGGATCACTTTTAGTTTCAAACAAAGGAGTCAGTGTCCTCTTCGATGTCACTGAAATGACACCAAGGTTGGCCAAGGAAAAGAATAGTTCCTTTAAGTAATTGTTTACCTCTTAAGAGTGGGCTCTTCAGATTTCAAAACTCAATGATCATAATTAAATAATTTTTTTTTAAGATAGAAATTTCCCAAGGATGATCTGACATGTATCCTATCTTACTATAGAATTCAAGGATTGAGTTTATAGATACTTGAGTGTTTTTAACTTTTAACATTACTGTGATTTCTATATGTTTTCAACCAGTAACTAATTTGTATTGTGTATGTTTGTTTAAACTGCAGAATATCTGTGTTTTTTGGTAGACTCTGTTCTCTATATAGTTACTTCAAAGTAATTGCAGTAAGTCACTTTACCTGGTCAGTGATTCTCTAAATGAATTTTGGACAGTATTCCCATCATTATAGTATCTGCATTGGTGAAATATGACCAATGGGTATTTGGGGTCAGATTATCTATACATATAATTGTATCTCACTAACGTGGGAATGTTGCAAAGACGTTTTAGCTACGTATGAAATATATCATCAGTGAAGCTTGCCCTTCAAACACCTATCCAGGTGGTCTTTTCTTTTATAGGAGATATTGATGGAATGCTATAATGGAAACCCTCTCATGGGAATGAGACCTTTTTTCCTTCCAGCAGTATCCATTTCTTATCAATATCTGCTTCAGACTTGAGGCTTTGTGGCTTGTTGGTCATGTAATTTTAGCAAAAGAGCATACATCTTTCAGGTGTGATTACAAGTACTCTTGTGAGGTGTATAGACTAGTTGTGATTAAATTGTAGAGCACTAGGTGAGCTGTGCTATTACTGTTCACTTTCTAAATTAGGCCATTTCTGGAACTAAATTAATAACCCTGATTCAAAGGGTTTGAAAGAAGGATCCAGGGAGCCTGGGTTCCTCTTGAGATCCAGATAGTGGTGGTAAAATGTGACAGCAGATGTGAATTAGAAAGTTCACAACTGAGGTTGCAGTTTGATACTCGGGAAAGAATATAGGGAAATTGTAAGCACAGCAATGTAAGATTAATTAGGGGAGGGAAAACTGCCCTATAGCTTGTTACTGCACTTGTCACCATGATGGCCTTCGGTTTCAAAAAGGGGTAAAAATAATGCTTGATGAAAGTTATTTCAGAAGTGGAGGAATATAATCAATGTCAAATCATTTTCAGTGGTAATTGAAAGTGTAAAGAAATTGTTGATACAAAAAGAATGTGTATCAATTATTTGAAAAGTTCACTTACATATAATGTCTGGTTTTCCAAAGTTGCTGTTTATTGTGGACTGACTCTGAATAATTGGTTTGATACTTAATCCTTTAGTTGAAAGCATCAGTTCAGTGGTTTTGCTTGGGTGAGGTCATCTACTATGAACTCATTACCTATAGTGTTTTTGTGATTACATTTCAATAGGAACGTATCAATGAGTGTGATGAGAAATGTCTTTCAGTTTTGTCAACTATCTTAAACACAATGGAGCCATGCAAGAATGTGGATGTTCTTCTGGCAGGATTGCGGTGAGAACTCTCTTACACTTTCTTCAAGTGGCTTTCTCTTTTTCTCTTACCTCAAATCAAAAGCAAAGATGAAAGACTTTGTTGGTGGCGGTGGCTGTTTGGTTGCTAAGTTGTGTTGGACTCTTTCGACCCCATGCTCCGTCCATGGGATTCTCCAGGCAAGAATACTGGAGTGGGTTGCCATTTCCTTCTCCAGGGGATCTTCCTGACCTGGGAATCAGACCCAGGTCTCCTGCACTGTAGGCAGATCCTTCACCAACTCACCTACAAGGGAAGCTGGTCTTTAATAGCTTATTAAACTTAAAATCCTGACTTTGGAACAGGTGAAGCTAAAAATAATGCTTCTTTCAGGATTCACTATAAAAAAAAGTGTGGGTAACATTAAAATTATCTTAAAACATAGTATTGACATGGGCTGGGGGAGAACTGATACATGCTCAGTTCATAATGTTATTTGGGCACTGTGTGGAGTCACATGACAGTAGCCCAGCTTGCAAAGGAGGTTAAGTTTTTATAAAATTGATGCACCTAATCTTATAATAATTTTTAATTCCCATTTTCATTGACTATGCATTGGGATGTCTTAATATAGTCTCCTGATGTTTGTTTATGCAAAAAGATAGCAAAATGATGTGAGAGAAAAGAATACCAGTCGGGTCCTGGAGCTTTCACTGTTTACACTCTCGTGGGCAGATATTTCATTTCTTTGGGCTTCATATTCCTTGCCTATAAGTAGGAACTGGACCAAATGACTTTTAAGATTTCTCTTCTGGTTTTAAGATCCTAAGACTGTGGTATTTGTTGTGTGTGATGACAGGATGCTAGTTGATGAGCAAGTTTGCAAAATAAAACATGTCTTCACATTACAAACTGTAATGAGAAGTATTGGAAAAGATGCTCCGATTGGTCTTAAAAGGAAATTGGAGGTAAATACTTTCTGAATTTTCTCTATTGGGTAAAATTTGAAAAAGATATTTCCTGTGATTTGCTATCATCTCCTAAAGTCAGTTTATTAGGAGGACATTGTTGTGCTTTTGGGTATAACTTTGCTTAAGTGGAATAATAGAGATATTTATGTGTGTATGTATTTACATACATTTATCTGTATATGTCTGAGTCATTTTACTCAAACTTTATCCTTTTTTATTTAAATATAAGATTTTAATTTATTTTACCACAAATGATAAATTAAAATTTATTTTTCTTTAGATGAAAGCCTTGAAAGAATTAGACCAGTTTTCTGTTTTGAATTGCCAGCACATGTTTGCGGTACTGGCCGCCATGAATCACCGTTCCATTATCCTTCTGAATGAGTGCAGTAAGAGAGTCACAAGTAAGGGGAATTTTTCTTACATGGTTTATAGCATCTGATGTGTTCTGAGCTATATTTGTTTTGTTGGTTTGCTGTTATATGAAAAAATATCTGATGATATGGTTAGATCTAAAGTTTATTTTTACCTATAATTATTTTTTGTTTTTACAAAATGCAGTGCTGTTTTTCTAAAGAAAAGTGCTGGGTATATAGTATCTTGAATCTTACAGTCAAAATCATCTGGTAATTTTTGTTTTCTAACTCATTCTTAAAGGTAACATCCATGGGTGTCCTTTTAAAATATTGATCGACATATTGCAGTCTTGCAGGGACCTCCAATATATTAATATAGATCTTTTTAAAGGAATAGCAGATTATGTGGCTACAACTTTTGACATCTGGAAGTTGAAAAAAGTAAGTATGTTAAAGTTTAGAATAAGTCTCAGAAACTTTCAAGAAATCTATTTATTTATTTGTGGATATAATTCTCTATCATTTTAAAGTGGTTTAGATTCCAAAATATTCCAATGCTAAATTGGTTTGAAAAATTAGCTCCTTACAATTTCTGTCTGAGTGTTACCTATTATATACTGTTCAATATCTTGATCATCTTTCTATCCAAAACAAAAACTGTATTGCCAAAGTCTGTTTTTCATATTATATGATACTTTGGTTGGGTACTAAGGATTATTTGTGCCTTTCTATGTTTCCTTTGTTAGATTTAGAATAATAAAGATAGGTAATATGACGGGCTTAAACGTTTTGAAGAGTAAAATGTCATTACTGTCTTCTATGTATGGAAAGTTTGCTTGGTTCTTCAAGGGTAAGAGCCTTTAAGTTCAGGGCCTGTGTTAATAATAAAACGTCTGAATGAAGCAACTGGTAAAAACTTATTTTTATAGTGAAGCCGAGGTAACCATGTTAGATTACTGGCTTAGTTCACTTTGGAGGTTGAGGTGAATATTGTGTTTACTATGGAAATTGATTTTGGAAAGAAAAGTCCTTACTGTAAGAATGACAAAGAGGGAAATGAGAGGTGAAGTGGAACATTTATTTTAATCATTGTATTTCAGCTCTATCCTCACTTCTAGTATTTAATATTGAACATAGAAATTTTTGAGTTATCTTTTATCTATTAGAATATAGGAAGTGTCTAGGTTTGGAAAGGAGAGCAGTTTGAAATTGACTTGGTCATTTTGAAAAACTTCAGAAGAGGTATATTTAAAGGTAATTTGCAGAGATTTTGTATGAAAAGCATGTAGGAAAGGATGTATTTTAAATGACATTGGAAATGAGAACCATTGTGTGCTCTGCTTCTTGGCTGATAAAAAGAGGTTGCTTATTAACTTGATATTTTACAAGGGAAAGATAATTACTCCTTTTAAGGGAATATTTTTCAATCAGGACAATTCTGTTGCTTATTTAAACTGTTTGAAATTGGAAAGATTGCTGATAACATACTGTAATTCTTAAGACGTTTTCCCTCAATTCTTTTTTTTTTTTTTTAGGTTCTTTTTCTCCTCATTTTATTTGAAAACTTTGGCTTTCGACCTGTTGGTTTGATGGACTTATTTATAAAGAAAGCAGCAGATGAACCTGGCTTCCTAAATGTGAAAAGCCTTGTCGGTATTCTTAATGTTTATTCTTCTCTCAATCACTTCTACAAATGCCAGACCCCCGAGTATGTACTTGTTCCTTTTTACTTTTTTTATTGCCACATATCATATTTATAGAAAAGATTACAAAGCTCAATGAATTCTCACAAGCAAACCCATCCATGGCCAGAAATAAAACATACTATTCTTTATTTATGAAGGTAAACAGTTTTATCTTAGATACACGCTTTGCTTTTGCTCTTTTGTTGTTGTTCTTTGCAGTGCATTTGATAATTCAGTGTAGGAGACTTCGTTTCAAACTTTTGCCCAACTTACTCCCTTAGCACCCTAGTTTATAGCTCAATTTTGACCCTAGCTCTCTATCTGGTCCCAAACTACCACTTTCTGTTCTTTTAATTTTAATTGCAATCCTACATTTCTACTAATAAACACAGCAATTCCTCAGATGTGCCGGGCTCTTTCAGACCTCTTCTTTCCACCCAGAACGTCTTTCCTTCTCTAGATCAGTTAAGGGTTTGTTAAAAACCAGAAATGTATATAACATGTCATTTGTTAGAAGAGTGACTAAAAGTGCAGACCCAGGAGACACCTTGCTTAGGTTTGAATCTTAGTCCTGCCATTCGTTACCTACTTAACTTTACCTTACCTGTAACTTACCCGTACCTCAGTTTCTTCATCTGTTAAAATGGGCATGAATAATGACTTATTTCTAATCATACTGGACAATTTAATAATTGTTGTTATGAGGATTAAGTGAGTTAACCTGTGTCAGAATCTTAAGGCAGTGCCGGATACACAGTAATTATTAGATTAAGGCCTTGGAGGAATAAACTGTGGCACTTCTGAGGGTCTCAGTGGCAGGGTTCACAGGCCATTTCTTGGCCACCAAGTGGCTTGGCTCCCAGGTTATGCAGTGGTTAAGAATCCACCTGCCAATGCAGGAGACGCAAGAGACACGGGTTCAATTCCTGGGTTGGGAAGATCCCCTGGAGTAGGAAATGGCAACCCGCTTTAGTATTCTTGCCTGGAGTATCCCATGGACAGAGAAGCCTGGAGAGCTACAGTCCATGAGGTTGCAAAGAGTTGCACATGGCTGAGCAACTGAGCATGCATGCCCAGCTTGGCTCCATCAGCTTTTTGTCCCTGTGGTTTTTTCTCAAGATCTAGATTTCCAGAAGAGAGAATCTGATTGACCGAGTTTGGGTCACATGCCCATTTCTTTGGCTCTGGTGATGAAAGAAATGCTGGGCCATGAAAAGCAGCTGCTCACTGTACCCTCCAGTGTTCCAAAAAGACTTATTTCCTGTATGTGTCCTGTGCTTTCCCTTATATCTCCATCAGAGCTCCTGTGCTTGCCGTGTCTTGTCTGAATCTCTGGTGGAACCTTGGCACACAGCTGCAGTTTTTTGTCAATAAACCTCTCTCCACAATTGCAGAGCTTTCTAGTGTCAGACCCAGGTGCCTGTGTTTCTAAACGTAGCACAGAGCCTGGCACAGAATAGACAGAAAATAAAGGTTGAAAAGATTCTCCCCAAATTCAGCCTTCCTCTACTACCCACTCTTGGTTTTATTATGAAGCTGGCTCCTGTGTTCCTCCTGCCCCTTCTTGACAAATACTGTTAAGATGTGAAAGTGAAAAGTGTGAAATTGTTAGTCGCTCAGTCGTGCCTGACTCTTTGCGACCCCATGGACTATAGCCCGCCAGGCTCCTCTGTCCATGGGATTCTCTAGGCAAGAATACTGGAGTAAGTAGCATTGTTAAGCTGAGTAGTAATTAAAACTCCAGAAACAGCCCCATGGATTCCGTAGAATTCAGAGAACAAACACTGAGTAGTTAGGGAGTTTTTCAGTTGACTGTAGGTGTCCCAGGAGATAATTTGGTCCAGTAAAATTGTTATGTTGGAAATAGAGGATGGATAACCAAGGTAACCCTAAGTAGCTACACACAGGTTAGGAAATTCGACAAAACATGACTAGGAACAGGCCATACTGAGGGGGAGTCATGAATGTTGTACTTGTCTGTCTGCTCTGCTTTCGTCTAACTCACTGGTTCTCAATTGGCCGTGATTTTGCCTCCTGGGGACATTTGGCAGTATCTGGGGACGTTAGGTTTCCTGTGGTGGGGGAGGTGGGGGGAGAGGGTTGTTGTACACTCTCTAGTGGGTGGAGGCTGGGGATGCCGCCAGCGTCCTACTGTGCACAAGTCAGCACTGCAGTAACGAATTATCCAGGCCAGATTGTCAGCAGTGCTGAGACTGAGGAAGTGTGATCTAACCCTACCCTCCTACCTCAGCATTTCTCCTTTGGAGAAGTAGGAGTGATAAGAGTCGCTAATAGATTGAGATTAATCAATAAGAAATTCCTGAATGTCCATGAATGTGCAGTTCCCTGAAGTTGGTATTTTGAGGACTATAAATAAAGAAGTTTGTGTTCTCCATCCTTCTTAGGAGGCAAGTCATGTATATTGAGAGGAAGGCAATATGATACGTACCAAATGAATGCTTTATGGAGGAAGGAGAAAGGAAGATGGCCTCCTAGGGTGGAAAGGCAAAGGTTTTAGGAGCAGTAACTCGAAGCATTTGGGAAGTGAGTTGACTGGAAGAGATGGATTAGGTAGGAGAGTTGTAGAAAATTTGACTTAGCACTTTGTATATCCACATTCTGTTCCTTAATCATTTTATTTATGTTATGGCCTCTGGTAAAGAGAAGGTGTTAAATCTAGAATATCTTCCTGGGTTTGAAGCCCTAGGAAGAAAACATTTAACATTTCAACTCTGTCATTCCAGTCCTTTAGTTTCTTCACTTTTTGATATGTACTTGCCACCCTGTAGATAATCCCGGATTGCATGTCTGGTCATCAGTGTGCTCCTGAACTCCAGGTTGTATATGGTCACCGGAGATCCCACAGGGGTCTCAAGATCAATAATTCTGGAAGTCAGCTCATTCTTGGTTTTTTGTTTGTTTGTTTTGTTTACTGTTTATCAAGTACCATGTCAAGTGTTTTTTCTTTTAAACCACTTTCTGTGCTTGGTCACTCATTCGTGTCTGACCCTTTACAACACATGGACTCCTCTGTCTATGGGATTCTCCAGGCAAGAGTACTGGAGTGGGTTGCCATTTCCTGCTCCACTTTATTGAGGTATGAGTAACAGCCTGCAAAGAGCTGTGCATATTCAATGTTTACAACTTGGTGAATTTTTAGCTCATCATTTTTGACTCTTTCTTTTCCAATAACATTATCCTCTTTGTCCTCTAATTGTATTTGTTCATTTAGTCAGAAAACTTGTACCAAGTGCTCAGGTACTTAAGACAAAAGTGAGTAAGACATAATCCTTTTTTGCCAGATGATTCTATGTAATGGGTAATGTAGACATAAGTTGGCAGTTAAATAGAGCATGAACATGGAAGTGGCAGAGTTCTATACAGGTTACCTAGAGATAGAGGAGGAATGTGCCAGGATTCTAGCCTGGTGGAGTAGAAGGTCAGGGTAGATGTCAAGCGTCCTCCCTGGAGGAGATGGTACCTGAGCAGATCTTAAAAGATGGATACAAAGGAGTTAGCCATGGAAGGAGCATCAGGTGTAGAAAGGACTCTATATTCAAGTCAGGAGGGAAAGAAACAGCGGACTACATATAGGGAATGACACAGATTGTAGTGTTGTGGAAGATGAAGTAGGGCATGAGGAGTGGGAGAGGTGATTACCCCTCGGGCTCCAGATCAGCCCTTCTGGCTGCCTCCTCCAGACTCCCGTCGGCTTTCCCTTTGCCTCACTGTTGTCTCTAGGACCTATCACAGTCTTTCTCGTCATCCGTCTCCTCCCGCCATGGGATCTCCCAGTCGATCTCAGACATTTCCCTTTGTGGCTCATCCTTCAGGGCACACGTGCCCTGCTGTGAGTGTCCCTGCCTGTTCCTCACTTACCACAGCGGAACAGGATACACTTTCAGGGCTCCCATTTCTGTGCTTAGTTTCAAGTGGTCTTTGCTTTTGCCATCTTTTCTACTTACTGAAATTCTCCTTATCCCCAAAGCTACCCCATCTACGTTCTTTCCGGTACACTATCACAGTACTTTGCATGCACTACTTTTTTTTTCTGATATAATGAAATATAACTTATGCCTTAAGAGTCAAACTGACCTGGGTTCAAAGTGTGTCTCGGCCTGCTAGTTTATTGACACTGCTAATAAACCCTCAACTAACCTTGATTTCCCTTCTCTTCATCTGTGCTAAGTTATCCTATGTAACCTTAGCTGAGGTGGTACAATTAGGCTTGTGGTTCTTTCAGCTCACAGCATTAATAGCAACAGAATTTTAATAGCTTATAAACCTGTAGTGGCATTCCAGGCCTTGTAGATTTACTCAGAATAAAAGCCTGCTACTGCTGCTGCTAAGTCACTTCAGTCGTGTCTGACTCTGTGTGACCCCATAGACAGCAGCCCACCAGGCTCCCCCGTTCCTGGGATTCTCCAGGCAAGAACACTGGAGTGGGTTGCCATTTCCTTCTCCCATACATAAAAGTGAAAAGTGAAAGGGAAGTCGCTCAGTTGTGTCCGACCTTCAGTGACCCCATGGACCGCAGCCTTCCAGGCTCCTCCGTCCATGGGATTTTCCAGGCAGGAGTACTGGAGTGGGGTGCCATTGCGTTCTCTAGATAAAAGCCTAGCACAGTGGTTAAAAGGCTCTGGACCCTGACAGCTGGGATTTCAGGGCTGTCCCTGCTGCTTCTTGGCTGTGTGCCCTTGGACGAGTTACTCGACCTCACTGAGCCTATTTACTCATTTTTATTATGAGGATGATAATGACACCTATCTCATAGAGTTTGAATGGGAATTAAATGAGTTAAAGCCTATAAATATTTGCCCTATGTGAGACATACCATGGCAGCTCACATTTATTGAATGTATATATTTGTTACGAGAGTCAGCTGACCTGAAAGATGTGTGAAGACCTAGTGCAAATGCAAGCCTGATGGTTTTATCCACTGAAAGCCGTTGGTTCTGTGACACCTCACTAGCTCTGTCATGATCTTGTCTTCTCTTCATATTTGTAAGCCAAGTTTCCTTTCTGCCCCTCTAGGTTCCTAGAAGTTATGGCCAGTGCTCTAACTGGTAGTCTTCACCATATATCTTCTGAAAACCTGTTAAATGCAGTGTGTTCATTTTGCTGGATGAACTATTTTCCCCTGGCCCTCATTAATCAGCTTCTTCAAAAGGACATCATTGATGATCTGCTGACGTCAGGTAGGATGTCAGCACGCAGTGTGACTGAAATAAGGCAGTAGTGCCAGGCTACCTGGTGATTCTGAATAGGGGCTCAGTTGCAGCGGTGTCAGTTAGACCTTCTGGAGCAGGTGCTCCTAATGAAAGGACCAAAGATGGTGAAGTCAAAGGGCCATGCGTTAAGCCAGCAAACCTGTAAGTCAGGTCACTCAGTCGTGTCCTACTCTTTGCGACCCATGGACTCCACAGTCCATGGAATTCTCCAGGCCAGAATACTGGAGTGGGTAGCCTTTCTCTTCTCCAGGGGATCTTCCCAACCCAGGGATCGAACCCAGGTCTCCTGCATTGCAGCTTTACCAGCTGAGCCACAAGGGAAGCCCAAGAATACTGGAGTGTGTAGCCTATCCCTTCTCCAGCGGATCTTCCCAACCCAGAAATTGAACCAGGTCTCCTGCATTGCAGGCAGATTCTTTACCAATTGAGCTATGAGGGAAGTCCCTGTGGAGCCTCCTTTAATGACAAACCCTGCACATAGACAGCAGGAGTAAGAAACACATCGTCATTGTTTTTTTTGTTTACACTTTATGCACCTATACAAAGACTAAATTCTCAAGTTGCTCTTTATGCCCCTATCCCTATCAGAGGTGTTTATACTTCTAATCTTTACATGTCACATTTGAAGCCAAGTTAAGTCAACTTTTGCAGCTGTAAAGCTTTGCCACGCATGGTCTGTAATGAGGGCACAGCTGTTAGATTAAGAAACCAAATAGTTAGCAAAGTAGTGAATTTATTTACTCTTGAAACCAAAATTAATTGTTTACTTTTGGTTTTTACTATTAAAGAAGGAAAATCAGGGACTTCCCTGGTGGTTCAGTGGCTAAGACTCCACGCCCCCAATGCAGGGGGCCTGGGTTTGATCCCTGGTCAGGTAACTAGATCCTGCATGTGCAATTGAGACCCGGTACAGCCAAATAAAAAAGGAGAAAAGGAAAAGGAGAAAAGCAAAGGAGAAAAGGAAAGATATAAACATCTGAATGCAGAGTTCCAAAGAATAGCAAGAAGAGATAAGAAAGCCTTCTTCAGCGATCAATGCAAAGAAATAGAGGAAAACAACAGAATGGGAAAGACTAGAGATCTCTTCAAGAAAATTAGAGATACCAAGGGAACATTTCATGCAAAGATGGGCTCGATAAAGGACAGAAATGGTATGGACCTAAGAGAAACAGAAGATATTAAGAAGAGATGGTAAGAATACACAGAAGAACTGTACAAAAAAGATCTTCACGACCCAGATAATCATGATGGTGTGATCACTGACCTAGAGCCAGACATCCTGGAATGTGAAGTCAAGTGGGCCTTAGAAAGCATCACTACGAACAAAGCTAGTGGAGGTGATAGAATTCCAGTTGAGCTATTTCAATTCCTGAAAGATGATGCTGTGAAAGTGCCGCACTCAATATGCCAGCAAATTTGGAAAACTCAGCAGTGGCCACAGGACTGGAAAAGGTCAGTTTTCATTCCATCCCAAAGAAAGGCAATGCCAAAGAATGCTCAAACTACCGCACAATTGCATGCATCTCACACACTAGTAAAGTAATGGTCAAAATTCTCCAAGCCAGGCTTCAGCAATATGTGAACCGTGAACTTCCTGATGTTCAAGCTGGTTTTAGAAAAGGCAGAGGAACAAGAGATCAAATTGCCAACATCCGCTGGATCATGGAAAAAGCAGGAGAGTTCCAGAAATGCATCTATTTCTGCTTTATTGAGTATGCCAAAGCCTTTGACTGTGTGGATCACAATAAACTGTGGAAAATTCTGAAAGAGATGGAAATACCAGACCACCTGATCTGCCTCTTGAGAAATTTGTATGCCGGTCAGGAAGCAACAGTTAGAACTGGACATGGAACAACAGACTGGTTCCAAATAGGAAAATGAGTACGTCAAGGCTGTATCTTGTCACCCTGTTTATTTGACTCATATGCAGAGTACATCATGGGAAACGCTGGACTGGAAGAAGCACAAGCTGGAATCAAGATTGCCGGGAGAAATATCAATAACCTCAGATATGCAGATGACACCACCCTTATGGCAGAAAGTGAAGAGGAACTCAAAAGCCTCTCGATGAAGGTGAAAGTGGAAAGTGAAAACGTTGGCTTAAAGCTCAACATTCAGAAAACGAAGATCATGGCATATGGTCCCATCACTTCATGGGAAATAGATGGGGAAACAGTGGAAACAGTGTCAGACTTTATTTTTTTGGGCTCCAAAATCACTGCAGATGGTGACTGCAGCCATGAAATTCAAAGACGCTTACTCCTTGGAAGGAAAGTTATGACCAACCTAGACAGCATATTCAAAAGCAGAGACATTACTTTGCCAACAAAGGTCTGTGTAGTCAAGGCTATGGTTTTTCCTGTGGTCATGTATGGATGTGAGAGTTGGACTGTGAAGAAGGCTGAGCACCGAAGAATTGATGCTTTTGAACTGTGGTGTTGGAGAAGACTCTTGAGAGTCCCTTGGCCTGCAAGGAGATCCAACCAGTCCATTGTGAAGGAGATCAGCCCTGGGATTTCTTTGGAAGGAATGATGCTAAAGCTGAAACTCCAGTACTTTGGCCACCTCATGTGAAGAGTTGACTCATTGGAAAAGACTCTGATGCTGGGAGGGATTGGGGGCAGGAGGAGAAGGGGACGACAGAGGATGAGATGGCTGGATTGCATCACTGACTCGATGGACATGAGTCTGAGTGAACTCCGGGAGTTGGTGATGGACAGGGAGGCCTGGCATGCTGCGATTCATGGGGTCGCAAAGAGTCGGACACGACTGAGCCACTGAACTGAACTGAACTGAACAGCCAAATAAATAAATATTATCATTTTTTTTTTTTAAAAGGGAAAAGCAGTATCAGGCTTATGCCCATGTTCATTTGCTTCATCGTGTCTGACTCCTTTGCAACCCCATGGAGTGTAGCCTGCGAGGCTCCTCTGTCCATGGGATTCTCCAGGCAAGAATACTGGAGTGGGTTGCTATTTCCTGCTCCGGGAGATCTTCCCGACTCAGGGATTGAACCCAAATGTCTTGGATCTCCTACATTGGCAGGTGGCTTCTTTACCATTGTGCCACCTGGGAAGCCCATATCTGGGAAATAGAGTTATTTGAAATCCTTTTAAAAACAGTGGAATGAAATTTCAGAGTTGAAGTGTGGAAGAGGAATACTATGTGCTGATTTTTCAAGCAGTCTAATATAGGGGAAGCAGCTGTGAACCCAGGAGACTTGAATTCTAGCTCCAACTTTGCCCTTAGTTAACCAGGATGCGTTTTAGCATCCTTGAGGGCTTCCCCATCAGTTCAGTGAAGAGTGAGGCTAAAGCACCTTGAAAGGTATTTTAAACCTTAAAACCTTATCAGGTACAGGCACTGATCTACACACTGTGGGAACTTGGGGGACCCATAAAAATCCCTCCTGATAAGAAGCAAATAATCAGAATTATAGGTACATTAATACAATTTCTTTAATGTGACGTTAATATCTTTCTTAACTACATTTTTTTTTTTTTTTTTAGGTGACGTGGAGAGGAATGTTCACAGGCTTCATGTTGTGGCTACTTGTCTGAAACTCGATGATGCTCCTTGTCACAAGGACCTGGACTTGGTGCTGCCTCAGTTGCCCCCCATGACCTTCTGTCCACAGCCAAAGGTCGCCGCAGTGCTGAGTGACCTTCTGGGGGAAGGGTGCTTCTCACAAAGTGTACAGTTGCCACATAATTATTTTATTGGTATGGGACTTTATACGAGTTTCTTCTGTTTTACTTTATATTTCTTTTTTTCTGACAAAAGATTAGGAGTTTACTGCGGCAGCTTAGTGTGGTGCAGCATGGGCCCTGGAGTGGACTACCTGGGTATGGATTTTCACTCCCCGGCCTACTAGTGCCATGCTTTCAGCACTCGCCAGCCTCTTTCCTTATGTGTAAAATGGCAGTAATAATAGTACCCACCTCATAGGGTTCCTGTGACCTACAAATGAGACAGTACATGTAAAATCCAGACTAGTATCTGACACAAGTAAGTAAGCTCGGTATACCTTAGCTGTTGCCATTGTCATTATTGGTAGTAATAGTAGTAGTAATTTTTAAACAAAAAAATCACTGAGCACTGTTTGAAAAATTAGTATCAACTTTTTTTTTTCTTCCAGATTTTGAAATCAGAATGGATGCTAACCGGAGCCAAGTGCTTCCATTTTCTGATGTGGACGTGGTAACTTCTACAGATATTCAGAGGTTTGTTTACACATACTCATTTGCTGAGCTGTCTGTATTTATTTTTATTTTTTATTTTTTTTGGAAAGTGAAAGTCACTCAGTCGTCTCCAGCTCTTTGGGACCCCATGGATAGTCCGTGGAATTTTCCAGGCCAGAATACTGGAGTGGGTAGCCTTTCCCTTCTCCAGGGGATCTTCCCAACCCAGGGATCAAACCCAGGTCTCCCACATTGCAGGCAGCTTCTTTACCAGCTAAGCCACAAGGGAAGCCCTGTATTTAAATCTTAATTCTCAAAGACTTCATATTAAATAGCAGTAACAATACACAGACTTTGTATTTGTATGGAGCTTGGTATGCACCTAGGGACGTCTCATCCATTAGTCTACTCCTTAGGTATACATGTAGGCACTGCGGTTGAAGACCGTGGGGTTGGAGTTGGCCATTTAATGAATCAGGCAGTTTTAAAAATTAGGATTTAAAGCTAAACAGTGTGATCAAACAACAATTGACATAATTGAAACCATCAGCACAGTGTGAATTTTTGACAAGATAATGAAATAGCGATCCTAAAGAATTAAGACTTCTACCCAAATAAAATACCCAGTATAAATATTTTGTTCTACCAGTCAAACCTTTCAAAAGGTAGAAAAACTTTAGTTTTTTAATTAAGGTATATTGTATATGGATTGAGCCATAGTGAGGTTAATTAGAAGTAGTTGCCTTGACTCAGACAGTACAGAAGGTGTCTCTGGGATAAATTGATGCTGCTCCTCAAGAGCACGCTCTGCCTTGTAAGCAGCTGGATCAGGTCGTGTTGCACATACCCTGTGTTCACACCCCGTGTTCACGGCTTTGCTAGGGCCTGCAGGGCACACAGAGCTGAGTCAGACATGGATCCTGACCCCAGGCGACTTACATCCCCTACTGCTTTGTAGGACATGAATACGTAGAGAGAGGTACAGAAAAAAGTCTGTGGGGATTCAGATTCTTTATCTGCCCATCACTTCCCACTCACAGCTCTGTAACTTTTGCTCCTTTCCAAATCCATCTAGATTGCTCCCTGGCCATCTTTTTCAGCCACTATCTTCCCTATACGTAGCGCCTGTCTCCCCTTAAGGAAAGCCTTTCTCTCTGGCCGCATTGAAAGATCGTTTTTCTTTTTTCTGGAATTCAACTGTTCTGGCATAATTAATGTAATAGCTCTCAGCCTAAAGTACTGAGAAGAAATGAGAAATCAGTGTTCCTTTAAAGATATAAAATTTCTTTCTCTTTATCTCAGGAGACAGTAAGGATACAAATGTCTTTTTCCCCCCAATGAACTTCATCTTTCCAAAAGGCCGTGAACAATGAAAAAAAAATTACACCTTCAGTTTTTTTTACACATACAGATATTATCTTTTCAACAGTCTTGTCTATCTCTTCTTTGTTTTTGGTCTCCCCATCCTGGTTTTTAAATGCTTCTCTCTTGGGGAGACAATATGTGCAAACAGAGCATTTTCCATTTAGTGTTATCTACACCAGTACTTCTTATGGCATAAATAATTATATTTAGATCAGCGATTACCTCTATAAGAAAGCCCTAAAATGGGTCTTTCATATCTGAAAATTTTCCTCATGAAGAATGTAGCCATTCTTAAAGATGGTTAAGAGATACTGTTTGTATAAAACATCTTTATAAGCTTTTTGTTCCTAAGTGGCCTTCACATACTGGAATGTCTGCACAGGCCAGATAATGAGGAAGTGAAGGGCTAGAACAGGAGGGAACGGTGAGGAATGTGGTCAGTGGAGGGCTCAGCTTTGAAATCTCCAAAGAACAAGAATACAGCAAGGTTGTACACAGTCATCTCATTAGTAACTAGTCTGTATTTTTGTTTTCAGAGTAGCTGTACTCTGTGTTCCTAAATCTGCTTACTGTTTGGATTCAACCCACCCCAAAGGATACCTTGCTATGAAAATGCGGCATTTGAAAATAATGGGTTTTCATGTAATCTTGGTAAGAAAAATTGCAAATGAAATCATCTTCAATTACTGATGTTCATTTTGCCAGGAATGTTATGGTTGAAGTTGGTTACTAGGACTAGAAAAACTGCCAGCAGTATTGGAATAATTGTTTTGCTTATTGTTTTCTTTGAAAAAGAACATTTCTGGTATATGATTTTGTTCCTGCTCAGTTGATTACTAGTCATTTACTCAGGGTTTTATAATTTAATCTTTTTTGTTAAGTGGAAAAATGTAAATAATATATTTTCCTATTTAAGAACATGAAACCATATTCAGTTTCTAGGTTATCTTAAACAGGAGAAGAAAAGATGTTGATTAAAGCTTTGTTTTCATGGGTCATTGTGAGGCCATTAAGGATATTTCTCACTAGAAAATGCTGGAGGGTTTTAAGAGGATAGTTCTTCCCTCTCTGTACTTCATTTGATTCTGAACACTACAACTTGAGCAACCTCAAGGTATCTATATGGAGTGAGGACCATACAAAGAAGTTTATATTAATGTTAGGATCGATCTAAATGCCAGTCATTTGGTCCTGCATATAATATGAACTGTAAACATTTGAATCTTTGTTATGATACTTCAGTATCTAAAACTGGATCATGCCTGGATTATCAAGGCTAAGATGGCCCATTTCTCTAATGAGCTAATCTGTAACACTTTTTTTTTCATATTGGCTATTATGTATATTCTAAGGAAGATTATCCCAAAAAAGAAATGTTTGCACCCTTTAGAGGACCTTTAAAGTTTTTGTAATTTTCACTGTGAGAGCTTTCTTCAACCCTAGTATATATAGTCATAACTAAACTTTTTAAAATGTGCATAAATTGTAAGTGGTTGGCTTGATGTTATTTCAATATCCTTGGGTGTCAAAACTAGCTTTTATATGTCATCATCTTCTTGCAAACTGATTATTTTCTTCTTTCTTTGGTAAGGTCAATAATTGGGAGGTGGAAAAACTAGAGATGAAGGATGCAGTCGCATTTTTGAAGACTAAAATCTATTCACCCAAAGCACTGTCTTCTGCTGATATACATTTGCAAAGCACATGTTAAAGTGAAAAACAACCTTTTAATGTTTGGAGACCTGAATTTGTAAAAATAACTTTAATAAATACTATAATTCAGTTGTCGATGTAATTTACCTGACCGCTCACTATAATACAAAGTGTTATTTCAGTTCACTGTTAAAAATTAGTGTTAAGAATGAAAGAAATGTTGTTACTGGCACTTTAGAATATGCTGAGAAAATTCCAGAAAGCTCATCTTTGCAGTAGTACCTATTCCTTCCGGTACCCAGATACCTGACAAATTCATGAGCTGTAGATTTTACTGTTTCTCATTAGCTTTGATGCATTAAAAACGGGTTTCTTAGTTGTGATGGTTTGCAGGTAATTTGGTGTGGGCAGTCCTTGGCTTGGAATCTAAGCTATTTTAGGACTCAGTTATGGACAACATTTTCAAGCACTGGCCACAAAGCAGTTGGACTAGGTTCTCAAATTCAGTTCAGTTCAGTTCAGTCGCTCAGTCGTGTCCGACTCCTTGCGACCCCATGAATCGCAGCACGCCAGGCCTCCCTGTCCATCACCAACTCCCGGAGTTCACTCAGACTCACGTCCATCGAGTCGGTGATGCCATCCAGCCATCTCATCCTCTGTCGTCCCCTTCTCCCTCTGCCCCCAATCCCTCCCAGCATCAGGGTCTTTTCCAATGAGTCAACTCTTGGCATGAGGTGGCCAAAGTACTGGAGTTTCAGCTTTAGCATCAGTCCTTCCAAAGAACACCCAGGGCTGATCTCCTTCAGAATGGACTGGTTGGATCTCCTTGCAGTCCAAGGGACTCTCAAGAGTCTTCTCCAACACCACAGTTCAAAACCATCAATTCTTTGACGCTCAGCTTTCTTCACAGTCCAACTCTCACATCTATACATGACCATTGGAAAAACCATAGCCTTTACTAGACGGACTTTTGTTGGCAAAGTAATGTCTCTGCTTTTCAATATGCTATCTAGGTTGGTCATAACTTTCCTTCCAAGGAGTAAGCATCTTTTAATTTCATGGCTGCAATCACCATCTGCAGTGATTTTGGAGCCCCCCAAAAATAAAGTCAGCCACTGTTTCCCCATCTATTTTCCATGAAGTGATGGGACCAGATGTCATGATCTTAATTTTCTGAATGTTGAGCTTTAAACTAAGTTTTTCACTCTCCTCTTTCACTTTCATCAAGAGGCTTTTTAGTTCCTCTTCACTTTCTGCCATAAAGGTGGTGTCATCTGCATATCTAAGGTTATTGATATTTTTCCTGGCAATCTTTTTTCCCGCTTGTGCTTCTTCCAGCCCAGTGTTTCTCATTATGTACTCTGTATATAAGTTAAATAAGCAGGGTGACAATATACAGCCTTGAGTACTCCTTCTATTTGGAACCAGTTTGTTCCATATCCAGTTCTAACTGTTGCTTCCTGACCTGCATATAGGTTTCTCAAGAGGTAGGTCAGGTGGTCTGGTATTCCCATCTCTTTCAGAATTTTCCAGTTTATTGTGATCCACACAGTCAAAGGCAAGTTAAAAATGTATAAAAATTAAGGAGGTAGCATGTTAAAAATGAGTGAGTATCGGGCATCTGCAGTTGTAACAAGCATTCTAGATGGAAGTGGTTTGTGGATCAAACTAAGAGAAACAGAGACGAGATAACAGAGATAGCAAGGAGTCCAAATTCCTTAAGATTTATAGGCTGTGGGTTGCCTCTTTGTTGAGGTCATTTCTTTCTCCCTTTCTTCCTTTCTCCCTCTTCCCCTCTGCGTTCACCATTTCACAAAGTCTTTTAAACTAAATATATATAGCTGAACTCTTGTGAGCCAGACCTGGGGGCTATTTTTCAGTTATGTGTGTAATTCTTTTGTGGAAATAGTTGTTCACGTTTGTCATATGCCTGTCTGTCTAATATTTGAATTGCTGGGGATATAGCAGGTTTTACCATGTGTATGTTGGTATTATTTTACCCCCATCCAAAAGTCTGAATGTTTGTGCCTCACCCCCTCACCATCCCTGAAATTCATTTATTGAAACCTAACCCCCACTGTGATTGTATTTGGAGGTAGAGCTTTGGGAGATGACTAGATCATGAGGGTGGAGGTCTCATGAGTTGGATTAGTTCTTATGAAAGAGGCCTCAGAGAGCTCCCTATCACTTCTCCCTGTGAAGTCAATGAGAAGATGACCATCTGTGAACCAGGAGAGGGGCGCTCACCACAGAACCTGCCAAAGCCTTGATCTTGGACTTCCAAACCTCTCCCACAGTTATTTGTGAGAAATAAATTTCTGTTGTTTATAAGCTACTCAGTCTATGGCATTCTGTTAATGTCAGCTGGGATGGACTGAAATACCCCAGATACACAGACATGCACTGAACATCTTACTCTGTGCTGGGCACTGCTAAGTATTTGGGTATATTCTCCATTATCTTAACTGTTTGACATATAGCTGCTATTAATCTCTTGGGACCCTTATTTCCTCTTATCTAATAAGAGGATAAATTATTTATAAAGGCTATATAAATAGGATAGGGCTGGAATTTGAACCTGAGCTCATACGGACTTACAAGAAAAGTAGTTGAGAAACCCCAAGTTGGCAATAAAAAATCTCTAGCAATATGACTGCATCTGTCACAGGTTTTATCAGCTTATCCTCCCTGCATTTAGAAAAGGTTAGAGCTGAAAGGAAATGCATCAATCATTTAATCCACCTCCCTCATTTTATGGATGAGGAAGTAAAGGTTCAAGAATTTGATTTTTCTGGAGTTTAAGCCACATCATTGATTTCCACATTATTTCCTTTTCTGCTGCTTTGCAGCTTGTGTATCAAGAAATCTGAACTTTTATTCCAGATTGGACATCATCTAGTTTTATGTACTTGACCAAATGATTTAATCTTACAAGCTTCAGAACAAGAGTTGAAAATATTAGGGAACTAAAATTTTCATTCTTTAAATAGTAAATACATACGTAAGTTTTTTCTAATGGCTAATTATGACTCATTTTCAAAGGATTGGACAAATTTATGGATTCTTTGGAGGAACTAGCATTCCTCTTTCACTGGTATTACTAGTATTAGCATTCTTCATTGCTGTATAGAAAATCTTGTGAGACTGAAGGTATAGAGGGAAGGAAAACAATTTAATAATATATAAGTCTTCTCAGGATTCAGATTTACTTTCCACTCCAGGAAAATATATAAATATTTTCCTTTTCTGGTATTTATTCAGTTGATTCAAAACAAAAACCACTTAACTCCAGTTTGATTTCATGGACCCATTTTTCACACAATTAGGATCAATAAATAAAAGATGGAGTTTATAAATCTAAATTCTGACTCTTCTTGATTAAATCACAAAATATGTTAATATTTCAGTACCAAACTCTAAAGGGGATAAAATAACCTACTTTATTAACCAACTGAAAGAGTGAATATGAAAGATATAAAGTTGGATACATTTATGTATATGGCTTGCTTCTGATGCAGTCTTATGCTAATAAGTCAGCCACCTTGTGAAAGAAATAGATGTAAAAGACTGATTTTTTTTTTTTATGTTTAATTTTGAGTCTTGACTGACCTTTTTTTGGTTGTGTTTTGAGCAGTGTTAGGATTGGCTTTTGTTTTTATTTTTTGATTCTTAAACCTTTTTAATATGTCCATTTGTGTTATGTCACACAAATGTAAACATTTAGTCAAGAGAAAAAAAATGGGTAATATATTTATGACATATCTAAGTAAAGAGCACATTACAAAATAAAAATGAGTGATGAGCTGATCAACATAAAAATATTTCAGTCTGTTAGTAATCAGAGACATACACATTCAAACAAATGAGAGGTTTTGCCTTTCTAAATTAGCACTGTGTTTTTTTTCCTTTAGGAATCATAGTGCCGACAGGTAATGAGGCAGGCACTTGTGTATGCTGCTGGTAGGATGTAAATTAATACAACCTTTCTGGAATACATTTTGTGACTTCCCCTATACTTTAAAAAATAGCTTTATGGAAGTATAATTGACGAACAGCAAACTGCATATATTTAAAGTGCACAATCTGTTGTTTTAACAGATTTCACATATATGTAAAATATCCATGAAAATGCCACCACAATCAAGGTTATGAACATTCACCACCCCTGAAAGTTTCCTTCCTTTTTGCCTTTCCTTTGGTTCCCTGGAAACCAGTGATGGGCTTTCTACCGCTATAGAATGCTCTAGTGTCTTGAAAACATTGATACCTATTGACGTGGACTAGGAGTTAGATTTTTAATTATCTTTGTGTCTGTATGCACCCTTAGTATGCACATGATAAATATTTGTATTATTCCCACACTGTATGTAAGGATTCTTATCACTCCATTGATTTCATATTTTACTGCATATAGCCTAACACCGGGAAGTACTTAAGTGTTCCTCGTTAATGGAATATATATCTTCTAAGCCCTTGCTACTCAGAATGTGGTCCACAGACTAGCAGGATCAGCATCTTCTGGGAGGTTGTTAGGAATGCAGACTCTTGGAACCCATCTCAGAACTACTGAACCGGAACCTGTATTTTTACAATATCCCAAGTGATTTGTGTGCTCATGGAAATGTGGGAAGCGCTGTTCTAAGACATCATTTTAATATTTGTAAAATATCTAGATATACCATAATTTACTTGATGTGGGAAAAACTTTAACACTTCTATTAAATGGAAAAACAAACACTTGACTATATGTAGAGGATTCAAATTTTATTCTCCTGCTTTTTTTTCCAAATTTTGTTTTCATGTTTTTTTCCAAATTATGTTTTAAATAATGGCAAGAGGTGTATAAAAAGAAGAAAAGGGATTAAAATGTAGAAAGTGGTATTTCTCAATAGTAGAATTGAGTAATTTTAATTCTTTATGTTTTATTTTTCATATTTCAAGAATGAATATGTATTATACTTAAAATAGAAAGAAAAATGATTAAAAGTGAAAAGAAAGTGAAAGTGTTAATTTCTCAGTTGTGTCCAACTCTTTGCAGCCCCATGGACTGTAGCCTGCCAGGGTCCTCTGTCCATGGAATTCTCCAGGTAAGAATACGGAAATGGGTAGCATTCCCTTCTCCAGGGGATCTTCCCAACCTAGGGATATAACTCGGGTCTCCCACAGATTCTTTACCATCTGAGCCACATACTAGCTGATCTTAATCCATTTCTAATATTTGATTTCCCAAACAGCATTTTGGCAATTAGTGGTAACCACTAAGAGCTTAATATATACCCAAAACTGTGGGGGATAGAAAGAAATGAAAATAGAGAGCCTCTCAAGTTGCTCATAAGATGCCATTATTATATGTTGAAAGATAAACTGATGTATGACAAGGTCCGAAGCAGAAGATAAGAGGAAGTTGGGGGCGGGGCAGGAAGGGGTCACTGGGTTGGGTTTTCAGAGCTGTACTCAGCTAAACAGAGGAGGGTCAACAAGATTTGGCAGCAAAGGGAGACCATATATGATCTGAAAATTATTTCTCCCAGGGTTTTTGAGATGGAACAATATTGATGGTGGTACATGTGTTAATTCTGACATCTGAATTTTAAAAGGGAGAGGAGCCAGGAGCAGTATCCTTAGAATGTTAATGTTGCAAGTAAATAATTTTCTTATGTTTCCTGTGAAACCTTGTGTCTGTGACAGTGCAGCCTATTTTGCACATTGGTTCATTCTACCCTATCCCATGGTTTATCTTTTTTAGGTCATGGTGCACACAGGAAATGGCAGTTCTTATAGCACCAAGTGGGAGAGTATTTTGGTGTTTATTTGGAGCCTTGTAGAACAAAATTATGTATGATATAACAAGAACTAAAATCAGTAAAATTCCAAGAATTATTAAGGAAGACTTTAAGTATTGACTTTGTATAAAATTCCCAAACACACTAATTTTTCCAAGTTCCTTAATGAGAAGCTTGATCTTGCTTTCTAGACATAACTATTAAATATCAAGTTGTATGTTTGAAATGGCTATATGCAATTTTTTGATCAAGATATTTTATCAATTCTTGGTTATCACTGTTGACAGGACACTTTACATAAATAACTGATGAAATAATTTTAAATTTTTTGAAAGCATTCAAAAATTAAAAATTGTATTTAGAGCCTAACCGCTTTCTTGTTCTGTCATTGACAAATGTGACAATATTTTTTGTGATAATACAAATAGATAAATGCAGTTAAATTTCTTCATATCAAATATTTACAAATAATAATGGAGTTCTAATTTGCACAGTGTGTGTGTGTTGACAGAGCAGTCACTCTGCAACTAGTTCAGACATCTCTAAGCGAACAAATATAAGTAAACATAAGACAGAGATTGGGAACATCTACCCAGAGCTGTACTTATGAGAAGCTGGCCTTTCTCAGCCCCTGATTGCGCCTTACCATGAAATTACTCACCAGCTAGAGTGTTTTTTGTCCACGAGGGTCAGTGTCTCACTCAGCAGTAGGCTTCTTAAGAAGCCTAGGTGACTGGACACATGCTTGGCTTCACATATCACAGCAGAGCATCATGGGCCAGATGCTTCTTGTATTTATCCATAGGAACTGAGAAGAGAACCATCAGTCTCCTGTCCCCACTTTGTTCAGGCTACCTTCTAGAGAGCACTAGGTGAGGAGGTTACTGGCCAATTGGCCTTTGGCTACCCAGCCTTTTGTGGCTACCCAGAAGGCTGAGGAAATAGCTATTTCTTGATACACTTATGACTCATTTGTGCCACATGTGTGTGTGAGGCTTACTGGTGGGCCCGAAACACTGAAATCTATACATTTTCCAACCCCTGCCTTACAGCTTGAATTCCAGATGTGACCTAACCTCCCAAACATATGTGCCTGCCTGAGATTAAGAAGGCCAGATGAGAGGGAGGCTGTATTTCTGCCATCAGTCAGTGACGTTGGGTTTTTCTGGAATAATAATAGCAGAGATCCCAGGCTGTGGAGCAGCAGGGTGTGGGACTTCCATTTTGCTGGGGGCACAGTGGCTCAGGTAATGTGGATCTGGAACCCCCAGCAAGGCAGCATCTTCATGCTTTCCTATTTTTGGGGCTGTAAGCAGAGAGAGCAGCTCTCTGGACAGCCCGTTCTATGGTGGCATTCTGAGAGGCTTGCCTGGAAGTCAGATTAAAGGCTGCTTCTTCAGCTCGTCCAAACATCTCATAAGCCGAAGAGGCTTCTGTGAAAGCCCAGAAGTTGACATCCAAGTATGTTGTGTTTGAACTGGTGGTTTCTATTATCAGCAACTGAACACTGATAAAGAGACTGTAATATATATTATAGTATATATGTATATTTTATATACATACACATATAGTATTCATGTACTATATATAATGCATTTGGTGTATGTACACACACATAATGGGATACCATTTTTTAACATTTTCTGAATTTTGCCCAAAAGAGTTTCACTCAAGGTAACAGACATATATCATGTAACTAAGACCCACTAGGAATATCCACATATACTGTCAACTGGTTTTACATGTATGTCACCCTCAGGAGGTTCTTCCAGGAAGCAGTAAAATTTCACTGGCAGGTGAATGGCAAAATCAGCCAACTTGACTTTGTTTTCTACTTTTTTCTCCTTCTACCCAATTTTCCCCGTACTTCCCCATTTTGCAACCCTGCCAGTTCCATCTCGGGCAGTTTCTTTACACTAGAACCCACAATCTTTGTGTAGAAAGAGAGAAAGAAGAATAGCCTCAAACTTTTGCCTAATTGTCTTGGGAAATTTGTTCATGTTTTTACTAAAAAAAAAAAAAAACGCAGTGAAGGGAGACTTTCATCTTGTCACAGCTCATAAGTTAGGCAATAAGCCAATGCTATCATACTTTGGGATCTTTGAATTGCTTCAATGTCACACTCATCAAAACATATTTCATCTACCATGTTAAATGCTAGTCTTGAAGAAAATCAGCTGAAGATAATTGAAAGGGAGGGGCAATGCCCTGTTCTCCAGCTTGAGGTTCACATGAAGTAGCCTCCACTGCTGCTGTAGGCCATGGTGAAAACAGGGTCCCACGCAGAGCAATCCACAGCCTGTGCCCCTGATGCACCTGCCCTGTATTTAGCTGCAGGGACACCCTCCCCCATCCCTGCCATGCTGAACTCTGCACAGATCCCTGCATTTTAAGATTGCAGATGCCACTTGCTCCAAGTTTTCCTTAGGGTGTGCTCTGATCCACAGCCATTCTTCTCAAAGCACTCTCCTGGGCTGAGGTAGTAAAATCAGAACAAGTATTCTAGTCTTAACCTCCTATCTTGCCCAACAATATATCTTGGGTAAACACAAAGCTTTAAAAAGAAAAACAGAGGCAACCAAAGAAGGTCACCCTTTTGAGAACTTACTTGATCCTTTTAAAAAGTTTGCACCAAATGCTTTTCTAAGCCACAGAATCTCACATGGCACTCTTTGTCCTAGAAAAACAAACCAAGCAAGACACTTCCCCAGTGGCTCAGCAGTAAAGAATCTACCTGCAATGCAAGAGAGGCAGGAGATGTGGAGGAGGAAATGGCAATCCACTCCAGTATTCTTGCCTGAAAAATCCCATGGACGGGGAAGCCTGGTGGGCTACAGTCCAAAGGATCACGAAGAATGGGACGTGATGGAGCAACAACAAACAGAAAACAAGACTTTTCTCAATTTCACCTCCACTGTGATTTTGGTATCAATCTGGGTTTTTAAGTTTTTAAGAAATTGTGTAAAATATACAAAATATGCCATCTTTCTTGGCCATTTTACAGTGTACAGCACAAGGGCAGTCAGTAAGTCTTCTTACTTTATTGTGCAGCCGTCACCACCATCCATCTCTAGAACGCCATTCAGCTTGTAAAACTGAAACTGCAACTATTCAACTGTGACTCCCAGCAATCACCACTTTCTGTCTCTATGAATCTGACATATACCTCATATGAATGGAATTATACAATATTTGTCCTTTTGTGTGGTGGCTTATTTCATTTAGCGTAATATCCACCGTGTGCATCCTCACTGCAGTATGTATCAGAATATCCTTCCTTTTTAAGAATAAATGATATCCTCTTGTATATATACACAATATTGTATATTGTATATATACACTGCATTTTGTTTACCCTTCCATCCTTGAACACTTGGGTTGCTTCTATCTTTTGTAGAAGGTGGTGTTCCCCACCCCGCCCCCAGAAACTTGTTATTCTCTTGAGTGTCAAACTGTTTTAAATCTTGGTTTCATATTTCTAGAGCATTTTCTTATCCTAAAGATTATATATCACGGAGCACTGACATATATACACTCGCTCGCTCAGTCGCTCAGTCGTGTCCGACTCTTTGAGACCCCATGGACTGTAGCCCACCAGGCTTCTCCGTCCATGGGATTTTCCAGGCAAGAGTACTGGAGTGGGTTGCCATTTCCTTCTCCACGGGATCTTCCCAACCCAGGGATCGAACCTGGGTCTCCTGCATTGCAGGCAGACACTTTACCCTCTGAGCCACCAGGGAAGCCCGATATATACACTACCATGTGTAAATTAGACAGCTAGTGGGAAGCTGCTGTATACCACAGGGAGCTCAGCTTGGTGTTATCCGATGCCCTAGAGGGGTGGGATGGGGGTGGGGGGTGGGAGAGAAGCTCAAAAGGGAGGGGATATATGTATATATATAACTGTTTCACTTTGTTGTACAGCAGAAACTAACACAACATTGTAATTATATTCTAATAATGATATTTTAAAAGTAAGTACAATCACCAAAAAAAGATTATATATCCTTGTCTCTATCATTTATCAATCATCTATCATTTTTCCTAAGAAAATCTTTAGTTGTTTATTTTTAAATTAAGTACACGTTACCATATTATTTTTTACGTATCCTCATATTCTTTTATTGTGGACTTAATTTTTGGAAATAACAAAAAACCACAGAGGACAAATTTGAGGACAAAATTGAGAGTGGGTGACTAGGTAACAATAGAAATGGCATTTATTAAGCGCCTACTCTGTGCCGGGCACTGTACTAGCATTTCACACCCATAATCTCATTCATCCTTATCACAGTCTGTTTGGCAGCTGTTGATAAACATTAATATTCATTTTATAGATGAGGAAACTGATGCTCAGGGGCTTTAAGCTTTAAATGGGTTTCCCAGGAGTGTACAATTAGAAAAAAGACAGACCTAGATCATCTGTAGCCTGAGTCCTTCTGATCCAAAACTCATGCATCTTTACACCACTATCTCTAAAACTTTCTTAATGATTACAATCACTTGCATACTTGGTGAAAGTACGAATTCCTGGGCTCTAGCCCAGATATACCCAATCAAAGTATATAGAGGAGGGGCCTGAAAAAAATCACACTGCTTGAAGTCAGGGTATCTCCACTGTGTTTTTGTTAAACGTGTGACATGCATTTAAAATAAAGAGATGGTGTTATGCGGCTCACAGTTCTGGGGCACTTTCCACAACACATACTAGAAATGTTACAAGCATTAGTTATTGGAATGATAGTACCGGCTTCAGGATGACTTCTTTGGAAGGTGATATTTGAATGTTCTGCTTTATTGTCACTAAGATGAGCAGACTCACTGGTATGTAGGCACAACTCATGGCATTTTATAATGGAAAGACTAAGATAGCCCTGATCTGGGATCCTGGATAAATCTTTTAACTTTCAGAGCCTTGGTTTCTTCATCTGTAAAAACAACAATGCTAATACCCATTTGAAGGACTGTCGTACATATTAGAAATATTCCTTGTCATGTAGCAGATGCTTAATTGCTAATTCTTATAATAATAAATAATACATATTTATATTATTTTAATATATTTTGTGTGTGTGCTAAGTTGCTTCTGTTGTGTCTGACTCTGTGTGACCCCATGGACTGTAGCCTGCCAGGCTCATCTATTCATGGGATTCTCCAGGCAAGAACACTGAAATGGGTTGCTGTGCCCTCCTCCAGAGGATCCTCCCAACCCAGGGATCAAACTGGAGTCTCTTACATTTCTGCATTGGCAGGCAGGTTTTTTACCGCTAGTGCCACCTGGGAAGCAAGCCCATTTTCATATATTGAAAGTGAAAGTCACTCAGTTGCTTGGGACTCCTTGCGAGCCCATGGACTATTCAATCCCTGGAATTCTCCAGGCCAGAATACTGGAGTGGGTAGCCTTTCCCTTCTCTAGGGGATCTTCCCAACCCAGGGATGGAGCCCAGGTCTCCCACATTGCAAGCGGATTCTTTACCAGCTGAACTACAAGGGAAGCCCAAGAATACTGGAGTGGGTAGGTAGCCTATCCCTTCTCCAGAGGATCTTCCTGACCCAGGAATCGAACCAGGGTCTCCTGCATTGCAGCCAGATTCTTTACCAACTGAGCTATCTATACAATATTACATATATTTTATATGAATATATAATATTTATATAATGTTTAACATTATATGTATTACATTCTATTATATATGATATATATTTGTATAGTAGAATATTCTATATTATAAAATCTATGATCTATTATATATAACATAATATATATTAATATAATATATTGATAATAATATTATAATTAAGCAAAATTTCTATAGTGATTATTACTTTGTCAACAAAGGTCCATCTAGTCAAGGCTACGGTTTTTCCAGTGGTCATGTATAGATGTGAGAGTTGAACTATAAAAAAAAGCTGAGCACCGAAGAATTGATGCTTTTGGACTGTGGTGTTGGACAAAACTCTTTGACAGTCCTTTGGACTGCAAGGAGATCCAACCAGTCCATCCTAAAGGAGATCAGTCCTGGGTGTTCATTGGAAGGACTGATGTTGAAGCTGAAACTTCGATACTTTGGCCACCTGATGCGAAGAGCTGACTCATTTGAAAAGACCCTGATGCTGGGAAAGATTGAGGGCAGGAGGAGAAGGGGACAACAGAGGATGAGATGGTTGGACGACATCACCGACTCAATGGACATGAGTTTGGGTAAACGCCGGGAGTTGGTGATGGACAGGAAGGCCTGGCGTGCTGCGATTCATGGGGTCGCAAAGAGTCGGATAGGACTGAGTGACTGAACTGAATTGAACTGAACTGTAAGTGTGAACTGCAGCCCTTGGCAGTGATCCTTATATAATGAGCTAGTCATCCAGGGTTTCCGGCTGAATTAAGCCTGGAGCTGAAATCTTGAAAAACGTGTACGGAAAAGCTTCTATACCTATCTCCTGTAGATACGGTGAGCTGGTGGAGGGGGAGAGAGTGGCAGGGGGCCGCAATATTTTGGAAGGCACGTCACAGTGGAAAGAGTAGGAAGTGAATACAAATGTCCCCTAGGTGGCGCTGCATCATCGTGAAAGTGCAAGTGGGAAATTTGGTATTTTTAGAGGTGACTTCCTTCTGGTTTGAATTTCAAATGAGAGCAGGACAGCTCCCTGAGATGTCTGGGAAAAACTGACCAGGAAGAAAGAGTCTTTTTAGTAGGATTGAGTATACAATACTCTTGCCGGTGAGGCCCCTTCGGGTGTTGAGTTGGCTGTAGCTGGAAACAGGAAGCGGGGTCAGGCCAACTTTTATTCATTCTCTGTTGGAGCCCTGCCTGATTTTGACAGGTTGAGAACCATTTATAACTCTGCTGTGGGGGATACTTTAGCCTGGGATGTTAGTGCTTGCCCCTCTGGGGACTCAGTATGGGATGTGAGGGCGGGAGGACCACTGGAATATCCATATAGAATATGCTAATGAATTCTAACAAGAATCGCCCTTTACTGTTCTGTGTGTATCACTGTGCATTTCTCAGCTACACTCGTCCCCTCCAACCTCAATTTCTGGGCAACCTATTTTTCTTTCGGCATCAGAAGCGATAGCATCTGGGAAGTGAGTCTGATGAATTCTGTCTGGCAACCAACATCTTTCAGACTGCCAGATCCTGGGGGAGGAAACTGAGATGCTCAGGAGTTGGTTCAGGGCCAGGTATACCTGTCCTTGAGGTCCCAGTGATTGGGGGAAGGAGACTGGCCAAATGTGAGGCAGAACTTCTGAAACTCTGCTTCCTGAGTTCATTTGCATTTTGGCAAAATGTGACTTTGGTTTCCAAGGGAAAGAGTTCACATGGATTAAAATGTCTCAATTGCCGAAGTTGCTTTGTGTCCCCCACTAAAGCCTTCTGCCATCAATCCCCATCTCTCAACACATTTTCAAATGTGGTGTCTTTGGAAGGTAACCATAGCAACTAAGCTTATTCAAAAATGACTGAATCTAGGCAATAAAGGGAGAGGTAACCCCATGGTATTTTTTACTGGTAACTCACAGGACACTGGTGATTCTAATAATTGTATAGAGTGAATATTGTTACCTATGAACAAGGCACTGTATGACTTGAAGACATTTGATTCTTACAACCATGCTATGCAGTAGTCATCATTATTCTTTCAAACGGTTGAGAGAACTGGAGCAGAAAGATTCTGATGATTAGTCTATGGTTGTGCAGCTAGTTAGGTCTTCTGGACCCTGATATCAAAGGGCCTCCGATATGCTGTAAAGACACTGCCTTCTAAGGAAAGCTGGAGAGAGGTCTTGTCATGTCCATTTTGCAGGTGGTGAAAATGAGTCACAGAAACATGGAAATTGTTCAAGGCAACAGCAGAGCTCAAAACCTCTGTCCCCACCAATACCTTTCTGTCATATATGGCTTTAGCACTCTCAAAATGATCTCATCTGCTTGCAGCTGGTCTTCATGGTATATCTACTTACAGATGAGGGAATTGAGACATTAAGAGGTTAAATGACATTTCCCAAGGTCTCAATGACTCTACTGAAGAAAAGGAACCACACCCACCTCTAATTTCATGCTGCCTTCCTAGATTTGGTGCTTTAGAAAAGCCCTTCCACTTATCCATCCATTCACCTACTCATCCATTTCATAAGAATTTATGAATGTATTAGGTACCATGTATTATGTGTGGTTGACAAGGTTTTCAAGACCAAGTTTAATTCATCAGAGATGTGTTCTACTATACTATAATAATAGGACCATCTTTGACTTGACTGTTGTGGAAATACTGTGTATGAGTATAAGCTTGTATATGTGGGAATTATATATTCTAATTAGTCTAAAAATGCATGCTATATGTGCTATAGATATGATATCATGTTTATAAATTGCCTAAAATGATCACAGGGAAGGATGTTATGCTTAAAATTTTTAGTAAAGTCAAAGGCTGATGGAGACTCAAAAAAACATGATCCGTGACTCCAGCTAGAGCCATCTGCCATGCAGGGAACTCAGAGTGCAGAGAGGAAGAGGGGTGGCCCTTGTCCTGAAGGGCATGTTTGCTGGCTTGGACCCATTGTTCACTCAGTGAAATAGAGCCACGACTCAGAGAGGAATGTTTGGAAACCTCAACTCAGAATTCCTTTGAAAGCTTGAAATGAGTCCTTTGAGCACTTGGGGGCTTGAAGGTAGGATCATGACTTTTGCCTGAAACAGCTCAAAGGTCTGGAGTTGCTAGATGGCAGAGCAAAAGCAGAGGGCAGCGGGAGAGGGTTGTAGGCTTCCAAGCTTTACTGAGGGGAGGAAGGCATGATCTTTTCCATCGATTAAACAGATGCCAAGGAAGATGGCAGGATTGAGTCATCCTGAAAAGCATCACCCTGGTGGCTCAATGGTAAAGAATCTGCCTGTGTTACAGGAAATGCAGGTTCAATCCCTGGGTCGGGAAGATCCCCTGGAGAAGGAAATAGCAACCCACTCCAGTATTCTTGCCTGAGAAATCCCATGGACAGAGGAGCCGGGTGGGCTACAGTCCATGGGTTCACAAAGTCGGACACGACTCAGCGACTAAACAAAAGCAGAGGACTTCCTGCTAGGGTGCAGCAAATCCAGCAAAAGGAGGCTGTGTGAGCTTTTCACAGTCAGCCTGAGCCCACTGTAGGGTCGGGGCAGGGGCCCTGTGGTGTCAAAGGGCTGCAGCCAGTGGAAAGGGGTGTGTTGGTGGTCAAGTGTCTCTTAAGGGCCCCCAAAGGGGAAGAACTAGCATTTGCACATCCAACACACAAAAAAGACACCTTCACAAGTCACAGGTAAATATAAAGACCTTGATGCTATACCTCTTGTCTTTCCTCTCCATTCTGAAAGCCGTAGGGATCACAGTGAGGGGGGCAGGAGGAGGGAAAGAAAGAACAAGGTGGACAAACAGCGAAAGAAGAGACGCTGCTCCTAACTGAGCAGGAGGGAACCTTAAATGTAGAGGCAGTCTGAGCTCAGGTTGGAGAAGAATTTTCAGACACAGAGCATTTTAGAAGAGAGAATTTATTGAGAACAAAGTCCTGAGGTAGTGAGGGTCGCTGCAAAGATAGTGGACCCACTTCCTGACAGACCAGGGAGAGCTGACCCCTTTCATGGGCTTGGGGCAACTTCTATAGTCTTAAGACAAAATTCCTATGGGGAAGGGTGGCATTAGGTCATCGGTCAGTGGCCTTTGGTGCCCACCTTGCCTAATATGGAGACAGGAGCTGGCTGATTAGGGCCAGGCTGGCTCACGACAAACAGGATGGCTCATGACCATGGTTGCCATAGAGCTTGGCTAATTCTGGAAATATTGCCCTATGACCTCAGCATGGGACTCCACATTAAATTAGATGAGAGATTAGTATTTGGAGAATCAATCAGTAGATGGACTTTTTAATACCTAACAGTGAGACTGATCTAATATTCAAGTGTAGCCTCAAAATGTTCTAGTATAGGCTTGAGGTCTCACTGGGGGAGGAAGGAAAGCTGGCTGAGCAGGCATGACAGGCAGGGGATGGGAGAAAACTGAGCTGTTCCTAGTCTAAGTAAAGGGCTTCCCAGGGGGCGCTAATGGTTAGGAATCTGCCCGCCGATGCAGGAGATATAAGAGAGGCAGGTTCGATCTATGGGTCGGGAAGATCCCCTGGAGTAGGAAATGGCACCCCACCCATTCCAGTATTGTTGCCTGGAAAATTCCATGGATCGAAGATACTGGTGGGCTGCAGTCCCTGAGGTTGCAAAGAGTCGGACACGACTGAGCATCAGGACGACTACTGAGCAGCAGCAGTCTAAGTACTGATCCAGCCCACACATTAGGCTGGTTTCACTTTTGAAAAACCTTCCAGGATATTTTCAAAGGAACCACTGGCTTTCCCTCCCTTGCTCCTTCACCCCCAGCAGCTAGACTGCTTCTAGAATCTTCTCTTAACTTCTGGTTGGTGAAGCATCCCCCACTCTCTTCTGCTTGGTTTCCCATTTTGAACTTATTACCAAGGAAAGAGACTACTTTTTCCATAAATCGCAGGCAAGAGCTGCTAACTCCCTCTAGGTGACTTTGTTGGGTCCTTGGGGTAAGGTTAGACTCTGAAGAGAGTCAACATTACAATTAGAAAAAAATTATCTCTTGCAATAAATTATCCTCTACTACTGCTTATAATAGCCCACAACAGTATGCGGTGTGGGGCTCCAAGAAGAGGAACTCGTCTGCAATTATTTGTGCTTGCCAGGGAAAGGATTTTTTTTTTTGTTTATTTTTTTTTCAGACTTTTAAAAATTTTATTTATTTTTTTATTGAAGGATAATTGCTTTACAGAATTTTGTTGTTTTCTGTCAAACCTCAACTTGAATCAGTCATAGGTATACATATATCCCCTCCCTCTAGAACCTCCCTTCCATCTCCCTCCCCATCCCACCCCTCTAGGTTGATACAGAGCCCCTGTTTGAGTTTCCTCAGCCATACAGCAATGTTTATTGTTTTATTCATGATTAACCAGCACTGTAAGGATAGGGTTATAATGATAACAACATGACATGTAAAAATGTTTGAGGTATAAATTGCTGGCAAGGTGCTAATCCTAGAACCTGAAAGTCTCAGAGGCAAGGAGTCTATTCCGTGTGTGTGTGTGTGTGTGTGTGTGCACGTGTGTGTGTGTTTCTCTGAGGAAAGAGGAGAAAGAAAGGGATAAGATTACCCTGCATATGTGACTATGGGTGGGGCAGAAGTGGCCTGGGTGCTCCCCTTCTCTATTCCAAAGGCTGCTTTGCATTCAAGGTCAAGAGTGCTTAGGGCTCCCACAAGCCCTTTCCTTCCTTCAGTCCCTCACACCGAATGAGGAATAATCATTACCAGAACTACAGTGATCTTTCCTGCTTGTGAAAGTCCACATGTAACTGTTTCGGAGAGGCTGTATTTCTCTCTTCAGTTCAGTTCAGTCGTTCAGTCATGTCTGACTCTTTGCAACCCCATAGACTGCAGCAAACCAGGCTTCCCTGTCCATCACTAACTCCGGGAGTTTACTTAAACTCATGTCCATCAAGTCAGTGATGCCATTCAACCATCTCCTTATCTGTCATTCCCTTCTCCTCCCACCTTCAATCTTTCCCACCACTAGGGTGTTTCCCAAAGAGTCAGTTCCTAGCATCAGGTGGCCAAAGAATTGGAGTTCCAGCTTCAACATCAGTCCTTCCAATGAACACTCAGGACTGATCTCCTTTAGGATGGACTGGTTGGATCTCCTTACAGTCCAAGGAACTCTCAAGAGTCTTCTCCAACACCACAGTTCAAAAGCATCAATTCTTTGGCACTCAGCTTTCTTTATAGTCCAACTCTCACATCCATACATGACTACTGGAAAAACCATAGCTTAAGTATTTCTCTCTTAGAAGTTCAGAAAATTCTAGCTTCCCCAGGGCTGACCTTGAGGATCAGCACCCCTGCTTTCCATTTTCTCGACTCTGAAACACTGTTTGATGCCATGGTTTATGATTTTCCCAAGGTTTGGGGACCTGGTCTGGCAAACAGGATATCTATCCCCTCCACTGGAAGAAGCAAATTCTTCCAAATATCTTCAGTTATGGCAAATCTTCACATTTTCATCCTTTGCATTTAGCTGTGGTTTTCACAAATGGTTAAACATGCCTCACAGCTAACTTTGGTGAATGAGGTTGATAAACTGAGTTAAAATCTTTTTGGTCAAATGTAGGCATAAAGAGAGAATTTTCTGCTAAGATGTAAACCCTAGCTCTGGAAGCAGTTCCAAAAGGAAAAGGCAGCTGATATTTTGAAGAATGTCAGCATCATGGGAATGCATATAGGGTAAGTCTCCCAGGGAAACTATTTTAAGCCCAGACCCACAACTATAATATATCAAGTGTAATAATAGCCACTGTCTCTTCGCATTTTTCTCAAAGGTTAATTAAATTAAAGCCTCTAAATTTGAGGTATATATTATTATGCCCATTTCACAGATGAAGGACCCTAGACTTAGCCACGTGATTTTGAACAAGTTATTTAATCTTCCAGATTTGATTCCAGAGCCATATGGACACATTACATAACTTCATACTAATCAGACAAAGTGTGTGTGTGTTAGTCACTCAGCTGTGTCCAACTTTTTTCTACCCCATGGATTGTGGCCTGCCAGGATACTCTGTCCACAGGATTCTCCAGACATGAGGACTAGAATGGTTGCCATTTCCTTCTTGAGGGGATCTTCCCCATCCAGGGGTCGAACCTGGGTCACCTGCATGACAGTAAGTCATTTTCAAACAAATAGCATCCTGTTTCTCTCATTTTTATACTAGAATTTGAAGGTAACAATTCATTATCATGGGTTTTTTTTTCCACTTTTGAATAAATTTCTTCATGATTTAAAAAGACCCTTTCCCCACCTTTTTTTTTTTTTTAACTGCATGGAGTAGGGTGGGGATAAGAGTGGGGGTAAGAGGAAAGTCCCCTGGACTGAGGATCAAAAGACCTGGGTGCCAGCCTCCAACCCTGTCATTGAGCTTCTCTGGGGCTTGGTGTACTTGTCTGTATGACAAGGAAGTCAGAGAAAACGTCTCTAGGACATGCCGCTCTCTCTTCTTTACAAATCATTAGCATAAGCCCAGATTTCCAAATCTAGCTTTTGGTCAAAGGTCTTCCCCATTGCCTCCAGCCACAATTTAAGCTCCTAGAAGAAGAACAGGCTGTCATCTGGGACTAAGAGTGCCCGGTGCTTCCTAAATCAAATTCAACATTAAATTGCACTGCAAACAAAAAGTTGTACACAGTTGAAATGCTGGTGAATGGGACTTAATGAGCTCCATATGCCTGACCTCTGGGAAGAAGTGATTTGGGAAACTGTAGCTGGAACTGGAAGAGTCCAAGGGCATCAGCATCTGGTGTGAGTTACTCAGAGTGAAGGGAGTCAACTGCGTTTTTGTCTGGTTGCCAAGCTCGGGAAGGTAGAAATACTGTGTAATCTGTGCTCACCTTCTGAGATCATGCCGACAGGTTTCCAAGCTTGTCCTCACTTCTCAGGAGGCAGAGAAGAGCTTCCTTCCTGCTGCTCTCCCAGGCGCCTGTACCCCTGAGGCTGTGAGGGTTCAGGTCTGTCCTGTTGAAAGCAAGCTCTCTCGTTGGACAGGTCAGCGACTTTAGACCACTTGTACTTGTTTTGGTCAACTCTGCCACTCCTCAAGGGGCTTGTCTAAAGTCCAGGTCTGACAGGGATATTTCTCTTTCTTTTTCAAAAAATGCCAGACTCATGGCTTCATGCATGCAATGCACACTGTCTAGTGAAGCCTGGACTTGCTTTTTCAGATTCCTGGGTCATTATTCGCCATCCTTGGCATCCTGTGTTCTAGCCACATTCCAGTCTCATCTCCCTGAGTCTTTCCACCTGCTTTCTCCTCTGCAGCATCCCTCCCATCCTGTCTCCACCTGGAAAGCTTGTGATTGATGCAGTTTGAGCAACACATACCCTGTGTGTAATGTATCGGCTCACTCGTTGCCTCCCCATTTGTGATTCATCTGTGCCATTTCTGTGTTCCATAGTCCTTAGATGCAGTTGGGGTGAGAAAGGAGAGGTGTATAATTGCCTTCCATACTGGAGAGCTCTTCGTGAGTGAGAGTATATCTTACTATTCCCTTTATATAACTCTGTGTGTGTGTGTGTGTGTGTGTAGTCACTTCAGTTGTGTCTGATTGTGACTCTTTATGACCCTATGGACTGTAGCCTGCCAGGCTCCTCTGTCCATGGGGTTTTCCAGGCAAGAGTACTGGAGTGGGTTTTCATGCCTTCCTCCAGGGGATCTTCCTGACCTAGGGATCAAGCCTGCATCTCTTATGTCTCCTGCAGGCTGGTTCTTTACCACTTGTGCCATCTAGGAATCCCAGAGTATAACTGACTCTCAGTAAATGTTTATTGAGTGAACCAATGAACAAAGGAATGGAAAGTCCTTGGAAATCAAGCAGTATTTCAGCTTTGAAACTTTCCCCATATTTCTTTGGTTATCTTGTTCATGATAATTTATGTCTATCAGGTTTTCATGCCCTCTAACATCCTTTTTGAAGGCTACTGTTCCAGGGTAGGGAAACAGCTAATGCTCTTCTGACCCTGGGAAGTTGCTATAGAACAGCACAGAAAGGAACAAACCAGTAGGCATGCTTGTCTTTATAGAATGCTTTTGCTCCCTGAGCTCATGAAGCAAGTAGATGGACATTGGTCTTAGAGATGTGCCTCGATTGCAGTCACTTCCTGTGGACAGTCTGGCAAATCAGTAGGTGTTCCAACTTAGGAACTGGCCAGGCAGTCATTTAGGTCTTCCTTAATAAAATAGAATTTAAAAAAAAAAAAAGTTTTATTTTGTATTGGGGTATAGCCAATTAACAATGTTGTGATAGTTTCAGGTGAACAGTGAATGGACTAAGTCATACATATAAATGTAAAAATATGATTTAATTCTGATCTTTTTGTTCTTACCTTTATTTCGATTCATCTCCTAAATCCCAAGACACCGACACCATGAATCAGCACCTGTCTTCTTGATATCAGATTCTGAAGATAAAGGATATTTATATTTTGGAGCCTCCTAGCATTGGTTATCTGAAATAAAATTTAAAAAGACTTGATAGTGATATTTAATAGGATATGGTTATTTTGAATACATTTTTAAAAAATGTGATCCTCCAACAGTCTGGTGAAATGGACCAGGTAAAAATGAAAATGCCTGTTATATAGATGAAGAAGCTGAAGCTAAGAAAGCATGAATGACTCATCCAAAGTCACACAGCTGGAAGGTGGCTGTGCTAATACCCAAACCCGCTATGATTGTGGGGTAATCCTACTTCCCATTGTGAGCATTCGTAACTGAGAAGGCACACACATTGTAGCACAATATTTTTGGCAACCTTTGTAAGTCTTTAATCTTCCAAAGCAAATGATCCATATTTGGTAACTGGCTACTCAAAGGACTTCTCTGAGTCATTTTCATGGTCTAATGAGAGAGAAGCAGCTGTAAGAGAAGATGGTTTGAGATAGGAAAACAATGAATGTTGACCAGTCATTTGACTAAAGTTTTGGCACAGTGCAGTTGAAGTTACCTTGAGGGAAAAACACATTGTGAGAGTGTGAATTTTTATTTTATATTGTTCTGTTTTTGAAACTGGGATTATCCCTTTTCTCCATTCTCAGAGAGGTTTAGAAAACATTAAAAAGGATCAGGATTCCCTTTATTCAACTCTTTCAGAAAAGGTGAGGGTAATAAACGTGTTAAAAACAATGGACAATTTAAAAGTCATTAAATTAAGTGTTCCCTGTTTAGCCTGCACTTGTTAGAATAATGAAATTTGAGGGTTTAAAACATAGCTTGTTTCGAAATGATGCATGAGTTCCCAAAAACCTTGTTTAACATATTGCTGGAATAATGCATATGAGATGGTTAAAAATGGAAGTAGAAAAAAAAAAAAATCCCCAACACCCTTAGAGGAATTTGCAATTCATAAAGTTACTGCCAATTTTGCATTATAGTTGCCATAGTAACCATGCTAGGCTTCTGCTCAAATGTTTCTCAGAGGGGAAGGAATAGTATATAATAAGCTTTTCAAGTGTAATTTTTTTTATTGTAGTTGAATTAGTGTGTAATTCTTATGTGAGTATTTTAGTAATCCATGAACGTGCACTCTAGTTATGCTTCTGATTTCTTATCTCTGTATGTTGAAGCAGTGTATGAAAAGTTGCTGGCTACTAGCACCATTTGGTAATTTATTATAAAAATATTAACAGAAAGCATTATCTATGGTGATTATAAAAGTGAAAACAAGAAAGAATTTTGAATCTGACTATAGTAAATTTCCCAGACCAAAGCGTGGGCTTGCTTATTGATTCAAAGTGCTTTCAGCCAAGCTTTTAGGTTACATTCGCAAGTCACCCTTGTCTCCTCTCCTTTTTCTCAGAAGAGTCCTACATAGTGAATAAATGAAGACCAATTAGACCAAAATAATACTTTCATTTGGCTCTTTGGAGAGGGAGCTATTTTTAAATGGTAATTGACTTTTTGTGTGTGTGTGCTTTGTTCAGCTTCTATGGAGCCCATCTAACAGCTGAGGCAGAGCAGTGCGTGTCTGGACACCAAGCTAAGGTCATCTAGGGTTTGCTTTCTCATGGGCTAGTTTCAAATAGAGAAGAAAAATGGGCTTTGGAGTCAAATGCACCTGGATTAAGCTCTAGCTCAGCATTTTACTGGTTGAGGCCTTAGGCAAGTCACTTAACCTCTAGAACCTCAGTTTCTTCATTTGTATGAAGGCAGTGATCATGCCTTTTAGAGTGTTTGTAAGAGTTAGAGATAATCGGCTGTGATACATTTTGCACAGTGTATTAGTTGCCTTTTGTTGCTGGAACAAGCTACCGTAAACTTCGTGGTTTAAAACAACATGCATTTCTTAGTGCCGGAGGACAGAAGTCCAAACTAAGTCTTGTCGTTGTTCAGTCCTGTCTGACTCTTTGTGATCCCATGGACGGCAGCACGCCAGACTTCCCTCCCCTTCACCATCTCCTGGAGCTTCTTCAAACTCATGTCTGTTGAGTCTATTGAGTTGCACACGAGTTTGAGCAAACTCGTGTCCAACTCAACTAGGTCTTACTAGGATAACATTAATGTGTCAACAGGACTGCCTTCCTTTCTAGGGTCTCTAAAAGAGAATCTGGATTTTTGTTTGCTTTGCTTTTTTTTTTTTTTTTTACCTCTAGAGGCTACATGCATTCTTTTGTCCTAGGTTCTTCTTCCATCTTCCAAGCTAGCAATGACTGGGTGATGCTGATTTTTCTACCTCCCTCTTCTGCTTAAGGATCTTTGATTGCATTGTGCCCACTCAGATAATCCAGGATAACTTCCCTATTTAAAAAAAAAATTTTTTTTTTTAATGTGGACCATCTTTCAGTTCAGTTCAGTTCAGTTCGGTTCAGTCGCTCAGTCATGTCCGACTCTTTGCGACCCCATGAATTGCAGCATGCCAGGCCTCCCTGTCCATCACCAACTCCCGGAGTTCACTCAGACTCACGTCCATCGAGTCGGTGATGCCATCCAGCCATCTAATCCTCTGTCGTCCCCTTCTCCTCCTGCCCCCAATCCCTCCCAGCATCAGAGTCTTTTCCAATGAGTCAACTCTTGGCATGAGGTGGCCAAAGTACTGGAGTTTCAGCCTTAGCATCACTCCTTCCAAAGAACACCCAGGGCTGATCTCTTTTAGAATGGACTGGTTGGATCTTTAAAAAGCCTTTATTGAATTTGTCACAATACTGCTTCTACTTTATGTTTTTATTTTTGGCCACCAGGCACGTGGGGTCTTAGCTCCCCGAACAGGGATCAGACCTGTACCTGCTGCCTTGGAACATGTGGTCTTAACCACTGGACTGCCAGCAAAGTCCCCAGTCTCCCTATTTTAATGTTAGATGATTTTGATGATCCTGATAAAAGTGCCTAGAGATGACAAAGGGAGTTCTTGGTAATGCTCTTCCAGAAGATGGTATCTCCACAACTACAAATAATGCCAGTGCCCTTCGGCCCTATCGGAAAACAAGGCAGTGAGGGGCTCACCTGCTCTGTCTCCACTGCAAATGGAATGAAAGAGAATAATGCTGTGTACTGGGTGTTGACCAGTAATAAGGAAAGCATTCTGACCAACATTCCACCCTGGAACACTGTGACCAAGGAGATTGTGCAGCTACGTCTCTGGAGGTCTCATCAGCTCGGGATGGTTTAGGTGTGGCTTTGCATGATGACAGGCAGATGGCTGAGTGGCCACCCAACTCCTTTCTTCCTTTATGAATCAGTGAATTTCCTCTCCTCTGTCTATCTCCTAGGTGGGGTTTGCATTGTTGTTCCCATAGGTCTCTCCAGAGCACTCAAGCGACTGATAACATCTGTTATCACTGTCAAAAATGGATTTATCCCCAATGAACCAGAGATGCTCTAGCTTCATATTGTATTTGGGGAAAGCAATTTATTAATGTCACCAGCACTCTTTCTAATTATTTATAAGGAAGGCCTGATTTCAGCTTCTTTTCTCTCATATCTACATGTGCTCATTCTTACTGCTTTTATTTCCCCTCACTTGTTTTTGGCTTCTGTTCTTATAATTTGAATTGACTTCTATGACTATCTTTTTTTCTGGACTAGTTATTTCTTCATCCTTTGAGTTAGTCAATATATTTTCTCAAAATAATTTAATGACAATTCTTTTATAAGAGCAAACAACAACCCCTCCAGGTTAATATTTTTCCAGTTTGATTTGCATAAGGAGAATCTGCTTGAATTTTGCATAAGGCATGTAGCAAAAAGCAATCCACAGGATCCAAAAAACTCAGATAATTGTCTCTTTTCTCAAGAAATCTACCCATTAGTAAATATAAGAACTGTTTTTATTTACATTTTCCCCACAGTTTTCCTCCTTAGTTCCTCTACATTTCTGTGTTGCTAATGCCTGCTATTGGTGGAAGGGAGGGTGGAAAGAAGAAATTAATGATGTTGTTGATTTACATTGTAACCAAACTGACCCTCTTTGGAAATACAAACTGTCACTCCTGTTGCACCACAGAAGATAAAATTTGCTGCTCTACTGGTAACAAGATAAAGGAGAAAGGGGAAGAATATCCCAACTGTAAATTTGTCCTCTCTCTTCTACTTGAGAGCAGGGACAGTAGCTGACAGAGACCTCTTCAATGTGCATATTCAATAAGCAATGGCAGTTCAATAAATACACTGATGTGCTGTGCTAAGTTGCTTCAGTTGTGTCTGACTCTGCAACTCTGTGGATTGTAGTCCACCAGGATGCCTCTTCTCCAGGCAAGAATATTGGAGTGAGCTGCCATGCCCTTCTCCAAGGGATATTCCCAACCCAAGGATTGAACCCGCGTCTCTTAATGTCTTCTGCATTGGCAAATGGGTTCTTTACCACTAGTGCCAACTGGGAAGCCCAAATATGTTGATATTTAAGTACATAAAATAATGTTTTAATTTCTATCCACAGGAGTCATTTCAGGGACTTTGCCTTGGAAAGTCTGTATTCCTTCCTCCTTTTCCTGGCAATTTGTTCTTTCCAGTCTTTTTGAAATACAGCTAGAATTTCCTCAAGTTCTACTTTCTAATCTTATTACATTTGAGCATTTCATGCTCCCAGTTTCTGGACTTAAGATGGCAGATAGTAGAGGAATGGATTTGTGACTGCAATCATTCTGGTTGAACTTGCAAGACAATGAGGAGTTTAGTGTGAAATTGCTGACTTTGGTGTTGGACTGACCTACCTTCTAGTCTTAGCTCTGCCATTTATTCACTTTGTGGGAAAATTTCTTAAACAAGATGATCATAACAATTATCCAAACCAGTGTACTTTGAAGAGTTGAAGGGGAGTATCATCAATCATTATGCCAGGGCAACAAGGGTAAATCAGGATAGTCTTGGCCAAACCTGGATTCATGGTCATCTTATTGTTAGCTGTATAAGCTCTTTCCTCTGTAAAATGTGTAGGAAAAATGTAAGAATTTGAAAAACATCCATCACATAAGACGTTGTAAGGATTCAATGAGGCAATGAATAAAGAGTGCTTAGCACAGGACCTAGATGCTAAAAGTCAGTAAATGTTAGTTACTGAACTAACTATACGTATACAACTTTTCATGTTTCTCAGGAAATGTGGAATGTTTAATACTATCAATAATTACTATTTCTCACTTATCATATGGAACTCACTAAGAGATCTATTATTTCTTGGAACAAGGGTGCTTTTTTCCCTGTTTCCTTTAAGTACGATATAGAAGTCTCACCATCCTAACCCCTTGACTTGGATGAATTAATTTATTTTTATTAAACCCATTTCACTAGAATGCTACTTACTCTTCTTGGGTTAGATACAAAGAATATAGAGGAAGGCATAGCAATTATGAGTTGCAGTTTAGAATGTTCTATTGTAATTTAATCACCAGTGGAAAAATTTCTCCTCTATTACAGTTTCCCAAGTAGAGATCTGCCTAGAAACTCCAGGAAATTTTGCATGGCCTTGTCAGTAGCTAGCTATGGGTTCAGGAGTCTTTTAATGTTTCTATTCTTACAATAAAAATGCTTATATTTAAGATCAAAAATACACCTCTGATGCTTTAGCTTTGTTTAGTAAGAAAACAAGAATTGGCAATATCAAAATGTTTTTAATACAACTTTGATAAAAAAAAAAAAAAACCCAACTTAATTGCATGGGAAGATAACAAAGAAGGGTAGATGCCTTGGAAAGTATTTCAAGTTCATTAGAGAAGGATTCTGAGAGCCCATCCCCAGAGTTGCTTGATGGATCCAATAAGTGTGTCCTTGTTTCTATTTTTGTAAGATATTATATTGGATCTTGTAGAAACCTCTGGACAAATGTTTTCTTGCTGCCATCAAGTTAATATGAATTATTGATGACTAATCTTTGTTAAGAGCTTCATAAACTAGCTTCATTAATTCATCTATTCATCTATGTATCCATTGATCCGTGCTTCTGTTCAACAAGTCTTTGTTGAGCCTACTATTATGTACTAGGGTCAAAAGACTTAAGTAAGCCATATTTAGGCTTTACTTTTGTGGTAGGTTTGCAAAAATGGTTCCAATTCCCCCACTCATCCCTCTTAGCTATATTACTTTAAAGTTCCTTTTCATGTTGACTCTGATCCCAGCCATGAGACTTGCTTTGGCCAATGAGTTGTTGATAAGCATAACATAAGCAAAGGTTGAAAGCAGTTGTGCAATCAGGCTTGTCTTCATTCTTACCCTCTTTGTCACTTTAATAAAGTCTGTACTAGTTCATTGGATGATTAGAGACATTTGAGACAAAGATGAATTGGCCCAGTCATTCCAGCCAAGAGCATACTATATTGGCTGAAACTGAACAGAACCCCACACAACAATAGATCTCCCTATACATGTGAAATTATCCAAGTGAAACCAAAAGAACCACTCAGTCAAGCTCAGTCAAGATTAGCAGAGTTGCCAAATCAACCATCTCAGAGGAGTGAGTAAGAATCACTTATTGTTGTATGCCATTGATGTGTTGCGGTTGGTCGTGTATCTGCCAATTGGATGTTCTCACAGATTCCACAATAATTTTTTTGCAAGAATGCAATAGCTGTTTTGAGGTATTTGCTTCCAATGAGTTCATGCTTCTGAAAGACTTGGATTGAAATTCTAAAAATTTTGTGCATGTCTGTGAAACAGAGGAAGAGATTCATTCACTTCTTTGTCATTTATCAGCTATTTGGGTGCTGACTCTATCAGACATAGTGATAGGCACTGGGGAATTTAAAGGAGAAATATAAATAAGCCTATGAGTGCAAACTTCTTGCTTTAATGGAAGACACTGTAAATACTAAAATACTATTAGATTATTCATTCATTCATTCAATAAACACATGTTGAACACCCAGTATAGACAAAATAGTAGGCAAAATGGTTGGAGGTTATAAAGAAGTAGGTTTTTAAAGAGTTTACTATAATATCTAAAACAGGATACCAGTACACAAAATTAATACAAATCAGAAGGAATTAAGTGCTCAAACTGAAGTTCAAAGTATAGCCTAAGTGAAGAATGAGTAATAATTAATTCTCATTAGGAAAATCATGGAGTGCCTTAAGGATACCATGGAATTTAAGCTGGACTTTGAAATTTTTTGATACTTCTATAAAATAAAGAATATCGAGTTGTGGCAGAGGGCTTCGATCAGTGGCTGTAAGATTTTGGGAAAGATAAAGCTCAGGAAGAAGGCAGCCTCGAAAAAATTAGAGTCTAGAGGCCTGAATCCTCTCCTTCACAGTTCAATTCATTGGTTGTGTGACTCTCACCAATGAACTTAGCCAGTTTCTATTTTCTCATCTCAAAAATGAGTAAAGTGTTCTAGATTATCTGTATAGACATTTTTAGCTTTAAGAAACCCTCCCCCGCCATAACCTGAGTAAATTACTCACTGTATATTTAAACACAATAAAGTGGCCAATATTTTCCATTAAAGACTGGCCAGCCTGGGCTCAGTTATTTTTGTCATATTTAAACTGATACAATTTGAAGATTTCATACATTTCAGTTATTCATACTTGAATATACTTCAGTCTTTATGGGGCAAGCAGCATGGTGGAAATTCATCCTTGGAGTGACAGAATCGTTGGTCAAAATGAAGGTAGGGCAGGGGGAATTAGTGGAGAGCTTTCATAAAAGAGTAGAGAGAACCAGACCAAAGTGGGTTCAAATACTGGTGCTATTGTCAGCAACGTAATTCTATGCAAGTCACTTCTCTTTGTCTCGATGTTCTCATCTACAAAGTGGGAATAATAATTCTGCTTCATAAGATAAGGAGCAAAGAAGGTAATACATTCAATGTTAGTTATGAATAGTTCATTGTGGATAATACAGGAGTGAATAAGTGAGATTTCTGCATGAGGGTGTCCCTCCCCATACACATGAGATGTGTTCCTAAAAGACTGTAAGTGATTTGAATTTTTAAGACTCCTTCATATTTGAAGTGTGCTACTTTACAAATTTTACAAGTCCCTGCTGTGATTCTTCTTACTAAACAATTGTTTCTTAGATTACGTGAAATTTGAATTTATAAAGCAGGTAATTATTTTCTTCGGGAATGGATTCTAGAACTAGGCTGAATGTGAACTAAACTGCTAGTTGCCTACCCATTATTCACTTTTTCCTTCTTTCTTAATAAGATGCTGAGATGTCAGTGTGCATCACTGAGAAGCTTCATTGTGATACAAGTGGCCAATGTGATACAAGCTGAAGGCAATAGGTAAGGCATCAAGAAGGGTCCATCTTGGACTTCCCTGGTGGTCCAGTAGTTAAGACTCTACTCTTCTAATGCAGGGGGCATGGGTTCAATCCCCGGTTGGGGAATTTCCATATGTGGTGTGGCAAAAAAAAAAAAAAGTCCCTCTTTAGTACTTACTCTTCCCTTTTTCTTGTTTGGGATAAAGATTGAGTATCTAGAAACCCAGAGACATTTTGTGGCTTTGATAATGGAAGTCATTATGCTAAAGATAGTGGAGCAGCTGAAGAAGGAGTTGCAGTGCCTGATGACTATGGGGTTGCAGTACCAACCCCGGACCATCCAGCTTTAGGCTTTCCTTTTTGTTTGAGTGTAGTAACATACCTCGTTTAAGCCTCTGTTATGTCTGTTCTCTGATATGAGCAGTTTATTGTAGATACTGACTGAGACACCTAGCAATATTGATGGAATTGTGAAGTTCATTGGGCTGAGGGTGGTGATGTCAGAATCAGAAACCACAGTAATAATCATGTTTGAGTAACACCCCCCTACCCACCGCCAACCCCACTAAGCTGATTGTCTATGCAAGATTTCACAAGACTAACCAGTTGATGTTGACAATACTACTGTTTGTCAGTAAGACTTATCGCATGTTCACTTAGATGCAGGGAAAGCATATAGGGAGGGCACCCTGTTTAGTCTTAAAGAACCAGGAATGCCTTCATTAAGGAGATGGTGTGTGTGCTGAAAACTCAAGGAAAGCAGCAGCTAGCTACTGAGGTTGAAATGGAAGGGAGGGTGACGTCAGAAGGAAAGGCATCCTGGGAAAAAGGAACAGCATTTGCAAGTGGGCAGAAGTGAACTTGGTCATTGAGGGAACTGCAAGTAGTGTATAAATGAAACCTAGAGTCAGAGATAAGGGATAGGGAGTGGAGGGAGGTAGCAGACAGGGCCAGAAACTAGGTCAGGGAGCTGACCAGGTGGACATTTAAAATCACATTTAGGCATTTTGCTCTATCCTAAAAGGAATGAGCTTCCATTTTTGAAAGACAGTTGTGACGGCAAGGAGAAGAAAGGATGGGGCAGGCTTGAGTCGGTTGTTTCAGTGAACCAAGTGAGAGATGATAGTTACACTGAGGGGTGGGATTAGAAATATGGAGAGTAGATAGATTCAGGGAACCACATGAGTTAGAACCAACAGGACCTGATGAATGATTGGCCTAGTGCCAAGGAGGGTGCCTGGGTTTCTGGTTTGGGATCTGTGTTAGAGCAAATCTGCAAATCTCATGGATGGCATATTTGCTGCTTCTTGTAAGAATCCTAAATGTCTGCTTCCTATTTAAAAATGAGCTTGGTTGCAATTGGCTTAGTGAAAATTAAATTTTATTGATAAGAAGGGTAAGCCATCTGGCTGTTCTCTGACTGGTTGATATCTATATCCCTGGGTATAATAAAGATGTAACCTCTTGCCACAGGAAGCTATTACCTGATATTATTTATTTCCTGATAAAAAGGAGCAAATCATGCCTGGACATCTGTGGAAAATGAGTTTCTAATAAAGCTAGGGTAGTTAATGTCTAAATGGGAGTTTCTCCTGTAATGATAAATGTCTGCGTTGTTGAAATAGTTTCCATAAAACTCAGTAGGTAAGAGGGTAGAGATATTGTGTAATTGTCAATGAGGCAATAAAAGGATGTTTGTTTATGGGGTTTATAATCAACAGTGAACCCTAACTCTTATGAAAAATGAAAATGTTTTCATGTACCAATTCAGCAATAGAAGTTTCTGTTCCAGAAAAAAATTACATTTTAATATGTATTTAGTATAACATCCAATGGATAATAGAAAAAAAAATGTGGAGAGAACAATAGCAAACTGTGACCATGTGTGGGAATGCAGTGTTAATAGCTCTTAGAACAAATAATACCATATTGCTGACCATTCAGTGTACACAAAGGACTATTTTTTTCTAATTGTTCTGTGAAATTATTGGTTATAAAATCCTTCACTGTCAGATTGCTGTCTTTATTGCTGGGCTGCTGGAATGTGGCAGCAAGGGGAAAAGTATACCTTCACCTTGTCTACCTGGTTCTTTTTTTTTGCCTCAAACACCTTGATGAAAAAAAAATTCACTGATATTCTGGTATTGGATGTAACAGAAACCCACAAGACCAGTATGCTATAGATGAAGATGTCATACTCACTTGTCCTTGTCTCAGGTTCTTTTTCGATCTTCAGGTTGGGCGCCGGTGATCCTCTAGACTCTAGAGGGTCTTGGTGGTCCCTGGGCTACAGTGGGTTTTGTGGTTATCCTCCACTGGCTATGAGCAGGCACCTGCAGGGCTTCCTCATTTTGAAGATGGTTATCTAGAACCAAGTTCCATTATCACTCGGAGAGACCCCAATATATAATGCCTCACGTAAGCTAGAAGTTTACTTCTCTTTTACGTAACAGTTCAGAGGTAAAGATAAGGCTGGGGTAGGTAGATGATTCTGCTCCACCAGTTCTGTAGGGTCTAATTTTTCTTCTAACTTGTTGCTTTGCCTTCCCTTGGACTAATGTCTTCAGTTGGCTGATCTAAGCCAGGCCATAAGCATCATATCCTCTTTCCAGCCCATGGAAGAGGGAAGGAGGGATTGAGCTCCCTTTGAAAAGGTATAACACAGAAGTTGCTCATCCCATTGGTCAGAATAGCATCATGTGATCACACCTACCTTCAAGGGAATCTGGAAAATAAAGCCTCTATTTGGGCAGTCAAGTGCTCAGCTAAAACTCAGATTTTGTAGTACTAACAGGAAGATGGGGAAAATGGCGATGTTGGGGAGGGCATATGGTAGTCTCTGCCACACAGTCTTTTGGATCTGCTTTAGTGATTGCTCTTTCTCTGGAATCAGTTTCATTTTATGGGGTGTTTGGGCAGGGGCCCTTACATCTTATTGATGATGCCCATATGGTGACTGTTCATTGCTGAGAGAGAAGCCATTGGAAACTACATATTTCAAATGTCATGTTCAAACTGATACAATTTGAATATTTCATACATTTCAGTTATTCATACATGAATACACTTCAGTCTTAATGTAGCAAGCTCAACATGGTGATAATTACATTGTCTATCATATTTACCATGCTTTCTTAAACTAAATCCAAGGGAAACCTGAATATTTGTTAAGGATTTTCCTGTCTTGTTCCATAAACCTGTCGCTGGAATGTGGCAATTAAGATTTGCTACCAAAAAATAAATGACAACATTTGAAACTGAATGTTGTGCATTGTTTATTTACATCCTAAAGAAAATATACTAGGAATACATTTGTATCTCAAAACAGAAAGTTCTGTTTCTGTGCTGTGAAATACACCTGAGAGAATCTGGAATTTTGTTTTCTTCTACAATGTTAAAATGGCATTTTTCTGTAGGGCTATTGTGACGATCCTTGATGAGTTGGGGCTGGTAAATTGAGAGGGCCTAGTCTTTGGAAGTTTAGGAGGATTACCTGAGAGTCCAAAAATAACCATTTGGGGTCATTCAAACTTTTCTCATAGCACTATTATCCGCTTTATAGTTGTCGGTTAGTCACTCAGTCATGTCCAACTCTTTGAGATCCCGTGGACTGCAGCATGCCAGGCTTCCCTATCCTTCACTATCTCCCAGAGTTTTCTCAAACTTTTGTTCATTGAGTCGATGATGCCATCCAACCACCTCATCCTCTCTCACCCCATTCTCCTCCTGCCCTCAATCATTACCAGAATCAGGGTCTTTTCCAATGAGTTGAATCTTTTTATCAGGTGGTCAAAGTACTGGAACTTCGGTTTGGGCATCAGTCCTTCAATGAATATTCAGGATTGATTTCCTTTAAGATGGACTGGTTTGATCTCCTTGCTGTCCAAGGGACTCTCAAGTCTTCTCTAGCACTACCATTTGTAAACATCAATTCTTCAGTGCTCAGCCTCTTTTATGGTCCAAATCTCACATCCTTGTGTGACTAGTGCAAAAACCATAGCTTTGACTATATGGACCTTTGTCAGTAAAGTGATGTCTCTGCTTTTTTTTCTTTTCTTTCTTTGAATATTTTTTTTAAACTTATTTGTTTTTTATTGAAGGATAATTGCTTTACAGAAGTTTGCTGTTTTCTGTCAAACCTCAACATGAATCAGCTATCAGTTCAGTTCAGTTCAGTCACTCAGTCATGTCTGACTCTTTGCGACCCCATGAATCCCAGCACGCCAGGCCTCCCTGTCCATCACCAACTCCCAGAGTTCACTCAAACTCATGTCCATCGAGTTGGTAATGCCATCCAGCCATCTCATCCTCTGTCGTCCCCTTCTCCTCCTGCCCCCAATCCCTCCCAGCATCAGGGTCTTTTCCAATGAGTCAACTCTTCACATGAGGTGGCCAAAGTATTGGAGTTTCAGCCTCAGCATCAGTCCTTCCAATGAACACCCATGACTGATATCCTTTAGAATGGACTGGTTGGATCTCCTTGCAGTCCAAGGGACTCTCAAGAGTCTTCTCCAACTCCACAGTTCAAAAGCATCAATTCTTCAGCGCTCAGCTTTCTTCATAGTCCAACTCTCACATCCATACATGATCACTGGAAAAACCATAGCCTTGACTAGATGGACCTTTGTTGGCAAAGTAATGTCTCTTCTTTTGAATATGCTATCTAGGTTGGTCATAACTTTCCTTCCAAGGAGTAAGTGTCTTTTAACCTCATGGCTGCAATCACCATCTGCAGTGATTTTGGAGCCCAAAAAAATAGTCTGACACTGTTTCCAGTGTTTCCCCATCTATTTGCCATGAAGTGATGGGACCGGATGCCATGATATTCGTTTTCTGAATGTTGAGCTTTAAGCCAACTTTTTCACTCTCCTCTTTCACTTTCATCAAGAGGCTCTTTAGTTCCTCTTTACTTTCTGCCATAAGGTATACATATATCTCCTCCCTTTTGAACCTCCCTCCCGTTTCCCTCCCCATCCCACATCTCTAGGTTGATACAGAGCCCCTGTTTGAGTTTGCTGAGCCATACAGCAAATTCCCGTTGGCTATCTATTTTACATATGGTAATATAAGTTTCCATGTTACTCTTTCCATACATCTCACCCTCTCCTCCCCTCTCCCCATGTCCATAAGTCTGTTCTCTATGTCTGTTTCTCCACTGTTGCCCTGTAAATAAATTCTTTAGTACCATTTTTCTAGATTCTGTATATATGTGTTAGAATACGAATACGATATTTATCTTTCTCTGTCTGACTTACTTAACTCTGTGTAATAGGTTCTAGCTTCATCCACCTCATTAAAACTGACTCAAATGTGTTCCTTTTTATGGCTGAGTAACATTCCATTGTATATATGTACCCGAACTTCTTTATCCATTTATCTGTCAATGGACATCTAGGTTACTTCCAGCCATTGTAAATAGTGCTGCAATGAAAAATGGAGTACATGTGTCTCCTTCAATTTTGGTTTCCTCAGGGTATGTGCCTAGGAGTGGGATTGCTGGGTTATATGGTGGTTTTATTCCTAGTTTCTGCTTTTTAATAAACTGTCTAGTTTTGTCATAGCTTTTCCTCTAAGGAATAAGTAATATCACTTATCTTTCCCTCCGATAGACTCTGAACTCCTTGTGGAAGAACTTTATCATCTCCAACTTTGTGACTCCTGAGCTTAGTGTATCAGATCAGATCAGTCACTCAGTCGTGTCTGACTCTTTGCGACCCCATGAATCGCAGCATGCCAGGCCTCCCTGTCCATCACCAACTCCCAGAGTTCACTCAGACTCACGTCCATCGAGTCAGTGATGCCATCCAGCCATCTCATCCTCTGTCGTCCCCTTCTCCTCCTGCCCCCAATCCCTCCCAGCATCAGAGTCTTTTCCAATGAGTCAACTCTTCGCATGAGGTGGCCAAAGTGCTGGCGTTTCAGCTTTAGCATCATTCCTTCCAAAGAAATCCCAGGGCTGATCTCCTTTAGAATGGACTGGTTGGATCTCCTTGCAGTTCAAGGGACTCTCAAGAGTCTTCTCCAACACCACAGTTCAAAACCATCAATTCTTCGGCGCTCAGCCTTCTTCACAGTCCAACTCTCACATCCATACATGACCACAGGAAAAACCATAGCCTTGACTAGATGAACCTTTGTTGGCAAAGTAATGTCTCTGCTTTTCAATATGCTATCTAGGTTGGTCATAACTTTCCTTCCAAGGAGTAAGTGTCTTTTAATTTCATGGCTGCAGTCACCATCTGTAGTGATTTTGGAGCCCAGAAAAATAAAGTCGGACACTGTTTCCAGTGTTTCCCCATCTATTTGCCATGAAGTGGTGGGACCGGATGCCATGATCTTTGTTTTCTGAATGTTGAACTTTAAGCCAACTTTTTCACTCTCCTCTTTCACTTTCATCAAGAAGCTTTTAGAGTTCCTCTTTACTTTCTGCCATAAGGGTGGTATCATCTGCATATCTGAGGTTATTGATATTTCTCCCGGCAATCTTGATTCCAGCTTGTGTTTCTTCCAGTCCAGCGTTTCTCATGATGTACTCTGCATATAAGTTAAATAAACAGGGTGACAATATACAGCCTTGACGAACTCCTTTTCCTATTTGGAACCAGTCTGTTGTTCCATGTCCAGTTCTAACTGTTGCTTCCTGACCTGCATACAAATTTCTCAAGAGGCAGATCAGGTGGTCTGGTATTCCCATCTCTTTCAGAATTTTCCACAGTTTATTGTGATCCACACAGTCAAAGGCTTTGGCATAGGCAATAAAGCAGAAATATGGGCTGTTAAAAAGGCAGAGTGAGGATGAGGGAGAAAGAAGTGGGGCTGTAGCCCTAAGCAGGAGTTGTAACCTCTCTCAGCACATCAGGTAAAGGGAGGAGTAGATTGGCCTGGATAAAAAGTCTGGGAGTTCCTGTCTGAAGGCTCTGTCTTCTCTATGAGTTGTGGGAAGCTATCTGTCTTCAGCTGAGAGTGGCTGGGGGCAGGGAGGTCAAGAGTTTTAGGAGACTGAGAAATGGTTACTTGGAAAACATGAGAGACGGCTGATGGGAAAGTAGAGGGGGTTGCCTGTCAGCATTTAGAATCTCTTTCACTTCAGTCCCATCTATTTATGACCCTCTTTCCCCCCTATTGTCTCTTCCCCGTCACTGTCTAAACACGCTCACAGGCGTGCACCTTTAGCATATAAAACCCTCCTACAGCCTCAAATCCCTCTCTAACAATTGCCTTTCCCTTCCTCCTCTTCAAGGATGAACTCCTAGGAGAGGTGCTCCCCTCAATTCTCTAGCACCTCCCTTTTATCCCACCCCCAATGACTCCTTTCCATTTCCTTCCTTGGAATCATTCTCGAAGAATCCTAGTGATACCCTTGTTGCTAAATGTGATGCAGACTTGAGGTCCTTATTCATTTATTTACAGAGTAGCTTTTAACTGCTCCTTCCTTCTTGAAATAGTCCCTTTTATCGATTTTAAAATGTTTTTTGTCTCCTAATTTTTTTTTTAGCCACTCCTTTTCAATATTGCTAAGTCTCTTCAGTTGTGTCCAACTCTTATAACCCCATGGACAGTAGCCCACCAGGCTCCTCTGTCCGTGGGATTCTCAAGCAAGAATACAGGAGTGGATTGCTATTTCCTTCTTCAGGGGATCTTCTCAACCCAGGGACGGAAACTGCTTCTCTTATGTCTCCTGCATTGGGAAGCAGGTTCTTTACCACTTTTACCACCTGGGGTTACTCTTCTTCTACCTGTTTCTAAATGTTGATGTACCTCTCCCCAGGGTCTTGTCCCGGGGCTTCTATTCCTTACACTATCTTGCTGCTTAATCTTACTTGCTCCTATGTCTGCATTATATCTTAATGCTAATGACTGCCTAACTCACATCTTCAGCTCCCGTATTTTCCATTAGCTCTAGATCCATGTACCCCCAGATACTTCCTGGACTCTATAGTTCACATTCTATAGAAACCTAAACATCCACAACTCAACTCATTGCCATCCCCTTGATACCTGCTCCTCCCCCTATGTTCTCTAGTTTAGTCAGTGGCATCTCCACCCATTTGGCAGATAAGTCAAATATCAGGACATTATCCTTACCTGTTAGTTCTCCATCACCATCATTGTACTTCTTCAAAATCTCTCTCAAAATGCAGCTATATACTACTACTACCATAGGCTCACCACCAAGTCCCCTTGCCTATATTACTTCTTTTATACTTACAAAAAATTAACATTTATTTTTTGGCCATGCCACATGGCATACAGGATCTTAGTTCCCCAACCAGGGATCGAACCCATGCCACCTGCAGTGGAAGCCCAGAGTCTTAACCACTGAACTGCCTGGAAGTACCTAAATTGGTTTCTGTATTTGCAGTCGATCAACTCTCTAACCCAAGCCTCCAAACTGCAGCCAGAGTGTCCTTTCTGAATGCAAAGTTTTATCATTTTCTCCCCTGCCTAAAATTTTAAAAATATATGCCCTTTCCTCTATGAAGTTCACACTTTCACAAGGCTTATAGCCATATATGACTCCTGACTGTTTATCTCCCTAGCTTTATCTCTGACCACCCCCTCTCTGGGTTTCTAGGACACATCCAGACTGACCTCTTTTTAGTTTCTTTAGCATATGCTTTCTCTTATCTCAATGAGATGCTTTTTCCCTCTGGAACTCCCTGTTCTCCTTCTTGGATAACATTTACTCACTCACTTCACACACATTTTCTTAATGCTTCTATAGTATTAGTAAGGCTTTGTACTAGGCCTTAAGGATATGATAGTAATTAAAACAGAGAACTCCTTGCTCACTGATATCAGGACTGGTGCTGTTCTAATCAGATTTTTTGGTCATCTGTCACAGCAGGCATACAACTAGAGTTCCTCTGTGAATTCCTCAGGGAGCCTCCAAAGGAAACATTCCACTGCATCATTCCCTAGAGAAGGATACTACTGGGTGACTTATCAAACCAAAACAAAAGCTAAATGATGATGCTTCAGAGGAACAATGCCAAGAAAGCTCTAGAATCTCAGGGTCAGGAACCCTTGTGGTGTTTCTTGTGGTGTCAGCATTGTTTTAGCTAACTTCTTAAAATAGGAATATGACAGAGGGTGATTTCTGTGTGTTCCCTCAATTAAGATTCAAATTCCTGGGAGAGGAATCTGATTGACCTGGCTATGGTCAAGTATCTACACCTAGAGATTGGATACTATGTCTGGCAACTAGAGGTACTACGACCGTTGTTATGGTATTCTAGATGGGAGATGATGGTAATTTGGATTATGATAGCAGTGGAAAGGGAGAAAAATGGATGGATTCAGGATATGTTGATATGCAGAGGCTGATGTTTCGTGAACTGGTTGTCAAGGTAGAGGGAATAAGAATCATAGATGATACACAGATTTTTAGGTTTAAGCAGCTAATGGAAGATAATGTCATTTGCTGAGACTTGAAGATTGGGGGAGGAAGGAGATTTGGGTTGGTAGCGTCTGGAGTTAGGAGATTGTGAGTCTATTTTGGTCATGATACGTTTGAGACACTTAATCAGCCATTGGATATGAAACTGAAGCTCAATAGAGCAGTCAGATCTAGAGAAAAAATATGGGAGTCTTTACCATATAGATGCTATTTAAAGGCAAGGGTCTAGATCTGATAATTTATGGATACATGACATAATTAAGGCTCTAGGACTGAGCCTTGGGGCACAACTGTGCTTAGAGCTTGTAATAGAGAAGGAAGAGTCAGCAAAGGAGTCTGAGAAGGGAGACCAGCAAGGTAAATGGAAAAATGGAATTTTCCACCATTGTCACAGGAGCCAGATCTCATTATCAGTAACAGATCTTCTCCTGTATGGATGTCTGTTCATTCTTGAAATGCATAATCTGCTTTAGTCACCCCCCAGTGGATTCACTGATGCTTTCCCTACATATCCTGATATACCCGATTTAACCCATCACTATTACAAATTTTATGGGGAGATCACCCAAACCAGATGGGCTGTGTGTCATCGCTAACAGCCTTGACCACATGCTGTCTCTCTGCTTCATGGTGCTTATTTTTTATTTTCTTTTACAGGCTATAACCTGTCAAGTTAATACAGTTCTTTGTTTATGGGAGAATTTCCTATGTCTTATGTCCATTATGGTCATGTGCTTTCCACTGTTGACTGCTCATGTCTGTACTCTGGTTAGAAGTTTTTATAGGTCAATAGAGTGTTAGAGCTAGATGGATGCTAAGCAATCCTATAATACCAACCCCTGTTAAAAAAAAAATCACAACTTATTTATCAATTACCCCATTAATGGACAGTCATGTTGTTTGACTTTTCCATCACTACTGGTAATGCTTTCATAGGCATCTTTGTTCACCTTCCTTTGTGCCCATGTTTGAGAGTTTCCTAAGGGTATATACTTTATTTTTTAAAGAATTTATTTTGTTCAAGTATAGTTGATTTACAATGTTGTATTAATTTCTGCTTTACTGCAAAGTGATTCAGTTATACATACATATATATTCTTTTATATATTCCTTTCCCTCATGGTTTATCACAGAATATTGAATATCGTCCCCTGAGCTACACAGTCGGAACTTGTTTATACATTCCATATATGAAATAGCTTGTGTCTGCTGATCCCAGACTCCCAGTCCATCTTTCCTCCACTGCTGCTCCCCGCACCTGGCAAGCACAAGTCTGTTCTCTATGTCTATGAATCTGTTTCGTAGATATGTTCTTTTGTGTCGTATTTTAGATTCCACATAGAAGTGATATCATATACCAACCCCTCAATTTTAAGATGAGAAAGCTGAGACCTTGAAGTGGTCATTCTGTCCAAAGAGATGCGAAGATGATGTTTCAGCATCATCTACTAGGGTGATCAATAAAACTAGTGAATTATTTTGTATATCTTAAATATATTGAATAAATCTATAAATGTCAGAGCAAGGGAGACCTTAGTGTTCAGGGGTTGAGGCAGAGAAGGTGGTTGTGTAAAGAAATTGATAGCAACAGTTCTGCCTTTCTCACAGTTTTAGCATTCAACCCCATGAATGATTTTGTGAAAGTTCATTATGAATAATAGCATGCCATACAAAGGTAAGGTTATATTTTTTTCTCCAGATAAGCCAGGTAAATATTGGTCAGTTTTCTCAAAAATCACTTCTGCTTCAGGAAGAAGTTTATCTTATGCCTTAATACCCCTCTGGGTTCTGATTTCTTAGCTCTTGTAAGCTGACTAGTGTAGCATTTACATATCGCCAAGCCCTTGAGTGAACTTTAGCAAGAACCCTTGAAGTTCACCCCACAGTTTGGTATGGACCAAGGGACTGGTGCTTGCTTCCCTGTATAGGCTGTCTATCAGGGACCGGACGGTTTTGGGGCTTCCCAGGCGGTGCAGTGGGAATCTGTCTCCAGTGCAGGAGACACAGGAGACCTGGGTTCAATCCCTGAGTCAGGAAGATTCCCCTGGAGGAAGAAATGGCAATCCACTCTAGTATTCTTGCCTGGAAAATCTCATGGACAGGAGAGCTTGGCAGGCTAAAGTTCATGGGCTTGCAAAGAGTCAGGTATGACTGAGTGACTGAGAAGGGACCAGAGGGTGCCTGAGGGTGGGAGGCCAGGCTGGACGATAAGCTTGGCCCAGAGCAAGCTCTGAAATGAAGCTGGGCCATTGCAAATCTTCTAGGAGGTGCAAGAATATTATAGGTAACCCCAGCCAAAGACTGATAGAACACACCATTAAATAAATAGAAGCGAATAACACATACTTGAGATGAAGACAAATGCATTTTAGCTTGATTTTATTTTCTCATTTTTCCTTAGGGGGTCAGGTGGCTCAGGAGTCCCACCAGTGGAATTGCTATTAATCATGATCATTTACCTTCCAGAGAGGAAAAAATAAAGTTAATGTGTGCAAGCCATTTTTTCTAAAATTCTGATACGGTGGGAAAACATAGCTTTATTCTCCCAAGTAATTACCAACTACAGAAAGAGAGAAAAAACTTATAATCACAAATGTAATGTCAGACTTTTTGGCACTTTCATTTAGGACATGTATTCAGCCTGAAAAAAAAAAAAAGACAAAAAACATTTTTAGGATTCTATTTCAAATTTGTTCCAGAGAAAGCTTTTTACTTTCCCTCCCATGACACGGAATCTTAATATAAAACACACAAGGGCTACTGGGTAGAAAAAGAATGGAATCAGACAGGAATTTAGGGATCTACAATTACAATGAATATGACTCAGTGGACAAAGTAAGGATGATTTCTAAATATATCCCTCAGCCCTGCCCCCTACACCTTCTCCACCCCACCAGCTTCCTGGGTACAGATGTTGTTAGGTATTCTGGGTCTGAAGGACAGATGGGGTTTGGGGGGAGTGGTCTTGCCTAAAGACAAACTGAAACATGGCTTCAGTTAGAGCCATGGGGTACACACCAACCAAGGCCAAGCACATCTTCCTGTTCCCTCTCACCCTTTCACCTTGGTATACACATTGCAAATTTAACTGTCCAATGTTAAGAAAATGCTCAGTGAAGTTCTCATTCTAAAAAAAGTCTGATAAAAGCAGCATGTGATCATCTATACTCTGAATAATTGAAGTCCTGTATATCCCACTCTTACCTCTACTGGTAGCACAAACTTGAGCCTTTTTCTCTTTCTCCTTCTCCATTTAATCGACTTTCCATTTGTTCCTCACAAGAATCAAAAACGGATTTTAGGTTGCCTACAATAATTTGTGAAATATAAAACATAACAAGAAATAGAGGAGGAAATTGGGGTGGAAGGAAAGTTGGATTGCAAAAAGGAGAGACAGCTAGGGGTGAAGTTAACATTTGGAAACACAAATGAAAATGTTCTCTTGAAAGCCTGAGGTTGGCTACAAACCCTGTTTTGACTTTTTGAGTCAAGGAGGAAATGGGATGAGTTGCAATAGTCATAGTGTCCAATAGTCAAAAATATAGAAGCTTCTCTTGAGAACTGACACTAGTTTTGCATGTTTTATTTAGATGGTACCCTACTTTTGACCGTTTTTGCTTCTCTATTATGTAATATGCCGAAACAGGAAGATGGAATAAGATCTACGTTATAGGCTGATTTGAGGCTGACTTCTTGATGTAGAAGTTGTTCCTAAATTAAGCTACAAAACAGAATTCATCCAGAGTGCTTTAAAAAATACACACTCTTGGGGCCCATTCATGAAGACTGTGATTTTATCGGTATGGGGTGGAAAATGAGAAATATGCATATATCTTTTTTTTTCCAAGGAGTTTCTGCTCCAGCAAGTCCAAAGACATATAGTTAGAAGCTGCTGATGTCAGTTGTGGTGGGGGGTGGAGGGGATGTGGCATGTCAGGCTCTCTATGAAGCAGACTTGGGGCAAAGGTTTGCCTACAGAATACTGGGAGATGCTCTTGTGACCAGCATTTGTGGTAGGTAGGTGAAGGAGGAAGGATACAGCAGATAGAAAATTTGAGCTATGAGATAGTCACCAAGATCTCGGATGATTCCAAGGAGACCTCTGGATCTAGAATAGCCCCGCATAGCTGTCCAAATTAGGGTAAAGAAGATGGGCTTGCCTATTTCCTTGCTGATGAGTAAAGGAATGTGGCTACGCCCGGGGTCAGGGTGGGGTGTTATATCGGGTGTGGTGGTACTCTTGGTAGAGGACAGTCTCCAGGGAGGGACTCACTTATGAGCTGGCAGTTGCAAACTCTCTTAGCATCTGGGGGACTGAGTTCTTCAGTCCTGGAAGGAGGACCTGGGGTCAGCACACAGTGTCTGCTAGAACCTTCCTCTCAGGACATTCAGGTCTACCTGATTAATGGATGTCCTGGGAACACTCATTTGAGATTCCATGTCCCTCTTCCTGCAGGAGACGCTTACAAATAGAAGTTTAATTGGAGTAAACTGTAGCCCCTACTTCTATCTATTATTTCTAGGGAGGCCTTGTTCTTTTAAGCATCCTTGTCCTTTTCGAAGGGCCACCTCCACCCCTTGGCTGCCTCTCTGACCTTGTTACTCATTGCAGTAATAGCACCCACTTTGCTTCAGATGACTAAGTGCCACTTGCTCCCTCTTCTTTATTTTTGGGTATCCAATGATCCCCATAACTATTGAGGAGGTCAATTTTGTAATGATACTCCTGTTGTCAGGTGAGATCTATAGAGGTTGGTCACCATGGAGCTTCTTAACAATTTTACTGCCCTTTGCACCGTGAATTCATTCTTGTTAAGTAGTATGCCTTCTAGGCCTTCTTGTGGATCAGAGTCATCTGGAGGATTTTCTAGTTTTATCTGGTATACCCATTATTGCCCACTTTTCTGATGCTCTTAATCCTTTAACTTTACAGCACAGTATTTCTACATCACATAGTGCAGGACTTTGCTTCCTGAAAAACCTCCTAGTAACATATATTATCTGTCCAACTGAGTCCTGTTCAAGTGTTAAATTCCATACTACTCTCATACCTATAAATTCTCCCTTATCTGCTTTTTGCTCTCCTTCTTGCATCCCTAGCAATCAGTCTCACACATACTCTCCGGGTCTCTGTTAGTACATACTTCTCCAGGACCCATAGCTTCTTCAGCCTATGACCTCTTTCCTCCCTTAGCATGCCAAACTCTTCCCAGGCCAAATTTTGTTGTGATTTAATTCTAGTTATTTGAGTGCCCAGAATGGAGGTCAGGGAAGATGCTGAATAGAGTCCATGTTATCTTGTAAAAGTAGATTCCCTCTGCTTTGTCTTCCATCATGAGCCTTTAACAGGGAAAAGCAGGTCACTTCCACAGAGGGTTCAGGGGAATCTGGGGTCTCAGGACTGTTGACTGTACCAACCCAGATATTCCTATCTCAGATCTCAAGGTCCCATTTCTTCCTACTTAGAGTCTTGACCTTGGCATATCAGACCTGCCAGGGATGTTGAATTATTGGGAAAGAGTGGCAAGGAGAGAGTGGCAAGAAAGCCTTTCTCAGCAATCAATGCAAAGAAATAGAGGAAAACAACAGAATGGGAAAGACTAGAGATCTCTTCAAGAAAATTAGAGATACCAAGGGAACACTTCATGCAAAGATGGGCTCGATAAAGGACAGAAATGGTATGGACCTAACAGAAGCAGAAGATATTAAGAAGAGGTGACAAGAATACACAGAAGAACTGTACAAAAAAGCTTCACTACCTAGATGATCACGATGGTGTGATCACTCACCTAGAGCCAGACATCCTGGAATGTGAAGTCAAGTGGGCCTTAGAAAGCATCACTACAAACAAAGCTAATGGAGGTGATGGAATTCCAGTTGAGCTATTTCAAATCCTGAAAGATGACGCTGTGAAAGTGCTGCACTCAGTATGCCAGCAAATTTGGAAAACTCAGCAGTGGCCACAGGACTGGAAAAGGTCAGTTTTCATTCCAATCCCAAAGAAAGGCAATGCCAAAGAATGCTCAAACTACCACACAATTACACTCATCTCACACACTAGTAAAGTAATGCTCAAAATTCTCCAAGCCAGGCTTCAGCAATATGTGAACCATGAACTTCCAGATGTTCAAGCTGGTTTTAGAAAAGGCAGAGGAACCAGAGATCAAATTGCCAACATCTGCTGAATCATGGAAAAAACAAGAGAGTTCCAGAAAAACATCTATTTCTGCTTTATTGAGTATGCCAAAGCCTTTGACTGTGTGGATCACAATAAAATGTGGAAAATTATGAAAAATGGGAATACCAGACCACCTGCCTCTTGAGAAGTCTCTATGCAGGTCAGGAAGCAACAGTTAGAACTGGACATGGAACAACAGACTGGTTCCAAATAGGAAAAGGAGTACCTCAAGGCTGTGTGTTGTCACCCTGCTTATTTAATTTATATGCAGAATACATCATGAGAAATGCTGGGCTGGAAGAAGCACAAGCTGGAATCGAGGTTGCCGGGAGAAATATCAATAACTTCAGATATGCAGATGACACCACCCTTATGGCAGAAAGTGAAGAGGAATTAAAAAGCCTCTAGATGAAAGTGAAAGAGGAGAGTGAAACAGTTGGCTTAAAGCTCAACATTCAGAAAACGAAGATCATGGCATCTGGTCCCATCACTTCATGGCAAATAGACAGGGAAACAGTGGAAACAGCGTCAGACTTTATTTTAGGGGGCTCCAAAATCACTGCAGATGGTGATTGCAGCCATGAAATTAAAAGACGCTTACTCCTTGGAAGGAAAGTTATGACCAACCTAGATAGCATATTCAAAAGCAGAGATATTACTTTGCCAACAAAGGTCCATCTAGTCAAGGCTATGGTTTTTCCAGTGGTCATGTATGGATGTAAGAGTTGGACTGTGAAGAAAGCTGAGTGCCGAAGAATTGATGGTTTTGAACCGTGGTGTTGGAGAAGACTCTTGAGAGTCCCTTGGACTGCAAGGAGGTCCAACCAGTCCATCCTAAAGGAGATTAGTCCTGGATGTTCTTTGGAAGGACTGATGCTGAGGCTGAAACTCCAATACTTTGGCCACCTCATGCTAAGTGTTGATTCATTGGAAAAGACCCTGATGCTGGGAGGGATTGGGGGCAGGAGGAGAAGGGGATGACAGAGGATGAGATGGCTGGATGGTATCACCGACTCGATGGACATGAGTTTGAGTAAACTCTGGGAGTTGGTGATGGACAGGGAGGCCTGGCGTGCTGCAATTCATGGGGTTGCAAAGAGTCGGATATGACTGAGCGACTGAACTGAACTGAACTGATGCTACTCTTGTTCTTACAGGTTGTGGGCTTAATTCTCAGCCTTGTCTCTCTTCCAGTGGCAAGAGATGAGAGTCATTTTGCAAAGCAGGCTTTGACTTCGCACTTAGTCTTTAATTGGTGATGAACCCTTATTATTCCTCTCTTCTCTGTATTTTGCAAGTGCCTCATTTATTAGACAGGCTTAACATTCCATTTTGCTAGTATGCCATCCCAGTTCACCAACAGTGAAAGTTTTGCCACATGCTAGGTTTCATTCATGCTTCACCTCCTATCACTAATAAGGATTATTATTAACTGGTTTGTGGTTTGTCCAGCTCCAAAATATAATCTTTGGCTCACTTTTTTGGACCACTCCTAACACATCAACTGTCACTGATCAGGTTTCTTGGGTAATGGTAATCTCTGGATAGACTCTTTTAAAAAAATTGCTTATTTTTAATTGGAGGATAATTGCTTTCCAGATGTTCAAGCTGGTTTTAGAAAAGTCAGAGGAACCAGAAAGCAAATTGCTAACATCTGCTGTATCATCGAAAAAGCAAGAGAGTTCCAGAAAAACATCTATTTCTGCTTTATTGACTATGCCAAAGCCTTTGACTGTGTGGATCACAATAAACTGTGGAAAATTCTGAAAGAAATGGGAATACCAGACCATCTGACCTGCCTCTTGAGAAACCTGTATGCAGGTCAGGAAGCAACAGTTAGAACTGGACATGGAACAACAGGCGGTTCCAAATAGGAAAAGGAGTACGTCAAGGCTGTATATTGTCACCCTGCTTATTTGACTTATAATCAGAGTACATCATGAGAAATGCTGGCCTGGAACAAGCACAAGCTGGAATCATGACTGCCAGGAGAAATAACCTGATCAATAATAATAACCTAGATATGCATATGATACCACCCTTATGGCAGAAAGTGAAGAAGAACTAAAGAGGTTCTTGATGAAAGTGAAAGAGGAGAGTGAAAACTCTGGCTTAAAGCTCAACATTCAGAAAACTAAGATCATGGTTCATTTGAAAAGACCCTGATGCTGGGAAAGATTGAGGGCAGGAGGAGAAGGGGACGACAGGGGATAAGATGGTTGGTTGGTATCACCGACTCAATGGCCGTGGGTTTGGGTGGACACTGGGAGTTGGTGATGGACAGGGAGGCCTGGTGTGCTGTGGTTCATGGTGTTGCAGAGTTGGACATGACTGAGCAACTGAACTGAACTGAACTGAACTGAACTGATGGTGGCCACCTCTTTGAAATTTTCCTTTTTTCTTAATCTTGGAGAGCCTGAGGTTATTAATTTCTGTTGGACATGAGTTTGAACAAGCTCCTGGAGATGGTGAAGGACAGGGAAGTCTGGTATGCTGCAGTCCAGGGGGTCACAAAGAGTCAGATATGACTGAGCAACTGAACAACAACTATCCTGTAAGCACTGTAGTTATGTTCTTACAGAATACTAGAATCAACAGATGTGTTCCTTGTCTTCCAGGTAAGTGGACTGTAAGGCTGTTCCCAGGCTTGATCAATTGTAAATCCTTCCACTGATTTAATGAGAGCTGAGTGGAGGGAGCAGGAGGGAGAGAAGGAAAAATAGCAGCACATGAAATATATGTATAAATTATAGTAGGCATCTCAATTTCAGAAATGTTAAAATATGCATAATTATGATGTCCCTCAGTGAGGGGACAATACAGTATGAGGCCGTGGTGAGTGCTATAATAAAATGACACAATTATAGAAAAAGCCAGAGAAAGAGAGACCATTCTAGAAATAATAGGAAGAGCCTCAGGGGAGAGGTAAAATTTGAGTAAGGCCTTGAAGAAAAAAATATAGCACACTTAAGAATGCTTGTGATTCTATGGTTATTGACCTTTAAAACATGTGTATTTATCTATTCAGCCTGGTCTAATCTAGTAGATAAAATCACATTTTATTGTTCCATTCTTTATTTTAGCTGAATCTTATAGTATATTAAATTTGTGGGGATCTAATTATTGATCCATTTATATTATATTGTTATTTGGCTATTTAAGTGGTATTTGCATATCTATCATGTTATGGTGTCAAGAGACCTTATAGCAAAGAAAGCCTATTAAAATATCAGCAGAGCAAATGGTGTTTACATTTGCTCTGCTACTTGTTAACATTTGCCAATTGAGCATTGTAATCTCTTAGTAACAACAGGGACAAAATAATGAATTTGTAGCTAGTATGATGTAGTTACCTAAAATTTGCAATAAAGCAGTGGATATAATGGAATTCCCAGTTACTATAACATTACATCTGTGAGTGGTAGAACCGGATAAGGAAGAAATAAAATTATGGGATGAAATCACAATATTTTGGCAAATCCTAAAACATTTTTGAATTAAAGTGCTTCTTTCTCCTACTTATAGAATTAATATGTGCTTATTATAAAAAATGCAGAAAATACAGAGAAGTGAAAATTAGGATGAATTATTCACCCATAAGTCTTGTGAGGTGGGAACAGCAGCATGGCAATTGAAAATAGAAATGATGCCCTGCAAAGTGATGTTTGAATATTATTATGGAAAATTAAGTCTCAGATTAAAACACACACACACTGCATCCTATAATTCAAATCTGAAAATAAAACTCACTCCCTCCTCCTCCCTCTCTTTTTTGTTTTTGTTTTTTCCCAACCAACTAACCCCTAGTGAATACCATGATAATCCACTTTTCCAAGGCTAATAGAACAAGGAGCAAGAAAGGCTGCCATACCAACACGTGTGAGTTTTGAACATAACGGGAAATTCAGGACGAGTTCACAGCTGGTCCCACAGCACTGTCCTGAGAACTGTTGTTCTTCCCCAAAAGAAATGTCTGACATTGGCCCTGACACGTCAGAGTCATTTCAGAGCCCGCTCTTAGTTGCCATTGTTATGGTGATGGACAACATATAATAAGCTTTGTTGATTTAGGAAAAACCACATCACATATAAAAACATCCATTTGTAACTATTTGACCAGTCTATCTTTAAAGGGATTTGACTGCATCTCCTAAATCTTTCTGAAACTAAATCTCCCTGGTGTTCATTGTGGGTCTGCTCTGTAAATCTTAATGGAAGGAGTAAAGATACAAATGGTCAGAGAATAAAAGCAGAATTTTGGGCAAAGCACCTGTGTAGTGAGTACTGAGGATATGACGTAGAACAAGAGCCGTGTCCTGGACGTAAGCTATATTATGGAGGCAGATGGTCAAATGAATATACATCATTCACCATAACTTGGTCTAAACTAATTACCTAAATGCAAGAAACAGATGTCTGGGTAGCTTCGTAAATGATATATGGGTATCTTTACAGTGTAACCAAAATTATGGTAGCTATTAAAATGCTACTGATGTCCAAAAATATGGGGAAAAGTATGTTAGATAGTATTTTATAATCATTTTTCCCTCTCAGGAATTCAAAGCCTCTTAGCGGCAGGAATATGACATGTGCATATTAATAACCATAAAACAGGACTATTTGTGAGATCGCTTACACTGCAAAGGTTGTTGGGGTGCCTTTATTTAAATTATTGTTTTTATGGACTAGATTGTATTCCTGTGACCTGAAAACATAAATGCACCTCTGAAGGTTTCCAGTGCCCAGGCAGGATCTGTTCTGATAAACACTGCAACATTTACTGTGTCCTTAAAAGGAAGACAATGGGAAAAGTAAGACCTGACCTCAGAGAGACAAACTTAGGCTTCTTAAACTTCCAATTTAGCTTGGTCTCTAATGAATAAATACAGTGTTTGTGAAAACCTATGCATGTAGTGTCTGTGCACTTGTTCTAATTAGGGGGCTTTGTTTTGATCACGTAGAAAACATTTAACAAATCAGGTCTAAGTGCTTTCTACTTTCCTTTATTTTCCCTTCTTATTAAGAAATGTATCTAACATACAAAAAAGTATAGACAGCAATATAACAAACACTGTTACTATCGAGATTTAATAAATGCTGGTATTTTGCCATGTTTAGTTCAAATCTTTTATGGGAAAGTGGTGGGGAGAACAAAGCACTCTGAATAGAGCTGGGAAGGACTTTTCCAAGCCCATTCCTCTCTCGCCTCAAGTTCAGTTCAGTTCATTTCAGTCGCTCAGTTGTGTCCAACTCTTTGTGACCCCATGAAACCGCAGCACGCCAGGTCTTCCTGTCCATCACCAACTCCCAGAGTTTACCCAAACTCATGTCTGTTGAGTCGGTGATGCCATCCAGCCATCTCATCCTCTGTTGTCCACTCTTATCTTGAAGTTAATGTATATTATTAATTTTCAAGATTTTATATTGGGCTAGGTGTATATGTATGCATGAGCAAACCACATACTAGATACACAGAGTTATTCAGAATACAGAGAATAAATGACATCATTACTATACACGTTCTACAACCTGCTTTTTTATTCAGCATTGTGTTTTCTAACCCCTTTCTGTATTGATATGAGTGGATCTAGATCTTTATTTTAATCATGGTTTAGAATTCTAGTATGAGATATACTGTAGGTTATTTATTTTTTAAAGGACTTTTTTTTAAATGTGGACCATTTTTAAAGTCTTTATTACATTTGTTACAATAGTACTTCTGTTTTATGTTTTGATTTTGATTTTTATATTTTGGCCTGGAGATACATGCGATCTTAGCTCCCCAACCAAGGATCAAACACACGCCCCCTGAACTGCAAGGCAAAGTTTTAACCACTGGACCGCCAGGGAAGTACTGATATGCTGTAGATTATTTATGCATTTAATGGATTATTTATCCATTTCTATCTTTGAACATTTTTGTTCTTTCTAATTTTTATTTAATACCAACAATACTCCAGTATTCATCTTTGTACCTAGAAGTAGAATTGCCCAATCATATAATCATATTTTTTGTGTTAAAATAATTTTTTTCATACTTATTTGAGGGAGTTATTTAAATTTCTTAATAACAGTCTGTTGTTTTTATATACTGCAAATATCTCCTTAAAGTCTACAGTTTATTTTTAAACATTATTTGTGTTTTCTTTTGTTAGTGAAATTTAACAATCCTTTTCTATATAACTGGTGCTTTTTGTCTTTCTTATTAGATTTAGTAAAGAGAGTAACTTCTAGTTTCTAATAAAACCGTTAGTGTTTAGTTTTTCACATTTAAATCTTCATTTGGGATGCTTGGGCAAAGTGTGAAATAGAGATCTAATTTAATACTATTTTCTATATGAAAACCAATTTATCCATTACGAGTTTTTGCATATTCCACTTTTTTCTTATCTATCTATAATGTCACCATTTTCATATGCCAGGTTCCTGTATGAGGTAAACATCACTGTGCATGCTCAGTCATATCCAACCCTTTGCAACACCATGGACTATAGCCCCATGGCTCCTCTGTCCATGGGATTTCCCAGCCAAGAATAGTGGAGTGGGTTGCCATTTCCTCCTCCAGGGGATCTTCCTGACCTAGGCATTGAACCTGCATCTCCAGCGTTTGCAGGCAGATATTTTACCCCTGAGACTCCAGGGAATCCCTAGACATTACTAGCACTCACCAATATCTGATTATCCTGTCCTTCCTGGATACCCAAAGATGCAACCTCCCATCTGCTCTCAGTTCTGCAGGGCCGTGTAACTAGCAATGACCAATGACCTGTGAGCAGAAGGCACGTGTGTCAATTCTGAGGTGAGACTGAAAATTAATTGATCCGCCTCTCAGCTTCCCTGAAGAATGTTGAGATGGCAAACAAGAAAGGAGCTGCCTGGTTTGTTAAATTACCTTGTGGTCATCTGTAGTAAGAGTGCCCTCAGTATAAACAAGAAGTAAACTGTAAGTGCTAAACCTTTGAGATTTCCGGACATATTTGTATTAACTTATCCTGACTTCCCTGGTGGCTCAGATGGTAAAGCGTCTGTCTACAATGTGAGAGACCTGGGTTCGATCCCTGGGTTGGGAAGGTTCCCTGGAGAAGGAAATGGCAACCCACTCAAGTACTCTTGTCTTGAAAATCCCATGGACAGAGGAGCTTGGTGCAGGCTACTATCCATGGGGTCGTAAAGAGCCGGCACGACTGAGCGACGTCACTTTCACTTTCATCCTGATGAATACACCATGCTTCTGATTCTGGATTCTCTATTTTCTTCCACTGGTCCTTCTTTCTATCTACGCATCCATATCACACTGTCTTTATTATTTTGCCTTTATGGGAAATCTTGGCTTCTAATAGAGCAAGTCTCCATCATCCTTTTCTTTCTTATCTTCTTTGACTTTTTGCCTTTCCAAATGAATTTTATAATTATTGTCAAGGGCAAAGAAATTGCTGCTGAGACTATGATTAGAGTTTTATTAAATTTGTGCTGTAAGTTGGGAAGAAGTGACATCCTCATTATATTGAGTCTCCTATCCAAAGGCATGATAAATTTTCTCCATTCATTAGGTTTAGCTGTATTAAAATGCCATTTTTGTATATCAAAAATGTTCAAAAAAGCAGACTTGAGCAAATGGACAGACATTTCTTGTTTTGCTTAGATCATCTCAGCATAATCAAGATGTTATATCTCCCTAAATTAATTTATAAATTTAATGCAATCCTAACAAAAGCTCCAATACCAACAAGATCCTTTTCACAGCTGGATAAATTGATTCTAAACTTAACAGAGGGAAATTAACACATGAGAATATTTAGAAAAACACTGAAAAGGAAGAAGTATGAGAAAAGACTAACTCTACCAGTTATCAGAGAACACTCCAAAGCCTCTATGATTATTTAGAGTAGCAAGGAACTGGTAACAGAATAGCAAGTTCAGGGGCTTCCCTGGTTGTCCAGTGGCTAAAACTGCATGTTCCCAATGCAGAGGGCCCAGGTTCAATCCCTTGTGATTCCGCATACCACAGTGAAGATCAAAGATCCCATGTGCCACCAACTAAGCCACGATTCAGTCAAATAAATAAAAATAAACATTAAAAAAGAAATAGTATCAAAATTAAAAAAAGGAAAATTCATACATAAACTGCCTACATCAAGGATTCTAGTACATGAGAAAGGTGGTATCTCAAGTTATTGGGGCAAAGATAAGGTTTTTTTCAACCAAATTGTGTTGAAGCATGACAACAGGATAACCAGTTGGAAAAAGATAAAATTAGAATCATTGCTCATACTACATACAAGAATAAATTACACATTAACTGAAGATCTAAATATAAAAATTTAAAAAGTACAAATATGACATAAAACACAGATTGAGAATTTTTGTTTAATTACTGCTCAATAGTTTTAAAAATATTGTTATCAAGAAAGATTAAGAAAGAAAAATTTGAGAAATTCTTACAAATTAAAGGAGAATAAAGCAACATGATAAATAAGTGTAGTGTGTGATCCTTGATTGGATCCTGTACTGGAGGATAAAGATATATTATTGAAACAATAGGAAAAATTGACTATGGACAGATGATAAGATAAAAATATTCCATTCTTGTTAAATTTCCTGATGTTGATAACTGTGCTATACAGTGGATACATAAGAGAAAAACCTTCATAGGAAATACAAATTAAAATATTAAGGGGTATATCTATCTATCTAGTGGAGAAGGCAATGGCATCCCACTCCAGTACTCCTGCGTGGAAAATCCCATGGATGGAGGAACCTGGTAGGCTGCAGTCCATGGGGTCGCTGAGGGTCGGACACGACTGAGCGACTTCACTTTCACTTTTCACTTTCATGCACTGGAGAAGGAAATGGCAACCCACTCCAGTGTTCTTGCCTGGAGAATCCCAGGGACGGGGGAGCCTGGTGGGCTGCCGTCTATGGGGTCACACAGAGTCGGACACGACTGAAGTGACTTAGCAGCAGCAGCTACCTATCTAGATAATGATGTTTATTCAGTGTCATTATGACCATTTAGCCCTCTCTGGTGGCTCAGATGGTAAAGAATCTGCCTGCAGTGCAGAACAGGGTTTGATCCCTGGGTTGGGAAGATCCTCTGGAGCTGGAAATGGCAAACCACTCCAGTATTCTTGCCTGGAGAATTCCACTGACAGAGGAGCCTCGTGGGGTTGCAGAGTCGGACACGACTGAGCAACTGAGTTTCAGTATGACCATTTAGTGTGTTTCCGGTTGTCTGCTATTATGAACAACACCATATGTATGTGTCTTTTGGTGCACACAGGAAAGCTTTTGTTATGGTATTTGCTTGAAATTAAACTGCTGAACCACAGGGTGTATGAATTTTTAAACTTTATTGGAAAATGTGGATGAGTCACACATCAGTGTGTGTAAGTGCTGCTTTGCCCCTCATCCTTGCCAACACGTGGGACTGTATGACTTTACATTTTCTGTCAATCTAGTGAGTGTAAATGGCACCTTTCTGTGGTTTCCATCTGCATTTCCTGGATTTCTAATAAGGGAACAACACTTTCATATGTTTTTGACTCTGTTTTCCTTTCACTGAAATGCTTATTCATGCCTTTGTCTATTAACTTAGTTTTCTTTTTACTTTGAGGAGTTCAAAATATTTTGCATACTAAGCCTCTCTTTACTAAGCCTCTCTTGCAAATATCTTCTACCAATGAATCGACTATTGTCATCTGTTCAATAAGGCCTTTTAATGTACAGAAATTTTAAACTTTGGTGTAGCCAAAAGTATCAGTGTTTTCCTTTGCAGTTTGTCTATATATTTGGTCATAATGAAGTAAGTTCTTTCCTTAACATAAATTTATTAAAAAAAAAAAAAGGTTTTATTTGAAATTTTAACCTGAGTTAAATAGATTTTTTGGCTATATTGTGAGAGACTTAGCTCTATATCCAACAAACATGGTCAATTGTCCAAGCACCAGTTATTTGAAAATCCCCCTATTTTTCACTAATATGCAAAGTGCTTTCTATGATATATCAGTGTATATGTGGTTCATTTTCTGGACTAGTTTATTTATTTATTTTTCCCACTCATAACCAGAACTTAGCATCTGCTGGGACAAGGCACCCAATCTTTTTCTTCCTCTTTTTATGTAGATTGTTTTTGTTTTCTACTCTTGGCAACCTTGGTTTTTAATACAAATCTTAGAATCGAGATACGTAAACATCTGATTGAGATTTTTGACGGGAATTACATTGATCCTATGTATGCTGCTGCTGCTGCTGCTAAGTCGCTTCAGTCGTGTCCGATTCTGTGCGACCCCAGAGACGGCAGCCCACCAGGCTCCCCGGTTCCTGGGATTCTCCAGGCAAGAACACAGGAGTGGGTTGCCATTTCCTTCTCCAATGCATGAAAGTGAAAAGTGAAAGTGAAGTCCCTCAGTCGTGTCCGACTCTCAGCGACCCCATGGACTGCAGCCCACCAGACTCCTCAGTCCATGGGATTTGCCAGGCAAGAGTACCGGAGTGGGGTGCCATTGCCTTCTCCGATCCTATGTATAGATTTGGAGAAAATTGATGTCTTTACAATAGTTTTTCCATTCAGGACTGTAGTACATCTCTCCATTTATGCATTATTTCCTTTTATATCCTAGCAGTGTATTTAAAGTCCTTTTATCCAGTGATCCTACATTTGCAGTGGAAGGGCCTCATTCCACATCAGTTCTGCTTGCCTTATCTACTGGTAATATCCTCAAACTCTGGCAAGCCATAAATCAAATCAATATTTTTAAACAGCTTCTTCAAAATTTAATACTCTGGTGATCAAAGTTGATAGTTATAGCTGTACACAGAACATATTAAATAAAGAAAATCTGTAATAAGTTTCCGTTTATTGAAATTAAAATGGCTTGAGACAATGAGGATTCTAACCTGAGGCATTCCTTTTTTATTAACCTCTTCCCCAATCTTATTTCTAGAACAACTCTGAAACTTCTTTTCCATTGGAGTCCTCTCATATCAGCTTCAAGAATATCCATGTAAATCCTACTTTCCCCCCTAGACTCTAATATTACATTCATGCTTTCTTTTCCAATATCCCAAATGCTTAAAAGCAAGGAGGTCCCCCCTCTTAATTTTTATTAGCAAAATTCCAAACAGAAAATTTGCAGCAATAGTAAAGTAACAACCACATACCCACAATCTAGTTTCTTTAGTTATTAATATTTTCCCACATTTGATATCTCCATCTATCATCTACCTGTCCGTCCAATTTACCTCACTCTGTTAGAACTGCCATGACACATACCGTAAACTGGGTGGCTTAAACAACAAAGTTTATTTTCCTCAATTGTGAAGTTTATTGCCGTTCAGTTGTGTCCTCATATGGTCTTTTCTTTGTGCATGTCTACTCCTGTCTCTTCCTTTTATTGTAAGGACATCAGTCTTACTTGATAAAGACCCCATTCTTATGACATAACCTTAGTTACTTCTTTAAAAGCCATCTCAGAGTACAGTCACATTGGTGATTATGGCTTCAACATGTGAATTTAAAGGGGAATCACAATTCAGTCCATAACTGTATGTATATATGTATGTCTCTATCCATCTATCATCTATCTTATTAAAACTTTTCAATGTAAATTTCAGTCTTTTGACCTTTTATCCCCAAATACTTTAACAAATATCTTTTAAAAATAAGAGCATTCTTCTGCATAACAAATACCATTATATCACTCAAGAAAAGATACAATCCTATGAAAACCATCCAATATCAACTCCATATTCAAATTTTCTTAGCACTGAGTTTTCTACTTCTCCCTTCTATGTCTGTTAGTTAGTATTCTTCTAAGATTGGCTTTAATCATCAGCTAGATATAAACTTTAGTTGCTCCTAAACAGGCAAGTTAAATTAGAGCATAGATTCTTACCCTGGGATTCCTAGTGATGCAAGGATACACTTTAGAAGTTTTGTGAATCTAGTGAAATTGTATACATGTACATTTTTTTCTTGGAAGGAGGTCCATAGTATACTCAGATTCTCAAAGGTATCTGTGTGTGTCACTTAGTCATGTCTGACTCTTTGTGACCCCATGGACTGTAGCCCACCAGGCTTCTCTGTCCATGGGATTCTCCAGGCAAGAATACTGGAGTGGATTGCCATTTCCTTCTACAGGGGATCTTCCTGACCCAGGGATGGAACCCAGATCTCCTGCATTGCAGGCAGATTCTTTACCATCTGAGCTGTAAGGAAGTCCACCAAAGGTATCTATCATACTCAAAACATTAAGAGTTACTTTCGTAAATTTTCTTCATTTTCCAGTGTCATATATGGAGCTCTTCGTGTTGATTTAGACTTAAGAATTATACCATCTTAGAAATATTGATATATTCTGTTTAAGAATGTGTATTACTATTTAAAGGCCAAATAGGAGATATAAGATTTGGAAAAGTGAAGGGAAAGAAATACAGCTATTAATTAGGATCCAGTTAATGATGCTATTGTGAAGGATAATGATTTCTTAGCTTAAATAATATTCAATATCTTGATCATGAGTACCATTAAGGGAAATTAGTGACTGTGCTGGCTTCTTTGTTAGTCTGTAAAATTAAAACATGCCCTAAAAATTAAAGCATCATCTTTTGAAGACAGGCACTAATGACTCTGGGGCTGACAGGTTAGTTTAGTTTAAGCATCTCATAGATGATTAAAGTTAATGAGTGAAGTGTATAAGCAGGACTCTACTTAATGAACGTGCTAATTGTTTTTCTTGCTGCAAATATTAGTGCTGCTTTTAACCACAATATACAGAAGATTAGCAGCCAATTCATTATACTTTGTTTAATGAGTTACATTTATACAATATAATGGCATTGTTAAAGTCATATAGTACCCTTCTTAATATTCAAAGCACTTTACCAGAGCATACTATTTTAAGCTCAAAGCCATCCTTTGTCAGGAGGGAAGGCGGGAATAGTATACCTATTTAAAGCATGGTGGTTACAAGCCCAGACTCTGAATTCCTGCTGCCTAAGTCTGAGTCCTGCGTCTGCCATTTACCAGCTGTCCAATCTGAGAAAAGTTATTGACTCTATGAATCTCAGTTGTCTCATTCAAAAAATGGAATGAGTGATGTATCTACCTCATGCAGTGTTATTGGATTTGGTGAATAACAGCTTACAAAGGGTTTAAAGGAGTGCTGAGTACACTGCAAACCTCATGAATGCGTTATAAAAAATATCATAGGATATCATATGTGGAATCTGAAAAAAAGGATACACATGAACTTACTTATAAAACAGAAACAGACCCACAGACATAGAGAAAGACTTGTGGTTACTGAAAGGGAAAGAAGGGGAGAGAGAGATAAATTGAGAATTTGGGATTAACAGATACACACCACTCTATATAAAACAGATAAACAACAAGGACTTCCTGTATAGCACAGGGAACTATACTCAATATCTTATACTAAGTTATAATGGAAAAGAATCTGATAAAAAATGTACGTATTTTTATATATGCATACATATCATTGAATCACTTTGCTATATACTGAAACATTGAAAGTCAACTATACTCCAAAAAACCAAAGTTAAACAGTTAAATATTTAAGCAAAAATTATCAGTTACATTTCTACCTTCATGATCCATTCTCCACAGAGCATCCACAATGATCTTTTAAAACCAAGAATCCATTCATGCCACCTGACTGCTTAAAATACTCTGAGGACTGCCTATTGCAAGGAGAATGAAATGCAAACTACCCACCGTGACCATGTCAGTATGGCTCATGCCTCATTCTGCACTCTCATCCTTCTCTCTGCATCCTGGCTCTGTGCTCTAGACACGTTTGTCTCCTTTTTGTTTCTCAAATATGCTGAGTTAAACTTTTCTGCCTGGACCACCCTCCTTTCAGATTCTCAGACTGCTCCTGACTCACATCTCAAATCAGTGCAGATTCAGGACCCCAGAATGTCTTCTCTGACCGTCCTACCTCAATTACACTCGGCTAAGGCCAGGGCCCTGTTTAACAAATGAATGAATAGATTTGGGGGAAACTCAGAGAAGGCAATGGCAATCCACTCCAGTACTCTTGCCTGGAAGATCCCATGGACGGAGAAACCTGATAGGCTGCAGTCCATGGGGTCATGACGAGTCGGACACAACTGAGCGCCTTCAGTTTTACTTTTCACTTTCATGCATCGGAGAAGGAAATGGCAACCCTCTCCAGTGTTCTTGCCTGGAGAATCCCAGGGATGGCGGAGCCTGGTGGGCTGCCGTCTATGGGGTCACACAGAGTCGGACACGACTGAAGCGACTTAGCAGTAGCAGTAGCAGTAGCAGCAGGGTTCACAGCACACTAGCATCATTGGTTTCTGTTTTTATCCTGTTTTCTTTATAGCACTTATCATGTAAACAGTGCGTAAAGATATATATGTATATATCTTTATCTATCTAAGATATTTACTTATCTGATAAATTTATAGTATTGCATCCTTTAGAACTCAGACTCTCCCTGACTTTAACAAGAATTCTTTCCATGTGCTCTCTTAGACAAAATTCTCAGAATTCAGTGTGTGTTGTGCCCGTTGTTGATGAAAATTTATCAGTAGTCAATCTATGAAAGAAGTGGAGTTCTTATTTGAGCCAAATTTGAGGATTATAACCCAGGAATAGCAACTCAGAGAACTCCAAGAACTGTACCGCCTGTTAGAAGTCAAGACACTGTCGTATAAGCTTTTTTGAGACAGAGGGCTGTACATCAAATGACTTACTACTGACAGTTTGCATGATCCAGATCCGAATGCCAGTGATCTCTTATCAAGAAAGAATGTCATCTTTAAGGAATTGTCTTAGGAGAAGCCGCTCTTCATGGTTGAGCAGGAATTTCTGCTGATGAGTAGATGCATAATGGAGAAACACGATGCACAGCGGAGGGGTGAGGGGAGGCCAGAGGGCAGAGACAATATTTCTTTAAGTTTAAATTTTTCTTGTCTTGACATAAAGCCTGAATTTCATTTCACATCACCCTCTGAGTTTCTGATTCAGCTGGTCAGGGAAGATCTCTTGGGGGAGGTGACATTCAAGTTGGGACATAGAGGATCTAATCCCCTGGGAGCTGAAGGAAGAGTTCCAGATAGAGGGAACAGCAGGTACAAGTTTTCTGAGCTCTAGTGTTTGAATAACAGAAGGGAGGCTGGCCTGGCTGAAGGCTGGTGAGTGAGCGGAAAAGACTCCTACACTGATGTTGAAGAAGAGGAAGGGTTGGATCAGGCAGCGCCTGAGTGGCCATGGGGAGGAGGATAGATTTATTCTGAGTGCAGTGCAAAAGCTTTAGAAAGCTTTAAGCAGGGAAAACCTGACCTGGTTCACATACTTTTAAAGCAACACTCAGAGAGCCTTGTAAGGGGATAAAAATGCAGTAATAGGATTCATTCTACTTCTTCCTTTGAAGCAATCATTGGCCCTAAACTCTTGTCCTGCTATTTTTTGGACTCTAAAGCTGACATAGAACTACTTTAAGGTGGGTTGTAGCCACTGTGGAAAACGGATCTATGAATTTCTGCATCGATCCCAGATCTGGAGGGAAGTCATGCTTACAGACCCCGCATAGGGAACAGCCCAAGCAACCCCTTACATGGAGGAATTATATTCTGCCTCACCTGTCCTATCACCCTGGACCCAGTGACTAGACCAAGAGAGACACCAGAGAAGTCAGACTACAGGCTGGCAGTGCTTAGGGAAGTGGCCCACCTAGCCCAACAAGGTCAGTGATCGAGAGCAAAAACCACTCCAAATGGAGTGCGTTTTGTGGCAGAAGCAGCAGCAGATGGTAGCGGGAGGAGGAGCTCACATAGAGAGTAATATTGCAAGGATGGTTAGAAATGAGCAGAACTTATAGGTAAGCATAAAAGGCCGAGGAAGATGCCCAGAGCAGAGGGGGAGCCAAGGCAAAAAGATACTGCTGTTTATCAATGGAGTCAATTAATTCATGCCACTGGGAAGTGGAATTGAAAAAACCAAAAGGACCTGGTTCTAGGGGAAAGTAGGGTCCTCCAGGGTGATCCGTTTCTAGAAGGCCTGGATGCAGGACACCGCCTGGATTCTCTGCCTTGGTGGTCTCATTTCTTCATTTGTCCTACCCACCCCCCAGCAAACAGGATGGTGCCTCCCCCCACACCTTCATTACCCCTTTGCCAGAATGAAATCTGACAACCACACTGCCCTTAGGAATATCATGTTTACTGAGTTCTTCTACATCCTTCAGATTTAGGAGGGATCTATCATAATTTAGACCAGAATAAATATGTCTCCATTGGCAGTTGAAGCTTCAGATTTAAGCTTGTCTTCAGAGGAAGAACTAAACACCTATAATAACAAGTAAGGAGATAACAGGGCTTCCAGAGAGGCACTAGTGGTAAAGAACCCATCTGCCAATGCAGGAGATGTAAGAAATGCAGGTTCGATTCCTGGGTCAGGAAGATCCCCTGGAGAAGGTCATGGTAAACCACTTCAGTGTTCTTGCTTCGAGAACCCCATGACCAGAGGAGCCTGGCGTACTACTGTCCATAATGTTGCAAAGAGCCAGACACGAATGAAGAGATTTAGCAGGCAGGCAGGAGATAGCAGCCAAAATGACTGTAAATTACTATAGAATCACAAAATGCCCTTCTACAATATAATTTGTAGATTATTGAGCTGCACATTTATGGTTCATACATTTATATGTACATAGAAATTTTAAAAATTAAAGGTAACACTTTCATGGATACAAAAGCGATCCATCACTCTGTTTAGAATGATTTATTAGGAATCCATAACCCTTAGGATACAATCCTAGATCTTTAGAAGGACACACAAGGCCCATCTCGATGAGCTGCTTTTTCTTCTTCTTTGTCTTCTAAAATGCAAAGATTCTGCTCCAACTGTACAGAACCAGATACAATATCCTGAATGGTTGTGCTCGCTCATGTTTACACGTCTGCTCTGGGAAGCCTCCTGCCAACTGCCATCCCCTCTGCTTTGAGCCAATTCTCTCCTCTGTGTATCCATCAGGCTTTGAGCTCACTTCCTCCTTCATACTGTTCTGTGTTCCACTGGATCCCTCTGTGACTCATTTACTCTAGGCTGGGTTCTGAGCTGCCAGGAGGCAGGGATTCTGTCTTTCTCCAGTGCCAATCACAGTACCAGACATCCATCATGTGTGCCCCCAAATAAATGTTTACTGAGTGAATCTAGAAAGTGTAGCTCCACTATCTCAAATGGAGTAATGACTTGGAGTTGCTTTGGAAAGACAGATTCTCTACTCTCAACAATTATGCTATAGACAATGTATACCTATGTATACATAGAGTATACATAGGTATACATAGAGTATATATATAATCCTTCTTCACACCTGATTCCTAGGTAGTGCTGTATGAGGATGGCATGCTCCATGATGTTTTCAATACTTCTACTCCCCACTCCTACCTTGAAGTCTCACCTAGAAAAAGCAGACAAGTCGTGCAAGCCCTCCCTCTATATGTGGCATAGACGAGGAGACACCTCTGCTGTCACAGGGAGCAATGTCTTTCTGGCCCCACTAGAGGATGGCTTTGGTTATTTTTTAATCATTCACTTGGAACCCATCTCCTTTCTGTGGCTGATGCTTACAGGTCAACCCCTCAAAGGTGTTTTCTCCCTCAGAGGGGCTTGTCTGTTCCTTTGTGTTGTCCACCACAATTTGTACTTGGACATTTATTCCTTTTCTGTCTTTCTGCTAGCGGGAGGTGGGATGGTCACTTCCTCATCACTAGGCAAAATGCAGATGGCACTTCGTTGGCATTTGGTGGCCATTTGGCAGGATGTGTTTGAGATGAATTACTCTCTGAATAAGTGTCATACTCCTAATTGGCATGCCCAACTCTGAGAAAAAATCATATAACTTAATTCTCAAAAAACAAACTGGGAGATAAGAATTGCTATGACTATTTTACTGGTAAGAAAATAGCCAAAAGAGACTGACTTGACAAACTAACCGTCAATGGCAAGAATAAAAGCCTGGATCCAAGGTGTTCTGCCAGGAAGTCAATTTTTTTGAACTCTACAATTATCTTTAGAGAAAATTTTAACAGTAGTGAAACATGGATGGCAGTTCCAAAGTTCACCCCAGTGGGAATTCCATCATCTCTGTGGTCAATGCACACAAGGGAAGAGAAAGACAATCAACAAGGTGGCAATGACATGATGGTAGAAATGACCTAAAGAGCTTATTGAACATGTTACTGATGTTTTCCCTCCAGTCACTATGCTTGTTTGCTAAGTCAGTTCAGACGTGTCCCACTCTTTGTGACCCTATAGACTGAACGGTATAGCCCGTCAGGTTCCTCTGTTCATGGAATTCTCCAGGCAAGAATTCTGGAGTTGGTTGCCATGCCCTCCTCCAGGGGATCTTCCTAACCCCGGGATTGAACCCGAGTCTCTTCTGTCTCCTGCTTTGGCCGGTGGGTTCTGTATCACTAGCCCTACCTGGGAAGCCTCTAGTCTCTATAATGACATAACTTATTGTAACACATCAAGACCTAAATCCATAATTTATACCAACCCCTCCCCCCCCAAAAAAAAACCCACCAAACTTCCCTGTAGTCTCAGTCGTATGTTATGTCGTCTTTAAGAAGTTTTTTATGAACTGAGTTGTGTTGACATTGAAGTCTTATCAGTTCAACAAGAATGAAGAAAACTCATGGGGCTTCCCTGGTGGCTCAGTGGTAAAGAATCTGCCTGCCAATGCAAGAGATATGGGTTCGATCCCTGGTCCGGGAAGATCCCACATGCCTTGGAGCAAGTAAGCCCACGTGCTACAACTACCGAGCTGTGCTCCAGAGCCCATGCTCTGCAATAGGAAAAGCCACTTAGATGAGAAGCCTATGCATAACTAGAGAGAAGCCCCCTCTTACCACAATTAGAGAAAGCCCTTGCATCAACGAAGACCCAGCACAGTCAAAATAAATAAATAAGTAAATTTTTAAAAAGAATGAAGAAAACTCAAATGCACAGTTCAGTTCTGGCAGGATTATTTATTGGGTGAGAACCAATCAAAATGAGGCTCTGAGTTTACTATTCTAGTTTTTAGAATGTTTATTCAAAATACACATTTATAAAATATTTTATTTTCATAACATACTGCTTTGTACATATTAGTACAAAGCAACATGGCTCAAAATTGTAGTTACAATATCTACACGTTATGGCAATAGCCGCAGTAAGAGCACACTAGGACAGTACAAGCTTCTGTGACTAATGATGACCAAATGGCATGGAGTCATTTTGTTGTTGTTCACTCACTCACTTGTGTTCAACTCTTTGGGACGCCATGGACTGCAGCACACCAGGCTTCCCTGTTCATCACCGACTCCTGGAGCTTGCTCAAACTATTGTCCACTGGGTCAGTGATGCCATCCTACCATCTCATCCTCTGTCGTCCCCTTTTCCTCCTGCCTTCAATCTTTCCCAGCATCAGGGTCTTTTCCAGTAAGTCAGTTCTTTGCATTAGGTGACCAAAGTATTGGAGGTTCAGCTTCAGCATCAGTCCTTCCAATGAATATTCAGGACTGATTTCCTTTAGGACGGACTGGTTAGATCTCTTTGCAGTCCAAGGGACTCTCAGGAGTCTTCTCCAACACCACAGTTCAAAAGCATCAATTCTTTGGTGTTCAGCTTTCTTTATGGTCCAACTCTCACATCCATATGTGACTACTGGAAAAACCTTAGCTTTGACTATACAGACCTTTGTTGGCAAAGATATGCTCTGCTTTTTGGTACACTCTTTAGGTTTGTCATAGCTTTTCTTCCAAGGAGTAAGCGTCTTTTAACTTTGTGGCTGCAGTCAACAACCACAGTGATTTTGGAGCCCAAGAAAATATAAGTCTCTCACTGTTGCCATTAAGTGATGGGACCAGATGCCATGATCTTAGTTTTTTGAATGTTGAGTTTAAGCCGGTTTTTCACTCTCCTCTTTCACCTTCACTTTCTCTAGTTCCTCTTCGCTTTCTGACATAAAGGTGGTAGCATCTGCATATCTTGAGGTTATTGATATTTCTCCTGACAATCTTGATACCAGCTTGTGCTTCATCTAGTCTGGCATTTCACATGATGTACTCTGCATATACATTAAATAATATCTCTGTGAATTAAAAGCTTGGGAAATGTCTGTGGGCCCACCCCTTTGATGTCATATTGTCTGCTGATCTATAGAGATAACGTCTTGTCTAATCCCATAATAAATTCAGATGTTTTAATACAGAATTACTCAAATGATTTGGACCACAATCTGCAGTGAAAGAAAGAGTTACTACTTCTGCCTGTGGCAGGAACTGGGGAGGCCACTCAAAGGCTGAGGCACTTGAGGTGGATCTTGGAAGATGAAGAGGACCTTGCTGGATGGATGAGCAGACTCATGCTTCCGTGGTCAAGGGAGAGCATGAACAAAGATGCAAAGGTAAGATGCATCTGCAGTGGGTACTGAGAGTTTGCTGAATTCTTCTGAGCACGGAAGACAAAGAGAGCAGCAAGGAAGGCAAGAATAGAGAAATAAGACTGGGGAGGTTAAGTTGGAGCAGGGTCAGGAAGAGCTTTATAACATATTTAGTCACTTAAGCTTTATCCTGAAAGTAATTGGGAAGTATTTCATCAAATGAAATAGTGCTTAAGAAATTAAAGACAAAGGTCCTCCTAGAAAGATATGAACCGGTGTGACTCTCACAAAGAAGTTAATAACTAAGCATATATCTCTTTTCCCCCTAGCACTCTGCAGAGGAAATTAAGAACAGAGACAGACTTTCTTGCACTATTACTGTGATACAATGATGATACTGGTTCATGATGTACAGCTGGAAGGTAAGACACTGAGCTTTACCCCAGGAACATACTGGGGTGTGGTTTAGGAACTTGGGCTGGGCTGTTGGGACCGCTGGACTCCTCACAGTGACTCTATGCTTTGTGATTGCCAGTCCGACAGGACGCTTACTGGACCTCGGTTTTCTCAACTATAAATGAGGAAGTGAGAGTATATCAGTGATTTATATCAATGATTGGCAAATTTTTTTTTCTCTAAAGGGCTAGATCATAAATACTTAGGACTCGAGGGCTATAAAGTTTCTGTCACAATTTCTCAACTCTGCCATTGCAGCTCAAAAGCAGCCATAGACAATACAGAAATGAGTGAATGTCGGTGTGTCCTAATTAAACTATGTATGGACACTTAAATTTGAATTTTTGAAATTTTCATGTCATATAAAGTACTACTTTTCTTATAATTTTTTTCAACCATTAAAAAAACCTTTCTTAGTTTGCAAGCTAGTGAAAAAACAGGCAGTAGGCTGGATTTTGGCCCATGGGACATTGTTAGTCAATTCCTATTTCTACAAGCCTATTTACTTCTAAAGAAAACATGTAATACTTCTTAAAGTTCAGCAATAGTATATGTTCAACATTTTTTAGATTTAGTAATTTATTTTAAAATATAGCCAATCTGTATTGACAAAACATGCTGGTTGTAAGGGTGTTTGCCTTACAATTATAGAGATTTATTGAAGAATTACACTATAGGGCCAAAATAAAATAACTTGCCTAATACTCCCACCAAGATCACAGAATAGTTTAATGAGAAACTACCTTAACAAGCCATATATTGTCACTCCAAGGGATAAAAGATATTTTTAAAATAAAGCATTAATATATTTTTAAAATGAAGAGTGGTTGAACAGATATTTATGTACTAATTTTCATAGCAGCATTATTCACAAGAGCCAAAAGGTGGAAATAACCCCAATGCCCATGAGTGGATGCATGAATAAACAAAATGCGATAAATATTATTCAATGGAATATTATTCCATCTTAAAAAGGGAATTAAATTATTATACATGCTACAACATGGATAAGCCTTGACATTATGCTAAATGAAAACTGATGGACATAAAATGATCAATGTTGTACATTTCTACTTATATATGGTACTTAAAATGGTCACATTCATAGAGACAGAAAGCAGAATGATAGTTGCTAGGGGCTGGAAGAAGAGGGGAATGGGAAGTTAACATTTAATGGGTGTACTGTTTCAATTTTGGAAGATGAAAAGTTCTGGAGATGAATGAGGGTGATGGTTGCATTATCAGTGTGAATGTACGCCATGCCACTGAACCGTGCATTTAAACATAGCTACAGTGGCAAATTGTATGTTAGCTATATTTTGCTACCACAACAAAAAAGATGGGGAAGAGAACAATGAAATGGCTAACCTAGTATCACACATCACAAAAGGAGGAGCTAAGAATAGACTGCAGGACTAGAGTCTAGTATGGTAGTACGGAATGCTGTGAACCCAAATGACCTTGTCAACTTTACGTCTGTCTTTAGAGCACTTTCCAACCAGGCGTCTGTTCCTGTGTACTCTATTTCAGAGCACATTGTATCATGGAATCTTCATAACTGACATTTTACTGAGGGGGAGACAGAGGTTTCGAGAGGTTCATTGTCAAGAAGCCAGCAGGCAGGGTTAAGAGCAAACCCAGGACGGCACCTCCAAAGCCTCTGTGCTGAACCACCTTGGGACACCGCCTCTCTGAAATTCTGAATCTGCCCCTTTAAGGGTCTCAAAATCCTTGGCCACTGAATACAGCCTTTTGAGTGTAATTCATGCAGCCATTGCTTCCTCTGAAGGAGTGAGGACTTGAGTAACTGCATTTCCTGAGAGTCTGGGTCTGCTGCAGAGGACCTGTGTGCTGTTGGTTTATGGAAAGGCCAGAAGGCTGAGGCCATGTGCTGGCTGATGATACTGTGGGCCAGGCTGATTTGTGTCCTCACTCTCGGTCGAATGACTAATACAGCCCTTTAGCCCACAGATTTCCACCTCAGACGTTTACACGATACCACTAAATAATAAATATGTGCATGTCTTATCTCCCCCACTTGACTGTAAGATAAGGGCAGAAGTTGAGCCTGTTTAATATTTATACTCTCCATAGGATCACCCCATGCAGAGCTCTGCACCAAATAGGCACTCAGCAAATATTTGTTGAATGAATGCATAAATGAATGTTAAATAATCTGCCTCCAGATTTTCCCTTTGTTTCAAATTGTCTCCTCCGTCTGACACATGTAAGCGCTTTCCGTGTCCCTTTCATGGATATTTCAGATGCCCTCAACCATTTTTTTGTGTTCTGGCTGGCTTTTTCTAATCACTGCGGAAACAGACTGGGGGCCAAAAATAGAACCTCCTTGACAACTTCGCAGAGGACTTCCATCCTCAATTCCTAAGGTGGTAATACTGATTCTGTTAGAGCAGAATGGCAGTTTCATGACTGCCACAGTCTTGATTTTTTTTTTTTTTTTTTTTTACCACTGCCTGATGTTTAAAGGGATCAAAATTTTCCCTACATGTGCTTAGTACAAACTGCAATCACCCTTGGAAGGCAGGGTTTGGGACAGATAGAGGAAACGTCATCAAACAGAGGAGTATCAGTTTCTCTTAAGGATGCTTAAAGGTACTTAAAAAGGAGGCAGATTTTCCTCTCTTTGTCTCTACCTCTCTCTCTTCCTCCCTCTTCCACTGCTGTCTCCTTTATTGTTCTCTATCTTTCTTTCCTTCTGGGTTTATGGCAGAGTCAGTGACTCATCTACTTTTTCAAGCCAGGGCATATTATGAAGACACAAGAAAGGAATTGTATAGGCACGTACTCTGACATAATACTGATCCTTTTGGATTAAACTGGGGAAAACCCACAGCAACACACACTGCCTCAATCTAAAATTATCGGTAATCCATGGATGCTGGCACATATGTTCCCAGTATTGCATTATGGGGAATTAGGAGACTGGCTCCTTCTCCAGGGACACTACAAGATAGGAAGATGATGGAACAGATATACAGCTAAGAGAATATCTAAGTGTCAAGTAGTCAATAATAAAATCCACAAGGACTTCCCTGGTGGCTCAGATGGTACAGAATCCACCTGCAATGCAGGAGACTCAGGAGATGTGGGTTCTATCCCTGGGTTGGGAAGATTCCCTGGAGAAGGGAATGGCAACCCACTCCAGTATTTTTGCCTGGAGAATTCCATGGACAGAGGAGTCTGCCAGGCTAACAAAGAGTCAGAACATGAGTAGGGTCACAAAGTGTTGGACACGACTGAGTGAATAACCATCATCATCATAATCAGACTCCTAGTCGTTACAGTTCCCATTTGAAACATATTTGCTATGTGCCAGGCACCATGCTAAGGACTAAGGATGTCACGTGCACACCTCTTGAATCCTAACCATCAACCAAAGGTGCACAGGTGTGCAGAGGCAGTAGGGCATGGTGGGTGGGCCAGGCTCCAGATTCAGATCCCAAGGTCCTGGGTCCAGCTGCGGCCTGGCCTATCCCGGCTGCAGAGAGAGAACCATTTCCCCCAGACATCTGGTTGTTGTATCCAGCCTTTGTTACTGGCAATGGGACTCTTTGAGCACTGATGTCCCTCCCTTTGCTTCTATTTCCTCATCTGTGAAATAAGAATCATCATGGAACTTACTTTATAGAGTTGATGTTAAATGAGAAAAAGTAAGTATCCTGCTTGAAACGGTGCCTGATGTGGAGTCAATGGTCTATGAATATTAGGTTTTATGACCCTGAGGCTCAGAGAGGTTAAATAACTTGCCAGCATTCACTCAATAAATTTATATCAGGACGAGAATTCAAACTCAAACCTGAGTGATCCCAAGACCCGCAGATCTTAACCACTTCAGCATAATGGTAGTTCGGAGAGCAGTAAATCATTATGGATTAGTGTGAAAAGGGGGGAGATTTACAGAGAATGTGAGAGCATTTGAAGGATGGAGTAGAAATTACTGAAAAAGAAATAGAGACTGTTGGCTTTGATAGAGGAAGATCTCTTAAATTAACAAAATGTTCCCCTTTACCAAATACCACCTCTGGGGTTACTTTCTTGTCAACCAGACTCATCTTCCCTCCAGTGAAGAAGACATAGCAGATGAAGGATATGGATCACTAAGGATGGTCTGTAGGTCAAAAACATTTCCTGCCCCTCCATGAATCTCCTGTAGTATCCTGGGCCTTGGTTTCTTCGGCTCTGTTTTATTTAGAACATTTTTTTTTTCTGATTGCACACATATATGGATTTGTTGAAGTACAATTGATTTACAGGATTGTGTTAGTTTCAAATATATTGCATAGTGATTCTTTTGTTTTTTGGTTTCCAGATTTCTTTTGCTCTGTTTTAGATTTTGCTTGCTCAAAGGGTAAAGAATCTGCCTACAATGCAGGAGACACTCAGTCAGGAAAATCCCCTGGAGAAGGGAATGGGCAACCCACTTCAGTATTCTGGCCTGGAGAATCCCATGGACAGAGGAACTTGGCAAGCTGCAGTCCATGGGGTCGCAAGAGTCATACATGACTGAGTGACTAACACTTGCAGTTTTTTCCATGTACATGCATATCAACTTCTATATCTATGTTGAAATGTGACAAATTTGAGAAGCACTCTTTAGCAATGTGAACTATAGGAGGCTGGCTAGCAGTTTAATCTTTGTAGTTCACTGAGTGTCTAATTGTATTTCACAGTTCTAACCTTAAGCTCGGCTACAGTGATGGGCTCCCTTCCCTTTTCCTTCTCCATCCTTTAGTTCTAGAGTCTTTAACAGACTGTGTGGGAGAGGATGACTGGTAATACATGAGGACCAGGGATCTTGGGGAAGGGGAGGTGAGGGAGCAAGGTCGAGGGACTGAGGGAGAGAGAGCACAGGCCTAGCGCAGGCTGTGGATAGGCACTAGGTATACTTGGAGCAGGCAGAGGATGGCCATGCCTTAAATAGACTTAGGAGGCCACTTACCAGAGCACAGTATCCCCTGGTTCTGCATGGAGAAACTTATTCGCATCTGAGGCAGAGAATGGGGAGGATTCGCAATCCACGTTGGATACGTTTTGACTGTTCCATCCCCAGTGACAGCTGTCAGCTGGATTCCATCAGTAAGGGAGCCTGGGTCATGAAGACAGTCCTAAACGGACCGTCTAACCAGTTGACCGTGAAACCATATGGCCTCTCTTGTGCATAGGTCTAAGTGAAAGGAATAAGCCCTTTTGTGCACTATGCACTTCTCCCTTCTCACCAGCACAATATTAGCCCTCTGGAACATTTTCCTACTCTACAAAGTGGCCCTGAAATACACTTGACAATCCTGTAACGATTACATTTTGTTTCTGATCTCTGTTATACCTTCGTTCAAGGTTTCATCATCTCTTGCCTGAACCACAGGAATAAACAACTTATTGGTCTCTGTGTCTTCCCTTCTCTTTGTAACTGATGCTGGAACTGTCTTTCTCAACCACACATCTACAATTGTCATTGTCACCTGCTTTTGTAGTGTCCTTTGGTTTCCTTTTCCCCCTAAATGAAATGTAATATGGAATCTTATATAAAAAACTGAAGCAGCCCTGCTCTGTTGAAGTGGGTGTGGGTGTGGACAGAGTATGGGCACGTTCAGTCTACCTCTTGAAATCATTCACCTCATTGACCTTGACCAGTTTCGGTCCTCTCAGGGGCATCCACAGGATCCTCTAGAACCTGTTTTGAGCATGAGCACCCTCCAGCCTCCTTCTCAGTTCTCCTTCTGCACAGCTTCAACTCCAGAGCACTCATTGTGTGCTCCACCTTTGCACAGGCTGCCTCTTTTTTCTGGAATGCTCTACACCTTGTCTCTATCCAATGATCTCCTCTGATCTTTTGAGAAGGAGTTCGGATGTCACCTCCTCTTAGAACCATCACAAAATCCCTGTGAAGGGATTGGTCCACCCTTTGGGTTCTCCCTGCCCGTCTCTGAGTCACCATTTACTACCTTGTCTTGCAATTTTTAATTTGCATCTGTATCATCCGTCACTCAGCTCTCAAAGAGCCCTTGTCTTATTGTGTATGTTCCCTTATATCCTATCTCCAAGCCTAGTGCTTGTCCGTTGCTGCTGCTGCTACTGCTAAGTCGCTTCAGTAGTGTCCGACTCTGTGAGACCCCATAGACGGAAGCCCACCAGGCTCCCCCGGCCTTGGGATTCTCCAGGCAAGAATACTGGAGTGGGTTGCCATTGCCTTCTCCGAGTGCTTATCTGTGCTGCTAAGTTGCTTCAGTCGTGTCCGACTCTGTGCGACCCCATAGACGGAAGCCCACCAGGCTCCCCTGGCCTTGGGATTCTCCAGGCAAGAATACTGGAGTGGGTTGCCATTTCCTTCTCCAATGCATGAAAGTGAAAAGTGAAAGGGAAGTTGCTCAGTTGTGTCCGACTCTTAGTGACCCCATGGACTGTGGCCTACCAGGCTCCCCCGTCCCTGGGATTTTCCAGGCAAGAGTACTGGAGTGGGGTGCCATTGCCTTCTCTGGTGCTCGTCTGTAGCCAGTTGTAAATGATCATCATTGATTAAATGGGGAAAATCAGTGCACTTAGCCCACTTTGGAGTCAAAGAGTATCTTGAGTCTCAGAGAATTTAGCAAATTTGGTGAAAATCAGTGAATGTTTTCTTTAGTCTTTGTGGAATAAACCAACACTGTGGTTTTGTCCTTTAAACCATATCTAGATAAAATGGACTTTTAAGGCTACATTTTCAGTCAAGATGTCCAGAATCAAACGAAACGGAAGAAAATGGTTCCCCAGCATTTCTGGGAAATGATCCCACTTCTCTGTCAAGGCCCAGCTCACACATCATCTTCTCCCTGGGGCTTTAGTTGGCTTCTCATTCCCGTGTTTGTCTCTTTTTATTTAACTCTTCTAATGATGATTGGCTCTACTGTATAACCCATTCTCTAATTCCCTACCCTGGACTCAGTCAGTGTTGTGAGTTAAAATATGTTGATCTGGGAAACCAAAAGCTGTGTCTTGTGGCTCTTTCCACTCTGTATTTTCTGTTAAGCAACAAAGGAGTTGAATCTCCTAGGGCTTTTTTTTTTTTTTTGGCCTTAGCCTTTCCCCTGCAAAAAATCAGAGGAAGAAGGCTTACTGGAACATATGCCATTTGTTAATTTGAGCACGTGGTTCTTCTTTAGAAATCTTTTAGGAAGGTAATGATTACCATTCAAAAAAAGATTATTTAGCATCTTCTACATTTCAAGGATGTAGCAGAATTTAACAAAGGGCAAAAGATGTCTTTGCCAAGAGCATCCAATAATGGGCATCATTTGGTGTGCAAAAGAAAGCACCAGGTGGGGTGAGCCAGGTGGTCTGTAACAGGAATGCTCACTTTTTCTCTGGTAGGCCAGATGCTGGGAGCTGGAAGAGAAGGAGAGTTGGAAAATGGGAATCTTGATAGGGATGGAAGTCCTGCCAATTTGGTAGCAGGTGCTGATACCCAAGGCAAGAAAAAGTGAAAGTGAAAGTCGCTCAGTTGTGTCCGACACTTTGTGACTCCTTGGGCTATACAGTCCATGGAATTCTCCCGGCCAGAATACTAGAGTGGGTAGCCTTTCCTTTCTCCAGGGGATCTTCCCAACCCAGGGATTAAACCCAGTTCTCCCACATTGCAAGCAGATTCTTTACCAGTTGAGCCACAAGGGGAGAAATTGATGGTAAAAAAATTTCCCCTGTGGAGATGGCTGAGGAACTGCAAGTACACGATTCTCTTTCATCTGATATTCAGTTGTTTATTATTCCACGGGAGGCTAGTTCCTCTTCATTCTTCCCAAACATTCAGAAGAGTCTGTTGTGCACAATGGCTTTTTCATTAGCGGTGTATTTTGGAAGAAATGAAGCCCAAGGTGGCTGCATATAGCACAGGAAGAAGGAGAGAAGTCACAGGAGAAGGACAATTAAGTAGGGATCAAGAATTCAGAAGAAGCAGGAAGTCTGAGCAAGAGGTAACCAGGATGCTACCTCTGGGGGACCTCTGGGGGATACCCCGGAATCTGGAGGAGCGGGCTGTACATCTCCCAGTTCATGGATTGAAGACGCCAACTATTTCACTTGGATGTTAAAGGAAGAGGCACTTCTTTCCTTTCAGGCAACAAAAGGGATGTACTGTATTGCAGAAGAACGTGTGTGCTTTCTTACTAGCAGGGCTATTTTAAGACATCTCTAAATCCTGGGCATCTTGATTTTGGAGGGCTCAAGTCATATTGTCACAATAAATATAACTCTGTATTTTGTTGTATAAATGTGAAGCCATCTTGGTAATCTTGTTTTAATATTATTATACATTCTTGACATAATTATTAATTTACCTTTTATAGTGGGTTTTTTTTTCTTGACCCAACACATTTCTTAAGATCAGATCTTAAATATTTTAATGTACCTTTGCAAAGCTTATGAGCCTTCAGCCCTGTGCTTGCTTTAGCTAATGGATAAAATGTTCATATATGAAAGTAAGCTCTTTCTTGAAGAGGTAAAGCCAGTTCCCAAAGAAGTGTTATCAGCTTACCTTGACAAACACAGATATTTCACTCACATCCAAAAATGACTTAGACCCTGAGTTTACAAATAGGATTTCAGTAGGTTAATTAAAATAGCATAGAAATAATTTTTAGTGTAGGTCTTTATCTCTAAGCCTTTTGGTTATCAATTAGGGTCTTGTTTCTAATTAAAAAGCAAAACAAAGCAATACGTACAGTAATTAGTAAATGAAAACCGTCAAAGTAAACCTCAAGGCCTGATAAGAACTGTATAATTTTTTTAAGCATTTTTGTGTCAAGAGACTATTCAAAGTACAGGTTTTATAGATATTTTCCTTTTAAAGAGAATTCTCTTAGCTAATCAGATGCTGTGCGGCCTTGCCTTTAATTTTATCTGGCCAAGCTTCCCGCCATCTGTTTTCCCATAATGCTCTCACTCTCTCCTCCAGATGTTTGGCACAGCATCTCAACTTGATGTCTATTTCTTCTTGTTCCCCTTCACCTCACATGAACCTTCCAAGTCGTAATTCTTTAGAAATAGACACAAGGAGCTTTATTTCAAATCACCATTTTTACTTAAGGAGTTCCATCTCCAAGGTCAGTAGAAGTCAAAAAAATTTCTTATTGTAGAATTCCTTGGCTATGTGCATTTTTTAAAACGAAAGGAAGAAAAGAAACCAGAAGCATAAGATTGTTAAGCAATATCCTCATGTTCACATAAGCCAGGGACTCAGGAATAGGAATTAAACATCAAGAATTTTACTTTTGATTCTTTTTTAACATTTGATTTACTGAAAACTGAAGCTATTCTATCAGTCACTTGGCAGCTTCAACTTTGATCAATGCCTCTATTCAATAGGGGGTCAAATACCTGAAGGGAAATAAAAGAATTCTCTGGAACATATGGCAGGGAAAGGATCATTTGTGTGTGCCTGCTAAAAGACAAATGACTCGCGTTCTCAGCTCCCATACTGTGGCCGTTCTCTGCCGCTCAGCTCATCATAGACAATCTTGGGCTCCAGCTAATCTGCTGCTTTTCAAAGCAAGCTAAATGGAAATAAAGGTTTAAATATCTGGAAACGAAGTTATGATTTAAGAAAAAAAAAATCTAGCAGTCTGAAAAAATTTTCCTGACAAAGTGTACAGCATGTTAGGAAAATTCTTTTCTGAGACCACCTGCTGATATTCTATTTTATAACTAGAGAGAATACAGCCTTCTGGCCAAAACTTAGATAGAACTATAGCTTTTGGAAGAGGAAGGAAAAAATTACCCTAAACCTCATTGAGAACAGAAGTCGTTTTCATGGTACAAACAAATCTACAAGCTAGAAAAGCTCTCCTTGCTATCTTTTGAAAATGTTTTGTCCTTAATGTCTCATGTGTACCCTCTATTCTACATTTACTGCTGAAATCTAGGTCAAGTCATTATCAGCTCATGCTGCGCCTGGGCCATGGCCTCAACACATATCTCCCCACTTCCAGGCTCACTCAATTGCATTTATCTATCCTACTTGAACTCCTTCCAACAAGAACCCTGCATTGGTTTAGGAAAGATATCTCACAAGGTATTGGGGAAGAAGACAAAGCACCAAAGACCCACCCAAGTATATGGATTCGTGTCAGAAAGGGAGTCAAGATGTGGACAGAGCTAGAGTCTATCATACAGCGTGAAATAAATCAGAAAGAGAAAAACAAGTATTACATATTAACTCAGGTATGTGGAATCTAGAGAACTGGTACAGATGAATTAGTTCCAGGGCAGGATAGAGATGCAGACATAACAAACAGAAGTGTGGACATGGCGGGGAAGGGGAGCGTGGGATGAATTGGGAGAGTGGCATTGGCATATGCCAACACCATGGGTAGTATAGCTGCTAGGAAGCTGCTGCATAGCACAGGGAGCTCAGCTTGGTGCTTTGTGGTGACCTAGAGAGGTGGGATGTGGTGGGGAGGGAGGTCCAAGGCGGAGGGCGTTTATGTATACATATTGCTGATTGACTTCTTTGTACAGCAGAAACTAACACAACATTGTGAAGAATGATATTCCAATAACTTTTTTTAAAAGAGCTTCGATCTATTTATGTGAGAATTATCTGGAAATAAGCTCAGGAGGTTGTTTCAAGAATGAACTGTGATAACGTGTAAAAAAATCTGTACCTTGCTTCTCACACTATAGACACTTAATGAGTCTTATCTGCCACTCCCTGTCTCTTGTGAAGTTTTCTTGCCACACCCTTCGTCTTGTGGATTTTTCTTGCCACACTCTTTGTCTCTTGTGAATTTTTGCCTCTACTGGTCCTTTTACATGATTTGCTCTCCTCTGCCAAGTTCAAAGTCTACCTATTTTGAAATACTATCATACATTATCACATCTGGCCTAGTATTCTGATTAATAATGGCTCTCCCATCTCCTCTTACATATTGTAAACATCCTAAGAACATGCATCTTTATATTCCTTGTAGCATTTTAAAAGTTTGCAAATAGTGTATGCTCCATATTTATTGAACAAATTCTCACGGTTTACCAAAACTCTCAACACGATTTTCAATCATAAACATTTAAATTTAATCCATTAAGATCTAAAACATCAGGTGGAATTTCTCTACTAAACATTTCTCACCCAGTTTCTAAGGATCACATCTTAAATAACAAGCCATATTCCCTTGAAGATGTCTATTCCTTCCAAGGTCATCACCAGTACAATGTTTTGACATAAATCAAGTCAATAATATAAGACTGAATAGAACTTATTTTAAGCTCCACACAAATGAAGAAAGAAAAATAAAAATCCCTTGAAAAAGAGCTGCCAAACATTGGGCAGCCTGCTAATGTTAAAAAAAAAAATGAGATGTTTCTTTTCACCATCCCTAAATTATTGAGATGGCAGGTGTGCCTGTTTTATGTTGTTGCTTATGTTTGTGATTGAGAAGTAAACTTTGCCTGTAGCCAGTTAATCATCTGAGCCTTTTGGAAAACTTAATTGAGAGGTCATTATTTGCTTTGCTTCCTTCTTCCTCCGCATCTCCACAGCATATCAGCAATCACAGTGATGCATCACTCTGCTGGTAATTCATACCGTATATTCAGAACCACAGATCATGGCTGTTTCAGACCTGCCAGATGTTCCAAGTCTCTTGCTGCAATTAAGTTCCAACACAGCCCAATTTGAAAGAGATGGAGAAACCACAGTTCTAATTAAGAATATTCATGAGTTTGCACCTTGGAAAGCCAGAAATCACATAATGTCCCAGAGTGGACAATATCCTTTCCTTTGAGAAGACAGAAAAAATGCAATTTAAAATAAGTCACCAGATATGCACTAGGGGAAGCTCTGAAGTGAAACAAAAGGTGTGGGATTGAATGAACTATTTGAACTCTCAGCTAAACCTGCCTTAATAAGAATTTAAAGGGCTAGATCAGGGCTCCTAACACTGACCATGCATTATCATCTGAGAAACTTAAAAAAGAAAATCACCCTTGCCTGGGTCCACTGCAGAGCTAGTCTAGATCAAGAAGAAGAAACAGTGTTGTTGTGAGCATTCCCATCTCCACACACGAGTCACCGCTAGACTGTTGCTATGGTAACCACAAACGTGTTCTTCTTAGACATTTAAAATGAGAACTCAAGGCATCTTCAGCTGGACTAGAAACAGGTGCCAGCATTTGAAGTGGGCTCAGCCAACCAAATTAGGCAAGGCTGAGACTTTCTGTTACACCTACGATAAGTGATCAGAGGTTCCTGACAGCATCTTCAGAAGAAATATAGGAAATGATCTTCATTATGATACTTGCCTGAGGTGGTAGAGTTCACACTTTGTGAACCATCTTATGTTGAGTGTGTTGTGATCCCTGGGATTAGAATCCTTGAAAAGATATTAAAACACAATATGGTGAGTTAAGGGATCAGGATTCAGTGTCTGTCATTAATTAGCTGTGAGATGGGCAAATTATTCCAATTTTGGGGGTAATGATCTCCTTACCTAATAAAAAGTTTCAAGGGGCAATTTTAGGGGTTCAAGGGGCCTTAGAGGCAGTTGCTTTATCCTACAGTGGACATCTATTGTTTTGAACTTTCAAACTCCACTTTCCCTTTATTCTATAGCTGACCCTTGGTTTTTCTCTGGAAATCAATCTTCCCTCACTCTCAGGCTATGTAGGTATTGACTCTACTCCTGGCTCCAAAGCACAGCATTGCACCTAGGTCTGGCCAGCTGAAACACTGCATTCCCTATTCATACAGTGAGTGATTTAGGAATATGACTCAAGTCAATCAAATTCAATGAAATTCAGTTGTGGGATTTTTTTTTTCTGGCGCTATGATGAGCGATAAACTCTTTTCTCTGGGTTTTAAGTTTTAGGAAGTAAGCTTGGAGCTGAGAGGAGAGATCTTGTCATCATAGTGGGATAACATGCCCGAAGATGAAGCCAACACCATACAAATTAGAGCTAATAAAAGGAGAGCTATCATTCCCTGGTGGCATAATTTAAAGCTCCTAGATCCAGCTATACCTGAAGCTGTTATGCCCGTTTCAGTAGTATAAATCAATAAAGCCTCCCCTCTTGTAAATTAAGCCAGTTTGAATTGGATTTCTTTTACTGGCATCCAAAAGAGTTCTGATCAATACCAACCCCTCATTTTATAGGCTTTGGAAAATGACACCAAATGTGGTGACTTGTCCAGATGTAGATAAAGTCAGAGGCAAGATTAGAACCAGCTTCTGAGCTTTCCAGTTCAAACACTTTCAAAATACATCTAAACCTTGAATTTACAAAAAAAAAAGAAAGAAAGTGCTGACTTCTTGGAAATTTCTGTTTAATTGACTCTTTCCTCTGTTCCAGTAATATTACTGTTTGTAATTCTTGAGTGATTTATTTTCTTGCAGCCTTTTGCTGTCTCTGAATTCACTTATTTTGTAACTAGTGTACCTACTAACCAAGTTAATGAGAAACAAACCTGGCAACAATCCACCACTCAAATTGTTATTTTGGTGCAGTTGAGAACAACTAAACAATAGGTTGTCTGAATTTATATTTTTCAACAGACTTATTTTTCAAATCTATTTTTCAGTAGATTTTTCAAAATGATGTAGCACTGAGACCTTAATTTCCCATTAGAGGCAGAAGAGATGGATATCTTTAAAAGGAAGAATTCAGAATTAGGGCTTACTATTTTGCTAAATGTGAAATGCCAGACTGGATGAAACACAAGCTGGAATCAAGATTGCCAGGAGAAATATCATCAACCTCAGATATACAGATGATAGATGATAACACTCTAATAGCAGAAGGCAAAGAGGAACTAAAGAGCCTTTTGATGAGGATGAAAGAGGAGAGTGAAAAAGCTGGTTTAAAACTCAACATTCAAAAAACTAAGATTATGGTATCCACTGCCATCACTTTAAACAAATAGAGAAAAAGTAGAACCGGTGACAGGTTTTATTTTCTTGGACTCCAAAATCACTGTGGATGGTGACTACAGCCATGAAATTAAAAGATTCTTGCTCGTTGGGAGGAAAGCTATGACAAACCTAGACAGCGTATTAAAAAAGCAGAGACATCACTTTGCCAACAAAGATCCGTATAGGTTTTTCCAGTAGTTATATACAAGAGTGAGAGTTGGACCATAAAGAAGGCTAAGTGCCAAAGAATTGATGCTTTGGAATTGTGGTGCTGAAGAAGACTCTTGAGAGTCCCTTGGACAGCAAGGAAATTAAACCAGTCAATGTTAAAGGAAATCAACCCTGAATAGTCAGTGGAAGGACTGATGCTGAAGCTGAAGCTCCAGTCCTTTGGCCACCTGATGTAAAGAGCCGACTCATTGGAAAAGACCCTGATGCTGGGAAAGATTGAAGGCAAAAGGAGACCGGATGGAAGAGGATGAAGTGGTTACATAGCATGACTGACTCAATGCACATGAATTTGAGCAAACTTAGGGGATAGTAAGTGAAGGACAGGGGAGCCTGGTGTGCTGCAGTCCATGGGGTCACAAAGAGTAAGACACAATTTAGCGACTGAACAACACAACAATTTTGCTAAAAATTGATTTCCATCAACCGTTATTTTCAATCTGTAGCTAGTGAATTAAAAGCCAAATAATTAAATATTTTGCAAAACAGCGAATTCAGCTTAAGATCTTCATTCTACATAAACTGTGTATTCCAATCACCCATGACCCCTCTATTTCACGTGTAAATTGAACCCTTATGAATTTTTCTTCCCCATTGAACCCTGAGCCTTTATATGTCAGGGATCTTATTTTAAACATTTCCAAGTCTCATGAACACTCAGTCACTATGCACTGTACGTGTGCATAGAGTGGTGGTTAGGACACATGGCTGTTTCCAGTTTATTACTCAAAACATTGAATTAGCATGCTTGCTACGACTGTCTCTGTGATCTGGTATCAAGTTCATTTGTATGTTATTAGTATGTGTGAGAAGAGTTTGTAATATATTCAAACTAATTTCATGTTTTGAAAGTTTCTGCATGGACCATTTTTAGTCAAGCAGAATCTCGTGGGATTTTAGACCCTGAAGTATCAGATCTAATTGTTATATTTTAATTTTCTTGTCTTCAATAAGCATCTAGAAATGAAATTCTGAGTGGATTGACACTCAGGGGCTGTGTGAACTGTAAGAATGTACATTCTCAAATCTTCTCAAGTCTTACTTGCTATCCTTCCAATTTATCTCACATCATCTGGGGTAGAGAAAGTGTGAACCTTTTTCATTTGACACACCTGGAGGTACTGAAACCAACCAAAGAGAGACTAGACTGAGGAACACTATGGAGTTTTATGTTGTCACAGATACATGTAAATTTCTCAAGTTCTACCTCATTCAGAATAGAGAGATTGGGAATGCTTTTTCATCCAGAAAGGAATGACATTAAATTTATGGGTTTGGATCTATTAATATTTATCTTTTAAACTAAAGAAAGAAATCAGAGCAATGTTTATTTAAAACATAAGAGAACACATCCAAATAGCTTTTACTAGAGGGTTCATTTTCTTTTTCCATTTAAAAGTGAAATATTATATTAAAATTTGCATATTAATGTCAAAGGAGAGAGAGGCCAGATCTCCATGTGATAGCTCATTCAATCCTTACAATACCCCTAAAAACATGAATATTATTATCCACATTTTACCAATGAAATACCATCTTTATGGAGGTGAAGTCAATGGTCCATGGTCATGTAGCCAGTGAGCTACTGAACTGGATGGAGGTCAGGCGTGCTTGCCTCACAGTTTCTGTCCTGACCACTCTGTTGCACAGCTTTCACAACATGGTCTCAACAACTTGAGAAGACCTTTGTGTATGAGCTGCAGGCTGTTCAGCTACATGCTTCACACTGTTACCTCCATCAGTGCTTGTGACTACTCTGTGACTGAGATGTTACTATCTGGACTTTGGAGATCAGGGAAGCGGCCTGGGTAACTTGCCCAAGGTCACAGAGCTCACACACGTGGCAGAACTATGCTATTAGACACCACGCCTTCCTTCAGCTCATGTTTATTACACACGGCCTCTGTGCCAGGGTAAGAAGGAAATGCATAAATTCTGTTTTAGCTACTTTAAATATTAGTAAAATATTTTTTGAATGAAGGTATTGACTCATGCAAAAACTAAAAAACAGACATCATCAAAGCATTAGTATTTCTGAAACCTGACTTTAGGCCCCCTGCAGGGCCTTCCAGCACCTCCCTGGAACATTCTGAGAGTTTCTGAGCTGAGTTTAATCCATGTGCTTTGGAATTTAGGGGGCTTCCCTTGTAGCTCACTCGGGAAAGAATCTGCCTGCAGTGCGGGAGACCAGGGTTCAATCCCTGGGTTGGGAAGATGCCCTGGAGAAGGAAATGGCAACCCACTCCAGTATCCTAGCCTGGAAAATCTCATGGACAGAGGAGCATGGTGGGCTGTAGTCCATGGGGTCACAAAGAGTCAGGCACGACTGAGTGACTAACACTTAACACTTGAAATTTAGGTCTTGTTCAGTTCAGTTCAGTAGATCAGTCGTGTCTGACTTTTTGTGACCCCATGAATCGCAGCATGCCAGGCCTCCCTGTCCATCACCAACTCCCAGAGTTCACTCAAGCTCACGTCCATTGAGTCAGTGATGCCATCCAGCCATCTCATCCTCTGTCGTCCCCTTCTCCTCCTGCCCCTAATCCCTCCAAGCATCAGGGTCTTTTCCAATGAGTCAACTCTTCGCATGAGATGGCCAAAGTATTAGAGTTTCAGCTTTAACATCAGTCCTTCCCATAAGCACCCAGGACTGATCTCCTTTAGAATGGACTGGTTAGATCTCCTTGCAGTCCAAGGGACTCTCAAAAATCTTCTCCAACACCGCAGTTCAAAAGCATCAATTCTTTGGTGCTCAGCTTTCTTCACAGTCCAACTCTCACATCCACACATGACCACTGGAAAAACCATAGCCTTGACTAGATGGACCTTTGTTGGCAAAGTAATGTCTCTGCTTTTCAATATGCTATCTAGGTTGGTCATAACTTTCCTTCCAAGGAGTAAGCGTCTTTTAATTTCATGGCTGCAATCACCATCTGCAGTGAGTTTGGAGCCCAAAAAAATAAAGTCTGACACTGTTTCCACTGTTTCCCCATCTATTTCCCATGAAGTGATGGGACCAGATGCCATGATCTTCGTTTTCTGGATGTTGAGCTTTAAGCTAGCTTTTCCACTCTCCTCTTTCACTTTCATCAAGAGGCTTTTTAATTCCTCTTCACTTTCTACCATAAGGGTGGTGTCATCTGCATATCTGAGGTTATTGATATTTCTCCCGGCAATCTTGATTCCAGCTTGTGCTTCTTCCAGCCCAGAGTTTCTCATGATGTACTCTGCAGATAAGTTAAATAAGCAGGGTGACAAGATACAGCCTTGATGTACTCCTTTTCCTATTTGGAACCAGTCTGTTGTTCCATGTCCAGTTCTAACTGTTGCTTCCTGACCTGCATATAGGTTTCTCAAGAGGCAGGTCAGGTGGTCTGGTATTCCCATTTCTTTCAGAATTTTCCACAGTTTATTGTGATCCACACAGTCAAAGGCTTTGGCATAGTCAATAAAGCAGAAATAGATGTTTTTCTGGAACTCTCTTGCTTTTTCCATGATCCAGCAGATGTTGGCAATTTGATCTCTGGTTCCTCTGCCTTTTCTAAAACCAGCTTGAATATCAGGAAGTTCACGGTTCATGTATTGCTGAAGCCTGGTTTGAAGAATTTTGAGCATTACTTTACTAGCATGTGAGATGAGTACAATTGTGTGGTAGTTTGAGCATTCTTTGGCATTGCCTTTCTTTGGGATTGGAATGAAAACTGACCTTTTCCAGTCCTGTGGCCACTGCTGAGTTTTCCAAATTTGCTGGCATATTGAGTGTAGCACTTTCACAGCATCATCTTTCAGTATTTGAAATAGCTCAACTGGAATTCCATCACCTCCACTAGCTTTGTTCGTAGTGATGCTTTCTAAGGCCCACTTGACTTCACATTCCAGGATGTCTGGCTCTAGGTGAGTGATCACACCATCGTGATCATCTGGGTCATGAAGATCTTTTTGTACAGTTCTTCTGTGTATTCTTGCCACCTCTTTTTAATATCTTCTGCTTCTGTTAGGTCCATACCATTTCTGTCCTTTATCGAGCCCATCTTTGCATGAAGTGTTCCCTTGGCATCTCTAATTTTCTTGAAGAGATCTCTAGTCTTTCCCATTCTGTTGTTTTCCTCTATTTCTTTGCATTGATTGCTGAGAAAGGCTTTCTTATCTCTCCTTGCTATTCTTTGGAACTCTGCATTCAGATGCTTATATCTTTCCTTTTCTCTTTTGCTTTTCACTTCTCTTCTTTTCACAGCCATTTGTAAGGCCTCCCCAGACAGCCATTTTGCTTTTTTGCATTTCTTTTCCATGGGGATGGTCTTGATCCCTGTCTCCTGTACAATGTCATGAGCCTCATTCCATAGTTCATCAGGCACTCTATCAGCTCTAGTCCCTTAAATCTATTTCTCACTTCCACTGTACAATCATAAGGGATTTGATTTAGGTCATACCTGAATGGTCTAGTTGTTTTCCCTAGTTTCTTCAACTTCAGTCTGAATTTGGCAATAAGGTGTTCACGATCTGAGCCATAGTCAGCTCCTGGTCTTGTTTTGCTGACTGTATAGAGCTTCTCCATCTTTGGCTGTAAAGAATATAATCAATCTGATTTCGGTGTTGACCATCTGGTGATGTCCATGTGTAGAGTCTTCTCTTGTGTTGTTGGAAGAGGGTGTTTGCTATGACCAGTGCGTTCTCTTGGCAAAACTCTATTAGCCTTTGCCCTGCTTCATTCCGTATTCCAAAGCCAAATTTGCCTGTTACCCCAGGTGTTTCTTGACTTCCTACTTTTGCATCCCAGTCCTTTATAATGAAAAGGACATCTGTTTGGGGTGTTAGTTCTAAAAGGTCTTGTAGGTCTTCATAGAACTGTTCAACTTCAGATTCTTCAGCATTACTGGTCTTGCTAGACTTGGCTTACACCCTGGGCTAAAAGAAATCACTGTCTTCCTTTCCGGTCTCTTTCAGGCCCTCCCTCACCAGTTCTCTCCTGCAGAGGAGAGGCTTGACCCTCTGATGCCCACCCACTTGCCCCCTCACCCTCATTCTGTTTGTCTTCTTTCTTCTGCTGCCAGGCACCTCCAGGAAGAAGCTTATTTCAGCTGCTTCTGTTTCCACACCTCCCAGTTCTTCCTTAAGTCCCTCAACTACCATTATTCTCACCCAAACCCTGTAGGTTCAAAGTCACCCGTGACCCCGATCACTAATCTAAGTATTCTTTCCTAGTCATCTCCACCAACTTCTGACTGGATCAAGTCCAGGTCTGATTCCCCTTGTTCTCTGCAGTCTTTGGGCTTGGAACAAAATTCTGCTTTCCTTTCTTATAACTCTGATATAAACAGCTTTGCTTCAGCAAAACTGGTTGATTCCATATTTCCTGAAGGTATTTTACACATTTTTGTGTTAGACAAACATAGCTATTTTCTTTTCTTGTCTTTTTGGTTGGGTGTGGGCAGGGAGCAAATCATTTTTAATTTTATTTTTTTTTTTTTTTTTTTACAAATACACTGAAGAATCATGCAGCGCTGTCAGTGCTGGATGCAATCTTGGGCCACAAGTCTGCACACTCCTCAGTGTCTGGTCCTGTGACAGCAGAACCTTTCATTTCTCCCTTATTGTTTACTGTGTATGATTCCTATGTCATCTTCAAAATAAAGAAACACACTGTCTTTTCTCCAGTATGACTTTCATTGTTGAATTACCACTGCTGGATGTACCTTCTTTCTGAACTCTGGTTGGCTTTTATTCACTGTGGCTATCTCCATCTCACCCACACCAGCAGCAGGAAGTCTATTTAGTCATCTCTTGTTCTCTTTCACAGAGATGATATACAAATTTTTGGCTCCTGTGTTGCCAGCATGGTTGGTCATGGCTCCAACTGGAAGAGACAAGGAAATCTGGAATTTTGCACCAGAGGAGTTACCATGTCCCTACTTTGACATCTTGAATGCCAGAAAGAGATAAAACGCAGCAATTTTCCTATTGGGTAGATGCAGTATGGCTTAGAGTACCAGTATAAAGGCCCAAATGGTAGAGAAAAGTGAGGCTTCTGTTAAACAAATCAGAATTTTTCTATCAGAAAGTCTAAAAAGAAGCATCCTTGATTTCAACACACATAGATGATCTGTACTTTAGAGATCAAGTTGTGTGAGTATGTTTTCATTACCTTGGGGGTGAGTTGATATATTTTTCAGTATTTAGTGTTTGAATCTCTTGAATGTCCCTAATTCGATCTAAGACTTTGGGATGGTTTTCTAACACATTGAGACTCAATTACCTCATATATAAAATGGAGGTGATTACGGTCCCTGCCCCATAGTATTGTTTGGAGAACTAAAGAAATAACGCACATAAAATGCTTAGCGTAGAGGTGTTTGGTAAATGCTAGTTATTATAGTTGTTGCCCTTAGAGCTGCTCATATGCATGCCTCACATATCATACCAAATGTATTACTTTCCTGTAGGTGCTGTGACAGATTATCACAACCATGCTGGCTTGAAACAATAGAAATATATTCTCCCACAGTTCTGGAGCCCAGAAGTCTGAAGCCAAGGTAGCAGTAGGGCGATACTTCTGCTGGAGGTTCTAGAGGAGAATTTTCTCCATGCCTCTTCCAACCTCTGATGTCTGCTGGGATTTCTTGGTGTTCATTGGGCTTGTACTGACATCACTCAAATTTATGCCTCTGTCTTCACAGTGCCTTATCTTCTGTTTGGGTGAGACAAAGCTCCGTCTCTCTCTGATGATATTTAGGGTTCACTCAGAGAATTCTAGTGGAAACAGTGACAGACTTTATTTTCTTGGGCTCCAAAATTACTGCGGATGAGCACAGCATCCATGAAATTAAAAGACGCTTGCTCCTTGGAAGAAAAACTATGACAAACTTAGCTTATTAAAAAGCAGAGATATCACTTTGCTGACAAAGGTATGTATAGTCAAAGCTATGGTTTTTCCAGTAGTCATGTACAGATGTGAGATTTGGATCATAAAATAAGCTGAGTGCTGAATAATTGATGGTTTGGAATTGCGGTGCTGGAGAAGACTCTTGAGAGTCACTTGGACTGCAAAGAGTTCAAACCAGTCCATCCTAAAGGAAATCAATCCTGAATATTCATTGGAAGGAATGGTGCTGATGCTCCAGTACTTTGACCACCTGATGTGAATGTCCAACTTGTTGGAAAACACCCTGATGCTGGGAAAGATTGAAGGCAAAAGGAGAAGAGAGCGCCAGAGGATGAGATGGTTAGACAGCATCACTGACTCGATGGAAATGAATTTGAGCAAATTCCGTGAGACAGTGGAGGACAGGGAAGACAGGCGTGCTGTAGTCCACGGAGTCACAAAGAGTTGGACACGACTTAGAGACTGAACATTAACAACAATAGAGAATTCAGTTATCTACGCATTTTTAGATCCTTATCATAATTATATTTGCAAAGACTTTATTTTTTTCTAAATGAAATGATAGTCGTAGGTTCCTAGGAGTAGGATTTGGACATAGTCTTTGGAAGCCGCTATCAGCCTATCACACCAAATTATCACACTTATCACATCAAATTTCACATCTTGAAAGGTGTGACCTGTTTCCTTCATCTCTGTACTTCCCACAACACCTAGAACTGTGACTAGAGAATGATGGGTGCACGGGAGTTCGTAAGGTATTAGTAAGTAAGTAAATAATAAACTACCAAAAAGTTTCATGCTTGGATCAATGATGGAGGTGTTTGTGCCTCTCAGTTAAAAAAAAAATTAAAACAGTGTGGGTGTTCAGCTAACATTCACTGAATGAAATCCTAATAGTAAAGATTTTATAATTAGTCAGTAGTTTGATGGGCTCCCCTGGTGGCTCAGATGGTAAAGAATCTGCCTGCAAAGCAGGCGATGCAGGTTTGATTCCTGGGTTGGGAAGATCCCCTGGAGAAGGGAATGGCAACCCACTCCAATATTCTTGCCTGGAGAATCCCCATGACAGAGAAGCCTGGTGGGCTACAGTCCGTGGGACCGCAAAGGGTCAGACACAATTGAGCGACTAGGCACAGCAGTTTGATAACACTATTAACTTACTAGAAACATTTAAAATTTCAATTAAAAAATTGTAATATGTACCAAGCTATGTCCATGCAGTCCAATCCCATGCTGAGTTGTTTCACACTCAAAGAAGCATAACACAAAAAGTGATTCCAGTGTTTACACACAATTCTGTCAGACTTTTAAAGGTCTGAGCACAAGTGCACAGCAACTCATTAAATCTTCTAGCCTAGTTTCTCATCTACTCTGAAAGTTTCTGGAACGATGGAACCTCTCATGTTTTTGACCCCAAAGAGCACTTCCAATCATGATGTCTTATTATGCTGGCCCTTCCACAGTAAGTGTGGTCACACCCTCTGCTTACCTTACCTGTCTCTCACACCCAGGAGGCTGGGGTGGGGAGGTGGGGAATGTGGCCTCTCTCTTAGGAAATGGATGGAGGGAACACCCTGGAGGACTTGGAATTGACAGCCACTGTTTGACTGAACCAGCTGACTTTTACTTCTCGTCTCCTTAGAGGGTTCACCAATCACAGAAATATATTAGCTCTTCCCTGGTGATATATACGATATCTAGAAATCAGATGTTTGGCAAATAGCCCACCTGGGTCCAGTCAAAATAAGATAAATAATTCTTCAACTAGTGTGAGATTCAAAAGACAGTGTCTGTGTGTACAAATCCATTTTCTTTCTTAAAGTCTCCGAAATCACAAAACGTGCACCACAGTAAGCTCTGCACTTTTCACTGCCAAGGAGAAAATTCAAAATAAAGGCCGACTGCTGAATGGATTGCACCGTCAAAGGAGAGCCATGACACATTAAATTCAATAAACCACTCAAGCTTCTGATTGAATATATTATGGGAACTCTATAGGCTACAGTTTAAAAGATTAGTCCAGGAAGAAACAATATACTACTGTATTGGCTTTCTTGCTGACAGTCTCAGCTTCAGGCACAAGACGATGCTACCTGATAGTTGCCATGGTAACCATGCAAGTACTCAGCTGGAGCATTTTCAAGCCAAAAAATGGAACATCATACACGAGTTTGCTGTTTAAAGGGGAAGAGGATGGGCAGCAGCTTTTAAAATGGGAGCCTCCTGGTATAAATTCTGCAATGTCAGGCTCGCGAGTCTTCTGATTCTTGTGAGGCTGGTTGAGGCTGCCATGGCATCCCTGCCTGTGGGTGTCCAAAATTGGCAGTATCCTGGGTGACTTTCAGGGTGAAAAAATAGGGTAAGAGGTGCACCTGTGATTCGGTGGAGGTTGGAGAGGATTTTCCATCCTGCGGAGACTGAGGCTTGCCAACTTCCCCAAACTGTAGCCCTGTAAGGTCTAACTGAATTTGCCAAATCCTATATTCACAATAGTTATAGATCCACTTGGCCTAATGAATTCTGCCTAACTTAGCATCCATGCCCTGCACACCAGTTCTTTGTTGGTTATAGCTTTTGAAAGACTGAGGGATTCATTCAATGGTCCTTTCAACCTATCTAAACATCTGTCCTACAAAATGAGGTCCCTGCCTTCCTCTGCCTTCAGCTGCCTCTCCCATAAGCACTCCTCCTTCCCTGGTGACCTCTTCTCTTTACCACCTGCACCCCTCATTTGTACCATGGCTGCTTTATTTTCTGAGTTGTCAGTTTCCTGGGTCAGTCAGTCAGTTCAGTTCAGTCTCTCAGTCGTGTCCAACCTTCTGCAACCCTATGAACTGCAGCATGCCAGGCCTCCCTGCCCATTACCAACTCCCAGAGTTCACACAAACCCGTGTCCATTGAGTTGGTGCTGCCATCTAACCATCTCATGCTCTGTCGTCCCCTTCTCCTCCTGCCTTCAATCTTTCCCAGCATGAGGGTGTTTTCAAATGAGTCAGCTCTTTGCATCAGGTGACCAAAATATTGGAGTTTCTGCTTCAACATCAGTCCTTCCAATGAACACCCAGAACTGATTTCCTTTAGGGTGGACTGGTTGGATCTCCTTGCAGTCCAAGGGACCCTCAAGAATCTTCTCCAACACCACAGTTCAAAAGCATCAATTCTTCTGTGCTCAGCTTTCTTTATAGTCCAAATCTCACATCCATACAACCACTGGAAAAACCATAGCCTTGACTAGACGGACCTTTGTTGACAAAGTAATGTCTCTGCTTTTTAATATACTGTCTAGGCTGGTCATAATTTTCCTGCCAAGGAGTAAGCATTTTTTAATTTCATGGCTGCAATCACCATCTGCAATGATCTTGGAGCCCCCCAAAATAAAGTCAGCCACAGTTTCCACTGTTTCCCCATCTATTTGCCATGAAATGTTGGGACCGAGTGCCATGATCTTAGTTTTCTGAATGTTGAGTGTTAAGCCAGTGTTTTCACTCTCCTCTTTCACTTTCATCAAGAGGCTCTTTAGTTCTTCTTCAGTTTCTGCCATAAGGGTGGTAACATCTGCATATCTGACGTTATTGATGTTTCTCCTGGCAATCTTGATTCCAGCTTGTGCTTCCTTCAGCCCAGCATTTCTCATGATGTACTCTGTATATAAATTAAATGAGCAGGGTGACAATATACAGCCTTGACATACTCCTTTTCCTATTTGGAACCAGTCTGTTGTTCCATGTCCAATTCTAACTGTTGCTTCTTGACCTGCATACAAGTTTCGTAAAAGGCAAGTCAGGTGGTCTGGTATTCCCATCTCTTTCAGAATTTTCCAGTTTATCGTGATCCACACAGTCAAAGGCTTTGGCATATGCTACTGGAGATCAATGGAGAAATAACTCTGGAAAGAATGAAGGGATGGAGCCAAAGCAAAAACAACATCCAGTTGTGGATGTGACATGATAGAAGCAAGGTCCAATGCTGTAAAGAGCAATATTGCACAGGAACCTGGAATGTCAGGTCCATGAATCAAGGCAAACTGGAAGTGGTCAAACAGGAGATGGCAAGAGTGAATGTTGACATCCTAGGAATCAGCGAACTAAAAAGGACTGGAATGGGTGAATTTAACTCAGATGACCATTATGTGTACTACTGTGGGCAGGAATCCCTTAGAAGAAATGGAGTAGTCATCATAGTCAACAAAAGAGTCCAAAATGCAGTACTTGGATGCAATCTCAAAAATGACAGAATGATCTCTGTTCATTTCCAAGGCAAACCATTCAATATCACAGTAATCCAAGTCTATGCCCTGACACTGAAGAAGCTGAAGTTGAACAGTTTCCTGGGTGTAGGCTGCCAACAAGTGACAGATCTAACATTTTGTTGGCCCTACATAATGGTTGCAAAACTAAACCAACATTCAATCAGGCTATTTCACACCACATTCCAGATTCTGGCAACTCTACACCCACATTCTTGGTACAGCAGCAATGGGCTAGAGCAGTGGAGTAACTGCCCCTTAAGATCAAGGTTGTGCTCCATCATTTTTCAGCTGCGTTACCACAGTTACTTACCTACTGGCTCTTGTATCACCTGGATGGACTCCTGTCCTTGAGGATGAAGACAGCTTCACAGCTTGTCCCCACCTCCATGTGCTTCCTATATTTGTTTCTCCTTGGGCCCTTGTTTCTTCACTTGGTAGACTCACAATATAGATTTATTGATGAACATGAAAGGTAAGATCAGCTATCTGATGAATACTTACTGCTTACTCAGGCTCTCCTCTTCAGGTAAACTGAATCTGAGTTGCTTGTGTGCTTGATGATATATGTGGTCTCATAACAAGATAACTCTCCCAAAGGGATGGGAAGGAGTTTCTGGTAGTGAGAGGGGTGACTCCAGCTTGGGTATCATTCTTTAAATGAATGAAGGGAAGGCTTGGAACACCTGGCACCTAGGCCATAACAGTTGCTGCAGGCTGCTCTAGGGAATAATTCCTACAGTCTTCCACCCATCATCCAGGCATCCATTCATTCAGCCATTCCATCAGGGTTTACTGGGAACATTTCACAACCAAGCATTATGAAGATTGATAGCAGGAAGGAAAACAGTCCACATCTCTGTCCTCATGGTGTTTATAACAGTCCAGTGGACTTTTTTTTTTTTTCTTATCTGAAGGGCTAAAGCAGCTGCTAATTGAAACTTATGACCAATTTCAGAGAGATCAAATTGTGTTAGAGACAAGTTAAATGAAGGAAACAAAAAAGGAGAGAGAAAGGAAGGAAGAGAGATGTAATGTCCAAAATATAGATGGAAACTGTTTAACTTCTCAACACACAAAGAAATAAAATTGAAACAGTAATGATCTAGATTTATAACCACTAAATTTGGTAAAAATTATTTTTAAAAAATCATAATGACTGCTGTGGAAAAGATGTAAGGTAATGAGCACTTTTTTTTTTTCCACAGAAAAGTAAATAGGTACAATCTTTTAAGAGGGCAATTGGCACTAAATGCAAAAATCTATTAATATTTTTTTATTTAGCCACGCAATTTCTAGGACTTACTCTCAGGAAATAATTGAGAGTATGAACAAAAATCTAGCTAGAAAGATTTTTATAACCCTCCTACATTGTTGGTGGGAATGTAAATTTGTGTAGCCACTGTGGAAAACGGTATGGAGGTTCTTCAAAAAACTAGAGTTTTCATATGATCTAGCAATCCCTCTCCTAGGCATATATCCAGACAAATGGATACATGCACCCAATGTTCATACCAGCACTGTTCACAATAGCCAAGACATGGTAACAACCTAAATGTCCATCGAGAGATGAATGGATAAAGATGCGGTACATATATATTATACAATAGGATACTGCTCAGCCATAAAAAAATGAAATAATGCCATTTGCAGCACCAAAGAGGGACCTAGAGATATTATACTAAGTGAAATAAGTAAAATTTAAAAAAAAGACAAATATCATATGATATCACTTCCATTTGGAATCTAAAATATAGCAGAAATGAACATATCTATGAAACAAAAGCAGTTACAGACATAAAAAATAGATTTGTGGTTGGCAAGAGATGGGGGAGGTGAGGGAGGGAAAGACTGGGAGTTTGGAATTAGCAGATGCAAACTATTATATATAGGATGGATAAACAACAAGGTCCTACTGCATAGCACAGGAATTGTATTCTATATTCTATGACAAACCATCATGGAAAAGAATATAAAAAGGACTGTAAGTAAGAGCATAACTGTATCACTGTGCTGTACAGCAGAATTCAGCACTGCATTGTAATTCAATTATACCTCAATAAAATAAATTTTAAAAAAGATTTTTGTTAATAATAATAACATTCCATACAACTGAATAATAAGAACTAAAGCGACTAATGTGTTGGCTGTGTTCCCTCCACTAAGACAGCACACATCCCCTGCGAGAGAGGCGTGATGGCCGGTAGAGGAAGTGGCTGGGAGGTTAGTAACTTGTCTATGCAGACACAGCCCTGAGGAAACAGCCCTGGCAGGGGTTGAGGCCATTTAGTTATCATGTTTTGTTGCTTTTGTTAGTGAAAAAATGTCAGAGTCTTACCTTAGGGAACTGGCTTAATAAATTATGTAGTCATGCCAGGGACTGCTAGTCAGCCATAAAAAATAACATAAATGAAGATACATCCGCTTGGAGAGATGTCTGAAATACGCTACTAAGCTGGTTATCAAAGAATGTTTATAGCCTGGTCCCATGTGTGTAAGCGAATCACTTTATAAGCACACACAAGCATAGAAACGTCCGGAGGCATGGATACCAAGGTTTAATCAGTGACTGTCTCTGGTGGTAAGACGATTGTTTTTCCCCATCCATTCATATTTTCCTTATCTATATTTTAAAAAAATCACCTTGCATTGTTTATGTAAAAATCTTTACACATACTCTTTTAAAAAACATCATGGCATATTGACTTTGCATTAGCATTCCAAGTCAGTCTATGACACACTGACTCTTGCTTCCCTGAATTAACAGTGCTTCCCCCCGGGGTGTGATAAAAGTCATCCTGGATTGAGAGCAGCAGAGCTGGGTTTCCGGCCGAGCTCATCTATTGATGCGTCCAGGATGTGTCCCGAGGCAAGTCACCAGCTCTCCTGGCCACGGCGATGATGGCTGGGTGAGCTGAACTCTGAGGCTCCTGCCAGCTCTAACACACCATGTGCTTTTATGCATTCATTTTCTCCTTTGGGGACAGCCTGTAACCATTTCCAGTCTACGGGAGAAAGATTCGAGAATGCAGAATCATTTTGGTCTATAAAAAAGCGTGGATAAACACCTGCCTAACCCATTTTAAGAAATAATAACATGACATTTATAAACCACTTTGCACAGTGCTTATGAATTCCCTCCCTGGAGGCTTGAGTTTGACTCTAGTTATTCTGGTTATTTACATGCCTGCATTTGGGTAGAGCATTTGCAACTGTGAGAGGGGAAAACGCTTCCTCCTGAGCCTGCTGTAGACTCAGTGCAAAATATAAGACCTTTTTCTCTGACACAGAATATGGCCCTCCAAAGCAAAGCGACACTTCATTTCAGCCCCATCTTCTCAACTGTATCTATGGACAAATGTTGTTCCTGAAGGCAGATGAGCTGGGCTGAAACTGTATATCAGAGTGGCCACTTCTCCTCAAAAGGGCAGTTTAGAGCAGCAGAACCCACTACAAGGAGGATCCCTTTTCTCTGAGAATGAAGAATTTGAGTTGGTGTTTAATATCCTTTACTTCCTGAAAAATTAATTCTAAGGCCATTGATCAGGTGGGTCTTTAAGTGCCCTGGCCCTGAAGTCAGAAAAACTAAAATTCACTTCTTCACTCTGCTTCCTGTTACTGTGGAGTTTGGGGGAAAATTACTTAACCTGGTTTTGGAAATCACCATCTGTAAAAGGAAATCTGATGCCCGTGTATTTAGGGTTGTTCTGAAGATGAAAAAAAAGATCTTCATGACCCAGATAACCACAATCATGTGATCACTCACCTAGAGCCAGACATCCTGGAATGTGAAGTCGAGTGGGCCTTACAAAACATCACTACAAAGCTAGTGGAGGTGATGGAATTCTAGTTGAGCTATTTCAAATTCTAAAAGATGATGCTGTGAAATCATCATCTAAAGATGATGATTGCCGCACTCAATATGTCAGCAAATTTGGAAATCTCAGCAGTGGCCATAGAACTGGAAAAGGTCAGTTTTCATTCCAATCCCAAAGAAAGGCAATGCCAAAGAATGTTCAAACTACCACACAACTGCACTCATCTCACATGCTAGTAAAGTAATGTTCAAAATTCTCCAAGCCAGGCTTCAACAGTATGTGAACCAAGAACTTCCAGATGTTCACGCTGGATTTAGAAAAGGCAGAGGAACCAAAGAGCAAATTGCCAATATCCGTTGGATCATTGAGAAAGCAAGTGAATTCCAAAAAAACATCTATTTCTGCTTTATTGACTAGGCCAAAGCCTTTGACTGTGTGGATCACAACGAGCTGTGGAAAATTCTTAAAGAGACGGGAATACCAGACCACCCCACATGTCTCCTGAGAAATTTGTATGCAGGTTAGGAAGCAATAGTTAGAACCGGACATGAAACAGCAGACTGGTTCCAAATTGGGAAAGGAATACGTCAAGGCTGTAAGTTGTCACCCAGATGCTTTTGAATTGTGGTGTCGGAGAAGACTCTTGAGAGTCCCTTGAACTGCAAGGAGATCAAACCAGTCAATCCTAAAGGAAATCAGTCCTGAATATTCATTGGAAGGACTGGTGCTGAAGCTGAAACTTCGGCCACCTGATGCTAAGAACTGACTCATTGGAAAAGACCTTGATGCTGGGCAAGATTGAAGGCAGGAGGAGAAGGGGACAACAGAGGATGAGATGGTTGGATGGCATCACCGATTTGATGGACATGAGTTTGAGCAAGTTTCAGAAGCTGGTAATGGACAGGGAAGCCTGGTGTGCTGCAACCCATGGGGTCGCAAAGAATCAGACACAACGGAGCTACTGAACTGAACTGAACTGTGAAGATGCTGGGTGCCTGACCCATAGGAGGTACTCGATAAATAGAAAGTGAGAGTGTTAGTCACTCAGTTGTGTTTGCGTCTTTGTGAACCTATGGACTGGGGCCCACCAGGCTCCTCTGTCCTTGGGATTCTCCAGGCAAGAATAATGCCCTTCTCCAGGGGATCTACCTGACCCAGGGGTCAACCTTGGGTCTCCCACTTTGCAGGCAGGTTCTTTACTGTCTGACCTACCAGGCCATTAATATTTCCATGAATACAATAAAGTGTCTGATTCCTTTCATGCAGCATTCCCAGATGCAGCATCAGGAGATGTGAAGCTGGATAACAGAAGATGAGCTGAGGGGGAAGAGATTCAAATACAAATATTTTTACAGTGAACACTGTGTACCTTGCCTGTGGTTTGTGATTATGGAACACTGGGGCAGAATAAATTATGATCTTTACAAGATGCTTTCAGAAGACAAGAAAAAGGTAAAAGATAATGTTATACTGCATGTTTTATGGATTCTTCTCTCTGATATTTCAACTTTGCGGGGCTTGTTTTAGCATATATTTTTTCAGCAGCACACTTCCATTTGGAAAAATCTTATCTGTTGAGTTGGTCCTTTGTTTAATCTGCCCTGTTTCTTAGTTGTTTATTTCTTTAGACTACTAGATTGAATTACTGAAGTCATTCATTTTGGTTCATTCTCGTTCATGCTGAACCCTGACAGTGTTCCAGACTGTGTACTAGACATTCAGTACAGTGACGTTTCCTGTCCTGAAGGAGCTGACACTCAGATGTAGGGAGAATAATGTGTTAACTTCATTTGCAATTTTTTCCTCTCCTCCTGCCTAAGGAGGATCAATTGCTGCGTTCTCCTTTGTTTAATAGGTTCAAAGTGCAATGAAACATTATAGATGCTATGGGAGAAGATGTCCCAGGACAGTGAGGACCTCACTATAGATACTGTAGAAAAGTAGATTCTGGGAAGGGAGGTGCAGAAAAGACTTCATAAGAAGAACAATTGAGACAAAGGGCTAGAACCATGTCATATTTGTATTTGTGTTCCTAATTCTCTGTTCCCTGTCCTCAACACCTATTTTAGTTTCTTAGACACTTTGGACTTAATTGAATTCTTCCTGGCTTGCAGAAATCTCTCTTCTGTTTTTGTTTTTGTTTTTTTATTAGAGTATAGTTGATTTGTGATGTTGGGTTAGCTTCTGCTGTACAGCAAGGAAAATCAGTTATACATATACATATATCTACTCCATTCTGGATTCTTTTCCCATATAGGTCACTATAGAGTACTGAGTAGAGCTCCCTGTGCTATATAGATGTTGTTGTTCAGCTGCTAAGTCATCTCTGACTCTTTGCAACCCTATGGACTGCAGTACTCCAGGCCTTCCTGTTCTTCACTGTCTCCTGGATTTTGCTCAGACTCATGTTCATGGAGTCAGTGATGCCATTCAACCATCTCATCCTCTGTCACCCCCTTCTCCTGCCCTCAATCTTTCCCAGCATCAGGGTCTTTTCCAATGAGTCGTCTCTTCACATCAGGTGGCCAGAGTAGTGGGATTTCAACTTCAGCATCAGTCCCTCCAATGAATATTCAGAGTTGATTTCCTTTAGGATTGACTGATTTGATCTCTTTGCTGTCCAAGGGATTCTCAGGAGTCTTCTCCAGCACCACAATTTGAAAGTATCAATTCTTCAGTGCTCAGCCTTCTTTATCTATTTATCAGTCTTATTCGGATCAGATCAGATCAGTCGCTCAGTCGTGTCCGACTCTTTGCGACCCCATGAATCGCAGCACGCCAGGCCTCCCTGTCCATCACTAACTCCGGGAGTTCACTCAGGCTCACGTCTATCGAGTCAGTTTTATATATAATGGTATGTATATGTCAGTCCCAATCTCCCAATTTATCCCTCCCCACCCTTCCCCCCCCCCCCCCCCCCCCCAGTAAACTAAGTTTGTTTTTTACATCTGTGAGAAGTATCTCTTCTTTGAGTGGGTGGTGACTTTTTCCTGGGAGGTTCAATGAGATGAGACCAGGAGTTGTGTCTTAAAGAGAAAAGAAATCCGTCAGAACAATGTTTAAGAACTAACTTCTGAAAAATAAAATGCAAATGGATTTAAAGTTACATAGCCTGGAACACACATCCTGGACGCACCACATAACAGCTGTATGAACTTGAATGAATGACAAACTCTTTGATTTTAAATTTCTGTATTTTTAAAATAAAAGTAGTGACACCAATGATACAATGAGATAAAGAGTACAAAAACCAGTGTGCAAAGTGTATAGCATTTGGAAGACACTTTAAATTGTAGTTTCTTTCCATTGCTTCCAGAAGACAGTCCAGAATATTTTGACCAGCCTGCCTCTCTATCCCTCCATCTGACTGAGGAGCAGAGGACAATCTATTTCAGATGTTATCATTTTTAAAAATGTGTTTATTTTTAATTGGAGGATGATTGCTTCACAATGTTGTGTTAGTTTCTGCTGTACAACAGCATGAATCAGCTATATGCATACATATATCCCCTCCCTCTAGAGCTCCCCTCCCATCACTCCCCCACCCCCATCCCACCCATCTAGGTCATCAGAGAGCACCGGGCTGAGTTCCTCCTGCTATCAGATGTTATCATTTAGAAATTCAGATATGTAAGGCTTGATTAAATGATTCCTTAGCCATAGTTCAATGTTAATGCCTTTTAACGATTGTTGCTTTTATCAGCTGGGATTTGATTTAGTTTTAATTTCAAGTCCAAATGGCAATTTTTAGGGTTGCTTTCAGCAAAATATACCACTTGATTATCTAAGAATTGGCGCAGCTCTTATCCAAGTGTGATAAGTAGTCAGCTTAAGTCTAGAACAGAGTTATCGAAAGTCACAGAAACTTTTAAATTTATATCAACAATTAATTCTCTGTAGCTACATCGAATCTATTGGTAGATATGCCAGATAAGGGTAACACAGCATACTCCAGAACTGAGCGATGACAGGAGGCAAAGTGCAGCCTGAAGGTGAGAAGGGCCAAGAGGGAAGAGCATGTGTCTGAAGTGGCTAATTCAGTCTTTCTCAGAATTGTAGGAGAAAACCCTTGTGAGTATAAACTCACTTGGCTTCTTTGCAATGAGTCAACTTAATAGGCTATATACACCTTGAAATTACTTGGTCTGTGTTTAAAATGGGAAATTGAAGTTTGACAAAGTCATTTGCACTAGCCTGGATCTCATGCAAAGCAATTGGTTCATAGCTATTAGCACAGCAGATTTCTCGGTCCATTGAGAGTCTGATACAGTAGGGGAATCTCCTTGTGATTCTTTCCATTTCAAGCTCCAGATAAACTGCCCTTTCTGGGTCTTAGGCTTGTTTCTCAGATTACATTTTAAATGTCTCTCAGGAAAGTTTGTCCTCAATTTGATGCTCACGGTTCCAAGCCTTTCATTTCTACCCCTCTCTCTTTGCTTTTTTTTTTTTTTTTAATACATCATCTTTGAGAAACCACATCATATGGAGAGCTCCTAAATTTACTGTTCTCCACTCTTCACTTTCTTGGCTGTCTACTCAAATTTCTCCCTCATATTCTTGCAGTAATACCTCACATATTCACTCTTTTCCTCTAAAGGGTTGCCAAAACAGGCAGCTGCTCCCTTTTGAATATTGTGAAGATCCACTCTCTTATCTATCAAAAAGGGGGAGAAAGGACTTTATTTCCAAACCCTAAATTCCAGTTAACCATATAGGAAATGACTAGAGTCCCTAGACATCTGCTCTTTGATCAACTGGTGTTTATTTTCTCTTGATTTTCCTGTTCCAACTTCTCTTGGCTGGGTCCACCTAGGCTCAGGCAGCCACTGACATCTTTTCCACGGCCTCCACTCCACAGCACACTTCAGTGCCTTGTCGGGGCAGCCTCTGTGGACACAGCTAAAGGCAGCACACTGTACACCCAAAGCCAAATCCTCCTCATTGATTGGAGTGGCTGGAAGGAGTTTTATGGAGGGTGTGAACCTATGGCTGAAACCTTCTCTCCCTCTTGCCTCTTCCTGGCCAATAAACTGGACATTTCCTGGCCTGTTTAAGGCAAAGGAAGAAGATTTTTTGTTGTCGTTGTTTCTCCCTTTTCTGGCTTCTCCCCACAAAGAGATGCGTGGTGTGCCTCCATGCAGTGTGATGGTGAGGGTTGGGTGCTCCGTGGTCTGCTGTTGGGTGGAGTTAATGTGTGAAGGGTGGTATGCACTGGTGGCCTCCTTCACTTTGTCTCTACTAATAGGATGGCTGCATTCAAAGAGGATGAGGCAGGCCAGGATCCTTTATACAGCTGGGGGTGAGTGGGTGGTAAGTGTCTGCTCTGTAGACCTGAGCTCTTGGGTGTGTGAGTGGGGGAGGGAAGACTATTAGGAAGCCTATATTGGCCTCAAGTCCTAGCTATCTTATTCAATATGGTTTTACTAATCAGAATTTTTAAACCCCTATATCAACAAACTTCATGCAAAGATGGGCTCAATAAAGGACAGAAATGGTATTGACCTAACAGAAGAAGAAGATATTAACAAGAGGTGGCAAGAATACACAGATGAATTGTACAAAAAAGATCTTCACAACCCAGATAATCACGATGGTGTGATCACTCGCCTAGAGCCAGACATCCTGGAATGTGAAGTCAAGTGGGCCTTAGAAAGCATCACTACGAACAAAGCTAGTGGAGGTGATGGAATTCCAGTTGAGCTATTTCAAATCTTAAAAGATGATGCTGTGAAAGTGCTACACTCAATATGCCAGCAAATTTGGAAAACTCAGCAGTGGCCACAGGACTGGAAAAGGTCAGTTTTCATTCCAGTCCCTAAGAAAAGCAATACCAAAGAATGCCCAAATTACCGCACAATTGCACTCATCTCACACGCTAGTAAAGTAATGCTCAAAATTCTCCACGCCAGGCTTCAGCAATATGTGAACCGTGAACTTCCAGATGTTCAAGCTGGATTTAGAAAAGGCAGAGGAACCAGAAAGCAAATTGCCAACATCTGCTGGATCATAGAAAAAGCAAGGGAGTTTCAGAAAAACATCTATTTCTGCTTTATTGACTATGCCAAACCCTTTGACTGTGTGGAACACAATAAACTGGAAAATTCTTCAAGAGATAGGAATACCAGACCAACTGACCTGCCTCCTGAGAAATCTGTATGCAGGTCAGGAAGCAACAGTTAGAACTGGACATGGAATAACAGACTGCTTCCAAATAGGAAAAGGAGTACATCAAGGCTGTATATTGTCACCCTGCTCATTTAATTTATGTGCAGAGTACATTATGAAAAATGCTGGGCTGGATGAAGCACAAGCTGGAATCAAGATTGCCAGGAGAAATATCAATAACCTCAGATATGCAGATGACACCACCCTTATGGCAGAAAGGGAAGAAGAATTAAAAAGCCTCTTGATGAAAGTGAAAGAGGAAAGTTAAAATGTTGGCTTGGAGCTCAACATTCAGAAAACTAAGATCATGGCATCCAATCCCATCACTTTATGGCAAATAGATGGGAAACAGTGGAAACAGTGGCAGACTTTATTTTTCTCGGCTCCAAAATCACTGCAGATGGTGATCGCAGCCATGAAAATAAGACGCTTACTCCTTGGAAGAAAAGCTATGACCAACCTAGAAAGCATATTAAAAAGCAGAGACGTTACTTTACCAACAAAGGTCCATCTAGTCAAGGCTATGGTTTTTCCAGTGGTCATGTATGGATGTGAGAGTTGGACTTTAAAAAGAAAGCTGAGTGCCAAAGAATTGATGCTTTCAAACTGTGGTGTTGGAGAAAACACTTGAGAGTCTCTTGGACTGCAAGGAGATCCAACCAGTCCATCCTAAAGTAAATCAACTCTGAATATTCATTGGAAGGACTGATATTGAAACTGAAACTCCAATACTTTGGCCACCTGATACAAAGAGCTGGCTCCTTTGAAAAGACCCTGATGCTGGGAAAGATTGAAGGTGGGAGGAGAAGGGGATGACAGAAGATGAGATGGTTGGATGGCATCACTGACTCAATGGACATGAGTTTGAGTGAACTCCAGGAGTTGGTGATGGACAGGGAGGCCTGGTGTGCTGCAGTCAATGGGGTCGCAAAGAGTCAGACACGACTAACTGACTAAACTGAACTGAAATCAACAAATAGGTTTTGGACTCAGAGAAGCAAGGGGAGAAAAATTATCATCTCAACGTTTAATAAGGCCGGCTTGTTTATATCTTGTTAAATTCTCTGTGCCTTAGGTGGCATCTCTGGCAGTAGCCATGTATCTTCTCTGGCTCCAGTTAACACCAGGAAGCCTGTCAAGGTTTCAGTTTCCACTGAGTGATCCTCATCTCCCTGGTTTTCCTTGCAGCCTAGTGGATAGAAGCAGTTTCTTGTTGTTATCAAGCTCTAGATTGTCTCAATGTCCTCTGGTTGACTTTCTCAGCCTTTTCTATCAACTGTATAACCAATTCTCTTTATGAAATCTCTTTTTATTAAATAATCAGTGTGTTTTCTGCTTCCTGATTAGATCTAGTGATACATCAGTGAAGTCTGGGAAACCTAATGCTTGAGTCAGCTATTGCCGTAACAGTGCTGCATAACAGGTTCCAATATGCAAGAACTTAACATAATAGATTTTCTTCTGACATTGAGAGTGTGCAGGCTGCATGTTGCTTGGCTGGTTAGCCTGAACTCCAGGCTTCTGGCTGAGTTCAGGTTTGTCTCGTGTGTCTGTCTTTTTTGGACCTGTGGTTACCCAGAGCATAGGGTACAATCCATTTATCTCTTTCTGGGGCCAAGGTTAAAAGGGCAGCAGCTACACTGGGGCATGTTACTCTCATGGTAAGCACCAAAGCACAAAAGTTCAATTTTACGAGTTCATTTCTAGCCTGGTCACATTCCCTAAAATCTCACAGACTGAAGCAAGTCCCATGTCAGAGCCCAAAGTCAAGAGGTAGAAGAGTACATTCTGCCCACCATAAAGCCAGGCAGAGGTGTGGCTGTATGATTCAATCATAAAGGAGAAAACACTTAGGACCAATAATTAAATCTACTACATTTGGCTTAAAGATTCACCATCTCAGTGAAAATCATGAGTTATTGTGCCTGTACAAGGGCTGGCTAACATAAAATCTGTTGTACTTATAGTTGACGTTTTATTTTTTCTATGTTTTTAAACACTGATGTAGATTTGAAATTCAGAGGCACAGTCCACTTTTCACTAAAGACGTCCTTTTCCCCACCAAACAGTAGAAGTGTTAACTATTCTCAACTTTAAACTACTTCTTTCTAATGTTGAGACTGGAACTCTGCAGATCATCTTTTGCTTTGCCTCCTGATTTCTTGCTTGGCTTTGCCAGTAGGAAGTGCTAGAGTGGATCGACTATGAAGCTAGAGCAGGAAGTATGGACTTTCTTTTTCGTGTTGGCTTCCTGTGGGCTTCCTTTCAGCTCCATGTCTTTCGAGAGTTACCCAGGAAAGCGTTTTTACCCAGCAGTTCATTCCAGCAGCTGGTGTTGAATATAGTTTGTAGTGTTTCCGATGCTCACAGCAACTAGCTGAGTAGCATTCCCACCTCAGAAGAGCCCCTATTCCAGGCATCTAAGTTTTAATTATTCCAACCTCTTTCATTTAGAAAATAAAAATGTGTATTTATGTTCATTTATGTTTACGTTTAAACAAGAAGGAGTGATGTCTGCTTCTTGCAGTTGTTAGTGAGAACCTTTGTGAGCTTTCTTTCAGGTAACAATTCTTTTCTATCTAATGTACAATTGTCAATATTAAATTCCTTCCTTTAAAATAACTGTTTAGAAAGAAAAAACAAATATTATATAATAACACACATATAGAAAAATGGCACTGATGAGCCTCTTTGCAGGGCAGAAACAGAGAGGTAGACACAGAGAACAGACCTGTGGACACAGTGAGGGGAGGGGAGGGTGGGATGAACTGAGAGAGTAGCATGAAATATACATGCCACCATATGTGAAATAGACAGCTAGTGGGAAGTTGCTGAGCACAGGGAGCTCAACCCAGTGCTCTGTAAGGACCTAGAGGGTGGGATAGGGTGGGGAGTGGGAGGAAGGTTCAAGACAGAGGAGACACATGTATATTTATGGCTGATTCATGTTGATGTATGGCACAAACCAACACAACATTGTAAAGCAATTATCTTCCAATTGAAAATTTAAAAATAATAAAATAACTGTTGAGATTGTTGTCTCCCAATGTACGCATGTGAGAGCTGGACAATAAAAAAGGCAGAGCATTGAAGAATTGATGCCTTCAAACTGTGGTGTTGGAGAAGACTCTTGAGAGTCCCTTGGACAGCAGGGTCAAACCAGGCAATCCTAAAGGAGATCAACCCTGAATATTCATTCAAGCTGAAGCTCCAATCCTTTGGCCACCTGATGAGCTGACTCATTGGAAATGAGCTGACTCATTGGAAAAGACCCTGATGCTGGGAAAGATTGAAAGCAGGAGGAGAAGGGGATGACAGAGGATGAGATGGATGGATGGCATCACCAACTCAACAGACATGAGTTTGAGCAAACTCTGGGAGTTGGTGAAGGACAGGGAAACCTGGCGTGCTGCACTCCATGGGGTTGCAAAGAGTTGGACATGACTGTGCGACTGAACAACAACAAAATAGACCTACTGATACAAGCTGATGCTTTTTTGTAGACTCTACATTCACCTAATAATATTCACCTTCATTTTTAGGGAAGGCACACATTGCCAGAAGGAAGAAGAAATGTAGGAGGAAGAACAGTCCATCATTGGAGCCAGACTAGCAGAACTCAACTGGATTTTTATTGTAGTTTTCTAGAAATACAGGTTAGTTTCACTGGACATGCTGAAGGCCTTCCAGATGGCTAAGGAAACAGAAAGGTAGTGTGGACTAGAAAGAAAAGAGTTAACAGCCTTCCCATTAATATAATAAAATAGTTTTTAATTTCTTCTTTGAGTCCTCAAAATTATGAGTAGATTTTTTGCCAAGTGGTTTTATTATGATTGTCAAGTTCTAAACATCTCTCTGTGCATACAATGGATATATTCTAAATGGGTTGAAGCATCTCCTGTCCTGTACTTTGCAGATTTTTATGGAGGCTTTATCATGTAGGCTCAATCCATTATTAATTCAATTTTTAGCCCCTTTTCTTTCCCCAGAACATGGGAGATGGAGCTGAAAGTTGCAAGCTTCTAGTCATGATTGGTCTTTCTGGTGACCAATTGCCATCTTGGAGCCTAGTAAGAATTGTTCTATAGAACAAAAGATGCTCCTAGAACCCAGGAATTTTTTAGGGATTTAGGAGTCCTGTATAAGATGCTCCTCTCACCCCCAAAACTTTAGGAATTACTAAGACTTTAGGATCTCTGTGTGAGGAAGTAAGGTCAAAGACCAAACATTAGCAGGAACCTGGGGCAGAGACCAATATATTTTTATCATTTCACGCCCATTCTCACCCTAGACCTTCATATGTGTTGTTCCCTCTGCTTCAAGTGATATTCTCACTCGGCCTTTATCCCCTCCATCTAACTCATTCCTACTTGTCTTCTCTCATAGCCTTCCCTAGACTAGGCTTGGTACCCTAACTTTGTCCTGTGATACAGGCATATTCTTATTTTTTTTTTAACACTCATCACAAAATAGTGAAATGACTACTTTTCAAATCTATCTTCATCACTAGAGTATAAACTCTGGGGAGGGACATGTGTTTAATTCTGTGTGTGCAGTACCTGGCAATGGCAGGTATAGCAGACATCCCACAGATGTTTAATGGAGGGACTGGCAAAGTGCTGGGTTCATGGGGGTGGTGATGGCAGTTAATCACATATAGATTTTCCACCTGTCTGTTATACTTTGCATTCTGTGAATCTGAACCAGTACTCCCAGGTATGTTGATAGCATTTGCTAAGGGACCATACTTTGTGAAGCAAGACTAGACATTTCGACAATAGACGAAAAATAAAAAATAGAGCACCACAACTAAAGCCCTGAGTAGGGTAGAAGTGAAATGAGTATTACATGGACTTCTTCTTCCATCCAGACTTGCTTGCTTTTCTTCCCACCCTTTAGATCCTGGACTAATCATCTTCCCTAATCAAAAATCTATTTCTTGGAAAGTATTCACACTCCTGGGCTAATGGTAGACAAGTTTAAATGACCATGTTACTTGTTCAATACTGCTTGCATTTTTTACACAAGGAAGAAAGCCTGTGTTTATTTTGAATCAAAAGAACAGAACTCTAATTGTGTGATGCCAGGTTTAAGAAACCAGTAGGGAAACGGGAGACCACAGTTGAAGGTGACCATAGACTTGACGCATTTAGTAAGCACAGCACCAAGATCGGTGCCCAGGACAAGGTAGGTACACAGACATGTTTGTTGAATCAATGAAGTCAGAGCAGTCTAGCACATCCCTCAGTGAAAAGAAAGAGTATAAATTGTACATGCACAGAAAATCTGTGCTATTGTGAACCTTCTGGAGTTCTTTGGGAGACTCATTCGAGAAACTTAAAAAACACATCCTACTGACAGGGTGCTCGCTCACTCTCCATGGAAAAAAAAAAAACACCTCAAAATAAAATGTTGTTAAAATAGATGTCATTCTGGCTGAAAATGTGCACATTTGGTAAATGAGTCACTCTATTAGGGAGGCAGAAATCAGTATAGAGAACTTGGGGCAAGGCACTAACTATTGATCAAATGCTTAGAGTTAAAAGTAGGAAAGAGTGTGAATTTCTGTGCTCAATTCCTTATATTCTCCCATCATTACAAACGATTCTAACATTTCAAAATATAGAGATTGGCAGTCCCTGATTAGGGGGGATTTCTCTTGAAGCTGTTGGTGCTTTCAGAAATGATTGGTTTGTAACATTTGGTAGAGGAAACCTGTAATGTGGAGGATAAGAGTTGTCACAGGCTTTGTAGAGAACAGAGAGGACCAAGTGCTGTGGTCTTGAGCATCATGACTTCAGTGAGAACACTGTTGTTACCTTGAACACTGTTATTGTTACCTTGATGAGCCACCGAGCAGCGCTGATGAACTGGTGAGGCTCACACTCTGACTCTAATACTCCATCAAGGTTGGAGATGCTCTACCTTGTTGCCTTTTTGGTGGTTTTATGCTTGCTCCACTCTTTTCCTGCCTTTTGTACATGCTTCCCTGTGACACTTAGCTGATATCACTGTTGCTGAGTTTGGACATCCTTCCAAAGAGACTGGGATTTGCTCTAACTTTTCCATCCAATAAATTCATCTGTTAAGTATCAGAAAAAGAATTCTGGAAACTCCATCACTAGTTGGCAACTATCACATTTTTTAAGAGAAGAAAAATCCTCCATCTAGTCGGAACCATATTTCTTATGCTGAAAATGGATTTGAGACAAAAATACATTGCACATTTGGGCATGGACCTTGATTTTTCAACATACATCTTTCATGCGGTAGGAACTGATGATGCACATTTTTCCCCCTTGAGATCTTCCTTTCCTTAAGGCACTAAATTGCCTGCTGAGATGTATAAGGTGTCTACTACCTGGAATGGATTTGCTAATTAGCAAGGGCAACGTTTATGTACATACACCAAGAAGAAAGGAGATATTAAAATTATATTTTATTTAAGTACTTTATGTATACAAAAAGGAAAAAAAAATTATGGTAAAGTGACTTTCTTTATCTAACTGACAATTTAGAAACAAAAGGCATTCATATATTATGTGGAAGGAGGAAAGCAAAAGCTGGCATTCTGATGTCTTTCTTGCAGACATTCCATTCCACACTAACAGTTCTCAAGCCCGGCCACCCAAGAGCCCCTGAGAAAGCCCCCGAGAAAGCCCCCACAGTTAGCCTTTGCACTGTCCATGCCTCTATCCATTGCCTTGACATACCTCTATCAAACTACAGCCCTGTTCATCTTGTAGGTTACCAGCACTATGGTTCTTTCAACCTGTAACAACAGTAAACCGTTGTTTACCATTCTAAGGGAATAGTTCTCCAGGAGCAGAACATCATCACCTGAGAACTTGTTAGAAATGCACGTTGTTGGTTGCAACTCCAAACTTCATAAATAATAAATTCTGAGGTGGTGCCCAGCAATCTGTGTTTTAACAGGCACTCCAGGTGATCCTGATGCATGCCCTAACTGGGAAAATCTTGCCTCCTAATTTGGAAATGAAGATTGAAAGACTGTTCTTTGGTCCTAGTCCAAAGTAATAAACAAGTAACCACAGAACAAGTATTAAACCCATACTAATCAATTAGTGATAGTCCCACGCTTTGAAGGTCAGCCAGCCAGCCAGCAACAGCATCACTCCAGGAACTGCTTCTGAAAGTCAGTTAATCCCTAAACTCCACGGCTGAAAGTCAGCCAATCTATAAACACTCCTGCTTCAGAAACTCTGCCAATCCTTGAACTCCATGGTTCCTAAAACCCTTTATGATATCAAGTCTTGCTTTGTACAGAGAGATTGAGACATAAGAATAGCTAAATAAGCAATACATTTAGCTTCTTTGCTTCACATTTCATCCTTCAACAAAAAGGATCACTGTAGATTTTGAGAAAGTCAGAATTTGTACTTAGAGAGGATTTGCCAGCATTGTTGAAATTTTAGTGGTGAAGAGTTTTGAGGAATATGACATAACTTGTCCAAGACAAGGACAACTATGAATCAGATAGAAGGTGTAGTTGGTCATCAAAAATATATAAGGAAAAAATTGGCCAGCTGACGCACTTGGTAGAGCAAAATTATCTATCCACAAGAAAAAAATTAAGGAATGAGATACACTCATTCATTACTGTATGTACATAGAGTATTATAAACAATGAATATTCACTTTGTAAATAGTTGTAACATAATAATATTAGGAGAATTATAACATTCTCCTAATATTATTAGGAGAGAGAAGAAATGAAGGCATGAAGGGTGGTAGTGGGGCTAAATCATAATTTTCTACAACAGGAAGCCAAGAAAAAAAAAAGATACATGGCACAGTTGGAAGTAGATAAAAATAAATAATGTCACAATTTACATCAATTAAATTTAAAGTGGTTCAAGAAATATTTGTTGAGTGTACACTTTGTATTGTTAGATATTGCAGCTATAAAGATCAAATTCTTTCAGTGGAGCAGATTGTAAGTAATTTCAAAACATTCTAAAGAAGAAATTAATTCTGATAGTGGTGATGGTAGTGAGAAAAAGTTGTGAAGAGGGGATCATGTGAGCTAAGGCTTGTAAAGACGAGTAGGTGCTTCCTTGGGCTTCCCTGGTGGCTCAGATGGTAAAAAAAAAAAAATCTTCCTGCAATGTGGGAGACCTGGGTTTGAACCTGGGTCGGGAAGATTTGCTGAAGAAGGAAATGGCAACCCACTCCAGTATTCTTGCCTGGAGAATTCCATGGACAGAGGAGCCTGGAGGGCTACAGTCCATAGGGTGGCAAAAAGTTGGACACAACTGAAGCGACTTAGCACTCACACATCCTGTAAGTCACAAGATACTTAATATCTCTGGTCCCCAACTATGAAACACCAGCAGTGCGACTCGGTCACTATGACAACAAAACAATGTGCCTACACACCTCTAAGTGCCCCTTAGTGGGAATAGCACTGTTCCCGGAAGAAAACCACAAAAGGAAGCTATTAAGAAGACTGCTATAATTAAAATAAGATTCATCATATTTCTTGATCTCTTAGCAACTGTCAGGGAGGGCTTGCACTTATCAAGAGTGAGATAGTGTGGTACAACAAACAAAGAACAACCTTGATATTCTTCCCAAGAATCTACAGGGTCAGGAAGGGGTTCTTTTGTTTTGAGAAAGCAAAAGTGATCCCTTGTCTTGCCACCAAATGGCTAATGCTTTGTATACCATAGTGAAGAAACAAACAAAATAACAACAACAAACACTTTGCCTCCAGAGATACACCAAATCAAACAAAAGAAAGAAAACGAGGCAACATTCTGTTTAGCACTAGTCTTCAAAATAAATGAAGTCTCGAGTCCTTTCTATTAAGGTGTTCACTCTTTAGGAAAAAGGTATTCTTGATTTTTACAATACTGAACTTGTCAGGTATGTGATACCTTGAAGACATAATAGTGTGAGGAAACTTCTGCTTTTCTTACTCTGAAAAGACTAAATATAACCTTGTTAATATTTTTTTGGGATTCTTCTCATTATAAGTTATTATGAGATATCAAATAGAGTTCCCTGTGCATTACAGTAGGACTTGATTGTTTATTTCATATACAGTAATGTACATATGTTAATCCCATACTCCTAATTTATGTCTCCCCACATGTCCTTTGGTAACCGTAAGGTTAATTTTTATGTCTGTGAGTCTATTTCTATTTAGTAAATAAGTTAATTTGTGTCATTTTAAAAAATTCTACATATATGCAATATCATATATTTGTCTTTCTCTGTCTGAATTACTTCACTTAATATGATAATTGGCTCAGCGGTAAAGAATCTGTCTGCCAAGCAGGAGACACGGATTTGACCCCTGGGTTGGGAGGATCCCTTGAGAAGGAAATGGCAATTCGCTCCAGTATTCTTGCCTGGGAAATCCCAGGGACAGAGGAGCGTGGTGGGCTACAGGGGTTGCCAAAGAGTTGGGTACGACTTAGTGACTAAACAACAACAATATGGTAATCACTACGTCCATCCTCCTTGCTACAAATGGCATTTTTCATTCATTTTTATGGCCGAGTGATAGTCCATTGTGAATTTTTTAAAAAATACCTACTGTGTCTTTTGTTTGGAGAAGCCTTTTTTTTAAAAAAATCTTTTTAAAACTGTGCAAGTAAAAATACTTTAGAACATTTCAACCACAACTGAAAACATGATGCAATTTTTATTACTATCAATTAATTTTTCTCTTTGTAGACTTCATATAAATGAAATAAAACACCATGATCCATTTGAGTCTGGCTTTTCTCATTCAACACATTTTTTAAAGACTCATTTCTGTTCTGTTGATGCTCACGTGGGTTGTTTCCAACTTTTGACCATTACGAATAAGGCTACTAGGAACATTTTTGTGAAAGTGAAGTGTTAGTTGCTCAGTTGTGTCCGAATCTTCGTGACCTCATGGACTGTAGCCTGACAGGCTCCTCTGTCCGTGGAATTCTTCAGGCAAGAATACTGGAGTGGGTGGCCGCCATTCCCTTCTCTGGGGCATCTTCCCGACTCAGGGGTCAAACACAGTTCTCCTGCATTACAGGCGGATTCTTTACCATCTGAGCCACCAGGAAGGAACAGGAACATATTTGTACACATTTTGTGTGTGTATGAATATAAAATGTCATTTCCTACCTAGAAGTGGAATTGTTGAGTCATGGGAGTAGATGTACCTTTAAGTGTATAAAAAACTGTATAAAACAGTTTTTCATAGTTTTTATAAAATTTTATAGTGCACCAACAATTGAGTTCTAGGTGCTTCACATTCTTGCTTTATGTTAGTTTTTTAAAATTTTAGCCATTCTATGTGGTTGTGAAACAATATCTTGTTTTGATTTTAATTTGTATTTCCATGATAACAATTGTTACTCAACATCTTTATATGCGCTTTTCATAAACCTCTATTAGTCTACTCATTTTATTGAACTATTTGTCTTTATAGTGTTGATTTGTAAAGAGTTATTTGTATTTCTGGATATAAGTTAATTCTTTCAGGCATTTTAAGTATTCTTCCCTCCCCACCCCCACACCACCCCACGTCCAAATTGTGACTTGTCTTTCATTTTCTTGATGGTGTCTTTTGATGAGCAGGCACTTTTAATTTTGATGGAATCCAATTTTATCAATATTTGCCTCTTACATAAAATGCCTTTTATGTCCTAAGAAATCTTTGACTAGCCCCAAATCATGAAGATATTCTCCCATGAGTTCTTCTGGAAGTTTTAGTGTTTACTTTTACCCTTAGATCTGTAATCCATCTCAAATTATTTCTGTTGATATGAAATAAAGTAAGGGTTGAGTCTGCTGTAGACTGAGTTCTCCATGAAACATTTTCACATGCAGGTTTATTAGTGCATTATGTCAGGAAAAGTACTTGTAAAAGGTGAAAGAAGCAGAATTGAGCAGAAGGACAAAGTGAACCGTGACGCCAAAGGGGCCTCAGTCACTCCTAGAAGGAGCTTGGAATTTTCGGTGGTTCTTTGGCATTGTCCCCAGTGATTCAATAGGGATGGCCATTGTACCTCTATATTACCCAATTACTGGATCCCAGCTTTCACCAGAAAGAAGGTGTAACATTGGTTGGCCACAATTCCCAGAGAATAAGGGGTTCAGCTGTGAGCCGTCAGCAGCCAGCACACCAGTGGTAGAGAAAATGAGTCTGAAGGAGGAATCTGTATGGTATACCACAGCAGTCGTTACAACGTTCTTTTTGCTTTATTTTCTATACAGATATTCAATTTTCCTCCCACTATTTGTTAAGGAGGTCAAACTAGTCGATCCTCAAGGAAATCAATCCTGAATATTCATTGAAAGGACTGATGCTGAAGCTCCAATGCTTTGGCCACCTGATACAAAGAGTCAACTCATTGGAAAAGACCCTGATGCTGGGAAGGATTGAGGGCAGGAGGAGAAGGGGATGACAGGGGATAAGATGGTTGGATGGCATCACCAACTTAATGGAATGAGTCTAAGCAAACTCCAGGAGATAGTGAAGGACAGGGAAATCTGGTGTGCTGCCATCCATGGGGTTGCAAAGAGTTAGACAAAACTTAGCAACTGAACAACAATTTGTTAAAAAGACGTTTCTTTCTCCCATTGAATTGACTCAGTGCCTTGGTCAGAAATTAATCGTGTAGGTCAAAACCTCTGCTCTATATTCTGTTGCATTGTTTTATTTGTCTATCCTTGTGATCTTGAACTATTTTGGTAACTATAATTTGATAACAATTGCTGGTTTGGGGTACTGTAAGTCTTCCAAACTGTCAAATTTGTTCATTGTCAAAGTTGTTTTGTCTCTTCTTGATCATTAGTGTTTTCAAGGAAAAAAAATAGGATCAACTTGAATTTCTTCAAAAAAACTTTGCTGAATTTGTTTGAGATTCTATTGAATCTGTAGATAAGTTTGGAGAGAACAGATATCTTAACAGATATCTTATCTTATCTGGAGAGAATAGATATATTGAGTCCTTCAGTGATAAACACCATATACATCTCCCCCTGTGTTTTCTATAATTTTTCAGCAGTCTTTTGTAATTTACAGTATGTAGGTTTTGCATATCCTTCATTAGTTTGATTTTCAGATATTTTAGTGTTTCAGTTCAGTTCAGTCGCTCAGTCGTGTCCGACTCTGTGACCCCATGAACAGCAGCACGCCAGGCCTCCCTGTCCATCACCAACTCCCGGAGTTCACTCAGACTCACATCCATTGAGTCAGTAATGCCATCCAGCCATCTCATCCTCTGTCATTCCCTTCTCCTCCTGCCCCCAATCCCTCCCAGCATCACAATGAGTCAACTCTTTGCATGAGGTGGCCAAATTTCTTTGGATTCCTTCCAAAGAAATCCCAGGTTTAGATGCTATTATAAATAGCACTTTAAATTCAGTTACTTTTCCAATTCTTTATTGCTATTTTATATAGAAATAAAATGGATTTGCAAATTGGTCATGTACCACAACACTTTAGGTTTAATTGATAGTTCTATTAGTTTTTCATAATTTTCAAAGTATTTTAAGTTACAGTTACACTTAGAAATATGTAATCTGTAAATAGCAAGAGTTTTACTTTTATGTCTCCAATTTTTATGCTTTTTATTTCTTTTTCTTATTTCGTAGACTAGACTTTAGTACTGGAGAAGGCAATGGCACCCCACTCCAGTACTCTTGCCTGGAAAATACCATGGATGGAGGAGCCTGGTAGGCTGCAGTCCATGGGGTCGCAAAGAGTCAGACATGACTGAGCGACTTCACTTTCACTTTTCACTTTCATTCATTGGAGAAGGAAATGGCAACCCACTCCAGTGTTCTTGCCTGGAGAATCCCAGGGACGGGGGAGCCTGGTGGGCTGCCGTCTATGGGGTCGCACAGAGTCGGACACGACTGAAGCGACTTAGCAGCAGCAGACTTTAGTACATTATTTAATATAAGTGGTAAGAGTATATATTCCTGCCTTATTCTGGATCATAGAGCAAAGGTGGTTTTTGTTTTATGCTATGTGATATTACTTACAGATTTCCATATCTAACCTTTACTCCATTGGAAAATTTCTCCTCTATTCCTCAATGGTTGAGAATTTCTGTTACAAATAGACACTGAATTTGTCAAATGTTTTTCTGCATTTATTAACATTATTTTAATCTTTTAGTCTATTAGTGTCAATCATTGATTTTTCAAATAATAAATTAACTTTCAGTTAAGTTCAGTTCAGCCGCTTAGTCGTGTCCAACTCTTTGCGACCCCATGAATAGCAGCACGCCAGGCCTCCCTGTCCATCATCAACTCCCAGAGTTCACTCAGACTCACGTCCATTGATTCAGTGATGCCATCCAGCCATCTCATCCTCTGTCGTCCCCTTCTCCTCCCGCCCCCAATCCCTCCCAGCATCAGAGTCTTTTCCAATGAGTCAACTCTTTGCATGAGGTGGCCAAAGTACTGGAGTTTCAGCTTTAGCATCAGTCCTTCCAAAGAACATAAAGGACTGATCTCCTTTAGGATGGACTGGTTGCATCTCCCTGCAGTCCAAGGGACTCTCAAGAGTCTTCTCCAACACCACAGTTCAAAAGCATCAATTCTTTGATGCTCAGCCTTCTTCACAGTCCAACTCTCACATCCATACATGACCACTGGAAAAACCATAGCCTTGACTAGATGGACCTTTGTTGGCAAAGTAATGTCTCTGCTTTTCAATATGCTATCTAGGTTGGTCATAACTTTTCTTCCAAGGAGTAAGCGTCTTTTAATTTCATGGCTGCAGTTACCATCTGCAGTGATTTTGGAGCCCAGAAAAATAAAGTCTGACACTGTTTCCACTGTTTCCCCATCTATTTCCCATGAAGTGATGGGACCGGATGCCATGATCTTCGTTTTCTGAATGTTGAGTTTTAAGCCAACTTTTTCACTCACCTCTTTCACCTTCATCAAGAGGCTTTTTAGTTCCTCTTCAATTTCTGGCATAAGGGTGGTGTCATCTGCATATCTGAGGTTATTGATATTTCTCCTGGCAATCTTGATTCCAGCTTGTGTTTCTTCCAGCCCAGCATTTCTCATGATGTACTCTGCATAGAAGTTAAATAAGCAGGGTGACAATATACAGCCTTGACGTACTCCTTTTCCTATTTGGAACCAGTCTGTTGTTCCATGCCCAGTTATAACTGTTGCTTCCTGATCTGCATATAGGTTTCTCAAGAGGCAGGTCAGGTGGTCTGGTATTCCCATCTCTTTCAGAATTTTCCACATTTTATTATGATCCACACAGTCAAAGGCTTATATTTCTGAAATAAAACACACTTTAGCATGCTTTTTAATACATTGCTGGATTGCATTTGCTGTTTATTTTTTTCCAGTCTATTCAGATATATGTTTATGTGGGATATTGATATGTAACTTTAAAAAATATTTTTGTCAAGTATTGTTGTTGAGGTTATGCTAGCATCCTAAAAATGGTAAATGTCTATTCCTATTTTTTGAGTTTCCTTCTTAACATTTTTTTAATATAATAAACTGACAGAACCTGGAATTTCTCTGTGGAAATGTTTTTGACTGCAAATTCGATTTATTTACTAGATAAAGGGTGCTTTTTGTGATAGTCTTTGTAAGTTGTATTTTTTAAGGAATTTGCCATGTTCATCTAATTTGTGTTGGAAGCTAATTATCCATGGATTTGTCAAATTTTTTGCTCCAGGCTATCTTTTCAAGATAGTTGTATGGTACATAGCCTTGAAAGACTATGAGATCATTTCTTTGTCTGGAACAGAGGGCAGGATTGTTTGCCATCCAGTGTAATAAAGACAATGTCTTCGTCTGGGCAAAAGGCAGGCGGGTTTGCTTTTTATCAATGATTGGAGTTTCCTAACCTTGAGATTACACAGCTATGACATAAGCCAACCATGTGTACATCATCTACCTGAACTGCTTGTGTCACCCAGTCGATTTTAAGGATCAAGGAAGAACCTACTCAAACTTGAAGCTCACAAGGCTTGTTGTGTTATGAATAATAACAGACTTTGTCTCTGACCCAAGAATTTTGTGTCTTCTGCCAGTCACAAGAGACTGGCAGGCTAACTCATTAGCTTGCAAATATAGTGAAATCTTTACAGTTCTTGACAATTGGCATAAATTGCTTATAATGTCCCTTACTATCTTTTGAATGTGGATTAGTGATAAATCTGCCTTTTATTCTTGTTACCATTGTTTCTCTCTCTCTCTCTCCTGTGTATGTGTGTTCTGATCAATCTTGCTAGAAGCTTATCAATTATATTAGTTTTTTAAATGGCAACTTTGACTTCAGTGATTTTCTCTATTATTTGGTCTTTTTTAATTACCAATTTTTAAAATTTAATTTTTAATTAATTTCTACTCTCATATATATTATTTCCTTTACAGTATTTATTTTGGCTTTAATGTTTTCTTCTCTTCTGGCTTCCAAAGAGGAAACTCAGATGATCAACATCATTTTTATTTTCTAATAAAAGTGTTTAAAGTAATAAAGTACATTCTAAGATTTGATTTAATGTAACACAAATTTTAATATGGGTATTTTCGTTACCACTCAGTTAAAACTGTTTTCTAATTTCCCTAGTGATTTCTTCTTCTTCTTTTTTTTTTTTTTTTTTTTTACTGTTAAGAAAATTTCCATGATTTTATTGTTTCATGAGGCATTGAAACATCTGAACAAATTAATACCTGGGCAGTGAGGCAGCTACTTTCTCCTTCACTTCTTTGGGTTACTAGAGCAACTTGTCAGTAGATTGAAAAAGAAAAAGATAACCTTTTGCATTACTTATGTCTTTCCAAGGCATGCGCTGGTACAACACAAACTTCTCCTGTCAGATGCAACTATTCTAGCGTCCAAACCTCATGCACAACATCTTGGTAGCAGCAGCACACTGCACCCATGCCCACCGCAGCCCTGCTCATTTGTGAATGATACTTGGAACATCTGGAAGCATGTGAATAGTATTGGGAAGAGGAGGGAGGAGGAAACAGCATGAGTGCCTGGCTGGGAAGAGGTCAGCCAAAGTTGTGCAGGGCAAGCATGAGCATGTCATTGGTGCAAACCCAAGCATCATTGATATTCTTTAATAGGAACATCTGGTGGAACCCCATGATGGGGGTCTTCATCGGCCTTGAGCTGGCCCACAACCATGCTGATGGTGCAGATGTCGGGTGTGGGCTGACAGTCCTCCGCTGTGATGCTGTGCTGGATTTTCTGGAATGGAAGGCTAGACAATGTCTCCAAAATGGCAGCTTTCCCCTGCAATTGCTGTCCCTCCCAAGTGAGGCATGACACATCAATCCGAGGGGCTGGCAAGATGGCGGCCCTACTGATTTCTTCTTTAACCCATGGGTTATTTAGATGTGTATAGCTAAATTTTGAAATATTGGAACATTCCCTAGATGTCTTATTATGATCAATTTCTTATTTAATAATATTGTGGTCAGAGGACATACTCTGTACTTCCACCTTGGTGAATGCTCTGCGTGCATTTGAAAAGAATGTATCTTTGAGGTATCACAGTTATTATGTATATGGTTCTAAAATATCAATTAGTTATAGGACTGATAATAGTTTTCACAGTTTTCTATCTCATTACAGATTTTTGTCTATTAGTTTTGTTATTGACATAAAGGTGTCAAAACTTCCTATTTCTACCTTTTTAAATATAGAATCAGTTCTAATGAGGTGGATGAAACTGGAGCCTATTATACAGAGTGAAGTAACCCAGAAAGAAAAACACCAATACAGTATACTAATGCATATATATGGAATTTAGAAAGATGGTAACAATAACCCTGTATATGAGATAGCAAAAGAGACGCTGATGTATAAAACAGTCTTTTGGACTCTGTGGGAGAGGGAGAGGGTGGGATGATTTGGGAGAATGGCATTGAAACATGTATAATATCATATATGAAACGAGTCACCAGTCCAGGTTCGATGCACGATACTGGATGCTTGGGGCTGGTGCACTGGGACGACCCAGAGGGAAGGTAAGGGGAGGAAGGAGGGAGGAGGGTTCAGGATGGGGAACACGTGTATACCTGTGGCAGATTCATGCTGATATATGGTAAAACCAATACAATATTGTAAAGTTAAAAAATAAAATTAAAAAAAAGAAAAAATATATAGATAGATTTCTCAATTTTTTCTTTGCTTCTCTTGGCTTTTGGTCCATGTATTTCGAATCTATCTTGTTAGGTGCATGCTTATTATGTCTTCTTGATGATTTGACCCTTTTGTCGTTAAGTAACATCCCTCTGGTATCTCCTTGATCTTGAAACCTATTTTGTCTGATATGATTATTAGCCATATAGCCATTGTTATGCTTAATGTTTACATTTTTATCTGATAGCACATTTTTACTTTTCACCTATTTTTGTCTTTATATTTAAAGTAGGTTTCTTGCAAAAATCGAGTTGTATCCTGTACTTTTAATCCAGTCTGGCAATCTTTGTCTTTTAATGGGATAGTTTAATTTAAAATTAATATAGCTTTTTGATACAGTTCGATCTGAATTAACCATATTGCTATTTGTTTCTGATTGTTGCATTTACTCTTTGTTTTTCTGTCCATTCTTTGATGACTCCCATTGGCTAAATTGATTATAATTTTTTTTTTTGCTTAAATTTATTCCCCTATTGACTTTTTATGTGAGCATTTTTGGCTGTTTGCTCTATATATTACAGTATGAATCTTTCACTTAACAGAGTCTATCTTTGAACAATATTTAAATTACATCTTGCAAAGTGTAAAGAACCCTACATTGGTGTAAAGAAACTTAATTCCCTCCTCTAATTCTTTATGTTCTTATGGTTAAAAACTTTACTTTTACAAATGCTCTAAGTCCCAATATATATTGTTACTACTTTTGCTTTAGACAATAAATAGTAATGTATGTGTGTGCATTATATGTAGATAGAATGATCTCAACATATTTACCATTTCAGCTGCTCCTCATTCTTCCTTGTGGTTCCTCAGAGGTGATTTCTCTCAATTCTCCTGCCATGTCCCAGCCTTCTGAACACTAACCCCTAGAATTTAGTGAAGAACTGAGGGAAAGAGTTGCTAACAGTGCAGACTTAATCCTTGGGTTTTATTTTTTGATTATTATTATGAAATAGTATTAATTTATTTATTGTTTCTATCTCCTATGGTCCCTCTGATTTAGAAGACAATTTGCGTATAATTTATACAAATTACATACATTCTCAGTCAATTCAGAACAAGTTTGAAATTATTGCATTGTACGTTTGTCTTCTAGATCCTTGGGTTTTAAATCTACTGTGCCAATCTACAGAAGGCCATTCAAAGCTTATTTAGATTTTGCCTTTTTTTCCTTAACCCTGCCTATATCAGACTTTCCCACTTTTATCACTCTGCCAGGGAGGAACAAAGTCATGGCTCTCTTTTCTCCTAGGAGAGGTTATCACTTTCTGGAACTTAGAGCTTATTTAGATTTCTATGTAAACACACACTGCAGAAAAATACAGTTTGATTCCACTTATACTTGTTCCACTTATAAGATAGCTGGAATAGACAAATTCATAGAGTCAGAAAGTACATTGTTAGATGCCAGGGGCCAGGGAGTGAGGGGTTGGGGGCTTAGGGTCTAATGGGGATGGGGTTTCGGTGTAAGAAGGTGAAAAACTTGGGAGACAGGTGATGGTGAGAGTTGCACAGCAGTGTGTACTTAGTGCCGCTGAGCTGCACAGTCAACTGTGGTTAAAATGGTGTGTCATGTGACTTTCACCCAATTAAAAAATTAACCGAAAAAAGAAGCAAACACCTACAGCCATGATTTAGGAAGTTCTCTGGCTCTGTCTCCTGAGAAATCTGTATGCAGGTCAAGAAGTAACAGTTAGAACTGGACATGGAACAACAAACTGATTCCAAATCGGGAACGGAGTACGCCAAGATGGCATATTGTCACCCTGCTTATTTAACTTATATGCAAAGTACATCGTAAGAAATGATGGGCTGGATGAAGCACAAGCTGGAATCAAGATTTCCAGGAGAAATATCAATAACTTCAGATATGCAGATGACACCTCCGTTGTGGCAGAAAGCAAAGAAGAACTAGAGACTCCTGATGAAAGTGAAAGAGGAGAGTGAAAAAGTTGGCTTAAAACTCAACATTCAGAAAGATAAGATCATCCAGTCCCATCACTTCATGGCAAATAGATGAGGAAACAATGGAAACAGTGAGAGACTTTATTTTCTTGGGCTCCAAAATCACTGCAGATGGTGACTGCAGCCATGAAATTAAAAGATGCTTGCTACTTGGAAGAAAAGCTATGACCAACCTAGATAGCATATTAAAAAGCAGAGACAATACTTCACCAACAAAGGTCCATCTAGTCAAAGCTATGGTTTTTCCAGTGGTCATGTATGGATGTGAGAGTTGGACTATAAAGAAAGCTGGGTGCCGAAGAATTGATGCTTTTGAACTGTGGTGTTGGAGAAGACTCTTGAGAGTCCCTTGGACTTTGAGGAGATCCAACCAGTCCATCCTAAAGGAAATCAGTCCTGATTTCATTGGAAGGACTGATGCTGAAGCTGAAACTCCAATACTTTGGCCACCTGATGCGAAGAGCTGACTCGTTTGAAACAACCCTGATGCTGGAAAAGATTGAGGGCAGGAGGAGAAAGGGACGACAGAGGATGAGATGGTTGGATGGCATCACCGACTCAGTGGACATGAGTTTGGGTAAACTCTGGGAGTTGGTGATAGACAGGGAGGCCTGGCATACTGTGGTTCATAGGGTTGCAAAGAGTCAGACACAACTGAGCGACTGAACTGAACAATCTCCATGAAACTTAGTGTTAGCCCTGTGACTTTTCTGATCACTTTCAGTTAATAAAAAGTTCTTATAGTAAGCCATTCAAATGTTCATTCCAATATAATAAGAAATCCTTAAAATTTTATTTCTCCCCTCTCTCACTTCTGGCTCACTGCAGGCTGGAGAGATGGGGCAGGAGAGTACCACTGGCTTTCTCTAACATTCCTCTTATCTTTCTAACCTGATCTCAGACTCTTGCAAGGTGGGAAGAGTAGGGAGAGAGGAGTGAGGTAGCAGAAATACCTATTTGACCAACACCACTTTTGACTGTAGTAGACTTTTTAACTTCATTCTGCCTTGAGATCATTCACAAGTTTTTTGGAAACACGCATCTGTCTCTCTCATGACCAGGGGATATCTCACCTGATTTACCTTCTATTAAGGTATATCTATTTCTATTCCAACTGGTCTTTCATACTTTCCTCAGCCCTTATGACTTAATTTTTGCTGTGATTTTTTTCTTTCTTCTTTCAAAGAGGGAAAAGCTCTATACAGTTAGCAAAAACAAGACCGGGAGCTGACTGTGTCTCAGGTCATGACTCCTTATTGCCAAATTCAGACTTAAATTGAATAAAGTGGGGAAACCACTAGACCATTCAGGTATGACCTAAATCAAATCCTTTATGACTATACAGTGGAAGTGAGAAATAGATTTAAGGGACTAGATCTGATAGACAGAGTGCCTGATGAACTGTGGATGGAGGTTCATGACATTGTACAGGAAAGAGGAATCAAGACCATCCCCAAGAAAAAGAAATGGGTGGCCAAAGTATTGCAGTTTCAGCTTCAGCATCAGTCCATCCAATGAACACCCAGGACTGATCTCCTTTAGGATGGACTGGTTGGATCTCCTCTCAGTCCAAGGGACTTGCAAGAGTCTTCTCCAACACCACAGTTCAAAAGTACCAGCTCTTCGGCACTCAGCTTTCTTTATAGTCCAACTCTCATATCCATACATGACCACTGGAAAAACCATAGCTTTGACTAGACCAACCTTTGTTGGCAAAATAATGTCTCCGTTTTTTAATATGCTATCTAGGTTGGTCATAGCTTTTCTTCCAAGGAACAAGCATCTTTTAATTTCATGGCTGCAGTCGCCATGTGCAGTGATTTTGGAGCCAAAAATTAAAGTCTCTCACTGTTTCCATTGTTTTCCCATCTATTTGCCATGAAGTGATGGGTCTGGATGCCATGATCTTATTTTTCTGAATGTTCAGCTTTAAACCAACTTTTTCCCTCTCCTCTTTCACTTTCATCAAGAGGCTCTTTAGTTCTTCGATTTCTGCCATAAGGGTGGTATCATCTGCCTATCTGAGGTTATTGATATTTCTCCTGGCAAATGCATGTGCAATAAGGAAGTAAAAATTATAGCTTATTCTTTCAAAGAGCTTGGCTGTGAAGAGAAGAGAAGGCAGGAGCTAGAACTGGATGCAGGATTGAGAAGTGACACTTTATTTTTTTGTAGCAGAGTCATGACTAGTCCATAATTTGTGTAAGGCGGTGGTGGGGTTGAGGACACAGTGCTCCAGAATATGGCACCTTGGCATGTTCAATATTTTAAACTAAGAGAGTTTGAGAGAACAGAAGAAACAGGAATTTTACTTTGACTTTCTCCCCTGAGATAGGTCATAAAACCCTCAGGCGAGAGGTACCCTCCCTAGACCCAGAGGAAAAGAACATCTTTATCTGTGAAGACAAAGTGGATGCTGAGAAGAATCCTAACAAAGAGGGCTTGCTATATTTCCTCCAGTTTATTATGCATACCTCATACTCTCCGACCTGTCACCTTTCTACATGACTGCCCACTCTTCATCAATCCTAGCACAAAAAAACACTTTTTCTTCAGGTCCTCATTTTCTTATGAAGCTTCCTGTGTCATAAAACATAAAACTTCCATTAAATAAATGTGTATACTTTTCTCTTGTTACTCTGTCTTGGACAGTACACACCCAAGGCCCTTAAGAGGATGGAGGAACACTTTTCTCCCCTACAGCTACTGTATTGAGCTGTGACACGTATAACTATCCAGGTATCTGTTGACAGCCACTGGTTTACAGGAAGCTGAGGACCCTCCTGGGAAGCTGAGCTGTAACCACAATGGGAATTCAGACACATATAGACATGCCTAGCAGATGGGTTTTGACTGGAGGTGGGCAAGCAGAGGCTTCCCTGGTGGCTCAGATGGTAAAAAATTTGCCTTCTATGTAGGAGACCAGGGTTCCCTTCCTGGGTTGGGAAGATCCCCTGGAGGAGGGAATGGCAACCCACTCCAGTATTCTTGCCTGGAGAATTCCATGGACAGAGGAGCCTGGTGGGCTACAGCCCATGGGGTCACAAGCAGAGCCTGGAATATTAGACAGCACTGCCCCCAAAAGAGGACTCTAAAGAGTTTGTTCTGAGTATGTTATTCACATAGAAAAGAATGTGCACGGGGTCCCTGGTGTTGCTCAAGCATCATGTGTGTAGAGGACATGCTTGCTCTGGGGCTTCTTAACAGACACTAGGGCAGAGGAGTGGAAGCAATTACCTTCCCCTCTGTTTGCACATCACAACTGTCCAGACATCATGCAGTGTGATGGGGCTAGAGTCCATTTTGAGAACATTTGTGGGCAGAACCCTCAGGGGAACTCTGCACCCCAACATGAAGCCCTAGCTCAGCTGAGGGGAGGCCGGCAATAAGCCATACTGAAGATTCAACAGGAGTCTTGAGGGGCTACTGAGCCCAGGGCAGCCATGCTAGGACCTCACCAGTGGTGGCTGATAGAACCTCAACACAGGGTCTGGCAGTGGTTTGGCAGAGGCAGGTCTCCAGCTAGGTGGCAGCAAGGAACAAACACACCTTTTTTAAGAACGCAAGTAAGACCCTCTTCCTCCCATTTGGGAATCTCAGATATACCTAGAGGCAGAAGTAGGTGGAGGTTGGGGTTAGGAAACTTGTTAAGGTGCAGGAAAATGTTTGTAACCAATGGGTTATTTTTTACTTTGTGCAATCTGGGTTTAATCTGAAATTTGATGAAGGCTACAAAGGTCTGTCTAGTCAAGGCTATGGTTTTTCCAGTGGTCGTTTATGGATATGAGAGTTGGACTGTGAAGAAAGCTGAGTGCTGAAGAATTGATGCTTTTGAACTGTGGTGCTGGAAGGACTCTTGCGAGTCCCTTGGATTGCAAGGAGACCCAACCAGTCCATTCTAAAGGAGATCAGCCCTGGGTGTTCTTTGGAAGGACTGATGCTGAGGCTTAAACTCCAATACTTTGGCCACCTCATGCAAAGAGTTGACTCATTGGAAAAGACCCTGATGCTGGGAGGGATTGGGGGCAGGAGGAGAAGGGGATGACAGAGGATGAGATGGCTGGCATCACCGACTCCATGCACATGAGTTTGAGTGAACTCCAGGAGTTGGTGATGGACAGGGAGGCCTGGCGTGCTGCGATTCATGGGATCACAAAGAGTTGGACACGACTGAGCGACTGAATTGAACTGAAGAGCATTTATTTTGCTTTATATTAAAATTTATTTATAAATTAGTGTGTATGTGCGTGTGTGTGTGTATTTGTGTGTGTGTGTAAGAGAGATGTATATGTTTACTATTGAGTAATTAAGAGGAAGAGCTTGAACTTAAGATAAAAGTGAGGGTGAAAATAAACCAATTTTTTTCAGGTTTGGTCCCCAATTAATTGGGGGATAATGATAAACAACTAGGATAAGAGAAGAGCACTGTTTCTGTTTTTACTGAGTCAAGAGGGGAGATGTTGAAATGGAAATGGATTTTCAACATGGAGTGCACTTGCTCCTTGTAGACAGAGGCTATCTCATTTGTTGAGAGGTGAGAAAGGTGAAAGTAATCTGGGTGTCTTGAGGAGAACCATGAGGTCTTAACCATTCTTTCAGGGGAATTGCAGTTGACTAGATAGAGTCAGACATGACTGAAGCGACTTAGAGTAGCAGCAGCAGATAACTAGGGGCTTCTCTGATAGGTCAGCGGTAAAGAACCCACCTGCCAATCCAGGAGACTTAAGAGACACAGGTTTAATCCTTGGGTTGGGAAGATCCCCTAGAGGAGGAAACGGCAACCCATTCCAGAAGTCTTGCCTGGAGAATTCCATGGACAGAGGAGCCTGATTGTCTACAGTCAAAGAGTCAGACACAACTGTTGTGACCTAGCACACACTCAGACAGCTACAGAAGATTGCTGAGTGGTGCCGGGGACCCCACTGGAATTGAAGACCATGAATTTGAACTGACATAGTCTTCCTTTGACCCCCTCTATCTCTGGGTTAGGTGCCCTCCTATGGGTTTTCTCTGTAATTCCATCCTGAAGATCCTTATCTCATGATGGTGTGAATGTTGAGCTTTCCTGCCCCATCAGACATTATTCTCTAAGAGGGAGTAGATCCAGCTTCATTTACTGTTACATTCTTCTGAGCCAACTATAGATTCTTCTAGTGTTTTTAGTGCATTCTAGATGCTCAATAAATACTAATTAATAAGCATCAGCAAGATGGTAGCTATGAGGCTTCACCCATAGCTCTCAGAAGGCAGAGTAGAAAAGCAAAGGAATTAAATAAATGATCTAGCATTATAAAGAGGTTTGCAGGGTGGTGTCACCTGGGGTGAAGATGTTAAGGATGCTCGCAGGAGCCTTGTTGACACAATGTTCCAGAAGGGCTGGGTTGGGTAAGATGTGAGAGGTGGTGCCTGTCAAGATAGGGGAGAGGTCTGGGGTGAGGCCAAGGGAGTGGAGGGCTTATGGGAAGCATTAGGGTTGAGGCAGGGCTGGGATGTGACCTTGCCAGGTCTAAAAGTGCTTCTGGCCTTACAGTTCTACTTCTCAGAGCATTCCTCACAATCCAATGGGAACCTCCCATCCATCAAGGATAAGGAGGGGAGAAAAATCTAAACAATAGATAGATTCTACTTGGGAAGTAGATTTGTGAGTGGGAGAAGGGAATGGACATTAGAACTTGGTTTTTAAATGACAACATTGACATTAAATTTGTACAGATACTTTTTTAAGGTAGTGAAAATAAGATTTGCACTGTCATGTGGTTAAAGGTTGAAAGCTTTTGGTCACTGTTATCCTGGTTTGGAAAGCAGAGGCCACACCCAAGTGATCTTTGTAGACCCTGGGCCTGGCAAATAGGATATTGTCCAGAAGGCTGACATTGCCATGAAGTCTCGAGGTCTTGCATTCATTTATTTTACTAGTAATTAGAACCTACTTCCAAGGACATCCCAATCAGTTAAATTTACATGCCTGTTTTAACAGTCTTTTTTGAGCTACTTAAGAGTTTCCTATTCCTTTTGCCTCTGCCATTGAGAGACTAGGCTTCCCTAGTAGCTCAGTTGGTAAAGAATCTGCCTGCAATGCAGGAGACCCAGGTTCGATTCCTGGGTCTGGAAGATCTCCTGGAGAAGGAAAACGGCAACTCATTCCAGTATTCTTGCCTGGATAAATCCATGGACAGAGAAGCCTGGCAAGCTACAGAGAAGCCTGGCAAGCTACTATCCATGGGATGTAAGAATCAGACATGACTTAGTGACTAAACCACCACCATGCCATTTAGATAACCCAGAGAAGATCTGGGAACTTTATAAGGAGGGAAAACTCACAGGTTCAGGAAGACTGCATTAAGACTAAGGACTGAGGGACTTCCCTGGTGGTAAAGTGGTTAAGAATCTGCCTTGCAATGCAGGGAACATGGGTTGAATCTCTAGTTTGGGAACTAATTTCCCACAGGCTGTGTGGGAACTAAGACCCTGCTGCAACTACTGAGCCTGTGAACCTCAACTAGAGAGCCCTCGTGCTGAGCTAAGACCCAACACAGCTAAGTAAACAGATAAATAAATAACCGAAACTAAGGACTGCTGGGATAATTGAATTTCACATCACTCTAACAGTGACTGAATACTCTGTGGAAGACAGTGAACAAGGGAAAACAGATACTCTTCCTGCTCTCAAAAAGTTTAAAGTCAGAGAATGATGAAAATGAATCAAAGACCTATAAGAGAAAACAGAGCTGTGAAGGAATCAGAAGAAAGATGGAAAGGCAGTGGAAATTTAGAAAGGAGAAAGAAACTACTGTCTGTGATACATAAAGAGCTTTCACTAATTATACTATTACAAACAACTGTATATTAGTAACATATTTTATATTTCTGAATTGTACATTTGTAATAAAAATATGGTATTAAATTATAAAAAGAGAAGTCAGTTCATAGGATGCCATACCAATTACAAAGAATATAACTAACATGTTATTTGAAATTAATGCTTGGAAATCAAGAAGCACTATAATAATTGAGAAAGGAGTTATTAAATGATAAAAGAATGTCACAATTTGATATTAATGTGGAGAAAAATCATTTAAATTCATGTCTCTTCCCTATGTGTGTGCTTAGTCACTCAGTCGTGTCCAACTCTGCAGCCCCATGGACCATAGCCCACCAGGCTCCTCTGTCCATGGGATTCTCCAGGTAAGATTACTGAAGTGGGTTTCCATTCCCTCCTCCAGGAGATCTTCACAAAACAGGGATCAAACCTGTGTCTCTTTCACTAGCTCCACCTGGGAAGAAGCCTAATCCCTAAAATCTCATTAATTTCAAATGAATTAATGAGTTAAGTGGTGGCAAAATTAGAAGAAAATAAAAGTGTATTTCTCCCACCTACAAAGAAGAAATATGTGTCTATTAAATTACACATTTTACCTCATTTAAGAGAATAAATATAGGAGATATGACACATTTCTCTCAGAATGAAAAAATTGTAGGACTAATATATGATAGAAAGTGAAAGTGAAGTTGCTCAGTCGTGTCCGACTCTTTGCTACTCTGTGGACTGTAGCCCACCAGGCTCCTCTGTCCATGGGATTTTCCAGGCAAGAATACTGGAGTGGGTTGCCATATATGCTAGAAACTTACTGTTAAAAATAGAGAAATTATATATAATATATATATATATATATATATATATATATATATTCCATGCATGCTAAGACACTTCAGTCCTGTCCAACTCTGTGCGACCCTATGGACTGTAGCCTGCCAGGTTCCTCTGTTTGTGGGATTCTCCAGGCAAGAATACTGGAGTGGGTCACCATTTCCTTCTCCAGGGGAACTTCCCAACCCAGGGATCAAACCCATGTCTCTCGTGTGTCCTGCACTGGCAGGTGGGTTCTTTACCACTACAGCCACCTGGGAAGCCCCATACAAAGTCAATATTTGAAATGTAGTGGCTTCAAATGATAACCATTTATTTGACACTTGAGTCCATGGGTTTGGACTGGCTCAGCGATCCTTCTGCCTGTCTCTACCAACTTACTCTGGCATCTATGGTCTGGCCTCTAAGGGATGGCGAGCTGTCAGCTGGAGCCGTGGGGTCCCATGCTCTCATCATCTGAAAGTCTAGTCAAGCTTTCTGCACATATGGCAGAAAGTTTCCAAGTGAAGCCAGAGGGCAAACTCCGAAGCACATGCATTTGGCATGTTTCTTGCTTACACTACATTGGCTACCATATGAACCAAAGGAGTCCCACGGTCAGTCTCAGAGCCAGTGACCCGGGGGCACTACTGAAGTATGGAAGTGGGGAAGGGGCAGGTTTGTGACCATTTTTACCATGCATCGGTGATTGGTAAAGGAGACTGCTTAGCTACGGAGAATAGCAGGTCATCACGTAGAAACTTTACCTTGTTACTGGTGATCAAAGAAGCATACATTCTTTAAAGAAGAGTAAAAAATAAAGACCTTTAGTCTTCATTTTGTAGAGAAGGAAACTGAGGCCCAAAGCCTTGGTAAGATGGTGCCACGGGTGACTTCCCAGCCTGCAGACAAAGCAGGGTCGCTGATGTCAAGCCCAGCAGTAAAAGGGAAACTTGGGCTCGCCCTTATTCTGCCATGTCCAATGGTGTAATTTTGTATAGTATCTCTAAGCCTCAGCTTATTTCCATAAAATTGAAAAACAGCTACCTCACAGATTATGAAGATTAAATGAGATCATGTGAAAATACTCTACACTGGCTCAGTTCACACTTCTTCCTTCCCATGTTTCTGATGCAGTCTTGTAAAAGCAGCAAAAAAGCAAAGTAAAACAAAAAGCCCAAACAAAGCAATCAGCAAAGAAATAAATAAAACAATTTATTGAAGCAATTGCCAAGAAGCAATTGCTACATCTGTGTATAAGTGGGGACTTCATACAGTTATTGATTCCACAATTATTGGGTGCCCCTCTGGGCAGGACACTCTGTGAAGCACTGGAAATAAGTGATGAACAGAAAAAGGCCTCATGGAGCTTAGAGTCTGATGTGAGAGTTAGACAACAACCAAATCATCATATCAATAAATTGCATCCTTAATTAAGTGACAAAATTACATCCTTAATTAATGTTACAAAGGATTCTTGGTTATTGCTCATACAAGAGCATATAATAGGAAGATAGGATCCAGTTGAGAGTAGGAGGGGGCAAGAAAGACCTTCAGAAAGGAATGGGTTGAGGTATTAAGTGGACACTGTGAAGAAAGCTGAGTGCCAAGAATTGATGGTTTTGAACTGTGGTGTTGGAGAAGACTCTTGAGAGTCCCTTGGACTGCAAGGAGATCCAACCAGTCCATCCTAAAGGAGATCAGTCCTGGGTGTTCTTTGGAAGGACTGATGCTAAAGCTGAAACTCCAATACTTTGGCCAGCAGATGCGAAGAGTTGACTCATTGGGGTCAGTTCATGGGGTCGAAAAGAGTCGGGTACCACTGAGCAACTGAACTGAACTGAACTGAATGGATCACTGTCTAGACCAGGTAGGGTTATAAGAAAGTATCAAAAGACACTTTTCCTGCATGAATTGACAAGGAGATTATCTTAACCCTTAAAGCAATGGAAAATCATGGAAAAGTATGGCCAAAGTTGGGATTTCAAAAGGTTTCTCTGGGATTGGGGTAGAGAACAGACTGGCATGGAGAGGGAATGGCTGCAGGTAAATATAAATCAGAAGACTGTTGTAGCAATCTATAGTCTACCAAGTAGTTCAATTTTCCATAAAGTAACTGTTCAATTCAGTTCAGTTCAGTCGCTCAGTCGTGTCCAACTCTTTGCGACCCCATGAATCGCAGCACACTAGGCCTCCCTGTCCATCACCATCTCCCGGAGTTCACCCAGACTCATGTCCATCGAGTTGGTGATGCCATCCAGCCATCTCATCCTCTGTCGTCCCCTTCTCCTCCTGTCCCCAATCCCTCCCAGCATCAGAGTCTTTTCCAATGAGTCAACTCTTCGCATGAGGTGGCCAAAGTACTGGAGCTTCAGCTTTAGCATCATTCCTTCCAATGAACACCCAGGACTGATCTCCTTTAGGATGGACTGGTTGGATCTCCTTGCAGTCCAAGGGACTCTCAAGAGTCTTCTCCAACACCACAGTTCAAAACCATCAATTCTTCAGTGCTGAGCTTTCTTCACAGTCCAACTCTCACATCGATACATGACCACAGGGAAAACCATAGCCTTGACTAGACGGATCTTTGTTGAAAAGTAATGTCTCTGCTTTTGAATATGCTATCTAGGCTGGTCATAACTTTCCTTCCAAGGAGTAAGCGTCTTTCAATTTCATGGCTGCAATCACCATCTGCAGTGAGTTTGGAGCCCCCAAAGATAAAGTCTGACAGTGTTTCCACTGTTTCCCCATCTATTTCCCATGAAGTGATGGGACCAGATGCCATGATCTTCGTTTTCTGAATGTTGAGCTGTAAGCCAACTTTTTCACTCTCCTCTTTCACTTTAATCAAGAGGCTTTTGAGTTCCTCTTCACTTTCTGCCCTAAGGGTGGTGTCATCTGCATATCCGAAGTTATTGATATTTCTCCTGGCAATCTTGATTCCAGCTTGTGCTTCTTCCAGCCCAGCGTTTCTCATGATGTACTCTGCATATAAGTTAAATAAGCAGGGTGACAATATACAGCCTTGACGTACTCCTTTTCCTATTTGGAACCAGTCTGTTGTTCCATGTCCAGTTCTAACTGTTGCTTCCTGACCTTCATATAGATTTCTCAAGAGGCAGGTCAACTGTAGACCTACTAATTCTATCTTGGTGAGTCCTAAGGAAATATACCCCAAATGACAGTACACTGATCAAAAATGATCAGTGACTAACATTATACTGATAATAATACATTTCAGAATGAATAAAGTTGATTAAATGAGTTTTAAAAAGCTGAGTCAGTGGTAAAATCCATATATGCTCTTTAAAAATTTTTTATTGAACTATAGTTGATATGCGGCTGCTAAGTTGCTTCAGTCGTGTCTGACTCTGCGACCCCAGAGATGGCAGCCAGCCAAGCTCCCCCGTCCCTGGGATTCCCCAGGCAAGAACACTGGAGTGGGTTGCCATTTCCTTCTCCATAGTTGATATATAATATGTTTAATTTCTACGTACAGCAAAGAGACTCAGTTATACATATATTTTTTTATTTGTATTTATACACATATATTCTTTTCATGAAGAAGGAAATGGCAACCCACTCCAGTGTTCTTGCCTGGAGAATCCCATGGACAGAGAAGCCTAGTAAGCTGCAGTCCATGGGGTCTCACAGAGTCAGACACAAGTGAAGCGACTTGGCAGCAGCAGCAGCAATTCTTTTCATATTCGTTTCCATTATGGTTTATCATGGGATTTTGAATATAGTTCCTTGTGCTCTATTGTAGGGTCTTGTTGTTTATCCGTCTTATGTATGGTAGTTTGCATCTGCTAATCCCAAACTCCCAGTCCTTCCCACTCCCACCCCACCTTCCCTTTGGCAACCACAAGTCTGTTCTCTGTCTATAAATCTGTTTTTGTTTCTTATTTTAGATTCCACTTTTAAGTGATATCCTATTGTATTTGTGGAGGGCAACAGAGTATGAGGTGTTTGGATGACATCACTGATTCAATGGACATGAACTTGGGCAAACTCTGGGAGATGGTGATGGACTGGGAGGCCTGGCGTGTTGCAGTCCATGGGGTCGCAAGGAGTGAGACACAACTTGGCAACTGAAGAACAACAACATGGTATTTCTCTTCCTTTTTCTGACTTAGTTTAAGCATGAAAATCTCTAGGTCCACCTCATATATAGTTCCAAAAACCAAGAAGCCATACTTACTTTATCATGATTAATTTTAGAAATCCATGTACTGCGGCCAGGTTGCCCCTGACCTCATGTTACACTCTAGGGAAACTAACTAACTGGGCTGTGCCATTTCAACATGAAGAGATCCTGCACAGCTTCTATGTACAGCAGGAAAGTATAAGGGATGTGAAGATGTAAAGTATAACACAATTTGAATCCAAATTATTGGCAGCACATGTATTACTACAGAAAACTCATGAACAAAGTTCAGAAGAGAAATTGAAATTGTTCTTCTGGCCTGGGTACTTGAAAGATTTAAGAGTAACTCTTGAGTTTAGCAGTAGGATTGGGAATAAACAGGCTCTCCAAAGAAGGCTGAGAGACTGCACTTCCTGTACCATATCTTTGTACTTGATCTGCTAGTCACACATTCCCAGAAGTAAGGCTGTAATACATAAATCCTCAATCCAAATGCTCAACTTTAGCATCATCATGGTAATAACTGTATGTTCCAAGTTTCTGGTACTTTATAGCATCTTTGTCCTACAATTGCAAAATGCCTGTGGAAAGTGATTGCACCTCAAATATTTCAGCTTAATAAAAAATGGAAGTCAGAGGTAGATCTGGAAAAAAATCAGTTATTTGGAAAGCAATTTGTAAAATGTTAGTGAAATTTGGTGACCGAAAATGAAATTTCAAGTTGTTGCTAAATCTCCTAGAATAAATTTAGACCACATTGAGTAATAATCAAATTTTCCTTTTCAGGGTAAAACTATAGCTTCATTAAAAAAAAATAAAGTTTTGAAGCTTTCTGGAAGACACAATAAAAGAACAAAGTTAATCTGCAACCTTAAACTATAGGAGAGAGTGTGGATCTTGGCAAAGATGGTTTTGGTTCAAATCCCTGCCCTTAGTTGGGCAAATCCCTTTGTACTTCTGAACTTTCATTTCTTCATGGGAAAACAGGGATAAGATGATTGCCTTTTAGGGTTGTTACGAAGTTGAAATGAGGCATTACACAAACCACTGAAAGTCGCTCAATCCTGTCCAACTCTTTACGTCCCCATGGACTATACAGTCCAAGGAATTCTCTAGGCCAGAATACTGGAGTGGGTAGCCTTTCCCTTCTCCAGGGGATCTTCCCAACCCAGGGATCGAACACAGTCTCCCACACTGCAGGCAGATTCTTTACCAGTTGAGCCACAAGGGAAACCCAAGAATACTGGAGTGGGTAGCCTATCCGTTCTCCAGTGGATCTTCCCAACCCAGGAATCGAATGGAGGTCTCCTGCATCGCAGGCAGATTCTTTACCAACTGAGCTATAAATTTAGACATCCCAATTCCTTCCCAAATGTTTCTTCTTATATGCAGACTTGAATGAGCTTCTTGGTGCATATTCTCCTTCTTTCCCAGGATAGCCAGCTTGATGATAACTCCTTTCCAGTATCAGAAGTTTCATCTCTTTACTAATAAAATTTGAACAGGCATCACAAAAGTCAGGGCTACTCCAGTTAAAACTTAGATTTGAGCTTCACCTTGCCTATAGTTACTTGAAGATACCTGTAGCTAAATTAATCTCAATCAAATTCCTAATGAAGTGAGGCTTTTTAGTTGGTTTCCATCTAACCTTTTTATCTGTCCCAACATTCAACAGACCATAAAAACACTGAGTGTTACAAGGAAAAATTGGGAAAAGCTATGAAATGAATCACAAAAGTCATGAGACATCCACAGTGGAAAAATGAGACACTGTCTAGAGCACTGTTGTGGTTGTCTCCGACTTTCATTGTTTTTAATCTGCTTTATAACTCTGTACATCATAGAAAATGAATAATAATCCAAATGGTTCTTGTCCATAAAAAAGAAATGAAGAGCATTTGGTGGAGTGGAAGTGACTAATTTTGCATCTGTCTGTAAATTCGTTTCAAAGTTCCTTGTTACCCACATATCTGTGGTTCTTTAAATTCTTCTTTGGACTGGTTGTAACATCTTACTGACTCACTCATAAATAAGATCAGTTCAGTCCAGTTCAGTCACTCAGTCGTGTCTGACTCTTTGCGACCCCATGAATCGCAGCACGCCAGGCCTCCCTGTCTATCACCAACTCCCAGAGTTCACCCAAACTCGTGTCCATCGAGTTGGTGATGCCATCCAGCCATCTCATCCTCTGTCGTCCCCTTCTCCTCCTGCCCCCAATCCCTCTCAGCATCAGAGTCTTCCAATGAGTCAACTCTTCGCATGAGATGGCCAAAGTACTGGAGTTTCAGCTTTAGCATCATTTCTTCCAAAGAAATCCCAGGGCTGATCTCCTTCAGAATGGACTGGTTGGATCTCCTTGCAGTCCAAGGGACTCTCAAGAGTCTTCTCCAACACCACAGTTCAAAAGCATCAATTCTCTGATGCTCAGCTTTCTTCACAGTCCAACTCTCACATCCATAAATGACCACAGGAAAAACCATAGCCTTGACTAGACGGACCTTTGTTGGCAAAGTAATGTCTCTGCTTTTCAATATGCTATCTAGGTTGGTCATAACTTTTCTTCCAAGGAGTAAGCGTCTTTTAATTTCATGGCTGCAGTCACCATCTGCAGTGAGTTTGGAGCCCCCCAAAATAAAGTCTGACACAATTTCCACTGTTTCCCCATCCATTTCCCATGAAGTGATGGGACCAGATGCCATGATCTTCGTTTTCTGAATGTTGAGCTGTAAGCTGACTTGTTCACTCTCCACTTTCACTTTCATCAAGAGGCTTTTGAGTTCCTCTTCACTTTCTGCCATAAGGGTGGTGTCATCTGCATATCTGAGGTTACTGATATTTCTCCCAGCAATCTTGATTCCAGCTTGTGCTTCCTCCAGCCCAGCGTTTCTCATGATGTACTCTGCAGATAAGTTAAGTAAGCAGGGTGACAATATACAGCCTTGACGGACTCCTTTTCCTATTTGGAACCAGTCTGTTGTTCCATGTCCAGTTCTAACTGTTGCTTCCTGACCTGCATATAGGTTTCTCAAGAGGCAGGTCAGGTGATCTGGTATTCCTATCTCTTTCAGAATTTTCCAGTTTATTGTGATCCACATAGTCAAAGGCTTTGGCAGAGTCAATAAAGCAGAAATAGATGTTTCTCTGGAATTCTCTTGCTTTTCCGATGATCCAGTGGATGTTGGCAATTTTCTCTCTGGTTCCTCTGCCTTTTCTAAAACCAGCTTGAATATCTGGAAGTTCACGGTTCACGTATTGCTGAAGCCTGGCTTGGAGAAGTTTGAGCATTACTTTGTTAGTGTGTGAGATGAATGCAATTGTGCGGTAGTTTGAGCATTCTTTTGGCATTGCCTTTCTTTGGGATTGGAATGAAAACTGACCTTTACTAGTCCTGTGGCCACTGCTGAGTTTTCCAAATTTGCTGGCATATTGAGTGCAGCACTTTCACAGCATCCTCTTTCAGGATTTGAAATAGCTCAACTGGAATTCCATCACCTCCACTAGCTTTGTTCATAGTGATGCTTCCTAAGGCCCACTTGACTTCACATTCCAGGATGTCTGGCTCTAGGTAAGTGATCACACCACCATGATTATCTGGATTATGAAGACCATTTTTTTACAGTTCTTCTGTGTATTCTTGCCACCTCTTCTTAATATCTTCTGCTTCTGTTAGGTCCCTACCATTTCTGTCCTTTCAGTCAGCAAAAACAAGACTGGGAGCTGACTGTGGCTCAGATCATGAACTTCTTATTGCTAAATTCAGACTGAAATTGAAGGAAGTGGAGAAAACCACTAGAACATTCAGGTATGACCTAAATCAAATCCCTTATGATTATGCAGTGGAAGTGAGCAATAGATTTAAGGGACTAGATCTGATAGACAGAGTGCCTGATGAATTATGGACGGAGGTTCATGACATTATACAGGAAATACGAATCAAGATCATCCCCAGGAAAAAGAAATGCAAAAAAGCAAAAAAGGTCTGAGGAGGCCTTACAAATAGCTGTGAAAAGAAGGGAAGTGAAATGCAAAGGAGAAAAGGAAAGATATACCCATTTGAATATAGAGTTCCAAAGAATAGCAAGGAGAGATAAGAAAGCTTTCCTCAGATATCAATGCAAAGAAATAGAGAAAAACAATAGAATGCGAAAGACTAGACATCTCTTCAAGAAAATTAGAGATACCAAGGGAACATTTCATGCAAAGATGGGCTCGATAAAGCACGCATCTAGGGATCTTGTTAAAATGGAGAATCTGGGATGAGGGTCTGAGGCTCTGCCTTTCTAATAGTGCTTGGGCCAGACAGTGCTAATTCTGCTGGTCTCCAGCCCACAGTTATTTTTATTTTATGTTTCAGATAAAATGGTCAATGAAGACCTCTGTGACTTAGTCTCCTTTTCTGGGTGCTTAGTCTCTCAGTCATGTACGACTCTTTGTGATCCTATGGATTCTATGGAACCTATGTTTCTCTGTCCATGGTGATTCTCTAGGCAAGAATACTAGAGTGGGCTGCCATGCCCTTCTCCAGGGGATCTTCCCAACCCAGGGATTGAACCCAGGTCTCCCACATTACAAATGGATTCTTTGTGGTATGAGCCACCAAGGAAGCATGAATACTGGAGTGGGTAGGCTATCCCTTCTCCAGGAGATCTTCCTGATCCAGGAATCCAATGGAATCCTGTATTGCAGGCAGATTCTTTACCAGCTGGGCTACCTTCATTTTCGGTAATTGAGGTCAATAATCGATCCCACCATGTAGTTTGTGCATGAAAGCACAATGTCTGGAACATAGCAATTACTCTATAAACTGTCTTTGTAACTCTTTAATTTTTTAAAAAAAATTTTAGGATATTTCTCATCAGAGTAACATGGTGTCTGTCTAGGGAATTAAGGAAGTGCTAATAGGAGCAAGGGGGACATAGGAAAGTTGGCATAAGGCACTCCACCCTTACTGACAATATGATTTCTGTGTATGCAAAGAACTAGTAGGAGCCTTGTGAAGTTTGGTGGTTTTAGTGTACACGTGTGAAATTGAACTCCTGAATGTATTTGGGTTTATTAAACCCCATCACAATTTTGCTAACAATTTTACTTTTCTGTGTATAAAATGCATCTCAGTTTATGAAATAAGGTATGAGTCTCACTTCTATCCTTTTATAGATATTGTTTTAGAGAAATAGGGAAATACACAGGAATAGGAATATGGGAATGACATTAAGTTGGGAGTATTTTTATATAAGGAGTAATTATGCTGAAAGAATTTTCTTATTTTATAAACAGGAAGCAAGGATCATACAGATTATATACAGTTGATTTTAGCAGCTAAGATAAAGCTCTTTTTCAACAGATGATACATTTCAAAAATCTGGTTTTCTAATATATATAAAGCTGAGAAACCCCTCTAACCTCTGTCCCATGAAAATACTTTAGTGAACTTTACATTCATAAATTTTGTGGTAAATAGTTGCGTTTTTTTTTTTTTGGAGGGAATTTAGTTTTTCTCTTCTCTATAGTGTGGTTATCATATTGGAATAATCTTGTGTAGAACTATAATCTAGTTACAGATCCTTGTTATTAGTGTCAGTAATAATTACACTATACATTTTTGATGGTTTTTATAATCTTCAGACTGCTTTTACATACATTATTTCTTTTAATATGTTCCACAACTCTGAGTGACAGGCCAGACAAGGATAATTGTTTATGAAGGAAGGCAGGTGAAGTTTGCCCCAAATTACACGGCTGATAAATACTGGAATAAAAATTAGAATCCAAGGCTTCTGATTTCTAACTCAGTGCTCTGCATTTGGCCCACCTAATATTGCACTGAGATTCTGACAGTGAACATAGTAATCCATAATGATCTATAATGATCCTGCTAAATATAGTAATTGGAAACTAAAAGATGCAGGGAAATGACCTTGAGGCAAAATCCAGAGAAGGGGAGGAGGATTGTTCTAAATATATTGTTTTATATACATATATATATATATATTCAGCTTTGTTGAGATATAATTGACCCATGAAAGTTTAAGGCAAACAACGTTAGCTACCATCTCCTTCTCCATCACGTCACATAATTACCATTTTCTTTTTGTGGTATAACATTTAAGATCTACTCTCTTAGCAGCTGTCAAGCATATAACACAATATCATTAACTATAATGACCATGCTGTACATTAGATCCCCAGAAGTTATTCATCTTCTAACTGAAATTTTGAATCCTTTGACCAAAATCTCCTCTTTTTCCCCAACCTTCATTCCCTGGTGACCACCATTCTACTCTCTGAGTTTGGCTATTTTAGATTCCACATATAGTAAGAGCATATTTGTCTTTCTCTGACTTATTTCTCTTAGTCTAGTGCCCTCAAGTTCCATCTGAGTTATAGCAAGTGGCAGGATTTCTTTCTTTTTTCATGGCTGAATGATACTCCATTATATATTTCTCTATCTACATAAAATCTTTTTTATTGATTCATCTGTTGACAGACACTTAGGTTGTCTCCATATCTTTTGCCTCCCGTTTGAATGCCTTCCATTTAAATATCACCATTGACAAAGCCCCGATCGTGATAAATCAGAAGTGTTATTTTTTACTTTTTAATTTGATTTGTTTAAACTCATAAGAAGCAAAAACAGTTTCTGAAAATCACTTGGTAGCTGATATGGAATGAGGTACTATCCAACCGTGAAAGAGATGGAAGAGTATCCAAAGGGCTAATTCCTATGCTAATTGCCCTTGCCATACCTTGGTTCTATGCCCATCTCACCTCCAGGCAGGTTGCTGGGGTTTCTGGAGGAAACCCAAACTCCTCACTAGTAGCTCTTCAGTCTCCTTACCCTCCTATCTATACTCCTGGCACTTGAGAGCCTGTATTTCCTTCCTTTTCCACTTTCTTCCCCTAATGACCTAAACAGAAGATACTTTAGCACAAAAAAGAAATAAAGAACAGTTTGTTATCTCCACAAAAAGATAGAGGACCTGCCATACAGTATTGGGAACAAAGTAGACAGGGCAAGCAAGCAATGAGATAAAAAAAAAAAAATACATTTTTTGAAGCCAACTAGTATGTGGTGCTATTTAGCTAGCGTATAATTTTCTGTAGTTTGCTGGCTGTGTTTTGGAAGCCTGATAAGATCTGGCCATGGAGGATTGCTCCCGTTCTTCCAAACCTCAGCCTTGTTTCTGCATTTAATTATTCACCAAGTCCAAAAAGACTAAGAGCAATTGTGTTTACTTATTTTCATTTGTCCTGGAATCTGGTTGGTGTGTTGGCTGGATCATCTGAGAAGTAGATGCCAAGATGGACTTAGAAGTGGAAAAGATTTATAGGGGGTAGTCCTTGTGAAAGATAAAAGGCATAGGAAGCAGGAGAACCTTCAGAACTTGATGCAGTTCTGACACTCATTAAAGAGAGAGGGAAGAAAGGAGGATTGAATAGACCATAGTGCAGTTCCAAGAATATTGCTCATAGAATAACCCTGCATATATACAAGGGAGAGCTCTTACACCATTTCTGTGTTTTATCATTGGTTGGGAAATGTCCAGGTAGCGCATAGTTTTAGCTTGAATACTGAGTAAGATTCTGAAGGCATCCACAGCCAGAGATTGGCAGAAGTTTCCTTTTTGAAAGTAAATCTCAATGGGGGTGCTCCCATAGCTGCTATAGCTGGTAAAAGGAAGCAGATAGAAACAGAGAGCTAAGTGCCTAGCTGTATACATGAGATGGTAGACATAGCCAAGATTTGTGTCATTTGACAAGAACATGGATACAGATTCATGCATCCATCCATGAATCCATGGATCCACCCACTTAACTATCCACCCATACACTCATGTATCGCCTGACAGCAGCAATCTCTGAAGGTTCTCTCAAAACATGAAACTTATCCATGGTGCTACCTCAGAAACCAAATCTAGATTTTGCCTCTTTGCTACCACAGCCACAATCTGTGAGTGACAACTAGCCTGTATCTCTACCCAATTTGCTTCTGTTCCTAATTTAACTTACACTTCTGAGATGAAGTCCTTTAATAAACCCTAATTTCTACTAGTCAGACACACCTCTTTCTTGAGTCTTAATGATACTTTGCTCCACTGGATAGACCATAATTTATGTTATGGACTTTTGACTCAGTGTTGCAGGCATAAAAGGTGCCTGGCAAGTGATGAGGTTCACTGTGATGTCCTTGGGTTCAGGGTCAATAAGAACAGCTAAGGGACAGCAGAGGTAGTGAGACAGCTTGGCTGTGTGCCTTCCAGTTCTGAGGTCACTGAAACTGTTTACCTTCAAGATAACCATGGCCTTTGGTTATAATATTTCATAGCATCCTCTTTCCAACTAATACGGCCACCAGCCATGAGAAATCATGGACTTGATTTTGAGAGCATATTATTTTGGAGGATAAAGATGGTGGGATTGTCTAGGGCTTGGCAAATAATAAAAAGAGGTTGATTTTTTAAAGAGATATTCCTGCCAATTAGAAATATATCTTTCACTAAATCAGCAGTCTCTAAGGTCCTTTGCATTTCTTTCACCCTATTACTTATTCCATCAAAGGTCATGGATCTCACCATAATAGGAACTAATTCCTCCCTTTTTCTTTCTAAAACAATGTTTACATTTTGGCAGGCCTTCTCTCACATGGTTTAAAGAATCACATGTGTTTGCAGGCATTCTATCAAGTAGTTTAGAGAACATAAAACTTGCAGTAATAATTTTGGGGAGTAAATTTTATTGTTATGGCTTTAAAACACAATCAAATAAAAACAAGAATTCCATTAGTAGTTGAATATTGTAATAATAGAGTTGAGAATAAATTTTACTGCTATAAGAACTATAAAACAGCAATAATAAAAAACACTATTATTGTGAATAAATTGTGTTGAGATGACTAACTAGAAAGCTATAAAACACAATGATAAGGAATAATCTAATCACCAGAAAAGATATGATAATAATTCACGCTTGTTAGCGAGGAGTCCATGGTTCCAGTTCATTGGCCCCGGGTGCTCTAGGTTACTGCCTGCATTCCATAGGTTGCAGAAAGATAATCTTTGACCATTGGGTTGGCAGGAGACTACATATTACAGTGAAATTGGACATGGGGATTGAGGAAAATCCAATTATCAGTGAAAACCCTGTGTAGTACTGCCAAACGTCCTCACAATGTATTCTTAAAAATTATTTGCAGGTTTCCATTAACAATTTGTATGCATTATTTGATCATGCGTTTCATGTACTTCTTATTCTTATTTATATTCTTTTTCTTCAGAATGACTGCATGGGATTGCATAGCTATTGAGGGGAAAAGCCTATTTAATCTTGCTTTTTATTTAAACTACCCATGCATCCCTGAGTCCATCTGGGTCCCCTTCCAATTAGCAGAAGCATGGAAAGAAAACACCCTTATCTCCTATGTTCCTCTCTCCCTCTGTGGAGCTCTCAGCTCCATGAAAACATTTGCTTCAGAGTTAGGACCACCCAGGTGGCTGACCTGTCTCTGCACCAGGTGAGGGGAAGAATATCACAGGGCTTGCATTTTACTTCTCATTCTGAACACCATCAAAATTCAAATTCAAGATTTCCAAATTGACAATTTCCCCAGGGGGATGAAGGAAGATTATTAACCATGAAGTTTCTATTAGGCCACAGAAGCATGCTGCAGAATTTTCTGTACTCCCCACCTCCTCTCTCTTCTTGGTCCTTTTTGAACCAACTCTAGTTGACTTTTGTCTTATCACATGCCATGTACTGACTGAAATTGCTCTTTTCAAGGTCTCCATGAATCTCTATCCAGCTAGTTCTCAGCCCTCATCAGACTTGACCTCTTTACAGGATTTGGCCCAGTGGGTAACTCTCACTTTCTTAAAATGCTCTTCTCACTTGACTTCTGGGACACAACAGTCTCTCAGTTTTTTATATACCTCACTGGCTGTTTTTTCTTAATTCCATTGCTGATTTCTCCTCTTCTGTACCACGATCTCTAAATGTTATACTGACCTACACCTCAGTCCTTGTTCTTCCCTTCTCAATCTATCTATACTTGGCCCCTAGAAGGGCTCCTCTGTGTGGCTTCAAACACCAGCTCTTTCATCCCAGAGAGCCACAAATGTATGCACTTCACTCCAGCTTTCCTTTGAGATCCAGCCTGCTATAGCTGCTGCCCATTTCTAAGTCCTTGGGGTGTCTAAGAAACATCTCAAAATTATCAACCCTAAATCGAATCTTGACTTTCCATCCCCTCAGAGTCACTCTTCCGTTGATTTCCCCCATATCATAAACAGTCACTACTATTCAGTCCATTTCGTGGCCCTTCAGTCTAGGAGGTGTTCTTGAGTTTCCTAATCCCCTCATACTTTGTATTTACTCCATAAGCATATGTGTTAGTCTGCTGTTAAAATAAATTCCCAGTGCAACCATGGCTTACCATGTGGTCCATAACATTTAGCACTGGGCCCCATCATCTCTCCCCTGGAATGCTGTGGTAACCTTCCCCACTGCTCTTTCTGTCTTCATTTTTTATTATAAATTTAATTATTTATCATTGAAGGATAATTGCTTTACAATATTGTGTTGGTTTCTGCCATACATCAACATGAGTCAGCCATAGGCATACATATGTCTCCTCTCTCTTGAACCTCCCTCCCACCTCCCACTCCTTCCCACCCCTCTAGGTTGTTACAGAGCCCCTGATCTAGTTCCCTGAGTCATGCAACAAATTCCCATTGGTTATCTATTTTATGTATGGTAGGGTATATGCTATAGTGTTAGTCTCTCCATTCGTCCCCAGGTCTCCCTCCTCCCTCCAACCTATGTCGATAAGTCTGTTCTCTATGTCTGTATCTCCATTGCTACCCTGAAAATAGGTTAATAAGTACCATCTTTCTAGATTGCATATATATGATATTTGTTTTCTCTTTCTGACTTACTTCACTCTGTATAATAGGCTCTAGGTTCTTCTACCTCATTAGAACTTACTCAAATGCATTCCTTTTCATTGCTGAGTAATATTCCGTTGTATATATGTACCACATTCTTTATCCATTCACTGTTGATGGATATTTAGGTTGCTTCCATGTCTTAGCTATTGTAAATAGTGCTGCAATGAACACTGGAGAACATGTGTCTTTTTCAATTTTGGTTTCTTCTGTGTGCAAGCCTAATAGTGGGATCTCTGCATCATATGGTTGTTTTATTCCTAATTTTTTGAGGAATCTCCATACTGACTTCCATGGTTGCCATATCATTTTACATTCCCACCAAAGTGTAAAAGGGTTCTTTTCTGCACAGCCTCTCTAGGATTTAGGACTTTTTGATGATGGCCATTTTGACTGGTGTGAGGTAATATCTCATTGTACTTTTGATTTACATTTCTCTAATAATGAGTGATGGGAGAAATATCAATAACCTCAGATATGCAGATGACACCACCCTTATGGCAGAAAGTGAAGAGGAACTAAAAAGCCCCTTGATGAAAGTGAAAGTGGAGAGTGAAAAAGTTGGCTTACAGCTCAACATTCAGAAAATGAAGATCATGGCATCCGGTCCCATCACTTCTTGGGAAATAGATGGGGAAACAGTAGAAACAGTGTCAGACTTTATTTTTTGGGGGCTCCCAAATCACTGCAGATGGTGACTGCAGCCACAAAATTAAAAGATGCTTACTCCTTGGAAGGAAAGTTATGACCAACCTAGATAGCATATTGAAAAGCAGAGACATTACTTTGCCAACAAAGGTCCGTCTAGTCAAGGCTATGGTTTTTCCAGTGGTCATGTATGGATGTGAGAGTTGGACTGTGAAGAAAGCTGAGCACCGAAGAATTGATGCTTTTGAACTGGGGTGTTGGAGAAGACTCTTGAGAGTCCCTTGGACTGCAAGGAGATTCAACCAGTCCATTCTGAAGGAGATCAGCCCTGGGACTTCTTTGGAAGGAATGATGCTAAAGCTGAAACTCCAGTACTTTGGCCACCTCATGCGAAGAGTTGACTCATTGGAAGACTCTGATGCTGGGAGGGATTGGGGGCAGGAGGAGAAGGGGACGACAGAGGATGAGATGGCTGGATGGCATCACCGACTCGACGGACGTGAGTCTGAGTGAACTCTGGGAGTTGGTGATGGACAGGGAGGCCTGGCATGCTGTGATTCATGGGGTCTCAAAGAGTCGGACATGACTGAGCAACTGAACTGAACTGAATAATGAGTGATGTTGAGCATCTTTTCATGTGTTTATTGGCCATCTCTGTATCTTCTTTGAGAAATGTCTGTTCAGGTCTTCTGCCCACGTTTTGATTTGGTTACTTTTTCTTAATATTGAGCTACTTGTATAAAATAGATGACTAATGTGAACATATTGTATAGCACAAGGAACTCTACTCAGTACCTGTTGTGACCTGTTGAGGCTGTTCAGTTGTGGTGACCTACTGAGGCTGTTCAATCACTCAGTCTGACTCTTTGAGGCCCCATGGACTGCAGCATGTCAGTCTTCCCCATCCTTCACCATATCCCAGAGCTTGTCCAAATTCACATCCATTGAGTCAGTGATGCCATCCAACTATCACATTATCTGTTGCCCCCTTCTCCTACCTTCAATATTTCCCAGCATCTGGGTCTTTTCCAATGAATTAGTTCTTTGCATCAGTTGGCCCAAAGTATTGAAGCTTCAGCTTCATTATCAGTCCTTCAAATGAACATTTAGGGTTGATTTCTTTTAGGATTGACTGGTTTGATCTCTTTGTCATCCAAAGGACTCTCAAGAGTCTTCTCCAGCACCAAAGTTCAAAGGCATCAATTCTCTGGCACTCTCACATCTGTACATGGCTACTGGAAAAACCATAGCTTTGACTGTACTGACCTTTGTCGGCAAATTAATGTCTCTGCTTTTTAACATGCTGTCTAGGTTTGTCATTGCTTTTCTTCCAAGGTGCAAGTTCAGTTCAGTTCAGTCATTCAGTCGTGTCCAACTCTTTGTGACCCCATGGACTGTAGCACCCCAGGCTTCCCTTTTTATCACCAACTCCCGGAGCTTGCTCAAACTCACGTCTATCCAGTTGGTGATGCCATCCAACCATCTCATCCTCTGTCATCCCCTTCTCCTGCCATCAATCTTTCCCAGCAACAGGGTCTTTCCCAATGAGTCAGTTCTTTGCATCAGGTGGCCAAAGTATTGGAGTTTCAGCTTCAGCATCAGTCCTTTCAATGAATATTCAGGACTGATTTCCTTTAGGATGGACTGATTTCCTTTAGGATGAACTGATTTGATCTCCTTGCAGTCCAAGGGAATCCCAAGAGTCTTCTCCAACACCACAGTTCAAAAGCATCAATTCTTTGGCGCTCTGCTTTCTTTATAGCCCAACTCTCACATCCATACATGATTACTGGAAAAACAGTAGCTTTGACTAGATGGAACTTGGTTGGCAAAGTAATGTCTCTGCTTTTGAATATGCTGTCTAGGTTGGTCATAACTTTTCTTCCAAGGAGCAAGCATCTTTTAATTTCATGGCTGCAGACACCATCTGCAGTGATGTTGGAGACCAAAAAAATAAAGTGAATCACTGTTTCCATTGTTTTCCCATCTATTTCCCATGACGTGTTGGGACTGGATGCCATGATCTTCATTTTTAAAATGTTGTGTTTTAAGTCAGCTTTTAAACTCTTCTTTTTCAGTTTCATCAAGAAGGCGCTTTAGTTCTCTTTGCTTTCTGCCATAAGGGTGGTGTCATCTCCATATCTGAGGTTATTGATATCTCTTCGGGCAATCTTGATTCCAGCTGTGCTTCATCCAGTCCAACATTTCTGATGATGTACTCTGCATATAAGTTAAATAAGCAGGATGACAATATACAGCCTTGAGGTACTCCTTTCCCAATTTGAAACCAGTCTGCTATTCCATGTCCGGTTCTAACTGTTGTTTCTTGACCTGCATACAGATTTCTCACGAGGCAGGTAAGGTGGTCTCGTATTCCCGTCTCTTTCAGAATTTTCCACAGTTTGTTGTGATCCACACAATCAAAGGCTTTGGCGAAATCAATAAAGCAGAAGTAGATGGTTTCCTGGAATTTTCTTACTTTTTCTATGATCCAACTAATGTTGGCGATTTTATCTCTGGTTCCTGTGCCTCTTCTAAATCCAGCTTGAACATTTGGAAGTTCTCAGTTCACATACTGTTAAAGCCTAGCTTGGAGAATTTTGAACATTACTTTGCTAGCATGTGAGATGAGTGCAATTGTGTAGTAGTTTGAACATATTTTGGCATTGCCTTTCTTTGGGATTGGAATGAAAACTGACCTTTTTCAGTCTTGTGGCCACTGCTGAGTTTTCCAAATTTGTTGGCATATAGAGTGCAGCATTTTCACAGCACCATCTTTTAGGATTTGAAATAGCTCAGCTGAATTCCATCACCTCCACCAGCTTTGTTCGTAGTGATGTTTTCTAAGGCCCACTTGACTTCTCATTCTAGCATGTCTGGCTCTAGGTGAGTGGTCACACCATCTTGGTTATCTGGGTTATGAAGATCTTTTTGTGTAGTTCTTCTGTGTATTCTTGCCATCTTTTCTTAATATTTTCTACTTCTGTTATTTCCATACCATTTCTGTACTTTATTGTGCCCATCTTTGCATGAAATATTCCCTTGGTATTTCTAATTTTCTTGAATAGCTCGCTAGTATTTACCATTCTATTGTTTTACTCTATTTCTTTGCATTGTTTACTTTAAAAGGCTTTCTTATCTCTCCTTGCTGTTCTCTGGAACTCTGCATTCAGATGCATGTATCTTTCCTTTTCTCCTTTGCCTTTTGCTTTTCTTCTTTTCTCAGTTATTTGTAAGGCCTCCTTAGACAACCTTTTTCCTTTTGCATTTCTTTTTCTTGGGGATGGTTTTGATCACCACCTCCTGTCCAGTGTTATGAACCTCCATCCATAGTGGTGACCTGAATGGGAAGGAAAGCCAAAAGGGATGGTATATATGTATAAATATGATTGATTGATTTTGCTATATAGTAGAAACTAACACAGCATACATGTGTGGTCCCTTCAGTCATGTCCAACTCTGTGACCCTATGAACTCTAGTTGGCCATTTTCCTCCGTCCATGGAGATTCTCCAGACAAGAATACTGGAGTGGGTTGCCATGCCCTCCTCCAAGGTACCTTACTGACCCAGGAATGGAACCCATGTCTGTTTTGTGTCCCACATTGGCAGGCAGGTCTTTACCACTAGTGGCACCTGGGTAGCCCAACACAACATTGTAAAGCAACTTTACATCAATAAGATTAATTAAAAATAAAAATATCAAAACACAACTTGTTCAATGATTTCTTAGAATAAAACCCTAAGTCCATACTGTGGCCCATGGTTTCTACTAGATCTGGCTCTTAACTATCTCTCTGACTTCGTTTTCCATCACTCTCTCTTGCTCCCACTTCACTTAAACACTGATTTTCTTCCAGTTCCTCTATCACGCCAAGCTCATTTCTTCCCTACATATTTGGCCCCCTTTACTTAAAATACCTTTTCTACAGACCTTTGAAGAACCACATCATTCAGAACTGTCTTACATCAGTCAGGAATGGCTCTCTATCTCAATATATTCTTGGCCCATATATTTCCTTACTTTGATTTCCTTTACTCAAAATTGTATTATTTGTTTGTAAACTTGCTTATTCTCTTTTCAATTCTACTGTGAATTCCATTTAAAGAACCTCATTCATCTTGTATGTATTGATCTTTGTAATAGTGCTTGGTACCTGGTGAGTACTCATGACATTTTCGTAGAATAAATGAATGGATGAATGATCATACATGGCAAAGGATTTAGAAGGATCCCGGAATGCTAGAACCCTAACCCCCACCATGAAGGGAGATGCTTAGTGGCTCAGTTGTGTCTGACTCTTTGTGACCCTTTGGACTATAGCCAGCTACTGTCCTCTGTCCATGTGATTTTTCAGGCAAGGTTTTTCAGGAAGTGGATTGCCACTTCCTCCTCTAGGGGATCTTCCTGTTTCAGGGATTGAACCCATGTCTCCTGCATTGCAGGCAGATTCTTTACTGCTGAGCTCCCCTGGTGACTCAGATGGTAAAGAATCTGCCTGCAATGCAGGAGACCTGGGTTGAATTCCTGAGTCAGGAAGATCTCCTGGAGAATTCCATTGGCAGAGGAACCCGTTGGGACTGCATAGCGTCGGACATGACTGAACAACGAACACACACAACCCAAATGCTAAGAACTCTGTTTAAACCTTTTACGTCTCTGCACTAAAATTTGCCTAGCTCAGTTAGATTTTTATCGGTAATCTTAACTTGAACCTTTGTTTTATTGGTCACTGTTTGAGATTCGAGCCGAATCCTGGGTTTGTCTAAAACAAGGGGGTGGGAGGCAGTGTCTGACAAGAGTCCTTTATGTAAGAAGAATGTATGGGGAAATCCACTTGGGAAAGGATTTAAAACATTTTCATTGCTCATATATGGAGAGGCCCGGGTTTAAGGAGCTGATGATGTGGTCCATCAGAACAAGAGAAGACATTTGACCCCAGATAAAGCCTTAGATTGCAGAGTGAAGTGAAGATCCTGAATAATAATCATGCCCACCATGACCAGAGCAGAAGACACACCCCCTATTTTACTCAATGACCTGTGTGGAAGAAAGAGCAGGAGTAGTCTGCTCTTGAATATGGGTGATGGGGATTCCTAGAACTGAGGACTTTACACAGGGAAGAAACTTCTTTCTGGATCTGGGGGAGCCAAGAACTTTGATAAAGTTGGTTTTAAAGGAGAAAAAAGTCAAGTAATTTTCCACTATTTAAAAAAAGCTGTTTGAAGACATGATGGAGTAAATGAAGCAACTGCTCACATATTAACTTCTGCTGAGACATCTAGTAACTGACTTATCTTATCTTGATTGTGGGAGCCTATGCCCTTATGCATTCTCAGAGACACAGGATAGACTGATCTGCACGAGAAGCACAGAATTTTCTAGCTCTCTTTACAGAAGAATGAAACCTCTGCTTGGAACCTTTTATCTGTTGGGTATGCTGGTTCCTGGTTGGTTGGGATATGATAGGTGAGTATGAAGTGGAAGGAGGGGTGACTGGTATGATTTGGATTGTCTAAATGGAAAGCTTCTTTTTAATATCAGTGCAGTTGGATTCTCCACTCTTCCTACCCATTACACACACCACCATGAAATGAGAATAATAATGACTGAAATTTTATCATTGAGCATTACTGTGTGTGTGTGTGTGTGTGTGTGTGTGTGTTAGTTGCTCAGTCATGTCTGGCTCTTTGCAACACCATGGACTGTAGCTTGCCAAGCTCCTCTGTCCATGGACTTCTCCAGGCAAGAATACTTTTCCAGGGGCTCTTCCCAACCCAGGAATCGAACTGAGCATTACTCTGCAGCTGCTGCTGCTAAGTTACTTCAGTCGTGTCCAACCCTTTGCAACCCCATGCATTGTAGCCCACCAGGCTCCTCTGTCCATGGGATTCTCCAGGCAAGAATACTGTAGTGAGCCATTCCCTTCTCCAGAGCATTACTCTAATAATCTTTAAATAAATACATAGATCTTCAACAAAGATTTCCTAGCACAGTGTATGATAAATACCAATAGATATGTCGTATTTTGTAATTGAAAAAAGAAAACTGTAATGAAAATTCTATATCCCTCATTTACATAATTTCTCCATTTATAAATCACATTATTCTAATTATTCAGAAAATGTTTCAAGTGTTTAAAACTACCAAACAATTTCACTCAGACATAATTACTGTTGATGTTTTTGAATAGATAGTGAGATCGCTAATTAAGCATATAGTACTACTGCAAACATTTTTCAGTTAAGTTGTCTTATACAAAACTTCTTACGGCATTCATAACTTCTTGAAAGCATAATGCAATCACTAATAACAGTTCATCATTGCTACCCTACAAGGCAGAGTGATTCCTACTGTCATTTGGTACATAATACTGTGATGCACATCCAGCCATATGATAATTTTTGTTGTTATTTTGCAAATTTTTTATTATTTCCCTAATATAAGTTATAAGAAGTGGAATCACTGGGTTAGAAGCTGCAAAAAGCTCAAGAATCTTGCTACATCCGCCCTCTAGAAAAGCTGCATCAGTTTACACTTCCAGCTACAGTGTATGAAAGCACTTTTTAAGCATTTTCCAACTTGACAAGTGAAAAATGCCCACAGTTACTTATTTTTCATTTTGTTGATTTCTTATAAGGTTAAGTATTTTGTCTTATTTATTATTCATTTTATGTTTATAAATTGCTCATTCATGTCATTTGCCCATTTTGTGTCCTTTCTCCACTCATAATGAAGAACTTTTTTGAATATATAATATATATAAACATTGCGTGTATGTATAGTTTCAAAATAAAGTATATTTTCCTGTATTAATATTATACATAGCTTATTATTCTGCACATTTAATATATCTCATCATGCATGTGTGGTTATAAACAGTGTTTCTTCTTTAGTTCCATGTTTAATCTAATCCTACAGCAAACACGCTCTCACTGAACAGAGAAATCCAGTCCAATTTTTGCCCCAGATTAACTGTATGACCTCAGCCTGTCCCTCAGCTTCATAGACAGTCTGATTTCAGGTATATAAAGGAAGTCCAGGATCTAGTGATACCTAAAGCTGTTTGCATCACCATCTCATGTTTTCATTACTTTACTTGGGTTTCATATAGATACTGCATTTATCTTCTCTTCTGAGATTCTTCATTCATAAATCAGAGACAAAGACTTACATATGTTACAGGACTTTGATTGGAATAAAAAACTTGCTTAAAATATCACAAACCTTCAAACTTACATATTCTTTGAATCAGTATTCCTTCTTCTGTAAATTTATATTGAGAAAACAAACTATGGAAAGAATCATATGCACTGAGATATAGCTTTATTTATAAGATAAACATGATATTAAATATTATAACATTTGGAAACAACCTGTGTGCCCCACATTAAGGTATGTAAATATTGATACATGACATATGACAGTAGGATATTATTTATCCACTAGAATAATAACTATGAAAAAATTAATAGCATGGGAAAAGACATGTTTTATGCTAAAAGAAAGATGCAGAATACAAAATGTAATAAAAAATACTTTAAAAAAATAGAAGAAACCAGGTATGTACCAAAATGGACACTGTTATCTTTGGCTGGTAATTCCTTTCCTTTTCCCTCAATTATTCTTCATTTTGCAAATATCTACAAAGGAGATACATAAAATTTTTATTTTAAAAATGATTGACAAGCCCAAGTTAAATTATGGAAGTGATTTGGCTCAGATATGGGGAATCAGACAAGATGGCTTCCAGTGCACAGCTCCTCATCCCAGCTCTTGAGCAAAACATTTCAAATCTCCTAGTCCTGGTCCTTGTTGATGGTTTTCATTTTCATTTTCATTATTATTTACTGACATAAAATAATGCCCACTTTCGTATGGCTCTTACCAACTCAAAACATAGGTTAGCTGCCATTTTTGATTCTCCTTACACACTTTGTGTGATGTAGTCAGTTCAGTTCAGTCCAGTCGCTCATTCGTGTCCAATTCCTTGCGACCCCATGAACTGTAGCATGCCAGGCCTCCCTGTCTATCACCAACTCCCGGTGTCCACCCAAACCCATGACCATTGAGTCGGTGATGCCATCCAACCATCTCATCCTCTGTCATCCCCTTCTCTTCCTGCCCTTAATCTTTCCCAGCATCAGGGTTTTTTCCAGTGAGTCAGCTCTTCACATCAGGTGCCCAAAGTATTGGGAGTTTCAGCTTCAACATCAGTCTTTCCAGTGAACACTAAGGACTGATCTCCTTTAGGATGGGCTGGTTGGATCTCCTTGCAGTCCAAGGGACTCTCAGGAGTCTTCTCCAACACCACAGTTCAACAGCATCAATTCTTCACCTCTCAGCTTTCTTTATAGTCCAACTCTCACAGCCATACATGACCACTGGAAAAACCATAGCCTTGACTAGACAAATCTTTGTTGGCAAAGTAATGTCTCTGCTTTTCAATATGCTGTCTAGGTTGGTCATAACTTTCCTTCCAAGGAGTAAGCGTCTTTTAATTTCATGGCTGCAGTCACCATCTGCAGTGATTTTGGAGCCCAGAAAAATAAAGTCAGTCACTGTTTCCACTGTTTCCCCATCTAATTGCCATGAAGTGTTGGGACTGGATGCCATGATCTTCTTTTTCTGAATGTTGAGCTTTAAGCCAACTTTTTCACTCTCCTCTTTCACTTTCAAGAGGCTCTTTAGTTCTTCACTTTCTGCCATAAGGGTGGTGTCATCTGCATATCTGAGGTTATTGAGATTTCTCCCGGCAATCTTGATTCCAGCTTGTGCATCCTCCAGCCCAGCATTTCTCATGATGTACTCTGCATAGAAGTTAAATAAGCAGGGTGACAATATACAGCCTTGACATACTCCTTTTCCTATCTGGAACCAGTCTGTTGTTCCATGTTCAGTTCTAACTGTTGCTTCCTGACCTGTATACAGATTTCTCAAGAGGCAGGTCAGGTGGTCTGGTATCCCCATCACTTTCAGAGTTTTCCACAGTTTATCGTGATCCACACAGTCAAAGGCTTTGGCATAGTCAATAAAGCAGAAATAGATGTTTTTCTGGAACTCTCTTGCTTTTTCAATGATCCAGGGGATGTTGGCAATTTGATCTCTGGTTCCTCTGCCTTTTTTAAAACCATCTTGAATATCTGATGTAATAGTAGTCCAGAAAATCTACAGTTAACAAGGATGACAAGCTTTGTAATCTTTCCCTTGATCATTTAGGGAGGTGGTCTATTATATATATTACATACTCCCAATATGTAGAATCATTTGGATTAAGCCTATGGATCAAGGATATGCTTGATATCCATATGCTCAGTCATGTCCAACTCTTTGTAACCCTTTGGACTGTAGCCCGCCAGGCTCCTCTGCCCATGGAATTTTCCAGGCAAGCATACTGGAGTGGGTTTCCATGCTCTCCTCCAAGGGGTCTTCCCAACCCAGGAATTGAACGCCCATCTCTTACATGTCCTGCATTGGCAGGTGAGTTCTTTACCACTAACACCACCTGAGATGCTCCAGTAATTACTGTAAAATACTATGCAGTCAATAAAAATATTTATAATGAGTTTCTATTAGTTTGAGGAAATGTCTTTGGTAGAATATATAATAAAAAGAAGCAAAAACAAAATTATATATAGATATAATTTGCACTGTGTTTATTAAAAAATATGCACTGATAAAAGCCTGAAGGGAAATATGTCAAAATATCAGCAGTGGTTAACTGAAGAATGAAGAAGATGGGATTATTCCTTCCTTCTCTCTTCTATTTTTCTTCTCTCTGTACTTCCTAACTTTCCACTTATAAGCAAATGTTAATTTTGTAAGAGAGAAAAAAATTGAAAATACATTACTGTCATGAAATATTCATGTAACTGTTTCCTAAGTATTTAAATACAAAATTTGCCTCAATATACATTAGGATTTTTTGCCTCTTTCAACATTCCAAAAAAAATTTCATCAGACAATCTTTGATCTGCAGTATTTATTAATAATGTACCCCAAGAGATCATTTTCTCTGTTAAACATTTTATGAATTCCTATTCAAAAAGAATACACAACGTACAATAATCTTTCCATTTGATCGTGAGATGAGACTGGTGATAATCCGGGGGATTAGACAGCTTTTTCCTTCCCTATCTACATGTATTATGCATCACCCAAGAAATTGCCTGGAAACAGGAAGCTGCCTTTTCTAAGTATATGGTTTATATGTTGCTTGAACTAAGTAACATTTGGGGTTTTGAGATATAAGTATTGTGTTTAATGTCATGTAAAATGATCAGCACTTCTAATATTAGGGGTTTTCATTCAAATCTCATATGGTTCACTTTTTTTGCATATTGTATGGACCCAGTCATTCAATGCTGGGCTTGGACATTTTCCAGACATTTAACTGGGGCAAAGTTGAAGGTCGGTGCTTGATAGTGTCCAGTGACCTTTCATTTATTCCCTTCCGTATTGTAAAATTGCTTGGGAATACCAGCTCAGTTGAAACAGAAATTCACCAGCTGCCAGGACTGCTTTTCAGTGTATTCACTTTCCTATGTTACCAAGTAGATGACTGTGATCGAAACAGACCTTTGCTGAACTATGTGATGGAAATAACCGTGTTGCCTTGAACAACCACCATCCCTGGTCCCAACCGCACAGGAAAGCATCTGCAGTGATCTCCTTTCCCAGTTGTACAGTCAGTGTGAGGAGTGAGAAGGAAGGGCTGAATGGACTCTTCTCATTAGCTTCATTTCCTCGCCTCTCCCCATTCTGCAAAAGCACTGAAACTAGGTTCCAACGCATTTATAGTGCTAATACTTTTTTAGCTTTCTTGTAGTCCAAATTAGAGATCGATAATTTTTAAAAAAGGCTAATAAACATTTTTATGCATATTTTCTAGAGTATAATGAATGTATAATTGGACTTCCCAGGTGGCACTAGTGGTAAAGAACCCCCCTGCCAATGCAGGTAGATGTGAGATTTGTGGGTTGGATCCCAAAGTCAGGAAGATCCTGGGAGGAGGGCATGGCAACCTACTCCAGTATTCTTGCCTGAGAATCCCATGGACAGAGGAGCCTGGCAGGCTACAGCCCATGGGGAAGTAAAGAGTCAGACATGATAAGCGATTTAGCACGCACACAAATGTCTAATTTAGCCTCTGTAACAAAATCTTCAGAGGAGAAAAAAAAAATCCAACAACCTGGGACACTAATATTTACCTTAAGGATTGTTGTTAGAACTATATATAGAGTTAGAACAGTGCTGACATACATAATTGCTTGTAAAATATTGGTTGTTATTATAACCAGCTACTCTTCAGTTTGGAATTCTCCTTCTCCTGTCCTCAATATACTTAGTGCACTATTTAATTGGTAATTAGGCTCTAGCTTATCATACCTCACTTTATATTTTTTAATAGCTAAGTTATTTTGCTTTTCATGTATTTATATCTCACTTCCTTAAGTAGATTTTAAGCTCTGTAAGGAAGAAATCTACATTCTATTACTATTACTATGTTATCACTTTTGCATAGAGTCCCAAGGGTGCCTGCCTATTGGATTGTTGAATGAATTAGGTAAGATAATAATGTAAATGTTTAGACTGGTGCCTAGAATATAGTGCCCAATAAGGGTTAACAAATGTTACTATAACACATACATACTAGATGATTATTTGATAATAGCAGATGAAATGAGCTTCTGAAAATTTATGGGTAAGTTGAATTTTAAAAAATTTTAAACACCAAGGGATGTATGTGTTTTCTTTATAAAATGTTAATATGTTTTGTAAATAATCAGCCTCAACATATTACACTTAGAGTATTTTTAAACTGAAATTGTTCATTCTGAAGCACTCTGATTTTCTTAAAAAATCGAATAAATGATAAGCATTAGAAATTCATCCTTGAGTGGAAAAGTGTATTGCTCCACAAAAATTACAATTTTAATAGCAGTTGTTTCTTGTAATCTCCTTTCAAAATTAATTTCATTGTTTTAACTAATTATCTAGACAATCATATCTTGTGAGCTTTTCTTGGACAGGCTAAATGAAGTACTGCTCATTTAACAATAAAACATTTACAGCTTTGAAGATAAAGAGGTTCTGCTAAGTTCAGATTATTATTATTAATATGGTAACAATTAAAATCATGGAATTGTGTAGAGAAATTGATTTCTACTACAGTGGGTGATTATTATGGTACATGGTGTTAATTGAGCAGATTAAAATATTAAATGTAGTCAGTTCTACATTGGAGTTATATTGATGTGAATGGAACTTGAGTTTTAATTAATTTATCAAAATATTTTGTAGTTTGATATTGTTTGAAGATAATATCAGTTAGATGGCTAAATTATTCTCCATATGATTATTATTTTCAATATTATTGTAGCAAAATACGGTTTTTACTTAGCATTGTTTTGAATTGCTACTTTGTTTTAACATACATTAAGCATTAACTAAGTTCCAAAATCACTGCAGATGGTGACTGCAGGCATGAAATTAAGATGCTTACTCCTTGGAAGGAAAGTTATGACCAACCTAGATAGCATATTGAAAAGCAGAGACATTACTTTGCCAACCAAGTTCCATCTAGTCAAAGCTATTGTTTTTCCAGTAATCATGTATGGATGTGAGAATTGGGCTATAAAGAAAGCAGAGTGCCAAAGAATTGATGCTTTTGAACTGTGGTGTTGGAGAAGACTCTTGAGAATCCCTTGGACTGCAAGGAGATCCAACCAGTCCATTCTGAAGGAGATCAGCCCTGGGATTTCTTTGGAAGAAATGATGCTAAAGCTGAAACTCCAGTACTTTGGCCACCTCATGCGAAGAGTTGACTCATTGGAAAAGACTCTGATGCTGGGAGGGATTGGGGGCAGGAGGAGAAGGGGATGACAGAGGATGAGATGGCTGGATGGCATCACTGACTCAATGGACGTGAGTTTGAGTGGACTCCGGGAGTTGGTGATGGACAGGGAAGCCTGGCGTGCTGCAATTCATGGGGTCACAAAGAGTCGGACACGACTGAGTGACTGAATTGAACTGAACTGAGTGCTATTAACATAGAAAGAAATCACTCCAAATATAGTTATTGGGTAAATGAATGATCAATTACTATGCTCTTATAATGAAAATATAACCCTATATTTAACTTAGGTAAAAACTTTTAGTTAGGGAACCAAAACATTCCTCAAACATTTGTGTGGATTGGAGACAGAGAATTAGCTCTATGACTTACTAACTCTGTGACTGTCTGCAAGTTACTTGGTTTCTCTTGGCCTAGTTTCCTTATTTGTAAAACATGCATGATGACATTTCACAGAGTTGAAATGAGAATAAATCATATAGTGTGCATTATTGTTCTGGCACAATATCTGGCACAAAGGAGAGGCATTGAATACTTTTATCAAACTGTTTGTTAAAATATAAGCCATACATGGCTATCTATTTCATAGGCCTATATCTATTATGGGCTTCCCAGGTGGCTCAGTGGTAAAGAATCCACCTGCCAATGCAGGAGACCTGGGTTCTATACCTGAGTTGGGAAGATCCACTGGAGAAGGAAATGGCAACCCAATCCACTCCATTATTCTTACCTGGGAAATCCCAAGGACAGAGGAACCTGGTGGGCTAAACAGTCCATGAGGTGACAAAAGAGTCAGAGATGACTTAGCAACTAAGCAACAAAGAATATATATTATAGAAATTGAATTAATAACCTTACAAAACAGAAAGCACCAAGCCCAGATGGGTTCACTGGTGAATTCTATGAAATATTTAAGGAAAAGGTTGTATCTCTACAATTTCATCCAAAAAATAGAAGCAGAGGGAATATTTTTTAGTTTCTTTGAGGCCAACCAAATATCAAAACCTCTATTTTTGCTTTATTGACTATGCCAAAGCCTTTGACTGTGTGGATCACAGTAAACGGTGGAAAATTCTTAAAGAGATGGAAATACCAGACCACCTGACCTGCCTCTTGAGAAACTTGTATGCAGGTCAGGAAGCAACAGTTAGAACTGGACATGGAACAACAGACTGGTTCCAAATAGGAAAAGGAGTATGTCAAGGCTGTATATTGTCACCCTGCTTATTTAACTTCTATGCAGAGTACATTATGAGAAACTCTGGGCTGGAAGAAGCACAAGCTGGAATCAAGATTGCTGGGAGAAATATCAATAACCTCAGATATGCAGATGACACCACCCTTATGGCAGAAAGCAAAGAGGAACTAAAGAGCCTCTTGATGAAAGTGAAAGTGGAGAGTGAAAAGTTGGCTTAAAGCTCAACATTCAGAAAACAAAGATCATGGCATCTGGTCCCATCACTTCATGGGAAATAGATGGGGAAACAGTGGAAACAGTGTCAGACTTTATATTTTTGGGCTCCAAAATCACTGCAGATGGTGATTTGAGCCATGAAATTAAAAGACGCTTACTCCTTGGAAGGAAAGTTATGACCAACCTAGAAAGCATATTGAAAAGCAGAGACATTACTTTGCCAACAAAGGACCGTCTAGTAAAGGCTATGATTTTTCCAGTAGTCATGTATGGATGTGAGAGTTGGACTGTGAAGAAAGCTGAGCACCAAAGAATTGATGCTTTTGAACTGTGGTGTTGGAGAAGACTGTTGAGAGTCCCTTGGACTGCAAGGAGATCCAACCAGGCCATTCTGAAGATCAGCCCTGGGATTTCTTTGGAAGGACTGATGCTAAAGCTGAAACTCCAGTACTTCGGCCACCTCATGTGAAGAGTTGACTCATTGGAAAAGACTCTAACGCTGGGAGGGATTGGGGGAAGGAGGAGAAGAGGACAACAGAGGATGAGATGGCTGGATTGCATCACTGACTCGATGGACGTGAGTCTGAGTGAACTCCAGGAGTTGGTGATGGACAGGGAGGCCTGGCGTGCTGCGGTTCATGGGGTCGCAAAGAGTCGGACATGACTGAGCTACAGAACTGAAATATCAAAACCAGTCAAAGACATCATGAGGCAAAAAACACTATAGATTAATATCTCTCATGAACATAGATGTAAAAATGCACCACAAAACACTAGCAAATTAAATCCAAAAATGTATAAAATGAATTCTACACCAGGCCCACTGACTGAATTTATCCCAGATATGCAAGCCTAGTTTAACATTTGATAACCAAATAATGTAATCCATTACATCAATAGGCTAAAAATTTAAAAATCACATGATCATGTCAGTAGATGCAGGAAAAAAAATTTGAAAAAATCCAATAAATGGTGCTGGAACAATTGGACATCCACACACACAAAAAGTGAATCTAGACACAGACCTACAGCCTTTACAAAAATTAACTCAAAAAGGATTATGGACCTAAAAAATGTAAAATGTAAAACCATAAAACTCCTAAAAGATAATGTAGGAGAAAGCCTAGATAAATTTGGGAATAGTGATGATTTTTTAAATACATCACCAAAGACATGAACCATGAAGTATATAATTGATAACCTATACTTTATTAAAATTAAAAACTTCTTCAAAAGATAATGTCAAGAGAAGGAGAAGACTAGGTACAAAATGAGAGAAAATATTTGCAAAAGACATATCTGATAAAGCACAGTTATCTCAAACATACAAAGAACTCTTTGTTAACAACAACAAAGAGACAACCTGATTTTAAAAATGGACAAAGGACCTGAATGGACACCCCTCACCAAAGAGGATACACAGGTGGCAGATAAACAGAGGACACATCGCTGGAGAGAATGCGAAATGGCACGGTCCCTTCAGTCACTCCAGAAGACCACTTGGTAGTTTCTTACAAAATTAAATATACTCTTGCCATATGATCTAGCAAACATGCTCCGTGGTATGATCCAAATGAATTGAAAACTTACGTCCACAAAACACTGCACACAGCTGTATATGGCAGCTTTACTCATAACTTCTAAAACTTGGAAGCCACCAAGATATCCTTCAGTGGGTGAATGGATAAATAAACTGTGGTAATACAGACAGTAGAACATCAGACAGCGCTAAAAACCTGCCTGCCAAGGCAGGAGACATAAGAGACCTGGGTCTGATCCTGCTTTGGGATGATCCCTTGGAGGAGGGCACAGCAACCCACTCCAGTATTCTCGCCTAGAGAATCCCCATGGACAGAGGAGCCTGGAGGCTACAGTCCATAGGGTTGCTCAGAGTTGGACAAGACTGAAGCGACTTAGCATGCACAAAAAGAAATGAACTATCAAGCCCTAAAAAGACATAGAAGAAAGTTAAAATATTACTAAGTGAAGGAAACCAATCTGAAAAGGCCACATGCTGTATGATTCCAACTACATGACATTCTATAAAAGGCAAAACTAAAACTGAAAAGATCAGTGGTTGCCAGGGGTTAGGTGGGAGGGAAAGATGCATAGGCAGATCAGAGAAGATTTCTAGGGCAGTGAAGCTCTTCTGTATGATACTATTAATATAATGGTGGATACACATCATTATACATTTGTCCAGATCCATAGAATGTACAACAGCAAGAGTGAACCCTCATGTAACCTGTGGACTTTGGGAAATAATGATGTGTCTATGTAGGTTTATTATAACAAACAGACTGCTCTGGTGTGGGATGTTGGTAATGGGGGAGGTTGTGTGTGTCGGAGAGGGGCAGGGAACAGTAAGTATATAAGAACTCTCAGTATTTTTCATCCAATTTTGCTGTGAACCTAAAACTCCTCTAAAAAACAAAGCTTGTTTTTAAAAATTATAAACCACTGCATTAAGATTCTTACAACTGTATACAGTAGTGTGGTTAATACTTCAGGCTTTTCACTCAGGCTGTCAGAGTTTAAGTCCTAATAATACTTTCCCTGTGACTCAATTTCTTCATCTCTGAAATGGGAGTAATAAGAATACTTTGGGGCTTTCCTGGTGGCTCAGTGATAAAGAATCTACCTGCAAAAAAGAGATGCAGTTTGACCCCTTGTCTGGGAAGATTCTGTGTGCTGTGGAGCAACTAAGCCCGTGTGCCAGAACTATTGAGCCTATGCTTTAGAACCTGGGAGCTGCAATAAGAGAAGCCGCTGCAATGAGAAACACCAGCACTGCAGCTAGAATGTAGCCCCTGCTCACAACAACTAGAGAAAGCCCACTTGTAGCAACACAAAGACCCAGTGCAGCCAAAAATAAATAAATAAAATTATTTTTTAAAAAGAGAATACCTTATCCTAGGACTTAACCAGTGGTCCAGTGGCTAAGACTTCACCTTTTCCAGTTCAGGAAACGTGGGTTTGATCCCTGGTCTGGGAACAAAGGTTCCATATGCCTCTGCTGCTGCTAAGTCACTTCAGTCTTGTCAGACTCTGTGCGACCCCATAGACGGCAGCCCACCATGCTTCCCCGTCCCTGGGATTCTCCAGGCAAGAACACTGGAGTGGGTTGCCATTTCCTTCTCCAATGCATGAAAGTGAAAGTGAAGTTGCTTAGTCGTGTCCGACTCTAGCGACTCCATGGACTGCAGCCTACCAGGCTCCTCCGTCCACGGGATTTTCTAGGCAAAAGTACTGGAGTGGGGTGCCATTGCCTTCGCCATATGCCTCAGGGTGTGGCAAAAAAAAAAAAAAAACCTCATCTTAGAGTTTTCCAAAAAAAGTGAGAGATTTATTATCTCTCTGAATTATCCCAGCCTCCCTGCAAAGTCCCCAACCCGCAGATGAAGAAACTGCAGCTCAGAGGGGCTCAGTGGTACCCATGGTCTCACAGTTTGTAAGCTCCAGAGACGAGACTTGAGGACTGACTTCCGTCCTCAAGGTGCTGTGCATGTTGGTTTCCACTGCTTTTATCATCAACCTTCCAACCCTCATGGTATCCTGGTTTCATGGCTGCTTTTTGTCTTTGCAGATCCCTCACACAACAAAGACAAGAAGTTGTGGATAAAGTAGTGAGTCCGTGGAGGATCCTGGAGACATATTCTTATAACAGATACCACCCCATGGGGGAGGTAAGCACGGACACATGGGGGGTGGGGTTGGTGGCGGTTACAACTGCTTTACGGTGGGCAAGGGATAGTTCATATCCCTGTTAATATCTACAGACCAGAGGGCCCCAGAATGAGAAGGTGAGATTTGTCTGTGCACTGAGGCCAAGGGATTCACAAACATCATCCTGTGACCATCACCATTACAGATACAAATCTAGTGATAGAAATAAAAAGGCAAATCAACAACCAAAAGAAAAAAAAAAGAAAAAGAATGCCCCAATCAGTTTTTCTAGTGTAAACATGGATCAAAATTAAATGTTACTCTCGTTCATCAAGTCTTTTAACTGCTTTAAGTAGGGCAGGATCAGTGTGTATATGGATGTAAAACACAGGTGGAGAAGCCTTCTGATTGATTCCCGTTTAGCTGAAAGGGTGGTATTTCTGGTAGGATACAAGAAACACAGGCAACAGCTCTCGAAAGAAATATTTGTATTGCTATGAAGATATGTTTAATGGTTTTTGAAACTGGATACAGTAAAAAGTATATATGCATATATGTGGTGTGTGTATGTGGTATTATGTAACACTTCTTTCGAAGTAAACATTTCTAAAAATAGAATTACTGGGTTAAACAATCATTTACATTTTTTATATAAATGCCCAAATTGCCTTCCAGCAAGGCTTTGCCACTTATTTCCTCAGTCTTGGGGAATATATTAATATTTTCCAGATTTTTTTTTTCAAAGAGTACAAGAAAGAATTTACACTTTCTTCTGTAACATTCACCCCAAAATACTAAAGTCTCTTCGATTTTCTTTTTTAAACAAGATCCAGTAAGATCCATGAGAAGTGTACGTGCTGGTATCAGAGATGAGATATACTTGGCTCGGCTACTTGCTCTGTGACCTTGTCCAAGACATTTAATCTCTATGTTCCTCAGTTTCCTTATATGTGAAAAAGGAATAGCAGTACTTCTCCTGCAGTTTGGTTGTGAGAATAAATGAAATAGGCTACACTTTTACTGATGAAGCAATAAATAAAATGATAGCTGCAACTGTGATGCGCTATTTATATCTCTCCCAGGACTCAGGGCACTGCATCTGATCCAGTCTCATCACAGAAAAGCATATAGTACCCATGTGATGAGTTGTTAATCTCTTCCCTCAGTTAAGTATTATTACTGTTATAATAATGCATTTTATCCATAGATATTCCATGCCAAAGATGAAAGTCAATTGAGACACAGAAATTTGTCTCAGAATTGAGAGAAAATTGAGACAAAGTCAATTAAGACACAGAAATTCAAATAGAATTTGTTATGCCAAATTAATTATTATCATTTACCATAATTCTTATCATTCAGATAATTCTGCTAGACAGAAATTGAATGCGGAGGGTATCATATGCTGAGGACTGTCCTAATATGTCTTATCTTGGTTAATTGTTTATTTCATTCTCCCTTAAAGGACCCTTAAAGGACTTTATTTCATTCTCTCCTTAAAGTTATTAACTTGGTCTTGATTTAGAAATTTCACTGTTCTGCGAAGGGGCATACCCAGACTCTTCTCCAATTTTGGATCCATGGACATTAACAAAGGATATTTTGGGGATTCAAAGAAGATCCCACAAAATAAGCTTATCCTGAAATTTCTGGCATGATTGAGTGCCACAGCAAAGTCCAGAAGTCTGATGGCTATCTGAAAATTGTGTGATTGGACAATGTTTGGGAAGTGTTATTCTGCATTGTTGAACTTGACATTCTCAATCATTTATTTGTGAAGTTCAACAGGGTGTCCTAGCCTGGGGGTAGAGTAGATCTTTAAAGAATAAGGGAGAAGGGGCAGTTACAATTCATTGGTTTAGTCTTTCATTTGTGTGCTAATGAACAGCCAAGAGCTGAGAGTTCAGTATCTTCATGAAAGAAACAATTATCTTAATTAGAGGCAAGCAAAGGATCTTCTAACTGATAACCTCAGCCCTCCCTGGCTGTTTCAGATCTACCAGTGGATGAGTGAGATAAGGGAGAAGTACACGGAAGTGGTGACACAGCATTTCCTAGGAATGACCTATGAGAGCCGGCCCATGTACTATTTGAAGGTGAGTGAGAAGGCTGAGAGTTACAGCTTTATCCAAGGATATTGGCTTACTATTCAGGGGCTACTCAGAAGTACGGACAAGGTTAAAGAGACAGGACAGAGAGATGCTGACTTTTCCACCCTAAACTGGGCATTTAAAATTAACAACTTGTAAATGCTTACATATTAATCATCTGGGTGGAATCATATTCGGAAGTAAAGAGAACTTCGGAAGTAAAGAGAACTTGGAATGGCTGGGTGACACCACGGGCCTGCTTGCTCAGTCGCTCAGTTGTGTCCAATTCTTTGCAGTCCCATGGGTTGTAGCCCATTGGGCTCCTCCGTCCATGGGATTTCAGGCAAGAATACTGGAGTGGGTTGCCATTTCCTTCTCTAGGGGATGCTCCTGACCTAGCAATAAATCTGCATTTCTTCAGACTCCTTCATTGGCGCTAGGATTCTTTACCACTGTACTACCTAAGGCCCAGAAGTAAGAACTTACTCCTTAGTTTTCTTCCTGCTGGGCCTCACTTGTCCCTGCTAAAACCGAGGAACTTAGAATCACGGATGGTGGTTGAAAAGGACTTAAGACGCTCTGGCGGAGAGGTTTCCAGACTGTGTTCTGTGAAGGCCTTGATGCCTCCAGCGCTCCCACAGTTGGGGTGGTGGGGGCAGGAAGGATGGTCTGCATAAGGGTGACATCCCCAGTTCACTTTTCATGCTTTTGAGTTTTTACAAAATTGTTTTTTAAACACATTCAGTTCAGTTGCTCAGTCGTATCTGACTCTTTGCGACCCCATGGACTGCAGCATGCCAGGCCTCCCTGTCCATCACCAACTCCCAGAGTTTACTCATACTCATGTCCATTGAGTCTGTGATGCCATCCAACCATCTCATCCTCTGTCATCCCCTTCTCCTCCCACCTTCAATCTTTCCCAGCATCAGGGTCTTTTCAAATGAGTCAGCTCTTCACATCAGGTGGCCAAAGTATTGGAGTTTCAGCTTCAATATCAGTCCTTCCAATGAACACCCAGGCCTGATCTCCTTTAGGACTGGTTGGATCTCCTTGTAGTCCAAGGAACTCTCAAGAGTCTTTTCCAATACCACAGTTCAAAAGCATCAATTCTTCAGCGCTCAGCTTTCTTTAACACATTATTTTCCATAAAAATATTTGAACATTATGGACAACCTTTATTTTTGGTTCCCTCATTTTTTTTTCCCAAGATATTTCTGTGTTGTTGGGTGTTGTCATTATAGACATGCCTGAACCGGCTAAGTCGGCTCCTGCCCCTAAAAAGGGCTCTAAAAAAGCTGTGACCAAGGCCCAGAAGAAGGACGGTAAGAAGCGCAAGCACAGCCGCAAGGAGAGCTACTCCGTGTACGTGTACAAGGTGCTGAAGCAAGTCCATCCGGGCACCGGCATCTCGTCCAAGGCCCTGGGAATCATGAACTCCGTCAACGACTTTTTCGAGCGCATCGCTGGCGAGGCATCGCGCCTGGCGCATTACAATAAGTGCTCGACTATCACATCCAGGGAGATCCAGACCACCGTGCGCTTGCTGCTACCTGGGGAGCTGGCCAAGCACGCCGTGTCCAAGGGCACTAAGGCTGTCACCAAGTATACCAGCTCCAAGTAAATATTATATGCCTAGCCGCTGTTAACAGAGAAGGCAATGGCACCCCACTCCTGTACTCTTGCCTGGAAAATCCCATGGACGGAGGAGCCTGGTGCAGTCCATGGGGTCGCGAAGAGTCGGACACGACTGAGCAACTTCACTTTCACTTTTCATTTTCTGAGGGAACAAAGACCCAGAGAAGTAAAGTGACTTGTGCAAAGTCACAAAGCCAGATCATAGCATAGCCAGAGGAATAAGCCATTCCCAAAGTTCTCTGCCCCTTTTGCATATGACATAATGAAAAATGTTTGAGGCTGATTAACCACTTTTCCATAGACTCTCAGGTTCAGACCAGTGATTTTTCAATCCTGATTGCTTAATACTGATGCCTGGGTCCCATTCACAGAGATTCTGAGCTAATTGCTCCAGGATGGGTCCCAGGCACCCCTTGAAAGCTCCCTAGATGATCCTAAGGTACAGGCAGGGTTGACAACTGCTACACCTAATCAGTGGGTTTTCAAAGGGCGGCCCTGGACCAGCAGCATCAGCATTACCTGGGAACTTGTTAGAAATGCACATGCTTGGGCCTAACTGCCAGTCTACTGAATCAGAAACTCTGGAGTTGGGCTCAGCAATCTGTGCTTTAACAAGCCCTCCCCCAGGTCATTTTGATGGACACTCAAGTTTCAGAGGGCTTCCCTGGTGGCTCAGATGGTAAAGAATCCACCTGCAATGTGGGAGACCGGCGTTCAATCCCTGAGTTGGGAAGATCCCCTGGAGAAGGCACAGCAACCCATTCCAGTATTCTTGCCTGGAGAATCCCCATGGACAGAGGAACCTGGTAGGCTACAGTCCATGAGGTCACAAAGAGTTGGACATGACTGTGTAACTAAGCACACACACACAAGTTTCAGGACCACAGTGCATTTCTAACAAGTTCCCAGCTGGTGCTGATATTACTGGCCCAGGACTGCTCTTCAAGAACCATCACCAAAGCAGTTTGGCATTAAAAACTAGCATTATTTGTTTGCTGTCCTCTTACTACTTACTATAGACATGTTATTTTGCAAAGCACATCCTCAAATTTTAGTTACTCACAGTTACAAAGAAGTCTATTGACTTCAAAACAGAATTTACCCAGGAGTTGACTGCTATGTTAAACGTGGGCCACCTACCTACGTGACTTTCCATAGGCTGTCAAGCTGAGCTGAGTCAGCCAAGAAGATATCTAAACATCCTTTGCACAGGACATCTTTTAAAAAAGAGAATTGACATGTAATAAGGAGACAATAAAGGTAAACTTACGGTCATATATATATATTCATAAAAGAGGGAATTATAAGACAGAATTAAGGTGAAAGGTACATTAGGAGCTTTGAAAATGGGTGAGGCTAAAAGGAAAAATTCCTTGAATATAATGAGTTCAAGCCGCATATTTCAAAATTGTAACTTTCTTGTAGATACAGAGGGAGAACCTTCATCAGTCCAACTCCCAGGAGCTTTCAATGAACAAGAGTCCAGGACGTTTACAAAACAGAACCAGATGTGACTGTTACAAACATGGGCATGTTCACAGCTTCTCCACCAAAGAGGATCTGTAATTGCTAGGTTAATCCATAATTGCCCCAAAAGAGGAGGGGATCTCTATTGCTTTGAGTGAGGCTGGACACGAATGACAAGTGGGAAGAGGAGAAAGAAGACTGGGTCAGCTGGGACTGGAGGAGTCTCTAAAGAAAGAGGAAATTAATGAATTTAATAAGCATTGCAGGACATTGTGTATTTGGATCCTTTCTCAGTTTTCAAGAAGTTTAAATGTAGTACATGTGTGCATGTTAAGTCGCTTTAGTTGTGCCTGACTCTTTGAGACTCTGTGAACTATAGCCCGCCGCTCCTCTGTCCATGTGATTTTCTAGGCAGAAACACTGGAGCGGGTTGCCATTTCCTTCTCCAGGGTATCTTCCCAACCCAGAGATTGATCCGGCATTTCTTATGTCTCCTGCATTGGCTGGGGGGTTCTTTACTGCTGAGCCATTGGGGAAGCCCTTAAATGTAGACTGGGATTCAATTTAAGTTCTTTTGATTCTTGAATGTTACTGCTTGTGTACTTTTTTACTCTGAGTGAACTCTATGTGGGAAGGTTTTATACAGTTTATAGAGATTTAGCGTCACAGTTTGTGGCTTGGAAGTTTTGGCCTTTATTTAAAGTTAGGGAATAATTTAAGGTATAGGGAAGACCAGGCTTTGTGTGGGGGACGCAGGGGAGTCAGTAAGTTGTCCTAAGAAAAATAAGAGAGCAAGCGTAACCATCAGTTCAGTTCAGTTCAGTTCATTTCAGTCGTTCTGTCGTGTCTGATGCTTTGCAACCCCATGAATTGCAGCACGCCAGGCCTCCCTGTCCATCACCAACTCCTGGAGTTCACCCAAACCCATGTCCATTGAGTCGGTGATGCCATCCAGCCATCTCATAACTATAGGAGGGTCATATTGGTGGGTGTCTTTACCAGCAGCCTTGCCTCATCCTTGAAACCACGGAATGGAGGGAGACAGGTGCCCTTAGGGGAATAAAAAAAGATCTAATAACTTTTCACAGTGGCTTGCAATCATAAGCAATTATTTGATAATGGAACACAAATGTCCCCTCCAGATCAGCCAACCATCCAGTAACCCCAAGAAGATTATCTGGATGGACTGTGGAATTCATGCCAGGGAATGGATTGCCCCTGCTTTCTGCCAGTGGTTTGTGAAAGAAGTAAGTGTTTTTAACTTTCTCACAATGGCTAGTTGTGCTTAGTCGCTCAGTCGTGTCTGACTCTTTGCAACGTCATGGACTGTAGCCCTCCAGGCTCCTCTTCCCATGGGGATTCTCCAGGCAAGAATACTGGAGTGGGTTGCCATGCCCTCCTCTAGGGGATCTTCCTGACCTAGGGACTGAACCCAGGTCTCACACATAGCAGGCGGATTCTTTACTGTCTGAGACACCAGGTGGTTAACTACCCTACAAAACACCTGTCACGTCTCGGCTATTTGGAGAGCACGTTTCTTTTCACATGTTGGCAAGGCAGCTCTCCACTGAGCTGCTCCTTCACCTCAAAGTGAATGGAATTCATAAGTAGGTTCACTGAAAACTGAGTTAGATGTTCTGGTGTCTTTTTAGTGCACCCAAAATCATTTTTATTGGAAGGTAAGCAAATCTAAATGGAGAAGAAAATATATCTTGGGAGTCAGAGATGAATTTGAATCCCAGAGCCATCTCTTTCTAATAGTCTGGTGCACAATTTCTAACACCAGGACCCGTAGTTTTTCACCTGCAAAAGGTGTATGAAATGACTACTTCAGTGCCTGTTGTGTGGATTAAGAGATTAACACAGAAACTATCAATACCTGGCACCGTGAATTCTCACATATTACCTATACCCCTCCTTAGGGAATAAGACTTTAAAATTAATATAAGATACTTTTGTGTCAAGCCTTTTCAGAAGCCCAAACAGGATGACATCCACAAGGAGTAGTTCTCAAAGTGTAGTTCCTAGACCCACAGCATCAACATAACTGGGAACTTGTTCAAAATGCAAATTCTGGGTTTCCACCTCACTACCTCATACCTAGTGAATTGGGGCTAGGGGTGGAGATGGGGGTGTATAGCCAGGTGGGCAGTATGTTAACAAGCCAGCCTCCAGGTGATTCTGATATGTGCAGAGGTTTCAGAAAGACCACACATTGAACAGGACAGTTGAGGCAGGATTGATGGGCAAAGGCCAGTGTACACTCACGTCCTATGATTAAGCTGAAATTGTCAGAAAATTGAGAGAAAAGACCTCTTCCCAGGATCATTCCAAATATTTTTCTATCAAATGTCCAGATTCTACAGAACTATGAAGACAACTCAAGGATAAGAAGGCTCCTTAAAAACCTGGACTTCTACGTGCTTCCGGTTTTTAACATAGATGGTTACATCTACACTTGGACGACTGTGAGTACATTGAGTTTGGTCCTGGGATGGGTTCACGAACTAGATATTGATTCAGGTTCATTTTCTGACTTCAGTCACTGCAACTATAAAAATGTTTTGTGGTCATTTAAAGGAGGAAACCTCATTTGGAATTAAAATCCACATTTTTAAGTCAACAATCTAAGTTAAGTTTAGGATCAAGGAGGCTGAAGGCCTTTTTTGAACATTTTTGTTTGTTTGTTTTTGACTTATTCCCAGTGTTTCAGCCAGACTTAATTTTCTTCAACCCCATCTCTTTAACATTTGTGGATTGCCTGTCACCTGATAAGGATTATGTTGGTATAAAATTCCTACACTACTGTGTATCCTTAAATCAGTTCTTGAAACATGAGTGGCACAAATAATCTATAAATTCTAACCCAACCTTTATTTTTCCATGGTGGTCATGCATATGGAGTTGTGGACAGGGGAACATCTCATAAAATTATTTTTTTTTTGGCTGCATTGGGTCTTTGTTGCTTTGTGCAGGCTTTCTCTAGTTGCAGTAAGCTTGGGGTACTCTCCGTTGCTGTGTGTGGACTTCTCATTGCGGGGGCTTCTTCTGCTGCCAAGCACAGACTCGAGGGTGCACAGGCTCAGTAGCTGTGGAGCACAGGCTTAGTTGTTCTGTAGCATGTGGGGGTCTTCCTGACCAGGGATTGAAACCTGCATCGACAAGCGGATTTATATCCGCTACACCACCAGGGAAATCCAAGATTTTTATTTAATAGACAACTTCCTCTTTTAAAATGTTTCTAAAGCATACCGCTCCAGACGTCAGAGCCCTGTTTCTAGGGAGTATTCATTCCTCCCACTTCTTCCAGCTCCCCCAGACCTTCAAGGGACCCCTTTCTCTGTAACGGCCTCTCTGGCCCAGTATGAATCAAGCCCTTCCCTTCCAGCTTGTCTGGTGAAACATGTCTTTATCCCTATCTCTACTCATCAGTTGTCTGCTTCCAGAAATGTGCACAAACCATCTCTGATGCACCTGCAAGAGCCTTTTTCCATCTGCCAAGCCATTTCTCTTTCATTCTTTATCACTTGAACCTAAAAAAATGACTCTCTGAAGCTTTTCCTGATTAAGCAGATCACATCCACCAGGCACTATTAATCTGCCCATGAGGGAGAGGCCAAATTACCCCTCCAAAGTGATGGTTTACACACATGTGCACTTAGGGTTGTACAGATGTTCCTGTTATTGGGGGTTACTAACCCATCTGGGGGACTAAAAATTAAATGCACTAGCTTCATAATGTTGAGGCAGGTTCTTCCAGACAGTCCTAGGAACTATTTTTCATGTTCAAGGACCACCCATCATCACTAACACTGTGATTTATGAGACCTTAGAATGACAACATCCCTGTTTGTTTCCCTGTTACAGGATCGGCTTTGGAGGAAGTCCCGTTCATCCCATAATAATGGCACATGTTTTGGAACAGATCTCAATCGAAACTTTGATGCATCCTGGTGTAGTAAGTACATGCTTACTAAGTACATCATTAGTAAGTAGATGAATAACAAAAAGCAAAAAAATGGAGCAGAGAAGCTAGGAAAGAGGTGCATTACTAGAGTTAGTACTATTTATGTATGCAACTTTTGAAATAAACATCTAATATTGTATAGCTTTCTGGACTTCCTGGTCGGTGTTACTCTGTCTAAAGAGATGATATTATCTATGCAATAAGAACAGCAACACTCATATGCAGGACTCTTTTCAAGTGAGATTGCCTAAAAAAGGGCAACGATGACTTTGATCAGTGTGCATATATTTGAAACTCATCACTCTTTTTAAAAATATATCGTTCAGTCACTAAGTCATGTCTGACTCTTTGTGACCCCATGGACTGCAGCATGCCAGGCTTCCATGACCTTCACTATCTCCCAGAGTTTGTTCAAACACATGTCCATTGAGTCAATGATGCCACCCAACCATCTCATCCTCTGTTGCCCGCTTCCCCTCCTGCCCTTGGTCTTTCCTAGCATCAGAGTCTTTTCCAATGAGTCAGCTCTTCACATCAGGTGGCCAAAGTATTGGGCTTCAGCTTCAGCATCAGTCCTTCCAATGAATATTCAGGATTTGTTTCCTTTAGAATTGACTGGTTTAATCTCCTTGCTGTCCAAGGAACTCTCAAGAGTCTTCTCCAGCACCACAATTTGAACGCATCAATTCTTTGGTGCTCAGCCTTCTTTATGGTCCAACTCTCACATCTGTACATGACTACTGGAAAAACCACAGCTTTGACTATATGGACCTTTGTTGACAAAGTGATGTCTCTGCTTTTTAATACACTGTCTGGGTTTGTTATACCTTTTCTTCCCAGGAGCAAGTGTCTTTTAATTTCATGGCTGCAGTCAGCATCCATAGTGATTTTGAAGCCCAAGAAAATGTGTGTCCCTGTTCCCATTGTTTCCCCAACTATTTGCCATGAAGTGATGGGGCCAGATGCCATGATCTTAGTTTTTAATGTGGAATTTTAAGCCAGCTTCTTCACTCTCCCTTTTCACTTTCATCAAGGATCTCTTTAGGAATTGGTATAAAGAAAAGTCAGAGAATTATCCTTGCAGATATTTTTTACAACATGAGGGCAGAACAAGAAAAACATTTTCTTCTCATCAAGGCATTTTCATGTTTCTGAATCTGAACAGACTCAATAGATTGGAAGCAAATAGAAATAAGGATGGATAAGAGCAGTCTGGTTAAAAACCAAATGACAAAGGTTCAGATTCGGTGGCTGTGTGTGTGATCTTGGAAAAATTGCTCTCTCGGCTTCAGTTTTCTCTTTTTTTAAAAAATGTGGCTCAACATAATACCATCTTATCAGGAGGTTGTCGTGGGGATTCAATGAGATGTATCAACTTGAAAAATATTCACAACCTAAAAGTTGAGGATTATGTTTTATTCGGAGAGAATTTTTAGGACTTCAAGCTTGGGAGACAGTGTATGAAGTGACCTTGAGAGAGCTACTCTGAGCAGGTGAGGGGGAAAGCCAGGTTTATGTAGAGTTTCGCAATAAAGAGCAGGTGGTCTGAAGGTCAAAATATTATTGTTAATGAAAGAAGACAGATATACCAAGATAAGGAATTTAACCCTTTCTGTGTATGGGAAGATGCAAGAGTCTGGACTGAAACCATTCCTTTGATATGCACCTCAGCTATCTGGGGCCAGTATTGTCTGTTTTTCACCTCCTGAACTTCCTTGGGGCTCACTGCAGAGAGTGGCTGCATTTTGATGGCTGCTAGATGGCAAGTATTCTTCTCCTTCCCGAGTTCCCCCAGGGCTCAGCTCACACTGAAGGGCTGCAATTGGTGATGACTATGAGGTCGGCCCTGGGATTTCTTTGGAAGGAATGATGCTAAAGCTGAAACTCCAGTACTTTGGCCACCTCATGCGAAGAGTTGACTCACTGGAAAAGACTCTGATGCTGGGAGGGATTGGGGGCAAGAGGAGAAGGGGACGACAGAGGATGGCTGGATGGCATCACTGACTCGACGGACGTGAGTCTGAGTGAACTCCGGGAGTTGGTGATGGACAGGGAGGCCTGGCGTGCTGCGATTCATGGGGTCGCAAAGAGTTGGACACGACTGAGAGGCTGATCTGATCTGATGATATCCTTGTTTACTGATATGGCAGGAAATATCCCATTTCTCAGATGTCTCACAGGAGGGGCTGAGCACAGTGCCCAGCATGGAAAAAGTACTCTGTTGATGGTCCTTATTATTACTGGTGAAGACAACTGACTGAAAATAGCTGTTTTTCTATCCTTGCAAAATAGCTCTAGAGAGACTCATGCCAGTAAAACAGCAAGAGAGACACTTAGGACAATAAGACTATGACAGAGGCTGACCCTGGAACCCAAGAACTGGTTCCCAAGCATTCGTTTCAGGGTTCCCCAAAAATTTAAGTGAAAGATTGCTGAAAATGCTTTTCCTTTTTGCATCTTCCTTCCCCAGCCACATAAGCAGGGAGTTTGCTTCTAAATCTGAACATCAGCCCTCCTGCCTTTCTGTGCTCCTCCTTAAATGACATTTAACCAGGACAAACTTAGACAAGCAAAGGCAAGCCTTGATTCCACCCACAGATGCCCTGAGTAAGAGTGAATCCTCGCAACCCACCCCCCGATCTCAACCCCCACCCAGGTTGGTGCTAAACGGAGACCATGATGCCTTCCTTGGGGTTTCCTGTATATTTCAGGTATCGGTGCATCTCACAACTGTGAAAGTTTAACATTTTGTGGAATGGGACCCATGTCTGAACCAGAGACGAAAGCTGTTTCCAGCTTTATCGAGAGCAAGAAGGAGAACATTGCCTGCTTCCTGACCATGCACTCTTATGGACAGCTCATTCTCGTGCCTTATGGCTACACCAAAAATAAATCAAATAACCATGAGGAATTGGTAAGCCCATACACAGTGCCGGAGCCCTGAGAGGCCTCAGTAGGACTCTGCCTTCTTTACCCCCTCGTTTCCTTTAATAGGATTTTGGCTCCAGCCCTGCTTTTGTTCCCTCTGCTTTTCCTTATTTTCTTTCTCCCGCTTTTCTCACCTTGCCAGACGCCTGCTGGGAAGACTTCAGGTTAAATGCTGCTTTACCTACGTTAATTAACTACCTGTTTCGAAAAGTGTCAAGTTGGGAGACATCTTAGGTATTCGTGTATAATATAAATGAGATGATTATGTTAATAATCTGTAGGAATGTGCTTTCATTTCTGTAAATTCTCTTGAAGCTCAGTTCAGCAATTATAGCTTCTGAACCGTGCTTTAAAGAACTTGCCAGCTGTTAGTGGAATATGGCATATCTAAAATAACATGGCTAAATAATATCTGCTCTCTTCTCTGCTCAACACAATGCTTTATTTCCCTCTGAACTCTGCCTCTAGTTTTTGCCTAGGAATATTTGTAAGGGGAAGTGCCAGTGGAATTCAAACCGGGGCAGGGAAATTCTGCTTTGTCTTATCTGGGGTCCTTTTCTGAAGCTCTGTTTACCCAAGCCCTGATGGGCAGAATTGCTGGAAAGTACTGGGCTCTTGCCCTTTTGTGAACCTGAGAACAATAGACATAAGTCAAAGAAAGGGTCAATTTAGAATTGTTGTAGTATTTGTTATCTTTTCCTAAAATTTATTTTTTCAACTTTTAGTTGTGATAGAATCGATATAAAATTTACTATCTTAACCATTTTTAGGTGGACAGGTCAGTAGTTACATATATTCACATTATTGTGCAACCAATCTTCAAAACTTTCACCTTGCATCATCAAATATCTCTACCTGTCAAACAACTCCGGACCCACCCACCTTGTCTCTGGCACCCACCCTTCTACTCTCTGCCTCCTGAGTTTGACTACTCTAGGTAGCTCATATAAGTGGAATCTTACAGCACCTGTCCTTTTGGTAACTGGATTATTTCACTTAGCATAATATCTTCAAGCTTCATGCATGTTGTACCATGTATCAGAAGTTCTTTTTTCTAGGCTAAATAATATTCCATTGTATGTATGTACCACATTTTCTTTACCCATTCATCAATCAATGGGCAATTGAATTGTTTCCATCTTTTACCTATTGCAAATAATGCAGCTCTGAACACAAGTGTACAAATATCTCCTTGAGACCCTGCTTTCCATTCAGAATCTGCCCGCAATGCAGGAGACACAGGAGATACATTTTCGATCCCTGGATCAGGAAGATCCCCTGGAGGAGAAAATGGCAACCTGCTCTAGTATTCTTGCCTGGAAAACTCCATGGACAGAGGAGCCTGGCAGGCTACAATCCATGGGGTCGCAAAGAGTCAGACATGACTGAGCATATGGCACATCCAGAAGTAGAATTGCTGAATCGTGTTGTAATTCTGTCTTCAACTTTTTGAGGAATCATCATTTCCAGAGCAAGTACACCATTTTCCATTCCCTCCAATAGTGAATAAGAGTTCCAATTTCTCCACATTCTCACCAACACTTGTTAGTTTCTGTATACCCTTTAAAAATATTTTTTAAACAAGTTTCTCATTATCAACAAATGCTGGGCTGGACGGGGGCCTGGCTTGCTCTGTTCTTAAGATCACAGAAGGCGGGTGGCCTATTGACTCTGTCATTTCCTCTTGTCTCTCTCCCCTGGAACATCACTTATAAAACACATGTCTGGGCACTAAAAGAAAAACCACTATAGATCTTTGCTGAGGGGAATACTTCCTCCAGGAGTCAAAAATATCCAATAGTACCCAACTGTCTTTCCACAGTTGTTTTTGGGCATTTGTACTACCTGATTATTTTGTACAAGGTAGAAATAACATTTACCTAGAACTTTAAAAATTACAAGGAGATTTTATGACCCTTATCTGATCCTCATGACAATATAGTAAGCTCACTTTGGAGATGCAGAAGTTAAGACCTTGAGTTAATAGTATATCTAAAATCCCTGTAGACGGTAAATGGTGGAGTCTGGGTTGGAGCTCACGTCTTCAGATTCCAAGCGTCACATTTATCAGGCCACAGGACACTGCCTCTCCTCTCCACGTAAGAAGGGTCTGCAACTTCTGGAAGCTGTCATTGACTTTGATGCCTGGGCCACTGTGTCCTATATTCTCCTCATTTCTGTACCCCAGAAATTCTATTTCTTCAGTAATGTACTGAAACAGGGATTTCAGTCAAGAAGCCCAGACCCCTCCTTATCTCCCAGTTCCTGTGATATTTGCCATTGTTGTTGTTGTTCAGTCGCTCAGTTGTTTCTGACTCTTTGTGACCCCATGGATGACGCCAGGCTTCCCCGTCCTTCACTATCTCCCAGAGTTTGCTCAAACTCATGTCCATTGAGTCAATGATACTATCCAACCATCTCGCCATGGGTGTTTGATTTCTGCTTAAAGGATTCTATGACAAATACAAATGAACCACCACAGACAGGCCATTATAGATCTTTGATGGGACAGGTCTTCTACCAGCAAAAAAAAAAAAAAAGAGGCTCATATATCCCAGTATTTTTCTAGGTAATTTCATTCCCTTTTTTAGTCCAGGAAAACAGATACTACATCGCCATGTTGCAAGGTTTGCATTCAAAGGTCACAGGGTCTTGGGCTACTGAGGGCTGTCTCCTTAGAACCCTCTGACCACAGAATGAGTACTGACTTTACCACTAATGGAAAGTGGAACTCTAAGATGAGAATTACTGGCAATTCTTAATACTCTATGTAGAGATTGGAAAACTGAATTGACAAAGATTGCTTCAATTCTGTGTCTCTTACAGTATCAGGTGTTGAAAAGTTAGCATAACATTCATCACTAAGACTTCTCCATAAAAAGACTGAAAATGTTACCACCATGTGTCAAACTCATTGAAGCTAGTTAGCAGTGTTTTTAGGTTCTCAGTGGTAAGCTTTGATAGAGCACACAAAGACAGAATCACACCAACTGTTTCAGGAGTTTTCCATTTCTGGTATATTTACAACCACCAGAGACTAGTAATTAATCTCTATGTATTTACAAAATGAAAAATTTGTATAAATCATGATAAATATTATACTGCGTGATAGACAACTTGGCAATCACTAAGTAGGGGAAATAGAACTATATATAGCCTCATTCGAAACTTCTCTGGAAATTAGAATAGCTATAAGAAGTCTAATGTTTCAAATGCTGACATTCTTTCCATTTGAACTCTTTCCACATCAACCCCTGTATCCCATTCCAAGCTCTATCCTCCCACACAGATGCCAGGGCCTTAATCAATCTTGTTGAGTACTTGCCCGTGAATATATGCGTATAGGAAACTTTCTGGGCCCAGGAAAGAAGTTATTAAGCATGCATGAGGTCTTTAACAATGTAAATTACACACTACTAGCAAAGAGATTTTTTATTATTTTGACTAGAAGGAACCTTAAGGCTGAGAAGAAGGATAGCAGAGAAATTGGCTCTCTATGGCCTTGCAGTATAGTGTTGAAAGGAGACAGAAATCACAAGTTCTTTTGTCAATAAAGAAAAGGAAACTGGAAAGACTCTTTCCCACCCAATAGGCAGGATTTAAGGAGAGGGAACTATATAAAATTAAGTTTGGCCATGAGAAGAAAGAATCTTGATCTGGAGTGAGTTTCAAGAAATAAAAAATGAGTGCAAGAACCTATCTGAATAGAAAATATAGCCTGGAGCTGCTTCATGCAAACCAAATAACGGTTAAGACCCCACATGGACAAGTTAGCAGAGTTTCATTCAAAGAAACACAGATACACATGGGAATTAAGAATAATTAAAAGCAATTTACATCTCTACTAGAGACTCCCAAAGAACTACAAAAAGGAGTGAGCTGCTAAATTTTAGCAACTCTTTCTCCAGGGTGCGTGTTTTAATTTCACTCACACACGGCAACTATTCTGAATCCTTCCTTTCTCTCTACTCTTCTTTCTGATTTCCTTAATGGATTTTTTCTCTCCAGAAATCCCCTCCCTGACTCTCTTCTCCTTCTTATAATTTCCTCTTCTTTCTGCAGACAGCTCTTGTACCCCTTTCCAGAGGCTTCTCTGGTGGCTCAGTGGTAAAGAACCTGCCTGCCCAATGAAGGAGACAAGTGTCCAATCCCTGGGTCAGGGAGATCCCCTGGAGAAGGAAATGGCAATCCACTCCAGTATTCTTGCCTGGGAAATCCCATGGACAGAGGAGCCTGGCGGGTCACAAAGAGTCACATATGATTTAGCGATTGAACAACAAAAACAACTTCTTTCCAGTGTAAGTGATTAAAACCAGATTTATTCCTTGCACTTATTTAACCCTTCCTACCCATCATTTCAGTTCTGGACACAGGAACAGGAACTAGGAACCAGGAACTAGGGCAGATGTATAATCTTTCAGGAAGAGAGAGAGAATGTAAAACTCAGTAGTGAGTGGAGAGGAGGCAAAAAGCTTGCAAATATGTTCAATTTAAAGTTCTAAGTCCTACCACTGTTGCATGGAACCCTCCCACCACTTATTACCTCTCCTGCTTTTCGTTTTGAATGTCACTGTGCCTAAATCCACTCTACCCAAAGACCACACTGTCACACATTATGATTCAGTGGGGCAGTACAGGAGCAGGAAAACAAAAACAAAAAAAACAAAAACAGAATCTAAAATAAGATCTGTCACTGATCAAGGGAAGAAGTCGGGAACTGATGCTCCTGAAAGTGTAGTCTGGCTGCCCTAAGGGGTGAAGGAATGGTGGATCCAGGCAGGTGGTGGCTAAGGGGATTTTCATGGTGTCTTGTGTAGAACCCAAGGGGAAGTAATGGTGTAAGTCATCAGGTGGCTAGAATATAGCACTAGGGAATCTAGGGTGGGGAATACTTAGACTGTCCATAGGGTATGAAAGGAGATTTATTGCATGGTCAATAAACATAGCCAATACAGTTAGACTTCAGTTAGTGTTTCTGATCTCAGGAAAGGGTCTTCAGAGAGCAAGGCTGAGACCTTAGACATCATCTAGTTCTGAAGGGTTTCCAATGCAGTCAGGTGACATGGTGATAGGTACAGAGAAGGGTGTCATTTCCTGTTCTGAAAATCTATGAGTGAAAGATAAATATCAAATACCTTTAAAGAAAAATAAGAGGGAAGCAATAAGAGGAGTATGAAGAAAGGGCTATGTAAGAAAAAAAAAAAGCGAGGAGATATAATCTAGTCACGGTGCTCAAGAGAACTTAGCATTTGAGAAGGTTTTGAGGTGGTGCAGAATTTCAACAAAGAAATGAGACATCCCAGGTAGAGGGCATATCTTGAGAAAAGGCAGAGAGGCTGAAGAACATGGGGCACATCTGGGGAACTGTGGGAGAACTGGAGTTTGACTATAATCTAGGGTAGGATCAAGAAAATATGATGCTGGAAAGGTGGGTTAGGTCCTTATTGTAGAGAATCTTAAATACTACACTGAGCAGTGTACCCTAACGCAGTGGGAAACCAAGAGTCAGTGAGGGTTTTCAGCAGGACCATGATCACAGTCCTGCTCTACAAAAGCTCACCCTGAAGTCAGGAAGATCAGCTGGGGTTAAGGATTGGTAAGAGGAAGGAAAACTTATTAGAAGATGACAACAGTCCATTTCAGAGTTAATAAAACTGAAATAGAGTGATGATGTTAGAAGTGCAACTTGGTCATTATTTGAAAGAAGAGTCAAAGATGATTGTCGGAATTTACATATGGGGCACGTAATAAGACAGAATGATGAAAATCAAAACAGCCTTATTAGTGGAGGAAATGATGAAACTGGATTTGAGTATGTTGAGTCTGAAGTATCAGCAGATGACCCAGGTATAGGTGTTCAGTGGGAAGTTAGAAAGATAGTCTGGAACTCAGAGGATGGATTTGGACAAAATAGCAAACACTCTGGATTGTTAGATTTATTTTTAACACCAGATATCTGTCTCTGCATTTCCCACCTACAGATCCAAGTTGGACAGAAGGCAGCAAATGCATTGAAAGCAAAGCATGGAACCAATTATAGAGTTGGATCGAGTGCAGATATTTTATGTAAGTATCTTTTTTTTTTTAACTTCTTCAATAGTATCTAAGGCACAAAAGAAATCAGTGGACTTTGGAGTGGGGTGTGGTGGACAGGATAAAAGTGTTCCATGGATCAACAGGAAGTTGTACAAATCAAAATGATCAAGGATAAAAGGCAGGCTGTACAAATCCAGAATTGTGTTCTCTAGGGATAAGGTGCAAGCTAACTAAAAGTAAAAAATACACTGGCTCAGATCAGTACTCCCTCTGGCTTCAGTTATAAAGAGCTAGCCATGAGAAGGTACAGGAGTTAACAGGAAAGACCGTTTCCAGTGATCCTTGATCAGTTGATTTAGTTCCCAGAGGACTATCAGGTTAAGAAAGCAAAAGAGGTGGGGCTTGGAGTTTTTTTTAAAAAAACAATTTACTTGAAAGAACAGTGCATTGCTTTCCCAATCCCCAGCTACCACCCCCTCCAAGCACTGAAGAACCAACAAGATGGTATTCTCCGAGTATTTTTCCTATAGGTCATTTTGTTTCTGTCCTTGATATGTCAGTTGACTCTTACTGTCTAATATCAGATTGTCTTTTCTTTGATTCAGCTGAGAAATTTTAACCAAACCTCTGTTAGGTGCCAGGCATAATGCCAGGTATCGTGGGGATGGTAAGTGGAGACAAAAGCCGAAAATATCGAAGAGAGGAAGAAGGCAGCTGTCCATAGATCCTAATATGAAAGAGTTGATTTTGCTAGGCTGAACCTTTAGTCCCTTAAATGTCCCTATAGAAATCTATCTTTTCCAAGGGTAACTTCTAACTCTGCCTCCATGTTTTATTTGTAGATGCTACATCAGGATCCTCAAGAGACTGGGCTCGGGACATTGGGATCCCCTTTTCATACACATTTGAACTGAGGGACAATGGTACCTATGGATTTGTCCTGCCAGAAACTCAGATTCAGGCCACTTGTGAGGAAACCATGGAGGCTGTGCTTTCAGTCCTAGATGATGTATATGAGAAGTACTGGTACACAAACAGTGCCAGAAAGGCCAAATCTACTGCTCTGGTGCTGAGCTTGCTGATGTCCTTCATGTCTCTTCTCTAAGTGCATCCTACCCAGACCTGCTCGGCCCCAGTGACATGGACATGGCTGCCCAACAGGTGCTTTTGCAACTATGGAGAAATCAAATAATTTAACTAGAAATACTTTCAATAAAGGTGAATCATCTTTGTATTTTCATGTTTGTTCTGCTGTAGTTAATTTTTATTAATTCTAAAAGAGTATAATATCAGTTATTGGTACAGTAATGCTACAAGTGAAAGTCACTCAGTTGGGTCCAACCCTTTGCAACCCCATGGACTATACAGTCCATGGAATTCTCCAGGCCAGAATACTGGAGTGGGCAGCCTTTCCCTTCTCCAGGGGATCTTCCCAACCCAGGGATCAAACCCAGGTCTCCTGCATTGCAGGCAGATTCTTCACCAGCTGCTGCTACTGCTAAGTCACTTCAGTTGTGTCCGACTCTGTGTGACCCCATAGACATCAGCCCACGAGGCTCCCCCGTCCCTGGGATTCTCCAGGCAAGAACACTGGAGTGGGTTGCCATTTCCTTCTCCAATGCAGGAAAGTGAAAAGTGAGAGTGAAGTCGCTCAGTCCTGTCTGACTCTTAGCGATCCCATGGACTGCAGCCCACCAGGCTCCTTCGTCCATGGGATTTTCCAGGCAAGAGTACTGGAGTGGGTAGCCACTGCCTTCTCCAACCAGCTACCACTCTACAATTCAGTGGCTCACACAGCTATAGGTCATCTAGGAAGTTCTGATCTTGCCTGTGCTCACAGAAACTGATCTGTGGTCAGTTTCAAGGCAGCTGCCTTAGGGTCTGGAAAATTTTTTCCCATCTAAATTCTTTGAAAATGTTGCTTGTGCCTTTGACCCAAGTTTACTCTTAATTTTGTGTAACTGTGTTAGTAGCAGCAGTCAGAAGATAAAGTTATATAATTTCTCTATAGCTGTTGCTTGTTTTACTTATTTACTTAATATTTTACTTATTAAAAAATTTTTTTTGAGAATCTACGAGGTACATTTTGCTAGGCTCTGGGTTTACAATGGTGAATAAAGCAGACATGGTCCCTGTTCTCATAGAATTTCTGTTCCAATGGGTGAGATTGACTGGAATGGACAGTATTGCTTACCAGGCAAATCTCCTTTCTGGAGAGCCATTATAATCAAGAACACAAATATATAAACTAACCATAGCAGCTTGTAACAGGGGCTAGGAAAGAAATTAAAAGTAAGTAGAGAGGTAAGTAAGGGCCAGATTTTATGTTTCCAGGTACACAGCCGTTTAATGGTGCCATCTTGTCTGTGACACTTTACATGCTCTTCAGGTAGCACCTATGACTGTCATTTCCTATGTATCTCTATGTGACACCTTGAAATGATGCTAAGCACTTGTCAGGCTTTGAACAAATGTTGTCGCTGTGACTGAGTGACAAGGCATCCTTGGGTGTTCAGTCACCCATTTCTGAATTTCCTTGTTGATCACAGTCACAATATACTTCTTGGTTGTAACCCTTTTATTGCCTTTCTTTGTCCTTCTTATTTTTTTGTGTTTTGCCAGTGTGTGGCTGATAAGGGTCAGAAAGGAAAATGTCAGGGGCAGAGGGGCTTAATGAATCAGAGAACAGCTATTTACATAAAAATGCCAGCTTCACAATTGTGGCATTGTCAGGGAGCAAATGGTTGGGTTTCATCAATGGTCAGCTTGTGAAGGAAGAAAACTAGTATGGTCACCAATGCCATATCCTAGAAAAGAGCTGAGGCGCTGAGGCTTGAGACTCAGTTTATTAGCTTTCATTCAGCCCGTGTTTTAGTTTCTAAGGCTGTCTGTTAACAAGTTGGACCTCTGAGTACTTTAGGAGCTACAAAGCTCAATTCATGTCTAAAGATTGAGTCCATGGCCAAATAAAGCTGGTAGGGAATGGATGGAAATGCAAGCCATCAGCTTGCCTGAAACCTCCCACAGGGATCTTTCCAAAAGTTTCAGATACAATTGTAGCTTTCTCAGGGGCTTCACATCTCTCTGAGGGTATGGGAGACCGAGGGCCATGACATGTTTTTCACTTCTTCTGAAAGTGTTTTACTCTGTATGAAAGGATACTAAAAGCAAGACTAGAACAGTGATGAATGACCACACTGATCTTTCTCAAGGATGTTTTCAGCTTTCTGGTCTTAAATGGTAGTAGTTTGGAAAAACTTCACAGTTGATGCAACTAATGCAATTTTGAAAGTATCCTGTACTGGAGAAGGCAATAGCAACCCACTCCAATATTCTTGCCTAGAGAATCCTGTGGACGGAGGAGCCTGGTGGGCTGCTGTCCATAGGGTCACACAGAGTAGGACACAACTGAAGCGAATTAGCATGCATGCATGAGTGCATTGGAGAAGGAAATGGCAACCCACTCTAGTATTCTTGCCTGGAGAATCCCAGGGACAGAGGAGCCTGGTGGGCTGCCATCTATGGGGTTGCACAGAGTCAGACACAACTGAAGCAATTTAGCAGCAGCAGCAACAGCAGCAGCCTGTACTGAGACTTTGCTGGGTCTGAAATTTTATTTTACCCTACTTTAAAGCTAGGGCTTCCCAGGTGGCTCAGTGGGTAAAGAATCCACCTGCAATGCAGGAGATGCAGGAAAGACATGGGTTCAATCCCTGGGTCAGGAAGATCTCCTGGAGGAAGGCAAGGCAACTCACTCCAGTATTCTTGCCTGGAGAATCCCAGACAGAAGCTTGGCGGACTACAATCCTTAGGGTTTGTATTTAGGGGAAGCACACTGACGGAAACCGCCCACCCTGCCAGGCACCATAGTAACTATTTGCATGAGTTATTTTACGACAGGAGGTCCTGCTAAGGAACACGGAACTAATAAGCCACCACCAACCAGAAGAGTTCCAGAAAGGTCAAAAGGAGATACCACATTCCGACCACCTCCCAGAATCCTTCTCTCTGGCATCCATCTTGGCTGAACAAGGCTTGCACCACCAGGAAGGACTCTGAGTCAAAATAATTGGCTAAAGACAATTAATCTTATCACCATAAAACTCGAGACTGCAAGCCATGTGGCAGAGCTGTTCTGGGTTCCCTTACCCTACTGCTCTCCACCTGGGTGCCCTTTCCCAATAAAATCTCTTGCTTTGTCAGCACATGTGTCTCCTCAGACAATTCATTTCCAAGCGTTAGATAAGAGCCTAGTTTCAGGCCCTGGAAGGGGTCCCCCTTGCTGCAACAGGGTCACAAGGAGTTGGACACGACTGATGTGACTGAACACACAAGACACATTCTAAAGCTCGAAAGTTAGCTTGTTGCTGCTTCATGATTGTGAGAAAACATGAACCCCCTGAGTCAGAGACAGGAAGTTATCACATGCAGCATAGGAAACAGCATGAACATCAGCATATTTACATTTGTTTCCTTTGCTTCCAGGGCTTCCTGGGTGGCACAGTGGTAAAGAATCTGCCTACCAGTGCAGAAGATGCAGGAGACATGGATTAGATCCCTGGGTTGGAAAGATCCCCTGGAGAAGGAAATGATAATCTACTCCAGTATTATTGCCCAGAAAATTCCATGGACCGGAGAAACTGGCAGGTTACAGTCCATGGGGTCACAAAGAGTTAGACAGGACTGAGTGTGCGCACACACACCTTACTCTTGTTTAAATATTTTGCTTTTTTGTTTACTGTCACAGGACTGAGTGTGCGCACACACACCTTACTCTTGTTTAAATATTTTGCTTTTTTGTTTACTGTCTCTTTCTTTCCATTACACTTGTTTGATGCTTTTTTTCTCATAACAATTCCTACAAAGGATTGAGATCTTCTTGACCCATAGGTGAATTTAGAGTTTAAAATAATGCAAAATGATAAACTCAGATGGTATTCAAGCTTCTAGCTCTTTTTTCTACCTCAGTGTCAAAATGAGTTATATTTTTGCTTACATTAGGTATAGCCAAGCTGTGTTTCCCTTCCTTTTCTTATACAGTTTAGCAATCTTCTGATATGTTACTGAAAATACATTCTTCATATTGCCTGGTATTATTCTTATCTTCTGCATATAATTTGAATCTAGTATAATACTATTATGTCACTAAGAGAGGCCCACTGCCCAAGAATATAAAATTACAATATTAAATACAAAGGAGTTTTAAAAATTAAATTATTAATTTGATACTATAGGTAGTGATTAGAATCCTTTGTGTGTATTCCTTTGCATAATACTCACAAGAATCCTGAGTTGGGCACTTTTATTAATTTCATGAAGAGCCTGAGATGAAGAGAATGTAAGTAGCATATCTATGGTCACATTGTTCTTTTTTTCTTTTTTTTTTCTATCAAATGTCCTTGCTTTAATTTAAAAAAAAAAAAACTTTTTTTTACATTTATTTATTTATTTGGCTGCTCCAGGTCTTAATTGAGGCATGAAGAATCTTTGATCTTCATTACAGCATGCAGGGGTCTTTTTCTTGGGCGTGCGAACTCTTTGTTGCAACATATGGGACCTAGTTCCCTGACCAGGAATTGAACCCCAGAACCCTGCATTGGGAGTGCAAAGTCTTAGCCACTGGAACACCAGGGCAGTTCCCAGATGTCTTTATTTTTATAAGGCCACACAGGTCCAAGAAAACACATCTGCATCCTTCATGTGGTCACACTGTTCTTAATCATTCTTGATTGATGAAATAATTTCTTGGGATAGGGACTTCCTGGTTCTACCATGTTAAAAGTACTGTCTAGTGGCCCCGGCCAGAGCATCCTCCAGATCCTGTCAGGTCCCTTCTCCTGCATCTCTCTCTGTCCTTGATGTGTCTCTGTGACTCTTTATCCAATGTCTGCTTTTGGGCTACTGCCTGTGATTTGCCTGCAGCTACAGGGAGCTGCATGGAAAAAGCAAGAGAGTTCCAGAAAAACATCTATACCTGCTTTATTGACTATGCCAAAGCCTTTGACTGTGTGGATCATAATAAACTGTGGAAAATTCTGAAAGAGATGGGAATACCAGACCACCTGACCTGCCTCTTAAGAAATCTGTATGCAGGTCAGGAAGCAACAGTTAGAACTGGACATGGAACAACAGACTGGTTCCAAATAGGAAAAGGAGTAGGTCAAGGCTATATATTGTCACCCTCCTTATTTAACTTATATGCAGAGTACATCATGAGAAACGCTGGGCTGGAAGAAGCACAAGCTGGAATCAAGATTGCCAGGAGAAATATCAATAACCTCAGATATGCAGATGACACCACCCTTATGGCAGAAAGTGAAGAGGAACTCAAAAGCCTCTTGATGAAAGTGAAAGTGGAGAGTGAAATAGTTGGCTTAAAGCTCAACATTCAGAAAACGAAGATCATGGCATCCAGTCCCATCACTTCATGGGAAATAGATGGGGAAACAGTGGAAACAGTGTCAGACTTTATTTTTTGGGGGGCTCCAAAATCACTGCAGATGGTGATTTGAGCCATGAAATTAAAAGACACTTACTCCTTGGAAGGAAAGTTATGACCAACCTAGACAGCATATTAAAAAGCAGTGACATTACTTTGCCAACAAAGATTCGTCTAGTCAAGGCTATGGTTTTTCCTGTGGTCATGTATGGATGTGAGAGAAGGCTGAGCGCTGAAGAATTGATGCTTTTGAACTGTGGTGTTGGAGAAGACTCTTGAGAGTCCCTTGGACTGCAAGGAGATCCAACCAGTCCATTCTAAAGGAGATCAGCCCTGGGATTTCTTTGGAAGGAATGATGCTAAAGCTGAAACTCCAGTACTTTGGCCACCTTATGAGAAGAGTTGACTCATTGGAAAAGACTCTGATGCTGGGAGGGATTGGGGGCAGGAGGAGAAGGGGACGACAGAGGATGAGATGGCTGGATGGCATCACTGACTCGATGGATGTGAGTCTGAGTGAACTCTGGGAGTTGGTGATGGACAGGGAGGCCTGGAGTGCTGCGATTCATGGGGTCGCAAAGAGTTGGACACGACTGAGCAACTGAACTGAACTGACAGAGAGCTTAAATGCATTTGTGAGTTCTACCCACCACCAGAAACTCCCAGCTTCTGCCTGGATAGAAACTCGTGGTTCCAATAATATGAAACCCAGCCCCTGGCAGTGGGTTGGGAAAAACTTCAAAGCATCACTCGCCTCCCAGGGTTCCTGTGGGATATGGTTGATGTGACCCTCCAAAGCCTTTCTCTGAGATTACAGCCATGCTTGGCTTCCACCTTTCCTTGTCCTGTGTCACTTCCTCTTGGTGGTACCTCCTAAACAAGTCATTTGTACATGAATCCTCACTTCTGGATCTACCTCTAGGGAACTCAACATAAGACAATCTCCTTGGGAATTATTACCAAAACATAATACTTTATTAATTTCCTAAAATGGCTTTTAATAAAAGCATATACATCTATAATATATATATATGTATTATGTATATTATATGTGTGCCTATGTGCTAAGTCGCTTCAGTCGTGTCCAACTCTGTGACCTTATGGACTGCAGCCTGCCACACTTCTCTGTCCATGGGATCCTTCAGGCAAGAATACTGGAGTGGATTACCATGCCCTCCTCCAGGGGAGCTTCTCAACCCAGGGATTAAACCCAGGTCTTTTGCATCAGATGGGTTCTTTACCTCTAGCACCACCTGGGAAGCCCCATGTATATTCCATATGTGTTATATATATAATAAATTAAATATATATAACTGAATCACTGTGTTATATACCTGAAATGAAAACGAATGTTAATCAACTATACTTTAATTTTAAAAACCTAGAGATACATTTTTTAAAGTATTACTATATTTAATATTCAGAATATGCCTGGGGATTACAACATCATATGGACAGAAATATTTCCTATTTTGAAGATGTAACCATTCTGGAAGATGAGGAATTTTGTTCCAGAAAAGACTTTCACTTCAGGAAAACATATGCATTTCCAGTCTGGTCTCTATTGAAGGCACAGTAAAAAAAAGATTAGCCTTTATGGACTTGTAAATTTTGAAATATCTGGTATTATGATAAGACTTTATGTGAAAATAATAGCCACTCATAACAGTTTTCCACTATGCCATAATCAAGACTGCATAGTCTTTTCTTAGCTCCCCTGAAAAAAGAATTTTATTTCTTTCCAAGGAGTCATTCATTTAAAATAATACTAATAAAAAACAAAGCTCCAAAGAGCTTAAATGGTGAATGTATTAACTCCTTTCCTACCTGCATGTTCCTTTCCTCTGGAGCTCTTATGTTTTTTTTCTGAGAATTTGTTCTTTAAAAAAAAAAAATACACTTGTGCAAGTCAGCTCTAAAAATGGTGCCAATTAAAAAAAAAAGTCTCCCTCCCTCTTTACATAAATGGTACAAAAGCAACCACAGAAACACAGAGGAGGCAAAGAAGAATGTGTGTTCACAGGGCTGAATCCCACCCCCTCACACCCCTCCCCTGCCACCAGCAAAATCTGGTTGATTAGGTGGAAGATCCTGAGAGAGTGAGGTGGAAAGTCAAGCTGGAATCAGTTTGTTGAAGGCCCTGAGCACTGGATAGTTTAGCCATTATCCCTATAGACTTCAGGTAGTCCCCATATTTTTGCACAAAGAGGGTAATTAAACACACGTTGTGTAAATGTTACAGGAAGCAGAACCCCTTCCAGGGCCTGAGAGTGGGCTCTTGTCTAACACTCAGAAATGAATTGTCCAATGAGATACACGAGCTGACAAAGCAAGAGACTTTTTTGGGAAGGTGCCCAGGTGGAGTGGAGAAGGCGATGGCACCCCACTTCAGTACTCTTGCCTGGCAAGTCCCATGCACGGAGCAGCCTGGTAGGCTGCAGTCCATGGGGTCACGAAGAGTCGGATACAACTGAGCAACTTCACTTTCACTTTTCACTTTCATGCATTGGAGAAGGAAATGGCAACCCACTCCAGTGTACTTGCCTGGAGAATCCCAGGGACGGGGGAGCCTGGTGGGCTGCCGTCTATGGGGTCACACAGAGTTGGACACGACTGAAGCAACTTAGCAGCAGCAGCAGCCCAGGTGGAGAGCAGTAAGGTAAAGGAACACGGGAGAACTGCTCTGCCAAGTGGCTCACAGTCTCAGGTTTTATGGTGATGGGATTAGTTTCCAGGTTGTCTTTGGCCAATCACTCTAACTCAGGGTCCTTACTGATGGGACATACACACTGTTCAGCCAAAACGGTTGCCAGAGAGAAGGATTCTAGGAGATGGTAGGAAATATGGCGTCTCCTTTTGACCTTTCCCAGATTCTTACGCTTGTGGGTGGCTTGTTAGTTTCATGTTCCTTACTAGGACCTCCTTTCAGTAAAATAACTCATGCAAATGGTTACCATGGTGCCTGGCCAGGGTGGGCGGTTTCAGTCAGTGTGTTTTTCCTAACATGAAGATCAGTCTCAAAGGATGGATTAGAATGAGACAGTTGGAGGAGAGACATATTAGGCAAACAGTTAAGAAAATAGTGTATGGTGCACATACATAATTGAGTAAGACTTCAGTTGAGTTGGTGGCCATAAAAATGGAAACAGACATCAGAGATATTGTTCAGAAAGATTCAGTGTGGGGTCTTTTTGATTATGGGGGTGTGGAAAAAGGAGGGTTGAATTGTTGGGCATGGCCAAACAGAAAAATAGTGATATTAGAAGATCATAAGACTTTGTCTTAATTCATCTTTACCTCATCTCTACCAAGAAAGGTATAACAGACCAATGCTGAATACAGACTTACAGAACCCTGGAGCCCAAAAGGAAGCAGTATGAAAATATGATGAGCCATTTCGTTTCAGACAGGAAATAGGAAATGCAAAATTATCTCACTGAAGTATCAGTTAAAACTTAAGGTTTGCTTTGCAACTTTAAACCAAGTCTCCAGGAACAAGCAAGCTTCATTTCAATCCACCAGCTTCTTCCTGCACGTATACTAATTTGCCCTATGACATTTAATTTAGAATTAGGTTTGCATGTCTATCACTTTAAAGGCTGACTACTTTCTGTAATGCAGTTGCCTAGAAGATTTGTTTTGCAGCAGAATTATTATTTGAAATCAAAAATTTCCTTAAAGTGTGATATTAAAATCAGATAAAAACAGATTTGCTCTGCCTGATCTTGGGAGGAGGACGGTTAGTGAGTACGTCTGGAGATGTTTCTCTGCTCTCCCTGCCCCCAATTTCCCTGAGTCTTGAAGAACTTGCCTTTTTCTCTCTAGGCACTTACTACTTGAAGTGTGGTCTGTGGACCAGCAGCATCAGTCTCACCTGGCAGCTTGTTAAAAATTCCAATTCTCGGGCATCAGAACTTGAGTTTTCCTTAAATAAAGTGATGTTCTTAAAAATATAGGAAACACTGCTTTAGAGTATGGGGTTTCCCAGGTAAGTGCTAGTTGTAAAGAAGCCGCCTGCCAATGCTGAAGACATAAGAGATGTGGGTTCAATCCCGGTGTTGGTCAGATCCCTGGAGGAGGGTATGGCAAGCCACTCCACTATTCTCACCTAGAGAATCCCATGGACGGAGGAGCCTGGCAGGCTACAGTCCATTGGATCACAAAGAGTTGGATGCGACTGAAGCTACAGATTTCCTGGGAAGCATGTTCAAACACAGATTCTCAGGCACAGCAACATGTCTGTGGTAGAGCATGAAATTTTGCATGTTTAACAAGCTCCCAGATGAGGCTGCTACTATTGGTCTTTGGACCATGACACACTGAATAGCAATCAGCTAGGGCAGTGGAATCATCTGGAAGAGTTGTTAATCATGGCTTGCTGGGCTCAGCTCAGTTTCTGATTCAGCAAGCAGGGCCTGAGAACTTGCATTTCTAACAAGTTCCCAGGTGATGCTGCTGCTACTGCTCTAGGAAACATACTTTGCAGAACCCTAATCAAGAGCACTTGGCTCATCATTGGGATATAGATGCCACTGGGTAATCAAGGGTTACCTTGATTTATTTTCTTAAGTAAAAGGGGATAAAGCATGAAAAGAAGAAGTTTCTTCCCTCAAGGATCTTAGAGTCTAGCTCAAAATACAGAAAAACAAGCAAACATCTCACATGGGCCATGTGCACAGAGCTAAGAGTAGATGAGCCATGACCTCAGGCTCCATGACAGTATCTAAAGTGGCCCGGGGAGGTTTCCCCTACTTGCCTTAAAGCTGGAGCAATACTTGGAAAGGGTCTGATTGCTTCAATGATATGTGTTCTATGCAAGACACATTCTTTCATTTGAGAGCTTATGAATAGCCATGGATTTTCCATTCAGTTATGCTTTTGTAATGGAAGTATTCTCAGTCTTTTATGAAGCAGAATGAGGCAGGGTGGGATGGGGAGGAGGAGTATGGTTGGGAGTCAGGGGCTAGGAGGAGAGTGGTGGGGCGGGGACAAGCCTGCACAAACCCTCTCTCAGAGTCAGGGAGAAGAATGAAGAAACACCTGGTTGTCTCTGGATGTTTGCTTCTTAAAATAAAAAGCCAAGCATCTGATGTTGGCTGCTCTCCCCGGTCACAGGAGGAAATCCTCAGGATCCGGCCCTTGCAGGAATGGAGTTCTTAAACCCTAGGACTGAGGGGCATGCCTTCTTCCAAGGAACCACAGGTGTCTTAGGGAGATTTTTTTCAGATACAAGGGACTGGAACCCCAAACGGTCTGGCTTTAAACCAATAAAAGGGGATTTACTGGTTTGGATCATAGAAATGTATAGAGGGAGTTCAGGAAAAAAAGGATCTGGCAATTCCAAGTGTTATCAGAATTAGTAATTTTTCATTTTTTACTTTTGCATCAGCATTTTTTTCTGTTGGTTTGACTGAAGCAGGTTCTTTCCACATAGACGCCAGTGACCACCCACAGCTCCAGGCCTACATTTTACCCTCTCTGCAACACTGGAGGAAAAGTGCTTCTATTTTCCAACAGTTTCAATTAAATTCCAAATACGGACTGAATGGGCCTCCTTGAAGATGACCAGGAATTTGGATACCTGGCCTTGACATAGATTGCTCTCCCTTGTCAGATTATTTGCAGTTGCCACCAGCAGTCTGTGAATAATGAGAATGAGATGGTTGGATAGCATCATCGACTCAATGGATATGAGTTTGAGCAAACTCTGGGAGATTCTGAAAGGCAGGGAAGCAAGCTTGGTGTGCTGCCATCTATGGGGTCGAAGAGTTGGACACAACTGAGAGACTCAACCACAACAGCAACAACCAGAAATCTAGCTCTGAGTTGAGGTACAAATATAGAGAAACTAGATTGTCTTTCCCTGATAGGCAAAGGTTTCATCTGTGCTCAGTCATCTACCTTTATTCATCACCTTTATTTTATCCCAATCCTGCTGCTGCTGTTGCTAAGTCGCTCAGTCATGTCTGATCCTGCTGGTTCTCAAAGGTCATTCTAAGGCATTGTCCCTCCGATTTGTCTTCAGCTGATTTCCTGATGTTGGTATTGCTCTCTTGCTGCTCCTTGCGAGCTTGGATCCTCATATTTCTGACCCAGCACCCTTTCCAAAAGAGTACGGTGTCCCTGACCTGTCCAAATGAATGTTGCTACCACAATGGGATACATCTCCCAAATTACTGAAAAGTGACTCTGAGTCTCAAAACATTTGACACATGTCAGTATACATGCTCAGGAGTCTGTTTACTCTGAAATGATGATATAAAACGTAAGCAAGTAGTCAGTAACTGGTAAATATTGGTAATTGTGATTTAACACCATAGTTACAACCTCCCTCTCTGTCCTATTTCTTCTTCTTCCACTTTTTCTCCTTATTAATAGCCTTCCACTCCTATTCTCATTTGTTTGTCTACATTAATCCCACTAGTCTGTGAGGGACAAGCTGTGTTTTTAAGAAAGCAATAGTGGCCTTTCTGATATAACACAGTAGTTATGAACTTAGGTTTTATAGCCAGGCTGCCTTGGTTCAAATTCCAACCCTGTCGCTTAGCTAGTTTTGTTTCCAGTTCTTCACCTTTTTCTTTCTTTAGTTGGAACATAATTGCTTTACAATGTTGCATTAGTGTCTACTGTACAATAAAGTGAATCAGCTATATGTACACATATATCCCCTCCCCTCATGAGCCTCCCTCCCACGCCTCTCATCCCACCCCTCTCAATTCAGTTCAGTCAGTCAGTTCAGTCACTCAGTCGGGTCCGACTCTTTGCGACCCCATGGACTGCAGCACGCCAAGCCTCCCTGTCCATCACCAGCTCCCGCAGTTTACTCAAACTCATGTCCATTGAGTCTGTGATGCCATCCAGCCATCTCCTCCTCTGTCGTTCCCTTCTCCTCCTGTCTGCTGCTGCTGCTGCTAAGTCGCTTCAGTCGTGTCCGACTCTGTGCGACCCCATAGACGGCAGCCCACCAGGCCCCTCTGTCCATGGGATTTTCCAGGCAAGAACACTGGAGTGGGTTGCCATTGCCTTCTCCGTCTCCTCCTGTCTAGGTCATCACAAAGCACCGAGCTGAACTCCCTGTGGTGTAGAGCTTCCCACTGGCTGTCTATTTTACAAGTGGTAATGTATATATGTCAGTGCTACTCTCCCCATTCATCCCACCCTCCCCTCCCCATCTCTGTGTCCAGATGTCCATTCTCTATGTCTGTGTCTCTATTCCTGTTCTGCAACCAGTTTCATTAGTACAATTTTCCTAGATTCTGCATATATATATTAATATATGATATTTGTTTTTCTTTCTTACTTCACTGTGTATGACAGACTATAGGTTCATCCACATCACTATAAATGACCCACTTTTATCCCTGTTTATGGCAGAGTAATATTCCATTGTAATTATGTACCACATCTTCTTTATCCATTGATCTATCAATGGACATTTAGATTGCTTCCATGTCCTGGCCATTGTAAACAGTGCTGCAATGACTATTGGGGTATCTGTAACTTTTTGAATTATGGTTTTCTCAGGGTATCTTCACCATTTTCTACATCCACTTTGCCATAGTTCCATCTTGGGCAGAGTGTCCTTTTCATTTCTGGACTTTAGGCTCACCCATGTGATGTGTGTTGGCTAATTTTGTGTAGGTAAAGGTGTCCCTGTATTAGTTCTGAGCCTAAGATTTCAGTGGCCTCATATGTTTCCACTTTGCTGTTTTCATCTCCACCATCCCTATGAGAAGACCATGCCTCAGCCAGCACATTGATCTAAAAAGGATGAAAAACACAAGTAATAGAATTGCCCCAGCTGAATCCAGCTTAGTGTAAATCCAACCTCCTGTAAACCCAGAGATACAGTCTAACTAGGTGCTTACTGCTGTCTGACGTGGAGAATTTGTAGCTGTTTGTCATACAGCATTATTGCATAACAGTTAACTGAATCTTCTCTCAATGTCTGAACTTTCTTTTATATAATTTGAAAAGAAGGGCTCATAATTGTGTCTTTTATAGGGTTGTTGGGGAGAGTAAATAAGAAAAAGCATATGAAGTGCTAAATAAGCTGCCTGATACACAAGAACCAATTGGTATTTATCTGTTATTATCATTATTAAGTGCCAGGAGTTTATGTTCATTATCCTTATCTATGTGTGCTTCACTTTTCCATCTGTTAAGTGGAGAGAGATGAGTTTTAAATAGTGAAATACAGAAATGAAAGTGAGTTCCCAGTGACCTGCTGAAGTGGCCCAGGCAGGAGAGAAACTGGAGGGTGAAACTTCTTTGGAAACTCAAACCAGAAACTACCCTTGTAACCACACAGCATCTGCTAACAAATCAGGAAAGGAAAGAGAAGGCTTCTCTGCAGAAACTGATGATAAAGATAAAAACAAGAAGTCAAGGACACTTCTTGGGTTAGAAGCCTGGATCCCGGGAATAAATCCTGTGTGTCCATATTTTACTGCAATTTCAATGGAGTTCTGATAATTCACCTCACCTTGGTGCCATGAAATTTGCCCTTTGTTTCATACACAACAGTCCCCTGGAAGGGTTGCAGGATTACAGACATGACCGTGTCAGAAGAGGTGGTGTCCCATCCTCCAGCCAAGTGGAAAGCTGCTTTCCCAAATCACTTTCATTAGGGTTTCTCTCCAGGCGCAGAGACACAGGGCTTGTCTAAATAGGTGCCGTGGCAGAAACCTTGATTCAGCTTTGTTTTCCTGGAGCCAGGCTGAAAACAAGGCGTTATCAGAGCTTTTCAGATGTGTACTTTCACAAGCCCAGAATTTTCAAAAGATGAGCATTTAAACCTACTTTCAATATGAGTCCAGGGAGTGAAAGAGAAGGGAATACCTGGCCATTCCTTGTAGGTGCCAGTCTAGGGGTCAGCTCATTTGTAAATATTTCTAGGGCCTCCATCTCTCCCCCAAATAATCAGGAAACCCACTATTTAAACCTAGGTTTGCAAAGTCAAGCTACAAAGGGCATTTTAAATTGAGTGTCTCCAGGATCACTCTTGGGCTTCCCTGGTAGCTCAGACGGTAAAGCGTCTGCCTACAATGTGAGAGACCCAGGTTCGATCCCTGGGTCGGGAAGATCCCCTGGAGCAGAAAATGGCAACCCACTCCAGTACTCTTGCCTGGAAAAATCCCATGGACTGAGGAGCCTGGTAGGCTACAGTCCATGGGGTCGCAAAGAGTCGGACACAACTGAGAGACTTCACTTCACTTTTAAGATCACTCTGGCTTTGTCCAGGTGGTGATGAAATTTTTTAAATCGAAGCAGAATGTGTCTGTATTTTTCTGGGGAAAGGATACGGACATTTTCACAGTTTTCAAAGGGTCTTCCAAAAGATAAGAACTACTGATTCAGAGGGATGCTAGTTGAATTTGGACAATTCAGTTAATTAACTGAAATCAATTAATTCAGTTAATGAGAATATTTTTTTATTTGTCTTTATGCTGACAACCTTTTTTATTTCAAAGCAAAGCTGTTGGTAGACAAATCCATTTCCCCATTCTTGTTCATAACAATGAGGCTGATATCTTCCCAAATGTATTTTGTTCTTCTAGGCCAAGCCTGACCACGAGCCAGATCTAATCAATAAAGCTATGTTTCAGAAGATACACTGAACCTCTAAGACACAATCATGTGTGCTGGCTTTCATGTGCCTTGAGTTTCAGTGGAAACACAGAGAGGCTTTTCTATGTCCTCAGTGCTTTCTGAAAAATATCTCACTAGTTATCCCATCACACCTGTAAGGTGGAAATAAGAAATTGCCACAGAACTCTCCCAAGCTCTGCCTGAGCAGGTGACTTCGGTCCCAAGTCCTCAGCACCATCCTTAGCGGTGTAAATAAGGTTACAGCTTCTTCCGAAGATCCCGGAGGCAGGATTGTACTGGTGCCAGGCACTCATTTACAGGAAGCGGCGTCTGCTACCAGCCTTGGGAGCAGAAGGCGGGAGCAGTGATCACTGTCTCAGCACCAGTGGCCTCCCCAACCTAGTTACTTGTTTTAATTAAGAGGACAATGCCACACCTTTACATGTCCTTCAGGGAATTGGAGCGTTACAAGTGGAAGGGGCAGGAGAAAATGGTTCTGTGTACCTATCTTGGGTTCTAAAGATAGAAGGCCATGACTAAGCCTTTGTTTCCCTCCTGATGGCAATGGAGGAGCTGGGACAGCAGGCCCCAAGGATAGAGGGTTTTCCAGGAGATGGCAGTGCTCTCTAAGGTTGGATCCTGGCTGTGCCAGCCTTCCCCATCCACTGAAGAATATTGTAATTGAGACATAACATGATAATGCATTCTGGACCACACAGCTGCTCAAGTGTCACCTCAAAATGCTTCTTACCAGCCTCAAAGTCACTGTAAACAGGGAAGAGAGATGGAAGGGAGATGGAGGGTGGGGACACATGGGAGGGGGCCCGTGGAGACGCCAGACAGTGGCTCAGCTTTGCTGTCAGTGGAGTTTCAATACCTCCAGGCCAGGAGCTACCCTGATACATATTTACAACTGTTCCTTGGTTCACCTCTGAAGACCAATAAAAGGAAATTGAAGGACATGTATTGTCTGCATTTTAATTTCCAGGTTTACAAGAAATGTTTCATTATTCTAATTCAGGGGCAAAATAAAACATCTTCCCTTTGGAAATGAAAGATCTCCTTGTTCAGGGTGAAGAGCATAGCAAAGCACTCTCTCTCCTAAGAGGCAGGGCTATTCCCGAAGCTGTCCCCAGATTCCAGACAGCTAGGGGAATGGTGGTGTGGGGGTGATGGAGCGGGGAGACGAGCCAATGGAGAATACTGGCCAGTGACAGAATTGCCCTGTGTGACGCACACGTAAGAAATGAATTCACGTGACTGCAGAACTGATGAAGCAGATCCTGTACTTCCCAGGACCTGACAATGACATCTCAGGACAGACCTAGGGACAGAGGGATGAGAGACAGGGTAAGCAAATACCTTTCCCCTGCAAGAGACTGTTGGCTGAAGTGCTAATTTATATAGGCACGTTTATAGGAATGAATGAGCCTGATAAGATCAAGGTCAGAAGGACAGTAATGACTGTTCAGTAATGTCATGTAATTTACTAGATGTGTTCATAGTTCAGGAGTTGAACCTCTACTTTCGGGGCACTTATTTGTAGTTTTTGTTTATTGCTCCTTGGATTTTGCCAGAGACCTGCATGTGGAGGAGACAGCACTGAGGTCAGCTGGGTGGATTGTTTGGGAAATCCTTGCAAAGGAAACTGATCCTTAAAGAGAAAAAGGCCAGTCTTTAATCGGCTTTGAACACCTCCAGAGTCTGTGTGTGGCTTCCTTTTAATTTTTTGTCCAAAACTAGTTGCTTTCTGTTTTCCTTAACCCTCTTCCACTAGACTCTGTTCTGTATTCTCTGCAAATCCTGTCTTCCATGAAACTCTCTCTTATTCCACCCTCTTACCTAAGTTCAAGAGTCATCCTCACTTAGAACCTGGAAAGAGTAGGCAGGAAACACACAGAAGTATTTCTACTCTTTGCTGTTAGCACTTGAAGTGTGCCTGCATTTGCCACAGCCAAGTGATGCTTTAAAAGTTAGACGACGAAGCAAGCAAACAAAAATTCACATACAAAATTTTGTTTTGAGGATTGGGATGATATTTTTCCAAGAGGTCAGTCTTTCCTGGTGGAAACCAGGTTGCTTTCTGGGTAAGGAGGAAGAAGTAAACATTTTGCAGAGAGTGAGAAATATTTCTCAGAGAATACCCAGGCTGTTCACTGTGGGTGGTGGCTGTTCAAGGAGCATTGTTGTTTCTCAGTCACTAAGTCATGTCCAACTCTTTGTGAACCCATGGACTGTAGCCTGCCAGGCTCCTCGGTCCATGGGATTTTCCAGGCAAGAATACTGGAGTGGGTTGCCATTCCCTTCTCCAAGGGATCTTCCCAATCCAGGGGATAACCCACATCTCCTGCATTGCAGGCAGATTCTTTACCACTGTGCCACCTGAGAAGCCCTCAAGGAGTATTACCAATAATCAAGTGAGTGAGGTAGGCAGATGGAGGCTGGGAAAACAGACATGCAGGGTGGAGACTCAGCAGAGGGATAGAATGAAGTGGAGTATTCTCTAGGCAGCATGAGACAGAGTTTTCAGACTACAGCCAAAGAATGCTTTACAGGAGGAAGGCGGTGGAGACCGTGGAGGCAATGAAAATGATCAGCAAAACCTATAAACATTTATAGTGGGAGAGAGCAAAGTCCTATAAACAAAATAAATGAACATTGGGCAGATCACAGAGGAATTGCATGGTAACACCCTGCAACCTATGTAACAACAGGTGTTCTAGACAAAACACACAAATAGAGTCCTAAGACATGGACCAGCCCCGACGAGACACCAATTACCAGCCCAGGTGAGAAGCATGTATGGTCCATGCTAAGCACATTCTTGCTACATTTATCTCTGCTGGCTAATTCTGTTTACCTCTCATAATGTTTACGCACGCTCAGACTTAAATTATTTTCCAAAAAAGACTTCATGTTTGAGTCTCCATCAAAGGAATCAAGCATTTGTCTGATGCTCAAATATCTGAAACCATGTAGTTCCTATTGACCATCTGGCAGGAATGTTATATCATTAGCCATATTTAAACTCGTAAATATCAGCCAGGAAGACTGAGGAGGTGGTGCCAGGATTATACAAATCATTCACCAAAAATGGTGTCTCTATTTTACAGAAATGGCCTATACAAACCTCATTCAAATTCAGCAAGCACACGGAACAATGTTCTTTCTCCTCCATTACAGAGAGAAATTTAGAATGAAATTCACAAGCAAAACTGAGATTACACAGTTCCAGATGTGCAAGTCTGCAGCATTTGGATGTTAGAAAGGGTTAAATTTCAGAGGCCAGCACCGGAAGATTGGTGGGAAAGCTATTGAGAAATCTTTTACATGAGCCTATTACTGACCTAGGTCTCTTTGTGGTTCCTGTTGATTGTAACATTTGCATTAAGTCAGCTGCCAGATCTGCAATAAGCATTTTCTCCTGTTGTTTTTCAAGCTTAAATACATGGGACTAGGAACAACATCGAAAATTATCCTGTCCAAACTCTAATATTTTAGCAGTGGAACTGGGTAAAAAATAAACAAAAACCAATCTTAATGAAACTTTATCCACCTGGGGTTATTTGGTTGTAGGCAACAGAAACTAGTGAGCTAAATAAAGCAAAAGGGGATGTCCTAGAAAGGTATTGGTGTAGGGAGGATGGAAGCCTGAGGCTGAGAATAAACAAAACAGCAGGAACAGAAGCAGCGCTGGATAAACTCAGACCATTATTTTTGCCTTTGTAGTTACTGGTCTAAGGGTCAAAATCCAGGAGAGAGAGTCTGATTAAGCTTGGATCACATGCTTGGTGGGCTTCCCAGGTGGCTCAGTGGTAAAGAATCTACCTGCCAATGCAGGAGACTCAGGAGATATGGGTTTAATCCCTGAGTTGGAAAGATCCACTGGAGGACGAAATGGCAAGCCACTCCAGTATTCTTACCTTGAGAATCCCATGGACAGAGGAGTCTGGTGGGCTACAGCCCATTGGGTCGCAAAGAATCGGACACAACTGAGAGACTGCATACGCATGCGTGCAAGTGCTTGGCTGTACCAAGTGGTGACAGCTTCTGCTAGAAGAAGCCAGTAGCCTCTATGGCTGATGGGCAGGACATTTTGAAGTTGCCCGCAGCATGGAGGACATAGTTTTCCAAATAGAAATTGGGGTGCTGAGGAGGAATGGGTGCTAAAAAGCAAAATCCCATCAAATACACACATACATAATAAAACTGATGAAAATAGTTGAAAAAAAAAAGAAAAAGAAAAATAGGAGTACCAAGAACCCCATCCCTAACCTCTTACAGAGGCTGTAGAAGCAGTCATTCCATCCATGGCATAGGATGAAAACCACCAACCTGGTTCACAATCTGGCAATCTCAGATGATTAGATTTAAGTTATTATTCCCCAAATTTTGAGGGAATGAAGCCTACACTATCTTTTCACAATTTCCTTGAGGAATTCTTCATTATCACATTACCTCCTGTCAACTTAATATGAACCTTCAATATTTACTGTTATCACAATCCTATTGGTGCCATCCTGAATCTGTCTTTCTAGCTCTGGTCATGTGATATGATTGTGCTTCCTTTTTTTCTTTGAAGTCGGGTGTGACCATGTATTGGCCAGAGAAATGTGAGTGGAAAGTACCCATGTCACTTCTAGGCAGAAGTTCCAATAGCCAGGGCACAATTTGCCATGTTTTCTGCCTGCTGCTGTGTGATCATGGCAGCATGGGGCAGATCAAGCCTCCACTGGCCTCATCCTTGATTGGTCCAGGGATTCAGTGATACAAGTGCGCTAATTACAGTTTCTTCTGGAGCAAAACAATGGAATGGTGGAGTCCTGTCCAATCCTAGGTGCAAGAGAAAACTATTTAGAGCTCTGGCCTAACTGTGATGATTTCCCCAACGTGGCCTGGGGAGTAGAGAAGGGAGCAATGAAGTAGATGCAGAGAGGAGAGAGAGGAGGAGCGGAGCATTTGAGGCCAATGATGTGAATGGACTTCTACCAAAGCTTGCCTGCAGCCCTGAGCTCATCTGTGCCACCTTCATTTCTATAAGGCATCCTTTCTTTTACATTTGACTCACTTGGGTGGGGGTAGGGTGGGAGGGGGTGGTTACCTGGAAATAGCAAAGTCTTACATTATTTCAGGCGCCTTCCAATTTTTGTAACCTATTAGATCATCAAACTCACCTGAAACCACGCCTTCTGACTTACATTTGTGTGTTTGTCTGTGTTTTGCTTTTTCCTCCTCTACACCAAGTCAGGTTCTGTAGAACCAGAGCCTGAGACAGAGATCTGGGTAGTGTGATCTGAGAGGCTGCTCTTCAGGAAGAAGATATCAGGGAGTGAGGGGATTGGTGTGGGGTGGGTGTCAGCTAAAACCTAGACTTGGCCTGAGGTACAAGGGGCTCAGAAGACAAACTGCTCACCAGATTTGTCTCAGCCTGGGGAATGGGGGCAAGAATTTTGTATCCCATTAGTATCACCCCACTCCGTACTCTTGCCTGGCAAATCCCATGGACAGAGGAGCCTGGTAGTCTGCAGTCCATGCAGTCTGCTAAGAGTCAGACACGACTGAGCAACTCCACTTTCACTTTTCACTTTCATGCATTGGAGAAGGCAATGGCAACCCACTCCAGTGTTCTTGCCTGGAGAATCCCAGGGACGGCGGAGCCTGGTGGGCTGCCGTCTATGGGGTCTCACAGAGTCGGAAACGACTGAAGTGACTTAGCAGCAGTACCAACTGGCTGGGTGTCTGGGAGGGAGCCGAGGTCAACTTGTTGAACAAAGCAGCTCCCATGGGCCAACAGCAGTTCCCCAAAGAGCAGGATGAGAACTAGCTCTTAGCAGCCACCTCTCAAAGCAACTGGGGAAGGGCCCCAGAAGGCCCCCTGAACAGGGATATGAGTGGGGCACCAACTGTGTTTATGACAGCCTTCTAATTATTCTAATTATTAAGTCCATCTTTCTTATTTTAGAAAGTTCTTTCAAGGATAGTTCCTGTCAGATCTCACAGAATAAAAGAAAAATTCTTTCATTTTTTCTGTAAAATACACCAAAATTGGCATCAAAAGTAGTAACTATCAGGTGAAAGGGGACCATTTAGCACAGAGGGTAGTCAGTGGTACTGGTCATGATCCTGAACATTGTAGGTGGTACCTGGAATTTTACTCCTGTATCCCTTTTCCTCCACTTTCATGATGATAGCATTCCAGATTTCCACTGGGGTAAAGTCCCACTTCTAGTAGAAGTTCTGATTGCTGTTGTTGTCCAGCCACTTAGTTATGTCTGACTTTTTGTGACCCTATGGACTGCAGCACACCAGGCTTCCCTCTCCTTCACCATCTCCTGGACTTTGCTCAGACTCATGTCCATTGAGCTTGGTACCATCCAACCATCTCGTCCTCTGTCGTCCCCTTCTCCTCCTGCCTTCAATCTTTCCCAGCATCAGGATCTTTTCCAACGAATTGGCTCCTTGCATCAGTTCAGTTCAGTTCAGTCACTCAGTCGTGTCCAACTCTTTGCGACCCCATGAACCGCAGCGTACCAGGCCTCCCTGTCCATCACCAACTCCCAGAGTCCACCCAAACCTATGTCCATTGAGTCAGTGATACCATCCAACCATCTCATCCTCTGTCTTCCCCTTCTCCTCCTGCCCTCAATCTTTCCCAGCATCAGGGTCTTTTCAAATGAGTCAGCTCTTTACATCAGGTGGCCAAAGTATTGGAGTTTCAGCTTCAACATCAGTCCTTCCAATGAACACCCAGGCCTGATCTCCTTTAGGACTGGTTGGATCTCCATGCAGTCCAAGGGACTCTCAAGAGTCTTCTCCAACACCACAGTTCAAAAGCTTCAATTCTTCGCTGCTCAGCTTTCTTTATAGTCCAACTCTCACATCGATACATGCTGTTGCTGCTGCTGCTGCTGCTAAGTTGCTTCAGTCGTGTCTGACTCTGTGCGACCCCATAGACAGTAGCCCATCAGGCTCCACTGTCCCTGGGATTCTCCAGGCAAGAACACTGGAGTGCATTGCCAATTCCTTCTCCAATGCATGAAAGTGGAAAGTGAAAACTGAAAGTGAAGTCACTCAGTCGTGTCCGACTCTTAGTGACCCCATGGACTGCAGCTTACCAGACTCCTCCGTCCATGGGATTTTCCAGGCAAGAGTACTGGAGTGGGATGCCACTGCCTTCTCCGCATCCATACATGACCATTGGAAAAACCATAGCCTTGACTAGACAGACCTTTGTTGACAAAGTAATGTCTCTGCTTTTTAATATGCTGTCTAAGTTGGTTATAACGTTCCTTCCAAGGAATAAGCGTCTTAATTTCATGGCTGCAATCACCATCTGCACTGATTTTGGAACCCTCAAAAACAAAATCAGCCACTGTTTCCACTGTTTCCCCATCTAATTGCCATGAAGTCATGGGACCGGATGCCATGATCTTCGTTTTCTGAATGTTGAGCTTTAAGCCAACTTTTTCACTCTCCTCTTTCACTTTCATCAAGAGGCTCTTGAGTTCTTCTTCACTTTCTGCCATAAGGGTGGTGTCATCTGCATATCTGAGGTTATTGATATTTCTCCCAGCAATCTTGATTCCAGCTTGTGCTTCCTCCAGCCCAGCGTTTCTCATGATGTACTCTGCATATAAGTTAAATAAGCAGGGTGACAATATACAGCCTTGATGTACTCCTTTCCCAATTCGGAACCAGTCTGTGGTTTCATGTCCAGTTCTTGACCTGCATACAAGTTTCTCAGGATGCAGGTAAGCTGGTCTGGTATTTCCATCTCTTTAAGAATTTTCCACAGTGTGTTGTGATCTACACAGTCAAAGGCTTTCCATAGTCAATGAAGCAGAAGTAAATGTTTTTCTGCAAGTCTAGTTTTTTTATGATCCAACAGATGTTGTCAATTTGATCTCTGGTTCCTCTGCCTTTTCTAAATCCAGCTTATATATCTGTAAGTTCTCAGTTCACATTCTGCTGAAGCCTAGCTTTAAGGATTGTGAGCATTACTTTGCTAGCATGTGAAATGAGTGCAATTGTGTTGTAGCTTGAACATTCTTTGGCATTGCCCTTCTTTGGGATTGGAATGAAAACTGACCTTTTCCAATCCTGTGGCCACTGCTGAGTTTTCCAAATTTGCTGGCATATTGAGTGCAGCACTTAAACAGCATCATCTTTTAGGATTTGAAATAGCTCAGCTGGAATTCCATCACCTCCACGAGCTGTGTTCATAGTAATGCTACCTAAGGCCCACTTGACTTCACACTCCAGGATGTCTGGCTCTAGAGAGTGATCACACCATCGTGGTTACCTGGGTCATTAAAATCTTGTTTTGTATAGTTCTTCAGTGTATTCTTGCCACCCCTTCTGAATATCTTCTTCTGTTAGGTCCATACCGTTTCTGGTATGAGCTCTGATAAGCTTAAGCTGATCTGTAAAATCCATCTACCCCTGTCTCAGGCACAAGGATTGCCTTAGAGATGAGCTCATGACCCAACTGGACCAATAAGTGCAAAGAGTCTTTTCTTTGAGATTTTGGGGGAAAATGCTTCCCTACTATTATTAAAGGCTAGGAAAGGCACTTTCTCTTCTGACTGACATGGGAAAAGGATGTTTCAAACCGTGAAACCATTTCTGGAACCTGAGCCTGGGGCCAACCTGAAGAAAAGTCTGACACTAAAGATTGACAAAAGGTTTTCAAATCAATGGACCCTTGTAGTATATGGTGAATCTCTGAGTCAGACTTCACCAGAAGATATATGCCCCTGAATCATCAATCTCTGAGCCAACAAATGCCATCATTTGCCTATGCCAGTTTTGGATGAGTTTTTTTTTTTTTTTTTTTTAAGATAAATATCCTAAGTGGTAGCTTGTAGGGAATGGCTGGGGGAGTGGACTCTCATCAAGGAATGTTACCACTCACAGTTTCTTGGCAAACTTTCATGTGTAAACCTTCCCCTCCAGTCCCATCATTTTCAGATTTAAATGCAGGAATAAATGATTCAGCATCCCTGATAACCCCTCAACTGGCATCGTGACCCAGAAGCCAAGTGCCTAGCCATCCACTGCAGGCATCCAATTTAGGATTTATTTCTAGTATGCTAAACCATTGACATAATATTAGCTTCATTTGGAAGACCTCCAGTTGCTAGCAGAGTTTTGCAGAAACATCTTCTGAAATGAGAAGGAAATGACCTCCCCTTTGGGGGTCTCTTCTAAAGTTTATTAATAAAATATGTGATTGAAACTGTGCATTAGTGTCCTGCTGAAACTACTTGGGAAATAGTAAAAGTGCTCGAGATAGCTTAGAGCTTGTACGTATCATTTCATACCGTGGTCCACACTGTCCTGGAACTGGTTCCAGGTGTGGGACCATTGCAAGAGTCCACTCAGGGCCACTCAGGGGACACTAGGAGTCCATTTGGTTCATTCCGCCTCTCTCTCTCCCTCTACAGAATCATTCTAGAGCTCTCTAACAAAAGGGCTATTGTTTTTCGCCTCATTCCTAGAGGTTATAGTACCCCAGGATAGTTTTAAAAAATAATAATTCCAGTTATTATCATGGTTAGATATCTCTTTGTTTCTTTTCTCCATCTATGATGCCTAATGCTATCTTTGACCAGATGGAGAATGCAATTAAAATAAATATAATGTAATATAAAAATAAAACAGAACATATTGCTTTTGCAGGGCAATCTGGGACCAAGATTTTCTGCAGTGGAAATTACTGGCTAAATAAACCTATCTCCTCATTGACACAAAGCTAAGAAGAGAGATCAGTTACAACAAAAAAAGAGAAAGAAATGTGATTATTTCCTAAGTCGAGGTAAGAGAAGTTTTGCCCAAATGGAAAATTGTTGAAGTAGAAAGTTAATTTTTTTTTTCTTTTTGCATGAACACCATCAGCAATTTCAATAGTATCACGGGCCAGGTGCTACAGGGGATGAAAAGAAAGATGAGTAAGTACAATCATCTCCCTAAAGATGCTTCCAGTTTAGTTGGAGAGAATGCACATACATGGAAGAGAAAATAGAACTGCACGGCAAGTGAACTTGAACAAAGCGATTGTTGTAGCTTTTTTCTGGCAGAAGCCCTGCTTTCTTGGAGGGAGCATGAGAAACTCATCCTTCCCTACAGGACACCATTGGTACAGAGTAGCTGGATAATAATCTTGACCACTTAATCATCATACACAGTACTATGATACACAATACCTCAGTTAGATTTTTGGAACAAGTGACAGACTCAGATATGAGAAAATTAAAACTTGTTGAAAGAATCCCTGTGTATCTCATAGAACTCAACAACCCTTAGGCTCCAGGAAAAAAGGAAATAGGGACTGGACAATCCATCAGAACCAAGGGGGCTATTGCCAGGTTTTCTGTGACTATGAGGTTATTTGCTTCTGTATGGATGCTCAGTCACTCAGTAGTGTCTGACTCCTTGTGGAGTGTAGCTCACTAACCTCCTCTGTCCATGGAATTTTCCAGGCAAGAATATTGGAGTGGTTTGACATTTCCTCCTCCAGGAGGTCTTCCTGACTCAGGGAAATTAACTCGCATCTCCTACATTGACAAGTGGATTCTTTACCCCTGAGGCACCTGGGAAGCTCTATTTCTCCCCAGGTGCCTTTTTTTTTTCTCTCTCTCTTTACATCAGTTCCTTTTACACATGGTGGAATATCACAGGCCCGGCCCTAGAACCACATCACCTCCCACCCATTAAGGTTTCCAACTAATTGGATACCAAAATCCTAAAAGAGAATCTCATTAGTCCAGTTTGGGTCCACTCTCCATCTCTAATCCAACCCACTTACGACCAGTGAAAAAGTGTCAGTCAGTATACATAGAGCTACAAAAGCCTATCCACTTGGGTAAGTGAATAGTTCTTAGAAAAATGGCGAAATGGAGACTAGGCAAACACACCAAAATCTACTACAAAATCTGGCTACCATTTGTTACATTGATTTTGGCAGTTTGCTAAATATTTTTATTTATGATCATTTCTGTGGGTACAAGCCCATAAAAATAGGCAGATTTTTTTTAAGGGAAAAATAATACTCACTTTATTAAAAATATAATCCAGCAAAGGAAGCAGAAACAAGCACAGTCACTTGTCCGCCCTGGTCACACAGGGGAGTTGGCAGGGCTGGTATCAGGACCCTTACCTCCTCTGCCACTTCTACAATAATCCTTATTTTTGTCAGAAATGGGAGGTTGGAGTGTCAGTCACTGGGGAGACAGATCCATCATGGAGGTTGGCTTCTTATTGCCCTTGCTCAGGTAAGCACTCTGGGGCCCTTTTCCCAACTGTCTTGTTTCTACACTCACAGCCCCTTTTCATGGCCCACCCCCATTCCCACATTTAGAATAGCCTTATCCTCAACTAGAGTTTACGATTTATCATTGGCATTTAGAACCCAACCTCTCGGAATTCTGTTTCCCGTTTCCAAAACTGAGAGCATGACTGACATAGTATGCACAGGCTACAGCCTCAGAAGAACGCCTATCTACAGTCTTTATTCTTTTCAACCATTCTTTCTTTAAAACCCATACACACACTAAATCAGCATATCAAAGATAGGAGATACAAAGCTTTTTGTGACGAATTTAAATAAGGAGGCTTACAAGAGATTAAAAACCTTTATTCTGCCTTAATGCTTGCCAACAGGAATATCTGAAAGGTCATCAAAAGAGGGAAACAAGTATCTGTGCCATGGAGGAGCCTGATCAGAGGCCATATTGCAGTCAAGGTTTGGTATTTCTGTTTGTATCTTGATTTTCCTTAACCAGGTATAGATCTTTTGTTCTGGTTACTCTTGAATAATTTGAGTGTTGACTAAGGCTATTGGAGAGAACACTCTCTAACATTTCTTGAAAAATTTACTACATGACAACTACTTTATGTAATGTAAGGACAACCATGCAATGTTTATGTTAATCCCCATAAGGCAGCTATGATTGTTATTAATTTGCAGATGAGAAAATGAAAGCTTAGAGAAGTTGAGTGGCTGGCCATAGTCATACAGCGAGTGAGCTGACATATGTCCATGGGTAGAATATATCCCATCTCTGTCCACTATTCCAAGTTTGCCTCCTCAGACTTATGTCTCCTTTACAGTTCAATATGTTTTATCTGCAGAGAAGGCAATGGCACCCCACTCCAGTACTCTTGCCTGGAAAATCCCATGGACAGAGGAGCCTGGTAGGCTGCAGTTCATGGGGTTGCTAAGAGTCGGACACGACTGAGCGACTTCACTTTCACTTTTCACTTTTATGCATTGGAGAAGGAAATGGCAACCCACTCCGGTGTTCTTGCCTGGAGAATCCCAGGGACGGGGGAGCCCGGTGGGCTGCCATCTATGGGGTCACACAGAGTCGGACACGACTGAAGCGACTTAGCAGCAGCAGCAGCAGCATGTTTTATCTGATGGTTGCTCATCTATGAGAAGAAACAAAGAAACAACTGGAAATGCAGAGGTTCTAGGTCCAGACTTTGAACTTAGTAGATATACAAACTTCAGAATATCTGTTGACTTCTGCTAGCCCATTTTCTCCATTGATGACAAGGGGACACCATACTACACATAGAAGAGATCAAGCAGCAAGCATTGTGTCAAAGTACTGAAACAAAAGAGATGTTCCATGTCAGCACCCTCACTATTGTAAGTTCTCTGCTTCCTGGCACTAATCGTCAGAGAAGGAACCAATAAAATAAAACAATATACTCAGTTTCCTATTACTTCAGATCTCTTGGAAGACAGCTTAGAGATGTCTATGAAAGTTTGGGTGGTAATAGAAGAGGAAATGGAGAAGGCAATGGCAACCCACTCCAGTACTCTTGCCTGGAAAATCCCATGGACAGAGGAGCCTGGTGGGCTGCAGTCCATGAGGTCGCTAAGAGTCAGACACGAGTGAGCGGCTTCAATTTCACTTTTCACTTTTCACTTTCATGCACTGGAGAAGAAAATGGCAACCCACTCCAGTGTTCTTGCCTGGAGAATCCCAGGGACGGGGAAGCCTGATGGGCTGCCGTCTATGGGGTCACACAGAGTCGGACACCACTGAAGCGACTTAGCAACAGCAGAAGAGGAAAAGTTAGCTCTACTTTTAATAATGTGATATTTTGCCTGTTGATTGAATGATCACTGCTCTTCCACTGCCGGCCCCTTCTTAGTGGATGCTTTGCTCTCCCTCTGTTTCTGTGGCCAGAAGATAGAGTGGAGTCACCTTCTGAGGAGACCCTTAATCCTGCCCAGCAGACGCACTGGGTGTACTGTGCCGAGAACACTGTATTGGGGAACCACAAGGTCTGGGTATCGGGTTCTATTCCACCATCGCTGACTCAATAGCTAGGGAGTCAGAGCCCAGCTGACTGGGGTCTGGACTTCAGTTGCTCCATTTATAAAAAAAAATGAAGTCTCTGGACTTCTGTTGCTCCATCTATAAAATGAGAAGACTGGAAGAAAATATCTCCCCGGGACCTTCCAGCTTTCATGTTTTATGACCTTGAGTGGGAAGAAGGAACGCTCCTCAAGGCTTACCTGATCCCCTCAGCCAAGTCTTTGCAGGCTTTTTGGCCCTGAAACTAAAGGGGTTTTCTTTATGCCTCTGTCCTGCCTGCTTTCTGAGTCTAAGAGCTCAACACAGAGGGATGAGCTGCAAAGTCAGTGTAGAGCACACTAGGTGAAATTCACTTCCTATGGAATTTGCACATTTCACTGGGACACTGTGTGGTTCATTTTGCAGGTTTTGCTGACTTCTACACAAAAGAGGCATGCACTTGAAGGAGTTCTTTTTCACAGTGAATACTTGAGTATAACTCTAGGTATGAAAGACCCTCTGGATTGCATAAACCAGGGGCTTGCTAGAGTGGTGGTGGGTGGGGAATCCTCGACACCCTTGATGGCAACCGTCACACTTAGAAAGTCAAAGGGCACAACCTGGTTAGCACTCGGTTCACATATTTCATTTTCAATTCAGAGATTTCAAATTCCAATGTCACCACTTATTTGACCTCCGTCAAAGTGTTTAACCTCTTTGCCTCACTTTTTTTAATCTGTAAAAAGAAGAGAACATTCTTTCCTACCTCTCTGGATTGTTGTTGAAGATAAAATTTCACTTTTCATAGAAAACGCTTAGCAGAATTCCTAGTACATCGTAAGTATCCAAAACATGTTGGTTAATATTAGTATCCCTCAAAACACATGCCCCCCTACTACACACAGAACCCAAAAAAAAGCAATGTTTTGATTACAAAACACAATGACTATTTCCCTATTGCATAAGCAAAACAATTATGGTTTTTCATTTCTTTGAGTTTCAAGCAAAACTATGGGTATAAAATTCAGAGCAGGGCCAAATTGAATTTCCAGGAAAGTAATATCTGAGAAGCTTTTAAGCAATAGAGAGGTTTGCTGGCTGAAAGGCATAAACACATCTTAATCTTGGAATCAGAATGGCAGCAGACAGCATGGCTGGCCCCTGACCACTCACTGATGAACTTCTACCTACATGAAGACCAAGGTACACTGGCCAAACTTCACTTTATTCCATATCTGCTCCCTGTGTCTTTATTTCTTTTCTCTAGAGAAATATTTACATGGCCAGCAGGAGCTTGGGAAAACTGGGTATATTCATGGAATAAAGCTATCATGGAGAATGTGGTAGTAATGGGGTTGGATATTGTGGGCATGCTACTTATGTGTAAGATTATCTTCCCACATGTCAGGCTCACATATATAAATAGCTACAGGGATCAGGCAGACAACATAATGAGTGAAATGGACTATCTTAAGCCTATGGCAGATCAGAAAACACACATCCTCTCTAAAGAAGGCAACCACTACTCTGCTACTGTTGCCATTTAATGCCACCAGATCTTTTCGTTTTAAAATAGAGCAGAAACTGTGGATTTTTAGGTCAGTCTTCTTAAATTTTTAATTAATGGCAACTCATGAAAGTATTTAGAACACCACTGGAGTCAAGACATTAGTCACACTGGAACACCCAGTGATGATCAGAGCTCAGATTTCCAATGATTGGTGCACGTGTTTGAGGGTATGAGGGGCGAGGGCAGTGAGAAGGACTTCAATTTCTACTGCATTGTTTTCACCAAACACATTTGTGGTTAGTTATAAAATCTTTCCTTATGGTTACAAACAGCATTCAAACTTCTGCTCCCAGCCATAAGGGAGTAAATGGTACCAGATTTGCCCTCCCACCATAAACAAGTATAAAGATGGTCGAAGTATATGAAGTATCTTTCTTTAAGCATTAACAACAGACAGTGAAGGATTGTTATACCTGAAAGAAGAGAAACATATAAGGTGAACCTCCATGTTTTCTATTAGGGGCATTTTCCTAATGTTAACAAAACAAAATTAAGCCCAACTGGAGTGGATTGGCACTTCTGCTAAGTTGAAAAGGCAGAGATCAGAATTCCAGACTGTAGAAGTCCTTGGATTTTTTTAGGGTACTAGGAAGAAGGGAGCTCCAAAAGTGGGTGTTCCAAAAGCCTGTGTGGGAAATCACCATATGTCCTTGGCTGAAGGCTGGGCTGGGACTTTGCAGGACAAGACTCAAGAAAGTCTTGTAGAGAGCAGCTGCTGCAGGGCTGAAAGCTGACTGCAGAAACAGGAAGTTATATAGTGCTAAAAACATTAAAGCTCTGGTGCAGACAGAGTGAGGAGACCTCACCAAGACCTTGGGGCATTCAGTTGAGAACCCCGAAAGGCCACACTTCTGGAGCAAGAATCATATCTGAAAATAAAGCCATAGCACAAGTTTAAGGCTGAAACCAAAAAAGACCTGTCCTTAAAAAGAAATTCAACAAAGCCTTGCTGCTATTTAGTGACTAAGTTGTGTCCAAGTCTTTTTGCAACCCTAGGGAGTTTAGCCCACGCAGCTCCTTTGTCCATGGGGTTTACCAGGCAAGAATACTGGAGTCGGTTGCCATTTCCTTCTCCAGGGGATCTTCTCAACCCAAGAATGATCCTGCATCTCCTCCATTGACAGGTGGGTTCTTTACCACTAAAGAAGCCACTAAAAGAAGCCCAAACAAGGCCTAAAAGAACCTAAAAGAGTGTCTAGTCCAACCCAGGGATAGAACCCAGGTATCCTGCCCTGCAGGCAGATTCTTTACAGTCCAGCCACCAGGTAAGCCCCCTAGTTATTTACCTGCTTCCCAAAACAAAACTCAACACTCTTTCATGTGTACACCCGTGGCTGATTCATGTTGATATATGGCAAAACCAATACAATATTGTAAAGTAAATAAATAAATAAAACACTTGTTCAAAAAAGAAAAAAGAAAATGACATAATTTAGGTCCCTACAACAAATCATTGACAACATTCATCATACAGTACAAAATTAAGAAATATGGGAAGAGGCAGAAAAATGCAGCCCACAATAAGGAATAAAAGCAGTAAAAAGAAACAGATCCTTAGATAGCCTAGACAAGACCATGAAAGCACCTATTAAAAATGTGTTCACAGGGTTAAAGGAAAAGATGAGATTCCTCAACAGAGAAGTGGAAACCATAAGAAGATTCAATAAAATTCTAGAACTGAAAAATACAAATCATATAATGAAACATTCACTGGATAGGCTTAACAGTTGGAATATTAGAAACTATAGAAGAAAGAGTTAGTGAATATCAAGATAGAGCAAGAAAATTATCCAATATGAAAAACAGAGGAGAAAAATTAACAAAGATTTATTGACTTACAGAACAATGTGACATGCTAATATATATATAATTGGAGATACAAAAGTAAGGAAAGAGAATGGTGGGAAAATACAAAGAAATACAGAAATAATAAGGCCAAAGTTTCTTCAATTTGTATAAAAATATCAATTTATAAATCCAAGAATCTTGACAAGCCCAAGAAAAATGATATTTACTAAAGATCATACATACAGGCACATCATAGCAGAGTGTGAAAATCAAAGATAAAGAGAAAATCTTAAAATCAATCAGTGGAAACAAGGAGATATCTTACATTTAAGAGAATAATGATATGAAAATATATGATTTCTCCCCAGAAAAAAACTGAGGTAAAAAAGACATTGACTTCTTTAATGTGGTGAAAACAGCAATAGCAACATTTCTCTATTGGAAGTCTATATGCAATAAAAATAACCTTTGAAAATGAAACTGAAATAAAGACAACTTCAGATAAATGAAAGTTGAGAGAACTACAGAGTGTAGGCACTACAAAATATGAAATAAGAGTTTCTCGATCCAAATAAAATAATACCAGTTAAATATATGGATCTACCAGAAGGAATGAAGAGAATCTAAAATGGTAAATGTAGGATAAATTTAAAATATATATTTTCCCTCTCTTAATTTTGTTGGAAAACAGTTTATTCTTTCAGTTCAGTTCAGTTCAGTCTCTCAGTCGTGGCCTCCCTGTCCACCAACTCCCGGAGTTCACTCAAATTCACGTCCATCAAGTCGATGATGCCATCCAGCCATCTCATTCTCTGTCATCCCCTTCTCCTGCCCCCAATTCCTCCCAGCATCAGAGTCTTTTCCAATGAGTCAACTCTTCGCATGAGGTGGCCAAAGTACTGGAGTTTCAGCTTTAGCATCATTCCTTCCAAAGAACACCCAGGACTGATCTCCTTTAGAATGGACTGGTTACATCTCCTTGCAGTCCAAGGGACTCTCAAGAGTCTGCTCCAATACCACAGTTCAAAAGCATCAATTCTTTGGTGCTCAGCTTTCTTTATAGTCCAAATCTCACATCCATACATTACTACTGGAAAAACCATAGCCTTGACTAGATGGACCTTTGTTGGCAAAGTAATGTCTCTGCTTTTCAATATGCTATCTAGGTTGGTCATAACTTTCCTTCCAAGGAGTAAGCGTCTTTTAATTTCATGGCTCAAATCACCATCTGCAGTGATTTTGGAGCCCCAAAAAATAAAGTCTGACACTGTTTCCACTGTTTCCCCATCTATTTCCCATGAAGTGATGGGACCAGATGCCATGAACTTAGTTTTCTGAATGTTGAGCTTTAAGCCAACTTTTTCACTCTCCTCTTTCACTTTCATCAAGAGGCTTTTGAGTTCCTCTTTACTTTCTGCCATAAGGGTGGTGTCATCTGCATATCTGAGGTTACTGATATTTCTCCTGGCAATCTTAATGCCAGCTTGTGCATCCTCCAGCCCAGCGTTTCTCATGATGTACTCTGCAGATAAGTTAGATAAGCAGGGTGACAATATACAGACTTGATGTACTCCTTCTCCTATTTGGAACCAGTCTGTTGTTCCATGTCCTGTTCTAACTGTTGCTTCCTGACCTGCATACAGATTTCTCAAGAGGCAGGTCAGGTGGTCTGGTATTCCCATCCCTTTCAGAATTTTCAACAGTTTATTGTGATCCACACAGTCAAAGGCTTTGGCATAGTCAATAAAGCAGAAATAGATGTGTTTCTGGAACTCTCTTGCTTTTTTAATGGTCCTGCGGATGTTGGCAATTTGATCTCTGGTTCCTCTGCCTTTTCTAAAACTAGCTTGAATACCTGGAAGTTCATGGTTCACATATTGCTGAAGCCTGGCTTGGAGAATTTTGAGCAATACTTTACTAGCGTGTGAGATGAGTGCAATTGTGTGGTAGTTTGAGCATTCTTTGGCATTGCCTTTCTTTGGGGTTTGATTGAAAACTGACCTTTTCCAGTCCTGTGGCCACTGCTGAGTTTTCCAAATTTGCTGGCATATTGAGTGCAGCACTTTCACAGCATCATCTTTCAGGATTTGAAATAGTTCAACTGGAATTCCATCACCTCTACTAGCTTTGTTCATAGTGATGCTTTCTAAGGCCCACCTGACTTCACATTCCAGGATGTCTGGCGTTAGGTGAGTGATCACACCATCGGTATTATCTGGGTCATGAAGATCTTTTTTGTACAGTTCTTCTGTGTATTCTTGCCACCTCTTCTTAATATCTTCTGCTTCTGTTAGGTCCATACCATTTCTGTCCTTTATCGAGCCCATCTTTGCATGAAATGTTCCCTTGGTATCTCTAATTTTCTTCAAGAGATCTCTAGTCTTTCCCATTCTGTTGTTTTTCTCTATTTCTTTGCATTGATCACTGAGGAAGGCTTTCTTATCTCTCCTTGCTATTCTTTGGAACTCTGCATTTATTAGTTAGTGAAAGTAAAAGTGAAGCTGCTCAGTCGTTCCGACTCCTAGCCTACCAGGCTCCTCCGTCCATGGGATTTTCCAGGCAAGAGGACTGGAATGGGGTGCCATTGCCTTCTCCAGGAGATCTTCCCGACCCAGGGACTGAACCTGGGTCTCCCGCATTGTAGGCAGACGCTTTACCATCTGAGCCACCAGGGAAGAAACACATGACAATAATAGCACAAAAGATAATGATTAAACACAACACTGTTGAAGCTTTCATACATTTTATGTGAAGTAATACAATACTAAGTTTAAGTAACTTATGATAAATTAAAGTTGCAAGCTTTAATCCCTAGTAAAGTAGTTCTCAGTTTGGTTTGCAGAATAACCATATCAACAACACCTAGGAATTTTTTATAAATGCAAATTATTAGTCTCTATTCAGAATTACTGAATCAGAAACTCTGGAGTAAGGGGCTTATCAATTTTTGCTTTAACAAAAATTTTAGGTGGTTTGGGAATGACTGCCTTAGAGCAAAAAAAAGCAAAGCAAAAAATTATAAAGATGTGTTTCTAGGGTGATAGAGATCAATAGAAAAGAATATAGAAGCAAAAAGCATCTTACGATGCCATTCTATCCCTGCTATGAAAATCTGACAAAGACGTTACAAATAGTCAATTACAGAACAATATGTCTCATAAGCATGGATACAAAAATCCTTAATAAAATATTAGCCAACTGATCGCAGTGAGATCTGAAAAAAATGACACATCCTGAGTGAGTGAGGTTTTTCCCAGGAACAAGAGACTAGTTTAATATTTTTAAAAAATCATTCAATATAGTTTACCAAATCAACAGATAAAAAAGAGAACAATGACATGATCATCTTATTAGAGGCAGGAAAATGTCTGACATAATTCAACACTCACTCATTCATGGTTTTCCACTAAGTTGAAAAATAGGTAACTCTCTTACCCTATTCTACATCTGCATCTACAGAAAGTCTAAAGCTAACATCATGTTCAATGTTGAATCACTGGATTTCTTCTGTCTAACACTGAGAGAATGCAAATTTTATCACTTGTATGCAAATTTCACTAGAAGTCTTAAGGAAATAGAAAAAAAGAGCATAAAGATTGGAAAGAAAAAGCAAAATTCAGTTTATTCATCTATTTACATGATTGTTTGTGTACATATTCTAAACTATTTCTATGTATAGGTAACAAACAATTGGAAAATGAAATTTTAAAAAATAATATTTAAAATAGCATGAAGCACACCAAATAGTTAAGAATAAATCTGATTAAAGATGTACAAGACTAATACTTATGAGAAAATAAAACCCAAATAAATAGAGAAATACATCATTGCTCCTGGATTGGAAAAAACTGTAGTGCTAAGATGTTAATTCTCTCCTAAACAGATCTGAAATTTTCTACATACTCTCAATCAAAATCTCAATTGATTTTCACTGTGACAATTTATAAGATAATTTCTTGAAATATATTGGAAAAGCCAAAGGACTTAAAATAGCCAAAGCGATTTTGAGAAAGCTGGAGTACATGCACTACCAGTTTTAAAAGTGTACTATAAAAGTATATTAACCAACAGTGTGAAAGTGGTGTCAGGATAATAGAACATAACAGAATCCAGAAATAGACACAGAGAAAGTCAGCTGGTTTTCAACAAAGTCACCAAGGCAATTCAATGTGGAAAGGAAATCTTTTCAACAAATGGTGCTGGATATCCATGTAGGAGAAAAAAAGCTGCTGCTGCTGCTGCTAAGTCGCTTCAGTCGTGTCCGACTCTGTGTGACCCCATAGACGGCAGCCCATCAGGCTCCACCGTCCCTGGGATTCTCCAGGCAAGAACACTGGAGTGGGTTGCCATTTCCTTCTCCGATGCATGAAAGTGAAAAGTGAAAGTGAAGTCGCTCAGTCGTGTCCGACTCTTAGTGACCCCATGGACTGCAGCCTACCAGGCTCCTCTGTCCATGGGATTTTCCAGGCAAGAGTACTGGAGTGGGGTGCCATTGCCTTCTCCTACCTCTCACCATACACAAATTGATTTTAAATGGCTTTCAGACCTAAACATAACTGCTGAAAGTTTCGTTTCTAGAGAAAAAAAAAGGAAAGCATTGAATCCTGGGGTTGGCTAAGATTTCTTAGACAAGACACACAAAGCACTAACTGTCAAAAAGTGATCTTTTTTTAATCAAAATTCAAGATTTTCTCCTTTTCAAAAATTGCAGTAAGTAAGTGAAAAGCTAAGCCTGGGGGAAAATATTCACCATTATTTTATTTGACAAATATCTCATCTATGTTTATAAAGAACTCCTACAAAGCCACAATTACAAACAACCAAATTTAAAAACAGGTGAAAAACACAAATAGACATTTTGCAAAAGCAGATATATGGATGGCCAGGAAGCATGTGAAAAAATCCTCAGCATCCTTAATCATCAGGGAAAGGCATGAGGGAAATTTACAGTGTGATGGAAAATTCTGTATTGTGATCGAGGTGTTGTTTACATAGGTTATATTCTGACAAAACAAACTGAACTTTACACAGAAGATTAATATCTCACCATGTATATCTTGCTGCTGCTACTGCTAAGTCGCTTCAGTTGTGTCCAACTCTGTGCGACCCCATAGACGGCAGCCCACCAGGCTTCCCCGTCCCTAGGATTCTCCAGGCAAGAACACTGGAGTGGTTGCCATTTCCTTCTCCAATGCATGGAAGTGAAAAGTGAAAGTGAAGTCGCTCAGTAGTGTCTGACTCTAGCGACCCCATGGACTGTAGCCCACCAGGCTCCTCTGTCCATGGGATTTTCCAGGCAAAAGTACTGGAGTGGGATGCATTGCCTTCTCCATGTATATCTTACCTCAGTTTAAAGGTGTATAAACAAACAGCTTGTATTTTTTTCGAGTTGATTTGTTGCTTTTCTAGTATTTGTACTTGAGAGTAGGCCTCCTTGTTTGTTTATTATTCATTCATTCAGCATTCTCTATGTGCCAGGCTTTGGGTTTTAGAGTTACCAGTCTGTCATCAATTTGAGAATGATCAGGGACACATGCGAGTGTAGAATGCAGCATGGCCAATTCAGTCGGGAGATTTGAGTATTAAGACAGAGAAGTGACTGGGACATGAACCTGGGCATTGACATTGGAGATAAAGACAAGGACAAAGGAAGGTGATTTGAGAGGAATTTGAGGAGTATGCTCAATAAGACTGGTTAGATGTGGGGAGTAGAATAGAGAAGTACAGCAGAGGGAGAAATAAAGATTCTTGTCTTCAGTGACTAAAGATTAATGCTAATGTCCCATAATCAAGAGAGGAAATATAAGAGGGAATAGGTTAGGGCAGGAAATGGCTATGGATAATGGGCTGACACAAGATCTTGCGTTCAGTTTTGCACAGACCGAGTTGAGGTACCTAAGGAATTGAGTTACCTACTAGGGGAGATCAAATAGGGAATTGAGTATAACATCAGAACACAAAGAATTGTAATTGCTTCATTTTTTTGCAGTAGAAATTTGGCTTGGTTCCTGCATATCTTTTTTCAGTCTCATCTATAAAATGAACTTAGTCCTACTGACTCTTGTCACCAAAATATTCCAAAGTTAATGGCAAAAATTTGACTTGATTTGTACTTTGAAAACAAAACAAATTTTGGTATTAGCCGCTCAGTCATGTCCAACTCTTTGTGACCCCATGGACTGTAGCCTGCTAGGCTTCTCTATCCACTGAATTCTCTAGGCAAGAATGCTGCGTTGATAGCCATTTCCTTCTCCAGGGTATCTTCCCTACCCAGGGATTACACTTGGGTCTCCCTCACTGCAGGCACATATTTTACCTGTCTGAGCCACCAGGGAAGCCCAATTAAGCTCTATTATGAGTTCATCATGGGGGGAGTAAAAAGTGTATGTTTGGACGCAAGCTGACCTTGATTCTAATCCTTGTTCTGCCATTAAGAACATTAATTGTAGATATATTAATTTAACTACGAATCCAGCAAAAGGGGACTAGAAATCCTCTTTTGCAGTGGTGTTCTGGTAATTAGGAGGGTGTACGGGAAAATAGCTCTCACAAAACCTGGCACCCAGTAAAGACTCAATCCAGATCCACATACCAGTAGCGTTCCTTCCAGATGATGGAGGGATGATGTTTCACTAAACAGCCCTAGGTGAAAGCATGAAGTTTGACCAACCTCAGATTCCATTTCCCTCCCCCTCCCTCTCCAAAGCCCAGGCCTCCTCTCCTCTTTTCAACATCAAAATCAGCTCGCAGGAGAGGATGTGACATCAGTCACTTGCTTCTGATTGTTAATGAGCTTACATCATCCCCTCCCTTCAGAGGGAGACTTTACATTCCAAGCCTTTTATGTAACAATAGGAAGAATGGCTTTGTTTCTGGTTAAAGGCTCAGTGTGCTGGGGAGGAAAGAGGCTGTGCAAACAGGGGCCCCTAGGTGAGACTCCTGAAATCTTACCCATGAAGGTAAATAATCCTTCCCTGCAATCAAGTTAGCAGCTAAAAGCAAAGGAGACCCCTATTTCACTATATCTAGTGTCCATACGTTCCCCCTCTCTCTCTGCAGCTGAACATTCCACCCACCACAGGGTCTGATCACCTCCCTGGCTTGTAGTTTTATTTTGGATTTCAATTATTGTATTATTAGTAGTTGTAATTCTCCATAAGAGACAAATAGGGGGAAAGGGAGTATTTGCCTATGATTTATTACTCTTTAAACTAAATGTCTGCAGGTTAATTAAATTGAAAAGTATTCCCTCTGGGATGTACCAGGTCCCTGGTGATCCAACAAGGTAATAAAACCATGGTGAAAGGGAAAGCATTATCGCATGGTGCTTTATTCTCATCAGCAAGGGCATCCAAATACAAATTTAGTCAATTATTGCGTGATTCAGAACAGATTTGCTGGGAACTAAATTAGCAAAATGGTCTGTGTGGGCTCTGTGGTCCCTGTGGGGCAAATGAGCCAAAGTTGTCCAAGGGCCAGTGGTCCCATGCCCTGACTAAACACATTTACCCAAAAAGTGACTATCAAACAAAGAATTCTGCTCTGGTTTTATCAAAAAAGTGTCTACCACTATGGCAGCAACCTCTGTTAGGGATGTGTGTCTCTATACATATTTAAATCACCTCATTTCCTTTGTTTCTCCAATCTCCCTCCATTAATTCATTAATTTGATTAAGACTTTGTATCTTCAGTTCCTCTAAACAATAGGACAGATGTTATCAGATCTGAACAACAATGAAATCAATGAAGACTGTAGAGAAGCAAGAAGAAAGGTAGAGGGTAATAGCAATTCTTCACGGAAAGCAACCTAACCCATTTTAAATTTAATTTGGAGTGTCATTAATTTCAGAGTTCCAAATGCTAAGGCCATTTTAATCATGCAGATCCCACATCCTTCTGAGTTGTGGCAGAGAATTCTTTTTTTTTTCCTTGTGATCCTGTGTTAGTAAGGACATGCTGGGCAAACAGCCAAGGTGCTATAAGCTCAATAATAATAATAATCTGTACTTAAAGTTCACATGATGTCTATTAGCCGTTGGCTCTTCTGATAAGGGGAGAGTCACCTCTTCAGATTCTATCGCTGTTTGACTTAGTACTTTCTTTAGTGAATGAGAAATGCCATCAAGTAAGCCATCTTTCTTACACGGAGGGGAAGAGGGCATGCAACACAGACTACAGAGAAAAGCTCTGGAATAAACAAACATATGAAGGAGATGTGGGTTTGGTGTGGGAAAGGATTTGAGGAAAAAATGAAAAGAAACTGACCTTGCAAAGGAGGGCAAAACCCTCTCTCTTCTGGAGAGTTGTCTTAGGATGTGTGATTTATTCTGAACCCGTTCACTCTCCACCAAAAGAAAAGTAACTTGGTGATCTACTTCACCAAGATCAACAAGATCAAATAGATACTAAATCCCAAGTCACTTTAGCTCGCACACTAGGTTTGGATTCTCTTTTCTGATAGGTATCATTTATTGAATTTATAGTGTATGCAGAGAATTCACAAGTTTTTTGAATACATTCGCCTTCTTTTTCATCACAAAAGCTGCACTATTTATTTTCCTCATTTTGTAAATGAGGATACTGAAGCTTTAAGAGGAAATAGAAAATTTGCCCACAGTTGGCAAGAGGGAAAGCTGGAAATTTTATCTGGAATCCCAAGCCTTCCACTTTTAATTCTGCATCACCAGGCTTTTTTTCAACAACTTGTAAAGATGTTTTATTGTTGCTCTCTCTCTTTTTTTAAATAAAGAGTTCAAACATGGCCTTCTAAAATATGGGTTCTTTTTTTATTTTTATTTTTTTAGTTAAATAGGTATCTAGATTCTTAGATAGGAACTGAGATGTCTAATATTCTATCCTTTCCAGCCTGCTCCAAATATTTAAATTGGATTTTAAAGGCATAACTAATCAAAATGGTCTTAGAAAATCAGCATGTGATCAGTTTGGAAGATTGTGTGAGTGCTAAGTCGCTTCAGTAATGTCCAACTCTTTGCGACCCTATGGACTGTAGCCCACCAGGCTCCTCTGTCCATGGGATTCTCCAGGTGAAAATACTGGAGTGGGTTGCCATGCCCTCCTCCAGGGGACCTTCCCAACCCAGAGATTGAGCTTCATCCCTGAAGTCCTAGAAATTAGCTGCCAGGGGAATGTAAAACTTAATATGAATATACTGACTGAACTGAATATGGATGTAGAACGTAATATGTCCTATGCTGGACTGGTTTGGGCTAGAAGTTTTCATGAATGTTCTGAAACCAGTTTGTTTCTCAAAGTCCCACATTTATTTTCCCTGTGCCTCCTTAGAAAGTGGGATTAGCGATTTTAGTTACTATCTCATTTTGCAAAGGGTCTTCCCTGATAGCTCAGTTGGTAAAGAATCCGCCTGCAATGTGGAGACTGGGGTTCAATTCCCAGGTCAGGAAGATCCGTTGGAGAAAGGATAGGCTGCCCACTCCGGTATTCTTGGACTCACAAAGTGTTGGACACGACTGAGCGACTTTCACTTTCACTTTGCAAAACAGTCAAGGATGAATAAAATAACACTAGCAAAATACTAATTGTTAGAAAGGTATAAACAATTTAAAAAATAACTACTTCAAAAACTTTATTTCCTTCAATTCACCTTCTAGGGAATGAAGACACAAGACAGTCAATAATTCAAATTCCCTAGTAAAATGGAAAAGTATTATTGACCCTGAAGAGCACAGAGGTTAATTTATTTGCAAAAATCACCTCCTGCCACATGCTCTGGGTGGAGAAGAAATTATGTGAAGCCGTATGAGAAAACAATCACCTTTCTCCCTCTACATCCCTCCCCCCATTTCTGTTCATTTTGGAGGAGTGTTGGTAAGGGATTGCTTCCCAGAAAGTAATACAAGGAAGGTGCTTGAGTATGCTTGAATGTATCAAAGCATATATGTTTATTTTTGTCCATGAGAGAAGCCATAGAGACCAGAAGTATTGGCAATATGGATGACAGCCAAGCACATTTTGCAGGCCAGGCAGAATTTTTGCAGGCCTATTTATTTATTTATTTTTTAATGATTTGCAAGGCTGGGTAAATTGAATTACTCACTGTTGATTATAAAATGGGTTAGTAGGCAAGCCCAGAAGGTCAACTTGTTTACCACTACAACTGCTATCATTTCTCTCCATCCAAAATTATTCTTCAAGGAAATTATTCCCATCTTTAATCCAATCTATAAAGACGATGGCATGTCTTCAAATCATTCCCAATAATCCCAATAAGAGAACACTAAATTTGTCATGACTTGTTGACATTTGAATTTTAAATTAATTAATCTCCATTAGGAAGCTTTTTTATTTAAAAGATTCTTCTTTTAAATTGTATTTGGAATGATATATATGGGTTTCCCAGATGGCTCAGGTAAATAACCTGCCTGTCAATGTAGGACACGTGGGTTCGATGAATCCCTGCATCAGGAATATTCCCTGGAGGAGGAAATAGCAACTCACTCCATTATTCTTGCCTGGAAAATCCCATGGACAGAGGAACCTGGCAGGTTACAGTCCATGGGGCCACAGAGAACTGGACACAATTGAGCGACTAAGCACACACAATGATATGTAGTGGACGATTGCTCTTTATTTGATTATTCACAATCTATCCCCTTGTCTTCTGATAAGGGAATCCCAATTCCTTTAAAGGAAAGTATTTCCCCCTCCCAAAGTATATATCATGGATGGGACTATAAATGAAGCCTTTCTATCCTCCTCTAGAAGAGTGACAGGGGGAAAAAAAAAAAAGCCATGTCAATTGGAGCCATCCTGGCAGTAGAGCCTGGTGAGATGGACTAGTAAATATTAAAACAGAATTCTAAAGCAATTTGGTTCCTTTTCTGTTTTTTTGTTTTTAACACTTAATCAGTCCAGTTCCTGAGTTTGCCTTCCCTTCTGTGATCTGCCCTCAATGGTACTCCCCTCTGCCTTCTTGTCTATTCCCATCTTGTGTAAGTTAGCCAGAATCCATTCCTTTTGCTTGTAACCACATATTTTAAGGTCTCAAGATACTAAAGTCAACTGGAAGTAATGATGTCAAGACCAAGCCTGATCCAGGGAGGCAGAGGACTTGTTTTAAATACTTCTGGCTTTGATCTCATTTTCCCCTTGTGTTGTTTTAAAATATCTAGAGGAGGAAAAAAAAGTTACAACAGAATCTTTTAATTAGTTACCAGATCTATTGAAGAAGGAGTCCAGACTTAAACCTTTTCTAGCATTTGCCTTTTTGCATTTTGTACCTTGGACAGTAGTCTGTGTCCAAGTCAATTCTGATATAAAAAGTAAGCAAAATATATCACTTAACAAAAAAACAAGACCAGGTGAGATTTTCATCTGACAATTTTCATCAGTGTCCCTTCAAGAGACAACATTGGGAATTTATGAATGAAATTAATTTTGAATTCTGTATCAGACCATGCCAATTCCTTCACTTTGTGAATTCAAGATCTGTTTCCAAATTAGGTATTTCATTAGCTTTAATGTATCTTCTAACCTGATTGAGACTTTAGGATGTATTTTGTAATTTGGGTTCATTCATAAATCACTCTTTAGGAAATTATTGTATGAATAAAAACTGGAGAGAATCATACTCCCTGCTCTGTTCTAAGAATTGAGGTAATAACAACAAGTTAGCACATGTTTCCCTAGGCACTGAGATAAGCTACTTGGGTAACATAGTGAATGGCTAAGACCGCAAGGAGGGGAAAGTTGGAAAGAAAATAAATATTTATCAAACATATTCTTTGCCAAGTATTATATTAGAAAGTTATTATCTCTATTTTTCAAGTGAAGAAAACTGAGACTTAGAAACATTAAATATTTTTATTACTCATTTACTGAAGATTTGCCATGGGCCAAAGATTGTGCTAGGCCCTGGAAATCCAAAGATGGCTAAGATGCAGGAATAAATGGCAGGTTCATGAATTAAACCCAGGTCCATCTATCTCTGAAGCCAAACACAATAAATAATATGCCTCCCATGGAACATTGCCTAAGTCAAGATCACTTCTCCTGACATGAAAATAAGACAAAGAACCAGAATAGAACCAGTTTTTTCAATGTTTTACCATCAGAACAGCATTCATGGGAATTTTCATAATTAGAATCATTTCTCAGTATAGTAGAGGAATTTTATAATTCTCAATTTTATGATTTTATTTTTCCCAAGACTCCTATAAAATTGAGAACAAATATTCACTCTCAATTAACAAATCATATATCATTCTCATTTAAAATATAGAAAGAAAAAAAAAACTTAATGAGATTACTTAATGAACATCCTAGAATGGAAAAAAAAAAAAAAAATGGTGATGTGGGTTCAATGGTCCAGACAACACAGTGACTTAGCTCAGATTATTGGCTTCCAGCAACCACCCCAGTGCAACTCAACCTTGGAGATGCCACATGAGAATTTAAGAAGCTAAAGTGGCACAAAACCTTTATTATTTATCACTAACTGCAAGTAGCTCTTGGGAGGATAAAAGCAGTAAGAAAAACAGCCTTAGAAGGTAGGTCAATAGCCAAAGTTTTCTCTTCTCCACATTGTCATGGCACATCCCTGCTAACTCACCACTCCCTCAAGGCAGGCCAGTGCCAGTCCAAGGTGGTATAACCTCAGGGCAACAATGCAGCCCAGTAAACTATTGGCGGTGTGAAGCCAAAAATAGACCTCACAATATCAAGAACTCAGTGAGTAGCTTGCACAGTGCAGTGAATGAACATAGCTGAAGAAAGAATTGGCGAGTTAATAAATTATTTTACATAGGGCTTCCCTCATAGCTCAGTTGGCAAAGAATCTGCCTGCAATGCAGGAGACCCAGGTTTGATTCCTGGGTTGGGAAGACCGCTTGGAGAAGGAAATGGCAACCCAGTCCAATATTCTTGCCTGGAGAATCCTATGGACAAAGGAGCCTGGCAGGCTACAGTCCATGGGGTTGCAAGAGTTGGACATGACTTAGGGACTAAAGCACCACCAAATTATATGAACTCCTTATTGCCAAATTCAGACTTAAATTGAAGAAAGTAGGGAAAACCACTAGACCATACAGGTATGACCTAAATCAAACCCCTTATGATTATACAGTGGAAGTGAGAAATAGATTTAAGGGCCTAGATCTGATAGATAGAGTGCCTGATGAACTATGGAATGAGGTTCGTGACATTGTACAGGAGACAGGGATCAAGACCATCCCCGTGGAAAAGAAATGCAAAAAAGCAAAATGGCTGTCTGGGGAGGCCTTACAAATAGCTGTGAAAAGAAGAGAAGCAAAAAGCAAAGGAGAAAAGGAAAGATATAAACATCTGAATGCAGAATTCCAAAGAATAGCAAGGAGAGATAAGAAAGCCTTCTTCAGTAATCAAAGCAAAGAAATAGAGGAAAACAACAGAATGGGAAAGACTAGGGATCTCTTCAAGAAAATCAGAGATACCAAAGGAACATTTCATGCAAAGATGGGCTCGATAAAGGACAGAAATGGTATGGACCTAACAGAAGCAGAAGATATTAAGAAGAGGTGGCAAGAATACACAGAAGAACTGTACAAAAAAGATCTTCATGACCCAGATAATCACGATGGTGTAATCACTGACCTAGAGCCAGACATCCTGGAATGTGAAGTCAGGTGGGCCTTAGAAAGCATCACTACAAACAAAGCTAGTGGAGGTGATGGAATTCCAGTTGAGCTCTTTCAAATCCTGAAAGATGATGCTGTGAAAGTGCTGCACTCAATATGCCAGCAAATTTGGAAAACTCAGCAGTGGCCACAGGACTGGAAAAGGTCAGTTTTCAATCAAACCCCAAAGAAAGGCAATGCCAAAGAATGCTCAAACTACCACACAATTGCACTCATCTCACATGCTAGTAAAGTAATGCTCAAAATTCTCCAAGCCAGGCTTCAGCAATATGTGAACCGTGAACTTCCTGATGTTCAAGATGGTTTTAGAAAAGGCAGAGGAACCAGAGATCAAATTGCCAACATCCACTGGATCATGGAAAAAGCAAGAGAGTTCCAGAAAAACATCTATTTCTGCTTTATTGACTATGCCAAAGCCTTTGACTGTGTGGATCACAATAAACTATGGAAAATTCTGAAAGAGATGGGAATACCAGACCACCTGATTTGCCTTTTGAGAAATCTATATGCAGGTCAGGAAGCAATAGTTAGAACTGGACATGGAACAACAAACTGGTTCCAAATAGGAAAAGGAGTACGTCAAGGCTGTATACTGTTGCCCTGCTTATTTAACTTATCTGCAGAATACATCATGAGAAATGCTGGACTGGAAGAAACACAAGCTGGAATCAAGATTGCCGGGAGAAATCTCAATAACCTCAGATATGCAGATGACACCACCCTTATGGCAGAAAGTGAAGAGGAACTCAAAAGCCTCTTGATGAAAGTGAAAGAGGAGAGTGAAAAAGTTGGCTTAAAGCTCAACATTCAGAAAATGAAGATCATGGCATCTGGTCCCATCACTTCATGGGAAATAGATGGGGAAACAGTGGACACAGTGTCAGACTTTATTTTGGGGGGCTCCAAAATCACTGCAGATGGTGATTTGAGCCATGAAATTAAAAGACGCTTACTCCTTGGAAGGAAAGTTATGACCAACCTAGATAGCATATTCAAAAGCAGAGACATTACTTTGCCAACAAAGGTTCGTCTAGTCAAGGCTATGGTTTTTCCTATGGTCACGTATGGATGTGAGAGTTGGACTGTGAAGAAGGCTGAACGCCGAAGAATTGATGCCTTTGAACTGTGGTGTTGGAGAAGACTCTTGAGAGTTCCTTGGACTACAAGGAGATCCAACCAGTCCATTCTGAAGGAGATCAGCCCTGGAATTTCTTTGGAAGGAATGATGCTAAAGCTGAAACTCCAGTACTTTGGCCACCTCATGAGAAGAGTTGACTCATTGGAAAAGACTCTGATGCTGGGAGGGATTGGGGGCAGGAGGAGAAGGGGACGACAGAGGATGAGATGGTTGGATGGCATCACTGACTCGATGGACGTGAGTCTGAGTGAACTCTGGGAGTTGGTGATGGACAGGGAGGCCTGGCGTACTGCGATTCATGGGGTCGCAAAGAATCGGACACGACTGAGTGAATGAACTGAACTGAACTGAGTGAAAGTTGCTCAGTCATGTCCAACTCTTTTGCAACCCAACGGACTATGCAGTCCACAGAATTCTCCAGGCCAGAATACTGGAATGGGTAGCCTTTCCCTTCTCCAGTGGATCTTCCCGACCCAGGACTTGAACCATGGTCTCCTGCATTGCAGGCAGATTCTTTACCAGCTGAGCTACCAAGGAAGCCCCAAAAATTATACATAAGAACTATCCTCAAAGTCATTAGAAAGATATAAAAGTTGTAAAAAATGAAGTAGAATAAATAATAAGGAAGTTAGAATTAGAATAGACTCCATCAGTTATGAGTTGCAGAAGAAGATAAATCAACCTCCATATAGAGAAAATAAAATATTTGCAAAATAACGGTGAAGAATTTCCTGAAATTGAAGGAAAAATACATCCTTGGCACCATTTGTCCTCTACTACTGTAGTGTGTGATACACTACAAAGAGTTGACCAGGAAAGAAAAAGACAAGAGATCCAAGAAACAAGTTTCATACCAGGAGAGAGGCAACAGAGATTCTTAAGTTAATGGGGAGAGGGATTCCAGGATGACTGTCTTGTGGCAGAGCCAGGGAGGAACAAGTTACTATTAGAGAAGGAAGTCAGAAGAGGGCTCTGGAAAAGTGCCTCCAAGAAAATGATATTTTAGAATATCTGGTGTGTTTGAAAGTATTGGAGAAAGACATAATCATGGCAGAAATTTCAGAAGTGAATCGATGTTTGGTGCCTGTGAGAATTTGCTGTATGATGAAAGGAACCCAAAGCTGGTGCTCTGTGACCACCTAGAGGGGTAGGATGGAGAGGGAAGTGGGAGAGAGGTTTAAGAGGGAGGGGACATTTGTACACCTATGGCTGATTCATGTTGATGTATGGCAGAAATATTGTAAAGTAATTATCCTCTGATTAAAAATAACATTGAATTGAAAAAAGTAAAAAGCAAATCAATTATTAATGCCAAGAAAAAGAAATAAAAACTGTACAAGAAGGAAAATATGAGAACATATTATGATACTTAGTTTTGAATAATCTCCATTTCATATAAATTGTGTCCAAAGATGGAAAAGAGGAACGTTGTCTGTATTAGTCTGATGGTGCTGCCATAGAAAAGTACCACAAACTGGGTAGCTTTGACAAGAGAAACTTACTATCTCACAATATCAGGGACTGGGAGTCCAAAAGCAAGGTGTTGGCAGTGTTGGATCTTTCTGAAGGGAGGAGGATCTGTTCCAGGCATCTGTCCATGGCTTATAGATGGCTGTCTTCCTGGTCACTTGGCAGTTTCCACATATACATTGTCTGAATTTCCCCCTTTTATAAAGAATAAACCCACCTTACTGAGCGTACTTTAATTAATTACTTCTATAAAGATCCTACTTCCAAATAAGGTCACATTCAGAGGAACAGAGAGTTAGAACTTCAAAATATGAGTCAGTGAGACACAATTTAGCCCATAACACTAATCAACACATTTCATGAGGTTAGTATATCTTTGATAGTAACATCAAATAAGAATGTAGTTGAATAAGCACTGCTTTGTTACAGTATAATAAAGATATGTATAGGTCAGTTTCAAGTATGAGCAGAGAGGTAATCATCTTAAATAACTGAATCCAAGAACATACCAAAAAATTTTATAATTAACTCAGGTTTATCCTTGAAATAGAAGAATGAGTAATTCAGACATTCTATAAATATAGTTCACCACTTTAACAGACAAAAATAGAAAATCCCTGATCATTCCAGATGCAAAACACTGTTTGATAGAGTTCAATACTTATGTTCATAATTTGAGAAAACTTAAAACAATAAGAAAAATAGTTAAATGTGACAAAACAATTAGATTAAAATAAAATGTAAGGTAACATCTTTGTGACATAGGGCAGAGAAAGGCTTCTTTTTTTTCTTTTAATTGAAATATAGTGATTTATGCATACGTGTGTGCTAAGTGAATGCATGCTAAGTTGCTTCGGTTATGTTCGACCCTTTGCAACCCCATGGACTGTATGTAGCCTACCAGGCTCCTCTGTCCATTGGATTCTCGAGGCAAGAATACTGGAGAGGGTTGCCATAGTTGATTTATAAAGTTGTGTTAATTACTGCTGTGCAGGAAATTGATTTAGTTTTATATATTTATATATATATATATATATACATTTGTTTTTTATATCCTTATTCTTTATGGTTTACCATAGGATGTTGAATATAGCTCTCTGTGCTATATAGAATGACCGTGTTGTTTATCTATTCTATATATAAATGCTTACATCTGCTAATTCCAAATTCCCACTCCATTCCTCCCCCAACTCTCTCCCCCTTGGCACCACCAATCTGTTCTCTCTGTCGATGATTCTATTTCATAAATAGACTTGTTTGTGCCATATTTTAGCTTCCACATACAAATGATATCATATGATATTTGTCTTTCTCTTTCTGACTTACTTCCCTTAATATGATAATCTCTAGTTGCATCCATGTTGCTGCAAATGGCATAATTTCATTCCTTTTTATGGTTGAGTAGTATTCCATTGTATATATGTACCACATCTTTTTAAATTTTTTTATTTATTTTTTTAACTGGAGGACAATCACTTCATAACACTGTGGTGGTCTCTGCCACACATCAACACGGATCAGCCTTAGGCACACATGTATGCACCCCTTCATGAACCCCTCTTCCACCTCCCTCCCCAACCCACCCCTCTGGTTGTCCCAGAGCACTGGCTTTGAGTGCCCTGCTTCATGCATCAAACTTGCACTGGTCATCTCTTTAACATATGGTAATATACATGTTTCAGTGTTATTCTCTCTTATCATCCCACCCTTGTCTTCTAGCACATTGTCCAATAGTCTGTTCTTTATATCTGTGTCTCTTTTGCTGCCCTGCATTTAGGATCATCATTACCATCTTTCTAAACTCCATACATATGCATTAATATACTGTATTAGTGTATCTCTTTCTGACTTACTTCACTATGTATAATAGGCTCCAGTTTCATCCACCTCATTAGAACTGACTCAAATGTGTTCTTTCTTATAACTGACTAATATTCCATTATGTATATGTACCACAACTTCCTTATCTATTTGTCTACTGGTGGACGTCTAGGTTGCTTCCATGTCCTAGCTATCGTAAACAGTGCTGCAATGAACACTGAGGTACATGTTTCTCTTTCAATTCTGATTTCCTTGATGTGTGTGCCCAGCAGTGGGATTATTGGGTCATATGGCAGTTCTATTTCCAGTTTTTTAAGGAATCTCCACACAGTTCTCCACAGTGTCTGTACCCGTTTTCATTCTCACCAACAGTGTAAGAGTGTTCCCTTTTCTCCACACCCTTTCCAGCATTTATTTTTTGTAGACTTTTTGATGGCAGTCATTCTGACCAGTGTGAGATAATACCTCATTGTGGTTTTGATTTGCATTTCTCTAATAAAGAGTGATGCTGAGCACTTTTTCATGTGTTTATTAGCCATCTGTATGTCTTCTTTGGAGAAATATCTGTTTAGTTCTTTGGTCCACTTTTTGATTGGCTTGTTTGTTTTTCTGGTATTGAGCTGCATGAGCTTCTTGTATATTTTGGAGATTAATTCTTTGTCAGTTGCTTCATTTGCTATTATTTTCTCCCATTCTGAAGACTGCCTTTTCACCTTGCTTATAGTTTCCTTCATTGTGAAAAAGCTTTTAAGTTTAATTAGGTCCCATTTGTTTATTTTTCCTTTTATTTCCATTACTCTGGGAGGTGGGTCATAGAAGATCATGCTGTGATTTATGTCAGAGAGTGTTCTGCCTATGTTTTCCTCTAGGAGTTTTATAGTTTCTGTTCTTACATTTATATCTTTAATCCATTTTGAGTTTGTTTTTGTGTATGGTGTTAGAAAGTGTTCTAGTTTCATTCTTTTACAGGTGGTCGACCAGTTTTCCCAGCATCACTTGTTAAAGAGATTGTCTTTTCTCCATTGTATATTTTTTGCTTCCTTTGACAAAGATACCGTGTCCATAGGTGAGTAGATTTATCTCTGGGCTCTCTATTTTGGTCCATTGATCTGTATTTCTGTCTTTGTGCCAGCCATACTGTCTTGATGACTGTAGCTTTGTAGAAGAGTCTGAAGTCAGGAAGGTTGATTCCTCTAGTTCCATTCTTCTTTCTCAAGATTATTTTGGATATTCGAGTTTTTTTGTGTTTCCATACAAAATGTGAAATTATTTGTTCCAGTTCTATGAAAAATATCATTGGTAGCATGGTAGGGATTGCATTGAATCTATAGATTGCTTTGGGTAGTATACTCATTCTCATTATATTGATTCTTCCAATCCATGAACATGGTATATTTCTCCATTTATTTGTGTCATCTTTGATTTCTTTCATCAGTATGCTATAGTTTTCTCTATATAGGTTTTTTGTTTCTTTAGGTAAATTTATTCCTAAGTATTTTATTCTTTTTGTTGCAATGGTGAATGGGATTGTTTCCTTACTTTCTCTTTCTGTCTTCTTATTGTTAATATACAGGAATGCAAGGGATTTCTGTATTAATTTTATGTCCTGTAACTTTACTATATTCATTGATTAGCTCTAGTAATTTTCTGGTGGTGTCTTTAGAGTTTTCTATGTAGAGGATCATTCCATCTTCAAACAGTGAGAGTTTTGCTTCTTCTTTTTCAATCTGGATTCCTTTTATTTCTTTTTCTTCTCTGATTGCTCTGGCTAGGACTTTCATAACTATGTTGAATAGTAGTGGTGAGAGTGGGCACCCTTGTCTTGTTCCTGATTTTAGAGGAAATGCTTTCCATTTTTCACCATTGAGGATGTTTGCTATGGGCTTGTCATATATTGCTTTGTACCACATCTTCCTTATCCAATCTGTCAATGTTTATTGTTGTTTCCATTTCTTGGCTATTGTAATAGTGCTGCTATTAACATATGTATGCATGTACCTTTTTGAATTATACTTTTGTCCAGATATATGCCTAGAAGTGGGACTGCTGGATCATATCATAATTCTATTTTTAAAACCTCCATACTATTTTCCACTGTGGTTGCATCAACTCACATCCACACCAACAGTGTGGAAAAGGAGAATGACTTCTTAAATGAAAGTTTAAATGCATAAATCACAAAGCAGAACAAAACATCTAAACTAAATTTTAATACCAAAATTAAGAATTTTAGTTCAATTGAGAGCACTATGCACAAAGTTCCTACTGCTGCTAAGTCGCTTCAGTCGTGTCTGACTCTGTGCGACCCCATAGACGGCAGGCCACCAGGCTCCCCCGTCTCTGGGATTCTCCAGGCAAGAACACTGGAGTGGGTTGCCATTTCCTTCTCCAATGCATGAAAGTGAAAAGTGAAAGTGAAGTCACTTAGTCGTGTCCGACTCTTCGTGACTCCATGGACTGCAGCCCACCAGGCTCCTCCGTCCATGGGACTTTCCAGGCAAGAGTACTGGAGTGGGGTGCCATCTCCTTCTTCACCAAAGTTCCTATACCTATCAAAATGGGAGAAGATATTTGTGGCATCTAAACCAATAAAGAATACATTTTTGAACATATAAAGAACTCTTAAAATTTGATAAAGTAAGAATTCTTATAGATAAAATGGGCAAGGTAATTTATAGAAGAGGAAGCCCAAGAAGTTAATAAGCATTCATCAAGGTGCTCAAAATCACTGCTAACTGGTGAAAGGCAAATTTGGCCATTAGATTGGCCAAAAAGAGAATGCTGGATAATGCCAAGTATCAATGAGGAAGTGGGGACAGACGGACTTTCACACACTGCTAGAGTAACGGTAGGCTGGAGGCAATTCATCATGACTCAGCCTTATTAAGCGGCCATTAGCCTTACATATATCACAAGGAAATGATTCTTTGGGTCTGAAAGGGACCTGAAAGAGATTTGGAATACCCTGGGTATTTAGTACTGTGAATGAGAATAGGAAAAAATGTGATAAGTAAACATCATGGAGTATTACTTGACAACTAGAATCGAAGGATTAAATATACACATGCTTGGTGAAAAAAGTTGGAAGCACAAAGAGATATACACTACAATATCATTTACAAAAATTAAAAAAAATTATATACACTCAAAAATACATATATTTCAAGAACATATTAAAGTAAAAAGATACACATAATTAGCATTAACCTGGCTGGTAGTGGTATGAGGATAAAATAAGATACATAAACAGAGGAAGGAAGGAACCAACGGAGGGAGGAGGGAGAAAGAAAGCCATATTAGTTAGCTGTTGCAACTATAATGCATAACAAATGCTAGAATTTCAGTATTAAAAAAACATTTATTTCTCATGCCTGTGCAGGTCATCTGGGAGTTGGCTGACCTAGCCTGGAACTTGGTTACAGGGACAGATTGAGTCCAGGTCTGTTTGATATGTTTCTCATCCTCCTTAGACTAGTGGGTAACCAAGGTATGTTTTTTTTGTGATGAGAAACAGGAGCTCAAGTGTGTGAGTTTAACCAGGATAATGCAGTTGGACCAATATTTCATTGGCCTGAAGCAAGTCATATGGCCAAGCCCAAGTCAAGTATCAGGAAAAATGCTCCACCCACCAGAAAGCTCTGGCAGGAGTGTAAATATATCAATCAGAAAGTTAAACTTTGGGAATCAATAATTCCATTTACTGTGATTGGAGGATGGATAGATAGACGTTATATATGTGCATTTGTGGATACATAGACACATACATACATACATTTGTAACAAAAGAGTTTTGCATGGACAAGTAATGATGACAATACATAAACTGAGGAGTGTGATTAATCAACCTTATGCATCTAATGTCCCCAAAACAATACCAAAACAAACAACACTTAGAAACAGTAAGTGAGTAGAAAGTTCAGACTTAACATCATAGGCGGCACTGCAAAATATCCTAATTGATACTAGTCATCTCCATACTCATTATGGGGCTTCCCCAGTGGTTCAGTGGTAAAGAATCCACCTGCAATGCCAGAGACCCAGGAGGTGCAGGTTCGATCCCTGGGTGGGGAAGATCCCCTGGAGGAGGGCATGACAACCTACTCCGGTATTCTTGCCTGGAAAATCCCATGAATAGAGGAGCCCAGCGGGCTACAGTCCATGGGGTTACAAAGAGTTGGATATGACTGAAGTGACCATGGGGTTACAAAGAGTTGGACGTGACTAAAGTGACTGAGTGCACACACATACTCATTATGGAAAATAATGGTACAAAGAGAATGTATTATCCTTTTTGTTTAGAACCTGAAAATGTACTGTTTACAAAAATAAGTAGAATCTGCACTGCTTAATATAGCTATGATGTAGTTTTGTTCTAAGCAATTCAGCAACAGGGGTGAGAGCTTCTAAAGCTTTGGAGTTCCAATATAAAGTAAGATGAGACCCATTCTAATTCGACTCTATTTCGAGATGCTTAAGGTACTATAGCCAGTTCTTTGCTACTATGTACATATTTAGCATATCAGAATGAAAACCAAAGGTCTGTCTAGTTAAAGCTATAGTTTTTCCAGTGGTCATGTATGGATGTGAGAGTTGGACTATAAAGAAAGCTGAGTGCCCAAGAATTGATGCTTTTGAACTGTGGTGTTGGAGAAGACTCTTGAAAGTCCCTTGGACTGCAAGGAGATCAAACCAGTCCATCCTACGAGACAGCAAAAGAGACACTGATGTATAGAACAGTCTTATGGACTCTGTGGGAGAGGGAGAGGGTGGAAAGATTTGGGAGAATGGCATTGAAACATGTAAAATATCATGTAAGAAACGAGTTGCCAGTCCAGGTTCGATGCACGATACTGGATGCTTGGGGCTAGTGCACTGGGACGACCCAGAGGGATGGTATGTGGAGGGAGGAGGGAGGAGGGTTCAGGATGGGGAACACATGTATACCTGTGGCGGATTCATTTTGATATTTGGCAAAACTAATACAATTATGTAAAGTTTAAAAATAAAACAAAATTTATCATTAAAAAAATAAAATAACATAAAGGAAATCAGTCACGAATATTCATTGGAAGGACTGATGCTGAAGCTGAAACTCTAATACTTTGGCCACCTGATGTGAAGAACTGAATCACTAAGAAAAGACCCTGATGCTGGGAAAGATTGAAGGCAGGAGGAAAAGGGGATGACAGAGGATGAGATGGTTGGATGGCATCACCAACTCGATGGACATGAGATTGAGCAAGCTCCAGGAGTTGGTGATGGACAGGGAAGCCTGGCATACTGCAGTCCATGGGGTCACAAAGAGTTAGACATGACTGAGCAGCTGAACTGAGCTGAACTGAGCTGAATGAAAGCCAAAGCTTTTACACAAAGGCTGCTAATGAAAATCTGTTAATGGAAAAGAATTTGGTAGACATGACCACATCTAAATTAAAGACTTCAATTTTGACAAATCAGCAAAATATTGTGAAAAAGATATTTACGAAAGAGATGTGGAACTGGTATCTAGAATATATAAGAAGCTTTACAAACAAATAAGAAAAAGAAAGCAAATTTTAAACAAAAAAATGGGCAATGGACATGAACAGGCAATTGATAGATGGGGAAATGTAAACAGCTACTAAGTATATCTTTCATATCAGAGACATGCAAAATTTTAAAAAGATGTTATCTTATACCTATCAGATTAGTAAAAATTAGAAAGTGCTGGCAAGGATGTGGAGAAATTTCACCCTTACTGGTGGTGAAATTATTAATTGCTGCAAATTCTATAAAGCAATCTGAAAGTACTTAATGAAGTAAAGTATACCCTCACAACCTGGAAACTCTACGCTTGGGAATATAATCTAGAAAACATCTTGCTAAGAAATCTATAAGTAAACATGATGATAGAGTATTGTTTTAGCATTATTTGTGGTACCAAAAAGTTGAAAGCAATCTAACTACCCTCTAGAGAATCTAAGTACCCATTAGATATCCACCAGGGAAATGGATAAGTAAAACGGGCTCCATGTAAGAGTCAGAAATGGTATATGCATTGGTATTGACATAATCTGCAGGACTCCAAAGCAATAAACTGGGTTTATACAGAGAAAAATGTGTAGCTGTCAAAACATTCTTTTAGAGGAAAAGTGAAAAAAGGGAATGAGATTTTTTTATGGGTGTATAATTGCTTTACAATGTTGTGTTAGTTTCTGCTGTACAATGAAGTGAATCAGCTACAAGGATACATATATCCTTCCCTCTTGGTCCCTTCTCCCACCCCTCTCCCAACCCCACCCCTCTAGGTCATCACAGAGCGCTGAACTGAGCTCCCTGTGCTTTATAGCAGGTTCCCACTAGCTATCCATTTTGCATATGACAGTGTATTTATGTCAAACCTAATCACTCAATTTGTCCCACCCTCCCCTTCCCCATTGTGTCCAAATGTCCATTCTCTGCATCTGTGTCTCTATTACTACTGCTCTGGAAATAGGTTCATCTGTACCATTTTTCTAGACTCCACATATACATGTTAATATACGATATTTGTTTTTCTCTTTCTAATTGACTTCACTTTATATGACAGACTCTAGGTCCATCCACATGTCTATAAATGATCTAATTTTTTCCTTTTTATGGCTGAGTAATATTCCATTGTATAGTTATAGCACATTACCATCTATATGGGCTTCTCTGGTGGCTCAGTTGGTAAAAAATGTGCCTGCCAATTCAGGAGATGCAGGTTCAATCCCTGGGTCGGGAAGACCCCCTGGAGAAGGAAATGGCAACCCGCTCCAGTATTCTTGCCTGGAAAATTCCATGGACAGAGGAACCTGGCAGGCTACAGTCCATGGGGTTGCAAAGAGTCAGACATGACTTATCACACATGCACACACACATACACACCATCTATATAACTTTAAAATGCATACATAAACAACACAATAAAATCTTCCAAATAAACACTAATAAACTAAATAAACAGGTGGAAGGTAAATAAGAAGAATCTATGGGAAAACTCTTTAAAAGGTGTTGATGGGAGTGCTGAGGGATACTAGGGATAGGGATCAAGTTAGAAACAAAATAAAATAAGATGAAATAAAACTAAAATAAAATAGGGGTCTTGCAAGAATGAGAGTGTTTCATGAATTATCTCAATTCTATTCAGAATAAACAGCAATGTGGGTTCCTCTAACAACTCTCTTTATTTCTTTGCAAAGTGTTATGATCAGAAAGTATATTTTCAACTTCTTGGAGGAGTCCAGCACCGGAAAGCAAACTAGAATGGAAGGAAACAATGCCATTTATAGATTCTCTTGCCTAATCATTCATTTATATGCAGTAGTGGAACACTGCTGGTCTAGGGAAATATTCCACTTGTTTTGAAACAAGTTTATAGAAGATGAGTGAACTTAAACAATGGCATTTGTATAAGTTAACTTGTTTTCTCTTTGTTCACACGCAGTGACCATCATTTGGGGACTAAACACCCAATCAAGTAACCCTCTGTATCTGACCAAATAATTGATTGCCGGAAAATGCGCAGGCTAAAAATATTCCAACACAAGTCAGGCAGCTCCAAACCTCGCTTCATCTTCTTTTGGAACAAATAGAGATCCTAAGAATGGCCTGAACCCTAAGCAAGTACAAAGTTCTGGCAGAACATAAAGGTGGCACCTCAAATACTTTTAAATAGACATTACCTTCCCGCTCATGTGAAGTGAAGTGAAAGTCGCTCAGTCATGTCCGACTCTGTGATCACATGGACTATACAGTCCATGGAATTCTCCAGGCCAGAATACTGGAGTAGGTAGCCTTTCCCTTCTCCAGAGGATCTTCCCAACCCAGGGCTCAAACCCAGGTCTCCCGCACTGCAGGCGGATTCTCTACCAGCTAAGCCACAAGGGAAGCCCAAGAACACTGGAGTGGGCAGCCTATCCCTTCTCCAGTGGATCTTCCCGACCCAGGAATCAAACCAGGGTCTTCTGCATTGCAGGCGGATTCTTCACCAACTGAGCTATGAGGGAAGCTGTTTCCACTCATAATAAGGAGCAATTAGTGTAACAGGGTTAAATTGCTCTCTTTACTTGGAACCTGTAAACGTGCTGTTTATTAATAAAGGTTAATGAGACCTGTGCTGCAAAATGGTGTGGATCTCTCCCAAGCAGCCCTTCAACATGGGCAAGAAAGAGTTTCTCCAGCCCTGGAGCTCTAATACAAAGTAAGACAAGACCCTTTTACATCTGGCTCCACTCTATTCTGGGCTGCTTAATGTACCAGTGCCAGCTCTTTGCCACTAGACGTATATTTAGCATATTGGAAGGAAAACCAAAAGCAAGGATTTTACATAGGAGCTAATCAGATAATTACATGGGTATCCAAAAGCCAGACAGTAAGGGATAGTGGAAACAATATAATTAAATAACTTGAGGGAGGCAGGAAGACTAGGGGAGAGGAGTGTCTGCCTCGGAGCCTGGATGCTGAATACATTTTATCAAAGAAGGAAATCGAAAGAAGACTTTGATGCAGAAGCACATTCACTCTCAGAAGATGGATGGCAGTTAATAATCCCAAACCTCCCCCTTGACCCAGTGTTCGGTTTTCAGCGAGAACTCAAATTGTGATTCTAACCGAAAACAGAATGGCAAGGAGGATGGGGGAGGAGTGAGCACTTTCACCACATTCCAGGTCAATTCTTCTAATTCCCAAGGCTTGGGGATGACAGCCATGAGAAATTTAGGATCCCTAAGAATGGCATTCTATAAATACTGATTATTTTCAGTTAACGTTCTTATTGTCAATATACAGCATTTCCATTTGCTATAGTCTTCCAGGCCATTTCTGAAGCTGCCCCAAATGATGCCTCCAAGGGGCTGGCCATCATTACTCCCAGGTCCCAGATGGCCAGGCTGAGAGGTTAAGTGAGTTGCCTCAGGCCACACACTTCATTTCAAGGCCTCAGGTGCCAATATGGGATTATCTCTGTAAGTTTCTGACTCTTTGTACTACAAATAAATCTTTCCAGGGTAAAACACATCATGTGGCATCTGCTGTTTGTATAGTATGAGAAACTCTCAGTGGTGCAGACCTCTTGGGATGTCACATCTACCTGTTGGGGTACCCAGCAGGCATTCATCTACAACTCCCCTTGATAACACGGGTGGACATCGTACTTATTCAGCAGCAAGAACAGGAGGATCATTCAAAGAACAAGAGTTGAGTGGGCCCCAGATCTTCCAAGTCACTAGCAAGGTTGAGACACATCATAAGCAAACACATTGGTTCTTAAAATGTGTTACTTAGGGAGAGGATCAAACTACTCTCCTGAGAAGGCAGCAGGATGTGGACAGGAAGAGGGAAACCTTAGAATTAGACTTGATTTTATTCTTGAATTTGAGCAACACTTTCCTGTTCTGCAAAAGAGAGGAGGGGTTACTAATGGGGTTGTATGTGTCCTGCAAATTCCTCACCTCCAGAAATTCCAAATGAGACTTTCCTTGGAAATTGGGTCTTTGCAGATGTCAAGTTAACCTGAGATCATTAAGATGGGTTCCAATCCAAAATGACTGATGTCTCTATAAAAAGGGGAAATTTGGACACAGAAAGACATGAGCAAAGGAAAGACAGGTGAAGAGACACAGAGAGAACAAACATCATGTGAAAACGGAGGACTGGAGTGATGAACTGAAAGCCAAGGAATGCCAAGGTTCGCTGAGAACCACCAAAAGCTAGGAAGAGGCAAGGAAGAATATTTCCTCTCCAGGTGCCCAAGGGGACACAGCTCTTCCATAATCTTGATTTCAGACTTTCAGCCTCCAAAACTGTGAGACAATACATTTCTATTGTCCTAAGTCACCCAGTTGGTGGTACTTTGTTACAGCAGCCCTGGGAAATTAATTCATTGTAAATATTAAAAGTAGTTATTTAGGTAAAGTGCAAAGGAGGACCTCAATAAATTTAAGTTTCCTTCTTCAAAGAAAAAAATTGATGCACTGGAATGCGGACAAATCCTGCGCCTTTCTCTCTGAAATTTCACTCTGGTCTGACCACATGGCAGATGGATTTCTGAGTCTGTTGAGAACTGCCTTAAATTCTCCAGATCAATGCCAGAAATTATCTGGTTTCCTGGGAGGATTTCTGAATTAGAAAGGACTGAGAACTGAGCCAAAATTCCTAGGTCTGAGCTGAAACAGAGGAAACTTCTGATTGGAACATAGCTGTCATTTATTGGGAAGAGCTAGGAAGCCTTTCTCCAAGGGACACTGGGACACAGTGCCAGATCAAGCCTAACTCCTATACACCCTCTCACTCCACAGCTGGGCCCCTTAATACTCACCTGCAGGGTCAGCCCGGCCAAGGGTCTCAGACTCTATAACCCTTAAGGAGCGTCTGCTTTGAGGCATTTTGGATGCAGTGGTTGAATATGGACCTGGAGTCAGACTGCCTGGGTTGGTTCCAACTCTGCTACTTGCAGTGCATCCTCAGGCAAGTTATTCTCCAAGCCTTACTTTCTACCTTGGAGATGTGGGCATGATAATAATAGTACCCAAGCCACAGGCTTGTTGTGGGGATTAGTTAACACAGCCAAAGCATATGAATGGGTATTGGGTATGAAGTATTACGTACACGTGTTTTCTTATCACTGCTACTGCTGTCATTGACAGCTAGTCCCTGTCTGCTCTCCAACACTGGCAGCTGGTTCCTAACTCAAGCCTGAAGCCCTTGATAGCTTGCCTAGTATTTAGTTTTTTAAAATCCAAGATCCATACCAGACTCTCTCAACCACCTCAAACCACTGTCATGAAAGGGAATCCAGTGTATGTGGCCCCACTATCCTCTGCTCTCCTGATCCTGCCCACCTGCCAGGATGTTCAAATGCTTTGAACTCTCTACCACTGGGCTCCACCTTCTCATAGAGTCATGTGATGATCCCCTATGTTAACTCCTCCAATGATGACAAACGGCTGGGCTCTTACCTGCCACCTGACAACCAGAATGGACCTGTATCACACCTCAGCAGCTGCAGTGTCCTTCAAAAATCTGCCCAGATGCCCACAGGCAGGCTGGATGCCTCCTGCTGACTCTCACTTTCTGTGGTAAATGGATTCCTGTCTAAATGTGAGACTGGATGTTTCCACAACCTGCCAAAATGGAATCTGCTCATTTTGACCACAAAGCTGCTAAACATTAAAAACATGCGGTGACTACACAGGCACTTGACAATGTCTATGTAACATGATGCACAAGGCATTACATTTGATTGAATAAAATCAGAAGATTAAGCAGAATTAGAAAGTCAACATTTGTAAGACTTTGTAAATGCTTCTTTCATTTTACAGTAGCTATTCTAACTCTTCAGTGAGTGGTATTTAGAATAAACATCAACAACAAAATACCAGTCAAAAGTTAAATCCTTTTCTATTCTTCACTTCCTCAGGATGACTCTGTGCGTGCATGTGTGCTAACTTGCTTTAGTAGTGTCCAACTCTGGGTGACCCTATGGGCTGTAGCCCACCAGGTTCCTCTGCTTATGAATTCTCCAGGCAAGAATACTGGAGTGGGTTGCCATGCCCTCCTCCAAGGGATCTTCACAACCCAGGGATTGAACCCATGTCTCTTATATCTTCTGCACTGGCAGGCAGGTTCTTTATCACTAGCACTAGCTGGGAAGCCCCAGGATGACTCTACCTGTGCAGTATTAAATTCTACAAATTGAAGAGCTAAAAGGGTAACAGATACCAAGAACACAGAGGGAGTAAAGCCTGTTAAACTAACATTTGTCAAGTATTAATTATGTTTCAGACTCTGTGCTAATTGTTTCACACAAATAATATAGTTGAGTACTTACAACACACTTGTAAATTAGGTACAAATGCTATGTCTGCTTTGTTTTCCAACAGATAAGGAAACTGAGGCACAAAGGAGATGAAATAACCTGAACAAGATTCAAAATCTACTTCAGCTGAAACCTGAACCTAGGTCCAAGTTCAGACGCTGGATGATGAAGTTGAAGAAATTAAACTCTTCTACACGTTTTCTTCCTTTTCCAGTTGGTTTTGGTTCCTACAGCATGGTGATGTCCCGCTAAGCATGCCCCTTCCAAATGTATTCAGTGACATTTGCTTGTGAGAGCCTCAGCCACAAACACTACTCTCATTGTCCCCGCATAATGCAAAGTCACTGTGGCTCTGGGCAGCAGAGGCTGTGAGTTCCTTTTCAGCTGCATTAACTAACCTTGAGGAGGCTGGGATGGGGGAAACACTAAAACCCAGTTCTCCCAGCCAGCAGCCAGCTTGGCTAGCGGACAGAGGTGGAATGTGACCAAGGTCTGTCTTGGTTGATGGTTCACTCCTGGATGAGGTAGTCCCTGAAAGTTGATCTTTGGGGATTTCAAATCTATTGATATTAAAGGAGGGACCTTGATAAAAATGTTGAGGAATGTAGGCAGGAAATGATGGCAAAATTCTCCCCACCCCTATCAAAGAAAATGGCTTTAGGAAGTTGAGTTTCTACCCCTGTTCCTGTCTCCCCCTTATAAATCTACCCCTAAATCATCTTCAGGGAATTGGACCGGTTGCTTTCTCCCTGGCAATAACAGGGAATTTCAAGTACAAGCCAATTAGAATACACCCAGAGCTGCCAGTAAAATGTTTCATTGACTTCACTTTATTGGTTTCGTAAAACAAGAGAAAGAAATCAGAGATAATCCAGAGCCTCACCAAGATGCAAGTGTCTTTATGAAGCAGACTGAAGCCTGCCTCCATGGGCTCCCCATTCCACATCCTTCCTCCACCCAGATGTTTTTAGCTGCTGCCACCTGCCCACGATCCTCTGGTGTCAGGACACTGGCTCACAGATCTGAGCTGTATAGTCCTTACTTCCCTGGTTATTTGATCGATGTCCCTGAAGGGTTCACTTCCTTTCTCTGAGCCTCAGTTTCCTCCTTTGTCAGTTTCAGCTGCTACCCCATTTATATCTCTCAGGCACGGGTGTCACTTAAAATCTTAGAGAAGTGACCCCTCAGAAATGCAAGGGATTGTCTTCCTTCTCTTTCCGCTCCCCACATCACACTTCTGCGTTGGTTTTCTCTCGGCGTTTCCAGGCTCGGCATAAATTATCCTTGCTCCTATTGACTCGTTACTGCAAGTACTTGCCTCTGTGTGTGTGTGTGTGTGTGTGTGTGTGTTTGTGAATGCACGTGCCTAGCATGTCTGTAGCCTTGTCACTCTTTCTTTGTTCTTTCCCAAGGCTTCCGCGAGAGTAGCGAATGGACTAGAATGTCCTTGACCAGCCCCTCCCCCTCACCGGGAGGAGGGTGGGCCACCTACGGCCACCCCGCGCTAGCCACCCCTCCCCCATCCTCAGTTGGGCTGTGGATGAAATGAAAGCTGAGGAAGAGTGATTCGATTATTTGCCTGACCTTTGCCAGTGCCGGAAAGTGTGTAGATCCACGTGCTTTCCTCCAGTGCCCCTTCGGGGCCTTTCTGAAGGGTTCCCGATGGAGCCCTCCTGCGGCTCCGTGGAATCAGGGCTGGATGTAGTTCAAAGCCGAGCGCACCCGTCTCCCAGCACTACGCCCCCCCACGCCACCCCACCCCCTTTACCTCGCTTCGTGTTCACTACAAATAACATTACTGACAGTAATTAGCTGCCCAGAATAACAAGGACATTATCTTTGCTCAGCTTTACTCTAAAGGCGCATGAGCAAACTTTACTGCGCTTAAGCACAGTTAAAGTACATTTGAAAATCCCCTTTTAGAATGCGGAAAACATGACCCTTGCACTTCCTTATAACCCTGAGAGATAATTTTCCTCTTTATTAGGTTGGATTTTTCCTTTGGGGTAGAGTACAAAGAGGTGGAGAGAAAACTTGTGTTTAAGAAAGCTGTCATTTTGTTCATATTTTTTGACAGCCTCATTGCTTGATGAGAATTACTTTACCATACACCCTCTCTCTCATGCATTTCTTGGGTTATAAGGCTTCAGGTTGCCTTGAAGTTGGCAATATTGAGGCAAAGCAACAATCAAATGTGCAGCCAGAGAGGGGACAGGGTGAGAAGTTAAGACTCTATTTAAACCACTGAAGAGGCTGGGAAACCAACTTACCAAAATAGAAATATCAAAAAAAAAAAATCTGAAAAACAAATTCACCACCAAACAGTTTCTACTGCTCCATTTATTTCAACTAGTGTGGTATTAATAGAACGCCTAACAGCAGGGAGTTGGAAAATAAATGTATTCTCACTCACAAGGGAATGACTAAATGACTCACAAATGCAAAAATAAATAAATGGCTCCCTATGAAAATTTGAAACTATATTACCCTGACTGAAACAACTAAGCATTTTAACTGTAACCTAACATGTTAAATTCAATCAGTTTTATTTGAGGCCATAGATAGATCGAGTGATCAATCTCCATTATTCTGGGCCTTTTTTTTCCTCTTCATGTTCATTGTGCTATTTTTCTTCCTATAAGACATTGCAGTTCATTTCCTTGAGCCTTCTTCAGTTTAATGGCTGATTCTCAGAAAAAAAAAAAAAAAAATTCCCCCTCCTTTAGAGGGAATAGGAACAATAGTGGAATAATTTTTATTTTTTTTTGAGAAGGGCAAGTCTTAATTCCCTGTAGTAAAGAGGAGAAAGGAGGACACAGGGTGAGAAAAAGGTAACAAGTAGATAAATAATGTGTGTTATATCTTGTTTCAAATGCTATGTTAAATGTTAACAGGTGCTGCCTCCTGACACTATAAAAAGATCAACTTTTTGTCTCCTTTATAATTTGTGAACAGGTAGGCCCTGAGGACTTGAATGAGGTCATGCCAATTAACTCACCGATTCCTGCAATCAGAGTGATAATGACATCCTTAGCAACCATCCTATCACTATGGCACCAGCCCGCTGCTATAAAAACCCTTTTCATCTACACTAGTTTGAGGTTAGGTGGCTAAAGCTGTGATCCTGAAAGCCACAGACTGAGAATTTATGTTAACGCCCCCCTCTGTCTCACCCAGGGTCATATCTTTCCTCTCTTAAAAGAGAAGCAGCCAGAGAAAAATTTTCTCTGGTTCCAAAAGTTAAGGATTAGGGCTTTTCCCAAACATACTATAAATCATTGGTTGACTCTTTGGAATCATTTCCTACTAAGAGCAGCTAATGAACTTTATCTTTCAACTTTAGGCCAGCCTGATTATACTATACATATATACTCCTTGCATAAATCTGCTTGTTACTGGACTGCCTTTATCCATAAAGACTACATCAGTTATTTCACAGGATAAGAATTGATACCCCAAATGCAGCTAAATAAAAACCATTAGCAACATCTAAGTGTTTCTTCCCCAGAGTGCTTTAAGTTTTTTTTAGTTCTCTGAAGATAAACTGAATACAAATAAATAACAGAAAGAGAGAGACCAGGAATGGATAGTCAAAAAATGTCCTGGGTGAGCAAATTTATCTCAACAACTTTCTCCAGCTAGAAACATTTTAGTTTGAGGCAACATTTATTATCCTGAGCCTCTCCTATATGCCCCTGGTTATATTAGGCACTTTGGGAAATCCATAAAAATGTAAGATACTTCAGTGTGTCCTTATTTCAAGGAACTTAAAATCTATGTGGGAAGAAAGAGCAGCATCTGAACAACAATGACAACAAAATTCTGTTTGGGAAGAGAAGGCTTTATGATGTAAGATCTTCCTGGCCATAAGACTTTCTTAAATGACCTCTGACAGTATAAATAATAAAAGAAAAGAAGGAAGGAAGAAGGTGGGGAAAGGGGAAGAAAGGGAGGAGCAACCAGTCTGAGGAGCAACCACAGACTAGAGAACAACGAAACACACCAGGAGGTTAAAGAGAAGACAGTTGAATATACCCCAGGGCTTTTGCAGTCGTTGGTCCACTAGCTGGAATGCTCCTTATTCAGGCCTTCACATGACTTGTTCATTTCATTTTCCTATGAAAATACCTTACTTTGCACTTTTCCATTGTTTCTGTCACCCTACCAGAACTGGAGACAGTCCATCCTAAAATAGTGCTACCACAAGGTAGGCTGTCAGTAAGCTTACTGAATAAATGAATGAGCGGATGAATGAATGAATAGAAGGAATTGGTTGCAGGGGATAGAAACTGCACCTTGGGTGAGACAGTGTCTGGTAAGAGCAACGTGCAGCATAACTGAGGTAAGCTGTGTTCTCAGATTCCCCAAACGTCGATCACAACTGTCGGGTAGGTCTATGACTTCAGAGATGATTTGCAGAGCTGACATTATCTGTAATATCAGCAGTTATCATATATTTCTCATTGGAGGGTACCAATTGTCTGTTTTCCTAATTGATTCCAGTAACATAGATACCCTGAGTGCTGTATACAGCTCACTGATTGCTGGGCAAACATTATTGAAGTGTCAATATTTGCTCTTTTTCCTAGAGCATCATTTTCAAAAAGACTGCAATTCATTTGGGGACACTTCTCTAATATTTAATGCATGGGGAGTGCCGATACAAACTAAGTCTTCATTTTATTATTCTTCACCCTTGTTTTGGTCACAGGGACAGCTAGACTTATCCGCTGTCATGGCTGTCCTTGGGCAGCTCCAGAAGTGCCTCAGTGATGCTGAGACACAGTGCTCCTGCCACCTCTTCTGATGATCCCTGCAGTTTAGAAAAAGGGACTCCACAGTGGCTTGGGCCACTGATGGTCAAGGTTCTTGATTCTAATCTTTTGGACTGCATTAGATATGGCATCTGACTTTCCTGTCTGCCCTCTTGGTCCTCAGTCTCCTGAGTTAACATGAAGCAAGGTTTGGCCCAACGGTGAGACATAAAACACAACAAGAAATCATTTTGCTGTCACATGACTGCATGATCATAAAGCTAAACACATACAATCTATAGAAATAGTCTCTTCCATCATGGCAAATGTGTGCGGTTGCTTTGTTGGTTAATTTGTTTTGCCTTAGAGAAGAGAGCCTTGGCCTTGGCAGAATCAGTGAACTTGAGGCTAGATCCTCAGAAGTCCTACGGAGGTGATTTTTTTTTTCCCTACTTTGATTTTCAGGTACAAAAAAAGCCAGATTCCAGTGCTTTCCATAGCCTGGGAAATTCCTGTAGCTCACTTCTCGTGAAATGTGTGTCTGACAACCTCATTAAATTACTGGGTGCTACTCTAGTCCTGAGCAGTCCCATTTTTCAAGATTACTTTCTTCGAACTCCCACTGAGTGAGAATTCCAGAGTTGAAATCACACTAGATCAAATCATTATCATGTATGTGGAGTCAAGGAAATGTTTTGACCAGTTTTAATACTAATGCCCATGGACCTTTGTGTGCTTCAATTCCTGGACACCCAAGTTGAAGATATTATCAACTGCTTCATTCCTTCCAGCCATGTTCATGGTAATTGAGGTACTTCTGAAAATGATGAGTATCTGTGATGATCCTGAGTTATGATCTGATGTGAGGTGCCAGGCAGTAATATTTCTAATTAGTCATCACCAGGCCACCTAGACTTTCCATGAGTTTACTTATAATTGTGTTTCAGATATGCTATTCCCAGTTAGGCAGATGATCATTGTAATTTCTGGTAATGAAATGGCTAGGGAGTCCATTCTGTGCTGGGAAGAGAGCCAGATCCTGGCACTTTATAAGAAACAAGTGCTATGGTCTAGGATAGAGAGATGAAGCCAAAGCACTAGATGAACATTTCCAGCTTGGATCAGATTGAGTCTTTACCTAGTGCCATCTCACATACTTAAGACTGATACAACATCCTCCAGCCTGAAAGCAACTGTGCAGAAAGCAAAAACATTGACATTTTTTCTTTCCTCTTTGGACTCTTTAATGTGTCAGAGAGTCACTGTTGGCCTTCCACAATGGCAAAGTCATTTTCTTGCAGTGGTCAATTTTGATTTGATCAATAATATACACAACCAGCATTGATAAATTGTAATGGAGCTTTTTCACTGTTTACAAATAGCTAGGACATGGAAGCAACCTAGATGTCCATCAACAGATGAATGGATAAGGAGGCTGTGGTACATATACACAATGGACTATTACTCACCTATAAAAAGGAACACTTTTGAGTCAGTTCTAATGAGGTGGATGAACCTAGAGCCTATCATAGAGTGAAGTAAGTCAGAAAGAGAAAGACAAATATTATATGTAAACACATATACACGGAATCTAGATAGATGGTACTGATGAAACGATTTGCAGGGCAGCAATGGAGACACAGACATAAAGAACAGACTTTTGGACTCAGTGGGGAAAGGAAAGGGTGGGATGATTTGAGAGAAAAGCATTGAAACATACACATTACCATATGTAAAGAGATAGCCAGTTGAAGTTTGATGTATGATGCAGGAAACCCAAAGCTGGTGCAGTGCTGTGACGACCTAGAGGGATGGGGTTGGGAGGGAGGTGGGGGAGGAGTTCAAGAAGGAGGAGACGCATGTATACATACCTATGGCAGATTCACATTGATGTATGGCATAAACCATCACAGTATTGTAATTATCCCCTAATTAAAAAATAAAAAAATAATGGAGCTTTTTGGTGAAAGTTATTGAAATGATTGTGGATAGAGCTCTCTAGATAAGAAAAAAAAAAAAGAGATAAGGAAAAAAAGAAGCTTCCCCAAAGGTGTGGGATTGTCATTTCGCCTCCTTTTCTGTGTTCCTAATATCTTATATCTCAGATATGTTCATCACAAAATCATCACCTGGTTTCAAACTTCTGGATCTTTAGGCATCCCCAGCTAAAAGTTGAAAGCCAAAATCTAAATGGTTTCTTCTCAGTGTATCAAGCAATTTTTTTCTTCAACCTCACAGCCATGAAGAGTTTTCTCTTCCGTGGTTGGAATACGTCTCCGTTGAGTCTATAGCTATTGATGAGTCTGCAAACTACATTTCTCAAGCTGCCTCATCACTGGGCTTCTGGCCAGGTTCAATCACTGCCCAGGAGGGTAGAAGGAAGGGAGAAGCTGTCTATCTGCTTCAAGTGGCAGTATACAGTAACGGCTGAACTCCTCTGTGGTTCAAGTTGCACTCCTGAAAACCCCTCCCTCTGAGGTCCCACCTCCCACCAGGGAACCCCTGGCTTCTGGCCTCTGTGCTCATGCTCAGTTGCTTCAGTCGTGTCCGACTCTTCGCAACCCTATGGACTGTAGCCCACCAGGCTCCTCTGTCCATGGGATTTTCCTGGCAAGAATATTGGAGTGGCTTACCATGCCCTCCACGGCAGCAGATCCAGGGAATCTTCCCTACCCAGGGATCGAACCTGCGTCTCCTTCATCTCCTGCATTGCAGGTGGATTCTTTACTGTTGAGCCATGGGGAAGCCCTTTGGCCTCTGTAACATCACCTTTTCCCTGAATTTCTTCAGTCCTAAGGGTGGCAGCAGCTTCTTCCTATTTTTCCTCTCTGGATGGCTTCTCTGTCTTCTGTTTTGGCTTCTCCTTTCTTCCACCACCTGCATCATTTCTTGTATTAAATTCCCTTCATTTAAAATACTTCGAATAGTTTTTGTTTCCCTGACTGGACCCTGAAATCGCAGCCCAGTCTGTTTTTTTCTGAGACTCTTCATTGGCTACAGATACAGATAACAACTTAATCATGTTTCAGATCACCTTACCAATAATTAAAATTAATAGCACAAACACAGCAGTAATAATAGCTTTCCTCTCCACTCAACCCTGGTTCGTGGTGTTCTTACAGGCAGCCATTACCATACTAAGCAATCATTCACATGAATTCATCTTATTCTCTCAAAATCTTCTGGCAACCCACTCCAGTACTCTTGCCTGGAAAATCCCATGAACAGAGGAGCCTGGTAGGCTGCAGTCCATAGGGTCGCTAGGAGTCGGACACGACTGAGCAACTTCACTTTCACTTTTCACTTTCATGCATTGGAGAAGGAAATGGCAACCCACTCCAGTGTTCGTGCCTGGAGAATCCCAGGGACAGGGGAGCCCGGTGGGCTGCCGTCTATGGGGTCGCACAGAGTTGGACACGACTGAAGTGACTTAGCAGCAGCAGCAGCAGTATTATCCTTCCCATTTTTTAGATGTGGAGACTGAGGCTTAAGATAGTTTAAGTAACTTGATCAAGGTCATGCAGATAACAAATAGCAAAACATTGACCTGAAAGTATGCTCATTTCAAGCCCCTAGTTTCTAACCCCTCTGGACACTTCGATAACAACCAATGCCAAGTATCAAAGACACAGCAACTCCAGAGCGTAATCATTAAAGGTTCCAGGCAGCATGTCTTTGAATAACACTGTCCACTACCAGCCTTAACCTTTGGGGCTTATTCCTTCTGCTTAGAGGCATGAAAATGGATCTTTTGTATGTGTCAAGGACACAGAGAAAGGAACAAATGCCTGAAACCGAGGATGACCATTAATCTCCCTCAGGGTGCTTGTGAGGGATAAGAAAATAGCCCTCTACTCCAGGAGGGCAGTCAGGGAGTGTGGTCCCGGTGCTCCCCCCAGGTCCCGGCTGCCTGGGGAGCCACCTGCCTTTGGAGCCAGTGCACAGGCTCTGATCTTTCCCTACCCAAGGGCTGAGAGATAAACTACAGAGAAAAATTAATAAGAGTGAAGGAAGAAAGGCTTCTGAAAACAAAGGGGGATTGTCTAGACGTGGGCTGCATCCTCTTTGGTGGTTCTTTTTTCCTCTTTTTCCATTTTGTCCTAAGCTTTGTGTTCAGACTGATTTGCCTAAGCATTCTTTCTTTGTCTTTCCTCTTCCATGTCTAAATATGGGGGGGTCGGGAATAAGAACCAAATTAGCTGACCATTGTACCTTTGGGACCAAGGGATTAAAAATAACAGTCTGGTTGTCTGAATCATTTCAATAGCACTGGAGGCATGTGGATGAGTGCCCCAGGAGGGGGAGCTGGGAGCAGAGGGGTTAAGACTCTCACCCTGTATTAGAACTTGATTTATGGCATGGATCAAGTTCATGTTCCTCTCAGGGTCTGGTTTTGAGCAAAAGCAATGACAACCTGCCAAGTCCAAAGTCCAGAATGGTCACGCAGCATATGAATACGTCGCCTTGGCCTCCGGGAAGCAAGCGCTGGTGAGAAGTTGCAAGCCACCTCCCTCCGCCCCTCCTGTCACCCCGACCCCGACCCTTCCACCACCCCCCACCCCACCCCCCGCTTACTTTGAGGTGTACCAAATGTTTTTGGTCCTTCAGCTCGATGGTGTGTCCAGAAATAAGAACAGTCAACTTTCTGTGGTGGATGGAACCTTTGATTTTGCTTCTCCCACTAGCTGCTTGCCTTCAACACTTCCAGAAATGCGGGCAATGGGAAAGACTTGAGAAATACCAATGTTAGCAGGTTGGCCTACTGGTACTCACTGGTTTCTCAACAACACTGGTGTTGCTTGTTTAGCTGTCCTGTTTTTGTTTTTGTTTTTTTTTTTCCTTTTCTTTTTTGAGTACACAAAAGGTTGTTTTTGAATATCAAAAAGTCAGTAGATATAGGTACCCTATCCATAAATTCCTGTTTAGATTTCTGCATTTAACAGACACCATATTTTTAATTTGACTGTGTGAAGAGAAGAAAGGGGGAGTAGGAAGATATTCTTGCTGACCCTTTGCACAAACTGGTGAATGGTGCCTGTGTGTTAATGCCTGAGAGGCCCTACGGGCACATCTTTTTACACCCAAAGCTAACAAATGCCATGATGACTGAACACTGCGATCATAAGAACGATGGAAAATTCAGTTTTTATGAAAATAAAGCATTTTCATATAAATAAAAGGATGAAGAAATGAAAAAAAAACAAATTCAAAAGTAAACCTTACAAAAGATAGTTGCCTGCTATATCAATTATCGTTAAAAAGAAAAATAGCAGATGGAAAAAGCTGAAGAAACATTAATGTGGATTGAAAGACAAAGGAAAGAGGAATAAATGATGTCTTAGCACTGAGATGCTCACCTTAGCAGCAATTATTACTGGTGTATTCTTCCCTGACAGGGGAAGACGGGATTGATATAAAAGGGCTTTTTCATTTTTACTTCCTGGAGTTCGTGAATAACTGGCTTCCCAGGTGACAATTACTCTGCCTTCTCCAAACACTCTTCCCATCCCCGCTTCGCCCTCTCACAGCACAAGCACTTAAGAAATACAAGTCCCATTGGGTCCTCTGGGCTCTTCTTTCTCTGAATTGCAAGTTTGGCCTTGACGCACCTAGAGTTGGGAGGATGGAAATAGGAAGAGAAAGGCTGCCTTTAACAGAAAAATCTGCTTTTCAGAACCGGGCAACCCTCCAACATCACCTGAAATTAAAACATATTCCCCAGCTCTGTGAGCCTGTCAACAAGACCCAGACATCAGGCATTGCGCTACTGGGACCATTTCAGAGCTGCCAGAGTGCCTGATGGGTGGCGTCCAAACGTGCCTGAGGCAAGAACTGGTCTCTGGGAAACGGCTGGTGCCTGGCTTCTGGGTCCCGGTGGAAACACTGTAGGATACCTTCACCCAAAATCTCTCCATAAGGCTTCCAGAAATTCCATGAAGACTGATTTATAGCACTGGAGTAAACAATGAGCCATATTTGCAATTTAGAACATCCTAAGGAGATAGGATTTCTCCTTAGACTAATCATTTCTTATTTTCCCAAGAACTCTTTTTTTTCCTTTTCTAAGATCCCAGTATCATAGGGGAAACTGTCATAATCAGTGAATTAGTTTGTTCAAATTACATTTCTATAAACACCTGTTTATGAAATAATGTGGCTTCCCTGATGGCTCCGTGGTAGAGAATCTGCCTGCCAATATAGGAGACACAGGTTCAATCCCTAGGTCAGGGAGATCCCCTGGAGAAAGAAATGGCAATCCACTCCAATATTCTTGCCTGGGGAATCCCATAGAAAGTGGAGACTCCTGGGCTACAGTCCATAGGGTTGCAAGGGGTCAGACACAACTTAACAACCAAACAACAACAACGAAAGAACACACCAAGGTAACTTTCTGAAGATACTGGCAATCAACTAGGGGAAGGGTGGGGATGAACGTGAAGGTCACAAAAGGATAGTGCATCTTTGCAACATGAAATGGACAAATGTGAAATTTTACAATCTCAGGCAGAAGTAAATCACAGAAGTCTTCAAAGAGGTGGTAAGACTTAAGTTGGAAGGGAAGATAAAACAGAAGGGGAAAAATATAGTAATTATCCAACTTTTTGCAACATTCACCATTTGGAGCAGTTTCTGAGAGAATGATATAAGACCAGGCATTTTTATTCAGTATTGTGAAAACTATATGGCACAAGAATTGGGGTAAGGATTACTTAATTTACTGACTAATGAGCACAAGACTGTTCAACACCAGGAGTCAAGAGACGTCCGAGGCAGCCTGCATTATTTAGTTCTGTATGTTTATGTTTGCTTATTTATTTTTGATGGTGACAGAAGTTCCACTGTGGTCTGTGTACAAAGGGGAATTCATGATAAGGATTGGGGTATAATTCCCTGGTGGTTCAGCAGTAAAGAATCCACCTGCAATGCAGAAGAGTGGATTCAATCCCTGGGTTGGGAAGATCACCAGGAGAAGGAAATGGCAACCCACTCCAGTATTCTTGCCTGGGAAATCCCATGGACAGAGGAGTCTGGTGGACTACAGTCCATGGGGTCACAAAAGAGTTGGACACAATTCAGTGACTAAATAACATAATTTATTATAGGAACATTAAAGTATCTTTGTGGAAACCCTAGAAGTGGAACACACCTTCTAGAATTCTGAAAATGGGGACTGAAGAGCTCAAGGCCCCCCATCTCAGCTCTCTTCTTCTCAGCTCATTTATTCCATCTTTCTCTTTCTCAAGACTCCCATTGTTTTGCTCTCATGTCTGAAAACATGGATGCCAGTAATGCTAAAGCTTACTGCTTCACAACCAAAACAGGTTGAGCTCCTTTTCTCAGTTCCAATTCCCAGATTGGACCAGGAGCTCACCCTAAACCAAATGACTGCCCTTCAAGATGGGATACTCTGCTTCGGGAAGGTACTCGCTCCCAGTCCATCCATCCATGCAGGGAAAGGGGAGGGATTACATTGGACTAACATGGAGGATCCTCTGATGACTATATGGCTGTAGAGGGAAACAAGCTTGTCACTAGAAGAGGGATGTGGGAAAGACAATCCCATCAAGAATGGACAATCCTTACCCTCATGAAGCTTCCAACTTCATGATCTATGCACAGATAATGACACTGTAGTTACATGAATTCAGTTAGAGAAATATATCAGATGGCTTTAAAAGCAGAGGGTATCAGGAAGTTTGTACAGAAAAAGTCAGGTTCAAGCTGAGTCTCAAAAAATGTCAAGAGGATCATCAAAGAGGAAAGGGCATTCCAGGCAGAGGGACCAGCATGTCGAAAGTTGGGGGGCTTGAAATCATGACATGAAGGAGTGAAAAAGTGAGGCTGGAAAGGGGAACAGACCCCTATGTCCCTTTGTACTTCTGACCCGTCCACCTTCTCCATCCTCTGAGGAGCAAATGAGATTCTGAAATGATAGAGGCACATCGTGTGGCACTTCTGGCTTTTTTGTTTATGTAAAAGAAATCTTTCTGTTTCTGACTTCACACTGTGTAACAGGCTCTAGGTTCATCCATCTCACTGAAACGGACTCAAATTTGTTCTTTTTTATGGCCGAGTAATACTCCACTGTATATATGTGCCACATCTTCTTTCTCCATTCATCTGTCAGTGGAGGTCTAGGTTGCTTGCATGTCCTGGCTATTGTAAATAGTGTTGTGAGAAGTTTCTGGATAGCACAGGGAGTCCATCCTGGTGCTCTGAGATGACCTAAAAGGGTGGGATGAAGGGAGGGAAGGGAGGCTTAAGAGGGAGAGGATTTATGTATAATTATGGCTGATTTGCCCTGTTGTACAGCAAAATCAAATGGTGTGTTGACAACATTATAAATCAATTTTGCTCCAATTAAAAAATAAATTAGAAAAAAAGAGCACTTTCACATTAACTCTTTCATTGGGTTCACACAATTTTGCCATGATGTAGATAGAACTCACCTCCCTGCCCACACACCCCACCTACTTTGTTGATGAGAAAAGAAATTTTAAAGGACTATGACTTGACTAAAGTTCGTTTAGGGATAAAATCAGAACTAGAACCCAGGTTTTCAGTTCCCAACTCAGTGTTCATTCTTCCTCTTCTTGGGGTCTTCCTTTAGTGCCAATTTAAGGGATCACACCTGGGTTACTAATCATTCAGTTTACTATGACAAACCACTCTGATGGTCCCAAATGAATTGTATATGTTTAATTTTAGTCACTTATTAAAGTATCTTGCAAAACCTCCATTTTCAGATTTTCAAAGGAAAGATCCTTGTCACCTGGAATGGGAGGGGAAGAGGACAAAGAAATGACTTTTCAATAACTTGTCCACTCCTGTGATTCTTTCGTTATAACCAGTACATGAAGGTTTAAGCAGATCTCATAAATACATAAAAGAAACTGGTGATTGAGTTTCAGCTTAACAAAAAGCCTGCTAGATTTTAAGCTACATGAAGACAGGGGATATATCACATTTTTCAAGAGCCAGAATTTGCCCAACGTGGCTGTTGTAACTGGTCTTTACTTTATAAATGCTCAATAAATGTTTGATAAATGAATGAATAAATGAACACAAGAAATATTTAAAAATAAGGACACAATATGGATTTATAGGGAAGAGCAGGCCTTGTTGTCAGATATACTGGAAACAATTTCTGGCTTATACCACCTATTCAATGAGCAACAATGGACAAGTTACTGCCTAAGCCTCCATCTCCTCAGTTGTGAAATGAATAATGGAACTTGCTCCCAAGGTTGTTTATTTATTGAATAAAATTTTATTGACCACCTATTATATGCCAGGCACTGTTCAAAGTTCAGAAAGATAGCTCAGAAAACACAGGTGACGGGGCCCCAGGTAATAAACAGGGCAATAAATCAGTGAATGAGCTCATTGTAATTGTGACTCAGTGCTGTGAAGGAAATAATCAGGATAGTGCAGACTCAACTGTGGACTTGTAGGTTGCTTTAGACAGAATGGTAAGAAAAGCCTTCTCTAGAGAGGTGACATTTGGACGAATACCCAGGGAGAAGAGAGTGAACGTGCAAAGTGAAAGTGAAAGTTCCTCAGTCATGTCCAGCTCTTTGCGACCCTTTGGACTATAGAGTCCGTGGAATTCTCCAGGCCAGAATACTGGAGTGGGTAGCCCTTCCCTTCTCTAGAGGAGCCTGGCAGACTATAGTCCACGAGGTCGCAAGGAGTCGGACACGACTGAGTGACTTTCACTCTAAGCTATCTTTCCTGATCTAAGCTATTGCAAGGCTACTTCAGACACTGTAAGTGTGAGAATTGACCAGACTTTTAAGGGGAGAGGTGATGAGGTAGGAATTCGAACATTTAAAACTAAATCTCAAGCTGGGGGTTACATGAGATAACACACATAAACCTTTGGCACAACGCCTGGCTGTGAGAATGTTTTTAATACACATTCTTAAAAATTAATACTCATCCTTCTGGTACTTTTCAACATGATGAAAAGATCAAGGGATTTGGAGCAGGAGACTTAGGTTGATGTCTTGGTTTGTAAGAAGTGTGGCTTTAGACAAGTTCAAATTTCTCTGAGCTTCTGCTTCCTCCTCTGGGGAATGAAGATGTGAACATCTGTCCTTTCTACCATACAGGGTTATTGTGAGCATCAAACATGGTGATGTATGTGAAAATGCCTTGTAAGCTGAAAAGCATCTTTTCATGAGCTATCAACTATATGAAATTGTATTTAATTCAGTTTCCCTTTGTACATGACCTCTCAGGTTCCTATACTGTAAGACAATATCACAAAATAAATTTTATTATAGGACATTGGGATCTTCAGCTTACAGGAAGACTGAGTCCCAGATTCTTGAACCTCTGCCTTGTATAGTCAAAACCTGTGCAGTCCAATAGACCTCTGCTGAAACAGAAATATGTATCTCTCCTGTCCAACTTGGTGGCCACTAGTCATTGTGGCCATTGAGTTCTTGAAACATGATCGGTTTGACAAAGGCACACTATGTTTAATTTAATTTTTAAAATTTCAATTTAAATAACCACATGTGGTTAGTGGCTACTGTATTGCACAGTACGAATCCAAAGCTCTATTTTCTCATTTTATTGATAAGGACCATTAAGGTCTTTTCTAGGTCTATCTCTGCTTCTACATACACAATTCAGAAATGGTAAGCCAATTTGGATAAAATAAAAGCTGAATCCAGAGTTACTTTTCTTATTCTCAAATCAAAGATAATCCTATACATTTTCAAAAAGTTCATAGCTGGTTTATTTATCAACAAAAGGAAAGACTTTAAAACAATGACAACACAGTCTCAAGTACAAGGCAATCCTAGAAGATGAACTACTTATGGAATACATTCTCCTGGGAGTTATATTGTGATATCAAGTATAATACTTGTTCCAAAGTTAACATTCTCCATTTCTCATTAAGAAAAATCACCAGGGGAAAAATATTTGGAATTGAATAAATAAATGATGGCTGCAGCGGGGATTGTTTATATGATGCTGACAGTTGCCAGGTCATAAGGGGTTTCCATGATGAAGCTGGCACTAATTTTGTCTCTTTGCATAAGAACTATGTTCCTATTACTGGATACTTAGAACATAAGGTGAAATACACAGAGAAATAGAAAAGGAAGGTAACATGATTAAATTGTTTGAGGGGAAAAAATGAGAGCTCAGCAGAAAAGAAATCAAAGACAACTGAAAGGATGAGAGATGGCAAAAAGTGAGAAAAGCTTTTGAAGGGGAGAAATGAATATGGAACTGAAATCAAGAAGACAGAGAGGGAACAGATTGGGGTAGGCGGAGTGAGGATCAGAGAAGAAATTCCAGATCCATTTGTGAACGACAACAGGAGCTAAGCCTGTCTGTAGAGGAAAAAAAATAAGAAAGACCAGGAAAAAAAAAATTTACTTTGGAAAGAAAGACAGTGACAAGGTAGCGAGGACAAGAAGGGACAGCTGTCATCTCATTTAATTAAGAAATTATTAATGGAACAGACGGGCCAGCCACAATGAGACTTTACTGATAAGATGCTACTAAAATTCCAGATAATAGCAGCTGAAAAGTTATTGAGAGCAAAAGTGGTAAGAATGCTAATTTAATTGATAATAACATTATACTTAGCACAACGCTTCGGAATTTAAAAATCACACATTAAATAAATTTAAATGACTCTGGTTATCATCTAATTATGGTGTTTAAATAATATGATACAATTAAATGTTTTAAAAAAAGCCTTAATAATTTCAAATGATTACTCTTATGCTCTGAATTCTCCTCTGAAGCATTTACTGTTCAATCTTGCAGTCCTGGTGAAGGTAATAATACCCTACTGACTACACTTTTACCAAACAGAGGTAGCTGTTGAATCAGAAGATAATGGCAAACTTAGCTTCTAAATGCCTTATTTTTTTCTTCTCCATCTTTCTTTTTTCCATTATCAGAATAGGTGGTTTCTTTCCTCAAATGACTACCTTGTTTCCTTCTCCTTCCTCCTCTCACCAAGCAGGTCCCCTGACAACACCTCCCTGCCATCGTTATGAGAAAGACGTGGTGCCAATCCTGTTAAACTAAACATAATACAAGTCACATAGGAGCTCAGCCTTGCAGGTTCCCTTCACAAAAAGCTGCTGGGATCGTGTCATTGAAAGCCAGGAACATAGCCTTGTGGCCATGACTACATTGCTGATGGTTGTTGGAGGAGAGAAAGACATTTTGTTCCCCGGACTCATTTATAAGCAATCCATCCAGAAGTTCTTACAGTGAGTGGAAAGAAAAAGGCAAAGCAATGGATAAATTTGAAAATATTTTTATTCTTCCTAATAGTACATTAATGTTGTAAATTATCACCCCAAAATATAGAGAAAGCTTTCATAACCCTAACCTGACCATCACTGTCAAGAATTTTATGCATGTTTCCAGAAATCAACATACATATAAATATAAATGGGACTTCCCAAGTATCTCAGCAGTAAAGAATCCTGCTGCAATGCAGCAGCTGTAGGAGACCTGGGTTCGATCAGGAAGATCCCCAGGAGGAGGGCACAGCAATCCATTGAAGTATTCTTGTTTGGAGAATCCCATGGATAGAGGAGCCTGGTGGGCTACAGTCCATAGTGTCAAAGAGTAGGACGTGACTGAAGTGACTTCACAGCAGCAGCATGAACATAAATGGGATCTTATCTAGGTAGTGTTCTGTAGGATCCTTTTTTAACTTCATGTGCGATGGCCATCCTTCCATGTCAATATGCCATACCATTGAGTGAAAGATGCTTGTGACTCTAAGATTATGCACCTTGTACGTAAGAAGGAAAAACTGCTATAGATTATAATCAGCAGGTTCTGTAGACTCTGTATGCTCAGTTGTGTCTGATTCTTTGCAACCCCATGAACTGTGTAGCCAGCCAGGCTCCTCTATCCATGGGATTTTCCAGGCAAGAATACTGGAGTTGGTTGCCATTTCCTCATTCAGGAGATCTTCCCAATCCAGGGATCAAACCCATGTCTCTTGTGTCTCCTGCATTAGCAGGCAGATTCTTCCCACTGTACCACCTGGGAAGCCTTTTATGGATTCTAAGACATGTCCTAATTTCATAGATGTTAAGATATTAAACAGACATCTTATAAATAATGACATACAGTATTTAAATTTCTACTTAACCTTCTTGAGAGCTGCGTCATATTGCATTGTGTGGCCATGTAATAAATTACTTAACAAATCCCCCATTAGTGGACATTTGTATTGTTTCTAATATTTTCAAATTTTCATGAAGTTCCTTAATGGTGGCTCGGATGGTGAAGAATATGCCTGCAATGCAAGAGACCCAGGTTTGATCCCAGCGTTAGGAAGATCCCTTGGAGAAGGGGAATCCCATGGATAGGGGAGCCTGCTGGGTTGTATAGAGGTTGTATAGAGTTGTACATGACTGACCGACTACCACAACACTTTCCTTAATGTCTATCTTTGCATACTTGTCCTATTACTTCCTCAGGTTGAATTTCTAGAAGTAGAATTGATGGATTAAATGTGCTAATCTTGACTGCACCAGGTGATACTGATCTACACTCTCACCGGTTGTGTTTCAGAGTGCTACTTCCTCAGGCCCTCAGCAACTGACAGATCATCTATGTAAACCTAGCCTGGACCACAAGTAAGGAAAATCCAAAGCCTAACACCTCTATTACCATCCATTCTTATCTTTCTTCTTCATTTTTCCAACATTCAAGAAACTTCAGGAACTCGAAATAGTGATGTCCATTGAAGATTCCTTGATAATGGACAAAGCCCAGATCTATTTATTGGCAAAGTCCCACCCTTAACGACGGTGCTGTATTCAATGATCCGCTTTCCTGATCTTCACTTTTCTGCCAACTAGAGACAAGGCCTAAAGATCATATCTTTGGATATGACGTAATATTATTAGTGCTAGCAATTAGGAACTAAACTGGGACTAATTCCTGAACTCTTTTATTCATTTGATCTGAAATCAGTTGCGCCCACACTGTGCAGTACACTATAAGGACAAGCAGCTTACAGTTCCTGCTCTGGGAGCCCACCATCGAATGCGGGAGATGAGAGTCACTCACATAAAGTTATAGAACAACAGAAGACACAATCATTGACTTCCTGAGGCAGGATATGATTTAGTGTCAAATATGCAGACATCAAGTCCAGAATTTGAATGAAATCTGGAGACAGAATGCCCTGTCCCTTTGAGAGTCACCAAGACCAATGCTAATGTGCCATGACCCTCTGAGAGCACAAGCATTCCACACAGTCAGTCTTTCCTAGGCAGCATCTGCGTCCTGCACCGTGCCCTCAGGAATCTAAGGCACAGCAACAAATGCCCATCTTTTCCTGGAGCACAAAGGCCAGCTGTCCTATGTGTCCTGGAGGGGAGAAGCTGAGCCTATTGACTTCAGCCCCTCTTCCGGAGGAGTGACCCTAGGGCAAGACACAGAGTTGGGGTTGGGGGGAGTGGTGGTGGCTGAAGCTCTAAGAAAGAAAGTAGAAATTCACCTCTCACAATTCTGTGCCTTGTGGCATCAGGAACTAAAGTCTGTTTGTAAAGCAAGCTTTGCAGTTCATCAGCAATTCAAGTTTGGGGACATAAGCCTCCCAAACCAAGTTTCAAGAAAGAGAGAGATGGCCTTTTCCTTTTATTGTTTCTGAAATCAGATATACATGGCTTTTAAGAGCCCCCACCCCCTGCCACCTCATGTCTTGCTTCGGGGCTCTGATTTAATAAGGATGGCAAGAAACAAAAGACTCCGCTTGCTAATATTGGAAAAGTGCAACACACCTGCCCCAGGCCCTCCAGCTCAGGGCATACATCAGTACCTGACACTGCTTGTGAGCTAGAGGGAGGAGCCCTGGACTGAGACTTGGCGGAGCCTACTGGACCCCATCAGTGGATTTTAATCAAAACTGGAGGTCAGAATACCAGAAACTCAGAATAGGTGCAGGTTTGCTGCTGCTACTGCTGCTAAGTCGCTTCAGTCGTGTCCGACTCTGTGCGGCCCCATAGACGGCAGCCCACCAGGCTCCCCCGTTCCTGGGATTCTCCAGGCAAGAACACTGGAGTGGGGTGCCATTGCCTTCCCAGTGCAGGTTTAGACACACCTAAACCTCCTGAATCCAGAGAAGGCAATGGCACCCCACTCCAGTCCTCTTGCCTGGAAAATCCCATGGACAGAGGAGCCTGGTAGGCTGCAGTCCATGAGGTCGCCAAGAGTCGGACACGACTGAGCGACTTCACTTTCACTTTTCACTTTCATGCATTAGAGAAGGAAATGGCAACCCACTCCAGTGTTCTTGCCTGGAGAATCCCAGGGACGGCGGAGCCTGGTGGGCTGCCGTCTATGGGGCCCCACAGAGTCGGACACGACTGAAGCGACTTAGCAGCAGCAGCAGACCTCCTGAATCAGACTTTTGGGGTCAGTGGGGCATTGTTTTTCCAGAATTTCTCCTAGAGACTCAGATGTGCACCTCTCTTTAAAAATCACTAGATAATCTCTAGCCAGGAACTCTCAGAATCATTTCTGACATTTGGGAGCACCTATGTAATATTTTTTGAAATGAAGGCAAGTCAAAATGGGGCTTCAAAATCATTAAAAAATTTAGCACATCTTGAATCCCATAACTTGTGTTTATATTTAACCTAATCAGAGTTAAATAGGATTGTAATGCAATTTAATCTCACAAGATAATTAAAGATTTATGAAAAATATTTATTCTTGGGGAACCATAGGCAGTCTGATCCAAAAATAGAACACAAGTTTAAAACTGTTTGATGAATGGCTTCGTTCAATCCTGCCAGGGTGACTCTGAACCTGAGGATACCATCTCATTTGGTGAAATGATTGAAGTATCAATTTGAGCCTCTTCATTAGAGAGAAGCCCAGACCGCCAGTCATCTTGTCTTCTCTCTCCTTCTCCTTTCCCCCTGCCCTCCCATAGAAAGTCCTAGACTACTATTGTAATGATCGCCAGCCCTGTGGTCTAATATCAGTCATGATGTTTCTAGGCCGACGACTTCATCCCCCTGGGGGAAAGTTGTTCATGATAATATTAATAAGAACAGCTAACATCTGCTGAACTCTTACTACATTTCAGGCGCTATGCGCTGGGCGGAAAATAGATTTTCCTTTCTATGCCAGGAATCTGGGTCCCTGAGAGTTTACTATTCAAGAGAAGCAGTCTGTTTTCCAGAACAGGCTCCATATTAATCGTATTAACAAGAGTGAAATATGGTTTTTTCCTACCCTTTCAGCCAGTGTACTGGCTTTCATATGATTGTTATCTCTTTTGAAGATATTCAACCATCACTCCAGAGAAGGCAATGGCACCCCACTCCAGTCCTCTTGCCTGGAAAATCCCATGGACAGAGGAGCCTGGTGGGCTGCAGTCCATGGGGTCGCTAAGAGTCAGACACGACTGAGCGACTTCACTTTCACTTTTCACTTTCACGCATTGGAGAAGGAAATGGCAACCCACTCCAGTGTTCTTGCCTGGAGAATCCCAGGGACCGGGGAGCCTGGTGGGCTGCCGTCTTTGGGGTCGCACAGAGTCGGACACGACTGAAGCGACTTAGCAGCAGCAGCAACCATCACTCAGGCTCCAGGACCTTGACACTGGATACAATCTTATGATTTGGTGACCAGGAAATACATGGAGCTTGTGGGGGCAAGACCAGATAAGTAGCAGGAGCATCCAAATGCAATAAGAAGGAGATGGGAGAGCCCCCCAGTATGCAGCCCCAAGGGTGATTGTGGTCCTCATGGGTCCAATCTCTACCCCCTGCTCCTAGGGTTGGCACCCTTCCCCCTTCTTACAGGCTCTCCCTTCCTTGGTTCAGAGTCGTGTACCCCTTCGCTGATTTCTGGTTAGCACTTCTGGGACTTTGGGCTAGTCACTCAAGCTCCCTGGGGCTTGAGTTTCCTCATTCAAAAGGCAAAAAGGAGATGGGGAATTTGACTTGGGTAAGATCTGTTCTCCTGACCTTACATGTTTATTATGAATATTAAATGAGATAATGTATTAAAGCTATGGACAAAGTATTAAAACAATCATCAAAAAGAGTATATAGCCTTCTCCATTATCTCATTATATCACTAGTGAACACTTGGATAAATCACGTTCTCTGTATTTTGTACCTGTGGGTGGAGTTGTTGTTGTTTAGTTGCTGATTTGTGCCCAACTCTGCAACCCCATGGACTATTGCCGGCCAGACTCCTCTGTCCATGGGATTTCCCAGGTAAGGATACTGGAGTGGGTTGCCATTTCCTTCTCCAGGGGACCTTCCCCACCCAGGGATGGAACCCAAATCTCCTTCTTGGCAGGCAGATTCTTTAGCACTGAACCACATAAGTGGAGAGCTGTAACTGAAAATCTACATAATCAAATCAATCAGGTCCATTAGACTAAAACAGCTTTACTCTTGCAAGCAGTGCAGCCTGTGACTGGTTGGTGAAAACGACTCTTAAGTTCCTCTTAGAGAGAGGGGAGGGCTGGAGGAGACAATGTCTCAGAATATTTCTTCCGTGACCCTGTCTGGGGCCTTTCCCTTCTCAAGGCTGCCCTCTCTTTTCTTCACCTCTAACTGAGTGCTACTTCCCAAGACAGAAGCCTTTTACAATAATAATAGTATGTTAGACTTGCCTGACATTTTATTTGGAAGGAAATCCAAGTCATTTCTCAGGCTGGTATTGTCTCCTTTTAAGGGCTGAGGAAACTAGCCCAGGGAGACGGCACTCAGGAAAGCCACACTGCTGGTGAGTGACAGAACCAAAGGGAAAATGCTGAATCTGCCGTGCATCTCATCTAGGATCTCTTCACAAAGACACTGTCTTTTTCTGGACAAAAATAACCGATGCAGAAACACCGCAGAGTCCTTTCCCGCAGTTGTGAAGGAAAAGGATGGAAATGAGTGGGCGCTTAATCACTGCTCCCCTCTGGGCCTAGCTTCCTGACCCTTCTTCCTCTCGGTACTCTCCAAGAATGGCAGGAAATCAGACCTCTAGTATGGAAAAAATAACACTTAGCCAAGAAAATGGCAAACATTTCCACTGGGGTCGTGTTTTCTGAGAACACATTGATTTGCTTCATGGGGATGAAGAGCAGGATTGAGCCTGGAAAACACTGGTCCCCCCAGTGATGGGGGATCTGGGCTGGCCGAAGAATAGGGGCACACATTTGGGGTGGCTGCAGGAGAGGGGCCAGCATGCCCTCTCTCCTTCCTGGAGCCTGAAGCAGAGGCCCCTGATCCAGGTCTTGGGGTAAGTGGGAGCGGCGGATCTACTTTCTCAAGGACTAGAATTAGATTCCATGGGCTTCCCTGGCAGCTCAGTAGTAAAGAATCCCTCTGCAATGCAGGAGACCTGGGTTCGATTCCTGGGTGGGGGAGATCCCCTAGAGAAGGGAATGGCAACCCACCCCAGTATTCTTACCTGGAAAATTCCATGGACAGAGGAGCCTGGTGGGCTACAGTCCATGAGGTTGCAAAGAGTCGGACATGACTGAGCAACACACACTAAGAAACTCTGCCCTGAAATATGTCAGCTTTCTGTTAGTACCGATAATGATTCCAGTACCTAGTGAGTAGGCAACATTCACCAGGCCCCACTCCCATCATTGCCATGGATTCATCTGTGTAATTCTTGAAATGATCTTCAAGTGGCTCAGAGAGACCAAGACAGTCCATGTGGGGAATAATTCGTAATTAGTGTCTGCTGGTGTTTCACAATGCTTTTATATTTATCCTTGAATATAAAGACTTCTGATGTTTTTGGAATTTCTGAACCTAAAGGGAAAGTCTGCTTAGAAAGACCTGATACTGAAGAAGATGGAAAAGCAGGGAAATTTCTCTATCTGGTCATGGCCATGTTTTTCCTTAGCAGCTGAGTGTTAGGGTTTCAAAGTGTCTCACTGAGAGAGGGAAGGCTTCTAGCCCAGTTAGACAAAGAAAAAGAAGCCATACATCATCAATGTATGAAGAGTGCTACAGGAGAAAACAGAATTGTATTTACATAAAAGAAGGTTTATCTCAGAAATACTGCGATGCAGATGATAAAGATTTTCCTTAATGTGCTAAATTGTGCCTTTGGTGAGTATAGGGATCATATTTGCACATTGCCATTTGCACATCTACAGCCTAGCCCAGAGATGAGCTAGCATTAAAAAATTCCAGGCTCCTCTGTCCATGGGATTCTCCAGGCAAGAATACTGGAGTGGGTTGCCATTTCCTTCTCCAGGGGCTCTTCCTGACCCAGAGATTGAACCCAGGTCTCCTGCATCTCAGGCAGGTCCTTTACCATCTGAGTCACCAGGGAAGGCCCTAATTAAATGAATTAAAACATGAAAAAACTAATTTTTGCCTAGTGAATTAAAAGAATGAATGGAAAGATGAATACCTCCTTGGAACCAATCAAATTCTTTGGCTGTCCTATAATTTCTCTATCAAATATTTCTTGAAGTTATATTATCCCAGAACTGAAGAAGAGGAAATGACTTAAAAATTCATCTAATTTATTCTTTTTTATTTTTCAAGAAAAGTGAGGCCCAGAAAGGTTAAGTGATTTGCCTCAGGCCACACAGCTCATCAGAGGCCTAGTTAGAACCAGGAAAAGGTTTCCTGACTCCTCCCCTGTCCTTTCTGCCTGACCCCTTTCATGCTGCTTCAGAGATGAACTGATAACAAAATCCATCTTTGTCTTTACTGTCATGGAATTATGCATTTTTTCCTCTCATTGCTGCAGCTCTACTCTTAATTCTCAGGGATCTGTCTTGAAGGATCTTCTGATTCCCCACCTCCCCCTGCCTTTTAAATCTTTTGAAAGGAGATTTGGCAGAAGTGTAGGTGGAGAGGGATTGGTTCTGGTAAAGTAAGTGGGTTAATGCAAGTACTGGAGTATATTAAAAAATTATGATACAGAAAACACAGAACTGTTTGCAAGGTCGTGTTGGATACTCTGAGACAGTTGATCCCAAAATGAAGAGGTTGGCTCCTGGACATTGCACCGGGTCTGCCATCTTTTCTACCTCCCCACTCTCAGCTCTGGAAAAGTGAACGCTACATGCCTTGCCTCTGTTCCCCACTCCACCCCAGCAACAGCTGATGCAACTAGTGATGAGCCCTAGATCTGAGCCTGGCCCATTAAATTCTTTCTCATGGGAAATTAGGACCCTGAGACCATTGTCGGTTCCTGTGGGAAGCCAGGGGATAGGTTCTGCCGAGGCTGGAACTAAGGAATTTTTATTAATATTTGGGGGTGGCTCAGGTGGACGGGATGCTGGACAGTATACAATAGATGAGGAAGCAAAGAAGCTTGTTTGTGGAAGGAAGGACAGAGCAAACAGGCAAAGGAAAACAGAAATGAAATCTGAAGAAGGCTAAGTCTCTCCCGTTCTCTCAGCGACTATTTTTCCCACAGTGGGTTTTCATGTAAACCTCCTACAAAATTTTATTCACCTTTTAATGTTGATACACAATTGTTGATACTGTTTTTGTGGTTTCCAGAGAGAGGCTGGCTTTTGAGTTAGAGAAAGCAAGAGAATAGAAGATTGTTTGCTTTTAAAGGGGCAGGTGAACTGGAGCTGGAAAGGGAATGTGACCTGGAGAACGAGGGGAAATGCAAGGAGAGAGAGCCTACAGAGACAGGAAAGGGGCAGAGAAGACAGGGCACTGGGAATGCCAGCGCGTGAAAGGCTGGCGAGGCTGAGGGGAGTTGGGTGACGGTGGCCGCCTTCCAGATACCCCATTGACTCAGTGCCCAGCCAGGCTCATTTTCCAACCCCAAGAGCCAATCAGCTGCTCATCACTGCTGCACAGGGAGAGCATCAAAGGGATTTAATAATGGTTGGCAAATGTCAAATTACATTGAATCTAAACCAAATTCCAGACATTTAGGGCTGCGTAGTCATTAACAATCAATTAGTGCACTCAGCTTTCAGTCAAAGCATTTTTCACACCCTTCCCTTTGCGTGACAAGGAAACACAGGCATGGCTTCTTCTCCCCTCGAGGCAGAGCAGGGCCTCACTCCTTGAGAGCAGGCAGTGGAGGAACAAACCGCCTCCTGTTCTCATTGTTTGCATTTCCTCACTTTCAGGAGTGGAAGGAAGCGTTAAGTGCCATTTGTACATCCCGTCCTGCAAGCAAGGGCTAAGGAAAGAGACATGGTCATTTTTCTCTTTCTGTGGAATCCTGAAGTAATAAAAGGGTAAAGAAGATGTCAAGAATCATCTAAAACCTTCTCTCTAGCTGGAAGCCAGGGACGTTGGGCTGCTGTTTGTGGAGGAGGGATGCATACCAATTACACACCGAGGGCATTAGGTGAACTCATTTCACCTCTAATGGTCCATGTTCTGATGCAGCAGGATTTCATTCCAGCAACAGAGCCGTAAACATTTACCGCAAAACAAGTCGTTGCTCTATCGATTGCTGAGTATCTGCTTCATCCTTCCCTTTCCAAATCAGCTCAGATTTATGGTGATTCCCTTCCCCCTTCCTGTTCCCTGAGTTACTCCCCACCTCACCCCACCCCCATCGGTGGGGTGCTGCGGGTCAGAGGAAGAAGATAAACAGGAATCTGTATCTGTACATTTTCAGGAAGAGATTTCACAATCATTTTTTAAATGCCTTCTTTGCTCCTATTTTTCCCTGCTAGGTCTTCCACGGGCCTATTTTTAGAACAACTTTCTCAGAATATAGAAAAGCCCATATTCTCCAACTGTGACATGGATTCCTTCCACTAGTTTAGTTGATAAAATCTGGATGGGAAACTGAGCTTAGCTCACAGGGCTTTGCTGACAGACAGCGAATTCCTACAGGCTCCTCCAAGCCCTTAGTCGCAGGGGACTTCTACTCTATGCATGAACTTCAATGGTGTAAAGGCTGCAAAGGTTTAAGAAACAAATAAGGCTTGATTCAGAGAAGGTGTCGTTGGTGTCTCGGAAGCCAGGGATAGGGCCCAGACTGGGGCCTTAAGCCCAAAGTGGGTAGGTTGTTAGGTCCTAATAACAGGCTGGTATTCCTATGCCCCAGTTAGGAACTCTGCCAGGGACTGTCTCAACACGGGGCATGAGCTGCCAAGGCCAACTGAGAGGATTGAATCAAAACCAGCAAAATCAAAATGCACTATCCCAAAGAATTACCAAAGACCTCCATCTCAACACATTTTCCGGAGAGGCTTCCTGGGACTTAATCTGATCCGCTACCTCCTTGGAAGTCACCCAGTGTAACTGATGACAGACAGGCTGTCCTTACTGTGACAGATCCCAAACATATGCAGTGTGATGAACAGCCATACCGCACTCTGAGCAAATCAGAGTCATAGGTACCTATGAAAATCCATATTTTTAAGAATCAAAACTAAGAACATAATAGCAAATTTTCTACATTTAAATGCGGCTTTGTTTCGTATGTTTCTCAGACTCTGAGATGCTCTGAAAATGACCTTAAGAAAACCTCTCAAACTGCAGATGTCCAGGCCTTCCCCCAAAGAATGTGATTCAGGTTTGGGAGGAGATTCAGAAAAGTGTCTTTTTAAGAAGCACACTTGGTCATTCTGATTCAGGTGGTCATTGGTTTGCACCCTGAGTAACACTACACACAGCTTCTGTGTACATTTAAGAGTCAATTTCTATTGTGGGGCCCTGTGTCAGGAAGATTTCCCTGGAGAAGGGAATGGCTATCCATGCCAGTATTCTTGCCTGGAGAATCCCATGGACAGAGGAGCCTGGCAGGCTACAGTCCATGGGGTCATGACTGAGTGACTAACACTTCTATTGGGGGTGGGGGAGGGATAATTATATTGCATAATCAAAACCCACCTATATTGTAGCAGGAAAAATTTATATTTGGTATTCTACAATCCTGACTGTCTAAGATTCATCAAGTAGTTATTTTATTATTATTTTATTATTGCACATGTGTCTTAGAAACATTCAAGTGGGTGTGTATATGGCTGACACATATTACACAATACACACAAAGCAGTCACTGACCTACTGCCTGGCAGATCACAGTGTTTAAAAAATGAGGATGTTCTGGAAACTTCCATGTCATCCTATAGTTTTCTGTTTCTAACTGTACCAAGGAAACCAGGAAAACAACCACAACCATTCTCTTAGTAGCAGCATCTTAAATAATGCTGAAAATGGACACCATCCAACTGGGATATAGTGATACTACAAAGGTATGTAGGAGGGGAGGAGGAGAGAGGAACTTATGGGATGATGGGCCAGGTCTTTGGGATAGAACCAGAGAGAAGTCCAATACGGGCTTGGGAGCTACTTTCTAATACCAGATACTAGGAGGCATAGAGGCGGGAGAAAGAAAAGAGGAAAAAAGAATAAATAGGAACAAAAATGAAAAGAAAAACATAAAGATTGGGAACAGAAAGATATTAAAAGTTCCATGAACCAAAGATAAGATTCAAATTTTGGCCATTCATTAATATAGTCATATTAACATGAGAAATAGAGTGTGGTTAGATATTTCTAAGCAGGAATAGAAAATGACTTTGTATGGATGTGACACTGAGTCAACTCATTTAAGATTTCCAGTGGCAAATCTTTTTTTGTTTCCATGAGCTCACCAGAGGATGTACGATTAGATGCTTATTTCTTACAGCCTGGGCTCTTTAAAAGTTAATCCCATTACCATGTACTTCTCAGAACAGTCTGCAGACTTAACCTTAAGAACATAGTATGGTGTAGAAATGCAGAAAATATATTATCATTGCTTTGTCTCTTAGTGTCTGTTAATGATGATTTTTTTAAAACTAGTTTCACAGAGACTCAAGTACATTTCCATCTTCATGAAGGGACCTTGACTTTCTGCTTACAAGACCAGGCCTCCAGAAGTAGTTGCTTCAAGGAACAGAATCAAGCCCAGCAACCAGTAATGTCTCATCGCTGTTGTATCTAAGGAGTGGCCACAGATTTGCTGGTAGCTGTTTCCTGTGTTTAGTTCTGCAGACCCAATTTCCTGCAAACTTTCATTTTGATCACATAGGAGACTTTGCTGGCAACAAAATAATTGCTTCCTTCTCTTTATGAAGTCATTTGCCTACCCTGTAGCTCTGCAGTGATGGACAGAGAACTGCTTGACTGACTGCTTCCCCCTTCCCCCTCCTTGAGTCCTGAGGTTAGCCACCTACTCTCCTATCCATGGTCCCCATGTCGCTCATCTTCTTTGCACTTCAAGTCTTTTCTTGTGAAATGACAGAATGCACTTATTCACATTAAAGTACAGATCATGGATAGAGTTACCTCCTCCTGGCTGGCTAAAATTTTAAAATAGAGAAGTGTTTAGGCAAATAAAACGATTTTAATAGTGGAATATCAGGTGCCTGAAAGCCAATTGGAAGAATATTTTGGGGGCTGAATCGTGTGTATATGTGCATATACATGTGGTGGGCAGGGAATCCCAGGAAACATGCCATGAAGTTAAACACATCTTTGATGCCATATTTCATGGCATGCATTTGTTTCTAGGCATTGATTGTTGATTGAGGGACACAAGGAAAGGGTGATTTCCTTGATGCGGTCAACGCATGATGTTCAAGGCTCCATTCTCAGAATAATGGCATGACCTGGCCATGAGCCCGTCCACTGAGAGTGCCTTTCCATGAGGGAAGATGGGTGTCCCAAGGATGGGAAAGCAAGGCAGAGAATGCACTCTCACTCCACTCACGGCTGCATTATCTTCTTCCTCCTAAGAGACCTCTGGGTCCTTAAGTAACTTCCCAGTCATCAAATCAGTCTTTATTAAATTTTCACATGCACTTAGTCTTAGATTCAATTTGAAATGTGCTCCAAGGAGCATCATATGGACTAAATAATTACCTAAAGAGAAATGGCACAGAATAGATTTTAGAGAATGGCACAGAATGATGCCTCTCCAATACTGCCAGTAGCAATTGAGTCTTACAATGTAACACAATTATGTGAATTTTTTATTTTTGAGTTATACATTTATTGTCAATTATACTTAAAGGGGAAACAGTCAAATCAGTGTTTTTACTTAGGACAAAGGAAATTTTTGCCTAGGACAAAGCTAAAATAGGTGTTTAAGATTTTAAAAATGGGGTTGACTTGAAGAAAAATATTAAGGAAGTATTTGTGCAAGGATATCACAAGAATCTCGAAGGCCATATTCAAGCGACTAAAGTTTAAGAAGCATGGCCAAGGCTAGTTGATCATTACTGCATATCAACAACCCTGGGTTGCCCCTTGTTCTGCAAAGGGTGTGCTGTATGACACTGGGAGGGTAAAAAACCTCTCCGAGCACCAGTATGTGCATGCGTGCCTACCAAGTTGCTCTTTGCAACCCCATGGACTGCAGCCTGCCAGGCTTCTCTGTGCATAGGATTCTCTAGGCAAGAACACTGGAGTGGGTTGCCATTTCCTCCTCTAGGAGCACCAGTATACTCAAACACAATGGTGGCATTAAAAGAGATCACCAAGGTCTGTTCCAATTCTAGCAAGTGATGATTTATCTACACTATAGGTTACCATCTGTGACTAAAGGGAAGGAAACTGGGAAATTAAGTCATTGTTGTCAATGGGGATGTCATGGCTAGACATGCAGAAGCAGCAATTTGGTTCTTGGGTCACCAAAGAAGAGTAAGGGGTAGAGGAAAATCCAGAGTAAGAAGACCAACGCTATGTGCCAACGCTGTCCCCTGGACCTTCACAAAGTCACATGCCCTCCATCTGTGGGCCCTCTATCAAAGTCACATGTCCTCTATCTATTGAGTCCCAGTGTCTCTGTTTAGGCAAAGGGCCATGGTAGTGAATGATACCTATGCCGTTATCATGCAGTCTTGTTGCATGGCTCCTATGCAATGTATGTGAAGGCAAAGTTCTAATCAAATATAAATCTTGTTCTCCACTACCTCTTGTAGATCTTTGTTGTTTCAGTATTTTTAAATATAGTGGGGTGGTATCTAACCATATAATGGTTAAGCAGGATTTTTAAAACAATAGGTTACATTCAAGTGAGTCAATATTGATAGTTTTGAACAGCAGGGATAAAAGGTTTAATGCTGAAGAAGGAATCACCAATTGGTTCATAATGGGTAACTCCCAAAACCTTCATCATTCACCAATCACCTCAAAATCCTCTTTCAATTAAAAGTTTTAAACATGTCCTCTTCTAAACCTATAATCCTAAGTAGAAGATGAGCTAGCTATACTAAATTATTTATCCGTTCCACTGAGCTTTGCTTTTTACAAGGCTCCTTTCTATTAGCACAGAATTTCCAATCAAATATGTAACCTCAGATTAGAGCTGTCACAAAACCTATTCACTTTACTCCCCAGGTTACCCAGGGTACACTTTGTGATTACTGCCTGTGAAATTAGAATTATAGTTACTTTTTGCACTTACTAAGTTATCAAGCTTGCTTTCTTGATCTGTGAGTTGAGGAGGAGATAAACATTGGTAGAGGGAAACACAAAGAACTTGTAATTTACAAATAGGGAGGATGTAACAGAGGAAGTAGAATCACTCATTGTTAGGACTGGAGTCATTTAGTGTTGGGTCAGACAACCTGACAGTCTGTACTCATACCTGAATTTATGTTATATGATAAAAACAGATGCTTAAAAGTGTTGTGAAGTGGGTAATGTATTTTTAGACATATTTTAAACAAAAGTTATATCTCTAAATATGGAAAATTCAGTCATCTAGAATATTCAGACTAAGAAAGACTCATAATACTGGTGGTGGTGGTTTAGTCACTAAGTCATGTCCAACTCTTGTGACCCATGGATTGTAGCCTGCCAGGCTCCTCTGTCCATGGGATCCTCCAGGCAAGAATACTCGAGTGGGCTGCCATTTCCTTCTCCAGGGGATCTTCCTGTCCCAGGGATTGAACCCAGGTCTCCTGCATTGTAGGCAGATTCTTTACCAATCGAGCTATGAGGGAAGTCCTATACAGACGTCCATCAACAGAAAATTGGATTAAAGATTTACTGAGCATGGCCCTACACATCTGAACAAGACCCAGTTTTCCCCCTTAGTCAGTCTCTCCTGTCAGGAAGCTTTCATAAGCCTCTAATCCTTCTCCATCAGAGGGAAGACAGACTGAAAATCACAATCACAGAAAACTAACCAATCAGATCACATGGACCACAGTCTTGTCTAACTCAATGAAACTATGAGCCACGCCGTGTAGGGCCACCCAGTTTGAACAGGTCATGGTGGAGAGTTCTGACAAAACATGGACCACTGGAGAAGGGAATGGCAAACCACTTCAGTATTCTTTCCTTTAGAACCCCATGAACAGTATGAAAAGGCAAAAAGATAGGACTCTGAAAGATGAACTCCCCAGGTCGGTAGGTGCCCAGGAGATGCTACGGGAGATGAGTGGAGAAATAACACCAGAAAGAATGAAGAGATGGAGCGAAAGCAAAAACAACACCTAGTTCTGGATGTGACTGGTGATGGAAGTGAAGTCCGAAGCTGTAAAGAGCGATACTGCATAGAAACCTGGAATGTTAAGTCCATGAATCAAGGCAAATTGGAAGTGGTCAAACAGGAGATGGCAAGAGTGAATGTCGATATTTTAGGAATCAGCGAACTAAAATGGGCTGGAATGGGTGAATTTAACTCAAATGACCATTATATCTACTACTGTGGGCAGGAATCCCTTAGAAGAAATGGAGTAGCCATCATAGTCAACAAGAGTCTGAAATGCAGTACTTGGATGCAATCCCCAAAACGACAGAATGACCTCTGTTCATTTCCAAGGCAAACCATTCAATATCACAATAATCCAAGCCTATGTCCTGACCAGTAATGCTGAAGAAGCTGAAGTTGAATGGTGCTATGAAGACCTACAATACCTTCTAGAACTAACACCCCAAAAAGATGTCCTTTTCATTATAGGGGACTGGAATGCAAAAGTAGGAAGTTACCTGGAGTAACAGGCAAATTTGGCCTTGGAGTACAGAATGAAACATGGAAAAAGCTAATGGAGTTTTGCCAAGAGAACGCACTGGTCATAGCAAATACCCTCTTCCAACAACACAAGATAAGACTCTACACATGGACATCATCAGATGGTTAATACCAAGATCAGATTGATTATATTCTTTGCAGCCAAAGATGGAGAAGCTCTATACAGTCAGCAAAAATAAGACCAGGAGCTTGACTGTGGCTCAGATCATGAACTCCTTATTGCCAAATTCAGACTTAAATTGAAGAAAGTAAGGAAAACCACTAGACCATTCAGGTATGACCTAAATCAAATCCCTTATGATTATACAGTGGAAGTGACATACAGATTCAAAAGTTAGATCTGATAGAGTGGCTGAAGAACTATGGATGGAGGTTCGTGACATTGTACAGGAGGCAGTGATCAAGACCATCCCCAAGAAAAAGAAATGCAAAAAGGCAAAATGGTTGTCTGAGGAGGCCTTACAAATAGCTATGAAAAGAAGAGAAGTGAAAGGCAAAGAAGAAAAGGAAAAATATACCCATTTGAATAGAGTTCCAAAGAATAGCAAGGAGAGATAAGAAAGCCTTCCTTGGTGATCAGTGCAAAGAAATAGAGGAAAACAACAGAATGGGAAAGACTAGAGATCTTTTTGAGAAAATTAGAGATACCAAGGGAACATTTCATGTAAAGCTGGGCTCAATAAAGGACAGTGATAGTATGGACCTAACAGAAGCAGAAGATATTAAGAAGAGGTGGCAAGAATACTCAGAAGATCTATACAAACAAGATCTTCACGACCCAGATAATCATGATGGTGTGATCACTCACCTAGAGCCAGACATCCTGGAATGTGAACTCAAGTGGGCCTTAGGAAGCATCACTACGAACAAAGCTAGTGAAGGTGATGAAATTCCAGGTGAACTATTTCAAATCCTAAAGGATGAAGCTTGAAAGTGCTGCACTCAAAATGCCAGCAAATTTCGAAAACTCAGCAGTGGCCACAGGACTGGAAAAGGTCAGTTTTCATTCCAATCCCAAAGAAAGTCAATGCCAAAGAATGCTCAAACTACCACACAATTGCACTCATCTCATACCCTGGCAAAGTAATGCTCAAAATTCTCCAAGGCAGGCTTCAATGAACTGTGAAATTCCAGATGTTCAAGCAGGATTTAGAAAAGGCAGAGGAACCAGAGATCAAACTGCCAACATCCGCTGGATCATTGAAAAAGCAAGAGAATTCCAGAAACACATCTACTTATGCATTATTGACTATGCCAAAGCCTTTGACTGTGTGGATCACAACAAACTGTGGAAAATTCTTAAAGAGATGAGAATAACAGGTCGCCTGACCTGCCTCTTGAGAAACCTGTATGCAGGTCAAGAAGCAACAATTAGAACTAGACATGGAACAACAGACTGGTTCCAAATGGGGAAAGGAGTACGTCAAGGCTGTATATTGTCACCCTGCTTATTTAACTTATATGCAGAGTACATCATGAGAAATACCGGTCTGGATGAAGCACAAGCTGAAATCAAGATTGCCAGGAGAAATATCAATAATCTCAGATATGCAGATGACACCACCCTTATGGCAGAAAGTGAAGAAAAACTCAAGAGCCTCTTGATGAAAGTGAAAGAGGAGAGTGAAAAAGTTGGCCTAAAACTAAACATTCAGAAAACTAAGATCGTGGCATTTGGTCCCATCACTTCTTGGCAAATAGATGGGGAAACAGTGGAAACAGTGGCACACTTTATTTTGGGGGGCTTAAAAATCACTGCAGATGGTGATTGCAGCCATGAAATTAAAAGACACTTGCTCCTTGGAAGAAAAGTTATGACCAACCTAGACAGCATATTAAAAAGCAGAGACGTTACTTTGCCAACAAAGGTCCATCTAGTCAAAGCTATAGTTTTTCCAATAGTCATGTATGGATATGAGAGTTGGACTCTAAAGAATGCTGAGCACCGAAGAATTGATGCTTTTGATCTGTAGTGTTGGAGAAGACTCTTGAGAGTCCCTTGGACTGCAAGGAGATCCAACCAGTCCATCTTAAAGGAAATCAGTCTTGAACATTCAATGGAAGGACTGATGTTGAAGCTGAAACTCCAATACTTTGGCCACCTAATGTGAAGAACTGACTCATTTGAAAAGACCCTGATGCTGGGAAAGACTGAAGGCAGGAGGAGAAGGGGACAACAGAGGATGATATGGCTGGAGGGCATCACGGACTCAATGAACATGAGTTTGAGCAAACTCTGGGAGTTGGTGCTGGACAGGGAGGCCTGGTGTGCTGCAGTCTGTGGGGTCACAAAGAGTCAGACACGACTGAGTGACTGAACTGAACCGAGAATATTTAATTATGTAAACCATCTCCTTTCCTTATGGCAAAAAGATTACAGTTACCAGCTTCCCCTCTTATTATCTCAGCACAGTGATGCTGTCGCCCACTTGAAATGTTCAATTTGATATGCTTTGACATGTGAGGCTCATTCTTACAGAAAAATAAGTCTTGTTCTAAGTAATACAGCAATGTTATCCTATCCTTCCTTGAACAAACTGACTTCTAAGCCAATGACTTTGGTTATGAGATGGTTGAATGACTTCACAAGTCATGGATCTACTAAATGACCAGAGACCAGGAGGTAGGGCCAAGGACTCTGGGCCCAGTGTTTTTTTCCCATCGGAGCCTATAGTTTTTTGTCAGAAGGCTTTGAGTTGCCTGGTTGCCTTGTTGCCCAGCTCACCTGCCTACTTGAAAGATGTGGGCGCAGATGTTTACAATGGTCACAACCATTTTCCTGACCCCTGAAGCATCTACTGTTCTTTCCCCTTCAGTTTTATTAGATGGAGGCCACAATCATTCAGTTTCCCTTCCCAGCTCACTGCAACACTCTTCACACCCATGTTCCTGTTCAGAGACATGCCTGTGCCCACGCAGCAAGTTCAGTCACTATAGTCACGATCTTCAATGGGAAAATAGAAAACTCTCTCATGAGATTCATCGGAGGAGGGATAGAAGTGATTCGCCATTGTATTTATTTCTGTAAACTGAAGTGTGAAAGGAAAGCTTGAGAGCCCTGTGGCCTTGGTAGGTGACAAGCGAGGGGTTTGCTGTTGCTCCCAGTTAACGATAGCACTTTTTTCAGAGATTTGCTCTCTGAGGGGTCCCAGGATTCTAACATCAACTAGGTTCTCTGCCTTCCTGCTAATGTGGATGTTCTTTCCTGGAAGTGTATGGAAGAAAAATTTTAGAAAGTATTGTTTTCTATTCTGAGACTCTTTCCCAGGCTCTCCAGCTCCTCCTTTTCAGTGCTGGAGGCTGCTTATGCTTGCACCTACCTTCCTGTACTATGCCTAGCCACATACATGGCTCTATCTCTGGTGAGCCATCTCGTCCCCACTTTGTCACTGATCTTCCCCTTCAATTTATATTGACTCTCCGACCCCTTACCTCAATGATTCCTTCTCACTCACCTCTGTCCTTCTTCCTTCCTCCCTCCACCAACTGCTTCAAGTTATCGTTTCCAAAGCTGCTGTATTTAATGCCATCACATAACAATCTTTCCCCTTCTCTCACCAAATAAACTGCTTTCAATAAGTTGCTTCTAACCCCCAAAACAAATAACATCCCACAATCCACTTCGTTCTAAAATATTGCTTTTCATAACTTCCAACCATTTGCCGTCTTCCTCTCCTTGAAGAAATAAACTGCCTTCAGTGCTCCTTCATATTTGGGATCTGAGCTACCTCACTGAAACCATAAAATACACACACACACACGCGCATACACACACACACCCAACAGCCTCCCAAAACGAAGACAAATGATCTAATATAATCTTTCGCTTTCCTTTTCTCTCTCTGAGAAAGAAAACTCTCATGAGGCATATAAGGGCCCATTTTAGTCTCTTTGAGGATTTTTTTTTTCTCTCCAATGAAATAAGCTAAGGAGAAATACAGTAAGGCATTCCAAGGCCAAACACATTCTACTGTTTATTACACATATTACATTCTTAAATAAAAATGCGTCACATAACATTTTTTGCATAGATATCTTACAATATACCAATTTAAAAAAGAATTATGAAACAGACCAGTAACAAAAATAAATTTTTTCTTCATTAATAATTTTGTAACATTAACATACCACCATCATATAATACAAATAATAGTTTTAAATCTTAAGACTTTTGTACAGCAAAAAAACTTGACAAAGTAATATATTTATATATATATATATAAAAAGCTTAAAAAAATAAAATGTCAAAAAAAGGCATAACCGAGGGCTATAAGACTGGGTACTTCTGTGATATATTATAAATACCAGAGAAGGCCTGAGAGCATGTGACCGAGGGAGGTGGGGGAGGGGTGGGGGCTGGGAGTAGGTCTCTCCAAACACACTTGTTAGACACATCTGGCAAAAGAAAATGTATAGTGCAAAAACAAAGTTCTTCAAGCAACTGTTAAGAGGATAAGAGAGATTTGAAAGAAAAGTGGTGGTGGCTAGGAAGCCATGTGGTGGGAGGAGGGAGGGGGTGACAAGAGAGAAGGAGTTTGGGGAGATTTATGGAAAGGAAGGGGGAGGCTTCAAAAACATTAAACATTTATTTTTGCCTCTGTGTTATCAAGGAGATCTTGGCCATAACAGGTGTATTTTTCCTCCCTGGAATGAAGCAGAAGTGAAAGATAAATTCAACTAAGTCTGGGTTCAGATTGAAAATGCATGCTGAGAAAAACAAAAATAAAAAAGCTTGAGGACCAGCCGATGAGCCCCAAAGCCTTTCAGGACCGAGATCTGCAGAAATCATTCTGCCTGGAGTCCAAAGGCCTAGGGTTAAAATGTCCCCTCTCCCCACCCTCAGCCCCTCCCCTCTATGTGGAACTCCCAGTGTGTTTTCAATATACTGGCAATTATAAGCATCCATCCCCCCAAAAGATATTAGGCACTGGTGGCTACTCCTCGTAAACGTCAGTAGCCTAACTGTTTTCCTTCTGCGAAGGTACATTAGGTACACGTGCACACGTGTCTAGCTGCATGCACACATACCACCCTCATTATTCTGGTGTGGGGTCCTTTTTTATGGCAGTAGACAGAAGCTGGAGTCAAAGCAGTTTACGATTCCAAAGCTCACAGTTGAAAAAAAATTGTATAAACAGTCCCCAACAAAGAACGCATCAACGTCCCCTCGTGACTGCTGAGAGGGAGCCCTGTTTGAAAAAGAGTATCTCGTTTGGGATATTCGTGAAGTGACGGCCTGGGATTTCTCTCTCCATTTTTGATACCTGTTTCCCGAGCACTTATACATAAATGCAAAACACCTGAAGAATACAGTACTATCTTGGAAGGGTGCACATAAGAAAGTTAAATTGCAGCTTTATTTTTCCCTTTACCGGGATCCATTAGGAACCAACAGAGGAGATTTAAGCGAGTGTTAAAAGTAAGAGAAAACCCTGAAGCCTCAGGCAGTTAGTCATGGGATCTCACATTTACAAGGAGTTTTTGCTTCCTTTGACACATTTTCGTTGTTCCATCTCAAGTATTCCCAAAGATCCTCACTGAGGAAAGTAGACCATCAAAGAGGCATTGATGTATACTCAGAACAGCCCCTCTAGTCTTCAAACTGAGATATCACCATGTTTACCGAAACACATCCAGAGCTGGAATGCAAATTCTCTCCTCCTGCCTCCACCCCCGACTTGGCAGTGGCCATTTCAGGAAGATGCCAGGGAAAGTGTCCCCAGGTAGATGTCAACCAGGTTCTACTTAATGAATTTTCACTTTGGCAAAGATCTGGGTGCAAAACTGTGGCCAGAAATGCTGGACCTCATAAGATTTTTTTTTTTTAAAGAAACAATGAACCTGGTTTTTGTAGTTAATATGTTGCATCTCCGACTTTCCCAACCTTCCTTCTCCTAAAACCAACTCATGCAAAAGAGAAGCCATTTTGCACTTTGCACTGTATTTTATATTTTATGAAGTGACTTCCATACAGGAAACCATTATGAACCAGTAACACTAATCACCAAGTCCTGTTGTTCTTGCCATTTGAGTTCACGTCTTTTGACTTTGCCATAGAATTCAGGAGTTGGGGCTATAGGCAGACATCCTGAATGCACTGGGTGAGTCGCCCTGCAAGTCCCATTTACTTCCCCTTTGATGCAAATAGACATGGCTAATCTGGAAGCTTATCCCAAACTGAAGTCCTTAAAAAAAATCTTCTCTGGCTTCTAGATTCAAAGATTTTTTTTTTAACATAGGAATCAGTTCTACTAATCATGCGTGAGGTTGGCTGTCTTTTTTACCCTGTTATCGTCAGGCAATCAAAGATGTAAAAAGGGCACAAGAGGTGCAGGAGGGGTGGACAAGGGATACTTGAAGGGCTTTGTAAGGAAGAGCACAGAGAGGAGAAGGAAATGGTCAGCATGAAGTTCATTTTGGGGGGTCTCCGATATATTTATAAAACGCAGCTTTGTCATGGAATCCAAACATCTCTTTTTTCTGGACATAATACTCATCAACCACCAGGCATTAAGCTGGGCCAATGAACCATCAGTGGGGCAGGAGGCCAGTAGCTAGGAGCAGCATTATAATTTCAGGTTTCCACATCTTTGACTTACAGTCATGTGGTAGGAGAAAGAAGCACAAATTGAAATAAAAAAAAAACTGTCAATGGCTTCGAAACACTCTTTTTCTATACATTACACTCTGAACCCTGGATAAAGCGTGCTTCGGAGGACCACTACAAGAAACACCATGACAGGTTTTTCCTTTCAAATTGGAGATATCCTGGAATGCTGGGAGTTACCAATTTAAACGAGACAATGGTTTAATATGTTTCAACTGTCCACTAAAGCACTGCTTTGAATAACCTGTCCTCTTGGAAGCAAACTAGCTTCAGGTTATTTCCCAGAAAGCCTGTTCACTCCAGCAGGCTCCTTCCAACCATCTCTGCCATTTCAGAGAGGATGGATACTTGATAACATGCCCAAATGACTACCGCTCTCCCCACACGACAACAGACAGGACTGGTTAGCGTTCAGAGGTGTCAATCAGGCTACACAAGAACAGTTTCAAAGCCATACGCTTAGCACCCACCAAATTCTCAGGCCAATTCTCGGTCAACAAATGCTTGGAGCCAGCAAGCCCCACCATCAAGGTTCAGTGCGCCCTGCTTGGAGAAAGGTCAGGAGCAGATTACAAAGGACCTCACTGATATAAAAGAGAGGAGAATTGCCCAATATTTCAGACACTGATGAAGACCCAAGGGCCTTTGTTCTGTCACATTCAAATGAGATCTTTTCAAGACCACAGATGACAACTGGGGAGCGAACAAGCAATGATTACTCTTTTGCATTTTTTTAAACTTTCTTTTTAATAGAGCCTTGCATTGGTCAGTTCAAAAATTAAATTAAGTATTATAAACCCTTAATAATAGCATTTCGAGAGGCAAGAGCAGCTCCAGCGGGGGAGAGAACATTTGTAAATCGTGGCAGCCACGGCTAATGCCATCACTGGGACTGTGCGTGCAGTCATGCTGGAGGCTGCTCTAGAAAGGGAAATCAACAAACCAACAAAATCTGGGGTGTCTAAAGTTTCGTCTAGTGCACTGACTGGAGGCGCTACAGTTTAATACAGCTGAGGTTCAAGGTCCCTCACACATCCTTCATCCAGAAAGGATGAACCACACATTCAAATATAATCCCATGGTCCGCCCTGATGGACTGGCTACAAACGCACTCGAATGCAGTCGAGAACTACGAGATTGTCAGCAAGCAGTGCTCCAGAAATGTTTCTAAGTCATGTCTAGTTTTAAATCTTTGGAATAAAACTGATTTTTTAAAATACCCTCTGACTAACATATACATAATTGCCTCTGGCAAATGGGCAGATTTTGTGTGTGTGTTTAGGGTGGTTTTTCTTTTTTGTTTTTGGTCTAAATTGAAAAAAGGAAAAAAGAGAAAGAAAACTTGAAGGGCCAGACCTCAGAATGCCCCAAGTGTCCAACTGGCAGCTACAGCATTTGTGATAAGGAGGCTCCTCTGCCCTCAGACGAGTAGTTTCAACATTTCAGTGAAATCAAAGTTTGCAGAAAGCTGAGAAACCAAATGCCAAGGATCTTGAAGTTTGCTGTCATAAATGAATCTGTGTTTCTTATATTTCCTTTCAAAGACTTCAGTTTTGCATCCCAAATAGGTATGGGGTGGCATTTTAACAGTCAATGAGTCAAACAGTCAAAGGAGGGCAGGAGAGGAGCCAGCTGGTATGAAGGAGCAGCAACCATGGGCGGACCAAATGCCATTTTTGTTTTTTTAGACGTGTCTTGAAGGGATGGTCCCAGAATATACAAAATATACAATCTGCCCTAATAACCACCCCACTTGCTTGCATAGGCCATTTAATGGTCCTAAAGGCAGTCTTTGGAGTTGAGGCCAGTGCCAACTAGCTAAGAATGCGGGTAGATGATGGAGACCGATACTGGATGTGTGTGGGGGATGGAAAGTGAGGCATGGAACCCCCTCGGAGTCAGCTTGCAGAGTAAAAGTGAGGCCTCTGTTGATCCCAGGTGCTCTAGGGCACAAGTCATGGTGGGCCTAGCCAAAAAAATTAAAAAATCAGAAATATGTCTCTCCTTTTACACAGACCATGAGAGAAATATCTCAACCCTTTCCTTAAATGTCCACCCTTTATTCCCACAACAGCATTTTGAATTGTGTGTTTTAACAAGTGGGGTGACATGACTCAGTGGGTATGAGACAGGAAGAGAGGGTGATGGTTTTTGAAGCCACTAGACTTGGGAGGCATCCTCCGTTCTCCCCATTCCTGGAAAGAGGGATATTTTTGGCTTTTTTTGTCAGGTCATAACCCAGAGTTACGTTCAATATGCAGCTGCCCTTTGAGACTAGCGACATCTACGCTGAAACTGGTTGTTAGGGTAGCAGTGACACACAGCACGGGGTTGATCACTATGAGCTGAGGTCAGGATGCCTCAGGGGGGATGAAAAAAGTGTGATGTCCCATCTGATTGGCTGCTTCGAGAGCTGGACATCCAGGTGACGAGAGAGAGAGAGTCCTGGAGAGGTTTAGTCCATGGAGAAAAGATAAAACATTTAAGCTTCCAAATAAGCTTTTCAAGTTTTCGTTAGCAAAAAACAGAGAGATTAAAAAGAAAAAATCTAGCACTGGCAATAAGGTGAGGCTCAAGGGATACACTGTGATTGATCATCAAGGACTTTATTCTCTTGGCCACTTTGCAGTCATGCTAGAAGTTTCCAGAATCCCTAGTGCATATGGTGTGCAAGAGTCAAAAAGTAAGAAAAGAACACTCTTCCCTGGAGACCTGGAGAGTGAAGTCTAGAGAAATGCAGGCCAGAAAGGTGTAAGGTGTTATTCCGGAGTCTGCCGCCGCTAAGGCCGTTGGTATCGACTGGAAAGATCTCAATAGTACTAAGAACCAAAACTGATCAACAGTTCTGTGAGGAAGTCGGACGCACGGAATAGTAGGACTTTCACACACAAAGGACAAATAAACCGAGAGTTAATTTTGGCTACCAAACTGCAATTTGGTTTGCTAGGTCATTTTCCCCCAACTATTGAAAAAGAAACATTAGTGCTACACATATGCAACTTTAAGACGTTGTATTCTCCTATCAAGTTGCACTGAGAAGCAAGTTAAATAAGCCCCTCTTACTGCCGTCCACCTGTAGAGACGTCACATCCATTTTCTTTGATTTCCATTGGCAACAGCGGGAAATAATTCCAATAGCGCTGAAGTAAGCAGCCAGACTGCCTTGCTGAGTTCACCTGGTTTCTTTCTTCTTCTTCTTCTACCATCTGGCTAGGGCAAGGCATAAAGATAGACGTATATATTTTAAATATAGCTGAGTGCATGACTGTGTGTGTGTGTGTGTCTATGTGTGAGTGCGTGTGTGTGTGTCTGTGTGTGTGTGTACACAGAGGTTTAATAAGTGAGAACTTTCTTCTGCGAGGCAATGGGTCCCCGCCTGAAGTCCAGCCCCCTGCCTCGTGGCATTTCCTTCAGACAACGGCCGGCCGACGCCATGGCAACTCTGGCCTTCAGGTTTTTTAGATATGTCTCTTCATATGGAGGGCAAGGTGGTCAGACCTGGAAAAACACCTAGAGAAGATAAGAAAAACAAGGATATTACAGAGATCTGCATAAAGAACTCAACTTCCATCACCCCTTAGAAAATGAATTAGCCCTAAAAGAGAGAGAGAGGCAGTACATGTGTACTGGGAAACGAGGTATATAGGGCAGGTGAGCTCAGCAGTCAGAATGCTTGGGTTCACCTCCTGCAATAGCTGTGTGATGGAGCAACTTAACCTCTCAGTGTCTTAAGTCTTAGTTGCTTAGTTCTGTCTGACTCTTTGCGACCCCACAGACTGTAGCCCATCAGGCTCCTCTGTCCATGGAATTCTCCAGGCAAGAATACTGGAGTAGGTAGCCATTCCCTTCTCCAGGGAATCTTCCTGATGCAGGGATCCAACCCGGATCTTCTGTACTGCAGGCAGATTACCATCTGAGCCATTAGGGAAGCCTGGTATCTTAATTCCTCCTCAATAAAATGCGGAAAATTGAGAGCACTTATTTCATAGATTGGTTGTGAGGATTAAGTGAGATGATCTATGTAAAGTGCTTAGAAAATTGCCCAGCCAATGGTAAAATCTTGATTAATATTAAATATTATTATTGCGATTGTCATCATTAAAGAAGAAACAAATGTAAAAGTGTTTTGGAAATAATGTGTGTCATGCTCATACACTACAAAGAATGATTAGCCTGTACTATCAAATGATGACACTCTTAACATTTCAACACCCAGATTTCAGTCTTAAGTTTTACAATGGAAGCCCAGAAATGCTGCCTGTGATATCTGCAGGTCTATATAGGCACTCCACATTCAAAGGGAGGAAAAGCTCATGTTTATTAATAATGGTGTCATATGCAGGCATGTGCTTGGTGTTTCTCCAGTACTACCCTAGACTCAATGGACATAAGTTTAAGCAAACTCCGGGAGAGAGTGAAGGACCGGGAAGCCTGGCATGCTGCAGTCTATGGGGTCGCAAAGAGTCAAACACAACTTAGCGACTGAACAGAAACACCAACAATATCCTCAGATTTACCATGGTAAATCTTCACACTCTTTTCATGGGCATTCATGTGGTAGGGACCCTGAGGCTGGGGTCACACAGCCAATGAGTGGCAGTCGTGGGGTGAGAAGCCAGGCAGATGTCTAAACCCATTCTTTGAACTGTTTCTGGAACCCAAGGTTGGCCACTGAATCCCTTTGTCAGCCTCAGAGTGAAAGCAGTGGCTGCTTTCACTCCTTCCCTTCTTTAACACCACCCACTTGATTTTGCCCTGGGTGGTAACTCTTCCACATTCTCAGTTGTATGCGGCTAACCCACCTCCTAAGGCTGAAGTGATGGCCACAGTCATCTGCTTAGTGACAGTCATGTGATCCACAAAGGTCAACGAGAGCAAGTTCTGGGACATTTGCTGAAACTATTGGAAGAGAGACGCTTTCTTTCCACTGGGGCTTAGACACTAAGATAGGAGCTGTGGGTGTCCATGCGGGGGAAAGAGCCTATTTGAGAATGAAATTAACAGAGAAAAACAGGCAAAGGGGTAGGAAGGAAGAGAGTTTCTAGTCCTGAGGACAACATCTAAGCACCTGGACTCAGCCAAGTGTGAAGACAAATCGAATTCTGTTCGTCTTAGTTATAGGAGCTAATAAAAAACCCTGGAAGCTAACTCAGGACTGAGTCAGGGTTCTCTACTTATAACTAATAGAGTGGCCATTTCTGCATCTCCAAGGCCTACATACAGTCTCAGGTTCTTGGGCTGGAATCCCAGGGAAGTCAGTGCGTCAGACAGCAGTCATTCTGAGTTCTGGGTGTGAGTTCTCCCTTAGATCCAGCTCTAGACACTGGTCTCCATCCTACCTGGGAGAAAGTTCCCAGGTCCCCTGACACACTTCCTGAGACATCCTTCCAGTTCAAAACTCTAGCTGGTATGTTAGTAAGCTGTTCTGCTCAGGTCAGCAAGGGTTCCTGTTCAGGGCAGAATTTCCCTGTATTTGTTCATTCCTAAAACAAAGAAAGAGAAAACCCCTGGCCCTATCTGCTGACCCCAGCACTCTCCACGCACTGTTTGTGTTCATTTCTCAGATACACATGCCGGATAGAACCTCAAGAAAATGAAGCAAAATAGAACAAAGTAAAATGAAAAAAAAATTATCATAACAGGAAAAATAAGAGTAGAAAGTGATCTAATTCAGTAACATATTGAATAACAGTAATTCTAACCATAACTGCTTATTTGGGGCTCTGATTTTGGTATAAGCAAGATACTTGAATAATTCCTTGGCATAGCATCTAAAGGGGATTTGATTTACTATAGAAGAGTGATAAATTTTCTTTAAAAGCAAGTACTTGATGTCACCGGTATAAGAAAAAGCAGTACAGCCTGCGGGGAATTTAGTGTTTGACTGTCCTGTGCCGAGGGCACACTTAGTACTATCCACTGCCTCTTCTCTTTCTTTCCCTTTCTCCTTTCCCTCTTCCTTTCTTCCTTCTCTCCTTCCTTCATCTCAACAGCGTAGAGAAAGAAGATCTAAGTCGGGAAGTTGTTTTTGTAGGTATTTCTCTGAAGTTAACATTCTTACAAGAACTCTATAAAGAAGGTACCATTCTTAGCCCCATTACCAGATGAGATATTCATCAAAAAGAAGCAAAGCCAAAATCTGAACCCAAGTAGCCTTGACTCCAGAGCCCATGCTTTCAGCCATACCCAGTTCTCAGGCTGAGCAGAAGGTCAAGCTGAACTGTCCGTTTAAAGAACTGGTAGTAGTCAGAACTGATGGACGGTCTTCCCCAAATACCTGCACCTCATCCCCAGAACTTGTGAATATGTTATGTTCAAAGGCAAAGGGGAATTAAGGTTGTGGGTGGAATTAATTTGCTGGTTAGCTGACTTTCAAATGGGAAGCTTACTCTGGATTATCTGGGTAGACCCAATGTCACTGCAAGGGTCTTTAAAAATGGAAAAGGGAATTAAAAGAGAAAACCAGAGAGATGGAAGCATGAAAAGGACTCAATAGCTTTGATGATGAAGAAATGGGGTCAGGAGCCAAGGAACATGTACAAAGCTGAAAGCTGGAAAAGGCAAGGAAATGGGTTCTTCCCTTGAGCCTCAGGAAGGGAATGGAGAGCAACCCACATCTTGATTTCACCCCCAGGGAGATCTGTGTTGGACTTCTAACCCAAGGAACTGTAAAATGATAAATCTGTAAAGATAAATAAGGGTGATACTAAACTTGTGACAACTGGCAACGTCAGCAACTAGAAAATGAATCCAGAAGTTAATCTGGTCAAGCCTGAGCAGCAAGGCCCTGCAAGAAAGCCACAGAGCATGTACCAAGAACTCTGTGTGTTCAAAAGAGGCAAGTGGGGATTCGAGATGGTAAGGAGCAAAGCAGAAGTCTTTGCTACTAGTACAAAATCTTTCTCTTTTCTTTTCCACATCCTGAGAACATACGGGACAACAGTATTTTTAAAAAATTAATTAATGAATTAATTTTTGGCTGTGCTGGGTCTTTGCTGCTGCACGTGGGCTTTCTCTAGTTGCAGCAAATGGGAGCTACTCTCTAGTTGAGGTATGCAGGTTTCTTACTGCGGTAGCTTCCCTTTTTGCAGAGCATGAGCATTATTAGGTTTCATGGGGCTCAGGAGCTACTTCATGGCATGTGGAAATCTTTCCAGACCAGAGATTGAACCCATGTCTCCTGCATTGGCAGGTGGATTCTTAACCATTGGATCACCAGGGAAGTCGCATGGGACAACAGCATTCTTGATTTAGGACTTCATTTGAAATAACCACTCAGTACTGTATGTGTTCCATACTTTCATTCTCCTTTAACCAACTGCTTAACCTGTGCTGAGTAACTAGCAATCTGTATAAGCATCTGTCTTTACTCTTTAAATTCTTTCAGAAAAAAAAAAAAAAAAGTGAAAACCCAACCAATTCTTTAACATGGTATAAAATAGGATCACACCCCTCCTGAATCAAACTAGCATCATTGTTTGTTAAAATTCTAGGAAGAGCATGGATTTAGAATGAGACTGGGTCCCTCACCGTTGAGGTCTTATTTAAATCCAATATACCAGTAGGATACTTAGTCATGATTAATTTATATTTATTAAATTATACTTACTGAGTTCCACATAGGAATAGTAAAGTAAAAACTAATAGATAAACTCTGCATCTAGAAATGCAGAAGCTAGTAATTCTAAGGGTAATATACCCCCAGCGGGTATTTAGGAGTGTACAGCTGTCAGATGACCTTAAATAAGAAAGTTCTTAATGACTAAAATTTGTTTACTGCAGAGAACTAGCCAAACCCCTATTTTCATTTCTCTTGCTGATGAAAAGCGCCCCCTAAAGTCACATGGGCATTGAGCCAACAGCAACACACCAGGGCCCCAAAGGGCTAGATATAGGTTGATGTTTCTCACCACCTATAAGTGGGCTGACAAAGAGATCAAAGATCAAAATGCCTCCTCTGAACTTCTAGGATCTTGGAGGTACTACCGTGGAGCAGGATCCTTGGGTTATAGCTGCATATGGCTACTTAGGGAAACAGCCCTGCTTACTACCATCAGCAGCCTCTTGCTCTATGGGCTGAGAAACAACACTCATCCCTTTAAGCACCTGATCACTGAGTGGGCTCTTCTGCGCAGTTTGATGGTAAGATAGCCCAAACACCTCATTGCTTTCTCCCCAGACCTGAAGCCAGAGGTCACAAAACTTAATGTCTTTAAGGTCAGGCAGATAAAGTAAATGGGTGCAATGGGTCAAGAGTAAGAAACACACAGCGTTTTTAAACCATCTGATTCTACTTCTGTGAATAAAAGAATGTTGCTCTTCATTAAAAGGAGATAACTGGACATGCTGCACAGCAACTGATGCCCTGCCTTCACGCTGGGAGACCGTGGTGAGGGAGGGGGAAGAGAAACGAGTAATCACAGGACCATTACCAAAGGCAGCGGTGACTATTCAGCTCCAGAAAACTATGGCCACCTGCGAACGTGAGTCCACTGTTACCAGATCTTCCAATTTTTCAAAGCCAGGAACAGAGGCTTTTGTGACATTTAGCAATTTGAAATGTTAGCAAAACAAACAAGAACTCATGTATTTTTTAATTTACCCTATAGGCAAAATAAAAGTATAAGTTAGACTTGGTACCTGCTTTAAGGTCAAGAAACCCCAATCTTACTTAGTTCAGCCTCTAAGTAGCATAGTCTGAGGGCTTCCCAGGTGGCGCTAGTCGTAAAGAACCCACCGTTCAATGCACGAGACCTAAGAGATACAGGTTTGATCCCTGGTTCAGGAAGATCCCCTGGAGAGGGAAATGGCAATCTGCTTCAGTAATCTTGCCTGGAAAATCCCATGGACAGAGGAGCCTAGTGGGCGATACAGTCTGTGGGATGGTAAAGGGTTGGGCATGACTGAAGTGACTTAGCACGCATGCCGACAGGGCAGTCTGATTATTCAATTATATGAGGCAAGAGAGAGATTTCTCAGGCTCATACATACTCCAACAGGATCCAGTGCTCTGCTAAGGGCTATAAATGTCCTCTTTTTTTGAAGGTAAAAGTCTTCTAAGGAATGCCAAGTCCGCGGTCACTCCAGGCTTTCCTTCCATCACTTTGGGACCACTCCAGCTCCCCGTGCCACCTCCCAGACCTGCTCTATTTTCAGCACAGTTCCTGCAGCTGAAGTACAAGGTGCTGCCTGTCAGGAGACACTAACGAGGCTCCACCCCCTGGTTTCTGACACTGCTGAAAGGCACTGACTCTCCTGCCACAGAAGTTTGAGCTACTCGCCAGCTGCCCCAAATACCATGTCAGAGTTTATACCATCTGCTCAGCAAACTTCTAGCTCCAGAAACCAGAGTATATTTTGATGAGGAAAATCAAGCAAAAGACTAACTGAACTACCCATCCCTGACATCTCCTACACTGAAATATCCAGTCGGTTTGAAATTATTTCTCCATATACATCAGTCAGGTTTAATCCTAATATGTTAAGTGCTGGAGAGATGCATTGTTGTTGTTCAGTCGCTCAGTCGTGTCTGACTCTTTGTGACTCCACGGACTGCATGCCATATCCTTCACTATCTCCTGCAGCTTGCTCAAATTCATGTCCATTGAGTTGATGATGCTATCCAACCATCTCATTCTCTGTCATCCCCTTCTCCAGCATAGACAGTTGAATACTGCTTAATAACTCAGTTGACTTAAGAGGAATACTAAGTCTGGCAATTTCCCCATAACAATTCTTTGCCTGTTTCCAAGGCTTATGGCTATCCATAAAGCACGATTTCCAAATAATAGCCTCACCACCTTTCAGGGAAGGATGACTCATGTGTACCTACTACCACCACACTCTGATAACTCACAAAGGATATATCTTCACCCCCACTGATATAATGCCCTTCCTCATAGGACTGTGGAGCAACATCAACATCACTGAAATATAATCTATAGGAGAATAGCTGCTGATTTCTATAAATTCAGGGGGACTCTGAGGTGAATGGGGCAGAAATGACAAACAGGTTGTATTTTGGAGTAGCAGAAGAGAGCTCTAAGGGACGGACAGACAATAGCTTCATGGAGTATACTTCCTCAGCCTTGGGGTGGGAGGTTATCTTTGGGCTCCAGGAGGCATGGGGGCTTTATTTAGTTCTTCCAGAATGAAGATAAGAGGAAAATAGGCTCTTCAGGAAAAACGAAAAAAAAAAAAAAGGGGGAAGAACAACGTGAATGCTTCTTTATAAGCATCTTAAAGGAGCACCAAGGCACTGGCCACCCATGAAACATGGCCACTCCTGTCCTGCTCTGCACCAGAGGAAGGTCTGGTGAGGGGGCTGGGGGAGGCAGGATGCAAAAGCGATCGCATTTCCTCCACTGGAGAGCCAGGCCTCTGCGGACATCCTGCACACCCCTCCTGCCACCCTGCGAGCAAGGGGCCGAGCCGGGGAACCCTGAGGCTTTCAGGGCTTTTATCGTATTAGAAGCATTTTTCTCATCATAACCGAGACCTTTAATATTGCATTAAAAAGATGGTTAATTTTCTTAAGCTTCCTTTTAAACACAGAAATAGGATTAGAAGGATAACACGCTCAGATGCAAGCCCATTATTTGATTACGTCTAAACCTAATCCTGCCTTCACCTTGGCCTGCAGAGTCTCCATTTTGGGGTTTATTGGTTGATAATGCCAGGGCTGTCAGATACTATTACTTGTGTAGTGTCTGTTGCTACGTGCTCTTTCTTCCACTATCAAATGCTGAAGGTCTGAAATTGAATTATAGGATGAGTTCTCAAAGCCTCACCATCTTTTAGACCTTTGTACCTACTTTTAAAGAAGAAAGGATGGCTTAGGCCTCCCAAAACAATGGGAACTCTCTTCAGTAAATTCATTTCTAACAATGCTTCAAAGGAGTCCTATAACTAATTTCTCCTCCTTCATGCAGGCTTTCTACTTCTCACATTGAGAAAAACGGTATTGATATTAATAAAAAGATCAGAAACTACCGGCGACCATTCTCTAGTCTATTAATTTTCTTATTATACTAAAATTATCTGTCACATTATCCCCTCGAGGGTAGGAGTTAGGTCTCACTGATATCTAGAGACCATCACAATTCTGGTGTTCATGAAATACGCATGTAACTGACCTGAGAATCCATATCATCTCTTGATTGTATGCAAGGAGGCACCCTTATCTAATTGGTTTTCTCCATGGAGAAGTAAGAGGCATCGCCAGGCCCGATCTCTTCGAGAGAGGCTTGTGATGAAGCCAGGAGCGCACGACCAACCCAACCTCCCACCCACTTCATCTCCCGTTCCCTTCCCGCCAGCTTCGAAGTTTCTTTACCTGTCGCAGTGGTTGCATTTAAAGGGCTTTGCACCTGTGTGTTTCCTGTAGTGCCTTGTGAGCTCATCGCTTCGTGCAAAACGCCACTCACACCCTTCCCATGAGCACTTATAAGGCTTCTCACCTGCAAGGAGAGATGGAATGACCATGGTCAGTGACAGGAACAACATGATCTGGGTCTGTTACCTACTCTTCAGTCTTGGAAAAGGGCTATAAAATCATTCCTGAAAGGCTAAATTTCCTAACATAGTGTGTCACATTTTTTTTAAGCCTCTTAGTGCTTTTGTTGTTGTTATTTTTTTTTAACCTTCAAAAGTGGTTTCACAAGATCTTCAAATCTAGAGCTGTCATTTCAGTTCCCAGAGTCAAAGCATTTCCTTCGACTGGAGAGGGATCAATTTTTATTTATTTTCTATTCTCTGGAGCTCTCTGACCCCCCACATTCCAAGCAGAAAGGAAATGTGCTATTTTCATCAGAACCACAAATGCTTCTAATTCTATTTTTCTCCAGAACCTAGAGTAATTTACCATTTCAGCCTTTTTAGTCTTTTCCCCTCTCTTCTCTCCTACCACAAAGTGTAGCCAGGCAACTGACTGACAAGGCAAAGAGCTCAGGGCTCCCAGAACCTCGGTTCCTTCCAGTAAATGTGAGTGGATGGACACTCATGAGGAAAGGCTACAATTTAAGAGCAAAACAAAAAATCACTTAACGATTCCTGGTATTTATGTAAAATATAGTCACGAAAGTCCCATTTAAGAAGATCATCACTTAATGACTCTAGCACATTCATATTCGAGAGTGATATGCATTATTACAAAATATTTTTAAAGTCAATTTGTAGAGCAAGGTTTCAGGCACGCTGAAGCTGCTTAGAAGCATGAAATCCAAGCTCTGTGCTCAAGTGACCTTTCTGAACAGTAAATACAGATGGAGGAATATGGGAGAGAAAGTACATGACGTTTCCTAAGACCTTTTTTTTTTTTTTAACCCATCAACGTCTGTCACCAAACATGACAAATATTTACTCTTCCAACTGTATGGTGGGCTGGTTCTAAAAAGAAGAAAAGTGATCTCTGAAATCATGAGAGTTACCCAGCCCTGTCACTGAGAGGCTGGTTAGCATAGAGGTTAACAGCCCTCTGAAGCCAACTTTCATAGGCTCAACTTTTGGTTCTGCCCTTAACTATCTATCCTTCGGCAAGATGATAAACTTCTCTGTGCCTCTGTCTTCTTTTACAAATAATAGTAGTATGTACCTCAAAGGGAGAGGATAAATTAATGTACAGATGTACTATATATTAATCAGAACAATGCCTGGCATAGATACAATTAACATAACTGTAAAACAGTATAAATGACCAAACCCGAAATTTCCAGATACACAAGTGCCGAAGTTGTCCGGCTGCCCCATTACTTCTCCACTTTTAATAGCTCAATCTTTCACCAGGCAGCAGTTTAGGAGGCCTTGCCCAGATACTATACTTGACCCGCTTTCTTCTTTCCACCTTTCTCCTTCCCTTTAAACCTAACTACAAAGTGTTCACAATTCTTTATTTGTATCACCTAGAATTGAACCAAACAGGATGGAAAATGTTATTTCATTAAATCGGTGCCCTAGTGAGCCGCTGCTCTGTAAGACCCACGGAGAAGAGGAATGAGAAATACAGGCATCTCTTTTCAACTGAACCAAGAGGACATGAAGGTGGGCCAGAGGCGCAGGAGGAAACCCATTCAGTTTTGGAAACCAGAAAAAAAAAAAAAAAGAATCACTAAGCGGAGTTAAAAGTTCACCTTCTAGATCCTTACAGCCACAATTTTAGAAAAGTGTGCCTGCTGCAGAGAGAAGGTGAAGCGTGATGGGGTCAGGTCAGCTTCAGAGTTAGCACACCTGGGATCTTACTCTGTTTGTTATAGACGCGAGGCCTCAGGGTCCCCATCTGTCAAATGGGGGTGAGATTCCTGTGTCTATTGTGAGGTTGACGTAAGGTGTTGTGTATCAGGCATTTCTGGAGCCTGGAGCAAGGTAAATGGTTAGTTAATCTGAACCCCTATTCCTCCCCATTCGCCTGTATTCTCAGAGGCAGCTAAGGAGACAGGTCTAAGTGGCGGTCAAAGAAACTTCTAGGACTCAGGCTCCAGCCTGCTGAGCCTGGAGTCACTCTGGGCAACCTAAATATTGAAAAATGGGAGAGTCTTTTTAAGTCTGAAGTGTTACCTCAGTATACTGACGGAGAATGGACCAGAAAGACCGTGTCCTTTAGATCTGCTCTGAATGAGTGGGATGTTGAAGGGGAACTAAGAGACCCAAGTTGGAGAGAGAAGTACCAGAGAGGACTGTTGGCATTATTTACTTAATGCTACTAATCACCCATGAGCCTCTGTTACTTCAAGGAAATCTGGCAAACACAACAACAAGAAATGGAGAATGAGGCACCAAAGACTTCAGAAATTCCAAATGCCCCTTACTCCCAAAGGCCTTCATGTACAAGTAACACTGGAGGGTCCTGGAACCTTGGGTACCAAGCACACCTCAAAAGCAACAATGAGGCATCTGGAAATGCCATGACATTCTGCAGCAACAAGCAGAGACATCCGGTCCCCAAAATCAATCCCACAATCGAACAGACCCATCCATCATAGGCAACCACACTCTGAAGGACACAGGAAGGACAGAGACAAAATGGAGATTAAAGTGGATGTCTTTGGGTTTTTTTTATTAATTTCTAAGTGTTTGCTTTTTCCCTTGCTGAATTTTTTAAAATTAGTTTTGTTCTGTTTTATGCTGACAAATAATGTCAAGGATTTAGTTATTTCCCAGAAGATAACGTGGATGCTCTGTTAATTCCTGGCACAAACCAAGCACCCTCTCCCCAGTAGCTATTTCACAGCATGCTTCCAGTGGCTGTGTCCCTGTTGCAGCTGTAAGACAGAAACTACACACAGCTGGACTTGGCTCTGAACCGTGTCGCCTAACACTGTCTCCTGCTTCAGCAGGTACTACACAGAGCAACACTGAGGACAAGCCCCCCCACCCTGCCAGTTTAGCCAAGTTACGCTATCGCGATTCGTCAAGCTATTTTCCCAACATCTGATTAATTAACCCACAAGTTGTCATTTCTGCAAATGCTCATAAAAAATTTAAAACAACTAAGAAAGAACTCAACCAAATGAAGGAGTAGTGCCTGAAACAGGGGGAGTTCAGAAATCAGAGGGACAGGAAAAATAGAATGGGGAATACAATTTCATGTTTAAAGCTCACTCATACCGCAGGGCACAAATTCATGCTTCCTCACAAAATGGCCTCTGAAATGCAATGTGGTTGAAAGCAGAGTGGCCTTCTATTCCATTTCTTACAGAATAACTCTCTACATCGTGATCATCACATTTGATCAAAAAATAATGTCACCATTGCCTTCTGAACATGTACCTCCAATACATGTAGATTAATCCACGAATTATATAAATGTACTAATGTCCTAATACATTAGGACATTATAAAACATAAACTCAATATAGAAATTTAAAGGAATTAGGGTCATTTAAATATAAACAGGGTCTTCCCCGGCGGCATAGCAGTAAAGAATCCACCTGTAATGAAGGAGACGCAGGTTCGATCCCTGGGTTGGGAAGATTCCCTGGAGAAGGAAATGGCAACCTACTCTAGAAACTCACCTGGAGAATTCCATGGACGGAGGAACATGGTGGCTTACAGTCCATGGGGTCACAAGGAGCTGGACAAAACTGAGCGACTAACTGCTCCCCCCACACACAAATATAAACAGAAGTTATCAAATTTTCTCCCTGCATTCAAAACGACAGTGTTGCACAACTGTACTTCGAGACCACTGCCCTACAGGGTAAATGAGAAGATCTTAGCTCCGCGCTCACTGGTGTCTGTGCTTCCAGCCTTGGTCCCTACAGTCTATTCTGCCTGCAGCAGCCAAAAGAACTCTTTGAAAATATAAATCGGAGCATGTATGTCCCTTACAGGGGACTTTAATCTTTCTATTTCCATATAATTATTTTCTTTAACACCCTCTGGGATTTTATTTTATGCATTGAAAAACATTATTCTGTAGAGGGTTCCACAGGCTTCACCAGACTGCTAAAGAAGTTCATGACCCAAAAAAGGTTAAGAAGAAATTAAAATGTAAATGTTCCAATGGGTTCCTACTGCTTTTAGGATAGAAGTCAAAAGCTTTTAAGGTCCTATTGTATAGAATCCCCACGATCTGCCCTGGCCAACTCGATTACTCATGCCCTACCTGACTGCTCCCACCTCAGAGCTTTTGCACTTGCTCCCTGTTCTGTCTGGAATGCTCCTGTTCCCTCGCTGCCATCAGGTCAATGCTCAACTGTCTCCACTTCAGAGAGATCTACCCTCGGCATTCTCTTTTGAGCAGCAGCATATTTTGTCATCTTCTGGGACCACTTAGTTGTGTCAGACTTTATTTTTGGGGCTACAAAATCACTGCAGATGGTGACTGCAGCCATGAAATTAAAAGACGCTTGCTCCTTGGAAGAAAAGTTATGACCAACCTAGACAGCATATTAAAAAGCAGAGACATTACTTTGCCAACAAAGGTCTGTCTAGTCAAAGCTATGGTTTTTCCAGTAGTCATGTATGGATGTGAGAGTTGGACTATAAAGAAAACTGAGCGCCAAAGAATTGATGTTTTTGAACTGTGGTGTTGGAGAAGACTCTTGAGAGTCCCTTGAATTGCAAGGAGATCCAAACAGTGAATCCTCAAGGAAATCAGTCCTGAATATTCATTGAAGGACTGATGCTGAAGCTGAAGCTCCAATACTTTGGCCACCTGATGCGAAGAATTGACTCATCTGAAAAGACCCTGACACTGGTTAAGATTTAAGGTGGGAGGAGAAGGGGATGAGAGAGGATGAGATGGTTGGATGGCATCACCGACTCAATGGACATGAGTCTGAGTAAACTCCAGGAGTTGGCGATGAACAGGAAGGCTTGGTGTGCTGCAATCCATGGGGTCACAAAGAGTTGGACACGACTGAGCAACTGAACTGAACTGAGTCACTTTGAAATGAGATTGCATAATGTTTGTGTGCCATACTGTCTGCTTCCCCTAGGAGGGTATAAGCTTCATGCAGGCATCTCTTTTGTTCGTTGTGATACCGACAGTACCAAAGTGGGGCCTGGCTCAACCTTGTAGAATACACTGCATGAATGAAGCATCTTTTCTGATTTGCAATGAAGACCCAAGTCCACACAGAGGAGCAGGACAGTCTAAGCAATCTCAGTCCCTCTCTATGTTCTGACCTGACTTAAGAGCAGAAAATAATTGCTGGCTTGTTTAAACCCGGCCATACCTCTGTGTCAGGGACCACACTGTGAAACTCTACAATGGATTAAGTATTACTTCACCATCATAGCTCACTCCCACTTCTTTCCTATCCACCTGAGCCTAAAAAAGGAGTATCCTGAAAATCTTCCTGTAACCTTCAACTCACACCTGGGATTGGTCTCCTGAGCAACATCTCCTCTGGGAAACCACGTGCGTCATTTTACGGAATTCATTTGTAAAGGTTCTCACTGAAGAAGAGGCTGGGAGAGTGTAAGTGATATGTCAAATGTATTGCACTATACATTTGCCTCTAAGACAAAGACTGTAGCATGAAGTATGAACAGGTGTCAGAATCTTGCATTAAAAGTCTTTTGAAAATAAACATCGCTAATGCAAATTTTCTGCATTCACTTCCTGATCTGAAAAATGTCAAGTTCCTAATCCAATTCCTAAGGAGACTAGGACCCTGACGTACCCAGGTTTCAGTTAAAACCAATTTCATCTATTTACTTTTCTTTTTTAAAAAAATGTAGCTACTAGATTTCTGTTGTCTGGGCATGTTAGGGTCCTAGTCCCCTTAGGACTTGGATTAGGAATTTGTAATTCTGTGGATCAGGAAATAGAAAAGCAAAATAGAAAGGAGGAAAAATACTCTGTAATGGGTTTATATTGCTACTGAGTACATCTAGAGGGAACCAGCAAAGACCTATCAATTGCTTTCACATCACACTCAGCAGCACTAGAGAATTTAAGCTACCTGGGGAATAAAGACATTGAGAGAGAAAATGTCACTACGCTTTCTTAACATTGGAAAAAGAGTAACCAGTAAACATCACTCCATAGTTTGGCAATTGCTTCTCAGGGGGTACCTGCTACAACAAGAAAATACTCCAAGTTCTTAACTCTGCTTTGGAAAACTGTCTCAGAGTTCCTCTTAGATTCAAGATGAATCCTAAATACTTTCTTTAGGTGACTGATGGAAGAATGAGACAAGGACTTTATTTTCCATAATTTCAAAAGCATTTATAGTAACTACATAAAATAAAACACATACTCTTTTATTTACACTACATGTTGATTCTTTTCATTCATTAATCACTTGCTCATCCAAAGGCCAAATAGATGCTATGACCTGAGTTACTGAATTTACAAAAAGCACTAGTCACTTTACAGAGCATGTAAACATTTACTCTATTTTTAAAATTTTTAAAACAACTAATAAAATAAAAACTGGCCTAGGTTAGGTTAACTCCTCATCACTTGGCATGTGTGTGTCCTTAGTCGTTTCTGTTGTGTCTGACTTTTTGCAACCCCTTGGACTGCAGCCCATCGGGCTCTTCTGTCCATGGGATTCTCCAGGCAAGAATACTGGAGTGGGTTGTCATGCCCTCCTCCAGGGGATCTTCCCAACCCAAGGATCAAACCTGCAACTCATGTCTCCTGCATTGGCAGGTGGGTTCTTTACCTCTAGTGCCACCTGGGAAGCCCCTTCATTGCCTGGATTACCACCTTAAAATGGTTCTTTAAAGATCTATAATCTAGAATTTAAACTTTATGTCCTTAAGTAGCTATAGCTCCTATTTTAGAATGCGGAGAGAGGTGAGAAAGGATTTTGACTTAATCCCACAACTGCTGACACCTGTGGTGTCCAGTGTAGTAGTTACGAATCATATATGGCTGTGAGCATTCAAGTGAGCCTAAGGCAACTAAAGAACTGAACTTTTAATTTAACTTAATTTTAATTAAAATTTAAAAACTGAAGCAATGTAAAGAATATTTTACACTTTTGTTTTGGTTAGTTAACATATATTGTTAAAATTATTATCACTATTTCTATTTACTTCTTAAAAATGTGGTTACTAGAAAAATTTAAATCACATATATAGCTTACAAATATTTCTATTTTGGACAGTACAGGTTAAAATATATCTTCTATGTGGAATTCCCACCATTAATTCAAGTGTAAGGGCTCATCCTTTCTAAACTCTTCCCAATGCCCAGCCCAAAAGCTACGTTCAGATGAGATCAGATCAGATCAGTCGTTCAGTCGTGTCCGACTCTTTGCGATCCCATGAACCGCAGCACACCAGGCCTCCCTATCCATCAGCACACCCAGAGTTCACTCAGACTCATGTCCATCGAGTCAGTGATGCCATCCAGCCATCTCATCCTCTGTCGTCCCCTTCTTCTCTTGCCCCCAATCCCTCCTAGCATCAGAGTCTTTTCCAATGAGTCACCTCTTCGCATGAGGTGGCCAAAGTACTGGAGTTTCAGCTTTAGCATCAGTCCTTCCAAAGAACACCCAGGGCTGATCTCCTTTAGAATGGACTGGTTGGATTTCCTTGCAGTTCAAGGGACTCTCAAGAGTCTTCTCCAACACCACAGTTCAAAAGCATCAATTCTTCGGTGCTCAGCCTTCTTCACAGTCCAACTCTCACATCCATACATGACCACAGGAAAAACCATAGCCTTGACTAGACGGACCTTTGTTGGCAAAGTAATGTCTCTGCTTTTGAATATGCTATCTAGGTTGGTCATAACTTTCCTTCCAAGGAGGAAGCATCTTTTAATTTCATGGTTGCAGTCACCATCTGTGGTGATTTTGGAGCCCAGAAAAATAAAGTCTGACATTGTTTCCACTGTTTCTCCATCTATTTCCCATGAAGTGATGTGACCGGATGCCATGATCTTCGTTTTCTGAATGTTGAGTTTTAAGCCAGCTTTTTCACTCTCCACTTTCACTTTCATCAAGAGGCTTTTGAGTTCCTCTTCACTTTCTGCCATAAGGGTGGTATTGTCTGTATATCTGAGGTTATTGATATTTCTCCCGGCAATCTTGATTCCAGCTTGCGTTTCTTCCAGTCCAGCGTTTCTCATGATGTACTCTGCATATAAGTTAAATAAGCAGGGTGACAATATACAGCCTTGACGTACTCCTTTTCCTATTTGGAACCAGTCTGTTGTTCCATGTCCAGTTCTAACTATTGCTTCCTGACCTGCATACAAATTTCTCAAGAGGCAGATCAGGCGGTCTGGTATTCCCATCTCTTTCAGAATTTTCCACAGTTTATTGTGATCCACACAGTCAAAGGCTTTGGCATAGTCAATAAAGCAGAAATAGATGTTTTTCTGGAACTCTCTTGCTTTTTCCATGATCCAGCAGATGTTGGCAATTTGATCTCTGGTTCCTCTGCCTTTTCTAAAACCAGCTTGAATATCAGGAAGTTCACGGTTCACGTATTGCTGAAGCCTGGCTTGGAGAATTTTGAGCATTACTTTACTAGCATGTGAGATGAGTGCAATTGTGCGGTAGTTTGAGCATTCTTTGGCATTTCCTTTCTTTGGGATTGGAATGAAAACTGACCTTTTCCAGTCCTGTGGCCACTGCTGAGTTTTCCAAATTTGCTGGCATATTGAGTGCAGCACTTTCACAGCATCATCTTTCAGGATTTGGAATAGCTCAACTGGAATTCCATCACCTCCACTAGCTTTGTTCGTAGTGATGCTTTCTAAGGCCCACTTGACTTCACATTCCAGGATGTCTGGCTCTAGGTCAGTGATCACACCATCATGATTATCTGGGTCGTGAAGATCTTTTTTGTACAGTTCTTCTGTGTATTCTTGTCATCTCTTCTTAATACCTTCTGCTTCTGTTAGGTCCATGCTATTTTTCGAGCCCATCTTTGCATGAAATGTTCCTTTGGTATCTCTGATTTTCTTGAAGAGATCTCTAGTCTTTCCCATTCTGTTGTTTTCCTCTATTTCTTTGCAGTGATTGCTGAAGAAGGCTTTCTTATCTCTTCTTGCTATTCTTTGGAACTCTGCATTCAGATGTTTATATCTTTCCTTTTCTCCTTTGCTTTTCGCTTCTCTTCTTTTCTCAGCTATTTGTAAGGCCTCCCCAGACAGCCATTTTGCTTTTTTGCATTTCTTTTCCATGGGGATGGTCTTGATCCCTGTCTCCTGTACAATGTCACGAACCTCATTCCATATTTCATCAGGCACTTTATCTATCAGATCTAGGCCCTTAAATCTATTTCTCACTTCCACTGTATAATCATTAAAGCTATGTTACTACCCTGCTTTCCACATTCACAAACCCTAACATGCATCATCTCCAAAACACCTCATCTCTGTTCACGTGTGAGCAGGTCAAGTCAAATAATGAAACTTCTGATCTAACTCACTGACGGTGAAAATACCGTTGACCTCTTTGGTGTGACAATCTGGATGCAACCAACCTTAATTGTTGATTCTATTAATAAGATGTACTGAACAATGACAGTGTTGGAGATTAAAGTGAAAAAGTCTCAGCATTAGAGGCGTTCCCAGGTTGGGAAACCCCATGTGTACACACAAATAATACAAACCCAATGTGTCTGATAAACACCTGTGTGTGGATATGTGGAGGAGACCATCCCTAAGACTCTCTAGGACCATCAGGGTAGGCATCCCTTGATGTCTCAGTGAAACCTGAATTACTGGTTTGGTGGAGAAAAATGGACTAGACATCCAAAAACAGATTCTTCTAATTCTGGCTTTGCTACGTATTAGCAATATGGCCTGTACAGTCAGTTCACTTCTTCATCCCAACTTACTGTTCTTCACTGTGTGGAAAAGATATTTTAAAAGATCTGTCCTGCTTCCCTTGTCGTTATGAAGATTCAGTGGAATCCAATACATAGAAGTGATTGGTCAATTACAAAGTCCTACATGGATAAAAGGTTTTGACGACGATGGCAATATCAAAAGGGAGTTCACAGATGTGCAGGAGGCCAGGGAAGACTATGGAAACAGAGACCGTTGTTACCTCTATGTGCAAGGCAAGGGCACAAGGGCTCCTCCACGAGACTTAAGCTGGAGCCTAAGCATCACACCAAATTACTCTTCAGACCCACCAAGCTTTGTGAATCACAGCCAGGAAATACATAGGATGAAACAAATCTTTGGGAACTCCTCCCAGGTGGTGCTAGTGGTCAAGAATCACCTCCCAATGCAGGAGACATAAGAGACTCGTGTTCGGTCTCTGGGTGGGGAAGATCCCCTGGAAAAGGGAATGGCGACCCACTCCAGTATTCTTGCCTGAAGAATTCCATGGACAGAGGAGCCTGGCGGGCTACAGTCCATGGGGTCACAAAGAATCAGATACAAATGAGCAACTAACACACTTTTTCCAAAACATTCCTTTTGGAGGTGAACTGTTACATTCTTGGTGAATTTGTCTGAAATGCTGAAGAAGAGTGGATTGGTCATGAAACTGGCAACCATCACAGATGCTGGAGCAAGTACAGCTCTCAGCAATTAGAATTTTTGCAAGTGTGCAACCTGTGATTCCAATGTAAGTATTTTTAGATACTGCAGCATGTTTCCCATAGCTCAGTTGGTAAAGAATCCACCTGCAATGCAGGAGACCCTGGTTTAATTCCTGGGATGGGAAGATCGCTGAAGAAGGGATAGGCTACCCACTCCAGTATTCTTGGGCTTCCCTTGTGCCTCAGCTAGTAAAGAATCTGCCTGCAATATGAGAGACCTGGGTTCGATCCCTGAGCTGGGAAGATCCCCTGAAGAAGGGAAAGGCTACCCACTCCAGTATTCTGGCCTGGAGAATTCCATGGACTATAGTCCATGGGGTCACAAAGAGTCGGACACGACTGAGCCACTTTCACCTTCCCCTAAGGCTAGGGGTATCATGATATTCTCAAAATCAAATTGATTTTTTTAAAATTTCATCAAAATGTGTATAGTATTCTAATATTTTCCGTGAGGTACAATTAATTCTGTTCCCCCAACAAAACAAAAACAAACTCCTGCAACTCTTAAGAGAATAATTCTCATACGATTATAAACTCATTTAAAAATTTAGACCTCAACACTCATACCTTAAATTATATGTGCTCAAGTTTTAAAACAAGTAGTTTCTCATATTTTACTCACGGGGATCTAAACTATTTTCTGGCAACATGGTTAATGTTTTCTGTATTTTTTTCTTATTTTGCTTTGATTCTCACTGGTTTAATTTGGTTGTTATCACCCAATATTAATTTTTAAAAATAGTTTTATCAGCTTTTTAAGGATAAATTCAAAGAAAGTTTAATACCAATTTGGAAATTGAAGTACATTTTAGTGATTACCAAAGTTACAACAAAGTTAAAAGCTAGATAGAAATTAGATTTGAAAAGTTGTTAAAACATTCGTCTCTGTCACCATAACTACACCATGTGAATTATTTGAAACTAATTCATAGGACATTTCTTCCATTTAGCAATAAAGATATTACTCTGTAAATCAGGTTCCCACAATTCAATGTGATATTTAGGTAGGAATTTGATTAAGACCTATGAATTTCAAACACATGGCCAATCTTCAATTTTCGCATTCAAATATAAAGACAGCATGATTGCAAAGGATACATGCAGGAACAGTCTATTACTACAACCATGACTAAAGTATTAATTTCTTAATCATCTTAAAAAATTTAAAGAATGACAAGGAAAACACTGTAACTTTAGCCACAAACAACATGTTCCAAGCTTAACTGACATGAAAAGTATCACCAAGCCACTGTAAGAGTAACAGTATCTCTAATACAAGAGTGTGCCCTTCAGAAGCAAACCAACTTAGAACAGGACCCATTCCCCCCAAAGATCCAGTATGTTTCAAAGGCTGGGAACTCAGGTGTAAAACTTCAAGTGAAAATCAGCAGGAATTTATTCTTGCATGGAGAGAAGTAGTAAGACAAAGAGTAACTGTGGAGCACAGAGCTTTGAAGGAGAGTAGACCTGATATTGAGGAGGATTTGGGGGAGCCTGAGGACAGTGGGAGAGGATTGTGTATCTGGGATTCATGGCAAAAATAGATATATGGAGGTCCAGTACCGGTGTGTAGGGAGGGGAGGCTAAAACACATCTGACCAGATCCCAGACACATGGCAGTCATCAATTGGTACATATCACATTAGTTGATGATGCCCAGTCTACTGTCTTAGAATAACTGTAATTTTCTTTTATTCCTAATGAAAAATTGGATAACATAAGCTCAAAACACTTACTATTAGAATACAGAATTAATTTCCTGCTACACAGGTGGTATACATGAAAAGAGAGGAACCAATGGTATAGAAAACCCGTAAAAGTGGATAATCCAAAAACCATGTTAGATCTGACTTTGGTAGTTATCTAATGACTAGTGTCAGCATCTTGAATTTGTTCTGATTAAGCTAATGCAATCATTAATTGTTATTCCCTAATGTAGATGGTAGAGATGGTAGAGAAGTGGCCTAAGCAAATCAATATTTGATAAGGTAATTTGCCTTAAATCAATAAACAAAAAGGTAACTTTATCAATCCTCAAAAAGCCCAAATTTGATCATTTACATACAGGTGATGGAGATATGGGCCCTCCCCTGGACCAGTTACCATTCAAGTTGAACAGATATGAATCCAATTCCCTAGAGATTTTGAGTCAAGATTTAAAACATCAGTTTGTCTATATAACTTAACTCTCTTCCAAGATTAACCCCAGGTTTTTTTTTTTTCCCCCAGAGACTGAATTTTCCCACTAAATAAGGCATCCCAAATATATACCTTATCCAGGTATGAAGTTTAAGAAAAGACTAACACAAAAGGAAAATATTAGTTTCTTATTTTGACAACTGATAACCTAAACAAGATGGTCTTCAAATACCACTGCCTGGATTTAAGAAGAAATGTCCACAAAACCATCTTACTTCTTTTTCTACCCTCATCTATCCACTACTCTTTCCACAAACCCCTCACTCTCCAACATCCCTAAGCAGCCCTCCCCAGCCCATCCTGCTTACTGGGATGTCATCTACTCAGGATGTGTCTTCCACACGTCACCCCAGCCCAAGCATTTCTTCCCCTCAGAAACCTATAGCTTTATCTAAGCTTTCATTCTCTGGCAACTTTTTGCTATTTCCTGTAGATATTTACCCTTTTATGCCTTGATCATTTGCCCTACTTTTCCCTACCCACATTATATGGAAATTGCTTTTAAAGCAGGGAAATCCTACACCTCCAACTCAATAAATTCAACTGAGTATCCAATGTGTGTCTGGGTACAGGGCTGGATGCTTTCTCACTTGCTTCTTCGTCATCACCCCCTGTCCAGCACCAGCTCAGGCACATTATATGCACTCAGTATGAGACCCGTTAATGAATGGGTCAGTGATCAATCAGAAATCAACAGTAACATACTGTCTTCCAGATGAACAAACCCTAACATGCATTGTTTCCGACACACCTCATCTCTGTTTGCAGGTGAGCAGGCAAAGTTAAATAGCAAGACTTCTGGTCTAACTCACTGATGGTGAAAAATACCATTGGCCTCTTCAGTGTGACAACATGGATCTAACCAATATTAAGTCTTGATTTTAATATGCACTGAGCAATGAAAGTGCTGGAGATTAAAGCAGCAAGGGCCCCTATGTCAGAGGAGTTCCCAGGTGGGGAAGCCCTACCAGTGCACACAAATGACACAAGGTCCGCTGTGTCTGATCAGTGCATGGATGTGTGGAAAAGGCCATCCCCAAGACTCTGCAGAACCATCGGGGAAGGCTTCCCAGAGAAGAGACGTCTCACTCAAACTTGAAGGGTGTCAGGGACAAAGGCAGTGGACATTTCAGGGAGCAGGAACACGAGATGCAAAGGGCCAGAGATGAGGAACAGGGGGTTGTCACAGCTGAGGTGAAGGATGAGGATATGAAGAATCACAAGAATGGCCTGGAACGGTGGTAAGAACCACACCCTGTGGGGCCTTGATGACACATTCCCACTCCCTCTCAGGAGGCTGACTGCCTTGAGGACAGAGCCCATGTCTTTACATAGCCGGATCCTCAGAGCTTCATCTAATGTGTGGCACAAGGACCTCACAAAGCACCTTCTTGGGCAAGTGATTCTATGCCAGCTCTGATAGAGGTGGGCACCCCTTCCTCTCTGCTCCTGTAACTTCTTTTAGAAGAGTCTTATCTTACTACTTGAGTGATTTGTTTACATGCTGTAGCTTCACAGATTGGTCTCTTCAAGGGCAGAGGCTGGGTTTATTCACCTTACTATTTCCAAGACTTAGAATACTGGAGACATTCCACACACTCTTGATGAATTTGATTGAACAAACATGCATTCTATGACTAGTCCTTATTCAAACCTTCCTTCAAAACTCTGTAACCTAGATCCTCCTACACTCTCTTTCTGTTGCTCTGTAGTAGGAATTAGGAAGAAAACACAATGATTGAAGCTACCCATGGAGTCTATATTAACACACACACACATACACACACAACCACCTCCCCTCAAATCTGCAAACAATTCAGCACAAACATATTGACACCCACATATGTAAAAACACCCCCACACAATCTGTCAGCCTATATACCCCTAACCTCAAACAGTCTTAATTTTGTCTGTGCTAAACCCATAGCTACAAAATACTTTTCATTCTCCTACTACATTTTCATCCTGGGACGAAAATGTCAATGCAATGTGACTTTATACTTTGGAAGGGAAAAAATGTGCAAGAATATTAAGATGAGGTTAATTTGACCCTACAGGCTTACTATCTCAAAGTTATTCATTTCCCAGTCACTTCATATTATGCCAATAATGCAATATTCTCATAAAATGCAAAATGTAAATTAAATTTCCATTCAGAACTTCTGGCATGTCACAGGAACCTAGTTTCCTGCAGTTATTTGGATTGTGCAATGTGCTACAAACTAAAATGCACTAGGGTTTTTTTTTCTTACCCTATTAAACGTTTAGGATTTCTGAACCCAAGTGACTCATGCTTAAATGTCTTTAAAAGAGACTATTCTTAAGACTAAGGGCAGAGGAGCAACAGCCAGTTGTCCATCTATATACATTCTCCCCTTTTTTATCATAAGAGACTCCCCAGATTTTAGCTGGGCTCCTTGCCACCTACAATGAGGATTCCATTTCCCAACTTCTTTGCAGTTGCATGTCAACATATAACTAAGTTCTGGCCAGTGAGATGAGAGTGGAAGTGAAAAGCGCCACTCCATGTTGTACTTTAAACGTTGGGACATCCTTTCCCCTTCCCACTTTCCAAATAGTTGCATGAAAACTAGATGCCTGGAAAGCAGGCCTGGGAATAGCCATCTTGAACTGCATGGATATCGGCTATTTCTTAAGGGCAGAAACCCCAGGGATGGGAACCAACAGGACAGAAGGAGTCTGGGCTTTTGACTGCTTCTCAGAAAACACCTGTCTGGGAGCCTGGACTCTTATATGAAAGAGAAAAAAAATCTTCCATCTTCTTTAAATCTCTGTTAGCTTGGGTCTCTATCACAAATAGCTTCATTTATGTTCTTATTAATTCAAAGGGTAACAAACCAATGAATGAAAATGATACATGCCCAAATGGAAAACCCGCAGTACAAACTTTATTTTACATCTCAAAATTTTTTCAATTCAGAAAGGTTGCCACAACTTCTGAAAATGGAGTATCACGCTTGCAAGTACAGTTTAGCGTAAATACACACACAACACACTCACACTCACATACATGACTTGCAGTCAGGAGACATGGGTTCTAACCTGACTCTTCCTACTTACTATTTTAGAAAGTTACATACTCTCACTTTCTTCCTCTGTCAAATGGGGCTAACTTCTTCGATTTTGGCCTCACAGGATTACTATGAAGTCTAAGACAGATGACATCCGGGCAAGTGCTTTGTATACTATAAAACACCATGTAAACAAAGTTATTGGAGAAGGCAATGGCACCCCACTCCAGTAGTCTTGCCTGGAAAATCCCATGGGCAGAGGAGCCTGGTAGGCTACAGTCCATGGGGTTGCTAAGAGTTGGACATGACTGAGTGACTTCACTCTCACTTTTCACTTTGATGCATTGGAGAAGGAAATGGCAACCCACTCCAGTGTTCTTGCCTGGAGAATCCCAGGGATGGGGGAGCCTGGTGGGCTGCTGTCTATGGGGTCGCACAAAGTCAGACACGACTGAAGTGACTTAGCAGTAGCAGCAAACAAAGTTATTATTAAAATATTCCCAAATAAACTTCCTTCTTTATGCAAGGTGGCTCCTACCAACGCTGAGTGCCCAGACATACCATCCTGGTAAGTAAAAGGCCTGCAATCACCTGTTTCTACCTAAGATGGTCAGAGGTCAGTGTTACAGTATTACGAGCAGACCACCTCCTAGGGCTAGTCTTTCATTTAATGATCAGAGATATCACCCTAAGCCCCCACTTCTCAACTGGTACTGTGTCATTGATTAGAAAGACAAAGTGTTTGGACTAAATAGCAAAAGTTTTTTAACAGAAAAATAGTCATAGTCCATATACCACTAATACATGGTATATATTTCACCATGTCTCACATCTCATCCACTGAAATATGTTTGACTTTTTCTACTGGATACACGGATGGCAGAATCAAACCCTGATGAGATGTCTCTATTTCCCTTCCTCACACACACACACACACACATATATATAGTAGGGAACCAAGTGAGAGAGAAAAACACAAAACATTTGTAGATACAAACAGACAATAAATGTATCTTCCCTGAGCAAACATCTTGAATGATCATCCTGAGCCAAGACTTGTGGCCCAATTCTATCAATCCTCAATCGATAATGATGGTTTATAAACCCTGGGGAAACAGGCTATTGGCTAATATTTACTGAGCACTCATTATGTGTTGTCACTTCAAGGCACCAAGGGCTATTCTCTACTTTAATCCTCTCGACAGCCCTATGAGATACAGGCCATTATCCTCCCCCATTTTATAGCTGAGAAACTGAGAGTCCAAGAAATTCAGCCCAAGTTCACCTGGGTTCACTTTCAGCTTGAAAGTGGCACAGATTTAAACCCAGGCAATCTCACCTTCAGAGTCCACATGATATCTTCTATCTCACTCTGCGTCTTATTTAAATGTCAACAATAAAAATAAATGTTCATATTCCTTTTGGAAATATTTTCTGGTAAAATAAATCTTTCAACTGAAAGAATGTCATAAATCTTTAGAGGCACCCACACAATAGCTGTTCTAACTATTTTAAAATGAATAAATGAAGGAATATTATCTATTGAAACTAGAAGCCAGAGATGTGAACCACCCCTTTTCGCTCCTGTCAGGTCCCATGGTCTCATCTTTAGCTCATATAATGCTACTACTCACTGCAGGACCTCTGTGTGGGGTAGGCAGTCAAAGTTGATACCACATATCAACTGTACCAGTGGTTTTCCATTTCATTCCCTTCACTTTCCCAAAAAAGAATCAGTTTAGCCCTAGATAAACCAAAATGGAAACCCCCAAGGCCAATGACAAGGGAGGACTTCATTCTTAACCCATACCTCTGACTTTCTGAAGGCCCTGCAGGTTCAAAGGTAGCCTGAAGAAGGCTCCATACTGGGCTAGTTCCTCAAACTCTTACCTTCTGGCATATCTCCCACATCTAGCCTAGAAAGCCAAAGACAGGTATGTGGAGTGTGAGTCCAGCAGGGAGAGAGCGACACAACGGGGAGAGAGAATCAGGCAGCGGCCAGACCACTTGGTCCAATTTGGAAGCCATTTATCCCATCTGGCTCACATTTGAAATGTGAGCAATATGAATAAAGATCGCTCTAAATGTAATATACATGCTGGATCTCAAAGACTTATTATGGAAAGAAATGTAAAGTGTTCATTAATAAATGTTAATATTGATGACGTGGAAATTAAAGTCTACTACTAAAATTAATTAGTATAGTTAATTACTTTTAAAATAAAGTACACGTGGCTTATATTACATATTTCTATCAGACAGTGATCTCATACACCACGTTTAAGAATCTGGACAGGATCCTAAAAACAATGGCAGCCACTGTGAGCTGTTAAGCAGAGGCATAGAGCACAATCAGATTTGAATCTTTAAAATATCACCCTGGCTACAAAATGGAGAAGGGGCTGCAGAGGGAAATGAGATGATGAAAGAGACGCTCTTGGATGCTCTACAACCATCTGGGAGAAAGAAGATGGTGGCTGGAACATGGATGGCACTACTCCTAGCAGCAGAGAGGCAGAGAGCTGAACACATAAAAAACATAGTTAGAAAATAGTGCCAACAAGCTATAGAAAACTACTGAATAAGGGGGAAACAAAAGGTTGTGTACAGGGATGCTTCCCAAGGCTCTGCTATGAATAGAGTGGCTGGGCCATTTGGTGCCACCCTCTAGCAATTATACATCCAAGAAAAAACGGCCCATCCAGTCATCCCAGGGCCTCAGCGCTGTGTCTGCATGAAGCTTCCTCTGCAGGAGGCATGAATCATGGATGCTCTGAGTACTTGGGAACTAGCGCATGCTGTTCCAAAGTGCTTTCCTTCTGAAGAGCTCCCAGAAGAAGTAACTCAAGATTCTGCCAAGACGAGAATCACTTGGGAAAGCTGTAGGAAATGATGATAATTGCTGCTAAGATCAGGAAATGGGCTGAATGCACAGCAAATGGGATGGACTGCAGTGGAGGTGGGGGTGGGGGGAGTGGCCGTTTGTTCCTGTGCCCCTTCCTGGCTTCTTTCCTAGAAAACCCTGCAGAATATTGCAAGAGAATGGGCTCTGGAGTCAGCCTCTGACTCAGAAGTCAGCTCAGCCCCTCACTAGTTGGGTACCCCTGGGCTTTCCCAGGCTTCTGTTTTTCATCCCTTGGATGGGAAAATCACCACCCACCATGGGAAGGTTCAGGGTGATTTGATTTTGCACAGGAGTGCCCCAAACTGGGGCTGGGACCTCCCCTCTTTTCTCCTCTCCTCCAGCCCACTCAACACCCGCCATCCCCAGACCTATCTTCACCTCTCACAGATGAAAGCACGATACCATCTCAAGAAAAGCTCAAGAAAAACTGGGCTGGGTGTTTTGGCATTAATCTCCCAGAGCACCCAGCACGGAGCCAGGCTGCCAGGACACGTGAGGGACACTCCTCTCAGAGCAAGCATTAGCGTGAATAATTAAGGCGAAGCTCTGCTTATCAAAATAAATGAACAAAGGATGCCTCTGACATAGCAGCCACATTTTTTTTGGTTGTTTTAAAAGACCATTTTTTCTCAGTTACTGCTCCTTCCAGTTTGATCATCTTCAGAGTCCTCCCTATCAATTTGGGTGAATTAGCAAGCTTCTCCTCCATACAGAGCTGCAGCCATAAATCACCGATATGAGTATGTGTAAAATTATATAGCATGGGGCCCAGTGTAATAATAAACACATTTATATTTTATAACTGCTGTTTTCTCCACGCTCGAACCAGTTCACTGCTTGGGCCCCAGGGGCCGGGAGGCACCAGTGTCTTTCCCACTACACACACCTCCCCATGCCCTGTGGGAAGTGTTCCGGCTTTGTGTGCTGGTCTCAGACCCACAATCTGCCAAATGCCAGCCGGCTCCTCTTTGTGCTGCAGGAGGGAAAGGAATCAGACCCGTTCCTGGCCCCGTGTGTGCAGCACAGCGGAGACACAAATGAGCAGGTGACCTTTCAAACCGTGTCAAAACGGGCCCTTGACCCAGAGACCTCAAAACTTCAGTGGTTTCACTGTCTAAATCAGCCAAGTGAAAAGACCCATGTTTGCACAATATGATTGTGTTTACACAAAGGTTTAACGCCTCAATAGAGCAAAAGCTGTTCAGTTAATTTTAATTATTGCTTTATTCTTCTCACAACAGATTTAGAAAAAAAAAATGTTTAACAGTGAGCTTGTTGTAATTGATCCTGCAAACTTGGTGCCTATGGTTCTTCTAACTCGTGCAATGACAGCAAGTGGGAAGGATGCATGAAAGGTTTTCCTCAGTTGAAAGGATTATTTCCAGTCCCTGTCACTGCTTATTTAACATTCTTTGGGGAGAAGATGGACACCAAGGAAAATCACAAAAAAAATTCAAGATCTGACTGTGGGGGAGTGGAAAAACACACATGGGTTAGAAAGCATTCTAATGCTTAGCAGCAAATTCTAAGTAAGCAAGAAACGCATATTAAGTGAGGATGAGGGCCCTGCCAGTTCTAATGATTTATTAGGTTAACTCTTTGGCAGGTAGAATAAATAGAAAGGGGAAGTAAATCTGAAAATATAAAGATGCACAGGAACCCAGTATCAGACAAAGGAAAATCCACTGGCAAACAATCTGCTAAAAGCAGAGCCCTCCGGGGTCACGTGTGCTGTTCCCTCCACCTTCCAGGAATTTGTCTTTCAGTGTTGAAACCATTTCATTCTTCAGATCTCCAGAAGACAATGCAAGTGCCTGTCACTCGGAGGTTCCTGTAGATCCTTAAGGCAGAATGCTAGAAAGCAGCTATTCTTCTCCACCACATGCTCTCCTGAATACAGAGGGAAGATCGTTGCACACCGCAGCAGAATCTTCACCTGCGTTGGGATCTCTGCTAACTAGGGGATTTCTAATTTCTGTATCGATCACATGTTTTTCTCCTTAAGATATTTTACACATCCATAAACATCCTCCAAAAAGTGTGGCCAAAAAAAACCAGATAAACAGAATTATTTTTAACTCCACGAGGATCATACAAATAAAAATGAGAGCACAAATTATTTGTTCAAACTCCCCAAAGCCCTGGTACGCCTAAGACAGCAACGTGCAACCTACACACCAAGGTCTATCCATCCATAGCCTCTCCCACCTCTTCTCTAAGGCACCTCCACTTGGATTTTCCAGTTTAGTAAGGAAAGAGGACTGCTAAGGTGCATTCTTTTAAGGGATTGGAGAGAAGTTCCTATTTATGATTTATTTCTCTCCTCAACTTTTCTTAAATACGTAAGTGTATTAGTACTGGGCTATCATCTCGAGAATCAATGCCTTGCATTTGTTGGGTTCTTCAAAACTAGCTTTATTTCTTAAAATAGAAAAAAAAAAAAAAACACCCAAAAACCAAGATCAAAGATCGTTAAGTTCAATCAAGACCGAATATAGGACTAGATGAGACAATCATTCAGTTTTCTTAACTATTCTAAGTTTGTCATATTGGATCCAAGATAACAACTCATCTCTCATATGTGTGAGACAAGAAGGATGGTAAGTATTAGGCCATTTACTTTACTAAACAACTAAACTCATTTATATTCTGTCTGAATTTAGTCCCTTCCCTCTAGCCCCACAAAAAAACCTGATTTCCAAAGGACAAATAGAATGGGGTATGCACTAGGCTTCATCACAGAAATCTTTGAAAAATCATTCTCAGAGCCACAGTTTCCTCATCTATAAAATGGGAATGAGAACACCTCACAGGTGAATGAGGGTTAAACAAAAAGAGGTAAGTGAAAGCACTTGGTGAGCTGCGACGATCAGTGTGATATCTTCCTGCTCACTTCCTTGGATAAAGCAATCAAGTGCAGGCAACCATTCCCAGGCTTGGTACCCACCTGTCTTCATCATTTCCAATCTGAGTAGGAATGTCTCAGCCTACCCTTTCTTTAGCACATCTGCTCTGGGGAGCTGACTAAATAACCACTGCCTCTTCAGGTCATCAAGATAAATCTTACTAATTCCCTACTGAACCTAAAACTAAGGTCCGATAACAACTGTGATCCAAAACATGGCACTCACCATGACCCCAGGAGGCTAGCTCACTAATCGCAGTCCCTCCAAGTGGCAAGGGATAAGCTAATCTGTGTGAAAGACACAGATGTCACGTCCTCCCTACAGCCACATTCACATGTATGAGAGGAATAATGTCAGCAGTATTATCTCCAAACAGCAAGGACAATGCCACACAATTATAATAGCATATTGTCCATTGTATCTGGGGATGACACGTCTGACAATGTTATTTTCTATGCATGTGAATGCAGCTGAAAGGGCCAATGCATAATTCACATCTCCTGACAAAATGCAAGCCTGAAGTATGTGTCCATTAGATAATGCCACTTAAAATCCTTTTACCTCAGGTAGCACCTTTCTCCCTGAGAACTCAAAATGCCTCCCGGTACTTTCCTCACGGTACTGGTGTGAACCCGACAGGAAACGATAGGAAATGCACTGAGAGAGCACACATCAATTTTTCCCAGTAAAATTCTGGTCTACTTTCTGACTAAAAATATTTATTCTCAGCCTTATTTCTGCCCTAACAATCAACCTTCTCTTTGACAATAAGGAAGCAATTGTTACAATTGGGCGAGACTGCTGTACATGAGAGGACGGGTAGAGAAGGATTGTTAGTGCCTGGTCAGATGGACCCATTTTCTGGCTAAAAGCCTCTCTTTCACCTACCCGCCTGGCAGCCCATGTGATTTAAACCCCTGCCTCAGCAAAATCTCAAACTATTACAGGTCAGAAGCCTTCAGCAAGAAGGGAGGGGGTGTTGCCTGTGAACAGCTACAATAATGAATGTTAATTCAAGGAAGTTAAGCATTGGGTAGAGGTGGAGAGACTTTCCTCATATCGTAAGGGGAGCGGGGGGACAGCCCATCTTCTAAGACCCAAAAGAAATAATTATACAATAGTCATATTTCGTTGATTTTTAAAAGAGCACAAAAGGGAGACTGACAGACCAGTGGTCGGGGCTTCACCTTCCAATGCAGGGGGTGCAAATTTGATCGCTGGTTGGGGAGCTAAGATCACACATGCCTCTCGGCCGAAAAACCAAAAACACAAAACAGAAGCAATATTTTAACAAATTCAATCAAGACTTTAAAAAAATGGTCCACATCCAAAAAATAAAAATAAAAAAAAGCACAAAAGGGAAGGCAAGACCTGGTCAGTAACCTTAAAAGGATGAAGAAATATTTTGCAAGTGGTGCAGAGGAGCCCAAAGAGAAGAAGCGAAAGCCAGCTAAAGTTGCGTGAGGCCAGGGTTTCTCAATCTCGGCCCTGCGGACACTTGGGGCCCAGCGAGGGTCTGCTGTGGAAGCTGTCCTGGGCACTGAATTGCACTGTGTAGTGGACTGACCAGCGTCCCTGCCCTCCACCTCCCAGAAGCCAGTAGCAACCACCTCCTCCTCAAAGATGTGAAAATCCAAAGTATCTCCAGACATCATCCAATGTCCCCAGGGGGGAAATGGGCCCAAGTTGAGAATCACAACATTAGGCAACTAATGATCTCATATTTGGGGCTAGTGGCTGAGCTGACAGGTTTGCTCTCACACATACGGCCGGCCTCTCACCACTGAGTTGCCTACGTGCTCAGTTGTGTCTGACTCTTTGAGACCCCTTGGGCTGTAGCCCACCAGGCTCAGGCCAAGACTACTGGAGTGGGTTGCCATTTTCTACTTCAGGGGATCTTCCCGACCCAGGGATGGAACCTCCTCTCTTGTGTCTCCTTCATTGCGGGCAGATCCTTTACCACACTGCACCACCTTGGAAGCAAACCACTGAAGAGAAGGTCCCAATATCCACCCTTGAACAGTCATGGGACTTTCATGTTCCTGCCGGAACCTCATTAACTTCTCAAGTTCATGGAGGGTTAGGGAAGGCCGGCCAAGTGGATCAGCTCCTGTGGTGAGGATGCAGCCATGTGAGGCAGTGGGCACCGGGTGTCCAGCTGAAGGGTGGAGCGGGGCTGACACTAGCTCTGCCACCCGAGTACAGGTTGCACCTGCTCCACAGAAGGGCACCTTTTTCTGATTCACACAAAAGCAAGATCTGGGACAGCAGCAGCCCTGCAGGGTGGCTAGCAGCCATCGGATTCCTCTTCTCCAGGTCTGTCAACTGATGCACCTCATACAGGAAGTAATACTGTTATGCAGATGAGAATTAGCAAAGCCGGGGTGTTTTGTGATTGAGGAGAATGCAAAGTTTGAAATAGCTTTGTGGAATATCTACTTCCCTCAACCCCTGAAGCATGCTTATGTGTATTGGTGTGTGTGTGTGTGTGTGTGCGCTACGCCGCTTTAGTCATGTTCAATTCTGTGCGACCTCATGGACTGCAGCCCTCCAGGCTCCTCTGTTTATAGGATTCTTCAGGTAAGAATACTGGAGTGGGTTGCCATGCCCTCCTCCAGGGATCCTCCTGACCTACGGATCGAACCTGCATCTCCTATATCTGCTGCACTGGAGGTGGATTCTTTACCCGCTGAGCCGTGGGGGAAGCCCTAAGAACTATAAACACTGCACTCTTCTCTCCATCATCCTTGTGTGAGGCCTTCTACCTATTTTAAGGATAATTTGAGCAGAAATGATTCTATAGAGTCTGGTCTGATCTACTAGTGACAGGGTTGCTGCTCAGAATAGAGCTTCTCCTGCTTCACTTTCAACAGTGGAGGGTAGATCTCATTAGTATGGGAAGCCAGTACCAGCCATTAGCGCCAAGTAAGAGTTGCCTTTGCTAACTATTTCTGTGCACAGTCACACAACATGCTCTGAGTTTTCTCAATAAAACAGCTCCTTCCCAGGGGGACAAAGTTGCCTCTTCAAGGGACCTCAATTTACATACACTTTCTCAACCATTTAAAGTGAAACCTCCTTGAAGCGTCACTTCACTTCTGAAGAATCTTCCTTCCCACACTTCCAGGGAGAATTTCAATAATGATGAAATAGAAACCTCTACTTAGACAGGAAATGCAATGATATGGAAAGTAATTACACTTAAAAAAAAAATCACAAAACTGACTCTAGGTTTACTTTGCACCACATTTGTTCATTTCCTATAAGGAAAGACAAATAAGGTATGCAAACATATTTATTTCTATGTCGATGTAATGTATCAGCAAAAAGCACTTAGGACATGTGCTGCACACATCAGACGAATGATATCCATAATGGAAAGTCATGGGTCTAGAAGCTTCTCTCTACTCCTTCTTCATGAATAAAACAGTTGGGAAAATCCCATAGTTGCTTTTAGTCCATTTGATTTCTTACTTTATACTCTGTGTGATACCAAGAATGGCTATAAAAAATTTGGTCCATTTAAGAGATAAAGCAGCACTCTCCCTAAGATGTTAAAGATGCTGCTTTGTTACTAAGTTAGGAAAGTTCATGTTTGCACAAATTCTATTAGTGCCCATATCAACTATAGATGTGTAATGACTTGCCAGTTCTTTCTTAAGAAGATCAAATCCATCATTGAAGTAATAAGTCTTCAAATGTCTTGTTTCTTTTAAACGATATTCAAAAGGTAAGCAGAAGAAAGACTTCAAGATTCTAATGTGTTTTCACAGCAAAAGGATTTAGTTGAGAAAGCAGGCTGAGGGGACGCAGGTGCCAGACACTGTGTAGAATTTGCACTTATGCTCCATTAATTGCCAGCATATCTTCCTTTCCCTTTTTCCTCCCTTCCCCCCATTAAATCCCTTTGGAAAACAGCAGAGCAGCAGGCCCAGACTGGTACCCAGCAGCAACACCAGGAGCAGAAGTAGCCAATTAGCCTCCAGAATACAAAGAGGGAGAAAAAAATTGATGCAGTTACCTAGCAACCAGAAGGAGCAGAAACAGCTGTGTAGCAGGCCCAGGCTGGTACCCAGGCAGAAAAAGGATAGCCAATTAGCACACTGTATTTAATGCTGATGTGGTTTCCTAGTAACAGGCTGTACAAGTCTGTCTGTTGCATTTTCTCCCTCCTTTCCTCACATTTTCCTCAATCATGCACAGTATTACTATTTGCCCTAATTACTGTTTCTCCACTGCTTCAAGCAGCCATTATTTTGTCCCCAGAGAAATTGGAAGAACTCAGAAAAAAATCTTCTGTAATGACAGTATTTAGTTTCAAATTCAGATTAGCTGAAGGCTTGAGACACTAAACAACAACAACAAAGAACGGAAAAAACAAAAAAGCCAGCAAATAGCCTTCTGCCTAAATTCTTAAGTAACCCATGGCACCTTTTCTTCATGCTAATATCTACATGTGAGTGAAGCAAAAAACACTTAATAATGCATACCGTCATTCTGCTACACACCACATTTTCGAAGAGGCTGAATCCTCTGTGTACTTGAATTTATTCATATTGACTTTCTGACACTCTCTCCTGAGCATGAGGAACATAAAATGTCTTATTACCTATATCAGAGAAGGGAGATGTATCTTTTGTTGCTCTTTTTAAAATACCGATACTGGATTCAATAAGCTCATGACCAATTGAGAATTCGACATGAGGAATCATTCTTTCCTTGCTACAACAGAAGTGGAGGACAGATGAAGAGTGTGTATACTGCAGTAAGGGGATTCAAACACCATGTGTAGGTTCATAATCACACTAATGAATTCCAGTGAGGTGATGTTAAACCACACAAACATACAAAATTAAGACAGAAAATGTTTAAACATGCCTTCTGCACCAGTATTCTAAAATATTTTCTACTGCATGCTGCGCCTCTTATAAACTAGGACATGCAGTGGCATCAACCATTTTCCTGGGTTTTAGTCATCAGGGCACAGTTTATGTAAGTCTACATCTTATTTAAGGCCTCCATTGGACTCCTAGAACCTCTCTCACGTAACGGTGTCTTCTTAGAACCAGCTATTATCCTCCTTACAAAATTATCCTGTTCTGAACACTGCAAAGGCTCCAGAAGAAGATGTTAGACACTGTAACACACTTAACCGGGCAATGCTCTCCCATGAAGGAAAAGAACCTTCCCCACTGAGGACAGTGTTTGGCTTCCTGCCCACCACCAAAGGATTGATGGCTTTTGTCAGCTCTAGCTCACTAGTGAAATGGTTCAAACTATTCTATCCCAATAAATTTGGGATTTAAAAAAATTTTACCTTGTTTGACAACAGTGCACAATGCTGAACTCCATAAATTAAATGTCAAACCTGTTCCTAAAACAGGGCATTTTCACTTTACTGAATTCCATAAATTAAATGTCAATTACAGTAACGGAGAGAAGATACACTCTAAAGACAGAAACAACAAAAGAAGCTTAAAGTATATGTCTGCTGAAACCAGATGAGTGACGTACAGAAAATGAATTTTAAATTATAAGTTCTATTTATTTTGCAAATAAAATAAAAGGAATCTAACCTGAATGCAGATAACTTTTGAAGGGAAGAGAGGAAAAGACCCAGGGCTCAAAAAGGAAGAAAGTCTGCCAAGCAGGCCTGGTTTAAGACAAAGCTGGACCTAGGCTCCATAAGGAACTAGTAATGGGGTGCCCTAGTCTTCTACCTGTAAAATCTTATTGGGTCCAATCCTGCATCTGTGCCCAACTCACCTACCTCAATAAGCATAGATGGTAAAGGAGGAGACAAAGCAAAGACCAAGGAAAGCGTATTCTCTCTGCAGACACCCTTAAATAATTTAAATGGGCTGACCTCCATTATATAAGCGAGGCAGGTCCTTACACTGGCAACCAAACGTGGGGACACTGCAGAAATGGGCAGTGACTGTCACTGGTGACCCAAATAGCCAGCACACTAAAAAGCCACTACCCTTTTGATTATTTTGAATGGTCTTGCTTCTATTAACATTCAATATATTATTTTTTCAAATGGCTGAAAATAGCTTACTCTTAGAAAATGCAGAAAATCTGGTAGCAGGGGGAAGGGAACGAGTGGGAAGTGGAGAATGCTGCTCCAGCTTCTAACAGCTCCCCCCATCTTGTCTGCCTACTTGCCTGCAGATTCCTGAAATTCCATGAAGAGGCTCCTAGAATTGAAGAATAAAAAAGTAGTAAAAGATTTCTTATTCTTATTTTATAAACTACTGGTTAATGGATATGTAATCTATCAATTAATAGTGCACCAAATACTTTCTGATGTAAAGGAGGGTGTTGCTGCTCTCAGTCGTGTCCCACTCCTTGTGACCTTGTGGACTGTAGCCCACTGGGCTCCTCTGTCCATGGGATTTTCCAGGCAAGAATACTGGAGTGAGTTGTCATTTCCTCCTCCAGGGGATCTTCCCAACCCAGGGATTGAACCCTTGTCTCTTGAGTCTCCTGCATTGGCCAGAGGGATTCTTTATCACTGAGCCTCCTGGGAAGCCCGAAAGAGGTCGAAGCAGGCCAAAAAGGCAGGAAGTGACCCAGTATAGGAAAGCATCAAGTATAAGATTCTTGGGTGGGCCATGAAGAAGGAAGAAACTAAAATTTTTATGAAACAGGTTTGCCCAAGGCCAGCGAGTTCACCTCCATTAGTGCGGGAAAAACTGAAACTGCCTTGTTGGAAATGGCCAGACCTTCTTCATATGGTACCTGAGGAGTCTGGCTTTGAGTCCCACTATACATATAATGCTGTACATATGCTGTACATATAATATACATATACATATGATGCTGTGAAAGTGCTGCACTCAATATGCCAGCAAACTTGGAAAACTCAGCAGTGGCCACAGGACTGGAAAAGGTCAGTTTTCATTCCAATCCCAAAGAAGGGCAATACCAAAGAATGCTCAAACTACCGCACAATTGCACTCATCTCACATACTAGTGAGGTAATCCTCAAAATTCTCCAAGCCAGGCTTCAGCAATACATGAACCGGAAAATTCCAGATGTTCAAGCTGGTTTTAGAAAAGGCAGAGGAACCAGAGATCAAATTGCCAACATCCGCTGGATCATGGAGAAAGCAAGAGAGTTCCAGAAAAACATCTATTTCTGCTTTATTGACTATGCCAAAGCCTTTGACTGTGTGGATCACAATAAACTGTGGAAAATTCTGAAAGAGATGGGAATACCAGACCACCTGATCTGCCTCTTGAGAAACCTATATGCAGGTCAGGAAGCAACAATTAGAACTGGACATGGAACAACAGACTGGTTCCAAATAGGAAAAGGAGTACCTCAAGGCCGTATATTGTCACCCTGCTTATTTATCTTATACCCAGAGTACATCATGAGAAACGTTGGGCTGGAAGAAACACAAGCTGGAATCAAGATTGCCGGGAGAATTACCAATAACCTCAGATATGCAGATGACACCACCTTTATGGCAGAAAGTGAAGAGGAACTAAAGAGCCTCTTGATGAAAGTAAAAGAGGAGAGTGAAAAAGTTGGCTTAAAGCTCAACATTCAGAAAACTAAGATCATGGCATCTGGTCCCATCACTTCATGGCAAATAGCTGGGGAAACAGTGGAAACAGTGTCAGACTTTATTTTTGGGGGGCCTCCAAAATCACTGCAGATGGTAACTGCAGCCATGAAATTAAAAGACGCTTACTCCTTGGAAGGAAAGTTATGACCAACCTAGATAGCATATTCAAAAGCAGAGATATTACTTTGCCAACAAAGGTCCGTCTAGTCAAGGCTATGGTTTTTCCAGTGGTCATGTATGGATGTGAGAGTTGGACTGTGAGGAAAGCTGAGTGCCGAAGAATTGATGGTTTTGAACTGTGGTGTTGGAGAAGACTGTTGAGAGTCCCTTGGACTGCAAGGAGATCCAACCAGTCCATTCTAAAGGAGATCAGCCCTGGGTGTTCTTTGGGAGGACTGATGCTAAAGCTGAAACTCCAATACTTTGGCCACCTGATGCAAAGAGTTAACTCATTGGAAAAGACTCTGATGCTGGGAGGGATTCGGGGCAGGAGGAGAAGGGGACGACAGAGGATGAGATGGCTGGATGGCATCACCGACTCGATGGACATGAGTTTGAGTAAACTCCTGGAGTTGGCAATGGACAGGGAGGCCTGGCGTGCTGCGATTCATGGGGTCGCAAAGAGTCGGACACGACTGAGCGACTGAACTGAACTGAACTGAATACATATAACCAAAGTAGCCTGGACTCCCAGAGCTCCATTTACTGCCCAGAATTAGCTTCTTTCTATGAAAAGCTTGTTTCCTCATGATTTATTTATGGGGCTTCAACTATAATTTCTACAGAATTGAAAGTGTATATTTTTCAAAGAAAGACACATCATTTAACAAATATTTTTTCATCTGTGCTTGTATCTCAAATAATTTTTTTCAAAAGTTATTCCAAAGTTTAAGGGAAAAAAGGGTTTTGGTTTTATCACACATGACTGTCTTAAATTCCCCTTGGTTTCCTGATTCAAACAGAATCACTCCACTACTGTTTCAGCTTCAGGAGACAGAAGTATTGCCTACCACCAATGGATTTTAACGATATTCTCTTCACCTGCAGTCTTTACAAAGGCTCTATTTAACTTTCTTCCAACCTCTCACTGTAATATATACAGGATAACCCTGATGATCATGGTTATTAATACTCTTATTATATTAGAAACAACTTCTATACATTATTTATTTATTAAAGGGAACACTTTAAGTTGGCCTTCCCAATGCCAAGCCGTCACTGGCACAGACTTCTTGTGACCCTCTTTTCCTCTTCTAGAGCAAACAGAGCTGGCCTAACTTTTAAATCTTAGAATTTATAACATTCCATTACTTCCACAGCCTTTTCTAAAATGAGGTTCCTCTTTTCCCTTTTCCTACCTCCCAACCCCAATCCATGCTCTCTTTTGAAATCAGGTTCTAAATATTATATTTAGACTTTATGAAACCATATTTCAGGCTTTTGCATCAAAAAATGAGGTTCTCAGAGATGGGGAAGGAATAATGTCTAGTACAGTGAGTGTTCCATAAATACTGTCTATGGTGCAGTATTTATTTCATGGTTCTTCCTTTCTCTTCAATTCTTATTTTAACACTTTGTGACTACTGATTATCCTTTAAAAGGACATCTGGAATAGGCATCCTACAAAGCCTATGTTTATTACCATATTATAATAATAAAATAAATGTGTTTGTTGTGTATATGCTGAGTTTAAGCCATTCGACTCGATATACGTTTACCTAAATTTATCTTCATAAATAGTATGAAGATTTAGCATATTGCTAAATCATCATATGGTAAAGCTCTAAGATTCTCTCATCAACTGTTTTCCACCACCTCATTCACACCCCTTCTTTCAAACTCTTTCTCCCAAGTCCCTGAATATGCTAAATCCAAACTACCAAACCCTCCTATTAAACTCTCTCCACCTTGTGAACTGAACAGTTAACCCCTACGCTAGTTTCCATCCCATAATAGGGGTTTAATGAGTTTCTGCCTCAACACATGGATAAACTTCATTAGCAGCCATGTGTCTCAGCATATTAAAGGCCTTTTAATGTCTTAAAATTGCCCTATTTCAGTTGCTATTGTATAAATTCAAAGAATTCTTATCTATAGAGCTGAGGAGGTTGAAAGTGGTCGATGGGCCCCCTACAGTTCCAGACTGAGGTATTTAATTTCATCCTGCTGATATGCCTGACCTTGAATTAGGGCTTCTATTTATATAAATTAATGTATTATCACATTGGCATAATTTTAAAAGATGAACAGCATCAATAAAAAACAGCCTTTCCAGAGGAGAAAAGTGACTTTGTATCTCAGAATCATCCATGCTGCTTCTGACCACTGACAGGAGCCCTAATCTCATTTAATGCCCTGTCTTTCTTTAGCCTTCCTTATCTGAACAGCCCTTCCTATCTTAACTGCTGGTTATTCTATACCACAGCACCTGAAATCTATGGGCACTTAATACCTGATTGTAAGATGGCTGAGTGAACAAAGTAAGAATACTACTAAACTATATTAATGCTAAATAGAATACAAGCTGAAGGGAATGGGACAAATTTTAATTTAGTGGCAGGTTGTATAGCCTGGGTTAAGGTATTTACTATTTTTGGTCCTCAGTTTTCCCTGTAGGTGATAACACTTGTTTATATTATTTCATATGAATACAGTACTAACATTTATCATTTTAATGAGTGAATTGAGAATGTTACAAGAGTCTCTTTAATACTAAAGTAAAAAAAATGGTTTCATAGTAATGATCATAATAATAGTAACTATTGCAGCAACAATAATGGGACTGGAAACGGAAGATCATTCCTTCGTAATTTCCTTGTTCTGGTTCTTAGTCACTTGATGAAGCAATATGTTTAAGGATCCTCCTAGTTCTTATCTGTTTAGAAGATACTTAAAGTAGTTTCATTGTCAATTTGTATTTAAACTGTAAGTTTCTCATTTCCTCTAAATAATGGGTTATTAAGAAAAATATCTAAATGACAGCATCTCCCCTTATGACTTAGCAAAGAAATTAAAAGCTCAAAATGGAGAAACAAAATCAAACAGGATTTGATTCAAACCCTGGCCCAACCACCTAGGAGCTGTGTGATATTGGGCAAGTTACTTGACCTCTCCTGGTCTCATTTTTCTCATCTGTAAAATGAGAATAGTACCGGTGTCATTAATGTGGCTTAAAGGGTTATATTCATAAAAAAACTTCTGTTTAGAAAAAAGACAGCAGGCCAAAATGGAGTCATTTGTGCTAAGCCCCGTATCATCAAACCAAGACTTAATACCTAACTTAAGTACAGTTTCCTAATGGAAATCAACCCCGAATATTCATTGGAAGGCCTGATGCTGAAGCTCTAATACTCTGGCCTCCTGATGCAAAGACCATGAAGCTGGAAAAGACCATGAAGCTGGGAAAGATTGAGGGCATGAGGAGAAGAGAATGAGATGAATGAGACAGAGAATGAGATGGCTGGATGCCATCACCAACTCAATGGACTTGAGTTTGAGCAAACTCCAGGAGACGGTGAAGGACAGGGAAGCCTGGCGTGCTGCAGTCAGTGGGGTCGCAAAGAGTTGGACACAACTGAGCGACTGAATAACAACAACAACAACAAAGTAGTTTCATCCTCCTTAGAGAATGAAATCTCAAACCAGTCATCTGGAATTACCTGGTGAGCCCTAGTGAGGTCATCCGCTTGATAGACCCCAGCCATCTTCTGCAAGGAGATGATGACCTTGCCATAAACAATCAGCTCTTTGCTGGTATAACTTCCTTGTCCTGCTATCTTCTGCCTATAAAAGTCTCACATTTTGCTCAGCTCTTCAGAGCTCCTTTCTATTTGCTAGATGGGATGCCACTCAATTTATGAATCATTGAAGAAAGCCAATAAGATCGTAAGAACTCAGTTGAATTTTTTTGAAAAACAAATTTGGGGGCAGTGGTGGGATCCAGTGGAAACTTCAGCCAGTTTCAGAGAATGAGAAACACAGGTGCTGGTACCTGTAAACTTTGAGTTCTTTATCTTTCTTATCATTTCCAAGTGCTGTGGGTAAGTTCCTCTGGGCTCTGAGGTCCACTTTTTTTGTGTTGAGCTCCTGATCTAATTAGCTTTCCAGACTAGGGTTAATGGGCCAGTCTAGACTGACAGGGGGCTTCCCTGGTGGTTCAGCTGGTAAAGAACTGAAGTGAAAGTTGCTCAGTCATGTCCAACTCTTTGCAACCCCAGGGACTATACAGTCCATGGAATTCTCCAGGCCAGAATACTGGAGTGTGTAGCCATTCCCTTCTCCAGGGGATCTTCCCAACCCAGGGGTTGAACCCAGGTGTCCCATAATGTGGCGGATTCTTTACCAGCTGAGCCAACAAGGAAGCCAGCTGGTAAAGAATCTGCCTGCAATGTGGGAAGCCTGGGTTCCATCCCTGGGTGGGGAAGATCCCCTGGAGATTGACAGGAGGCTCTAACAGGGTGTCAGTCCTCAGCCCTTGGTTAGTTCACGGTCCCAGGCCAGGCCTCAGTGGGTCACTGAAGTCCCTAGCCCTTGGCTAGTCCAGTCCCCATTTGTTAGGGTCTGTTAGTTTAGCCTGTAGTTCTTCATTGAGAACAGCTGGAGGTGTGCACCTAAAGCTTTCTCTTGGCCAGCTTACTGTACCATCAGTTTGGTTACTGCTGGTATGTTAATGTGCATGTAAAGACTATTGCTGTCTAGGTTGGTCATAACTTTCCTTCCAAGGAGTAAGCATCTTTTAATTTCATGGCTGCAATCACCATCTGCAGTGATTTTGGAGCCCCCAAAAATGAAGTCAGCCTTACTCCTTGGAAGGAAAATTATGACCAATCTAGACATCATATTAAAAACCAGAGACATTACTTGGTCAACAAAGGTCCATTTAGTCAAGGCTATGGTTTTTCCAGTAGTCATGTATGGATGTGAGAGTTGGACTACAAAGAAAGCTGAGCACCAAAGAATTGATGCTTTTGAACTGTGGTGTTGGAGAAGACTCTTGAGAGTCCCTTGGACTGCAAGGAGATCCAACCAGTCCATCCTAAAGGAGATCAGCCCTGGGTATTCATTGGAAGGACTGATGTTGAAGCTGAAACTCCAATATTTTGGCCACCTAATGTGAAGAGCTGACTCATTTGAAAAGACCCTGATGCTGGGAAAGATTTAGGGCAGGAGGAGAAGGGGACGAAAGAGGATGAGATGGTTGGATGGCATCACTGACTCAACGGACATGAATTTGGGTGAACTCCGGGAGTTGGTGATGGACAGGAAGGCATGGCGTGCTGCAGTTCATGGGGTCGCAAAGAGTTGGACACGACTGAGCGACTGAACTGAACTGAAAGACTATTGCTAATGGGAATCTCAGAAGACCAAAGTCACAAAATTGACTTTGTGTATGGGTATGGTTGAGCACTTAAAAGCTGTTAGAGCACTTGTCACCTACCTCAAAAGACTCCTGTGTTAGGACAAACTGGTCACAAAACGGGTTAGGCTGATACCAGGTCACCTGCCAATCCCAGGGAAATTTCCACATAACAAGGTAGGCTGTAAAATACCACACAATCCCCAGTCCAGAGCCACATTCCTCTTAGGTATTAATTCTGGCTCCAAGAGACCCAAGGCTTAGCTAAAAAAACTGAGATCCTTAAGTTTCAAAGAATTGAGTACACTACATTCTGGCACATCTGCTTATTTTATGTCTAAGAACTGTGGTCCCAGAAGCTATGAATATCTTACAACAATGGCCGCCAGGCTCCTCTATCCATGGAATTCTCCAGGCAAGAATACTGTAGTGGGTAGCCATTCTCTTCTCCAAGGAATCTTCCCAACCCAGGGATAGAACCAGCATCTTATGCATTGCAGACAGATTCTTTACTGTCTGAGCCACCAGCAAAGCATGCAGATGGGTTTATGGGAAAACTGGGAGACCAGCAAAGGGTGAGAATTCTTAACAGAATCAGCTCTCCTGAATGCCTGTTATGCCCAGAGGAAAAAGGAAACTAAAATTTCACATGGTCCTTTCCTTTCTAAATCCAGATACATTGGTTATTGATTCTTTCTCTCCCAAGGACAGCTGTTACCTTCTTGTTTGTCTTGTTTTACGTCCTGAGAGCTTGGTTTGTCAATTTGGTGGTGGTTTAGGCTTCCCAGATAGCTCAGTTGGTAAAGAATCCACCTGCAATGCAGGAAACCCCAGTTTGATTCCTGGGTCCGGAAGATCTGCTGGAGAAGGGATAGGCTACTCACTCCAGAAGATCCCCTGGAGAACGGAAAGGCTATCCACTCCAGTATTCTGGCCTGGAGAATTCCATGGACTGTACAGTTCATGGAGTCACAAAGAGTTGGACACGACTGAACAACTTTCACTTTAGTTACTAGGTTGTATCCGACTCTTGCGGCCCCACAGACTGTAGCCTGACAGGCTCCTCTGTGCATAGGATTTTCTATGCAAGAATACTGGAGTGGGTTACCATTTCCTTTTCCAGGGGATCTTCCTGACTCAGAGATGGAAGAGGGATCTCCTGCACTGCAAGCAGATTTTTACCAACTGAGCTACCACGGAATTTGGGTGCCCCAAAATATGACTGGGCAGAAAATGTAGGTTATATCCCCATTTGCAGTTAGATATGGTTGGACAGAAATATGGTTGAACTTCATTTGCAGCTCCAGGATATGGCCAGTCCTCAGGGGAATTGTATTTTTTATTTCTTCCTTTTTTTCCTTTGGCTATCTTTGGCTCTGGATCTTGGGAGGTATATCTTTTGCCCTCTCTTTGGGGACACCTCTTGAGTCCATAGGAATATTCAATACTGCCAGTATTTATTTATTTATATTTATTGTTTGTTTCAGCTGAAAATTGACAAGATATTTGAAAGCATTTTTTGAGTAGCTCTGTGATCAGAGGTTGGCCAAACTAGAAGCTGATATTCAGAGCTTGATGGAAAAAAAATTTTAAACCTTCTCTCCTAAGATAAAATGAAACCATGTACCCAGAAGGAGGAAAAAAATTAAAAAAACAAAATTCTGATGGTTTTATGGAAGGATTTACTAAAATGTTCCAAAGATTTTCATTTCCATCTTAGTTGGAAATCTTCTCCCCAGTATAAAAAAAGTAAATTGAAGATAATGTGGTTGGATAAGCAAATCAACCCTTTAACAAAATCATTTAGGCTATAACTTCTTTAGAGAAATAGAAATTAAAAGCAACTGTCTACATCTTACAAATTTTTGCAAAACCAGAAATGCAGCTCTAGAAACAATATGAAGTCCAATCCCCAAACCTCTCTTATTCATCTCAAAAGACTTGCAGGTTCCCCAGTCCTGGCCTTCGGAAACAAGAGTCCTTCTTGAAGGAATTTGCATTCTTTCCCTGGGCTTTGAGACGTAAATGTTCTACCTGGTCATCTCTAGGAAATCTTATCTAGGCCATCTCTTTTAAATGAAAACTCCAGGGAGGTAATTCCTATTAAAGGAAAAAAAATGGGGAGAGGTATGTAGTTATTTGGAACTTAGACAAATGAAAAACCTTAATTGTCTTCCCCACCAATATTAGTAAAAAGCTTTAGCCACTTGAGCCGTTAATTTATTTTACCTGGCAAATACACAATTTGGATCCAACTTATTTTATATAACTAATGAGTTTTATATTATTGTACTTGATTCGTGGCTAAAATTTGAGAATGGAAGCTAGACCCTGATGATGGGAAAGACTGAAGACAGGAAGAGAAGGGGATGACAGAGGATGAGATGGCTAGATGGCATCACTGACTCAATGGACATGAGTTTGAGTAAACTCCAGGAGTTGGCGATGGACAGTGAGGCCTGATGTGCTGCAGTCCATGAGGTCGCAAAGAGTCGGACACAACTGAGAGACTGAACTGAACTGATCTGTCTTTATGTGTATCTACACACACAGTTGACACTTGAACAACACAGATTTGAACTGTGTGGATCCACTTATGTATAGATTTTTTCCAATACTTGGTATTACAGTACTACATGATCTGCACTTAGTTGAATCTGCAGATGTACTGGAACCATGTAGAGAGGGCAGACTATAAGTTATACACAGATTTTAGACTATGCAGAGAGTCAGCTCTCTTTAACCCCACATTGTTCAAAGGTCAATTGTATATGTGTTACAGATGTGTGGTATTATCTACCTTTGGATAGTAAGGCTAAAATTAATTTGTAAAGGGCTTTATTCAATTGCTTTTAAAACAAACAAATGCTACATAAATTAAGTATAATCTCAGAAATAGAAAAACTATCCCAAATGTTTCAAGTTCACAACCTAGTATTATCTCCACTAAATAAAGGGTAGTTTAAGTTTGTTGGTTTAATTAAAATAGACATGTCTATAAAGTTATCAACACTGAAAATAATGCAGGCATACCATTTTTATTCTACTTGGGTTATCTCTATTACAGAATTTTTCACCAAGAAAAATAATTTGGTATACTAAAATTTTCATGAGTAATCTAAACATAACTATTAAGAACAAGTGATTTGAATAGATATAAGTGTGTTAACTATTTCCACTTTCCAGTAATAACTATAGTTTGGTATGTTTACTTAAATATATTCCCCAAATTTTTTCGGTAACTTGAAACCTTAGAGTTTTTCTATGTTAATTTAAATGATGAATATTTAATTGAATACCTAGATTGTTTCTGAATAAATATTGGAACATTAGTCCTGAATGTAGGTTTGTCTACTTTTGGCTTCCTATTACTGAGAAACTTAAGATATTTGGGTTTATTAGTAAACATTTTTTTTGTTTGCCACATTGGAAAATTTATTATGAGGAAGAATGTATTTCTAGACATTATGACATGTATTTCTAGAAATTATGACGTGTATTTCTAAATTTGCCAATCCACAGAATGCCCGTGTAAGAGATAGTCCACAACTTCCTACATCTCAGTTTTCACTATGAATTAACCATTCTAAGAGTCATTCTAATCATGTATGTAGTTAGAACTACTTAGAAAAATAAAGGTGAAGGAAAGTAACTGTGTATGAAAAGTAGGAAAGGAAAGTAAAATGACTCATTGTTTTAGAATAAGAAAGAGGAAAAAAATGGAACAAAATTGTAGACAGTTTGTGTAAGAGGAACCTTGGTTTTATGTGGAGTCAGGATAGCTAGGATTAAAATAAATTTATTTAATTGTTTAAAAAATGAGTTTTACTATCAAAAGTACACTGGTGCAAAATTAGAATTTTATTCTCTCTGTTAACATTACTAAGGTGTTGTTGGACTTTTGGTCTACTTTTGATAACAGACTGTGAAATTTTCTTTATTTTTTAAGTAATCTTTCTGAACAGTAAAGATTTTATGTCATACCAAAATAACTTACTGTGCTTCACACTGTCTTTATCAGGTCTTTTACTTAAGAAAACCCAATCTTCTCAAAATTAAAGAACTAAGATTTGCTCACAATTATGTAACTTTCTGTTTTGCCTTTAACAATATCTACTGTCATTTTATTAAATGGATATTTTTTACAAACTTCCCCCAAACCAAATTCTAAATGAAGTTTTTTGACTTCAAACTTTTTTGGAATTTTCTAGAGGGCTCCTGGAACATCTCAGGAGATTTGTTCTCTCTCTTTATAAAAAAAGAGATGTTAAACCAAATAGGCTTATTTACTGTGTTAAATTAACCAAGAAGCACTGTCAAATAGGTAATATTAAGTCTTCTTTATTTTGTACTTGTATAGGCATATGTTACAAGTGTTCCAGAAACTGTTTAACATTCCTGGAACTCTCATATGTTCTGGTAAAATATTATCAGTCACAATTTTAGTTACTATCTTAAAATGTTGTATATCAGAGAAATAAATATACTTCTTTAGCAAATGAGTTGGCATCAGATCTTCAACAATGGGCATTTTAAAGTCTTTTGTAATTTACAGACAGCTACTGTTTTACTCCAATATTCTTGCAAAAATGAGACTCATGGAAAGGACTTTACCAGGTGCTCCTGACCACTGACACTGCTACAAAATTAGAAAGTAATAAACCTTGAGTACATATCTTACAGCTGAAGAAGGCTCCACATGACATCTAGAATTGGGCAAACTCTGGAGACACGCAAATAAAACTGACTAGGAAGAGAAGTAGCTGAAATCAGTGTAGACTGCCTCCACCCAAGATGCTGGATCAAGACTTCATACTTGAACAACAAAAACCTTTTCTTCTTTTCTTTCTTTTACTTTGGCATGGTCCTAAAAAGATAACACTATCATCCATATCTCCCAGGCCATTACTAAGGGGGATAACCTTTTAGACTACTGGATCTGCCAGTAAAAATACCAATCTATCGGTAATACTAAAGAACCACTGGTCTTCCCTATGACCACTTTTTCATCTATTCCGAATGTCCTGTAAACTACAGTTGAACCTCCCTTAGAAATCATTTAGAGGGTCTGATTTTAATGGCCAGAACAACCAGTGCCTCGTTTTCACTTTTCTATTATAGGTGCCCTAGACACAACGAGACACAATGCCTAGAGAAATCCCAGTATATCTGCACTCCCATGTTCTTATGATTATCTAACTATGATTCTTCCCCAGTCATGAAAAGATCTCACCAGCAGCACCCATCTTTGCCAGAAATTTAGAACAACATTTTATTTTGAGCTAGATATACTTTCCAAATGCACTGAAAACCTAACTGACCCCTGGTTTGAATGGGCAAATGTAACAAATTCCTGCAAATGAATCCATCAGTAGGAATGGTTTGTGCCCTAACATGATTAATCTTTGTCTGTGTTGATTATCATTCTCCTTGGGCTTATACATGCCTTGATGGCTGGTGTGTAACCAGGCAATGCCTCTTAGGTTGTCTCTCTATGCCCGTGTGTGTGTATGCTCAGTTGCTTCAGTCATGTCCGACTCTTTGCAGCCCTATGGACTATAGCCTGCCAGGTTCATGGAATTTTCTAGGCAAGAATGCTGGAGTCAGTTGCCATGCCCTCCTCCAGGGGATCTTACCAATTCACAGACTGAACCCTACTTCCCTGGTTAGGAGTGAGTACAAATGATCAGAAACCATCATTAACTCAGAATCCACTGCTAAAGCTGCCCAAGAAAAATCCTTAGACTTTCTGACCAATGTTGCTCTTAATGATGGGATAGCCGTTGATTATCTTATAGCTTCACCAGAAGGGGTCTGTGCTGCATCCAACACCACTTGCTGCACCTGCATTAACCTTTCTGGGGAAGCTGAAACTCAGCTTCATAAAATCACTGAACTTGGCTGAACATAAAATCACTTGGCTTTAAAAAGTGATTGCTTTAACAAGATCTTTCTTTGACATATTTAGTTTTGATTGGCTTGGGTCTTGGGGACCGTGGCTCTGAAGTGCACTCCAGACACTGGGAATCGTCTTGCTTATAATAATAATAGTCTTCCTGGTGCACTTTAAATGCATGTTTAAGTGCATGTCTGTAGCCACTAACCACCAACCAATACTCTAAGACTGAAATGTCAGAAAACGGATGAAGAGAATGACCAACTTAAAACATGTGAACCTTAAGTCATGATCTGTGAATAGCACACAGAGAATCAGCAAAAACTGGGAGATCTTCAGAGCAGTAGCTGGGAGTGGCATTTGATGCCTTAAATTTTTATCATATCTCTCAGGCTAAGTCTGATCAAACTAGGAGAATTGTTAAAAAAGACACAACTGGCCCAAAATGGAGTCACTTGGGCTAAGCCCATGAAATTGGAAGGAAAGTTATGACCAACCTAGATAGCATATTCAAAAGCAGAGACATTACTTTGCCAACAAAGGTCTGTCTAGTCAAGGCTATGGTTTTTCCAGTAGTCATGTACGGATGTGAGAGTTGGACTGTGAAGAAAGCTGAGTGCCAAAGAATTGATGCTTTTGAACTGTGGTGTTGAAGAAGACTCTTGAGAGTCCCTTGGACTGCAAGGAGATCCAACCAGTCCATTCTGAAGGAGATCAGCCCTGGGATTTCTTTGGAAGGAATGATGCTAAAGCTGAAACTCCAGTACTTTGGCCACCTCATGCGAAGAGTTGACTCATTGGAAAAGACTCTGATGCTGGGAGGGATTGGGGGCAGGAGGAGAAGGGGATGACAGAGGATGAGATGGCTGGATGGCATCACCGACTCGATGGACGTGAGTTTGAGTGAACTCCGGGAGTTGGTGATGGACAGGGAGGCCTGGCGTGCTGCAATTCATGGGGTCGCAAAGAGTCGGACATAACTGAGTGACTGAACTGAACTGTGCTAAGCCCTACTTCAACAAGCTGAAACTTATACATTTAATATAGATTCAGCCTCTCCCAGGAATAGAATATTAAACCAGGCAATCTGAAATGGCCAGGTCAGAACTAGTGAGGTTATCTGCCTCACAGACCCCTACCATTCCCTAAAGGAAGGTGACCCTGCCACAAACCATCAGCTCTTTCCTGGTATAACTTCCTTGTCCAGGTTTCCGCCTATAAAAGTCTTTCACTTTGCATAGCATATCAGAAAGAAAATGAAGTCATTCAGTCGTGTCTGACTCTTTGCGACCCCATGGACTGTAGCCTATCAGGCTCCTCCGTCCATGGGATTTTTCAGGCAAGAGTACTGGAGTGGGTTGCCATTTCTTTCTCCAAGGGATATTCCCAAACCAGGAATCGAATACGGGTCTCCTGCATTGTAGGCAGATGCTTTTACCGTCTGAGCCACCAGGGAAGTCCCTTATAGCATTTCAGAGCTCCTTCCTATAAATGCTAGATGAGATGCTGCCCAATTCATGAATCACTGAATAAAGCCAGTGAGATCTTTAAAATTTACTCAGTTGAATTTTGTTTCTTAATACTCTGAACATTATCTGACATATAACAAGTTTTTATAAGTGTTTGTTGAATAAATAAATTATATTTCAAGCTTTCATTAAAGCACTTTTGTTTATCTCTTAAACACTATACCCATCCTGACACTACAGGAGGCAGGGATCAAGACCATCCCCAAGAAAAAGAAGTGCAAAAAGGCAAAATGGTTGTCTGAGGAGGCCTTACAAATAGCTGAGAAAAGAAGAGAAGCAAAAGGCAAAGAAGAAAAGGAAAAATACACCCATTTGAATGCAGAGTTCCAAAGAATAGCAAGGAGAGAAGAAACCCTTCCTCAGTGATCAGTGCAAAGAAATAGAGGAAAACAATAGAATAAGAAAGACTAGAGATCTCGTCAAGATAATTAGAGATACCAAGGGAACATTTCATGCAAAGATGGGCTCAATAAAGGACACAAATGGTATGGACCTAACAGAAGTAGAAGATATTAAGAAGAGGTGGCAAGAATACACAGAAGAACTGTACAAACTAGATCTTCATGACCCAGATAATCATGACGGTGTGCTCACTCACCTAGAGCCAGACATCCTGGAATGCGAAGTCAAGTGGGCCTTAGGAAGCATCACCATGAACAAAGCTAGTGGCAGTATTGGAATTCCAGTTGAGCTATTTCAAATCCTAAAAATGATGCTGTTAAAGTGCTGCACTCAATATGCCAGTAAGTTTGGGAAACTCAGCAGTGGCCACAGGACTGGAAAAGGTCAGTTTTCATTCCAATCCCAAAGAATGCTCAAACTACCACATAATTGCACTCATCTCACATGCTAGAAAAGTAATGCTCAAAATTCTCCAAGGCAAGCTTCAACAGTACGTGAACCGTAAACTTTCAGATATTCAAGTTGGATTTAGAAAAGGCAGAGGAACCAGAGATAAAATTGCCAATATCCACTGGAGCATCACAAAAGCAAAAGAGTTCCAGAAAAACATCTACTTCTGCTTTATTGACTAGGCCAAAGCCTTTGACTGTGTGGACCACAACAAACTGTGGAAAATTCTGAAAGAGATGGGAATACCAGACCACCTGACCTGCCTCCTGAGAAATCTGTATGCAGGTCAGGAAGCAACAGTTAGAACTGGACATGGAACAACAACAGATTGGTTCCAAATAGGAAAAGGAGTATGTCAAGGCTGTATATTGTCACCCTGCCTATTTAACTTATATGCAGAGTACATCATGAGAAATGCTGGACTGGATGAAGCACAAACTGGAATCAATACTGCCGGGAGAAATATCAATAATCTCAGATATGCAGATGACACCACCCTTAAGGCAGAAAGTGAAGAACTAAAGAGCCTCTTGATGAAAGTGAAAGAGGAGAGTGAAAAAGCTGGCTTAAAACTCAACATTCAGAAAACTAAGATCATGGCATCCGGTCCTATCACTTCATGGCAAATAGATGGGGAAACAATGGAAACGGTGAGAGACTTTATTTTGGGGGGGGGGTCCAAAATCACTGCAGATGGTGACTGCAGCCATGAAATTAAAAGATGCTTCCTCCTTGGAAGAAAAGTTATGACCAACCTAGACAGCATATTAAAAAGCAGAGATGTTACTTTGCCAACAAAGGTCCGTCTAGTCAAAGCTATGGTTTTTCCAGTAGTCATGTATGGATGTGAGAGTTGGACTATAAAGAAAGCTGAGCACCAAAGAATTGATGCTTTTGAACTGTGGTGTTGGAGAAGACTCTTGAGAGTTCCTTGGACAGCAAGGAGATCCAACCAGTCCATCCTAAAGGAAATCAGCCCTGAACATTCATTGGAAGGAATGATGCTAAAGGTGAAACTCCAATACTTTGGCTACCTAATGCGAACAACTGACTCATTTGAAAAGACCCTGATGCTGGGAAAGATTGAAGGTGGGAGGAGAAGGGGATGACAGACAATGAGATGGTTGGAAGGAATCATGGAGTCAACGGACATGAGTTTGAGTAAACTCCAGGAGTTGGTGATGGACAGGGAGGCCTGGTGTGCTGCAGTCCATGGGGTCGCAAAGAACTAGACACAACTGAGCAACTGAACTGAACTGATACCCATCTTTTTGTTCATAATGTTTTTAGCCATCTTTCCATTTAAAAATAAACTATTTCCCTAAATCCTAATTAAACTTAGAGATTGTGCCACATTATGATTCATTATGACCTGCCTCAAAGCAGGTATCAGATACTAAGAAAATTGCATGGTCATTTTATCTTTTCACCTAAAAAGCATATCTTTACATCTTTCAGTGCAAAACCTAGAATGTTCTATTACCACCCATGGATTAGGCAAAAGCAACTCCAGTCTATGGAGAGCCCTTGTCCAAGTAGCAGAAGACAGGACATGGCCTCTGCTCCTTCCTCTATGACCAACAGTCAAAGATTTCACTGCTGGCCTTTGTCCTGACTTTACCAACATGACTCATCTTAATCGTGTAAATGTGAACATGATTTTATATGAATTTTCATATTAGAGAAGTCTGCTCACTTAACATAAAGATCCATTTCAATCACAGGCTTTTTTTCCTTCTCAGAAATGATCAAGAAGAAATGTAGAAAATTATTTTTTGTTTTTTTGAATAGAAACTACCAACATTTTAACAAATTGATTTTTGCTGAAAATAAACATAATAAAGTAGTATTTTAAAACCTGAAAGTGAGGGATTTCCCTGCAACAAAATTTAGGATTATTTAGCTGTCTTCAAGAGGACAAATAAAACTGTGAACATAATGGTTGACTTATTGAGAAAGAAAAATATATTATACAAAGACCAGAAAACAGTGGAAGAGAAAGGTCTGTAATGGCTTGGCTGCTGAAGGACATTTCTACCCTCACGCCAGCACTAAGTGCTCTTCCCAATGAATAAACCATATGTCCATTTTTATATGCTTCCTTTCACTTAGATTCTGCTACTTCACAATATTCCCTTTGTCCCAGCCCCTGCCTCATCTTCAGCCACCCCCAGCCTGGCTCCCCCATCCCTCACTTCAGCTCCTTGGGCAACCAGTATTTGTGCCCTAGCTACCAATTTGAGCATCTGCTACCTGAAAAAAAGAAAAATCACCTCATTGCCTAACATCCTCCAGGGCAAAAAGTTTGAAGGATTCAGCATCCTCAAAAAAACAGCCACAGAAGGACAAAAAAAGCAGCAGCAGCAGCATATCTTTTCCAGCTCAGTAAATTCTATCTATATAAAGATGAAATGAATAACACTTTTAAAAATTATTCACTGCAAGGAAATCCATGTTACCAACAACGTATTGTCTTTCTTTATGCATAGACTGAGACCCACACAGTTTATTTCATTTTTGCAAGTGTGTCTCTTTTTCAACATATTACCATATAGAAGAGATAGAGCATATACATAACTCCAGAGAACAAAATGCCAGTATTTCCTCTCTTTCTCTTGGATTTTTTTTTCCCTCTCTCTCTCTTTTTACGTCCCAAAACACTTCCCCAGCTGAAAGATAAGAAAATATTTTCATTGAATTAAAGTGAGCCCTGTGTTAAAATAGCTTGCCTGAATCCAACCAGAGCTTCATTTCAACACTTGGTCAGCAGCCCTCCCTTATTCATTTCTTTCTATCAATGGCCTCATCTCCAACCTGAATTCTCATCACCATATACCTTTGCCCCCAAGCTTTTGCTAGTCCACTTCCTTGATATGTTTGCACTTAATTTGATTCCATCCTTCATGCTTTTTTCATTATTCTTAGTTCATCCACACCACATAAATTATCACTTTTGTTTTCAGTTCCCCTGTGCCCCCTTCACACCAATTCCAAATAAATACTTCTGATTCTCATCTATTTAATCCAAATTAATTCAGATTCCCTTTCCTCATTGCCCATCTCCACCTCTGCCTCCCCTCCTGTCTGTTTCTCTTTCTTATAGCCTACTTTTCCCTCCATGTTTGTCTCTGCAGAAGGTTTTACTGGCAAAATGCTTCTGGAGGGTGCAAGGTCATTGCTTCCTGTGTTGTTTTAGGAAAGCTGTGCTCTACATTACTGCCAACTTCAATGGGTCAATGCCTGCACGTCCAACTTCATCCTCTGTGACGAGTGGCTGTGCATCACCACCCCGACACTGAAATTACGGAAGTGAGGAAAGAAAAGCTTCTTGCTTTTTAGTGGGATTTAACTTTAAGTGATTTATTTCTAGTTTATATAAAGCTGTTTTTCTTTTTTTCCACAAAATCATCTTTAATCAATATCATCAGCAATAGTCAGGACTACAACCAACCCTATTACTCTCTTTAATGAGCTCTTACCATCTGCCAAGTAATTTACATATATTTGGGCTTCCCTGGTGGCTCAAGGTAAAGAATCTGCCTGCAATGCAGGAGACCTGGTTTCAATCCCTGGGTTGGGAAGATCCCCTGGAGGAAGAAATGGCAATCCATTCCAGTACTCCTGCCTGGAGAATTCCATGGACAGGGGAGCCTAGCAGGCGACAGTCCATGGGATCCCAAAGAGCTGGGCACAACTGGGCAACTAACTTTCACTTTACATATATTTACTCATTTAATTTTCAAAACAATCTAGGAGGTAAATTATCCCTGTTTTACAGATGAGGAAACTGAGACTCAGGGAAGATGCATCAGGTATCCAGGTCATAAATCTAGGAAGTTGTAGAGCCAGAATTCAAACCTGAGTCTCCCTGACTGCAAAGCCCTGCTCTTAACTGCTCTGCAGTACTGCCTTTCCAATAATGCAAGGTGCCTTCTTGGATAAATTCCCCACAGGGAGGATTCTTTCCACTTTAATCCACTATAGAGCAAGTGGTTGCAGGTGCTGGGAAACATAATGAGCTCCACCTTGATAATCACTCTGAGTAGACAATGCCCAAAAAAACAAACCACATAAGATGCATCACTTCTCAGAGTTATCCTCCTAACACATCCATTAGAAAGAGGGGACAGGAAAAGGAAGCAAATGCTCTGGACTCACCCCCCAAAAAAGAATCTCTGCTTTCCCAGAGAGGCCCAGCCTCCAAACTAGGCAGGACATAGCCTGTCTTCGTGTCAATAATTTTAAAAATGTGCTCATAATCATGAATTCCATACCCTCAACAAAGCTCAACCTTCTCACCTCATCCTGCCTTCTCTGGTTTCCTGGGGGGAAGAGGAGATGAGTCACGGCCGAAGCCTGGGAGCACTGCAATGTCTTCTAGTTACTTTACTCACCGACTTGAGAAAGACAAATAAATAAAACTAACCTCCAGAACAATACCAGACAGGTGAAAAAAAGGAAAAGCTGACAGTAGCAAGAAGCTTTTGCCTTGAAGTATGTGGACTAGAGGACTCGAACTCAAACTCCAAAAGGAACCATGAGTGGGACTTGAACCTGAGCCACGGGTTCAAAAGTAACCTTAGGATAACTTTCCATGAAGCAAGCAAGGACCACAAGCAAAAGTCAGTTTGAAATGAGAGGAGAACATGCCTAAGTCTTATGCTGTGAGGAAACACTGTCCGCTATCATCCTCCCATGGGAATAACTTTGAAATTCAAGGTGGTGATGGTTTCTACACACACATTATACACTCCTATCTCAGGGAAGCTCCTCTGTTCTACACAAAGACATTTCCCAAAACCGCCTCCCCCAAGAACATTAGAGCTGAGAGGGGCCTCAAAAGCCAAATTGTTTGGTAGATGTAGAAAATGAGGCCACCAGTGAGGTACAGGGATGTGCTCAGGGTGACAAAGCTAGTTAGGGACAGCACTAGAACTAGAACCTAGGTTTCCCCATTTTCCAACCAATGATCCTTGCACTGCACACTTCTCTGGTGACATAGTCCTCAAGTCACCACAGAGCACCCGGAAGGCAAGCAGCAAGCCCAAGAAGAAGAACTCTCTCCAGACATATCTCCCAGCCTAGATCTAATCACCCATTTCTTCCCAGCAACACTCTGATTCTGCTACTTACACTTTCGGAGCTCTTCCCAGTTCAGTTGGTATTGTGCACGCAGATTGAAAAAACCATACCGGCAATATACTTTCAGGGACTCATTTAAAAACCACTAATGACAGTAATTGCTCCTACAATGCTAACCCCAAGAAGAGACACCAGCCCTAAGTTTCTGCCTCAAAGCAGAGGACAAAGACCAGATTCAAGGAAAATGCTAATCTCATTCTTTTCTTCACAAACCCCACTCTTCTAAATTATCCCATCACTCCCAAGATCAGTATGAGTCCTGGGAGTCACCACAGAAGTCCTGAGTAAACTATACAGTCCCTGCCGGTCCCCACCGCCCTTACCACACACATAGCAATGTAATCACTTTAGCAACTTCGCAGTAACAAGCTCATTAAAAAGCAATTCTGCCATCTCTCTATAAAGCACGCGCCAGAGAACAATGCAAAAGAGGAGATGCCAATTAATTACAGAATGATCACATCTAATGAACTCTGAAACCCTCCTGCTGTTGGTGACTTTGATGAAAAATCAGGGATGCTGGAAAAAGAGTAAATAGGGACACCCTGGCTACTTTGTTCAATTGCAATTCTCTCCAAGGTAACGTCTCAGATTCCAGTGTTGATCAAAACCACCGAATCACACCGATAAAACAACGAAAAGTGTCAGGGAAGTGACAGGTGCATACATCACGTACGGCTGTGAGTCACACCACCAGAACCCCTGTTCAGGCATCCTCAGCAGTGTCTGATACTACACCAAGGCTGGCACTGCCCTCTGAAAGAATCTCCAAGCCAGCAAGTGACAAACCCATGTCTGGTGCCCAGGACACCTGGAGATCCTAAGGTTAATGGGTGAGTCACTCGGCTTCCCTCCCAGGCCTGCCTGCCTCTCTATACCTCCTCGTTGGCATGGATGCCACTTCTCGGAACAGAGAGAAGCCCTTCCCCCCACGAGGCTAAAGGACGAAAAAGAAGAAACCACGTGCGGCCAACTTGTACCACTACCTGTGTGAGTCCTCTGGTGGGCCTTTAAGTGGGAGCTTTTTGTATAAACTTTCCGGCACCCGTTAAACTGACAGCGATGAACCCTCTTCTTGTTTTCGGGGCACGCCTCAGCCCCTACCCCTCCTTGCTCACTGTCGCTGTGTCCACTCTTAACTGTCCCAGCTGCCGCCACGGCTGCCGCTGCTGTTGCCACCCCTCCCACCTTGACTGAGCCGAGCGCAGCCTTCTTGGCCACCAGTTTCAACGTCACTGTGCCGTCCACGGCTGAGAGAGTCTGTGAGGTTTTCACCAGATGGCGGCTGAGCTCAGGGGACGATGGGGGCGTTAATGAGGTCACTGCGTTGAGCTGGGCCTGGTTGACGGCTGTGTAGCTGTCTAGAGAAGAGCTGGTTGGCTGGAGGCTGAGGCAGGTCTCAGATAGCAACTTGTCCCGAGAGAGCAGAATGTCCACGGCCGAGCTCTTCTCGCAGATGGTCGCTTCCACGGGGAGCAGCAGGGGGTCTAAGCGCCGGAAGCTTTCCTCGATGCACGGGGGAGGAGAAGCACGGAGGAAACAGTCCAAGTCCTCACCGAAGGTCTCCGAGATCCTCCTGGGCTCCGTCTGCAGGTAGCGTTCCAATTCAAGGCATGTCTGCAGAGGGCAAGGAGGGAGGGAGAGAAACAGCCATCAGAAGCAAAGAACACCAGGGGACCACATGTTGACAGGCTGAGGAGCAATCTACAGGAAGGAACAGAGGATGTTTCCTGGCTCATATCTGAAATCTTCCTGGTGAAAGGTCTGACCTTGTTATTTTTCTCCCTGGACACTTCTGAAGGGTTCACAAGGGTCACATCATATGAGCTCAACTACTACAGTTAATGGGGAACTAGAAACCCAGAAGGGCTATCTCACACCATCAAGTTCCCTGAGAACATTCAATGTTAAAATGATCTCACATCCTACAATCCAATTCGGTAGGTGAGATGCTCTTAGCCTCCCTAGGAGCCCGTATGCAAGCAGGAAGCAAACAAAATCAGATGAGGTTTTCATAGCAAGTAAGACTCCCCACAGTCCAACTTCATTTTTCAAACAGACTTTGGCAAATCACTAAGCACAATCATTACGTATTGCGAGGCAAGAAGCATGAGTCCCATTACAATAGTCTGACATCTGTCTACGTGATAAAAATAAGTTCAAACACAGCTATTTGAATTGTTAAAGAAAAAGACACTAATCTATTTCAATATAAAGTTTTCACCTGGTAAAGAAGTGAGGCAAGAAAAATATAATCAGAAAAGTTCAGAGTTTCAACAAATCTTCATCCACGGTGCTCGTAAGTCTTTGTAAGATGGTAGAAGTGTTTTTATGGCAAAAATGGATATTTAAGTTTATAACCTGAAAGCTCTCCTCACTTAATCCTGCTCTTTCAGAATCTGGTAGAAAACCATAGTCCTAACTTATGTGTTTTGGAGAAGGCAATGGCATCCCACTCCAGTACTCTTGCCTGGAGCATGGACAGAGGAGCCTGGTGGGCTGCAGTCCATGGGGTCGCTAAGAGTCGGACACGACTGAGCAACTTCACTTTCCCTTTTCACTTTCATGCATTGGAGAAGGAAATGGCAACCCACTCCAATATTCTTGCCTGGAGAATCCCAGGGACGGAGGAGCCTGGTGGGCTGCTGTCTATGGGGTCGCACAGAGTCGGCCACGACTAAAACGACTTAGCAGCAACTTATGTGTGCTAAGTTACTTCAGTTGTGTCTGACACTTTGTGACCCTATGGACAGTAGCCTGCCAGGCTCCTCTGTCTATGGGATTCTCCAGGCCAGAATACTGGAGTGGGGGGTCATGCCCTCCTCTAGGGGATCTTCCTGACCCAGGGATTGAACCCGTGTCTCTTTTGTCTCCTGCACTGGCTGGCAGGTTCTTTACCACTAGTGCAACCTGAGAAGCCCAGTCCTAATTTATGCCATCAGTTCAACTTGTAACTTCTGGGGCTTCAACAAAGAAACACTGCCGGCAAATTTAAAATCTGACTAGCTCCTAATTCTCTGGCTCTCTAGCACTTCTATGTTTTCAACCGGTGTTCTGATTCTAGGCTTTTATTCTGTTAAGAATATATTTTAATGATATACCTGGTTGTGTTGTATCTGTCAACGATTTTATTTTGGTGACATTTCAAAAGATTGGTTTTTAATCAGCCTTCTGGTAAAACTGCATTACTGAACAAGAAAAGCAGATTTTTAACGATGAATCACCTTTGGGTCTCACTGCTGATTTTTAATAGTATAAACTAATGAATGGTTCCAATCTTCATTCAATACTCATGTCACAAGTGTTCATTCAACTACTGTGTTCACAGCAAGGTGCAAGGCTTTCTGTGTTAGAGGATGACACAGTAACAGATCCATGTGACGTACATACAGAATAAACAACTGCAAGCTAAAATTTACATGAATTTACAAGCAAAGTGATACCAAATAATATAACAATAAAGTATGTTGACAAGTTCTTAAAGGATGAGTGGACAATGAATTCTGTACTCTTATGTTATGGAGGTGTTAATCAAGGAAAGCTTATTGGAAAACTAAGCTTGATTCTATTTTGCTTATTGATTAAATAATAGCTCTTGCTGAGTAGCTTTCCACCACTTTATATCTAAAACCAATACTGCCACCTTCTCAGGTCTAGAAATTTCTCTTATCCTTATTTGTCCCTTTTCTGAATTCTATGTTTCAAAGATTTTTTCCTTTCCTTTTTCCATCTCATTGCTAAAAATTATCATTTACTTCTTTCCAGTATTAAAACCCCCAGTCTCAGCCCCAGTCAATTCACTTCTGAATTATATTACCCCCCAAAAACCTCCCTTTAATCTTCCCTTCTCTTTTTAAACCATCACCTATCAAGAACAGTGTCTGGTACCCATCAGGTACATAATGTCTACCAACCAAAGATAAACCAACTATATACTATTATTTTTAATCATTCTATTCCACTCCACTGTACAAAAGCTACCTGCTGACCTTAATCTGGAATACGATGAAGCTAGATATGACCACTAATACATGTCTTCTAGAACATAACGCTCCTTTAGCTTTGTTCAAAGAGTAGAACCAGACCTTTGAGACACAAATATGTTCCAGGGGGAAGTCAGCTGAATCATGGGTTAGAAGAGGTCCTTGAGACAGGTCCTCGAGACAGGTCCTCACACACAGGAACTATTTCACAGTCACCAGTGTCTATCGATAGGGCTTTTGGATGTCATATCCTCTTATGTAGTTTTTAGCTCAAAGGTTCAAAAGTCACTAAGAAATTGTGATTGTTACTAACAGGAGGCTTAGATCTCTTCATATTCAAAGTTCTGAGGAACTGAGACATTCTAAATGCATTTACACACTCTTCAGGGAGGATACAAACTAACCTACCCAGTATGCCCTAGTTTGAATCCCAGAACACATGGATCATACTAATCATCTAAGGATGGAGATACTTCTCATCACTTAAATACGGGGAAATCTGGATCACTAAGAGAGGCTATCTCTTGCAATCCTAATACAAGGCATTCTATTCCATCTGAGAGCTATAAACCATGAGAACCCGTCAAAATATGCTGGATAGCCCTCTGAAATCATTATGGAATATTGTTGTCTTGAGAAATCTACTTCTTATAATATCTGCTGGTAATGAAGCTTAGATAGAAAAGAAGATTTTGTCAACCAGAAACTCATCAGGAGTGCTGGAGAATAAAATGTTAAGGATGAGGAGTATTTATTTCATTGTTAGATTATTTCCAAGCAAAAGAGATAGTTTATCTCCCATATTTAAAAAAAATAATTACAAGAAGTCCCATAAGAAACACCTATGATGTTTAATTGGAATTTGTGGTTTCAGTATTTATTTAGAGATTTCAACACATATACACACAGAGATTTTTATAGTAACAAAGGTGTGTTTGCATGTATGTGTATACATGTATGTACTTCCTGGCTCTGTCAATCAGAAGAATCCACAAGCAAAGACACCCCAATAGTAGTTAGCACACTTGGCATCAAGATCTTGGTTTCTAAATATCATTATCCAATAAAGAGAACCTGGGAGGGAAAAGTTGATTGAAAGGCCTGAGGCAAAGAAAATAAAGATGAGTTTGGAATATGTTGTTGTACCATAAGGTAAAAAAGTGCTCATAAAGTGATGAGTGTATGTCAAAAAGACACATGAGCCAACTTGAAGGAGTTCTCAAAGCCCAAATCTAGGGAATTTGAGCAATAAAAATGAATAATGATAATAACAGATTCTAACCCATGGAATAAAATTAATATTCAAGAAATTCAGTGACATAAAAAAATGGTTGAATAAAAAAATGGAGGAGACAGATCAGCTCCTCCTTATAGTAAAATGACAATTAATAAACATAAGTATTGATGGAAATAGAAGATCACTACTAGTCAAATAACAAAGAAACAATGACTTTCAGCAAGAATCACCAAAGGACGTTAAAATTAATAGATGAAGGTGTAATGAGAAACAAGATATTTGTCTAGTCTCAAAGTATCCCCTCCCAATAAGACATTTATTAATTATAAGGACAAAACATAATAATTATATAGCAGAGAAACCTGGCATGCACCATCTTAACCATATGATGAAATTTAGCAGCATATTGATATCATATTCCACTGGTATGATAGGCTGAAAAGGGCACAACATTACTCTATGTCACTCTTGCCAAAAGTTCAATAACCTCAATCTTATCATGAGAAAACATCAGACCAATACAAACTGAGGGCCATTCTACAGAATACCTGGCCAGTATTCTTTAAAAGTACCAAGGTCATGAGGAGCAAAGATTGAGAAGCTGTCACATACTGGAGGAAACTAAGACGATCAGACAACCAAATGCAATAGGTCCCTGTCTGGATCCTGGATGAGAAAAAGAACAGGGGTGGGAAAACAATGTAATTCAAAGAAAGCATATAGATTTAGTTCATGGTATTTTATCAGTGTCAATTTCTTATTCTGATATCTGTACTATGGTTATGTAATATTAAGGTAAGCTAGGAATATGTATACAGCAACTCTATGTACAATTTTTGCAACTTCTGTAAATGTAAATAATTTCAAATGAGAGAGAAAAAGGAAATACCGACTGGCAAACCAGGAGTGTCTCCAGATTGCAAATTTTGATAGAGTTTGAATGTCTGTTTTTCTATCAGAACCAGAGATTTGCATGCATGCATGTGTGCATGCTGTCGCTTCAGCAGCGTTCAACTCTTTGAAACCCTGTGGACCATAGTCCATCAGGGTCCTCTGTCCATGGGACTCTCCAGGCAAGAATACTGGGGTGGGGATGCCATGCCCTCCTCCAGAGGACTTGTACTACAGTTATGTAATATCAAAGTAAATTGGGAATATGTATATAGGAATTCTATGTACAACTTTTTCAACTTCTGTTAAGTCTAAATTATTTCAAATGAGAAAGAAAGAAAAAAAGAAATACCCATCAGCAAACTAGGAACATCTCCAGATTGTCAATTTTGATATAATGTGAATACTTGTTTTTCTACCAGACACAGAGATTTACTCTGTCCCAAAGACACTCTAGCCAGCAAACTCCAAACTGGAGTCAGCAGATGTCAATTTAACGACATAAATCATGGCTGTCTGGTACCTCACCTTGGAGAAATGAGGCTTTGCTCAGCCTGAGCTTACAGTACAGCTAAAGACTTGAGACACTGTATCAGCCTCCACCATCTCAAAAATCTACTACCGTCAGCAGTGAGAAGGAAAGGTGCCCAAGTGCAAAGCGACTTTCTTATTATTTATGAGTCACAAATGAGTCACTAATATCTTGATTTCAAAATGTATGGCTTCTTTGAGTTTTCTAACAAATATCACCTGAATTTGGCTTTGAACTGATCATTCTGAAATATTTTAATATGCTCTCTCCATTCTCTTCATAGCCCTCTTGTTGAAACATGCTTATTAAAAACCATCATCCAAGACCCATTGTTATTAGTGTTATTCGCTCAGTCGTGTCTGACTCTTTGTGGCCCCAAAGACTGTAGCTGGCCAGCCTCCTCTGTCCATGGAATTCTCTAGGCAAGAATACTGGATCGAACCTGGGTCACCCGCCTTGCAAGTGGATTCTTTACCATCTGAGCCACCAAAGAAGCCCCAATCCAAGACCTAGTCTCTAAAAAAGAAAAAAAAATGCAAATCTATTACTGCCATATCTGCAACTTCTATGATAGGATCCAAAGGCATAAGTTGATAGAAAACAAGATAATCCAAGTCTTGCAGCACAAATTCAGTTCACCAAAATCTCCCTGCGGTAGTTACTTTCATAGGATCAAGAAGTATGCAAGAAACTTGTCATATGCAGGCAAGATGATGCCAAGGTTACCAAACGGCTCTTTTTCAACCAGTCCTTATCTCATCATAATTTACACGAAACTTGCCAGGGAAGACTACAAACATCTCCAGGCACTTTTGCCATCTCTCCTAAAGGGTTTTCCTCACCTATTTTTCCTCTCATTAACTTTCCCTCATGCCCATATACTTGACACAATCTTTCATTTTCTCCCCAACTAATTATCCTTTCATTCAAAGTTCAACATAAAGTCTATCTCTTTAAGGAGCCTGGTCTAGGAAATGTTAAGAAAATATGCTGGCTGTAAAGTGCTTAAAAACATTCCTCTTCAATCCTGGACAATTAAATAGTATCTCCAAAATGAATCAAAGGGGCCACAAATTGGTGACATGTCTGGTTTATTAAGATTTATGATCTCCTTAAAAGCAATAATCATATTGTTTAAATCACTTAAGCCTCAAACAATATAAATAATCTTTTAGAGCTAAAACTACCTTTGTTATCTCAGATGGGAGATATATCTAAGTATTTGAAGTGGTGTAGAGTTGTTAAGAACTTTCTAAAAATTAAGCTGACCTCACAACCCCCATCCATCACCACCACTGTAAATATTTCTGTGTCTTTTAATTAGAACATAAGACAAAGTCAGTGGTCCAATATTCTTGGCACCGCTCAATAGCTGTGTCATTAGGAATATTTATTTATCGTCTTTGTACTTTTACTCAAGTATCCACACATACTTGAGTTAGTGAGTAAAAAAGAAATAAAAGAAATTGCATTTTGCTAATGATTTCTTTCTGGAAACATACAGTCATCAAAATAAAATGCTACCTACTACTACCTATGTTTATAATCAATCATCAGTCATTTGTGTTCCTGTTAACCATCTGCCCTTCATTCCAAGAATCCCACTTACTTCATTCATCTAAAATACAAACAGATAAAACAATCTGGGGAAAGAATATAGATGCAAAAATATGGGGAGACACAGCATTCTCCTTTGCGGAAACTTGCAAAGTCATGCTTCTTCTGAGATCAGACCTTGACCTGCTGATGTTGATGGTTATGATGATGACGATGCTCCTAGGAAGAAAGGGGTAAACTCTGGTTCCCAGAAAGAATGCTCACCCAGGTAACTGCACACACAAGTGAACTGTACTTGGCTGCCCGTGCGAGTCCCTCCCTGTGACATTTGTTATGTGTGGCTTTGTCACATGCTATTAACCGTGGTGCCACAGTCCCCAAAGAATCTGAAGTGTAGAAACAGGGAGAAGAACCTCTTACCTTTCTCCTGGGAGTATCCCAAAGCTTAATTACTTTTCTGTGATTTGAAATCATAACACACATCCCAGAATGGAAATTCAAAGTGCCACAAAACAAGCGACTTGTAGTAGGGTAATCTGGCCTTCTTCTATAAAGCAATCTCTTAAAATACTCATTCTTTCTAACATATTATTAGCTATGCTCACACTTTACACTTTTTAGCAAAATCTTTATTCTTCTAACTCCTACAGCCAACTTGAAAACTTTATAGGATTGCAAAGTTGATATTTATGGGAACTTTGTGATTTCTTTTTTCCCTTCAAAGGATGATATGATGTAATGGTTCTGTCATATTTCTAGTCTTTTAAAATTAGGTCAGAGTTTAGAAAAGGAAGTGGAAAGCATGGCCAGAGAGTTCTGGTACCATTTTTCTCAGGAACTAGAAAGGGGAAAGGAAGCACCATGATTGATAAGCTCAGTAAGCATATAGGAGAACCTTACAAAACAAGCACCTCAACTCTTTGCCCATCTTCCTGGGTTTCAACATTTCAAAGCATGTTTGAGGAGAAGAAGGTAACACTGAACCTAACTGATGGCAGGCAGGATGCATGAACCAGTGACAAGAATTAACCTTGTAAGATCTAGAAAGTGATTTCTCTGATGATTTTAAACCAACATCCACTTTTTCTTGACTTCCACTGGGGGAAAACATTAGAGTGGAAGGTTAGGGGAGAAAAAATTCTATCTAGATATTGTGGGTAAGCAAGTATATGGTTTAAGTGAAAATCTCTTACTGCATTTTTCAGTTATTAGGTTAAAAAAAAAAAAGAACCCACATCAATAGCACACCCCAGAGGTACAACAGAATTACACATCACTACCAGAACTGCTGAACTCCACAAAATAACCACAGTACTAAAATCACTGGAACATCGCATTCCTTTCCACTGTTTCTCACATCAACTGGTTGCTGGAGCTGAAACCAAATTCAATATTTCCCTCTAGTAATTTGTACACTCTGAGAGACAGTACTATGAAAATTAATTGAATTCTAAACAAACATCAAAGTTGGGAAATTTCTACCAAAACCTCTTCAGTGTTTCTCCTGCCCAAACTATTTTCAACATACAAAAAAAGTATTTATTGTATGTTTTTCAATGGGGAGTCTGGGGAGAAAGGAGACCAGATTAAAGGCTTGGGGAGACGGTGATGTCTTTGAAATAAACAGCCTCAAATACTCGTTTCATCTCCCAAGGATGTCTTAGTTGTGGTACATTTAAAAAAAAAAAAAAACACCTCAACATAAATCCAAATTAATTGTTAAGGCGAGTTTTAAAGTCACATAACCTAGGCAGAGTTGGGATCCAGGTCTTACGCTCCTTGAAGGAAGGCTCCCCACACCTCCAACAACTTAGAATAGCACTTTCTTCCTTCAGTGTCTGTAATCCTTAAAATTAAGTGTCCACTAGGGAGAAGGCAATGGCACCCCACTCCAGTACTCTTGCCTGGAAAATCCCATGGATGGAGGAGCCTGGTAGGCTGCAGTCCATGGGGTCGCTAAGAGTCTGACACGACTGAGCGACTTCGCTTTCACTTTTCACTTTGATGCATTGGAGAAGGAAATGGCAACCCACTCCAGTATTCTTGCCTGGAGAATCCCAGGGACGGGGGAGCCTGGTGGCTGCCATCTATGGGGTCACACAGAGTTGGACACGACTGAAGTGACTTAGCATAGCATAGGGATAAGGAGGTACATGCATAAGAAGTCTTCCTATCTTGGCTCAGGGTTGTTTTTCCACACATTACTTTTCAGAACACACCAATTAGAAGTCTATCACTCTGGCTTCCATCCACAATTACTGCAACTACCCTCCATCAGCCCTTTAGGAGAGGCACTTGCTATTATTTGGCCACTGAATTAAAACTAAATTCAACTTACAAGTGGTAGATAGACACCACTGCTCATCACAGCTAGATCACTGAAGATGCTTGGGTCCGCTATCAACAGACTTCCCAAAGAAGCCTCAATTTAGCTTGACACACACTGGAGGAAATCCCATTTGTTACTTTATAGCTTGAAAAGAAGCTTCATTAGATGTCTCTGCTTCAGTCATCACACTTTCATGGACAAAATAAAATTCATGCCTTAATAGTCAATTAAAAATCATCCTCCATTAGAGCAAAGACCTAGCTCTGGGCTGAGTGTGTGGATTAAGAAAGACAAAACTGCAGAAGAGATACCACTAAAGGAAAAGCCCATTCCCATGTAGGGGAGTGCCAACAGTCCTTGCTTTAAGTCCTGTCCCAGCAACTCACAAGAGCCCACGGACCTGGGAGAAGGCATGCTGTCCAAGGAGTGATGCTTCCTGGGAACAACAGTGATCCTGACAGTTGCTCAGCTTCACCATTAATTTTCCATAAAGAGCAGTTTTTGCAACGAGCGCTTGTGTCAGGAGGGGCCTGATGCTTCAAAAACCTGTAATTATTCTTGGCTCCCCACCCCCCACAGCCTCTGCACCTGCGTCAGTTCAAGGCACCAGCTGGCCATGTCTTGCCTCCTGCCTCTTAAAGGGGTGGGTTGGGGCTGAGGGGCGGGGTGGGCAGGGGAGCCTTCATTGAAAACCCAGACTCACATTACTTGCCTCTTCTTCCAAAATGCAAAAACAAAACAAAAATGTTTCAACTCACCAATCTCATCCCTTCCCCCAACGGGTCTTGCCAAAAGAAACAAATAAACATTAATTGGCTAGAGAGCCTTCATTCAAACCAAGATTGCTGAAAAACACAGTAACAGAGAAAGGTCTGACAAGGGGTTATTAATGCTGTTTCACAACTGCGCTCTTACTCACTCCCCCACTCACTCCTGTGAACTCTGCTCACACATGCACACACCCTCCCCAAACTCCCCGGGCCCCTCTGCACTGAGTGGCCAAGATGGGAACATGCCGAACCCATGACATCATCTCCCCTTCCTCTCCCAAATCACTTGCACAGGCTGACTCAGGCTACTGGGATTTTTTTTTTCTTTAAAGCAAACTCATTTTATGGACGCCCTTCTGGACAATTGTTATATCCTCCTCAGTCGGGTAAATTAAATATATCCTTTCTCTACCTCCCATAAAAATTACATATACATATATGATTGCTTTTTACCCTGAAGCACAGTTGCCCATGTGTACAATGTACACACACATACACATACCCAGTCAAAGCTTGAATTTCCCAAGAACAACAGGTTCAGTTCTCATCAGGGCCCTCAGTGGTAGATGCAATTTAGTGATTGGTGATCACAGAGGATATTTTCAAAACCAAGAGAGTTTTCAACAACTTCCACTGTGGAATGTTAAAGGTGGAGGTACTAAGGAATGTTTGTTCTGCTCCTCAGACTGCAAAGTGACAAGCAAAAACATAATGAAAACCAAGCCCTGAGCTGCTTTTCCTGACACAGAAGGTTGTACACTGACTTCATTTGAGGTACTTGGAATCCACTTCTCAAAATATTTCAGGTGGCAGCAGGGGTGTGCCACGGGGCTGCTCACCCCAGTTAAAGAAACTGGCCCCGTGTGCTCTGAAAGGCAGAAGAGAAGGGATGAAGAGTCGGCCCTGGAGAGAGACTGCCAAGGGCCAATATCAGGCTGCACTACTTACTAGCTCAACTCACTGCTGGGCAAGTTACTCGACCCCTCTGCCTCGCTTTCCTCATCTGTAAAATGAGATAACAGAAAAACCTACAGCACAGAAGTGCGTGCGAGTTCCATCCCTCTCAAGTGCTGAGTACCTAGAACAGGGCCTGAAACACACACTCTCTAGCCAGTATAATGTGTTCTTTTTATTACATGTCTAAGAACATTGAGGGCATGGAAAGGGAAAATAAAAACAGCAAATAATTATCCAGGTAAAGCAACGCTGTTGAGTAGGAAAGATTAAGTGATCTACCTCATGGGGCTGTTTTCTCACCTACCAGGTGAACGGATGGGGGGTCTTAGGAACCTACTCGTCTGGCGGTTCCAAGATGCCATGAAATAGTGGTAAAAGGGTAAAAGTGGTGAAAGGTGGGAATGGCTCATTGAGAACAGGTTCGAAGGAAGAGACACGTGGCTCTGCTGCCCAAGAGGCTGGTGAAAGGAAGGAGGCTGAGAACCCAGAAAAAAGGCGGTCTTTGGCCTCTTCACAGGGGACTCAGGAAGCTTATGACACTCTCTAACCCATGTTTCCAGATACTGTGAAACTAATCCTCTGCTTCACCGTGGGTATTGGCCTCACTAGCATTTAATCTTCACTAGAATGTGGATTCCTCAGATACCTGGACTTGTTTTTCTCTCATGGTCCGTTTGTCTTGTTGAATGAATGAATGAGTCAATGAATAAATGAATGAAGCAACTTTCAAACAATTCCATCAAAATGTCAACATATTTGAGCACAATTCTTGTCAGGTAGGGGTCCAAGAGTATGATAAAAGCCAAAATTCTTCCTCCTTCACCCAAAGAACATCAGAAAAAAGTATGCATGCATATATAATCAGCAACAGTCCTTGTAGGATTCCACAGTATTTTAATAATTAAATTTTTCATTAAAAAAGTAAAGTTTTAAATGCTTACTCTCTGGGATACACCCAGCATTCCTAAATGAGAGGCATATTTAGATTCCTAAAAGGCCATAGCGCAGCCCTGTGTAGGAAGTAAAAGTCATTTCGTCATCTCAGAGAATGTTCCTCTTCCTTTGGCCACTTCATCTTTTCTCCTCTGGCCTCCGGAAACCACCAGGAAGAGACGCCAGAAAAACACAAGTGGACAAGCTGCTATGTCCAATTTTCATTTTTTGTTGGTAAAAGGGCCTGGTCTGGGAATCAGGTTCAATGTCTCCCTTTCTGATGCTGCCTCTCCCCTTCCCACTAAACTACTAACCTGGAGCAGAGAGTTAATTTCCTTCTCTGCAAAATGAGTGAACCATCCTCGCAAAGACTCCTTCCAGCTCAAATTCTTGCTGACAATCCTAGCCAGCCATCACATTTACTTACTTGCCATGGCCAATCAGGTCCTACGTGAACTTGTCTTGCCTTCCTCACCTCTTACCCTTCTCCCATGCACACAAACACACCAAGTTCAGAGCCGCAGTGCCTGCTGTTACCTGCTTTCTTTTAACCTATGATGTTCTGGTTTAATTGCCACCTATTCAGAGTCCTTTGATCTGCCTAAATAACTCAAACATCCTATTCATTCTCTATCAGACTACCTTGTTTTATTTGCTTTTCAGTTACTTGCCAAGCCCTGGAAAGATCCAAATTGTTTGTTTTCATGTTTACTGTCTATCTTCCCTACTATTAAGGAAGTTCCAGCAGAGTAGGGACCTCCAGCTTATGTGCCAGTGAATCTCCACACTCAGCACAGGGCTTGGAAAAGCCATCTACACATACTAGTTTAATGGGTAAAGGAATCAATGAAGCCATTAGTCAATGCCGAATTCTACAGAGAATGATAGCTGGTCTCTCTAGCCAAGAAATCTATTCTAAAAGGTGTACCTTACGAAGTCAAAGGGCTCCATCAACATTTCTCCTCCATTCACACATCAGCACCGAGAAAGCATGTGCTGATGATTCATTCTCATCGGACTGAGCAGAATGGAGTCTCTGCTCAAGACAAAGGGATCAGTCTTGGGTCCTCACACTTGCCCATTTCCAACAGATGCAAGGAGGGCATTTCTTCTCAGAAGTCGGTATTGCATCATGTGTTCAGAGTGTCACTCAGATGAGCAAACCCACCCTCTCCTGGCTTTCCGCACCAGGAGCTTGTTAACTGGTGCCCTGAGGGAACAGACTAAGGGTAGAGGCTCAAGCCTCTTATATCATTTATTCCCATTTCTACACCCAAAAGGGCCTCCCTGGGAAAGGCAACTCTGATCACTGGTCTCTGCAGCCCTTGAGGGTCACAACCATTTGGTCCCCAATGTGGGTCTCCCCATATTCACTGGTCTTTCCATGAAAGAGTGCATTTCAATTTCACAGGCAGCAAGGATCCTGTTTTTTGTCATCTTAAATAGCCTCACACTCCACTTACATAGGTGAGGTCCTGGGAAATTCCTATTTTGGCCTCTTCTGGTGACTTTCCCATAAATTCCTAAACACAAAACGTTTCGTTCCTCTCCATTCCCTTTAAGAATTTTACATAAAAAGATATCTCTACTGAGAGATGCTATTTATTTCAGGATCATTATCTCAGAGATACAGAGCTCTCAAATACTGAACCTGGAAGTAAGCCAAAATCCAATTAAGAGGGTATGGCGTTTGAACTAGGCAAGAGCTAAGGGTGAAAATACTGAATATAAGCTGTACAGGGTCCCAGTGTATGTGAGCGTGTGCACGTGTCACTGACAATGCAATGCAGATTCTTTTTCATGTCTTTCAGATGCTTTTCCCTAAACTCATTGTTGTTTCCAGAATCCCAGAGCCAGTCCCTTTCTTGTTTATTATGTTAGGCAATAGGAAGCTTTCAATGATGGCTGGGAACAGGTGAGGGAGAAAGGAAGAGATGGTTTTCCATCATGTAAAGAAAAGAAAAACTGTGCCCAGCCCATTTTTGAACCACAATCCAATGTTGCAGATTTCAAATTAACAATTCAACCCAACTTGACAGGGAAGAATCAAGTGTTGAGGCCCTGAAGTTTGGTTTCCAGTAGCTCTGGCATCTCATTCAACCCTAGGTGGCTCACCCGGTACGGCATGACATGCACTTTCAGGCGCACCAGTCTTCTCACTGAAGAAGAGACACTAATTTGAATCATCACTGCCATCCCCTCTCCTCTTTGTTCCTGTCTGAACCAATTTCCATACAGTTTCAAAGAAATCATCAGCCCATGCAAAGGGGAAGTCCCAATGGAACAAGAACTACATTAGCAGCATAAGGGGGAAAATCTAATTTCCAATCCAGTTGCTTTGTTGTTTCAACCTCCAAGGAAGGTTGCTACATATGCACAACATAAATTAAGTTTTAAAACGCCACCGTGATTTAAAATTAATAAAAACTCTCATGGGGAAAAGGTGGTTTTTGGTACAAATCTCCTTACACAATTGAAGGTCAACTCCACCAGAGCCTGTGGGTGGTCTCGGTCTTTGAGATCTCAATCATATCAGCGAGCAAAATATTTCAAAATGCATATATTCACTGACATCAATGCACATACTTTTAAATAGTTTATGGTGGATGAAATCTCAGTGTAAGGTGGTATCCACATTAAAAATTCTTAAACTACCTTGTTGACAGACCTCAATGAGATGTATTTTAATGCTTCAAATTAAGGATCCCATTTTGGCCTGACAGGATATGCCAATGAGATTTCCTAGTGCCCTGCTTACTGGGATAAAACTCATGGCAAGACACCAGTGTGACTACATCATTAATTAACCTGAACCACATACCGGAACATTGCTGCTAATAAAACTCCCCTATAAAGAAAACATGTTTTCTCAACTGAGAATCCTGGAATGTGGGCCCCAGCAGAGCCACAGCCTTAATTAAGGAGATATTCTGATGTTGTGTCTATATTTGCACTTGTCATAAAATTTGGTCATGTTTGGCTTGCTCTTCAACAAATTGAGATCTTGAATGTGCTTTTTGGAAAAAGAAAATAAAAATGACATCTACACCATCAGGATTTGCAAACAACTATATGAAAGAAAGGATTACTTTTGCTGAGGCAGGGATGTACTATCTATGTCGTTCTTGAAAACACACTCTGAGCTCTGAAACCACGATTCACTGAATCAGAGATCCACAGAACCCCTCCATTTTCTCTAGAAAACAGGCTGACAGAATCAGGAACAAATCATAAATATAGCAGCCAGGTGAAACTGGGACTTTTCCAATCCAATCCGTATGAAATGACATATAACTTCTTTATAGAGAACTGTTTTGTGCAAAGCTTCTGAAAATGGTTGTCAATGTTTTCATGTAACCTTAAAGTCCTCCTATGAGTCTAACTAGACAACAAGGATTAAAATTCCCTTCCTATTAACGGGGAAGCCTTTCTGGTAAAGAAAAATGGGTTTTCCATACTTCTATAGCCGTACTACCAACAAAACCAGAAACAGAACCAAAGGATTCTTGGGCTTTTCCCTTAGGCTCTTTTTCTGGTCCAACTCTGAACCCTCTATCATGATCTCAAAACATAGAAAGTTCAACAAACCATCTGCAGTAAGCTTGAAGGAACAGATTCCTGACAAAGGCTCAGGATCTTCCCAAATTGTAAGCACAATACCCAAATTTCATTCCACAAGCTTTTCAAATATTTGTGTAATTTCTGTGTAATTTCTCCTGGTAAGAAGGAAACAAGAAGTCTTAGTTTTGACGACACCCTTTATTAGGAAATTTCTGAGTTTTCTCTGGCTGTTCCAAACCCTGGTTGGATTGTTAAAAGTAATTAGAATTTTAGTCATTCCAATTTATCAACATCAAGTGTCATCAATGAAACAGAAAGAAATGGAATCAGTATCATTAAGATCTGAACTAAGAAAATTTATAATTATGGTTTACTAAGAACCTAATTTTATTTTTTTATTGGATTAATGACAAATATATGGAAACTATAAGTGATTCATTTTTTTAAAAGGGGTAGTTGAACCTGCCATTCAACATCTTTTTAAAAATTTTCCTAGTTTTAATAAACATAAAAATGCATATTTGACCAAACCAGATTCAACATCCCTCTCAACCAGTGCCCTTCAGAATACTCAAGCTATTTTCAACACCAGTACTATCAATCACTCATTTCTTTTGTTTAAGATTCAAATAAAAAATGCAGCCTGAAAAAGGACATAGAAGGAATAGAAGCAGCAAGAAGAGGAAAAATAGCAGCAAGCGAAACAGATGAACAGCAAGCATTTCACTCCTGTGTAAAAACCCTGGATGCCAATACCTCTTCTCAGGTGACACACCTCTAACCAAGGAGATCCATCAAACTTTGGGCAGCAAATCAACTCAAGGGTAAAAGAGACACTTGGCCTTGCTCCCTACATGGAAACTAAACCTTAATTTTAAAGTGCTTTTGTCTATAATCATTTGGTAGTCAGCTAAGAAGAAAGATGGCTGGCATTATTGTGATTCAGAAAGGTGTGGTTGTGGAAGACCATCTTTATTAAAAAATCAAGGAATTAAGCATCTTATTGGGATGGGCACCTAATCAATCTTGGATATCAAAACCTTTCCACTTTGGGACTTTTTACAGATATCAAAGGCAATGTGGGGTCACAGAGAGAACACAGACTGGAGTCAGGAGGACTTTAACCAGCTCCTCCCGTGTAATTAGCTTTGCGGCCTTCTTCAAGTCACCTCCTGTTTGGTCCTTGCTTTCTCATGGCCAAATCTTGCTTGTCTAAAGGAAGCAAAGCATGTGGAAGATGAAATTTTACTATTCGGATCCCTCTGCTTATGGGAGTCTTCCGGAATCTCCATTTCAGATTGTGGACTGCAGCTTCTGCCCAATCTCCCAGGTGAGATCCCAGGAAACAAGGCCACACAGTTGTCCTTGAGGTGCTGGGGTAGACAGGTGTTGTTTTTAAGGATCCCCAGGTGACTCAGTGGTAAAGAATCCGCCTGTCAATGCAGGAGCCGTAGGAGAACCAGGTTTGATCCCTGGGTCAGGAAGATTCCCTAGAGGAGGAAAATGGCTACCTACTTCTGTATTTTTGCCTGGGAAATCCCATGGACAGAGGAGCCTGATGGGCTACAGTCCATACAATCACAGAGAGTCAGACATGACTGAAAAACTGAGCATGCACGCGGGCACACACACACACACACACACACACACACACACACACACACACACACACACACTTCGAGTAGGTATCAATGCCCTTCCTGATAAATCTAGGTCAGGATTCACACACTCAAACACCTATAGGGGCCAGGATTTAGTGGAAAGAATATGACAACAGAGATGGGTGGGAACTGCAGTAAACCTTCCTCCAAGTTTTCCTATGAAACTGCTCACTTGAGGAGAGACCCATCTGGAGGAAATCACAAATGAGCAGCACTTTCATTCATCTTCTGCTCAGCTACCCTTGCCCAGCACCACACAGCTGGAATCCCTGCTCTTGAGAAGAATCCTGACACAAGAAAGGGAAATGTGCAGAGACGTCACCAAGAAATGTCAAGCAGGAGAGGGCAAGCGCGGACAAATCTACAGAAGCCTGGAGGCCAGGCACCAAGTTTTAAACCTCCCTCGGGCTAAGCACAGTGCTCGGTATCATCAGCAGTTGCTCAGTAAATTCTTAAGTGAATTTTTTAAAAAGAAATCTTGATTAGGAGCCACTATTACTTATCATTCTGTGCTCTTCTCAGAAGTGACCAGATCAAACTGGTTGCTTTGATGAGCAGGATAACAGCCAGGGAGAAAGAACTTTGCTGGGATATGCAGAGTACACCCATTTGAACTCTGTTGGCCTTTCAGGGGCAGGTACTGTGTCTTGTCCTTCTTTTAAATTAATTGAACGATTATTTACTGAGTCTCTGCTTTACATCAGACACTTTGCTAGAGATTCTGGGGAGTCCTAGGGCTCAAAACCTGCCTACAAGATGCCCACAGTATAGCAGGGACAGAGGGACAGAAATATGCTCAACTCTAAGAGAGTATGTGTGTGACTAATAATTAGGACAAACCACGTATGACGGCATCGCAGCAAAAGAACCAGCTCACTTTCCTGGAGAGGTTGGTAAAGGCCACGTGAAAAAGTCACACTTGAGCTGGACCTTGAAAAATGAGCAGGCTTCTGTTAAGTGGAGAAAGGGGATAGTGACATTCCAGAAAGAGCACACGGACACATGAAAGCCCCACTGTGTGCCTGGAAGTGGATGAGCAGACTCGTGGTTCTGATACACGGGGGTAGCTATAAAGGGGCAGCAACAGCATCCCCCGGGCCCAGAAAATGCAGTTTTCGGCTGAAAATGATGTTGCCTGTTTGCTCTGGGCTCAGTTTTACCAGTATAATTTGCTAAACAGCAATGGCTGTTTCTCTAGTGCATTGGGGATAATTCAGGGAAAGATGAAGAGCTCAAAAAACACTAGTAAAGCCCACTGGTCATATTAATGCTACCAAGTAATACTTCTGAACCAAATGTTTTACAAAGTCATCTGAGGCTTTTTCCATTTCAGATTTATACTCCTAGTTTAAGACACACATATAATAAGCCTTCAAATGAGAATAAAAGAAGAGATAAATATTATTAAAAAGAACGCTTAAAAAATGCTAGTATATCAAGCACAAAATGAAATTCAGCCCTGAGTTTCCTGGTAGCCAAGGTAAAATGATCAACAATAAGTTAAGAACTTCTCATCATTAAGAAAAAGAAACATCAGTTCCTCAGATATCAGTTGATCTGTGTATGCCAGGTTTAAAGCAAGAGCTGGAAGAAGACAAAATATGGAATAAAAGAGAAAGAATAAGAGGAAAAAAGGAGATGATTAAAAAGTATATCTCCCTATTTTTTTAAGGAAAAAAAAAAAGTGGAATTTCCTCACTAAAACCATCAAATGTTTTGCTGGTGAGGGGACCAAAGGTTCAGCGCCTGGATGTGTTTTTCTCCTTTGTAGCCCCTTTCTGTTGATGTTTTTCTGGCTTTCTAAGCAAAGAGGAAACCTCACCCATTCCTGTAGACATGCATTTATGACCACATTCTCCTGGCCAATAACACTAAGCGGCTCCTTTTGGCACCTCTCAAGGGTGGAGTGTCAAGCAATTGGACCTGGTTATGAAGTTGCTGTTGCTACTGCTCAGGTTGAACGCTGGCAAGTTCAGGGAGGACTCCAGGGCAGAGCTAACTCATTAAGGACAAAATGTGCAGGCACATTTGACCTTTGGAAATCCAGCCCTGGTTAGAAGCTTCCAGAATCAAAACAACAGCTCCAGGCTGGAAAGAGAGTTGGAGGAAGCGTACTATGAGCACTGGACCCATCCCCGCCCCCACATTCCCCTGTGACTGAGAGGCTCACAAAATCAATAGAGCAGCATTATTAACTCTGCAATATCATAAGAGAAGGCTCTGCTCTCTGCCTTAGTGGAGAGTGAAGACAGCAGAAAGGCAGGCTGGCTCCAAGGGAAAGGATGCTTCATTAAAGTCTGAACTCTCGGGAGGCAAATTCATCTAAGCTCTACAGATGAACCCAGTATTGATATAGCACCTCCTCCACTCCCATAAAAGTTGTGCCCTTGGTCAAGGAGAAGTCTCAGAGGGAGACAAGCTAGTCTGAATGACAGGGAGTTATTGTTTGGTTTAGACTTCCAAAAAGTCACGCCAGGGGGCTAACCCAAGGCAAAAGTTTCAAAAACATCATAGAAATGTTCAGTCACAAGCTTTATAGCATCCCACTGTTGCTAATTTTTCACCTTGTTTTCCTGGGTCACCGACAAGTACCAAAATGAACATTTTCAAATGTCAGCAGAGGAGAACACAGAGCCTCTGTTATACCTGCAGGGAAATGAAACCACCAGCCCTATCCTTGCGTCCCTTCTGATTTGCTTAGGACTCCCAACCAGCTGGGTCACGGCTTCCCTCGCATCAGTCACATGACCCAATTCAGCTGCCTCTATCACCAAGTCAGTATCACCAACACATTTCATGCACGCCTGAGGGAACAGGGTTCATTTCAACCTTCCCTTCATGTGAGGCTGTACCTTGGTCTCTACAATATCCTGCCACCATCCCTCAGGAATGCCTGTAATTGTCACTACAAGGCTGAAAGGTGCCTCAGACGCCAGGAGCAGGGAATGGCAATCCACTCCAGTATTCTCGCCTGGAGAATCCTATGGAGGCTGGCGGGCTATATAGTCCATGTGGTCGCAAAGAGTCAGACACAACTGGGCGACTAAGCACACAGCACCAAGCTAAGCAAAGTAAGTTTTCAGATGCATCTTTATCCCCAAAGCCTTCCTCCAATCATGCAGATTAAGCAAAAGTCTTCTCTGTAAAGTCATTGTTGTCTTCAGCGTCTCTGATTCTCGCATTTGATTCTAGATAGAAGGTTAAATATCCCTTGTTACAAACCATACTTACATCAATTCAATCCATTTGCTATTAAAGAAGCATCACTCTTTCCAGAAAGGTTTTTTTCCTTTAGCTGGAATCAAATAAATACGACCTGATATGTTTATCAGTATTGTTCACATCACTCAACACAATGGCAACTCACCAATCAGTCCTGAGGCAGAACTTAAGGAACAGAATGCTTATCACATCTATATTTTTTAAAACTGCCACCACTGATGACCATAAATTACCTACTGCTTTTACGTATAGATTTTATAAGGAAGTGCTGCACAGTAACGTACCATTAAAGGTTTAACTGACGTGCTTAGTCAGAATCTCCTGGCTGCCATGATTTGCTGTGACATGAAAAGACCATTAGCTTTTCCTTTTCTTTACTTCCCTCAGTTTTTCCTATGAAAGGAATACAACAAATCTATTGGAAAATAAGATGAGGTTAAAAAAAACAAAACCTTCAAACGATAATACAGTTACTCAAACACTGACAATACACACAGTAAGTATATGGAGTGTGACAGCCTTTTTGTTTAGCAAGATTAAAATTCCAGCTACATACACAGAAGAGAATTTACACACTCAAGAGGAGACTCATGATAAATGAAATATATGCAATAAATGAAACAGATCATAAGTATACTAAATCCAAAATGTTTGTTCCATTTTAGATTTCTTGAGTGTCAACTACATACTTCCAGGAAAAAGTTTTGAGAAGAACATTTTGGGGAGTATATAAAAAAGCTATGAGATGAGCAGGAAAATTCCTTAACTATTTCAGATGTGACTGGGAAAATCACTGAGGAAATATTCTCTCCTGACACCCTGTTCTTTTCCTTCTATGCCAATCACAATCTATTTATCTTGTGGGTCCACTCTAGATTCTAGCAAGGACAGCATCTGTTTGGGTCATTAATACATTCTCAGCACCGAGTACAATGCTTAGCATATCAAAAGCCTTCAAGAAAAGAAGAGAGGAAGGAAGAGAAAGAGAGAGGGATGAATTAAATTAATCAATTAAAGAAAAGGAACCAAGAGAGTGATGTCACCAGGATAGCAACATAGGTGGTTCCTGGCTTCACAAGAAGAGCAACTATCAACTATTCATGAGATAATAGTTGTTATCTGAGAAATCTGATAGAAACTGAGTAAATCACAAAGAAAGAGAACCAAACAAAAATCATAGAAGAAAAATGAAGCATAACTACAAAACTGAGCATTCCCTACTTCCTTCTCAAGCATCCCGATGATTAATTACAGAGGAGTATGACTGTTCCGACTCCTTCACCCCTGTTAGTGGATGACAGACTGATCAGCAAGAGCCAGCTGACTTCAGGGACTAGGAGTTCTATTCTGATGTGAAGTGGCCAAGAAGAGGCAAGTGGACAGGTGGACAGGTAAGGGACAAAGCAGTCTCCACACCAGCATTTTTGGAGACTCAGGATTCTTCTGTTCTCATCTCTCTACCTCCACCACTCTTCCTTGAGGCTACCTGCCTGCAGTCCTCAAATTCTTTCCATTTTTACTTGCAGGGTGAGGTTGGGGGAATTCAGGACAGACTAGAACTCAACACACCCAGGGTCACTCCCCTTCCCTAGCTGCTCCCAGTCCCTTTCTGGCCAGTGTTCCTCAAAGAGCAGGGCCTAGGACCAAGGTCCCTTGAGCCCCTTCCCCTGAGTCAGACCAAGATAAAACCTTCATTGCTGCTTCCTGTCTTCCTTCTACCCTGGAGCCTGTCCCGGTGCTATACTAGACTCCTCCCCTCCTCCGCTAGAATTCCTCAGAGGCACGGGGCTCACTCTTCCAAGTAAGTATCTCCCAGGATGTCCTGCAAGTAGAGCTTCCAAACTTCTTTTTATCACCTTCCCTCACTCCTGCCCAAGAAAGCTATTGTAAGAGAAAAGATTAAAGAAAAGAAAAAAGAAAAACACGCTATAGGCCCTGCTCCTCTCTCGTCATCCTAACCCCTTCCTGGAAAGCTTTGCCCCCTGCTGTGGGGGAAGCCCTGAGGGGCCAGGCAGGCAGTGCAGAGCTGGCGACCTGCTGCTCAGCTGGACGACGTTTCCTTCCCCTGGATGAGCAGCCTACAAGCCGTGGGGTGGGGGTGCGGAGAGGATTCCACAGTAGCTACTGGGACGCCAGAATGAGACGGCACTTCCCAACTGGGTCTCAATCCAGTTTTATCCACTTGAAACCTGATATTTAACCTCTAATCTGTCTGTTTCCTGTATCTATTTTCTCAAATGGGTTGGGGAGGGGAGAAGGGGAGTTAATTTATTGGCCCCACTAAAAGAAGAGCAATCATGGTATAATTATAGACAATTGTCAGCAGTCCAAATTATTGATCCTCTCAAGAGGCTGGGTATTCTTTTAAATGAACATAAGACTGAAAGAAAAAAAAAAATCACAAAGAAAAGGCAAGAGGCCCATCACTTCATCACAGGATCGCTCTTAAAAAAATTGAAAGTAATGAACACAGGTGAAGGTCAAAAAATTTAAACAGAATAGAAAAGGTTTAAAAAATAAAATCTCCCTTTCTAATTCCCAGCACCCTCTCCTCCTTCCCCCTCAAACTGTCAATAAGTATATCCTTTTATTTGAATGTATATATAGAGAGACAATTGTATTTCTTCTTTTTTTCTCATTTACACAAAAACTAATTGGCTTTTTAACAGCTGGGAGGCCCCAGCTACAAACAAGCTGGGGAGGTATGACCTGTATTCCTTCTCAATTACCCCTGCCTTCTGCCTACAGCCCCTTTTGCCCCATAAGAACATCATCCCTGTATTCCAAGGTATCCCCACTTACCACACCCACCCCACTCCCTCAGAGCAAGTCCCTCAAAAAGAACCAAGTCATCTGATGGCTATGGAGTAAGATGCCCTCACTGTGGGGAACATAGGACTCTGTATTATTTCTGCAACTTACTGTGAGTCTATAATTACTTCAAAATAAAAAGCATTTCTAAAATGAAATAAGTTACCACTTGACAGGGAAAACCACAGTGAAGAACCTGAAAGTAAGAGGACGATAAGTAACAGATGATGACAAATTTCTCTGATAATACAATGTGCCAACATCAGCCCCAGCCTCTGTCGCTTCTTTCCACCGTGTTCACTGACCAGGGTTGTAGCATTGGCCAGTTCTTGCAATGCCTTAGGACAGGTTTGATTTTCTTTAACGAACAAAACATTATTTTCCAATAAAACTGTTTGTTGCAAACTTGAAAATGTTACCACTAGATCTGAAGCAATTTTTGTTTTGTTCCGTTTTTTTCTTAATAGCTGATTAAGTTTCTATCCTCTTTTAAAAAAATCAAAACTAAACTTTAAAAGTACATAAGTATTTAAGTTTGCAGAGAAAGGTATGGCTCTCCAGATGGGGAGTCCATCCAATTCATGATCTCAAGCATTTTATGGCCACACTTCCTTGCAAATCATATTGATGGCAAAGATCCAGCTGCATACTCAAGTGTTTTGTCACATTCCTGACCCCAGAATCAAATTTCTCATGTGGGAGGTTGAGCCAAAGGTATGTCCTGACAAATCCCTACAGAAGTAGATTCCTGTCCATCTCCACTTCCGCTTAAAAGTCCGAAGAAGGGCAAACTGGAAGCTCTGAGTTTTAAGAAGCCCCTTAACAGAGAAGGCAATGGTACCCCACTCCAGTACTCTTGCCTGGAAAATCCCATGGACAGAGGAGCCTGGCAAGCTGCAGTCCATGGGGTCATGAAGAGTCGGACACAACTGAGCAACTTCACTTTCACTTTCCACTTTCATGCACTGGAGAAGGAAATGGCAACCCACTCCAGTGTTCTTGCCTGGAGAATCCCAGGGACGGCGGACCCTGGTAGGCTGCCGTCTATGGGGTCGCACAGAGTTGGACATGACTGAAGCAACTTAGCAGCAGCAGCAGTAGCAGTAACTCTATCAAGGCTGAGAGGAAGGCCATGACGGCCATTCAACCCTGATGAGAGAGAGAGGCCTGTGCTAGGCCACTTCATGGGCTGCTCCTAAAAACCTTCGCTTTGAATGGAGGTCTTTGAATAAGGACAGAGCTACTCAATCCCCTAAAACAGGGATGGGCTAAAACCCTAGTGGCCCTCTCTTAGACAGGGATCCAGATACTCCCTCATTCCCAGCTTCAGGATGAGGCAGTATGAGAGAGGGCCTTTGGACCTCACACTCTGAGTTCCTAAATTCTTGTCAAAATGGCACCCATCTGAGCATCCTGAGTTGAAGAGTTCATGGAGCTTGACCAACGCAGTCAGTGTGGTCCTCAAGTCAGAGAGATCAACCTCCCTTCTTATCTACAGTTATCTCCGATCTGGGTTGTCTAGGGTGGGATAAAAGTCCATGTCCCTGAGACCATGAATGCTGCTCTGTCACTCCAATCCCTGTGCAGCATAAGCTAGGCTTTTCTGGAAGTCAGCTGAAAGGTCCTGGTAAGTCCAGGACTTCCTAACCAGGCCAAGTTCCCATCTTATCAGTGAACCACATGTGACAGACATTGTTAATGAGTCACTTTAGCCACACAGACTTCTACTTTCAGGAGCAAACTGTCCCCAAGGTTCTCCTTTCTACACAAAACCCAAACTGCCTTCATCTCTGGGCATCAACTCACAGACACACACCCAATTCTTTCATGAGTGTGATAAAATATTTTAAGTTTTAAAAATTTATCTGGAAAGGATCAATTAAGCTAAACGTATTATCTTAATCTAGCTTTGACATACTATATTTACTAAATTTACTTTTTTCAAAATTTATTTAAAAGCTAACACACACACAAAGAAATTAGAAATTATGTCCCCACTTTTAGAAAACCAGTAGGAAGATTTTTCAAAGTGCTGCAAGTAAGGGACAAGAGCCCCACTTGAACAAGTAAGAAGCTACTATATCCATGCTCAGAACACTGAACAGAAATCATAAGGAAGAAGAAAGTCAACAGAGAGTGCTAGTTTAAGTCTGAAACTAAAGCCTCCGCTACCACAGAATAGAAAACAATAACATTATGTAGCATATGATAGTTTACAAAGCACTTTCACAGCCATGTATCATTTGATTATAATAATCCTATTATTATAAACCCCACACTGCAGATGGGAAAATGCAGTTTAGCGATTTGCCCTGGTTTATATTTACAAAGTCAGGACTAAATTCCAGTTTTCTGACTCCGAGTCCCTTGAATTCTCTACCACATCAGTGTTCTTCATATTTCACTTCATCCCACGTTCATACATTTTTACCAAATCAGCTTTCCATCTGTATAATCATTTCCCTATTATTTACATTTATAACTGCCTCATGAAGGCATTGAATCTTGTAATAATCTATAACAGAAATGTGTCTGAAAAAGTATACGTGTGTGTATGTGTGTATATGTATCTGAACCGCTTTGCTGTACACCTGAAACTGACACCACATTGTAAACCAGCTATACTACAGTAAAAATTTAAGGCTGCATATATTTTAAAATACTTTTCCTATAAATGATCATCAATAAAAAATAACCATAAAATTAAAAACAATATAACCAAAATGATAATATTAACTTTTAGCTGGACGTTTGACTGTCAAAAACTCTGGGTTTGGTTTCTGTTTTCTCGTCATTAAAAAGAAAGAAAGGAAGAAAAATGAAAAAAAGGAAGGCATAAAGAGAGGGCAGGATGGAGGACAGGACAGAGAAGGAGGAAGAGAAGGAAAAGATCATGAAGCCTTAAGGACACAAAGCTGAGACTTTCTCCTAGAGTTAGTCAGAAGGATTGAAAGAAAACTGAACCGGGAATAATAATAAGGCCTCCCAAGGTAATTCTGTTGTTATTTAACGCTGTGCTCCTGAGCCCACAGAGGGTAGCTCACCCTTTGAGAAGCACTGCCTTGAGCCATGCTTCACCACACATTATGTTAACATGGGAAGACATCTGAAATATTGAAATGGGATAAGTTAGGAGTTTGGGATTAATATATACAAACTACTATATATAAAACAGATAACCAACAAGGACCTACTATATAGCACAGGAAACTATACTCAGTATCATATAACAATCTATAATGGAAAAGTGTCTGAAAATGTATATGCATGTATATATGGATATATATATACCTGAACCACTTTGCTATACACGTGAAACACCACATTGTAAATCAACTATACTACAATAAAAATTTTAAAATAAAGTATTTCAAGTAAAGCAAATTGCTTGAAGGTCCAATACTGGCTTGGACTTAAATAATGCTCTCTAAAGCTCAGGCTTTACAGTAAACTCCGAGAGATAATGGAGGCCAGGGAAGCCTGGTGTGCTGCAGTTCATGGGGTCACAAAGAGTCAGACACAACTTTGCGACTGAAACAACAGAGCTCAGGCAGGTTATCTGCAAATCGAGGAGAAAGAAAAGAGATTGCGATGAGATGTCTAATAGTCCTCAGATTCTAATATTTGTAAAATCTTAAACTCTTTGAAGAGGGTGCATAAAAAAAGAGATCATGAATGCAGAAACAAGAGGAAAAGACACATCTTGGATAGGAAGACAAACGATTTGCATTCTGCTTCTCTTTCACAGAAGAACTGTGCAAGGACATTTGAGGGCCATATAAGGTCTGCCTGCTTTTTTCTTCTTGCTTTTATTTTCTACCTTTCTTTCTTCCTTTCTAAAGATACTTTCCAGAAATATTTTAATAGCTGTCAATTCACATAGTAAGATAAACAACTATTTAGTTTTTAAAAATTAATTAATACATATGCTAACAAGATAATGAGGCTGGACCTTTACTTAACCCTCAGAGTTTTTTAAAAAGAAAAAGTAATTGGAGATTGTAGCAAAGGAGGTATACCCAGCATCAAGTAATTCAATGGAATGACTGGCTTTTTTAACAGGAAAAGAATGACTTGAAAATCGCCAGCCAGTCAACCTAAATGATATCCTTAGTAATATCAGGGAGCCAATACAAAAGAATAAATTTTTTTAAACACCCCTAATGTAGAATAGCATCCTGAAAGCATTAGAAAATGAAGGCCAAGTGCCTTGCTGGCAGTATTTGAGTGCCAAGGGCCAAAAAAAAAAAAAAAAAGCCAATTACTTGATTCTCAGGAAAGTACTTTATTATAATGCCCTAGAGTTCTTCACACAAAAAGCATCACTTCCTCAGTGAAACAAGTCATATAAAATCCACTTCCACAAAAAATTAGCAGTTAAAGCTGATAATGGGGTTCTATACAACATGCTTCTATATCAAGACTATGAAACCTCAGCAATGGATACACGTTTTTCTTCCACAAAAACGACTTTTCCCCACCACTGATCAGTTGTGTGTCATGAGTGACAAAAGAAACCCAGACAATGGCAGTCATTTGTTAATGAGGGTTGTCTGACCAGAAGAACTTTTTTTTTTTGGTATTGTCTCATTTCACTCCCATTTCCACCAAGAAGACGCTGCAAGCTCAGGAAACTTAAGAGTCAGTTTCCAAATTGGAAAATGTTGCAAATACCAATAAGGAATAAACATGCTCAGCAGCAACTGCTCAGCCCAGGCGGGGAGAGGGGTAAACCAGATGGACTTTTCCAACCCAGATTTCGATGATCTACAACAGAACCTGGATGACTCGGAGAAATTGAGATGCAATTTGGAATCTGCTTTATAAAATAGAATCCCAAACAAAGACATTCAACAAGGCAGAGAAGTCTAAAAAGGAATGAAAATGGATTCCGGGTAAGAACAGAAATCAAGCCAGCTTGAGACTCATGAAGAAATAACGGCTGTCCCCCAAATCACAGCATTTTTTGAGGGGAAGGTGACTTAGAGAGCTGACAGTCTGGGGGTCACAAACTCAAATGCATGCTCACCTGGCTAGAGATCAGAAACAAAGTAAGGTAGAAATAGTGGAGACAAGGTTAATTGAAGAGTGCATGATGTGTCTGAAAGCATTCCAATTAAAAAGAAAACTGAAATAGGTATGCTGGCCAAATAAAACAGCTCTTGAAGCCAGTTTAGCCTAGGAGCTTCCTGTTTGTATCTGATCATCTGACTGCTCCTAACTCTACCCTACTGTCTACACATGAGGAAACTGAGGACCAGAGAACTCATATCATTTGATGATAAGCATGCAATAGTGTTTGCCTGTAGCAGAGCCAAAATGCTAGGATTATATTACACACCGAGATGATGTTAAATGGAAAAAAATGAAATGACATTAAGGCAAAAATCCTGCATGCCTTTAGGTCAGGTGTACTAAGTTCACAGAGTTTATTTTTTCAGAGGCCAAATTATATCATCTAGTTAAAACATAAAGCTACTGAGAATTGCTGGAAGATGTATGCAAGGAGAGGTTGTGCAAAAAAACAAAACAAAAATCCTAAGTAGTCAGAGTCAGATATCCAGTTTTTCAAAAACCAGTGTTAAGTCCATAATTATCTTTGTCACAACAGTCCTGAATAAGATGGCAAGTGGAGTTCCTGACTTCTATTTTCCAGGCAGTAAAAACGAGGGACAAAGAACCCTCACAGTTTTATTTTTAATGGATTCTTTAAAGTTACATGCTCAAGGTTCCTTCTAGATACTCCTCAAAAAGCAAGGTAAGAAAAATCCTTTCCATTCTTGGTATTGGGGAATGTACATTTTTAAAAAATTGGGTAAGCTTAAGACTCTTAAAAAAAAATAAAAAGTGAAGTTCCGAGGGAAAAAATTTCATTGAGATATATTAAGTGGTGTGAAATCTCCCTAGGAAATTCATGAAGTCCAGAGAAGGATGACGAGATCCTCCCCTAGGGCAGCTAGAAGCAGATGAGACAAAGAACTGGAAATCTTCTTTCTGGGAGCCCCCGCTTCTGTCAGCCAACGGGACTTTCCTTCCCTGGTTTCTGTGTGTCTAAGAAACACACAAACACACACTCCTCAGAAGGAGGAGATGCAGTCTGTACACACAGCTGGCATCTCTTGACATAAATCTCTCCATAGGTACTGGGCTAAACCTTCAATATGAGGAAATAATCTTCAAGTTTTATAGCAGCATATGCATGATTCTTCCCCCTCCCCCATAAAACTCCCAACATGAACAACCACATCATGAACAACATCAAATTATTGCTTTTCAGAGGCCAATTCAAAAACACCCACTTTATCACAGAAAGAATATTCCTTGTGTATGTGAGTGCTTCCATTATGTCTTATTTGAAGGGGGAAAATGAAATAAAAATCCTATCGGAGATATTTATAGATCTCATAAAACCTGATTCACTCTCATAAGCTGCTATAAGCTCAGTCATCAGGTAAGGCAGAAAAGGCAGGTGTAGTAACCGGCACTGTATTACAGTATATGTGCCGAATTCTGACTCACAAAGAAAAATATCCACATGCCGGGAAAACTTAGGAAAAGTCCTAAGTAAGACTGGAAAGAAAGGGAATGAGTTGGACATGGGAGTGAGCAAGCCAAGCAAATTCCAACAGTATCAAAGGAGGCCGAGTTTTGGGGGGCAATGGATACTGCGAGTATTTCCCCACTACTAAGCGCAAGTGATTTCATGAAAGCTGCTCTGGTGGGATGGATAAAGGAAATACCATGCCTTCCCATCATTCACCTTCTCTTAGACACTCGAGATGACTAGGGCCTTAGAGAAACCAGTGATACTATTTAGAAAAAGAGTACTGTTTTCAACGGAAGGAAGAATGGTTGAAAATGGGAAAAGAATTTGTTGAGTGGATCCTATGTGTCAGACACTGGGCCAGAGAGCCAACATGCCTGCTCTTACTTAGGCATTATTGTCTCTATTCCACCCATGACAGAATAGACTCAGAGATGTTGGGTGACTTTCTCAAGGCTCCAGCTCTGCCTGATTTCAACACCTCATGTAATTTGACTAATACAAACACTATGACCTTAAGAAACCCTAACTAAAGTGTTAGTCGCTCAGTCATTGACTCTTTGCGACCCCATGGACTGTGGCCCACCAGGTTCCTCTGTCCATGGGATTCTCCAGGCAAGAATACTGGAGTAGATTGCCATGCCTTTCTACGGGGGATCTTTCTGATCCAGGGATCAAACAAGGTCTCCTGTACTGCAGGTAGATTCTTTACCATCTGAGCCATTATAGGGCTCTTTTTCAGATGAGAAAACCAAGTCCCAGAAAGATAGGCCAGAAAGCCTTCAAATCCATACAGTTCCACTGAGTCCCAAGCCATGACCTTTGGCTTCTGCCTTGGTGTCTCCTTCCTAACTAGGAGTCAGTATAAATGTAGAAATTCAGAGTCCTGAGCATACTGCCTGGGCTCATTCTGAGCCCAATCTGGCTCAACCAGACTTCCAAGTTGTGTGACTTTAGGCAAGTCATTTAATAACTCTCACCTCAATGTATCCATCTGTAAAAGGAGGATTAAGCAGAACATATATCTCACAGGGTTGGTGTGAGAGTTAAATGAAATGATGTATATAACGTGCTCAGATGAGATCATCTCTAGGAAGTATCTGATATCTATTAGATATTATTCCTAGAGGAGGGCATGGCAACCCACTCCAGTATTCTTGCCTGGAGAATCCCATGGACAGAGGAGGCTGGTGGGCTACAGTCCACAGGGTCACAAAGAGTCGGACACGAGTAAAGCAACTTAGCACAGGTATTATTATGATGCTTGTTATGGTGACAGACAGAATGGCCAAGTTGAAAGAAGGAAGAGGAAAGAATGTTCCACCATGGGTTTTGCAACTCATCTGCTTTGCAGCCACATGAATACAACTTGCTTCATCTTCCTCTGCCCCATTTTTCTCACCTCTGAATGGGAAATTCTGTAATATCTGCCTGTTCCTTAGTTACAGAAAGAATGTGCCAGTGACAAGAGATCCTGATCAAAACACCCTGAGTCCTTGAGAACAAAAGCTCAATACAGATGTCTGTTAGACTCTTACAAGCCAACGTGAACATCCCCATCACAGGGGAAACCATCTCTTGGTCCATATTAAAGAAAGAAAGAAAGAAACTTAATACAGGGAGGTAAATGCACAGGGGAGGGCCGGGTCATCTTGGAATGCAGAAGGCAAAGCCAAAGACTCAGTGTGACACTGAGCAGCATCTCAGGGAGCTCACAGGAGAATCAGCTCTGCACAGGGGGCTCCTCGCAGATGACATCCTTCACCTCTTAGACAGGAGCTGTGCTCTATGAACAGGGTCTACAGTGGCCCTATGAACAAACACTAAGAGCTCAAAAGGGAGGGATGGGGCCATCTATTTCCACTCCTTTGTATGCCAAGCAAATCTGCCGCCTCTCCAAAAATAAGAGCCAGCACTGTGACCAGTCCATTGAATTCCCGCAACCTGAGCTCTGGAAGGTGAGCATGAACGCAGGGTCAGGAGCAGGCAGGCACTCCCTTGTCGAGCGATTGCTCCACAGCTAATTGCCGTTTTCACAGCTGGGTTGAGCTTTCCAAAAGATATCCTTCAACCCTGAGCTCTGAGCTCCTCTCCTGATGTTCTCTCTTGCCAACCATACCCCATCAAAGACAGTTTATAGATGAAAGGATGCAGCTACAGTACATACATTTTTGCAAACATCACAGTTTGAAATCGAGGCCTTTCTAAGGCTTCTTTGTGAAAATCACCACATGCCCACAGTCATTACCACAAGAGCTAAAGCCTTCTATGGACAAGGAGGCGGCCCCCTTGCCTGAATGTCCTCGGTGGCAATTCTTCTACAGTTTATTTTTGCTCCTCTTACTAGAAACATGGGTCCTTTGAAATTCTTTATAAACAGAGTCTACTTGCAAACAGTGAGGTCAGGAAGAAATCTGTTGAACTGGTACCTAATACCTATCTGGCATCATCCAACAGATGTTCATGCATGCATCCATCCCTTCAAAACCACAGAGCGGGATGAGGTAAGTGGAAAATCATGGTCGACAGCCTGCTGAGAATGAATTATTTGAAGCACGGCACGGCTGGAGTTTAGTGCCCACCACCACAAAAGTACCAGAAATGGAATTTGACCAGGTTAAGCAAACCTCTAGTGGGTCAGAGGAAATGTAAGCTAAATGAGACTGTACTCAACACTTTAGGGTAAAGGAAAGCAAAACAAGAAGGATCAAACAACACTTGGACAGTTGCTATTAACCAAGGAGCTGGATGAAGTATACCCACGACTACCCTGCTTTATTATAAACCTCTTTTACACTTAGCTTCCAAGTTATACAAGAAATAAAATATTTCCATATAAGGAATAGCCAACTACAACTCTGATCTATCTGATATCAACCTTCCATAGATTAAGAGCTCAAAACCTTGGCTGCATATTGGAATCACCCAGAAGATTATTAAAAAAAAAGAAAAAAACAAACACTGATGTCTGGGTTCCACCCAAAGGAATACTGATATAATTGGTCTGGGGTACAACCACAGTTGTGAATCATTACTGCACACATAGTCAAATCTTAAGTCACGGTCATATCTTAAGTCTTAAATATCCACTGATTATCTACCATGTGCATGGCTTTCTAAGAACCTGAAGGGTTATGTATTAAAAGTTTATTCTCAGAATTACAACCAAGGCATGGACTTTGCTCCAAATCATACAACCTAACTGGAAAAACAGGGTAATGGGGAAAAAAGAAAAACTATATTACAGGACAAAACTGAAAAGCATCACGAGGAAGTAGAAAGTTCTACACAAGAGTGTAGGAATAGCAGCAATTACTGTTGGCAAAGGGAAAGTGAGGGAGTTTCCTGGATGATGTGGCAACCATCTGAAAGTCAAAGGATGGGTAGAATTTGGACAAAGAGACTCATGAGGGAAAAGGAAAAAGAAGGGAAAAGTCTGAAGGAAATGACATAAATGAAGACAGAAGCAGAAAAAGCACAATCATTCAATTTGTATGGCAGCGCGCATGGTAACAAGAGGGCAAACTTGTAACTACTACCTAGCCTCAGTCTAGGAATACTGTGACTCTTAGACGTTTGGCGTCATCATACGCAAAAGAGGGAAACACCAACAATCTGAAACACGGTGATTGAGGTAGAAAGTCAATCCAGGTGAGGTGGCCAGGCTGCCCTGGGGCAATGGCAGAACAAGAAGAAAGCCAACCAGGTGCCGTACAGTGAGATCCAAATCAGGGGGATTCTTCAACCGATGACAGTCAAGGGAAAGAGAGAAGCCACAGATGATAGAACCTTCAAACCTGGATCCCAGAAGAAAGGCGATTAGTACAAGAAACAGGGGAGCCAGGAAAAGGAGGACAGAGTGGATGAGCTCACACTTCGGGGTATATTCAGCTGAGGTCATAACTGGACAATCCCAAAAGTCTTTAGTGTCAGCCCCCATGTTTCCAATTCCAAACTGTGAGACTGAACTCAGGAAGATACCGGAGCTGGACATGTAGATTACAGCTTTGATGAAATAAAGAAGTCTCCATTTGGGAAGCAAACTTCAATTTCTAAGATCTTAGAGGTGAAGCCAATCTGTGAGACAAGTTCCAACAGAGAACTTTTACCATCATCACTACCAGAGATTGGGTGGAGACGGGCCAAAAGTTGCTGGGAAGTAGAGTGAAGAGCGCCCCAAGTTTCCTTTCCTCGCTAGAGTCACTCAAAATTAGGCCAGCACAATCCTTCCAGCCCCACAGGACTTTTTTAAAAACACACAGAAGTTGACTCTCTTCCCAACTGCTTATCACAATGTGCAATATTTTTTTGTTTAAATTTGTAAAACATTACAACTTCACTGCCCATCCAACCCTCTCAAGAAATCTTAAAACACTTCAGAAAAGCTTTTCCTGAATTGGCACATGATAACTGCTACAGTTTCACGCAGTCTCTTAGTTGGCAAGTTGTCAGAGACAAAGCATTTCACCATTTCGCACTTGACGCTTTCCACATAAAACCCCAGTTCCACCATCCATCCAGCTCCCTACCACATCCATCTCAATGCACCTCCTTATTCTCACTCCATTTGTTATCATTTAAGTGACAGCACTTTTTTTCATAGGGCTGGAGTTGTAATTGGGGGCTTTTGTTTTGTCTTTTTAGTACAGTGTACATTTTCCAGGTTACCACACATTATTAAAAGTGGAAAAAGAGATAAAATGACACACATAAGCTTTCTCCAAGATATCAATAGCTTGGTTTAGGGCCCAGACAATTCCCAAACTTCATGTACAAGGGCTGTTCAAAGTAAAAACAGGATTTTTTTGCCTCCTTTTAAGGGGAAACAGGGAAAGAAAGAGGAGGAAAGATGAGAAGTAACCCAAAATATACTCAGAACAACATGATGAAAAGCAAGCAAATGGATCATGTGGACATCTGAAAGAGTCTGGGGCCTAGGACCGCCATCCATGTTAACAACAGCTGGACCTTGGAAGGTTCAGTGTTCCATCTGGCTTCAACAATCACTTGGTCCTAGCCTAGTGTTTTAAAGAAACCAAGAGCCTTTCAGGATTTGAAACTCTAAGATTATCTGCATCTAGCTTTGATAACAGGCCTGGGGCCTGACTTTTAATATGACCCTTAGGAAATGTCAATAAACCCATATTCAGAAATAGATATTGCATACGGCTCTACATTAATTATTTTAATTACCTATAATCATTTCCGAATGACACAGACAGGGATGCTGTTTCCTGGCCATTACGGACATGTGTATTTACGCTGTCTACTCATCTGCCCTCAAAGGGCCACCAGCCCCATTACCCCATTAGCTAAAACAAAAGCACAACAGAACTTAGTAAATCTCAAGTATGTTCTATAAACAAGATTTTAACAAGGTGAGGCTATATAGAGAGGCATGGGTCAGTACTCAAATTCAGGACTTCAAATCTCTCTTTTTGGCAACAGTGTTCTGATAGTGCATTACTGAATTCTGAACATGCTCACTCTCCCCTACTGGAGTCAAGCTCATACAGGGCAGAGCCTATAGCCAATTCAAATTCACATCACCCAAACAGTATTTTGCACATAACCAAAGTAAAGGAATGAAGTACTGACTGTGAAGTATTTTCCATATTTTCATATAAATAGAGAAAAGCCCACAAGGTGTGACTGAGTGCCTCGACCAGCTCAGTCAGCAGTGTGAATCACTATGAAATCATAAGTCACTCCCATGTCAAGCAGGCTGATCCTAGATGGATCTCGAAGCTGCTGCTGACCCTCAGCTGTCCCTCTGTATGTCACACACGTGGTGGATGGGGACAGCTGGAAGCTGCTCTAACGGAGAGTGCAGCAGACACAATACACTCAGCAGGACCAAATTCTCAGGGTCACAACAAAATACCAAGTGACGAAAACAAAAAGGTACCAAGGCAGGAGAAATGATTCTCCAAATTAGCAGCAGAAAACAAAAGTGAAAGAACAAGAAGGGAGAGGAACAAGATGATGACTAATTTCAGGTAAAAACCTGTTCTAGTAATGCAGGACTTGATTTGGGGAACACTTAAATTGAATGAGCAGAGTTTCTCCTGTGGGTGTGTGATGTTCTAAAATAAGCACACAATGTATCTGGGCAGAGGAGTATTTCTTAACTTGCAGGTGTTGCATGTAACATTAATGATTAGCTGCTGTATCTTGTTCCACTGACTTTAACACCTTTAGTGCTTGTAGAGCTTCCTAATCACTGTTCTTGGTAAGATCTGGCGATCTGGGTTAAAAATTTCTACCTGTTCACGCAAAGCAAGCACTCAGTTGATCTGGGAAAACAAAGGGGTGTATTTGTAGAGAGATACATCTCCACCCCTCACCCTTCTGGCACTGCTCAGGTTACGTTGGGGAGCTGTCCTAAACTTTCAGCAAATCTCTGTCCCAACATACATGCTAACTGATAGACTGAGTGAACCGGAATCACAGAGGCATTCTCTGCATTTGCCAATCATGGAGGCCAGCAAAGGTGACTGAAAACTCCTGGCATGCTACTGCCAAACTGCAGAGATAGGGGGTGTCTCCACCCCATGTGGCCAGCTACCCTCTCAACGTGAGTCATTTGGGGCTGGCTGGAGGAAACTGCCTTCCCTCCCCAATAAGCATAGGCTGATTAAAGAATTCTGCATTGCCTTCTTGTACGCACAAAGTTAAAATGCAGGAATTCTCTGATGGGAGAAGAATCTGAAGATTTATAAGAGAATGGCAACTAAAAGCTCCATTAGGACCCTCTCTAAACTATTCCCATTTAAGTGGAGAGGCAAATAGCCCCCACTGGCATTTATATTTAGAATGGGCTGAGAGAGAGGAAGAGCGCATTTTGAACACTGAAGGTCTCTGACATACCCATACATAAATCATTTCAGGGTGAGGTGTCACAGTGCATCTTCTGCTCTGCCCTTTAAATGGATTGGACCCCAACATCACATTCTCCTCAGGGTAGGGAGTGGGGGTGGGAGTTACATGGAGAACAAAGAAGTCACCACTTCCTTTACCCCCTCTCCCGCAACTAAAGACAGATGTAGTTAAAAAAAAAAAATCTGCATTGTAACATTCATTCACTTTAAAATACCAAACTGAAACAGGTAGACTTAATGATCATGTTTAGAAACCCTAAATCTACACAGAGATGTATCTATTCAGAAGAACATGGAAATGAATCTGTTAAAGAAAGGCTAAGTGTGTGATTGATGGCATTCACATGTGCTTTCATTTGTAAAGCTACATTTATTTAGTGACTGCATCCTTATAAAGGAAATCTGGGTAACAGGGGCAGTTCCAATTTTTTTTTTCAGTCTGCCAAGTCACTGTTTCAAATTTTTTTAAAAATAGGCTTATGGTAACTAAAGAACGCACAAATCACATACAATAAATAAATAAATAAATAAAAAGCCAGCTATTTTATCCTTTCAGTGTGGTTAGCAAGGCTCCTTTGTGTCTACAAATTTCCCTGGGTGGTGCTGTTGCCAAGAAATTCTAATTCACGACAAGGTTTTCTGCAAACTGGGGACAGAGGCAAACCTGCGGGTGCAGGGACCCTACAGTTTGCTTTGTCTTTCTGGCTGAGACAGCACCTGGCTGCTCGGGCCTGTAGAAGGCAGTGCGAAGGCACGATCCCCGTGTAGGAGAAGCAACGTAGCTCACGGACCAAATCCTATCCCTTGCACCATGAGGCTGCTCTTGGAAGGCAACCATTTTTGTAGGCTGTCCCCTAGAGATGCTTCATACCAAAGGCCCTTATAAAAAGTGGTTCAGGGTGCCTGTCACCAAGATGAAATTGCAGTGTTATGGGGACGCTGCAGTTCTTACAGTAGCCAAGTATGCCATTAGTTTAAAACAATGGGGGAGTGGGGGAGGAGGGAGGAATGTTCTATGATTTATTTATTTGTTTCCAGTAGCAGTGGAAAATTTTCTCTGAGCACAAGGGAGGCCTGAAACTGACCCCATCTGCCAATTATGAATCAGCATTAACAACAAACATAATTCCATAAGAGTTTTCCAGTAAACACACCATGCTCCTCAATGGCATGAAGCAAGGCTAAGTGTAAATAAGACTTAGAACATCATTACTTGACCTGTACTCATGAAACAGCAGTCTAGGTATGAAGAATATATCAAAATTCTAAAAGTGCTTGTAGCTTCCCAAAGAAAAATAACCATCAATATTGTATTAAATCCTTCTTCATCTTCCAAGTCAGCAGCACATCCAGAAAAATCATGATTTCTGACGGCGACAAAACTCATGAATGGGTCCCCCGTTATCCATCAAGTGGTACCCTATACACTACGCTAGCTTCTGTCCTACCTTTGACTTTTTTCTACTTTTGCTCAGACAGCTCTTGGAAAATTTCCTGCAAGTTTCCGAAGGGCTTAAGGCTGGTGGCTGTAGGAGTTGTGCGTCAGCTGAATTCCATAAAATAATAGACCACATAAGCACAGCGTAATTTACAGTTATATGACAGGCAGGGATGATGTTACTTGAGCCAAGTGCTTAAGTATGCAGTCAGAGCCCAGGAATGGAGAGCTGTTAATGTAGGATGTCCATCTGGATTTAAAAATTATACCGGCAACGATTTTCACAGTTGGAGCTGGATGTGGAGAAGACATGATTGTCCCAAAACCCAATGTCAAAATGATGACCCCTGTGACAGGAGATCCATGACAAGCTCACTGACTGTTAAGCAGGACAATTATCTCAGGCAAGAATTTAAAATAAAACCTCCATCCTTAATTTTCAAATGCACAGATGTTCTTGGGTTTATCATCCAAGCCAGTCTTTTCTTAGGAACCAAACCAGATTACTGGAATCTCTGCATTTCGCTCATCTCCTCAAGGTACACTGTTCACTTTCAGGAGTACATCTAATAATTGCTCCTTATTTGACCTCTAAAATCTGATTACCCCAGAGCATCAGCAAACTTCCTCCGGCCTGGGGTTCTTTGTAGCAACCTTCCTGAGCTGATTTGAGCAAAGGAGACTTAAAATTTCACCATCTGATGGTTGATTTGGAACCAACAGTTGCATGTAACCACATTCCCCTCCTTTATACTCAGAAGCAGCACAGGGGAGGGTGTAGGGAGAGAGAGGAAGAGAGAGAAGTTGGAGATATGTCACCAGTACGAACTTGGGAGTCCCAGTCACCTTTACAGAAAGCATTTGTGACTAAGGAGTCCAGAGAAGAAAGCTCTTTGGAGTGACAGCTCATTTAGGACTGTGTCCTCACAAGTTATATTTCAGTATGGACTATGAGCATGCTTCTGAAAGAGCGTGGTAAAGGATCTGAAGGTGAGGGTAACAGGCAGTAGGACAGGATTAAGGCAAGAAATAGGGAAGGAGGTGCAGTGGGCTGAAATTCCTTTGCCCACAGATAGAAACTAAACTAGAGGTTCCTCGAAGTGGGTGAGATGAAGTGAGGAGGAAGGGGGGTGGGAGGTGGAGAGAAAAGCAGAGAAAGCTTCTGAGGAAACAATAGATCTAATACATCCTCTAATTATCAAACCAATGATGTTTCCTTATAGATCTAGATGTTCTCATGGATGGTCTAACCAGATCTAGAAAGGCAGGTTTCCTCTGGAGAGGCCTTCCCCAAAAAGCAGGCTTTACTACTGTGACAACTTGAACCAAAACAAAGTTGGGTGATTCATCAGGGGGGAACGTTGTAACAAATAAAGCCAACTTTCTTTCCTCCAAGCCTACTTAACAGTTAGTCACAAACAAGGGTTGCCTAAATCAACAGATTCTCTTCCCTAACGAGTCTAGACAGTTGTTAATAGGCAACCAATTCAACACCAGTGGGCTGACAGTGTGAAATGAAGACTATTTCTGAAAATGAAATTCTGGCAACCTTTTGGTTTAATTAGCATGTGAAATAAAAAGAGGAAAAAGCTCCAGTGAGACCCTTCATGAGGCAGTCTCATCAAGGATGGAAGAAAGGATGCACTGGAGAAATGCCTTATGCTAAAAAAGTGTGCGCTGTGTGTGCCTTTAGAGAAGGACAAAGTCAAACACATCTGCCAGCATCCTCAGGCAGGAATGCATGTATGGACCCACAGACACCAGAGACCAGTATCCGGAGAAACTCCAGCCTGGAAGAATCAGGGGAGTAACGGCAATTAGTAACAATGGTACAGAGGATCACCTCCTTACACCGAAAACCAAACCTCACTCGCTAAAGCAGCGACTGTTACATCCTTAGACTCAAGCCGGCAAATCCCGCTTTGGATCCTGGCAGAGGAAATCCAGCCGTTCATTAGCCTTAACAAGCTGCTGTCACGAAGCAGAGAAGTTACATGAGCAGCCACACACCAAGCCTCTCGCAGCCCTCCCCAAGGACAAGCACGTTACTCCAAGACGGATTGTGCACGTTCACACTTCCTCCATGCAAATCTGAATTGTCTTCTTGGACTTTCCATGATACACATTGTAGAATTTTGAAAGAATACTAAAGCATACTCGTGTCCCTCCACCTTCCCCCCATCCACCATCTTTCCTGAAGAAATGTCCCCTCAGCAGCTCCCAATCCTTACTGCGAAAAACCACCGTTTCTGCAGCAGATTTGGCACTTTCCACTGACCAGCACTTTCTTTATTCTACTTCACAAAGCCCAGTGAACTTGTCACCAGCCCCACTTCCCCCTCCCTGGGACACCTAGCCAACTTGGCACTGGTGCCCTTCAGCATCTTAGGAGTTTCTTAACTAGTCCTCTAAGACAAAGTCAGAGGCATGGAAGCACACACCACCCTTTGTCGGAGGTTGTGCTAAGTGGAGAGGGACACCAAAGGAGAGAGGGAAGCAAGGACACACGCAGAGAGCGATCTCTTTCCGTGGATATTGCACTGGGGAAGCCTACAATGCATGGTCAGCACTAGATAGATATATCTTCCCATCCTCCTCCAAGATATCCTTGAGTACCTTTTATAACTGGGTTCCTCGCCCTCCTGCCCACCTTCTAATCTCAAAATCAAGTTCCTATTCTTTATTGACACTCGCTAATTACTAGGAAAACACCCCGCTTTGCTCTTACCACCCCCCACCCCTCCGCATCTGACGGCCGTCAGCACCAGTTGAGAGATGAACCTGATTTAAGGTACCAAGTAGGTACAGCTAGTGCATGTAGGGACGCGGTAGCTGTCTGCGATGGCTCGTTAAGCCCCAAACCCCCTTCCCACCCGGCTCCTCCGAACCCCAGAAGTTAGGCAGGTCTCTGCTGGGGGACAGTGAGCCCAACAAAATGTGCACAAGGATGTGTGTTGGTGACTGAAACGCAGGCAGCTCGGACCGGCTGCTCAGCTCTGCACACTATACGGGGTTAGGGGGTGGGTGGAGAGGTAAGCATATGACTGTTTCCAAAAACATTTTCAACAACAAACAGCCAAAAGGGGGGTAAAAATTAAACAAACAAACAAAAAAATTCAACCCCAAGCCCACACCAACGCAGCCCCTGCGAGTCCGCCGCCACCACACGATTTACACAAGTAATTTAAATCATTCACCTGCTGCCAGGTCTCCTCCAGGGATGGCAAAGCTGAGAAGTAGCCGGTGTCGTGGACAAGTTGTAGCTCCTGGAATATACTATAACTAGCCAACACGTCCATGTTGCTGCTGCCGGGCAAAACCGGAGGAGAAACCCTCCCCGAGCACAGTTGGGTCTGTTTGTTTGTCAGTCTGTCTGGCTCACCCCCCAAGAAGGCAGACATCCAGTGGCCCTTTTGTTTTGTTTTGTTTCAGTCAACTAAAAAGGAAAAAAAAAAAAAAAAAAAATCAATGCAGGAGAGAGGGAGAGAGGAGGTGAGAGAGGAGAGACTGAGTGGGGTGGATGGAGAGAAGCATCCAGCGTGTACAGTGCAGACGGCTGCCAGGAAAAGGGGACTTCTCCACGGGAGTAACAATTCCCTTCCAGGGCTCTAATCACTCCAGCTCGTGGATCAGGAAGGGGGATGCAAACTCACTGATACGAAGCTGCCATCTATTTCTGCAGCGCTGTTCGCTCCTAATGCAATCTTTGCTCTTTATTTTGGGAGGTTGCATTTTTTTTTTCTCGCGATCGCTTCTCTCCCCCCCTTTCCTTCCCTCCCCACCCCCCACCCCATCCTCGCTAGTTTGTAGTCTCTCCCCCTCCTCCTCCTTTTCTCCTCCTCCTGCTCTTCCCCCTCCCCAAACTCCCTCCCTCCGCCCCGCTCTCCGCGCAGCCGTGGGATCTCGGAGGAGGGCGTACATTAGGCCGCGTGTGACCATGTAAGGTAAACAGGGGGCTCATGAAGTCACTCAGGACCAATGGGGAGCGCGGAGCGGGACCTGAGGCGGGGCTCGGCCCTGGCGGCGGGCGCCGATTGGCAAGCTGCGAATCTCCCCGCTGCCTTACAAGGCGGTGCGAGGCGAGCTATTTTTAGAGGGCTATATAACGGGGTTGAGGCGGCCGCACAGCGGCCGGGTAGCGTGAGCGCGAGGGACGGGGAGGGTCGCGGCGACACTCTCGCCGGCTCCCGGGACGCCGAGGCGGCTGGGTTCGGGCCGCACGCCGGCCTTCGACCTTCGCTTTGGTGCCAGATGGAAACTCGGGCGGCCGGAGCCGGCGCCCTCAGAAGGGAGAGGGTCGTGTATCGCCATTCTGGCGTGGACGCGGCCGGTCAGGAGGTGAAAGTCCAGAATGCGGGGTTAGGATGCCTCCTGGAGGAAGAGCAAGGTGGGAGGACAAGGAAGCCGGCGGGGAAGAGGGCCAGCCACTTCCCACTCCGCCTCCCTCCCAGGCCTGGGGGCGGGGAACCGCGAGGGAGGGGCAGCACAGAAGAGTTCCACACTTCCTAAAAAATAAACCGGAGCGGGGGAGAAAGGAAAAAGTCACCAAAAACCCCTTCACGAATTCCCCACCGGCTACCAGAGTGCAGAGAAGAAGCGCCGGAGGAGGAAGTGCCACACAATGGAACAGAACAAAGGGGAGCGGCGCGCAGACAGCGGCCCGGGGCCCGCCCCGCGCGCAGGCCCCGCCCCCAGCCCGCCGGCGCCAAGGAGCGCGCCGCCGCGCCCCCAACCCCCTGCCCAGCCCTCTGACCCCGCGCTGGGGACCCGGCGAGGGTCGGAGTGCCAGCTAGAGTTAATTGGAAGGGGAAGTATTAGAAGAAGTGTGTGTGTTAAAGACAATAGAGGGAATCAGGGTAGACGTGAGGTGCTGGCAGGAGCAGGCAACTTGTTTGGGGTCTTAAACGTGAGGCCCCTCTTGTGACTTGAAGATAAAGTGTCAGTCAGCCAAGCTGCGGTGGTGAGAGGAGGACCCAGATTGTGTTTTTGATACAGCTAACGATACAGCTAACGTATAGAGATGTATAGATCTAGACCCTATTATCTCTTAGCTGAAAGCCCTGCAGTATGCCAGTTGCTAGGGTTGACCCGTTGTTTGCTTGACCTTAAATGGTTAGTGTAGCTGAAGCTTCCTCAAAATGCACTGTGAGCTGAACTTCCACTTTTGGAATGATTGCAGAATTTGGTACTTAGTCAGAAATGAGAAACTTAATTCAACTCATAATGGAAGAAACACATCCATGTTAATCACCCTTCTCAACTCTCTCCTTCTGACAATGTGGAACTCCATATCACAATATTTGAAAGATTCTACTTGATAGGACAAACACAATTTGAAATTCAATATTTGCCAGGGGAAATTAAACAGGAATTATTGAGTTGAGGAAAGTTTATTTACTTTTTGATGTCCTGAATTCTGTTGGTCAGATCTACAGCATCCAGTGTATGTGTATAAAATTGGTGCGCTTACTGCAAGCGTATGCACAAGAAATGCACAAGGATCTTGGTGCGCTTAGTGTTATGTATACACATTCATGGTACTAGGAGATAAATGGTATAAAAAGATTAAAAGTCCTACATGAATAAGGTGATATTATAATAGCGCACATATAAGTGCCAGTATGCAAAGGCTATGTGGGCCTTTCCTGTAAGCAGAAAACCACTTAGAGCCATCACACCCCAATTAATGCATTAACTGGATCCTTATGACCATTGATAGTACCACTTACTAGCTGTGTGTCTTTGAGCCAATTACTGGCTCAGACCCTCAGGCTACCTTTCTTAGAAACAGTAATAGTGGTATCTACTTGCCTGATCGTTATGAACAGTCAAGATGTCCTAAAATGATGTTTGTAACTTACCTGACATACTGTATCTGGTGCTATTAGGTGAATACTAAATGTTAGCTGTTATTATCTCCTGGCTTTAGCTGAGTACATATATCTGAACTAATCAGGCTCATGGGGGGATATACCAGAGTCTTAGGGAAGGAGGAAGATAGAAACCTCTTGCCTATTTGGAATAATGTCTCCCTTACCCCCCACCCCCACCCCCACCCCACATGCTATTCTGACTGGGTGGGGATAGGGAGGAGACCACCCAGAAATACTGGGGCAGAAGATATGTTCAGAAGTAATAGGGGAAGAAAAGGAAGCTAAATATAGGAAACTCAGGAGGCAAAAATCAAGGGAAGACCAGAGAACCTAATGTTTGATGTTGGAAACTCAAGTGAATTTTTTTTTTGTTTTTGTATCATGCTATTACCATTTTGAACAAAATATGACATACCTGTTAACTTAGGAGTCCAAAGATTTTACAAGTAATATTTATTAAGCAAAGTGTGCCAAGCTGCAAGGCCACATAAACATTTTATATGCAATTTCACCTTTCATCTTCATGACAATCCCAAGGTAAGTGTTTTTATTATTCCTAACTTTATGGATAAAGATACCCAAGGTTGGAAATACTAAGTTGCTCAAGGTTAGACAACCAGGAAGCAGCCAAACGGGTTCAAACCTAGGAGCACCTGACTTCCAAGATTGTGTTCTGAATGGCGCTTTCTGCAAGGTAAAAGACTGGGTTTCTTGGTTTTAAGTCAAGATTTGTTAATAAAAAACTTCTTCAGTGTGGAAAAGGGAGGCTTCCATTGAGGTTTTTCTCATGTAAATTGCCATACTAATAGAAGAATTAAACCAAAATTTTAGTGTAAATCCTAAAACCCTCATTATGACTTTTTTCAAAGTTTCTAGAATTCATTCTAAGAGATTTTTCCAACAAGGCTCTCCTAAAGGCACGTTTTCAAAATTAGTCATGTTTAGCTAACTTTAATAGCCTAAAGATACCTGGTTCACATTGCAAAGCACATGCAAAGGATCTGAAGGTACAAAATAATCAACAAATTAAGATCACAAGGGAACTTTGGCAGTCAACAAAACAAAACAAAAATAAGTAGCACTGCTATAACTATTGTGTAGTGAATGCTTTCTCTATACCTGGGATTTTAAACGTGTTCAAGTCTGATCTTCACCGCAGTCTTTTGAGGGAGCTATTATTGCTCCATTTTCACAGATGAAAATACCAAAGTTCAGAAGGTTCACATAATTTGCCCATTGTTACATGTCTCAGTGGCAAAAGCTGATTCAAATATAGGTCTGACTCCAAGTTCACTCCAAAATCTATGTCTCCCGCATGTGTTGCCTTAGAAGACACTGATGATACTTTTAAAAATATCAGCCTTTGAAAATCATCGTATAGGAAACACCTAAGAGTAAATAATAAGTTCATTTTATTATGAGGATATTTATGACCAAAATAGTAAAAATTTTATATGTAAATAGAAGCAGTCAAGACATCAGACTGTTACTACCAGAAAAGTTCTGTGCCATAAGTACAGGAAGTGCTTATTATCCTAGTGTGATTAGCACTGAGAAAGCTTCCTTGAAGTAAGTCTACTTAAAACAGGGACCAAATTTCAGAGCAATTAGTGAAAAAAGGTTTGCCAAGACTTTTTTTGAAAATCTCAACATTTTTAAAACACATCCTATCTTGGACAAAATTTATAAGTACAACTATGTGCAAATTGTGGAATGAATAAATAGTACATCAAGATGATTATCGGAGAAGGCAATGGCACCCCACTCCACTACTCTTGCCTGGAAAATCTCATGGATGGAGGAGCCTGGTGGGCTGCAGTCCATGGGGTCGCTACGAGTCAGACACGACTGAGCGACTTCACTTTCACTTTTCACTTTCATGCATTAGAGAAGGAAATGGCAACCCACTCCAGTGTTCGTGCCTGGAGAATCCCAGGGACGGGGGAGCCTGGTGGGCTGCCGTCTATGGGGTCACAGAGAGTTGGACACGACTGAAGTGACTTAGCAGCAACAGCAGCAGCAAGATGATTATTGTTGGCTTAATTTTTCCTGGACAATATGAAGCACCTAACAACATGCTTTATTTCATGTTTGACTTTTAGGGAATAATCAAAAATAGGATAATCAAAAACATTTGTAAAAATGTGTGAGAGCTTCTTCGGTTTTCCCAAGGGTCTCAGTTAATCCTTTGATAGTCAAACTATTCTCTTCTGAAGCACCCATGTAGTCATCCCAGTTGATTTTACCTTCATTTGTTTGTTTAACTGTAAATCCTCATGTGCCAGCTTTACCGATCTCACTTCTATTGATCTTATACCTTTTGCAAGATTTGCCCCTTCACTTTGTAATAGAATTGAGTGTATTTGCATTGTACTAGAAATGGCAACCCACTCCAGTATTCTTGCCTGGAGAATCCCACGGACAAAGAAGCCTGGTGGGCTACAGTCCATGGGGTCGCAAAGAGTTGGACACGGCTGAGCGACTAACACACACACACATAAATGTTTACCATCATGGGGGAGGGGCGAGGAATGTGGTGTTTAAAAGAGATGTTTGAAGGGGGCACTAATTTATAAGTGGCCATATCATTAATAATACTTTCATATAGTATTGACTTTTGCTTCTCTTTACAGTCTTACTATAACAGAAGAAAATGTGAACTTAGGAAGCAGGCTTTACTTGTATCAGAGAAAATAAGAGTGCCAAGGAGATGGAAATAAAGATGCCAAAGAGACTCTGTTAGAGGCAGTTTGAACCTGAAAGAAAATGTCTGTGGCCATACACACAGTGACATACATACATACATACATACAACCAGAGAGTTATTTCATGATTGAAAAAAGAAATGGCAGCTTCATCAGGCCTCTCATGTTCTGGACAAAATATTCCTTGAGAATACACATCTCTTCTTATTTTCATTCTTTACTTACTCTCAGCTCATAATTTGGCTTCCTACTTGTTATGCCTCCAGGGAAAGAATGTGCTGGTTACAACCACAGGAGTCTGGTGGTCATTGTGACAGTTCTGGTTGTTTTTGTCCACACACAGTCCTTTTAGTTGTACGTGTATTCCTTGTGAGTTTAGTTAGTATGGGTCTGATTCCCTGGGTGTGTCCAGTTTTGAGACTCTTAACATGTTGAGGTTTCTGGATATGATGAGTAAAAAAACAAACAACAGAAACAAAAAAAAATTCTTGGTAAATTAACATGTAGCCTCTTGCCATTGACTTTTCAGAATTCTGTGGGTATGTCATAGTTTAATAAAAACATTTCCTTTTTTTAATCAGATGTTAAAGTCAGCCCTGAATGTTGAGTCTGCACTGCAGTGGATTATACTAAAGGAATTAAAGGGGACACCTGAGGTACATCACCAGTGATGGGCATGTTGCTCTGATTTAAGTAGTCAATTTATTGCTTAATAAAAATTGACTTATCGTAATGATGTAGGTAGGGAATTCAAGAATTCAGCAAGAAATCACTGTCAGGAATGTCCTGTCCAGACCTTAGACTGTTGGACATGTAATGCCATTATGACCTTTGGTACATAAAGCCTGTGAAGATTAATGTCTACAGCCATTTTTCCAGCCTGAGCTACCAGCACTTAGAAGTGTCAATATTTTCTAATGAAAAGCAAAATCATCATCTAAATTCAATCAGTCATTCAACATATATTATGTAAAGCATTCAGTCGTTCAGCATATCTTATGTAAAACATTTGGTCATTTAACATATTATACAAAGTGCATAGGTTGAAAATAGAATGGTAAGCACATACACTTTACCAGTGTCAGATAGTTGAACTGTATCTCAGACGTGAGAAAAAAGCATTTGAAGTCTCTAGTCCTACTTTCACAGAGCTACCACTTCCCTCAACAACATTCCTTCCAGGAGATGCTCCAATGATGGGTAAATCCCAGCAGGCACTGGAGTAAACCACTACGATCAAGTCTGGCTAATTTTCCCCATCTGAGAATAGAGTCACAAGCTATTCGGGGTTTCTGGACAATGATTTTGGAAAAGAGGCCAATAGAAAATGAGAAAAGATTTTAAATAATGAAAAGAAGGATTTCTTTGGCTATGTAATGATAGAAATGCCAAGGCAGTTGTGAAGCTAGTGAAAAATTAAGTTGCTCATGTTTTAGGGATTATTGCCCTTTACAGTACGTGAGGCAATTTATAGGATTGTGTCATGTTTCATCCTGAACAATTTCTATTGTGACATGGTGAATACAGCCCAACATTACTATTAATATATAAATATCACTGTCAATGTTTTTCAGGATATTATCATTTTTCTTTTAAACATGCCATTTCCAAAGGGTTTGGTATACACTTAATGGGATTTAACAGCAGAATGCATCTCAGATTTAGTAACGGAAATCAATGGGAGAATAAGATTGATTTGATACAAAGTCTGGACCACAAACTTTGCTGACAATGCCCATTCCTTTAAGTGAGGGATACGTATTCCACAAGTGCCCAATGATGAGTTTTTATGTGGATGATAGATCTGAGTAGTTTGGAAGATTAATAATGTCAGCAGCAGTTTTTTGCTGACTGGTTGCTCATTTGAATTTCACTGAATTTTCTTTACCAGAAGGATGCTTATTTGAATGGTTAGGAGAACCAGCTGAGTCACAGTTTTTAATACTGGTTACCGCTTTTCTCAGGAGTAAGCAAGTCATGTCCACTGACTCAATGGACATGAGTTTGAGCAAACTCAAGGAGATAGTGATGGACAGAGAAGCCTGGCATGCTGCAGTTCATGGGGTTGCAAAGTCGGACCCGACTTAGCAACAACAACAACAACAAGGCAGATAGCCTAACCTCCCATTTATGCAGCCCAGAAAGGGGGGAGGTATGTGTAGGAAGCACCTCAGTGTCCATTTCAGAATGCTTCACAAACCCTCTCCCAGCTCTCATCATCTCCCCCTGCTGCTTTGCAATGCTCGAAGATTTTTCTAAGCAGTCATCAGGGTCACCACATTTTGGTTTCACTCAAGCTGGTCCCATATATGATATGCTCTTCCTTTTTGCTGGGAAGCTAGGGAAATCCCATTTGATGAAGACCAAAATTCAGTATAATTGAGAGAGACTTACCCAACTTACCTAAAATGTGAGATTCAACCTGGCTCCTTTGTGCCATACATTAACGTGTCCGTTGCTTTTCTGCAGCATCCATCCTTGATCTTTGATGGAGGTCCATGTTAAACCCCTCTCAAAGGTTATTGTCCTTTCCCCGTGTTTATGGGCATCATTGCGCTCTTGAGATTATAAATTCCTAAGGAACATTTGTCTGATCTCCCTATAGAGAATCTAATATCTGTTACAATAAACACAAGCTTAAAAAAAAAAAAAAAAAGCTAACTTTTAAAAGATCATGCAAAATATTTTTAGTAAAATTTAAAAACAATATTACTCTTTCCCAATATTGTTAGGGCATTGTATTGTTTGCACTGGTTTCTGTTAGGTTGGCCCAAGCAGGAGAAAATGGCATTATCTCAAATGATGTCAAATGTAGTTGAAAGAGAAAGGAAGATCTCAGGCTCCTGGCAAAATTCTCTGTAATTAAAATAACAAAATCTGCATAAAGTATATGAGATATATTGTCAAAGAACCCACTTTACAGGGTGATTCAGAGAGACTGTATTTTTTGAGGGGTATCTTGTTTCCTTTAACTTTTTTCTTTTTAAATTTTTACAGTTTGTGTTGGTTTCTACTGTACAACAACTCCAATCAGCTGTAATTATATACATATCCTCTCCCTCTTAGCCTCCCTCTCCTCCGCCCCATCCCACCGCTCTTGGTCATCACAGAGCACCAGGCTGAGCTCCTGTGTTACACAGGAACTTCTCACGAGCTATCCACTTTGCACGTGATAGTATATATATGCTAATGCTACCTTCTCCATTTGTCCCACTCTCTCCCTCCTCAGTCGTGTCCAGAAGTCCATTCTCTACTTCTGCGTCTCCATTATTTCTCTGCAAATAAGTCGATCAATACCATTTTTCTAGATTCCATATATACACGTTAATATACAGAGTGAAGTAACTCAAAAAAAAATGGTATACAGAGATAAAGTATATTTTAAAACAAGGTTCTACCTGGTCTATCAGGAAACAGCCAGTTACATTTGTTACATTTTAAGAGAGACTGTAATCTTGACTATTGTAACATTTCACAAAGTGGAATATACCTGAAATAATATACTTTTCTGGGAACTAGTAACAGCATTAGCAGAAAGAAAGCTGGAGAATAGGAATTTGTTAAATTTGAGTTTCTTGTATACTGACCTGGGGTAAAGGATGCCTTGATGCTAAATGACCTTTAAAGATCACTTAGACAGAATAGAAAGAGATCTACTTTAGCAGCTTGAAAGTAAGTGATTTGTCAACCTTGAATTTCCCCTTTCTGACTTGTCTTTACCATGGCAACCTTGTAATCTGTAATTTGGTCTTCTGAGTGGACTAACTTATATAAGATTGCCCTTTGTAAACATATGGTATCAATGTTATTTATTTACCTACTTTTTATTATTTCTTCTACTTCCAGAGGGGAAGTATGAATAAAGATATTAAAACACAGGAAACATAATACAGAAAACTATTAGCATTAAAGAAAAGACAGAAGTTAAGTACCAAAGTATCAGGGAAGAAGGAGATAGCTCAGTTGGTAAAGAATCCACCTGCAATGTAGGAGACACTGTTTCGATTCCTGGGTTGGGAAGATCCAGTGGAGAATGGATAGGCTACCCACTCCAGTATTCTTGGGCTTCCTCGTGGCTCAGCTGGTAAAGAATCTGCCCGCAGTGCGAGAGACCTGGGTTCAATCCCTGGGTTGGGAGGATCCCCTGGAGAAGGGAAAGGCTACCCACTCCAATATTCTGGCCTGGAGAATTCCATGGACTGTATAGTCCATAGGGTTGAAAAGAGTCAGAAACAACTGAGTGACTTTCACTTCACTCCACTTCATTATCAATCCAGCTGTAGCTCCTATTAAGTGGTGATCAAGATTTATTTATAAACTAGTTCCTTGTAAATTTGCCTAGTTTGAACTAATGCACGGAATCTTGTCTCTGTGAACATAGTCATTTGCTTTTTAAGCTGGCAAAACTGAACTTCATATGTTTCACTTACGGTGGACCCACTAAGATGTGCCCAGAGGGTCTCATTTAAAGCTTCATCATTTCATTTACTCAACAATTATTGAGCACCTATTTTGTCAAGCACTGGCTGGGGAAAGGGACTAAAAGGTTAAATGAAACATGATTCTTGTCCTTCTGGAACTAGGATGTTAAGTGAAAAGAGATTTAAATAAAAAGTAACATGAGTGATATGGCAGACTAGATTATTGGACCGGACTCCTTTTATGTAAAAACAACCAAAATACTAGGATATAAGTCTTGATGAGCTGACAAGATAATAAGGGATTATTGAGCTAAAATCTAACCAAAAGTGGGATTCAACATCGCTGCTGGCAGTGAGCACTTCTAAACTCAATAGTCTCAGCACTGGCTGTATATTAGCAAGAGCTTAAAAATTGTCACGTGTGCTTCCAGCAAAGGTCAATTAGCTGGTATTGGAGAAACCCTGCCCTTCTCTATCCCGAGAACAACTAGAAAATCTAGACAAAAGATAAAAATTACATGATGAAGTAACAATGCAGCAATAACTCACTATGCCTAGATCCTGGAGAGAAAGGAAACAAAAAGCAATAGACCAAAAAATCAGCATGGTTTTATCCCAGTGGAAGTAATTACCAGAGAGAAAGCTGAGAGACTCTGAAGCTGAGCAGAAAACACAACTGAAAAGGAAGGTGAACAGAGGATTCAGTAAATTCAAAAGGCTGGGAGTATGAATATTACAGTTCAGAGTTGACTAGGAGGTTAAGGGAGGGCAGGTGTAGAGGGCAGAAAAAGACAATACTTTACCAGGGCTAAAGTCTGGCTTTGATATATCACAATACTTGATTGGAGTAAAGTAGTCTGCCCCTAGTCAAGCTGTCTTCAGAAGAAAAGAGGAAATCCTCTCTGCCAGAAAGATAATCCAAAACCTTGAACTAATCTACATTAAAAAAAATTTTTTTTAATATCCAGTTTCCCAGGTGGTTCAGTGGTAAATAATCCACCTGCCAATGTAGGAGATACAGGACATCCAGTTTCAATCCCTGAGTTGGGAAGATCCCCTGGAGGAGGAATGGCAATCCACTCTAGTATTCTTCCTTGGAGAATCCCAGACAGAGGAGCCTGGCAGGCCATAGTACATGGGGTCACAAAACAGTTGAACATGACTTAGCCACTTAGCCACTGAGAATGCACACATGCACTCATTTAAAAACAAAGCTATAAAAAGGTAAAATTTCCCTGAAGCCAGGATTTTAAAAATTGGATAGTAGAAATAGACCCATAAGAGATCCAGACATTGTCGTTTTCAGACATACACTTTATTTTTTTTTAATTTTATTGGAATATAGTTGAGTTACAATATTGTGTTACAAAATTGTGTTAGGTGTAAAGTGATTCAACTATAAATATACATATATACATTCTTTTTCAAATTCTTTACCCATATAGATTATTACAGAATATTGAGTAGCATTCCCTGTGCTGTATACAGTAGGTGCTAGTTGATTGTCTATTTTATATATAGTAGGGTGTATGTTAATTCAAAGCTCCTGATTTATCCCTTTCACCCCATACTTCCCCATAGGCTTATTTTCAAAACCTATAAGTCTGTTTCTATTTTGTAAACAACTTCATTTGTCTCATTTTAAACATTAGATCCCACATATGAGTGATATCATATATTTGTCTTTCTCTGTCTGACTTGTTTCACTTAATATGATAATCTCCAAGTCCATCCATATCGCTGTAAATGGCATTATTTCTTTCTTTTTATGGCTGAGTAATATTCCATTATATATATGTGCCACATCATCTTTATCTATTCCTCTGTCAATGGACATTCAGGTTTCTTTCATGTCTTGGCTATTGTAAATAGTGCTGCAATGAACATTGGGATGCATGTATGTTTTTGAATTATAGTTTTGTCCAGATACATGCCCAGGAGTGGGATTGCTAGATCATATGGTAGTTCTATTTGAAGTTTTTTAAGGAAACTCCACACTATTATCCATAGTGGTTGACCAATTTACATTCTCAAGAACAGTGTAAGAGAGTTCCCTTTTCTGCACACCCTCTCCAGCATTTATTATTTGTAGACTTTTTGATGATGGGCATTGTGACTGATATGAGGTGATGCCTCACTGTAGTTTTGATTTGCATTTCTTTGATAATTAGTGATACTGAGGATCTTTTCATGTGCCTCTTAGCCATCTGTCTGTCTTCTTTGGGAAAATGTCTGTTTAGATCTTCTGCTCATGTTTTATTTTATTTTTTCAATTTATTTATTTATTTTACTTTACAATATTGTATTGGTTTTGCCATACATGGACTTGAATCTGCCACGGGTGTACATGTGTTCCCCATCTTCAACCCCCCTCCCACCTCTCTCCCCATTCCATCCCTCTGTGTCATCCCAGTGCACCAGTCCCAAGCACCCTGTATCATGCATCGAACCTGGACTGGTGATTCATTTCACATATGATATTATACATGTTTCAGTGCCATTCTCCCAAATCATCCCGCCCTCGCCCTCTCCCACAGAGTCCAAAAGACTGTTCAATACACCTGTGTCTCTTTTGCTGTCTCGCATACAGGGTTATCCTTACCATCTTTCTAAATTCCATATATATGCATTAGTATACTTGTATTAGTGGCTTACTTCACTCTGTATAATAGGCTCCAGTTTCATCCACCTCATTAGAACTGATTCAAATGTATTCTTTAATGGCTGAGTAATACTCCATTGTGTATATGTACCACAGCTTTCTTTTCCATTCATCTGCTGATGGACATCTAGGTTGCTTCCATGTCCTGGCTTCATTTTTTATTTTTATTTTTTGACAAAGAGTGGCATGAGTTGTTTGTGGATTTTGGAGATTAATCCCTTTTTGGTCACTTTGGTTGCAAATACTTTCTCCTATTCTGTGGGTTGTCTTTTCATTTTGTTCATAGTTCCCTTGACACTTTAAAATAACTATCATTAATATAATCAAGAAATTAAATGACAAGATATATACACACACACATATATTGTTGTTGTTGTTCAGTTGCTCAGTCGTGTCTGACTCTTTGCAATAAACTGCAGCACGCCAAGCTTTCCTGTCCTTAACCATCTCGTGGAGTTTTCTCAGACTCACGTCCAGCAATGCCATCCATCCATCTCATCCTCTGTCGTGCCCTTCTCCTCTGGCCCTCTATATTTCCCAGCATCAGGGTCTTTTCCAGTGAGTCAGCTCTTCACATCTGGTGGCCAAAGTATTGGCGCTTTAGCTTCAGCATCGGTCTTTCCAATGAATATTAGTCAATCCTTTAGAATTGACTGGTTTTATATCCTTGCTGTCCAAGGGACTCACAAGCCTTCTCCAACACCACAGGTTGAAAACATCAATTCTTCAGCCGTCAGCCTTCTTTATGTTCCAGCTCACGTCCATACATGACTATTGGAAAAACCATAGCTTTGACTATATGGACCTTTGTCGGCAAAGTGATGTCTCTGCTTTTGAATATGCTGTCTAGGTTTGTCATAGCTTTTCTTCCAAGGAGCAAGCGTTTTTTACTTTCATGGCTGCAGTCACTGTCCACAGTGATTTGGAGCCCAAGAAAATAAAATCTGTCAGTTTCCACTTTTCCCCCATCTATTTGCCAAGAAGTCATGGGACCAGATGCCATGATCTTTATTTTTTGAATGTTGAGTTTTAAGTCAGCTTTTTCCCTCTCCTCTTTCACCTTCTTGAAGAGGCTCTTTAGTTCCTCTTCACTTTCTGCCATTAAAGTGATATCATCTGCATATCTGAGGTTGTTATTATTTCTCCCAGAAATCTTGATTCCAGCTTGTGATTCATCCATCCTGGCGTTCCACATGATGTACTCTGCATATAAGTTAAACAAGCAGGGTGACAATATATAGCCTTGGCATACTCCTTTCCCAGTGTGGAACCAGTCCGTTGTTCCATGTCTGGTTCTAACTGTTGCTTCTTGCCCTGCATACAGGTTTCTCAGGAGGTAGGCAAGGTGGTCTGGTATTCCCATCTCTTTAAGAATTTTCCACAGTTTGTTGTGATCCACAGAGTCAAAGGCTTTGGCGTAGTCAATGAAGCAGATGTTTTTCTGGAATTTTCTTGGTTTTGCTGTGATCCAGTGCATGTTGGCAATTTGATCTCTGGTTCCTCTGCCTTTTCTAAATCCAGCTTGAACATCTGGAAGTTCTTGGTTCACATACTGCTGAAGCTTAGCTTGAAGGATTTTGAGTGTAATCTTTTTAACATGTGAAATGAGTGCAATTGTATGGTAATTTGAATATTCTTTGGTATTGTCTTTCTTTGGGATTGGAATGAAAACTGACCTTTTCCAGTCCTGTGGCCACTGCTGAGTTTTCCAAATTTACTGGCATATGAGTGCAGCACTTTAACAGCGTCATCTTTTAGGATTGGAAATAGCTCAGCTGGAATTCCATCACCTCCACTAGTTTTGTTCGTAGTAATGCTTCCTAAGGCCCACTTAACTTCACACTCCAGGATGTCTGGCTGTAGGTAAGTGACACTATAAAACAATAATAATAAGGTCTATCAGATTTTAAATTATGTGGAATTAAAATATCACAAAAGTAGGGAAGTAAGTAGAGTTAAAATATTCTCATATCTTTGCATAGTCCCAGGACATGAGCCTGGGGTCCTCAAGGCCTGCCTGGGGACAGCCAGGCAGCAGCCACAGAGGCCACCAAGCCCGTCCCTCACCCACAAATGAGCCACAAGGGCCAGAATAAACAAGTGCTGAACTGCCAAAAAAAAAAAAAAAGTTCAAATGTATATCAGACTTGAACAAATCAAAGAGAAATGTTGTGATTTCTAAGGTAATCACCAAAAGAGTAATTTAAGGATATCAGATAACAAGCTAATAAAGGAGGAGGAGTAAAATTATTAATCTAGGAAAGGAAAGAAAAAAATAGAATAGTTGATGCAAATAGTAAGATGGTAGCTTTAGGCCCAAGTATATCAGTTTATTTCAGTAACTGAAAACAGCTAAACTGCTCAATTAAAAGGCAGTGTCAAACAAAAAGCAAAACTCAAGTACAATGAAATTTCTATTTTTGCAGATCAGAGTGGTATAATATTGACCATTTGAAATTTTTCTACCAGAAATATATGCTGCTTAAAGGAAAAAAAAGGTTGAGTATGAAAGAAAAATGATAAATCTCACATATGTAACCAAAACAAATCAGATCTAAGATTATTAGACAAATTAGACCCTATGTTAATAAATTAGGCATAAAAAGGGTAGCTTATGAGTCCACTGAAAAGAGAGAACACTTCTAAAACTATTAATTTAGCCTCAAAATGACAAAATAGAAGAATAAAAGTAGAATAATTTGGAACCATACTGAGTTTAATTTTTAATTTTTTTTTAATTTTTGAGTTTAATTTTGTTTGGTACTGATAGAACAAACAAACAAACTAAAAGTAAAGAGAGAAAGAATTTTATCAAATTGTCTACCTAATTGTCAAATATAGAGTATGGCACTTAATGCCTATAGAAAACATATTTTCAAGTGCATGTGGAACATTTACCAAAATAGGCCATATGTTGTGCCATACACAAATCTCAGCAAACTCCAAAGAGTGAAATTATGCAGAATAGATTATTTTACCATAGTTGGAATTAAGCCAGAAATCAATAGCTAAAGATAACTGTAAAGACCCCATGTGTTTGGAAATTAAGAAATAAACTAGTAACATCCTATAGGTTAAAGACAATATCACAATAAAATTTTAATGTACCTTAAGCTACTTAAAGATGATATTTAGATAGATGTGTAACAAGTATAGCAAAATGGTACTGATGGAATACTCACTGGAAAATTTTGTTGTATTCAGCTCAAGTTTCCTTTCTGTCCAAAAATCTAAATCTAAAATGTTCTTGATTTCATAATCTAACACATTTGCTGTCCCTCTCAACTCCATGTCACCTACAAATTGGTTAGGCCTAATAATAACATAATGGTCATCTGAGTTAAATTCACCCATTCCAGTCCATTTTAGTTCGCTGATTCCTAGAATGTCAACATTCACTCTTGCCATCTCTTGTTTGACCACTTCCAATTTGCCTTGATTCATGGACCTGACATTCCAGGTTCCTATGCAATATTGCTCTTTACAGCATTGGACCTTGCCTCTATCACCAGTCACATCCACAGCTGGGTATTGTTTTTGCTTTGGCTCCATCCCTTCATTCTTTCTGGAGTTATTTCTTCACTGATCTCCAGTAGCATATTGGGCACCTACTGAGCTGGGGAGTTCCTCTTTCAGTATCCTATCATTTTGCCTTTTCATACTGTTCATGGGGTTCTCAAGGAAAGAATACTGAAGTGGTTTGCCATTCCCTTCTCCAGTTCTAGGAATCAGTGAACTAAAATGGACTGGAATGGGTGAATTTAACTCAGATGACCATTATATCTACTACTGTGGGCAGGAATCCCTCAGAAGAAATGGAGTAGCCATCATGGTCAACAAAAGAGTCCAAAATGCAGTACTTGGATGCAATCTCAAAAATGACAGAATGATCTCTGTTCGTTTCCAAGGCAAACCATTCAATATCACAGTAATCCAAGTCTATGCCCCAACCAGTAATGCTGGAGAAGCTGAAGTGGAACGGTTCTATGAAGACCTACAAGACCTTTTAGAACTAACACCCAAAAAAAGATGTCCTTTTCATTATAGGGAACTGGAATGCAAAAGTAGGAAGTCAAGAAACACCTGGAGTAACAGGCAAATTTGGCCTTGGACTACAGAATGAAGCAGGGCAAAGGCTAATAGAGTTTTGCCAAGAAAATGCACTGGTCATAGCAAACACCCTCTTCCAAAACACAAGAGAAGACTCTACACATGGACATCACCAGATGGTCAACACCAAAATCAGATTGATTATGTTCTTTGCAGCCAAAGATGGAGAAGCCCTATACAGTCAGCAAAAACAAGACCAGGAGCTGACTGTGGCTCAGACCATGAGCTACTTACTGCCAAATTCAGACTTAAATTGAAGAAAGTAGGGAAAACCACTAGACCACTCAGGTATGACCTAAATCAAATCCCTTATGATTATACAGTGGAAGTGAGAAATAGATTTAAGGGACTAGATCTGATAGATAGAGTGCCTGATGAACTATGGAACGAGGTTCGTGACATTGTACAGGAGACAGGGATCAAGACCATCCCCATGGAAAAGAAATGTGAAAAAGCAAAATGGCTGTCTGGGGAGGCCTTACAAATACCTGTGAAAAGAAGAGAAGCGAAAAGCAAAGGAGAAAAGGAAAGATATAAGCATCTGAATGTAGAGTTCCAAAGAATAGCAAGGAGAGATAAGGAAGCCTTCCTCAACGATCAATGCAAAGAAATAGAGGAAAACAACAGAATGGGAAAGACTAGAGATCTCTTCAAGAAAATTAGAGATACCAAGGGAACATGTCATGCAAAGATGGGCTCAGTAAAGGACAGAAATGGTATGGACCTAACAGAAGCAGAAGATATTAAGAAGAGGTGGCAAGAATACACAGAAGAACTGTACAAAAAAGATCTTCACGACCCAGATAATCATGATGGTGTGATCACTGACCTAGAGCCAGACATCCTGGAATGTGAAGTCAAGTGGGCCTTAGAAAGCATCACTACGAACAAAGCTAGTGGACGTGATGGAATTCCACGTGAGCTCTTTCAAATCCTGAAAGATGATGCTGTGATAGTGCTGCACTCAATATGCCAGCAAATTTGGAAAACTCAGCAGTGGCCACAGGACTGGAAAAGGTCAGTTTTCATTCCAATCCCAAAGAAAGGCAATGCCAAAGAATGCTCAAACTACCACACAATTAAACTCATCTCCCATGCTAGTAAAGTAATGCTCAAAATTCTCCAAGCCAGGCTTCAGCAATACGTGAACCATGAACTTCCTGATATTCAAGCTGGTTTTAGAAAAGGCAGAGGAACCAGAGATCAAATTGCCAACATCCGCTGGATCATGGAAAAAGCAAGAGAGTTTCAGAAAAACATCTATCTCTGCTTTATTGACTATGCCAAAGCCTTTGACTGTATGGATCACAAGAAACTGTGGAAAATTCTGAAAGAGATGGAAATACCAGACCACCTGACCTGCCTCTTGAGAAATCTGTATGCAGGTCAGGAAGCAACAGTTAGAACTGGACATGGAACAACAGACTAGTTCCAAACAGGAAAAGGAGTATGTCAAGGCTGTATATTGTCACCCTACTTATTTAACTTATATGCAGAATACATCATGAGAAATGCTGGATTGGAAGAAGCACAAGCTGGAATCAAGATTGCCGGGAGAAATATCAATAACCTCAGATATGCAGATGACACCACCCTCATGGCAGAAAACAAAGAAAAACTAAAGAGCCTCTTGATGAAAGTTAAGGAGGAGAGTGAAAAAGTTGGCTTAAAGCTCAACATTCAGAAAACTAAGATCATGGCATCTGGTCCCATCCCTTCATGGGAAATAGACGGGGAAACAGTGGAAACAGTGTCAGACTTTATTTTCGTAGGCTCCAAAATCACTGCAGATGGTGACTGCAGCCATGAGATTAAAAGACGCTTACTCCTTGGAAGGAAAGTTATGACCAGCCTAGATAGCATATTGAAAAGCAGAAACATTACTTTGCCAACAAAAGTCTGTCTAGTCAAGGCTATAGTTTTTCCTGTGGTCACGTATGAACGTGAGACTTGGACTGTGAAGAAGGCTGAGCGCCAAAGAATTGATGCTTTTGAACTGTGGTGTTGGAGAAGACTCTTGAGAGTCCCTTGGACTGCAAGGAGATCCAACCAGTCCATTCTGAAGGAGATCAGCCCTGGGATTTCTTTGGAGGGAATGATGCTGAAGCTGAAACTCCAGTACTTTGGCCACCTCATGTGAAGAGTTGACTCATTGGAAAAGACTGATGCTGGGAGGGATTGGGGGCAAGAGAAGAAGGGGACGACAGAGGATGAGATGGCTGGATGGCATCACTGATTGATGGACGTGAGTCTGAGTGAACTCCAGGAGCTGGTGATGGACAGGGAGGCCTGGCGTGCTGCGATTCATGGGGTCGCAAAGAGTCGGACACGACTGAGCGACTGAACTGAACTGAACTGAATAATAACATATATGTAGCTTCCCTTATGCTCAGCACTGTTCTGGGTGCTTTACTTGTATTATTTCATGCTCATAATAATACCCTAGATTAGCTACTAATTGTTTACCCATTATACAAAACAAAACAAAACAAAAACAACAACAACTGAAGCTTGGAGAGATTTAAGTAGCCAACCCTGGGCCACACAGCTCCTAATTGATAGGCCAAATCTGAACCAAAAGTCTCCATGCTTAGTCATTACCCTATGGTTTGCCCCTTTAAATCTCAGGGCAATCTAAAACAGACAAGATTAGAATGCTGAACAATTTAAAGACTACACTCTAAGTTAACCCACTTCAGTTCAGTTCAGTTCAGTTGCTCAGTCGTGTCTGACTCTTTACGACCCCATGAACCACAGCCCACCAGGCCTCCCTGTCCATCACCAACTCCCAGAGTCCGCCCAAATCCATGTCCATTGAGTCGGTGATACCATCCGACCATCTCATCCTGTGTTGTCCACTTCTCCTACCCTCAATCTTTCCAAGCATTAGGGTCTTTCAAATGAGTCAGCTCTTCAAATCAGGTGCCCAAAGTATTGGAGTTTCAGCTTCAACATCAGTCCTTCCAATGAACACCCAGGACTGATCTCCTTTAGGATAGACTGCTTGCATCTCCTTGCAGTCCATGGGACTCTCGAGAGTCTTCTCCAACACCACAGTTCAAAATCATCAATTCTTCTGTGCTCAGCTTTCTTTATAGTCCAACTCTCACATCCATACATGACCACTGGAAAAATCATAGCCTTGACTAGACGGACCTTTGTTGTCAAAGTAATGTCTCTGCTTTTGAATATGCTGTCTAGGTTGGTCATAACTTTCCTTCCAAGGAGTAAGCGTCTTTTAATTTCATGGCTGCAGTCATCATCTGCAGTGATTTTGGAGCCCCAAAAAATAAAATCTCTCACTGTTTCCCCATCTATTTGCCATGAAGTGATGGGACCAGATGCCATGATCTTAGTTTTCTGAATGTTGAGCTTTAAGCCAACTTTTTCACTCTCCTCCTTAACTTTCATCAAGAGGTTCTTTAGTTTTTCTTTGCTTTCTGCCATGAGGGTGGTGTCATCTGCATATCTGAGGTTATTGATATTTCACAATATCAATATCAATATCAAGATTCCAGCTTGTGGTTCCTCCAGCCCAGCGTTTCTCATGATGTACTCTGTATATAAGTTAAGTAAGTAGGGTGACAATATACAGCCTTGACGTACTCCTTTTCCTATTTGGAACCAGTCCGTTGTTCCATGTCCAGTTCTAACTGTTTCTTCCTGACCTGCATACATGTTTCTCAAGAGGCAGGTCATGTGGTCTGGTATTTCCATCTCTTTCAGAATTTTCCACAGTTTCTTGTGATCCATACAGTCAAAGGCTTTGGCATAGTCAATAAAGCAGAAGTAGGTGTTTTTCTGGAACTCTCTTGCTTTTTCAATGATCCAGTGGATGTTGGCAATTTGATCTCTTGTTCCTCTGCCTTTTCTAAAACCAACTTGAACACCTGGAAGTTCACTTATGGGACCTATAATGTCAGTAGGCTGGTTATCACACACACCTTTCATCTTGTCCATGAGGGTACAATGAATGATTTCATTGGCTGCTTTGCATAGATGTCTGCAGTCCGTCTGCCTCTGGCTAGCTCATCACTTAAATGAGGACATTGGACTGTTTGGCCTGACTCCATCTTGGGGCATAGATGCTGGATCCTGGGGATTGTGGCTTCTCTTTTTGGGTCCACACAAATTTTTGGTTTAATAATTCTAGAATTTTGCTTAGAAATGGTGTCAAGATTTAAAATACAGTCTGACCCAGGAGGGGAGTTGGTAAACCCCCAAATACATTTTTATCAGGACACACATGGTATTAAGGGAAACAGGATTCTTGGCTACGGGTCTACCTCATTGGTACACTAGCATTGCTTTGCAAAATTTAACTAATTTTAAAATAACATTAAAATAACTTTTAAATAATAGTTCAGTCTGTCCTAATTCCATCTAGACAAGTCTATACCATTTGCTTATAATTGTCCTTGATTATATGTTTCTCCTTCCAACTTTTATACATTATTTTAGAAGCTGAACTTATTGAAGCTACTCTAGGACAGTCAAAGCAGTATCTTTAGATTCCTTACAATTTTTTCCTTGGTGGAGTCCTGCGACCCCATGGACTGTGGCATGCTAGGCTCCTCTGTCCATGCAATTTTCTAGGCAAGAATAATGGAGTGGGTTGCCATTTCCTACTCGAAGGGATCTTCCCAACCCAGGGATTGAAACCCCGTCCCTTGAGTCTCCTGCACTGGGAATCAGATTCTTACCAATTGAGAACCTGGTGCCGCCTGGGAAGCCCATTCATCAATATGTTGTCAGAATTTCAGTTCTGAACAATTCCTTTCCCTTTTGGGTTCAGCCTTCCTTTCAGTGATGTAGATATTGCTATTCAAAGTGTGATCCTTGGACCAGTAGCACTGACAACACCTGAGACTTGCAGAATTGCCACCCACACCCTAGACCTACTAAACTTGCAATCTGGTTTTTAACCAAATCCCTGGATGACTTGTATGCATGTAAAGTCTGAGAAGCACTGTTATACATCAAGGACTCATGACTTCTCTTTTTCTGCACTTGTTAAAAACGGCTGCCTGAATCCTACAGCAAGTTCTATCTGGCTGTACCCACCTGCCTGACTTCTATTTACTCTGAGATAATGGGGTTGTTTCCTGTGGTGTCACTTCATCAGATGGTGCCTTCTTTTGGTAAGCATTAGATTTAGAGAAACTGCTGTTCCTCTTTCACTTCCTCTAACTCCTAAGAGAAGTCTGTTTTTGTTTCTACTTTCCTTTATTTCCAAGACACAGAAGCTGAGATATCTCCTCCTTAATTATCCTTTTATATTGAACAAACAATTTACGATGTACTATATGTTAATTCAAAGGCACTTTCATATTGGCTATTTTATTTGGACCTCACAACTGTTCTATGATGTAGCTAGGGTTAAAATGCTCAGAGCATAAATTACTATTCTTATTTGTCAGATAAAAAAGCTGAAGCTTAGACGCTAAAGCAACTTGTGTGGAACCATACAGTAAGTAGCGGCAACGTCACTGCTGTTATGCGGACCCCTTCTATTCTTGCCACTACTTGTATTCGCTCAAATCTCTGGGCTGTGTCAGAGGGATAACTCCCCACCCTAGCATCACCTACCAAGATAACACTCCCCTATGAAAAGTGCTCTGGCTTATCTACCCAATGCTCAACTTCCTTTTAAAATTTGCTAATTTTAAATTAGCAGAATCCTGATGCTACAGATGGATTGTGTTCAGCTGTATACATATTGCTCGGCCTCCCTTTATGTTAGGGGTGGCCAGGGACACCCTTCTGGCCAAGGAGATGTAAACAGAGGTCATGAGGCATGGATTAGTATGCTGGGGCTGCCATAACAAAGCACTACCAACTGGGTGCTTAAACAACACAAGTGTATTATCTCACTGCTTTGGAGGCTTTAAGTCTGAAATGAAGGTGTTGGCAAGGTTGGCGCCTTCCACGGGCTGTGAGGGAAGGATCTGTTCCAGGTTTCCCTCTTCAGTTTGGAGTTGGCTGCCTTCTCATTCCCATGGTGTTCTCCCTGTATGTACACTTTGGTATCCCAATGTGGTCTTTTCATAAAGACAACAGTCACATTGGGTTAGGGCCCACCCTAATGACCCCATTTTAATTTTATTACCTCTGTAAAGACCCTCTCCAAATCAGGTCACATTCTGAGATATTTAGGAAACATTCTGGGGTGTTGGAAAAGACCCTGATTCTGGGAAAGATTGAAGGCAAAAGGAGAAGAGGGTGGCAGAGGATGAGATGTTTAGATAGCATCACTGAATCAATGGACATGAATTTGAGCAAAGTCCAGAAGATAGTGGAAGACAGAGAAACCTGGCGTGATGCAGTCCATGGGGTTGCAAAGAGTCAGACATGACTTAGTGACTGAGCAACAGCAACTCCAACATACCCTTTTTAGGGGTGTGCAATTCAACCCTGACATGGGAGACCATGGGCTTCTGGGGGAGACTTTGCTTTCCTCGTAAAACGGGACAGCCAGAGGGTGCCGTCTTTCTGCCTTGTATTCAGTCTCAGGAGTTGGAGCTGCCCGTCTTATTGGGATAAATAGGGAAAAACCAGGAGAACTAAGGAGTTGAACCAACGTTAGGAACTTCCTGACTCTTCATCTTTTAACATGAGACAAATTAACCCCTATGCTAAAAGTCCTTGTAGCAGGTTTTCTGTTATTTATAGCCAAACACATACTAATATATCACATTCTCAAAGAGCTAGCTTTACGTGATTTTATCAAATAATACCAATTAATCCAGAGTAAAAGTGCTAGTTATTATCAAGCTATGTGTACAAATGATTTAGATTGAAAATGAGATGGACTGAATTGAATAATGAAAGTACTGTACCTCTGCAGACATTCTAGAAAACAATGTCTAAGAAAAATATGTATGTTGGAGGCTGTCCACCAACTGCCAGCCAACTCACTTTTGTTGCTAGTTCTTGAAGGTGACTGGGTCTTCCAGCCCTCAGTGATGTTCTTGACAAGCCAATAAAAAAGATCCTGCTTGCTATTCTTGCGTTTATACTAAGGCTGCAGTGTGAGAAAACGAGGTCATGACTTGTAACCCTCAACAGTGGAAGTTTCAGCAAGTCCCTCCTTGTACTCCTTTGATGGCTGAACATGAGATCACCTCTGCAGTTAAAATTTAGAGTCTTAAATGCACCTCTGTCCCCTTTCACAGGCAGGCATCCTGTAATGATCTCTTGGAATTCTTGGGGAAGTTAAAGAAGTCTGATAGCAGTGCCTGTTGTGTTTCCAGATACTCTTTAAGTGTAAAACAAAACACTGGGGAGAGAGCAAGCTTCAGTTATCAAGGCAGGAAGTATCTCTCTGAAGGGGAACAGGCACTAGACTAAGGCAGGAGGGGAACCTTGGAAGAAAAATTTAAGGAGGCGCTCATGCGCAGCGCAGGGCAGCAGAGGGTCAGCCCCTCTTAATGTTTGCCCTGGGCGTTTCTCCTGCCTTCTTCCCAGCCCTGCCTATCAGTAAGAATGATCTCTAACGGACACTGTTATCCCCTTGAATTCATTTCAGTTGCTATACATCTGCTTTTTGCTTTTAGCTGGTATGTTTTTATTAATTTCAGTTGACTAGTTATACTTTTCACCATAATCCTGGTAAGGACACAATCACAGAAAAAGATATTTTCTTTCTACGCAAGCATTTAATGTTTTACAATGATAACTCCAAATAAGTGAGTACCTATGTGACCAAATATATTATGTATAATAGACACTGAGAATTTCTGCAGTCCAGGCATCCGCATCCCACTTGGTAGATGAGTCTGTGCTTAGCATGTGTGCTCAGTCATTCAGTCGTGTCTGACTCTATGCAATCCCATGGACTGTAGCCCGCCAGGCTCTCTCTGTCCACGGGATTTCCCAGGCAAGAATACTGGAATGGGTTGCCATTTCCTCCCCCAGGGGATCTTCCCAATCCAGGGATCAAACCCTCGTCTCCTCCCTCCTGCACTCGCAGACAGATTTTTTACAACTGAGCCACCTGGAAAGCCCACAGATGAGTCCCAGAGAGAATAAATGACCGGCCTTCACAGCCCCACAGAAGACAGGCCACTCCAACACAGCACCATGGCTGCACTCACTTCCTACACTCTCGTCAGGCCTCGAAATCCCTGCTTTCTAAGCTTTTCTTGCTTTAATTCCCATAATCACCACAAATTCTACCTCTTCGTCTCCTGATCAGGTTTTTCTTTCTTGAGTAAAAGATTTTACTATTGCTTTGCTTTTGTGGTTTCTTGTTTTCCAGCTTTAAAAAAATTTTTCATTGAGTTTCAGAGTAGATCAGTATGTCAAGTTTTCTTAAAACATTCTTCAAGCCATTTTTTTAATTTAAATGTCTAGAGGGCAGAGCTAAATGGGGCCACTAGGTAAGAAAGCAAGACGGCTCCACACACATAGAGGGGATGAGGAAGGAGAAATGGAAAGGCAAAATCTTATTAGGCTTTGTAGGTCAGGGAAATCCTTTCTAGGCTGGATTTTTAAACCTTCTGAATTTTAATTGGAAGCATTTCTCCAGGGTATTTACTTTAACATGACTGTGCACTCTCAAAAAAATACTCCCTATCCATATTAGAAAAATATTACAAATCCCAGGAAGACAAAGTTGCATTAGAAGGAAGAATTTGATGATATGCCCTTTCTGCTTCAGATGTAACCATGAAATTTCTGGTAACTACAAAAGTTGCCAGACTTCTATTGAGCATGTCTGCTGAGAAAAACCCAATGCTCACGGGTGTGATGCATGACTATCTGGTCCCACCTAGGAATCACCAACAATTCTTAAAAGAAGTGAGCAGTACTCTCTTTGAGAGATTTATGTTCATCCTCACCAGAAAATACTCCCAAACGAGACAGTAAAAGATTAGTTTGAACATATCTTTATTAACCTGGGGCTATTGTTGCTGCCAAGTCGCTTCAGTCGTGTCCGACTCTGTGCGACCCCATGGACTGCAGCCTACCAGGCTTCTCTGTCCATGGGATTCTCCAGGCAAGAACACTGGAGTGGGTTGCCATTTCCTTCTCCAGGGGCTATTGTTAGAAAGGTATAAAAATTAATGAAAAAAAACTTGAAGTCACCCCAATTTCCAGCTTTGACTTGAATACAATATATTGCTTATTCTCTTTTAAGGAGAATAAAGAATCTACCTGCAATGTGGGAGACTTGGGTTTGATCCCTAGGTTGGGAAGATCCCCTAGAGAAGGGAATGGCTACCCACTCCAGTATTCTGGCCTGGAATGGGGTCCCAAAAGTTGGACACGACTGAGGGAATTTCACTTTCACTTAAAAAAATTTTTTTTTAATATTATGTTGAAGTATAGTTGGTTAGGTCTTCCCTGGTGGCCCAGCAGTAAAGTATCTGCCTTCCAGTTCAGGAGACCCGGGTTCAATCCGTGGGTCAGGAAGATCCCCTGGAGTAAGAAATGGCAACCCACTCAAGTATTCTTGCCTGAGAAATCCCATGGACAGAGGAGCCTGATGGACTATGGTCCATGGGGTCACAAAGAGCCAGGTACGGCTTAGCGACTAAATAACAACAACAACAAATAGTTGGTTAACAAGGTTGTGATAGTTTAGGTGTACAGCAAAGTGATTCAGTTATACATATACATGTATCTTTTCTTTTTCAAATTCTTTGTACAGTTTTACACACACACATACAAATACACATTCCAAAAGAGAGAAAATTTCAATTGTTTCCTTATAACAAATGCAAAATCAAGGGACAGCTAAGTTATTGCTCATCTATTTTTAATTAGTGCGTACGTACATTTTTACCCAAACTGGAAATGATTCTCTTCATCTGGCATATAGGCATATTACTACCACTTCGACTATTGGTAACAAGGCAGATTATAATAGTACATTTGTTTAAATAGTACTTTTTGCCTTTCTGTCTGGCTTAACGTATTTTTATAGTATTGTCTTCTCATTATTATCTCCCCATAAAGGAGGTGACATCATTTCTGATTTATAGATGTAAAAGTCAGGTACTGAAAATCTAGGTGATGAAATGTGAGGTCAAACTGTCATGAAAAGTTGATCCTTCAATACACTTCCTATATTTGAATTATTTAGCTCTTTTTAAAGACAGAAAATGGAGTAGAGTAATATGTAAGGAAGAATTTTCCATTGAAAGAGTGCTTCAGCCTTAGAACACATTTTCAAGTCAGGATCTTCCTTTCCAAATTCCTTTAAACATAGCACAGAAGACTAGGGATTTTGGATGGTTCCAAAGCTGACCCACCTGAGCCAGGGCATTTCCTGGACAAGCTTGAAAGAACTCTGAGTAAGAATTCTTGTGATGCTATGACTAAGTGATCGTGCCTTGCCTGCTTCATCCACCTCTTACTCATATTTTCCCAGAACTCTGCTTATGAAGAATCACTTTGGCCTCTCCTTGGAAACATACTCTCCCACACTACTTTAGAGTTTTTGCCTTACTCCAGGGCAGTCTCCCCATTTGACACTGGGGTTAGAGGGAAGTTTCCTGTCCATGAGATTCAAAGCTAGAAGTGGTCTCAGCACTAATGAAGGATACACGACATGTCCATTGATTAGCCATTCATTTGGGTAGGGGTATCTCTTCTCTCCAGGTTGCTCCCTGATTCATTGGAGCCAACTCCCCACCTTCAACTTCATTTCTATTCTGCAAGTCTCATGGATCTTTGCAGTCACAGGAGGCTCAGAGAGACAACAGTATATGGGCATGGCCATGACCTCCACTGTCAGCGTTTAACATGCAGGATGATTCAGCCCAGCCATGAAACAAGAAGTGGATGAGAATGGAGATGGGAGGGCAACCATCCACACTCTGCAACCGGTAAGATTGTTAACCTCCCACCTTATCAAGGGCAGAGTAGAAACTGCACGAATCAATCTAACATGCAGGCTCTGTGCGTTTTAACTCTAGCTTAGGTGCTTTCTTTGCTGCCATTTTCACATTTAGACCTAACAACATCTTTTCTTGAAAACGACTGTGCTTTGAGCATATGTTCAATGCTTTTACATATACTAGTTCTCAGTTCAGTTCAGTTCAGTCGCTCAGTCATGTCCGACTCTTTGTGATCCCATGAATTGCAGCACGCCAGGCCTCCCTGTCCATCACCAACTCCCGGAGTTCACCCAGACTCAACATCCATTGAGTCGGTGATGCCATCCAGCCATCTCATCCTCTGTCGTCCCCTTCTCCTCCTGCCCCCAATCCCTCCCAGCATCAGAGTCTTTTCCAGTGAGTCAACTCTTCACATGAGGTGGCCAAAGTACTGGAGTTTCAGCTTTAGCATCAGTCCTTCCAAACACCCAGGACTGATCTCCTTTAGGATGGACTGGTTGGATCTCTTTGCAGGCCAAGGGACTCTCAGGAGTCTTCATTGCACCTTGCTTCTATCACTAGTGGATAGCTATTGATTTTTGGTCCTCTAGTATCCTGAATTATCCCCATTGATAACCCTACTCTGATTTTCCTCTGAGAATGACCTCTTTTCCCCTCTCAGCCCATGAACTTCAGGATAAATTTCTCACTCTCAGCTCCAGGGCTGTCAGTCAGTTCAATTCAGTCACTTGGTTGTGTCTAACTCTTTGTGACCCCATGGACTGCAGTATGCCAGACCTCCCCGTCCATCATCAACTCCCAGAGTTTACTCAGACTCATGTCCATTGAGTCAGTGATGCCATCCAACCATCTCATCTTCTGTCATCCCCTTCTCCTCCCACCTTCAGTCTTTCCCAGCATCAGGGTCTTTTCAAATGAGTCAGTTCTTCACGTGGTGGCCAAAGTATTGGAGTTTCAGCTTCAGCATCAGTCCTGTCAATGAATATTCAGGACTGATTTCCTTTAGGATGGACTGATTGGATCTCCTTGCTGTACAAGGGATTCTCAAGAGTCTTCTCCAACACCACAGTTCAAAAGCATCAATTCTTCGGTGCTCAGCTTTCTTTATAGTCCAACTCTCACATCCATACACGACTACTGGAAAAACCCTAGCTCTGACTAGATAGACCTTTGTTGGCAAAGTATTGTCTCTCCTTTTTAATATGCTATCTAGGTTCATAATTTTTCTTCCAAGGAGCAAGTGTCTTTTAATTTCATGGCTGCAGTCACCATGTGCAGTGATTTTGGAGCCCCCAAAAATAAAATCTCTCACTGTTTCCACTGTTTCTCCATCTATTTGCCATGAAGTGATGGGACCAGATGCCATGATCTTCGTCTTCTGAATGTTGAGCTTTAAGCCAACTTTTTCACTCTCCTCTTTCACTTTCATCAAGAGGCTCTTTAGTTTTTCTTTGCTTTCTGCCATGAGGGTGGTGTCATCTGCATATCTGAGGTTATTGATGTTTCTCCCAGCAATCTTGATTCCAGCTTGTGCTTCATCCAGCCCAGCATTTCTCATGATGTACTCTGCATATAAGTTAAATAAGCAGGGTAATAATATATAGCCTTGACATACTCCTTTCACTATTTGGAACCAGTCTGTTGTTCCATGTCCAGTTCTAACTGTTGCTTCCTGACTTGCATACAGGTTTCTCAAGAGGCAGGTCAGGTGGTCTGGTATTCCCACCTCTTTCAGAATTTTCCAGTTTGTTATGATCCACACAGTCAAAGGCTTTGGCATAGTCAATAAAGCAGATGTTTTTCTGGAACTCTCTTGCTTTTTCAGTGATACAACGGATATTGGCAATTTGATCTCTGGTTCCTCTGCCTTTTCTAAATCCAGATGTCCAAGTTGGACATCTGAAGTCCACAGTTCACATACTACTGAAGCCTGGCTTATATAATTTTTTTTTTTTTTGGCTTATAGAATTTTGAGCATCATTTTGCTAGCATGTGAGATGAGTGCAATTGCGGAGTAGTTTGAGCATTCTTTGGCATTGACTTTCTTTGGGACTGGAATGAAAACTGACCTTTTCCAGACCTGTGGCCATTGCTGAGTTTTCCAAATTTGCTGGCATTTTGAGTGCAGCACTTTCAAGCTTCATCCTTTAGGATTTGAAATAGCTCAACTGGAATTCCATCACCTCCACTAGCTTTGTTCATAGTGATGCTTCCTAAGGCCCACTCGACTTCACATTCCAGGATGTCTGGCTCTAGGTGAGTGATCACACCATCATGATTATCTGGGTTGTGAAGATCTTGTTTGTACAGTTCTGTGTATTCTTGCCACCTCTTCTTAATATCTTCTGCTTCTGTTAGGTCCATACCATCTCTGTCCTTTATTGAGCTCAGCTTTGCATGAAATGTTCCCTTGGTTTCTCTAATTTTTTTGAAGAGATCTCTAGTCTTCCCCATTCTATAGTTTTCCTCTATTTCTTTGCACTGATCACTGAGGAAGGCTTTCTTATCTCTCCTTGCTATTATTTGGAACTCTGCATTTAAATGGGTATATTTTTCCTTTTCTTCTTTGCCTTTCACTTCTCTTCTTTTCATAGCTGTTTGTAAGGCCTCCTCAGGCAACCATTTTGCCTTTTTGCATTTCTTTTTCTTGGGGATGGTTTTGATCACTGCCTCTTGTACAATGTCACGAACCTCCATCCATAGTTCTTAAGGCACTCTGTCTGTCAGATCTAACCCTTGAATCTATTTGTTACTTCCACTGTATAATTGTAAGGGATTTGATTTAGGTCATACCTGAATGGTCTAGTGGTTTTCCCTACTTTCTTCAATTTAAGTCTGAATTTGTCAATAAGGAGTTCATGATCTGAGCCACAGTCAGCTCCTGGTCTTGTTTTTGCTGACCGTATAGAGCTTCTCCATCTTTAGCTGTAGCCAAAGGGCTGTACATCCAGGGCTATAGCTTGCAAATCAATCCTGGCCCATCAGAATTTCATATTTCCCTGGATTATGTGGAATGAGTCTCATGCATTCTCTAGAAGCTGCCTGTAGAGGATTGCTCTAGCTTGATCAGTCTGAGTGCTGGGTGTTGTCATGCTGCTGCTGCTGCTGCTAAGTCACTTCAGTCATGTCCGACTCTGTGTGACCCCACTGATGGCAGCCCACCAGGCTCCCCCGTCCCTGGGATTCTCCAGGAAAGAACACTGGAGTGGGTTGCCATTTCCTTCTCCAATGCATGAAAGTGAAAAGTGAAAGTGAAGTCGCTCAGTCATGTCCGACCCTCAGTGACCCCATGGACTGCAGCCTACCAGGCTCCTCCGTCCATGGGATTTTCCAGGCAAGAGTACTGGAGTGGGTTGCCGTTGCCTTCTCTGGTTGTCATGCTAGGAACCTAAAATAGTTGAGCCACATCACATAGAGGCTAACAATGAGCTAGCCCAGAGGAATCTATGACACAGAGCCAAGAAATGGGTCCTCATGGCAGGTTTGTTGAGGACTGAATCATACGGACCCAAAGCTCTACGTATTCCTACACTCTTAGTAATAAAATTCCTTTTTAGCTTTAGACAGTTTGAATTGGGTCTTCTGTCACAGTATCATTTTGCTGAAAAACTGATTGAACTAATACACAATACTGTTGTAAACACTGTAAAATGTAAAAACTTAGGTAATGCATAGAAGGGGTATTTCAAGAGTATAAGCAGAATTATGAAAGCGTGAAACATTATTCTTGATCTACCCTAAAAAGTAACCCCCACTTCCTATTTTCCCTCTTCAATCATGATATTTAAAGCATGATTCCTGTGAAGAAATTGTGCAAACTGATATATGCATATCTAGCTCATTAAAAGTTATTTGGCTGGATTTTTCTTTTACTCCTTTTGGAACTGAGTGCAGTACAACACAAACTGATCAACAAGTCTCTAACTCTGAATCCTGTCACTCTTTAACTCTTCCTTCCTCCCATCACCAGTTCTATCAAATACTTCCTTAATGTCTATTTAGTCCATTCATCTCTGCCAATTTGTTGTCACTATTTTAAACAGAGTCTTCATTATTTCTTACATGAATTGTTGAAATTAGGCATGTACATTGTGGTGTACATGTCTGAAGAAGGGGACACAGGAAAATATTTCAAAATTTTGTTGAAATATTGATTATATATTTGCTTCATGGCCCCAACTAAGTGTCTCCAAACAACAATAAACATGTATTATTTCACACAGTTTCTGTGACATAAGGTTTGAGAGTGGCTTAGCTAGATGGTTCTGATTCAGGGAAAGAGATTACAGTCCTAATGTTGGTTGGAGCTACAGTCATCTGAGGGCTTGACTAGGGCTCGGGCTCTGCTTCCAGGTTGGCTCCCTCACATGTCTGGCAAGTTAGTGCTCATTGTGGGTAGGGAGCATCTTCCATGCTGCACAGTCCTCTCCATAGGGACGTTGAGTGTCCTCATTGACATAGCAGCAAGCTCCCTCTAGAGCACATGATCAAGAGTGAGCAAGAAAGAAGCCATAATGTCTTTTATGTCTAAGCCTCAGAAGGCACTCTTCATTATCTCTGCATGTTCTTTTGGTTACATTGGTCAACCCTATCCAGTGTGGGAAGGGGTATGAGGGCATATAAAAACAGGTGGGGTCATGGCGGGTGTCATCCTGTGGCTAGGCTACTACTGAGAACTTCAGTCTGGAATGTTCAGTTTTGAACAGGAAGTACTTATCAAGCAGTATTGAGGTGAGAATGAGCAGCAGAGAGCTGGACTTCTGGATTGTGAATCAGGAGAGAGGTGTGCACAGTGAGTCATCAGCAAGATGATGACAGCAGAAGAAGTGGGAGTGAATAAGATCACCCAGAGACAGTGAGAAGAACATGAAGGACAGAAACACTGATACCTGCAGATGGACAGAGAAGGAAGAGGCTGCACAGAAGACTGAGAAAAAATCAACTAGAAAGGTGGAAGAAAAGCCAAGACAGACCAATTCCATCACAGCCAAGGAACTTTCAAGAAAGTATAATTTCTAACTTCCCACTGAATTCTAGAATTCTATGATCCCAGTTGACAGTTGTAATGATATCAGGCTTTGCTAAGAGACCGGTAAGGAAGGGAAAAGTTCAAAGGTTTTGGAAGTCGATGCCTTACAGTTTCATTTAATGTCTAATTGTCTTTGCCAGCACAAAACAAAGAATAATTTTGTTTCATCTTTGGTGGAGTTGGTTGAATATTTTATTTCTCTACATATTCTGTCCATATATTTTCTCAGATTCTTTCCTGGTTATTAAAATAATACTCATCATTATCTGAAACGCCAGACTTGGTTATCAACTGCTCCTATTCTCCTGTCTCTTGAGGCAGCAATAATTTAGTTATGTTCTCTGTGATTTTTGAGGTTTCTAAAATCTCCAGACCACGTCTCTGGTCTGTGACATCATGGGATATCAAAGTTTGTAAGAATTCTGTCAGGATCACAGTTTGGGGTTGGTTGGTTGGTTCTCTGATTATCAGTTTGTTCAGTTGCTCAGTCATGTCCAACTCTTTGCAACCCCATGGACTGCAGCATGCCAGCCTTCCCTGTCCTTCACTATATCCCAGAGTTTGCTCAAACTCATGTTCATTGAGTCGATGATGGCATCCAACTGTCTCATCCTCTGTTGCCCCCTTCTCCTCCTGACTTCAGTCTTCCCCAGCATCAGGGGCTTTTCCAATGAGTCAGCTCTTTGCAGCTTCAGCATCAGTCCTTCCAAAGAATATTCAGGGTTGATTTCCTTTAGGATTGACTGGGTAGATCTCCTTGCTGCCCAAGGGACTCTCAAGAGTCTTCTCCAGCAACAAAGTTTAAAAGCATCAGTCCTTCAGCACTCAGCTTTCTTTATGGTCCAACTCTCACACCTGTACCTGACTACTGAAAAAATCATACATTTGACTATATGGACCTTTGTCAGCAAAGTGATGTCTCTGCTTTTGAATATGCTGTCTAGGTTTGTCATAGCTTTTCTTCCAAGGAGCAAGTGTCTTTTAATTTCATGGCTTCAGTCAACATCTGCAGTGATTTTGGAGTTCCCCAAAATAAAGTCTTTCACTGTTTCCATTGTTTCCCCATCTATCTTCCATGAAGTGATGGGACCAGATGCTATGGTCTTAGTTTTTTGAATGTTGAGTTTTAAGCCAACTTTTTCACTCTCCTCTTTCATTTTCATCTAGAGGCTCTTTAGTTCTTCTTCACTTTCTGCCATAAGGGTGGTGTCATCTGCATACCTGAGGTTACTGATATTTCTCCCAGAAACCTCAATTCCAGCTTGAGCTTCATCCAGCCTGGCATTTTGCATGATGTACTCTGCATATAAGTTAAATAAGCAGGGTGACGGTATATAGCCTTGATGAACTCCTTTCCCAATTTTAAACCAGTTCATTGTTTCATGTCCAGTTCTGACTGTTGCTGAAAAAAAAAAAAACTTTAAGAAACATATCTTTAATAGAAATATGAACTAGTCATGAATATACTAGATATTTGGGGTTTTTTTTTTTGCCTTTGAAAGTCTTTAGATTGGATGTGTGTGGTTTAGAGATTTGTTGTGTTTTATTTAAGACTGTTTTAGTCAATCTATGATCTATTTATCCTGCACTTGACCAAATATATTTGCTCTGACCCATTTCATAGATAGTTGTTTGCTATTTACTTTCCAGAGAGAAAAGTGCTTGGTCAGCCAAGGAAAATACTGCCAATGTTAGCAAGAGAATCTTGTGTGATAGCTTAGCAAACCAAATTGCATTTTGACCCTCTTCTCTATGCTCTAAAGAGTTTTGACTTCAAGAGGAAAATAAAATTTATGTTAATGTAGAAATCAAAATTCTTTCCATGAAAATGAAACCTACAAATACATTAAAACTTCTACTCCTAAGTACCTTATAACAGTAACTGACAGAACTGCTCCTAATTTTTTTTCTCTCCATATCTTTTCATTCATTTCTGGAGTATGGCCTCTTCTGGCATGGAAAGCAACAAACTTTAACGGCTGCACAATAAGGCGTTTCACAATAATGTACAAAGATAGTCCAGGCCAAAAATGCTACTGTCCAGGGTGAATTTAGCTATAACTTAGTTATAGCTGGAATAACTTAGCTATAACTAGAATGCTGTTGGGTTGACCTTGGTCACTATTTATGAGTTGAATTGTGTTCCCCCCAAAATTTGTATATTGATACCTAGCTTCCAGTGTCTCAGAATTACTATGTTTTGAAATAGGGTCTTTAAAGAGGTAAAATGAGAGTTGAAATGAAGTCACTAAGATAGATCCTACTCCCATATGACTTGTATGTTCTTATATGGTATATGTCTTTATAATATAGTATGTCCTTAAAAGAAGAGGAGACTAGGGCATAGACACACTCAGAGGGAAGACCACGTGAAGACACAGAAAGCAAGTAATCCTCTACAAGCCACAAGAGAGACGTCAGAAGAAAGTAGCTTATCGACGACTTGATCACAGACCTCCAGCCTCTAGAACTGAAAAAAAATGATTTCTGTTGTTTGAACCACAGTGTGTGGTACCTTATATGGGGCCCTAGCAGACTGATGCAGCCACAGTGTCAGACGTAAAGAGTTCTGCAGGACTTCCCTCATGGTCCAGTGAATTAAGAATCCACCTGCAGGGGACACAGGTTCAATCTGTGATCTGGGAAGTTTCCATGTGCCACAACTGTGGACCCTGCACTCTAGACCCCATGGGCCCACAACAAATAAGCCTGTGTGCTGCACCTACTGAAGGCCCTGCTCCCTAGAAGCTGTGCTCCGAAACAAGCCACCACAATGCGAAACTTGTGCACCGCAACTGGACAGTAGCCCCTACTTGCTGCAACTAGCGAAAGCCTGCACACAGCTACAAAGACCCACCAGAGCCAAAAATAAATGAATAAATAATTTTAAATAAATAAATAAAGAGTTCTGGGGGATTGCATCTCTGAATTCCAGAAACACAAGGTACATTAGGCACACTGGTTCTCTCCACTTTGTCCCCATCGGTCAACCAATCAGCTCTATTCCTGACTCTCACATCAATTCACTCTTAAATATCTATTTTTTAAATTCATCCATTACATGTTACAGTCTAAGCTAGCCCCAACAATAAGTAGCTAGAGAGCTATGTCTCGCTCAGCATGTGCACACACGTGCACACACACACGAACATTTTCTTGTGCTAATAACTAATAAATATTCTAGTAAGTGTTCTAATGGCCAACAAGAGGCAAATTCTTAGCAAGCCAAGGTACTCTTGTAAATGAGCTACATGGGAGAAATTCAGAGCCCATTTATGTTATTCCCCTTCAGTCATATATTAAGACACAGGATTTAATATGAATCTGTTGGGTGTAGTGAAAAGCATCTCCTAGACATTTTTTTTGGCCCCTTAATTTAACTCAGAATATATATTTGGGATAATGCCCACAAACATGAATTAAACATAGGAAATGGAGACTATTAACATATGAACTAAAATAAGTGCTATAAAACAATCTTTTAACCTGAATTAAATCATCCCACTTATTGCAGAATGTTTATGGAATTTTTGTTCTGTAGGGCAATGATGTTCTCTTTGGATCTCCCAGCTTCTCTGAAAGGGAGGAGGCAGAACAAAATGAGACAAGCTTCACTTTACAAACAGGAAGACAGAGGTTCAAAGAAAGACTGGCCTTGCTCTCACCGTTTAATGCAGCAGTCTTGTCTGGGCATTCCTGTATTGAAGAAAATTTTAAGCTTGAAGTGTATCTTTTTATTCATTTCTTTCTAAGTGATATATACTTGTTTCACTGTAATACATTATGTACATTATAGAGCATACACTAAAAATAGAGATTTTGTAAGGATGAGTTTAACATTCATTTTCTTCTCACAGATTAGCATGTGTTCTCTCTGCTTTGGAAACCACTGAATTATTGAGTGGGGTGTGGGAGTAAGGGGGCAGATCCTTAGGTTCCCTTCAGCATATTTATTTGATCACTCTGCCTCTCACCAGTTTTCAAAAGTAAATAACTTTGTTTGTGCAAAGGAGCACATGCCAGGCACTGCTTATACTCAGGGTCACTGTATCATCTCGCTAGTATCTCCCTCAGGACAAGACATTAAACACAAACATATGGACTTTCTTTCCTTTTGGCTTGGCAGTAGCTTTCCCAAGGGTACCAGTGGTCAAACACTCTGGTTGAACTGGAATTACACTCTCCAGTATCGTTGCATGTTGCAGTTAAATATCACAGAAGAAAATAATCAAGTGATGGGGATGAGTTCAGCATGAAACATTTTGGTCTCTGTAGCTCCTTGTTGTTCAGTCTCTAAGTCGTTTCTGACTCTTTGAGATCCCACAGCCTGCAGCATGCCAGGCTTCCCTCTCCTTTTCTGTTTCCCAGAGTAGCTCCTTGTAAGTGATCATAAATGTGTGGGATAAACTAGGGCAGAGGTCTCCCCACAACAGATATTTGGGAGCAAGCATTCATTTTTAAGTTCAATAATTCTTTTTGTTTCACTTCAGTTTGTTTTTATTTGTATTAAATTTGAATTAAATTAAAATGGATTCTTCCTTTATAAGACAGTAAATATAATATGACCCAATGTTATAAAAACATCTCTATCTATTCTGAGAGCAGCTTTACCTGAGAAATCAATGATTCTTTCTGCCTTTACTCTTCTGTACTGCTTACAATATCTTTTATAATATAAAAATATATTTTGTATAAAAACTATAAAGTAATTTTCCTTTTTAAAAAGTCAGATATTCATATCTAAGTGAATGAATAAAAAATCTGGAAAATCAGTTATGCCTAAAATTGAAAGGAGACTTGGTAGATCAGAGCAAAGGAAGACATCGTTTTGTTTTGTTTTTTCTTTTTGCACGTGCTATCCCATGGAAATGAAGTTGTGGTCAGCTTTGAGCCCTCTACCATGAGAGAGACGTTCCACATTTCAGCATTCTCCTGAACTGTCTACACCGTGATCACCAGTACCCTCATCTGCAAGATAATAGTCTAGACTTAGAAGATACACCCTCAGCCCTAAAAACACTTTTTTTTCCTTTATATTCAGCAGAATGATTCATGAAAGCCCTAAATTCTAGAAACCTTGAAGTTTAAAGCTGGCTGATTTTTCAGAAATCATCTAAGAATGTAATCCCTATACGTTCCAGTTGAGAAGGTCACAGACCAGAGAGGTGCAGCATCTTGCTCACGGTCACCATGATGCAGACAGACCCTGGATGGTAACCCTGCACTCTGACTTCAAGTTCAACAAGAGCCATTCTGCTAACTCTAGGCTGGCACATTTCTGGTTCTCTTTTCCTTTCATTTGTTCTGACTTATTACTCCCATTTATGGCTTTATTATTGCTGCAATATTGTTGTAAATAGTCCCAAACCATCTGTCAGTGATGGGGGACTAAATATTTACACCACTGACTATACCAGGGCAGCTCTCCTAACCCGCAATGCAAGTGCTTTCTCCAAAGAGGCTGGGGTGTCAGAAGCCTGGAGTTCACTGTTACTGCACGGTCACTGATAATATCTGCTGTATCCCTGAGGCCATGAAGACTTGCAGCAGTGAGCAGCATACTGTACATACACAGGCTTCCTTCATAGTTGGAAATTCCTTAAAAGTGATTTTTTTAATGTTTTTGTATCCAAAAACTTATTTAATAATCACAAATAAAATTACCAAAGGTGAGAGCAGAAGTCCTTATTAGAACAGACTCACAGACATACAGAACAGATTTGTGGTTGCCAAGGAGGGTAGAGAGGTTGGCGGAAAGATGGATTGGGAATTTAGGATTAGTAGATGCAGACTAGCATGTATAGAATGGATAAACAAAAAGGTCCTACTGTGTATCACAGAGAACTATATTCAATATCCTGTGATAAGCCACAGTGGAAAAAGAATATGAAAAGAATATATAAATAACTGAATCACTTTACTGTACAGTAGAAATTAACACAAAATTGTAAATCAACTGTACTTCAATAAAATAAAATCTTTTAATGAAGAAGTCCTTGTTAGAAACCATGACAATTAGGAGATTTGACAAATAATAAATAAGCATCTATTTGGGAGAAGGGAAATTCGTATGACATAATTTTGTATTGACTTAAGAACTCAGATATAGAAGCTAAAAAGGAAACATTTGTAAAGATGGTTTGGTAAAACAACGAGAGTAGAGATAGTAGACGTTGCTTAGAAGATGAGAGCTATTCTCTTCTGGGAAATAGACTTGATCTTTTTTTCTGACATCACTTTACTTTTCATGTAAATACATGATGATATCAGAAGGACAAGAAGGTGGAAAAACATAAGGTCTTTGATTATGAATGAAATCAACAACTAAACTATATAAAAATATTTATCTATATAACACTTAGGTGGTGGAAAAAAATGCATTGACTATATCTGACCCTGAAAACACAACTGATTAGCAATGACACTGAAAGGAACAGTAAGTTGAGTTTCCAGGTCTGGTAGGGTATTAATAATGACTTGCAAAAATTCAATTATAATCCACTTATCTCATGCTAGACAGTTGCTCAGATTATTGTCAATAATCTTTTAACCAAAGAAAATAAGAAGGAAAGAAGAACCTATTATATTAACATTTTAATACATTTATGTTTTTGTGCTCTATTTCCACTCTTTGTGTGAAAAGCTATAACCAAAGTTATGGATTGTGTATCTTCTATAGACCATTGACATCCTGACAGGACATAGTGGCCATCCTTGAACAACCTGTCTTTAACTTAACTGATCTTGAATCAGAGCTGTCAATCATTATTGGAATAGAACAGGGTGAAATTAATGCAGTGAACATATAGCCATTAAATTCAAGTCAAAGAGTATGAACTATTTTAAATAAGGCTTAAACATAATACAAACCCTTCTATGGTCAAACACAGAAACAGGGTTCTTGATTATTCACTCTGTTTGGGGAGGGGGATAGTTTACATACCATAGGAATCAGATATAAAGAAATGTCAAATTCCAAAGCAAAACTTTTAAACCTAAGAATTGTATTAAGAAGTATCCTAGTACCAGTTTTTATTTTCTAGATTCACATAAAGTAGTGTTCATCATCTCGTTTGAAAAATAAAAACTTACTATGTAAATATATATTGATTTCATCTCAATAACAAGATCAACAGTAAAAATAATAATTAGACAATCATCACACAAAATTAAAGGTTTTATACTCTGTTTGTGTTTATTATAATAATAATAGAACTTCAAGGTGTAGCAATGAAGAATTAGCTTATTTTAGAGCAATTGTGTGGGAGGCAACTAATAAAATTACATTGACATTATATATACTTGTCTTTCCACAAGAATCACAGCAATCAAGTCAAATTAAATTTAAAAGAATACACTAAAATACTCACTGCTCAAAGGTGATCAACAGTTCTTTCTTAAGCATCTAACTGTGATAATTAGGAAGATAATGCTTGATTTGCCCATAAAACTCATTATTTCTTTTTCTATTTCTGGGATTCATTTATCTCACTTACCTGTGACCTGTTTAGTATGGATCTGGGTCACTTTTAAATTAAAGAGTATACATCCTAGGGTAATGAAAACTCCACAAAAGGACTGTGGATATAAATAAAATGCAGGCATTTCCTAAATTACAAATATCTAGCTATGAACACACATGCATGTGAACAGAGGCCTGGAGAATAAAAAGTATAACCAGTTTTGCCAACCCTAATGCTTACAATGTCCCTGGTGGCTTAGATAGTAAAGAATAGGCCTGCAATGAGGGAGCCCTGTGTTCGATCCCTGGGTTGGGAAGATCCCTGGAGTAGGAAATGGCAACCCACTTCAGTATTCTTTCCTGGAGAATTCCAAGGACAGAGGAGCCTAACGGGCTACAATCCATGGGGTCGTAGATTTGGACACAACTGAGCAACTCACACACAAACACACACACACACACACACACACAATGCCTACAACATCAGGTAGGTAAAATATATGTGAATAGAGCCACTCTTTCTTTGTTTTTGGCTGTGCTAGGTCTTTGTTGCTGCATGTGGGCTTTCTCTGGTTGTGGCAAGTGAGAGCTACTCTTCGTTGTGGTAGACAGGCTCCTCATTGCAGTGACTTCTCTTGTGGAGCACAGGCTCTGGGCACATGGGCTCAGTAGTTACAGTACACAGGCTCAGTCAGTGTAGCTCCTGGGCACAGGCTCAGAAGTTGTGGCAATAGCCTCAGTTGCTCCACAGTATATGGAATCTTTCCAGACCAGGGATCAAACCCTTGTCCACTAGCAGCCAAATTCTTTACCACTAAGCCACCAAGGAAGTCCTAGAGCCACTCTTTAAGTGGAAGCAGCCTCCATCCAGGCCACCAAATTATTGCCATATAGGAATAAGGGGCAGCAAATCCACATCCATATATAAAACCCCTGAATGTTTGAATATTGGACACACCAACTCAAAACTTTAAAAAATACTTTGTAGGTCACACAAAAGATTTCTATAAGCCATTATGAACCTTCTTCAATGTACAACTCACGATGTTCAAGAGAAATAGTTCTCCAGTCCACTGTTATTGAAAATGTGTAAATCTAGTCTGTGCTTCTAAACATGCTTTCAGAATGTAAAAGAGCTGCTCTGTGAGTGGTAAATAGGGGATGATGGTAATAGAACATAACCGACACACTGCCTTTTCAGTGTTTTCTGCCAGCACATTAATGTTTTGTGTCACACAGTAAAGGCAGCTAGCTGCAAAGTATATTAGCCCAGCTCAATGCAGTAAGTGACAGAGGAATAGGGTATTGCTTCATTCACCCTGTTTTGTCATAGAAGTGATTATTTACAATTTCCCCCAATCTTTTTTGTATTTTGGCCTTGTACCATTCTCTGCAGACTCAACACTTCCTTGAACATCCCTTTTATCAAGCCACCTTCATTTTTAAAGTCTCTTATATGCTGTTGTTGCTGTTTAGTTGCTAAGTTGTGTCTGACTCTTTGCAACCCCATGGGCTGTAGCCCACCGGGCTTCTCTGCCCATGAGATTTCCCAGGCAAGAATACTGAAGTGAGTTGCCATTTTCTGCTTCAGTAGATCTTCCAAACCCAGGGATTGAACCTGTGTCTCCTGCAGTGGCAGGTGCGTTCTTTATCACTGAGCTAGTATATTTATTAACAAACTGGTATGACTTTGATTTATAAAATACTAGAATCTAATTGAAATTACTGTTATATTGGTACTTTGTTTACAATTTTGCCTCAGTGTTAGTTGGTCTGCCTCAATCTTATTTTCCCCAAAAGTGGTTCTATTTTTGGTACAAGCTTTTGTAGAACACAAGTTCTTCTCAAGAAATATGTACATCACATTATAGCAAAAATATGACCCGTTGTTGAGATATGGATGTGAGATTTCAAGTTAGATCTGTTCACTAATTAGTATCATTAAACTAACCTTTCAATATAAGTGATTGTCTTTCAACTAAACCCTTTGTTCTTAGTCAGTTTACACTGCTGTAATAAAAATACTATTAATAAAAATAATAATACTAAATAATAATAATAATGTAATAAAAATAAAAATACTGAGTGGCTTAAAGAACAAACATTTATTTCTCATGTTCTAGAGGCTCAGAAGTTCAAGATCAAGCTACCAGTAGATCTGATATCTGGTGAGAGCCTGAATCCTGGTTTGAAGACAGCTACACTCTTACTGTACCCTCTCACACCAAGGAGAGACAGATTGACAAACATCTGGTCTCCTTCCCCTTACAAGTTCCATCATAGGAACTCCACTCCCATGACCTTAACCAAACCTAATCACCTCCCAAAGGCTCCATCTTCAAATGCCATCACATTGGGAATTAGAGTTTCAACACATGAATTCTGAAGAGACATAAATTTTGCCTACTCAACAATTACAAATTGATTAGAAATGGTACCTGGCAGCCTGCGAGACTTTGGGGCATGGTGGTGAACAAGAACGATCTGGCCCTTACTCTCATAGAGCTGAGCTCCTTATAAGGTAGATGTAGTAATCTCTGCCATAAGTGGTGACCTAGCCAACTAAAGGGTGGTCTCTGCCAAGGAAGCAGGCTGCTCCCCAGAGGCCAAGAGAGTGAAGAGAACCTCCCATCACTGTGCTCCCTCTCACTGCCCTTGGGAAGGGCAAGGGGATTCTCCCACAACACACACCTGCCACCCTCGCCCCATCACCCCCACTGAAAGAGCCAGCAGCTCCCAGGGACTCTTTGCTGCTGACTGACTCTCACCTCACAGCTCTCAGATGTGTGACTCTGGCTCTCTGACCTCAGAACTGGTTATTGGGATATGGTGTTTCTGAAACTTGAACATAGGTTTTTCCTGTACTTTTTTTTTAAATTAATTTTTATTCAAATATAGTTGCTTTGGGTTTTCCTGATGTTTCAGTAGTAAAGAATCCACCTGTCAATGCAGGGTTCAATTCCAGAGTCAGGAAGATCCCCGGAAAAGGAAATGGCAACCCACTCTAGTATTCTTGCCCAGTAAATCCCACGTGCAGAGGAGCCTGTCCATAGGGTCGCTAAAGAATCAGACATGACTTAGTCACTAAATAACAACAAATAGTTGCTTTATAATGTTGTATGGGTTTCTACTGTACAGCAAAATTAATCAGTCATCCATATACACATATCCCCTCCTTTCTGGACTTCCTTCCCATTCAGGTCACCACAGAAGTAGAATTTCCCCGTGTTGTTTTAGCTTAAATTGTTTCCTGCTACAGTTTTCAGCTTTGGGGAGGAGGCAAGTATCCTCCTCCATCCCAGCCCTGCGGAAATAATGTCAAGACTAACACCAGCTCCCTGCCAAGGGGATGTTTGGACACTGGGCTGCATTATTGCCATATTATTACCATGTCTGGGGCTCCTACACAAGCATTCCTCCCATCCTCTACCATCCCTCCTTGCTAGGCCTAGGGCCATCGTCTCAGGGAAGCAAGGTGTCCACATGCATAGCTAGTTCTTTCAACCACATTCAATTTATAATCTAAAAGGAACTATGCTTTGAAAGCTGTGGCTTGGAAGGGAGATGTGTTGGGGCTTTTGAGCAGTGGGATATCTCATGGAAAACCACAGAAGAGGAAGAAAGGAACTTTACTTAGGAGATAGCAGAGAGTGCAGAGGAAGGAGAAATGTTGATGATTAAAGGGAGGGATAGAGGGAGGGGTTTAGTTGCAGTGAGAGGGCATTTGTTAAGGACTTTAATGTCAGAGTAAAGAATGTGGGTCTGTTATCGTAAGCAATAGGAAAATCTTGATCAGAAAAATAACATGATGGTTTCTGAACTTGAGGGCTGTTGCATTCCAGTTGGTTGTAGAATGGGTTGGACAAGAGAGAGGTGAGAATTTGAATAACCATCTAAGAGGTTGTTAATATCTATCTATCTGTTTAACTGGCAAAGAAAATCCAAACAGCCAGGAAAGTTTAGTAATTAAAGAGAGGTACAAACTCAAGGGACATTGTAAGAGATTTTAGGAAGCCATCAGGAAGAGCTTTGTTCATCTAGATCATCACTCTTCAAAATGGAGACTTCAATAAAATGAACCTTCCAGCATTTCCACCATTTTTTAAGACATTTAGAGAGAGAAGTCATGGGAACAAAAGAATTTCCATAATGAATGAAACTCTAGTCTTTGCACTCAGTGTCCCATTGACCACAGTAGCCTGGGTTGCCCTGAGAGTACCTGCTTCTCCTCTAGGAGTCCAGATGTGGGGTCAGAGGACCACCAAGTATCTATATGTACACACAAGGTCTCCAGCTGTTGACGGTCTGAATACCAAATATATTAGAATGCAGTTCAGGAAGGGATGTTCAAGAAAGGACTCCCATACCAGTTACAAAACTCCACTGCAAATAACATGAGCCTCTTAGCACCACCCTCCCTATACCATGCCACATCCACCAATGAAGGAAATAGACTTGATGCTACATGTTTCTGCTTTGAGCATGTAAGAGAGTTGGCCTGCTCTAAAATCACCACAAATCTGTGTCCTTCACTTTCAACACCTCATCTAAAATTCAATTAAGTGAGGAAACTTTCTAAGGTTATTGCTAAACTTGGTATTTTTCCTGCCCCAGGAGCCCCAAGTATATAACCACATCAAGAACATATTCACACACTTTAAAATGTTTAATATCAATAAGTTAGGCTATGAAAAAAAACCACTTTAACATAAAGGACCCCTATAAATAGCTAATTTTTTCAGCACCTCCCAAGATTCAGTGAGCATTCATCTTTTCAAGAATATATTAATACCTATGGCACTGTTTGTGAATGTCTTATTTAGGCACTTTCTGTTGCTAATTTTGTAATTATATTCTTTGATTACTTTACGAGTGCTTCTGTCTGACTATATTATAAATTCTATGGGGGTACAAACCTACTGTATTAATATTTTGGGTATCATCCGTAGTTCCCACTGCTATTTCTTGGAACAGAATGGGCATTCAATAAATGCCCTTCCCATCAGATCAAGTTGTTAAGTCAGAAGAGAAGTCAATGGTTTATAGTTAGGTCTAAATCTTTTGTGACTGGAGAAAAAAGGAAATGGGCAAGTATTTCAGCTTTAAAATGGCATGGGAAATTTGTTTTTTTCTCTGTAGCAATCCAAGTAGATGATATTGGATTTGCCATGTAGCAAGGATCATGGAAGTGCAATACAAAACTCAGATGACAGTATGAAATGTATTTTGTGTGTATTCACAAAACTCCACAGAATCAATCACCATCCCTTTGACCGAGTTAATATGAACTCCAGTGGCAGTAACCCACGGACCTCTAATAGAATTCACTGATGGGAAATAGTAACAGTTCCCATGGAGGCATTACCTTCGCTGCTGACTGTGATCTATGGATGACAGCCTCCCAGAAAACACATTGACACAATAGGCTGTAATGGCTCAGATGGGGCCTTTATGTGATATCGGGCCAGTGATCCGCAGACAATGTCTCTCCGGGAGGTTTCTCAATTGCCTTCTCCAAAGCTTTCCCTCATGCTTTCAGGGCCTGTCCAGGTTCTTTCCGGAGCTCAGGGATGTCTGCCTGTGCTCTAAGGCTATTGAAGCTTGCCTCAAGGCATCTCCATTACACTAATGAGCCGCTGAAAAGCCAATGAGAAAATGAAGAATAGCTACAGATGGAAGGTTTTCTCCAATTTGCAATGATGTAGGTGTAGACGTGCTTGCTTATCAAGTGTAATTAAGCTCCAACAGTCAGATTTGGGCTTTATGTCTTCTCAAGCCCTGTTAACCAGTTTGAAAACTGCTTTCTCCACACCTAAAGAGCACACAAACAGAAAGAGGCCTTGTTACCAATAGGTCAATTGGTCAATCCATCAACAAATGTTTGTTAAATGTTTGTGTGTGCTAGGTCACTCAGTCGTGTCTGACTCTTTGCAACCCAATAGACTGTAGGCTGCCAGGCTCATCTGTCCATTGAATCTTCCAAATAAGAATACTGAAGTGGGTTGCCATTTCCTTCTCCAGAGGTCTTTTGACCCGGGGATCAAAGCTGAGTCCCCGCGTCTCCTGCACCTCCTGTATTAGTAGGCGGGTTCTTTACCACTGAACCACCCGGGAAGCCCTTGGTAAATGTGCATATCCATAATTGTGCAAGATATTGTTGTAGATGTAGGAGAATAATTGGCTTCTGCTCTCAAGGAGCTTCTGATTGAGTTATAAGAGGTGAAACTGACTCATGTGACTCCATGTGTAATTATGGATGAATTGCTAGGTTGGTGTATTCTTTGATCTGGACTTTTTTGACAATTATGCACTCAAAGTTGCTTAATAAACACCTGTACTTCACTCATCATTGCTTTAATATAGTGACACAATGGGCATATGATGGCACTGAGCAATAACTCAGGTAATACAAAAAAAAGAATAAGATTGGATTCACCAGTGGGTGCTAAGAAGACCTGAACCGTACATTCTTAGAGTAAATCAAGGGCGTATGGGAAGTAGGACTGGGGAGAAGGGAAGAGAGGGAATTACTGACATTTACAAACACCAGTTATGTCCCAGACACTTTACAGGCTGCCTCATTTTCCCTTGACAACTGCCTCGTGAAGTAGAGATTGACATCATTCTACACAGGAAGGAACAGAGGCACAGAGCGATTACCTGTCTTGCCCCATGTCACACAAGGAGAAAATTAACAAGTCAGAACTCAAACCCAGATCTGTCTGCTCTAAATCCCACACTCTTCCCACTCCTCAACATCTCTTTCTCATCTTCTATCTTCTTTTTAACTACTGTCTCTTGCACCCTGTTATGGGAATGGTGGTGGTGGTTTAGTCGCTAAGTCATGTCCAACTTGTGACCCCATGGACTCTAGGTGGCCAGGCTCCTCTGTTCATGGGATTTCCCAGGCAAGAATACTGGAATAGGTTGGCATTTCCTACTCTAGGGGATCTTTCCAACCCAGGGATCAAACCTGCATCTCCTGTATTGGCAGACGGATTCTTTACCGCTGAGCCATCGGGGAAGCCCATTAGGTGAAAGAGTCTTTTTCAAATAATTCCAGGCTGGTGATTCTGGGTTGGGTGGGAAAAGGGAGGGATTGAGCACAAGAAAACAAAGGTGAAGAACAGATTTCAGAGACTGCCTTCTGCCAATTCACACAGTTCAGACCAGGGCTGGTGGACTGCCAGGATGCCTGGTCTGAAACACTGGCCAGCACCCATTCTAACCAGTCAGTGTAAAAGTTAGTAGGGGTATGACAGACTTTTAAATAACATCCCCCAACTCCTTAATTGGTTTATGAATTTGAAGACACTGAATATTGGTTCTTGAGAGGAATAATGTCAAATATTAAAGGAAGGAAATACAAATAACACTTATTGCTGAGAGAAAATTTATACTGAGAAAAATATCAATTCTTTCAGTCACATACTTTACATATTTTACATAACCCTTAAGATTATTAGAAAACAAGCATAACATTTTTTAAATAAAAATTTAAATACATATTATAATTGGTCTAAACTTACAACATAGAGGACTTTGATTTTTATTTGTTGCATAGATCCTTTGAAAACATAATAACTCTTCTAGCTACCCCAATCCATTACCAATATCTAACTTCTCAGTGGTTTAATTAACATCTAGATTTTTTCTATCCATAGAGGAACATAAAATATATTTGAAATCTGTGTTTGCTTTACAAAATTTAGTCATATGTTCTACTCTGTAGCTTCTTTCTGTACATAGTGTCCAAGGACAGCATTCCTTGTCAATATATAGAATCCAGTTTGTTCTTTTCAATAAGTACATGGTCTATGTATGGATGTATCATAACTTCTCAAGCTTTATTGACATATATTTATAGTATTTTCAATGTTTTTATAACTTAGGTAACCCTACCAAAAACATCTTTGTGCACTTTTCCCACTTTCATGAATATTTTAATAAGAAAAATACATCCTTTTAAATACTTTGATATCCTTTTAGCAAATTACTGTAAATATGTATCTGTGCCTATTTTATAGAAATCAATATATATATTTACTCTTCATTTTTATAATTTATTGACATATTATTATGCCAATATGATAAATTCATATTAGGATAATATATGACATGTGTTCTTCATCAGATACAATCACCAAATATAACACTGCACTTATAATTAACAGCAATTTTCTTTCAGTCACAGCTGATGGGTAACCAAAGAAGTGAAAACCAAGCACTATCCTAACAGGTTTCAGAAACACTGTCAGAACTCAGAATAGTAACTCAGTGAGGACTGGAATAATCATAGAAGGCTTTTTCAAAGAGCTGGAACTTCAGCTGCCTTGAAATATAAGGAGGATTTGGAGAGCTTAAGACAGTAGGGCAATGGCAACCCACTCCAGTACTCTTGCCTGGAAAATCCCATGGACAGAGGAGCCTGGTAGGCTGCAGTCCATGGGGTTGCTAAGAGTCGGACACAACTGAACGACTTCACTTTCACTTTTCACTTTCATGCATTGGAGAAGGAAGTGGCAACCCACTCCAATGTTCTTGCCTGGAGAATCCCAGGGACAGGGGAGCCTGGTGGGCTGCCATCTATGGGGTCACACAGAGTTGGACACGACTGAAGCGACTTAGCAGCAGCAGCAGCAGCAGCAAGACAGTGGGGCAGTAGAGAATGTGAAACTAAGAAGTCAGTACCATGGACAGAGCAGAGATGGACCAGGAAAAGAGTGCAGTTTAAGGAGTTGTGAGTAGAGCTGTGAGAGGTGAAGTGAGGTTTTATGATGAGGATTTTGAAAAGCAGAATCAGAAGGTCTAGATTTGATGTAGAAATAGGAAATCAGGACCAGTGGTCAGTTTATGAGAATAATCAACAAAGCTGACAGCCATAGGAAGTAAGGCTTAAAGAGGGAAAAAAGTGTCATATTGAAACAATGGTAGATCCAAGGTCTGCACTAGTAATCCCACAAATGAAAGGAGAGAGTTAAGTGAGACATTCCACAACGTGCTCCACAATAACAGCTACTGCTTAATTAGAACTTGCCCTATGCCAGGCCCTGTGTTAAGTGCTCATCAGCTCCTTAATACTCATCATGATGACCCTTTGAATCTATGTAATAACTAATCTCATGGATAAAATATGCTCAGGCTCAGAGAGGTTAAGCAACTTACCCAAGGTAACAGAGATTGCAAATTACAGAGTTGGGATTCCAATCCATATCCATATTGAAAGCCAGGAACAAGGGCTGAAATACAAATTTACATTATAAGCCTTATGAAGATACCATTCCATGTTAGATCATAGCATCAATAAAGGAGATGGTCCTTCATGTTCTACAATGTTTCCCTCCTTCCAAAAAAACTGTAAAAAGATAGTTTCTTTTAAAAGTGACCAAGTTCAAATCATTTCTGGGATAACTCCACCCAAGCTGATGAAGTCCCTAAGAGGCATAAATTCTAATACCAGCTTTGACAAATCATGAGTTACCTCACATAGTATCACTTAGCTTCTTGGAATCTCACTCTCCTCATTCACAGTGAGGTATAAGGAGTGGTATAATAGGCCCCTGCCTCCCAAATACTCTGATGCTCCTATTCTTTGCATATTTGTTGCTAAATGAAGCTGGATAGAGGACTGAGCTAGCAAAATCTAAATCTTACCTGGCTCCCAAGATATAACCTCTTATAATTCCTGTATGCATCCCTTAATTTAATTATTTATAAAATAAATATTTCTTGAGTACCTACTATATGCCAAACAATTCTCTAGATGCTGCCTGTATAGCAAGGAAAAAAACATTGGTCTCACCTTTTTAGTAAAATAACGAGAGCTAACTTTTACAGTGTACCCTTTGTTCTTATATGTGATTTAAGTATTAACTCATTTAATCTTTACAGAAATCTTATAAGGTATTTCTTCATAAGAATGAGCCATAAGGAGAATTAGTAACTTGCCCAGGATTATACAACCACATAGCAGAATCAGGTTTTAAACTCAGGCAGCTGAGCTCCAAAACCCCAACTCAGCCTCAACATTTTGCTCAGTAATCATCACATTATCCCATTGCCCATAAGTAAAGCCACCACTTGGCCAAAGTTGAAATGAATGTCTTCAAGAAAAGCCATAGGATTCTATGACTTGAACTTTGGAATTCCAAGACTATGTTTGAATTCCAGTTTTCACACATGCTAGTCAAATTGGTGATTTTAATTTCTCTGAGACTCAGTTGCCTTGTCTATGACATGTAGGTAAAATAATGTCCACCCCATAGGGTTGTCATAAGTCATAAGGTGGAAGACAATGTTGAGTACCACAAAGGGAGTCAGAATAAGTACTCAAGTTATTTTAAGAGAAGACCCTAGCACTTTGGATGTTGGAAAGTATTTATAGATGCAGAACCCATCTTGACTTCAGTCATCTGATCACCTACTTTGAAGAAACCTCAAGAGTCTAAGATATGCTAATTCAGAACTGGAGGCCTTTAAACATCAAAGTGCATTTTCATGGAAGAGTAAATTCTTAGGGGTTACCCATGCATCCTATAATCACCACGAACAAGGGTGGAAATACGCAAAGCCATGGAACATTCTAGAGCTATCTACCCTGGGGGAAGGTTAAGTTTCCTCTCTGATGGGGGCATCCTTAATAGCAAAGATGCCTTGTGTTTTGTGTACCATTGATTGTATAATGGTCTTCAACACCTCAGGATCATTGTGTTGGCACCAGAACAGCCCCATAAGGAAGATTAGCAGGACTATTTTGCACTTTAATTGATTTCTTGAAACATTTCCTAGATGAGACCATTATTTGCATTTTCCTGATGGCTAATCCAAATGTACATCTTCTAATGGTTGGGATGTGACACACAATAAATTTGTGACAGTAAAAGTAAAAAGAGTCACAATACCTAGTCCCAAGTCTCCAGATGCTAAACCACCTTCTTTTCCTATTATCTGCCTATATGAATAAATGAATAGGCAGACTCATGGAATACAATTTCAAAGTATTACAAAAATTCAATTAAACCTACATGGAAACTGGTAATAGATGAGATAACTCTCAAAACTCCTTGTACTAGAATTATACAATACAAGGCAAAATCTAAATCACAAACATGACTGCCATTTGCCTAACCTTTATATCAGTCTTTGGTAATACAGGATCCAGAACAACAGATTAGCATTCAAATCCTTATTTTTCCAATTTACCAGCTATGGAAATCACTTCTCTATGACTCAGTTTTCTTATCTGTCAAATATGGAATAAAAATACTCAATAAAAATACCCCAAAATACCCAACCACCACCTTGGGCAATTATGAGAACCAATGATATAATGTATGTAAACTGCTTAGCATGGGGCCTGCCACATAAAAATCCAAATTCACTCTTATTACTATTTTATATACATTTAATGTATTCTATACAGTACATTATTCCATATACAAATAATGCATTTTATATATTGGTTCTGATCTTTTTTAAAAAAACTCCAGAAAAGGTGGTGTTAACCCCTTTGTATAGGTAACACAATGCAGGTTCAGGCCAGACATATGACTTGCACCAAATTAAATAGCTGCTAAGTGTCAGAAACAGGTCTTTCTGATCCTGGAGTTCAGGTGTTTCACACAAGGCATTCTGTCTCTCAGAGTCACCTTGGCCCCCAAAGAAGCCATCATGCTGACTGAAATAACTCCCATCCTACGTCAGTTTCCACTGCCAACCCAGCACTCAGCTCTAAACTCGAGACTCCAGTAAGGCTGCCCCAGACAGAGACAAACCAACATGAACATGTTTACAACATGCCTTTCACCATGGAAACTGGCCATTTTGATGGGCATATTTTAGCAGGAAACAAAGTGGCTTGCTTTCCAGAGTGCTTGCTCTTGCATTTCATAACGGAAGGAGAAGAGCAGCATTTTTTTTTTTTTTTATTGGCCCATAACCTTTCAGTTATGTGAGTTTGGCACAAAATGACAGCTGTTAGCACAGCAGGCCACCTCTTGGCATTCCAGTGATGGCTATATTAGTGCCACCTCAGGCCCAGACCTGTCATAAGCCTTTCGTGAATCAAAGTGCCACTAATTTTCCTCTTATAAAGACCACAAGATGGTATCCAGGCTGTGCCTTTCAATTTATATTGTTCTGTCATGCAGCAGCGAGATCATGAATTTTAAATGCCTACTGTGATTTGGTCCTTTAACTGAACCACGGGCCTGATGCCATTACAGAGAGAATGGTGCAAAGTAAGTATAATAGTATTTTTACAGTGAAATCTACTTACAATAAATTCTGAGAATTGAGAATAAATTTTATGGAAGCTCCTCATTAACTACTAATTCTCCCTTCTCCTCCTTGCCCTCGCCTCACCCTCTCATGCATTACATAAACCTTATCTTAAAGGACTCAACATAGGACTAAAACAATCATCTCACTGCCTTCCATAGATGCTGGCAATAAAGAGGAGATGGTGGCAATAAGATAGAGTACAAGGGTAGAAAAGGAAAGAACTGGAGGCAAGTGTTGACTATGGCTTCATTAATAATTCATAATCTGTCTCTAAAAACCCAGGCTTCCCCTAAACTTATTCTCTCAAGGGATGTAACCAATACTCTCCTAAACACCCAGGATTGAAGCAATGAAACCAAACCTTTGCCCTGTTCTCACTTCGCCACTCACACTCAGCCACTAGGTCTGTGGATACTTCCTTCACAATATCTCTCAAATCCAACCTTTGTTTCCATTCCCACTGCCACCACTTTCACAGAGGTCATTATGAACTAACTACTGAATCATTGCAATTGTTGTTTATTTGTAAAGTAGATAAGAATTCAGCTCTTGATGCAAGAAAATCTAGGTTCAAATTCTTAATCAGCCACTTGCCAACTGTGTGATCTTGGATCATTTATTGAATTTTGGAAATACTGAATATTTCCAAACTGACTCAAAGAAGAAAGAGAACAATGAGTGGCTACCTCTAGTGTTGTTAAAATAATCAAGATAATACATCCAGAGTGCTTACATTATTTTTTGACTATTTTGCATGATCCATTTTCTCCCTCTTTACTTCACTCTACATACCTATTTTGTGTGCCAGCAAATTTGGAAGACTCAGCAGTGGCCACAGGTCTGGAAAAGGTCAGTTTTTATTCCAATCCCAAAGAAAGGCAATGCCAAAGATTGCTCAAACTACTGCACAATTGCACTCATCTCACATGCTAGCAAAGTAATGGTCAAAATTCTCCAAGCCAGGCTTCAACAATATGTGAACTGTGAACTTCCAGATGTTCAGGCTGGGTTTAGAAAAGGCAGAGGAACCAAAGATCAATTGCCAACACCCACTGGATCATAGAAAAAGCAAGAGTTCCAGAAAAACATCTATTTCTGCTTTATTGACTATGCCAAAGCCTTTGACCATTCTACAATAAACTGTAGAACATTCTTCAAGAGATGGGAATACCAGACCACCTGACCTGCCTCTTGAGAAATCTGTATGCAGGTCAGGAAGCAACAGTTAGAACTGGACATGGAACAACAGACTGGTTCCAAATAGGGAAAGGAGTACATCAAGGCTGTATATTGTCACCTTGCTTATTTAACTTATATGCAGAGTACATCATGAGAAATGCTGGGCTGGATGAATCACAAGCTGGAATCAACATCGCCAGGAGAAACATTAATAACCTCAGATATGCAGATGACGCCACTCTTAATGGAAGAAAGTGAAGAAGATCTAAAAAGCCTCTTGATGAAAGTGAAAGAGGAGGGTGAAAAAGTTGGCTTAAAGCTCAACATTCAGAAAACTAAGATCATGGCATCTGGTCCCATCACTTCATGGGAAATAGATGGGGAAATAGTAGAAACAGTGGCTGACTTTATTTTTTGGGGCTCCAAAATCACTGCAGATGATGACTGCAGCCATGAAATTAAAAGATGCTTACTCCTTGGAAGAAAAGTTATGACCAACCTAGACAGAATATTCAAAAGCAGAGACATTACTTTGCCAACAAAGGTCTATCTAGTCAGAGCTATGGTTTTTCCAGTAGTCGTGTATGGATGTGAGAGTTGGACTATAAAGAAAGCTGAGCACTGGAAAATTGATGCTTTTGAACTGTGGTGTTGGAGAAGACTTTTGAGGGTCCTTTGGACTGCAAGGAGATCCAACCAGTCCACCCTAAAGGAAATCAGTCCTGAGTGTTCATTGGAAGGACTGATGTTGAAGCTGAAACGCCAATACTTGGCCACCTGTTGTGAAGAGCTGACTTGTTTGAAAAGATCCTGATGCTGGGAAAGATTGAGGGCAGGAGGAGAAGGGGACGACAGAGGATGAGATGGTTGGATGGCATCACCAACTCAATGGACATGAGTTTGGGTGGACTCCGGGAGTTGGTGATGGACAGGGAGGCCTGGTGTGCTGCAGTCCATGGGGTTGCAAAGAGTTGGACATGACTGAGTGACTGAACTGAACTGACATACCTATTTTAAGTTTCTCTTACTAAAATAAAGCAGCAACAGGTCATATTCTGTTCCAAAACTGAACTATACTCCCAGCATGTGAGATGAATAACAAATACCTTGGCCTCTCATTGAAGACCTTTTTCTATCAGGTCCTAAGTTATCTTCCCACCCTACCTCCATTTCATTACTGTTCACAGGTCATAGCACTCTTTCCCCCTTCATTTCCATACCATCTCCATCATCCAAACACATGCAAATTTAATCTACTTCAAATCCAGCATCCTTCATAAATGTCTTCTTGACACTTCAACCCAAACTAGCCTCCTTTCTCCACCAAACCCTATTTCCCACATCATTTATGTTGCAAGGGACATATTGCCAAACTTGAACTCCTTTTTTCAAGTATTTACATCTTATATTTGCAATTGAATAAGGATGTTTTTCAGTTGCAACCCAAGGGACCACCTTACAAGTGAAATGGTCTCAGACAAAAACCTTTTGATTCTTTAGTGAGTGATTTCTTTTGGTTGCAGTCCAAAATGTACACCTCACATGACACCTTACTTGATAAATTTCAGGAGAAAAATGGCTTTAAACAATGTGAACTGGGACCCAGAAAGGGCTAAGAAGATTTCAGTGTCCTTGATGTGGTAGTAGCCAAAGTGAAGCCAGTGGTGACTATCTAAGATTGAACACCTCTTCAATGCAGATGTCTAACGCAGGTCACTGAAAACAGGGAAAGGGGCTCTTGGGTTTATGGCCATATGTTAATGGACAGAGATAGAATCCTTACCTCATGGGAAAGAGACCAAGGAGCCATGATCTACCTCACATGTTGAGAGAGCAAAAGAGGAGAACCCTATTGTAGGTGACATCCTTAGTATTCCTGTTTCTAATGATGGAATTCATACCACAAAGCATGTTGTTCGAATGAAGCCTTCATATCATTCATTATGAAGTGAATCATAATGAATAAGAAATAAATCAGTTGTGAATAAATAAATAAATATCAGTGTGAATTGATTCTATTTTAGCCTTATAAAATAGAATCACACTGCATGTCCTTCCTCCATCCTTACCAAGCAAGCAATCTGTTTTCCCAGCCCCAATTCAACAACAGTGTCTTTGTCCTGATCCATTTGACAAGTTATAAAGCCAAGTCCCTCTTTCCCAGAAATCAGTGACAGTTGGGCCTGGAGCACCAGAGAGTGAGCCGAATCAAAACCAGAAATGAACCAAACAGACCAGGGAAAAGTGGTGGTAGGTTCTTCTCAGAAAACTGTATCACCATGGCAGCAAAGGCGCAGCACAGGGAGGTCAATGCGAGATAAGGATGCCACAAGCGAAGAACAAAATAGCATAACCAGGAGAATGATGCAAGCTAACTAAAGGCAAATGTTTGGACTGTGGTAATCTTCATCATCATCATCATCATCACTGTCCCCGCTCTGGACCCCTTAGCCCCCTTTGAAGTGTTTTGGAATTCAGAATTTGTGGACTTTTGAGTCTATTGATAATATTAATTTAAATGCATCTGTATTTCTGCAGCAAATCACAGTAAGTGGGATTAAATAGAACCAGTAAATAGCTTCACGTCAGTTCAGGTCAGGCTTTGCCACCAAATGAGTTTTGACTCCAATTTACAAACAGAACAGCTTTTGTTTTTTCAGAATGTGGGGTAGGGGTGGTGTTCAGAATTACAAATGAGACTGTGGACTAAGAAAACACTTACCAAGTGTCAGGTGATGAAGGGTATGAGGACCTCCACATGCCTAGGAGATTGAATCTTGGATACTGGGCATCATCTCTACTGCAAAATGATGAAGCTGAGGCCCCAGGAGATTAACAACATTCTCACAGCCATCTCAAAGTTCGCTTACAACTTGAAAACACAACTATAGATAGGTACGTAATTTAGAGATAGAGATCCTCTTTTTTCTGACTATACAAGTAGTCACTTGGCAAGCCATTCACATGCAGTGAACCCAGATTTCAAAGAAAAATTTTATTTGAGGTAGATCTATTTAACTATATTCTAGGGTCTGTATTCTTCTCATATTACTGATTGATTGGCATTGCCATTGCTCTCAAATTGCTATTTTGGAATTCTTCCTTGATGACTTTGGGTTGTATTGGAATAAAGAAGATCAGTTATTTTGATGTTGACCATTTCTTCTAATGACTATTTTTAGGGAATATGTCTAAGGTTATTTAAAAAGTCATTTGATTCTATAATATCACCAGTAATTATCTGGTATCATGAGGTCTGCAAGAGAAAATTTTGTTTAAAAGACTAATTTTTAAAAATGGTATGAGAAGAAAAGATCACACTGTCCTCAATACAGTCTGTAGATCATATTTGTGCCTAACTATTATGTATGGATGTGAGAGTTGGACTGTGAAGAAGGCTGAGCGCCGAAGAATTGATGCTTTTGAACTGTGGTGTTGGAGAAGACTCTTGAGAGTCCCTTGGACTGCAAGGAGATCCAACCAGTCCATCCTAAAGGAGATCAGCCCTGGGATTTCTTTGGAAGGAATGATGCTAAAGCTGAAACTCCAGTACTTTGGCCACTTCATGCGAAGAGTTGACTCATTGGAAAAGACTCTGATGCTGGGAGGGATTGGGGGCAAGAGGAGAAGGGGACGACAGAGGATGAGATGGCTGGATGGCATCACCGACTCGATGGACGTGAGTCTGGGTGAACTCCGGGAGTTGGTGATGGACAGGGAGTCCTGGCGTGCTGTGATTCATGGGGTCGCAAAGAGTCGGACACGACTGAGCGACTGATCTGATCTGATTTGATTATGGAAGTACAACAAACAATTACGTGTCTACCTGAACATGCAGGGGACAGCTTTGCTGACAGACACTCTGTCCTTGCACATTGGCGCTTTGCTCTTTCACCTGATACTCACTCCCTCCTGAAGCCACTCCTTTATGTAGACATGCATGTGCATGCGTGTTCAGTCGCTAAGTCCAGTTCAACTCTCTGTGACCCCTGGGACCATAGTCCACCAGACTCCTCTGTCCATGGGATTTTTCAGGCAAGAATATTGGAGTGGGTTGCCATTTTCTTCTCCAGGGGATATTCCAGGCCCAGGGGATTGAACCTGCATCTCCTGCTTTGGCAGGTGGATTCCTCATCACTGAGCCACCTGGGAAGCCCCCTTAAGGGAGTGTGCAGCTCCAAGTTAGACATTCTGTAAGCTCAGTGCCCTTGGCTCCTACTCCCAGCACCACTCTAAAGATGCCTCTCCTTTAGTCACTCTTGCATCGTGACTGACTCAGCTGAAACCATATTGGGAAGGACAAGACAACAGACCAAGGGGGAGTGGACAGAAGCCACCCACCTTCCCTACCCTCTCCCCTATGCCTACTTTCTTGAGTTCCTAGGTCTTCTCATCAATGACCTCACTCTGTAACCAGGCAACATTCAGAGCAATTTTAAAAGCCATGACCCTTAAGAAATTCATCATCCAGAAACTTCTCCAATTTTCATGGTGCCCAAACTCTCTCCCTCAAGTAGACAGATCCTTTTGGAAAGTAAATACCTATTACTTGAGATTTGTTTTCCCCAAGTATTGGTTTTCAAGAATAGAAACCTAGTCATTTGCCACATCTATTTCCCTTTGGACTTGAATGTTCTGAGAAGTAAGTTGATTTCTCACACTTGAAACAACAAAAATGCAGTCGGGAGAGAGTGGAGTGTAGCTAGGCTAGGAGAAGGAGAGGCAGTCCTCCTGCTAATGTGTGCATGTGAAGATTTTCATTTGACGACTATTAATAGTAATGAGGGTGATCTGCCAAAATCCCTGTGCACTGAAATGAAAATATATGCTTTGGTATAGAGATTTCCTCTTACACTGTTGATAATTCATTATATGATGTGATCAACTTATACTATAATAATGGCACTTATACATCACACTTTGAAGATGCTTTTTATTGACTTAATGTGAATATTATTGCCATCGTTTATTACAGAGAAGTATCTTGTAGTAATTGAAATACAATACGGTATCATTAATCATCCTGAATACAAAATGTTAACTTTAAACTGGTCACACTGTATTAAATGCTCCTCTACCCATAAAGCAATTTGATTTGCAAGTCTGTAAAAACTGGATGTTTAGAATTTAGTGGGACTAGCACTTGGAACACATTTCTCTATGTTAGACTTCTCAACAGTTGGCTTTAACTGAAGTAAGTTTTATTGTTTCATTTGGCCAGGTTTTCCCTTCCAATGTGTACTTTACTGGATAAAAATGATTGTTTGAAGTCGTTTTCATACAACATAAGAACAGGATTGTTTTCCCATCTCTTTAAATTGACCCTGAGAACTAGTTACCTACCTTCTTCATATTTGCAAGATTTAACAGACTGGGACCTTAAATAAAGTAAGTGGCACTGTCAGAGGAAAATAATTCATGGAGACTAGAGGTACGATTACAGATCTCTGCCCAGACATTATTCTGGTGTGCACTGCTCCAAAAGTCTCATTTGTTGTCAAATAGTGACTGATATTTTATAGGTTAAATGATTTGATTAAATTTTATAGGTTAAATTATTCATATTTCTTTTCACTCAACTGTATCTAATTAAAAAGTCACTTATAACCTGCAAACCACAGGTAAGGTTAAAAGAAGTTTTGTTTTTTTTTTCTTTAGCTGATAATACACAAAGGAAGAATTATTTGGTTTTGGATATAGCATTTATTTTATAATGAAGAAACATTTCCGTTTACTTTTAACACATCTTTTAAATCAGAAAATATTTCTCAGACATATGACAATTTATCTACATTATTAAATAGTTGAGTGTTTAAGAAGCTGCTTTCTTTATTTCAGTCATTTACAAAAATAACTCACTGGGTGGTATTTTTATATTTTAAAAATTTGTACTATAATTCCATTTTGGTTCAAAGTCTTTTGTGGATTACAGAAGTAATGTGTGCTCATTATAGATAATCTAAAATATACAAAGAAAAAATTAAATCACCCATAGTGCCTCAAGGCAATACTTTCAAAGGCCCATGTAAGCATTTTGAATGGTGCAGAGATGTTTAAAACATGCTCTGAAGACTGTTGCCTTTCCTTTTTATTCAGAAAATGGCTATAAGCAGTTTAGCAGCCTCTGTGTCATAGGTAACGGAGTGATTCTCTGTCATTTTAAATTCAACTTTTGTCAGTAGTACTTCTCTTCACAGAGACATTTATTTTTGACCACTTTGCAAAGAGATTAAAATGAAAATGTATGAAGAGTCCCAGAAGGTATTCTGCTTTGAAAAGCTGTTTACTTGCCTTGGGCATGATTTGGGAGGGTAAAGGTCAAGGATGAGTCACAGGAAAGCCCCACGGGCTGTCCATTCAGACGTGCTCAATACTCTTTCATCTCTCTCTGTTTTTGTTGACACCAGCTGTGTCTACCTTAATCCTCCTGTGAGTTTACATCTTTTTTTCTTAATAATCTGTAAGCAAACCATAGAAAAGGGGCTTGTGCAGACTAGAAAGTAATGGTGGGGGAGCAGGTGATGGAAAAAAAAAAGGCAGAGGAAAAAGAAGTGTAACGGGCAGCAAATTCCTTTTTATAAAATGTCAGAGAAACCAAGAACATTTGACAAGATTTGATTTGACCCAGAGCATCAGTAGAAGCTGTGATTCTTAAATATCCAACACCTGAAACAAAGCAATGTTAATATGCTGAATTTCCTAAAGAATCTCAAAATGTTTCCTATAGATTTCTTTTTTGTAAGTGTCACAGATGACAAATATGTTTCATGATTTGAAGGCTTTGGTGATCATCAACTTTAAATACAATTAACCTAGGAGATTATATGCAATGCTGGTATTTCATATGCAAGTTTCCAGACAGTAGGGCTATCTAAGTAAGATGTTCTACCTGAATACTCCCTTTCCTAAAGCATGAAAGTAAGGGTGACATAGAATTTAATGGATTTTAAACCCTTTAGTGTGGGAAGCATGGGAAATAGGTGATAGAAGGAAAACTGGTACCTTTTAGGCAAAAGAAATATGTGAATGCATGGAAAAGACAAAAGAGGGGAGTTTAAAAGAGAAAGAAAGAAAACCAAGAACAGAGACAACAAAAGTCCTGAAAAACTTTACTGACATCGCCAACTATCTGACGAATCCAATTAAGAACACATTAATTGCTTGACTCTAGATTGATACATTTATTGATGGATAATGACCAGTGGTGGCCCCACCTGTGGAAGGCAGCTGTTGAAACTCTGACTTGAGGTTTGTAGGAAAACCAGTGCTGATGCTGTGACCCACAAGGAAAAACAAAGGGCAACAAAGGCATCAAAGACAGATACCCTAGGCAACATCTAGGGATTTTTCAGCAGAATATTCTCTCTTTTTTCTTCCAAAGGAAAAAAAATCTTTAATATGAGCCATCAAGGTTGGGGTGTGATGGAGAAAGGAAAGAAGAGTTGTCTGTCTCTCTGGAGAGATGGAGCTGAGCCTGGAAGTGATGGGTAGGGCTGAGATGCTGAGTGCCCTGCAGTAACCCATGGCAACAGCCATTCCCAGAACAGCTGTCAAGCAGTGACTTAAATGGATGACCCAAGTGCTTGGTTTGTTTTTATTTGGTTGCCTGTTTTTTAACCTCCTGATATATGGCTTTGAACACTGAGAGACACTGTTTTTTGCAAGAAATAAACTGCTAAATATTTTAGGTTGAGAATGTACGTTTTCTTAAATACCCAAAGGAAACAATTTTACTTCCAGGAGCACAAAGAACTAGTTCACGTATTACCCTTAAAAGCCCAGATTCCAAAATTTAGTGCATGCTTTGTGCAAATACTATTATTCGAATTAATGCTTTTTCAGGTTTTAAGAAAATAGTGCTGCCAAGGGCAAGTTCTCCATTCCTACCCAGCCTAGCAGAGGCACAGTACCTGGACCTGAGCCTTAACTCTTCCACCAGCTATTAGTTCTCCAATTCAAGGCAACTATGGACCCCCTCCACTCCCAGTCTGTACATCTACAAAATGAGCGTGATCATAGCAGCACTATGAGATTTGAATTAATGCAGGGACAGCACTACACAGGGCATGGCTCCTGATTAATGTCCAGTAAAAGTGAGCTAGCTATCATTACCGTTTTTATCAAGTGCAAAATGCCATCACTGTATGATACACCATTGTTTTATATGCCACTAAAACAAACAATGGATGCAATACACTGCAACGCAATGCTTTCTTACTTGGCTTTTTTAATTTTCTACTTCTGCAAAAGTTCTTTTAAAGTTATATATATATATAACACTCTAATGCATACATTAAAAGGGAAATGTACATTAAATAAATACCTTTGTATTCCTAAAAATCTTTTTAGCATTGAAGCTGGTTCACTGAATTTCTTTTTGAATTATCAAGGCTCTGTACATAAAAACACTAGGAAAAATTGCTGATGATACAAAATTGGGTTTATTAAACTGCTGAACAAGGGAAAACACCACCTTGATCGAGTCTCAGCAACGTTTTTAAAAGAGGAGACAGGGTAATTTTAGGATTTAGGGAGGTCTGTGAGTAGTCAGAAGGTGGTTAGGGGCAAAAGGCTGTAAGCAGGATAGGTCAAGATTTGTAATGAGATGAGTTGCCAGAAGTCCCATTATCTTGAAATGAATGGGTCTGAATAAGCTGATGTTAAAACACTTAGTTTGCCATGTATATCATGGTTTGTATAGCTTATCTGCTTTGTAATTATACTACAGTTTTGAAAGCTGTGGTTTCTGTTTTATTTTTGACCCATTGTCATCGATGTCCACATTTTTCCACCCAATGTCATGCTCTGTGCCCTTAAGGCCGTTAGTGATGCAGTACCTCTTAAGGCCTCCAGGATTCCTTTGCACTGCTGCTGCTAAGTCGCTTCAGTCGTGTCTGACTCTGTGCGACCCCATAGACGGCAGCCCACCAGGCTCCTCTGTCCCTGGGATTCTCCAGGCAAGAACACTGGAGTGGGTTGCCATTTCCTTCTCCAATGCATGCATGCATGCTAAGTTGCTTCAGTCATGTCCGACTCTGTGCAACCCCATAGACGGCAGCCCACCAGGCTCCTCTGTCCATGGCATTCTCTAGCCAAGAGTAGTGGAGTGTGTTGCCATCTCCTTTGCACTAGCTGGCACCTGTTCTGAAGATTTCGATGCCCATGTACATTGGCAACCCCACTGACAACCACATTTCAATGGCTGTCCTGCTTATGGTGATCTTGAGACACCTCCTGATTTCAGAATTGACAAATATGAAAAAATGTGTCTTAGAATCAGTGAAATACAGTAATAACTTGATAACAACAATATCTAATTCTCATCTTGAAGAGAAGAACCAACTATATATTTATGTTCGCATTAGAGAATAAGCCACTTACAAGAGATATGTGAAAGATCTGTCATAAAATTACAGGACAAGAATTCTTATCCCTATAGATAAGCCCATATACCCCCTAAATGAGTCTGAAGGGGAGTTTTTATTGTTTGGTTTGTTCTGATCCTTATCATTCTGGCATTAATTTTGTTTCCTTAATTTAACAGTTCACTCACTTTTCAAATCTTTTTCTAGTAAGAAGGTATCTGATCAAAGGAGAAATAAGCTAAATCATGTAGACAGGAAAGTCTGACGTGTCCTGCCTATAGTATTGTCCTGCCATTGTATGAAACTAGAAGAGATATAGATACTCAAAGGTATGTTTTTAATTGGATTTTTAAAAAACAGGTAGCTTTAAATTTCATTCTGTTGTTCCTTTCCCAATGGCAAAAACTATTAATAAAAATGAGCACAATGAACACTCTCAAGAAGAGAAGTCCAGAAGCAAACAATCCCTCCGGACCCTGACCTTCAGCCTTACTGTGATTTCCAAGAACCAGTGAGTATGTGTCTCTGTGTGTGCCTGTTCGTATGCTGGAGGGAGAGAACAGAAAATCCATTTCTAGTATCAATATTATGCTTTCCTCTGCAAGATTACCCAAATGTCAGGCTTACAGAAAATGGTTATGTCACCTTATGACTAGAATGGGTCAAGGAAAAAGTCTCATATATTACCAGGGGGAACATGACATTCTTTGGAGATTCCATATAGTAAATGGGACTCTGTTCCCTTCCTTATCTGATAGGGACTCAAATTAAAATAATACTAAGTCAAAATAAAGTGTAAAGAAACTCAACAATGTCCTGATTTCTCCATGACTATGTTGATACATTTTTTGAGATGAAAAGTCTGGGTTTTGTTTGTTTGTTTGTTTCTTAACAAAAGAACTATGAGCTACCCCTCCACTGCTAATGTCCTGAGCATATGCTTTGTCTGCCTACTGGGTGATCCACACTGGGTGGCATCTTGGTTTGCTTTTGGATCCGGAAATGCTCTCAGCTTTAGGCTGTGCAGAACAGAGACATTCAAATAAAATTGTGAACTTTTTTTGTGTTCATTTATAAGCAACGTCCCTCCCCTACCCCTATCCTAACCTGATGTCAAATGGGTTGCTTTTCCAAGTACGATTTAAATTTTTTTCACTGCAGATTATTCACCCTGTTGGGTTTCTTTATCTGAAATTATCCCCGGGGAAACTCTGTGTTTGAAGCACAAAATGATATGAAAAGTCAAGCTAAAAAAAAAAAGGCAAAGCTAAAAGCTGAAGGCGGATGTTGGAAGCAGGAAAATCATTCCTTGAACTCCCCAGGAGTTGATCAAAGAGACAGCCATAAATTGCAACAAAGGCAGAGATCTACTCTGCTCTGAAAGCCAGCCAGAAACACTGGAAATGTTTCATTATTTATTTCATTAATTCTGTGATAGCAATCTCTACTGACAAGATTTGCAAATCTAATCATTTATTAATGAAACGTGTCTAGTGGGTTGTGCCCAAGATCTTCCTCAGGTCCCAGCCTCTGAATGGCTGAAACCCTTTGCTGGCTGCCAGCTTTCTCTCTTGCCACAATACGACATTAGGATTTCCAAGGTCCTCACCAGGGACTCTCTCTCTGAGCTCATAGGCATATTCAAAGATGGCTGCCTGCACAGTCCCGCTTTGAGGACAGCACGATGGCCATTTTCCAGTATGAGTAAACATGGCTTCATCTATTCATAGAAAACCTTCTCTGAGAATCACAACACCATGTGTGTGGTTTTAAGTCATGGCACAGACAGGAGTGGATCTTCCAGGCTGTATGTGCATTGTTGTTACTCACTCTGATGCAGAAAGGCTTAGCCTGACTCTTGACTAAGACACTGATTTTTCCTGGAAATTTCACCATGGTTTCAGATATTTCCAAAATCTCAGCCTGTTTCCTTGGCAACTGTCTAAGCTTTATTCCCTATGAACCCATGTGGCATGATTCATCAGTAAACAGTGAAGCAGCAGCCACCCAACTTACATGTTTCCTAAAGATTTCCTGGAAAGTGATCCTTGCCCTGAGCTATTGATATTTCACAGGCACTGTTGTTGATATTTCATAGAGCACAGCTAAAAAATAATAAAAGTCCCATAACCTTGTGCATAGGGAACAACAGCATTTATGGAGATAATGAAATGCAGAAATGAAAACCCCTCAGCAAAGCCCCTTTAGATGTGCCTAAGCTATGTTCATTAATCTGTGATAATTAGACTTATTTGCAGAGGTTAACAGCAGTGGCACATGGTAATTAAGCACTCCCTCTCTACCAGAGGGATCGAAAATGCTTCTCGTGTGACACACGACCAGTCTTCAAGACATTTTACATTTGCTTTAGGGCTCAGGTTTCCTATAGGGGAAAGAAATTGTATTCTATACAGCCATTACCAGATATCACTTTCTATAATGTGCAGCAACATTGAATTTCAGTTGTTAGTTCTAGAGTAAGAGTGACCTAGGGTTAGAGCAATTGGCTCCATTACTCACTGGCTGTATCAATTTGGACAAGTTGGTAAATCCTTTTGCCTCAGTTCCACCATCATAAAATGGGGCTGAAAATACCTTCTTCAGATTGTTCTGGGTTTTGTTATCAATGATGATAACATTCATTTGCCATTCACTGGATGTTTACAATATGCATGCACTGTTTTAAGCCCCTTACAAATACCCATTAAATCCCATTTTACAGATGAGGAAAAGAGTACGAGTAGCTTGCCTAAGACTACACTTAGGGAGCAAATAATTTAATTCACTTTGAGGCATCCAAGTCCCTTGTGAGCTTCCCAAAGTGAGTGTGAACTCACTCTTTTGAAAAAACACATTTCCCTTTTTCCTTTAGAATAAGAATGAGAGTTATGCACAAAAACAGCTTTATCTTTGGCAACAGTCATAATGTGGGCTTAGGCTAGGTGTAGTGGCATAATTTTATCTTTGAAGGAATCCACTAATAAAGAATTATTGGAATGTAGAAAGTAAATATAATCATAAGGGATTTGATTCAGGTCATACTGAATGGTCTAGTGGTTTTCCCTACTTTCTTCAATTTAAGTCTGAATTTGGCAATAAGGAGTTCATGGTCTGAGCCACAGTCAGCTCCTGGTCTTGGTTTTGTTGACTGTATAGAGCTTCTCCATCTTTGGCTGCAAAGAATATAATCAACCTGGTTTTGGTGTTGACCATCTGGTGATGTCCATGTGTAGAGTCTTCTCTTGTGTTGTTGGAAGAGGGTGTTTGCTATGACCAGTGCGTTCTCTTGGCAAAACTCTATTAGTCTTTGACCTGCTTCATTCCGTATTCCAAGGCCAAATTTGCCTGTTACCCAGGTGTTTCTTGACTTCCTACTTTTGCATTCCAGTCCCCTATCATGAAAAGGACATCTTTTTTTGGTGTTAGTTCTAAAAGGTCTTGACAGAACCATTCAACTTCAGCTTCTTCAGCATTACTGGTTGGGGCATAGACTTGGATTACTGTGATATTGAATGGTTTGCCTTGGAAACGAACAGAGATCATTCTGTCGTTTTTGAGATTGCATCCAAGTACTGCATTTCGGACTCTTTTGTTGACCATGATGGCTACTCCATTTCTTCTGAGGGATTCCTGTCTGCAGTAGTAGATATAATGGTTATAATCTGAGTTAAATTCACCCATTCCAGTCCATTTTAGTTCGCTGATTCCTAGAATGTCGATGTTCACTCTTGCCATCTCCTGTTTGACCACTTTCAATTTGCCTTGATTCATGGACCTGACATTCCAGGTTCCTATGCAATATTGCTCTTTATAGCATCGGACCTTGCTTCTATCACCAGTCACATCCACAACTGGTTATTGTTTTTGCTTTGGCTCCACCCCTTCATTCTTTTTGAAGTTATTTCTTCACTGATCTCCTGTAGCATATTGGGCACCTACTGACCTGGGGAGTTCCTCTTTCAGTATCCTATCATTTTGCCTTTTCATACTGTTCATGGGGTTCTCGAGGCAAGACTACTGAAGTGGTTTGCCATTCCCTTCTCCAGTGGACCACATTCTGTCAGACCTCTCCACCATGACCTGTCCGTCTTGGGTGGCCCCACAGGCATGGCTTAGTTTCATTGAGTTAGACAAGGCTGTGGTCCTAGTGTGATTAAAAAGCCTATTGATGAAAATGAAAGTGGAGAGTGAAAAAGTTGGCTTAAAGCTCAACATTCAGAAGACAAAGATCATGGCATTTGGTCCCATCATTTCATGGCAAATAGACGGGGAAACAGTGGAAACAGTGTCAAACTTTAATTTTGGGGGCTCCAAAATCACTGCAGATGGTGACTGCAGCCATGAAATTACAAGATGCTTACTCCTTGGAAGAAAAGTTATGACCAACCTAGATAGCATATTGAAAAGCAGAGACATTACTTTGCCAACAAAGGCCCATCTAGTCAAGGCTATGGTTTTTCCTGTGGTCATGTATGGTTGTGAGAGTTGGACTGTGAAGAAAGCTGAGCGCCAAAGAATTGATACCTTTGAACTGTAGTATTGGAGAAGACTCTTGAGAGTCCCTGGGACTGCAAGGAGACCCAACCAGTCCATTCTGAAGGAGATCAGTCCTGGGATTTCTTTGGAAGGAATGATGCTAAAGCTGAAACTCCAGTACTTTGGCCACCTCATGCGAAGAGTTGACTCATTGGAAAAGACTCTGATGCTGGGAGGGATTGGGGGCAGGAGGAGAAGGGGATGACAGAGGATGAGATGGCTTGATGGCATCACTGACTCAATGAACATGAGTCTGAGTGAACTCTGGGAGTTGGTGATGGACAGGGAGGCCTGGCATGCTGCGATTCATGGGGTCACAAAGAGTTGGACACGACTGAGCGGCTGAACTGAACTAAACTGAACTGAGAAAGTAAATATTCCAATTCTCCCCAGTTTTAGTAATTATACTAAATAAGGGAATACATGCAAAGCTCTTTGTGTGATGCTTTGTGCACACTAAATACTCAATAAACAATACCTACTATTATGATAGAAGTGAACGGGCAGAAAAGCCACAAAAGGGTGAACCATATTTTTTGCTACACATATGCCCATGAATGTGGACTTACTCAAGATTGCAGTCATCCCTAAGTTCATACATGGTAAGATTTTGATCCATTTCAGTCAAATAGTAGCTAGATCTCTTGTAGTATTTAAAAAATGAAAGATTGAAAACTGAACCCTTAGATGAAAATCAACTAAAAATGGATTAAGACTTGAATTTATGATCTGAAACTGTAAAACTTCTAGAAGAAAACAGGTGGCAAGCCCCTTGATATTGGTCTTGGCAATGATCTCTTTGTATTTGAAACCAAATACAAAGGCACTAAAAGCATACAAACAAGTGGGGTGACATCAACTAAAAAGCTTCTGTGCAGCAAAGGACACATCAGCAAAATAGGAAAGCAACCTATGGAATGAGAGAAGGTATTTGCAAACCACATATTGAATAGATAAAAGGTGAATATCCAAAATATACAAGGAACTCATGTAACACTATAGCAAAAAAATAAACCTCACAAATAACCCAATTAAAAAATGAGCAAAGGACTTAAATAGAAATTTCTCCAAAGATGTCTAAATGACCATCAAGCACATGTAAAGACATTCAACATCACTAACTACCAGGGAAATGCAAATCAAAATCACAGTGCCGTATCACCTCACACCTATCAGGATGTCCATCATCAAAAGTACAAGAGATAACAAATGCTAGTGAGAATATGGAGAACAGGGAACCCTTGCACACTGTTGGTGGTAATGTAAATTATTAAAAGCACTATGGAAAACAGTATGGAGGATTCTTCAGAAGTTAAAAATAAAACTACTATAAGATCCACCAAATGTCACTTTTGGATATATATCCAAACAAAACAAAATCACTATCTCAGAGAGATATCCATGCTCCCATGTTAATTACAACATTATTCACAATAGCCATGGTGTGGAAACTACCCAAGTGTCATTGATGTATGAATGGAAAAGAAAATATATACACACACAATGGCATATTATTCAGTCTTAAAAAAGGAAATCCTGTCATTTGTGACAACATGGATTGAACTGGAGGACATTCTGCTAGGTGAAATAAGCCAGATAGAGAAAAGCAAATACTGCCTAATATCACTTATATGTGGAATCTAAAAAGAAATGTTGAACTCATAGAAACAGAGTGGGTAGAATGGTGGTTGCCAGAAAGGATTAGGAAGAGGCTAGTAAAAGTGTATAAGCTCTCAGTTATAAGATGAATAAGGTTTGAAGATTTCAAGTATAACACGGTGGACTACGGTCATTAATACTGTATTGTATAATTGAAATTTGCTAAGAGAGTAGAATTTGGGCTTCCCTGGTGGCTCAGATGGTAAAGAATCCACCTGCAATGCAAGAAACCTGGGTTTGATCCCTGGTTTGGGATGATCCCTCAGTGGAGGGCATAGCAACTCACTCCAGTATTCTTGTCCATGGGGTAGTCCCCATGGACAGACGTGCCTGGGACTATAGTCCATGGGGTCTCAAAGAGTTGGACATGACTGAGTGACTAAGCACAAGAGAATAGAATTTAAACATTCTCATCCAAAACAGAAGTAAATATGTGAGATGATGGATGTGTTAATTTGATAGTGAGAATCCCTTCACAATGTATACAAATATCAGATCATCATATGGTACACTTTAAATATATTACCAGTTTATTTGTCAATTACACCTCAATAAAACTAGAGAAAAGTAAAGAAGGGGAGAGGGAGACAGAGAGGGGACAGACACATGGAAATGGGGGGACGAAGAGAGAGAGAGACATATAAATAGCTTAAAAAGGTAACCAAACTTTCCACTTAAATCCTGGAAAGCGAAATTTAAAAGCTCCGCAGGCCTTGAGAAGGAGAGAGGGGTTTTTCCTATATTTTAAGATGCTATCAGACCAAGTCAGGAAGGAATAATGGGAGTATAGCTGCTTTGCCTCAAGACAAGGCAGCTGCTCTGCCTCTTTAAAATCAGGATAGCCTCACGTTTGTCACCCTTACTTTCTGTTCAGGTTCTGGTTGAAGCCATGCGCATCTCGCACGAAGTCTAGAATAAGGATCTCAGCAGAGAAACGAAAGCCCAAAGACTGAGCTTGGCTGATTTTCCACACACAGCTGGTACATTCATTAGCAGTTCCTGACTCTTCTTTCTGCACGAGTGTGCAAATGGGCAGCACGGCACTTGTTTTTGCAAATCCTCTTTTTTTTACTTTTTTTTTTTTTTTAGCTTTTGAAAGACAAGCATTGACACTTCCCACAAAGAAAATCCCTTTGCAGCACTAAGGAAAGAATTAAAGGAGGCCTAAGGAATGATCTGGGAAGTTCTACCAGTCCTCATTCACGCGGGAAATGAGTTCCACGCCTTTCTGCAGCTTGATGGGAACAGAATGTCGTCTCCAATTCACGCCTGCTTTGCTGGGGCTTCACCTTTGTCATCTGACTTGAATTTCCCCAGCATGATCAACTTTATTCAGCTTGTGGCATGCTGACATTCTTATAGAAACTAGGTAACACTGACATCAACACAGCTTTAGTTGCTTTAGGGTTTTGTTTTTGAGGGAAGGGCAATTTTGTAAACTGGCAACAAATGGCATCTTTTAGAGGGGTTTTCTATTCATACATTGAAAGGAGACACAAGGTTCAACTACATAATTCCTCAAGAGTAGGACTTCATCCACCCCCATTCTGTGATATTGAATGGACTCGATGTGGTGGAGTTCTCTTAAAAAATTTGTAAAGCTCTTCAGACTGCACAATTTCCAGGACAGGCAGGAGTCTTTCTTTTCACTAATAGGACCAGACAGAATATGAATTCTGGCCTTTCCCTGCTCTCCAAACTGTCTTTTCATTTGATGGCCTCTTTACTTAAAACTCCTTCTTCCCCCCGACCCTCCACCTCCAATTTATGACACTGGATTTCATGATGCAAAATAAGAGATAACCCTAAGCCTCACCGATAAGGTTCTGCAGGGGATTGTTCAAGTAATCGTGTGTCTTGGGTTTGAATGAAGAGAATCTAAGCTGGAAGGACAAAGATTGAAAGAGATAGAAAAAGATTTCTCTTGTTAAAGTAAATTAATTAGTTGGATTTATATGAGGAGACAGAAGGGAAGAAGCCAGGCTGTGCCCCATATTAATAACTCACTTGGGAGAAGCCAGATTGGATTGAAAGCAAAAGATGGGGGGAGGGGGAGCACTGTGTCTCCTTATACAAGAAGTAGCCTCAGTTTTCCTCTCTTTGCACTCTGTAACCTTTACATACACAAACACACACTCAGATTCTTGACATGAAAATGATGTCATCTTTCTTTTTGACTCACCAGCTAGACTACATTAATCCCCTGCAGCGTGAAGGCCAGCAGGAGGTTGCTTAAGGGACTTCAGGCCTGTGAATAAATGATGACCCAGTGGTTAGGGGCGGCAGCCTAGATACATTCAGGATGCATTAAAGCAATTAGCTAGAAGAGGAACGAGTACAATTTCCAGTCCCCAAGAAGGACCAGGCCTTATTTGGAACAGGGTGAGGGGCTTTACTGCCGAGGGCTGGTAAGAGCCACTTAGCAAAATGGCTACGCATGAAAGGAGTGTGGGGCTTTCTCCCTTGGCCTTGCTTGATACTAAAGCCCTTTAGGAGGGATTTCAGGATCATGGGAGCTATGAAACTAATTACTTTTGCTAATTGGTAGAGACAATGGTAGAGACAAATTGACGGAACCAGTCTTGTCACAGATGATTCCAAATCATGGTTTGCATACTGGTGTGCCACTGGTTGAATCTGGTCCATGGATGCTTTTTGCTTGGCCAGACCATTCAGTTTAGTGAAAGCGAAAGTGTTAGCTGCTCAGTCATTTCCAACTCTTTGTGGACCCGAAGGACTGTAGCCTGCCAGGCTCCTCTTTCCATGGAATTCTCCAGGCAAGAATACTGGAGTGGGTAGCAATTCCGTTCTCCAGGAGATTTTCCCAACCCAGGGATTGAACCCAGGTGTCTTGCACTGCAAGGAGATTCTTTACCATCTGAGCTACCAGGGAAGCCCCATTCAGTTCAGTTCAGTCTCTGAGTCGTGTCCAACTCTTTGCAACCCCATGGACTGCAGCACACCAGGCCCCTTTGTCCATCACCAACTTCCAGAGCTTACTCAAACTCATGTCCATTGAGTCAGTGATGCCATCCAACCATTTCATCCTCTGCTGTCCACTTTTCCTCCCTCTTTCAGTCATTCCTAGCATCAGGGTCTTTTCCAATGAGTCAGTTCTTCGAATCTGGTGGCCAAAGTATTGAAATTTCAGCTTCAGCATCAGTCCTTCCAATGAATATTCAGGACTGATTTCCTTTAGGATTGACTGGTTTGATCTCCTTGCAATCCAAGGGACTCTCAGGAGTCTTTTCCAACACCACAGTTCAAAATCATCAATTCTTTGATACTCAGCTTTCTTTATAGTCCAACTCTCACATCCATACCTGACTACTGGAAAAACCATAGCTGTGACTAGATGGACTTTTGTTGGCAAAATAATGTCTCTGCTTTTGAATATGCTATCTAGGTTGGTCATAACTTTTCTTCCAAGGAGTAAGCATCTTTTAATTTCATGGCTGCAGTCACCATCTGCAGTGATTTTGGAGCCCCCCAAAATAAAGTCTGTCACTGTTTCCATTGTTTCCCCATCTATTTGCCATGAAGTGATGGGACCAAATGCCATGATCTTAGTTTTCTGAATGTTGAGTTTTAAGCCAACTTTTTTACTCTCTTCTTTCACTTTCATCAAGAGGCTCTTTAGTTCTTCTTTGCTTTCTGCCATAAGTGTGGTGTGATCTGCATATCTGAAGTTATTGATATTTCTCCCAGCTATCTTGATTCCAGCTTGTGCTTCATCCAGTCCAGCATTTCTCATGATGTCCTCTGCCCATTCAGTTTAGGCCAATATTAAAAAGTCAGAAAACTTCACGAAAACAAACAAAATCACCACCACCACCCAAACCCCACAAGTCTGGAAATGTTGCATCAGTGCTCCTGCTTGACACTAATTTGCTGACGCTGAGTACCACCTTTCCTCTTATACCAGCCACATGCTCTCCAGTTGGCCACAGTCCTCACCACTCCCCATGGCATTACACTTAACCCACTAAACTCACTTACTAGACTCATTCACATCTACCTGGGCCCCATAGGGAATTGAGCTTGTGACCTCTTCTCAAAATGGCTTCTGAATTAGGTTCAACCAGAAACAAAAGGTTAAATTCTAGAGTCCCTGAGCACAGTTTGCACATGGACACTCCTCAGTCCCACTCCTAGAAGGGTTTCCTCTAGCGTCATGTAGGAACCCAGACTGTTTGTGAGGCTGCCACCCTCTCAGATGCAGAGTTGTAGCCTTGGGATGCACAGACAGCTATCTCAGCTTGCTCAGGAATGGAGATCATGAAGCAGCAACCAGAACAAAAGGGCATCTGAATACAATTTTAAATTCAGTGACAGGTTTGGGCAGTATCCATGCCCACCGAAATCTGAACAGTCAAAAATGTCACAAGCTAAATAAAATGCCAGCCAAGAACAGTCTCAGAGATCCAGAAGCTGCTTGGCATGCTTGGTGACACATCACAGCACAGCAAGATGTGAGGACAGAGCTCCTAACAGACCAGAAGTCCCCAGCCGAGGTCCACAGTGCTGATGCCTCTGAACAGACACTAGCCTCTTCCCATAATACTTCCCACATACTTAAATCAATACAACTTTGTCTAGGTTTTCTCTTGTTCAGATGAATCTCCAGTTAGAAATGTCATTTAAAGACAAAGAGCTCCAATGACCTAAGGAAACCAAATCACACATCTTCCATGAAACTTCCACCTTCTTCCTACTCTCCCCAAACCTTCACATGCTTTTCTCACTTCTTGCTTTTAATCTCTCTTCTTCTCCCTCACAATCACTTAGCCCCAATGGGAATGAAGTGCTAAGTGGCTGCTCCCTTCTTCCTCTCAGCTGACGCTTTTGGAGCTTCTAAAAGGCATCTTCCAGACTGCTGTTGACACAAGAGCCTATGTCAGTAATCCCTTTGCCTCACACTAAAAGACAAGGCATGTTTCAAAAAGATGGCTGAAAAACACGCATGACTATAATGCCCCCAAAGAGACGGTAACAGACTGCAGTAAAAAGTACCTGGTACAGGGTCAGAAAATGAATAATGCAAACCTTCCTCACATGCTGAATTAACCTTGACTTATTTCATGCTTCCCCGCCCCCATCCACTGACTTTTGCTTCTCTCCAGCCTGACGTTGGCTGGAGTCATTCAGGTGTGCATTTTAATCCCTCTAGGAAACTTCTTCTGCTCTATTTGGATCACAGAAAGTGAGAGCGGTTGGATAAGCTTCTTGTCCAGCGAGAAGGGGTGTCATATGGAAGCTTGCAGAGATGGGGCCCTTGGGGCACCTGCCGGCCCGTGGAAAATGACCACCAAATGTTCTTCCACTGATACCGGTAGCCAGAGGCTTTAGAAAATGTCCCTCTTTCTAATTTCACAACACTCATTTTTCTTTAAAGATTTTTCCCCCCAGCTTCCTCACTCACATTACCAATCACAGCAACAACAACCTCCTTTGCCACATCAAAAAAAAAAAAAAATCAAAAATCCTTTTTCTCACTCAGTTCTTGCAAAGGAAACAGAAGCAGGCACTCGTACCTGCTTTAAAGTCACCTCACCCATCCCACAGTCCATTACAGAGTACAGCGTTATCTTCCCATCATTTTCCAGGCACAAAGCCATGTGGGGCAGCAAGGTCTGTGAGAGCTCAATTTTCACCTAAATTGTACTCACAGGCCTTTCACCCTGATGAGGTTGGCAGGAAGAGCGGGAGCTGGTTAAGAGACACATGTTCACATGTGCAGGACTAAGAGGAAGATGTGGGCACATCTGGGCATACAGTGTGCTTTCTTGGTTATGGTTTGAAATAAATACTGTATGTCTTAAATGCAGTGCCACTGAGACAAGATAGTGTGCTCCACGGCGAAAGGGAATCTGGGTTTTATCTTGAGAAACTTGTTCTTGTCATTATGGTAATTTCTGTGAGAATCCTTTCAATGTTATCCAGGAGAACATTCTGCAATGGAAATGTTCTTTATCTGTGTTGTCCAGTATGATAGCCACCAGCCACATGGGACATTGAACACTTGAATTATTTCTACTGTGACTGAGGAACTGTATTTTTAATTTTATTTTAATTAATTTAAATAGCCACTTGTGGCTAGTAGCTATTATATTAGACAGTGTGGGACTATATGTCAAGACATACCCTGTTCTCTGTTCTATTTTGTTTTTGTTGTTATTGTTTTAACCAGTTTAACGTCTACCAGTTTAACGTCTCCAAATGCTTCCTTCATAAATTTCTTCAGTATTATCAGAAACAAGGAAGGCAGGGAGCAAACTCTGGACTATGCCTCCTCCTGGCCCAGACCTGAAAAAGGTGCTTTGGTGCACGAACCTCATTTACGTTCGGTTACAGCTTTACAACTCTGTTCTGAATGCTAACTATCCCCATGTCACAGCTGAGGAATCTGAAGGTGATGAATTTCAGTAAATGGCCTAAAATCACAAGATGAATAGCTTGTAGAACTGGAATTTGTGTCTTTGGATCTAGCCCAGTACTAGTTCCATTATAAATAAATGGTATTATTCTCAATCCTATTCTCATTTCACAGACAGGGGGGCAAAAGTCATTAATTACAAAAGAAATTTCAAGAAGTTACTCTATGAGTGGTAGGCATGGAGGTTTGTGGTCTTTAGCTACAAATTTCTTTCAGATCCAAGTGCACAGTGAAAAGTATTTAATGAAGGAGCATATGGCAAACTTGCACTTCTTGGTGCCAATGGTGTGGTCTGAAATGACTAGTTCAAGGTCATTCTTACTGCTGCTGAAAGATTTCTGAGAACTGCAAGAAGAAGAAGGAGGTATGTATTAGACAAACCCGGATCGAGAGATTTGGAATGTGTCCAAAATAAAAGGTCCTAAGAGTCAGGAAGGAAGCACCCTTCATCCAAAAGAACTCAATGCCTTGACTGGGGGAGAAAGTGGAAGAATTACCAAGGTTTGGGCAAGTTCTGTTGAAAGAGGTGTTTCTTCTCTTCCCAGGCCACAGCTGGAATCCCTGGCTACGGTACTAACCAGGAGGGTAGTGAGCAGAAAGCTCTTGTCTGCTGGTAGCCACTCACCCAAGAAGTTCCCTAGAAGGTGATGCTGATTGTAATTAGAGCCTCATCTCTGAGAGGGGGGTTGTCTCAATTCCCAGTCCTGTGCAGGCAGCTGGTGGCGGGAAGCTGCCGCCTGGCACGCTCTCCAGAGAGAGTCTCAGCTGTTCCTGCCGTCCAGAATCATCACTCGGTTAAGTTTCCCAGGATAGGGGTGGAGTGTGTCGGGGGAGGGTGCATGGCAGCGATTCTCCTTGGGAGAAGCCAGTGGACCCCCCACCACCCAAACACACACACACACAGGAGGCTTCTCACCGTGTGTGCCTTCCCAATCGGGGCGGCGGGCTTCAGTTACCCCCCGGTCCCTTGCTGGCTGTTCATTTTCTACGCCAATAGGCTCTGAGGTGACAAGTTCAATTCCCAGTTCTGTCAAACCTGCGTTTTCTTCCCTGACCTACTTTTCCCACTCTGCAGTGTTGGAACAATGCCTCGCTCTGTTCCCTCTTTAGACCCATCTTTTGCCTGAGCTGGTGCAGAAACCCAGACCTTTGCCAGGCTTTTTTGCCTTGAATCCCTGACAAGTGTTGATGGGAAAAGAGAAAAAAAGGAGAAGGAAAAAATAATCCTCACTATAAAAGAGTTCGGTTCCCCCACAGACAGCCCGAGTCAGGTGGGAGTAAACGCTGCTGTGGGTAAGGGAAGAAAGCTAAGATCAGGCTCCTCCACTCATCCCTCTCCCCTTTACCTCTCACACCCACCCTCAGTTCCCAGGCATAGTGAGAAGCAATTGAGGCCATGCCAAGAACACTCCTGACCCCCTGAGCATCAAAGAAGCGGCTGCCGAGTTTGAGGACTGGCACCGAGGGCCCCTACAAGACGGCTCCCAGCCACCCTCACTCAGCACCTCCTCTGTGACCGGTTCCCGCAAGGAGCCTGGGGCAACTGCTCCCAAAGCCCTCCAGCACCAACTGTGGGGCTGGCACCCCCCAAAGTTTTCTCAGGCTTATGGCCACAAGGTGCTATAAAAAGAGTTCTAATGAGGTGGATGAACCTAGAGCTTATTATACAGAGCGAAGTCAGAAAGAGAAAGACAAATATCGTATATTAACACATATATACAGAGAAGGCAATGGCACCCAACTCCAGTACTCTTGCCTGGGAAATCCCATGGACGGAGGAGCCTGGAAGGCTGCAGCCCATGGGGTTGCTAAGAGTCGGGCACGACAGAGTGACTTCACTTTCACTTTTCACTTTCATGCATTGGAGAAAGAAATGGCAACCCACTCCAATGTTCTTGCCTGGAGAATCCCAGGGACGGGAGAGCTTGGTGGGCTGCCATCTATGGGGTCGCACAGAGTCGGACACGACTGAAGCGACTTAGCAGCAGCAGCAACACATATATATGGAATCTAGAAAGATGCTACCAACGATTGTGCAGGGCAGCAAAGGAGACACAGACATAAAGAACAGACTTTTGGATTCAGAGGGAGAAGGAGAGGGCTGGGATTATTTGAGAGAATAGTATTGAAACATATACATTCCCATATGTAAAATAGATAGCCAGTGCGAGTTTGACGTATGATGCAGGGAACCCAAGACTGATGCTCTGTGACAATCTGGAGGGATAGGGTGGGGAGGGAGGAGGATGGGGTTCAGGATGGAGGGGACACATGAATACCTATCAGTTCAGTTCAGTCGCTCAGTCATGTCCGACTCTTTGCGACCCCATGAATTGCAGCACACCAGGCCTCCCTGTCCATCACCAACTCCCGGAGTTCACTCAAACTCACATCTATCAAGTCCATGATGCCATCCAGCCATCTTTAGAGCCGATTCATATTGATGATGGCAAAAAAAAAAAAAACCATCACAGTATTGTAAAGTATTATTCTCCAATTAAAATAAAGGAATAAATTTTTTTAAAAAGAGAGAGAGTAGTGTAACTCAAGAGCCAGGGAGGAAGCCCAAGTGAAGTTTCTCTGTGATCTGTAAAGCAAATGTGAAAGTGTTAGTCGCTCAGTTGTGTCAGACTCTTTGCAACCCGACCCCATGGACTGTACCCTGCTAGGCTCCTCTGAACTCTCCAGGCAAGAATACTGGATTGGGTAGCCATTCCCTTCTCCAAGGATCTTCCTGACCAAGGGATCAAACCCAGGTCTCTCACATTGCAGACAGATTCTTTACCTTCTGAGCCACAGGGAATGCCAAAACAAATGTGAAGATTTGCAGATAAGTGCGGGATAATCCAACATGGGGAGAGGCGAGAGGTAGAGAGCAACAATAAAATCACGTCATCTTTAGAGACTGAATGTTGTATGGGGGATTGTTCTGTGAATTTAATACACTAAGTGAATTTACATATACCAAGTGTCTGTCCATCTCAAGATCCTATAAGACAGGTACTGTAACACCCCCAATGGTACAGATGGTGAGGTAGAGGGTGGTCCATGGCTAGTCAGTGGTCATGTTGGGACATGGACCCAAAGAATCTGCTCCCGTTACCCCCAGTCTGGACTCTGCACCTCCGCCCTGCTAACACCATCCTCTCATCATGCTTTTCCTGGCTCTCCATCTTACACTCAGGATACTTGGTCACGGTGTCCTCTCTAGCACCCTAGCAACCTTCCTGTCCCTCTTCACCTTCCAAGTCTAGGCTGCCCACCCAGTCAGTCCTGTTAAGGCAAGTGTGTGGGGAAATCTATGGGTGGATTCCGGGGAAGATTTTCTTCTCAGAGAGGAGAACTCTCCACAGGAAAATGGTTTTGCTTGCATCCTCCTTCTTGCTGGTTCTGCTGCTACGTGAGGACACAGAGCCTAGTGCTGTGGCATCTATCTTGCAGCCATGAGGGAATTCACCTCTAACATACGGAGGATAGAAACAAGGGAAGAAAAGTGCCAGGAACTTGAAAATGCCATTGAGCCACTGCACCAGCCTTAAGCTGCCAACTTTCTGATGTATTGTTTGATTAAAAAAAAAAAAAAAAAACTTTAAGCCTTATATTTGTATCTACCAATAGTTAGGGATTCTATTACTTGCCACCCAAAGCACCTACTATTCGAGGTACCTAGAAGCAGCCCTTCAGAAAGGGTGTGAAGGACATCCTGTTCTCAGTGTTGGTCACTGTCCACCCTGACTCACACATCTACTCCCCTCCCCAAGGACACTCCAGGAAAGATAACCTGGCCACCACTCTGCCTCTTTCCAGGTGGCGCTAGTGGTAAAGAACCCACCTGCTAATGCAGGAGATGTAAGATATGGGTTCAATAGCTGGGTCTGAAAGATCCCCTGGAGGAGGGCATGGCAACCCACTCCAGTATTCTTGCCTGGAGAATCCCATGGACAGAGGAGCCTGGCGGGCTACAGTCCATTGAGTCGCAAAGAATCAGATAGGACTGCGGTGACCTGGCCCGCACAGGCATTCTGCCTCATTTCCTGGCCTTTGCCCTCACTACTCCTTTCTGCAGGGAAAATCTCTCCCCAGAGCATCACAGGGCTGCATTTTTCTCTTCACTCAACTTCCCATCCTATATATTGTGTGTTTCCTATGTAGGTAGGAATTGTTTGTTCAAAATCTCTCCACACTCTACAGTCTGTCCATCTTACTTAGAACATGGCCCAGCTTATAGCAAGTGTTACCTGGAACATGGCCCAGCTCATAGAAAGTGTTCGGATATTGGTATGCAATCTCCAGCTAATTTTGCGGTGTTTGCTAAGGTGTCTCAGTGGGTCCTTCTCCTCTTCTTCCTGCACCTCCTCCTTCCTCTTCTTTTCCTGTTTCTCTTCTTCCTTCTCTTTCTTCTCTTCCATCAAATCTGACTGATGCCCTTTATGCTTCCTTTGATGGTACAGATGAACTCTTTTCCAAATTAATCTTCCCAAATTTGTAGAATCACTGCTTGTGTTCAAGCAGCTGAAATGTCAATTTGATCATTTCCAGTGAGAATCAGTTTTAAGGGTATCATTGCAAATTGGGATGCTTTGATGGAATGACAATGTAAGGATGTTTTCAAGCTTCTTATGTTCATTTCACCATATTATTATAGTGGTTTTCAGTCTTTCAGACATTTTAATCTATGCTTAATTATGCTCATTCCCAGAGGCTCCTTAAAAGCAAATGACACAATTTTTTTAATCAAATAAATAATACACATGAGGCCTGCTAAGACTTGATAGAAGCCTGTGTGATCAACTGAAGAGAATGACTGTGATCAGAGGGCCTGAGAAACAGGGGTTTGTAAAGAGTCATCACCTTCCTCTCTGGCATTTCTAGTAGCTCAAGGAAAGTCTTCCAAGGCTGAGAAGATATCATTTTTGCCAACATTGTATGCTAGCCTGTCCTCTCAGCTGGGATAGAATCTGCTAAACCTGATTCTTCTTGGTGATCAGTTTTCTATGCAGAAGGATAAGTATGGTTCATCTTCCCTCCCTCCAAGGTGGCACCACGGAGTCCATCTGGCTGCTTTGAGAAAAGGAGAAAGAACCTCAGTCCCAACTGCTATGATAAAATACAGCCTGAGTGGCTTAAACAATGGACACTTATTTCTCACAATTCTAGGAGAGTCCAAAGACTCTTCCAAGGAGGCTATGGAGTCCAAGATAAAGATACTAGCAGATTTGATGTCTGTTGTGAGTCCTCTTCCTGGTTTTCAGATGGCCTTCTTGTTGTGTCCTCATATGGCCTTTCTTTGATGTGTACACATGGAGAGAAAGAGATCTCATTTCTGATCCTCATTTTATAAGGATATTAATCCCATCATGAGGGCCCTACCCTCATGATTTAATCTATCAATAATTACTTCCCAGAGACCTCAACTCCCCAGAACCATCACACTGGGGATTAGGGCTTCTACGTATGAATTTGGGAAGGGCATAAATACTCAGTCCCATAGCAGGCTCTTCTGCCACTTTGTAATAATGACAAGAATCAGTATAAGATGAGGGCACTGGGCATCCCTTTCTAGGGCAATCAGGCAACTTTCAGCTCATGATGGGTATCCATCACATGATTTAGCCTGTCCAGAGCTTTGTCACCCTTCTTCTGCTACATTTTGTAATATTCCCTCTTAACAGTTTTCAGAAGGACTATCAGTTAAAGCTCCTCACCCTTATCTAGCTACGAGGTTGACATGAGGCCCAAGATGGGTAAAGCAGATTCTCTTGGGAATTTTTATCTTGAAAAGAACAAGGACATAATTTGAAGACAACTCAAAACACTGGTATTCCCCTAAAGAGACTGTCCACTGCTTCATGCTACCTAATTCTTTGAAAGTGAAAGAGAAAATGTGAGCTGCTTCTATCATGCCTGACTCTCTGTGACCCCATGAACTGTAGCCCACCAGGCTCCTCTGTCCATGTAATTCTCCAGGCAAGAATACTGGAGTGGGTTGCCATTCCCTTCTCCAGGGGATCTCCCTAACCCAGGGACTGAACCCAGGTCTCCTCCATTGCAGGCAGATTCTTTACCATCTGAGTCACCAGGGAAGCTCAAATCCTCTGGTTCTAGTATTTTCTGACACTTGGTCTTCAGCTTTGGCTTTTACTAAATGACTACTACATATCCTTCAATTAATTGCTTTTTTTCCCTTGTGAGTTGCCAGGTTAATATGTGTAACTTACAATAAAAGGACCCTAAATTATAGACTTTTTAAACAATGAAGCCCAGAGCTCTACACCTGCTCCCACCACTGAGGCCTCTGAATATGTTTATGTTATGTGTCCTCTTCTAACTCTGGTAATCAGTGTGAAAAAGGACCAAATAATTGAAAAAATAAAAATAAAAAACCCAAAACCCTGGGTCACTCTCTTCCCAGTTTGCCATGTCATTCTCAAGTAGAGAACAAAAGCAGCAATTCCAGAGGCTAAAGAAAAAAAGAGCCTTAAAAAGAAATCTTATCTGTCTTAAAAGCCATGAATGAAATAAAGGAAAAAGTGTTCATCACACCTGACTCACATGATTACTCTGGGCCAGCCATCAATATGTAGATAGAAAGAAAATAATTGGCATAAGCTCCTTGAAATTTCTGCCTCCAGCCTCCCCAAGGAGGCCTTGGGGAGATTCAGATACCATTTGAACAGCTAGGGCTTCATAATGAGAACTGACATTCTAGTGTGTACTACAAAAGACACTTTCCTCCTGGAACCCTGAAAAGTCCTTTAATCAGCCAAAAAGTTGCTACCGTAAAAAAAAAGGTGGGGGAATAAAATAAGTTCCTCATTTATTGTTTCTCTGCCACTGCCATGCCCGCCTCTTTCTCACAGTCCAAGCCCCCCCTGGCATTATCTATGCCTACCTCATTAATGCCACTTGCTCATCGCTATGCCAGAAAGCCCAGCTGATTAACAGGAAACCCTGAGCTGAAGGTTGCCTGGGTTTCAAGTTGCTTATACGCACAATTCACACTCCATGTGTTAGGAGTTCCCTCTTTTCCTCAAGTCACTCCACGAGTCTGGCAAGTGGGAAATGAGCTTTGAATTGTCTCTGGCTCCTCGCTGACCAGTCAAACCCCAGGGAACCCGTGGAATATTTGATTAGTTGTAAACTCAAAACAACCATCACAAAGAAAGATAAAAGGTTAAAACCACAAGCAAGGCACCCCAGAGTGAAAAGCCTGAAAGATTGGAAAAGGTAAGCTGAAAAAATACTTAGACTTCCCCAGCAGCAGCTAAAGATAAAACGAGGCATGTTTCATGCCCAAGGCAGAAAATTAAAAATTGAACAGATTCCATTCTGAGAGATGTATTGTGAGGAGAGGTCTCCTTCATACCCCACCCCCAGCCAGCCCCTGTCATCCTGTCTGGAGTCCAGTCTTACCTGCCAGCGTGCTGTGTTTTCCTTTGTCCCCTCACTTCTAGCTGGGACAAATGCCCTGTAACTAACAAGTGTGGTCACCAGTATCATCAACAGACAATATTTTCAAGGCAACAATCATAGAAAATCTTAGGCATCAGATCCTGAGGGCTTTGCGTGTGCAAAGTGGGTATCTCTGCAGACCCCTCTGTACAAGTGGCCAAATGCATCCTTAGCACATCTTCTGAATCTAAAGGCTGGAATATGACCAAGGTCATGCCACATTCCTGGGGGTAATCTGCCTCACTCTACTGGTCCATGTGGAGTATATAGACCTGGGCCCCTTGCCCTGATTTAAGATATCTCTGATAATTCTATTCCAGGTCCAGACTACCCTAAAAAAATGGTAGAAAAAAGCTGTGACTGCATTGCAGTTTAACATTTCCCCCTGTTCAATCCTGTTTTATTCACTCCCTAAACAATAATATCCTGAGAGTATTCCTCCAATCAACTTATTGCATTAAAAACAGTTTGTTTTTTTTTCCCCAAAAGATAGTAGATTGAAAGGTCTTGAAATCCAATGTCCTACCCAGTCACTTCAGAAATCCCTTCTGTGATATCAAATGGCTTTTTGATGAAACTTCTCAGGACTTCCCTAGTGATCCAGTGGTTAAGACTCCATACTTCCACTTCAGGGGGCCAGAGTTCTATCCTTAGTTGGGGAACTTAGATCCCACATACCGTGGGCATGACCAAAATTTAAAAAGAAGAAACTTTTCTGTATTTAGGGTTCCACATTCTCATACAGGAGTTAAGAGGAGGTGGTACCACATCAGGGGTCGATCTCTGACATCAGGGTAGCTATAAAACTCAGTAAGATGATGAACTGTGTGCCAGAAAAAAAGAATACAGCTTCTTGGAAGGGGCACAAGAATGGTATGTAAAGGTTTTAAAAAGTGAGAGTCCGGTAAATACGAGTGTCCAAGAGCTCACAGAAAAAATACCATCAAATAGTATAGCATCATTTTCCTCGCAGAGGCAAGCTAATAAAAGAATATAGGGGGCCATCCTGCCAAGAGTGGTATAGAAACAACACAGAGAATTTATGATGAAAGGCCAAGGAAATGGGCAAGAAAAATAGGAGCGAAGGATACAAGGACACTACAGAGAGAACCGTTAAACAAGCACCATGCCCCTGGCTTATCTCTTTTGCACACCGAGCTCCCAGAGGCTTCCAACAGAGCTCAGCATGGCGGAGATTGACACAGAGAAAGCTTGGCTTGTCACATATCTAGCACGGCAGGGAAAAGTAGAAGGAGAGCCTCTGAAACAAGGAGTCAGCTGACTTCTAGTAGTCAATTGGGATGATAATTTTTGTAGTTATTGTTGGCAGACACGATCCTCAAACTTCTTGATGATGACCTAAACTAGTCTGGGCAAAGCCAAGATGAAGAATAAGGGAGCTGGTGATGAGCTGGTGGTGGGGGTCTTCTTTTGGTGGGAGGATATCCACACAGGAGTTTGAAGGGATACCAGAGAACATATGGATTGTTCAAGTAAACTGCAAAAAAAGAGGACAGGAGATTTGCACAAGTGTGTTATGGGTCCAGGATAAGACAACAGGGAGTGATGAGAAACGTGGACCTTTCTAAGGCTTTACCTAGCAAAAGCATTTTCAAACATTTTTCTGTCTAAACTGCTGTGTTTATGGCTGAATCTGATTCCCAGGCTGTGAATTTGCAACCCCCATTCTAAAAGATGAAGACCTTCCCAGATTATCTCCAGCAGTTGCCCACTGCTGCCATTGCTCATGCTCACCACTGAGTCGATGGTCTCAATATCAGGTTTATGTTCTGTTCCTTGTCAGAGAACAGCCTCCCACATACCCCTGTCTATGTCTTTGCTGCCACCATTCTTATCACCATTTCTATTTAATAGCTACTTGAAGTCAATGCAACCACCAAAACGGAGGGGAGAAACTGACCAAGTGGAATTAACAAAATGAACATTTAGCAGGAAAAGTGAAGGCCTCCAAGATTGTTCCAGCTCTTTATACAGAATCAGACCATGGCATCTAAAGATCGCTTCCTCCTTCTGAGGAAAAGGAAGTCCATGGAATACCTGGACTGTGCCAAGAAATTCCAAGTACTTTCCTAGAGGAAATCAGGAGAAAGAAGGGTGGGGATAGGACTATAATGTACATTTTTTCTGTGGGCCATGTGGACTCTGATTCTCAGGCCTCGTAATCTCAGCTGCCCAGCTGATTTTCCTTATTTTACAAGTCATTATGCCTGCGAAAGCAGTTACGCAGGAGCCGAAGAAACAATCCATATATTAAATGTTTGTAACTGATAATAAGACAGAACAAAAGGAACAAACAGAAGCTGACACTGAAAACATGGATGAGAAACTTCCTTCTAGTCCCAAAGCTCCTGAGCAAGGCTTTGTTTGATGTCAGCTGCTCGGTTCTCCGAGACTGTGATCAAAGAGCTGTCCAGGCACCAACTGGAGATGGAAGTGGGAAGAGAGGCTACAAATTTAAAATCAAAACCAAAACCAAATGGAGCCATTTCCAATGGGACCACACAAACCTCACATTGGAAAAGAAATGGAGGAATTTTTCAGGCAGAAAGACCTTCCAGATTGTTTCATTCATTTCACAGACGAAGGTACTGAGGTCTGCGGTGACATGATGAAACTGGATTTACGTGCCGACTGTCATCGAGGATTTTGACCTAGATCACGACTTCTAACTTCAGACTTAATCTCCAATTCATTACATAATTTTGCCTCATTTCTGAGATGTTTTTATGCCTCAGCCTTTCCCTAATTTGAAAACACCCTTTCAACTCCTAAAACTCTACATTGACTTATTTCACAAATATGTATCGAGCTCCTAATGGGTACCTAGCCCTACTCTAGGTGCTGGAGATGAAGTGGAGAAGGGTCAGTGGAGAACAAGGCAGATAAGCAAGAAATTTATAGTCCAAAAGGAAGATGTTCGGCAGCATTAGTTGGCCAAGAATATCAAACTTATTAATGGCCTTTCATTGAAGTTAATTTTTCCATGGAAGTTAGTTATCTTGTTTCTTCACATAGGAGTTCTTACATAAAAATAACTGAGGCTTTCTTAGAAACTAAATCCAGACTTACGAGTTGTCATACATTACCCATATTATTGTTATTACAGTATCAAAAATACTAATGCTAAAGCAGGTCACTGTCACTGCTTGCACCCACCCCCATGACCCCTGAACACCAGCCTACATTAGAATTAGCAAGACTTGAACCTGTCACTGGGGGGGGGGGGATTGGAGACAGACTGATTAAAAAGGGAAAAGAAAAGAACAGAAGAGAAAAAAATGGAGAGAAACAGCCAGGAGGGAGTAAAATAATACTAATTAAAAGACAGAAGTTATGGGTAGAGAATGAAATAGAGAGAGCATGGGTATGGGATGCTGGGACCAGGCTGAGGCCATAGCAGCACCTAGAACATTAAGTTCAAGTAGTAGCAGTTTAGTCACTAAGTCATGTCCAACTCTTGTGACCCCAAAGACTGTAGCTGCCAGACTCCTCCATCCATGGGATTGTCCAGGCAAGAATACTGGAGTGGGTTGCCATTTCCTTCTGCAGAGGATCTTCTCAACCCAGGAATTGAACCTGGGTCTCCTGCATTGCAGGCAGATTCTTTTATCGACTGATCTGCAAGTTGAAGGTCACTCTCAAAGTCTTGCAAGTGTCCAGACATCTTGCTTTCCCTCCCCAGTCCCAGAACTGGTGGCCAGAGCCCCTTAGTAACCTTATCAGTGTCACTGGTACCCTACACTGGCCCGGATATGTGCAATACCATCTTCAGTTTCCCTCTCCTAGATGTAGGGGCAGAAGAACTGCTGGAACTTGAGCTCCTTCTACCTCTCGTCCCACCTCATTCCTGAAGCTGCTTTCTCACACCAGGCCACACCACACTTTCCCTCTTCCTTGTCCAGGGTTGTCGAGCTGTTGAGCACTTGCTAATTGTGTCATGGTTGTAATCTCTGCATCTCCAATTGGCATTTAAGCAGTTTGAGGACAAGCACCGTGTTTAATGGACTTCCCTGGTGGCTCAGAAGGTAAAGAATCTGTTTGCAATGAGTGAGACCTGGGTTTGATCCCTGGGTTGGGAAGATCCCGTGGAGAAGGGAATGACGACCCACTCCAGTATTCTTGCCTGGAGAATTCCATGGGCAGAGGAGCCTGGCAGGCTACACCCCATGGGGTTGCAAAGACTCAGACATGATTAAAAACTAACACTTTCATTTTCACCATATCTAATAGTCCATGAGGTCAAGGAAGGTGATGGGGGCACAGTAGGTTCTAATAAAGGGACTAAATTAATAATTAATTCGTTGGTTAGTTGTGATGCTGCTGCTCAGTTGTAGAGCTAGAAACAGAGATAATGACCTTCAGCTTGTAATTCACAGGCTTCCCAAATCACACCTTGGCCCCTAAAGTACAAAGAGTTGCCACTATCGTGTCTCTCCTGAGCAGCCATGTTGTCACACACAACAGGTGTTGTGAGAAGAGAGCTGAGGGTGATACTAATGAGATTGTCATAGGCCCCAGTGGATGACAATAGAAAAAGACAAGCAGAATATAGAGCAACTCTCTTTGTGGAAAGGATAATGAAACTTGAGGAAATGAAGAAGCTATTATCTTTACTTCAGTAAAAGAACACCCAGATTGCCATATACCTCCACTTATGGAGGGGTGGGGGGGGGAGGGGAATCCACTGTGCATGTAGCTGAAATTCAAAAGAAGCCAATTTCCATAGAACATTCCCAATTTCCAAACCAGTTAGAAGACTGTTGAGATGTTAATCCCATCACTACAAAGGAATTATACTCATTGGGTATCTTTATGTGTGCGTCTGTGCATTAGTCAGTCTCGTCCAACTCTTTGCCACCCCATGAACTGTAGCCTGCCAGGTTCCCCTGTCTACGGGATTTCCAAGGTAAAAATACTGGCATGGGTAGACATTCCCTTCTCCAGGGGATCTCCCGACCCAGGGATCGAACCCAGGTCTCCTGCATTGTAGGCAGATTCTTTACCATCTGATCCATCAAGGAAGCCCTTGGGTATCTTTATGTTCATAAATAATCCTCTAAGTACAAGGAGGAGTCTAACTACTGGATAACTCCTGTCTGGGACATGAGATACCTTCTCTGTCCCTGTAAGCCAGCCTGGGCCATTGGCAGAACAGGCACAATCTGGCCTGTTCAGGTGAGTTGTAAACCATTACAGGTGTTTAGGACAATCACCCTCAAACACCATTGCATGATCTCGGCAATGCTTGGATTTTGATCCTATCTAGGCTCCACTTCTTGGGATAGGAAAAGGCAACTCACTCCAGTATTCTTGCCTGGAGAACCCCATGGATAGAGGAGTCTGGCAGGCTACAGTCCATGGGGTCACAAAGAGTTGGACACGACTAAGCATGCACGCAGGCACCACTTCTAGAACACTGAATCTACAACACTTTTTAGGCTATCTTCATTTTTTTTTTTTTAATGTTCTGGCCATGCCATGTGGCATGTGGGATCTTAGTTCCCCAGCCAGGGATGGAACCCGTGGCCCCTGCTTTGGAAGTGCAGAGTCTTAACCACTGGACCACCAGAGAGTCCCAGGTCATCCTCTTTAGACTCCTCTTTCAACAAAATCTCACTGGTACCTGATCCTCGGCTTTCTCCTCCTCTGGCTTTCCAAGTCTTGAATTACTTCCCCTGGCCAACACAGCTCTTGCCCCGTGGAACATATCATGTGGCTGGTATCCTGAATGAGCCAACCCAAATGGCCTTGTGAATGCAGTGACTCAAATCCTGGGAGCCCATATACAATCCACCTACCAGAAATGGCAGCACTTATCAAGGTCTCAGTTGACTGGAATGAGGCTGGCAGAAACAGCTAGGCAAAACCTCTCCCTCTGCTCTTACCTACTTTGACTCCTTTACTTGGGGCTTGTGGGGACCCCAAGGGAATGCACAATTTCTGGGGTTCAAACATATGGACACATCTACCAGAACAGGAAGGAAGGGAGAAGGGGAGGCAACCTAAGTTTGCATGGAGGAAATACAAGGCACCTGAGAAAGGCCCCACCATGAGGGAAAGAGCCTGAAGTGTGAACCAGACCCAGTAGCAAGCCCCCAAATCCAAGGGAAGTCATGGTTCTGGCTGAAGCTGGTGGCAGATACCTGAATGCTTCCATTTCAGCTCAGGGATATATTTTGATGAAAGGGTGAGGGGATGGAGAAAAGCCTTACACACTTTGATGGAGTTAGTGGTGATGTGAGTACCAAAGGGAGTGGGACCTTCTTCTTGCTCACCTGCTAGTAAAGCTTGGGAATATGTTAGTTATAACAGAGCATCAAATATCCTCGTTCCTTTTTAAGGACGTCAGGATATGCCTGATCTGCCAGAACCAGTCCAAGTACCTTGTCTCTGATCTAGCAATCAGGAACCAGTAACATGGGCACCATCAAGCATCGGCACCTTCATGGTTACAGAGAAGTGATCTCTTCCTGTGCAGAGAAACAGGAAGCAGTTCGTAACCACCACATCCACACAGGCCCTTCACCCCCTCGTGACAGCCACCTCTCCTATCAAGGCCTTCCCCTGCTCTAGCCAAGGTGCCTGGAAGTCTTTACACCTATATCCAGTATGAGCCTTGGCATTTACAATCAAATGCTGTCTTTATTGTTCTCTGTCCACCTCCAGCCTAGAGGATGACAAACACGGGGATCTTTTCATGTTTCTAATCATCCCAGACATGCCTCTGGTTTCCTCCCTGGCTCTCCAAGCTTATGATCTATTTCCTTCTGTGGTGAAGTTGGGCAAGTCCCCCGGGCTGGGCTGGAGAACCATGAGTCATGAATCTCCGCTGCTTCCCCTACAAGGCCCAAAGAGTCCAGTGGGATCCAACTCTGACCCCACGGAGCTTTGTATCTACGACTGGTGCCTTCAGGAATGTGTCTGTGGGAAGCATGAGAAGTTTCAAATACAATGAAACGAGTCACTGATTTTTTTTTTTTTCTTTCTCTGCCTGATTACAAGAGAGTCCCAAAGTCTGGTCGACTCCACAGTTAAGTAGGCACAGAGAGAGACCTCAGTCCAACTGCCAAGCCATTTCAATGTTTTATATCTGGCTTGCTCAGGGTAGGGAAAGGAACAGGGCTCCCAGTGGAGATATCATGTAACCATGGTCTAGAAGTATTTTTTTAATACATGAAATTTAGAAAGAATTTGAATATTCCATGCTGGGGAGATAAATGGTCGAGTGGAATGGTTGGGGACAGGAAACATTCAGTTCAAGTGATACCAAAGGACATTCAACTAATCTAAAGATTTGTCAAGCTGACTCACTGCATCCACTCTCACCTTCGTGAAATCAGTATGTTCAAGTCTAACACAGGCGTCTGCCTCTGAGTCTGGAGAAAGAACTTAAACCTGACCTGGCATCTGGGAAGGGAGAGGACAATCAGACAGGGAGTCACGTCAGGGGAGCCTTTTCCACTCGGTGAGAGATCTAAAACAAGTTGTGAATCCCCTTTGAGTTAGTTTTTCAATTCTGTGACCCAGTGACAAGCTTCAGCTCATCTAGGCATCAGGAATAATGTTTAAATACTGAGGACGGCATATGTGTTTTTTTGGAAAGATGCAAGAACATATCTGTTAGAACAAGTGCTTCCTCTTTTGGCTTTAGCCTTGACTGGCTCGGGATGCAGACATACTCAGCACAGAAGGCATGGACAAGGCCGAACATGCTGTTTTCCTCACTTTTTAAGGAGTTCCCTTAAGACACCTGTGTCAAGGCTTTTCCATTCTCAGTCATTTGAGTTCTATTCCCCAAAACAAAGAAGAGCCCATTGATTTAACATTGTGTTCCACCAGATGCCTGCAAGTTGAGAGCTGTCTGGCATTAAAGCACCCCTGATGCTTACCACCTTCTGAGGTGGGTTCCTAAGATATTAGCACCTCACTGAGCCTTGCCCGGAGGGCCACATGGAATTAGGTGCTGGTCCCTTGAGCGTGAAGGAAAACCAGGGAGGATGGCGATCCTGAGGCTCCCACTGGCCACAGAGGAGTCTTCACAGCTGTGCAGACTGTGGGGTATCCAGGGGCTAGTTCCTGCCACCCCTGTCACCACCACTGTGCAACCAAGAACATGCTGAATCTTGTGATATCTATGCTGATAGACAGATAGAAAGGCATTTCTGGGCCTCATTACAAGCTCTTTATGTGCTTCTCTGGGAAGAGACTGGTAGCCATGAGCAGTGACCCCTTTTGTTGTCACCCTCAATGTGATAGAGGGATTGCAAAAATGCCCCTACTCCTTTCCCTCTCCCTGTGGTCACACCTTTGTAATGCGATTTTTCATTTCCTCCTGTTGATAAGTGGAGTTAATTTCCCCTCCCTTGAAGTCTGAACTGGCTTTATGATTCACTTCGACCAACAGAATGAGGGGTAAGTGATGATGTGCCAGTTCTAAGCCTCAGCCTGAAGAAGCCTTGAGCACTTCTGCTCTCTCCTGAACTCTGATCATGTGAACAAGCTGGGACTGCCGAACGAAAGAGATGCACAGCCCAGTCCTACTGTGATCCATGTTGACAAACAACTCCCAGGCTTGTAAGAAAGTAAGACCTTCCTGAACCAAGCAGCCCTTGGCCAACCACAGATGCATGAGTGAGCCAAACAAACTTGGCCAAACTTGGCCCTAGTTAGCGAGCTACACAGCTGACCTATAGACTTTTGAGCCATAGTAACTGCTTGTTGTTTTAAGTCACTATGTTATGGGGTGATTTCTTATATAGCAACTTGTGCATTTAATCATTTAAGGGAGAAGGCACATGCATGACAGGATGGAGTAACTCTACCCTTCAGGTATTTACGTACGCATTTATTCTACAGATTTTGGTTGAACTCCTATAGAAATCAGGTATCACTCCAAGTTCTGGGGACACAATGTCCCTGCTCGCTTAGAGTTTGCGTTCCAATGGGTGAGGACAGACTATAAATAAGTGAGCGAATAAGTAAAAATATTAGCTTTGTTGTTGTTGTTCAGTTGCTCAGTCTTGTCTGACTCTTCATGATCCCGTGGACTATAGCATGCCAGGATTCCCTGTCCATCACCGTCTTGGAGCTTTCTCAAACTCTTGTCCATTGAGATGGTGATGCCATCCAACCATCTCATCCTCTGTGGTCCCCTTCTCCTGCCTTCAATCTTTCCCAGCATCAGGGTCTTTTCCAATGAGTCGGCTCTTTGCCATCAGGTGGCCAAAGTATTGGCGTTTCAGCTTCAGCATCAGTCCTTCCAATGAATATTCAGGACTGATTTCCTTTAGGATTGACTGGTTTGATCTCCTTGTAGTCCAAGGGACTCTCAAGAGTCTTCTCCAGCACTGCAGTTTGAAAGCATCAGTTGTTCGGTGCTCAGCTTTCTTTGTGGTACAACTCTCACATCCATCCATGACTACTGGAAAAACCATAGCTTTGACTATATGGACCTTTGTTGGCAAAGTAATGTTTCTGCTTTTTAGTACTCTGTCTAGGATTGTCATAGGTTTTCTTCCAAGGAGCAAGTGTCTTTTAATTCCATGGCTGTAGTCATCATCTGCAGTGATTTTGGAGCCCATGAAAATCTCCTTCATCCAGAAAAAAAAAAAAAATATATATATATATCAGATGCTGCTGCTACTGCTAAGTTGCTTCAGTCATGTCCGACTCTGTGCGACCCCATAGATGGCAGCCCACCAGACTCCTCTGTCCCTGGGATTCTCCAGGAAAAAATGCTGGAGTGGGTTGCCATTTCCTTCTCCAATGCATGAAAGTAAAAAGTAAAAGTGAAGTCGCTCAGTTGTGCCCAACTCTTAGCGACCCCATGGACTGCAGCCTACCAGGCTCCTCCATCCATGGGATTTTCCAGGCAAGAGTTAATGGAGTGGAGTGCCATTGCCTTCTCCGATATATCAGCTAGTAGTAAGCAATACATAGGCCATTTTGAAAGGGTATACGATAAACAGTAACTGTGTGGTTACCTTAGGTTTATGGTCAAGAGAGTCTCCTTGCCAAAACATTTAGACTGAGATCTGAAAATCAGTATAGAGTGAGTCATGAGAAGATGGGGGAACAACAGTCTATGCAGAGGGAAGAGCAGTTGCAGAATCTTGAGTCTAGAATACAGGTTGTCTAGGGAATAGCAAGAAGACTATGCATCTAGAGCATGGTAGGAAAGGGGAGGTAGTGGGTGCAAAGAACACATATAACTTTTAAGCCAGGAAAAAGAATTTGGATTTTATACTAAATGTACTAAGCAAGCTATCATCGTTTTTTAACTCAAGAAAGAGTAACATAATTTGATTAATGTTTAAATGAATCCCTCTGGCTGATGGGCATAGAGTGGTTATTAAGGGGCAAAGTGGAAGAAGGGAATCAGTTAAGAAGCTCCTGCAATAATTTAGCCTGAGCCAGGGCTATAGTAATGGAGATTAAGAGGAGTATGTTTTAGGGGAAGAAGTGACAGGACTTGGGATGGATTGGATGTGGGAGATAAAGGAAAGAGAAGAATCAAGGGTAATGCCTAGATCTTTGTTCAGCAATTAGATGAGCTGAAATGCAAGAGGTTAGAGAAGGGAAGGCTTGAGGGCTGGCCAACTTGAGTCTGAGACGTCTATTAGGACAGTGAAGAGGCCAAATATGTGAGAGCCATGTGGGCCTGGAGTCCTGAGGAGGTGTCAGCCCTGGAGGAGTGCCTTGAGGCCTGCAGATATTAGACTTGGGGTGCATGATGTCACCTGAGGACAGTGATTAAAAGAGACAGAGGCCTGGGACATGCCAACATTCACAGGTTGAGCAACAGAGAAGAAGCCAGCAAGGGATACTGAGAAGGACCAACCAGTAAAGGAAGGGGCCAAGAGGAGGTACATACAGTATTACCAAAACATAGAGGGTAGAATGGGCAAGAAGAGGATGTGGTCAGTAGTGTTGAATGCTCCTGACTCAGATGGAGGACTGGGACCTTCCTGCAATCTTGGATGTGGCAAACATTCAAAGACCTTTTTCCCTTTTCAGGGTAATAACACATCCCAGAACATAAAATGGATTGTAAAACTATTTTCTGGACTCTGTCTCTGTGGGCTTCTGCCACTCGATTAACTGAGATTATTAATATCAACTACCCCACACCCCTCCTAATCCCTGTTCTCCTACATTCAGCTATACCCCAAACCCCCACAGGCCTGGAAATATAATGATGTATCAGGTTAGTCGATATAGATTCTCTGGAAACTCTAAGCTTCATGGCAACAGAGATGGCATTTGTCTTGTTTGCACTGTATGCCAGCCCCTAGTCCTGTACCCAACCACAAATAAATTCAAACACTGACTACATACTATGCTATGCTATGCTAAGTTGCTTCAGTCGTGTCCAACTCTGTGTGACCCCATAGACAGCAGCCCACCAGGCTCCCCAGTCCCTGGGATTCTCCAGGCAAGAACACTGGAGTGGGTTGCCATTTCCTTCTCCAATGCATGAAAGTGAAAAGTGAAAGTGAAGTTGCTCAGTCGTGTCCGACTCTTAGCGACCCCATGGACTGCAGCCCACCAGGCTCCTCCGTCCATGGGATTTTCCAGGCAAGAGTACTGGAGTGGGGTGCCATTGCCTTCTCCGACTGAGTACATGATGGAATGTTAAATCCACTTGATTTTGCACTTGGCATCGCCTGGTAACCATGCTGCCCCTACCATATCCCTCTGTGGACAGACACAAAGATTTTTCTCAACATCCCCCAAACTGAGATTTCTTTATAGGGTAGGATGCTGCGGCTGAGCCCAGGACCCCAGCACCACTGCCGACTTCTCCAGTGTGGATTTCTCACTGGCAGGTGGGACTGCTCATCCCAACAGCTGGGTATCCCCAAGTCATATGTTATGGGTATCACCTTAACTATGTTTAAGTGGCTCATTTCTCCAGAATCTTGCCTTTAAGATTCTAAAAGCATTTATTGTTGTGGAATTTTTCAGCTGCTTTGTATTCAATTCATACACATGCAAGGTCTGTATGGCTGGATACTAGACTGAGTCTGTCAGCTTGACCCCAAATGCTGTCTGTTTCTAAAAGTCAAGGTTAGAGTACCTGGCGCTGATATCTGGGAAAGTCCACATGACTTCTTGACCCCTGAAGGGATATTACTTTTTGGCTCCAACTCTGCCCCGGATTCTTACTTGTGAATTAGGATCAAAGTTTATACTTCTGGTAGTTCATTTGGACCCTCTCTCAAGGAGGGCATTCAGTAATCATTCCAACCGAACCAACAAGGACGTACCTGCTAATCCCAGTGCAATTCTGATTTCTGTGACAGTCAGGTGTTAGGAGGCAGAGTGCTGAAAAGTTAACCTCATGTGACCTGGGAAAAAGGGCATCCTTTTTCACCTTTAAAATTATTTCACCTTTAATAATGAGGGGTTTTTTCCTTTTTCAACTTTTAAAGGCTTTAGTAATTATATTGGGCTTAAACCTGTAACTATTCTGCTACCACCTTCTACTGTAAGGAGCTCATATTTGTTTGCCCTGTGAAAGGAAATTATCAGAGAAGCAAAATCAGATTTTAGCTGAAGTCAAAACATGTATTAAATCTGATGCTTCACAGCTGACTACAAGCCCCTCCACCTCTGACAGGCTTCTCCCGGCTGTGTGCAGACACTTAATAAATGATTTTGATGAAGGTCCCTCTGTCTTAAAGGAAATTAGATTGTTCTGACACTATCTCCCCATCACTAAACTGTTGGCTATTATCCAGCAGCCTAAGATCCTCTGGGTGTTTGCAGATTGATTATTTAATGTTTTGCATTCCTCTATGTCCACATTTCCAGGGTCAGCAGCCACATCCACAACTCCCAGTAGGTGTTGTGTTTGTCCTTTGCTGGTCTGTGGGCATTTCACCGAAAACACACACACACACACAAGATTTTTGTTTCAGAATAGTTTCCCAAGCTCTTCATTTATTCCCTTATTTGTAAGTTCAGTTCAGTTAAGTTCAGTTCAGTCGCTCAGTTGTGTCCGACTCTTTGCAACCCCATGAATCGCAGCACACCAGGCCTCCCTGTCCATCACCAACTCCCAGAGTTCACTCAGACTCACGTCCATCAAGTCAGTGATGCCATCCAGCCATCTCATCCTCTGTCGTCCCCTTCTCCTCCTGCCCCCAATCCCTCCCAGCATCAGAGTCTTTTCCAATGAGTCAACTCTTCCCATGAGGTGGCCAAAGTACTGGAGTTTCAGCTTTAGCATCATTCCCTCCAAAGAACACCCAGGGCTGATCTCCTTCAGAATGGACTGGTTGGATCTCCTTGCAGTCCAAGGGACTCTCAAGAGTCTTCTCCAACACCACAGTTCAAAATCATCAGTTCTTTGGTGCTCAGCTTTCTTCACAGTCCAACTCTCACATCCATACATGACCACAGGAAAAACCATAGCCTTGACTAGATGGACCTTTGTTGGCAAAGTAATGTCTCTGCTTTTCAATATGCTATCTAGGTTGGTCATAACTTTCTTTCCAGGAGCAAGCATCTTTTAATTTCATGGCTGCAATCACCATCTGCAGTGATTTTGGAGCCCCAAAAAATAAAGTCTGACACTGTTTCCACTGTTTCCCCATCTATTTCCCAAGAAGTGATGGGACCAGATACCATGATCTTCGTTTTCTGAATGTTGAGCTTTAAGCCAACTTTTTCACTCTCCACTTTCCCTTTCATCAAGAGGCTTTTTAGTTCCTCTTCATTTTCTGCCATAAGGGTGGTGTCATCTGCATATCTGAGGTTATTGAGCACTAAACATGTATGGACTAGCATTGGGCTAATTAATGACCAGGGATACACTGGAATGCAAGATGATGTAAATTCATGTCCTTATGGAGCTTAAAATCTGGTGATTATAATTTCGTATCGTAGTTAGGATTGTGGATTAAAGGTACTATGATGGAGGTTAAATGGGAGGGGGTCTGGACAGGGAAAATTTAAGTTGAGATTTAAAGAATTAAAGGGGAATGGGTAGCCTTAAAAAGCGCATGAAGAAAAGCTGAACACAAGGGTGTTCAGCTCTCACATGGGGTGAGAGTTTCATTTGGTTCAGAACCTAATGGAGGACAAAGGGGAGTGAACTTTGGGAAGAAGGTAACAAGAGGGGAAGGGGGCAGCCACAGTATCTGTTACTCACAGGAGCCTTACAGGTGGTATGAATGTACATCCCAGTTTGCCAAGAACAGTCTTTGTTTAGACCTTTGCCTCTGTGTATTATTATAAGGCCTCCTTTCCCTCATGAAAATGTCAGTTTGCACAATAAATTATATGGTCACCCTACCCAAAGGCATGTCAAAGAGCTGGGGGATTTTATTACATGTAAGATAGGAAATCATTGAAGGGTATTAAGCAGAGGTATGATATGAGTGGATGTACGTTTTCAGATTGCTCCTCCTTTAGTCTGAATGGGGCCGCGGGTGATTACTATAGTGGCCCAGGGTAAAGTAGATGGTCAACAAAGCATCATGTTTAGAAAATATCTTATGTTAAGTAACATACATTCTACCATCTTTCTTTTCATGCCCCCAGTGGTGCTTCCAACAGATTAGACACCGTGGTTCTCCGTGGAGATGTCCCTCCCTCTTCGCCCTTTCACCTTTAGGACTGAGCCGCTCACTGCCCCACTGGCAAAAGTGGGAGTGCTAAGTGGTAGAGGTAGGTTTCTCCGCAGGGGTTGCTGAAGGGAGTTGCATAGCTCAAAGACACACCCACTCCCTGGGGCAGCACACATCTAATTGATAAATATTGGGCTACAAAGGCCCCACTCCCTTGCCTCAATTCAGGATATCTCTGAAGGGCCACTCACAATGCAATTTCTCCTCCACCCCACCCTTCTTCCCTTACACCCTCACAGGGATTGTTCCCCAGAGCTCTCTCCCCAGTCACCTGCATGCAAATATCCAATGCAGAGTCTATTGCCTGGGGAATCTGATTTATAATCCAATGTAAGCATGGCTTTCTGTTAAAATGTGTATTTGTGTTACCTTTCCTGGTGTCTCCACATCTAACCAAGAGGTAGAACTTCCCCTCACTTAATGGCAAATAGGTGAGGAAATAGTGGAAACAGTGACAGACTTTATTTTGGGGTCTCCAAAATTACTGCAGATGGTGACTGCAGCCATGAAATTAAAAGACACTTGCTCCTTGGAAGAAAAGTTATGACAATCCTAGACAGCATATTAAAAAGCAGACATTACTTTGCCAACAAAGGTCCATCTAGTCAAAGCTATGGTTTTTCCAGTAGTCATGTATGGATGTGAGAGTTGAACTATAAAGAAAGCTGAGTGCTGAAGAAGTGATGCTGTTGAACTGTGGTGTTGGAGAAGACTCTTGAGGGTCCCTTGGACTGCAAGGAGATCCAACCAGTCCATTCTGAAGGAGATCAGCCCTGGGATTTCTTTGGAAGGACTGATACTGAAACTCAAGCTCCAATACTTTGGCCACCTGATGTGATGAACTGACTCACTGGAAAGGACCCTGATGCTGGGAAAGATTGAAGGCAGGAGGAGAAGGGGACGACAGAGGATGAAATGGTTGGATGACATCACAGACTCGATGGACATGAGTTTGAGCAAGTTCCGGGAGTTGGTGTTGGACAGAGAAGCCTGGCGTGCTGCAGTCCATGGAGTCGCAAAGAGTTGGAAACGACTGAGCAACTGAATTGAACTGAACTGAGAACTTCCCCTAAACTTTTCTGTTGGGTATATAAAGGATCTTTTCCCCATTGTCCCTTATGCCCTTTGTAAATTGAATCACGTAGTTTGTTTTGACCTGGATAATTTTATCCATAAATGGTTGTATTGGTTCACAACACTGGTTCCCTGTAAGCCGGCACACTTCCAAGTGGTTATTTCAGGTCTTGTAAAATAACAGCTCTTATTTAAATACCTTGATTCTTGATTACCTGAATTTAGTTTCTTATTTTGGTGCTTGAATTATTTCCTTAAAGAATGTAAATATGTCATAAATTCCTTTTATTTCTTTTATTCATGAGATTATTCCTAGTATTTCTGTATAGTAACTTGAAATTTATTGAAATAAGTTACAGTGGGATCCCATTCTTTATAGCTTGTTATCACCAAGAATGCACTATATCATGGATTAAATCATGCTCTCCTAAAACATAACTACAGCCAGGAAAGGATGGATGTGAAGTCATTAAGATATAATAGGAGAGAGAGTTGGTAATCTTTGTAAAATGACACATCAAGTCTTCATTCCTGTACAGGCATAAGAGGGATAAATGTGCATGGAGGTGATGGGGAATGGGGACCCAGAAGCAGAAAACGCTCACACACTTTGAACACTGGGGCTGGCCTCTGCCCCCTGGTGAAGTCTGGTGACTGATTTCCAGCTACTCAGTACGTGCAGTGTCCCCGTCCTAACCTCTGCTCATGGTACAGAGCACGTGGGAGATGAAAAGAATGTCTGTCCACATAGACTTGCATACTTTAATTCTTCCAAGTCAGTCATTCAGCAAATATTCCTGAGCACCTGCTACTGGTGGCACTATACTAGGCACACAGCATCTTGGAAAATCATTTGTGTCCTCTCCACCCACCCACCCCTCCACACCAACTTTCATGGCTTACATTATGCCTCTCGGTAGTGAACCTCAAAACAGGGTAATAAAAATATTCCACTGTTTTTTTTTCCCTTTAATAATTTTCCTTTCATTAAAGTTTAAAACTCCTATTTCAAATCATCTACCCTAAGCATACCTCCTATTGTGGAAATCTTTAATCCCTCAATTAATTTCTCCAGCTATCACAAAGATTAGGTCAAAAAGAATATCTTCTTTAGTTGACTCAGAACTAAACATTGTTCTTGACACTTTTCAATAACTTACTTACACCCTCATTTCTAAAATATTAATTGTGCTACATACTTACCATCTCCAGTTTGTGTCATAGTAGAAAATATGCAGAAATCAATCATGACTTCAGCTCTGTTCTTTATGAACTGTTGGATTAGTATCTTTATTTAGTCTCTCAGAGCCTCAATCTCCCCACCTGTCAAATGGGGACAGCACTTAACTTAAAGGACTTTATGAGGATCAAAATGAATCTCAGTGGTAGGTTTGAACCATGCCTGGTATATTTTAACTATGTGTTCTCACTTTTCTTGCTCAGAAACTCTTCATTTATTCATTTGACAAATACACATTGATGGTTAAATTGTGCAAAGCACTGCCACAGTCTCTAAGGGTATAAGTAGGACAATGTACCTGCTGGTGTGCAGCTTCTATTCTAGTGGGAGGAGACAGACAGTGAATGTACAAAAAGAGAGCAGGCACTGATAAGTGCAAGGATTAAAATTAATCAGAGAGGTGTAACAGGAATTAATGGTGTAGGAATAGGATTTACAGAAAACAATTATTGTACATAATAATACATAAACATCTGCTGGATCATGGAAAAAGGAAAAGAGTTCCAGAAAAACATCTATTTCTGCTTTATTGACTATGCCAAAGCCTTTGACTGTGTGGATCACAATAAACTGTGGAAAATTCTGAAAGAGATGGGAATACCAGACCACTTGACCTGCCTCTTGAGAAATCTGTATGCAGGTCAGGAAGCAACAGTTAGAACTGGACATGGAACAACAGACTGTTTCCAAATAGGAAAAGGAGTACATCAAGGCTGTATATTGTCACCCTGCTTATTTAACTTCCATGCAGAAAACATCATGAGAAACGCTGGGCTGGAGGAAGCACAAGCTGGAATCAAGATTGCTGAGAGAAATATCAGTAACCTCAGATATGCAGATGACATCACCCTTATGGCAGAAAGTGAAGAAGAACTAAAGAGCCTCTTGATGAAAGTGAAAGAAGAGAGTGAAAAAGTTGGCTTAAAGCTCAACATTCAGAAAACGAAGATCATGGCATCTGGTCCCATCACTTCATGGCAAATAGATGGGGAAACAGTGTCAGACTTTATTTTTTTGGGCTCCAAAATCACTGCAGATGGTGATTGCAGCCGCTTACTCCTTAGAAGGAAAGTTATGACCAACCTAGACAGCATATTAAAAAGTAGAGACATTACTTTGCCAACAAAGGTCCGTCTAGTCAAGGCTATGGTTTTTCCAATGGTATGGATTGAAAGTTGGACTATAAAGAAGCTGAGTGCCAAAGAACTGATGCTTTTGAACTGTGGTGCTGGAGAAGACTCTTGAGAGTCCCTTGGAGTGCAAGGAGATTCAACCAGTCCATCCTAAAGTAAATCAGTCCTGGGTGTTCATTGGAAGGACTGATGTTGAAGCTGAAACTCCAGTACTTTGGCCACCTCATGCGAAGAGCTGACTCATTGGAAAAGACCCTGATGCTGGGAGGGATTGGGGGCAGGAAAAGAAGGGGATGACAGAGGATGAGATGGTTGGATGGCATCATTGACTCAATGGACATGAGTTTGCATAAGCTCCAGGAGTTAGTGATGGACAGGGAGGCCTGGCATGCTGCGGTTCATGGGGTGACAAAGAGTCCGACATGACTGAGCGACTGAACTGAACTGAACTGAACACAATGATAATTAAGTAATCAGAGGGTCTCTCTGGGTAAGTAAAATCTGAGGTGAGACCTAAATGACAAGAAGGAGTTAAGCCACCTGAATGAACATCTGAAAGAAGAGCTTTCTAGAAAGAGGGAATAGCTAGCAGAGCTCTAAGGCAGGAATGAAATTGGAGGGTTTTATATAAGAGTGGAAAGTGGTGGGCAGACACATATCCATTGTAGGTCATCTGGTCAGAGCAAAGAGTTTGTGTGGTCTTTTTTTTTTTTTTCCAGTGCCACAAGGAGCTGTGGAAAATTTAAAGTGAAGTGGGGAGCAAGATCTGTCCTACCTGACACTGAACACCTTCAGGAAGGATAGTTGTGGGAGAACAAGAGTAGAGGGAGATAGATTATTTAGAAGGCCATTATATAGTTATCCAAGTGAGAGATGCTGATGGCCTGACCACTATGAGGGCCACAGCGATGGTTAGAAGTAAACAGATGCTGGAGATCTTAGACTAAGAGTCAACAGGACTTGGTAAGACAGGAATTACACCCTACCAGGTATAAAATAAATAAATGACAAGGATGTAATATACAATACAGGGAATGTGGCCAATATTTTATAACAACTTTATATGGAGTATAATCTGTATACAACAAGTCTCCTACATATGAACTAGTTCTGTTTCAAGAGCATGTTCGTAAGTCCAATTTGTTCCTAAGTCCAACAAAGTTAGCCTAGGTATCCAACTAACACAAAAGGCTATATAATACTATACTGTAATAGGTTTATAATACTTTTCACACAAACAATACATGAAAAAACAAACACAAAAAATTAAAGAAAAAATTAACTTTACAGTACAGTACCTTAAAAAGGGCAGTATTACCAGCTACATCGCCACTGCTTTTAGGCTTTATTATGGACATCCTTGGCTTGAAATAAAGATATCGTACTACTGTACTATATATAGTACTGTACAGTAATGTACACAAAAGCACAACCACTTATACAGGAGGCACACGTATGACAAAGTACACCAGATACATGAACTAACTTATGCAGTTGGACAAGCAAACACACATTCATATCTTTGAAAGTTCACAACTTAAGGGTTTGTATGTAGGGGACTTCCTGCAATTCACTATAAAAAAAAAAAATCACTTTGTTGTATACCTGAAACTAATATAGCATTTTAAGTCAACTATACTTCCATAAAAGAGAAGAATCAACAGGACCTGTAGCTGTATTGAATACAGGTGGACATGAGGGAAAAGCAAAGCATTCCAGCGAAGGTTCCAGAGATTTAACCTGAACCACAGAGGTGTCATTTACTGAGAAAAACACAGGAAGGAACATACTTATGGGAGGAAATCAAGATTTCAGTTCTAGTTATTAAAAGTTTGAGAGGCCCATTAAACATCCAAGTGAGTATGACTAGAAGGCAACATATAATTAAATTTATGAGCATGGATTTCAAGGGAGGGATCAAGGCTGAAGACATGGAGATAAATTTGAGAGACATTAGTCTAAGGATTGGATTTAAAGCCATGGAACTGGATGAGATTCCCAGAAAAGGGGATGCAGATGGAGAAGAAAGGGGGTGAAAGTGCAGGGCCCAGGGCAAACAAGCAGAGGACTCTAAGGAGAGGAAAGGCCAAGATAGAAAAAACAAGAGAGTATAAAGTTACAAAAGCCCAGAGAGTGTTAAGCAATGAGGGTATGATTCGCAATTTTTATAGCCACTGGGCTTGCTTCACAAATACCCCATTAACAGCAAACCAACATTAAGCCCAACCACCAACCTGTCAACCCCAAGAACCATTTAAGTGCTCACTTCTCAAATATCTCAGTGTTATGCTGAATTATGTCAACACATTAAGTTACATTGCAGTCTAACCCCAAGCACCTCAGAATATGACCTAATTTGGATATAAGATCTTTCCAGAGATAATCGAGTGAAAATGAGACCATTAAGGTGGATCCTAAGACAGCCGCTGTCCTTACAAAAGGAGAGCACAGACACACACACAGAAGGCCATGTGAAAATGATGCCAGAGATCAGGCGGTGGAGCAGAAGCCTTATGGCCAGCAAGTCACCAGAAGCTGGAAGAGAGGCCTGAACCAAATTCTCCTTCATTTTCCTTCAAAGCCCTCACAGCCTTCAAAACAAGCCATCTTAATTTCAGACTTTTTGTCTCCAGAACTCTGAGACAATAGATTTCTGTTAAGCCACCCAGTTTGGGGTACTTCTGCTAGATGGCCCCAGTCAACTAAGATAGTCATTTTATCAGACGGGCAACCATAGGTCTGCAATATTCTTGTAGCTGAGGTCTCCTTTCCCCACCAGCAAGGAACAAATCAGCCTCTGGAACAGTGCTGACCACTGCGGAACACATCCATGGCCTTTGTTCTTGGTGTTTGAAAATGAAACTTTGCTGCCAGCACTTATAAAAACTCTGGGAACAAAATCAGCCATGATGAGTGCTGTCAGACAGAGGGCTGATGGTGCAGGAATCCCACTTTTGCCAAGAAGCAACCAACCCAGGGATTGAATCAGGATCTCCCGCATTGCAGGCAGATGCTTTACCATCTGAGCTACCAGGAAGTCCAAAGGAGAGAAGGGTGCAATCTTCAGGGCATAAATGAAATAATATGATGGAATGAAACATAAACTGAGTGTGTTTATCCAATATAGAACAGTGAAGAGTTGTTGTTTAGTCTCTAAGTTGTGTCTGACTCTTTCGCGATCCATGGACTGTAGTGCACCAGGCTCCTCTGTCCATGGGATTTTCCAGGCAAGAATACTGGAGTGGGCTGCTGTTTCCTTCTCCAGGGGATCTTCCCAACTCAGGGATCAAACCCTGTCTCCTGCATTGGCAGGTAGATTCTTTACCACTGAGCCACCTGGGAAGCCCCAGAATAGTAAGGAGAGCCTTCCATAAAGGAAAGCATGGCTCATGTGGCATTTGGATCCACAAGTAACCCTAGAGGAAGGGAAGGTGCAGGCTGCCTTGCTCCCCATTAGCCCAAATTAGAGATGGCTTGTTTTGACAAGGTGCACACTTTGAAAGGCTTCTCTTTCACTCTGCCTGTTTCTGTTCCCTCGAGGCACACACTTGGTTTCTATTTTTATCCTGATTTCATAAAGTTCAAGAGAAAACGTGACTTTTTTTGCATTCAAAATTTGGAAAGTACCCTAAAGGTGTTACAGTTAAGCTGTTTTTGATCATAAGGAGCAGATATTCACAAATGTGTTCAACTCAGATGGAGTCTGGGGGGCGGGGGTAGTGACTGCTTTCACAACCCACATGAGGCACTCTTGGTCGAAACCAAGAGCAAAGTAGATCACGTATAGTGTTCCAGACATCCTGATAGGTACTCTCACATGTGTTAACTCATTGGTTTCTCACAGTACTGCTATCAGGTAGATACTGTACTTATACCCATTTTACAGATGAAGAAACTAAGGTACAGAGAGATTAAGTACCTTGCCCACAATTACAAAGGCAGTAAGTGATGAGCCAGGATTTGAACCATGGGGTTGCACAGACTCATACTCAAATCCTATCCATGTCACGTCATTTCCTATCACACCTTTCTGATTAATGTTAATCTTCGCATGTATCACTGCACGCTCTCCTTTGAGTACGAGTCTGTGTGACCCCATGAGAACTTGAGTGGAACTGTAGCAGATTAGAGCTTTCTCCCTCTTGTCATCCTTCCCTCCACATTTCTTATCATCTCTTCCTCTTGGTACTGTTCTTCCACCCTTCTCTTTCCACCTCTCTCTCTCTCTCTCTCAGCATTTCTATGCTCCCTCCTTCATGTGTCTACTCCAGTCTCTTTCGGCCCCTGAATTTCTGTATGCTCTGTGTTACCTTTTTCTAAAGGAGCCCCTCAATCTAATCAGCTATGTATTGAGTCATAAAGAACTGAACATGGCAGCCACGTAGGGCCAGGGCCAGGGCAGCCACTAAGAGTGATGCCTAGTAAGCAGACTGCCACCTTTGTTTTTGTCCGAAACACCATCTACTGATCAACTCCGTCACAGACAAGCCTGCCAGTCCAGTCCCTAGCCGGTTCTGGCCCGTGCCCGAGCAGACGATGCTTCTGGTGTAGTAATGCTGGTACACGCTGTACATCTCTGTGTGATGGCAATAGCTGATTGCGAGGGAATCAATGAGAGTCTTGTGTGGCTCCTCCAAGAGAAGACAAATGGGCTGCAGTGGCAAGGCATATCTGATCAAAGGAGAACCCAGGCATGCAGAGGAGGTAGGAGACAGTGAACCACATCATTCCATGAGGAGGTTCAGCAGAGGCTGGCCTCTTCAATACACCAGAGTTCTCTATCTGTGTTGGGAGTAAAAGCTGGAAACCAGAAAAGAGAAGCTGCCTGGGTAAAGAGACAAAAGGAATGCAGCCTAAGCCAGGGGTAAGCCACTATTTGAACCTGATTTCTCCGGGAGCACAGAGAAGAGAAGCTGAGCTATGATGAGGCTGGACTCAAGGAGCAGACTAAGACATCTTAGTCATTAGAGCACGAGGAATCCATCAGGCTTCTGCGGTCACTGAACAATGAACTAGGCTCTGTAATATGTATCTGCACTTGCTCACCTGAATACATAAAAGCGTTTAAAAAGCAAGTCTTCTAGCAATTTTTTCTTCTGATTCTATTCCAAAAAAGGTAAATACTTTCAATGACACATGGCTAGGTTTCACATACCTTTTAACAGATTTGAGCAGATTTGTTATAGTGCTGGACAGGTGTTAGAATCTTAGTATTCCCAGTCTTTCATACCTTGCACAATCACTCAGCTTTCCTTCTAAAAATTTTGCTCGTCTCGTTGATCCACTAGATTGACTGAAAACAGGTTTTTTGATACACTTAGAGAACAAAAATATTTTTTGCCTTAAAAATAGAATCCCAACAGGCACATAGACTGATATTTAAACAAAGGATATACCCAATCTCAAATGCCGAGACAAATCCATTTTTCAGTACTTTCAGAAATACCTAACAAACTATCCGACCACTTAATCAGAATTTCTGGAAGTAGCATAATGTGTTGATGATTAACCTTGTTGACTTATTTTTTAAAGAATCCTCATCTTGTATGCCATGGTAGTAAAGGGTTCCCCTCTCCCATGCGTGAAGTTCCAGAATGAAAGTGGGTTGTCACCATGGCAACAGAATACAAGGCAGAGAACTTCAGAGAAGGGGGAGGTCTCTATACCCAAGGCCACAGCTACAAGAAAGCCCGGGGCCCCAGAGTCATGGCAGCAAAGAGAAGCAACGCGCTGTGACTTCACACAGCCAGATGGCCTGCTGTTGACACAGGGTTCCCCCAATTGCCAATTATTTGAGTAATTCTGGATCTTTCATTCAAAGAAAGATAAATACTTCACTTAAGGTATGCATTGATATACTTGTCAGTTTTTCTCTTTGAACAGCCTAGTATTGGAAACTTTCCCCAAGCACCTAACACAGTGCCTTACACACTAAGAAGTGTGAGTTCAGCTCTGTTCAGCCTCTTCTTGAGGCAGGTATTATGCAAGAAACAGAGATGAAAAGGACGTTAATAGGTTCCTTCTCCTCCGAGAGCTCACAGTTGAGTGGGTAGACAAGCATATAGGAAGATCCATACAACCTTCTATGTCAGCTTATGCTATAGTCTTGCCCAGGTTATCAGAGGGGATGAATCCAGAAGACAGTCACAGCCAAGAGGAGAGAGAGGAAAAGAGGGGCAAGTTATTGCCACATGATCTGATTTTGAATGATGGATTAGGAGTTATGGGTGTTCCTTCTCCGTTGCTGGCTGCTTGCTTTGAGACAGTCCTAGCAGAGAGGGCTGCATGAACAGAGGTTCACAGGTAAATAGCAGCACTGTTTCAGGTGGCACTAGTGGCAAAGAACCAGCCTGCCAATGAAGGAGACACAAGAGACGTGAGATCGATCCCTGCGTCGGGAAGATCCCCTGGAGGAGGGCATGGCGACCCACTCAAGTGTTCTTGCCTGGAGAATCCCATGGACAGTGGAGCCTGGCGGGCTACGGTCCACAGGGTTTCAGAGTCGGACGCAACTGAATTGACTTAGCACGTACAACATGGTGAAAAGCATACGCAGCTTGCTTTTGCTGAGTAAGAATCCACAAGGCAGAGAATGGTAGGAGCTGAAGCTGGAGACCCAGGTGGCTAAGGTATGAACAGAGCATGAGTATCCCTCCCCTGGGAGGGCCTAGACTGCATCTTCCTGACAACGGAGGCTCCTACAAGCCAAAGCCCTCTTTCCGGAGTACTTTTAGCAGCATTGTGGAGAATTGCTTCACAGATAACATTGGAGTCAAGAGGACCACTTCCAGGGCTGCTACAGACATCCAGGCAAAAAACAGTAAGACCTTGAATCAAAGCGGGGTATTAGGGATGGAAAGGGTGAGGACAGATTCTAAGAATATTTATTGACTAAAACCATATATCTCCTCAGCAGGATTCACCTCCCCAAATCCCTAAGACTCAAAATCTCCATTCTCCTCTCCATACTGACTCTAACACTAAAAAAAACCCGGGCAAGGAAGGATAGGATTGTCAGCGACTGAAACTCCTTCAACAGTACATAGCTTATACAATCACTGAACCACTTAAAACGATGGCAGTCACTTTCACTTTAAAACCTATTGGCTGAGTTGATGGACAGGCAAAAATATTTCTCTCTTGGATTTATTCCAGTACACTGTTTCCCATCATTACTGGTCATGGGGATCAGAAAAAGAAAGGAGATTTTTAGAGAGATTCTGAACAATATATCATTGCCAACTCAGAGTGGCAGGCAAAACAAAACTGATAATGCTTCGTGTTGAGATAGGATCGTTCCTCTGAGGCTCTCCTGCTATCATAGTATATATTAATTTTTAAAGCATTCCTATAAAGTGGACAAGTGGCAAAAGGGGTTGGCTTCATTTCGGTGGAGGCAAAAAAAGATACTAATGCCTGGAGAGATGAACTGACTTATCAGAGGTAAGGAGCTTCCCAGGTAGCTCAGTGGTAAAGAATCCACCTGCCAATGCAGGAGACTCAGGAAATACAGGTTTGATCTCTAGGCCAGGAAGACCCTCTGGAGAAGGAATTGGCAACCCACTCCAGTATTCTTTGCTGGAGAATACCATGGACAGAGGAGCCTGGCAGGCTACAGTGCGTGGGGTCACAGAGTCAGATACGACTGAGCAGTCGAGTGCACACACACATCAAAGGTAAGGCTGGTTGGAGACAAGCCTGAGGGCAGAGTTTGGGCTTCTTGGTTTCTTTTCCTGGTTTAATTATCTAAACCTATCCTAATTAGGTTACAGTATTTAACACAGTCTGTCCAGATCCATCTGAAAAGAGGAAGCGAAGACCTGGGTAATTTTCCAGATAATTTCTTTAAAAGAAAAAAGCAGCCCCTCTCTCCTCCAAATTGTTTATAATTGATGCAACACAGGAAGTCTCACTGCTTTTTAATGAGCTCCCAAACTCAAATTCTGCCATTTAATTTTTTTTTGAGATCTGCATTTGCCTGAAATATCTCAGTAATTCTTATGGAAAGGGAGATTTTACCTAAATTATGAAGATAACTTTGATATACTTTTTGGTGTAACGAAGGGAGAACGAGGCACTGCGTGGTATGCAGGCTGTAAGATCCCAGCCCTTTCCCGTGGCCTGAGGTACATGGATCTCCTTCGGTGCTGAATGGGGACAGAGAGAAAACCCCATGCTCCCATTCAGTGCTATGATCCCTTCTGTTTTCCATGAGAAACATGTGCACGCTCCTCACTTAGCATTTACCAGACTGCAGGAGATGCCACCTGCTATGTTGCAGGGGAAAATAGAGGACTTAGGCTAATAACTGGAAGAAATGACTCAGTTCTTACTAAAGGGTCAGCGTTGGACTCTCTTTTTTAATGTATTTATTTTATGGGTAAATTGATCTAACAGTGATGAAGCAAGGAAATGACTGCATTCCTTGCTTTTTTTTTTTTCCACCAAAGCACATGTCCCAGCTCTTTGTCTGACCCTGCTCCCTGTTATCTGCCACGTGGCTTTTGTCTCTTTCTTTTCAGCCAGCCACTCTTCCCTTACTGCTGTCTTCTCTCTCTCTCTAGCTCAGTGAAAACCTTTGATTACAGTGTGGTCCATGGGCAACAGTTCCAATGAAAAGAAGGACTATCCTACAGCTATTTGGGGGACAGGCCATGAATCTCTAGGGGGACCCCAGTAGTTTACCTGTTTTCTGGGGCTTGAAGACAAAAGCTTCAGATTTTGATGAGGAACCGAGGCAGCTCCTTTGGGCTGGTGTGGGGTCTGTCCTGCTGTGCCCCCATCGCTGCAGCTACCCCTCCCCCCAGGCATAGTCAGAGGAGTCAAGAACAAAAAATGCTCACCAGGCCACCCTAGTACCCCGCAGGAGCAGCTGGGAGTCACACACACACTGCTCCCCTGCGCTGTCAACCACCCTGCCCAGCTCCCTTGCACACACACCCAGCATGGGGCTCTCTCTTCTGCATTGCACATCTTCTGAAAGGAGGGCCCCTTTCTGAGACTGTATCACTTCATTTCACACCCTAAACAATTAGACATGATTTCCCCAAATGTAAGAGCAGTCAGGAGACCCTATCCAGATTAATCGGCTCTAAGCAGTTAAGGCAGGAGGAGAAGCGAGGAGGGAGAGGGGTGGGGGAAAGGAAAGCAGAGACTCCAAAGTCTTTGTTTCTCTCCCATCTGGCTAGAAGCCAGAGGCGAAGATCGAAGAGACCTATCCTTTGTCCACTGATCTGACAGTCAGTTCCCACACGGCAAAATCAAAGTGGAATGCATTCACACACTCGTGGCCACAGCTCACAAGGTTACTGAGAAATCTAAGTCTTCTGTGACTGGTGGAGGCAGGATTTCTATGCAGCATTGCTGTTTTCAAGGTCATAATGAAATTAAGAAAGAGTTCCACTTTCTCACTGGAGTCTGTCATTGTTAGCACTCTCCTGGTCCTCCAGGGGACCAAAAGCGTGTGCTCTGTGGCTTTAAGGGAGGAGAGAATCCTTCTCAGGCTCTCTCTATCAAGTCTGGTTAGGTTTTAGCATGTAAAGTTCCAGGCCATAAATAATTCAAAAGGCATGAAGAAGATTTTCTTCATTCTCCATCTATCCCCGCACATGACACCCTCCCCCCTTCCTTTCTGGCTTATAACAAATGCTAATTTAATCAACTGGCAGTAAATTGTGCTGGTTGCTGACTCATGCCAGACACAGCCCCTATGGACTTCACCGAGGTCTGCCATCTCATTTGGAAAGGAACAATAAGGAGGTGCAGTCCTGAGCTGCCCACCTTTCTTCTTTTGTCCTCCTTTGTTTCCTCCTATTCCTCCCCCCTCCCCCTAAGAGGACTCTTCACAGTGTGCATGCAGGGAATTCACATCTCAGCCACGCTGCCTGCAAAGGTCTGTGCTCCCTGCCAGTTGCACAGCCTCCTAACCGCCCTGATGACGGGATGGGGATGTCCCCAGTGCTCCCGAAGGATGCTCTCGGGATAAAGCATGTGGCAGGGGAAGGAAGAGGTGGGGCGCTGAGACGAAGAGTGGGAAGGGGTGTGAGGCAGAGCCAGCCCTCGTTATCCTAGCTGGGAAAGCATGTGTGTCAGAGAGGCTCCTTGATGAAACCATAGCGTGGGGATAGAAGCTGATGAGAGGTGGAGGAGCAGCTCCCGTCAGTGGGCCCGTTTCACCCCCACCCCCCCAGTGGAGTAGGGGCTCCTCCTGGGGACAGCTGTAACGGAGGGTGGAGGGGACAAATCTCCCTGGAGACAAGGCAGGAGCAGCAGGTAGTGGGCTGGGGCTGGAGAGGATGAGACAGAAAGAAATGCCTCTTAAAAAAAAAAAGACCAAGAGATGGGAAAATATTTATGGGAAGCCTAGGGCCTATTTCCTTTTCCTTTTGCCCTTTTATTTTAGTTATAAATATTTATCTTATAAAGAAGCATTCTCCAGCCCCACCCCAGAGGGATTCCTTTAAAACCCTCCCCATCATGATCACCCAAATACGTGCTGTGGACTAATGTATAAGGAGGAAATGGAAGCTCACTTACCCTCTTGTCTTCAAATGTCTTATGAAGCACTTGCAGTGTTCCAAGCAGCAGCATGCCTTATGCTGTTTGCTTGCTCCTCCTGACCACCCTGGGAAGTACAGAGCTGGTAGCATTAGGTCCCTTCTATAGATCGGCTAGACTCCAGGCCAGAGCTGATAGACAGAGTGGTCCTAACTGATGTCATTCCCACTAGACACTCCGCTACCTAAGGGGTTTGCACACAGTAGGCCTTACTGCTTAGGTATTAGGCTTATCATTTACTAAACAAATAGAATAATAGCTCAGCCTCAGTGAAGCTCCAATACTTTGGCCACCTGATGCAAAGAGCTGACTCTTAGGAAAAGACCCTGATGCTGCAAAGGATTGAAGGCAAAAGGAGAAGATGGTTAGATGGCATCACCAACTCAACAGACATGAGTTTGAGCAAACTCCGGGAAACAGTGGAGGACAGGGAAGCCTGGCATGCCGCAGTGTGTGGGGTTGCAAAGAGTCAGACATGACTTTGCAACTGAACAACAATAACAGCATCATCAGAACTTCTGAAACAGTCTGACTCCTGGGTCATCACACCCCACCCGTGGTGTCCACCATTTGTGCTTTTGTTTAATTGAACCTACCCACCTCACTGGATCATAAAGTCCTCCCAGCCAGATGTGGGGCGTTGTCATGTTCCTCACAAGGTGAAGAAGCAGGCCTGGGTTTACAGAGAGCAAATTCAACTTTTCTGGTCGGTGACAAGCATACCTGAAGGCTTTTCAAGTGAGAAATTCTGCCAGGCAGGGCCACCCTGGCTTTCAAGTCCCTTCACTGAGGCTGATGTCTTCGATGACACTTCCTCCAGTTTGGCAGCTATGCCTCCGTTCCTTTGGGCTCTTCTTCAGCTGTGTGTGCATGTGTGTGCACGTCCCCATACGTGTGTCTTAGACAGACTGCATTGTTTCATGCCCCTCTTTGAGGGTTTTTCTGTTTTTTTTTCTAGAAGGCTTCCTGCAGCCAAACAGGATATATATAATGGCAAAAGCGCCTCTGCCTTAGAAGGCACACTGGCTTCCTGTAGGAAACACAGAAAGAGGAACAAACAGGGCACCTCCCCGCAGCACCCTGTGTCCCCACACAACCCTCTTCCCTTCTCTCTTCGAACGCACTGATGGCTGGGGAGCCGGTCAAAGGTCAGCCGGCCCTGGGGGAGGCCCCTGCACAAGCACAGGGCACTCTAAGGCACACACTTCACTGGCCAAGAATGAAAGGCGTGGTTCACTTTGTCCTTATTTGACCAGAAGGCTCGGTCTGGAATGCTGCCTCAGTGCCTCCCTGAGACTCCCGGCCGTCGGTCGTAAATAAGCATGAGGTCTGGTACGGCCTCTTGGCTAAACGTTTGCACAGTAACTCAAATGAGGCAGCAGACATGAGTCAGGAGGGAGAAATCAGCTTAAGAAGCGGGGCGTGGGGAGCCGCAGCGTCTCAAGCTGACAAGATGGTCCTTTACCCGTTTACCCAGAGACGCTCGCCCAGCCTCCAGGGACAGACTTCCTGTCCTCCCCACAATACGGCACCACCTGCTGGAACCATTAACAAAGCAGCTGGTAAGAGCAGCTCAGTGAGCAAGCCCGCTTGTCCACGCTGCGTGCTCGAGGCCAGCCAGGACCTTGCACAGTGCTGAGAGGGGCAATAAAAAGATATTAAATATTTTATCTATTTTGAACACTCACAATGCAAGCCAGGGCTATAGACAGACGGAGGACATAAAGTCTGGGGATAACACTGGTTCTGCAGTATCAGGTTCAATGAAAATATGAAAAGATAATAGCTGCTTAATCCCAGTGATCTCAGTTATGTGTGCAGCAATCAGTGGATCACCAGATTTATCCTCGCCTCCCAGAGCCAGGGCACCAGCAGCTGGTGACCAGAGGTTATTAAGCCCTCCCCAGTATGTTTCATTTTCTCAACTGGGGACCATGAAAGGGAGGGCTTCTTCCAGCTGCTTTGTGCCACTCTCTAAAGGTCTGAAATAAAAGTGTATACTGAAGGATGAATGGATGCCTTCCTTTATTCATTCACAATAAAACTCAGGGCTTTCGTGAAGTTGTGCTTCTCCATTTTAAGTCTGTCTCTCCCTCTCTCAGCTTCTTCTTAACAGTTGTGTCAGCCCACATCAAGGGCTGAGTAACAGAAATTTCTTTTCTTACAATTCTGAAGGCAGAAAGTCCTAGATGACAGTGTCCATGTCTTTACATGGTCTTCCCTCTGTGCATGTCTGTGTCCTAATCTCCTCTTTCTATAAGGACACACCAGTCACAGTGGATTAGGGCTCACCCATATGACCCTTAATTCCTCTTATCATTGTACCTTATTTACTCTTTTAAAGGCCCTATTTCCCAACTCTGTATCATTCATAGGTCCTGGTAGGTAGGACTTCAACATGTGAATTTGGGGACAATTCAGCCCATATAAACAATGATGATTGTTCTGCATTGCAGGACCAAATACGTGAGTCTCTGTGTGCATAAACATTTTGGTAAACACATGTCCTGCCACTGACACAAGAATACTCAGGTTCTGCCCCAGATGTCTACTTACCCACAGCCACGACCATTCCCCCAAGCCACCCATCCACCAAAGCAAGACCAAATAATTCCACTGCATTCCAGGCAGTGATAACAGAAAAGAAGGGGTTTTATAAGCATTGGCTTTTTAGTCCATTGTTCCACGGCACAGGAGGAAGGAAGCAGCAATAACTGCAGCGGGGCGGGGGAGGGGCCTGTCCACTCCTTGCCCTTATTTCTCCACTTCTGCCAAGAGAGTCCCTCACTTTGGTCCCTTTGAGTGAAGGCAGCTTCTGTCTGACTGCCTCTTGATCAACACTGAAAACAAACAATCAGTTTTGGTCACAGAATGATGGTCCATTGGTTTGGAACTTAAACTGGGACCCAGCATTTGACCGACCTAAGTTACAGGAAAATGCCAAGTGGCAGGTGCATGCCTGACTCTCTCCATGCTGTGTTTTTTCGCCATCCATCAAGTGGCCGTGTCACACTACCCCAGGTAAAACTCACCAAAGGAGCCTCTTTTCCTAATTCCCCGCCCCCCACGAGTCTATACCATTTGCAATCTCTCTCTGCTAGGGCTGTCCCAACCATGCACTCAGCCCATTTGAAGACAGGGATGCAGAGGCCTTTTCAACAGCTGAGTTTTGGCCTCATAACTACAGAATAATTAAATGGATGAGAGTCAAGAAAAAGCACTCCTGTGAAACTTTTTTTAATGCTTCAAAAACTCCCATTTAAAATTGTTTTGGCCTCAAAACCATTTTTTGTGTGTGTGTGTTGTTTTTTGAAATACTCTTTTGAGCCTGCATGCTGGAGACATGACAAATTTGGTATTTCAATCCATATGCCCATTTGAATTCTAGGAATGCACACTGGTTAGGTTTTAAGAACATTTTCTGCTAAATTAAGTCCGAGGTAGATATTGATGCTGATATATACTCAAGCAGACAAGGAAAATTAATTGTAAGAAAAGGGTAGGAAAATCTCTCCCATTTATCTTCTTCCCATCTCATAATTTGTGGAGAAGGCAATGGCACCCCACTCCAGTACTCTTGCCTGGAAAATCCTATGGGTGGAGGAGCCTGGTAGGCTGTGGTCCATGGGGTCACTAAGAGTCGGACACGACTGAGTGACTTCACTTTCACTCTTCACTTTCATGCATTGGAGAAGGAAATGGCAACCCACTCCAGTGTTCTTGCCTGGAGAATCCCAGGGACGGAGGAGCCTGGTGGGCTGCTGTCTATGGGGTCCCACAGAGTCGGACATGACTGAAGTGACTTAGCAGCAGCAGCAGCATCTCATAATTTGAACTTACATTTCTAGAGATTTAAAAATATTATAATAAGAAAGTCTTAATTGACCAAAATTCCAAGCATGAGTCTAACTCCAGGGAATTAATACTATTTGTATCAATTAATACTATTTGTTCATCCATTGTATACAGGGCACAGAGAGATAGATAAGTACATCTCTGTCTGCCAAGATCACGGAATCAAAGTAAGAAGACACATATAAAACCATAATTAACAATGGAAAGCCGGAAAAGCTGGTCGTTTCTAACCAAGGGTGACACTCAGTGCTGTTGGGGTTTGAAGACAAGAATGATCACCACAGCACATGGGTCTCCAGGGCTTCCCTGATGGCTCAGACAATAAAGAATCAGCCTGCAATATGGGAGACCTGGGTTTGATCCCTGGGTCGGGAAGATCCCCTGGAGAAGGGAAAGGCCACCCACCCCAGTATTCTTGCCTGGAGAATTCCATGGACAGAGGAGCCTGGCGGGCTACAGTCCATGGGATCACAAAGAGTCGGACACGACTGAGTGACTTTCACTCACTCATTCACTCAACACGTCTCTCAGGGGTCTCAGTGGAGGTGATATTTAAACCCAGATTAGTAACCTGGATCTGCTCTTGCTTTTAGCGGGGATGGGCTCACTGAAGGCTTTTGAGCAGGAGAATGATATTAGGACAAAATCGGTATTGGAAGCAAGTACCCTGGCATGGGCACAAGATATGCTGGAACAGGTAAGAAGCAAGGCTGGGAGACCAGCTTGCAAACTCTGGCGGGTAGCCCTGGCACCAGGATACTCACACCTGAGCTGAAGGTTGGCAGTGGAGAGAAGAGGAAGAGATGGATGCTACAGGCACTGTGAAGAAGAAGAAATAGAGCTTCAAGTCCTACTGACTGTGAGAGCGGGGTACAGGGTCCTGACCACTGACCAGCTACCCAAGGAAAATGACTGCCCAGAGGGAAGGTCTAGGTCCTGGCTGGGCAGCTCTCCCAGCCTCCCTCCTCTCCCCCACTTCCTAGAAATAAGCAAAACCACCCAGTACACCAGGTTCTCCAGGGGGAGTCTTAGGTCATCCCAAGAATGTAGTCTTGCCCTCTGAACAGACAGGAAGAATGTTCAGGGCACAGGGATTAATTATGGAAGGCCGTCATCCAACAAAAAGTCCCAGAGCTCCCTCTGGCTTCAACCCCAAACCCAGACCTCCATCCAGATTGTCCTGAGATGAACACAGGCTGGCCATGACCTTGGACCATTCAGACTTCAGATCACATACCTCTGTCCTTTTTTGGATTTTGTAGTGATTCTTTGCTGGCTCTATGAACATCTAGTGTCTTTCTTCCCTGTCTGCAACAGCCCATATCTCTCTGAGTCTCCCACATCATCCCAGGGGGGTCACAGAGTCTGGATTCAGCTCATCAGGGCACTCCATCCACCGGCCCTTATCGGCATACTTAAGCTCTTGGTCCAAACATCCCCTGAAGCCAGACACTCCTAAACCAAAATGTCACTTATATGAAATATCTTTGTTGTTTGAGCTCTGTATTCTACCCAAAAGTCCATGACACGAGCTCCTTGTTGATTGGTATCATTGTGAGAAGGGCACTGAAAGGGAAGATCTCTGTCCCTCTTGAATGAGCTGGCCGAGTGACCTTTGTCAATGTTCCGCATCAGTCTGGGCTTCAGCTTCTTCATCAGCAACGTGAGGGGTTGTACAAGCCAGGCTCTAACAATTCTTCTATTACTAGCTTTGACGCTGGGACTCTACAGCTCCCAGTGTGTTGTCAAAGACCTTGCAAACTTGCCTATTCACCTCCTGATCTGTTCCAAGACAGCCTTGCCACTGCCTCTGTCTGACCCCACACTGTGGCCTATGAGCCCCTTCCAGAAGGACGGAAGAATCAAATGTGGCTCCAGGGTTCTGAACACATGTAAACATGGATTGATTGCAGCATGACCAGAAATAGAGAGTCTGTGTTTTCTTTTTCTGTGGGGACAGGGAGGATACTGGGAAGAGTCAGGGAGGCATGAATGGGAGTAGAAATCCAGGTCCCTTTTGGCATATGGAACTGGGGTAAGTGGGAGATGGCCAAAAAGGTGCATTTAATCCACTGTGCAAGATTCCACTCTAGATGCAAGGTTCCCAATGTTCCTGTTGTTTCACTCACTAAATCGTGTCCGACTCTTTCATGACCCCATGGATTGTAGTCCACCAGACTCTTCTGTCCCTGAGATTTCCCAGGCAAGAACACTTAGAGTGGGTTGCCATTTCCTTCTTCAAGGGATCTTCGTGACCTGGGATAAAACCCCTGTTTTCTGCATTGGCAGGCAGATTCTTTACCACTGAACCACCAGGAAAGTCTGAGGTTCCCAAACTTGAGCATAAAAATAACCAGATGATTCTGAAGTAAGTGAGGATTAACAGAAGGTCAGAGATAGAGAGACCCTACCTAGAGGGGCAGAGGCAGTGACACAGAGGGGAGCGCTGACCCTGGGACCAAACAACTTCTGGGGGAGTGGGGAGAAAAAAGATAAGCATCTGCAGGACTTACACCCGACAGGCCACTATATATTACGAGGAAAATAAAGAGGAAAAAGAAAGTTTAGTAGAAGGTAAAGGAGGAAACCAAGAAAGGAATTCATTTCCCCTGAGTTGCTGCTATGCGCTGGGCTCTTCACATATTTCAGTGCATGGAAAACCTTGAGAGTGAGTGTGATGAAAGCAAGGAGGGAGCACACCGTCTAGGAAAGGCATCCTGGGCTTCCACAATGGAGAAGCAGGGAGGGGGCAAAAGAGGGAACGTGAAGCCAAGTCCTGGGCACACCCCAAGAACAGTGGGCCCCCATCTCTTGCATTAGAGATGGGAGCAGACACTCCGGATGTCCTGCACCATAGCCCCCACCTACATTTATGCCCATTCAAGCTTACTCCCATGGCCACCTCTCTCTGCTTTTCAGCCTTAGGGCCCTTTCTGAAGCTGTAGGAGCTTTGCACAAGGAAAGCTCAAACAGAGGAGTTAATGCTCCCCTCCCCCAGCCTGCAACTACCAAGAGATCACTGCCCATGCATCAGGGCCCCGGACCCTTTCTGTAGATGGTTAGCAGAGACCTCAGTGATGTACTACGGTGAGACCCTGCCTCAGTCTCTCCACTCCCTCTCTCCCAATTTCTGATCCCGGAAAACAGTCCTTGACCGAGATTCTTCTTTCAGGAGAACCCCGACCAAGAAGGATGAGTCAGCCTTGTGGTGGCAGACCGAGAAATGCAGGCAGAAACAGGAGTGTGCATTTCCTTTAAAGCCCTGAAACGTTGAACAAATAGAAGAGGTTTCTGTTCATCTCTGTAACAGCTGAAGGCTGAGCTGCGTCCTGTGGGGCAGGCAGAGATGCTACTTTGGATACAATCCATGAGCCCACGGTCATAAATCCCCTCTCAAGAGGGAGAACAGGAAGCGCTAGCTCTCAGGACTCTTTGTCGAAAACACAAACGGGCTGGAGACCCATCTGCATCTCTCCCCTCAGAGGGTTACCTGTTCGAGGACCCCCATGTTGGAGCCGCAGCCTGGAAGCCTGCAGCAGTAGGAAGCCCAAGAAAGTGTTTTGTTTCACTGTCTGACTCATCCTCACAATGTTTTAAAAGCCAAGGTTACTTAGCAGATGTGAGGCTTAATTCCAGTAGAAGGAGCTCAGCACTTTCACTTAGTATATAAGTTTATGCTAAGCACCTTCAGTCCTTGCTACTACCTGCTGACCCTGGAGGCACTGGATTCAGCAGCTCTCATACCAGCATATTGGAGAGAAGGGGCGTTTGTCTCAGTCCTCTTGTGTGGGGTCCTCCAGCTGTGTCCTCTCTACTGTCTGGCTCCTAAGTTTCCATGTCTATGCCATCTTGGACTCCTCTGATGCACTTGCTGTTCACCTCCTCGGACCTGCAATAACCATACAGAGATGCTTCCACCCTTGGGGGGAAGGGTGCTCCTGGGAAGGTTAGGTAGCACTCTCAGTTCTCCTGTCCCAGCTTGGACTCTGCCCCACTGCATAATTCCCTGCCACACTAGCTGTAGCAGATCACTGACTCTGCCAGAGTGTTGAGAAGATCACAGAGGATTTCAAAAGCCAGAAGAGAAACACCAAAGTTGAGCCCTGATCTCTATTCCCTGAGTACATCAGCACCTACTGGTTCTCTCCTTGTTCAAGGCCCCTCTTGTTGCTCAGGCTCTGCTCCTCCTGGGCACCTTTTCTGTCCTGCCATCTCTCTCTCTTTCCTCCCTGTGCTAGTTTCCAGACTCCAATGTTGGGCTGCTACTGAGATGTCCTCCTTTCCCTTTGAATACCCACCAACCGTCTTTTGGCAGAGTACCCTCTTTCCCTGGGTACTTTTGTAATTTTTTTTCATTTAAGAAATTGCCTTAATACTTTAATAAATTAAATTGCCTTAATAAAGCCATTATAACTCTTCATTGAGCCAACGTCTCCTTTTAAAGGAGACTCAGACTTTCCATATCCACTGGACTATCTGAAATCTTTCTTAAAGTAAATGGAATGGGGTGGTATTAGTTTAGCATGAATCGACACTCAGGCTTTCACCCCAATCTGCATTTGATGCACTGTCACGATTCCATTTAACCCTCACAATACCAAACACATCCTGTACCATTTATAAAGACTGTCAAGATTTAGTATTAAAAAGGAAATAGAGTAAAACCTGTGACCCAAAAAGAGCTCTTGGCATTTTCCACCCAGTGCTCATTCAAAGCTAGGGATATGATAGCTGCCTTAGAGGCAGAATGGTCTCAAGGCTAGACATCTGCCCACGGATTTCCCTTCTGTTTGCTCCTTTAATCAAGTGCAATAATTATCAAATTTCAGTGTGGAGAGAAATTAGAACACAAGGTTGTATGTCTTGTGGGTGATATAAGGGCTTTTCAAGGGTAATACTAAGTTTATATGATGTTCACGTTAGGTGTTGATTATAGAACCTAAAAATATCACTGCTAAGATGTGACTCTTCTGTCAAAGCTTCCTTCAGTAAGAATTCTGCCTTCAGACTAGAATTTCTAAATGGCTGAGGATTTTTAAATGGTGGTTATTATTTTTTCCTTTTTGGTCTCACTGCTTTTGGAAAGAGAATACCACCATCCCCCCACCTTGGATCTGGAGTATCCTGTTGAAAGGCACCCCTGACCCCCACATCACCACTAAATAGCTTCTGTCAATCTGGTATAGTTAGAAGGGGAGTGGGGGCCTGGCTTTCTCACTAACCAGTCAGATGACTTGGGGCTGCAAAACCCAGACCTATCCGTTTCATCTTGACGTTTGAAAGCAGAGATCTCCTAGAGACCATCACGCGTCCTGAATTTCCCAGCTTCGTTTCGAGACCTATTTCGTCTGTCGCTGCTTATACCTCTGCTCGGGCTCATGGTAAATGGTCTGCTTCTGTCAATGACTTTTTCATCTATGTCAGGCAAAGGCCCATTAGACAAATCCAATGGGACAAGTTCAGAGAGTTTGTCAGTTCCCGTCACTTTCAGGTCTGGCTGTGCAGTGAAGCACGGACGCAAAACAGACTTGTCAAGATGGGCAGCTTCTTCTGGAAGAAGTTTATCTCAATGGAGAGGAACACGTGATGGCTGGAAATCATCACAACACGAGCGCCTCAGCCTGGGAACAGCACAGGGGGCCGGAAGAGCTGACTGTGAATGAATTAAGTATCAGTCTCCTGTGCACAGGAGCAGTGGGGAGATGATGCTATATACCCCAGATATTTGGGGGTGCTGGGTACGAGGAAGCCATCACTTCTTATCATCAATAATTATTTTCAACTTAACAATCAATAATTATTGATAAAGATAAGTGAGAAGCTAGAGGAGAACTTCCACATAACCTCACTGCCAAGACGGCTAAGCCCCCACATCCTCCCTCAACCTCATACACTTGACACCCGCCGCTTTCTGCAATGAGCAGAAGGTCCTGGAAGCAGTCGAAGCCCAAATCCTCTTGTGCATTGGAGTCTCTTGCCTTATCAACTCGCCAAGCACTCACTCCTAGAGTTGTCTGCCTTCTGCATTATCAGTTCCTCTCCATTGGTCATTGCTTTCAGCTTAACCATGCTGTCATAACTGCCACTAAAAACTTTAAAATCCTTAAACACCTTTTAATCGCCACCCAAATTTTTCTGTTTGCTTTATAGGGAAGTTACTTTCTTTCTCAACTCCCTCCTCCTTCCCTCAGTTCATTTCAGTTCAGTTCAGTCACGCAGTCGTGTCCGACTCTTTGTGACCCCATGAACCACAGCACGCCAGGCCTCCCTGTCCACCACCAGCTCCCAGAGTCCACCCAAACCAATGTCTATTGAGTCAGTGATGCCATCCAATCATCTCATCCTCTGTTGTCTCCTTCTCTTCCTGCCCTCAATCTTTCCCAGCATCAGGGTCTTTACAAATGAGTCAGCTCTTCACATCAGGTGGCCAAAGTATTAGACTTTCAGCTTCAACATCAGTCCTTCCAATGAACACCCAGGACTGATCTCCTTTAGGATGGACTGGTTGGATCTCCTTGCAGTCCAAGGGACTCTCAAGAGTCTTCTCCAGCACCACAGTTCAAAAGCATCAATTCTTCGGCACTCAGCTTTCTTTATAGTCCAACTCTCACATCCATACATGACCACTGGAAAAACCACAGCCTTGACTAGATAGACCTTTGTTGGCAAAGTAATGTTTCTGCTTTTGAATATGCTGTCTAGGTTGGTCTTAACTTTCCTTCCAAGGAGTAAGCGTCTTTTAATTTCCTGGCTGCAATACCATCTGCAGTGATTTTGGAGCCCCCAAAAATAAAGTCAGCCACTGATTCCGCTGTTTCCCCACCTATTTGCCATGAAGTGATGGGACCAGATGCCATGATCTTAGTTTTCTGAATGTTGAGCTTTAAGCCAACTTTTTCACTCTCCTCTTTCACTTTCATCAAGAGGCTCTTTAGTTCTTCTTCACTTTCTGCCATAAGTGTGGTGTTATCTGTATATCTGAGGTTATTGATATTTCTCCCAGCAATCTTGATTCTGGCTTGTGCTTCTTCCAGCCTAGTGTTTCTCATGACGTACTCTGCACAGAAGTTAAATAAGCAGGGTGACAATATACAGCCTTGATATACTCCTTTTCCTACTTAGAACCAGTCTGTTGTTCCATGTCCAGTTCTAACTGTTGCTTCCTGACCTGCATATAGGCTTCTCAAGAGGCAGGTCAGGTGGTCTGGTATTCCCATCTCTTGAAGAATTTTCCACAGTTTACTGTGATCCACACAGTCAAAGGCTTTGGCATAGTCAATAAAGCAGAAGTAGATGTTTTTCTGGAACTCTCATAGGAACCTGGAATGTTAGGTCCATGAATCAAGGCAAACTTGAAGTGGTCAAACAGGAGATGGCAAGACTGAACGTTGACATTCTAGGAATCAGCAAACTGAAATGAACTGGAATGGGTGAATTTAATTCAGATGACCATTATATCTACTACTGTGGGCAAGAATCCCTTAGAAGAAATGGAGTAGACTTCATAATCAACAAAAGAGTCTGAAATGCAGTACTTGGATGCAATCTCAAAAATGACAGAATGATCTCTGTTCCATTTCCAAGGCAAACCATTCAATATCTCAGTAATCCAAGTCTATGCCCCAACCAGTAATGCTGAAGAAGCTGAAGTTGAACAATTCTATGAAGACCTACAAGACCTTCTAGAACTAACACCCAAAAAAGATGTCCTTTTCATTATTAGGGGACTGGAATGCAAAAGTAAGAAGTCAAGAAACACCTGGGTAACAGGCAAATTTGGCCTTGGAGTACAGAATGAAGTGGAGCATGGCTAATAGAGTTTTTCCAAGAAAACACACTGGTCATAGCAAACACTCTCTTCCAACAACACAAGAGAAGACTCTGCACATGGACAGCACCAGATGGTCAACACTAAAATCAGGTTGATTATATTCTTTGCAGCCAAAGATGGAGACGCTCTATACAGTCAGCAAAAACAAGACTGGGAGCTGACTGTGGATCAGATCAGAAATTCCTTATTGCCAAATTCAGACTGAAATTGAAGAAAGTGGGCAAAACCACTAGACCATTCAGGTATGACCTAAATCAAATCCCTTTATGATTATACAGTAGAAGTAAGAAATAGATTTGAGGGACTAGATCTGATAGACAGATCTCCTGATGAACTATGGACGGAAGTTCGTGACATTCTACAGGAGACAGTGATCAAGACCATCCCCAAGAAACAGAAATGCAAAAAAACAAAATGGCCATCTGAGGAGACCTTACAAATAGCTGTGAGAAGAAGAAAGTGAAAAGCAAAGGAGTAAAGGAAAGATATACCCATTTGAATACAGAGTTCCAAGAATAGCAAGGAGAGATAAGAAAGCCTTCCTCAGAGATCAATGCAAAGAAATAGAGGAAAACAATAGAATGGGAAAGACTAGAGATCTCTTCAAGAAAATTAGAGATACCAAGGGAACATTTCATGCTCAAATGGGTTCAATAAATGACAGAAATGGTATGGACCTAACAGAAGTAGAAGGTATTAAAAAATGAAGAGGTGGCAAAAATACATAGAAGAACTGTACAAAAAAGATCTTCACGACCCAGATAATCATGATGATGTGATCACTCACCTAGAGCCAGACATCCTGGAATGTGAAGTTGAGTGGGCCTCAGGAAGCATCACTACGAACAAAGCTAGCGGAGGTGATGGAATTCCAGTTGAGCTCTTTCAAATCCTGAAAGATAATGCTGTGAAAGTGCTGCACTCAATATGCCAGCAAATTTGGAAAACTCAGCAGTGGCCATAGGACTGGAAAAGGTCAGTTTTCATTCCTCCTTCCCTAACATTCTTTTAAACAATCTCAGGAAGCAATAAGTTGTTATCAAGGTCACTAACACCCTGCATATAAGCAAATTCAAGGACTCATTTTCACAACATTTGCCCTAATTGGTTGCTTCATAAAAGGTGACATATTTTTCTGCTAATCTATTCATCATTTCCCCCCCACCCCCCATGCCCATGCACACAATAAGCAATTCTCATGTGAAAATAGCAACTTTGCTCTGTTTACTATGTATTCCCAGCTCCTAGAACACTGCCTGGCACCTGTTAGGTCCTCAAGAAGTACTTGCTGAGTAAATGCTGAATGAACAAATCAACCATTTGCTTTGGCTTTGCTGGTTATCTGGTTATTGTAAGTAAGGATCAAAATTTCTTCGAGATATAACTGTGTAATTTCTTTAGCCTAATATTTTGCAACGGTCTGGGAATGCAATGCTGTTCACTCAGAAACAGAGTACAAGGCAAGAAAAACAAAACCATTATATATTAAGTGTCCGTGTGTGTATGCTTAGTCACTCAGTTGTGTCTAATTCTTCTTGACCCCGTGGACTGTATGTAGCCTGCCAGGCTCTTCTGTCCATGGGGATTCTCTAGGCAAGAATACTGGAGTGGGTTGCCATCCCCTCCTCCAGGGGATCTTCCCAACCCAGGGATGGAACCTAGGTCTCCCACATTGCAAGCAGATTCTTTACTGTATGAGCCACCAGGGAAGCCCAAGAATACTGCAGTTGGGTAGCCTCTCCCTTTTCCAGGGGAATCTTCCTGACCCAGAAATCGAACCAGGGTCTCCTGCATTGCAGGCAGAGTCTTTACCAGCTGAGTTACCAGGGAAGCCTGTATTACGTGTCTACTCTATTTCTGCTTTATTGACTATGCCAAAGCCTTTGACTGTGTGGATCACAATAAACTGTGGAAAATTCTGAAAGAGATGGGAATACCAGACCACCTGACCTGCCTCTTGAGAAATCTGTATGCAGGTCAGGAAGCAACAGTTAGAACTGGACATGGAACAACAGACTGGTTCCAAATAGGAAAAGGAGTACGTCAAGGCTGTATATTGTCACCCTACTTATTTAACTTATATGTGGAATACATCATGAGAAACGCTGGGCTGGAAGAAGCACAAGCTGGAATCAATATTGCTGGGAGAAATATCAATAACCTCAGATATGCAGATGACACCACCCTCATGGCAGAAAATGAAGAGGAACTAAAAAGCCTCTTGATGAAAGTGAAAGAGGAGAGTGAAAAAGTTGGCTTAAAGCTCAACATTCAGAAAACGAAGATCATGGCATCTGGTCCCATCACTTCATGGCAAATAGATAGGGAAGCAGTGGAAACAGAGTCAGACTTTATTTTCTTAGGCTCCAAAATCACTGCAGATGGTGACTGCAGCCATGAAATTAAAAGACGCTTACTCCTTGGAAGGAAAGTTATGACCAACCTAGATAGCGTATTCAAAAGCAGAGACATTACTTTGCCAACAAAGGTCCATGAGAGTTGGACTGTGAAGAAAGTTGAGCACCAAAGAATTGATGCTTTTGAACTGTGGTGTTGGAGAAGACTCTTGAGAGTCCCTTGGACTGCAAGGAGATCCAACCAGTCCATTCTAAAGATCAGTCCTGGGTGTTTTTGGAAGGAATGATGCTGAAGCTGAAACTCCAATACTTTGGCCACCTGATGTGAAGAGTTGACTCATTGGAAAAGACTCTGATGCTGGGAAAGATTGAGGGGAGGAGGAGAAGGGGACAACAGAGGATGAGATGGTTGGATGGCATCACCGACTCAGTGGACGTGGGTTTGGGTGGACTCTGGGAGTTGGTGATGGACAGGGAGGCCTGGAGTGCTACGGTTCACGGGGTTGCAAAGAGTTGGACACAGCTGAGCGACTGAACTGAACTATGGTGAGTACTGAACTACTGGCACTTTTGCACATATTTTTCTCCTCACAACCCTATAAGACAGGTGCTTTTATTATCTTCATTTTGCAAATGAAGAAATTGAGGCCAAAAGAGAGGTAAGAAAGCTTGTCCAGGTTAACCCAAACATGAACTCAGCACTGACAAGCTTATGCAGTTTTCTAGTTCCTTTGATGCTTAGATATATAAGTGCTGTGAATTTACAGAAAATCAAAGGAACTGAGCTGGTAAAGATATAAGTCAAATCTTTCAAAGTAAAATATATATTCATTTGGGAATATTTAAGTTGTTGTTTTTATTGTCAAAGAACATCATGGTGTCACTAAAGAAAATGAGAGAGCTCAAAGTGACTGTATTGCTTGTTTTCTTTCCCCAGCACACTCACCAGAGTCTTATAATCATTACCCACAGGATACATGTAGTTGTAGAGCAGCTGTCTGGCTTGAGGTGCCAGATGAAATGCAGGACGACCAGTTAAATCTGAATTTCAGATGAAAAACAAGTAATGTTTTAGTCTAAATTTGTCCCAAGCATTGCACGGGACACTGTTGATGTTGTTTAGTCACTAAGCTGTTGTTCAAGTCTTTGCAACCCCATGGACTGTATAGCATGCCAGCCTCCTCTGTCCTTGGAATTCTCTAGGCAAGAATACTGGAATGGGTTGCCATTTCCTTCTCCAGGGGTTCTTCCTGACTCAGGGATTGAACCTGCTTCTCCAGCTTAGCAGGTGAATTCTTTATGACTGAGCCACCGGGGTTAGCCCAACCTCAGTTTACCCATGCATAAAATGGTAGTAGTCTTAGGTGTTAGAGAGAAAAGAAAACAGGTGATGTGATGAGACTGACTTCTGTAGATATGACAATTGGTCAAGACCTCAGTGAAGCTTTTTAACTCAAATGATTAGAAGAAGGCAGCCCAGTAAAGAATGTGCATACATGCATGTGTGTGTGTGTCTGTGTGTGTGCGTGTGTTTATATCTGTGCAACTACAGATAGGACAGAGGAGATGAGGGCCAGACAGGATGGCAAGTAAAAGTATTTAATGGGGATAGAGGATTCCATACTGACCTGTTTTTTTAACAAAAATAAAAGAAACCAGATTCAGAGTAAAGTGAAAGCCTGACAATTGGGGCAAAGTAAAACTAATCTATAAATCACATACCCTGAAGTTGATTTAAGTGGTGAACAGAAATGTATGCTAAGTGAGGAAGAAAATACAAACACTGAGCTTGAAGTTATGATCAAATTAAAATTATAACAAATTTCACCCCATTGATTCCGGTCATTGTGTATCTGAAGGAGGACAGTGCTATCTCCCCCACCTCCAATTCCTATGTTGAAGTCTTAACTCCCAATGCAATAATATATTTAGAGAAAGAAGCTTTAGGTGGTAATTAAGGTGAAATGAGGTCATAGAGTGGGGTCCTAATACAATAGGACTGGTAGCCTTAATAGAAGAGGGAGAAAAATCTTTCTCCCTACCGGAGTGTGCTAAGGAAAAGCCATGGGAGGACACGGCAAGAAGGTGACCATCTGCCAGCCAGGATGAGAGGCTCACCAGAACCCACCCAGGCTGGCGCCCTGATCCTAGACTTCTAGCCTCCGGAACTGTGAGAAAATGCGTGTCTGTGTTCAGGCCACCCAGCCAGTGATATATCAGTATGGCAAGCTGAGCAGAGTAAGACATACAGTGAGGAATTAAAAACTGTTTGGAGAAACACTAACAAATCTGTTTTAAGAGCCTTGTGGGCTTCCCTGGTGGCTCAGAGAGTAACGACTCTGCCTGTCATGCAGGAGACCTGGGTTCAATCCTTGGGTCTGGGAGATCCTGTGGAGAAGGGAATGGCAACCCACTTCGTATTCTTGCCTGGAGAATCCCATGGACAGAGGAGCCTGGAGGGCTATAGTCACAAAGAGTCAGACTGAGTGACTAACACTTTCACTTGTGTGAAAAGTCTATAGTTATTTGATATCAAGTAGAATATGGAACAAGAAAGAGAAATGAAGTCAGTGAGGTAGACAAAAACAACCTAGCAATTAATGGAATAAATAATCAAGAATGAAGCCTCTTTTTCAGTATTGGGACCACCCTTGGGCTTATCAGGTTCCCAAACAAGGAACAATCCTACGAGATGAGCCATCTCAAGTGGAAGGCCCACAATGAATGAGCAAAGCAGTGGACAGTATTGAGATAGCACCCAGCACCAGTTAGAAACATCTGAATCCTGAGTTTGAAAAATTTGAGACCTTTACTACATGAATTTTCCCGTTCTCATGATTCTTCCTCTTGGGTTTTACAGAGAAAGAATAAGGTACAACCTCTTGTCTAAGGTTCATTCATTCAAAGCATCATGTTAGGAAATGTGATTCAAGATTCAATGATGTAGAGGTTCCTGCTCACAAAAATGTTCAGTACTATAGGAGAGCTATTCAGAAAATCTGAGAAATACAAAGCTGGGTTTGCAAAACCATTGAATAAATAATTGACATAAGACTGGGTGGATGGTGGATTGGTGGATAGATGAGTGAATGGATGCGACAGTGATTGTTATAGAGGTTCACAGAAGGGCTAGAGTCCTGAGTTCACAGAAGGCCAGAGTCAGCCTCTGGCTGTGTTCAGTCTATTAGAGCATAGGTATTGATCATTCTCTGACAAACTGGTAACAATCTGTATGGGACTCCTCTACTATGAGCATCTAAGAAACATGAACAGCATCTTATTTGCTTTTGTTTTCCAAAAGCCTAGCCTTGGCACCATGAACTGAGATTCTGACAATTCCACTGACTCTTGAACTAACTTGTTCCCCATTATACTTAGGGGCCTATTTAATGAACTCATTCATTTATTCATTCAACAAATATTAATAGGTATTAAGTACTTGCTCTATGCTACAAGTTATTCTAAGTTCTGTGGCTACATTAGAAAGCAAACATGCTTATGTTCTACTAAAAATTAGAAAATATTGAAAACAAACCAAAAATTAAAATGTATAGTACCTCAGACAATAAAAAGTGCTATGGAGAGGAGTAAACCAGGAAAGAGGGATAGAGCAAGCCAGGGTTGGGAGTGGGGGTTGGGGGAGTTGGGTTAGGGGAGATGTTTAAAGACGTTTTCAGTTTAAGACTCATCAGGAGGGTGACCAGTGAGCAAAGTGCTGGAGGAGTCGGAGGAGTGGCCCATGCAGCTCTCCAGGGCAAAGGTGCTCCAGCCAGAGGGAAAATCAAAACAGAAACTCTGAGGTAGGAGTGTGCCTAGAATGAAAAAGAAAACAGTAGATGGACCATTGTATTCGTACAAAGAAAGAGAAAGACAGAGGATGTAATGTCAGAAAGAAGAAGGGAAGGGAGACTCATGGAGGGCCCTGTTGGCCCTGGTAAGGGTCTGTTTGTTTTTTTTTTAATTTTTTATTATTGAGATGTAATTGACATATAACATTATGTTATTTTCAGGTGTATAATATAATGATTCAATATTCATATACATTATGAAATGATCACCACAGTAAGTCTAGTTACCATCCATCACTGCACAAAGTTACAAATTTTTTTTTCTTGTGCTGAGAAGTTTTAAGCTCTCTTAGCAAGCAACTTTTGAGTATTCAATACAGTATTAACTATAGTCATCATGCTATGCATCACATCCCCATGACTTATTTATTTTAGAACTGGAAGTTTGTACCTGTTGATCCTCTTCACTCACTTCACCCACTCCCCTAACACTCCTCCCCTTTGGCACTCCTCACAACCTGTTCTCTGTATCTATGAGTTTTGTTATTTTGTTTGTTCATTTGTTTTATTTTTTAGATTTCACATAGAAGTGAAATCATGCAGTATTTGTATTTCTTTGTATGACTTATTACATTTAGCATATTAGCCTCAAGTTCTGACCATGTTGTTGCAAACAGCAAGATTTCATTCTTTTTTATGGTAATATTCCATTGTATATACATATCACATCTTCCTTATCCATTCATCTATTGATGGACATTTAGCTTGCTTCCATATCTTAGTTACTGTAAATAATACTCCAATGAACATTGGGGTGAACATATCTTTTCAAATTAGTGTTTTTTATTTTTTTGGATAAATACCGAGAAGTAGAACCACTAAATCATATGGTAGTCCCCTTTTTATTTTTTTGAGAAGCCTTCATACTGTTTTTCATAGTGGCTGCACCAATTTACATTCCTATCAACAGTGCATGAGTGTTCCTTTTTCTCTACAACCTTACTAATAGTTATTTCTGTCTTTTTTATAATGTCCATGCTAACCTCAGATACGCAGATGACACCACCCTTATGGCAGAAAGTGAAGAGGAACTAAAGAGCCTCTTGATGAAAGTGAAAGAGGAGAGTGAAAAAGCTGGCTTAAAACTCAACATTCAGAAAACTAAGATCATGGCATCCGGTCCCATCACTTCATGGCAAATAGATGGGGAAACAATGGAAACACTGAGACACTTTGTTTTCTTGGGCTCCAAAATCATTGCAGATGGTGACTGCAGCCATGAAATTAAAAGATGCTTACTCCTTGGAAGGAAAAGTTATGACCAACCTAGACAGCATATTCAAAAGCAGAGACATTACTTTACCAACAAAGGTCCGTTTAGCCAAGGCTATGGTTTTTCCAGTAGTCATGTATGGCTGGGAGAGTTGGACTATAAAGAAAGCTGAGTGCTGAAGAAGTGACTCTTTTGAACTGTGGTGTTGGAGAAGACTCTTGAGCGTTCCTTGGCCTGCAAGGAGATCCAACCAGTCTATCCTAAAGGAGATCAGTCCTGGGTGTTCATTGGAAGGACTGATGCTGAAGCTGAAACTCCAATAGTTTGGCCACCTGATGCAAAGAACCAACTCATTGGAAAAGACCCTGATGCTGGGAAACATTGAGGGCAGGAGGAGAAGGGGACAACAAGGATGAGATGGTTGGATGGCATCACCAATGCGATAAACATGAGTTTGAGTAGTCTCTGGGAGTTTGTGATGAACAGGGAAGCCTGGCGTGCTGCAGTCCATGGGGTCGCAAAGTCGTTCAGACATGACTGAGCGACTGAACTGATGCTAACAGAGGTGAGGTGATAGCTCACTGTGGATTTGATTTGCATTTCCCAGATCATTAGTAATATTGGGCATCTTTTCATGTCTGTTGGACATCTGTATGTCTTCTTTGAAAAATATCTATTCAAATCCTCAATTCATTTTTTAAATCGAATTGTTTGGACTTAGGGTTTTGAGTTGTATCAAACATATGATTTGCAAATATTTACTTCCATTCATTGGTTACCTTTTTATGTTGTCTTTGGTTACTTTTGCTATGTGAAAACTTTTTAGTTCAACGGAACAATTTGGGCTTTTACTTTGAGATATTGAGGAATGATGTGACCTGACAGGTTTTAGAAAGATTACTCTGGCTGATGGATTGAGACCAAGAAGTTGCAGTAGAGAAGGCAGAAGCAGGGAAACCAGGAGGTATTTGATAATCCAAGTCAGAGAAGGTGGTGGCTCCAACCAGACGTTAGTGGCAGAGGTGATGAGAGTATTAGATTTTAAGTATCTTTAGGGAGTAGAGCCAATTGAATTTTCTGGCAATATGGACTTGGGGTTTTAATGAGGAGACTCCTGTTATGTTACCAAGCACTTCTGGTATAAACTCTGGCTTTCTGCAGGGCATCTTCTGTTGAGAGGCTTCCATTGACTGATTGGTTGGTCCAGTTTGAGTTGGGATCCTTCCAGCACCACCAGTCCCTCCCCACCTTCCACAATCATAATTGTGAGTAGGATTGATGGTCCTGCCATTCCAACAGCCTCCACTGACCTGTCACCATTTTTGCCAAGCCCAACCTCTCTTTGCCTGCACTTAGGTTCCCATAAAAATGAAAAATATGGGTTTGAAGGAAGAAAAAGCTCTGTCTAGGTGAAAATGGGTCCAAGTGGGGAAAGCTATTCCAAGCCAGGGTAACATTTATGGGATTACATTGGACCATGTCCCGTAGCACTGAGATGATCAGAACAGCAAGACCAGACGTTGAAAACCAGCACCTTTCTAATTCTCTGCCCACCATCTACTTCCAGATTTCAAGAAATTCCGGGTCAAAATGAGTTGAATACAGTTGCCATCTGAGAGCAAGAATAGATAAAATATGTAAAGAGAGTGGCTTTTAGTCTGTTAGTCTTAGTTAAGATTGTTTAAGCAACAAAGAAAGGAAAAGAGGACAAAGAGAGAAAGGAAGAAGGAACACAGAGAAAAAAGAAAGATTGGTTCTTTCTCATTAGCTATTCTACAGAAGCCAGCAATGGGTTATTACACATTCTATACCATTTAGCTAACTTTTAAAAATAATCCAAGCCATCAAACTCTTGTATATTATCTAATGATTTAAAGCAGGACTTTTTAAAGCAACAATTAAAAACTCCTCTCAGAGAATGAGGCTGAGAATGCTAAATCTAATCAAATTATTTTTTGGTATTAAAACAGATACTGCATAAATACTTTGAAATACAACTGATGCAATAGATGCTAACTGCTCTTCAAATTCTTAATCGGGATTTCCAGACATTCAGAAATGCTGGGGGAGTGGGACTGGGATGGGGAGGTATGTGCACATGTTGTTGTTTTAAAGCACCCAATACTATAATTCTCTCGTGTGGAAATTTTCCACTGACTTCAGATTTGCTAGTATGAGCCACCAAATCCTCAAAGATTGTGCTAGAGAGATTTGGAGGCATACTTCCAACCTCCCGGTGGAATAAATTATAAGATGCAATGAAGTAGTTATTTCCTAGGGTTTGTTGTGTTTTTATTCCTCCCACAAACAAAATGCAAACCATCACAAATTAAATAAATTCCTCAAGGTCCAAAGGAGGCTTCTCATGCTGTTTCTTGTACACTTGGTGGCATGTCGCAACAGATGTTAAAGGGCCAACCCTGAAAGGAGATTATATTAGCGATAAGATGTGAACTGGAAGATGTGAAACTTGAAGGCATTACCCTCAAGAGATATTAGTAGTGAGGTGACATGGTGGGTAAGCATTCATCTCAGTACCTTCCTAACCTCTTTGTGTGTCTTCTTCTGGGGTCTTCCCATTTCTAGAGTAACAAGTTTAACAGAACACTGGCTCCTTAGAACCTACCCACTTCCTTCCCCCACCTTAATTATTGAAAACATCTTTTCAAACAGCTGCTATGATGATGATGATGGGGACTTTCCAGGTGGCTCAGATGGTAAAGAATCTTCCTGCAATGCAGGAGACCTGGGGTCAGTCCCTGGGTCCAGAAGATCCCCTGGTGTAGGAAATGGCAACCCACTCCAGTATTCTTGTCCATGAGAGAATCCTGTGGACAGAGGAGCCTAGCGGGCTACAGTCCATGGGGTTGCAAAGAGTTGGACACGACCGAGCGACTAACACACCTATGATGGTGGACTCTTCCACAAGATGCTACACTTCATCTATGCCCCTGCTGAGTACCTCTTACTTGGTTTTCCCTGCAGAGGCTGAAGTGGCCAGATTCACCGTCAGGTAGAAAAGGTGGCACTGCTCCTGTTATTCTGTGAAACTGAGACTTGGAACTCAGAACTCTGAAACTGCATCTGGACACACACAGCCCACTTAGGCACTTTGAGTGGTGGCCACAGGGCCCAGGAAAGTCACAATGTCCCCACGTGCCTCCCTGCCCTAGCCTTCATTTATGAACAAAACGTATCACCCCTGATGACCAGCTTCCCTTTCATACTGCACTCAGAGGAGTGGGGTGGCCCAGTGACACCTGAAAGCTTTGGGAAAGTCCATCCTTCCTTCATTTCTGCCACCTCCTGTCCAGCTCTCTTCCTCACTCTCACTTTATGCTGCTATCAGAAACACTGGGTGGCAGTTGGTTTGGGGGTGTCCATACACCCACACATGATTTGTAGTATCTGCCCCTGCTTAGGGCCACTGCCTCAGGGCCTGTCCTGGATGTCTGTGCTTGTGACAAATGAGAATACGCATAACAGATAGCTTATTCAAAACCTAGTCTAGTTAGCATGGCAACAGGAATTAATAAGCTCCATATTCTTTTACTTACCTCTGACTAGAAATGATAACTGAAGCCAGAAGTTATAAGCTTCAGTGAGCAAATTAATAAGAAACCTTGAACGCTTGGGAGACAGTCAACACAAGTAGTTTGAGAGACAAATCTTTCAGTTAGAAATTACATCTTGATAAATGGTTAAGAAAATTATTATTGAATATTTGCATACCAGTTACCATAATTTAAGCTGTTTCAACCCATTGTTTGTACCTTAGGTTAAACTTTCTGCCTAAATCTCTTTCTTACTGCAATGAGATTTCTTGCAATATTAAAAAGTTTCTTTAAATAGTTCTAAGAACTGTTATAGCCTTGAAACTGTAAGTGTTCACTATAGGAAACGACATATGTTTGTTGTAAAAATGTGTTATTGAATGTTGTAGTCTGTAGTAGAAAACAGCCTGTGTTTACTTTTCTAACCTATGTTGGTCATAGGAGGTTGATATAAAGCACAAATCTGTGATAATTAACTCAGTATTAGTTCACTGCTCTTGATCTAATCTACTCAACCACTACAAAAGGATTGTGATGTATCTCTTAAAATTAAGACCTAGCTAAAGGCATTTCTGCTCATAAAGATTTATTTTACAAGTATAATTAAAATGTTGATAACAGTGTATCTTTTAAACACAATGAGAGCAAGATTAATCACGTTAGTAATGGGATTCTACTGTTTCCAGTTCAGAAAAATTATGTCCTTTACGTTTAGATTTTTTTTAATTTTTAAAAAATTTTTTAAGTCAAAAAATTTAAAGAAAATCACCCCAAGGGTTATCTTCTTGACAAACAGATTAAGATGAGAATATGAGCCCTTGGGACTGTGCATAAAAAGACCTAACCCAGAGAGTAGCCAGTAGCCAGTAACCCAGAGTACCCAGAGATTGATAAACACAGGCTGAGTCTGACTTAAAACAGTTCAAGTGCCTTTATGCTAAAGTTAGTCTATTGCGAGAGACACAAGTTAACAACCGTATCCTCTGGCATGATATCTAACCCCATCCCAGGTCTCAAATTTCTTTTTATTTCCTTTTTATCCTCAAGAGGAAGCTACACAGAGGAGGTCTACCACGTGAGGTGTCCCAAGAAGAGGAGAGGGGCGCTGTTTCTTCTCCAACCTGCATCACCCCTCTGTGCTCCTGCAGGAGCCTCTCAGGTCTCACTGCAAGGAGCCTGGCTTACCATGCCTGTACTGCCCCTGTTACCGCCTTCCTCTTCTTGAATCAGAGATCTTTGGTCCACAGGCATTCCCTACCTCCACAAATGTTCATACCTGTCCTGTTGATCCGCTGATACGCTGCCTAGCATCTCCCACAAGGGAGGGTTCGGTGGGAGGAACGTCAGCAGCAGTGATGCTCCAGGTGTAAGCTGTTCTGGGGTCTGCTTCAGCTGCAGAGACTCTCCTCCCCAAGGTCACTCTCTTTCCTGACAGCCTACAACCCTTGGCAGAGACAGGTGCCCACCAGAGCATGATGCCAAGGACACCAGTCTCAGCATTCCTGGCGATATGGGCCTAGGCCTTTTGCGCCTATATCACAGCAGGCTTCTTTCTCTGCCCGATCTGTTTCTGGTTCCTCCCCTTCACAGGTGTGGAGCCCAGTGAGCACAGTGCTCTGAATCTCTTTCTAGAGAGTCCAGCCTGGGATGGCTCTTACCAATTTCAGTCTCATCATGAGATTATGGGGCTTCCCCCATGACTCAACTATAAAAGAACCCACCTGCAACTCAGGAGATGCAGAAGACACAGGTTCAATCCCTGGGTCAGGAAGATCCCCTGGAGAAGGAAATGGCAACCCATGCCAGTATTCTTGCTGGGAAAATCTCATGGACGCAGGAGCCTGGCAGGCTACAGTCCAAAGGGTAACAAAAAAGTCAGACATGACTGAGCACACACACACATGAGATTATTGCCAAATGATTAACCTGACAAATAAATTCAGGTGAAGAGAGATGAAAGGCTGAAAACTCACTGGATTCCATCAGTGGTCCTAAATATTTAAGCCTTTAGAAATAGAACCCTTTCTTCAAATTGTGAAACTGCAAAGTAGGATCAAGTGGGGCATATCAGTTGAAACTTCTGTGACACACCACGGAGTCCCAGAGAGATGAAAATCAATGGACCGAATAGACCAGTGGTTCTCAACCCACAAAAGGCATCAGAATCCACTGGGGGCATTTAAAAACTACCAATGTCTCGCCCTCACCCCTGAGATCCTGTTCAGTGCTGTAAAAGTCCTTCACGTGAATCTAACAGATAGCTTGGGCTGAGAACTCCTGAGCTCTAAGGCATTTTCACCCTCTGCAGGCTCCTCATCCATAACACATGATGGCCCCTTCCTCTGGTATCAATATTTAATACAGGACCTCCAGCATCCAAGGCCAAAGAGCCAATTCTAGCTCGTACATGAACAAAGGGATTTATTTTTAATTACTTATTAATATCACTATTTTTAATTACTTATTAACATCCCCAAAAGAGAGGAGGCTAACCATGGGGAGAGCCTTCACTGACCTTACCTGCTTTCCCAGGAGCCAAGTCCACAGGAAGCTTCAGTAGGACTCCTGGCTTTGTTGTTATCCAAACCCCAATTTAAAGAGTCAAAATGAAAAAAATAATAATAAAATAAAAAATAAAAAGATAAAAAAAGAGTCAAAATGCACTTGTTCTCTTTTACCCTCCTGAAGCTGGAGACAGGCACTGCCTGGGAAGCATGATACACAGAATTATTCTCAATTGGCTCCTGACTTTCACCTTTTTTATAACAAATTTTCATTTTTTACAATTCTTAAATAAACACATACTCTGGCCCCATGTTTACTCTCCCAAACTACCTAAACATTGTTATGATTGAATTTCCTCTAATTCAATTTGTAAAAGAAGCACCCATTTTTAAAAAATTTGTTTGGTTCTCTTTATAGATGCACTTTTCAATGTTTGATGTTTTTTAACAGTTTGGATTTGCAGGGGTTGTTTTTTGGTTAAATTTGACAGCTAGTTTTAAAGTAGTTTATACAATATTTGAGGGATTGCTTATGATCAACTGGTACTCAAGGATCCTTCAATTTTGTCAACTTATAATTTCTGCTCTATTTAGTGCTAGGAAAATAGGAATTTCCTGATTACCCCCTTTTGCTGAGTCCCTGTCTTAGATTAAATAATGTCATTTGCAGCAACATAGATGTACCTGGAAAGTGTCGTACTGACTGAGGTAAGTCAGACAGAGAAGGAGAAATATTGTATGATATCCATTATATATGAAATTGAAAAAGAAATGATACAAATGAACTTAGAAACAGACTCACAGATTTAGAAATGAACTTATGGTTGCTGGGGGTAAAGAATAGTTGGGAGTTTGAGAAGGTCACATACACACTGCTATATTCAAAATGGATAAACAAACACCTATTGCATAGAACATGAAACCCTATTCAATGTTATGTCAGAGCCTGAATGGGAGAGGGGTATGGGGTAGAATGATACATGCGTATGTATGGCTGAGTCCCTTCACTGTTCATTTGAAACTACCACGATTTTGTTAATCAGCCATACCCCAATACAAAATAAAAAGTTTAAAGTTTGAAAATAAACTAATATAAAAAGGACTATATAAAAAATAGTCTTTCTCTTAGGTAACTTGGATATACCCAATAATCTCATTCCCAATTTGATTCAACACTGATACCAGCAGAATTGTGAGAATTAAATCAAGTAAAATCATTTTGATTCTAAAGAGCCAACATGTGCTCAACATCTAATATCTTCTCTCTATATATATATACATGGATTTACGTATATGTTCATAGAGAATATGTGGTATTACTTTGTGTGCCCTTTGCTGGAGCAGCCGTGAAGAGATACCCGACATCCCAGGTAAGAGAAACCCAAGTAAGACGGTAGGCACTGGCACTGAGAGAGGGCATCAGAGGGCAGAGAGACTGAAACCATGATCACAGACAACTAGCCAATCTGATCACATGGACCACAGCCCTGTCTAACTCAATGAAACTAAGCCATGCTGTGTGGGGCCACCCAACACAGATGGGTCATGGTGGAGAGGTCTGATAGAATGTGGTCCACTGGAGAAGGGAATGGCAAACCACTTCAGTATTCTTGCCTTGAGAACCCCATGAACAGTATGAAAAGGTAAAAAGATAGGACACTGAAAGAGGAACTCCCCAGGTCGGTAGGTGCCCAATATGCTACTGGGAATCAGTGGAGAAATAACTCCAGAAAGAATGAAGGGATGGAGCCAAAGCAAAAACAATACCCAGTTGTATATGGGGCTGGAGATAGAAGCAAGGTCCGATGCTGTAAAGAGCAATATTGCATAGGAACCTGGAATGTTAGGTCCATGAATCAAGGCAAATTGGAAGTGGTCAAACAGGAGATGGCAAGACTGAACGTTGACATTCTAGGAATCAGCGAACTAAAATGGATTAGAATGAGTGAATTTAACTCAGATGACCATTTATATCTACTACTGTGGGCAGGAATCCCTTAGAAGAAATGGAGTAGACCTCATAGTCAACAAAAGAATCTGAAATGCAGTACTTGAGGTGCAACCTCAAAAATGACAGAACGATCTCTATTCATTTCCAAGGCAAACCATTCAATATCACGGTAATCCAAGTCTATGCCCCAACCAGTAACACTGAAGAAGCTGAAGTTGAACAATTCTATGAAGACCTACAAGACCTTCTAGAACTAACACCCAAAAAAGATGTCCTTTTCATTATAGGGGACTGGAATGCAAAAGTAGGAAGTCAAGAAACACCTGGAGTAACAGGCAAATTTGGCCTTGGAGTACAGAATGAAGCAGGCTAATAGAGTTCTGCCAAGAAAATGCACTGGTCATAGCAAACACTCTCTTCCAACAACACAAGAGAAGACTCTACACATGGACATCACTAGATGGCCGACACTGAAATCAGATTGATTATATTCTTTGCAGCCAAAGATGGAGAAGCTCTATACAGTCAACAAAACCAAGACCAGGAGCTGACTGTGGCTCAGACCATGAACTCCTTATTGCCAAATTCAGACTAAAATTGAAGAAAGTGGGCAAAACCACTAGACTGTTCAGGTATGACCTAAATCAAATCCCTTATGACTATACAGTGGAAGTGAGAAATAGATTTAAGGTAGTAGATCTGATAGAGTGCCTGATGAACTATGGACGGAGGTTCATGACATTGTACAGGAGACAGGAATCAAGACCGTCCCCAAGAAAAAGAAATGCAAAAAAGCAAAATGGCTGTCTGAGGAGGCCTTACAAATAGCTGTGAAAAGAAGGGAAGCAAAAAGCAAAGGAGAAAAAGAAAGATATAAGCATCTGAATGCAGAGTTCCAAAGAACAGCAAGGAGAGAGAAGAAAGCCTTCCTCAGAGATCAATGCAAAGAAATAGAGGAAAACAATAGAATGGGAAAGACTAGAAATTTCTTCAAGAAAATTAGAGATACCAAGGGAACATTTCATGCAAAGATGGGCTCAATAAAGGACAGAAATTATAGGGACCTAACAGATGCAGAAGATATTAAGAAGAGGTGGCAAGAATACACAGAAGAATTGTACAAAAAAGATCTTCATCACTCAGATAACCATGATGGTGTGATCACTCACCTAGAGCCAGACATCCTGGAATGCAAAGTCAAGTGGGCCTTAGGAAGCATCACTATGAACAAAGCTAGTAGAGGTGATGGAATTCCAGTTGAGCTATTTCAAATCCTGAAAGATGATGCTGTGAAAGTGCTACACTCAATATGCCAGCAAATTTGGAAAACTCAGCAGTGGCCACAGGACTGGAAAAGGTCAGTTTTCATTCCAATCCCAAAGAAAGGCAATGCCAAAGAATGCTCAAACTACCCCACAATTGCACTCATCTCACATGCTAGTAAAGTAATGCTCAAAATTCTCCAAGCCAGGCTTCAGCAATGCGTGAACCATGAACTTCCAGATGTTCAAGCTGGTTTTAGAAAAGGCAGAGGAACCAGAGATTGAATTGCCAACATCTGCTAGATCACTGAAAAAGCAAGAGAGTTCCAGAAAAACACCTGTTTCTGCTTTATTGACTATGCCAAAGCCTTTGACTGTGTGGATCACAATAAACTGTGGAAAATTCTTCAAGAGATGGGAATACCAGACCATCTGACCTCCCTCTTGAGAACCCTGTATGCAGGTCAAGAAGCAACAGTTAGAACTGGACATGGAACAACAGACTGGTTCCAAATAGGAAAAGGAATAAGTCAAGGCTGTATATTGTCATCCTGCTTATTTAACTTATATGCAGAGCACATCATGAGAAACACTGGGCTGGAAGAAGCACAGGCTGGAATCAAGATTGCCAGGAGAAATATCAATAACCTCGATATGCAGATGACACCATCCTTATGGCAGAAAGTGAAGAAGTACTAAAGAGCCTCTTGATGAAAGTGAAAGAGGAGAGTGAAAATGTTGGCTTAAAGCTCAACATTCAGAAAACTAAGAGCATGCCATCCAGTCCCATCACTTCATGGCAAATACCTGTGGAAACAGTGGCTGACTTCATTTTTCTGGGCTCCAAAATCACAGCAGATGGTGACTGCAGCCATGAAATTAAAAGACACTTAGTCCTTGAAAGGTCATGTATGGATGTGAGAGTTGGACTATAAATAAAGCTGAGGGCCAAAGAACTGATGCTTTTGAACAGTGGTGTTGGAGAAGACTCTTGAGAGTCCCTTGGACTACAAGAGCTCCAACTAGTCCATCCTAAAGCAGATCAGTCCTGGGTGTTCATTGGAAAGACGGATGTTGAAGCTGAAACTCCAATACTTTGGCCACCTGATGCAAAGAACCGACTCATTGGAAAAGACCCTAACGCTGGGAAAGATTGAAGGCAGGAGGAGAAGGGGACCACAGAGGATGAGATGGTTGGATGGCATCACCAACTCATTGCACATGGATTTGCATGAACTCTGGGAGCTGTTGATGGCCAGGGAGGCTTGGCATGCTGCAGTACATGGGGTCACAAAGAGTCAGACACGACTAAGTGACTGAAACTGAACTGAACCAAACTTTTTGGGTACTCATAAAAGTGCTATATAAATATATACATATATATATACATATTTCAGTAATTTGTACTCAATAATATAAATATCTGATTAATTTTTAAAATAAATGTTTATTGATAATAATATACACTAAGCAGGGCACAAGTGTACAGCTCAAAGAATTTTTGCAAGGTGAACATTCCTTCAGTAATCCCTACCAAAATCAAGAAATAGAAATTAATGTCATCAAAGAACCCTGCCTCAGCTCCTCTTCCTGTTTCTAGTCCCTAGTCTCTATCTAATTTGTATTAGTTTTGCCTGTTTGTGTACTTTATGTCAATGGAATTACAGAGAACATATTCTTTTGTGTCTATTTTCTTTCAGCCTTATCCTTGTAAGATCCATCCATGTTTTTCCATACAAGTAAACAATAGCTTGTCCATACAAATGAGCAATAGCTTGTTCAGTTTCATTGACTGACTATAACACAAATCATTTACTCATTCTACTACTGATGGACATGAAAGTCCTATTTAAGGATACATTTGCACTCATACCCGTGTATGTATGTATGTAATGTGGGTATATGTATTTTGGCCCGTGTATATAAGCATTTCTGTTGAGTATATGTCTAGGAATGAAATTGCCAAATGATGTAATATACATATATTATCCATATATTTCTACCAAACATCTTTCCAAAACAATTGTACCAAGGTATATTCAGAAGTAAATCAGAGTCCCAGTTGTTCAACATCCTAATCAACATCTGGTATTTTTTGTCAGTCTTTTTATTTTCATTCTAACCATTCTGGTAGATAAGTAGTGATATCTCATTATGGTTTTAGTATATATTTTCCCTGAATATTATTTTGGTTGAGTGCTTTTTAATAAGTTCGTTGGACATTTGAATATTCTCTTTTATGAAGATTTTAAGTCCTTTATCTATTTTAAAGCTTCAGTTAATTAAGACAGTGTGTATTGGCATAAGAATAGACAAATAGATCGATAGAAAAAACAGAAATTACACACAAATACAATCACTTGCTTTGGAATAAAACTGGAAGTGATGAAAAGTAGGGGAAAATGTCTTTACAGTAAATCATATTGCGTCAAAAGGATATTCATACAGAAAAATAAACATTTCAGTCCCTACCTCACACCATAATAAAAAATAAATCCTAGATAGACTGTAGATTTCACTATAAAAAGTAAAGCAATACATTTTTTAAAGAAAAAAAGTCTCAATGACCATGCAGAGAGAAAACATTTCATAAACAGTATATAAAAACTATAATATAAACTACTACTACTACTACTACTAAGTCACTTCAGTCGTGTCTGACTCTGTGCGACCCCATGGACCGCAGCCCACCAGGCTTCTCCGTCCATGGGATTCTCCAGGCAAGAACACTGGAGTGGGTTGCCATTTCCTTCTCCAATGCATGAAAGTGGAAAGTGAAAGTGAAGTGGCTCAGTTGTGTCCAGCTCCCAGCGACCCCATGGACTGCAGCCTACCAGGCTCCTCCATCCATGGGATTTTCTGGGCAACAGTACTGGAGTGGGGTGCCATTGCCTTCTCCAATAATATAAACATAATATATTAAATATAATATAATATATAAAAATTATAAAATGATAAGTTACAGAGTTTTAAATTTCTGTTTATCAAAAGGCACCATTAAGAGAGTGAAAAGACAAGCCACACAAGATATTTATAAGAAGTGTATTTAACAAAAAATTCATATTCAGAACAGATTTAACTTTGCATATTATTCCATAGTATGTATGTGTCATAGTTTATATTTATCCCTCAATTATGATCATTTAGTCTGTTTCTATTAGTTCATTATCTAAATAAGTGTGGTAATGAATATACTTGTACATCTTTGAGTGTTTTCCTAATGAATTACCCAAACATGGGTTACAGAGTCATGGGATAAAGCAGTTTCAAACCACAAAGGCCAATGGAAAGATATTTTTTCCCAAATAAGTTCTCTCCCATCTTGAAAATCTCACTCTGAAACTAACTGTACTCCCTTGGCCTCAGCCTTGCCCAATATATTTTTTCTTTTAAAGACCCTGGAATATCTTAACCAGGGTACATAAGCTTAAGGAGAAGATAAGAATTCTGATGAGGGGGAATAAAAGGACATAAGAAAATGTTTAGGCAAGAGGTTTTCTAATATTCTCTTAAAGATTTTCTTCTTGCCTTCTCAGCAGTTTAAAAGAAATTATCTTTAAGCCCTAGATATTGACTTGAGTAGTATATCTTGTATATCGATATACGTCTTGTATGTTGATGATTGGCAAGTATTCTGGGATCTTTTGAAGTAAAGAATTATTGAATACAAACTTCAATTAAATGATTAAGTTTTTTGGTTACTAAAGAGAGATTGGACATCTATATATTTTCAACATTATTCACTGAAAGTGTTTTTCAAATGTGTATTCATCTACTTTCCCACTTTGGTAAGTACAATATCCTGACTATAGCTGACTATTTCTTTACAGGTATAAAATCTTAAGATCCTCAGGGTTATAATTTGAACATTAATCTCATCATACATAGCAGTGATATGAAAAGTGTCCCTTGCACATTTTGTCTCATATTAAACTATAAGCTCTTAAGGTCAAGGACTACATTCAAATTCTGATTCTGTCAGGTACAAAGTTTGTGTTCTCTAGTGAGAGTATCTGATTCCCAGGGCTCCCATCTGCAAGCAGAAAGAAACTGCCTAACAACTGACCCAAAGGGAAACATTGTTGGGAGAATACAAGTTCCTAGTATAAAGTACATGGCACATAGTAGGACTCAGTGAATGTTCCTTTTGCTTCTCTGAAGCAATTTTTCCCAAGTCAAATTTAAATTAGTATAAGCAATAAGAATGATTTCGTTTTCTGACAGTAAGGCATAACAGAAAAAAAGCCTAATTTGATTTTTTTTTGCCTTGTGAATTACATCTCTCATTTAAAAGGGAAGTGGCACAGAAAATTCCAACATACTGAGATTTTTAATTATTTGTTTCCCATTGTAATCAGGTAAACTTTCAGGCAGGCAGCTTGGCAAAATGTATTACATTTTATTCGCCCCAGCAATCCCACTCTACTAGTTTATCCTAAAGAAATAATTAAGTATGAACAAAGAAGGAATGAAAAAGGATATTCACTGTAAGGTTGTTTATCATACTAAAACCCCAGAAACAACCTAAATCCTCATCAATAAGAGACTGATAAAACACATTTTGGATCATCTGTACAGCAAAATATTATGAAATCTTTAGAAGTAATAATATAGCTTCATATTTATAGGAAGCCCACAAAACATTGTCAAGTGAATAAAACAAGTTAAATATAGTATACATAAACACTTTATCCCATTTTTGTCAAAATGTGTATCTATATGTATGTATGCATAGAAAACAGTCTTGAAAAATACATACCAACATGGTCATATGTTTATCTAAAAGCAGTAGGATTATGAATGATTTTCTCTTTCTTTTTAATACCTTTGTGTTTTACCATTCTTTCATAATAAGCATGCATAATTTCTATACTCAAAAAATACTAAAGCTACATAAAAATTTTTTTTAATTTATATGCAAAAAAAAGCCAATTGATTTAAAAAATTAAAACCCATATCTATATGGATCTTATCTCGTTCATCCTCAAACAGAAGGGAGACGTTTCATTATTGCTGTGTGTAGCAGGGTTTCTCAACCTTGGCACTATTGACATTTTTGGCTGGATAATTCCTTGTCATGGGAGATTATTGGGTGCCTTGTAAGATGTTTGGCAGCATCACTGACCTCTACTCTTGTAATACACATCACTCCCTTCCCACCAAGTTATCCAAAAATGTCTCCAGATGTCAACTAAAGGCTAGACTGCCCTGGTTGAAAGTCACTGCTCTAAGGAAACAGGAGATCTGGAATTAAACCCCATGTTTGACACTTACTAGTTGGGTGATCCAACCTCTCTGGGCTTCCATTTCCTCAAGACTACATTATCTTCAAGATAGCTTTGGTCCTGAAAACCATCTTTTGTGAGTTTGCGGAAAATCAGTGGATTCAAAAGGGTCCAGGCTTCCCCAGTGGCTGAGTTGGTAAGAACCCACCTGCCAATGCAGGAGATGCAAGAAACGTGGGTTCAACCCCTGGGTCAGGAAGATCCCCTGGAGTAGGAAATGGCAACCCACACCAGTATTCTTGCCTGGAAAATTCCATGGACAGAGGAGCCTGGCAGACTATAATTCACAGGGTTGCAAAGAGTTGGACACGACTAAGCAGCTGAGCATACAAAGGGAAAGTGGTTGGTCCAGAGTTAAACAAAAAGCCAAAAGTTCAAACAGAAATGCGGCTAGGTCTCCTAACTGCAATCATGCATTTATTCACTCATTTGTGTAAGAAATATTTATTTTGAGTGCCTATTATATCCTGGGCGCTGTTACAGCACTGGGAAACAGTAATAAACAAGAAAATGAGATCCTGGCTTTCATGGAGTTTACCTTCTATTGAAAGAAGCAAATAGTAATCATGTAGGTTAATAAACAGGAGTATTTTAAATAAGTGATATTAAATAGGTAACATGGTAATGGATGGCCACTGGAATAATGTTAGGAAAAGCAAGCAACATTAGATAAGGCAGCCTGAGAAGACCCCTAAAGGAGCGGATACTTGATACTTGAAAGATAATAAAGACAGAATCAAGCAAAACTCAGTGGCAAGAACGTCCTGGTCAGAGAGAATCGAAGTACAAAAGTAGTAAGGTGGAGAAGAGCTTGGAACTGTATTAATGATATTTAATGGCAATACATACATGATAGAAGATTACAGAGGAAACAATGTCAACTTATAGTATTAATAATATGGGGAAAGTGTGAGTGAAAAAGTAATCATGATTATATGCTTGCATGCATAGTCACTCAGTCATGTCTGATTCTTGGGATCCTTTGGACTGTAGTACCCCAGGCTCCTCTGTCCACGAGCTTTTTCAGGCAAGAAGACTAGGTTGCCATGGCACTCTTGCTGTTTCAAGAGTGGGTTGCCATTTTCCTCCTCCAGGAAATCTTCCCAACCCAGGGATCAAACCTGCATCTCCCATGTCTCCTGCATTGCAGGCCAACTCTTTACTCACTGAGCCATCAGGGAAGCCCAGAGTGATTATAGGAGAAATTAAATCCACAAAAAGCCCTCACATCATGGCCTTCCTCAATAATGCAATTGAAAAATTGTGTCTGGGGAAATTCTGAAACCAAATGTCCCCCCAAGTTCACCAATGCCTTCCTATGACCATTAGTACTGGGGTGGGGGGTGGTGCCAAGAAGATGTCTACTGAATTGCTAAAGCAATAAATTGAGGGGATAATCTTTTTGGTGGTTGGTAAGCTCAAGGGGGCGTGGGTCCCGTAGATAAAACGATAACTAGATTTAGTTGACAATTTGCTTTGAGTAAAATGTCGAGCTTGTAAATAATTTAAAAATAGCCTGTCATTCAATTGCTGCATGTCCTTTAAGAAATTTTAATCAATGCAAAACACATTTCGCAAACACAAGCTTCTAACCCCTGTGAAACCAGCTATCGGTCTAAACAAAAAGCTGTGACACACGGTCAGGAGAACGTGTGCAATGGTTATGAAGGAGAGTGAATTGAGCTACAACCCCAGAATCCAATATATGACAATATCCTGCAACCAAGGAATTAGTTATTTCGACAATATGTAATGTGGAAACACACCACTTGTTCAGCTCTTTTTGCTCAAGGGCACAGAGAAGCTGAGGTTTCAATCCACTCATCAGAAACAATCAACATGCACATAAACTCTGCATTTTGGCTGCAAATGGATTGTCTATTTGTTATATTTGCCAAAAGCTCAGCATTGTAGAGCAAGAAAAAGGAAAGGAAAAGTGGAGGCAGAGGAAAGACATAATAAGTCTGAAATCAGGGCATACTTTGAGCGGATAAACTCAAGGACAGAAAGGAATAGCATAGGATTTGAGGGCGGGCAATCTCTCCTGACCCCCACATTGTCAGTAAGCTAGGTTCAACTCCTTTCTACCCAGTTATCCATGTTGAAATGGGGAAAAACACAGATCTTTCCAAACGTGAGTGGAGCCGATTGCCACCTTCCCCAGCCCAGCTTTCTTCCCTGGGGACAGCGGGAAGCCACGCAAGGACTGCTCCTCCCTTTGTGCTTCCCAGCTGCCCAAGCCCTCAGGGCTGGGTCACACAGCCTGGTAGCCTTCTCTGACTCAGCTGTTCTTTTCCCATAGAACTTTTATCAAAGGAAACCAATCATTGTTCAACCCACAGTGCCAAGAGATGCAGCAGCAAAACCCCAAGGACAGTAGAAAGTTTTGTTCCTCTAGACTGAAACTCCTGGAGAAGATTTTTTGTATTTTTTCCTGAGATTTGGAGGTCTTTTCTTCCTCGCCTCCCCCCACAATATTGACATAGATTATGAAGACAACATCCCAAATTTCCAGCATGGTAGCTGCAGTTTAGGAAATAAGCCAGCACATCAGAGAATAAGGACAGCTCTAAAGGTTTAACTGAAATTGGCTCAATGTTTGTTTTTGAACAAATTGATTATCATTAATTATCAAAACATATATATCTTGATTTATCCCTTAAATTGTGGATATTAATAATCACTATTAATTTTGATTAATTAATAGCAACACTATTAATCCTGGATAGATTTAATGATAATAGACAAGAATGCATTATTCACAAATGTTGTACACCAGGATATCCATTACACAACTGTTCATCTCCAGCAATACCATTTTCGTACTCATCTGTTATGATTTTATTTAAACCAGGTTGTCAACATTTTTCAAAATGTTGATTTTTAAAGTCTGCCCTCATAACAAATCAACTCCTCCTCCCAATCTAATGCAGCCATGGAGACCGCATGAGGATACTGTATCCTTCCCTCCACACCTGGCCAGATTTACACATAGCCACACTCACAAAGACATGAGTACACATGCCGCTTAGCTGTGCTATTGGCATTGAAGGGTTTCCAGCTTGTCTTTGTCCCAAGGTCAACCAGAATCAAGCTCCAGTTTTTGTCTTCATGTAGGACGTTTTCTTCATTGGTGAGCTTATTTAAATTCCTTTGCAGATATTGAGCCAAATCTGCTCAGGCTGCAACCTCCCGGGGCCTCTCACTCAGGGCCAAGTATAAATAAATACTCATATAGGACAGCTTTGATGAAACATTAAAGATGTCTCTGGTTATATGGCTTCTAGAGTCTCTATTTTCTTTATGAAAAATCCATGGTGGTAGAGAGAGCCTTAGCCACGGGAAGGGAATAGATTTCTAAATTGCTGCCTATGGCCCCCTGGGACTTAATGGCACAGGGCAAAGAAGCAGCTGATCTTGGCAAAGGAAGCAAGATAAATAAAATTAGCCACTAAATCATCTCCCCTTAAAATACCAGCTGTCAATTCCCTCCAACATTTATGAATTTGGGGGCATGTTACTGTCATGTTGCGTCTCATCCAGGACAAATAGCATTGCTCCTTTCACTCAAGAAAGGGTCCCTGGGTCCCCACACAGGAGAGGCTAAAGCAGAGGGCTTGACCTTTTCTTTCACCCTCTTCCCCTGTCACATGTACAAGGAAGAACCCAATTCAGGCCAATCAATGTTTATTGCTCTAATGATTGTAATTGTTGCTTATTTTTAAACTATGTTCCCAGTCATCCCTTCAAAGATTGGGACTTCCTACAGAAGATGATGCACACGCCTTTTGGAAAAGACCATCTGCTCAAAAGAGTGAATCAGTTGATGGAGGATGAATCTGGATGAGCAGAAACAACACAACGGTGGGAATCCTTGTCCTTCTCTTGTGGATCCCCAGTGGGATCAGACCGCTACAGCTTTGGGAGAGAGGCTAGCAGCACTTGACAAGGACACTGAAATCTCGAGGTAGAGCTCTCCAGGTGAAGACGGGAGACGTGCAGTAACAACTAAAAAGCTAACCTTAGCCAGACACTGCACTAACTGCTTTATAAGTATTATCTCACTGAATGTTCAGAACAACTGCCAAGATGGATAATATTACAGCTACATTTTAAAAACAAACAAACTGAATAGTTCAGGAGTTGTTATTACTTGTCTCCTGCAAAGAAGCACCCTATAGTCCTGTGAGTAGTATGAGGCACCCTCCCTCCCCTGGACATGAGAGCAACCAGCAAACCACAGTCATACCCTGGCCTGAATCATTCCTGCCCAGGCTGAAAACATGAGAGGAGCAGAGAGATCCCTCCAGGCTTGTGCGAATCCCTGAAGCATTGCTGGGCAGGTCCTCCAGGGAGACTTAGCTGGAGTCATACAGGAATCTACAAAGCCCTACAAAGTCCTTCCCTCTACACCCCACACACACCTTTAGGAAACCAGAGGGAAGAACCTGAATAAGATCAAACACAGACTAGCTAGTTTACTGTTAATTTCTACCTGACTACATCCTTTGGCTAGAGGATGAAATTTCTATTACACTTTATAGGAGCAAAACCATGAAAGTTTTCTCTAGTTATTGTTGCTTCTAAAAAAATAGAAATTGTACAAAGCTGAGTCCATAGCATGCATATAAAGACTGTATGTTGGTTCATTAAAATAGTAAATTTTTTGTTACTGTTTATTTAAAAATACATGAAGCTTTTCCACTGTGCCTGAAGAACTCTATATAATCCTTAGAACACTAAAGTCTTTACCATTCCCAAAACATGCAGAATATCAGAATACATACAGACTAAATCCATACTACACAAACTAATTAAAGGACCTGGAGAGAGTGAGCCAGAAGAGCTGATACAGTTTAGTCTGAAAAAAAATCTTCTTTACTCAAGTATAATAAAAATTATAATGCTTTCCTCTTTTTCCTCTTATAAAGAGCTTTCCAATGATATTACTTTGCTTGAGCGTCACAAAACAGCAAAGAGAGGGTGTGGTCATCCCCATTTCCAGATTCAGGCTGGCTAAGCGACTGTCCAATGTCATGGTCAGGAGTAGAGGGAACTCAGGCTGTATATGGTAAATTATTTGAGTAATCAAAAAAACATGGAAGTCATCAGGATTTTTCTGCTTGAATTTTCAGCATGAGAGCTGGTCACTGACACAAATGAAAACATACACTCATAAATCGCCTTTGTCCTTGACTCCATCTAGACCCAGATGGAAGGAAATTTTGTGCACGTTATGTCTTCATTCCTCCGGTCACATCTTCAGTTATTCCATAGGAGGTGAGGATAGAAGGGGAGAACAGGTTGGTGAGAGAGCCGCAAGAAAGGCTCCTTGAGGAAAAGTGGGAAAGAGCAGGGGTAAGTCAGGGTAATTTCCCTCCACCTTCCCCCTGGAGTAGAGGGGTCTGCCTTCCTCTAAGGGTCCCCTTTCCTCACTGAATTACTATGCTAGGCACGTGGAGACACCACAGAAGGGGTTTCCATAAATTTGAGTTTAAAGGGGATAATACTTGCTGTTAAATCATTATATTAAATCATTCTTTACAAGACATTTTTACAATTTCAAATCATTTTCCCAACTAAGTTGCACAGTAAATTAATTACTGTGTTAGTAGTTCATTGGTGACTCTTGTACACATGTTTTACTCAAAAATATTCTCCAAATATTTGTTCACATATTTGAATCCATTTAAAAGTGTTTCTAATTTTAGGGGGATAAGTATTCTTGGTAATTTCACTGCTTGCCTCATTTTGTCCTGGGAAGAGTTATGTTCATCTTCCAGTTGGCATATAGGATAATTTAGTGTAGCTACTTATGTGGTACTGGCTAACATAATTGAAGATTTTTAAGAAGTCAAACAGAGTTGGGGAAGGGTAGTTATTAATCTAGTAAAGACAACCTCAATAGCTTGGTTCATACATATACTAAAAAGAAAGATGAACCATTTTCTCATCCCTAATGGCTGAAAATATGAAAGGTAAAAATCATATGTAAAAGGGTAAAAATCAAAATGTTTGATAAACTTACAACAAAAGCCACACACTTTATACCTGTTCATGCCCTTTCCAAAAACATTTCACTTTGCATTTGTAAACAAATGCTTAGCCTTATTAAGTGAAAAATGTGTAATAAAGAGAATATACGTTAGCAAGACGACCCCATCAAGATGGGTAAAAAGTATAATTTGGTTAAAAATGTTCTTCATATCAGTAAAAGTATGTTGTGCTCAAATTCTGTATAAATAACTTGGATTGCTTTTACATGCTTCTTAAGCTTTTCCTAAATGCACATATTTAATGTATTAGCTGAAAATCACAAAGCATCAAAATACCTGTGTGAAAGGAACAGACTTTTGTGAGAAGTATGTTTACATGTCTTATATCTACAGTAACCATTTTCTCCAAACCCAAATTTGCCATAAGTGCTTTGATAAGTTCAAGGAAACTCATGGAACAATAGGTATATCTGAGATCCTAGTATTTGAAATCAGGCCTGAGCCCCAGAATCTATGCTCTCTGGCTGCTATATCTCTGCAGAGAATGAGGTCACACAAATGCATGGACATTTATGTCCAACATCAAAAGACATCTAAAATCCAAAGTTAAAATCACCCAAATGTCCACGAACAGAAAAACAGACAAATTGTGCTATATACATACAATGGAATACTGAGCAGAAATTACAGGACATTTGTGGATCAGTATATGTTGGCACTTACCTGGTGGCTCAGTGATAAAGAATCCTCCTACCAGTGCAGGAGACTGGGTTTCGATCCCTGAGTCAGAAAGATCCCCTGGAGAAGGAAATGGCAATCCACTCCTGTAGTCTTGCCTGGATAATCCCATGGACAGAGGAACATGGTGGGCTACAGTCCATGGGGTCGTGAAGAATTGGACAACTTAGCGACTGAACAACTATCTTTTTGAAATGATTGAATGTCACACCCATAATGTTGGACAAAAGTAGCCAGACATGCAAAGAACAGTGTAGAGTTTCATTTCTGTACAGTTTTTTAAAAGCAAAAATACTCTAGGGTATTGGAGTTCACAGATAGTAGCAACTCCTGGGAGACAAAGTCAGTGAGAGGAAGGGGCAGTGAGGAGTCTTCTGAGTCCTGGGATCTTCTATTTAGTCCTCTGTGCTCAGTCTCCAGGCGTGTATGACTCTCTGCGACCCTTTGGACTATAGCCTGACAGGCTCCTCTGTCCGTGGGATTCTCCAAGCAAGAATGCTGGGGTGGATTGCCATTTCCTCCTCCAGGGAATCTTTCCAATCCAGGAATCAAACCTGGGTTTCCTGTGTCTGCTGCACTGCAGGCAGATTCTTTACCCACTGAGCCGTCAGGAAAGCCCATTTAGTCCTCTATAGACTGTTTACATTGTCAGATTTCACTTTGTGAAAATTCATCTAGCTATACACTTAGGATTTATGCACTTCTCTGTGTATAAGTTACACGTCAATAGAAAGCTTACTTAAAAAGTAAAAATAAGCGACTTCCCTGGTGGTCCAGTGGCTAGGAGTCCACACTCTCAATGTAGAGGGCCTGGGTTTGATCCCTGGTAAGAGAACTAGGTTCCACATGTGGCAACTAAAGATCCCACATGCCACAGCTAAGACCTGGCACAGCCAAATAAATAAATACTTTTTTAAAGTTAAAATAAGGAGACAGCTAAGAAAGTGCTCTCCAAATATAGCTGACCCAAGTACTATGCAGGGTTGACCCTCCCCGTGCCCTCTGCAGGGGAGCAGAGGCCTTTGGATTTTTCAGAGACTCCAGGGAATAAGAACTCACCATCACAAGAAAGCCCTCATCTTATCATACTATTATGGTAAACAAGACATTTTTACCCTAAAAGAAGGGGAAAGCTCGTGGCCTCCCTGAGATAAATACCCCTGAGTGTGTATTGTTTCAACTTCACCATAACCCAGTCACACAGAGCCAGGAATTCTTCCGAGGGTATGTCCGTGGCTCTAGTTAGATGAACTACTTGCCACATGTGTGGACAGCCTCACTGCCTAGAAGAGCCTGTTCACTTGTGAGAAAACAACCTGGTTGGGAAAAGTGCATTCTGCCTCTGAACACCCCTCAGATTTGACAGGGTGCTGTAAAAGCAGTATTACAGTTCTGCTGCCACAGTTAGAAATGGAGCCTTTTTATTTGGTCTGAACTTTCCTTAAGAAATGTGCAGAAGGAAATGTGTCCAGGCATGATTGCATTTGGGGAACATGAAGCTCTGCTTTTCTTACCCACACTACTCCTCTGCTTGGAGTCCAGGACCTCCTCTGGAAGCTCACAAACATCGAAACAAAGCCTGGTGCTGACGCTGGGGTTTGAGAGGGCAAGCTTCAACACAAACATGGACAACCAGAAGAGGCAACCGACAAAACCCTGTCTATTAACACTAACAGCTGGGAGAACGGAATATCATTCCCCACTTTGGCTCTGCCCTCTCTTTAAATCCTAAATAAATCATCCTTTCTTCCTGGGAAATGGCTCTGGAACACTTTCTCCAGGTGGAGGCTAGAAAGGCTGATGGCTATGAGGGAAGACAGGATTTTCCTGCCTGTCTGGGCATGTATCCATGCTGCCCCAGTGAGAAACATCTTTATCAAGCCTGACATCATTCACCATGATCATAACCCTCTGGTTTCTGGCAAGAACACACTAGATCTGTAATCTTTAGTTCTTCTAACCCTATCACTTACTTGCATTGTCATCCTCAGCTAATCATTTAAACTCTCTGGGCTGCGAATACTTTGCCAGCTGAAATTACCCTTATCTTTCTTCAAATACTCAAAGGAGCAAGATAGAGGATGCTTCTATATTGCTTCAAGCATTCACAAACTTAAGTGATTCTCTGAATGGGAAGGCCAGCCTTGTTTGCTGTGCTCTCCTTTTTCATCTCCGTGTATAAGCCCTGCCCAGCTCTACCAAGAGAACTGATGGAGTTCTGCCTTCAACAAGAGGTGGGGTGGGGCAAGTGCTTCTCTGAGCTATAGAGAAGTTGGCTCACTCTCAATATTCTTTTGTTTTGAATCAGTGGTCTCTGCCTCCTACCCAAGCTCCTGCCAGAGTTTTTGACACTCTGGTATTTTGCCACTTCTCGACTTAAAGAGACTTAAAAGTTTTCCAATTAGATAAATCTGATTTTTGAGGAAGTGATCATTGTTAAATCATGATAAAGAGACATTTTATCATGCTTTTCAGGGGAAAATTGTTGCAGCTGCTGACAATTTAGAAAGAGGAGCATACTTTACAACTAACGTGTTAGACGTTAGAGTTCAGAGAAGGTCAATAAGAAGTAAGTGAAAGCATTGCTGAGATTACAATTTGAACAAAAGGGAAAGCACAGTTCAATTTCACCCCCAAAGGGTGATTTTATATGCACATTTTTAAGGGAACACATCCATGATTAAAAGTGAACTATACCTGTAGATCACATTCTTTCAGCACTTTCCAGTAATCCCAGCACAGTATGGAGAAAACGAATGCTTCTCTTAGTCAAGCATGTAATCACATGTTTCCAGATGAGAGGCACAAAAAATGATTAAAGGTTTGGGAAATTGGATCTATGCAGAAAGACTAATGTAAAATATATCCTCAAGAAGAAGGAAGGACTAGTAGGAAAAGGGAGCTCTCAACCCTATTATGAAGGGATATGCACAACCAGTGTTTCTATGAATTAACTGAAGGCAAAAGCTTAAAATTCAACATTCAAAAAGCTAAGATCATGGCATCAGGTCTCATTACTTCATGGCAAATAGACGGAGAAAAAGTGGAAACAGTGATGGATTTTATTTTCTTGGGCTCCAAAATCACTGTGGATGGTGATTACCACCACAAAATTAAAAGACGCTTGCTCCTTGGAAGAAAAGCTACAACAAACCTAGACAGTGTATTAAAAGGCAGAGACATCACTTTGCCAACAAAAGTCCATCTAGTCAAAGCTATGGTTTTTCCAATAGTCCTGTATGGATGTGAGAATTGGACATAAAGAAGGCTGAGTGCTGAAAAATTGATGCTTTCAAACTGTGGTGTTGGAGAAGACTCCTGAGAGTCCCTTGGACAACAAGGAGTCCCGAATATTCATTGGAAGAACTGATGCTGAAACTGAAGCTCCAATACTTTGGCCATTTGATGTAAAGAGCCAACTCATTGGAAAAGACCCTGATGCTGGAAAAGATTGAGGGCAGGAAGAAAAGAGGGCAATAAAGAATGAAATGGTTGGATGGTATCACTGACTCAATGGACATGAGTTTGAGCAAACTCTGGGAGACAGTGAAGAATAGGGAAGCCTGGCATGCTGCAGTTCATGGGGTTGCAAAGAGTTGGACACAACTTAGCAGTTGAACAACAACAACAAACGCATGGCTGTTCAAGAGCAACCAGATATACTGTGAATAGGTGTTTAAATCTTTGACTATTTTGGCTATAGGACTACTTAGAACCATTCTAACAGTATCAAAAGAGGCTATGGGTCTGTCTGGAAACTTTAAGCAATGTTATACCTGGGATTTCTTTCTGGGTGAGCTTGGTTAGCAACAGAGAGAAGACCAGAAAGACTTTGAGAACCTCTCAGAATTGACATTTTAGAAACTTGACTAGCATTAAGCTCAATAAGATGGCAGCAATCTGACCAGAAAATAGCAGTGACCTTCAACACAGCCTCCTCAATCACCATCCAGATGTTGTCATGGGCCTACATCATCTCCTCAAACCACAGGACTGCCCTGAACCTATCAGCTCCATAAAACAAGTTGTTTAGTATGACATTCCTATCACTGTAAATGATGTCACCTTTTCTACAGTCATCCCAGCATGACACCACAGAGTGATTTAGACTCATCTGTCTCCCTCTGTCCTCACTGCTGGTCTGTCAACAATGCCTGTTGAGTCTTCCTTCTGTCTTTCTCATCTGATAACCATGACTTCCTTTTCACTCCCAGGGGCAACATCGTAGTTCAGGTGATCATCAAGACACATCAGTGAGAAAATACTTAGATGTTCAATTTCCCTCTCTCAAATTCCAAATTCTTCATCAGTGTTTATCAAAGGGTGGTGCAAAGATCAACTCCAAAACTACCAAGTTCAGTTCAGTTCAGACGCTCAGTCATGTCTGACTCTTTGTGACCCCATAGACTGCAGCATGCCAGGCTTCCCTGTCCTTTGCCAACTCCCGAGCTTACTTGAACTCATGTCCATTGAGTCAGTGATGCCATTCAATCATTTCATGCTCTGTCATCCCCTTCTCCTCCTGCCCTCAATCTTTCCCAGCATCAGGGTCTTTTCCAATGAGTGAACTCTTCACATGAGGTGGCCAAAGGATTGGAGTTTCAGCCTCAGCATCAGTCCTTCCAATGAATATTTAGGACTGATTTCCTTTAGGATGGACTGGTTGGATCTCCTTGCTGTCCAAGGGACTCTCAAGAGTCTTCTCCAGCACCACAGTTCAAAAGCATCAATCCTTTGGCGCTCAGCCTTCTTTATGGTCCAACTCTCACATCCATACATGACTACTAGAAAAACTATAGCTTTGACTAAACAGACCTTTGTTGGCAGAGTAATTCTCAGCCAACCAAGCCCCAGGCTTAACAACATCCCAAGTTTCACATGACAAAACGAACAGCATTAATATGAAACCATAGCTGCAATTTGCTCACAGATTGATAATGATATTACTTTGCATCCTGGGATTATAAGCGGGAACCTCAAACTGCAATCTTTGAAGTCTCACCCACGGAGTGGATGGGCTGCCTGGGACATTTTCCCAGTTGGGACTCCAGATGTGCTGTGACACGGGACTTCCCAGTGCTGTTTGAGTCTGGATGTTGGGCAAAACCCAATTTGGTGATGTATCCTCTGCTGTTTCTATTTCTCTTTTCTTTCAATGTTAGTATATTGAAAGTAAGCTAGACAATTCTCTCATAAATATTTGCATTATTTATGTGGCTTATTTTGTTAACAAATTCTTTGAACCTGAGACGAAAGTGAAAACTTTCAGCAAAACATCAACCACACCTCCTCCCTCTATCCCAAAATGTTATTCTTTCTCCATCCAAATTTTAACCATACATGAAAGACTGATTTTGCTTCCTCATGACCCCTTTTCCTGATCACTGCGGGTTGAATTGTGTCCCTCCAAAAGATGTACTGAAGTCCTAACACCTGGTGCCTGTGAATCACTGTCTTTGGAAATAGAATCTTTGCAGATGTATTGATAATTAGCTAAGAGGAGGTGATACTGGATTAGGGTGGGAACTAAATCCAATGGATAGTGTCCTTATAAAGAGGCCAAGTAAAGATACAGAGGCACATAGGGAGTTCATGTGAAAATAGACACAGAAATTGGAGTGATGTACCCATCAAAAGCCAAGAAAGAGGAAAGCAAGGATTTTCCCCTAGAGCCTTCAGAGGGAACCCCGCAACACCTTGACTTTGGACTCTAAAGTGATGAGAGAATAAATTCATGTTATTTTTAATCACCAATTTGTGATAATTGGTTATTGTAGCCCTAGGGAACTAATACACTGCTCCTACCCATGATCACCCTCTTTTACTCCTTGAGTCCCATGGCTCCTAAATTCTAAACAAATCCTTTGGCTGCTGTGGTAGCCGGCCTCCCACATGGCCCACAGGGATGTCCACCTCATGGTATTGATGCCCTTGTATAGCTCCCTTCCATGTTGATAGGACTGATATATATTTCCAAGAGTACATTATGGAAATGGTGTGTGGTTTCTGAGGCCAGGTCATAAAAGTCACTGCAGAATTTCCCTGTTCTCTTGGACACTTCCCCCTGGAAGAAGCAAGTTGCCATGTCATTATACACTCAGGAAGCCCTAAGGAGACAGACACATGGTAACAGCCCTCACAACTCACCATTTATGAGAGTGAACCAACTTGGAAGCATATCCTCCAATCCCAGTCAAGCCTTCAGATGCCTGTAGCCCAGGCTGAGATCTTGGCTAAAACCTCATAAGAATCTTTGAACCAGAATTATCAAGATAATCTACTCCTGGATTCCAAACCCACGTAAACTATATGAGGTAAAAAATATCTACTGTTCTAGCATGCTAGGTGATGGGGTAATTTTATCAGCAACAATAGACAAATAATACAACTCTTACTCACATACACTAGCTCAATTGCTTGGCTCTAAAGATAAAGATATTTGGGGGAATGTCTTTACTCCTCTTCAGTTCAGTCAGTTCAGTTCAGTCACTCAGTCATGTCCAACTCTTTGCAACCCCATGGACCACACCAGGTTTTCCTGTCTATCACCAACTCCCAGAGTTTGCTCAAACTCATATCCATCGAGCTGGTAAAGCCATCCAACCATCTCATCCTGTTATTCCCCTTCTCCTCCCACCTTCAATCTATCCCAGCCACAGGGTCTTTTCTAATGAGTCAGGACTTCACATCAGGTGGCCAAAATATTGGAGCTTCAGCTTCAGCATCAGTCCTTCCAATGAATATTCAGGACTGATTTTCTTTAGGAGGGACTAGTTTGATCTCCTTGCAGTTCAAGGGACTCTCAAGAGTCTTCTCCAACAGTTCAAAAGCATCAGTTCTTTGCCGCTCAGCTTTCTTTATAGTCCAACTATCACATCCATACATGACTACTGGAAAAATCATAGCTTTGACTAGACAGACCTTTATTGGCAAAATAATGTCTCTGCTTTTTAATATGCTATCTAGGTTGGTCACAGATTTTCTTCCAAGGAGCAAGCATCTTTTAATTTCATAGTTGCAGTCACCATCTGCAGTGATTTTGGAGCCCCCAAAATAAAGTCTCTCAGTTTTTCCATTGTTTCCCCATCCATTTGCCAAGAAATAATGGGACTGGATGCCATGATCTTAGTTTTTTGAATGTTGAGTTTTAAGCCAACTTTTTCACTCTCCTTTTCACTTTCATCAAGAGGCTCTTTCAGTTCCTCTTCTCATTTCTGCCACAAGGCTGGTGTCATCTGCATATCTGAGGTTATTGATATTTCTCCCGGCAAACTTGATTCCAGCTTGTACTTCACCAGCCTGACACTTCACATGATGTACTCTGCATATTGGAGAAGGAAATGGCAACCCACTCCAGTACTCTTGCCTGGAAAGAGGAGTGTGGTGGGCATGGACGGAGGAGTGTGGTGGAGTCTCAAAGAGTTGAACATGACTGAGAGACTTCACTTCACTCACTCTGCATAAAAGTTAAATAAGCAGGGTGACAATATATAGCCTCAACATACTCCTTTCCCAATTTGGAACTAGTCCACTGTTCCATGTCTGTTTCTAACTGTTGCTTCTTGACCTGCATACAGGGTTCTCAGAAGGCAAGTAAGGTGTTCTGGTACTCCCATCTCTTGAAGAATTTTCCACAGTTTGTTGTGATCCACACAGTCAAAGGCTTTAGCGTAATCAGTGAAGCAGAAGTAGATGTTTTTCTGGAATTCTCTTGCTTTTTCTATGATCCAGTGGATGTTGGCAATTTGATCTCTGGTTCCTCTGCCTTTTCTAAAACCAGCTTGAACATCTGGAAGTTCACAGTTCATGTACTGTTGACGCCTAGCTTGGAGAATTTTGAGCATTACTTTGCTAGTGTGTGAGATGAGTGCAACTGCGCAGTAGTTTGAGCATTCTTTGGCATTGCCCTTCTTTGAGATTGGAATGAAAACAGATCTTTTCCAGTTCTGTGGCCACTGCTGAGTTTTCCAAATTTGTTGGTATATTGAGTGCAGCATTTTCACAGCATCATCATTTAGAATCTGAAATAGCTCTGCTGGGATTCCATCACCTCCACTATCTTTGTTTGTAGTGATGCTTCCTAAGGCCCACTTGACTTTGTACACCAGGATATCTGGCTCTAGGTGAGTGATCACACCATCATGGTTATCTGGGTCATTAAGATCTTTTTGGTATAGTTCTTCGGTGTAATCTTGCCACTTCTTCTTAATATCTTCTGCTTCTGTTAGGTACATACCATTTCTGTCCTCTATTGTGCCCATTTTTGCATAAAATGTTCCCTTGGTATCTCTACTCCTAGATTCCAATTGAAAGCAGGCATCATTTTTTGTATTTCTTTGCATCCTCAAACATGTCTAATAATTATACATATATAAATACAGATATATATATATATATGAAAGTGAAAGTTTTAGTCACTCAGTCATGTTTGACTCTTTGTGACCCCCATGGTCTGTAGCCCACTAGGCTCCACTGTCCATGGAATTCTCCAGGCAAGAATACCGGAGTGAGAATACCGCCATGCCCTTCTTCAGAGGATCTTCCCGACCCGGGGACTGAACCTTGGTTTTCCACATTGTAGGCAGATTGTTTACCATCTGAGCCATCAGGGAGGCCCTATATATATAGGTATTGATATTTCACATTATATATGTGTGTGTGTGTGTGTGTGTGGATATACATATGTGTATATATGTGTGTGTATATATATATATATATTTCACACACATGCAATATGCTTGATAAATGTGGGCATATTGAATGAATAAAAGAGCACAGTGTATCCCATTAGATAGGCTTTCAAAATATTGCATTGAATTGACTCTCATTTAAAGATCAAGTTTATGGACTTCTGTTGCAAGCAAATCACTTGAGAAAAGCTGCGTTTGAAGCCGTTTCGAAGTCATTCTTTTTTCTCTCACCCAGTTCCCTGTCTCTCTGTTGTTGCTTGTTGGCTTCTGAAATGTAGGTCACCTCCAGTAGCATGACCTAATTAGGAGAGGTAATTTAACAAGAAAAATAAAATAAAAGAAATCCTCTGAGATGGCAGAATTGAAACAAAGAAAAGTGGTTCTTTCATTTTATGTTTTTTGGCAGTAGCTTCCCTACTAAAGTTATCCCCTTTCCACCCTCAAGCTACACAATTTGTAAAGCACAAAGAAGAAAGGAAGAAATGAGTTTGGGAGCAGCTGGAAATGATGAATTTATAATGATCGCAGAAGGAGTAAGAGTAAGCTTTACTTCACCAAAGTGCTCTGTGGGGCTTCTTCTTGGCAGCGCCGTGAGTGAGGCTTTGGAGGAAGAAGTATTGATGATGCTGATACAAAGCATCACACATCTCAGGATGAGAGGAGACCTTATGGCTCGTCTTACCCAACCCCCCAGGAAATGCTGTGACACCTGTTGTGTTTGGAATACAATAAAATTTTGTATATACAGCATTTAAACAATAGTGGTTTTTTCTTCATACATTTGGCACACTTCTTTTAGAAAAGATAAAAATGGTAAGTAAGCTAAGCAGATTTTAAGGGTTATTACCAAATTAACTTCTAGGGGATGTCACGGGGCCAGGTTGGATTCAGCCCATCTCCCTCACGTCTTCCTCTCAGAGGCATGATGCTGGGTTCCTGTAAAATGCCTAAGTGCTTTCTGAATCACCCCAGAAACACTTAACTACACTGATCATAATTGAATGCATTATTAATTCCTTTTTGGAAAACTGATATTCCATGCTTGTCATTAAATGATCCCATTGATCTATGTGTTGTTGAGTTGCTAAGTTGTGTCCAACTCTTTTGCGACCCCATGGAGTGTAGCTTGCAAGGCTCCTCTGTCCATGGGATTTTCCGGGCAAGAATACTGGAGTGGGTTGCCATTTCCTTCTCCAGGAGATCTTCCCCACCCAGGGATCGAAACTGTGTCCCCTGAATTGGCAGGTGGATTCTTTACCACTTCCCTGATAAACACTATATAAATTATATATGATATAAATTATATTTATATCATATATAATATATTTATAATTTATCAATTATAAATATATGATATAAATATAAATTTTATCATGTATAATTTATATAGTATATATATATATATATATATATATATATAGATATATATAACTGTATTACTTCCCTGGTGGCTCAGATGGTAAAGTATCTGCCTGCAATGTGGGAGACCCAGGTTTGATCTCTGGGTTGAGAAGATCCCCTGGAGAAGGAAATAGCAACCCACTCTAGTACTCTTGTCCAGAAAATCCCATGAACGGAGGAGCCTAGTAGACTAGTCTATGGGATTGCAAAGAGTCGGACACAACTGAGGGACTTCACTAATACTGATTCTTTACCACTGACCCTAAATTCAAAAGCCCCTTTACCACTGACCCAAAATTCAAAAGCCTGCTATGTGTATAACCTACCTGATGGCTGACATTTATTAAGGTGAATACAGTTATATTAATCCCATTTTACAGAGGTACAGAAAGATTAGGCCACTTATTTAGTGAATAAAAGGTTAAATCCAAGAAACAAACCCAGGCAATCTGACTGCAGAGGCTGTGCTCTTAATTCCCTACATTACTTTAAATTAGCTATAAAACTATATTCTTCATGTACTTGGGATCAGTGGGCATTTACTGCCCAGGCAGTATATCTAGTTCTCTTTACAAGTACTTTCCTAATTGCAGGAAAGTACCCTAGTCATTTTCAGCCTTCTAGGGTAAGAACAGATAGCAAACACCTGACTTCAGCATTTGGCCATAAAAAAGAATGCCCACTGCTGGGCATACACACCGAGGAAACCAGAACTGAAAGAGACACGTGTACCCCAATGTTCATTGCAGCACTGTTTACAATAGCCAGGACATGGAAGCAACCTAGATGTCCATCAGCAGATGAATGGATAAGAAAGCAGTGGTACATATACACAATGGAGTATTACTCAGCCATTAAAAAGAATACATTTGAATCAGTTCTAATGAGGTGGATGAAACTGGAGCCTATTATACAGAGTGAAGTAAGCCAGAAAGAAAAACACCAATACAGTATACTAACGCATATATATGGAATTTAGAAAGATGGTAACGATAACCCTATATGTGAGACAGCAAAAGAGACACAGGTGTATAGAACAGTCTTTTGGACTCTGTGGGATGCGGGGGAAATGATTTGGGAGAATGGCATTAAAACATGTATAATATCATATAAGAAGTGAATCGCCAGTCCAGGTTCCATGCAGGATACAGGAAGCTTGGGGCTGGTGCACTGGGATGACACAGAGTGATGGTATGGGGAGGGAGGTGGGAGGGGGGTTCAGGATGGGGAACACGTGTACACCTGTGGCGGATGCATATTGATGTATAAAACCAATACAATATTGAAAAGTAAAAAAATAATAATAATAATAAAATAAAACACAGAAAATAAAAAAGAATGAAGTACATTCTACAGCTTGGATGAACTTTAAAAACACTGTGTAAATGAAAGAAGCCAATCACAGTAAACCATATACTATACTATTCCATTTAAATGAAATATCCAAAACAGGCAAAAACTATTATAAAAAGTAGATTATTGGTTGCTTAGGGCTAGGGAAAAAGGGCACACAGTACAGGGGCCAGGGGGTTAAAGATTGGGAGCCATGATAGCCAAAGGATATGGAATTTCTTTTTGAAATAATGAAAATACTCTAACGCAGGCTGCAGTGATAGTTGTACATATCTGTGAATATACTATAAACATGTACACTGATAAATTCTATGGATATGTAAAATATATCGTTTGCATCTCCTGCATTAGCAGATGGATTCTTTACCACTAGCGCCACCTGGGAATCCCTTAGATAAGAATGTGCATGTGCTAAGTCGCTTCAGTGGTGTCCAACTCTTTGTGACCCTATGAACTATAGCCCACCAGGCTCCTTTGTCCATAGGATTCTCCATACAAGAATATTGGAGTAGGTTGCCATGTTCTCCTCCAGGGAATATTCCTGAATCAGAGATCGAACCCATGTCTCTTTTGTCTCCTGAATTGGCACTTCTTCACAAGTGTCCACTCCTCACAAAGTGGTGAGGGGAGGCAGATGGCCATAGACATCTTTTCTTCTGATATTTTCCATTGAGCTAGTGTCCCTGCAGGTCATACTTACTTTGGGAAATATTTTAGGACACAGCCTTACAGGAGTATCTTACAAACGTGGACTCCATTGCCAAAACAAGTCAATGTGCAGATTGTAGGAAGCCCAACAAAAAGCAAAGAGACAAGAATCTAATCAGAAGATAGACAGAAAACCGCTTGAAAGACACTTCTCAGACATTTGGTATAAATCGTGCCCTAAGTCAGGAGCTAGGGATAAGAGATAAAGGCACTCACTACTGACCACTGAGAAACACCTCGTCAGGGTGAATGTGTATGTGAAGTAAAGAGTGAGGGAGGTGTGGTCTGGAAGAAAGATTTAAAAAGAAAGACAGAAAAAGGTGTGTGTGTGGGAGGAAGCACAATACAGTGCCAAAAGGCTAAAAATACAGATCTGAGACAGCTTCTTGTCTCTGTTGCAGAAACTCAGGTCACAAAATAAATCCCCCCCACACACACACACACATGTGTGCAGAATGAACTGGAAACATGGGAAGCAATAATCTTAGCAAATACCCATTGAGTGTTTACTGTTTACTTGTCAGAGCCACCCTAGGAACTTGACATACATCATGTCATCTAATCTCACAGCTCTTCAGGGAGGTACGTTTTTAATCTCTGTTTCCCAAATTGTGAAATTACGGCTTAAAGAGGTTAAGTGACTTGCCCAAGGACACTCAGATATGAAATAATTGAAGTTTTCTCCACATCCACATGTTTAAACTCTGCACAACGCTGCCTGGGCAGTGGATGAAGTCTAAAATAGATAGATTTTTTCCTTGTTTTAAAATAAAACTTTACATAGGAATGAAAAGGGAAAAAAAAATAAAACCTAAGTCCTCCATCCTTAAATCCATTCTTAAAACAGAGTCAGCCTCAGCTGATGAAGGAAGACAGAAACAGGAGGGGAAAAAAAGGAATGGTCAGTGCATAAGTGTAAGCCACACTCCAGGGAGACCCGACTCCTCTGCAAGAGGACAGAAGAAGCAGCCTTCACTCCGAATGAGCACTTCCTGTGCCAGATATTGATCCGGTGAGACGGTGACACAGCAGAATGAATTAAGAAGTGTGTACTCAGAGCCACTATTGCCTCAGAATAACATATGCACCAAGCTAGAGTACATTTTACGGTGGGGGTATGTGTACACAGAAACAGTTTCCCAGAGATCATGAAAGAGGGGAGAAATGCCTGTTGAACAATTGCAAGGTGTCAGCACAGTCTGTCTGTCTGTTAGAGCTGGAGATCGAGACTCCTTTGGGCAGAAGTTTTTCAGCTGCATCACTGCATGGATCCAGTTAGAGACACATATGAATGTTCCAGTTCTGAACATACTATACACATGCGTGCTATGTTGGTTCAGTAGTGTCCAACTTCAGTCTGTGACCCCATGGACTGTAGCCTGCCAGGCTCCTCTGTCAGTGGGATTTTCCAGGCAAGAATACTAGAGTGGGCTGCGTGCCTTTCTTCAGGGACTCTCCTGATCCAGGTATCCAACCCGTGCCTCTTCTGTCTCCTGCATTGGCAGGCAGGTTCTTTACCACTAGCGCCACATGGGAAGTTCTATATTATACACAGTATGTATTAATAGGGAGAAGGCAATGGCACCCCAATAGAAACAGATCCTTTTATCAGAACCTATGAACTGAACTGAACTCATGAAATTGTCTTGGCCATGTTTCTGGTTCCAGAAAGTATTACAGTCAAAGTAGGAGTAAGTGTGGCACCTGAGACACATCCCAAGAACTGTCTTTCAGTTTGGTATCACCCAGATATTTGGGGATAACAGGGCCTCCTTCTGCTGGCATATTCAACTTCCCCAGACTTGGAATCTGGCCATCTTGTCCCATTCTCCCCACTCTAAGATCAAAATTGGCTCTCCTAATTGTCACTTTTGCCGTTTTTAATTTGGCTTCATATAACTTAATCCAAATATATGAATTTTAAGAAATTATATATGAGGTGTGAATCTTTTTGCATAGATGGAATCCACTTGAAGAATCCTTTTGTAAAATCACATTTGCTTACATTTGCCAATAAGAGCTTCATGATAGATTTTCTTTCTTGAGTCTTCCCTAGCATATCCATTATGTACTCTGAATCAGGAAAATGACTTTGAAGAAGCACATGTAAATTGTGAGCCATGCCTTTATGGAGGTGGGATATGGAGAGAAGTTGTGCGATTGGAGGCTTTTTAGGGACGACATTATCTGGGTATCTAGTTATTGCTGTGGATTATAATTCATACAGACAGTCCTCAGCTTATACCAATTGCTAATGCTGAGTTCAGTGTTCAGTGGGGAAAGTATAGAATATTAGTGCTGGAGAGAAAATTAGAAATTTTGAGAAAACATTTTATCTGTTCTTCTCACTTTATAAATAAGGAATCCAAAATTCAAACTGTTCATAGCTTACTCCAGATCATATGATACTGCAAGTTTGGTAAATATCCCAAACATTATAAACATTCTGCTGCTGCTGCTGCTGCTAAGTTGCTTCAGTCGTGTCCGACTCTGTGCCACCCCACAGACAAACATTCTAACATCACAAATATTATTAACCTTGGGCTTAGCATATACAGCCCAATCTACTGAAGACTTCAAGTGGTTACAGCAATTTTCTCTTATTCTCAGCTACAGTCATGAAGGAAATCAGATATTGTTACCCAGAAAAAAATCAGGGTGATAGGTATTGGTACAGGTTTTGGGGGGGCTGAAGTTTATAAAATGTAGAAGCCCCTCTGAAAAAAAAATGCTAAGTACAAGTTTAAAATTAGGTACCTTAAAGCCCATTTATTTAGAAGGAAGAAACAAAATACACATAATTTTTCAAAATTAATGAATAAATATCACATACATCACAAATACAAAAAAAGTAACTTTTTTATTAACTTCCTGACATGCCTCTATGAAAACTATTTTTGGCTGCTTGCTCTTTGATAATTTCCTCACATGACAATAACTTTGATATATTTTATCCCATAGAGGAAATAGAAAGATAAACCAGTTTTCCCTAGTATGATTGGTCAAAATTAGACTTTGACTATTAATAGTTTAGAAGATCTTCAGTTCCAGAAGTCATTTTTGGTATTGTCATGTAAACTGTTGGCATGGTTGTCAAATTTGGCGAAATCTTCATCAAGTTTCTTTCCTATATATGAGATTTAGGATTTGGAAGAATTTCCCACGGACTGGCTTCTGGCTCTGCATGTCTGAAATATTTTTACTCCCTGTATACACATGTACACCCAGCCTCAGGCATCTTATTGGGATACTGTCAGAAACACCCTTAACCCAGGCTGGAGGGAATCTGAATTTACAGGCTACACTCTGTTCCTCCTCTTTTTCTGTCCTTCAACACAGGGCAAGGGAGAAGGCAATGGCACCCCACTCCAGGACTGTTGCCCGGAAAATCCCATGGATGGAGGAGCCTGGTAGGCTGCAGTCCATGGGGTCGCTAAGAGTCATACACAACTGAGCGACTGCACTTTCACTTTCCACTTTCATGCATTGGAGAAGGAAATGGCAACCCACTCCAGTGTTCTTGCCTGGAGAATCCCATGGACGGAGAAGCCTGGTGGGCTGCTGAAGCGACTTAGCAGCAGCAGCAGCAGCACACAGGGCAAGGCATCTACGGGGTCAAATGGACATGTGTACTCAATGCCCTCAGACAGAAGAAAATCTGTCTGCAATTCAGGAGACCTAGGTTTGATCCCTGGGTTGGGAAGATCCTCTGGAGAAGGGAATGGCTACTTACTCCAGTATTCTTACCTGGAGAATTCCATGAACAGAGGAGGCTGGAGGGCCACAGTGTATGGGGTCTCAAAGAGCCAGACACAACTGAACGACTAACATTTTCACTTTCACTTTTCACTCAAAGCCAATGCTTCCCACTTCTTGATCTTGCTCCAGGTAGATAGGATCCTAGGATTTCTTGTTCACACAGCACCTGCCCTCTTCCTCTGTCTGTCCTCCCAAGGGCCAACTTTACCCCACTGTAAACATTCCCAGGACAACCTCATTGCCAGGAACAGAGCTCATGCAAATGAGGGACTCAGCCTTAAACTTCACCAGAGTTGTGGCAAATCTACCTCTACACAGCACCCAGCTTTTCTGTGATGCTGCCTATTTATCTTGGACCCAAGCCAACGTGGAAGCTACTCTACCCCCAAAAGTAGTCTACAAAAATTTCACTACCACCTCAGCATGGCAACCATGCAGGGGAAGCAGATAGAAAAGTTTCAAAGAGATAGAACTGTACATGGCTCTGAACACTGAAATCTTCCTGGATGATAATTATGTGACAGCAGACATCTTGCCTGTCTACCCTCCTGTAGTGCCAGGGCGCCATCTTGGCACCCCTCAGAGGGCACCCCATTGCCTTGTGGTGCCTCCACTGTTCCCATCTGGCAGAAATTGGGGAACTTTTCCTTAAACCTGACCCCTTCCCAGTCTCTTCCTCCTCCTTAACCCCATAAGATAACATATCAGGTAGAAATCCCTCCTCAGCCCCTCAACAACTCATGATATTGGCAAAGTGGGCCTGGCCATGGTTAATGGGTGGCACACCTCTATTTGGGGCTTCCCTCATAGCTCAGTTGGTAAAGAATCTGCCTGCGATTCAGGAGACCCCAGTTCGATTCCTGGGTTGGGAAGATCTGCTGGAGAAGGGATAGGCTACCCACTCCAGTATTCTTGGGCTTCCTTTGTGGCTCAGCTGGTAAAGAATCTGCCTGCAATGTGGGAGAGCTGGGTTCAATCCCTGGGTTGAAAGATCCCCTGGAAAAGGGAAAGGCTACCCATTCCCATATTCTGGCCTGGAGAATTCCATGAACTAAGTCCATGGGGTCGCAAAGAGTCGGACACAGCTGAGCAACTTTCACTTTCAACTCCATTAGCTTCATCAATTATGTATTAAAGTGAGAGAGGGAAAGCAGTCTGGCATAGCAGTGATCAAGGAGGGTCATCTACCCTCATGAAGTAAAAAGACCTTTTAGAACAAAGCTGATCTTTGTGGGGGGAGCTCCCTGCACCAAGTATTGGTTGCCCAAGCAGCCACCTCCTTGCTTTCTTTCCCTTTCGTCCTTTGGCCCCTGTGACCACGCTTCCCTCTTACCACTACCCCATCTACTCGGGGAACACCCCTCTGATGAACAGCATGAATCCTCCTTAGGGACCAAGCTGGGCAAGCCCAGGCAAACTGGCAAAGGGGTCTAAGGCTTATTCCAGCCTATATTGCTTGGCACCTCTCACATGTCATCCTCTTGGTGCCTTCAGGACCACTGGCACTTTCCCCTGACCCTCTGAGGCCCAGCTTATGGGCACTGTTTTTCACATTCAGGTATAGGATATTAATAGCATCCCCTGCCTTAAGACGCGTCTTTAAACAGAAGACAAAATCTTAAGCAAAACGTTCAAAGTCAACAGCTTTAATAAAACGCCTAATACACATTTAGAAAAACTTCTAGGCATCTTAAAATAGAGTGTTGCATTTAATCATCAGAACCCCCTGTAATGGAAAGAAAGAAAGAAACCAAGAACTTTGGGGGTAATGTAGCCAGGTTGAGGGGGGAGCCTTGGGAGTGGGCTGGGTGTCTTACTGACAAGGTCAGAAGAGTAGGGCTGGGGACAAGCTGTCACTGGCCTGGATTCTGTTTAGCTGGTTCCTCTCTTCACACACACACACACACAGAGCACAGCACAAATGCCTTTGGGGGTTCTTGCGGAGGGGGAGATACTAACATCTAGCCCACGCCCAAGCCTCGCATTTTGCATTCCCTGCACTCTGAGGGGCAGCCAAGGGTGTGCAGGGGGTTGGGAGGGGCATCTAGAAGGAGAAGGACAAATTTAAAAGGAAAGATTTACGAGTCCATGAAGATGTTTCTCCCAGACTCCTGAGTGCAGGAGTATGACTTATTTATTTTATTTTCATTTGTAACCAAAACCTTCCCCTGACTCCCATTGGCCCCAGCTGAGAAGGGAGAGAGGGCCGGCCCGTCAGGCGTTGATCACCGGGCCAACGGGAGACAGTGTGGCGTGATGCTGACGCAGCCCACTGACAAGCCAGCGAGAGGCCCAGGGGAGCAGCTCTGAGCCGAGCAGCCAGAGCCAGGCAGGTAGGGAGCTGACAGCTGGGGAATTGCTAAGAGGCGCCGGGCTGGTGGGGGCAGGCTGGTGAAACAGCAGACTCAGAGAAGGTGTGATTCTGGGATGCGCAGACACTGTTGTTTATCAGCTTTCCTGGGCGTCTTCTCCACGTCCTCTGCTCCACCAAGCTCACCTCGTTTTCAATTTCCTCTCTCCCTTCCCCCACCTACGAGATCACCAGTCAGTTCCCATAATCTCTTTTCTGCAATGTTTGTCTCCCTGACTGCTTTTGGGAGAAGAAAGGGAGCAGATGAATACACATTAGTAACATCGAAATGTCACTTAGTGGTCAGCTCAAAAAGGACAGTCTTTGCTGGCCTCAAGGCAAACTATTGGATTGAGAGCTGCAAAGTCAGAAGAAAGAATGGGCTGGGAACTAAGGGGTGTCCACACTGGGGACTCGTGATGCAAAGGCACAGGGCTCCTGAGTTAGCAAAGGCTTGAGGACTGAAAGTCCACAGTTCCTAGAGGGAGGCATCCTAGGGAAAAGGGGAGCTGTGTCCCCAGGCTGGCATTCTCTTTTAGGGAAATAGAAGTTGAGAGGTAAAGGGGGAGCCAAGCTTCAAGCCTTTGGATAAGTCCTGAATTCTCTTCAGGACAGTGACCCAATACTGGCAGTCCCCTGCCCATTTATTGAGGATCACAGAGTCCCTTGCAAAGGCCTCCCATGTAGGAAAATCCATCATCCTTTTCATACAAAAATAACAAACAAAAATTAAGCAGAACTTTATTAATCAGGTTGCATTTACCTATCTTGCCTGTGACTTTTCTGGATAATGTCCAAAACAATGTGAAACCCATGCTGACACCTGTCTTGTCACTGAATATAATCAGCCAGTTCTCTTACACTAGACAAGGCAATATCATAATTTTCACTTATGGAATTATCAGGATAGACACTCCCTATCTGATGCCTGGATTACTCAGACTGATTTGAACCACAGATGATTCTCAGCTGCCCGAGGTCACATGCTCCCTGCTCCCAAGGACGTGTAGGTCTCTGCCCCTCCACCTCATTACTGGATAAGAGGTTATATCATTCCCAGTCTATAAATGGAACAATAAAGGCCTATTTGGGTGGAAGTGACTCCATGAGTCTGCCGCTTCATCTATTGTATTGGAAGGTGTGCCATTGGAGACATATTTCTGCATCACCAGAGGGCTTCATAGCTGAGTCATCATTATGAAACTTGCTTCAGTCCATCAAAAGTCAGAGCCTCAGAGCTTGCCTTCTAGTCCAAACTCTGACACCTGCTTCATGTAGAAGTCTTCAGGTCCAAGAGTCAGAAAGTCTGAGAATTACCACTTAGCAGTCATGTTAATCATATCACTTAAAATCTTCCTGTAGCTTCCTACTGCCTTTATGATAAGCCATAACCCATATTCAGAACTCTGTATGCCCTGGCTGTTACTCATCATTCTACCCTATCCCACACTTCTCTCCCTCTCACACTTTACTTCCAGCTGCACCAGCCTTCTTTCTATTTCTGAAGTCACTGGGCTTGTTTACACCTGGTTGTCTTCATACCTTTGTTCCCTCTGCCTGTGTTGTCCTAAAAGGAGCCTACTAATCATTCAGAGAAGGCAGTGGCGACCCACTCCAGTACTCTTGCCTGGAGAAGCCCAATGAACTGAGGAGCCTGGTGGGCTGCAGTCCATGGGGTCGCTAAGAGTCGGACATGACTGAGCGACTTCACTTTCAGTTTTCACTTTCCACTTTCATGCATTAGAGAAGGAAATGGCAACCCACCCCAGTGTTCTTGCCTGGAGAATCCCAGGGACGGGGGAGCCTGGTGGGCTGCCATCTATGGGGTCACACAGAGTCGGACACGACTGAAATGACTTAGCAACAATAAAGCAATAGTACCCCCAAAAATGGTTATATGGGGAAAATAATTTGAGATTTGATATGTTTTTTTGATCTCTCGAAGTCCTGGGTTCAATTCCCTGGGTCAAGAAGATCCCCTGGAGAAGGGAATGGCAACCCACTCTAGTATTATTGCCTAGAGAATTCCATGAACAGAGAAGCCTGGTGAGCTATAGTCCATGGGGTAGCAGAGACAGACCTGACTGAGTGATGAACACTTTCATGTCAGTCATCCTGGGAAAGATAAGAATCTTTCATTTGCTCATTAATTCATTCATTTAGCAGACATTAATGGTACTTACATGCCATCTGTCTCCTCAAACTTAAAATTTAAATTCCATGAAGACAGAAGCCTAGTCTGTCTTAGACTCCATCAGCATACAGAATGTGCTTGAGAAATGTCTGTTAAATAAATAAGTGAATGAATGAACACATAAATGAGTGTAATCTCAGACTAATCACTTAAACTTTCTGAGCCTCAGTTTTCTCATCTTATGACTAACACTAACATACTTGTCTGCTTCAAAGTGCGGAGAGAGTCTGAAATAAATATGTGTATGAGACCTAACAGAGCCTGAAGCAGGGATTAAGTACTGGTGCTTTATTTAGAGGGTACAATCCTAGAGCATCCAGATTGAAGGCAAAAGGAAACAAGACAAGAAAAACAGGAAGAAATGAAAAGATGATGCGTTACTGCATTGACCAGCACTTCATGTGAAGCCATCGTGTCACCACCAGTTACTTGACAGATATATTTGCAGGATTATGTGAGATATCCATGGAGAAACTAGACCTTGAGACAACCCATCAAGGAAAGATGAGGCATGATGAATATTCACCCATTGAAAAACTTACTGCCCCGTACTTCCGGATTGCCCCATGCCTCTACCCCTTGAAAGTACCCAGAAAGTCTACTCCTACGTCCTTCTGAAAGAGCATAGTCTGAAAGTTTGTCCAAGTCTGAAAATTTCTGAAAGAGCCAAAGTCTCCAGGCCTGTGGAAGATTGACCACAGTGGTGACACCCCACAGCCCCACAGCTTCAGGAAGGGCAGCTCCTCAGAACAAGGAGCTGAGTCCAGGCCAGGAGGTGAGTGAGGATGAGAGAATCCAGTGAGGATGAAAAGATACACATACACTATTTCTGATAAGGTATCTGAAAGCAGTTTGAACGCTATAAAGTCCAAAACAATGACAAATGTTGCTGTCTTATTGGTCTAAAAAAAAAAATCAAGTGTGTTTTCACCTCATAGTCTGTGCACTTGTATAAGTTTGATAAGCTTTCAATCAGACAGTGCAAATGAAAAGAAGTCTCTTCTGTTTGCATTGCTATTGTTGAAACATCCCTCTCTGAAATAAGCCACCTTATCTCCCATAAAAAATTCTTTTGTCCAAAATGGAAACATAAATGTGTTCTGTTAAAGTGGGCATTTTTCTTGTTATGTTTATTTAGTTTCTGTTCTTGAAAGAAAACACAGCAAACATGAGCAATTCATATGGGAGATACTTTTCAAGTAAACCTCTTGCCTCGTGATCCTTCCTCCATCACTCCTTTCTTGTAACAGTAGCTTCCTTGAGCCTGTTCTTATGTTTGTACATTGTCTACACTGTGATCAACTTTAACAGACCTCCAAAATGCCAGTAAATGTTAATAACAGAGAGCCCATGGAATGGTTAGACTGGAAAGACTTCCTAACCTGAAATGCCTCCACTAGCAGTTACATAACTTGCTGATATGTGGCCCCCTCATCAGATTTTCTCTACAAATCCCAAGCCTTTACTATTTAGGGTCAGCTTGAATTGAGGAGTCCCGTGTGTTTTGGATTTTCATTTCATTCCAGAGCCCAGTAAAATGAAATGCCTGGCACAGAGTAAGATGCATGCCCATGGACATGCACCTGTATAGTCATTAAGTGATTGAATGAATGAATGCAGTCAGTTTGCAGTAGAAATTTAAAACATTAAAAGTATAGCTTCTAGAACCAACATGTCTGGGTTCAAATCCCAGCTTTATCATCAAGCAGTGACACTGGAACGTTTGCTTAACCTCTCTGTGTCTCAGTTTGTGCCTTGGCTTACTCACCTGTAAAATGAGGATAAGTTCACAGTTCCTTTACAGCTTTGTTGTGACAATTAGATGATACATGGAATGTGAGTCTCTTAGCCCAATGCACTATCAAAAGTTAGCTTTGATAGTAATTTTGCATTTTTATTAGCTCCCCTCCTTGTTCAGCCTAGGTCTGGTTGAACCGTGAAGACATGCTTTGCTATCATGCCATCTGCCTTCACTGGTTCAACCAGATGCAGGTTTACATGTGTTAAATCCACTGTAAAGCCTGTCCTTAAAAATTTGTGTAGCCAAAGGGAATCTCATACTGGTCATGGCATTTATGTTACGTTGTGATACACCGTGTTTTTAAATGTGGTGCTGTCAACTGATTTAAGTATTTTATTGGACAATTTTACTGTTCTGGTGCCCCGAAGCTTTTTAAAGCAAGAACCAGTTTTTTAAATCAAATAGATAAATGTAAAGTCGTTGCACTTGAAATAACAGCAGTACAAGCAGTAGGGCCAGAATTTCCACTCTGGCTGTTTAATTATTTCCCTGAAGATTTTCCTAAAATTTAGGGGAAGAGCAGGTGGGGACAGGTGACTGAACTTTACTACCAACCTCCTAACCCCTTTACCGGGTGTCCCCCAGACTCCCAAGTCCACTTCCCTGAAGTTATTGCCAGGATCCAGGACACATGGCAATTTGCTCATCCTCCAGGGCAGAGGTAGTCTGACCTCAGCTATTTCTCAAGTCCCTTTGACATCCAGTCGTGTCTCCCCCATCACTGATGGAATAATGGATAATGAGTCATCATTTAGACTACTCTTGCAAACTGTTGCTTGTGTCTATTTTGTAAGCTGCAAATCACCTTACTTTTAGTACAAAGGAGCTCTCTACTGTCCAAAACATAAACTGTTTTCTTATAGAAACACTGAAATTAAAGAACTTTAAAAACTTTAGCATCACTAGTAGTAGAATATCCTAACCTTCCACGCCTCCTGCTATGACGCAGTATGGATCACTTTTGAAGAGCTCTTGACAACCTGAACTGAACTAAACCTTTGACCTAACTTCCAGTTTACAAGAAGTATAGGGAACAGAGGGAACATCACAATAGAACAATAAGAAAAATTCAGAATTTGGGAAGTTCTACAAGATAACTGGCCTAGCTTCTCAAAAAGTGATGTCATGGGGAAAAGTGGGGGTGGGATAAGTTTCAGACTAAAAGAGACTAGAAACACCAAATGCAATTGGTTGACGAAATAGAAAGGAACCAGGATTTGTTTCAGTTGATAAAGCCAGCATTATTCGGGGTTTCTGTGTCTTCCATGAGTCATAATATTCAAAGTTATTTCAATCGCAAGTATATGAGGTCAACAGTGAGCTATCCTCATACTGTGCCTGTCCTTGGGTGTTATAACAAAACAGGGCACAAGTGTACATGAAACTGTCTCGGGGCCAGAGTGAAACTAAAAACCAGGACCCAAACAACTGAATAGCTGAATATATTTTGAATTGTTCTTGTTTGGAGGATTTACTTCCCTGGAAAACACTTCAGGCTGCCACTTTCTATAAATCACTCTTCTGCTAGTAAAAATGAATTCTTGCATTGCAAGAGCTCAACATGAAATCTCATCTAGGCCCTTCTTCTGAGACATCAAGAGAGTATTTTATTCATTTATTTAAAATCTAAAAAGAAAACCACGGACATTCATCCCACCCATGTTTTCATTCCTCCTTTTATTCTTTGAATTTATTAAATTCCCACTGGATAGGAAGCACTTCTAGTACTTAGGTGAGAGCAGACAGCATAACTAAGAGTCATCAAGATTCTTGCTTCCTAGAAGTTACACTCTAGTAGGACAGTGAAAGCAGGTTAATAAGGAATAGTGAACAATAAAGAGTGGGGGTGTGGGGACCTACCTTAGATATCATGGTCCAGGAAGTCCTCCTGAGAAGGTAAACTTGGAATTAAGACAGTTGCTCACAGTTACCCATGTGGAGATTTGATAAAGGGCATTCCAGGTAGAGAATGCAAAGCTCCTAGGGTAGGAGCGAGCCTGGTGGACTTGAAAGACAGAAAGAAAGGCCGAGTTACTGAACCATGTGAATGACAGAGAGTGAAATGAAATGTAGGTTTTGGTTAGGAGATTGGACTTTATTCTAATTGCATTGGGCAGCCATTGGAGGGCTTGAAGCAGCAGAGAGGCATGATCTGATTTTCACTTGAAAAAGACCTCTCAGGCTGACGCTTTTGATCAGGGACTATCTCCTCACATTTAGCCCAGATTCCTCCTGCTACAATTAAAGTGCATTTTCTCTCCTCACAGTGAACAGATGCTATTTGGTGCTGATATTAGTTCAGATGCCTGAGGAAACATCAGATGGCTATATTAGGATCCCCAGAAGGCTAGAATGAATGTAGTAAGAAGACCAGGGTGATGATCATCAACCTGAATTACAATCAGAAGCCCCTGATAAAATTAAAACCTGTTTCCTTCCCCAGTGGTGGTAGGGCCAGTTGTTTCCTTAGCTCTCCCATAGCTCTCGCATTCTCATTGTTTCTCAGACCCCACTCCCCACCAAGCAATCCATGGCAGCAGCAACATTAACATGGTGGAAGACTGTGTCAAGTATTTATGGTAGGGAACATATTGTTGGTGTAAAAGATCATTAAAATATGGTGAATGGGACTCCCAGTGAATTCTCCCTAGCATCACAACAATTTAGATACAGAAAATTACAAAAATTAAAGTAAAATCATTTAATGTCTCTGGAAATTATCTTAAGGGCATAGAGCAAAAGGAGAAATACTCATGCAAAATAATCTGCTGAATTGCATAAGAACAAGCATCTATGACATGTCTGCCACCATCTGCTCCTTTAACTCCCATATCCTGGGCATGTGCAGCAAAGAAGAGAGGGGCCTCCTCTCCCTAAAGTGCACCGTCTGGGCTATGATTTCACCCCAGGAGTGGCATGTTGCCAGCAATATTTCTCATACACTAGCCCACTGTTGCAGAAGCTCTATTCCTAGGAAGAAAGATCTAGGGGATGGGGCGCCTTGCCAAGTCCTGCACCAGTTGTAGCTCACCGAAAGTACAAGGACCCTGATCACCCTTGCCCCAGCTCCATTATAGAGGTTCCGTTCAGAAAGGGCAAGCTGAGAAGGCCAGGGGCTGGCACTGCCCCATCCCCAACCAGTGCCCTCATAGAACTGGAGTAGAGTTCTAGTGTAGCAGCATGAGGGTCCCACCCAGGAGGTGAGGCAGACCTGAAGGATGAAGGATCCTGAAACTCTGCCTGAGGGTGTTAATCATTTGGAAAAGGAAGTAGAGATCTCTATGCTTAAGGGTGTTTTAAGAAACATTGGAGATCTTGAAGGTGAAGGTGAAGTTGCTCAGTCGTGTCTGACTCTTTGTGACCCCGTGGACTGTAGCCTACCAGGCTCTTCCGTCCATGGGATTCTCCAGGCAAGAATACTGGAGTGGGTTGCCATTTCCTTCTCCAGGGTATCTTCCCAACCCAGGGATCAAACCCAGGTGTCCCGCATTGGAGGCAGACGCTTTAACCTCTGAGCCACCAGTGAAGATCTTGGTAGAGAGTAATTGTAGATCTTGGTAGAGAGTAATTAACAGGAGAAGGATAGTTCCTGAAGACATGCAAAACAGCAGAGCAGCCAGAAGTTTAACAGAGAGAACTGGGAAAAGAGCAGCCAGGAAAAGCCCTCCTGGGAGCAGTCAGAGTCCAGGATGGAAGCCTTGCTGGCACAAGGGGCTTAAATACACCCCCTGACCAAACCATGAAGAGTAGGAATTCTGATCCAGGGTGACACCTAGGTTTAAAACTAAAATCACACTCGCCCCTAACAAACTGGCAGATTATGGGCATCCCCAAGGCTGAGCCCTCCTGGGAACAATCAGAGAAAGAAGCTCCAAGCTATAAGTCCTTCACTGAACATAGGGCAATAAACACAAATTCCCTGAACTGTAATAGCAGCCTCGAAGCCACATGGATGTCATAAAATATACAGCAAAAATCTGACTGGCTAAGGGAGATAAGTACTACCTTTGGCCAATAAGTGGCTTATGCCAACCCAGACCTAGGGATGACCCTTACTTAGGTGAAGAAAAGTGAAAGTGTGAGTTGCTCAGTCGTGTCTGACTCTTTGCAACCCCATGGACTACAGCCTGCCAGGCTCCTCTCTCCATGGGATTCTCTAGGTCAGAATACTGGATTGAGTTGCCATTTCCTTCTCCAGGGGATCTTCCCGACCCAGGGATTGAACCCAGGTCTCCTGCACTGCAGGCAGATTCTTTACCGTCTGAGCCACCAGGGAAGCCCTTAGGTAGACAGGCTTAAAAGCAAAAACAAGGGGGAAAATGTAAGTATGGATTAAAGGGGCTGCCCATTGAGGGGGAAATAGATGCCACATGATTAGTTCAGCCAAATCACTAAACAAATCAACAACTGACAAAGCCAACAACCACCACCATCCCTTGGGAGTAAGGAAGGGAATTGGTATCTAGAGTTGCTATAATATACTACCAAGAAATTCAGTTTCCAAAAAAAAATGTGAGACATGCAAAACAATAGTAATAAGCACACCTAGCTCCCAGATCTTGGTTTCTAATACTCTTCTCAACCAAAAGGAAACAGGATTTTCTTGGACAAATGACTGATTCTAGGACAGGGGCAAGAAATATACAAGATGAACCTGGAGTATTTTGCAATGACAGAAATAAGGAAGTGCTAAAAAATAAATTAAAACCCTACATTGATAGAGATACGCCAAAGGAATATAGGAACCGATTGAGAGAGCTCCCAGTGGCCAAGGTTAGAATCATTTGAGCAAAATAAATAAATAAAATGGCATTAGATTATAGCCCATAGCATAAAAATAAATATCATGTGCCCACACTGATATAAAAATGATTGAATAAGTAAATAAATAGGGAGAAGAGAAAAATCTCCTGGCAGGAGAATTCCAAATAAATTATGTAGATATTCTGTTCCTAATGAGGGAACCTAACTTCCCATTCCCTACGTGTAGACTGCTGACCTCCTTCCAAAGAATCAATATAGAAGATACAGCTAGGTGAGAGTACCTTTATGGTGGAGAAACCTGAGAAACATTATCTCAGCCAAATGATCAAGGTCAAGATCAACAATGATGAGTCAGGCTGATAGTATGTATCTTGACATGATGTAATGAAAACGGCCCTTGATCTCTATGATCAAGTAAACCCTATAATGCCAGTTTAATCATAAGAAAAACACTAGACAAATTTCAATAGAGGAGCATCTTAGCATTCTTCAAAACTATCAAGATCATCAAAAATAAGGAAAGTCTGAGAGCTGTCACTCCTAAGAGGAAACTAATATAATATTGTATTACATTACAAATATAATGTTCAAATTTGTATATTTGTTACAAATATATGTTCATATTTCCAAATATAATGTTGTATCATAGATGGTATCATAGAGGAAAGAAAATAAGTAAAAACTAAGGAAATCTGGGGTACATACCCAAAAGAGTCAAGAGCAGAACTCAGATATTTGTGTGCTCATGTTCACAGCGGCATTACTTCCAATGGACAAAAGGTGGAAGCAATCCAACTGGTCATCAACAGATGAATAAACAAAATCTGGTATGTACAAACAGTGGAATATTATTCAGTCTTATAAAGGAAGAAAACTTTGACATTGATGAAGTTTGAAGACATGATGCTAAATGAGATAAACCAGACATGAAAGGACAAATATTTCATAATTCTCCTTATATGAGGTAGCTAGTTAGTCAAATTCATGGTGATAGAAAACAGAATGGTGGTTGACAGGGGCTGAGCAGAGTGACGGTTGGAGCTAGTATTTAATAGGTACAGAGTTTCAGTTTGGGAAGATGAAAAGATGGATGGTGGTGATGGGTAGACAACAATATAAATGTACTAAATGCTACTGAACTGTACATTTTTGAGTGGCCAAAATGATAGCTTTCAGTTTTTTAAAGCTTAAATTTTTAAAAAGCTTTTAAAATTTTTTTTAAAAACTAAGACAATCTAAATCAACTATGGAATTTACTTAATATATCAATTGTTGTCATTGTTTCATTGCTAAGTCATATCTGACTCTTTGTGATCCCGTGGACTGTATGTAGCCCGCCAGTCTCCTCTGTCCATGGGATTTCCCAGGGAAGAATACTGGAGTGGATTGCCGTGTCCTTCTCTAGGGGATCTTCCTGACCCAGGGATTGAAACTGCGTCTCCTGCATTAGCAGGCAGATTCTTTACCACTGGGAATACTGGTTCTTTAATTGTAACAAATGTATTATACTAATGTAAGAAGTTACCAATAGGGAAAATTAGTGGTGGCATATATAGGGACTCTAATATTTTCTAAATTTTTCTATAAATGTAGTCAGTCAGTCAGTTCAGTCACTTTTTAGTTTGTCTGACTCTTTGTGACCCTATGAACCACAGCACTCCAGGCCTCCTTGTCCATCACCAACTCCCGGAGTCCTATTCTGAAAAATAAAGTCTACTTTTTTTTTTTTTTTTTTAATTTTATTTTATTTTTAAACTTTACATAATTGTATTAGTTTTGCCAAATATCAAAATGAATCCGCCACAGGTATACATGTGTTCCCCATCCTGAGTCTACTTTCTAAAAAAAAAAAAAAAAAAGGTAGTAAAAGAGACAGAAAAACAACAGGAAAAAAGACATGAGACACAGAGAACAAAACATCAGAATGTCAGATGTAAGTCCAACTATATCAATGATAACATTGAACATGAATGAGTTAAACAATCTAATCAAAAAGAGATTATCAGATTGGATTTAAAAAACAAAAAACAAAATCCAACTATCTGCTGGTAGAAGACATTAAATACCTTATATTGAAAGATACAAGTAAATTGAAAGTAAACAGATGGAAAAAGGTATATCATGTAAACAGCAACCATAAGAGAGCTAGGAGGGCTATACTAATGTCAAACACATTAAATAATGTGGTCACCCTGCTTACTGTACCAATTTTTGTGGGTCCCTTGCAAGATGGACCCTCCTTCCCAAAATTTGTTTCCAAATATAAGACCAATGCTACCACACCAAAGGGATAGGAAAAGATTCATTGCCTGAAAATGGGTTGAGAGAGCAGGAAAATGAGACTGACTTGAGATATTTTTGTTGTTGTAGCTAGGCAGTGAGGCCAGGTTGAGGGTTTCCATTTGTTGTTGTTGTTCAGTCATGAAGTCATGTCTGACTCTTTGTGACCCCATGGACTGCAGCACACCAGGCCTCGCTGTCCCTCACTATCTTCCAGAGTTTGCCCAAGTTCATGTCCATTGAACTGGTGATGCCATCCAACCATCTCAACCTCTGTTGCCCTCTTCTCCATCTGCCTTCAATCTTTCCCAGCATGGGTGCCTTTTCCACTGAGTTGGCTGTTTGCATCAGGTGGCCAAAATATTGGCGCTTCAGCTTCAGCATCAACCCTTCCAATGAATATTCAGGGTTGATTTTCTTTAGGATTGACTAGTTTGATCTCCTTGCAGTCCAAGGGATTCTCAACAGTCTTCTCCAGCACCACAGCTCAAAAGCATCAATTCTTTGACACAGCCTTCCTTATGGTCCAACTCTCACATCTGTACATGACTACTGGAAAGACCATAGCCTTGAATACATGGACCTTTGTCAGGAGGTGACGTCTCTGCTTTTTAATACACCGTCTAGGTTTCTCCTAGGGTTCCCATCCACTGCCACAGTAGAAATTTAGTCACTTATGAAGGGAACTTCAGGTTAAGGGAACACCAGCAGTGTCTCCAAAGAAGCCAGAAGAGTGTCCAGGAGGGAAAGAGAAAGCATTGACCATTTACAAAGTACTTCCCTGAGCTTCAGCACTTGTAGTGTCAGAAAGCAAGGTTAGATATATGCAGAGGGAAGAGTAGAAAAGAAGCAGAAAGATGACCACACTCCCTTCTCTGACTGCAACTGTCAGTCAAAAATAACACAGTGTAATGAGATGGAGAATGACTGTTAGGAGTTCTGACTCCTGGAGATTAAGGCACTGGAACCTAACTGATAAAAAGGAGACAGTCATGATGGAATCTGAAGAAAGAATATTCTAGGCAGAAGGAACACACAGAGTTCCTTGCTGAGCCCACAGCTTGTGTTCCATCAGTATAAACCCTACTAGTGCATCTCATAGAATGACTCACAAAATCATTGTTAGCTAAACAAATTCCCTCCCAGTAGCCTGGAGTTTTAGAAAAATATAATTTAAAGTCATCAAACACTTCATCCATATATACCACTCATATGCCAAGATTCAGCCCACTATGTGCCAAGTAAAAATCTCTGCTGGTCCTCACACATGTGATTATAATTTCTCTTCCATCTTGTATGTCACTGATACTGTATAACTTCAGCATGTGATTTGATAAGGGAATTTTGTGAATGTCATGTTCCTCTTTCTTTCTAGGAATAATGTTTTAATTAACTTTGGTCTTCAAGTTTCTTGGCAAAAGTGTGACCCTTAACATTTTTCCTGTAAGAAAAGGAATGTGAACTATGTCATTCCTCTTCTTTGCCTTTAAAGACAAAATCAGTTAATTTCTATCAGGAATTGTTTTGCAGTTGTTCTGGAAAAACTCAATTAGTTTACTAGAGAGGACAGTGGGCTTTAAGTGGATACACACAGGAGGAATGATGTTGTTATTACTATAATAATGAATGTTTACTGAGCACTTGTATGCCAGGCATCATGCTAAATGCTTATAAGACTTATTTAATCAGACAACAACACTACAGAGTAAACATTATTATTTCAATTTTCCAAATGAGGAAATCGAAGCTTAGAATGTTGAAATAATTGTCTAGGGCCACATGGTTCTAGAAACTGAACTCAAGCACTCTAGCTCCATATCTGCACAGCAAAACCTGACCATTGCATGATTACACCATGCTGCTTAGATGGGAGTGAGGATGAAATTCAGGAGAAAGTCAAAGAAACTAAAGGTAAACCAGGCAACTTAGGGATTTTAAGAAGTTGTCCATAGTTGTCAATAATCATTTTAAGAATGACATACAAGATGGAGAGAGGGAACCTTCTTCAATTTTGCACCCCAGACAATTTTTGTGATCTTTATGCTAGTCTTGGTCTGGGAGAGGCAAAAGAAACTGTAAGAGCTAAAAACAGGAATAAGGGGAGGATCCTGTAGGGCCCTGTGGCTTCTACTAAGAACTTTGTTACTCAGAGTGAGTTGACAGTCATTGGAGAGGGTTGAGGAGAGAAATAGCATGACCTAATTTAAGCATGAAACTCTTTGGCTGCAGGATAACAGAGTATAGGAGGGTGAGGGAAGGGGCTGGGAGACCAGTTAAGAGACCATTGCAGTAATCCAGGCAAGAAGTCATCCTAACTTGGACCAGGTGGCAGTGGGATGTTGAGAAGTAGTTGAATTCTGGATGGATTTTAGAAGTAGAGCTGACAGAATTTGCTGTTCGATCAGATGTGGGATGTGAGAAAGAGATCACGTGGAAGATTTTTCTCTAAGCGAACACCCCAGAATGCCAAATAATCAGAGGCCTAACAAAAACCCTATTGGATTTGGAGTTTAGAAGACGCTAAATGATTTGGGTGAAAGTATTTCATGATTAGTGATGGGGATGGAAGTAAGGTTGAGCTAAGCTAAGTTATAAATGAAACATAAGGAAGTAGAATAAGCTACACTTATGACTATATATGGAAAGGAGTCTTACAGTAGCTAGGACACTCTCAGTCAAGGGAAAGTTGTATATATATTTTTGAAGATGGGGGGAAATTGAGTGTATGTATGTGCTGAGGACAGAAACCAATAGAAAAGGAGTGACTGAAAGCACCTAGTAAAGCACCCTGAACTGAGCCCCCTTAAGAGATGGGAGTGGAAGTGTCTGCAACCCAGAGCTCACTTAGAGGGGCTAGGCTGAACAAAGGAGGACTTTGGAGAGAAGGAGGGTGTGGCTGTCACTGTTTATATATGACAGAAAAAAGAAGTTGAAGGAGTTCTTGCTGGTCAGGATATGTGTATTCTGTGAATTAGGAGGCTATGGGCTTCCCTGGTGACTCAGATGGTAAAAAATCTGCCTGCAATGCAGGAGACCAGGTTTGGTACCTGGGTCAGGAAGATCGCCTGGAAAAGGAATGGCTACCCATTCCAGTATTCTTGCCTGGAGAATTCCATAGACAAAGGAGCCTGGCAGGCTACAGTCCACGGGGTTGCAAAGAGTTGGACATGACTGGGTGACCAGCACTTTCACTTTCAGTAGGTTATGTCATGAGCCAGGCTGTTCAGAATGATCAGGAAAGGAAGCATAGGATTATGGCTGCAATGAGGACCCAGCAAAAGCTGGAGGTTGTAAATATGTAGCTGAACCAACTCACATGGTTGTATGAAACAGACTTACATAACAGTAAACAGTTTTTGCAATAAAACTTCCATCCACAGACACAGTGGACCATATCCAGTTTCTTAAGAATTAATAAAACATGGTCTACAAGCCCCAAGCCACAGTTTCAACCAGTAAAGAACAAATGGTGCCCAAACTTTCTTTGCTCAAGTTATGCATAGACTACACCAAAGCCTAGTGCTAAAATAGGTTTAGGTCAATGTCAGATTTATTTCACTAAGGACTCCCACACTCCCTCCCTCTTTCACACCATTTTTAAGAATATATCCACTTCAGTTTTCCATCGTGTCCATTTCAACATCCGATTTCTCTGATACTAATACATATCACACAATTATGAAACTTTTAAATCTCACCTTAATTTTGTTTTTTAAACAGAGAGAATATTACCTGGTCTCTACTTAAAACATAAATCTTAAAATTAAACTGTTTCATTCTAGAAGCTTTTCCAGCATATTTTTAAGATTTCATCAATCTTTCAATTGCACTTAAAGAAAGAGAGATAATTAAGTGTAGTTGAAAACTGCTTTATCATTGCAGTAGTTGTATCATTAGTTTTTTCCATTGGGCAATGTGCTTAGCAACTTGCACATTAAGCCTTCTATTAAAGTTATATTAATATCATAAATATGCAAAAAGGAAATCACTCTGAAAGTTCAAAATAATAGCAATAACCTTTCCCTCATATAAAACCTTTTATCTTGAGATGTCTATATACTTCCCCAAAAAGCCTGAGTACCCTGTCCAACCACTTTCGCAAGGAGCCAATTAAAACAGCAACCTCACTTTATTCACTGACTCAAAACGCTAGTAAGGATCGCAAAGCAAACACCCAATATAATCATGATTTTAATTCTTAATGTTTCCTATGGCAGCATGTATAATCTTTAAGAGGACCAGACCTCTCGTCTGTATGAAGTCCCTCGTGGCTGCCTCCTTCTTGATTTTATTATTTAGCCATAGCTGATGGAGTATGATAGAAAGCAGAGTGGGGAGGGGAGGGTGGATAGCTGTGGCGAACTCTTTCATATGACTGGAGAAACACCCACATGTCTCACACAGAGACACACATGCACAATGATGCAATCATGGCTAGAAATGAATCAGGGCCCTTGAGGCAAGAGCCCAAGACTAATTCTCTCTAAGGAGCCCATGGGCCGCCTGGTGAACTGGCTACAGCAGGCCCATTACTGAACAAAGCACAGGTGAGGAATGAGAAAAAGGAAAAAGGAGGGACTGAGGCATTGGGTTCCAGGTTTTGAAACACATTCTCTTGAGATTATCCCCAGGGAATTATTTCTGGGCACTGGAAGGGGAAACTGAGATTTGGCCTGATCAATAACATGCAAACTCACTGTGAGATGAAGGATGACTTTCTTTATTTCCCTGGGCCTTAGTTTCCCCATCTCTAAAATATGAGGAAATTATACAACTACATCAGGAAGACTCCTACTTCCTCCAGTGAAAGTAGCTCAGTTATGTCTGACTCTTTGCGACCCCATGGACTATAGAGTCCACGGAATTCTCCAGGCCAGAATACTGGAGTGGGTAGCCTTTCCCTTCTCCAGGGGATCTTCCCAACCCAGGGATTGAACCCAGGTCTCCCGCATTGCAGGCGGATTCTTTACCAGCTGAGCCACAGTGGAAGCCCAACACCCTATGAAATAAAGTCATTATTTTCTGTCTTTCAAGAGAAATAGAGTGTCATTAAAAAGAGTGGGGGGAACACTTCCCTGGTGGTGCAGTGGATAAGAATCCGCCTGCCAGTGCAAGGACATGAGTTCAATCCCTGCTCTGGGAAGATCCCACATGCCAAGGGGCAACTAAGCCCATGGTCACAGTTGCTAAGCCTTTGATCCAATGCCCCTATTCTGCAACAAGGGAAGTCACTGCAAGGGGAAACCCACACACTGCAACGAAGAGTAAAGTCCGGCTTGCCGCAACTAGAGAAAAGCCCGTGAAGCAACAAAGACCCAGCACAGCCAAAAATAAACAAATTAATTAATTTTTTTTTTAAAGAGTGGAGGGAATCATTCTTCAGAAAAGTATTTCAGATTCTGGAGGAAGTATGACAAGCTCTCTGGCATGTTTCAACCCTGCTGCTTCATTTGAAATGACAAACCAGCATAAAGAGTGGAGAGGAAAAGTGTTTCTCTCCTAGTCCTGAAGTCCTGTAAATGTCCGTGAGAGGCATTTTACCAACATGTATACACCGCTGCAGACAGAATCAAGAAGAGCATTTCTGACCACCGCCAGTCTGCTGGAAATGCATAGTGTGGAATATTTCTCACCACAGTGGCTAATTCTGCCCAGTCACCACCTTTGGAGACATTATTCCTTAAAGTGTCATTTTCCTAGAATTGTGTCCCAGGGTGCCATTTATTAAACAAGTAACAAAAATCCATAAATACGTCAGCCTCGTTTTTCACCTGAAGAAGAAGTGAAAAAGAAAGATAACTTCCCCCAGCCTAGGTCAAGCCCAATCTAGGACTTGAAAATAACAATAAGAACATTTGGGAGAGGGAACCAAGGAAGGATCCTCAAGAGAGACCAGCAGGTGCTCATACCTTAGGCAGCAGCTACAGTACACAAGAGGCCCCCAGATCTCTCTTTTGCTTCTAAGAAACTGGGAGAGGGGTTAGCCTAGATTTTTCATTTTAATTGATGCCCCTGTAAACCATGTTTCTTCAATTATGGAGGGTGTTTGAGGTCTTCAAGATTGGAAGAACAAAGGTCCTGTTGAGCAACTGAAGAGAGCTGAGTTGAGCTGAACTGAACTACAAGTTGACCACAGTTTGGGGTTTGCTTGTAAGTGATATGGCTTTGGTTACCCCCAAAGTGGTAAATCTCCTTTCAGTACTCCTCACGACTGTGATCTGTTGCCTCTTCCTGGTGTTCTAAAAAGTTGTACAAGACAAGACCCAGACACATTATATCAGAAGGACAAGGTGCTGAGAAAACTTAGCAAGGTAAGAGGAAGCAAGTGTCAGAAAAGGGAGTTTTTAGATTGGGGTCACAGAGAGCCACAGGAGAAAAGGAAGTTAATTCTGTCTCCAGAGAAATGGAAAACTGTCTTGTTGAAGATTAAATCCATATCAGCATAGAACCAGATCTGCAAATTTAATACTACTCTTGAAGTTTATTTTTCCCCAAGTGTTTTAGTGTAGGTATTATCTACTTTCAATTAGTACAATAACTATCTATCTGAAACTGACATTTACAAAACTAATCAGATGAGGGGCTATATTGATTCTCTCAAAGAGCCTCCCTAATGCACTATGTTACTCACTCAGTCATGTCCAACTCTTTGCAACCCCATGGACTGTAGCCCGCCAGGGTCCTTGGGATTTTGCAGGCAAGAATACTGGAATAGGTTGCCATTTCCTCCTCCAGGGCACCTTCCCTACCCAGGGATAGAACCTGGGTCTCCTGCACTGGCAGGCAGATTCTTTACCATCTGAGCTACCAGGGAAGCGCAAGGCACTAAATATATGATTTACAAAAAAATTATTTTTTCATAGTATCTTTCAGGAGCACCATTATTATAAAAAGTGAATACCGGTGGTTTCAGACACACAAAAAATAGTCAAGATATATGATTTAGTATTGTTCAAAAAACTTGCCCATTTATATAGAAAACAAAGATTTTATATTTAAAATTTCACTATTCATGAATTTGGTTTTACCTAAAATCCTATTATTTGCAACTGTGTCCATCACAAATTGTTGACACATAACATACCATGCTGTTTAGGTATCAAGTCAGCAACTATCCCATGCCTTTTACATGCCCTGAATTATGTAGTTTCTGTGAGAGGTATAGGGACAGGATATGCACAGTACTCCTTGTGACATGGATTACAACGTTATTCCCCAATAACTTGGTTCTTTCAGGTCATAAATGGGTTGCCTTTGTCTTCTAATAATCCATGTGATCTGCAGCAGAAATTTTCTAGATGGCAACCAATGGATTCACTAATTGTTTAGGTTTGTCCAAGACAGAGAGAGTTCCTAGGATGCCAGAGTTCCAGAGTTAAAATTGGGAACGTCCCAGGCAAACTTGGATAAGTTGTTCACACTAAAGAGCTGAGGAAAAAATGAAATTAGTAAATCATATTACTGCAATAGTCACTATAATTCCCATTACCAGTTCCAATGTCTATAGGTTTTTCCCACACTGTTCAGTAATACTCTGACACCAGCTGAGTATCCTACAGTTCAGCTCAATGCCATCCCTAGTACTGGGAGGTAGTACCATATGTTACAGGTTAACAGCTCAGACCTACAAGTCTGCTCCCCATCCCCACTTCAGACACCAATTGTAAGTCCAAGTTGTCATCCATGCTTCTGACTGACATGCTCTAAACTGGAGATTCCAATATCCCACTCCTTAGGTTTGATAAATTGGCTAGAGTTGCTCATAGAACTCAGAGGAACATTTTGTTTACTTAGATTATCAGTTTACTACAAAAAGATACAACTCAGGAACAACCAGATAGAAGAGATGCAAAAGGGCAAGGTATGAGGAAAGGGCGCAGAGCCTCCATGCCCTCTCCCAGCCACAGTTTTGCTGAACCCCCATTGCATTCACCAGCCTGGAAGCTCTCTGAACCCCACTACCCCACATTACATAGACATGATTGATTAAATCATTAACCACTGTTGATTGAACTCAATCTCAAGTCCTTCTCCATCTCTATGGAGGTGGGGAGTAGGAGGTGGAGAAACTGAAAGTTCCACCCTCTAATCACACAGTTGGTTCCACTGGCAACCAGCCCCCATCCTTAGGTGTAGCTCAAAAGTCACCTCACTAATATAACAAAAGACACCTTTATCATTCTCATTGATTAAAAATTCTGAGGGTTTTAAGAGCTCTGTGCAAGAAACTGGGATGAAGAGTATATATTTCTTATTATAAATCACAGTATCATACGCCCAGTCATGCTTGTCTTCTTTTTCATTCTCTCTCTCTCTGTCTCTCTCTCCCTTCTTTCCCATCCCATATTCGTCTCCCAGGGTACCTCTATGGCACATTGACTAAGAACCAGACTCTGGTTTCCAAATAAATATATGGCTAAGTTCCAGTCTTGCCATGACTTTTTAAAGAATCTTGAATAACTAAATTTCTCCAGTACTGCTTCCTTACTGTAATACTAAGAGCTGTTAGGTTTGGCAATTGAGAAAATGCATGTGAGGTATTCACCACCATGTCGGACACCTATGTCACCTTGTATGTGTGGTAAGTGTTATTATCTCACAGATCACATAGTTACGGATATTTCAGACTTTCTGTGTTCTGGATATAGTGAGTCTGATTTCAGACCGTGCTGTGGGTCAGCTGGGATTAAATCTTCCACCACAGGGCATTTGCTGAGCCATAAGCAGATCAATCCTTTCTCCCTTCATTAGTCTGAAACCAGAGCTTTTTCAGTTTTATTCATGCAGACTTTTCAACCAAGGTCTTTGCGCTATTGTTTACATATGTATCTCACAACACACACACACAAACACACACACACACAGATTTTTATGCTGTTAAGATGGGAGAGATAGGATAAATATTTTTTTCTCTTGTTTCTTGACAAATTAGTATGAGGAAAATGATGTGGCACTAAAGAAGAACAGAAAAAAGTGAAGAGACAGGACCAGGAGTGGAGGAGGGGAGAAAGTACTGGGAAGAGAGCTGCAGAAAGAAGACTTGGTGGGGCACAGAGTTCCTGATAAAAGTGGTGAGGAAGCCCCACCAGCCAGTGTGTGTGACCTCCTGGTAATTTCCCCGGGGAGTCCCCCCTCGGAGAACTTGTACATCCAGAATCAGGAGGAAGCTGAGCTAGGTAAATTCCCAAACAGAGGGGCCTGCCTAGATGATGACCTAAAGACAAACAGGACAAGTTTCCAAGCGGGTTTCCCCTCTCTGCTCCAACAGTCATGAACATGAGCTGAGCCAAGTAGAAGGGGATGCTGTGACTAGCGATTCTTGCTGGTATTTTCTTTTGTCTCTCAGCTTCCTGGGTTTGACATGCAGGAATCTGAGGCTTTTCTGTGACCACTCTTTGTCTGGGATTCTTTCCTCAAGAGGCGTTCATGAATTTGTCAGGACTGCCAGGAAACAGCGTGAGTCACAGCTTCTGAGCAGACAATATTCGGCTTTAGAAATTCCCAGAGATACGACTTGTTTATAGGAAAGGAAACAGAGCTATTCTGAGCTGCCAGGGGAAGAGGAAAGCACTGCTCATTTTTTTCAAATGCTATGCTGAAAGGTCATACAAGTGGCCAGAGTGCCAGCAAGAACCTGGTATAGACATTGATGTTAGCAGTTCATTTGTCTACATTTTGGAGGCTATTTTTAAGCTTGGCATTTAAAAATGTAAGACTCATGGCACTGAAATTCTACTCTCAGTCTTAAACCCAGAGGCCAGAGCTTGCTGAGTATGAGCCAGTGAGGCCTGGCGGGGGCGGGCGGGGGGTGGGGGGGTGCAATCGAGGGCGCAGGGCCTGAACTTTTGGCTGGAGAGAGAGGCGCACACACGAAAGGCACCATCTGGGACCACCTTCCAACTGCACGTTTCATGAGCAGGCCACTGATTTTCATTCCCATTGTAGGGAAAGTAAAATTTCCTCGACCTTCCTGCAGTCTCCAGCTGGGACTGAAAAACAGATTCACAGGAGAAAAGTAGACACATTTTATTTATATATAAATGAGGGTCCTCACAAGAAAAGTGAAAAATGAAGAGCAAAAGAAGTAACTAGACTGAAGTGCTTCTCTACCAGGTGAAACTTTCCAGAGTAGCACTTTTGGAAAAGTAGCTAAAACATAAGGGTGACTAAAGGAGGACGAGCTGCTGAACACGTTTTTTGTTGGTATAGATTTTTCTCAGCCTCGATTCCCCATCCCCAGTGATAAGAATGGTTCTTTCTCCTGGTACAGGGAGGGCACCTTTCATGTGGGAACGTTATTTCCTACTTTTAGGAAGAAAAAGGAACATCCGAGTGCCATCCTTACATCTGCTGTTTTTCAAGCACCTTTAAAACAGCAAAACTAATACAATTATGTAAAGTTTAAAAACAAAATAAAATTAAAAAAAAAAAATAAATAAATAAAACAAAGTAATTAATACACTGAAGCCTCACATACTGAGGTGGCATGTCCTCAACTCCTTTACTGTACTCCATACCGCCTCCTCTAATGTGGTTTTTTCATAGTGTTAACAACTCTGATGTCAAATTAGAAAACTGTCCAAAGCTACCAACTTTAGAGAATGTGCCCAAGGAGACAGGTTCAGGGGGGTTCTCTCTCACAACCCTTGCTTCCGCGTTGGCCCACTTTCTTGTGTATTGAGTTTGGCCCTGGTATGTTCAAACTCATCAAGACACCATTTAGACATTTATCATTGTTAGCAGAGCCGGTCAGCTGATAACAGAGATTGATTTCCAAGGAAAAAAAGAATCCACTGAGTATTCACTGATTCAACAATAATTAACCTGTGTGATAATTTCATAGACACCACATTTGATAAAATCAATATCTTTTCCTAATAATGAAGTAAACATTTAAATAGAATTAGGATGCCCTTTAAATCTGATAAAGGTGCTCTTGGCTTAAAATAAATAAAGCGTATATTTAATGAGTAAACACTGGAAATATTCAAAATCAGAAATAAACTTAAGATGTCCTTTAATATTTTTATCACCTTATATTCTCTGGCTAAAGCAGTAAGTCTTGAAACAAAAAGAATCCATTTTTTGAACTAAGATATTAAATAAAGTACTCAAAAATCACATAAGCATATATCTGAAAAAGCCAAATGAATTAACTAAAAGCTTTCTGCATTAATAAAGACATAAAATGACTTGAAATAGGATAAATACCTAAAAAGCAATAATACTCCAATATACTGACAATAACCAAATATACCATAAAATAGAAAAGAAAAGCTATTCAAAGAGCAATAAATAAAAGACCTACCAACTCAATGTGAAATGTATTAAAACTGTTAAAACTTTGATTAAGAGATATAATTTGAATAATTAATAGGAAGAGTTACATTTATATTAAATGGTAAAATTTTAACATAAAGGTGTCATGGCTTCTCAAACTTATTAAAATAATTCTATCCAAAAATACAACAGGACCTCTCTGGGAAGTCATTAGAATTAGTGTGGACTAACTGTTAAGCTTGGTGCCTATCTTATAACAAGGGATCAAAACTCTAAACAGGAATAATTAGCAAAGGAAAATCCCATGGACGGAGGAGCCTGATGGGTTACAGTCCATGGTGTTGCTAAGAGTGGGACACGACTGAACGGCTTCACTTTCACTTTTCACTTTCATGCATTGGAGAAGGAAATGGCAACCCACTCCAGTATTCTTGCCCTGAGAATCCCAGGGACGGGGGAGCCTGGTGGGCTGCCGTCTATGGGGTCGCATAGAGTCGGACACAACTGAAGCGACTTAGTAGCAGCAGCAGCAGTCTTACGGATCAGTCTCGTTGGATATCAGAATATAGATGTGAAGAATCAGCAATTATAACTGAGTTTTGATATAAATGTAAAAATGTAAACCAAAGGAAAGGACCAAACACCCTGGGGACAGATTCTGTTACACTTAGTGTCACATTTATAGATGGCTCTATAGTTTACAAAGCTTTCTACCTGCATTACCATTTATGCTTCAAAACCATGCAGTGAAGCAAGAATTATTCTTATGCTTATTTTCTTTATGAAGCAACTGATACTCAGAAATTAAATGACTTGCCCAACATAATAAAGTGAAGATGAATGTGGACTTGAGCCCAGATTTTTTGACTTCCCAAAGCAGGCCTCCTTTTACTATATTTTTCTCACAAAGCAATGGAGAATGGCTATTTTTAAAGTGATACTGAAATTTAGAGAGAAAAAACTTTAGACTCACCATATATCCCTGCTAAAGATTAAAAAAAAAAAAATCTGATAGTCTGAAGATTTCAATATTAAAAATCAAATTATAGAAACCTTGGCAAAAGAAAAAAAAAACATAAAGACATGAGGCTGAACCAGCATCTGAGATGTCCCCTCACTGAGCCCAGTCAGAAGTGGGAGCTGCAATGCTTCTGCCCTGTCCTGTTTTCTAGGACTAGCAACCCCTATCCACTGCAGATGAATTTCCCATTATCACAAAGATGTAGAAGTTCCCAAAGTAAAGATGAAACTCTCCAGGAAATAACTGTTCAGAGAAAGTGTATAGTCTTCTTGTTGGACTCCTATGACTTGGGAGCATTCACTGGATCTTACAGATGGGCAAAATCAGGAGTGGAAGAGAAGTCCCTACAGGTTGAGTTTAATTAAACAAACAGTTGTTGCACTGAACCAGGAAGGGATTTTGTGGATAACTCGTGTTGTGGTCACTTCAGGAGGCAGGAAGCTATGAACTTTCTCATTCACCCTATACACCCCCTCTCCCATCACAGACATTAAATCTGCTCCTCCAAATGCAAGAATATCTATGGAGTTTCAATGTGTGTGACAGGTACAGGCAGATTGATGGTTGTTTACAGAAACCAGGAAATCCCCAAACTACAGTGATCTAGAGGAATTCATTTTGCTCCTCTGAATCCAAGTTTCCCTTTCTGTAGCATGGAAATGTCTTTCTTTAACCTTTTTTTGTCCCTCAGGATGTCAAAATAATAAAACAGAAAAAAACTCTATGTAAAGTTCATTGGGACCTCAGGGAAATGTGTTATGAAATGACACAGTCTCATTGTCACCTGATATCTCATGACTTCAGCTGGCTCCGCTTCTTTGCATTTCCCTTTTGGTAGGGAACTTTGCCATCTTTACATTTAACATGTCTCTGTTGAGGGACTAGCACTATTAAGCTGGTGCTTTGACAACTACATCGACAAGAGAGCAGGATATACGACATGTGAAGGTGAAAGGACAGTGACTACGGGGAGCAAATGAGCTTTTAAACAAGCCTGACACCATCCAGCTAGTCTTCATATTGCCTCCTGTGAAAAATCCTGACATATTGGTACATTGCTATGAGTTATTTCTTCATATAACTGGCTATAGTGGCCTAACATTATTTGATCTTGTAAAGTGTTATCTGGGACTACAAACTTATTTTATTTTAAGCTCAATGACATTTCATCAGCAGTTAACACAGCATGAATAGCTAAAACTCACTTTGGCACAGTGCATGAGGCCCTCAGGATTTCTCTGCTTTATTTTTGTTCGAATACATAGCTCTCTGACTTTTCTACTTTTGATAGTTTTTGTTTTGATACAGCTTTGTGAGTTTTGAGCCATACTTTTAGTCCATTATTATATATATTATTATTTATTTCACCACAAGATGTACTTATTATCTGTAATAGTGAAAACTAATTCACTTCATTTCCCTACATTAGCTACACCTAAAAAGGGAAGACGTTTATTTCCTGATCATGTTTATAGGGGTAGAATGAAGAGGAGACAGAGATGGTCATTAAGTACTCTATGAGATGCTTCCATCCTGACAAACCTCTGTTCTGGGCTTGCAGAGGACTTAAACACAGGCAGGGTTCTCACTGAACCTTCAGAGGATTCTCTCGATTTGAAACTAAAACCCTCACTAAGACCTGGATTGTTATAATGCTTTCTGGAAACTCAAAACTATCAGTCTTAATTGCTATTGAGCTACCAACTCTCTGGGATTTTTTCTTTAAATTCAAGAAATTGTTTATTTTCTAGATGTATTTTAATTTTATTTTGTTTAAACTCTCTGATTTCTGCCCAATCAATAACATCAACCATACAATTAATCTGCTTCTGTCTTTGAGACAGCTGAAAAACTAGCTAATTTTTAAACCTACTAGGCATAAATTCAGCCTGTATGGAAACTCAGCCTACTTTTTCACCAGTTCTGTAACAACTTTCTCATCTGCAACATGAGAAAACAGACACCTAGGTCATAGAGTCACCAGAAGAATTATATAATAAACAAGACTGCACTGTATTTGGTGATTGACAACATATATTGCTGTCAATAGCAATATTTTCTTAATAAAACAATAATAACATATGCCCCAAGAAGATAAACAATAGATTTTTGCATGCTCTGTCCATTGCAATACTTTGCTCATGCCTAACAAGAATTCATCAGTCAGGGTGACCATATTAATTGATAAGGATAAGTGTTGACTTTTGCATCTGTGCTGATTATAATTTAGCCCTCCCTTTAGAAAAACTTTTTATGGGTGTATAATATACATAGAGAAAAGAAGTCTGAGTGTTACAATGTGATGAATTTTCACAAAATGAACACAGGGTATGTACCCAATACTTGGATGAGAAAACAGTATTTCCAGCATCCTCAAAGTGCCCCTGTGTACCCCATCCTGCATACTGGAAAACTCCAGAGAAAACCACTAGCCTGACTCCTAATGCTGTAGGTGTTTCATCTGTTTTATAATTTTTTAGACATGGAATTAGACATGGAATTTTATGTATGGAATTATTAGTGCAAGCCTTTCTGAAGCTTAGTTAAGCTTACCACGTCAAGAAGGTCTGAGCCCTAAAGAAGCTTGCCTTTTCTTGGGTAACTTAAGGAAAGTGAGCTGGAAGAGAAGGGGGATGAGGAGAAGAACCATATAATCTGCCATCCAAACTGGAACACCTTTGAGAGCAAAAGGAGGTACTATACATAATGCTGCTGGGACAAAGCGTGTCAACAGTGACTGTCCCCAGCAAACCAGGTCAGGTAGTTGCCCTGGTGAGAAGGGATGGTAGAAGGCAGCAGGGTTGCACTAGCAGGCAAAATCTATCTTAAAGACCATAAAATAAAATCCACTCACAGTGCCTGAGATGTAATTAAGATTGGGGGCTAGAGAGCAACTTCCCATAGAGTGTGAAAGTGAAAGTGTTAGTCGTTCAGCCATGTATGACTCTTTGTGACCCCATGGATTGTAGCTCACCAGGCTACTCTGTCCATGAAATTCTCCAGGCAAGAATATTGGAGTGGGTAGCCTTTCCTTCTCCAGGGGATCTTCCTGACCCAGGGAGCGAACCTGGGTCTCCTGCATTACAGGTGAATTCTTTACTGTCTGAACCAACAGGGAAGCCCCCCATAGGGTGTGGTTATTGGTAAAACTCAGGTCAATAATTATTTACTGAGTCCCAGGTAGGTGCAAGGCACCACAAGGGCATAAAGACATCTCAGGCATTGCTCACAATACCACAGTAAAGCTCAGAGTCTAATGGTGGCAATAAGACAAGTTCACAGATAGGTAAACTGCCAATGGAAATATACAAAGCACTCTGAATTCCAAGGACATATACAAAGAGATACATGGATTCTAAGGAATGAGAGGTCATGTCTACTGGGAGACAGGAAAAAGCACCATGGGACATGTAGCAGTTAAGATGAATTTAGAGTCTGCTCCAATGGTTCTCAACCTTGACTGCACATTAGAATCATTTGGGGAGCTTTTCAAACTCCTGTTACCCAAGAAGTACCCGAGACCAGTCAAAACAGAATCTCCAGGAAAGGTATTCAGGCAAAAGTATTTTAAAAGCTCTCTCTCACTGGTAATTTCAGTGAAGAGTCAAAGTTGAGAACCACTATTGTAGAAAGATGAATAGGCATTAGCTGGCAGGAAAGGTGGGAAAGAGAGGGGACCATGGAGAGAACAGATGTTAGTTAGTATATTCCATTTTTGGTAGGCACACAGAGAAGAATCATCCATTGGGAATTATATATGGAGAAGAGGCACCAGGGCAAAAATAATTTAACCCCCACCAGGAAAAAAAAATTAATTAATTATGAAACCATTTGCTAAGGCCAATAACAGGGATGGATGGGGAAAGGATGCACTGAACATCAAGGGAACTCAGAATGGTAATAAATCCATCATGAATCATACAAGCCATCCGATAACTTCTGTTCCTCACATTAGCATCCCATTAAGCCGTTATTAGTGAGAGCAAGGAAACTGAATGAAACCAGCTTCCTGGGTTAGCACTAGCAGCCGGGAGAGAGTTAACAAGCTGCAGTCTTCCACTGGCATCTTTAAGGACCTGAGCTCTATTTGTAAGGGATGCTTAGAGGCCCCAAATCTTGACCTATCACGCTCCTGCTGTGGGAGTTTGGGGGGCAGCTAGAATTAATCACAGTGGGGACACAATTTACCGATCAATATCAGCCAATTAGAAGGCTCCCTGCTGTGGAGAGTTCCCTTGGAATGCCAGATGACCTCTGCCCTTGACTTTTCATGGGGGCAGATGTTTCTTTATCACAGCTGCTGATAAGTATGGTATTAGAGGGTGTGTAGCTCATTTCACAACATGCCAACCCCACCAGGGCACCTTGAAGCTGAAGATTCTTAGGACTTACATATGAGCCACCTGTCCATGGAAGACACAGACAGAAATTGTATCAGTAATTAACTCACAGCCAATGTGCCACTTTTTCTGCAAACTAACCCCCAACCTTCAAGAAGCCATTGATAACAACAGAAAGTAGGAAACTCAGTCTTTCTGGTGAATTCACTCTGGTGTCGCTCTCTTGCTCTACTGCTTGTGCTATATCCATCAGGAGAGAGGAGATTCCAAGACCTGGAGCACAGCCAGAGGTGGCCAGATTTTTAACACATCAGTTTTGCCAATGGCCCATCACAGAACCACCTAGTGGGGAAAAAATCCTAGTAGCTGCCACTGTGTTCTGTGGTATGGTCCAGGGACTCCAGACAGAGCTTCAGCATGGGCTCTAGGACCTCCCATCCTCCCTGAACTTATGTGATAGCTGTTTGTCATTATTGTTTATAGAGTCAGACCAATTATTTTTTATCACTTTTCTGAGATCTTTGCCACAGAGGTAATAAGCCCCAGGGCAAGAAAGTTTAGAAAAAGAAAAGTAAATAATTTTGGAAAATGTTCTGAAATTTATCATTTATTTTTCTGCTTTTACTTTCCAATTTTTATTTTAAAGAGAAAAATCTATTATTTACAGCCTTTCCTGCAGACTCCAGGACTTCAGGCATTTGACCCCAAACTCCTTATTTGTTTCATCCTCTCTTGAAGGACTACAATCATGGTTTCTTCAGATGCGCACTTAAGGAAAACTTCTCAACTCTTCTCCTTCTAATAATCCCCTGCCTCCATCCCTAGAGAATCATGGCTTCAAAATGAAACATAAAACAAAGTTTTGAGCTGACTTTGGTAAGTACAAGACCTGGGGCTTGTGATTCCCTCCCCTGCCCGTACCCCAATCCATAAATCTTTTCATTTAAGTCAAACTTGATAAAAACAACAATTTAAAATTTCCTTGAAGGGAAAAAACAAGTTTTTGGAAGGTCAACCTAGAAGTTGTGAATGGATATGTTAGGGACAGCATCATAGATTTTGCCTTGGAAATATTGGAAGAGAAGGAAAGTTTCATAAGCTGATGATATTTCTACAAATTAGACCCAAGAATTTTGAAGTATTTAAATGCACCACTTGGGGCCAACCTCTTTCTGTCTTGAGCCTTCTCATTCACCAAATCCCTAAGTGATTCACTCTCTAAGCCCGTCCCCAAATATAAAGCAGTCCTCCCATATCACCTGATCTGAGGGATGACTCTGCCCACATTCATTACTGCTATAAAAGGGGACATTGTCACCTTCCTATCTCATCACCTAGCTCTAAAAGCTTTGCCACCCTCTGCTGCGTTGCACTCTTGCCAAAAATGTTTAGCTTGATTCTTATCAGGAGAGAAAAACCCAGACAAGTCCAAATCAAGAGACATGATGCTTGTGTGAGTGCAGGCACAAAACTGGCAAAATGTTAAAGCAATCACTGGGTCTAGTAAATAGTATCAGGACTATATTACTTTTTCAATTTTTCTGTAGGCTCAAAATTTTTTCAAAAACCCAAGGTGTACCTCACACTGACACAGTGTTTGATCTGCTGCATATAGCAGCAGTCCATGAATTAACTATGATAGTAAAAAAAAAAGTCTTACACTAGTATTTGGCACAGGAAATGAAACAGATTCTTAAACCAATTTTCAACAAAACTAGAGGATCTTTATGAAATACTGAATTCCCTTTATCAGGAAACGATCTCTTAAAGGAAAATAATACCATGTCCAAGGGACCAACTTCCTTATGAACAGAATTAGAGAAAGTTCTTCGCTCTACGGTGACAAATCTTGTTTAAACTGCCTCATCAAAAGATGAAGAATTCTCAATTAACTAACTCAAAGCACTCAGATATCAAAATGGCACGTTTTCAGGAGAAAGCCACTGCTTTAGATATGGAAGGATCTCAGAAGTATTTTTAGTAACTACATTAAATGGTAAGTAGGTTTCCTGCAATGTGAATGAGACCAAAAATGGATAATCAATTTATTTTATCTAAGAAATGTTAGACCAAATTATACTTTAAATTTCTTGATTTAAGGTCACCAGTTATATTTACTTGTATAGCCACATACATATTACATGATACAAACACGTATATGTGGCATGATACATAACATGCTTCTAAGTGCAATTTATTAGATTTATTTACCACATTGGTTACAAGTTTTGTGCCCAGGAAAGACATTAGTCAACTTATACTATTTTTAACTGCCTAGATGAATTTGTATTAGAATATGAAAATTTATCAAGTTGTCTATTATTTTTGTTGATTAAACACATTTCTTTAAAAAATATTGTAAGTTGACTAATGTCTTTCCTGGGCACAAAACTTGTAAAGAATGTGGTAAATAAATCTAATAAATCACACTTAGAACCATGTTATGCATCATGCCACATATATGTGTTTTTATTATGTAATATGTATGTGTCTATACCAGTCCATTCTAAAAGAGATCAGCCCAGGGTGTTCTTTGGAAGGAATGATGCTAAAGCTGAAACTCCAGTACTTCGGCCACCTCAAGCGAAGGGTTGACTCATTGGAAAAGACTCTGACGCTGGGAGGGATTGGGGGCAGGAGGAGAAGGGGACGAAAGAGGATGAGATGGCTGGATGCCATCACCGACTCGATGGATGTGAGTTTGAGTGAACTCCAGGAGTTGGTGATGGACAGGGAGGCCTGGCGTGCTGCGATTCATGGGGTCACAAAGAGTCGGACACAACTGAGCTACTGAACTGAACTGAACTGATGTGTCTATACAAGTAAATATATATAACTGCCGACCTTAAATCAAGAAATTTGAAGCATACTTTAGTCTAACATTGGCTCAGATGGTAAAGAATCCGCCTGCAAAGCAGGAGATGCAGGTTCGATTCATCCGTTGGGAAGATCCCCTGGAGAAGGGAATGGCTACCCTCTCCAGTATTTTTGCTTAGAGAATTCCATGGACAGAGGAGCATGGAGGGCTATAGTCTATGGGGTTGCACAGAGTCGGACAGGATTGAGCAACTAACACTTTAAGAGATCATTAACATGTATAAGAAAAAAAAGACAAAGAGTAAAACCATCACAAACTGCGTATCTATAAAAAGAAAATATGCAGCACATTGTGTATTTTCAACATGATTAACAAGGCTAATAATCTGTATTCAGAAGCATTAGTCCATGTAGCACATGCTACTTAAGGCTCTCGGACTGATGATCAGAATAATAATCATGAACAACTTTTCCTGAATGCTTACCAAGTGCCAGGCACTACATTAAGCACTTTGCATATATTATGTGTCTTGTTTAACCCTCATTTTGTAGAGAAAGCTCCTCAGACCCAGAGAAGTTGAGTGATCCGCCCAAGGTCATGTGTTTCATAAGTGGTCAAGCAGAGGTCCAAATCCAAGTGTCTCACTTCAGACCCCACACTTACCACCATTCCAGGCACTGCAACTGTCAATGAGCGGCTCAGAATGAGAGCGTGAACGGGACCACTCACGCATAAGCCACCTCACAGCATGACAAAACGGTATAACTGTTCTGTTCTCCATTTGTTTTCCAGGTCGAAATCTCAAATACTATAAGACAGAAACTGTACAGTACTATCTGCAGGTGGACCACATTGTAGGGGAAATAACGTGATTCAAGCCAGCCACCTGCCCCTGCTCTCCAGGATTCTACCACTCAGCTCTGATCAAGCTAGCATCCCTCCTCCTGTCACCAGCAAAGCCCATGAAACATTTCCAAGAATTAAAAATAGAATCTGGGTAATAAAATAAAGTCTAACCTTTTTTCCCTTTGTGTTTGGACAAAGGAAATAGTTTCATTTGCTCATAGTGGGGCATGTGCAGAGGCCTCACACTGGCCATTCAGACCAGTTCCTAGAGCAAAATGGCCATGCCCACACCTCGGCTCAGGGCATGTGCAGGAGCGCTGTGAATGGCACTGCAATTCAAGTTGGTGGCAGCAGGCTGTGTGCACAGAGCCGCTGCTCTGGCACTGTGACCCAAAGCCCTGAGCAGCATGCCTGCGCCAGACTCACGAAAGCTCCGCCCCCTTTCCTCCATAGTAAGACTTCAGTAAAGCAGCCCTGCTAATGGCTTGTTGGGGGGAACGTGTGCTAAAGAGCAAGGTTCCCCAACTTCTGGGATCTAATGCCTGATAATCTCGTGGAGCTGAAATAATAATAATAGAAATAAAGGGTATAATAAATGTAATGCGCTTGAATCATCCTGAAACCATCCCGCCCACCCCCACCCCCAGGCCAAGGAAACATTGTCTTTCTAAAAACCAGTCCCTGGGGCCAAAAAAGGTTGGGGATCCCTGCTATACAGCACAATCTCGCATCTGTCCATTTTCTGATCCAAAAATAAAACTTTCCTTGGCTTCTGATCCCAGCTTGGCCTGATTGTGTTGGCCGAAAGGACCCCAAGCAGGAGCACCCTTGCTGGGGATCAACTCTGGAAAGTAAATGACTGTCCCCAACCCTAGGTCCCCACTGTGAGCTTGATCATGAGAACCATTTTTGCCCTGGAAAGCATGGAAAGGCCCTGCTAACAGGGGAAAAAATCAACCTGGAGCCTAAACAGGAAAGAACCTTTCTTCCACAAATCAGAAGTGGGGCTAAAGATTTTGGTTTTACCTGACTTGAAGACAGTGAAGAATGAAGTAAGAACCACATATTGCACTTGGCACATAGGAAACATGCAGCAAATGGCTATTGTTGTTACACAGCTTTTACCCTTGTACTCTCTGTAACAGAATTGAGTCATGCATCTTAGAAAATCTGTGTTGGATTCCAGTGCTGGGGAGAGGGAAAGGTTACCCCTAATACAGTCTGAGAGTGACAGACAGATGGAGCCCTGGGGATCCACAGTTTGCTGGAAGAAACCCCAATTCTTTCAGCGTGTAAAGTAGTGGCACATAGCAGAAAGGTGAAATTATTCACTGGACAAATGCATTAGAACATGTGACTTGTATTCATAGGATCTTTGCCATCACAGTTTATACTCTATCAGGCTGAATGAAAGCCACTATTTCATAATTTTAATTTTAACCTGTAACTCAGATACTAAGTTTCCTCAAGCTACATATTCCCCCTACAACTACAGCATCATCAGTTTGACATTGTAAGTTGGGAGCAGGGGAGCCATTTTTCAAGAAAAGCATTTTTAAGCTAATATATCATTTCCAACACATCCTATATATAAACTACATATAAAACTACTATGTTTCATGGGCTATTTAGATTATTTTAGTCTGTTAAAAAGAGAAAAAAGAAAACATAATACTTTTTGGACACTTCAGACTTCTTTCTCTTTGCTTTGATGATCTTCTTCTTTTCTCCCCTTAGTTTTTTCTCTGTTCAAAAGCAAAGTTTTAGATCGTGTAATTAGAAACTGAAACAATTTCTGGGTTTTGTACATCACCTGGCTCATTCTTCAGAATATTCTTTGCTCTATTTTTTAATGTACATTTTTAAAGGTAATAATCAACTTTGACCTTTAAAATCTTCAAAGAAATCAATTAGAAAGAGAAAAGGACTAGGTCATGAGCAGAATGGGAAAAAAATATATATATCTAACAAGGACAGGAAGACATAGAAAAATCCTAAATGGAGTGTGTGTGTTGTTTTTCTTTTGTGTATGTATGTTTTAAGCAAGGAAATTTTGAGTTTAAAAAAAAAGTAAGAAATGAGAAAGATGGTAAGCTGCTTTTTCATAGGCAAAGATTTGTAAAGCAAAGAAAAGGAGAAAAGAATTGTAAAATATCAGTGTGCTGCTCTGTGGCACCTGTTTATACCATCAAGCTGACGCTTCCAGGCGCCTTGTGTCCACACTGTCATTCGGATTCTTTGTTCTCAGCCAGGAGGTGATACTGATGCTCTCTCTATTTCTCTTCCTTTTCCTTCCTTTTCCCTCCCTCTCCCCTCTCTTCTCCTCTCTCTTTTCTTCATTCTCCCTCTGCTTTTCCATTCAGTTTCTAGTGTGCTTCCTGATTTGCCTGCAAACATGGCTCGTTTTCCTGGTACGGATAACATTTTGTTTGATCAAAGAAAATCAGTGAATTAAAAGTCCTTCTGAAACCAAAAGTTCTTCCATGTTGTATCACAGTAAAATCTACAGCAGAGCCCCCGAAGCTGTTATCATGCTGCAACGAACATAGGAGCCGAGGCAAAGCCAATACAAGCTGAGTTCAACAGTCACATGTATCTGAGGCTAAGGGAAAATTACTCCTGAAAGAAGTAATATGTTGGCTGAAATTCATTATGAAATATAAATGACTACTGTCAAATCTTTTGCAGAAGCAGAAATTGATGAAGGGGAGGGCAGAGATAGGAAAGGGTGAGGAACCCTTTAAGAAGGGAGCCTTCAGCAGAGGGGAGAAAAATAAGCAGAAAAAGACCTTTTCTGAAGGTCATCTGGGTCTGTGCTTCTATTTCACCTTGAATTTGCTCGACCCTTCACATATGTGTGAAAGAGTCCAGGTATAGTCATCCAAAATCAAACAGAAAATAGACACCTATCTCAGAAAAATGGGAAGAATCTACAAAAATTCAAGGCAGTCATAGCCTAATTGTGTCTCAGGTTTGGGCCAGCCAACAACTCCCAACCCCAGGTCAGCTCCTAAAATTCTACTGTTCCTGTCTCACCTGGTAGAGGTGGGGCTGTGTGTGGGGGGGTGCTAAGTCACTTCAGTTGTCTCAGACTCTGCAACCTGGGCAGAGCCAGAATTTCCAAGCTCGTCACTGGACCATTGTTTTGATTCCTCCATCTCTTGTTCCTTGAGCAAATCGGCATTCTCATGCTGGCTTTGCTATCTTAAAGACCTTCAACAGTCTCTGAAATTGGATAGTCCTAATAGACTATTCCTGTCTAACTCTAAAAGTCCATGGCAAGAGGCAGTTTCTCATTTGCTGAGCACTACTTCAGTTTTACTGTATAGGATAGTTAGTTTGTGAGACTAGAATATCTCATTGAGGTCTACTTGCCTCTTCCTCCCCAAAGTATTAACTTACAGAAGTAAAAAAAATTTACCTCCAAAGCAGTTGGGGCATTATTCCCAAATCTGAGGATTACTAAAGGTCTCCTGACATAATTTTCTCCCTAAATATCAATGATAACAAAATGTATTTTTATATATAATCATAATATATCTCCATTTACTTAATGTTTATTATGAATCAGACACTTCATATACGTGTGTGTGTGTGTATATATCAGCTCATTTATAGATAAAATAGTTCTATAGGAAGACCTATATATATATAAATAAATATATCCTATACATATATAGAGTAAGATCTATCCCATTTTACAAATGATAAAATTGAGATTCAGTGATCTTAAACTACTAATTAGTGGCAATGGTAGCACATGAACCCAGGCAGCCTGACTTCAGAAGCCCGTGAGCTTACATGACACTATAACGCCTCTGTATGTGCCTCTGCTGCTGCTGCTGCTGTGTCGCTTCAGTCGTGTCCGACTCTGTGCGACTCCATAGACGGCAGCCCACCAGGCTCCCCCATCCCTGGGATTCTCCAGGCAAGAACGCTGGAGTGGGTTGCCATTTCCTTCTCCAAGGCATGAAAGTAAAAAGTGAAAGTGAAGTCGCTCAGTCGTGTCCAACTCTTCACGACCCCATGGACTGCAGCCTACCAGGCTCCTCTGTCCATGGGATTTTCCAGGCAAGAGTACTGGAGTGGGGTGCCATTGCCTTCTCCTGTATGTGCGTCTAGCCATGGTATAACACCTCTGCATGAATCCTTTACAGTAGACCAGAAGCTCCTCACATTCAACTATGTCCAGATTTGCTTGATTTCATATTCTCAGTGTCAAGGCCAGGCCTATAAGAAAATGGTCAATGTACTTGGAAGTAATGCAGGGAGGAGCTTCCCTGGTTTGTACACAAAACACCCTTCTCACCTCCCCATTATATATCTAGGGTCACAGCTATCTACAATGCCATTGGGAAGATGCGCTAAATAAAGCTTTGTAATGTGATTTTGGAATAGATAAAAGTTCCTTTCTTCATATTTGGACCTTATACTGACTTGTGGAGCCTTTGGTAGCATTTACCTGGACCTAACATGATGGTTCCAGTAGCTTTTAGACCATTAAATGGATGGCATATCTCACCTTAACCAGAAAGTCAGTCTCTAGCTTTCACTCCCTCTTCCTTGCTCTCTCTGTCTCTCTCTCACACACACACACACATGCACACATACACTTCATCTGCTTCCTTCCTGGTTAAGGTTATATTACATTGGGCTTGCCAGGTGACGCTACTGTTAAAGAACCCACCTGCCAATGTGGGAGACATAAGAAACGCCGGTTTGATCTCTGGGTCAGGAAGATCCCCTGGAGGAGGGCATGGCAACCCACTCCATTATTCTTGCCTGGGGAATCCTATGGACAGAGGAGCCTGTAGGGCTACAGTCCATGGGGTTGCAAAAGAGTCAGACACGACTTAGCGACAGAACAACAACAAACGACAACAAAGAACTTCTTTAGGAAATTTCAAATATATTTGGAATATAAAAACAGTACACATTTTCTAAAATTATGTATAACAAAGCCATTTTTCCACCAGCTATTCCGGTGGACCAGAGCCTGCTTATTCCAGAAGCCCCAGGATGCCTTAAGAATATTTGTCTCATTATCCCCATTATTTTCCTCTCCAGGGAACTGTCCCTAATAAACTTTGCTATGACTCCTCTCCTGGCTAGTTTTAATATGAGCCAAGGGAAAGATTTCAGAAAAGCATGAGTTCTTTTCTGCCTGGGCTTGCAAAATTGTCTCACGGCAGATGCATCTGTTAGTAATGGTTGAGACAGTCTGTACAGCCTAAGACAACTTGTTGAGAGATGACTCTAAAAAGATCCTCTTCCAAGGAACATTTAACCTTTTAGTACCTTTTCATGAAAGTAGGATCATTAATTCAGTGGCTGCAGAAGACTAGATGATGCCTTCTCACTAGCATGGCCATCTTAAAGGAACACTTGCACTGTGAAACCAAGAGGACCTTGAGAACTTCAAGGCTCCCAAGACTATAAATATTACCTGGAAGGATATTTCAGGTTCATATCCCATTTCAAATTCTCACCCTCTCTCTTAGGGCCCCAGATGAATGAGCCTGATAAAGATCTTTGAGAGACTAGAAAACTGTCATTCTGTACATGGCCAAAAAGACCTCAAATTTAAAGCCAAATTCTTAGGATGCTGATAAAATCAGAAAACCCCAATATTTGAACTTAAACTCACTCCTCCTATCACCTTTGGTCTCAGTCTGAAATAAAATCACCATAGTTTCTAGCTAGAAATTTAGAGTAGCCTAGACATGAATACCAGGCTTTCCTGGCAGCTCAGATGGTAAAGAATCCGTCTGCAATGCAGGAGACCTGGGTTCGATCCCTGAGTTGGGAAGATCCCCTGGAGGAGAGCATGGCAACCTGCTCCAGGATTCTTGCCTGGAGAATCCCCATAGATGGAGGAGCCTGGCGGGCTACAGTCTATGGGGTCGCAAAAGTCGGACACGACTGAGCAACTAAGCACATCACAGCATACAGCACAGACATGAGAATACCAGGCTCAGTGGCCTCAAGACAAAACTGGAATCATCTTTGGGTGTCCTATTTCCTCTGTAGCTTTATTTGCCAGCATGTTAACTGATACATAAGGCCACTCTGCTCAAGCCAGGGATTATAGACCCTAAGGAGCACATGGCCACATGCCAGGAGAACAAGAAGCTGCAGGATAAACATGAGACATTTTCCTCAAGTGCCAATAATAGGGGAAATTCCTTTTTTTTAAGAGCATTACAAACTAGAATACTATACAAACATGGAGTAAAATGCAAAATTCATGGACTTTTAAAATAAAATGAATCAAAACTATAAATAAAATTTGAGCCTGAAGCAAGAGCTTCCAAATCCTTCCCCAGATCTCCAGGGTCTAAATGTTTATCTTTCTCCTCCATTAGGGGCACTTTGATGGGTATTTGAGAAAAACTGTCTTAAGACACCTCTCCTAGAGTCACTGATATTTTAAAAAGATACTCTTAATGAAAAATAAAATCTGTTACCAAAAAAAAAAGAGAGAGAGAGAATGAATTAAGGAAAAAGAAGTATTTACAGTACATATAGCATATACTTACGGCACTAGTCCTCGTTGTATGAAGGTGGAATCTGAGATTCAGAAAGGCTGAATAATTCGTCTGATGCCACACTGAGTGGCAAAGCCAAGGCAGGCAATGAATGTAGATCGTGAGTAAGGAGATCCTTTTCTGAAACCCCTATATCATTGCCCGTGGGCAGTCATTCACTCCACCTCTGGAAAGAGCCCTGGGATCCCCTGCAGTTGGTGTGTGGCTGCAGCACTGCCATTTTGCTCTAGGAAGGATTCTACCCACGTGCCTACCAGCACCACAACACCCTGCCAGACTCAGAGAGAGTGAGCTTACATTTATTTCCTCAGGAGATATTTCTCATTTTTTCCCAATTTTATTGAGGTAAAATTGACATAAAACATATCCTAAAGAAAATAAACCCTGAATATTCATTGGAAGGACTGATGCTGAAGCTGAAACTCCAATACTTTGGTCACCTGATGTGAAGAGCCAACTCATTGGAAAAGACCCTGATGCTGGGAAAGATTGAAAGCAGGAGAAGAGGGCAACAGAGGATGAGATGGTTAGATAGCATCACTAACTCAATGGACATGAACTTGAGCAAACTGGGAGATAGTGTTGGACAGGGAAGCCTAGCATGCTGTAATTCATGGGGTCGCAAAGAGTCGGACATGACTTAGCAACTGAGCAATGAACAACATTGTATTAGTTAATCATATTAGTGTACCATGGGACTTCCCAGGTGGCTCAGTGGTAAAGAATCCTCCTGCTGATGCAAGATATGCAGGAGACATGGGTTCAAACTCTGAGTCAGGAAGATCCCCTAGAGGAGGAAATGGCAATTCACTCCAGTATTCTTGCCTGGAAAACCCCATGGACAGAGGAACTTGGCAGGCTACAGTCCATGGGATTCCAAAGAGTCAGACACAACTTGGCAACTGAGCACATACACACACACACACACACATTAGTGTACAATATGATATTTGATATATGTGTATGTTTCAAAATGCTCATTATAGTAAGTTTAATTAACATCCATCCCCTCACACAGTAACAATTTTTTTTCCCATGATGAGAGTTTTTAAGATCTACTCTCTTAAACAACTTTCAAATATATGATACAGTATTGTTAACTCTAATCACTATGCTGTATGTTTTATCCCCAGAACTTGTTTATCTTACAAGTAGAAGTTTGTTCCTTTTGACCATCCCATTTCCTCCATGTCCTATTCTCCACCACTGTTTCAGAAAACAGTGTATTCTGTTGCTATGAATTCAGATTTTGCAGATTCTACATAAAAGTAAGATCATGCAACCTTTGTCTTTCTCTGTGTCACATTTCATTTAGCATAATGCCCTCAAGGTCCATCCACATTGTTCCAAATGGCAGAATTTCCTTCTTTTTATGGCTGAAATTTATATATATCACATAGTTTTACTCATTCATCCACTGATGGACACAGATTCAACCCATGTCCTGGCTATTGTAAGTACTGCCGCAATGAACACGGGGGTTATCAGAAGATATTTCTGTTGTCCTCTGTGTATCCCTCCAGCCAAGCCAGGGATAGTTTTGATGAGACAGACTTGCTATGCTTGGCAGTGAAAAAGAGGTCTTTGAAGGAATCACATGAAAATTTAAAAATGACCAAGCTGAGGATGCCTGACTATTTTGGTTCTTCTTCTCTCTGTGCCTCTCTCTGAGTCTCTAAAACTGTTCCTTTCTCAGTTTCCACTTTTCTCTGCCTTTTTTTTTCCTTTCTATCCATTCTCTATGTCTTCCTCTTCTATCCATTTTTCTCTTTATTTGGTTTGAAAAATTTGCATCATTTGCTTGAAGACCTAAATGTTAAGACTGGATACTATAAAACTCCCAGAGGAAATCATAGGCAGAACACTCTTTGACATAAATCAAAACCATATTTTTTTGGATCCATCTCCTAAAGTAAAGGGAATAAAAGCAAATATCAACAAATGACACCTGCTTAAACTTAAAGGCTTTTGGACAGAAAAGGAAACCATCAATAAAATGAAAAGACAACATACTGAATGGGGAAAAACAATTTGCAAATTATATTCCCAATAAGGAGTTAAATTTATATATTCCCAGAATATATAAACAGCTCATATAGATCAACAACATATACAAGAAAAGATGTTTAACACTGCTAATCATCAGGGAAATGCAAATCAAAACCATAAAAATATATCACCTCACACCTGTCTGAATGGCTGTCATCAAAAAGTTGCAAATAACAAACGTTGGCAAAGATGTAGAGAAAAGGGAATATGCTTACATTGTCAGTGGTAACAGAAATTGGTACAGCCACTGTAGAAAACAATATGGAGAATTTTCAAAAAAATAAAAATAAAAGTACCATATTACCTACCAATTCCACTACTAGTTATATATCTGAGAAAAACATTAACTTGGAAAGATACATGCATCCCAATGTTCATAGCACCATTATTTACAATTCCCAAGACATGGCAACAACCCAAGTGTCCGTCAACAGATGAATGGATAAAGAAGATGTGTTATAAATATAGAATGGAATACTACTCATTCATAAAAAAGAATGAAATATTGCCATTAGCAAAAACATAGATGGACTTAGAAGGCATTGTTAAGTGAAAAAAGTCAGATAAAGACAAATACTGCATGATATCATTTATATGTGGAATCTTTAAAAAATAGATTTTTTTTTAAGAAAAACAAACTAGTGAACATACCAAAAAAGAAGCAAACTCACAGATACAGAGAATTAACTATGGTTCCAGTGGGATGGGGGAGAATTAGGAGGTACAAACCCCTGGGTGTAAGATAATCTCAAGGATGTATTGTACAACATGGGGAATATGTGAATATTTTGTAATAACTGTAAATGGAAAGTAACATTTAAAATTATATAAAAATTTAAAAAAATTTTAAAAAGGAAAAACTGTGTCCTTTGCAAACAAGCCTGAGGACATAAGCATAACAATTATGTAATTAAAATATGTAAAGCAACTGGCAGCCCTAGTACATTACTTGGAGTTTTTTGCATATTTATTAATTTATTTATTAATTATAATTTAATTTGAAATATTTTAGCCTAGACTGAGATATTCTGAATATGCTAGTTTAAGCTCCCACTCCAGGGGCAGTCAGCTGCCTTAATGGAAAACCTATACTCCTGGGGTGCCCAGTTAGCATCACATTTGAGAGGACTGTTCTAGAAGCAGCTACTGCAAATGATTTTGTCTTCCGTAGTCTCAATCAGTACCCAAGGTTTTCTAATTAGTGAAGTAAATTTTAGAAATATTTTAAATGGTGATTTATTAAATAAATGAATGGCTTTTTAGAGTATCACAGAAGTTTCCACATATTTGTAACATCACTCCTTAAATATTTTATTTTACAGAAGTGAAACCTGAGGTTCAAAAGGTTAAAAATGTGCTTTATTGGTAAAAATTAGATGTATTCAAGATGTATAGACTGAATAAAATATTTATAAGGCCCTCTGCATCCTTGCTTAGGTATCAGAATCGAGCTGGACCTGTAGCCTGTCTCTTTAAGATGATGCCCCAGACTTGATGTCTGAATGGTCCTACATCCAGTCATTAGCCAGGACTTCTGTAGCCTAAACTGGTCTGAACAGTTGCAGATTCTACCTCTACAATATCACCATGTCTTCCCCAAGTGGACCTTTCATACAAGTGAAGATAAACACAACCAAAAGGTGAGAGCCCTGAGATGTCATCAGGTTGGCAGAGCAGGTTGTATGAGCTCCTTTGTGCCAACCTGTTCATATTCATATATGGGGCAGAATTTGTCTTGAGATCCGCTTTCACTTGATTGAGAGGTTGTGAGGAAATAACTAATTCACCCACCTCCAGTTTCTTCAAGGCTCTGCTATATCCCCCAAAGAACTTGAGATTTGTGCATTAAAAATAGCCTTGGGTTAGTTACGGTAAAGAATCTGCCTGCAATTTGGGAGACCTGGGTTCAATACCTGGGTTGGGAAGATCCCCTTGAGAAGGGAATGGCAATCCACTCCAGTATTTTTGCCTGGAGAATCCCATGGAGAGAGGCTCCAGTCCGTGGGATTGCAAAGAATCGGATACGACTAAGAAACTAATTCACTGTTAACCACAATGTAAGGAAATAAGCAAAGGGAGCTTTGTTTCATATTTTTGCTGCCTCCAAAGGCCTGTGAAAAGGGAAGTCTGAGAGGAGCTAGTGGAATGACAGAATCATGCACTAAGAGGCTGTGAGAAATCTAGGTTCCCCATCTATCCCACCAATTACCTGTATGACTTTGCAGCAAGTCATTTAATCCTGAGTCTCAACTCTGCATCTGTAAAACAGGAACAATTGCTTACTTACACCCAGTGTGTCTTGAGTTTTACAAGTTATTGTTCAAAGAAGTTGCAGCTTTGCTTTGGGGGAGGGGTCATCTTTCACAACTTTAAAATGCTTTGACTCCTTTTTATTTAAATTATTGGAGATTATAGTTTTTGAGGATAGCAGCTTTCAGTTCAGTTCAGTCACTCAGTGCTGTCTGGTTCTTTGTGACCCCATGGACTGTAGAACGCCAAGCTTCCCTGTCCACCACCAACTCCCAGAGCTTGCTCAAACTCATGTCCATCGAGTCAGTGGGGCCATCCAACCATCTCATCCTCTGTCGTTCCCGTCTCCTCCTGCCTTCAATCTTTCCTAGCATCAGAGTCCTTTCCAGTGAGTCAGTTCTTCACATCAGGTTGCCAAAGTATTGGAGCTTCAGCTTCAGCATCAGTCCTTCCAGTGAATATTTAGGACTTGATTTCCTTGAGGATTGACTGGTTGACTCTCCTTGCAGTCCAAAGGACTCAAGAGTCTTCTCCAACACCACAGTTCAAAAGCATCAATTCTTCGTCACTCAGCTTTCTTTAGAGTCCAACTCTCACATCCATACATGACTACTGGAAAAACCATAGCTTTGACTAGATGAACATTTGTCGGCAAAATAATATCTTTGCTTTTTAATACGCTGTCTAGGTTGGTCATAGCTTTTCTTCCAAGGAGCAAGTGTCTCTTAGTTTCAGGCCTGCAGTCACCATCTGCAGTGATTTCAGAGCCCAAGAAAATAAAGTCTCTCTGCTTCCATTGTTTCCCCATCTATTTGCCATGAAGTGATAGGACAAGATGCCATGATCTTCATTATTTGAATGTTGAGTGTTAAACCAGCTCTTTTCACTCTCCTCTTTCACTTTCATCAAGAGGCTCTTTAGTTCCTCTTCACTTTCTGCCATAAGGGTGGTGTCATCTGCATATCTGAGGTTATTGATATTTCTCCCTGCAATCTTGATTCTAGCTTGTGCTTCAACCAGCCCAGCATTTTGCATGATATACTCTGCATATGCAGACAGGCAGATGACACCACCTCAAATATGCAGATGACCTCAGATATACAGATAACACCACCCTTATGGCAGAAAGTGAAGAAGAACTAAAGAGCCTCTTGATGAAAGTGAAAGAGGAGAGTGAAAAAGTTGGCTTAAAACTCAACATTCAGAAAACTAAGATCATGGCATCTGGTCTCATCACTTCATGGCAAATAGATGGGGAAACAGTGGAAATAGTGACAAACTTTATTTTGGGGGGCTCCAAAATCACTGCAGATGGTGACTGCAGCCATGAAATTAAAAGATGCTTACTCCTTGGAAAAAAGTTATGACCAACCTAGACAGCATATTAAAACACAGAGATATTACTTTGCCAACAAAGGTCCGTCTAGTCAAAGCTATGGTTTTTCCAGTAGTCATGTATGGATGTGAGAGTTGGACTGTAAAGAAAGCTGAGCGCCAGAGAATTGATGCTTTTGAACTGTGGTGTTGGAGAAGACTCTTGAGAGTCCCTTGGACTGCAAGGAGATCCAACGAGTCCATCCTAAAGGAAATCAGTCCTGAATATTAATTAGAAGATCTAATGTTGAAGCTGAAACTCCAATACTCTGGCCATGTGATCCAAAGAACTGACTCTTTTGAAAAGACCCTGATGCTGGGAATGATTGAAGGCAGGAGGAGAGGGGTATGACAGAGGATGAGATGATTGGATGGCATCACTGACTCAATGAACATGAGTTTGAGTAAACTCCAAGAGTTGGTGATGGACAGGAAGGCCTGGCATGCTGCAGTGCATAGAGTCGAAAAGAATTGGACACAACTGAGCAACTGAACTGAACTGACTGAACTCTGTATATAGGTTACATAAGCAGGGTGACATTACACAGCCTTGAGGAACTCCTTTTTCAATTTGGAAGCAGTCTGTTGTTCCATGTCCAGTTCTAACTGTTGCTTCTTGACTGCATACAGATTTCTCAAGAGACAGGTATGGTGGTCTGGTATTCCCATCTCTTGAGGAATTGTCCACAGTTTGCTGTGATCTACACAGTCAAAGGCTTTCAGTTCAGTTCAGTTCAGTTCAGTCACTCAGTCATGTCTGACTCTTTGCAACCCCACGGTTCATGTATTGTTGAAGCCTGGCTTGAAGAATTTTCAGCATACTTTGCTGGCATGTGAGATGAGGGCAATTGTGCAGTAATTTGAACATTCTTTGGCATTGCCTTTCTTTGGGATTGGAATGAAAACAGACCTTCTCCAGTCCTGTGGCCACTGCTGAGTTTTCCAAATTTGTCAGCATATTGAGTGTAGCACTCAATATGTTAAAACAGCATCATCTTTTAGGATTTGAAATCACTCAGCTGGAATTCCATCACCTCCACTAGTTCTGTTCATAGTGATGCTTCCTAAGGCCACTTGAGTTCACATTCCAGAATTCTGGCTCTAGGTGAATGATCACACCACCATGGTTATTTGGGTCATGAAGATCTTTTTTGTATAGTTCTTCTGTGTATAGCAGCTTTACTGAGATAAAATTCAAATACTACACAATTCAAATATTTAAAGTATACAATTCAGTGGGTTTTTTTAGTGTATTCATAGAGTTATGTAATCATCATCACAATCAATTTTAGAACATTTTATCACCCCCAAAAGAAGCCCCATATCCCTTAGCTATCACACCTCAATCTCCCCATCCATTCTCTTCCAGTATCAGGTAACCACAATCAACCTTCTGTCTCTAATTTCTGCCTATCAGCCATCTGTTTCTACTTTCTGTCTATCTTGGATGTTTCATATAAATGAAATCATACTGTAAATGGACTTCTGTGTCTGGCTTCTTTCACTTAGCATAATGTTTTCAAAGTTTATCCATGCTCTAGCATGTATTAGTACTTATTCTTTTCTATGGTTAAATAATATTCCACTGTATAGATATAACACTTTTTTTCATTCATTTATCAGTTGATAGACATTTGGTTTATTCCTACCTTTTAATTATTACAATGGCAACCCACTCCAGTATTCTTGCCTGGAATTCTCCAACGCATGAAAGAGAATGCATTCTCTTTCATGAATTGGAGAAGGAAATGACAACCCACTCCAATGTTCTTGCCTGGAGAATCCCAGGGACGGGGGAGCCTGGTGGGCTGCCGTGTATGGGGTCGCACACAACTGAAGTGACTTAGCAGCAGCTTAGCAGCAATGCTACTATGAACATTTCATGCACAAGTTTCTGTGTGGACATACGTTTTCATTTGTCTTAAGTATGTACCTAAAAGTGAAATTGCTGGGTTCTACTCCATGTGGTCTCTCTATGTTCTTTTGAGGAACCACTAGCCTGTTTTCCAAAATGACTGCAACATTTTGCATTCCTGCCATCCTTGTATAAGGATTCCAATTTCTCCACATCCTGACAATACTTGCCATTGTCTATCTTCTTTATCACAGCAGATAAAAAGTGGTATCACATGATGGTTTTGATTTGCATTTCCCTGATAGCTAATGACATTTAGCATCTTTTCTTAAGTTTGTTGTTCTTTTTTCCTTCATTTTGTTGCCTGTTCTTTTGGTGTCATATCTAAGAATCCATTGCCAAATCCACAGTGACAAAGATTTACTCCTGTTTCCTTCTAAGTGTTACCATCTTTGGAAAGATGTTTACTCAAATCATTTGCCCATTTTAAAATCTGGCTATTATTGAACTGTAAGAATTCTTTACATATGGTAAATATATATTCTAAGTATTCTTAGAAGATCTGTGATTTGGAAATATTTTCACCCATTCTGCAGGTTGTCTTTTCAATTTCTTGATAGTGTACCTTTTGAAGGAAAAAGTAGTTTTTAACGTTAGAGAAGTCCAATTTTTTTTTTTTCATTTTGTTGTTTGTGCTTTTGGTGTCATATCTAAGAATTCATCGCCAAATCCAAAGTCACAAAGATTTACTCCTATGCTTCCTTCTAAGAGTCTTACAGTTTTAGCTTTACTTTTAGGCCTTTGATCCATTTTGATTTAATTTTGTAGTGGTATAAGGTAGACATTCAACTTCATTCTTTTGCATGAAGAATGGCTGTCCATTTGTTGGGCCTATTCTTTTTCTATTGAATGATGTTGGCATTTTTTCCCCAAAAACCAGTTGACTGTAGATACGTAGGTTTCTTTCTGGGCTCTCATTTCCATTCCATTGATCAGTACGGCCATCCATACTCTGCTACCATACTGTCTCAATTACTGCTGTTTTGCAGTAACTTTTGAAATCGAGAATATGAGCCCTCCAACTTTGTTCTTTTTTTGCCAAGATTATTTTGTTTTTTCTGGGTTCCTTACATTTGCATATTAATTTTCAACTCCTTTCTAAAACTTCAAAAAGAAAAGCTCTTCCAGTGTTGGTGAGCTGTCACATATATAAATTTTTTTTTTCTTTCTGGGGATATAAGAACAAAGAAATCAACGTTTTTCTAGTCTGCCTTCAGTACAGTAGGAATTTCCCCAAAACAAATTCATCCAATTGAACATTCTTTAAATTTACCCTTTGCACTATTTATCTTCTTCTTTCCCTAATGAGAGATTCTTTAAAATTGTTCAGCTTGAGAAGCTTTGCCTGCTAAGAACAATCTCAGACACTTGGCCACATCTTTCTTAATTCCAAGCTTTAGAGGTTGTCACTGGTTAGTCAGAGAAGGAGGCAACAGTAATTAGCCCTGCATCAATTTGCAATCTGACAAGAATATATTGAAGAAATGTTCTCTAAAACCATTCTCTTATTTTAAATTCTTGATATTGGCATCACCTAATAAAAAGCTGATGCCTTTACCCACCCTCTTCACCCCCACGGAGTAATGCAATGGTCTCAAGAATTCATGTAAAAGCCCCCTCTCAAATGAGCATATTTAGAGGCAAGGGAAATGGTGTTGAAAGCAATGGAGACCTGCAGAGAGAGCAGAGGAAAGGATAAAGAGCAAGATAAGGGCAGAAACCAATTGGAACAGAGAAAGGAAGAGAATGAAGAGGGAAAGGGAAAGGGGAGCTCAAAAAGGGAGAGCGAAGCATATGGCAGGTATCAATTATTTACCATTTATGCACAATAAAAAAAATGCACTTTAACTACAGGAAGAGCACCAAATCCACTCAATAACCATTTAAAAGCATATGGAAATAAAACACAGCCATTTAAAGGGCTGTAATAAATGTTCAATGCTCTTTGTAATGCCCCTGAAAGAATACAAGTGTTAAGCCTTGGTAAATTACACTTAAAAGTAAGTGTAACATAAAAACGAAATTAGGCATACAAATAACCTCACACTTAGGCATTTTTTAAAAGTCTCTTTCAAACAGTTAATTAGAAAAGCCTCTAAGGAGCATAACTTTTCTTCTCTCATATTCTCTTCCCTAAACAATAGAACCAAGCCAGTGGCAAGAGCAAATAAACATAGATCCAGGATGCACAGAAGGTCTGCATGTCCTCAGCCCTGGAAAAAAAGAAAAACAGAGGAAGACAACAAAGAGCAGGCACTGTCAGAACTGTTCCCTTCACTTATTAGAGAACTGAATGAAACCCTTAAACATGAGTCATAGGAATATATAGATGGCATCATAGGCTCTGTTTCCCAACTGCACATTTTAATAGCTTAAGTGTTCTCTTCACAATGCAATAAGCCAATCAAAAAGTACTATTAAACTCATAGTCACATTTCCAGTAAACCAGTCCTACATCTTACAGCCTTAAAAGGGAGAGAATCAAAAAGAGGCTGGCTCCAAGGGAGCCATAGCCATGAAACACCAGCTTAAAACAGGGACAGGGTGGGGTGGGACTGCTGGCAGAATTTGCCATGTTCTAGCCTGCAAATGCCACATTAAGGTTCTCATTACAAACAAGAGTTGTCTCAGCTGTCAATGAGCAGCACATGTTTTCCCTACTCTGTCAGCCCCCCAATCTTTTTGCATTTGTAGTACAGCACATGACACCTACAGAATTTCATGAATGTGGCAGCCTGGGTGTCCCAGGAACAGACTCTGAGACAGAGATTAGAGTGCAGGACATCTTTAGGGGGCTGCTCTTGCAATACCAGCACCTGTGGAAGGGAAGGGAAGACAAGGAAGTAAAACTGGACAGAGAAAGAATTCGAGCTGCAATGCAGTTTCTTTTTTTTTTTTTTTTCTTTTCTTTTTTTAATCTTGGCTGGGTCAGGTCTTAGTCGTGGTGTGTGGGCTTAGTTGCTGTGCAGCATGTGGGATCCTAGTTCACAAACCAGGGATCGAACTCACGTCCCCGGCATTGCCAGGTGGATTCTTAACCACTGGACCACGAGGGAAGTCCCTGTAATGCAGTTTCAGTGGACCTCATTCTAGAGGTTGGCTTCTCAATGCTGTCCCATTTGGATGAGAGAGCCACGGCTCCTACCCCTTGCTTAGGCAGTCCTTGGATGCAGCTGTCCCAGGGAGGGGCTATGGCCTTGTTCAAAGCAGCTCTCCTCACCAGAGAGAACCCAGAGGGGCTGGCTGCCTGCAGCACCCCAGCAGTTGGAGGTATCAAACCCATAGGACAGAAAAGGGATCTGATCAGCACCACAGTAAGCAAGTAGAACAGGCCTTTTGGGGTTCATCTGTTCATTCAGAAAACATTTGGTGCATCATTTCAATGGGCACGGCCCTGGAGGTGGAAACGGCAACCCACTCCAGTACTCTTGCCTGGAAAATTCCACAGACAGAGGAGCCTGGCGGGCTATACAGTCTGAAGGGTCGCAGAGTCCGACATGACTGAGTGACTGAGCACACATGCACATTCTTTCCGCAAACATTTGTTGCATCATTTCAGTGGGCATGGCTCCCATCTACAATGATTGATGAGCATTTCCAGCATGTGTGCCGGCAGAGAACACAAACAGCTTTATACTCATCATGCCCCCGGAAGTCTCTGTGAGGAAATACTGTATCAGGGACTCACCTGCCCATTTTAGACATAAGAAAACTGATGATGAAGAAAAGCAATCAGCTCAACTCTTTTACAGGTCAACCGTCCAGTATTTAAAAGGAAAAAAAGGCATCCTGAGGAGATGATGGCAAATCTTGCCTGCCAATATAGGCAGTCCACTGACATGGAGTCATAGATGGGCAGGAATAGGACAGACAGAGCTAATGAGAAATTTCCTAAGCTCTGGACTCTTTCCTCCTCCCTGGATTCTAGCTATTTTTGCAGATGCCAGAGGGCAAGATGTAGTCCGTAAATTATACTCTGACCCCATTTTCTAAATTTCATTAAAAACATTTTTTTTCTCTTTTATCTGAAAATTTCTCTTTCAACTCCCATAAAGACACTCCTGGGTCAGTCTTATTACCCAATAAGTAACCTGCTACTGTTCACACGGACTGTAATCAAGCCTGTGCCGCAGTCCTAACAATACACCGAAGTGTGTCACAGACCGCCAGCATTCACCCTCTTGTGTCATTTCACTTAATTAATAAGTGGGACAAAGATTACAGAAAAGGAAGAAATCTGATTACGCAGCATTATAATGGCACTGTAGTCTCCTGTAAAGACTGAATGGGGTCTGCCCCCTTAAAAATCTCCATTTGCTCCACATTGCACCACGGAAATGTCAGCTCGACTCTGCCCCGGCGCCCCCCACCCTGAGGTGACCTTTAGCTGCATCTCTCGGTAATACTAGCCCATTAGTCATGCCTGGGTCACTGATGTGTCAATAACAGAATAATTATTGAAGAAAGCCTTAAGAGGAAGGACAGCAGCCTGGATTTTGAGTTAGCTCAACCCAAACCAGCACCACGGCTTGTTGAATAAATGAATGGATGTCGAATAAATGGTCCCTTTACATCTGGAGACCTAAAGGCTGTTGATTCCATTAATCCCGGAGGTTATTTGTAGCTGCTAAATACCTTTTTAGACAAGTAAGTGGCATGGCTTTTACTCCCGCTGACAACACCCCACCCGCTCTAGTAGAACAAATTCGCTGTACTTAATGGTTCTGGCATTTTAAAAGGAAGGCAGTCAGGGCTGTTCAGCCTGCCTGCACCTTTGGGGGCAGGAGTGCACCACTGGACACAGAGATGAACCTCTTCCTACTCACAGGAGGGACAGGCTTAAGATCCTGAAATTAGAGATGCTTCCACACTTTGTGGAGGATCTCTGATAGAAACCAAACAGCCAGGTGCCGATGAAAGAAACGAGGAATGATGAGAGAGGCCAGGTGGCTTAATGGTTAAAGGAGGAGGGCAAGAGGCAGAGGCCCACCCAGACAGAATGCCGTGTAGAGACTGGTGTGAGGCTGCCACAGTTAAGGAACCATCAGAAGCTGGGAGAAAGGCCTGAAACAGATCCTGCCTTAGCAAGTATGGCCTTGCCGACATCGTCATCTTGGACTTTTAGCACCCAGACCTGTGAGACAGTAAATTTCTGTTATTTAAGCCACTTAGTTTGTGGTACTTTGTTATGGCAGCTCTAACAAACTAATATACTTGTTAATAACTTGCAATCAACAGGCCTGGTATGGAGTTCTGTCCTCATCATTTACTTGTCGATCATCTTGGGCAAGTTACTTCTTTAGTCCTCTAATTCCTACAAAGGCAAGACAATAATAGTTGTGGGAGTCAAGTCTTTATGTATGCAAAAGCACTTTGCAGACTCTAACAGAACACATGTGCATTGTATGTGACAAGAAAGTGTCTAGGATGACATTCTGTATAGTAGTAGTACATCCCAAAAGGTATGTACAAATTAGGGTCTCCAGAATTCTATAAAGATAATTCCAATGATGTTCAGAAAATAAACAAACAAACCCAAAACTCCCGCTTCCTAACCATTTTGGCTATAACAGACAAGATAGATTTGAATAAGAAACAGGGAGTCTATTGAGGAAAAAAGGGAGAGGCCAGATCTAGAGTTACCTCTTCCTAATATTACACTCCAAGTGCAAACAAGAGCAAAGCAAGGTAAATAACATACCAAATAGGCACCAGCCAAGACCAGCTGCCCAAGACACATCTATCCCCCAGGAGCACAGAGGCCCAGAGAGGGAGACACAGCTGGAGTTAAAGAATATAATTCACAACACTCAATGGCAGCTTCTATACTGTAACAATCTTCTTTAGAAGCCATATCTAATATTCTCATGTTGTTTTAACAAGCAGGTGTTTCTTCTATATTCAATCGCAACCAGAATAAATCTATAATTCTTCAGTTTCAGCTATTACATGAAGCAGCACTTTTTTTTTTAAGTCCAAGAAACAAAATGACTGCACAAGGCAACCCACAGATAGCATGTGCCCCTGATCGGACACCATGAAATTGGCACTTTACCTCTATGGTCTTCCTCCATAGAACCTGGTCTAATCATAAGAAAAACAGGAGACAAATGGAGAGACATCCTACAGAATACCTTCCCAGTACCCCTCAAAACTGGCAAGGTCACCAAAAACAAGGGAAGCCTGAGAAACTACCAACCCAAAGGAGTCTAAGAAGGCATAGCAGTTAAATGTAATGTAGTGTCCTGAATAGGATTCTGGAACAGAAAAGGGACATGAAGTAGAAACTAAATGAAATATGAATAAACTGTGAACTTTAGTTAGTAATGATGTATCAGTATTGGTTCAGTAATTGTAACAAATGTACCGTGCTAATGTAAGATGCTAATAATAGGGAAAACTGCATACAGGTATATGGAAACTCACTGTACTATTGTCTCAGTTTCTCTGTAAATCTAAAACTATCGTAAAAAAATGAAGTTCATTAAAAAAAATTTAAAGGCAATCCAAATTATGTTCTCATCTTTTGAAGAGTACTAGAGGAAATTATATTTTTGTCTTACAAAAACACTTCTTTAAAATCCCCTTTCTTCTTCTCTATAGATATTATACAACCTAAAATTTCTCCAGAGCCTCTTGCTCTTTTAAATCCCTACACACATATGCACACACACACCTGCACACACACAACCCAGGAACTATGGCATTTTTTTGGTCTCTCATTATCCCTTGCTGAGAAAATGCTATCTCCCTTGTTACCATTCCTCACCCTTCCTGAATGTGTCACCATCAAGACTTCTGTTCCACAGGACTTCCCTGATGGTCCCGCAGTTAAGATTCTAAGCTACCGATACAGGGGGCGCAGGTCTGATCCCTGGTCAGGGAACTAAGGTCCCACATGCCACACTAAAAGAAAAGACTTCTCTTCTAGCCAGCCAGTCACAGCCTCTCTGGAAACCTGGATGACACAGTACCTAAACAGTACCTATCCCATGTACCTCTTCCTTCCTGTTGTTCATGAAAGAAAAGTATAAGGCATTCCCTAGAAAGTGCAATTCTTCTCCAGGTCTGTCAGATTTTCTTACATGCAATTCTAGTGGAGCATGTGTAACAAATAAAATTGTCTACCTCAATATATGATAAGTATTTTAAAAGTCAAAAAGTAAACATGTCACTAATTTAATTCTCTTGCTACCTAGATACATGAAATAGTGTTGAGTTTTTTTTTTTAAAGGTAGTCCCAGAAGACTATATGCAAAATTCATACTATTTAATAAAGCTCAAAAATAAGCAAAGCTAAAGATTATATTGTTTAGACAAATCTGAATAGGTGATAAAATTAATTATTTTAAGAAACAAAGGAGCAATAAACACAAATTTCAGGATAGTGGTTATCTCCTATGAAGGAAGGTAATATTCTAGGTCTTATCTTGAATAAATATTGTATTTTGTAACATACATATATATGTGTGTGTGTTCTTTGGTGTGTGTAAAATAAAAAGATGTATTTTCAAAAGATAATTCAAGCCCTATTGGTGTATTTTATCAGCCAGATTCCCCCAGGCAAAGAAACCAACCTTGGGTTATCTGAACAGAAAAAGATCTTATTAATAAGATATTGGGCAGATCACAGGATAGCTGGAAGGACTGGAAGGCCAGTCTGGGGGTCAACCAAGAACTCAGACAGCAGAGCCAGCCATGGGAAGTCACCACTGAACACAGTACACTACAGCTTACATCGCCAAGTCAACAGCACGGGACTCTGATGAGGGCACGAGAACCTTACCACACTGCCTCTCAAAACTGGACAGGGGATAGCTGCAGCCAGCAGGTGCCCTGTGACCCCTGCTTCGTCTCACCTGCTGTCTCTAGTTTCCAGCTCTGGGTGGGTAAATCTGATTGGTGGGGCCCAGGTCACATGTTTGTTGTGCCTTATCTGCAAGGAAGGCTGGGAACCTATTTGGCTTTTCCTGTAGGAAGCAGGCTCTGCCTCCCCCAACACTCATAAGGTAGTGAATCTCCCACACAGAGATAGTGACTTCAGATGTTGGGTGTCAAAACAATTGATAAATGTCCACATTTTAGCTTTTAAATATCAACTTGCATCCTTATTCCCATACTTCTGCTTTTTAAAATATTGCTGCTTAACATAATATCCCTCATTTAATCAATGATATATCACCTTATGCCCACAGTATGAAGAGTATCCAAAGACCCAGGGTCTCACCAGGTCCTGTACCCAGCTCCAAGATCTCTGAGGGTCCATTCTTATATAGTTCTATCCTGACCTTCTGTATTCTGTACCCTCTAAACCAAACAAAGTGTTAAGCTAATTCCCATAAATTCACCCTATGAACATAATGGAGGAAACAGAAAAAAAGGAAAAGGGAAGAGAAAGAAAATTAAAGTATAAAAATACGTTTAACCCAATCAAAAAGACTCTAGCTGGTCATGAGTCAATAAGTGGTAATTACAGATTCCCTTTTTCTTGGGGATGGTCTTGATCACTGCCTTCTGTACAGTGTCACCAACCTCTGTCCGTAATTCCTCAGGCACTCTGTCTATTAGATCTAATCCCTTGAATCTGTTTTTAACTTCCACTCTACTATCATAAGGGATTTGATTTAGGTCAGCCTCACTACAAACCAAGCTAGTGAAGGTGATGGAATTCCAGCTGACCTATTTCAAATTCTAAAAGATGATGCTGTGAAAGTGCTACACTCAATATGCCAACAAATTTGGAAAACTCAGCAGTGGCCACAGGACTGGAAAAGGTCAGTTTTCATTCCAATCCCAAAGAAGAGCAATGCCAAAGAATGCTCAAACTACTGCACAATTGCACTCATCTCACATGCTAGCAAAGTAATGCTCAAAATTCTCCAAGCCAGGCTTCAACAGTATGTGAACCATGAAATTCCAGATGTTCAAGCTGGATTTAGAAAAGGCAGAGGAACCAGAGATCAAATTGTCAACATCCGTTGGATCATAGAAAAAAGCAAGAGAGTTCCAGAACAACATCTATCCCTGCTTTATTGATTATGCCAAAGCCTTTGACTGTGTAGATGACAACAAATTGTGGAAAATTCTTAAAGAGATGGGAATACCAGACCACCTTACCTGCATCCTGAGAAATCTATATGCAGATCAAGAAGCAATAGTTAGAACCGGACATGGAACAGCAGACTGGTTCCAAACTGGGAAAGCAGTACGTCAAGGCTGTATATTGTCACCCTGCTTATTTAACTTATATGCAGAGTACATCATGAGAAACGCTGGGCTGGATGAAGCACAAATTGGAATCAAGACTGCCAGGAGAAACATCAACAACCTCAGAAATGCAGATAATACCACCCTTAAGGCAGAAAGTGAAGAGGAACTAAAGAGCCTCTTGATGACAGTGAAAGAGGAGAGTGAAAAAGCTAGCTTAAAACTCAACATTCAAAAAATCAAGATCATGGCATCTGGTTCCATCACTTCGTGGCAAATAGATGGGGAAACAATGGAAAAAGTGACAGACTTTATTTGGCGGGGCTCCAAAATCACTGCAGATGGTGGCCGCAGCCATGAAATTAAAAGACACTTGCTCCTTGGGAAAAAAGCTAGGACCAACCTAGACAGCATATTAAAAAGCAGAGATATTACTTTGCTGACAAATGTCCGTCTAGTCAGAGCTATGGTTTTTCTAGTAGTCATGTATGGATGTGAGAGTTAGACCATAAAGAAAGCTCAGCACCAAAGAATGATGCTTTTGAACTGTGGTGCTGGAAAAGACACTTGAGAGTCCTTTGCACTGCAAAGAGATCCAACCAGTCAATCCTTAAGGAAGTCAGTCCTGAATATTCATTGGAAGAACTGATGCTGAAGCTAAAACTCCAATAGCCACCTGATGTGAAGAACTGACTCAATGGAAAGGACCATGATGCTGGGAAAGATTGAAGGCAGGAGGAGACGGGAACGACAGAGGATGAGATGGTTGGATGGCATCACCAATTTGATGGACGTGAGTTTAAGCAAGTTGTGGGAGTTGGTGATGAATAGGGAAGCCTGGCGTGCTAGAGTCCATGGGGTCGCAAAGAGTCGGACACAACTGAGAGACTAAACTGAACTGATGGATTCCCTACCCATTCTAAAGGTTCCTCTGCCTTCATTCAGAACCTCAATTGGGTACTCTTGGCCTCAAAGAGTGACCCAGAGTTTTCTTCCTGCAGGATCTGAGTCGATGGCAGTCGCATTTATACAGGATGACTGAGAGTGCTCCATTAATTTCTGCCACTGGGTGTCCAGCCGCCTCCCTCTCGCACAGTAGTAGTGACCCCGTTTCGCTCCCATGTTAGGGTCAGTCAAGCCAGCAAAACCATAACCTGCTGTTGGACCTCTTCTCCCAGTGGTGGGGGGTTCTTACTGGAGTCCCCAAAGCAGTGGTGTTTTCAGAAGTATATTAGGTTTCTTGGGCTACTCTAACAGCTTACCACAAATTCGGTGGCTTAAAACAACAGAAATTTATTCTCACTTAGTTCCAGACTGTGGAGACCTTTTTTAGTGACATACAAAATCAAGATGTCAGTAGGGTCATTCTCTCCAAAGGCTGTTTGACACTTTCAGCTTCTGGTGGTTCCAGATATTGCTTGGCTTATGGCAGCATAGCTCTAATCTCTGCTTGTGTCTGCACATGGCCTCTCCCCATGTGAGAGGCTTCTGTATCTCAAATCTCCTTTTCTCTTATAAGGACATCAGTCATTGTATTTAGGGCCCACCCCTTAAATTCAGGATGATTTCATCTTGAGATTCTTAACTTAAGTACATCTGCAGAGGCCCTGGGGCTTCCCAGGTGGCATTAGTGGTAAAGAACCCACCTGCCAATGCAGGAGACTTAAGAGACGTAGATCTATCCCTGGGTCAGGAAGATCCCCTGGAGGAGAACATGGCAACCCACTCCAGTATTCTTGCCTAGATAATCCCATGGGCAGAGAAGCCTGGTGGGCTTCAGACCATGGGGTTGAACAGAGCCGAAAGGCACACAGCCTTAGCACACACGCAAAGACCCTATTTCCAAATACATCATATTCACACTTGTTAAAAGTCAGGTCTTAGACATCTCTTTTGGGAGGACACAACTCAATTCTACAATGAGCATCCACATAGGACATACAAATTATCTAACTCTGGGCTCATGTTGAGATTTCTAATCATATTTCCATTCCCCAAACTCCTAAGTTAGCAATCTCATTCTTCTTGCCATGTCCCTACACAACCTGCTCATGAATCAGGGTAAGTCCTTATCCAGTCTCCCTCCATTCAGACAAGGTGGGAAATGAGATGTAATGAACGGTATGGAAAGTCTACAGACCAGCTTCGTACCCCTCAGTGGAGGAGGGACGTGAAAAGGAGCTGCCCTGACCTTGCTGCATCTACACACAGACAGGACACCTGATATCCCACAGGTGATGCTATTCAAGATGCCTAACCCAGTCAGTGATCAGTAAAGATAAGTACTTGTAAGCCATTCAGATATGTACATATGAGAGACATAGGAGTTGTATTAATATACATCCTGCTCTATAGAATGAGACTTCCTCTGAATATAGAAATGTTTCCACTACTCCAAGAAGAATTTTCATTCTGAAAAGAAGCCCACCCTCTGGCCCTGAATGGTTGAGGACTGGGTTTCTGGAAAGGTGGCCTTCGGCTTCCAAATACAACCCATTTTCTATTACATTGTATCGCCTCTCAAAATATCCCAGACAAGATAAATGCAGCCCACCACTAAAATACATGTCAGGCCGTAATCAAATGTCACATAATTATGCACTGAGAAAATATTAAACTGCACTTTTCAGGCCAGCATTTTTCTTCTTATCCTTACAGATTATTTGAATTTTCAAAAAAATGAGACCAGGAATAGAATGGAGACCTTTTTGTTCCATTACTTCTGAATTGAGAAGACCTTACTATCCTCCTCCTTTATATTTCTTTTCTCTTGACTAAGAAATTTGTCACTCACGCTGTTTCTCTGACAATCAATTCATTGATCTTCACCATTCCACTCCAAGAATATTTGAAATGCAAATAAGGTCACAGGTCTCTTTTCCATTAAAAACGGGTCGTTCAGAAACAGTAAAACAGTACAGTTCTGTAAATTCCCTATCTTCCTAATACGTGTACATATCACCCTTTCTTTTTCTTTCATTTTTCTCTTTGTCAAAGCAGAAAAATAAACTGTTAGCGAAAGCATACACTAGTTAATCTTCTAAAACACGGGAAATCACTACACTGGAAGAATCTTTGTTCATCTGACTGAAACCCTTCAATTTCTTAGACACTGAACATCAGCAGACTTCGCAAAGCTCTTTGTATCTATCATCTACTCATGCATCATTCATGTAAAAGGTGACCTGGGTCCCATTAGGTGACTAGCTGATCTGAATCTTTTGGGTTACTCAGATAAGTCATTTCTAGTGGTTTTCCTTTTAAAATTAATGGAACAGAACAGAATACATGCTACTTAAAAGAATACCCTGCTGGGAATTTCTCACTAAAGTAAGGCTAATTCTTTTCTGTTTTTCCCATTTCTCTCCCACCCTCATTTTTGCTTTCATTCCAAAGGATGGTATTTCTGAATTTATTTCAGATCCAGGAGTACAGAAGATCAATGTCAAGGCCCCAGCTGGGACTCAACACACATGAATTTGAATCAGTACCCACCCTCTGGTACAAAGCCTCCTTCTCTCAAAGTACTGTCTTTCTCCCTAAGGCCTTTGGTTTAGCCCCATGAGAACAATGACCTAGTCACTCCTTGGAAGTCCTGTTGATCAGAGCCTCATAGATAGTCAAGGATTTCCCTATAACACCCTACAGATAGGAGTAATTGCTCATTTCCTGATTTGCCATGCAATTATGACTAGCCCCAAATGCAGTCAGGGCTTTTAAAAAATGTCTTGAGAGATTTAAATAAATGGTCACTGTTCTGTTTTAAAGTCCTTCAGTGGTGATCCATAAATTACAGCCAGAGTTCAAATTCTGAAGCTTAACACACAGTCCCTAGTCCCTGCTTCCCTTTCTGCCATCATCTCCCACCTCTCCCACGTGTACATTTCATTTCTGGCATCCTGAGCTGTTTGTGTCCTCCATGTGTCTGTAACTATGATGCCTGGGATGCCCTCAGCCCCTCCATCATCTAGTAACTCTTACTCATCCTCCAATATCAGTTAAAGCTTATTCCTCAAGAATTCTTTGGCACTCCACTCTTATCTAGATATCTCTGTTGTTTTCTCCCAATTGCCTTTTGCTTCCCTTTAAAGCTGTACTTGTGACACTGGCAAGTGTAAATGCTAATTCAGTTACCTGTCTGCCACACTAGTTCACAGCTTCTTTCACTAGTCAAGGAAAGCACAACTTTTTGCCAACAAAGTCTGTGTTAAAGAGGTGGCTATTGGGACTGCCTTGTATCTAAAATGAGAACAGCCAATCAAGAATTGATGTCGTATTTATTAATATCCTCAATAACAGAATTTTTTAATTAACTAGGTGATTTATCATATGGTGCAGGGCTAATTAATTCACACTACTCAATTAAATTATTCATATGCAAAAGTTATTATAGTTTTAAATTTTTAAATCATATTAATTTTCCTACATACATTCTTTAAATTACAGTTGAAGCTTTGAAAAGCTGCTATCTTATAATATGGCCCCACTTCAACCAGTGGCAAAAACATCACCCTATTGAGGAATTATTTCAGTGCCTTTCATTTCATGCTGCAGTGTCTTCCTTATGTCACCAGACACAATAGTTTTTGCTTTGTTTCAGCCCTTTCTATAATCATAACATTTTCCACTTCTTCACTAGATCCCTGTGCAATCCCTTTGTTAATCAAAATCCAGTTGCTAGTGTCAGAAAATACAGGTCAAACCATCTGCAACAATACTAGCTAGAGAAGAGGTGGGGTGATTATTCCTGGGACGTGTAACTGAGCAATTTAGAGCACATAACTCCATCCAGGAGATGAAAAGATGACATCTGTGTATATGTGTGTGTGCTCAGTCGCTCAGTCATATCCAACCCTTTGTGACCATATGGACTGTAGCCCTCCAGGCTCCTCTGTCCATGGATTCTTACAGGCAAGAATACTGGACTAGATTGCCATTTCCTCCTCCGGGGGATCTTCCCAACCCAGGGATTGAAACCACATCTTCTGCGCCTCCGGTATATTTATATATGTATAGTCCAAAGTCCAGTGAAGGCCCACTGCTTGACACGTAGGTGGCCATCTACCTGCTGGGTCCTTCCATGGCAGACAGCAGACGGAGCAAGCTCTTGGTTATCTCATCTTAAAAGGATATTAATCCTGTACATGAAGGCTCCACACCCAAGACCTAATTGCCTGTCAAAAGCCCCACGTCCTAATACCATCACACTGGGGGGTTAAGATTTCAACATGTGAATTTTGAGGGACACAAACATTTGGTTCATAACAGGATCACATTCTCTTTATCTCTCCTCATTCAATTCTTCTCTCCCTGACACACCCAAGCACCTAACACCATGCATAGAAAGTACTTAATAAATATGTGTTGAATAGATAAACGAATTGCATTTTAAGTGTCTCACTTGCTCCACTGAACATGAAAGACTGCTACTTTTCTCTTTATACAGTTTCTACCACATAGAGTACAATAATACAGAAAAAATAGTTTTAAGAGTACAAAACGTCTAGCAATCTATATAAATTATTCTATTTATTATAGTGAAGGTATTACAGCAATTCAAATATTTAATCTTATGGTCAGAATTCCAAAGGGCAATAAAATTTGTAATTTTAATGAACTTACAAACTTTTTATATGGCACTGTGCTGCGTACTTCTGAATATTTTTATTAGGAGACTAGCATGATGAGATGGGAAGATTAATTCAGTTATAATAGCATACAGGATAAATTGTAGAATGAGATGTGTTAAGGCCAAGAGAATTTAGGATTATTAAAATAGTCCAAGGCTGAAGCTGGAATGTTAGGTCCATGAATCAAAGCAAATTGGAAGTGGTCAAACAGGAGATGGCAAGAGTGAACATCGACATTTAAGGACTCCGTGAACTAAAATGGGCTGGAACAGGTGAATTTAACTCAGATAACCATTATATCTACTATTATGGGCAAGAATCCTTTAGCAGAAATGGAGTAGCCATCATAGTCAACAAAAGAGTCTGAAATGCAGTACTTGGATGCAATCTAAAAAATGGCAGAATGATCTCTGTTCATTTCCAAGGCAAACCATTCAATATTATAGTAATCCAAGTCTATGCCCCAACCAGTAATGCTGAAGAAACTGAAGTTGGACAGTTCTATGAAGACCTACATGACCTTCTAGAACAAACACCCAAAAAAAGATGTTCTTTTCATTATAGGGGACTGGAATACAAAAGTAGGAATCTGGAGTAATAGGCAAATTTGGCCTTGGAGTAAAAATTAAGCAGGTCAAAGGCTAACAAAATTTTGCCAAGAGAATGCACTGGTTATAGCAAACACCCTCTTCCGACAACACAAGAGAAGACTCTACACATGGACATCACTAGATGGTCAACACCAAAATCAGATTGATTATATTCTTTGCAGCCAAAGATGGAGAAGCTCTACACAGTCAGGAAAAACAAGACTGGAAGCTGACTATGGCTCAGTTTCATGAACTCCTTATTGCCAAAATCAGATTTAAATTGAAGAAAGTAGGGGAAATTACTAGACCACTCAGGTATGATCTAAATCAAATCCCTTACAATTATACAGTGGAAGTGACAAACAGATTCAAGGGATTAGGTCTGATAGACAGTGCCTGAAGAACTATGGACAGAGGTTCGTGACATTGTACAAGAGGCAGTGATCAAGACCATCCCCAAGAAAAAGAAATGCCAAAAGGCAAAATGGTTGTCTGAGGAGGCCTTACAAATAGCTGTGAAAAGAAGAGAAGCTAAAAGCAAAGGAAAAAAGGAAAGATATACCTATTTGAATGCAGTTCCAAAGAACAGTATGGAGAAATAAGAAAGCCTTCCTCCTTGATCAGCGCAAAGAGATAGAGGAAAACAATAGAATGGGAAAGACTAGAGATCTCATCAAGAAAACTGGAGATACCAAGGGAACTTTTCATGCAAAGATGTGCACAATAAAGGACAAAAACGGTAGGGACCTAACAGAAGCAGAAGCAGAAGATATTAAGACGAGCTGGCAAGAATACACAGAAGAATTGTACAAAAATGATCTTCATCACTCAGATAACCACGATGGTATGATCACTCACCTAGAGCCAGACATCCTGGAATGTGAAGTCAAGTAGGCCTTAGGAAGCATTACTATGAATAAAGCTAGTGGAGGTGATGGAATTCCAGGTGACCTATTTCAAATCCTAAAAGATGATGCTGTGAAAGTGCTACACTCAATATGCCAACAAATTTGGAAAACTCAGCAGTGGCCACAGGACTGGAAAAGGTCAAGTTTTCATTCCAATACCAAAAAAGGCAATGCCAAAGAATGTTCAAACTACTGCACAATTGCACTCATCTCACATGCTAGCAAAGTAATGCTCAAAATTCTCCAAGCCAGGCTTCAACAGTATGTGAACCGTGAAATTCCAGATGTTCAAGCTGGATTTAGAAAAGGCAGAGGAACCAGACATCAAATTGTCAACATCCACTGGATCATGGAAAAAGCAAGAGAGTTCCAGAAAAACATATACTTCTGCTTTACTGATTTTGCCAAAGCCTTTGACTATAGATCACAACAAATTGTGGAAAATTCTTCAAGAGATAGGAATACCAGACCACCTGACTTGCCTCCTGAGAAATCCGTATGCAGGTCAAGAAGCAACAGTTAGTACTGGACATGGACCAACAGACTGGTTCCAAATAGGAAAAGGAGTACATCAGGGCTGTATATTATCACCCTGCTTATATAACTTATATGCAGAGTGCTGGACTAGATGAAGCACAAGCTGGAATCAAGATTACCGGGAGAAATATCAATAACCTCAGATATGCCAATGACACCACCCTCATGGCAGAAAGTGAAGAACTAAAAAGCCTCTTGATGAAAGTGAAAGAGGAGAGTTAAAAGTTGGCTTAAAACTGAACATTCAGGAATCTAAGATCATGGCATCTGGTCCCATCACTTCATGGCAGATAGATGGGGAAACGGTGGAAACAGTGGCTGACTTTATTTTGGGGGGCTCCAAAATCACTGCCGGTGGTGAATTCAGCCCTGAAATTAAAAGATGCTTGCTCCTAGGAAGAAAAGTTATGACCAACCTAGACAGCATATCAAAAAGCAGACACATTATTTGCCAACAACGGTCCATCTAATCAAAGTTTTGGTTTTTCCAGTAGTCATGTATGGACAATGGCATGAGAGCTGGACTATAAAGAAACCATTTCCTTCTCCAATAAAGAAACCGCAGTGCCAGAAAATTGATGCTTTTGAACTGTGGTGTTGGAGAAGACTCTTGAGAGTCCCTTGGACTGCAAGATCAAAACAGTCAATCCTAAAGGAAAGCAGTCCTGAATAATCATTAGAAGGACTGATGCTGAAGCTGAAACTCCAATCCTTTGGCCACCTGATGTGAAAAACTGACTCATTTGAAAAGATCCTGATGCTGGGAATGATTGAAGCTGGAAGGAAAAGGGGATGACAGAGGATGAGATAGTTGGATGGTATCACCAACTCAATGGACATGATTCTGAGTAAGCTCCGGGAGTTGGTGATGGACAGGGAAGCCTGACATGCTGTAGTCCATGGGGTCACAAAGAGCTGGACACAACTAAGCGACTGAACTGAACTGAATTGTTTGAGTTGCTAATTGATCTATCTCTTTCATGGAATACTGTTTTTATTTGAAAGAAGGCAGATTCATTTTTGCTCTGCAGTAGAGGTGACAGAGGATAAGACGGTTGGGTGGTATCACTGACTCAATGGACATGAGTGTGAGCAAAGTCTGGGAGATAGCGAAGGATAGGGAAGCCTGGCTTGCTTCAGTCCAGGGGTCACAAAGAGTCAGACATGACTGAGCCACTAAACAACAACAAGGCCGAAGGAGGACAGTGACTTGAAACTGGAAAGGGAGAAAGTATTTAAAAGACACAAGGGAAGAGTAGAGGAGATTAAGGTTAATCAGTGGCTATAGGGAAAAAATTACAACATTTGGGGCTGGTGAATGAGAAAATGACGATACCTTAACAAGGCTGGAGAAGGAACTGGGGTGGGGGGTATTATAATGAGTCAGTTTTACACTTATTAAGTTTGAAGTTCCAATAACATCCATCCACAATGTCCATTAGGCAGCTGATAATGTTGTAATGGCACTCAGAACTTGACTAGAGATTCAGATTTGGACATTGCGGTATGAAGGGCATCAGCAAAATCCAATTTCCTTCAAGTCCTGTATGTCTGTGTGTGTTTAGATGGGTCATCCTCAGAGCATCCCCTGAAGAGAAGGTACCTTCAGCCTCAGTTCTTCTGATTTTCACCTGAGTGACTTTCTACCTCCAGAACCTGGAATAAGTAAAAATCAGGGAGAGAGTAGATACCATCTTCAAAGCAATCACAGCTCCTCAGTTCCCACTGTTTTTCATCCCCTGTTCACTAGAGGTACACCTTCCCCAGCAAACCTACATCAGCACATTTACACCATTCATGGACAATCTCCTCCATCTGTATTCAGGCTTGAAAAGAGTCATTAAGTTGAGCCAGTAAATATTTATTGAGCATATAATATGGTTCATGAACTGTGTTCACACTGAGGAAATAAAGATGATGAAGACCTACTGTCTGCCCTAAACAAACTATAAGTCTGTGAGAAAGACATAAAAACAGGTAGGCAATGACAGTATGCGGGGTAAAGGATGAAGAGATTTACTCTGCTTATAGGGTTCAGGGAAGGCTTATTTTTAAAAAGCTGCCCAAAAGGACATCTAGGAGACACCTAGTGGGTAGAGAAGGTGAGAAGAAACAGGGCTTTCCAGGCAAGATTATATGGGGGAACAGGGCCTAGGAGCCACATGGTCCATTAAAGGAACAGAAAGAGATTCAGCTGGAAGGTGACTGAATAGGATGAAATAACAAATGGCTAAAAGTGAGACTTAAGGATAAGGACCAGAAAATGATAGATCTTGTTTGGTAACATTTTTAAATTGCAGAGCATCAGTCTTCTATAGCTGAGGCCCATCACAAGTAAATCTCATATCACCTAACAGGGTATAAACTATTTCCAATCACTAGAGATTTTTGTCGGAGAAGGCAATGGCACCCCACTCAGTACTCTTGCCTGGAAAATCCCATGGACGGAGGAGTCTGGTGGGCTGCAGTCCATGGGGTCGCTAAGAGTCAGACACAACTGAGCGACTTCATTTTCACTTTTCACTTTCATGCATTGGAGAAGGAAATGGCAACCCACTCCAGTGTTCTTGCCTGGAGAATCCCAGGGACGGGGGAGCCTGGTGGGCTGCCGTCTCTGGGGTCGCACAGAGTCGGACACGACTGAAGCGACTAAGTAGTAGTGGTAGTAGAGATTTTTGTGAACTTTCTGGCCACAAGCCACTGCCCCGGACTCAGCCTTTGGTCACCAAGACTTTTTTAATTCATCTAACCTGGTTTTCCTCCCAATCAAGATCTCATTCATCCTCATTCTCTCTATCCTAAACCGTTTAGGGTTAAAATTCTATCATACATTAGGATTGTTTGATTGCAAGAATAGAAACCTTCTCAGACTAACTTAAACCAGAAAGTTGAGTTTGTGGCCAGTTGGAGCAGTCAGGTGTTCATCTGAGTTGGGCAAATCCTCTAGGGAATTTCCACGAAAGGTCAGAAATCCTATCATAACAGTCACGTAAGTAGCAAATTCAAAGAAGATTCCCCAACCTTTCTCCACCTAGGTCCTTTACTGACTTTCTCCTGGTTCTGGAAAGTGTCCTAGTTTTCCTGAGCCGGACCTCCCATAACCATATCAGTCACCATACCTGCATTCTTGCTCTGGATTTCAATCTGCTTTCTCCACCTAACGCTGATCTTCAGACGACTAGCTCTCTCAGCCCCTGCCCTACCCTTCACTCACCCTCTCCAGAAGTCTCATCCTTCTGCTATGGATCCACCTAACTCATAGGATGTATACCTTTCATTCCAGGTAATAGGTTAGGATGTTAGAAAGCCTCATTTATATCTCTTGCATTCATTTTCCATCAACTTCACCACTTTCAAACAGTCTGATAAATCTCAAGTTAACAAAGATCTGTTTGCAGTAGACTACACAGGCAGTTCTCGCCTTGCATAGTACCATGCTAACTCGATTGTGTGCATATCGGAACAATGTCCTCTCTTCTGTGCAATTCCATGGTAACAATCTCTGTATCACTGAACCATGTAAAACAATGACACGGTTCTGGTGTGCACACATTTCAGTTAATGTGGTATGGTGTAAAGTGAGGACTGCCTGTATTCTAACTGGACTTAGGGACTAATGGACAAAAGATTATCCCATAGAGTCATGAATCCAACACCCCAAGAGTTACCCTGTTCTGTCCAGCTCCCTCCTCAGTCTTACAACCTTTGCAGCATCAGAAATCAGAGAGGTTGGAGGGTGGCAGGTCCAGGAAGTTTCTCAGGCCACCTTTCTTGCTCATTTATCCTGTCAGTTTTCACTGTTACTCTTTTATTGTTATCAGGTTTATGGGAGAAAAAGACAGCATCATATTAAGGCATAATTAGGATAATAAACGGGAGCTGTGGTTTGTTTTTGGATTGATTCCAGTTGGGGAGCACACATAATCACCTCTAACTGACTGCTTGATGATTATGACTTTGACAAAGTGGCATTATTTGCTGCTAATGGATGAGATGATGATTTATTACTAATTACTCTCTTTTTCTACAATTTTTATATTATGTTAAATGAAGGATTACAGTTGGGGTAATAAATATTCACTAGAAAAAAAGTGTCGAGCAGCAGAGTTCATGAAACTAGACCCTGAATAGAGAAGCCATTTTAATTACTCAGGGCCAGTTGTGAGAGGAAAGTATAGACTAGACAGCATATCATTAACTCTGTCTCCCACCTCTCCTGTGAGTTTCTGTTTTTTTTTCAGGAGTCCTCAGCCCACTCCAGGTTCTTCAAATCAATCCCTCCACCTACCCTTAGTTTCACTCTCCCTCTTTTCTGTTAAGACATTAGTGAAAACTCAAGAGAAAGAACTTAAGTTGTGACATAATACCTAGCCTGGGTCATTTTGGACTTTAAGAGTCTTCTAGAAAAAAAGAAGAAGAAAACAAAAAGCTTTCTTAACATAAAGAACTAACAATAAGCTGAGGATCTGGAAATGAGAGTGTAAAGAGAAAGAATCAGAGGGACAGAAGTAAATACAATTAAATGTAATAAGGGGCACTAATTCTTATAAACAGTGGTGAGACCTCTGGGGTAAGACGGGAGTTACATTAACCAGTTTCAAATCCCCTTTTGTAAGAGGCACAGATACAGACCAGGGTTGTCCTAACTGGAGCCAGGGGCTTGATGGGCTGGTGTTGCAACACAGAAGAGTGGTATGGATACAGACAGTGCTCATTAATCAAAGTTTTGAGTACAGGGTTAGGAGACAAATTGAGAGATGAAGCAAGGCTGAGCAAGAGAACAGATTGAAAGCCCCCTGAGGACAAGCACCAGCTCTTTATACTTCTTGATAATCCCCACAATGCCCAGCAGTGTCCAGAGCACAGAGGACCCTCTGAAAATGTGTGCTGACTGACTCCTGGTGGGTTGACTAAAGTAGTGAGGAGCAGTATTCTCCGCACATTGTTGTTGCTGTCATTCAGTTGCTAAGTACGTGCGACTCTTTTCGACCCCATGGACTGCACTATGTCAGGCTTCCCTGTTCTTCACTATCTCCCAGAGTCTGCATGTAGATTAACCAATAACTACTTTATTTAAAGTGTGCAGGTCGCATTTGTAAAAGATGCCATATTTTTATCAGAAAATGCAATATCACCAACTTAAGCATTATTCTTTTATTCACTTTCACTAGAGGTTTTCACTGCAAGCTAAAATTTCATATACTTTATAATTAGCACACACAGCAGTATCTGATCTTAATGTTGTACCTGTGATCAAGCTTTATTGTTGAGTAAGTTGCTTTTGAAGCTGGTTTATGTTATTCTTCCTTAACTAAATTTGTAGACCTCTTATTGCAAAATGTGGTTTCTTACAGCATTTTTTAGAATATTATATGTTTTGTTTAAATTCTATCTTCAAATTTTTAAGCATAGGATTTACCTTATTAAGTAATATAATTAAATTAATGTCATAAAGTTTTGAATCTTATAAAATGTTTATACGTCATCACTGGGCTGTCAGTAGAAGGGACCACCTACCCATCCCAATTGTTATTCTACTGGACAAGCCTATACTTCAGCAGTAGATGCAACTCTAGACTCTCACCAATGCTACGTGGTCAACTGACCTGAAGACATAATGGGTCCTGAAGGATGAGTAGGTGTTCACCAGGTAGGGAACAGAGGGTAGGGTACCCTAAACAGAGAAAACTACTTTTCAAGCAGAAAGTCTAATAGAAGACTGAGTGTTTGGGCAATGATAGAAAGGTCACTATAATGAGAATGTTGCATGTAAGAGGGTAGAAAGAAAGAAATATTGGCTAGTAAGGTTGTTAGAGTGATACTATGCTAAGTACTTGTAAGGACAAATTTTTACCTATGGGCAACTCCAGAGAAATAAAACCAATATGATACATAAAGAGATTTATTATGAAGAACTGATTCACTAAATTACAGAAGCAGAGAAGTCTCAGAGTCTGCCATCTGTAAGCTAGAGTTCCAGGAAAGTCAGTGTCCAGCCCAGGTCAATTCCAGCCCAGGTCCAGAGGTCTGAGAACTGGAGCTGACTGAGTGTAAGTCCCAATTCCAGGGCCCGAGAAGACCTGTGTCCCAGCTCAGCAGTCAGGCAGAGACAGAGAATTTTTCCCTACTTCCGTATTTTTGTTCTATTCAAGACCCCAATGGATTGGATGATTTTCACCAATGTTCACTCTGCTTTACTCAGTCTACCAATTCAAATCTCTTCCAGTAACACCCTCACAGACACACCAGAATAATGTTTAACCAAATATCTGGGTAACCCACAATCATAAAACTAAACATCATAATTTTAAAATTAAACAACATAATTTTATGTTGACACATAAAATTAACCATCACAGAGACTTAAGAAGAAAAGTAGTATAATTATATCTGAACTTTAGAAATATGATGCTGACACAATGTAGAAGATAGAGTTGAAAGAGAAAAGAACTGAAAAGACCAGTTGGGAATTATCTTAGTGAGAAAGTCAGAAGTGAAGTCCAGGGAGGAGTGGATGGCCTCTACGGATAATTCAGGAGTAGAGTCAACAACACTTATAACTTATTAAATGTATAATCAATTGGAAAAGAGGTGACTCCAACATTTCTAATCTGCTCCTGGGTGTGTGTGAAAAATTTTGTGTAAAATTGTTCCTTATTTTTTTTTAACAGTTGTCCCATCAGGCTTTGTCTTCTGAAGAACTTTGAGGTAAGTTGAGTAAAGAAATAGTCACATACTATAAAGGGAAAAAAAACAACATTATTTAAGTACCTACTAAGTTCTGGCTTTAGACTAACCAGTCATATTTAGTCCTTACAGAAGTCCAATGAGACAGATTTTTTTTTTTTCTCTATTTACAGATTGAGGCACAGAAAAACAATTACACAGTCAGTCCAGTTGCTCAGTCGTGTCTGACTCTTTGCAACCCCAGGGACTGCAGCATGCCAGGCTTCCCTGTCCATCACCAACTCCTGGAGCTTGCTCAAACTCATCATCAAGTCAGTGATACCATCCAACCATCTGATCCTCTGTCTTCCCCGTCTCCCCCTACCTTCAACCTTTCCCAACATCAGGATCTTTTCCAGTGAGTCAATTCTTCACATCAAAGTGGCCAAAGTATTGAAGCTTCAGCTTCAGCATCAGTTCTTCCAATGAATATTCAGGACTGATTTCCTTTAGGATTGACTGGTTGGATCTCCTTGCAGTCCCAGGGACTCTCAAGAGTCTTCTCCAACACCACAGTTCAAAAGCATCATTCTTCAGTGCTCAGCTTTCTTTATGGTCTAACTCTCACATCCATACATGACTACTGGAAAAACCATAGCTTTGACTAGATGGACCTTTGTCAGCAACGTAATGTCTCTGCTTTTTAATATGCTGTCTAGGTTGGTCATAGCTTTTCTTCCAAGGATCAAGCATCTTTTAATTTCTTGGCTGCAGTCACCATCTGCAGTGATTTTGGAGCCCTTGTGTAATACCTACACAAGGTCACACAATTGGTAAGTGGCAGACCCAAAGTATTCAAATTCAGGGTTTGGGGCTCTGAAATAAATATTTTTCTACTCCCTCCTTTATGTCGCCTCTCAGTAGAGTGAAATACATCATCTTAAAACACAATTGTGTGAATACTTTCATCAAGAAAATTCAAAAGGGCTTTGAATTTCCACTCTGGAAATAGTAGGGAAATGGAAGTAAATAATCATTCTAATATTGTGAGTATACAAAAAACTCAAAAGTCTCAGGTTCCATTAGCAGTTTTGAAACTGACTGGTGGAGCAGCCATTAGAATTATTTTGTGTTGGTTCATCTGTATTCCCCGGTTGTATTATTAGTAGCAATGGGAGTCATTCACAAGCGAAGTGTACCACCTGTAATGCATGCTCACATTTAGCCAGAAAAGGACTGCTTTAAAATTCCAAGAGACATAAGTACAGTTTTAAAAACCTTGCAAAAATGAACGTCTAACAGGCCCTAGATTTGTTCATTGGATTAACATGCCCTACCAGATTCTTCTAGGATACTACAATGAGGATTTAATGCAACAGAGATAGGTGATTGTATCGGTTGAATGACTGATTAGCTGAACTGAATCCTAGTGATTGAAAATGTGGAGTGATGCCAGCCTTCCCATATAAACTCTTCTTTATGGATTTTGACGCAGGATTCATTCAATAAATATGTATTGAGTGACTTATATTTACCAGTGAAGTTCTGTACGCTGCAAATACATAGGGGAGTAAGCAAGATAGCCAGGCACGGAGTTTATATTGCACACGGCAAGGGTGGGGAGTAGGGCAGAAGGAGTGAGAGCAGGGAGGAAAATGGGCAATAACTAAGCAATCAAGCATAAACAGTTCCAGAGAGTTGACTCATGCTGTGAAGATAACTAAACCCGGTGACACAGTAGAGGACTATCCTGGTTGTCAGGCAGGGAACTCCTGAGAGGATGGTTTCAGTATTTGAATGGAGACTTGAGAGTTAAAGAGAATGGCCCAGAAAGAGGTCTGGGCATAAACCCTTCCAGGCAGAAGGAAGAAAGCACAAAAGTCCTAAAGCAAGGATGAGCTTAAGATGAAAAGAGGAGAAGGCTAGTGTAACTGGAACACAGCCAGGGGAACGTGTATGAGAGGGGGCTAGAGAAGTAGATGGGACAATCGGGGGAACTTTCAAGACTGTGTATGGCAGAATGTCCCCTAAAAATTTATGCTCCCTTTCCAGAGGGAAGAGAGGTGCCTGGGATGTGGTTCCTGCCAGAGACTACATTTCCCAGCCCCCGTAGCTTCTAGTGGGGGTCATATGACCAATGGAATGTGAGTGTTGTAATGCAGCCATATTAGTGCCACTGCAACTAAGTGGGTGTACTTTTCCACCCGTTGTCCCTCACCGGCCCACAAGATGCAGAAGATTCTGAGGCAGCTAGCAAAGCACAGGACCACAAGATGACAAACCCGAGTCCCTGAATCATCAGTGGAGAACTGCTCAAAACCAGGATCACCTACACTGAACTGCTACATGAGCCAGGGGTAAACTTTCATGTGTTAAGCCATGGATGTTTTGAGTTTTATTTATCACCACCTTAACTAATATACCCTGACAAGGAACTTGGATTTTATTCAAACTGCATACAAATGCCACTGGAAGGCTCCAAGGAGAGGATGGAGGTGACCTGGTTAATGGATTTAAAGACCACTGTGGCTGCTTAATCTGGGCAGGAATTTATAGAATCGGTGGTAACAGCATGCATGACCTTCTTTGGAGTTGAGCCAAGGATTTTCTAGCTGATTAGATGTCAGTTTCAGGGGAAAGAAGAGTCATGGGAGTTCCCTGTCTTGTGACTTGGTGAAACATTCTCTGGCAGGAAGGTCTGAGGAATGCTTTCCCTGAAGACAAGCTTAGCTTTTTTTGGCTGTTATTGTACCCATTGACCAGATGGGAAAACTAAATATATTTAGTATTAGGAAGTCTACAAAATAAATAAATAACATTTATTTTTAGTATATATTCTGAAGGAAACAGTAACTTGTTTCACAACTAGCAAAGGGAAAATGCTAGTGCTAGATTAAATGGTTAATCGAAGTCACTGATCATTAAGCTTTCCATTATTGGAAGTATAGCAAAACTAAGTGATAAAATTAAAGACTATATGAATTATAGTGAATGATGAAATTCTGTCTAATAACACTATTGATAATGTGAATGTTGAATCAGATATTTTTAAAAAACCAGTTATTTTTTAAGCTGGTCTTTTTTTAATTTACACCAACACAAATGTATATTATCCAAATGTCACAAACTGTTAGAGCTCCAAAAGACTTTAAAAATTACCCACTAATATGTTCTCAACTTAAAAACAGTGCTACTTACTCCCATAAAAATGCCTTGTCCTAAATCATAAAGCTAAGCAGTTTACCTGACTTGAAACCCATTGGTGCGAATCCAATTTTCAGCATTAAGACACCTCTAAACCATATCAGAAACTAGACTCTCTAAAGTCAAGAATCACAGACAATATGTTTTACTCTATAGTGGTGGTGATTTAGTCTCTAAGTCATGTCTAACTCCTGAGACTCCATGGACTATAGCCTGCCAGGCTCCTCTGTCCATGGGATTTTCCAGGCAAGAATATTGGAGTGAGTTGCCATTTCCTTCTCCAGGGCATCTTCCTGACCCAAGGATCAAACCCTAGTCTCCTGCATTGCAGGCGGATTCCTTACCAACTGAGCTACCAGGGAAGCCCACTTTATAGTAGGTTTCTCAACCAAATAATATTTCAATGAAAATAACTGACCAACTAAAAGAGGAGTAAAAGAAATCCAAACTCAAATATCACTCAACAAATTTACAATCTAATTTTTATCCATCTAATTTGTGTTTCTTTAATCATATGCACTGACTTTGGTAATACAGTGTAATACTAAACTTAGAAACATATAAGCTTTCAAAATGCCTTATTTCATTTATAGGAACCCTATAGAAGAATCTGGAATAAACATTGAAAGAAGGTGCATTCATACTTTAATTTTCACTAGAGAAATAAAACTTTTAGTTTCAAAAGCTGTTTTGCATCATGACATAGTGTTAATTGGAATTTCATCTGATGAACCAAAGCTGAGAACAAGGAACTACACACCCTATAATCCAAAAACCCTCCCTATAGGACTAGCTTAGATGTTGCCAAAACCTGTTCTGAGAACCTGAGCCCATAGCCTGGCAGAAAAAATAAAATAAAAGATTCTTTAGAAAAATTCATGAGAGTGGATTTTTCAGTCCCTTTTCCATGGAGAAGGGAATTGAGGGGTGGAGGGAGTGCTCTCGGAGAAGGCAATGGCACCCCACTCCAGTACTCTTGCTTGGAAAATCCCATGGATGGAGGAGCCTGGTAGGCTGCAGTCCATGGGGTCGAGAAGAGTCAGACACGACTGAAGTGACTTACCAGCAGCAGGGAGTGCTCTGCCTCCCCTCCCCCATGGAAAACACCCAGCCAACTAGAAAGTGCTGCAGCGCAACTATTTATATATATGAATAAGAGCACCTTAGTTCGTGACTGATGATCACAGAGAATGAGGCTAGAAAGTTTTTAAGAGAATCTGAACTGTCCACCAAGATAGCAGCTATTCCTGGCAAATAAACAAACAAAGATGACATCAGAGTGAGCATGCTGAACTTCTATGTGTCCCAGTAGGATAAAGGCACTCTGGACCATCTGAATGCCACAGAGAGGAGCCAGGCTAGCCCCGTCTTGAAAGGGCTCAGCTAGCAGGGCACTGAGACCCCAAAAAACACTCAGTAGGGTACACAGCCAGAGAAAAGAAACTCAGAGGGCATCACAGAGGTCAGCCAGAGAATATGTGACCTGTGCAAGACAAGAAATAGAAGTGATGTTGCTTAGTTGTGTCTGACTCTTTGCAACCCCATGGACTGTAGCCTACAAGACTCCTCTGTCCATGGAATTTTCCAGGCAAGAGCTGGAGTAGGTTGCCATTTCCTTCTCCAGGGGATCTTTCCAACCCAGGGATCGAACCCGGGTCTCCAGCGTTGCAGGCAGATGCTTTACCGTCTGAGCCACCAGGGAAGCCCCTTTGTGCAGGACAACTACTACTACTACTACTAAGTCACTTCAGTCGCGTCCGACTCTGTGTGACCCCATAGACGGCAGCCCACCAGGCTCCCCCGTCCCTGGGATTCTCCAGGCAAGAACACTGGGCTGGGTTGCCATTTCCTTCTCCAAAGCATGAAAGTGAAAAGTGAAAGTGAAGTCACTCAGTCGTATCCGACTCTTAGCGATCCCATGGACTGCAGCCTACCAGGCTCCTCCATCTATGGGATTTTCCAGGCAAGTGTACTAGAGTGGGGTGCCATTGGATGTCATGAAACACACTCCTGAAAGAATCCTAGCACTGGGGCATATGCCAGAGAGAACATGGGGATCATTTACACCAGTACCAGGCGAGTCAGAAACTGTCGTCATCTAGTTGTCCTCCCCACTTGCCAGCCTGACTCTGAAGAGGATGGAAGCAGCAGCCTTCTGAGCAGACACCTGGAGGGAAAGAGCAAAGTGAAGAAGCAAAGGGAAGCTAGGACCTGCCTCGCAGACCAGCCACCAGGCAGGTGTGTGTGCGAGCTAAGTCGCCTCAGTCGTGTCCAGCTCTTTGTGACCCCATGGATTGTAGCCCACCAGTCTCCTCTGTCTATGGGATTCTCCAGGCAGCAAGACTGGAGTGGGTTGCTGTGCCCTCTTCCAGGGGATCTTCCTGACCAGGGATAGAACCTAGGCCTCTCATGTCTCCTGCATTGGCAGACATATTCTTTACTACTAGCACCGCCTGGGAAGCCCGCCAGCCCAGGGCTCTTGTCTTCTCTGAGCACTGGGTGGGCAGTGGAGGGGGATGGGAGGACACAGGAGGGGCGGGATCCTCAGATGAGACTCTAAAGTTGCCATTTAATACTTGAGAGTGAACCTATTTATTAACACCTAGAAACTGACTGAAAAGCTACGTGATCTGTTCAAGTTGTCATCAAGGAGGCAGAGAAAACTGAGCAAGCATAATTAATGGCTGTCGAGAAAGAAAGATAAATACTGTTTCTTGGTTAAACCCTACTGAGTTAGGCACATTTAATAAACCAGTTAAAGCATTAACAACAAAAAAACATAAACAAGATGCTAAGATAAACAAGGAATATATCCAGTCATAGTCCATACACTTAAGATTCCTTTCTAATCAGATCCAGTTTCAGTATATTTGCAACCAGGTGAAATTAGCTTATAAGAGGGCTGCAAGTGGCTTTAAACAATTTAAATATTAATTATAAAAAATCAATTTGAGAGATGTCTTCAAGGGAAAGGAAACCAATGCAAATAAGGCTAGGACTAGGAAACTGACGTTACTGGGGAAGCATATTTATTCTCTATCTTCAACGTGTTAAGTGGTGTTTAGAGGCATGAGAAGAATTAGAAGATGCGCTTCTTATTCTTGGAACCATCTGGATGGAATAAATCCATGCTTAAAAGAAAAAAAGACACTAGAGAAGAAAATAATAGTGCAAAGTAAGTACAATCAAGAGCTGTAATAAAAATAAAGGGATATACTACAGAAATGTACACACAAGAAGGTAGAGACACAGTGAAGATAATTTGTCGAAACAGACAATCCAGGAAGACAGAGGATATTGAAAATGCTTTTCTGTTGCAGATTACAAAGCTCAGGTAGAGATAACCCATGAGAGTCAATGGTGATTTCCATCATATGGCCGTCTGTTGGCAGTCTCATTTATGGAAAGAAAAAATGAGCACCTAAGAAATTAAGTAGCCTTGCTGTGAATTTTACTGCTAAGAAGAATACTATGGGGAAATGGTTAACAGGATTTTTTTTCTGATCCGAAGAGAAAAATCAGTTGGCTATCTAAATCTGTCAAGATGCTTCTTGACCATGGAATGAAAGTGCTGATAGCATGATAATATTTTGGACTTCTAAATACTAAAGAAAATGAATGGAGACAGACTTACTTTAAGAAAATAAATGTACATGAAGCTATATTAATGAAATAATGAACATTGAAATGAAACTCATTTGGAGAAACCATGGAGAATTTAACCAAAGGATTTCTTTGAATTCAAGTTTGACCAGGACAAAGAGCCCTTTTCTGCTTAAAATTCCAACAAGCTTTTTGCTCTCCACAGTGATGCATGGCCTTGGATTTAGCTCTCGGAGAAGGCAATGGCACCCCACTCCAGTACTCTTACCTGGAAAATCCCATGGACGGAGGAGCCTGGTAGGCTGCAGTCCATGGGGTCTCGAAGAGTCGGACACGACTGAGTGACTTCACTTTCACTTTTCACTTTCATGCTTTGGAAAAGGAAATGGCAACCCAGTCCAGTGTTCTTGCCTGGAGAATCCCAGGGATGGGGGAGCCTGATGGGCTGCTGTCTATGGGGTCACGCAGAGTTGGACATGACTGATGTGACTTAGCAGCAGCAGCAGCATAAGACAATTATTTGGCCTGGGTTTCCCTATGAACCACCGCTGAGATTCCAGAAAGACGTTTTAAGGGTTGTGGGTGTGTTTGGTGGTATAGACGATGCACCTCTGGGGAGAAGGCTTTGTGCCTTATTCCCAGACGGTCCACCATTGCATAAGAATCTTGTTACCAACGTGCGACTTGGCTTTGCTGTCCACAGGCCACATGCTGAGAAGTTATTCCATTCTTCAAGTATCACAGAGCATTTGAAAGAGAAGAAAAGAACACATTGGGGAAGGCTGTTCATGTTAGATTTTTGTCAGTTAGTGCACATTCAGTTATGCTGACCCAGATATTCTGACTTCAACAGTTTTCCACATCTACTAAAAAATCCTGATATCAGCAAGCATGTGGCCTGGCAAGCTGGGAGTATTAACCTGCATTCCCATCAGGATTCTTCATCATTTTAACATGGTTCAGCCGTGGTTAGCTAGGCTGTATTATTCTCTCATTTTGGGTGTGGTTCTTGTTGGTACTTCCTCTTATAACAGATGGTAGTGATTCCTGTACATGAGGTAGGACCATCTCTGTCTTTACTTTTTTTTTTTAATCTGTCAGTTTTCAGTTAGGAAAGAGGATATTCTTTTAAATATCAAAGGGCAGTGCTGAGATCTAAAACACAGCTCTAGGTCTAATTATTTTCTGAAGAAAATAAGATTGTACTCCAGCAAAATGATTAGTCTCTCCATTTGCCACAAGATGTAAACTGTAGACTATAATAGACCACTGAACAGTTCAAACCAAAATTATAACTTCTGATTAAGTAGTATGGCCTGGCCTGCTGAATCACCAGTATGGAAACCCACCCCTAAAGAATGTGGAAGCCAAGATGACATGGGTCACTGCTGTTTGTGGAAACAACATGATTTTTTTTTTTTTTTTTTGTCTTTTCATTTAACTCTTTAGTAACTAATCTCATCCTCCAAATTCTGCAGCAAAAGCACAGTAACAATGATGAAGCAGGTGTGATCAGAGTCAGGAAATAACAGATAAGTTATGAGGAGCAACAGGCAGTATTCATGGATTTATTCCACAGCAGCTTATGGGTAATATCATCTCTGGCACTGGAAAGAACAGTGAATTGCACCCATGAGACTGTTGCATCTGACTTTTCCAGGCCTAAAGTGCACTCTCCCAACTTCAGAAAGATGTCTATATGACCTGTATAACCTCCAACATTATCCTTGAGTGACTTTAGATGTTATGAAAGCTACTACATGAATCACTTGGGATGTTTTTGTTGGTAGGTAATAGAAAACCCAGCTCAAACTGATATTAATAGTAAAGTTAATTTATTGGCTTACATAAGTGACATGCCCAGAAACTGTATAGACTTTGGGGATAATTTGACTAGGGCTCTGGCTCCAATTTTTGCTATGGTTTTGGCTCTTTCTTCCTCCAGGTATCACCTTTATTTTCAAGCTAACTTCCCTCCTGGTGACTGTGATAGTTACTTTTTGTGTCAACTAAACTGGCCATAGGGTGCCCAGATTAAGCACTATTCATGGGTGGGCTGTGAGGATATTCTGGATGAGATTAACATTTGAACTGGTGGTCTCAGTAAAGTAGATTACTCTCGCCAGTGTGAGGGGGCATCATCCTATCAGTTGAGGGCCTGCATAGAACAAAAGGTGAAAGAAAAAACTTAACCTTTCTTTCCTGCCTCATTGCATGAGCTGTAACATTTCATCTCCTATTTTCAGACTGGTATTTGTACCATCAAGCTCCCTGGCTCTCAGGTCTTCGGACACAGATTGAATTAGACCACTGGCTTTCCTGAATCTCCAGCTTGACAATGGCAGACTGTGAAATTTTCAGCCTCTAAAATATCGTGAGCCAATTTCTCATAACAAATATCTCTCAACAGAAAGATAGATAGATAAATATAGATATATGTAGGCAGGTATATGGGTAGATAGAGATGTGTGGATTATATGTATGTGTGTGGATAGATAGAAATATGTATATGTGTATGGAAATTGTATATGTTTTATATGTATTTTATATGTATATATGTATAAAATTTGTATTTTATATGCATACTGTCTATGCATATAAAATATAAATTTTATATATAATATAAATTTTATATGTATACACAGTGTCTTGAAAAGCAGAGACATGACTCTGCTGACAAAGGTCCATATAGTCAAGGCTATGGTCTTCCCAGTGGTCACGTACAGTTGTGAGAGCTGGACCGTAAGAAGGCAGACCACCAAAGAACTGATGCCTTTGAACTGTCGTGCTGGAGAAGACTTCTGATAGTCCCTTGGACAGCAAGGAGATCAAACCAGTCAATCTTAAGGGAGATCAACCCTGAATATTCACTGGAAGGACTGATGCTGAAGCTAAAGCTCTAGTATGTAGGTCATCTGACGCAAACAGGTGACTCATTGGAAAAGTCCCTGATGCTGGGTAAGATTGAGGGCAGAAGGAGAAGAGGGTGTGAGAAGATGAGACGGCTGGACAACATCACTGATGCAATGAACATGAACTTGGGCAAACTCCAGGAGATGGTGAAGGACAGGGAGGCCTGGCGTGCCGCAGTCCAAGGGGTCGCAAAGACCCAGACATGACTGGGCGACTGAACAATAATAACACGTATGTATAGATATAGAATACGTGTAATATATTATTATATAATCTCCACACATAAAGTTGTGTTCAACTGACACTTGAACAATGCAGAGTCAGGGACATGAACCCCCAAACAATTAAAAATTCATGTGTACATTTGCAGTTGATCCTTCATAGTGATGGTCCTGTATCTATGGATTCAACCAACCATGGATCATGTAATAGTATAGTATTTATTGAAAAGATCCACAAACTATAAAATAAATAAGATAGAGGATATAATATACAGCACAGGAAGCATAACCAATATTTTATAACAACTTTAGATGGAGTATAGTCTAAAATATCAAATCTCTATGTTGTCCACCTGAAACTAATATAATATTGCAAATCCCAGATTATTAAGGAGAGTTAAGGTGAATTTGCTATTTCTCAGTAACTTCCTATATGGTCTATGAAAAGTGCAAGGTACAATGTCTGCTTCTGGGAACTTCACAGGGTTTGCCAAGCTCACATCCTCTTTCAATGAGTTCCTGTCCCTCGTTTACTGTTTCCAATATTTGAACAAAGTGACCTTGAAAAATTTGCCACAGATGACTGGTCAAAGCACAAGTACCTGATCCAAAAGCAGCAATCTACTGACTAGCCTATAAGAGGGTCTTATCTGGGAGTTCAGTGGTGGGAGAGGAAACTGGATGAAGGCAGTCGAATGTATTGAATACAAACTTTCAGTTATAAGATAAAGTCCTAGGGATGGAATATACAATGTGAAAAATATAATTAACACTACCATATGTTGAATATGAGAGTTGTTAAGATTGTGAATCCTGAGAGTTCTCATCACAAAGAAAATGAACTTTTTTTATTCCTTTAATTTCGTATCAATATGAGATGATGGATATTCACCAAATCTATTGTGATAATCATTCCATGATGCAGGCAAGTCAAATACTTGCACTGTACATCTTAAACTTATACAGTGCTGTATGTCCATCATATCTCAATAAAACTAGAAGGGAAAAAAAGAAGTCAATATTACAGGAGTCCTCTGTACCAGATGGTGATTACCTGACCCAGTCAGATTCTCTGGGGGAGTTTGGACATAAGAGATACATGTCAAGAAGTATGAAGAAATCTGACTTTTCTTGCAAGCTAGCAATTACCCTGCCACACTTTTGTGGATAGTGGCAGGAGACACAAGACGAGTCAGAGACAAGGGACTTACTACAGCACAGCAGGCAGCATAAACTTCATATTTGCCTTGGTTCCCCTTGTCCCTCACCCCTTTAGTCACCAAAAGGGTGACAGAGAGCAGCCCGGTGATGCAGTGAGTTTGCATCACAACAGAGGAAACTCAGGGTTTCCCTGGTGGCTCAGATGGTAAAGAATCTGCCTGCAACGCAGGAGGTCTGGGTTCGATCCCTGGATCAGGAAGATCCCCTGGAGAAGGAAATGGCAACCCACTCCAGGATTCTTGCCTAGAGAATCCTGGGGACGGAGGAGCCTGGTGGGCTTCTGTCCATAGGGTCGCACAGAGTCGGACACTACTGAAGCGACTTAGCATGCATGCATGCATTGGAGAAGGAAATGGCAACCCATTCCAGTATTCTTGCCTGGAGAATCTCAGGGACAGAGGAGCCTGGTGGGCTGCTGTCTATGGGGTCACACAGAGTCGGACAAGACTGAAGTGACTTAGCAGCAGCAGCAGCCAGTATTCTTGCCTGGAGAATTTCATGGACAGAGGAGCCTGGGTGGGCCCCAATCCATGGGGTCATAGAGTCAGACACAACTAAACGATTAACACCAAGAAAATTCAAACTTAGGAAACCTAAATCTTTCATAATGAGTTACTAGCAAATCTTCCCATCTTTGTCCTCGTAAGAGAGATATTATTATACTGAATGGCAAAGAAGTTGCCCTCTGCTCCAGAGGGAAACGCTGTCTCCATCTTCCAAGTCTGCTCACCATATAAACACTCATGAAATGATGATCTTGAATAAGTTGTCAGTGCCTCTGCTTGAAAGACGTGCAGAAATGCAAGAGACCCACAAAGAACTGTCCCCCAACAACAACATACAATGGAAAGTTATGATAACTAAGAGACACAAAGAGTAGGCAGCAAGTTCTAACAAGACAGCAGAAGTAGAGAGAAAAGAGAAATAGGAAGTGAAACTATTTGACAGCAGCAGAAGAAATAGGTAAGAGAGGCACAGCATCTTCATACCAGGTGGGAGCCTGGTAGTATTTATAAACATGAACTAGTGTTGTTAGGGAACCATTGACCAAAACTGCCAGGCCTGGCCAGGCATAATAACCACTTTTGTGAGCTATCTCACAACAGGAGGTCCTGATAAGGAACTCAGAACTGACAAGTTACTGCCAGCCAGAAGAATTTGGGAAGAGATGAAAGTGAAAGAGGAGAGTGAAAACATTGGCTTAAAGCTCAACATTCAGAAAACTAAGATCATAGCATCCAGTCCCATCACTTCATGGCAAATACATGGGGAAACAGTGGAAACAGTGGCTGACTTTATCGTTCTGGGCTCCAAAATCACTGCAGATGGTGATTGTAGCCATAAAATTAAAAGACGCTTACTCCTTGGAAGGAAAGTTATGACCAACCTAGACAGCATATTCAAAAGCAGAGACATGACTTTGTCAACAGAGGTCCATCTCGTCAAGGCTATGGTTTTTCCAGCAGTCATGTGTGGATGTGAGAGTTGAACTATAAAGAAAGCTGAGTGCCAAAGAATTGATGCTTTTGAACTGTGGTGTTGGAGAAGACTCTTGAGAGTCCCTTGGACTGCAAGGAGATCCAACCAGTCCATCCTAAAGGAGATCAGTCCTGGGTGTTCACTGGAAGGACTGATGTTGAAGCTGAAACTCCTATACTTTGGCCACCTGATGTGAAGAGGTGACTCATTTGAAAAGACCCTGATGCTGGGAAAGATTGAGGGCAGGATGAGAAGGGGACGACAGAGGATGAGATGGCTGGATGGCATCACTGACTCAATGGACATGGGTTTGGGTAAATTATGGGAGCTGGTGATGGACAGGGAGGACTGGCATGCTGTGGTTCATGGGGTTGCAAAGAGTCGGACATGAATGAGCGACTGAACTGAACTGAACTGAAGAAGAGGGAGGAGACCCCAACACTTAACATGTCCTACCAATCTCAGAGAAATCCTTGAACTGGAATCCATCTTGACTGAGAGATGCACACGCTGCCAGGAATGGCCTTGAATTGGACCAAATATGGACATAGGCAAGAAGATTGGCCAGAGATAACCTGGAAGGGGAACCCCACCACCATAAACCCTGAGACTGAGGCATGTGGCAGAGCAGTTCTCTTAGCTTCCCTTACCCTGCTATTCTCGACTTTCCCTTTCCAAGAAAGTCTTTTGCTTTGTCAGTACCTGTGTCTCCTTAGACAATTCATTTCCTAGTGTTAGACAAGAGTCCATTCTTGGGCCCTAGAAGGGTCCCTCTTTATGATAACAGAATCACATTCCCCTATTGAAATTGAATCATGCAACATTTGTATAGAAGTTATCGGTGAATGGGCACAACAAACACCTTGAGAATCATTTTGTTTGAGAGTGGAAATTTCTCACATTTCCACTAAGGTACCCCCCTCATCAGGTAAGTAAGTCAAGCTAGAATCTCTGGCTGTGTCAGGCTTAGTGGGGAGTTGGGGAGATTGTATCGAGTAGACATGAGTTAAATGCTAGAGGTGACTCACCTCAAAAAGCTAACTACATCTCTATCACAGTAACCACTGATGTTAAAGAAATTGATTTTAAACTGTTTTTAGCTTCTGAATTTTATCTCTTATTTTGCATCTTTATCCAACCTGCTTCTCTAGGCAAGAGGTGTTTACTGTTATTTGTCAGGGGCAATAATAGCCAGATGATTCTAGATATATCCTTGTTAAAGTCAACATAACAATTATCTCAAGGGGGATACATATTTATTTCAGACACTGACTTGGCCTCTGTTTCTTATTTGTCTAGTTACGATTAGTTCATCGTATTGTATCTCCAAAAATACAAATATCTCACATTTTTTTGCATTATGTGTACACTACAAGAAGACATTTTAAGTTGTTACTATCTCTTATTTACATCACATTAAGTATTTTATTCATTCCTACAACAACAACAATAAAAAAAAAACCTTCCTGTTCATTGATAATTAGATGTTTTGCTTCATTTGGATTTCCTCCAACAATCTTCTGTTCAGATTCAGCTCTTATAATTAATTACCCTCTTGCTGAACAACTGAAAACTGAAGTCTGACCAAAGTACATCTCATCCCACACAGATGTCCTAGTTACTCCACAAAAGGTTAATTAATCATAAGAGGTGCTTTAGAGCAGGAGGCGCTGGAAGAAATTCAGACCTAGTTTCTGGCAACACAGAAAAACCACCATCATGCCCGTTGCTATTGAGCTCACACTGAGAGAATCATTTCAATGGAACAAAAATTCAACTGCACAAAATAGCTGGTGGATATAATATCATGCCTCAAATAATGGAGCATGCCACTTCCCAGTCACTGATGATTCAGAATCCCAGACTGCCTGTGAGGGAAGGTCAGCCCTGTTTATCCTCATTTAACAGAGGTGCCTGAAACTCCCGAATCGCAACAATGTCAGAACCGTCTTCATTGTTCTCCTCTCTTTGGCTGGGTGCCATTTCATCGTATGAAAGAACCCTCCTCTCCAGCCAAGGCAGACTAGACATAGTCTTCCAAATACACCTTCCACTTTCCCAATCTGTGGTTTTAGTCATGCAAATCCTCCCAGTCCAGGAATAGGTTTGCCTTCTTCCACTGTCTAGCCAAAGCCTGTAATTCAGTCAAGAGCCAGTTCAGAAACCTCCTCCTCATAAACCTGCCCCGAGAACATTCCAACCCACAGGGAGACCTTCCTCTTTTGACCTAGGAGAAGCTGTAATAGAAGGAACACTGTCCTGGACAACAGAAATATATGCAATATTGGCTCTGTTAACCGTGTGACTTTGAGCAAGTTGTTTAACTCCTATGAGACCCAAACTTTTTTTCAATAAAATGGGAAGAATAGCAACCACTTTGTGGTCTTTATTATGGAGATTAAATAGAATAAGGTGTATGAAAATGTTTGTTATTTTGCTGCTGCTCAGCACTTTTTTTTTTTTTTTACTTGACAATTGACCATTCTTGTGCTTTCATTTTCTTTCTTTATGTTTCTTCCTTTAACAGGAGATGAGAAGGAATATCACCTTAACAGTCCTTAAGATAGTAATCATCATCAGAGTATCTACCTAATGAGAATAGGAAGGTGGTTCCATTTTTCCAAATTTGTAAATTATGTATTTTAAAGATCTAAGGACTTCCCTGGTTGGTCTAGTGATTAAGAGTCTGTGTTTCCATCATAGGGAACATGAGTTCAATCCCTGTTCAGGGAACTGAGATCCCATATGCTGCACAGTATATTTGTCACCCTTGGACAGGGAGGACTGGCATGCTGTGGTTCATGGGGTTGCAAAGAGTCGGACATGAATGAGCGACTGAACTGAACTGAACTGAAGAAGAGGGAGGAGACCCCAACACTTAACATGTCCTACCAATCTCAGAGAAATCCTTGAACTGGAATCCATCTTGACTGAGAGATGCACACGCTGCCAGGAATGGCCTTGAATTGGACCAAATATGGACATAGGCAAGAAGATTGGCCAGAGATAACCTGGAAGGGGAACCCCACCACCATAAACCCTGAGACTGAGGCATGTGGCAGAGCAGTTCTCTTAGCTTCCCTTACCCTGCTATTCTCGACTTTCCCTTTCCAAGAAAGTCTTTTGCTTTGTCAGTACCTGTGTCTCCTTAGACAATTCATTTCCTAGTGTTAGACAAGAGTCCATTCTTGGGCCCTAGAAGGGTCCCTCTTTATGATAACAGAATCACATTCCCCTATTGAAATTGAATCATGCAACATTTGTATAGAAGTTATCGGTGAATGGGCACAACAAACACCTTGAGAATCATTTTGTTTGAGAGTGGAAATTTCTCACATTTCCACTAAGGTACCCCCCTCATCAGGTAAGTAAGTCAAGCTAGAATCTCTGGCTGTGTCAGGCTTAGTGGGGAGTTGGGGAGATTGTATCGAGTAGACATGAGTTAAATGCTAGAGGTGACTCACCTCAAAAAGCTAACTACATCTCTATCACAGTAACCACTGATGTTAAAGAAATTGATTTTAAACTGTTTTTAGCTTCTGAATTTTATCTCTTATTTTGCATCTTTATCCAACCTGCTTCTCTAGGCAAGAGGTGTTTACTGTTATTTGTCAGGGGCAATAATAGCCAGATGATTCTAGATATATCCTTGTTAAAGTCAACATAACAATTATCTCAAAGGGGGATACATATTTATTTCAGACACTGACTTGGCCTCTGTTTCTTATTTGTCTAGTTACGATTAGTTCATCGTATTGTATCTCCAAAAATACAAATATCTCACATTTTTTTGCATTATGTGTACACTACAAGAAGACATTTTAAGTTGTTACTATCTCTTATTTACATCACATTAAGTATTTTATTCATTCCTACAACAACAACAATAAAAAAAAAACCTTCCTGTTCATTGATAATTAGATGTTTTGCTTCATTTGGATTTCCTCCAACAATCTTCTGTTCAGATTCAGCTCTTATAATTAATTACCCTCTTGCTGAACAACTGAAAACTGAAGTCTGACCAAAGTACATCTCATCCCACACAGATGTCCTAGTTACTCCACAAAAGGTTAATTAATCATAAGAGGTGCTTTAGAGCAGGAGGCGCTGGAAGAAATTCAGACCTAGTTTCTGGCAACACAGAAAAACCACCATCATGCCCGTTGCTATTGAGCTCACACTGAGAGAATCATTTCAATGGAACAAAAATTCAACTGCACAAAATAGCTGGTGGATATAATATCATGCCTCAAATAATGGAGCATGCCACTTCCCAGTCACTGATGATTCAGAATCCCAGACTGCCTGTGAGGGAAGGTCAGCCCTGTTTATCCTCATTTAACAGAGGTGCCTGAAACTCCCGAATCGCAACAATGTCAGAACCGTCTTCATTGTTCTCCTCTCTTTGGCTGGGTGCCATTTCATCGTATGAAAGAACCCTCCTCTCCAGCCAAGGCAGACTAGACATAGTCTTCCAAATACACCTTCCACTTTCCCAATCTGTGGTTTTAGTCATGCAAATCCTCCCAGTCCAGGAATAGGTTTGCCTTCTTCCACTGTCTAGCCAAAGCCTGTAATTCAGTCAAGAGCCAGTTCAGAAACCTCCTCCTCATAAACCTGCCCCGAGAACATTCCAACCCACAGGGAGACCTTCCTCTTTTGACCTAGGAGAAGCTGTAATAGAAGGAACACTGTCCTGGACAACAGAAATATATGCAATATTGGCTCTGTTAACCGTGTGACTTTGAGCAAGTTGTTTAACTCCTATGAGACCCAAACTTTTTTTCAATAAAATGGGAAGAATAGCAACCACTTTGTGGTCTTTATTATGGAGATTAAATAGAATAAGGTGTATGAAAATGTTTGTTATTTTGCTGCTGCTCAGCACTTTTTTTTTTTTTTTTTTGCTTACTTGACAATTGACCATTCTTGTGCTTTCATTTTCTTTCTTTATGTTTCTTCCCTTTAACAGGAGATGAGAAGGAATATCACCTTAACAGTCCTTAAGATAGTAATCATCATCAGAGTATCTACCTAATGAGAATAGGAAGGTGGTTCCATTTTTCCAAATTTGTAAATTATGTATTTTAAAGATCTAAGGACTTCCCTGGTTGGTCTAGTGATTAAGAGTCTGTGTTTCCATCGCAGGGAACATGAGTTCAATCCCTGTTCAGGGAACTGAGATCCCATATGCTGCACAGTATATTTGTCACCCTGCTTATTTAACTTATATGCAGAGTACATCATGAGAAATACTGGGCTGGAAGAAGCACAAGCTGGAATCAAGATTGCTGGGAGAAATATCAATAACCTTAGATATGCAGATGACACCACCGTTATGGCAGAAAGTGAAGAGGAACTAAAGAGCCTCTTGATGAAAGTGAAAGAGGAGAGTGAAAAAGTTGGCTTAAAGCTCAACATTCAGAAAACGAAGATCATGGCATCTGGTTCCATCACTTCATGGGAAATAGATGGGGAAACAGTGGAAACAGTGTCAGACTTTATTTTGGGGGGCTCCAAAATCACTGCAGATGGTGACTGCAGCCATGAAATTAAAAGACGCTTACTCCTTGGAAGGAAAGTTATGACCAACCTAGATAGCATATTCAAAAGCAGAGACATTACTTTGCCAACAAAGGTCCATCTAGTCAAGGCTATGGTTTTTCCAGTGGTCATGTATGGATGTGAGACTTGGACTGTGAAGAAATCTGAGTGCTGAAGAACTGATGCTTTTGAACTGTGGTGTTGGAGAAGACTCTTGAGAGTCCCTTGGACTGCAAGGACATCCAACCAGTCCATTCTAAAGGAGATCAGCCCTAGGTGTTCACTGGAAGGACTGATGCTGAAGCTGAAACTCCAATACTTTGGCCACCTCATGCGAAGAGTTGACTCATTGGAAAAGACTCTGATGCTGGGAGGGATTGGGGGCAGGAGGAGAAGGGGACGACAGTGGATGAGATGGCTGGATGGCATCACTGACTCGATGGACGTGAGTTTGAGTAAACTCCGGGAACTGGTGATGGACAGGGAGGCCTGGCGTGCTGCGATTCATGGGGTCACAAAGAGTCAGACACGACTGAGCGACTGGACTGAACTGAACTGATGCTGCACAGTGAGGCCAAAAACAAAATCAATTTTTTTTACAAAAGAAAGATATATGAAAAGACATTTCCAGACCTTGGGGATGAATCTGCCAGGGCTATAGAGAAAGAAAAGAGGTCAGGACTCTGAGACCAAGAATCTGAACCTCTCATGTGCAAGCATTGGGGGATCCATTTATGGTACTGGGAGTGGCTGTGAATTGAACTGGGAGAGAGGCTACTATAGGAGGCAATCTTGATTGTGTCTCCCTCACCCAGACAAGGTGTCCATCTGCTACCAACAAACTTTTGTGGACAGTGAATGAGATGGCATATGGATTTCCAGGGGCCCTGAGAGCCAGGAAAGAGGGCTTTGATTTTGGAGATGGAAGCAGTGGTGCTGTGGTAACAGCTATAACTTGTCTCATCCTGTCTCATAAACTGTCAGCATGCTTTTCTTCCCTACTTGATTTTATGCTCCTAGAGACCAAAAACAAGTTTCATATTTTGTATATTTCCTTTGGGCCCTGATTCAGAGTATATTCGGTACGTTTCAGTTTGTCTCCTTGGCCCTCATTCGATGAACCAGTTTCCTCTTTTCTGTGCATTGTTATATAGCCTTACCGAGAAACCGTAAGAAAGTGGATTCTAAATCAGTGTTAAGGATTCTAGGTGTTTGATGGTTGATATTTGGTTGGTGTTTTCTCCTTGCTGAATGATTCACTCCATTTCTCTGGGAAGCTCCCATGGAAACAGAGAATGAGTGAGCTTGAGGGAAGAGAGAGTGAGAATGGAGTGAGAAAGAGGCTGGGGTACATGGCCATGTATTGGGAGCAAAATGTGCAACTTGTCTTTCCAGAATCAGATACCGTGAGAAAAAGATGGCAGTCCTCATCCATGGTGGCAGCAAGGCGGCAGTGCGGCCCCTGCGGAGTCGAGATCTTCCCAGCCTCCTTGGCCACCATGTTTACTCAAGCCTCATTTGGAAGTCAGTCTTGAACTGACGGTACAGGGAAGATTTCCTTCTGGACTGAGATGTCAATCTGTAAAACGTACTGATGGAAATATATAACAATTTGCATTCAAAGCACCTGTATTCAAGGGTTCACATTTTTTTTCAAGCATGATTGTGCCCAGATAAGAGTACACATAAACTATATTTAAGGATGCCCAAACTGAGTCAGCAAAGTCAAATATCAAGTTTAGCCAAATAGAATTGGAACCCAATTCCATCCTTTAATACATGTATTTATTGTCATTGTTGTTGTTCAGTTGCTCAGTTGTGTCTGACTCTTTGTGACCCCATGAACTACAGCACTGCCAGGCTTCCCTGTCCTTCACTATCTCCTGGAATTTGCTAAAATTCATGTCCATTGAGTCAGTGATGCTATCCAACCATCTCATCCCCTGTTGCCCCCTTATCCTCTTGCCTTCAATCTTTCCCAGCATCAGGGTCTTTTCCAATGAAATTTATTGTCATTACTATCATTCAACAGCATTTCTAATGCTAACACAATCCACTGTGAGGAATTCAGCCAGCACCTAAAACGTAGCCAGGGAGACAATGTTTAATAAAAAATAATTCTGAGACCAGTGCACTTCCAGTTTTTGAAAGCCTTAAAATAAATCCCAATCCCAAATTTATTCCTAATGGTACAAAATTATTTCCACAGCTGCTCCAATAAACATCAGAAAAGGCTTTGCCAACTCCTGACTATTCAGGCTACTGTTGTATAAAAGAGGAGCTTTTAAAAAAAATAACCCTTATCTATCCTCATGAAAGGCTTGCAGGCATTACCAGGTTCTAAAAAATAACATGTTTAATTTCAAGTCTTTTCAAGACTTTCTTGTTATATTTACTCACTTTCTCAATTAGCAGGTGTTGGAAGCCCTGAAAATTTTTCTCTCTGCTCTAATTTTATAGTCAATGACATAGATACAGAGATCTAAACAGATATGGAAATGGATATATCTTGTCCATCCTACTAACCAGATTGTTAAGCTGCTCACAAGCCCTAACTGCAGCTAGAGTTCTCCTGTATCTCCCAGGTAGATGACTACTACAGTTTACTGACAGGCCTTTATAAATGTGTGTTGATTGTTGACTCAATGTAAATATACAAGCCAGTTCTGAATGGATGGAAAAGTAATGGGGAGCTCAACAAATCATCCCATAGCTTTACCTTTCCAGCTGTAAAAAAAAAAAAAAAAAAAAAATTAAAACTATAGAGGCTGTAGTCTTAGCTGTAGCTCAAATGGTAAAGAATCTGCCTGCAGTGCGGGAGACTCAGGTTTGATCCCTGGGTTGGGAAGATCCTCTGGAGAAGGGAATGGCAATCCACTCCAGTATTCTTGCCTAGGAAATTCCAAGGACAGAGGAGCCTGGAGGGCTACAGTCTGGCAGGCTACAGTAGGTGGAGTCACAAAGAGTCAGACACACCTGAGTGACCAACACTACTTCTATAGAGACTGTAAAAAGGTCAGTGGCTTCCAGGGACTAGGGGGACAAGGGAGGAATTATGACTAGGTGGAACATAAAAGATTTTTAGGGCAGTGAAAATATAATATGATACTATAATGATGGATGTATGTCATTAAACATTTGTCTAAAACCATAGAATGTACACCTCTAAAAGTGAACTCTAATGTAAACTCTGGATGATAATGTAAACTTCGGGTGATAATAACGCGTCAATGTAGGTTCATTAGTTGTAACAAATACACCACTCTGGTGTGGGACATTGATAACAGGGGAGGCTGTGAATGTGTGGGAGCAGGTGGTAGATGGAAAATCTCTGAGATTCCCTCTCAATTTTGCTATGAACCTAAAGCTGCTCAAAAAAAAAAAAATCTTAAAAAAAAAAATGTTCTTTCCTAATTGGGTGTAAAGACATGCATGCCACTATTTACAACAGCCAGGACACGAAAGCAACCTAGATGTTCATCAACAGATGAATGGATAAAGAAGTTGTGGTACATATATACAATGGAATATTGTGAAAGTCGCTCAGTTGTGTCCTACTCTTTGTGACTGCATGGACTATACCATCCATGGAATTCTCCAGGCCAGAATACTGGAGTGGGGAGCCTTTCCTTTCTCCAGGGGATCTTCCCAACCCAGGGATCGAACCCAGGTCTCCTGCATTGCAGGCAGATTCTTTACCAGCTGAGCCACCAGGGAAGCCCCAATGGAACATTACTCTACCTTAAAAAGGAACGAATTTCATTTTAGTTCAGTAAACTGAACCTAGAGCTTGTTATACGATGTGAAGTAAGTCAGAAAGAGAAAAATAAATATCATAAATTAAGATTTTTTTATGGAATCTAGAAAAATAGTACTGATGAACATATTTGCAGGGTAGGAATAGAAACGCAGACACAGAGCACAGACTCATGGACACAGCAGGAGGGGGAGAGGGTGGGATGAACTAAGAGTAGCACGGAAACATATATGTTACCATATGGAAAACAGCTAGCTAGTAGGAAGTTGCTGTATAACACAGGGAGCTCAACCTGGTGCTCTGTAACAATTAGAGGGGTGGAATGGGGGAGGGGGTGGGAGGGAGGTTCAAGAGGGAGAGGACATATGTATACTTACGGCTGATTCATGTTGTATGGCAGAAACCAATACAACATTGTAAAGCCATTATCCTTCAAATTAAAATAAATTAAAAACAAGAAAAAAGCGTTCCTTCCCAATTCTGCGTAAAAACATGCAAGCTGGTGCCATGCACAACTTCAAAAGGAAGGAAGGCCTGCCATACTCAGGTTGTTCCCTGGAGCTACTCAGCATTAATGAGGTGTTCCAAAGCAGGGAGACAGGCAAGCAAGGGAGCAAGAGAAGAGACAGGCCTGTGACAAGTGGAGAAGCAACTCCACAATCACAGATATGTAGGTTTAGATATTTCCTCCCCAGTGATTTAACGTGATATAATTGGATCTATCTTTGGCATCAGAGAAATCTGGGTTGGGTTCTGACTCCATCTCTTACGGGATGGGTGTACTTGAGCACATTACTGATTCCCTCCAATCCTCATTTTCATCACCTGTAAATAGGTGGAATAGCAGATTTGCTGTGAAAATTAAATACGCTAATTCACTCAAAGTGCATGAACAGAAACTGAACATTCAACTACTGTTAGTTTATTTGCCTTTCTGACCTCCTTCCCTAACAAGGTTTTTCCATAAAAGCAGGGCTGAGAGAGATCACAAAGTAACCCAACTTCTCGCCATCACAATTTTTCTCAACTTTTAAGAATCTACATGCCTCTTGATCATACAAAAATTCTCTTTCCCACATCCCATGTTGAGATTTATAGCTCTGACCCCTTAAAATGGGCTGGTAAATTAAAAAGGCAAATAATACACAAATATTCTCCAAATCTCTCTCTCCAAACCACAGAGAGTGCTGTGGACAAGCCCACAAGTCTGTGTGTGGATGAGTGTGGGTGTGTTTCAGAGTGAATTTTTCATTTGCTACTCTCTGGTTACTTAGCCCCTGCCAGAAGAATTCAGTTATTCCCAGAAGTCAGACACAAGTCAAGTCAGCTGTTTTGCTTAAAGAAACAAGATACAAATTAAAGCCGCAAATGGAAAAGTGAGGGAAGAAGAAATTGTTTGGGTGGCTATATAATCACTGAAGTTCTTGCCAGCAGCCCACGGCAGGCTCTCACCACCTGACTGTTTTTCAGGAAATGCAAATAACACATAGCCTTGCTCTGTGATATCTCTGTAAGCCAACTTGCTCGGTGCTTGCATTGGACTCTGTGGATCCAGCATTGGGAAGGGTAGGGAGGGAGTGAAACAGGCATCTTTTAGATTTCCCTCACTCTTTACTTTGTCTTTATCCTGGTTGGAATCCATCAGGCTTGTTCAAACACGTTACCCAATTTGCACTAAATTCGTGAGACAAAGGGCTCCATGCGGCTTGAAGGTGATCTTGCAGCCACACAGTTAAGTGATGTCAAAAGGTTGCCACAATTCTCTGTTAGTCTGGGACAGAAAGAAGTGCTTCAGCAAGGTTTGTGTAGCATACCTCTCAAGAGGGCTCAATGGGAGCTACAGGGAGACTTTGAGGGAAAAAAAAAAAAGCTTTTTTTAAAAAAGATGAGCATTCAAAATAATTTCAACAAATGCCAAAAAATCAAATCAAGATCTCTACACCCTAATCTGTAAATAGATATGCTGGGTTACCTTTTTCATATTCTGCAATTTCATTTTCTTGATAAAAGCTACATTCTTCTAAATTGGTTTTATCCGATGCTAATCACATATACACACATACATAGCCATATCCAAAAAGACTAAAAGAAAACTTTTCTGGTCATTAAAACCAGGCTAGTTTTAATGACCAGAGTAGTGATCATACATCTCAGGGTAACCTTCTAGGACTGGCAGCTTTTTCCTTTCGGAAACATACCATTTTGACACACATGGGTCATTCTCTGGCATAGAAAGCAGAGCCCAGCAACTTCTTTATCAGAAGAACTCACAAGCATTAATTTCTAACAAAGCTAATCCATCCCTGTGCCAGCAACACAATAGACCTAAATGCCCACACAGGCATGTGTGTGCACATACACACACACATGCGTGCACACACACACACATGCGTGTACACACACACACATGCGTGCACACACACCCTGAAATTCTGTTTGATCAGCTTCTAGTCCTCACTGCCTGGGTCTGGGAGGGACAGACTAAACATGGTCACCCACACTGATATTTCCTACACTCAGAACAACCAATGAGAACCACGATCTCACTTTTCATTCTGTTCTTTGAGCGACCTTCCACAAAGAAAATCCACTAGTACAGGGAAAGTGTGGAGCAATGCCTAGAAATAGACACTGAGGCTAAATTAACATTTTGCCCTTGACCTGACTTAAAAGCAGCAACAAGCAAAACTGGAAAACAGAAGCACTCCCTCTCTTAGCCATGTCTGGCTGTCTTCTCTCCATGCTTAGTGCTAAGGATACAAGATGAACCAGACAGACCCAGATTCTGCTCTCATCAAATTTACAGAACAGGGGCAGAAACAGACAAGAGGCAATTGCAGGACAGTGTGATAAGTGCAAAAAGAGAAGTCAGCTAAGGATGCCCTTGGAGTGCAGAGGGGAATATCTAACCCTGGAAGGTGATCAGAAGTTAGATCAAAGACAGGGTGGGAGGGGAGTGGTAAGGAAGAAGAGCCCTTCTGCTTCTGTGTGGCCGGGGTATGGTGAGTTATAAGACTACACAGATAGAGAGGGTCAGGTAGTGAAAGGCCTTATAAACCAGAATAAAGACTCAGGGAGTCAGAGTACTTTAAGCAGGGGAGTGACATGTTCAGATTTGCTGTTTAGAAAGAGCACTTTGTCTGCAGTAGAGAGAATGAATTGGAAAGCAGCATAGTGAAAGGTGGGGAGAGCAGTTAGAAGCAGTTGAAGTAGTCCAGACAAGAGCCAATGGCAGCTTGGCTTACAGACTTGACAGTGAAAATGGAGAGAAGTGGACGGATTTAAGGAGCCAAATCTCCACCTTCCCTCAATCACATGAAGGGGAATGATATCCTACAGCGGGGAGGGGATGTGACATTGCGTCTAACGTCCTTCAATTAGGAATAATCATCTCACATTTTCTCTTAGAATACCATCTCCTGTTCATCTTCTTCACTTAAATTCTTAGTCATTGAAAGAAATAAGAAATCTATCATTTATTTTGGACCCAGAAAGATCAGACAGTTCTCCTGGCTGATACAAACAATTCATTTTGTAATCATCCAGCATGTATTTTCCAGAGGACCTGCACAGCCACTGTTTCACTTCTGGCACGTGTTCATCAGTCCACTTTCTCAAACTGAGTGAGTGAGCAAATGGCAATCAATGTTCCCAATAAAAGTTTTAGGAGATAATTACAGTGATGGGAAATGTAGTCATTACAATAGTCATGCTGGGTGTGTTGTGATGCTACTAATCACACGAAGTTTTCTGATTTCATGTAAATTGCAGGTACCTTTACTCTTGTAGGAATTTCTATTAATAGATAATATCATTATGCTAATAGCTGCTTGAAGTATAATTTTAAAAATTTAAGTGATCTAAGCCAGACATTTTAAAACACTATGACAACCTAACAAATATGAACCAAAAAATAAATCTTATCACATTTAAGGGAATTATTTTTAAAGAGAGATATCTGCAATTTACCCACTAAAACATAGAATTATACTTCATGGACAGACTGAGTATGTACCTTTTTTCAATTACCCAACAAAACAGAAAGTCCAAATGTTCACTATCTGAGCTCCTGTTTATTGCTACTGGGTGAATGTTTATACATGCACACTACAATTATGGAATATAGAAAGGTATGCCAGTGTTTATTTGTTCATTCAAGAGACATATACTAGGCACTTACCCTATGCCCAACGCTATGGTAGGCACTACTGACAGGCCAGAGGGGTAACTTATATTCAGAGAAACACGATACTGATATATGTGCCAAATACGGAAAAGCATAAGACACTAGAATGCTATAGAGGAAGATGTCCTTAATCATGGAGGGCTTCCTAGAGGAGATAATTTTTAAGTTAGCTTTTGGCAAAAAAAAGTCAAGAGCTTGGCAGACAAATCCAAACAGTAGGGGAATAACTCAGAGGAAAAAAAGACTGCTCAAGGGTACAGAGGTCCAAAAAGAACAGTGTGATCTGGGATAGAGCATAAAGAACATTAGAGAAAGGTCAGGTGAAGACCGCTGAGGTCTTGTTATGCCAGAATACAGCCATTAGGGTAGGAAAGAAGCACGGATAGATTGTCTTTGACTTACTCTGTAGAAAAAAAATATCTATGCAGCTAGGGCACCATTTCTTTAAATTAGTTTATTGCAGTTAATAGTATAGTAACCAAATTGTTCAAATCATTGCATGGAGCAGAGTATTGAAAAATAAGACTGTCCTCAGAAATTTAATATATATCCCCTTTCTTACCTACCTCCCTTACCTTGATAACTCAGACTCAGCCTTCAGTCTTTGGCTTCAGCATCACTTCCTTAAAAGTCCTCCTTGATCACTCTGATTGGTCAATGACTACATCCGTGCTTAGCCATTTTGAGAGTAGTCTGGTTTGCACAGGATCATGTACAGACTGCTAAAAAGCACCCTTCCCTTTCCTCCTTTCTTTATACACACACACAGAGGTACACACACACACACACACACACACACACACACACACACACAATACTCGCCCATGCACCAAGTGTTGAAAAGTCTCACACTTGATAAGGGCTTGGTCAGTATTATCTGGGAAAGCCAGATAATTAATTATCTGGCTTAAGTTTAACAGGAAGTAGTTTATCCAATTAACTCTAGCATCATAGTCCTAACTTAAAGTCAGAACACCAGGAAATGCCAGTTGACTGGGAGTGTGGAGGAGGGGTACTGGGGAGGCGGGGAGCAACAAAGTAGCAGGAGACACGCTGGGGGTTGGAGCCCTACCACAAGGACAGTGGGAGGAAGCCAAGGCACCCCAAGAATGCGGACACTGCAGAGGATGAAGTAAGAGCTACTGAGGGCTATCTGAAAGTACAGAGCTTGAAGTTCATGTAGAAAATTCCAGAGACAGCCAGTTGCTTGATAAAAGCCGCAGAAGAATTTCCTGTCTGAATCAAGTCTTTTCAGCTTCATCAGGAAGTAGTATCCTGTTTTCATATCATCACATTTCTGCTATCTGTATCGCCCTTCAACTCCTTTAAAGCAGTCCTACCTCCACTGAAGTCTGCAGCCTTCCCGGGGGCAGTTTGCAAATACCTAGGGCCCCACTCAGTCAGGACAGCACTGGCATCAATATTTAGGGATTTTAATCTTTCCACATAAATCACTCCCTCCAGCTCCTTAATCATGTGTGACAACTTGCAGTGACTGCATCTCCTTCTCTGATTTCCCTGAAAGGTCTTGCAAGCTAAGCAGGGTTAAGCTGAGTCAGTAACTTAAGATGTAAGATGCAAGAACCACACAGGAAATGCACAAAATGAGTCAACAGTCAGCACATGTCTCTCTGAGGTCCGCCTCTCACTGTCTGGAAGAGGGGCTCCCTGGGTCTAGAAGCCCACTGTTTTCCAAATGATAGGGTCAGTCTGTGAATATCACAGCACACTCTCCCAGCTTGTAGAGACTGAAAGCTGGACCAGGATCCCAAAATCCCTTTAAGCTTTGCCACGTGCTGTGCTTGTGCTCCCAACTTCCTTCAAGAGGCAGACTGTCCTAATTAAAGTAATATCAGAACAAATGAGGTTGGTATGGCAGGAGGACTTTAAACCTACCTAAAAGGAATTCTGGACTTGTATCAAGATTCCCAGGCCATCACTTCAGAAACGAGGCTAGGTTCCAGCCCTTTATTATTCTGAATTGAACATTACGGTAGCCCCATACTTCCTTATCTGTTAAACAGAGCTTCTTGGTGATAACATACGCTTCCTTTGCCTCTGCATGTGATGTTAAGATCCCTGTAATTCTGTGTATTTACTTGATCTACTGATCCAGGACACGAGAGGTCTCCAAGTGCCAATTCTAATAATAATAAGTAACATTTACCCAAAAGCTTAATCATAACCAGCACTCTTCTAAGCACTTGGCTTATAAAAACTTAAACTTCTCAACAACTCTATAGGGAGATGAGAAATTGAGACACAGAGAGATTAATGCACTTGCCAAAAGCCACACAGAGAAAAAGAAGCAACACTGGGATTTGAACATAGCTAATATGATCCCAGTGGAGAAGGAAATGGCAACCCACTCCAGTATTATTGCCTGGAAAATCCCATGGACGGAGGAACCTGGCAGGCTTCAGTCCATGGAGTCACACAGAATTGGATGTGACTAAGCAACTGAGCACGGACACATGCAGTAAGATCTCCGAGCCTGGGGGCATGATTCTCCTGTTCTACCTAGACCCTCTGGTACTACTTACTCTAAGAGAAAGAGATTTCTTCCTCTTAAAGAAATTTATTGTTCAGTTGCTCAGTCGTGTCCAACTCTGCAACCCCATGGACAGCTGCAAGCCAGGCATTCCTGTCCTTCACCATCTCCTGGAGCTTGCTCAAACTCATGTCCATTGAGTCGGTGATGCCATCCAACCAATTCATCTTCTGTCGTCCCCTTAAAGAAATAAGCCCTTATTATACTCCCAATTTTCATTAACCTCTCTGTGTCTGTTTCTCTTCTCCCTTTAGGGTGGTTCAGAAGTTTAAGATGAGTTATTATGAACAAAGCGCTTAGAAGAAGTATAGTCATAAGAAAATGAAGTAAATTACCCAAGGTCACACAGAGGTCAGTGGCAGTGCCTAAAACATTGGCATGTGGCGGGCAGCCTGACCCAGAGGCTGAGCTCCAGTCACCAGGCCATTGCCTCCCTGCTGCCCTGGAAGGAGCAATGGGGAGGAGGCAGATTATAGATGGAAGAAATACCAGGAGCAACTAGGGAAGCAGGGCGTGGAGGGGAGAGGTTGGTGGGCACAGTAGCAGGTGAACCTTAGAAAGATTTGAGTTTTTCTTCTGCCAAGATCAGAGGGAAAGAATAGAAATGGGGGGAGCATACACAGTGTTCTAGCAAGACAAGGGAGGCTAGCTTGTGTCCCCTAGGTCTCATTTTCTTGTGGAATTAGAACAAAGGTATCTGCCGAGGTCTCTAACCCTGGAGGGATTGTGTGAGAGCTACAGCTTAAGACTCTGGGCTGTATGAAACAGCTGCTGGGCTGGGCTGCCCTGCGAGTGAATGCAAGCCAGGCTCAGCAGCTCTGGGGCCCTTTCTGAGTTTCTGTGGACTTCAAAATGAAACCAATTTGCCCTGGTTTTGTAATTTTCTCTAGCAAGGAGAAATTCTGAAAGTGCAGGAGTAGGATTAAAGAAAATGACTGAAGTTCTGTCCTTACTATTAGGGACTGCTTGCAAACCCATAGATGTCCCAGGGTGTTAAAAAAATTATGCAGCTTCCTCCAAAGAAGGAAAGGTTGAGGCCTGATAACCCATACTGGGAAAGGCCAAGGCGTCCTGTACCTAAAGTGTAGCCTGTGGTTCACCATAGAGACACAGGCATCAAGTGTGGGTTCAGTTCCCATCAGTGCCTCTTGCTAGCTGGTGACCTTGGATAAGTTCCTGAGCCTCTCTGTGTCTGTTTTTTTTTTTTTAACCTGTAAAAGGAGGTATTACTTGAGCATACTTCGTAAGGTCGTTGTATTATATAAAGCACTTAGCATAACGTCTGAGACATAATAAGTGGTCAATAAACGTTAACTTTTATTAAGGCTCAAACAAGGATGCTCCTAGCTGCTTAGTGTCCTCACTGATCAGCATTCACTACTAGAAGCAGGGCATCTCATGCATATACATGTGAGCACTGCCATGTGAGAGACTAGAATCTCCAAGCCATCAGTGGTGGGTTTAAATTGTCCAGCTGTGCTGACTAGTTCTTGTTTTCAGATATAAACAAAGCAGTGGGGTAATGGATGATGAGTTTGCTCCTAGGGAAAGTAGCCAACTGTTTCCTATTTAATGCCAATAAGACCTTGACCTTTCCTGCTTACTATGTCAGCCATCCTCTCACAAAGCAAATCCAGACCACAAGTCTAGCCAGAGAGTTGATATTAAATTAAACCTAGAATTTTAAAACATTGCCCAGGTCTTTCTCAACAATTACAATCCGTTTTAAGCATTAGATTTTCTGTGCAGGCTCCCGAAGAGCTGCAGAATAGACCTGGTATTGCTATTTCTTCTTCTAAATCTCTGTAGTCTATTCAGCATCATTGCCTTTTATATTCTCTCAGGTGTAAGTAATACTAGTTTGCCTGGGATTGAGTTCTTTTTCTACATAAACAAAAATATTTTCTTAAAAATGTGATTAGAATACAAATGTCTTACACACTTAGATGTGTTAAAAAGCTACATTCTAAACTTGCTAAGAACTTCCTTTTCATGAACAAGAAGTGTTTTGTTTTGTTTTTTTCCTTTTCTGGAAAATAGAAGTAATAAAATACAGAAGCCTAATGACTAAGTATATCAATATTCCTTTCTCCAAATTCTTGTGTTGATTTGTGGTCTATTCAAGGCCATGCCTCTAATTGTTGCACTTGTTACTGTTTTCTTCCTCATTTGGGCAGAAATATATTTTGGCTTCCCTGGTGGCTCAGATTGTAAAGAATCTGCCTGCAGTGCTGTTTGATCCCTGGGTCAGGAAGATCCCCTGGAGAAGGGAATGGCAACCCACTTCAGTATTCTTGCCTGGAGAATCCCATGGACAGAGCTGAGTGACTAACACTTTCACCTTTTTCATCATTCGCTTCTCCTACACTACCTAATAAGCATCTAAAAGAAGAGAAGTGATCCAATAAAAACGTTCTGATCGACTGAAAATACTTTTTGTTTAATTAATTCATGTAGATCAGGGACCCACGTGGTAACTGAATACTGAAGCAGGCTAGGTATGCGACGATATGGTGTGGTAGGGACTGGGGCTATAGGAGACATGCAGGACCCATCTAAGGGGACAACTGGGATTCAGCTCTACATCAGTGATGCTGAGTGATGCTTGTCATGTAGCCATGTAGACCCTGTGTTGCTAGATATTCCAATTTTTAGACAGACGATAAAATCTCCCAAATTTTATATAAGAGCAACCAATTTAAAAAATAAAAACAATAATACAGTAGGGGCCCAATATCACACATCTGTGGACCAGGTTCAGCCCAGACCGAGCAATTGGTAATATCTTAAGTTAAAGGAAACGCCTGAGAAATTACATTGAGTAATTCAGACTCTCCCTATCTATCCTTGACACCAGATCCACCTGTAAGCAGCTTGGTGACCTCAGCCTACAGTCCTATCCTCTGTCTCCACCTATTGCCAGTTACAACTGGCCTGGCTCTCACAGCAAGACTCATCCTTGAGTCACTACCGAACAAAACAAACCACATTCACACAGCCCGCTGAGCCTTTTGACGGTGTTGTACAAAACTGAAAAGGTGGTAATTGGTAGAGAAGGTGTCCAGGTTAAATATTGTGACAACCCTTTTTAAAGACCTGGATGAATGTTCATGATTTTAACACAGCCCAAGCAAAGCCACCTGAAGAAATGACATGGCTAATCAAGTGTCACCCTTCAGATGTCAGTGGAGATTGTCTGTATCAGAAAGGCAGGAAGGGTCAGAAGGAACAGTCCATTCTCCCCTATTCTCATCAGCTCCAAATTAGATGATAAATAGCAAAGATTTCTACCTTCCTGTGAAGCTCAAAAACAAGTTCTTGCTAACAGAAGAGTATTTAACTCAATAATAGGTTTGTAGTCTTGTCAGAATATAAAAATTTTCCTTTGGCATAAAACTCTGATTTCATCTACCACCGTGAACCTCAGTAAGATTTAGTACTTTTTTCTAAAATAAAGCGCTTCTGAAGGATTCCTGGTGGATCCTGTATCATTTCTTTCCCCAGCACCTGGCACAATACCAGTCACAGACTACAAACTTGATAAATGTTTATTTAATGAATTAATTAATGATGGAATGATTGAACTCAATCCATGCCTCAAATGGTCTTGCTTTATGGAAAGGCACTGGGGGATGGGATAGAAAAGAAACAGGGCAAAGATCAGCATCTTTAAATGCAATATGCAGTGCTTTGTCTTTGTTTTTAAAATACTTTAGAGAATTGGGTGGTAATTTATCTAATTCACTCCGTCAGGAAGAATCTGAAGACGCAATCTCTGCCTCCCTGCTAAATCTTAGCATGTGCTGATTTCAGGTGGCTCCAGAAGTGAAGCTGAAACAATTAATTGCACTATTAAACAAACACTTTATGTTCCCTGAAAATCTTTAACAAAAGCTCAAGTGTCAGAGAGGGAAAGATGCTGAGACATCAGAATCATGAAAGAGACATTACATTTCTTTCTGCCTAGCAACCTTGAGGATTCCAGTGTCTGCTCCCCAGCCCTGCAAAGTTCACAGTTCTTTAACATGACACTGAGCTTGACAGAGAAATTGCAGGTACTTGAGTGTGTATCTGCATTGCAACAGATGTCAGCATCACGTTTGGAAGGAAATTGAATTACAGATGGAAGGATCCTGGGAGCTGAGAGCATCTGTTATAGGAATCTGGATTTGAAAGAATACATTTGAAAAATAAGTCTCTTCAACTTCCGAATGAACTAAAATTGTTCATGATTTCTACTGCCATTCTCCTTCTCTCTCTCTCTCTCTTTCTTTCTTTCTCTGCTTGTAGAAGGAATGAGAAAAGATTGAAATTATTCCACTTTGTCAAGATGGAGAATATTATTAGAAAATATTTCAGAGAATAATGCACGCTTTTCTACCAGTAGTGGAATGCCAATTAGAAATGTTAGAATATCTTAAAGATTTTCTTCAAAGAATCCTAACATCCTTGCCTAAAGAAAAGCACCATGTTGTCTGGGAATTTTTAGAAGCGATCTATTATGCTCTGTTGGGGGCTTCGCTGGTGGCTCAGCATTAGTAAAGAACCCTGCAAAGCCGGAGACACAGGAGATGCAGGTTCAATCCCTCAGTCAGGAAGATCCCTTGGAGGAGGGCAACCCACTCCAGTATTCTTGCCCGGAGAATCCCACGGACAGAAGAGCCTGGTGGGCTACAGTCCATAGTGTTACAAGGAGTCAGACATGACTGAAGCGACTGAGCACATGCACAGACGTATCATGCTTGGCCAGCACACAATGCCTAGAACCTGCTTGTGACCATTTTTATTGCCATTGTCCATTTTGTTTTAGCTCATGTGAGAAGCAACCAGTCAATCCAAGTAGTTACCACTGTTTTATTCAGCAGAGACGCCTCTCTTTGAGCAAAGAGTTCTGAGGATCGTTCACGGCTCTAAGTAAAATCATTCCTGACAAACACGCTTCTTAAATGACACACGAGACACAGCTCACGCCTTCCAAGTTGTGTTCCGACAGTGGCTCACCTCACACCTGACAGAACCTGTTACAGCTGTGTGGGCCGCAGGCTGTGGAGGAAACGACAGAGCACACGCTCATTTCCACACAGGTCTGAACAATGACTTCCAGGCTCTCACACCCTGCAGTTTCCCCAGTTTCATCCCTACTTGTGAAAGACACGTGATTTACAGATAGATTCTCATCCGAGGGACAGTGATAATCTGTGAACTCTTCACATCACCCTGGAGACCAGCTCGTGCCTAGACCAGGATGACTGCGCCCAAGTGCCCTTAAGCCCTGGTAGGACTTTTTATTCTGGCCTGTCCAGCCCCCACCGCCACCACCAGGAGCTTCAGTGTCCTCTAAAAGCTCCTTCCCTGTTGCCCTCAGTGTTCTTCCCACACCATTTAGTGCTGAGGTAAGCTTCTCACCAATCAAAAGTGGGTGAAGGGGAATGAAAGGAAAGTGGAAGGCTTTATCCCCAAATAGAAAGCAATTAAGCAAGGATAAATCTGTACCAAGGCAGGATAGTTCTGAGACCAGAGGTGGTTGCTTAAATATGGCCATGCAATGTTTTAGTCGCTCAGCTGTGTCCAACTCTTTGTGACCCCATGGACTGTAGCCTGCTAAGCTCCTCTGTCCATGGGGATTCTCCAGACAAGAAGACTGGAGTGGGTTGCCATTTCCTCTTCCAGGGGATCTTCCCAACCCAGGGATCAAACCCAGGTCTACTGCATTGCAGGCGGATTCTTTACTGTCTGAGCCACTTGTAAATGACCCAGTGGAGATCATTGGAACTTGGAGCAGGGGTCAATTATCCTTAAAAAGAAAATGTATCCCTCTTTTTACTGGACCTTAGAAAAGCCTTCACCATTCCTCCCTGCCTCTGAGCAGTGACTCTCCAATTGCTCGGAGGAGTCTCCTGTGTGAATGAGCTGGGAATCTTTTGGGTGTGTTGTATTGCTGCTTTCCCACCACCTTCACTCTAATCATGATGAATGTGATGGTGTGGGCAAATCTGGCTACAGACAGGAGTGTGAGGCAGCCACATCTGGAGTCTGGCATTATTTCATCTCTAATTTAATAGCTGCCTTTCCGGTTCTGAAGCTGACAAAGGACTTGAGCATAGAAAAATGAAAGGAGGATCACTAAACTTTGTTGGCTTCCAAGCCCTTGCTCTTGCCTTGGGGAAATTTATATCCTATTCCACCTAAGACACTGCTCAAGTGACAGTCATAACTCAATAACAGTGCTCACAAGATTTTCCAAAGATTGACATTCTTACTGATATTCCTTCAACCTGTGATTTGGGTGAGACCTATACTGTGGAAATTCCCCTTTAGGCCAAGGGCATGAGGTCATCAGTTCACTAAAGAGAAACAACCCATTCCCACTTTCAGACTTCACAATCCATTTTTATTTTCTTCGTCTTCATTAACCTTGTTGATTCTCTCACTTCCTTGCACTGTCCCAAAATCATCATTTATTTTACTTATTTAGTTAAGTTTTGTTTGGGTATTTTTTTTTTTTTTAGGATGGCCTCAAAACATCTCTGGTAAAATTTTTCTTAGAGTTGCTGCCAGTTAGAGTAACATTCTCCTCATCTTCTCTTTTTTGAACAACATTATTTCATAGGCATGTCTTGATCTTCACATATCAACCCCTCATTTTAGGCCCTTTATTCTCCATGTTTGCAGTTTAACTTCATCATCTTTGCACAGAGTTTAGTGGACCAAAGAAATTCACTGTAAGACTAAGGGCCTCTGTTTATTTATTTTTGAAATAGAATTCTTATATGGATCTAATGTGACTGTATTAAAATATCAAACTGAAAATATAAAGTAAAATACTATGTAACTGCTCCTTGTATAATAATCTTCAATAAATGAATTTAGCTCATACACCTATAGAAAATACCAAGGAGAGTTATTCAACCACAGAACTGACTGAATAACAAAAGACCTTACCTGACAATCTGAGACTTTCAAAAATTCTATCCCTTTGGAATCATCTAATGAGCTCATGCCTGCGTGTGTGGTCCGTCACTTTGGTCATGTCCAACTCTTCACAGCCCTAGGGACTGTAGCCCACCAGGCTCCTCTGTCCATGGGATTCACCAGGCAAGAATACTGAAATGAGTTGCCATGCCCTCCTCCAGCAGATCTTCCCGACCCAGGGATCGAGCCCATGCTTCCTGGGTCTCCTGCATTGCATGTGGATTCCTTACCCCTGAGTCACAGGGAAGCCCCCGTGAGCTCATACCACGTGCACAACGTGAGGCAAGGTGCCAAAGGGGTGAAAACAGGAACTTGGAGATAATTCTTACCCTCCAAGCCACTCATCATCTAAGAGGAAAAGCAGATAACAGTATCTACTTTGACAGTAAACCAAGGCCAGAAAGAACTGGAAGAAGGCTGGGCGAGCCAAGCCCTGAATAACCAGATTCTAAAGCAGAATGTGTCTCTAATTACGTTTGCTCTAAATCCTGCCCTAGGAACCAGTACCCTCCTCTCCAGGTCTGCAGCTGGGGTGCCTGACATTATGGCTGGGGAGCATCCACTCCAATGTACTGTAATACTTCCATCTGGAGAAATGCAGGTAAGAGTACTCCTGTGGTCACCCTCACAAAATACAAATGGAGTAGGTGTCAGATTTTCAGCGGTGACACCTAGTCCTGCGGTCAGAGGTGAGAAGTCAAAGAGCATGAAGCCAAGTTCTGAGAGTGGGTGAGCGGTGGAGCAGCGCAGGAACCGCGTCCTCCTCTTAGTACTCCCTCCCCTGGCCCTGGAGGCGGGGCTGCAGGGGTCAGGGTCGGTGGGAAACTGAAGGCCTGGCTGGTGATCGCGGGCCAAGCCCAGAGCCCTCTGGTCTCCTTCGGTAACTCTTCAGACACGGCAACCCCTCCCGCCCCATTTCCAACAATCCACTTCCGACTACCTTTTTATGACTTTACAACACAGTTTTTCCTCGAATTTTATGGCATTTCATTAAAGCCGCCAGAAGGTGATACTGCCCCTTTTCTAGGAGTGAAATAAATTCAAGTTTTATCGCTTCTGGAAATGCCCGAGCAGCTGTCAGGACATTTGATAGATTTTCTCAATTACAGGACTTGTGGAGCATTTTATACTTACATCTGCACCGAAGCCCAATATAGTAGATGTTCGTCTTGCCTCCCTCTCTTTTATCTCATGCATCTTTTCGCTTTTAATGACCAATTTGTTATTTTTCCCCTTTTATTTCCCCTTACCTCTTTTTTTCTGCATTTTGTTTCTTTTCTTTTCTTTCTTTCTTTCTTTTTTTTTTTTGCTGTTGGGTTTAAAGAATGATGTATTTTTCATGCAAACTTACATCATTTGTGAAAGAAAAGGAGGGGGGTGGAAACTAACTAGGGTCCATAGAAGAGAAAAGAAGTCAATTAAAATTTAAAAGCAAATCAATTTTCCAAGGGGGAATTTACTGTTAGAATAAGGCACACTTTGCACATGCAGTATTTATTAATGTGACGTGACATATGTTGAGTTTTTTCCTAATGGGATAGAGGCTTTGGAGTGTGTGACTTTTTACACTAATAAGGCTGTTCATTGGTGTTTTTCTTCATTATCAACACAGAGAATATCAGCTTTTAGTGACAACTTCGTGGATTATTCAAAACTGCAGAGCCTTGGTCCCAGTGGATGTTGAATAAATAAAAAAGGCTAATGTATAACAAAGACCATGCCAGTAGAGTGTACCGACAGACTGTGGGTTTGGCACATAAAATTTATTTCATTGACTTTGAATGTATCATCTTGTGGACAGAGCAGAGACTTCAGAATGTAAGTGGATGATCAAAATGTCTTTTTTCCTAGAAATGCTTTCACTTAAATAATGTTTTAAGACATTGGAGTCCTTTTGCAAACATTATCAAGTATAACCTTCCCAGCTATCCTGGAATTTAGACAAGATGAGTGTCATTACCCCAATATAAGAGAGGAAGAAACTGAGACTCACAAGGAACCAGTGCTTCGCCTAAGGTCAAAAGCAGAATCTCAACTCCAATCCAGCTCTGATAAATTCCATTGTTTTTCCTCAATTGTTGATCCCACACAGTATCTGACGCTCCTAACTAGAAACAGTTGATTCCTCAGTTTCTGTATAGAACACCCTAGTAATTCCTCACAAATTCATATGACTTTAAAGTCTTCAGTGTGGAGATTCCTTAAAAAACTAGAAATAGAACTGCCTTATGATCCAGCAATCCCACTGCTGAGCATACACAGTGAGGAACTGAAAGAGACACCAATTGAAAGTGTACCCCAATGTTCATCGCAGCACTGTTTATAATAGCCAGGACATGGAAGCAACCTAGATGCCATCAGCAGATGAATGGATAAGAAAGCAGTGGTACATATGCACAATGGAGTATTACTCAGCCATTAAAAAGAATATATTTGAATCAGTTCTAATGAGGTGGATGAAACTAGAGCCTATTATACAGAGTGAAGTAAGCCAGAAAGAAAAACACCAATACAGTATACTAACGCATATATATGGAATTTAGAAAGATGGTAACAATAACCCTGTGTACGAGAAAGCAAAAGAGACACTGATGTACAGAACAGTCTTTTGGACTCTGTGGGAGAGGGAGAGGGTGGGATGATTTGGGAGAATGGCATTAAAATATGTATAATATCATATATGAAACGAGTCTCCAGTCCAGGTTCGATGCACGATACTGGATGCTTGGGGCTGGTGCACTGGGACGACCCAGAAGGATGGTATGGGGAGGGAGGAGGGAGGAGGGTTCAGGATGGGGAACACATGTATACCTGTGGCAGATTCTTTTTGATATATGGCAAAACCAATACAATATTGTAAAGTTAAATAAAATCAAATTTTAAAAAATAAATAAAATAAAAAAAATAAAGTCTTAAAAATCTTTAAAGTCTTTAAAAAAAGTCACACCAGTCTCTCTGAATTTCCCCTCAGTCTTTATAGCATTACCTTGTTTAATTTTTTATAGTTCAAATCACACTCTACAATTGTATTTCTTATTTATTTACTCACCCATTTTTTTATGTTTTTATTATTAAATACTGTGTAACAAGCCACTCCCAAAACTTAAAAAAAAAAAAAAAAACCCTACAATTCATTATTTCTCACAAGTTCATGATTGACCAGGCACAGGTTGGGTGGTTTTTCTGCCTAACATGACATAGCTGAGGTCACTTATGTAGTGTCGTTGAGCTGGGAGCTTGGCTGGGGCTGAAACACTGAAGATGGGCTCTCATCCTCCAGGCACTTCCTGTGTGAAGCCTTTCAACCTTTAGTCATGGAGTCCCAAGCTTCTAACGACGTAGCAGCTGGCTTCCAGAAAGAGCATTCCAAGAGCTAAAGCCCCAGTGAGCAAGCACTTTTCCAAGTGTCTGCTTGTATTCTGCTAATGTCTTATGGCTAAAGCAGTTCACGTGGCCAAATCCAAAGCAATGTGAGAAAGAACTACCTAAAGCTGTGAGCTCCATGTGGGACTTGGGAGCCAACGCAGTGACGGTGTACTGTAGTGTTTAGGGAGAGACTACTAGAATGTCAACTGCATGAGCACAGGAACATTGTCATGCATCCTGCTACAATCCTAGCATTAGAGGAGTTCCTGGCAAACAACAGAAGCTCAACAAATATAAACGTTTATTAAATAAATATTTTTAAATAAATGAATCAATGGATAAGACATCCTGTGAACTGACAGATGTTATAAATATCAACTCCTTTTATTAAAGTCAACTCCTTATGCCCCTCCGGTTATTACCCATTTTAACGGGTATTTGCTACCCTGATTTCTAACACAATGAACTAGTTTTGTCTGTTTCTGAAATGTTATAAACACAGAATCATACGGTATACATATGTACTTTTCTGTGCCTGGCTTCTTTTGTCAACACTGTATTTGTGAGATTAATTTGTGTTGCTGTATGAAGCTGTAGTTATTCATTCTCATTATTGTACAGTGTCCCACAGTATGTATTATGGATTCATATAACTATCTATCCTATTGTTCATGGATAGTTGAATTGTTTCCAAGTCGGAGCTATTGTAACAGTGTTATTCTGAACATTTACATTCTTGATTTTGGATGAAAGTGTGCATTTTCAAGTGTAAGTGAAATGGTGAATCATCTACTGAACTTTGGAAGATACTTCTAAACTATTTAGCCTAGTGGTTGTAACGTACACTTCACCAGCAACATGGGTGTGTAAGTGGTTCCACATCCTCACTAACACTTAAAATTATCCGTCTTTTTCGTTTTAGTTTTCTGGAGGTGGATAGAGGTATCACATTGTGCTTTTAATTTGCTTATCCTTGATAATTGATAAAGACAGTTTATTAGTCTGCTATGGCTGTTGTAACAAATTACCATACATGTGGTGGCTGAAAATAACATAGATGTATTCAGTTATTATTCAAGCGGCCAGAAGACTGAGATGAAGGTATCAGCGGAAGGCAATGGCACCCCACTCCAGTACTCTTGCCTGGAAAATCCCATGGATGAAGGAGCCTGGTAGGCTACAGTCTATGGGGTCGCAAAGAGTCAGACACGACTGAGCGACTTCACTTTCTCTTTTCACTTTCATGCATTGGAGAAGGAAATGGCAACCCAGTCCAGTGTTCTTGCCTGGAGAAGAATCCCAGGGACAGAGGAGCCTGGTGAGCTGCCGTCTATGGAGTCTCACAGAGTCGGACACGACTGAAGCGACTTAGCAGCAGCATACTCCCTCTGAAGGTTTCAGGGGAAAATCTAGTCCTTAATTGTGGCATTCCCTGAATTGTAGCTACATCACTCTCACCTCCCATCTCTGTGTGTTTTTCTGTGTATGTCTGTGTTAAAATTTCCTCTGTCTCTCTCATAAGAACACATGTGCTGGTAATTTCATATAGGGCTTACCCAGATAACTTGCCATATAAGATGATATTCACAGATTCTGAGGATTAGAAAGTGAATGTATCTCTGGGGGGGGCTGGTACTTTTCTGCTTATAAGTGGGCACCCTTTAAATTGTATCTCCTGTTTTGTGAAGTTCCTGCTGCAGTCTTTTCTAGTGGGAGATCTGCCTTTTTCTTATTGATTTATTAGGTCTTCTATATTTTCCTGAATACAAATTCTTTGTCAGATGCTTTGCAAATTCTTTTCTCACTTTGTGGCTTGCCTTATTCCTCTAATTGTGCCCAGCTCTAAATTTAGTTTAGTCCAATTTACCTCACTTTCTAATAGATTAGTAAATAGGTTTGGAGAAGCCCTCTGACTTTTCCAGAATGTGTGTCTAATCAGAGGGAAATGCTTCTGTGCAAACATGTGTCCACATTACCAAAGTGTATTAATGGATCAAAGAGAGTTTTCAGAGCTATAAAACTGCAGGGTATTTCTAAATGTTTCCTTAGGCATTTAGAGATTTTATTTTTTTAATAATAAATTTTTAAAAATTTAATGTGGTGTTTGAAAATTGTGGTTGGTTTCTTTGCAGAAATTGGCAAGCTGATTCTAAAATTTTATGAAAATTCAAGAAATTCAGAGTAGTCAAAACAATGTGGAAAAGAAAAATGAGTAGAAGAACTCACACTTCCTGATTTCAAAACTCATGACAAGGCTACAGTAAATAAGACAGTGTGAGGCTGGTGTAGGGATAGATCAGTAGATCAATGGAATAAATCTTGAGAGTCCAGAAATAAACTCCCATATCTTGATCAACTGATTTTCAGTAAAAGTGCCAAGATGATTATTAATAAGGAAAAATAGTCTTTTTTTTAAATGATACTAGGACAAATAAATAACCACGCAAAAGAATAAAGTGAGACCTCTACCTCACACCATATAAAAAAATTAACTCAACGTGGAGCGAAAGTCTAAATGTAAGATCTAAAATTATAAAACTCTAAAACTAAAAAATATATGAATCAATCATGATCTTAGATTTGGTGGTAGTTTCTTACATACAAACACTAAAAGCAAAAGTAACAGAAGAAAAAGTAAATAAATTGGACTTCGTCAAAATTTTTAAAATTTGTGCTGTAAAGGACATCGTCAAGAAAGTGAAAAGATAGCTGGCAGAATTAGAGAAAATAGTTGCAAACCATATAGTTGCTAAGAGACTTGTATCTAGGATATAAAAAGAACACATGCAATTCAATAATTAAAAGACAATTTAAAATGGGCAAAGAATTTGAATAGACATTTCTCCAAAGAAGATAAACAAGTAACCAATAAACACACGAAAAGGTACTCAAACCATCAGGGAGGTACAAATCAAGACTACAATAAAATACTACTTCACACCCACTAAGACGGTTAGAACCAAAATGATAGATAAACATAAGTGTTGGCAAGGATGTGGAGCGATTAGAGCCCTCATACACTGCTGATATAAATATGAAATGATACAGTTACATGTTTTTTTCAGAAATACCACTTTGAAGAACAGACTAGCAGTAGCAGTTAATCCAGAGGTTAAACACAAAGTTGCCATGCTGCTACTTCTGCTAAGTCGCTTCAGTCGTGTCCAACTCTGTGCGACCCCATAGACCGCAGCCCACCAGGCTCCCCCGTCCCTGGGATTCTCCAGGCAAGAACACTGGAGTGGGTTGCCATTTCCTTCTCCAATGCATGAAAAGTGAAAGTGAAGTCGCTCAGTCGTGTCCGACTCTTAGCGACCCCATGGACTTCAGCCTACCAGGCTCCTCCATCCATGGGATTTTCCAGGCAAGAGTACTGGAGTGGGGTGCCATTGCCTTCTCCGCAAAGTTGCCATACAACCCAGCAATTTCACTCTTGGGTATATACCCAAGAGAAGTGAAAATAAATGTATGTCCACACAAAACTTGTATGTAAATGTTCAAAGCAGCATTATTCATGATAGCCAAAAAGTGGAAATAACCCAAATGTCCAACAGGTGATGAATGGATAAATAAAATGTGTTATATTCATCCCATAGAATATTACTCCTCCATAAAAAGAATGAAGTAATGACATATGCTACAACGTAGATGAACTTTGAAAACATTATACTAAGTGGAAGAAAACTGTCACAAAATTCATGATTGCATGCATGTGAAATATTCAGAATAGGCAAATCTATGGCGATAAAAAGTAGATTAGATTAGTGGTTGCCTAAGAATAGGGAGATTGTGGGTGCTTTTGGGAAATGATTGCTACTGAGTACAGGGTTTCTTATGGGGTGAATAAATGTTCTAAAAAAAAGTGATGTTTCACAATACTGAAAATACACTTAAAAACACTGAGTTGTTGTATTTTAAATATAAGATGGACAAACACATTCTTTCTTATTCTATAATAAACCATCTTTAAATTGAATTCTATTCATTTGAAATCTATAATAAATTTGGCAGGACATTATCTGATGCAGTCCATGGGGTCGCTGAGGGTCGGATACGACTGAGCGACTTCACTTTCACTTTCCACTTTCATGCATTGAAGAAGGAAATGGCAACCCACTCCAGTGTTCTTGCCTGGAGAATCCCAGGGACGGGGGAGCCTGTTGGGCTGCCGTCTATGGGGTCGCACAGAGTCGGACACGACTGAAGCGACTTAGCAGCAGCAGTAGCAGTATCTGACACAAAAGACTTATAATGCAAGTGAATTATGTAAGCATAAAGTTTTATGAAAAATGTTTAGGAAAACTTATTGTACTTTTTAAAAATGCAACTTTTTTGCATTTATAGTAGTTTTACTTACCAGGTTGCATTGTAACTGCTTATCCATATATCTCTTTTCTTAGACAAAATCTCATTTATAAAGAACTCAGATCTTCCTTATTTTTACATTTCCAGTACCTGGTGCAGTGCCTAGCAAATAGTGTGAAAGTGAAACTGATAGTCACTCAGTCCAACTCTTTGCGACCCTGTTGACTGTAGCCCACCAGGCTCCTCCATCCATGGGATTTTCCAGGCAAGAATACTGGAGTGGGTTGCCACTTCCTTCTCCAGGGGATCTTCCCGACCCAGGGATCGAATCCAGATCTCCCTCAATGCAGGCAGACACTTTACCATCTGAGCTACCAGGGAAGAGCAAATAGTATACATTCATTCAATAAATATTTACTAAAGGCTCGCTGTTTCAAAGTATCACATTCTGAATACTTCTGACTCCATTCACCTAAAAACAATAACTGTGCACATCAAAAATTATTCTTTTTTATTTTCTTTGTAAAAACAACTTTATTAGGAAAATTTCTGCTAACTTTCTTCAAGTTATACATTTCTATAACTTCTTAAGCTTCACATCCACACTTCTTTACACAATGTGGTATAATTTCAATTTTCCCTAACTCAGTCCTCCCTAAAAATAATCTGAACAAGGGAAGCTTCACTATACCAAACCAGTATTTCTGTTTTCAATTTTGGATTGAAATATGCATATTTTTAGATCCAGACCTCTCATCCTTCATATATTCACCCCTGGATTGATCATCATGATCCATGAAAGTTTATGAGGTGGAAGTAAATATAAACAAACTGTTGGTTACATTTGCTTTAGAACCAACACTAGCACTTATTTGGGGTGGGAAGTACACAGATGTTTGTTAGAATATCTTCTGTATTTCTTGCACAAATATTAGGAAGCTACCATGAAGGGTGCTGATTGAGACGTTGTCCTGAGCTGAACAGGAAGATCTGGCAGTAGGCAGTCAAGAAAAGCATGAATAGGTCACACATGCAGAAAGGAAGTCGGTGAAATATGTGGGTGAGGGATCTAGTGCTGTGAAGGCCAACATTGGCCCCATCTTTTAGTTGCATGTCATGATGAGTTGGTAGTATTTTTCATTTGTGGATTGGTGTTTTGTTTTGTTCTATGGTCGGTTGGCTTTTTTATATCTGCTAAATACCCAGAAATCACCCTTCAACTCAGTCTTAAATACATTCTCTTTAAAAGAACAGACATGCTCATAAGTGATGAGCTTTCAATATCAAGCTAGAATCCAATTCTTCTACTGCCTTATTTCTATTTGTGTTTTCTTAAACTTCTCTGACAACAGTTCCTAAACTGTTTAGGTTGTTGCAAGGAAAAAAAATTAAGATAGATGGTCAGATAGAAATTTTTATAATACCCAGGGCAACAACAAGCAAAGAAAGAGGGGAAAAAAAAGTTCTTCCTGATGGTAATTCGTTTTATTCTACACATGAGATTGTATTACCCTTGTCTTAGCAGGCAAAGGTTAGCCTTCTTCATAAATTTTATCCTGCCCACGGACCAATCTAATTATAGTAAATAATTTTCTCAATTCACAATTCTGCTTTTCTCCAACCTGCCCATTATGTTCTATAGTTTTGCAATAAGCTACTACGAAATTGCACGTTTCATTACCAATTCAGCATCTCTCCAAAAGCAATGCGTGCCTAAGTCATTTCTTTCTCACCCAGCATCAAGAGCACTGTATTCCCTAGTCTTTCACACCATAAAATCCCTATTCAATAAAGAAAAGTTAACTTTTGATCAGGGAAGTGGGGGTTGTAATAGTTTTACAACATCAGCAATATTACAGAAACAGAGAAGCAGTATTTTATTTGTCAGTGTGGGATGGTAGAAAAATCTTCAGATTGGGAGTCAGAAGATCTAGAGACCTGTTTGCTGTGCAACCTTGTGTGAGTCCCTTCATCTTTCTGAGCTTCAGGTTCATCACCTAGAAAAGTATCACCCATCTTTTACGGTTATTTGGGGGCTCAAAAAAAGAAGTAAAAATATTTGAAAACTGTAAAGAGCTACATAAACAGGAAATATTATTTTATATTTTAAAATAACATACAAGTCTTTAAAGGCCCAGCTTCCACTCCATTGGCAGGTAGCTCTACAGTCCTGAAGAAAACACCCAAATTGAACCTACAACATATGACCTCATATTTACTATTTGTTCCCAAATAAATTATCCTGCCATCTCCTTGCATGGGTTTGTCTCATGGATTTTGGTTTGGTTTGGGGGTGGGACATTTGTTTTGTTATCTTGCTATCTGAGCTATTGATTTTGTAGCTTTCCTCTATATGAAGTGAAAATTTTCATAGGCAGAAATTCATCTCCATACATGCTATCATTCCATCATTTCGCTGCACTAAGGGAGACAGCCTACAGAACCTTAAACCTTTTTTTAAAGACCCCTGTGATATATGAACATTCATTTCCAAGCGCTCCCACTAGAGTCATTCTAATCTGGGGAGCTCTAGGGACTGTTTGAACGCGGACTATATGAAGTCGTTTCTCAGGCACTTCTTCTCACTGTCATGTAGCCAACAGGCTGAATCAACCACATGCAGTAATGAAAACATCCTGTATTTATAGGAGTATTTCTCCAAGGAACATCCTTCAGCAGGAATGCCTGAAAGAGTTCTAAGAATTGAAGGACATATTTCAGACATGTCTAACCTGTCTCCGAACCCCTATAAAAATGGTCAGGATACCAAATTGTGCCTTTCCCTGCCTTGTGCTATAAAATGAAATGGGAGAGTTGTTTGGCTTTATGGCTCTCCATGTCATTGTGTCTTTTTGCTATTACATGGGTGTAAAAAAATAAATAAAAATAAGCTATATTAAGCATTATGCCATGTCACTACTTCACCAAGCGGCTACATAACTTTAGCTGTGAATTTTGTTTTATCTTAAGGAATTTTTTTAAACATCAGTCTGCACAAAATAGTCTACAGGCATATAATTTTTAGATTTTTTTTCCCCAAAAACAAAGCTCTTGGCATCTGGAAATATTGGAAGGAGGAAAAAAAAGACATGAAGGATTTGTAGAAAACCAAAGTTTATATTTTCTCTTCTTTGAAGTAAAGAGGAGTTGGGATATATTTGCTTTAAGATTCTTGCACTGCTTAAATTCTTGAAATATGTAAACAGGAAAGACTGAGTAGTCAATTATTTCATAGTAGATTAAATAGGTATTTTTCAAAAGCCTTTCCATGGTTGTTAGTTGCTCAGTTGTGTCCGAACCTTGTGATCCCATGGACCGCAGCCCGCCAGGCTCCTCTGTCATGGAATTCTCCAGGCAAGAATAATGAGGTGGGTAGACATTCCCTTCTCCAGGGGATCTTCCTGACCCAGGGATCAAACCTGGGTCTCCTGGTTCTCCTCCAAAGAATTGCAGGCAGATTCTTTACTGTTTGAACCAGGCTCTATTTAAAGTGACCTAAGAGAAGGGTTCCCAGGATTTCTGGAAGAAGTGGTTGTTGATCATTTCCACAGTCACAAGCTGGGAGGGAGGGATGTGGAATTCCCCCAGAGGAATGTGAAGGTGCTCACACACCAGTGGCCCTGAAATGGACATTCATTTCAGGAAGGTAGACAAGAAATCAAACCTCACTTGGAGACCAATGAAATCAGATCCAATCTATTTGGATCCCAATCAGGGATCTTTGCCTAAGGGTTCATGCTGACCCAAACTGTGTGATTTTCAACCACCCTCTTTGTTCCTTGACACATTTGTTCACTCAAAACAAGTTTAAAGAGGTAAAGCAGGTAGAGGTAAAAAAATGTCCCTTGACCACTATGAAACACCATACAGATTGAGCATAGCCATTATGTGTCAACCGTCAACCACGTGGGAAGGACTAGAAAGCTGTATGCATTGCTTTAGCCCAGGATGGATGGGAATGGTTCTCTATTCTCTCCATGCCCTCCGTGCCTTTCCACTTTCACCTCAGGTGCTGACTTCAGCATAGTTACTCAAAGTGTATTGCAAGAAGTGATCAATATGTGCAAAAGAATATTCTGAAAAATTATAGCATGTGAAACAGTCATACCTACAATATGGAGGATCTTGAGAAACTATCATCTATCCCAATGAGCCATCATCATCACTCTCTGATCACCCTCTGAAGGTAGAGGCTGGAGCAAGAGTTTCACCAGCGTTGGCTTATCCTAAGGAAAGATAAGAAAGCCTTCCTCAGCGATCACTGCAAAGAAATAGAGGAAAACAACAGAATGGGAAAGACTAGAGATCTCTTCAAGAAAATTAGAGACACCAAGGGAACATTTCATGCAAAGATGGGCTCGATAAAGGACAGAAATGGTATGGACCTAATGGAAGCAGAAGATATTAAGAAGAGGTGGCAAGAATACACAGAAGAAACGTACAAAAAAGATCTTCATGACCAAGATAATCACAATGGTGTGATCACTCACCTAGAGCCAGACATCCTGGAATGTGAAGTCAAGGTGGCCTTAGAAAGCATCACTATGAACAAAGCTAGTGGAGGTGATGGAATTCCAGTTCAGCTACTTCAAATCCTGAAAGATGATGCTGTGAAAGTGCTGCACTCAATATGCCAGCAAATTTGGAAAACTCAGCAGTGGCCATAGGATTGGAAAAGGTCAGTTTTCATTCCAATCCCAAAGAAAGGCAATGCCAAAGAATGTTCAAACTACCGCACAATTGCACTCATCTTACACGCTAGTAAAGTAATGCTCAAAATTCTCCAAGCCAGGCTTCAGCAATACGTGAACCGTGAACTTCCAGATGTTCAAGCTTGTTTTAGAAAAGGCAAAGGAACCAGAGATCAAATTGCCAACATCTGCTGGATCATGGAAAAAGCAAGAGAGTTCCAGAAAAACATCTATTTCTGCTTTATTGACTATGCCAAAGCCTTTGACTGTGTGGATCACAATAAACTGTGGAAAATTCTGAAAGAAATGGGAATACCAGACCACCTGACCTGCCTCTTGAGAAACCTATATGCAGGTCAGGAAGCAACAGTTAGAACTGGACATGGAACAACAGACTGGTTCCAAATAGGAAAAGGAGTACGTCAAGGCTGTATATTGTCACCCTGCTTATTTAACTTATATGCAGAGTACATCATGAGAAATGCTGGACTGGATGAAGCACAAGCTGGAATCAAGATTGCTGGGAGAAATATCAATAACCTCAGATATGCAGATGACACCACCCTTATGGCAGAAAGTGAAGAGGAACTAAAAAGCCTCTTGATGAAAGTGAAAGAGGAGAGTGAAAAAGTTGGCTTAAAGCTCAACATTCAGAAAATTAGGAGCATGGCATCTGGTCCCATCACTTCATGGGAAATAGATGGGGAAACAGTGGAAACAGTGTCAGACTTTATTTTTCTGGGTTCCAAAATCACTGCAGATGGTGATTGCAGTCATGAAATTAGAAGACGCTTACTCCTTGGAAGAAAAGTTATGACAAACATAGATAGCATATTAAAAAGCAGAGATATTACTTTGCCAACAAAGGTCCATCTAGTCAAGGCTATGGAAAAACAAGGTTTTTCCAGTGATCATGTATGGATGTGAGAGTTGGACTGTGAAGAAAGCTGAGCGCCGAAGAATTGATGCATTTGAACTGTGGTGTTGGAGAAGACTCTTGAGAGTCCCTTGGACTGCAAGGAGATCCAACCAGTCCATTCTGAAAGAGATCAGCTCTGGGATTTCTTTGGAAGGAATGATGCTAAAGCTGAAACTCCAGTACTTTGGCCACCTCGTGTAAAGAGTTGACTCATTGGAAAAGACCCTGATGCTGGGAGAGATTGGGGGCAGGAGGAGAAGGGGACGACAGAGGATGAGATGGATGGATGGCATCACCGACTAAATGGACGTTGAGTTTGGGTGAACTCTGGGAGTTGGTGATGGACAGGGAGGCCTGGCGTGCTGCAATTCATGGGGTGGCAAAGAGTCAGACACAACTGAGCGACTGAACTAAACTGAACTGATTGCTAGGAAAATGGAGCTAGGACCCTGGCAGGCAGGGGGAATTTGAGTCAAAAAGAAAGAGAGAAAGATTGGGGCAAGAAAATCTGCTCTGATATCCATTGAAACAAATCCAGTAGGCCTAAAATGCAACCCAGTGGAAGAAGTTTTCCACCTCACTTTAGACTTCATGTGTATTCATGATGATCACCCTGGACTGAGCTCTTTTAAATCATATATTGTCCTTCGAGATGTTGCAAAGTTACAAGAACCTTATTACAAACTACAGGCCCAGAAGTAGAAACTGAAACCCAGAGAAATCAAGTAACTTGCACAAGGACACACAGCTCGCACGTGGTAGACTCAGGACTCCAGCCCAGGTCTGCCTGACTTTGCAGGTTGTGTCTCAGTCACCACAGAAGACACTTCTCAGTAATGGCAGCACTCCTGCTGTTTCCTCTTCCCCATTAATGCACATGGGCTGCAAAAGGTATCAGTTTTCATCATCCTTTTTCAAACAGTTCTGTGTGTTGATGGTACGTTTATTCACATATTTCTAGGTACACCATAGTAGTTGAAATAACTTTTTCCACTATTCATTTCACATTTATTCAACACATATCTCCTGAGTCCCGGAGCCAAGCCAGGTATTGTGCTGGGTGCTTTAGGAAGTCACAGTCCACTGGAAGAGATCACATTAAAATGAAAATAAGTGCTTGGTTTCCCATGGCACAGTAAGGCATAACCAAGAGATTAGAGTTTGCTTATTGAGCTGCAATCCAAAACCACATTATTGGGCTATAATTTCCTATTTGATTGACAAGAAAGGACTGAGCAACTGGCCCAAGGTCAAACAGCTAGTCAGTGGCAGTTCATTTCACTTACTTTATTGTCTCTGACATACCATATTTTCATGATTCACCCTCTCCTAATAGCCTTATGTAATGTTCAAAACATATTTTATGTTTTACAGACATTTTAAAAATGTAAAGCCAAAGAAGCAAAAGCATCAAAAGCTAACATTGGGCTGGATCACAGTTTGACTGCCAGTTTTAGGGACGGCAGACAGCCTACAAGGTTTGGCTTTCCCCCAACATGTTTCCAGGCTACGGAAGCCGTTAATTCTGTCCTAAATGCACGCTGTGTCCTCATCTCCTCAGTAGCCCTCTATCTGGGCTAAGACTTAATTGGTTTGGGTTGGGTAATTCATAGTGCCTCATTAGGGCATCAAAACACATACTAGGCTCTCTAGTAATTTTCTCCCCTGAAAGAACATTGATTGCCTCCTTCATTGGGAAAGGAATTAGCTAAAGGACTCTTGGGTTTGTGCAAAGAGATTAAGCCCACAATGGGTAATTTCAAAGTGTATTGTACAATCAGATTTCTTTGAGCCTATCTGTCAATCAAATTTCTCTTCTCTTGCTAAAACTTCCTGCACACCTACCAAACAGCAAGTTGAGTGTTGGTTACCTTGCAGAAATGATATAACCTATAAGTATTTTAAAGTTTTCTCTAGCCAGTCTCCCAGTTTTCTTTTGTCTGAGATGAACTTTGTTAATACACTGATAGGAAAACCACCAAAAAATGGTTTTTCTGCTGATCTTGTTAATTACTCTGCTTCCCACTCTTGCAATAATAGTCTGGGTGAGTGCCTATCCATATCCACTCACCTCTACACATCAAAGGACACTGTGAATATCCACGATTCTCTACTTTTTGGCTCCAGGAGATGAGTCAGCCCTCCTATGAAAGTGAAAGTGAAAGTTGCTCAGTCATGTCCAACTCTTTGCAACCTGAATTCTCCAGGCCAGAATACTGGAATGGGTAGTCTTTCCCTTCTCCAGGGGATCTTCCCAACCCAGGGAGGGGGACACTGACCAATGACAGAGAGTGTTTGGTGGATACACATCCCAGCTTCCTCACCTCTCAACTGGGATAGTTCTAAGGTATGGTCTACACATTCCCAGGGTTCCTGGACAGAACACCCTCCAGTTACTGAAAGTCACGACCAGTCTGATAACTACTGGCCTCTTTCCTTTCTTGTCCTGCTTCCTCACTCCACTGCCAGTGTTTCCTGGGGTCATCTCCCAAAAATATCACCTCCACTTCTGGGACTTTTCTTCTGGAAAACAAAATAAACTCATTCCCTTTTCTCTGATATCCTGAGACTCCTAAAAAATACTTGGGATTGTTCTATCAGTATTTGACTTCCACCATCTGGCATTTAAATCTCAAGGTTATTGAAATGCTATTCTGCTGCAGTGCACTGGTGCTTTCTCCATTGACTCAATGTTCATCCTACAGTCCAGACATATCTGGTTGAATCTGAGGGCTAATAGACTAAACTCATGAGGAGCCTTTTCTCCTTAAGGTTCAAAGAACTTCCTGGGAAATAACTTACCCTAAAAGAAGAGAGAGTTGAGACTTACCAAGTTGGTCTAAAGATTTTAGATCAGTATTGGTGGGAGGAGAGGATGTGGATTGAGACAGTATTGAGTAGTATGTTAATAATACCTTCTGCGTTCTCATATGCAGTATATCCTTACTCCATACCCATGATCTTCTGAAGGCCCTCTAGTGGAGAATGGTGTGGGCAAGGGAAGGGAAGGCAATAAAAAGAGGGAGAAAAAGACACTAGAATAAATGAAATGCCTACTGTCCTTACAGTTGCTAAAGGAGATCAAAACAGAAACTTATTCTGCCTTTTGTTATTGTATTCTTGGATCAGTGTGTCATGGGGAAACATTAGTAAAACTTTGATCAACATCTCATAAATATAATTTCCCTGACAGTAGCCTGGCTTGGTGCAGCCAAGACATCTAATTCCTAAAAACCTGCAAACTTGTTTCTCAAGATAATATTCTGGGACTTTGCTGCTGCAAAACAAAATAAAGTCATTCCCTTTTCTCCAATCATGCAAAATATGCATTGGGCATATTGCCTTCAACAGTCTCTAGAGGACTAACCTGCTGCTTTCTCTCTTATCCCTTGCTTTCCTATAAAACTGGTATCAGCGTGAACAAAATTGTGAATGGGACTTGCTCCTGACTTACGGATTCTGAATCCTCCAGGAGCATCATGATGCCCCTGTCAGTTGGTTTTGCCCTTGGGTATCTAATTTAACTGACAAATCTGAAGAATCACGTGGAGGCAGCCACCTCCCCAGCGACTTCACAGATGGGAACCCCGCAGTGAGTAAGTTATTCCAGCAAGTTTGACATTAGCTTATGTTGAACATTTTCCTGACAGGTCTGCTCGTTTCTTAACAGCATAAAACAACCCACTGTTATTAGGCATGAGTCTCCCTTGACTTGATAAATACCACGGCCCATTTCTGACTGTTTTTATGGACATCCTAAAGGCATCTGAATATGGCATTTTACATTTGGCAGATGCCGATCAACAACAATCTTTTCTAATGAGTCTTGGAAGCAATGCACAGGGTCAAATATTCCAACAAGTGAAGGACATCCAGCTCTACAGACATGCGCACTTTTGAGGGTGAATGGAAGTAGGGAGGGCATTCTTACTGCCTGAGCACATGTGGGCATATTCTGCAAAAATCAACTTAGCTGCAAATTTAACCTGAAATCAAATCATGTCCTGGCATTATGCCTAGCAAGCATTATATAGTTGTTAGTTTCAATCACAAGAACAATTATTTCAAGTTATAGTACAGACCAGTTTTTAAAGGCCTCAGGCCAGCAAAGTTTTCCTAGGATACAGCTAGCTGCGAAAAAAATCCATAGATGAAAGAAGTGCCATACTTTGTTCTTCCAGCTTTTATTAATATTTTGTCAATTGGCAACAGGCACAGAGCCCTGGCACTACACCAACTCCGCAACATGGTGCCGAGAGAGTGCAAATGAATGTGGAAGACATGACCCAGGGGCTCAGAAAACTCAAAGTCTACATAGAGATTCAGACCTTACTGAATAAGCATACCCCCAAACCAAAGAAAGGATACAGAAGTCTGGGTAAAGACGAGATAATGAATGCAAAGCACTTCGTTCTGTGCCAGGGAGGCCAACAGTGAACACTAAAGGAGGAGTAGCTATTATGGTTATTTTATTAGAAAGCTTAACTCATAATTACATAAATACTGAGAGGAAACAAACTCAGGTTGGAGGGAGGTGAGTTCTGAGTCAGAATAAAAAGCTCTGGAGGTTCAAATTGGAACAGAGAAAACACAAGGCTCCTTCCCATCAGAGAAAGCTGTGTAAGCCACAGCACAGTCATAGAAGTGAGTTTATTTCATTCAAGGGCAGCAGGTCTGGCTAATCTCAGACAAAGATTCCATCGAACAAAGGTTAAAATAAGAGGTTATTGAGACCAGAAGTTAGGCAATCACCTTAGTGGCTAGGTAAAGCAGTAAGGTTTAATAGAGTCAGAAAACAGGGATCTTTAAGCAGGCTAACCACATAATTCTCAGAGTCCAGAGCAAAACAAAAACGTGGATCCCCTTGTTCAAAAATTATTAAAAATTTCAGGACTGACAGGAGAGCATTAAACAAGTATGGAGCTCTTCTGAGCCTGAGCCCTTTGAAAATACACAGGTCACATGCCCATGAAACCAGCCCTGTCTTTCAGAGTGTGACGACGATACTTCTCAAAGACTACTTATGGGATACATGGGAAAAGGAAAACATTTTGGAAAGAGAGACTCATGAGGGGACTCTTTACTGTAATTGGCCAAGAAACATTGCAGAAAAAATATGAGAGAAGTTGACAACAGAAAAGATGTAAGGCATAAAGGAGAATGAGGGCTTGAAATCACCTCAAGTTAAGAGGGATATTTAAAAATTCCCTCAAGGGAGATTTTAAAAAGGAGAAATACAGTAAGAATGCTTTTAAATGACCAACTTGTTTCCTTAACTGATGATATTAATCCCTCTGTAAAATGTGCTGACTGATATCCCAGGACCCTGGAAATCAGGCTTCCCTGCTGGCTCAGTGGTAAAGAATCCACTAGCCAATGCAGGAGGCAAGGGTTCGATCTCTGGGTTGGGAAGATCCCCTGGAGAAGGAAATAGCAACTCACTCCAGTATTCTTTCCTGGGAAATCCAGTGGACAGAGGAGACTGGTGGGCTACTGTCCATCGGGTCACAAAAGAATCAGACAGGACTTAGCAACTAAATGAAAACACCAAAAGATGGAAACCCCAGATAGAAACCCCAAATGGGCAAAAGGTTTTTGTCAGTTTGGTTCCTTTCTATATACTCAGGGGCCCGGCATATAATAGTGTCTGACATACAGTGCCTAGCATGTAGTAGTCACTAAACAAAGATTAGATGAATGAATGAATGAGCCTGTGTTGGGATACTCCTCTCTAGGAGACGCTGTGATTCTAAACTGAACCCTTTTATCCTGATCTAAGGGCCTTCTATGCTGTGCTGTGCTCAGTTACTCTGCTGTGTCCGACTCTTTGTGACCCCATGGACTGTAGCCCACCAGGCTCCTCTGTCCATGAGGATTCTCCAGGCAAGAATACTGATGAGAGATCGAACCCTCCTCTCCTGCATTGGCTGGTGGATTCTTTACCACTGAGCCAGCAGGGAAGCCCAGGTGGCACTAATGTAAAGAATCCACCTGCAATGCAGGAGACTTGGGTTTGATCCCTGAGTTCGGAAGATCCCCTGGAGTAGGAAAAGGCGACCCATTTCAGTATTCTTGCCTGGGAAATCCTGTGGACAGAGGAGACTGGCAGGCTACAGTCCATGGAGCCACAAAGAGTTGGACACAACTGAGCACATACACATCCTTATCTAAAGTCAGTAACTTTCCCAAACCTGTTAATGTCACTTGCATTAGTTGTTGTAATTATAAAATCTATTCAACTATGGAAACCAATGAAGTGTGTATATGAAGAAAGGTTTCATAAAACTTGGTTGAATCACTGGAGTCTATAATGGAAGATTATTAGGGAAAATATTATCAATTAGATATGGAATAGCAGCAGCAGCAGCAGATATGGAAAACATCACAAAAGAATAGGGGAAAATAAATAAAATTCTAGAATTCTTGACTCAGATTGCTTTGCAAGTGATTCTAAGTCCTCACTTCACTTTAAACACACTAAAATTGGAAATTGTAGTTTATTACGAATGTGTTGAAATCAAGAAAGACTGTGCAGACTTCACACAGCCAACTTAAGCTCAAAGAAAAGGCCTTAGCCCTACATCAGAAGATAGATGACTATAAGGTTACTTACTGTTACCATGTGTTGAGTACCTACTACTTCTCAAGTATAATATTACCTTCTCTGCTCACATCATCACTGACTTAGGTGGCAACCCTGCCAGGTAGTATCCTTAGTCCCATTTCAAAGACAAAGAATTTGACACTCAGCAGCTCAGTTAGGTTGATACTTGACTTAAGGCTATACAGAAAGTGCCAGAGCTGGATATAAACACAGAATCTTCTGGCTTCAAATCCCAGGATCTTTCTGCCATATAAAGCACTTAATAATTTGCTCAAAGTAACTGAGATCTTCCTATTATAAATCTAATTTACTTTCCATTACATCAATAGTATATTTTAATGAACTGACCAACCATGGGGTCTGACTGCATCAGATACGAATAAACCAAATTGAATAAATAAATGAATACATAAGCAAACTAACTTAAAGGAAATAAACCAAAATGCCAGCATATTAGGCCAATGGCCTAATTGTAGATTATAATTTTAAGGTTATTATAGTTATAGATAATTATTTATATTTTATACCTATATTTTAATTTCTTTATTATTTTACACTTGTATTTAACATACATTTTAATTTCTATGGACACAATTGCTTACATTTTCTATCCTGGAAAATTCCTTCTGATACCAAGTTATCTGGGAAGTGAATTTAATCAGGATGCACATTGGTGGGCATACAGTGATAATGCAGAGTTCTAAAGAATAGCAAGGAGAGATAAGAAAACCTTCCTCAGTGATTAATGCAAAGAAACAGAGGAAAACAATAGAATGGGAATGACTAGAGATCTCTTCAAGAAAATTAGAGATACAAAGGGAACTTTTCATGCAAATATGGGCATAATAAAGGACAGAAACGATATGGACCTAACAGAAGCAGAAGATACTAAGAAGGTGGCAAGAATACACAGAAGAACTACACAAAAAAGATCTTCATGATGCAGATAACCACAATGGTGTGATCACTCATCTAGAGCCAGACATTTTGGAATGTGAAGTCAAGTGGGCCTTAGGAAGCATCACTATGAACAAAGCTAGTGGAGGTGATGGAATTCCAGTTGAGCTATTTCAAATCCTGAAAGATGATGCTGTGAAAGTGCTACACTCAATATGCCAGCAAATTTGGAAAACTCAGCAGTGGCCACAGGACTGGAAAAGGTCAGTTTTCATTCCAATCCCAAAGAAGGGCAATGCCAAAGAATATTCAAACTAACGCACAATTGCACTCATCTCACATGCTAGTAAAGTAATGCTCAAAATTCTCCAGCCATGAAATTCCAGATATCCAACTGAGATTTAGAAAAAGCAGAGGAACCAGAGATCGAATTGTCAACATCCGTTGGATCATCAAAAAAGCAAGAAAGTTCCAGAAAAACATCTATTTCTGCTTTATTGACTATGCCAAAGCCTTTGACTGTGTAGATCACAACAAACTCTGGAAAATTCTTCAAGAGATGGGAATACCAGACCACCTGACGTGCCTCCTGAGAAACCTGTATGCAGGTCAAGAAGCAACAGTTAGAACTGGACCTGGAAAAACAGACCAGTTCCAAATTGGGAAAGGAGTACCTCAAGGCTGTATATTGTCACCATGCTTATTTAACTTATATGCAGCGTACATCATGCAAAATGCTGGGCTGAATGAAGCACAAACTGAAATCAAGATTGCTGGGAGAAATATCAATAACCTCAGATACGCAGATGACACCACCCTTATGGCAGAAAGTGAAGAGGAACTAAAGAGCCTCTTGATGAAAGTGAAAGAGGAAAGTGGAAAAGCTGGCTTAAAACTCAACATTCAAAAAACTAAGGTCATAGCATCCGGTCCCATTGCTTCATGGCAAATAGGGAAACAATGGAAACAGTGAGAGACTGTAATTTTGGGGGCTCCAAAATCACAGCAGATGGTGATTGCAGCCATGAAATTAAAAGACGCTTGCTCCTTGGAAGAAAAGCTATGGCCAACCTAGACAGCGTATTAAAAAGCAGAGACATTACTTTGTCAACAAAGGTCCGCTAGTCAAGGCTATGATTTTTCCAGTAGTCATGTATGCATGTGAGAGTTGGAATGTAAAGAAAACTGAGCACTGATGGATTGATGCTTTTGAACTGTGGTGTTGGAGAAGACTCTTGAGAGTCCCTTGGACTGTAAGGATATCCAACCAGTCCATCCTAAAGGAAATCAGTTCTGAATAGTCATTGGAAGGACTGATGCTAAAGCTGAAACTCCAACACTTTGGCCACCTGATGTGAAGAACTGACTCATTTGAAAAGACCCTGATGCTGGGAAAGATTGAAGGCAGAAGGAGAAGAGGACGACAGAGAATGAGATGTTTGGACGGCATCACTGAGGCGATGGACATGAGTTTGAGCAAGCTCCAGGGGTTGGTGATGGACAGAGAAGCCTGTCATGCTGCAGTCCATGGGGTCACAAACAGTTGGACACACTGAGAAACTGAACTGAACAGTGATAATTGCTCTGGAAGAATGTCTTATGCAAACTCAAGAAAAACCCAGTGAAGTATCCCTACTCCATAACCAAATACACTGCCTTGATGACCAGATAATGGTTTCCCTAAATCCAGAACCCTGAAAAAGAAAAGTGAAAGTGTTAGTTACTCATTCGTGTCTGACTCTTCGTGATTGCCAGACTCCTCTGTCCTTGGACTTCTCCAGGCAAGAATACTGAAGTGTATTTCTTATACTGATATAATTAAGAAAAAAGTATTGCCCATTTATATGAGAAGAAAAAAAAAAGGGAAATAGAAAAGTAACTCCCAAAACTATAGGATCTGAGAATGGAGCAGGTTGATTGGAGGCAGGCAGAGGAGACAGCAGACATTTTATTTGTCAGGACAATTTAGGTGCAAGTAACAAAAACTAGCTTGGGTTACGGTGCCCACCCTTGGGTCAGTTACAGTTTCCAGAAGAGTAGTGCACCAAATCTGGGTAGAATTGTCACCAAATTCATGTGGAGTGTGGAACAGGCAGAAAACCAAAGAGGGAAGGGGCGATTAACATAAGAAAGAATAAAGAAATTCTTGCTAGTCAAAACAGTCTCCCTTCCCATGTCTCTAACCCTAACAGAAAAAAAGAGGCACAGCAAAGGGGACATAAAGAATGATCAGAGAGAGTAAAGGTCATGACAAGCTCGGTTTTAAACATATTCAAGTCCTGGTGTTAAAAGTTGCCTCCAGTGTAGACACTCTAAAGGTAACTTGAATGGATAATAGGTAACAAGATTTGTGAGTCATCTGCATGACCTGGTAACTTACACAGTCAGAACTCTTTGCATGTCAAGGGACAAAAGCCCATCTCCTATTACCTTAAACCAAGGAACTGGAAAAGTCCAGAATAAAATCCAGAGGTTTATCTGGGTCTAGATGCTCAATAAATGGTGCCAGGTATCTGTCGTGCTCTATCTTCTCAGTTCTGCTTTGTCTGGGCTGACTTGATTACTCTGTATGCTCTTCCCACAAGATAGTGAGGGGATTCCCCTCTACGCCCCCACCGACAGTCTGAGCATTCATCTTACCAGTTCAGTGGCACTAGCAGAAAGAGAGCACCACTTTTGCAACTGTTCCCAGAAAAAGTTCTGGTGCTCTTCAGACTGCTTTTTGGCCACATCTTGAGCCAGTCCCTGTGCAAGAGAGAGAAACATACACACATGGGCCTGCCCTGGATCATATGCTCAACCCTGAAACCAGGAAGAAGGGCCAGTGAAAGGGTGTCAACAGAAGATGAGAGATAAGCATAAAAAGTGGGTTCAGAGATAAGGCTTTCCTTCCCTTTCTTTTGACTTCGCCATGGTTCCCTCCCAGGATGTTGATTGAGGGGGTATGTATCTTCCACTGGCACTCTATGACTGCTCACTTACTCACCTAAATCTGTACATCTACCTCCTTGCCATTATAACATAGGTTGAGTGTCCTGGACCACAGTTCAACACCTGTACAGTCCTCCCCTGATGAAAATCCTGATGTAGTTTGTTTTCTTCCAAATGTGTGCAAAACACATTATGCTCCTTTGATCACAATTATGCAGAGAAACAGATGTTTACCTTTCATTATCTTACAGATAACAGTTGGTGTTTGAATGACCTACCTCATGTTTCCCTGCCCTTGTCCTTTGAATTCTCTTTTGGGGTGTATGTTCACATGCACAACTGCGTCATTTTTCTCAGCTAGTTTTTCTTAGATTGAATTTGAACATACTAACATAGTGTTTTGGTTTTCTACTGCTAAAGCAACAAATAACCACAAATTTTAAGGCCTAAAACAACACTCAAAACATTTATTATCTCACAACTTTATGCATCAGAAGTATGGGCAGCTGGTTCCTCTGCTCCAGGTTCACAGATCAAATCAAGGTGTGAGCAGAGCTAATTTCCTTTTGGGAGGCTCCAGGGAAGAACCTGCTTCCAAGAATACTCAAGTTGCTGTCATAATCTTGTTCCTTGGGGCTGTAGGACTGAGGCCCCATTTGCTTACTGGCTGTCAGACAAGGGCTGCCCTTCACTCCTAAAGACCTCTCTCCAGACCTTGTAAGTGGCTTCTACACTCAGAACAAGCAGCAGCACTTCAAACTCTCCTTACATTCCAAGTTTCTCTGATTCCCTTTCCTGCCTCAGTTCTACCGCATTTCTCTGACTCCAACCAAAGTAACTTCTCTGCTTTGAAGGGCTTATGTGATTTCATCCCACCCACTTAGAAAATTCCATGTCCATAATCTTAGCTACAGATGCAAAATCCTTTTTGTCATATAAGAAAGCATATTTACAGGCTCCAGGGATGCACATCTTTGGGGGGGACTATTCTGATAAGCTACATATAGCTTATCAATTTTGTTCCTTACCACTTTCTCTACTCCACTGAGAGAACTCATACTTTTGATGGTGAAAGAGTACCAAATTTGGAGATTCCATGATCTGGACATCAAATCATCTTTTCAGTGGTGAAGTATGGATATTTCATTGAGCTTTTCTAAAGTTTACATAAAACTTCCTCCCAAAGCAATTTTCATCTATGCTCATCAATCAGCATTCTGATTAAACTCACCTCTAGGTAACTTGATGTTAGGAAGGGACATTTCAGGATAGAGAGTGCAAATAATTCCACAGAAATTAAAATGTAACTACAAATTAATATATTAATATAAATTATAAATATACATTAATATAAATATAAATTAAAATGATGACACTCTGCTGTCAACTGGAATTGATCATGTGAGTCGATAATCAAAAAATGACCAGGTCTAGGAGTACTCTTGCTTGGAAAATCCCATGGATGGAGGAGCCTGGTGGGCTGCAGTCCATGGGGTCGCTAAGAGTCGGACACGACTGAGCGACTTCACTTTCACTTTTCACTTTCACGCATTGGAGAAGGAAATGGCAACCCACTCCAGTGTTCTTGCCTGGAGAATCCCAGGGACCGGGGAGCCTGGTGGGCTGCCGTCTATGGGGTCGCACAGAGTCGGACACGACTGAAGCGACTTAGCAGCAGCAGCAGCAGCAGCAGGAGTACTTAAAGTATCCAGTGTCCTCACTCTAATACGGTGGCTCAGATGAGTTGATCCCCTGAGAGCCTGTGTCACTAGAGGCATACATCAGCCTCATCATGGTCCCCCTCCCCACAAATCACCATTGAAGAGAGACATTGGAAAATAATTTTTATATAGATGCTAATTGGCATAATGAAAGCAGAGGACCTGTCCATCAAGACAGAAGAGTCAGTAGGCCAGGATCTCGTGGGAAGACACTGGTTATTAGTCGGTAGAGATAAAGAAAAGTGTAATAGATATCCCACCCCAGGAAGAATGAACCATTCTGTAAGAGGTACAATTTAGGCTGCCTCTCCTAGCATCTTGACTGAAATTGTTAATGACATCCACTTGGCACACCAAGCAATTCCTGGAGATATTATTTATCAATGGATATTATAAAAATAACCAATGAATCCAACACTGTGGAATGGGAACAAACTCATGTACATATCTGTATGCATGTATATGTATACACACATTATATTCAATCCATGTGCATACATTTAAATAGGATTCTGTGTGGGCTTAGTGTTCATTTCCAATCCCTCGGGGCTCTGCTGCATCCCATGCCTCATGCTATCTGTGTGGCCAATGGATCTGCATCAGAGTAATCCTGCTCTTTTTGTATTTTTGCCATGTTGGTTTTCAAGCTGCCATACTTTTATATTATTATTTGACAGCAAACACTACTTTTCCTAATTTGTCATGGCTAAATTTCTGAAAAGTGTGCTCCCAATCCATTGCTTCATCACATCACGTGAGAATTCTTGGAATTGTACTACTTTTATAACTATACCACTTTATTCTGTATTTTTTTTTTTTACTATTTTTGTACTTTTTTGTTTACAGTTATTTATTGCTGTATTACTTTTTTCACTCTGCTAGAACTTCTGCACTAACTGTAGACTCTTAAATCACTAGTTTAGGAAGGGAACCAAGAGGTCAAAGAGGAAAGAACAGTTATTTGCCAAACTCCACTTGCAGCTGGACACCAAGAATATATCACAGAACAGGTTGACTGCCTATGACTTTCATAAAAGCTTGATTTTCATTAGATTTCCCCTCCAACTTTTTCATAATCTAGGCTTCCTGCCCTGTGTTAATTATATTTCTGACCCAAAACCAACAAACTAAGAGGCTGCATGTTGTGATGGAAAGCATGCTGGACCAGACGCCAAAAACTGTGTGGTTTAGGGCCAATTCTAGAGCTAACCAGCTGTGTGACCTTGCACAAGTCACTTCATCTCTCAGAACCGTTGTTCCCTCGCCTCTTTAATGAACAGTTAATAAAATTATGCCTATGATTTCTTCCCAGTCAATGTTATGTTATTCTTTGACGCTGATTGCTCTTCTTCTCACAATTAATGTACTATATATAACAACAAAATCGACAATTCTTATAAACCAGACTAAGTTTTTATTACTACTTCCTTCAAAACATAAATTACTATTCAGGAGCTATATAATACTAAAAATGAACACTATATGCAATTTAAAAAACAATTTTGTTAAATTTATTTCAGGTATGATTCAGCAAATGAGGTATTTAACATACTGCTGTGAAAGTAAACCTTGGTTTTAAATCCCAGCAAATAAAAACTGGATCTGAAAAACTGGAGCTAAGATTGGCTGGGATCCATCATCTTTATGAGAGTAGAGGGAGTTAGAATATACCATTTGCCTAAGAACTGGACAGATAATCTGGAGGAAGAGGGCAGAGGGTGGTAAATTGGTGGGAAAATTAAAGATACATTTTCCCCAGCTGTTTGATTTTTCATGCTGTTGAGTTTTGAGGTTATAGTATGTAGCTCATATATGAAACATCGCTAGGAGGAAGGGAACTCATTTAAAATTATGTTAGTTGTAGAATTATAACTAGACGTAAAGCAAAGAAAGTAGTTATCTATTATTCATTCCTTCTGAATAGACATTTCCTGTCTGTGAATACAAAGCATGACTAGAATTCACTTGCTGAAACTCGGAGATGCTACGAGAAAACATTTCTTCCTCGTTTGATCTGACCTTGTGTATGATAATGCAGCTTCTTTAAAATACTGTGACACTAGTCTGTTCTCCATATATTGCACCCCTGAGAATTATTCCTTCCTCTGGTCTCATGGGGTGGAAATTAACCTCAGAGGGTTTTAGTGTCTTGTCCAAGGTCATCCCAAGGCTCTGTCTCTGTAGGCAATTCTGGACAGATCTGGCCACAAAAGTCAGTCAAGCTAGTTATTTATGTGTCTATATGTGACTGTCTATATTACATAAAGCATTTCTCTTATTGGTATCTGATCCCACCTAACCAGCAGATTGACCAGAAATTAACATTCCAAGTGTCTCTAGGTGCTGAGTGAGCCTATGAAGGTAGCTTCTCTTTAGCACGGTAATAGAGAAGAAATGTCTTGCTAGAGACACTATATAGAACATACATGTACCAGACATAGATGAGTCTCATGTTCAACTTCTTAAGCGAGTGACTTGTCTCCTGTCCAAGGCCTTGATCTGAACCAGAGCATAAAACCACAAACTGCAAGAATCTCCATAAACAGAGATAACACTTCCTGTGGTTAGCTTCTTTTGTTTCTGTTTTCTCCAATTAAATTATGCACTAAATCAACTTTAATATTCAGTCAGATTTGACCTAGAATCTAATCTACTCATTTTCTAAAAATTATTAAATCAGAACATAATCTTATTGAATTGATGTGTCATCCAGTTCAAGTCCTCCCAAAATTGATGACCAGGTGGATGGTTCGATCCCTGGGTTGGGAAGATCCCCTGGAGAAGGGAAAGGCTACCCACTCCAGTATTCTGGCCTGGAGAATTCCATGGACTGTATAGAGTTGGACACGACTGAGCAAATTTCACTTTGACCAGTTCAAGCCCTCCCAAAATTGATGGCCAGGTGGATGGATAGGTGGATAGATTGGAAGGTGGATAGATTGAAAGGTAGGAGGAGGGATGGGTGGATGCATGGACAGATGATGGATGGATAACAGATGGATAAATGAAACGGATTGATGAAATTCCTTTTCCTAGATTATAGTTACTGGTTCCAAACTCTATAGAGTACAGAATGTACCTCTTCATGTAGCTATCTGCCTGTTAAAAATCTCGCACTGATTAAAAAGTGAATGTAAATTTTCTCTGATGAGCTTTTTATCATGTTCCTAAGAAGGAGAAGTCTGATATAAAGTAGTAAAACAAAAATAAACAAACCTATAATTTGGAGTAGCAGCTCTGGGGACAATAACAAGGTTTTCCAATCTCCTAGATCATAATTAACAGTGTAAAGAATTAAAGGGAAGTTCAGGAAGGAGTGCTTAAACCTTTTTGTAAATTTAAAATCAAGTAATGATCTCCATTGCTGGTCTCCAGGTTTATTCAAATTTGGACAATTAGGACAATTAAACATAAAACAGAGACAGTTCTAAAGAGGGAGCTGCAACAAAGCAGAATAATTGCTGGTACAGGCTATCAAATTTACATAAAAAAAGATTAAAAAGCTGATTTCCATTTAAAAAACAAGATCAGGCAACATCTAAAATAGATAACACAACCCGCTGAGAAAAGCTCTTTTCATCAATAAAGGAGAAGCAAAGGTGATTATACATAACAAAACTAATCTTCTATATTGCTTTAATCACCTAAAACCACTTTAACTGTTTATTTGGGAACTGTTATGTGAAGAAAAAAAAATACTGCGTGTAAAAATGTCTAATTTCCAGGTTTCAATAAAACATAGACACCATCAAGATCATGCTCACACATTCTCTGTTCACCACCTGCCCTCTTCTCTAGATCCTGTCTTCTCTCAGTTACCAAATTTTTCACCAACTACAAACCCACCCATTCTAGAACTTGAAAATTTGCCATGTAATTGGTTTAACAGATGCTTCCAGGATAGCAGTTCTGTTTATTGCTACAGCATCTCATGAACAAAGTAGATTGTAATGCCTTTTCCTTCCTGTACTGAGCACCTACGTGGCATTTTGAGCTCTTTTCAAAGCAGAGAAATAGCATAATTACCTGCATTTTAATGCATGCTACACCAGAGCCTTGTTAATATTTACTATCCTGTGTGTGTTTTCAAGAATAGTTATTAATTTATTAGTTCAGTACTTTCATGATTTGAGCTTGAGGAATCAGAAACATTTAAACAGATCTCAAAGTCAGGGGATCAATTGTCAGTATTTATTGTTATTATTGAAGCTTCTTGTTAATTTCCCCTAGAAGTTAAGAATTACAACTATCCCAGTCATGAATTTTGATTGATTAAGAAAAATGGAAGGAAGCTAAAAATTGGGTCACAATCCCATTTCAGTCCATTTATATAGAAGCAATGAAATGTTGATATCAAAAGCTTTCAATATACCAAATGATGGGGTTCAGAACATGGTGCCCCTAAATATGGCACCTTGGCATATGGAAAAATTCAAGCTGAAGGAATCTGAGAACAGCTGGTGCAGGCCAGACCTTCTGACCTTCTCCTGAAGCCAATCATAAAACCTTCATGTGGGAGGTACCCTCCCAATACCCCCAGGAAAGGAACACATTTACCTCCAAAGACGAGGGACCCTGGTAGTCATCTGAACCTTGTAAGTTCCCCCATTTACCACCTGTAGCTCATACCCCTTTGTCCTACCACGTTTGACAACTTTCCACACTTCATCAAGCCTAGTATAACACTCAGGATGAGCAGTTTTTTCAGGTCTTTATTCCTTTATGAAGGTCCTCATGTCACATAAAATTCACATGAATTAAGTATTCATGCTTTTCTCTTCATCTGTCTTTTGTTATAGGGGCCCCAGTCAAAAACCCCAAAAGGTAGAAGGAAAAGATGTTTTTCCTCCCCTGCAACACCAACCACAGGTCAAACAACATGAATCAAAACAAAATCCAACCCTAGGACAAGAAGGGAAGAGATGGATTTGACTTTAAACTGTTTTATAAATTCTCTCAAAACCTGTACACACTCTTTTTTAGCTCCTATGTCTTCAAACTGAAAAGTGACTACTGTATGTTATTTACATGGAAAAGTTCCAAATGCATATATTTGTGAATGTAAGTTTTTAACGTCTTGTATCTGATTTATGTAGAAGCAGTACCTATAACAACTATCACAAAAGGTAGAGAACAAAAATACATTTAAAGACAGGCCAACAGCACTTACACACACAGAATGAGACAACATTATGATAAGAACTCACATAATAATAGAATTCCAAAACTTTAAACCTCCCCTGATGATTGTGGTTATACTAATATATCTCTTTCCATGGGAATAATCCTAAAGCACTTGCAGGGATGAGAGCTGCCCGGGATTGAATCCAACAGAAAGAGTAAGCTAGAACTAAATTATACCTTCAGTTTTGCCACTTATGTTCTCTCAGACTTGGAGTCAGTGGCTTACCTTCAGAGCATGTTAGCTTACCCATCAGCAAAACAACCTTGATGGCTTTCCTATCAAGCTCTAAAAGAAAATGAAAAGATGAACTAGAAACTGCAAGTCACTCTGAATCCCTCAGATAAAGAAAGACCCATAAATATTTATTACTGCTGTTATTATTACAGTAAAACAGGCTTCAGCCCCAGACACAACTATTTCAACTATACATGCCATGCAACCAGGGAGAGAAGACAAAAGCTTGCCTTCGTTCCATAACCGTGCAAACCAGAATCTAGTCAGCATTCACCCATGCGATATTTTTAAATGTCCAAAATGTGCTAATCTGATAAATACGTAAAAGACACAGCCTGTACTTAAAGAAGTATGCAAGGTAAAAGGGAAGACAGGGCAAAACATAAAGAATAATCAGACATAAAAAAAAAAAAGAAACGCTATTTTAAAATAACAAATAATGTAGATGGATCTCATGTGTATTTAACAAGTGAAAGAGGCCAGATATGTAATATATGATTCCATTTATAAGAAGTTCAAAACTGGGCATGCATATGTGTGCTAAGTAGCTTAGGTCACATCCGACTCTTTGTGACCCTATGAACTGTAGCCCACCAAGCTCCTCTGTCCATGGAATTCTTCAGGCAAAATACTGGAGCTGGTTGCCACACGCTCCTCCAGGGGATCTTCCCAACCCAGGGACTGAACTCACGTCTCTTACATCTCCTACATTGGCAAGCCGGTTCTTTACCACTAGTGCCACCTGGGAAGCCTCAAGACTGGACACAACTAATCTATTGTTAGAAGTCAAATAGTGGTTGCTCTCCCTGGTGGTGTTTGAGAAAGCACACGGGGTGCTGGAAGTGCTCTAAATCTTGATCCAGGTGGTGGTTTCCTGGGAAAGATCATACGTAAAAATTCATCTACCTACATACTTAAAATGTATGCCTTTTATGTACATTATACCACAATTTTTTTAATTTTTAAATAAAGAAAAGCTATAGGTGCTTTATATTTGACAGCGTAGTTCAATCGGTAGTTATAATCATGAAAGTCAGAGGGATGCAGGGCTGGCTGGAGCAGCAGAGAAGGGCAGGGTCCCTCAGACAATGTTTTTAGCCGTGTGGTTTCCGTGTGATGAGGAACGTGATTTAGCATGGAGGAAGGGAAAGAGCATTTACCATAGAGGAACAGCAAGAGATTACCACATAGTCCAAGACCACGCTTCCAAGTCATCCAAAACACCATGGATATAACTGCATTGGAAGGCTCCAAGACGAAAATCTGGCAAAATGCTCTCAGCTGAACAAACAGAGAACAGTCCTATAACTCAAAAATTTTGGTGACATAAGCTATCCCAAGAGAATAAATCCAAGATTTAAGGTCAGAATACTTAAAGTCTTCTCACAGCTGGAGAAAGTTGGAACTCAAGCAACTGTATGTCCACAGACGTGTTGGATGCAGTCATCAAAATGGCATCGATTTACTCCAAGAGCATTCTGAGAAGCAACCATGCACACATCAACTGCACATGTGTAAGAGGACAAACTTTATCCACGTCTCACACTTTCCATGTCTTTGATAACAAGACTGCTAACTTCAAGTTAGCAGTTCAGGTTGGCTATCAGAAGGGCTGGGATCCCTGAAGCAGAGCCTGAGATTGGAATTCAGGGATACATGACTTATTAAGGATCTACTTGAAAGACAAGAGGTGTCAGGAGGTGAGGGGAGCAGGCCGGAGTAGAGGAGCGAATGAAGAGTGCAAAAGGGGGATGCCCCTGCAGAGGCACACCCCTTTAGGTAAGAAGTCTTGCCTTTTGTAACCACCCTGTCAATCATTTACTACGGGCCCGGGTGAAAAAGACAATAACCTCCCACGAGAAAGCTCCTGTAGTGCTGTGCTGTGCTGTGCTAAGTCACTTCAGTCATGTCCGACTCTTTGTGACCCTATGGACAGTAGCCCACCAGCATCGTCTGTCCAAGAAATTCTCCAGGCAAGAATACTGGAGTGGGTTACCTTGCCCTCCTTCAGAGGATCTTCCCGACCCAGGGACTGAACTCACATCTGTGACAGCTCCTGCACTCACAGGTGAATTCTTTACCACTAGCGCCACCCGGGAAGCCCACTCAAGCAGCCCATCCATCATCTTTAAGTTAACATTCATGTTGGCAATCAGACCAGCCCATCACTTTCACACCATCCTTACAATTTGCATAATCTTAAAAAAAAACATTGGGTTTTCCTATAAATGCAATAGCATTTCAATATTAAAGATGTGGATTAGTTTCAGTGATGCTTCAGATCTCTTGTGTTAGTAGCAGTAATAAAAACAAAGGGATTATAATTTGTGCTAGGCAATGGCAATAGGCTCAAGTTTGCCTTCAGAAAAGAATTTCCTTCAGATCTCAGGAAATTTAGGAAGTAAGAGAGAAACAGAATAAAATTCGGGAGGGGGACAGAAAGTGTCTTCTCTCAAACCATAAATCATAGAAATTGAATTAGATCATCTCAAATTGAGGGACAAAAAGCCAGTTATAGATCCATTTCACGACACTGGCTGACATGGATTCCATTTGTGACTCACTGAGTAGCATTACTTATTCTGAGTGCTCCTCTGACAATGCAGGCACTTAACATGAAGACATGTGTAACGCTACAGGAGGAGAGAGGAAAAAGCAAAATCTGACAGTTTGCCTAGAAAGCAAACCCTGAGTGTCAAGCATTTCTGAAGCCTGTTCTCAGGGTCTCTCTTAAATTCTGCTGTTTGCATAGCTCAAAATGTATAAAATCCTTTTCTCTTTTCCAGACACAATTACCACCATCAAACCATTTTCATCTCGACCTTAGGGCAGTAGACTGCTAAAAGGCTAACTAGGTGATGGGGATCCAGCCCCAGGGGGTGCGGGCGGGGGAGAGGAGCGGAACGTCAGAGAAGGGCTGCGACTTGAGAGCTGTGGCCTCCAGATGGGGGTGGGGACTGCACCCCTGGGAAAGCAAGCGGGGCGAATAAATACCCCAGTCACTCGCTTCTCCTACCTCCTGATCCCCTGTCAATCCACCCTCATCTGAATCCATCCAGAAGCCAAGGGGGAAAGGGTCTGCCCCATGCAGTCCGCAGCGGGCTGGGGAAGAGTGGAGAGCCGATGCAGGCAGCAGACAGATAATATCCAGCATGGTACCCCACTATTCCAAGCATGCAGCTGATACCTTTTGTAAACAGGTTAGCAGTTATAGTTTAAAAAGGGGGGAGGGGAGGGTAGTTTCATTTATTCCTTGTGGGAAGCGCTTCATGTATCATTTATAATAACATCTGCTAGATATTTTATGTTATTTCACCCTCATAATAACTGCATAATGGGTGAAATAGCTTTGTTTTATAAATGATCAACGGGAAGCCTAGAGGAGGTAAGGAACTGGCTTCACATTACATTGCAAGGAGAGGAAGGAGCAGGGATGAGACCCAAGAACTTGCTGATACCGTAGCCCATGGGGTCTCCTCTATCCTTCCCTACGACAGAGATGCTACCATTGTTCAGAACAAGTTAGAAGCCCTCCTCTGCTTGCTTTTACAGTGCTTTTAGGAGCCTTCCCCTTTCCCCCAGATCAGTCGCATTACTTTACAGGCACACATTTTTAACAACAGCCGAAGAAGATGGAGATGATTCATCCTCATCGCGTTCACCAGATGTAAGCCCAGATGACGCTTGAGTATTTCCAAAAGTCAAATTAGATTCTCCAAAGACTCAGGAGATTAAAAGTAAGCTCTGAATGACAACTCCAAAAGAAAATCTCAAGAACATCTGTAATGCCGGACATCTCAATGGAGAATGTGGTGCCTTTAAAACTGACAGCAGTTCTCTCACTGAATAATCTCAGGCCTCCGAGAGAGTTGCTTGTTTATAAAAGCTGGAAACTGGAAACAACCCAAATCTTTAAAAGCAAACATGTTTGTGTATTACCTGCCTCCACCCCACTCTACCCTTCCTCACATGGAAATCAACACAGGGATAGGAACTGGCTGCCTTGCCCACCTGCTCCACCCAGCTCTATGCATGGAGCCTGGGCATGGTAGATCCTCAGATATCCTTTGAATGAATGAATGGATAGAATTCCTCTTCCTTAACTAGAGCATATGTGTGTGCTAGGGCACTCAGTCGTGTTTGACTCTTTGTGACTCCATGGACTATAGCCTACCAGGCTCCTCTGTCCAAGGAATTTCCCAGGTAAGAATACTGGAGCGGGTTGCCATTTTCTACTCCAGGGGATCATCTCGGCCCAGGGATCGAACCTGCACCTCCTGCATCTCCTGCATTGGCAGGCAGATTCTTTACCACTGAGCCACCTGTGAAACCCTCCTAGAGCATAACCTTTGTGTAAACATTCCATACCCTTTGGTGTCATTCTGAAAGAAGAATGGACAATAATAATGAATACAAAGTGTTTTGTTCCCACCACTTATGAAGCCAGGAAATCAGCTATAGAATTACCAATGAGAAAGTAAGAAAATAAATAACCCCCTCCTCCTCTCATCCTCTGCACCACGCTCTCGCTTCCTCACACACTCAGGTGTCAAAAGAATCACCAGTTCCGTTTGGCAGACTTCAAGCATCCTTTTCTTGCAAGGCCATCCAAAAAATAATGAGTATTATGACATCTCCTCCACAGCCATGTAATCAGCTAATACTAAAAGTGCTAAGAGAGATGGCGTTTTGCTGGTTCGCATCTAAAATGTAGACAATCAACCATGAATGCCTCAGGCTGATCGCATGCTGGGAGAAGCAATAATAATACGTCTGGCCAGATCTCCATGCCAACTGGAAGGCCCAGGTTGGGGAGCAGATGTGCCGTGGAGGTGATGCATTTGGTCTTCAGTGGGGAGGGTCTGTGGGTCTCATCTGTCTTCCGCACCCCTACTGGTCAGCTCAGCGCTCAGCCCTAAAGCCAGCTGCTTAGGGCCCCGCTCCTGTGTGAATCCTCCAGTCACAGGGACAGAAGCGTGCCCGAAGGAGAAGACAGCCCAGGAGCGATATGTGCCCTCATGGCACTGCCAGGCTTTGTACACAGGCTCTTGTTTTCAATACAGTGTCAACCCTTCCTTTCTCCACAGCCAGAGTTTGGTGGCATTCTTTCAGGTGAGTTCTATATTGCTCTGCTACGCGAGGGAAGTCTAGCTCCTGCTTATGCAATCAGCCCACAGATCCCGTGTCAGCTGGAAGCCACAGATGACCAACTGCAAGATCAATAGGCCTCTATTGCTGCCACATGAGGGAGACCCCAAGCTTATCAGTAGCATCATGATAAGTACCTATTTGCCTGACATCTCCTCAATCAATAACTTTGTTATTGTTTGCATTATCTGACTATAAGTTTGGTCAATATGCCCAGCTAATGGGTAACATGAGCCAGGATTGCATTTCAATTTTTTTTTTTTCTTTCAAGTTTAACTCTCTCTGCACCAGCTTGAAGGAGTCACCAACTGAACCTCGCCAGCTCTACTTCCGCCTTTGCTGAGTTTCACTGAACCCCTCAAGACATAAGCTGTCTTGAGACGGGAAGTTAAAGTTGCCCAGGTCTAAACCAAATTGAATAAACCCTGCCTTTCTTTGCCATTATGTTTTATTAGGTTTTCATTAGGATGGGCAGATGGTTTTACGTGTGTGTTTCCTTTACTTACTGCACTGGAGAAAAAAAAAAAATCAACTAGCTAGTGTGTGGATCAAGATGTACAATGCAAATGGGAGTTAGCTGGTTGGAAAGTGGGCATGGGGCTAAACAAGTTTTTAACCCATGAATAGCCTAAGATAGATACGGTAACACCATAAAGTAAATAAAATATAAAAGTAACTTCTTGAATTGTGTCACAAATCAGCCCTATGTGCCACATCAGAAGGGCCCCAGCCATTGTGTGATGAGAAGTACTAGCAGATGGCCCAGCGCGTGAAGACGGCTCCAGCTGGCCTCTCACCCCTCTCAGGATTGCACAGGGCTCTTTTACAAGAGCAGGCCCAAGAGGTTATGGCCAATCATAAATAGAGAAATAAAACTTGTAGTAACAACAGTGTGCAAGGCACAGAATGCTTTGATTTTCTTGTCACATTAAAAATATTTACTGGTTTCTCCAGTCCAGATTTAGTGGCAACCCCAAGTACAGAAGGAATAAACAAATTACTCACTTACCAGAATGAGCCTGGGAGTATTCATCACCTACTTCATCATTCTGCCTTCGGGTGCTTTTTTTTTTCTTGTTTTGATTGGTGATAATAAGTTATTCATATATAACTGCATTGGTAATGGGGTATAAATTTATAGATCACAGGTTTTTTTTTTAAATAAATTTTGATAACTTTAAGAGGGTGCTACAGGGTTTTCAAATGGTAAGCTGCCACTTCTTAGTTCATGGACTCATGGAGCCCCAGAGCCAACCACAGGGCATGTGAAGCCTGGCCCCCTGAGTTCACAGCTGAGTGACAGCCCAGATCTCAACTTCCCGCCTTCAGCTCCCCTGCTCGGAAGGCCTCCCGCACACCTTTCCACTTGGCAGTCCTCATTTCTCCACTTCCCGTCCCTCAGCTGTTCGGTTCTTTTCCATCATAGAGAGAGGGCTTGGGGACAAGAGAGAGCTGCTTGGGGAGAGGCAAACACTTGACCTCTATCACACTCCGAGGGTCGTTCAGACCCTGTTTGTCATTTGTAAAGGAGAAGAAAACACAGAAAACCAGAAAGTGCCAGAGAGGAAAGGCTCAGATAAGAAAGGAGGGGAGGGGAGTGCTTTGTGTCCATCTATTCAGACATAACAGTTGCGAATAAACGCCTCCCTTCCAAAGCTTGCCTTCCCTCCCCCTCTGACTATTAACTTAACCTAAAGTCCTAACAAGAATTGATCTGTTAACAAATAGATCCAAAGGGGCTAACAGGGTTGATGTGGATGTATCATGGGAAATAATGAGTCATGGAAAATTATGAATGAAAAACAAGTATAATCAATATATGACAATAGATGTGAGGGGAGGGTGGTAATGCTTGCAAGCTCACATTATGACTGATGGAGTTTCGGACATGCTGCCCCCAAACCAGCACCTTGATATACTGAGTGTTTTCAGCGATGGAGTGTGAGCGAACAGTAGGTGAGGGAAGACTCTCGGGCCTCCTTCCCTTGCCCATCTCACTGAAAGAGGCCACAGCGTCATGTGAGAGGTGCCCTCCCTCTACCTGGAGTGAGGAGAGGTGCATCCTTATCACCTGAGATGGAAAGCATCTGTGGGAACCCAACAGGCCTGGCAAATGCCCCAGTTACTACATTCAGTGCATTCTCTTCACCTAACCATGTGTGCTCTGCTAAGTCACTTCAGTCGTGTCTGACTCTTTACAACTCTATGGGCTGTAGCCTGCCAGGCTCCTCTGTCCACGGGATTCTCCAGCAAGAATACTGGAGTGGGTTGCCGTGCCCTACTCCAGGGGGTCTTCCTGACCCCAGGATCAAACCCATATCTCTTACGTCTCCTGCCTTGGCAGGTGGTTCTTTACTACTAGCGTCACCTGGGAAGCCGTCACCTCATCATATCTCTCTGTCATATCTCTCTTTATCCAGTCTGGTATAAAAGCACTCAGTTTGGGACTTCCCTGGTGGTGCAACGGTTAAGAATCCATCTGCCAATTCAGGGGACATGGGTTTGATCCCTGGTCTGGGAAGATTCCACGTGTCACTGAGCAATTAAGCCCTGGCACCACAAATACAGAGCCTGCGCTCTACTGAACCCCACTACTGAAGCCCACAAGCCCACAAGCCCTAGAGCCTGTGTCCCACAACGAGAAACCCCCGCAATGAAAACCTCACACACCGCAGCTAGAGAGTAACCCCTGCTCACTGCAACTAAAGAAAGCCCACAAGCAGCAACAAAGACCCAACGCCACCAAGAATAAATAAAGAATAAATTATTTTTAAGAAACGCTCAGTTTTAACCATTTTTAGGGGTCCTCACTTCCTTATGGAGACTCTCGTGTCACAGAAAACAAATAAATGTGTACACTTTTCTCCTGCTCCTCAGTCTTTGCTCCGGTTTAATTTTCAGACCCAGCAGGAACACTACGAGGGTGGAAAAAAACTTTATTCCCCTCACACATGACACTCATCACCAGAGCCCATGTGCTCCAGACTGGGCATACCACTGAGACCTGCACTGATTGCCTAGACCGAATTAGTTATGTCTTCTGCCTTCTTGCCTTCTGACTAGAACGAAATGCTGTGGTTTCACATTTACATCCTGCTCTTTTTCTTTTAGACTTGTGAGCCTGTCTTTAAGTTTGGGGAGATGTGGAAAGAGGAAGCTGTGGAGAGAGGAGGCCTTGGAGAAGAACAATGATCACTTAGCCCATGAACCTCAGAGAGAGTTTAGTGAGAAAGCAGGGACCCACTGGGCTTGCAGGCACCCTGCTGAGCTGGTTACATACTCAGTACCCCAGCCCCACTAACCATCTGCTCATTGTCCCTTCTGTGTGGACGGGCTCTCCTTTGTGGCAAACTCCACGGTCTAGGATCTCAAATTCTGACCAGGTTTCCTAATTCATAAACCGGTAGGTTTTAGTGAAAGATTTACCCTTTCAAAACAGAGTTCTGAGACAGGATCGACTTGGAGGTTTCCCAAGTGCCTGCTGGTGGGTAACAGGATTCTGCAGAAATAAGTCCTGTTAAAAAAAAGAGTCTGTCCTTGGCACTGTAATCTGAAACAGCGATTCAGCCTCTCTGGCCATCTTCATGTGTGTTTCCTGCCCACAGAATGAAGTTGGAAAGTCAGAGCCGTCATCTGTCTCTACATGCGATTTCTTGCCCGTCAGCTGGACAGGGAAGTGCCTCGTTCTGGTATATTGATGTTAGTCCTACTAACACATTTCCAAGTTCTCCAGCTGCCATGTAACTTGAAACGGGTCAACTCTGGGAGGGAGAGGTTTGCTTTTCCTTCCTGTAACCTCAGGACTGATTTAATTAAGCAACTCCTCCAGCCCCGATTTATAGTCTGAAAAGTGTTCTCGCCGCAGCCCTTCGATGTGCTGTGTTTTTCAATGAGCTGAAATGCATTGTTCAGTGGAAACACCATTCTGAGTGTCTGCTGCCACCCCAAGAGCTGTTCCAACATACGCACCCGTCCCTGTATGTTTAAATGCAAAGGGCTGGATAAATGAGCCGTGGCTTCCTTTGATAACTTAGCACAGTTTTAGAAATCAGAGGAGAGGATGGCTAAATTCCCCCATGGGTTCCCGGGGAGGGCAAAACTTCACCCTAGCCTCCTGCTGTGAAGAAATAACCTTTTAAACCTCATTTTAGAAATCAGTCTTTTTTCCCAAGATTAAAACTAAAAATAAGAAAACCCTGGCATGTAGGGGTGGAGGAAGGAAAAAGAAAGGATGCCACAGCGTGACTGTCCTCTGTCTGTCCCTCGGGACTTTTTGTTCTACCATCAGACCCCAGATGTCCTCCCCTGTTTGACAGTCCTGACCCATCCCCCTCCCAACCTGCCACCTAGGAATGAATGAAGCCAAATTTCCCATAGGAAAGGCCCTTTCCTAGTCTCTCAAAGGCTTCCACCTCAAAATGAAATCTGACAAAAGAAACAAATTAGATTAAATTGCAGCGCTAAGGGTTTCAGATTGCTCAGATAACAGACTCAGACAGTGCTCTTAGGACTAAGCAAAATCATCTGCTGCAGTGTGGGGGAAAACAGAGTTTCCTTCCCTTCATCTGTTCGTGCTGGCCATAGTGCAGTTTTTAATATCATTGAACGATAATGAATAGACAGTGGGAGATGGGAGGACCGAGGGAAGGACATCAACCAGAGCGCCCAAAAGCCAAGCCAGTCGTACGTGTGAATGAAGCTGGATCAGTGAGAAATTTCACGTGATCACTCCAGATTTTTAAATGTTAGCAATCCATTCCATTAAAAACAGAAAAATCCACCACGGCTCCTTCAGTGGTTATTGAGCACCTTCTTATACATCCAGGCTGTTATTACCTTCTGTTCTTTTCCTTATACATCCATGCTGTTATTACCTTCTGTTCACCGATGGGGAAGAGCAAGTCTCTTAAGTGGCAAAACCAGTACCCACCCACAGCTTCGGCCACATTTTATCCACTGAACTGCCTAGGAGTTTTATAGATAGAGAAACGGAGACCCCCTCCCCAGGGGGTTTAAAAAATAAATCATCAAACTACAGAAACTGAGAGGAGAATGCGAAGGAGACATCCTGGGACAGAACAGGGAAAGAATGAAACATAAAAAAGAGAAGTGCCATCACTGGATGGATGATAACAGCCTCATCCTAACGGCTGCCTAGACCACGAGATAAAGATGTATTATTGAAAAATACTGCAAATTTTCAAACATAAATAATTCTGCTTCTATTATCAGTCCTTGTGCTTGAAACCAAATGGTGGAAAACCCTCATAGTTATCTGTGAGGTTCAGATTTAGGCTTCATTCTGGGATTTATGTAGACAATGCTGCCCTCTCCTGGCCAACATTTTAATAACATGAGTCATTGTTTAAATTGAAACATTTTTATATTTTCTCAATGTATTTTGAAGAAACTGGCATCCACTTAGCATCATATATATGCATATTATTTACACATAACAATACCCTCTCAAATTTTTTTATATAACTTGTGATTGAGTTTGTATCATTTTTACATGCATTTTATAGAGCACTCGTGCAACCTACCTACATAGATAGCATATTAAAAGGCAGAGACATTACTTTGCCAACAAAGGTCCGTCTAGTCAGGGCTATGGTTTTTCCAGTGGTCTTCACAGAGTTGGACTGTGAAGAAAGCTGAGCACCAAAGAATTGATGCTTTTGAACTGTGGTGCTGGAGAAGACTCTTGAGAGTCCCTTGGACTGCAAGGAGATCCAACCAGTCCATTCTAAAGGAGATCAGTCCTGGGTGTTCTTTGGAAGGAATGATGCTAAAGCTGAAACTCCAATACTTTGGCCACCTCATGCGAAGAGTTGACTCATTGGAAAAGACTCTGATGCTGGGAGGGATTGGGGGCAGGAGGAGAAGGGGACAACAGAGGATGAGATGGCTGGATGGCATCACCGACTTGATGGACATGAGTTTGAGTGACCTCTGGGAGTTGGTGATGGACAGGGAGGCCTGGCGTGCTGCAATTCATGGGGTTGCAAAAAGTTGGACACGACTGATCGACCAAACTGAACTGAACTGAAGTCCCTCAGTCGTGTCTGACTCCTTGCGACCCCATGGACTGTAGCCTACCAGGCTTCTCCATCCATGAGATTTTCAAGGCAAGAGTACTGGAGTGGGTTGCCAGTTCCTTCTCCAGGGGATCTTCCTGACCCAGGGATCGAACCAGGGTCTCCTGCATTGTGGGCAGACGCTTTACCCTCTGCACCACCAGGGAAGCCCTTTATAGAGGACTAGAAGGCATAAATGGAAAATAAATCACGTTGCTATGGGGCTCCTGAACTTTCAGAATTCAGTTCCTTCAGGAAGAAGTTATTTTCTCGTGACAGAAAACTTAGAAGAGCTCCAGAGCAGAAAATATTTGAGTGTCTCTAATCTGAACATTATCGGACAGAAATGACTATGCCCTTCCATTTGAAGGAAAAGGGGTTATTATATTTGAGGGAAACAACAGATCAGTTCATAAATATATTTTTAGGTAAAAGCAACTGTTCATGCTCATGGTGATAGAAAATCACCTTCTGGTTTCCTGTACTTATAGGTCATTTATACTTAGAGAAATCACAGACCAGGAAGAGACTGTCAGATAAGAGTTACCATACCAAGGTAGACACCGCAAGGCAATTTCCTTAGAGCTGAGTGACAGTTCTCAGAACTCTAACAGAAGCCGGTTGCCTCACAGCTTGTTCCAGAGCGCCTGTCCCATGAGAGTCACACCTCCATGGAAGTCATGATGCAGATGTTGGGTAGACAGCAACCCTAAGGAGAGAAAATACCTTTTATGGAAACACGGTTGGGGACCATTATTAGAGGAAGAGACACAGTCACCATCAAGGTCCCTCTTGACGAATACATGCACGTGTACAGAGAATTTTTTCACTCACCAAATCAACTATTATGCTTAGGGGAAATCTAAATCTGAAAATATATGAAAGCCAAAACTCAAAAATGCCAAGAGTAGACTGAGACCTGCAAGGCACACCTCACTTGCTAATATACTATTGTGGCCTGTTTGTTCTTTGGTCAAAATATTTTACACAATAATCTAAAGTTGAGTTTTTCAGTAAAGGCAGAAGGCCTGGCACCACTGGTCCTATTTTTCCACTAGAGCTGAGGACTGGCTGCCCCCCTGGATGGGGCATGCCCACGGTGGGTTTCCCACCATCCCCACCACACCCTGACACATACCCAGCCCGTTTCATTGATTTACAATACTTGTCGTGCCTTGCAGTTCTTTCAGTTATTTACCTTTTTGCTCTAGCTCCGAGAATTGTGATGCCTACATCTATTCTTTAGCAGCCACAGAGCTCAGCAAATTTAAACAGCACTCCAACTTGAGGGAGGGGAAGGCAAAGTTACAAGCACTAATCCTGATTTATCTCTTTTCTTTTCGCCTACACTTTTCCTCCATTGTCTTCCTTCATGATTACAAATTCCCGTAAGGGTTTTAGTTAAAAGGTATCTCTAAAGCACCTTAAGTTTTAGTACAGAAAATTTTAATATAAATCTATATTTAAAATAACTAAATCAGACTAATGGAAAGCACATTGAATTAGGAAGCAGAAAACCTGGGATACTATTTCAACCTTTTCCCCTGATAAACTCTGTAACATTAAGTAATTCACTTAAACCCTCTTTACCTTTTAATACTCCATAAATAAGAGATAATAATAGTTGTTCCTTCTACCTCACTGGGATTTTTTAACAATAACCATAAATCAGAAGACATCTGAGTCTACAGAAGAATATGTTATAAAGACCAAGATAGCATTACCATGAGGCAGCAGTAAAGTAAAATGTTGTTCAAAGGAAAAAAAGAAGCTGTTTTGAAAAAAGAAGTTGTTGCTATATAATGATTTCTTTGGAGACTATACATCAACATGTTAATAGTAGTTATATCTAGGTAATAGGATTTGGGGAATCTTCCCTGGTAGCTCAGACGGTAAAGCGTCTGCCTACAATGCCTACCATGTGGAAGACCTGGGCTCAATCCCTCGGTCAGGAAGATCTCCTGGAGAAGGAAATGGCACCCCACTCCAGTACTCTTGCCTGGAAAATCCCATGGATGGTGGAACCTCGTAGGCTATAGTCCGTGGGGTTGCAAAGAGTCGGACACAACTGAGCAACTTCACTTCACTTTCCCCCTTCAGCTTACAGGTATTTTTTCTTCCCCTATAATGAACACATGTAATAATGTTGTATATTGTAATGTTGTGTATTATAATGATGTATAATAAAAAATATAACAATAGTAAAAAAAAATAGATTGGGAGAAAGAAAATAAAACTCTATATTTCCCATTTTACTAGGCTTGAATAATCACTGATTTCAATTGCAACCATATATAAAATCACCTATATATCTTATGTTAGAAACCTGAAAATTAGAAATCTCCTGAGAAATATTTTTTAGTATATTGCAAGCAAACTGGACTAGTCAAGGTGAAGCTGTTGATTAACTATTTTGTACCTTCCCCTTCCAAGCACTACAGGAACTTTAACTTTCTGATCCCCTCTTTCATTACAGACGAGGCACATGTGAATTTCTGTGCCTGTGTTCCCACATCAGAATGTAGAAGTTTCTAATTCTTAACATCCTCTAGCCATTTTGCCCTTTGTAGAGACACTGTTACTGTATCCCAATTCAAGTACCACTGTAAACCCATGCTTCTTCACTGAGGGTGATATATCTCCCCAGGGGACATCTGCCCATGTCTGGACACATTTTTAATTGCTGCACTGGAGAAGGATGTTACCAGGATCCTGAATCTAGGATCCAGGGATGCTACTCCATGTCTTCAAATACACAGAACAGCCCTTACCATGAAGAACTAGCAGTAATGGGTTGAGAAGTCTCGCTTAAGTGAAAAATGCCCTAAGTTCAGATACAGTATCATAAGGGTATTTCTGGAGTCACTGGGATGAAGGTTATCAACTTTGTACCTAATAATCAAAACAGGAGGAGGAGGGGCACCATCTAGCAGATTTAAATTATCTGATAATTTGATATTTCAAAAAATATTTACTAGTCCTGTTCATAATAGCCATTGCTTACTGTTGAATGATATTATTTCTTCTTAAAGTCCCACATATTTGAACTCTATAAAAGGTGATATCACAAAGAAAAACCAGGGAAAGAGTTGTGAAGAGCTCGGATCATCACTATTTACATTTCTCTCTACCCATGAAGATGAGAGAAAGTGTGAACTCAATGCTTTGCTGGAGTAAATGAAACCTACACCCTCAACATCAAATATGCTGACAGGACATCACTCTTTCCAAATTCAGAAAGAAAAATACTCTCAACAAGAAATGTGGAAGCTCAGGGTTGTATAATTGTTTTTAACTTATTCTGAGAAACAGTATCCTTAACAAAGGAAAATCAACTCTATGCAAGAATTTTTAAAACACTCAGGTTAAAGTAGAACAAAAGCAAAAAGATATATTTAGACACAAATGCTATAACTGTTTTCCTTTGAAAATCACTCTTTAGAAATTTCTCTAATTAGGCAAATAAAAGGCTTTTATACTCCTCAGATTTGTTTATTAGTGTGGATTATCGTTCCTTTTGTGTTTGCAAAACAATAGGGCTTCATCAGTCAAAGAATTATTCAGGATAATAATTAGCAAGTTATTTTGGGGGGTGAAAATTTTTACTAACATTTAAAAATCCTATCACCACTCTACCCAGAGATAAATTATGAAATAACTGGGGAAAGAGAGAGAGAAAGGACTCATGGAGGCTTTGCCTCTACTGTCTTTGAGCTGAATCCTTTACACTCATTATTAATATGTTTTGTTCATGATAGTCATTATATAGGAAATTCATTTGCCTGATTATTCTCTTTTTGACCCGAAGGTCACAGAGCATCCTATTTATAATTCTGGTCCAGGAGGAAACTGGAAAAGGGGAAGAACACAATACAGTCTCATTGCTCCGTTAATTAACAAGCTGAGTCGGTCCTCGGAACCCCTGACCTCACTCTCTAGATTTGGTGTGGCAGAGAGAGGGCTGGACATGCAGGAGAGGTCTGTGCAGAGTGCTGGCCAAGTATGTGGCCCTGGCTCTCATGTAGCTGAGATACCAGATACCAGGAGAAAAAAATAGATACAAGTACTAATGAAAGCCTCATAAAGTCCACTTTAAACCTCTGCAGAGGAGGATCAAGAGTCCTGGGGAGAGCCAAAAAGGGACGCATGTGACAGCTGAAATCAACATCTCTCCTGACAGGTCTGGTTGCTGTGCTTTGACTGGCATCAGCCCGAGAGCCCATCACACTGGTTTATGGCAGTTGGTCCACAGGGCTGCTTCTCCCCGTCTCTGAAGACATCTTAGCTGCTCCCTTTGTCCCCTCTGGCCCCAAAGATGTCCAAGCAGACACAGGCAAGATATGTGAGGAGGAGGAGAAGGGGGAAGCAGGGGAAGGGAAGAGAGAGAGAAGGGGAGGGAAACACTCAGGAAAAGACACGTGGGAGAAAAACAAACCCACGCGTCTTTACTTCTAAAGAAACCACTGGAAACACTGTAATCATGGCTAATGTTTTTTGAGTGTTTACTATGTCCCAGGTTCTTTCTAAACACTTTGCATGTATCAACCCACTTAATCTCTGCATCAGCCCTCTGTCATTTTCACCTCCATCACCCCATTTTATAGAGAAACTGAGGTACATTTCCCTGGTTACACAGCTAGTAAATGACAGATTTGAAAAAGGAATCCAGGTGGTCTGATTTCCGAGCCCATGCATGCTCTTTACTGTGTTCTGTTATCTCACCTTCCCGGTATCTATGAGGGCTGGTCATTGCCACAGCCTGTATTTTATAGAGAGAAACTAAGAAACAGAAAGGTTATGTGATACATCATCCCACAAACCATGATGCAATGAGAATCTACTGTTCCTATCATTTGCCCCCATTATATTTTTCTGCCCCTCTGACCCACATTTAACCAAATAATTTGACAAAAACATGCTTGGAACCAAGTCCAGTTCAACAAGTACATTAACATTATGAATTAATAGAAAACAAAATACAAATGGAGATAATCTGCCTTTATGTCAATTGGGTTGTTCTCTAATTATTCTATGTGTATGAATGTCTGCTGCTGCTGCTGCTGCTAAGTCGCTTCAGTCATGTCTGACTCTGTGCGACCCCATAAACGGCAGCCCACCAGGCTTGCCCGTTCCTGGGATTCTCCAGGCAAGAACACTGGAGTGGGTTGCCATTTCCTTCTCCAATGCATGAAAATGAAAAGTGAAAGTGAAGTCGCTCAGTCGTGTCCAACTCTTAGCGACCCCATGGACTGCAGCCTACCAGGCTCCTCTGCCCATGGGATTTTCCAGGCAAGAGTACTGGAGTGGGTTGCCATTGCCTTCTCCAATGAATGTCTGAAACTGCAACAATTCCCTAGTATATTGACATGAAGTTATGCTTGACAGCTTGATGAGTCATCAGTCTGTCAATCAACTTGCATTTGTTGAATGTGTATTATTAGGTGCAGCAGGAGACAACAAGTAATAAGAGAAATAGATTAAACCTGTCTTCATTTAATGGCAAATGGGATAAACTAAATACTTTAAAGATTAAGAATGAAAACATTCTTCCTTCTTCCTTTTTGAAAGACCTTATCTCTATTCGAGGTGGCAAAATAGCCAGTTAGAAATCCTCCCCTCTTCCAGATTGCCTTATGGTTAGCGGTAGCCATGGGAAGAAATCAGTGCTGGCTGATTGCAAACAAGTGCTGAACTCAAGGGTGAACCTTTTGCAGTACTGTCTCCACAGTTCTTATCCTGCCCCTTTATCTTGTCTGGAGCATGAACACAGTGCCTCGCGGTGGAGGAAAGGTGACCGTAGGGCCTGGGAAGGAGCCCAGGTCTTCAGTGACTTCCTTGGGCACCAGCATCTTCGCTGGACTGCCCCACCCAGATTCCTCATCACATGCATCCTTGTCTAAGCCAGGGAAGCCAGGGCTTTCTTCCGTGCAGCTGAACATTATCCCAGCCGATGGTAACTGCTCATGGTGTCCCTTTGTCCTCTCCCCTCACTGGTTTTGAGGAGCACATGTCTTCTAATTTCTGCCTATATGGCCACAGGCAGAGCTAGTAGAGGGGGGAAAAATGAAAAACTAAAAGAGATACAATAAAACATCACTAATTGCATATTATGTAATTTTTACAGGTTTGATTATTTTGGGAAATTATTTGGAAGGAAAGCAGTAGATTTATTACATTTTTTTCCTTCAATGTCCTCCCATCTGTTTAATTTTTACACCTCATCTTGATGAAATCAAGATGTTATTTTCCTCTTCAAGTTTTTTCAATATGAGGCTTTTGAAAGATCTCCCACTAGACTTTTCCAGTCGATTTTAATAACTATTTCTTGCTCCAACACTAAACTACCATGGTATCTAGGATCCTCAAGACTATAATAGATCTGAAACATTATATAAATTTTCTTAGAGATGAAATCTTTATCACTTATAAACCATAGCTAAATCCACTAAAAAGTTTTCATATAACTTCTAAGGAGTTCACTGAAATTACTGCTTAAAAATTATTGTTAAAGGAATCAACACATTCTTTGAGATGCTCAAATAGTATCTTAGGCATCACTTTGTTAGCCTTAGACTCATATAGCAGAAACAAAAATATTTAAATCCAGCCCAACAGAGGTTTAAAAAATTAGAAGTTTAAACAAGTCTTTAAAAAAAAAAACTTAGGAAAAGTTGATATGTTAACACATATTCTGCTAAACCTACAGTTATTCATACATCTCAAGTAAAATCACAATTTCATTTTCTTTCATTCCCTCAATATTGAGAGAAAAGCTGATTTGGGATTAAGAGCTATCAGGATGCCTGCTTTATTTATCCTCAATATCACTATTCTTCACCTTTTAGTGTGTGAACCTAACTTTTAACTTGGCCATAGGAAAAAAGTATTTCAAAATAAACATACCAAATGAAGAACCCAATTTAGAAAACTTTGCCTGGCATTTATTCATAAATAACAAGGAAATGAAGTTTGGGGCTGATGAATCGCTGCATAGCCTGGGAAATTTATTTTCTGGGACAGTCTCTAGGTTTCAGATGCCTAAATTAGGTACATCTCTTCAATACAAATGACTGCACCAGCCAGGTGGCTCCAACACTTCCTTTCCTCTACACTGCCATTATTTGGGATTTCTTTCTCCCTCTGTCTCTCCTCTCCACCCACCCCCCACCCCCACTCCTTCCCAACTATAACCCTTTGATATTGCAGGACAAATCTGGAGGGACAGAGAAGGAGGAAGCAAGGGAAAATCTGAGGGAGGAAGAAAGAGTATGACTTCATCTCCCATTCCTTCTGTCCCTTCTGCACCCTGTGACATCTTACATTGCCTTCTGGGAGCAAGGGGGTTTGTGGAACTCTTCTGTGACCACACAAAAGATCCTTTATGATCTGGCGTTTGCCTTTTTTTCTTTTTTTTTAATGTAATGTAATGACTTCAGTAGACTCATTCCCAGGAGGAACCCTACCCAGCTCAGTTTCAGTATCAGTCTGGTGTGGTTAGGCTCCTTCCTGAGCTCTCAGGATGTTCATTCCTCCTGTGTACCCTTTCCCATTTAATATCCTCTTCTCTGCACAGTGAGCAACTTGGGAGTAGAAAATGTCTTTCATTTGTATTTTCAGGGCTTAAGCGGCCTTGTTCAGTGACTGGTTCAAAAACATCAATGGTGTTCAAAAAGTATTTGTTGAAGTATGTATGAGTGACCCCAGAACTTTTCCAAATGCTTCATCCCAGAGGCCCTGCTCTACCGTCTCCCACCAGAAGTTACTCTTCCTTGATAAAGAAGGAAGATAAATTTAACTGAGCTTATCAACTATGCTCCAGTATAAAATTAAAAATATTTTAAATTAACTGAGCTGCTCTCCTGAAGCGGAAACAATGCTACTTATGTCTCTTTGCTAGCCTGGGATCCAGCATTATCAACTATATGTAGCTTTGTCTCTAAATGGAAACGAGATGCCAGTCCAGGTTCGATGCACGATACTGGATGCTTGGGGCTGGTGCACTGGGACGACCCAGAGGGATGGTATGGGGAGGGAGGAGGGAGGAGGGTTCAGGATGGGGAGCACATGTATACCTGTGATGGATTCATTTTGATATTTGGCAAAACTAATACAATTATGTAAAGTTTAAAAATAAAATAAAATTTAAAAAATAAAATTAAATTAAATTAAAAAAAAATAAATAAATAAATGGAAAAAACAAATAGAGTAGAAGGTTGTCACTGGAGAGGCCCATACTTTCATTAAATGAGTGGGGCTTTTAAAAGAACAAAGGTGAAGATATGGTTATACATAATAATGACCAACATTTACTCACCCTTTATTCTGTCTAGATACTATTGTAAATATACTACCTCTACTGTAATTTTTCATTCTTGAATCAGCCCCAGGAGATCTTGTTCTCCCTGAGTTAGGATGTAGAAACTTTCTCTAATCCATTAATAACCATTCAACAGGATATTACCAGGCCTTTAAAAATATATATATATATGTGGAATCTGAAAAAACCAAACTCATCGAAACGGAGATTAGGCATGTGTTGGGGGGGTGGGCAAAAAGGGAGAAAGGAGTCAAAAGATACCAACTTCCACTCACCTAGAGTCAGACATTCTGGAATGTGAAGTCAAATGGGCCTTAGGAAGCATCACTACAAACAAAGCTAGTGGAGGTGATGGAATTCCAGTTCAGCTATTTCAAATTCTGAAAAATGATGCTGTCAAAGTGTTGCACTCAATATGCCAGCAAATTTGGAAAACTCAGCAGTGGCCACAGGACTGGAAAAGGTCAGTTTTCATTCCAACTCCAAAGAAAGGCAATGCCAAAGAATGCTTAAACTACTGCACAATTGCACTCATCTCACACGCTAGTAAAGTAGTGGTTAAAATTTTCCAAGCCAGGCTTCAGCAATACGTGAACCATGAACTTCCAGATGTTCAAGCTGGTTTTAGAAAAGGCAGAGGAACCAGAGATCAAACTGCCAACACCTGCCTGATCATTGAAAAAGCAAGAGAGTTCCAGAAAAACATCTGTTTCTGCTTTATTGACTATGCCAAAGCCTTTGACTGTGTGGATCACAATAAACTGTGGAAAATTCTGAAAGAGATGGGAATACCAGACCACCTGACCTGCCTCTTGAGAAATCTGTATACAGGTTAGGAAGCAATAGTTAGAACTGGACATGGAACAACAGACTGGTTCCAAATAGGAAAAGGAGTACGTTGAGGCTGTATATTGTTACCCTGCTTATTTAACTTATATGCAGAGTACATCATGAGAAATGCTGGACTGGATGAAGCACAAGCTGGAATCAAGATTGCCAAGAGAAACATCAATAACCTCAGATATGCAGATGACACCACCCTTGTGGCAGACAGTGAAGAAGAACTAAAGAACCTCTTGATGAAAGTGAAAGAGGAGGGTGAAAAAGTTGGCTTAAAGCTCAACATTCAGAAAACGAAGATCACGGCATCCGGTCCCATCACTTTATGGCAAATAGATGGGGAAACAGTGGCTGACTTTGTTTTTCTGGGCCCCAAAATCACTGCAGATGGTGATTGCAGCCATGAAGTTAAAAGACGTTTACTCCTTGGAAGAAAAGTTATGACCAACCTAGACAGCATATTAAAAAGCAGAGACATTACTTTGTCAACAAAGGTCCATCTAGTCAAGGCTATGGTTTTTCCAGTGGTCATGTATGGATGTGCAAGTTGGACTATAAAGAAACCAGAGAGCCGAAGAATTGATGCTTTTGAACTGTGGTGTTAGAGAAGACTCTTGAGAGTCCCTTGGACTGCAAGGAGATCCAACCAGTCCATCCTAAAGGAGATCAGTCTTGGGTGTTCATTGGAAGGACTGACTTGGAAGCTGAAACTCCAATACTTTGGCCACCTGATGCGAAGAGCTGACTCATTGGAAAAGACCCTGATGCTGGGAAAGATTGAGGGCAAGAGGAGAAGGGGATGACAGAGGATGGGATGGTTGGATGGCATCACCAACTCAATGGACATGGGTTTGCGTGGACTCCGGGAGTTGGTGATGGATAGGGAGGCCTGGTCAGACACGATTGAGCGACTGAACTGAACTGAAGTCCTAGAGATGTAATGTACAACTTGGTGACTAGATGTGTATGTGTGTATGTGTAGACTAGATGTATATATACATGTCTATATATAGATAGATTTATGCTGCTGCTAAGTCGCTTCAGTCATGTCCGACTCTGTGTGACCCCATAGACGGCAGCCAACCAGGCTTCCCTGTCCCTGGGATTCTCCAGGCAAGAACACTGGAGTGGGTTGCCATTTCCTTCTCCAATGCGTGAAAGTGAAGTCGCTCAATTGTGTCTGACTCCTAGGGACCCCATGGACTGCAGCCCACCAGGCTCCTCCATCCATGGGATTTTCCAGGCAAGAGTACTGGAGTGGGTTGCCATTGCCTTCTCCGAGATAGATGTATACGTGTATATATATTTTATACATATATACAGACTTCCCTGGTGGTTCAGATGGGAAAGCGTCTGCTTACAATGTGGGAGACCTGGGTTCAATCCCTGGGTCAGGAAGATCTCCTGGAGAAGGAAATGGCAACCTACTCCAGTATTCTTGCCTGGAAAATCCCATGGATGGAAGAGCCTGGTAAGCTACAGTCCATGGGGTCAAAAAGAGTTGGACACAACTGAGCAACTATATATACACATATATATACATATGCACACACACAGACATATATATACACTGCATTGTGTATTTGAAAACTGTTAAGAGAGTAGGCCTTAAAAATTCTCATCACACACAAAAAATTGTAACTGTGTGGTGATAGTTAACTAGACTTACTGTGGTAATCATTTCTCAGTATGCATGTATATCAAATCATTATGCTGCACATCTTAAGCTTATAGAAAGCTATGTATCAATTATATCTCAGTAACACTCTCGCCTGGAAAATCCCAGGGATGGAGGAGCCTGGTGGGCTGCAGTCCATGGGGTCACTAAGAGTCGGACACCACTGAGCGACTTCACTTTCACTTTTCACTTTCATGCATTGGAAAAGGAAATGGTAACCCACTCCAGTATTCTTGCCTGGAGAATCCCAGGGACGGGGGAGCCTGGTGGGCTGCCGTCTATGGGGTCGCACAGAGTTGGACACGACTGAAGCGACTTAGCAGCAGCAACACTGGAGAAACAGATGAGGTCCAGGTAGGATCCTTGTCCAGGACTGGACAGGATCAGTAAGTAAACAACCAGATTGTCCGTAAAAGAGAAAGTAAAAGAGGTCCTAGCAGAAAATCAGTGAGAAATAGCTCTAAAGCTGACCAAAGATCAAGAATTATTCCAACTCAGAGATATGGGCTGACAAGTTTGTCCCCCTCCATCTCTTGGCCCCAGATTCCCAGACCACCCACCCACAGAACCACAAACCCCAGACTGTCCTGCCCCTGCCAAGCTTGACTGACTCAGAAATATAAAAATCCCCTCTCCCAAAACCTGGCTGGGAAGGGAGGTAGAGGGTAGATCAAGTGAGAATGCCCAGGAGAGGATCTGTTCCTGGCTCTCAAAGTCAGAACAAACTTGACCAGGAAACTCTCTCAACCCTGCTGATCCCTTTCTATGGTCCGGCAGTCAGTGAAGTTAATAGGTTTCTGTGGGTTGGGCAAATCAACCTAGTCTAGGCAACTGCCTTGCCTGTATCTATGGGAAAATCCATGGCAAACACCAAAGAATCAATTACAAAAGAATCTTTGAAACCCCGCTGCTCCTGTGTGACCCCAACCTTACACAGTCAACTTGACTGAAGGAGTTGCAGGGGAGGTCATTGCCCACAGGCTTTTTGCAGAGAGATTTCATTTTTTATTGTCATGGCTTTGTTTCCTTGCCATATTCTCTTTCCCAGCTAAATCAACACTTAAAACTTTTTAAATTCAGATTTTTTTAATAGATAAATAAAACATTACAGATATCTTTAAAGCCTGCCCAAACTCCTCCCTGATTTCGTTGCATGTCATTCTTCAGGGGCAACCACTGTCTTGAATTTGGTGTTTCTCATTGCATGCATAATGGTATATTTTCACTGGGTATGTACGTGTCCATCAGCAACATGTACTTTTGTTTGGCATGCTTTCAATCTTTACATATATGTTACTCTGGACCGGCATTTCTTTCACTTGGTTTTTGCTCAATATTGCTTTTGAGATTTACTCATATTAACGTGGCTCTAAGGAATTCATTTCTAATTTCAGCTTTCAGCATTCTATTATGTGAATATATCATATTACTATTATCATTCTATTACCATTAGTGTTCATTATAGTATTTCATTTTAGTATTCTGTTATGTAAAGACACCATCATTTGTTTCTTAATTCTCTTGAAGAGTAGAATAGCTGGATAGTAGAGTATGAGCATTTTTAACATTAAAGAGAAGTTTGGTAATGCCTAATAAAGCAGTCAAGCCAATACTTACCCATGCTACCCAGGTTGAGAGCTTCTTCTATTTCACATCCTCAGAAACACTTGACATTGGCAGACTCTTTAATTTTTGTCCACATGATGGAGGTGATATATGACCTCATTTCTGGCATTATCTTTATTCACAGATTGAAAAATATTTTTTTCAGAATGATCTTATAGGTCAGTGGTTTTCAGAGTTTGGTCTGGGGACCCCTGGAAGAAGCTATTTTATAACAGCATCAAATGCTGTTTGCCTTTTTGAGGCTCATTCTTTCACAGGAGTATAGTGGAGTTATCCAGAGGTATCTGGATGTGGTGCTGCCCCAAACCGTATGATCATCCAGCTGTCTTCTATTAAGCCCAACCAACATTAAAGAGATTTACACAAATGTAAAGCAATGCCGCTCTTCTAGTTGTTTTTGTCTTGGAAAAACTTACCATCTTCCATTTTTTACAATATGTTAACAGATAATGGGTTTATTCTAGCTCTCATATAATTAATAAATGCTTTTAAATATTTCAGTTTTAATTTTGAATGTGGTTAAGTATTACTAGATAAAAGGTAAACAATAGCTCTTCGAAGTCTTCAATAATATTTATAAGCTTAGGGGGCCCTCCAGATACCAAAAAGTTTGAAAGTCGTTGTTTTAGGCCATAAGTGATGACAGTTGACTTTTAGAGGGTACTTCCTGTGATGGACCATCATGCTGAGTGCCTGGGGGTCACTTTCCCCTTAACCTTCAAGATAGTCTTGTAAAGCAGATTGGCCCCACTTGAGGGGGAGGAAGCTGAGACTTGGGTCAGGTGGGGGGTAACCCTGAGGTCAGGAATGGGACTGAAATCCAGGCTTGCTGCTTCCCCAGGCCTCCTTGCCCTTAACCTTCACAACTCTGTCTTCCCTTCTTACTCCCTCCCATTTTCTTCTTAGTCATTCTCTGAGTCAGCCATCTTGAAACTATCGACTCATCTTTGAATCATCCTCTCCGTTTCCTTTGAAATGATCCAAATCCCCTTTCCAAGGCAGCAGAGGGGTGAGAGACTCTGAGGCCAGCTTCCTGAAGATGGAGAAGCAGTAAAACATGGCCAAGCCCGAGGCTTCCAGGCAGTAGAGCCAGGAGTCAAGGCAGATACGAAGGATGGAGACCTGGAAACAGAACTTCCAAAAGGGCTGCACTAAGCAGGAAAATATTTGCTATATAGATACTAGAAGGAGAGATTGCAGAGGCCCTAAAATAGAAGGGTAGATCTTTTTTCCTCTGTTTCTTTGCCTCAGGCCCACAGGTGGAGAGAAATTATTAAAGTCAGACATCTGCCTATTAACTGTATCCATCTCTTATGCTCTGTTCCCACTCACTGGTTTTCTTCATTCAACAAACATACAATAGTGTGATAAGTGGATTTATTGGGTTGATAATAACAGCTGACATTTATTGGTGTGAAATTATCCAGGTGCCTAGAAATGGAACTGTGGAGAGAAAGAAGAGCCAGATTGTGAAGAGTTGGATTTAACATGAAAGGTTTAATAAAGGAAGCGACATGCTTAGATTTGCTTTTACAAAGATCCTCTGGCTGCAGAGTGGAGAAGGGATTGCTGGGGAGCAAGGCAGGAGGCAGAAAACGGTAGGGCCTGGAACTTAGCATCAGACTAGTAGGGATGGATGAAATCAGTGATGAAGAGGCAGGAGGCAAAGATGGGAACTATTTCTCACATGCCTAGAATCACTACTGTAGCCACCTAACAGGATTTCTCATCACCAGGCTTTTTTCCCCCCTTCCAATCAACCCTGAGATTAACCTTCCTTAGATAACACTTCGGAGAAGGCAATGGCACCCCACTCCAGTACTCTTGCCTGGAAAATCCCATGGACAGAGGAGCCTGGTAGGCTGCAGTCCATGGGGTTGCTAGGAGTCGGACACGACTGAGCGACTTCACTTTCACTTTTCACTTTCATGCATCGGAGAAGGAAATGGCAACCCACTCCAGTGTTCTTGCCAGGAGAATCCCAGGGACGGGGAAGCCTGGTTGGCTGCCGTCTATGGGGTCACACAGAGTCGGACATGACTGAAGCGACTTAGCAGCAGCAGCAGCAGCAGATAACACTTGGGCTTCCCCAGTGGCTCAGTGGTAAATAATCCTCCTGCAATGCAGGAGATGCAGGAGACAAGTTTGATCGGGGAAGATTCCCTGGAGGAGGGAATAGCTACCCACTCCAGTATTCTTGCCTGGAGAATACCATGGACAGAGGAGCTTGGTGGGCTGCAGTCTATAGGGTCGCAAAGAGCTGGACATGACTGAAGTGACTTAGCACGTGTGCAGATACCACTTATCCCATTGAGGAGTACTAGAGTCTACTGCTTTGGAGAAGGCAAAGGCACCCCACTCCAGTACTCTTGCCTAGAAAATCCCATGGATGGAGGAGCCTGGTGGGCTGCAGTCCATGGGGTCAATAAGAGTCGGACATGACTGAGAGACTTCACTTTCACTTTTCACTTTCATGCATTGGAGAAGGCAATGGCAACCCACTCCAGTGTTCTTGCCTGGAGAATCCCAGGGATGGGGGAGCCTGGTGGGCTGAAGTCCATGGGATCGCTAAGAGTCGGACATGACTGAGAGACTTCACTTTCACTTTCACTTTTCACTTTCATGCATTGGAAAAGGAAATGGCAACCCATTCCAGTGTTCTTACCTGGAGAATCCCAGGGACAGGGGAGCTTGGTGGGCTGCCGTCTATGGGGTCCCACAGAGTCCGACATGACTGAAGTGACTTAGCAGCAGCAGCAGCAGTAGGAGAGTCTACTGCTTAAGTGCATTAGCAGCCAAACAGCCAAACAGCTTGGGTTCAAATTCTACCTCAACCACTTCACTATGCCCAGTTTCCTCATCTGAAAAATGAGATCCTAGAAATGGTGCTTATTTCCCAGGGTTGAGGTGAGTCAATGTATATGAAAGAACTTGTATCATTACTTGTATATGGTCTGATCTGTTGTCAATAAGTCATGTTGGACTCTTGTGTTCTCAAGGACTATAACCTGCCAGGCTCCTCTGTCCATGGGATTTCCCAGGCAAGAACACTGGAGTGGGTTGCCATTTCCTTCTCCAGGGGATCTTCCTGGCCCAGGAATCGAAACTGGGTCTCCTACATTGCAGACAGAGTCTTTACCAACTGATCCACAAGGGAAGCCCACCTGTATATGGTAATCCTTCAATAAAAAATTAATTACTATTATGACATTTCTCTATTCAGAAACCTTTCTTAGTAGAGGAGACAAGATAGGGATATGGGATTAGGAGATATAAAGTACTACGTATAAAGTAGACAAGCAACAAAAATATATTGAACAGCACAGGGAATGATGGCCTTTATTTTGTAATAACTTTTAATGAAGTATAATCTATAAAAATATTGAATCACTATTCAATGCACCTGAAACTAAAATAACATTGTAAATCAACTATATTTTAACTTAAAAAAAGAAACCTTCCATAGAAAGTATTCTATTTTCATTTGCTGGAATACCGAAGCCTGCCTTTCCAGATCCTTCATAATCCAGGCCCACCACACCACTAAGCCTCGTCTAATGCTATTCCCCCAATATATTCACTGAATACACCAGATACAGCACCTCTGTGCCTTGGTCATGCTGTTTCCCTCATTTCAAATGCCTTTCTTTTTCCCATCTATCCTCCCAATCCTCTGTCCCTTAAATGCTCATCACCACTTCCAGAAAAATTACTCCAAATGCAATGACCAGCAACCATATCCTGTATAATCATTTTCCCCCAAGCAGGACAGCATGTCACTCCAACCAGAAGGCTATCATTCCAAATAACTCACACAGCCACTCAAGCTCCTGCCTGTCACTGCTATCTAAATGCTAAGCACTCACAGAAGGCCCAGAGCATAAACTTGTCCTTCTCATGCTTCGTGGAGCACTATGGATGCCCCCAGAAGCCCATAAATAAAAAATAACTTTGGTGCAAGTTAAGTTTTCATCAGGACTATCAGCTATGAAATATTTAAAGGCTCTCATGGGCTGTTAAACCAAACCAATGTTGTATGTTAAAAAGAGATAAGACCAAAAATATATGAACAAATTGACCAAAATATATTTTAGGGGAAGCAAAGTCTTATCCTAAGCAGGAGTTCATAAAGCACGCATGTCCTTCCATGCTTCGTGTCTTCTGTCTGACATGTGATTCGAAAGAAAAGACTGCACAACATTGATAAATCTCATGTCTTTTTAATCACGAAGCTTTATAGGAGTCAGCTTTTGTGTTAGGTTACTTAAAATTTTCTTTTATTTTCAAACATGACAGTGTAATGATAAAATCAAGTTTTGCCTACAGGGCTTTCCACACTTGTAAGTTACTAGAAATTTTCCTTATTTGGGAAAAATGTGTTCTACAAACTAGAAGAATTTCTTTTTCAATGAAAATGATAACTTTGCATTTTTTAAACCAGGATACTGTGGGCACTTGCTTTGAGCTAGAAAAAAAAAGATTTTTTCTAAATTAAGTCTCTCATTATCTACAATCTTGCTACAGATTGCATTCAGTTCAGTAGAAACAGTGAGTGAAGAGACAAAGAAGAACTTCTCTCCATGTTCTCAGAGAGATTCAGAGAGGTTAAGAGCGAAAGACTGCATCAAAGTGGTACCACGCACCAGACCCCAGAAAACATTTATTTTTATTGATTCCCGTATTCAACCAACATTTACTAAGCCCCTAATTTTTACTGGACTACATAGCTTTGCCCCATCAGCAGTTTCCAAACTATTTTGAAATGTAAGACACAAATGTTCAGCCCCTGCACTGACCCAACAGGCAGCTGCACTTATGGAAGGAAACCAGCTGCTGGGGAGTGAGAAGGAGGTGGTAGTGGTTGGGGGACCCCACGTACTACATCTTTGCTTTTCCCACTCCAGCATGATGGCTCATGGTTAGATGGTTAGATGGTTTCTAACTCAATTTCCTATCCCTTCTGGAGCTAAAATATTTCCATGAATTCTAGCCTGCTTAGATGAGCCACAGTCGTCAATACCAAGAAGTGGCTCTTACTTCCTGAGCCAGAGCTGCTGGCCAATGCCCAGTTGTGAATGGATTTGTCATCTTGCCTGACCATGAAGAGTCACCTTGAACATTTGTCAAAACTATAGATTCCTAGTCCCTGACCCCAATCTGTTTGAATCAGAAACTCTGGGGGAAGGGAGGTTTTCTAGATGAGGAAACTGAGGCTCAGAGAGGTGAAATTATAGGCTCAAATCTACACATGCAAGGGTGGAGCCACAAGTAAACCCAGATCTATTCAGTCTCACCTCTTTTTGTGTTACAGTTAGACATGTGAGAGAGTATTGCTTCAGCCCCATCCCCTTTCTTCAATCACAGCCTCCTTACTCCATTTCCTGGAGTCATACCCTTTCTCAGTTTCTTCAAAAAATGTAATCTCATGTCACAGAAGTCAATACTCACAATAGACAGAAGGGTACAGTGAATGACTGAAGCAGCCATGACTGCAGCATGCATGGAAGGAGGGTACCCTAGAGAAAACTTGAGTTCTTTCATGTCCAAGCTATTAACACTGGTACTACTCAGCTCCTACCAGTCAGAATGTGGGCCCTGATTCACTGAAAGATCTAGATTTTTTAAAGGTGAAATCTCAAACTGTCAACCACATAATCATACTATACTATGTAACACTCCATGGTGGGAAGATCCCCTCAAAAAGGGAATGGCAACCCACTCTAGTATTCTTGCTTGGAAAATTCCAAAGAGAGAGGAGCCTGATGGGCTACAGCCCGTGGGCTCACAAAGAGTTGGACATGACTGAGCAACTAACACTTTCACTTGGAGATTTCAGAGAGCAAATCTATGGCTGCCCTTGAAGAAGCAAGGTGCTATGATATGAAGTGCCTATGAAGAGCGCCACATGTCAGAGAGCTGACGACAGCCTCAGGGTGCAGAGGGCTTCAGTCCTACAACCACAAGGAACTGAATTCTGCCAAAAAACATGGGAGCTTAGAAGAAGATACCAAGTTCTGGAAAGGAATGCAGCCCCACCAGCATTTTTATTGCAGAGTTGTAACCTTGACTAGAGGACCCAGCTAAGCCAAGCCCAGGTTCCTGACCTACAGAAACCATGAGATAATAAATGTGTGCTGTTTTAAGCTACTACAATTGTGGTCATTTCTTATACAGCAACAGAAAACCAACATACCCTTCTAAGCCTGCCCTTCTCAGAGAGCCCTTCAAACTCCCTCTGCCATCAACATCTAACAGCTCTGATCTCAGCTGACTATCAAGAGAGAAAGTAACCTGGCAAACTGATTTACCATTTATTACTTCCTTACCCCTTAGCATTTTTTAAGAGAGGGCTTAGAAAGGTACTGGCTAAATCCAGTATATGATTGATTCAAAATGAAAGAATTACAGAAAATGATGCAGAAAAGTAGGAGCCATTTGGTGCCTGGAGATTGTCCCAGTGGGCCTCAAGGCATAGCATAGTGCTTACCTCAGAATGCAATCAGCCCAGCCAAAAACACTCTGAACAATGGGACCAGGAGCCAAAAGCTGCATTGTCACTTATTAGAAAGATTTATTGGAGAAAGCTTTAGTTTTCTTTTCTGTCAAATAGTGGTGAGACCTACCCTGCCTCCCTCAAGAGACTATTGTTGGCATATGTGTGTGAGATCATAGGAAATATGTATGTCTCTACCCCCCAGTTACCGGGACAGAGCTCCTGAAACCCTCGTAATTTCCTGGGTGATAGGAGTATCTTTTGTTCTAATGAGCTGACTCTGGCTGGTCTTCCGGATGAGCGCTGGCCACTGGAATGAGCAAGCCATGATTAGAAGCTTGGAATTTTCAGCCCCACCCCTCATTCTCTTGAGAAGAATGAAGGGGAGGAAATGCAGTTAATAATTTATCATGCCTGTGTAATGAAGCCTCCACCAAAACCAAAACTGTATGGTATTCAGAGAGCTTCCAAGTTGGTGACATACCCCAACTCCATGGGCCAGAAGTCCCTGTGCTTGGGACCCACTAGAATCTCATTCTACATGTCTCTTCATCTGGCTGTCCCTCTGTAGCCTTTATCATATCTTTTAATAACCTACTAATTATACGTGATTCCCTGAGTTCTGTGGGCAGCTCTAGCAAATCAGAGGAACCCAAAGAAGGGGTTGTGGGAAACTCTGGTTACAGCCAAATGTCCCGGACAGAAGCTGTGGGTGACCTAGGGACCTACTACTTGTGATTGGCATCTAAGGGTGGGGCAATCTCATGGGACTGAGCTCTTAACCTGTGGGATCTGACACTATCTCCAGGTAGTCACTATCAGAACGAGTTAAATTGTAGAACACAGAGGTAGTATCTGAGCACTGCTTGGTGCAGGGGAAAAATCCGCACATTTGGTGACCAGAAGTGTCAGAAGTGTTGTGAATGTGATAGTCTCATGATGCTGCTGCTAAGTCGCTTCAGTCGTGTCTGACTCTGTGTGACCCCATAGATGGCAGCCCACCAGGCTCCCCCGTCCCTGGGATTCTCCAGGCAAGAACACCGGAGTGGGTTGCCATTTCCTTCTCCAATGCATGAAAGTGAAAAGCGAAAGTGAAGTCGCTAAGTCGTGTCCAACTCTTCGAGACCCCATGGACTGCAGCCTACCAGACTCCTCCGTCCGTGGGATTTTCCAGGCAAGAGTACTGGAGTGGGGTGCCCTTGCCTTCTCCGGATAGTCTCGTGAGAGTAAAGGAAAAACATAAGGAGAAAAAGACTTGGCTTTTCTACTTAAAGTGAAAGCACTCTGGAAGTAAAAAATATATTCACAAAAATAGATTGAAGTGATGAAGTAATCACAGATAATTTAAGCCAAAAAGATTCTGGCGCACGCATTCTGATTTCAGGCCTGCAGCTTCAGCAGTGATCTTGCCCAAGTCTGCTGTCAGGCTTCCCTTTCCTTACCACCTTTCAGTTTCAGCCAGAGGCTGACATTCTCTTGTCCCAGCTCCTATGCGGCCGACGAGGGCCAGGGAGGGACTGAGATGACAGTCCTCTGACATCCCAACATGTGATTAACGAGGAAGAAGCCTCCAGGAAGGTCACACAGATGTCTGGGGAGTCTCCCCACACCAGAGCTAAAACAGCCCCATCGAATTCCCGAGGCTCCAAAAATGAAACCACTCTTAGTGAGACTGAGATTGCTCAGTCCTTCAAACCCAACCAGTCAAGCCTCTGAGAGTTTTAGCACTCTGTCTCATCCAGCAGGGCTCCATTGCATCTGGATCCATATTTCAAATGGCAGGAGCAAGCAACCACCTTCTTTTGATGTCTACATGGCTTAGAGTGAAACCTACACCAGGCAGAGTTTTATTAGATTTAAATGGACTAGAAAAAAAGTGAGGAGAAAAGGAAGAAGATGATTTATCCTCCTTCTAGTCTAACAAACATTAAAAAAAAAAAAAATTCTCATAACAACTCATTTTAAAGCCAAAGGTTGAAGTCAAGGACCACATGACTGATTGGAGGAGTGAAAAAGTTTCCTTCTAGAACTAAACTAAACCATTAAATTATAGAAATTAATTATAATAATAAAACAGCCATAACAATACAAACGTTTACTGCCTATACCCTGTACCTGGCACTGTGCTAAGTGTTTTTCAAGTTCACCAAACATGCCTGAAGGAGGGATTTACAATGACCCTTCCCTCTTAGAGAAGAGATAATAAGCCCACAGAAGAGCTATTAATCTTAAGATAAGCATCAACATCATTGGTATTTTTTCTTCTCTAGAAATAAAATATTAATTGTATTAATATTTTAAATTTATAAGCAATAAAGAATATTTTATGTAATGTTTTACTGTAAGCTAATTATGTTTACAGTTCAGTTCAGTTCAGTCGCTCAGTCGTGTCCGACTCTTTTCGACCCCATGAATCGCAGCACACCAGGCCTCCCTGTCCATCACCAACTCCCGGAGTTCACTCAGACTCACGTCCATCAGTAGCCTTGAATAAAAAAGCATGGGTTAAAAACGATCAAATGTTTGCAACCTGAAATTAATATTCAGTGCACTGGGAGAATGTAAAGTTTAAGCAGAAATGAGAGTGAAAGCAATAATTTGAGCAATTCTAGCCTCTGTGTGGCAGAAGAGGTGATCGTTTAGAAGGACACACAGGAGCCAAGAAAGGTCAGTGCTGGCTTCTGTGTCCTATTCTCAAAGCCGCTCTTCCATTAAACAGATCTAATCCTTCATGCTATAGAGAGCTGCATGGAAGGCAGTTTGGAGGTATACTTAATTATAAAGAAGGAAGGGAAGAAGGCAAATCAGAAGAGTAGAATAAGAGGAGGTGAAGAAAGGAGAAAAAAGATTAAAACATAAATGCGGACTCTGAGTTAAATCCAATGTAGGCAAATAAAATCAGCATAACCACAGAAAGATTTTCAAGTTTGCAGATGTAAAGCCTCATGAAATCTGCATATTAAAAAATGCAAAGCAGGGAATTCCCTGGTGGCCTGGTGGTGGTTAGGATTCCAGGATGCCATGGCCCAGGTTCAATCCCTGGTTGGGGAACTGAAATGCCACAAGCCACGTGGCAAAAAAAAAAAATGTTATTTTTATATTGAAATTCTTGGTATCAGAACTTGGCCTGTAGTTCAGAAAATAGCAGTGTTTAGGGCCACAGGAGGGAGTAGAATAACATGGTAACAATATTATTTTTGATATTTGTACTATATATGTAAACCATGTAGAAGTTTTCCAATTTTGGGTTTTCATAATAAGAGCTATTATTTACTGAGTGCCTTGTGTACCCAACTCTGTGCTAAACACTATTTGTAATACTCTGTTTGATTTGATATCCCAACAGGTCTACCAGATAACTATAATTACCCTCATTTGTACATGAGAAAACTGAAAATGAAAGAAGATAAGTTGCTCAAAAAGGAGCAGAAAAAGGCACTGCATTTGAGACAAAAGAGTCTGAAATGCAGTACTTGGGTGTAGTCTCAAAAAATGACAGAATGATCTTGGTTTGTTTCCAAAGTAAACCATTCAATATCACAGTAATCCAAGTCTATGCCCCAACCACTAATACCAAAGAAGCTGAAGTTGAATGGTTCTGTGAAGACCTACAAGACCTTCTAGAGCTAATGCCAAAAAAAGATGTCCTTTTGTCTTTTTCATCATAGGGGACTAGAATGCAAAAGTAGGAAGTCAAGAGATACCTGGAGTAACAGGCAAATTTGGCCTTGGAGCACAAAATGAAGCAAGGCAAAAAACGCACTGGTCATAGCAAACACCTTCTTCCAACAACACAAAACTCTACACATGGACATCACCAGATGGTCAATACTGAAATCAGATTGATTATGTTCTTTGCAGCTGAAGATGGAGAAACTCTATATAGTCAGCAAAAACAAGACTGAGAGCTGACTGTGTCTCAGATCATGAACTCCTTATTGCCAGATTCATACTTAAATTGAAGAAAGTAGGGGGAAACCTCTAGGTCATTCAGGTATGACCTAAATCAAATCACAGTTATTCAGTGGAAGTGACAAATAGATTCAAGGCATTAGATCTGATAGACAGTGTGCCTGAGGAACTATGGACAGAGGTTCATAATATTGTATAGGAGGCAGTGATCAAAATTATCCCCAAGAAAAAGAAATACGAAAAGGCAAAATGGTTGTCTGAAGAGGCCTTACAAATAGCTGAGAAAAGAAGAGAAGTGAAAGGAAAAGGAGAAAAGGAAAGATATATTCATCTGAATGCAGAGTTCCAAAGAATAGCAAGGAGAGATAAGAAAGCCTGTTTAAGTGAACAATGCAAATAAATAGAGGAAAAGAAAAGAATGGGAAAGACTAGAGATCTCTTCAAGAAAATTAGAGATACCAAGGGAACATTTCATGCAAAGATGGGCACAACAAAGGACAGAAATGGTATGGACCTAACAGAAGCAGAAGAAATTAAGAAGAAGTGGCAAGAATACACAGAAGAACCACATAAAAAACATCTTCACGACTCAGATAACCACGATGGTGTGATCACTCACCTAGAGCCAGACGTCTTGGAGTGCGAAGTGAAGTGGGCTTTTTGAAAGCATCCCTATGAACAAAGCTAGTGGAGGTGATGGAATGCCAGCTAAGTGATTTCAAATCCTAAAAGATGATGGTGTGAAAGTGCTGCACTCAATATGCCAGCAAATTTGGAAAACTCAGCAGTGGCCACAGGACTAGAAAAGGTCGGTTTTCATTCCAAACCCAAAGAAAGGCAATGCCAAAGAATGTTCAGACTACCACACAATTGCACTCATCTCACAAACTAGTGAAGTAATACTCAAAATTCTCCAAGCCAGGCTTCAACAGTATGTGAACCAAGAACTTCCAGATGTTCAAGCTGGATTTAGAAAACACAGAGGAACCAGAGATCAAATTGTCAACATCCATTGGATCATAGAAAAAGCAAGAGAATTTCAGAAAAACATCTATTTCTGCTTTATTGATTATGCCAAAGCCTTTGACTCTGTAGATCACAATAAACTGTGGAAAATTCTTCAAGTGATGGGAATACCAGACCACCTTACCTGCCTCCTAAGAAATCTGTATGCAGGTCAAGAAGCAACAGCTAGAACTGGACATGGAACAACAGACTGGTTCAAAATTGAAAAAGGAGTACGTCAAGGCTGTGTATTGTCACCCTGCTTATTTAACTTATATGCAGAGTGGTGATGGTTTAGTCGCTAAGTTGTGTCTGACTCTTGCAACCCCATGAACTGTAGCCCACCAGGCTCCTCTGTCCATGGGATTTCCCAGGCAGGAATACTGGAATGGTTTGCCATTTCTTTCTCCAGGGGTATATGCAGAGTAAATCATGCAAAATGCTGGGCTGGATGAAGCACAAGCTGGAATCAAGATTGCCAGGAGAAATATCAATAGTCTCAGATATGCAGATAACACCAGCTTCCCTGGTGGCTCAGAGGTTAAAGCGTCTGCCTGGAATGTGGGAGACTCGGGTTTGATCCCTGGGTTGGGAAGATCTTCTGGAGAAAGAAATGGCAACCCACTCCAGTACTCTTGCCTGGAGAATCCCATGGAGGGAGGAGCCTGGTAGGCTACAGTCCATGGGGTCGCAAAGAGTCAGACATGACTGAGCGACTTCACTTCACTATGGCAGAAAGCAAAGAGGAAATAAAGAGCTTCTTGAAGAGTGCAAAAGAGGAGTGAAAAAGCTGACTTAAAACTCAAGATTCAAAAAACTAAGATCATGGTATCCAGTCTTATCACTTCATGGCAAATAGATGGGGAAACAATGGAAACAGTGACAGACTTTATTTTCTTGGGCTCCAAAATCACTGCAGATGATGACAGCAGCCATGAAATTAAAAGACACTTGCTCCTTGGAAGAAAAGCTATGACAAACCTAGACAGTGTATTAAAAAGCAGAGACATTTCTTTGCTGACAAAGGTCCATCTAGTCAAAACTATGGGTTTTTTCCAGTAGTCATGTATGGATGTGAGAGCTGGAGCATAAAGAAGGCTGAGCACCAAATAATTGATGCTTTTGAACTGTGGTGTTGGAGAAGACTCTTGAGACCCCTTGGGCCACAAAGAGATCAAACCAGTCAGTCCCAAAGGAAATCAATCCTGAATATTCATTGAAAGGACTGATGCTGAAGCTGACACTCCAATACTTTGGCCACCTGATGTGAAGAGCTGATTCATTGGAAAAGACCCTGATGCTGGGAAAGATTGAAGGTAGGAGAAAAGGACGACAGAGGATGAAATGGTTGGACAGCATCACTGCCTCAGTGGATATGAGTTTGAGAAAGTTCGGGAGATGGTGAAGGACAGGGAAGCCTAGGGTGCTGCAGTCCATGGTGTCACAAAGAGTTAGACACAACTAAGTAGCTAAAGAACAAGCTGCTCAAAGATACACAGGAAGAGGCAGAGCTGCTCATCAGTGCCAGTTCCATGTAACTAGCACTACTCTCAAAACTGCTCCATCATAAGCAGTAGCATCACTGCCAACAGCCACACTTTGGAGCAATTTACATAGAGTATCAGTTTTGATCCCCACTTCCATTACTGTTACTCCCAATTTACAGGAGGAGAAACTGGGGCTCAAAGAGGTTAAATAATACCCAAGGCTACCTAGCTAGTGGGCTTCCCTTGTAGCTTAGCTGGTAAAGAATCTACCTGCAATGCAGGAGACCCTGGTTCAATTTCTGGGTCAGGAAGATCCCCTGGAGAAGGGACAGTCTACCCACTCCAGTATTCTTAGGCTTCCCTGATGGCTCAGATGGTAAAGAATCAACCTACAATGCAGTAGACCTAGGTTCAATCCCTGGATTGGGAAAGTCCCCTGGAGGAGAGCATGGCAATCCACTCCAGTATTCTTGCCTAGAGAATCTGCATGGGCATAGGAGCCTGACAGGCTACAGTCCATGGGGTCACAAAGAGTCAGTCATGACTGAGCGACTAAGCACAGCACACACCTAGCTAGTAAGGTGGTGAAATTGAAATAGAAATGCAAACAAGTTAACTGCATATATTAAACTAGAGCATGCTTCAGTGTTCTATGCATTTCAGAAATATGACTAACAAATGAAAACACTTCTCTACAAATAATACAGAACTACTTTTACAATAAATGTTAGTAAATGGCTTGCTCTGCACTCTGAATGTGAGAATTAGCATGAAAATCAGGTCAAATTCAGTTATAGGTCATTTAATGCAGAGACCTGTTGATTGTGTATTATTTTTGTTTTCTCATTTTGATGGAAATATGCTGTAATGAGTTAACTGTAATAAATCACATTAATAGTTTATTGGAGTTAGAAACAAAAGAATTGATGCTTAGTCTTACTATCTTTCTAAAGCAACAGTGAATTAAATTAAGAAAAATATTCTAAACAGTAAAGGATGTGACTGGAAACTGTTTTCTTCTACAGGATTTCAGGTATATGCATATTTGTAGATGCATACCAGGGCTATTGGGCTTCCCTGGTGGCTCAGAGGAAGCGTCTGCCTGCAATGCAGGAGACCTAAGTTCGATCCCTGGGTCGGGAAGATCCCTGGAGAAGAAAATGGCAACCCACTCCAGTATTCTTGCCTGGAGAATCCCATGGACGGAGGAGCCTGGTGGGCTACAGTCCACAGGGTCACAATGAGTTGGACACGACTGAGCGACTTCGCTTCACTTCACTTCACTAGGGCTATGTCTGGCAACAAGCAGACAAAGATGAACTTTGAAGAGTTCAGCTAATCTCTCCTCTTCCACTCTCTTCCTACACTTTAACTTTTATAGTAAACTGATTAAGTTATAGGTATTTATCTAACAACCGAGAAGTACACTAGAAAAACACATTTTATAAAACATGCATTAGTCAGGACAACATAGACTATGCTAGATTAAAGTATGAGCCAGTGACTCTGGAAAGTTTAATCTCTTGCTCACACAGGGTGCTATGCCAATTAGGCAACTCCCCAGGGCATCTATCCTTTATCTGGGGACTCAGTAATCTAAGCTGCTTCCACTGAATGGCTTTGCTATCTCAGGACATGGCCTTCAAGATCACAGCAGGAGAGAGGGAGAGGGAAGCTGAAGGATCATATACAGGTCTTAAATGCTTTGTTTGAGAACTACTACGTGTCATTCTACTTACAATTCAGTGGCCATTCTGCTTACATTCTACTTACAATTCAGTGGCCATTCTGCTTACAGGCTCATGACTAAGAGGGCTTGGAAAAGTAGCAAGTAAGTGCAAACGTGATAGATAATATATCAGTGTCTCTGATATAGGGCACTGTATTCATGTTTTCTTAATACTACTACTGCCACTATTATTAATACTAACACTACAACTAATAATAAAACCATATATTTATCACAACTAAAGTTTATTTTTGTTATTTATCATTATCAAGGAACAAACTTTTCATTTTTATTAGTCAGTTCCACTGAGGTTATTTTGCTTCATTTAACCTGACATAAATCTTTCTACTCTTTGGGATTTCTTTTTGTTCTTTTTGTATTTTCTTGAGCTGGGTATTTTATACTCAATCTGATTTATTTTCTAATAAACACTTGTTATAAATTTCCCTCCAAATGACACTTGTCTACTTTTTATAATTCTGATAGTACTACTTTCATTGTGGTTTCATTCTGAATATTATACAATTTTATTCTGACTATCTCTTCATCCAGAAAACTAACTATTTAGGAAAATGTCTTGCTAATTTCCAAATGTATAGATTTTCTCTCCTTATTGCTTATAGGATCTTAGTTCCCTGACTAGGGACTGAACCTGGGCCACTGCAGTGAAAGTGTCATGTCCTAACCACTAGACTGCCAAGGAATTCCCAGGTAGCTCTCTTTTATTGTTGTTATTGTTAACTTATAATTGTATTACATTGTAATCAACCAGCATGGTTCCACCTATTTGGTAGCAAATGCTTAACTTGTTGAAATTTTTTTGGCTTGTTTTGTTTTTGTGTTACTATGTTTATCTCATTCTCTAAAATAAGGTAAAGAATTACCTAGAGGGTTTTTACAAGATAACATATAGCCAAATGTTTCTCCAGACTGTTGTTGTTCAGTTGCTAACTCATGTCCAGCTCTTTGCAATCAAATGTACTGCAGCATGCCAGGCTTCCTTGGGGAGAAGGCAATGGCACCCCACTCCAGTACTCTTGCCTGGAGAATCCCATGGACGGAGGAGCTGGTGGGCTGCAGTCCATGGGGTCGCTAAGAGTTGGACACAACTGAGCGAGTTCACTTTCACTTTTCACTTTCATGTGTTGGAGAAGGAAATGGCAAACCACTCCAGTATTCTTGCCTGGAGAATCCCAGGGACGGGGGAGCCTGGTGGGATGCCATCTATGGGGTCTCACAGAGTCGGACACGACTGAAGCGACTTAGCAGCAGTAGCAGCAGCTGGCTTCCTTGTCATTCACTATCTCCCAGAGTCAAGTTTACACAAACACATGTCCATTGAGTCGGTGATGCTATCAAACCATATCATCCTCTGCCACCTTCTTTCTCCTTTTGCCTTCAATCTTTCCCAGCATCAGGGTCTTTTCCAATGAATCAGCTCTTCACATCAGGTGGTCAAAGTATTGAAGCTTCAGTTTCAGCATCAGTCCTTCCAATGAATATTCAGGACTGATTTCATTAAGGATTGACTGGGTTGATCTCTCTGCAGTCCAAGGGACTCTCAAGAGTCTTCTCCAGCACCACAATTCTAAGGCATCAATTCTTAGGCGCTCAGCCTTCTCTATGGTCCAAATCTCACATCCATACATGACTTCTGGAAAAAACATAGCTTTGACTACTTGGACCTTTGTTGGCAAAGTGATGTCTTTGCTCTTAATACGCTATCTAGGTTTACCATAGCTTTCCTTCCAAGGAGCAGGCAACTTTTAATTTAATGTAATGGCTACAGTCACCATCTGCAGTGATTTTGGAGCCCAAGAAAATAAAATCTGTCACTGCTTCCATTTTTTCTTCTTCTATTTGCCATGAAATGATGGGACCAGATGCCATGATCTTAGTTTTTTGAATGCTAGGTTTTAAGCCAGTTTGTTCACTCTCCTCCTTCACCCTCTTCAAGAGGCTCTTTAATTCCTCTTCACTTTCTCCAGACTATACGTCATGATTTCCAGGGGCAGTTATAGGCATTGTATTTTTACTGCCCATTCATACCCACCACAGCAATGATTCTCACATATACCACTGGTGAAAACCTCTATTCCAACTATTCTGTAGTTTTGGAATTTGATGAATTGAGATTGGGGTTGAGAAGATCCCCTGGAGAAGGCCGTGGCAACCCACTCCAGTATTTTCGCCTGGAGAATCTCATGAACGGAGGAGCCTCGCAGGCTATGGTCCACAGGATCGCACAGAGTCGGACATGACTGAAGTGACCTAGCACGAACACATGCTACTATGAGCATCACATGATAGCTAAAGATCTGTATAACAGAAATAAAACCCTAGTTCATCTTCTAAAATGTCGATGGCTTGTGAGAAGGTGTGACATTCGCATTACTTTTGCATCTTGTCTCTATGCACAATCTTGAGCATTCAGTAAAAGCTTCATAAAATGTCTTAAATGTAATTTATGAGCATGTGCCTTAGTTTCATGTTGCTACTGGAGCAAATCACCACAGACTCAGTGACCTAAAACAACACAAATTTCATATCTTAGAGTCCTAGTAGTCAGAAGTTCAAAATGGATCTCACTGTGCTAACCAAGGTGTTGGCAAGGCTGCATCCATTTCCGGAGGCTTTAGGAGAGACCGTATTCTCTTGCCTTTTCCCGCTTCTAGAGGCTGCCACATTCCTTAGCTTGTGGCTCCCTTCCATTTGCAAAGCCATCAAGGGCAGGTCTTTCTCACAAAGCCAGTTCTCTTTTTTCTAACGTTTTTGCCTCTGCCTTGCCCACTTAAGGATTCCTGTGATTACATTTGGCCCACCAGCTAATCCAGGATAATCTCCTTATTTTAAAGTCAGCTGGTTAGCAACTTTAATTCTATCTACAAACTTAATTCCCCTTTCCATGTAACATGATATATTCATAGGTTCTGTGGATTAAGACATGAGCATCTTTCAGAGGGCATTATTCTGTCTACCACAGTACATAAGACCAAAAAGGAAAAAGAAAAAGAAAAAAAAAAAGAATAGAGGAGGAAATGACACTGAATTTTTTAAATGGAGTAGTAACATTTACAACAGTAATAAAATTACAAATATATAAGAATTAGTGCATTAGACTATAAGCATCTGGAACAAAAAAAAAAAAAAAAAAAAAGCTTCATTCAATACTATTAGTTTATTCCAAAAGCACACACACACACACATACACAGAGTAATAGCTTGGTTAGCTGATGCTACAGCTGGGATATTACTGTTTATTAATTAGACAAATGAAATAAAAAATGAACAACATGTCTGCTAGTTATTACACTTTTGTAGAAAAAGTTCCTAAATGCCTTTCTTCCTGGAAAAGGATTTTTTTCTTACTGCTTCCATTCCAGCTCACCTCTAACATTTCCGGAAAAGTTCTAGGAGGATGGATAAAAGCCTTAACATTTGCCTCCCAGCTTAATTCATCACAGTGCCAGGATGGATGGTGACTGTGCAAGCGTACTCTGGAGACAGAGCACCGCTGGCCTGAATCAGAAGCAAAGGCTGGTCAACATCGCCCCCTTGTGCAGAGAGGCAGAGACATCACTCCCTCTGGCTACCCAATCGGTATACTGCAGGAAATTTCTTGGCTGAAACTCCACGGAAAATGGCTGTTTGGAGAATGAAATTCCCCAGAGCTTTTAGAATCAACTCTTTTCATCGTTTTAAGCCTATTTATTGGGAAATCTCTCTAAAATATATTACACATAAGAAATAATCATACTGAGTCAATACTGCGTGAAAGAATGTAACGGCATAAAATAAATTATTCATTGCCTTGCCTTGTAAAGAGCACTCTGAATGCAATTTTAACTATCCTTTTTGGCTGTGAACCTCAGTCCATTTACTGTTCCATAGAGTAGATAAAACACCAATATTCTTTTGCATGTTTATGACTTTTTTTAAGGTTTTTTTCATCATTGCTGTTTGGGTTTTTTGCCTCCTCTGTTGCTTATCAGTGGTCACTTTATTTTGAGTTTGTCAGTGTGGCTTCCTTAGCAGCTTTCTTTCCTTTTTTATTTGCTGTGGAAATAGTAATTAGGATACCAAGCTGGTTAGAATTATAAGTAAAAGGAGGTTAAATAGGCTCTCAATAAAACCCTCTCTTACAAGTAAAATGTGTGAAATTTAAGACAAAACTAGAGAGACAGTGCACACAGCCCTGCCTGTTGCATTGCATTTCAGGGCTGTTTGACATCTATTTGACTTCTTAGCAGCTATTTTTCCCTCTTCCCTATTTTTTTTTTTTCTGAATAGGTTAGTGTGCTTTGGCAAGATGGAATATTGTTATATTTTTCAATGTGTCAAAACTATTAAATGGAATTTCCTGGGAATGAAAAAAAGAAAAGCCATATCCCTTTGAATGCTTATGGCAAATTGATACAAAACCAGGGATGCAACTTAAACATGAATTAATAGGAGAAAACGCAAAAGGTGGCTCATCTGTATAGCAAAATACTATGAGATACGAGTTGTGTATACCACATGTACGCACATCGACTGGAAAATATGTTCACTGTCCTGTGGTTTAGTTGCTACACTGATAGAAAAATGTGCCTCTCTTTGGTTCCCCAGGGGACAGTGCTGAGATCTATTTCAGAAGGCCCCTTGGGAGGTGGCAGCGGGCTCTAGCACTAGTCACCCGCAGGCTTGTCCCACTCAGTGATGCATCCTGATATTAGTTGCCCCTCATTCCCGGGTTCACTCCTCCAGTCCTTACTCTGCTTCCTTCGATCATCACCGCAAGTCATTGCACACAGCCTTTGTCTTGGGCTTTGGTTTTGAGAGAAGCCAGGTTAAAAAAAAAAAAAGACATTGTCAAAGGAGAATATGATGAGCCGCTGCACCCACTTACAACCGTGAGGGAAAGACTAAGAGAATGCAAGAAACTGACCCAGAACCATGGCACCAATCTGCTACAGAACCATCTACCTCTAGACATCTTGTTGCATGAAAAGAAGAATCCCCTATTAAGTTGTTGACAATTGGGTTTTGTGTTGTTTGCAGCCAAAGTACTTCTTGGGAGTATCTCACTTAGAGCTGAAGGCAGAAGGATCAGCTCTCATGTGCGAAGCCTGGAGGAGTTCCGGTTTGTGGAGAATGCTGGCAGAGACAAAGACAGAGGGAATGAGTCCTGTGGTTTACATTCTTCTACCAGTAAATTCTTCTTTTTGCCTAAGATAGTTGATGTAGTTTCTATCACTTGCAAACAAAAGTCCTGCGTCATTTAAGTCTGAGTTTATTCTTGTTCTACAAAAAAAAAAGTGGGTATGTGTGTGTGAGCGTATGTTCACTGAAGCATGGGAAAACACAAATGGATGTACTGAATGGCTACCAGCAGTTGTTTCTGAGAACTGGAATAGAGGGGAGTAAGAAGACATGGGCTTCCCAGGTGGCGCTAGTGGTAAAGAACCCGCCTGCCAATGCAGGAGACAAAGGAGATGAATTTCGATCCCTGGGTTGGAAAAATCCCCTGAAGGAGGGCATGGCAATCCACTCTAGTACTCTTTCCTGGAGAATCCAATGGACAATGGAGCCTGGAGGGCTACAGTCCACAGGGTTACAAAGAGTCAGACAAGACTAAAGCAACTCAGTGTGCAAGAAAGTCATATGTATAATTTTCACTTTATGAACTTTTAATGTTTAAACTTGTTATAACCAACTTTATCATTTTTGTACTTTTAAAAGACTAATAACTGCAGAAATTCTGGGATAATGTATGTGTTGTTTGAGGCTGTTTAGTTTGAGATGTGTGGCAACTGAAAACTAATACACGAGTCATCATAAACCTGAGAATCACAGCTTACAAACCACCCAACAAACCTCAGGCAGACAACCACAAATCCCAAGGCCCAAATAAAAGCAGAAATAAGTGCTGAGTAAGGAACTGATGCCGGGAACTTGTATCCAATTGGCCTGTGACTATGGCCCCCTACTCTACCAAACATATAATTTCCATTACTTCTCCTAAAACCCGACCCAATAAGCCCACGATCTAAGTTAAAAACAAACATAAAAGTGTGCCTGCCATGCAAATGCAGCTTCAAAGCAAGCTCACCCATTTACCCCTTCGCTGCCTAGACACGACAACCTAGAGCAGCCACGGCTTCCAGAGTCAATGTCAACAGCCTGAATGAAGCACTAAAGAAAATGGGAGGTGTGCTGGGCTAACCTGAGCACAGGGGCTGACAGGATGCAGCCAGGACCAGAGGGGATGGGGTCGTGGGAAAGGAATACACTGGCTCAGCCACACAAGCCAGCTGGTAGATGGACCAACGCAGAAACTAACAGGGACACGACACTCTCAGGGTCGAGATGGTGCCGGCAACTGGAGCACTGACAGGGGAAAGAAAATCAGGACCAGCAGGACTGAAGCCAGCAGGACCCGGAGCAGTGGCAGGAGGACACCAGGAACAGAACTCAGGGGAGGACCAGAGAGATCCAGTGTGAGGCTGCAGGGCTGGGAGGCAGCAGCTGATGAGGGCTGAGACCCCGAACTCCAGGTGGGGATACTGAGGCAGAAATCCAGGGATATGAGGAGTAAGAGCTATATATGCATACTTACCACATACTAAGTGCTTTAAACTCACAGTGCACTTAATTCTTCCAAATATCTTGTGAAGGGGAACTTTTACCATCTCCATTTTTGAAAAGAAGAAATTAAGGTTGATAGAAGATACTGATTTGCTCAGCCACATGCTAGTATATTGGTCAGCTTGGGCTATTATAATAGAATACCACAGATCGGGTGATGTAAAGAACAGAAATTTGTTTTCTCCGCCTTCTGGAGTTTCAAAGTCCAAGATCAAGGTGCTGGCAAGGTTGGTTTCTAGTGAAGTCTCTTTTCCTGGTTTGCAGATGGTTGCCTTCCTGCTGTGTCCTCACATGGCCTTTAATTCAGTACACATGTAGAGAGAGAGATCTCTGATTTATCCTCCTCTTATGAAGACACCAGTCCTGATGGGTTAGGGCCCCACCCTATGACTTCATTAAACCTTAATTACCTTCTTAGAGGCTCTTATCTCTAAATATAGTCACATTGGGCGTTCGGGCTACAACATAAGAATCTGGAGGAGACGGGATGGGTAGGGGAGTGGGGATGGAGTGGGAAAAAGACACAAATCAGGGGAAAAAACACAAATCAGTGCAAAAGAGCTAGTTAGTAGTAAATACAGACAGTATGACTTCAGAATAGTTCAATAAATTAAGATTATAGTTCAATGAGTTTTGAATAAACGCATATACATTCAAATAACCCACAGTCCTAGCAAGAACTAAACAGTACATCTTAACCTTGAGACTCCCTCTACCAGACTATCTGATGACAGGAGGTGATGCTACTGGTAGATTTCACAGCAGCCCGGAGTCATCTCTGGCACTGAAGACACAAGGTCCATGAGCAGCAAGACTGGATTATGAACTCCCTTCTACACACACCCACATCTGTACGGGGCTCCCTGCCTGGCCAGTCCTCACCCTCTGCTGCTCTGGATTCTAGCAGACTGATCCTCCCGAGCTATTACTACCCCTCCCTCTCTGTGTAAGGCAGTGCCTCTGGCATCTTCTCTGTGGCTCCAGCTCCTACAAAATAGTCCCGCAGTGGTTTCCACCAGATGACCCTCGTGCCTCCTCTACTTTGGTAAGAAGCACTTCCTCCCTGTTGAGTTCCAGTTCAGAAGAATCAGGGGCTTCCTGCTGTTGCTAGTCTCTGAGTTATCCTGCCATCCATTGCTTGGCTTCTCTGCTCTTCCATCTCCTATACCAACAGTTACCTGCATTATATTCCACAGATTCAGACACTCAGCATGGTTTCTCTTCTCCTGGTTATGCTTTTATAACCAGGGCTGCTACAGCCCCTCAGAAACTGGGGCAGTTCTAGGCATTGGATGGCGCCCATGCACAGACGCCGGAAGATGGAGGACTCATCAGCAGAGATTTCTCCAAGAGAATACCAGAGATTGTTTTTGTTCTTGACATGTTGACACCTTGCTGGTCTATCTTGTTAGCAAATTAGCACTTCCCTCCAATCCATTTGTTGCCCGTGGCTCACCGGTTTTTCAGGTGGACCTGTGCAAGCTGTCAAAACTAGCGATGCTTTTATCACATGGTTCTTTAGCTACTGTCATGACATTATGCTACTAATTGGATTTGTCGAACTGCCACATATTTTCCCAAAAAAAAGTGCATGTCTCTACGAAGTGGTTGGGGAGAAAATAGTGACTTTGGAGTGCAAAATCGGATACTCCAACACTGAGAAGCCTTCAACGGCCTGTGGGTATCCCCTTGGATGCTGCCAACCAGCTGGGGTGGGGTCGGGAGAAGCCTTTGCAGAGGCTTAAAAGAGGCACAATGCCTGGTCAGCTCTAGTTCCAGTTTATGTCAAGCTCTAGCTAACTGTAAAATCCATATTGAGTAGATTCCCAGGACTACCGCAGAAGGAACCCCATCTCTAGTTTGGCTGCAAAACTAAGCCTTGGCTTCCAAGAGAGGGAACACCAGGAGGCAGACTGCACCCACTGGCTCACTGCCCTGTATCTGGGGACTTCTCCAGAGCTGCAATACTTCTGAGTCAAGTCTCCTTTCCTCAGCGCCCACCTCCTAAGTGACAGGCTGTTGGCCGGTCCTGATTGCCGGAGTAGAAGTCCTGCTGTCTGGGACGGGGAAGGAAACCAGACAGCTCCCACTTCTCCTTCACTCGCTACGTGATAGATCACTTCAGCTGGAAGAAGTATCGCAAAAGGACCTGGAAGCTAGTGGGAGAAATGTGACCCCAAAAAAGAAAGAAAGAATCCTTTAGTCACAGAGCTTTTTATTCTAACCACAGAACACGCTCTTGCTTTCTGTGGGAATAATAAAATCCTAGGCCCGCACTATACTAGCTCCTCAAACAAAAAGCAGCTCCCTAGACTGTAACTCCTCAGGGCTTCTGGGTTGGATTTAGTTTTCACTGGGTAAAGGAATACATTAAAAGGAAAGACTGAGTACCCTTAAGAAAATCAAAGGAGTAAATAAGCTTGGTGTTCAAACAAGGAAAACACAGGCTGCAGGCAGCTCTGCCCTGTGGTGGATTCTGCACCTGGTGAACAGACAGCACTGTGTCTGCCCCAGCGCGACTTTCCCCACAGTGGACCGGCGGCTTCAGAGGTCCAGCAGACTGCCAGGGACGGCTCTCCCACCTGGGAAAATAGAGTGAAAAGGAAGGGCTGAAAGAGAGAACTTCATTCCAAAGGAAAAGCACAACAGCTAAAAGTTATTATAAGAGAAGGATCTCAAAGCAGGTGGCAGGAGCTATTTTAAGGGTAAAGAAATATTCTTGGTGGAGAAGTGTTTGGGAAAAAAACACAAATAGTGCATGAATATCATATTAGAGGAAGAAAATGTTCTCTCCAAACTAAAGAGCGGGTATGGAGTCAGTTGTTTTCACATCACATAAGCCCAGTGCATGCCACCTCAGCCTTTCCTCATCTCACCTGGCTCCTGTCTTTGGCAACCCTTTCCTCCAAAGGCAGCCAGATTCAGAATTCTCTGAGAAGAGTGTTCCTCTAAATTATTCATAGGACAGTTCTACCAACTTCCTATCCTCCCCTTCCCAGAAGTATCTGCTCTGTAATAATCCAGTGAAAATGACCAATGCTTGGAACAAATAATGAATCACTCCTTGTAAAATTTCAGGAACTTGTAGATATTTCATACAGGGAGGAATGTCTCTTCAATTCAGTTCAGTTCAGTCGCTCAGTCATGTTCGACTCTTTGTGACCACATGAATCGCAGCACGCCAGGACTCCCTGTCCATCACCAACTCCCGGAGTTCACTCAGACTCACATCCATCGAGTCGGTGATGCCATCCAGCCATCTCTTCCTCTGTTGTCCCCTTCTCCTCCTGCCCTCAATCCCTCCCAGCATCAGAATCTTTTCCAATGAGTCAACTCTTCGCATGAGGTGGCCAAAGTATTGGAGTTTCAGCCTCAGCATCAGTCCTTCCAATGAACACCCAGGACTTTAGGATGGACTGGTTGGATCTCCTTGCAGTCCAAGGGACTCAAAAGAGTCTTCTCCAGCACCTACCCACATCCTAAATGGTACCACATATAAATATGCTATAAACTTGACCTTTTTTAGGGTATGAGGTCTTGTTTTATGGGAGTGAGAACGTTATTTTTTAAATACTGATTTTCAAAAGTTGAGATCACTACTTTCAATTAAAATCTAAAGCAGACCAGAAAAATATTTATGATGTTATTTCCAACTTGTCTTCTCTTCCTCGTACGTGAACTTTGTTTTTAGTAAAGATACGGGAAAGTGTCTTAAATAAGCAAAAAAAAAAAAAAAATTTTCTAAAATCCTATTTAATCTTGTATTTTTTTTTTTTTTCAAAACTGGCTTTAAATACTCATCAGAGTGCTATGAGAAGCAACTGGGGTGAGAGCATGTTACACATATGAGCGGGGGCTGGAGTGCCCTGAGAAAAGAGGGACCCATCCATCAGAGCAGCTGGGGTGCCCCACACCCACCCTGGGATAAGGGAACAGATAGACGCCCTCTCTGGAGGGTCCCATGGGCCAACTGGGAGCCAGCCCTCCCTTCGAGGTAGATCATCTGGGAGGGGACCGAGAAGGAGCTCTCACAGTGGCAGTGATAGGCGGTCACTTCCTCAGTGGTACTGCTGATAGCTGGGGTAGCTTGGGCCCGGGGTACCCTCCTTAGGGGGCAGCTGGCCAGGGTCCTCCAAGAATGGGGGTGCATTGTGGCACTGCTGGGCAGTATAGCAAGTGAGAAGGATGCCAACACCCTCGATGAGGGCCAGCAGGATGGTCCCCCATCATTGCCAAGCCCACCATGGCCAATGGGCCACTGTGGGCAGCCAGCACAGCCCTGGTCTGTGCTCCACTGGTGATGGAGTTCCAGGGATCTTCCTTGCCCCGAAGCCGCATCAGACCACACTTGATGGTGGAAAACCGCGCTCCTCCCCCGCCCGCCATAGTGAAGGCTCCACCGCAATCATCCACAATTCGCCATGGGCAAGGTTCCTGAGCATACTCCTCCATGGCGCCGCACAGTATGGCTAAACCCCAGCCGGTCCACACCCCTCGTTGTATTTCTTTTCTACCAGTGCACTTTTGGAAGTGTTTTATCCATATGACACTCTAGTCCTGGTAGGGATAAAACACGACTGACAAGTCTACATCCATATTTACAACTGGTAGGGATTCCTACCATAATATTGACATTCTCAGTTCTCACTACAGTAGACTATTGCCAGGGACAGACACAATAATCCCCTCAATTGCATGCTTTTTCAATGTGACTCTGCTACTCCTTCCATCAGTGAAAGTGAAAGTGTTAGTCACTCAGTCATGTCCGCCTCTTTGGGACCCCCATGGACTGTAGCCCACCAGGCTCCTCTGTCCATGGAATTCTCCAGGCAAGAATACTTCCATCAGTGAGTGGAGTCCATTTCCTCTCCCCTTGAACCTGGGTTGGCTTTGTGACTTTCTTGACTCACAGAATTTGGCAGGTGTGAGTTCCAGGCACCCTTGTGGAGCCCCAAGCCTCCATGTAAAGAAGCCCAGGCTGTCCTGTTAGATAAGTGTCTCAGAGGAAGGAGCCCCAAGGTGCCCAGCTGATAGCCATACCCAGACATGTGAATGGGACCTTGCTGCATCCTCCAGCCGGAGCCATGACCAGCCCACACACGTAGAGCAAATGCGTATCTTTTCCACTGAGTCCACTCAGATGGCAGGTCTACAGAATCATAAGCAAATTACTGCTTTATGCCACTGTGTTTTGGGGTACTTTGTTACCTAGCAGTAGAGAACCAAACTACTGACTTTACACAAAATGACTAAATTGTGTACAGCTACCCAGATTTGGTACATCCAAAATGAAATACTTAACCTCAGAAAGCATCATCTGTCTAAATACAAAAATGTAAATGATTGAAGTTCAAATTATGCTCCAAATCAGAGACCACTTCCCCCAGACCCCTGCTCGCCTTCTTCTATGGCAGTGGCCCTCAAAGTGTGATGCCGGAACAGCAATATCAACAACACATGAGAACTTGTTAGAAATGCAGATTTTGGGCCTTCTACTGAGAGAGAAACTCTGAGGATGGGGCCCAGAAATCTGTATTTCAACAAGCCTTGTAGGTGAGTCTGATGCATGCTGAAGTGTGACAACCACTGTTCTATAGCAATAACACTTCTGATGCTTAACTGGTATACCTGGCCACCTGGATAAAAACTAGGTTAGGTGGCTAGGTAAAGCCACGGCTAAGTTCCGACAAACAAAAAGTAAGCAGAAATGGGAAAAAGGGTGTTCTCTTCTCTGTCTCTTTCACCTTCATGCTGGCTGGAATTCAGATATGATGGGTGGAGCCCTGGAAGCTGTCTTTGATCATGAGATGATCCTGGGAAAGGAATCCATGCACAGCAAAGCAACAAGACAGAAGGAGCCCAGGCCCCTGATATTATGGAGATGCCACGTTCCCTGACTTCCTGAACATGAGGAATTCCTATCTTCAGTTCTGTTTCTAAAGTTTTCTACCCCTCACAATTAAATCCTAACTAAGATATCATTCTAAGTAGTACCCCTTCCCCTTACCAGCTGAAATATTCTTTAATATAAGAATATTTTATTTTCTTCACTTGTCACAAGATATTCTTTAGGTTGTTTCTATTTTCATTTGCCTATTAACCATCTCCCTATTTGACTGGAAGCTCATGGAAGCAGTTTTATTCATCATTGAATCCCCAGCATCCAACACATTTTACCCTCCAAACGAGGACTTGGAGAATATTTACTGAATCAGATGGACAGATGAAAGGATGGATGTAGTAAAGCCACAGTTTTTCCTGTAATCTTTAAGCACTGATAAAATGATCAAGCCTTAAATAAATCTTTTTACATCCAGTAAAACTATCTCCCTACAACATCTTATCTGTTCCACAATGTAATCTAAACATGAAGCAATAATAGTAACTAACACTTTTATACATCTTGTGTGACAGTCACTCAGTCGTATCTGGCTCTTTCCAACCCCATGGACTGTAGCCTCCGAGGCTCCTCTGTCCATGGAATTCTCCAGGTCAGAATACTGGAGTGGGTAGCCGTTCTCTTCTCCAGGGGATCTTCCCAACCCAGGGATTAAACCCAGGTCTACCACATTGCAGGCAGATTCTTTCCCATCTGAGCCACCAGGGAAGCCCAAGAATACTGGAGTGGGTAGCCTATGCCTTCTCCAGCAGATCTTCTCCAGCAGATCTTCCTGACTCAGGAATCAAACCAGGGTCTCCTGCATTACACCAAAACAAGCTCCAAAAGAGGCACATACTATAATATACCTTACCAGTATTCCTCAAACCTGTCAAAAATCATCAAAAACAGAAAGTTTGAGAAAGTGTCACAGGGAACTTAAGAAGACATGACTAGAAAATGTAACCTAGTATTCTGGATGGAATTATGGGAACAGAAAAGGGCATTAGGTAGAGATGAAGGAAATCTGAATAAATTAAACACTTTAGCTGATAATAATATGTCACTATTGGTTTAGTAATTGTAACAAATGTACCACACTAATACAAGATGTTAATAGCAGGTAAACTGGGCCTGGGGTGGGGTAAGGGGGGGTTGTGGGTATATACTCTCTGTACTGTCTGCTCACTTCCTTAAATCTAAAACTGTTCTAAAAAAATGAAGTCTATTTTTTAAAAAAGACATATATTAATTCTCATGAAAACTGAGATGGGAACCATGATGAGCCCTATTTTACAGATAAGAGTACCTTAAGTTCGGTTTCCCCAAGTCTTTGAGACTTAGAATATACGTCTCTTCTGCACCAAAATGTATTTGATTCATTTAAATAATGTGTATTGATTACTGTCTGCCAGTCAGAGACTGAGCTTAGGTGATTCTATGAAGAGAGGCACAATTAGGAAGGCAGAAAGAACTTTGTATCTACCTACTGAAATTAAAGGGCACAAGCAAACATTTTATTAATAAAGTGTGCACAGTCCTAAAGTGTATTTTACATGGTGACAGCACATATACTCCTTCAATAGCTAGAAACAACTGAGCTTGACATCTAATTATCAAGATAATTATTTAAATATGAAGCCACCAGCTGGCATAAATTTTTAAGAACACATAAGCCATATATCAGAAGTTACAAGGCTGTTTAAGAATGAATTTGTATCTTATCCCAGATACTAAAATAACTAAGGCTCTATCTTTGAGGACAATCCCTGGTCTATTGAAAGAACACCTCAAAGGAGAAAACTTTCTATGTCATTTGCATTCCTTTCTGAAGATATTCAGTGTAAACTTCCTTAACTGTTATTTTGGCTGGTAGAACCTTAACATTTTCATTACTGATTACTCCACTGATCAAAACAAAGATTTGGTACATTGGCTGATCAAGCTGAAATTCCTGGCCCATGCCAGTCTGACCATGAAATGTCATACATGCTCACATAATGTGGTACACGAAGACAAAAATAAGCTTTTTTTTTTGCAAAGTGTATTATCTCTGGGGCTTCTTGATTTTCATACCTGGAACTGTAAGCAACAGGTAGACTCCAATCTAAATATCCACCTGAAACAATACCCAAGGGAGCACTTGTACCCGTAACTTCACTGCTTCTTGTGATTCCTTTAGCTGCCTCACTGTATTTAGCCTTAAAAGTCCAGCTGAGGCATTAGGTCCTTCACAAAGTTTTAGCCCGCTCAGTGTGGGCCATGGCACCTTGTACAGACCTCAGTCATAGTACTTACCACAATTCAGTACATTTTAACAAGTAATAAATGCAGATGAGGTACCATTCTGGGCATCTGGGAAACATCAGTGAACAAATCAAAGATGCCTACCCTTGTGAGGAAAAATACACAATAAATAAACTATAATAAGTAAATTTTATAGTATGCTATAATGATAAGTGCTATGGAAAAGTAAAGGGCTTCCCTGGTGGCTCAGTGGTAAAAGAATCGGCCTGCCCATGCGGGAGATGTGGGTTCAATCCCAGGTCTAGGAAGATCCCCTGGAGAAGAAAATGGCATCCCATGGACAGAGGAGCCTGGCGGGCTGTAGTCCATGGGGTTGCAAAAGAGTTGGACACAACTTAGCAACTGACCAACAAAAACATATGGAAAAAGAAAACACGGAGCGGGTTAAGAGGGCTGGGATGGACTAGGGCACAGAAGAAGGTTCAAGTTATAGCACTTGAACCATATATAAGAGTACTCATGTTCTCTTCTGTGAGAACAGGATTTAAGCAAAGACTTGATGGAGGTGAGGGAATTAACTCACTTCCTTCAAGTCTTTGCAGATCCCAGAAAAAGAGGCTTCCAGATAGTGGAAAGAACAAGAGCAAAGACCCTCACACAGGAAAATGCTTGGTGAGTTTGAGAAGAAGCTTGGAGGCCAGTGAATCTGGAGCAAAATGCCTCAGAAGGGAATAGGAGGGGAAGAGAGAGGCAAAGCAGGGAGCATCAATGATGGCAGCTTGTGGGCCATTACAAACACTGTGGCTTTTACTCTGTGTGAAGTGGGGAACTGTTGATGGGCTTTAAGTAGTGGAGAGACATGATCTTATTTTTGCAAGATTCACTCAGGTCATTATGTGGGGAATAAAATTGTAGCGGGTCCAAGACAGGAGCAGAAAAACCTGTTAGGAGGTAATTATAAGAGAGGAGGATGCCTCAGGCAAGAGAAGTAGCATAAAGTGGGGCAGATGAGAGCCAGATTTTGGATTTAGCATCATGGGGGAAGGAGTCGGGTGTAATCCTTGTGTTAGTCGCTCAGTCATGTCTGACTCTTTGCTACTCCACAAACTGTAGCCTTCCAGGCTCCTCTGTCCACGGAATTCTCCAGTCAAGAATACTGGATTGGGTTGCCATTTCCTTCTCCAGGGGATCTTCCCGACCCAGGGATTGAACCTGGTCTCCTGCACTGCAGGCAGATTCTTTACCATTTGACCGCCAGGGAAGCCCCGATAACAAACAAAGGAGAGCCAAAGACGTCTTCAGGGATTTTGTCCTGAGCAACTACTACAATGGAGGTATCAGGAACCAATGTGGGAAGACCATAGAAGAGGCAGATTAGTATGTGAAGAGCAGGAATTCATGAAAGAACATGAATTTGGTTGTTGTCTGAAAATGTTCTGTTGACAGTTTCTGGTAAGATGGAATAAATACAAGGAGAGTGGGTGTCAGCACTCTGAAAGAAAATCTGGGATTCAGCAGAGCAGCACATTTTAGAAGTGCTCCATTTCAAATTCCCAACACTTGATATCAGAGACAACATTGTGAGGAAAAACACAGAAATCAATGTCTTTGAATCTAAAAGTGATGGTGAAGAATTAGACTCTGAACATGAAAAAAATCTAAAAACACCTCAAATGATTTATCTACATTTACCTCTTTATACATGACCTGAGAATAAAATATGATTTTAAAAATCCACTAGATAGGACTAAATTTTCAAAAAATAGAAAGTAACTTCAGTGGTAAGAAATCACCATGTAATAGTTTAATGGGCAATGCTTTTCTTAGTGACACAAAAAAATATCTTTAAATTGGATACAAGGAAATAATGATGATTAAAAATAACTAATACTTACTAGCCACAATGAGCCAGGGACAGTGCTAAGTGCTATACATGGAATTTTTTTTTTTTTTACTCTCACAACAATCCTATGAAGTAGTAACCAATTTCCCTCCTTTTAAGAGAATGCCCAAAATAGTGCAGAAAACTTATGTGTCTTTTGTGTGTCCCATACAATCTTTGTGCTTTGCTACTTTTTCCCCTTTGGAAAAAATCATCAGCTTCCTATTTAATAATTCCTCACCTTTAAGAATTTTAAGAAGGAAATCTTTAGCATGGGTCTTAGATGCCTGCTGCATTTATTATCCCAAGTCCAGCTGCTCTCTCTGCTACACATAGACTTCTAATTCCAGTCTTTTGTGTGGGTTTGGGGTTTTGTTTGGTTCCCTTTTTCAAGTCAAAAAATAGGCATGGGAGACTTCGCAGTGTCTGGGACTCTGTGATCCCAATGCAGGGAGTTCCAGTTTGATCCTGGGTTGGGAAAGTGAAAGTGAAAGTCACTCAGTCATGTCCAACCCTTGTTGACCCCATGGACATACAGTCCATGGAATTCTGTAGGCCAGAATACTTGAGTGGGTAGCCTTTCCCTCCTCCAGGGGATCTTCGCAACCCAGGATCAAATCCAGGTCTCCCACATTGTGGGTAGATTCTTTACCAGGTGAGCCACAGGGAAGCCCAAGAAAACTGGAATGGGTAGCCTATCCCTTCTTCAGAGGATCTTCCCAACCCAGGAATTGAAACGGGGTCTCCTGCATTACAGGCGGATTCTTTAGGAACTGAGCTCTCAGGGAATTGGATCTCAAGTGCTACAACTAAAGATCCCATGTGCCACAACTGGGACCTAACACAGCCAAATAAATAAATAAATTTTTTTTCAACAAAAAACAAAAAAACAAGCACAGAAGGAGGTGCAGGGCTAAAGGGATGAGTAACTGTCCCTGCCTTGAGGCACTTACAGTCTAATTGGTGAAACAACACACAAATGGGTAATCTACTCCCTCTCACATGCCAGGTTTTCTGTGTGTGCAGCAAGCTCTGACAATGCAGTGACAACTCAGGGCAGGCCCTGATGGAAAGAAAAAGTGGGTGTTTTCTCAACTCCTTCAGCTTCATGCTGGATTATGGGTCATTCTGGTAAACATTCTTGGGCTGCAGTGAGCCACTCAGAGGGTGTTTTGATAACTCTTTGATACCTTGTATCACATAGGCCACAAGAGCATACACTGTTTGTTTAATCTTGGACTAAAGATGACAGACTAGGTTCTATGTAAGTCCTGAAGATGATTCAGTTCCGGCTTCCCAGGAAAAAAAAAAAACAAAAACAAATTCTGACACACAGTTACCAAAGCATGGTACTGGCTGGGCTCAAAAACCACAGTTACAAAAACTATTTAGCAACATACTGTAGAATAAATGTTCATTGACATTTACAGAGTATTAGTCAATAATATATTAAACAATAACATTTACAGATTTATTACATGAATCTACACAGGGTACTTGTACTGGGGTTAGGGAGTGGGGGAAAAAAAGGACGTAGTTCATTTTGGAAAAGGATCAGTCTAGTTAGGGAGCCTCTGTGAACCTAGAATAAAAACCAGAGTTATAAACACACCAAATTCTAGTAAATTCAATCCCATTTTACTGACGTTTATAACCCTCATAGGCTGCAGTCCATGGGGTCGCAACGAGTCGGATACGACTGAGTGACTTCATTTTCACTTTTCACTTTCATGGGTTGGAGAAGGAAATGGCAACCCACTCCAGTGTTCTTGCCTGGAGAATCCCAGGGACGGGGGAGGCTGATGGGCTGCCGTCTATGGGGTCACACAGAGTCGGACTCGACTGAAGTGACTTAGCAGCAGCAGCATAACCCTCATTCATAGTTTGAGACTATGTGCACTAAGGGACCTCTTATATTAACAGCATCTCAGAACTGTGACAATATCTGCTCAAACCAATGGATTAGGATGATATGAAGTTTTTTTTTCCTGATCTGCAACTACAAGACCCTAATGGTATAAAATCTGCTTGTGCAGGGGAGGGATGAGCAAGAATGTGCTCTAAGTTCAGCTGGCAATAAGATATTTCCTAGAAGAAGCAACACTGTTGTTAATGCAATTTACAGAAACCTATACCAAATCACTGTCATTTTTGACAGGTCCCTTAGGAAAAAAAAAAAAAAAGTGTGTCAAATACTAAAACATTAGATTTTAGCTGACTGGATTAGACTCCTTGCTAAAAGCTGTCTACACAGAAGCAACATTGACAATCATGACACTGAAATTTTTAAGGGTTCTTATTCTCATCTGCAGCCTTAGGATGTGTACAGATGAAAAGATTTATTCTCTCCTCCATCATCCTTACAAACTCAAACAAGTAACTTCATCTAAATTCCTTGTAGAGGGAAGGGGTAAAAGCCTAGGTGGGAGGAACTTTTGAAAATAGTGTCTCTTCCCCACTCCATCTTTTGATGTTACTGATGGAAATGGTCTATGTGTGAAAAAGAAAACCTGAGAACCACTCATCTGAAATATCTGAACACACAACCAGATGATACAGATAGTTTCAGGAGATACGGGAACTGCTACCATTAAGCTCACCTCCAGTACAATTCCACTATATAGAGAGGGGATGCCTCCTAGGGTGTGGCTTGAACCGCTGTATCCTGTACCTGAGTTTAAGTGAAAGTGAAAAGTGAGAGTGAAGTCGCTCAATCATGTCCGACTGTTTGGGACCCCATAGACTGTAGCCTTCCAGGCTCCTCTGTCCATGGGATTTTCCAGGCAAGAGTACTGGAGTGGATTGCCATTTCCTTCTCCAGGGGATCTTCCCAACCCAGGGCTTGAATCCAGGTCTCTCACATTGTAGACAGACGCTTTACCATCTGAGCCCCCAGGGAAGTACCTGAGTTTAGGTAATAACAACTCCTGTGAGGGCGTGAGTCAGCTGCGTTGCTTTCCAGTGTCACCAAGACTACATACATGACTAAACCACAATTATCACAGAGATCAGAAAAGTTTTATCAAGATGCACGTGAACATCAGCATGAAGACTGATGCAGTTAACGACCACTTCACCCTTTTTATTCATATATTGAAAGAAATGTTAACTCTTCTAGAGAAGAAATGTGCTCTGATACTTCTGAAGTACATCCTATGATAAATTATATTTCACTTCAGCACAGTAAAGCATCAGTTTTTAAGCCCCAAAAGACATCTTGTGTGGATGCTTTGCTTTCTTTGAATAAGCATTAGGGAGCAAAGGCATAAAACCTAAAGGGGAAGGAGTTAAGAATCCAGTAAGACAGTTATAAAGTTAAGAGAAACCTATCTTTTTGGACTGATGTTAAAGCTGAAACTCCAATACTTTGGCCACCTGATGTGAAGACCTGACTCATTTGAAGAGACCCTGATGCTGGGAAAGATTGAAGGCGGGAGGAGAAGGGGATGACAGAGGATGAGATGGTTGGATGGCATCACCGACTCAACGGACATAAGTTTGAGTGTACTCCTGGAGTTGGTGATGGACAGGGAGGCCTGGAGTGCTTCGGTCCATGGGGTTGCAAAGAGTCAGACACGACTGAGTGACGGAACTGAACTGAAGTGAATGCTGTAGATATGTGACTGCTATAACTAGTAAGAGAGTAGTGTAGCCAAAAATGCAGTATTTGGACAGGACTGCAAAAAAGAAAGCTGTTATCCTTAGAAAGTCAAATGTTTCCACCTTCTCAGGGTTACTAATGCTGTTTTCCCACAGCTTCTTGGAAAAATATCGCTGTTTTCTCTGGGCTCTTTCCAGGTGCTTTATTGAGAGAGCAAAATGGAGGAAGAGGAAAATACCATAAACAACTTCACTGTGGAAGGATGGGAAATGCTGACCTCAATCTGCTTCTGTTCTTTCTGTATAAAATTCTCATATGCGTAATTGCAGAGGAAGAAGGATAATCAGAAAATATGGCATTGGTCATTTGCTGATTGTTCTAGCACAATAATTCTCAAATATATTCATCCTTTATAGTCTAAATCAGAGCTTCTAAAACACTCTATGGTAAAGGACCAAATTTTAAAATTTCCAGTCTACTGCAAGCTTTTATAAATTACAGTAGAAATGAGTTACTAGAAAAGTAAATTTTTAAAAATATACAAAATATAAGCCCCCAAATTTTGTATTAGTGATTTCAACAGGCATAAAATACTCTGTCAAATTGCTATTAAAGTTTATAAAAGCTTATTCTCAGCTTCTGTACTTACCTTGTGGCAGATGGATAACAAACTATTCTGAACTACAGTCTGAAAAGAATTGTCTTAACCACACACCTATTCACAAACATGGGACACATATACATCACAGAAGCACACACAAGCACATCAAAGTAAAGATAAATTTCTATCCATTTAAAAAATAATTTAAATATATATATAAAATAATTGTTCTATATATTTCTTTAAAATTCACTTTATACCAAAAAAGTTGATGAGAAAGCAGCCATCTCCTACCCCACCTCTCCCCTTCAGTACCTACCCAAAGTGGCAGCTGTCTAACAATCACACCTATCAGGGGAGCTGTCATTGCCAACCTCCCGTCCCCCCAGCCTGACTTTCCTCCTGGGGCTCTCTTCTTCTCACAGCTGCTGACCTGGGTATTCCCTCTGCCTCTCTTCTATGCAGGGATACCCTTTGAGAAACACTATAATGCTGTTCAAAATATTTGCTGCTCCTGCCTTGGGGTTGATTATACTCACCCCATTGATGTCAGGCTTGGTTATGAGTTGTGACGTCCCATCCGATGGGAGGATTTTCCATCTCTGCCTTGTTAAACTCAGAAGTGACCGTGTGACTTGCTTTGGCCAATGACATGTGACATTCCAAGGTGGAAACTTAAGAGAGAGTTCTATCATCTCTTTTCGTTCTGCCACAAGTCTGGCAATTTCACAGATAAAGAATGCTCCGCCAGCCTGAGTCCAATTATGATGATGAAAAGGAGCAGAACTACACAACGGGCACAATGGGTGAAAAGAAATAAACCTACGCTGTAAACCATTGAGAGTTTGGCACTGTTTGTGACTGCATCAGAGCCTGAGTTGATGAATATATCTGTATTTCCTAGATCTCCTTTGTTTTATGCTCTAATTTTGACAATTTATCTTCCAGTAGCTTCCTGAGAAAGTGTCTATAACAGGCAAAGATCTAATATGTCTGAAAATAATAGAATACTGCATTTGAAATAATTTTCTCTCTGAATCAGAAAGCACGGAGACATTGCCTTCTAGTTCCCAATGATGCTGTTGGGAAGACCACTGTTATTTTTATTTATAGTCCTTTGTGTGTATCTTCACCCACTCCCAGAGGCTTTTAATGGCTGCTCTAAAATTTCGTGGTTATGTGCTTTGTTACGGGCCTTTTTCAAGAGACCTGAGTATCTTTCAATCTTAATGCTCATGTTTTTGAAATCTAGGACGGAATCTTCAATATTTATCTTAAAATCATCTTTTTCTTTTTTAAATAAAAATTTTAGTTTCATCAAAGTTAAATATGCTCTAAGTCTGCAGAGTCAACAACCTTCTCACTGAATATTTACTGTTCCCCAGGGACAGCTACTCTGATTTTTTTTTTTAGCTAGTTCTTTGGTATTGACCTCCATATCTCTACACATATATTTAATTGTGGTAACATGATATTTCTGTTTTAGGCATTATTTATTTTCATTATGGAAATGAGGATTTATTCTCCTCCTTCTCTGCACATCCACAACATACATGCTCCTTTCACTATATATCATAACTTTAATTAGATTAATCATGAGTATTTACATTATTGGGACCTTGTATACCAGTTAGATTTGAGTCATGTAATAACTATGATTACTTTTCCTCTCCTACCAAACCTTTTGTTTTCCCTGGAGTTAATAATTGTATTGTTCTTTTCATTTAGTTTCCTAAGCATATATTGGCAATTCAAAACTCTCTATGACTCATTTAAATTTCATCTCAGTACATTTTTACATGTCAGACTTTCTAGTTTGTTGGTTAGTTGGTTGGATAGTTTGTTGGTTTCTCTCTTTCATGCTGGACAATTCCCTCAAGTTCACTGGAGCACTCCCAAATGGAGGTCCTTTCTCCTCATTTCTCAAGAAAGAAGGATTGAATATACTTTAGTTAGCAGTTTGTTAGCTGGGTTTATAACTTTTAAATATTTGGACAAATGTTCCATAGGCCTCTTTTTATGCTCTTTTCCCAGGCTCTACAAATGGCATAAAGCAGACACGGCCACTAACCCCTGAACTCTGGCTTCCTGTCGGGCAAATTTGCTTCCTTTTCATCAATACCCCTTCTGCAGGCTTAGGTATCAGCTTCCCAACTCTGCTAAGTCAGTTGCCCTTCCTCCATTCATCCTATCTTCTAAGCATGCATTGAATTCTCTCAACTGCTGTTATCAGCTTTTCTGTTCCTTTGTCCTTGAGGGGTCGTAGAAGTATCCTATTGCTGCTGTGACCAATTATCACAAACGAAATGTCTTCAAACAACACAAGTTTATTATCTTAAAATGCTGGAGGTCTGAAGTCCGTAATCAGTCTCAGTCCGCTAAAATCAAGGTGTTGGCAGGTGGCATCCCGTTAGGAAACTAAGGGAGAATCTGTTTGTTTGCCTTTTCAAGTTCCTACAGGATGTCTGCATTTGTTGGCTAGTGACCTCATCCTCTATCCTCAAAGCCAGCTGCTAAGCATCTTCCATTCTTTCTCTCTCTCTCTAACTCTCCTGCCTCCTTCTTTCCCTTATAAAAAGCTTTGTGAAATCACATCCAACTCTTTGCAACCCCATGAACTATAGCCTGCCAGGCTCCTCTGTCCATGGAATTCTTCAGGCAAAAATACTAGAGCGGGCAGCCATTTCCTTCTCTAGGGGATCTTCCTGACCCAGGGGTTGAACTCAGGTCTCCTGCATTGCAGGAGGATTCTTTACCATCTGATCCACCCTGGAAGCCCTCGGGGATTACACTGGGCCCACTCAAACAATCTAAGATAATCACCATATCTCAAAATTCTTAACTTAATCACATCTGCAAAGTCCTTTTTTTTTCAAATAAGACAATCCCAGGTCCCAGAAATTAAGATAGGAGTACTTATGAAGGGACTGTTATTCTGTCTATCGTAAGGGTTTACACTTTTCTTACTCCTTTAGTGTGGAGTGTCAGAAATGAGCAAAGCAAAAAATATGTGTTCAATCACCTTGTTTGATCAGGAGCCCAAATAGTATGTGTACTGTTTCCAGTCCCTGGGATTCTTCTCAAATCTTTTTTCAAGTAGATAAAAATAACAGATAGGAATAATAATAGAAATAACCAAATATCACTGAAGCCTTTAATCTATACATGAGATTAGAACAACCTTCAGAAATTTTTCATGAATCATGAGTGTCACTGTTTGGAAGAGAATCTGGCAGAGTAGAAATGGGAAGAAAATGAATAAAAGTGGAAAACAGAACAAATGAGTGGGAAAAAAAATTTTTGAAGGAGGTGCTTATAAGATTATGAAATATACCTGACACTCAGTAATATGGGTGCTAACCACAGACTGACAGACAAGAATCAAAGATGAGAACAGAAAGGTCACATCACATATGAAAAAAAAGCTAAATTTAGAATTGGAATTTCTAAATTCAAACCCCAATTCTCAAACTTACAGTCTGATCTTGTGCAAGTCAATCAGGTGTCTTGGTTGTACAGCTGAAGCCGAAACCATCAAAAAAAGTTATCTCAATTTAAATTAGCAAACATATATGAAAGACTTCAGGGAGCCATCAATCACATTGCAGTTGGATGTTAGTTGAATCTAAAGCAGAAATCGGCACTAATTGAAAACTAGCATTATGGCAAAGTAATGATAACATAAGAACCCAATAGCTGGAAGGCAGACTAAAAGAAAATTTTCTTTCCTATTTCTAAAACAATGGACTTAAAAAATAAACAAACAAAGAAAAAGATGGACTAACCATAAGAAAATTCACCTTAATGCATGGTCACGATTGCAGATATTCTATAGAAATACCACTTTTACTCATTATTATTATTATTTTTTACTGAACTCCTTCAGTGTGCCAAACACCCCATGCTAGGTATTAAGGTTATAGCAGTGAATAAGGCAGATGCAATCGCTGCCCTCACAGAGGTTAGTCTAGTAGGGAACCAGACAATTAAGCAAAAAATGGCAAGTAAGTGTGATAGGTGATTTCAGTTCAGTTCAGTTCAGTCGCTCAGTCGTGTCCGACTCTTTGCAACCCCATGAATCGCAGCACGCCAGGACTGCCTGTCCATCACCAACTCCTGGAGTTCACTCAGACTCACGTCCATCGAGTCAGTGATGCCATCCAGCCATCTCATCCTCTATCTTTCCCTTCTCCTCTTGCCCCCAATCCCTCCCAGCATCATGGGAACCAAAACATGGACTTCAGGCAGTGAAATCAGACTAGGGTGCAAGTCTGAGGTAGGGGGTTAAGTACCGTGCTCAGAGTTCATGACATACCCTTCAGAGCTCAGCCACACAGCAGGAACTAGCAAAGCAAAAATGAAAGGGGATGGTTAGACAGAGGGTGCCAAGGAGCCTACTCCTTCACCTAGGAAGACTGACAAGGTATTTTGGAAACTTTTTAGCCTAATTCTTGTGTCATGTATGAAATGGTGACAGGACCAACATGAGAGTAAAGTGCTTGTATTACTATGATGCTATCAGACTCACACTAATGAAATAATAATTACTTTGCTTTCTTCTCAGAGTAAATTCCCTCCCCTACTTCTCACTCTACAACCAGGCAGTGGAGCACAGTGGTTAAGAGTGCCACTGTGGGATCCGTTTGCCAGATCTGGAAATCAGGCTCCGGAATCAGGTTGCCAGCTTTGGGTTCACATTCTCACTCTTGCCGCTTGCTAGCTCTAAGACCTTGGAGAGGTTATTTTCTTCATCCCTTTAGGCTTCAGCTTACTTATGTACAAAATGTTCCTAATGTTACTATTTTCCTCATTAAGTTATTATGAGGATTAAGTTAGTTAACAAGTCAAAAGTGTTTAAAACAGTGCCCAGGCCAAAGTAAGAACTCAATAAATCTTCACTTATTGCTGCTACCAGTTTTATTTGCCAACCACTGGCCTTTTGTAATTTCCAGGAGGATAAGAGGTCAGTTGATTTTGTTTACATGGCATTGCTTTCAGTCACAAGGAAGACAAGAATGCAGCAAGACTACTAGCTTACCAACTGGTCCTCAAAATAGAAATAAGACGCAACCAGAATCTTGCTGATCAGTTCTTCGGTTCTGACTCTGAACGTGGGAAGATCAGAAAGCTTCAAAGAGGTCTTCGTCTCTTTCAGGTTATATAGAACTAAGACAGAGATGGCAGAGAGTGTGACCATGCTGAAATCAGGTCCCATAAGAAGGCAGTACTTTGGTGGACTCTTATGATTCAGGCTGTAAAACAGAAACAATATTTATAGATGCATTTAGAGGCTATCAAGCTAAGGGAGACCTGTTTATGCAAACCAATGCCAGGAGATTAAGTCCAAAATTTCAACTGCATTCACTCATGAAACATTTGAATGGCAGCTATGTATAAAATACTGTTCTAAATGTTAAGAATATAGCAGTCAAAAAAGAGACGAAAGTCCCTGCAAACATATTAAATGAGCTAAGTATATATCATACCAGAAAGTCACAGGTGCCATGGAGAATAATAAAGTACCAGAAGGAGACAGAGAGAGCAAAAGAGCAAAGGTGGGGTATGGGGTGAACAATTTTCATCAGGGTAATAAGGGAAGGCCTCATGGAAATGGGGACGTTTAAGCAAAGACCTGAGGAGGTGAGAAGGACACGGAAACGTCTCAAAGGAGCATCCTGACCAGAAAGAACAGCAAATTTGAGTCCCTGAGGAGAATGTGTCCAAAGTGTTGAGGAACAGCAAGGTGGTCAATGGGCCTGAGCAGTGAAAGGTCGGGTGAGAAGAGCAGGAAGTGGATCAGAAAGGAAATGGGGTCTTGTAAGCCTAACTGTAAGAATCACAGCCTTTTCTGAGTGAGGTGGGAGCTACTAGATAGCTTTGAACAGAATCATAGTTTAAAAGGATCACCCTGGCTGCGGGGCTGAGAAGAGAATGAAGGCTAATGGAGGCTGATATGAAATCCTGATTGAAGGTAACGGCAGCTTGGACCAAGGCGGTATCAGTGAGGATGGGAGAATTAGTCACATATTTTGAAGAAACAGCAGCAGGATTTGATGACAGATTGGATGTGGGGTGTAAAAGAGTTGCTGAGTAAGCCTCAGCAGTGGAAATGATGGAGTTACCATTAACCGGGACAGAGAAGGTTTTAAGTATAGAAGGTTTTTGAGCAGAGGAGAGATCAGATCAGGAGTTTAGTTTTAGTATAATAAAATGGAAAGGTCTATTAAACATCCAAGGCTTCCTTGGTAGTTCAACTGGTAAAGAATCCACCTGCAATGCAGGAGACCCCGGTTCGATTCCTGGGTCAGGAAGATCCACTGGAGAAGGGATAGGCTACACATTCCAGTATTCTGACATGGAGAATTCCATGGACTGTATAGACAGTCCATGGGGTTGCAGAGTCAGACACGACTGAGCGACTCTCACTTTTCAGAGGTCTATTAAATATCCTTGGATACACAAGTCCTACTCTGAGACTGGGGAGTTGTGAGCATATTTATATCTGATGCCATAACACTTAATGAGGTACTGAGGGAGAGAGCATGAACCAGAAGAGGTGCAAGGTCAGAGACCTGAGACACTCCAATAGTAAGAGGTCAGTGAGCAAAAGAGATTGAGAACAATGACTAGTAATGCATCGTGAATATCAGAGGAGAGTAAAGTGCCCTGTAATACTGAAGAAACAAGTGTAACAAGTGAAGTTACATGGGCGGTTGTGATTAACTGTGTCAAATGCTGTTGATAAGTCAACTGAAAAGACTGAGAACAGGCCATTGGATTAAGTAACATGGAGAGCAGTTTTGGTGGAATTCTGAAGGCAAGAGCTAGTTGGAATGAATTTAACAGAAAATGTGAGAAAGGAACTGGGATGGTAAATACAGAACTCTTTCAGGGATACTCACTGTAAAGAGAAAAAAAAAAAAAAAGGGACAGTAGCTAGAGGAGAAAGTAGAAATAGAGAGTTTTGTTGTTGTTATTGTTGAAGATTAATTTTAAGACGCAAAATATTAATTTACATTGTTTTTCAGTTGCTAAGCCATGTCTGACTTTTTGTGACCCCATGAACTGCAGCATGCCAGGCTTCTCTGTCCATCATTATTTCCCTGAGTTTCTTCAAACTCATGCCCATTGAGTCAGTGATGCCATCCAACCACTTCATCCTCTGTCACCCCCTTCTCCACTTGCCCTCAATTTTTCCCAGCATCAGGGTCTTTATCAATGAATGAGTCAGCTCTTCGAATTAGGTGGCCAAAGTATTGGAGCTTCAGCTTCAGCATCAGTCCTTCCAATCTACCTTATCTAACTTATGTAGGGAACTATAACTGGTAAACAGAACACAAACAGATGTAACTGATTAGTGATTTCTCCTCTCTGTTGGAAAACTATTGGGAAAGTCCAATTAAAGTCACAAGACTAATTCATGGGCATGGACAATAGTTCTACCTTACTACTGTTTCCAATTATTAAGACTCTCCAGCATCCATCTACACTGCAGGGAAAGTACTGCTAAGTACATCAGATGCTTTAATCAGCTGGGCAGGGTACCTCTCCTGTGACCAGTGCTGGAGAAACTCTAACCATTTTAATCATTCCTTCATTCAAGAAACATTACTGAGCGCCTGTTATACTCCAATTACTAGGGATACAAGTCCAACAAAACGTAACATTGCCTTTAGGAAGTTCATGGTTCAATAAAGGATGCAGACAAGCAAGGAAATCAAACCAGTCAATCCTGAAGGAAATCAACTCTGAATATTCATTGGAAGGATTGATGCTGAAGCTCCAATACTTTGGCACCTGATTCGAAGAGTCAACTCACTGGAAAACACCTTGATGCCTGGAAAGACTGAAGGCCAAAGGAGAAGGGAATGGGAGAGGATGAGATGGTTAGATATGTAATGTTAGATGTTTAGATATGTTAGAACCATTTAGTGACTGAACCACAACTAAATAAATAGTTCTCATTTAATGGTAAAAGAGGTATGTGTACATGTAAGAGACAAACTTTGAATTAAATAGTTAACTGCTTAGTATGGGGACATCTAGGTCATTTCTTTATAGATAAGCTTCCCTGCTAAGTCACTTCAGTCGTGTTCACTCTGTGCAACCCCATAGACAGAAGCCCACCAGGCTCCCGTGTCCCTGGGATTCTCCAGGCAAGAACACTGGAGTGGGTTGCTATTTCCTTCTCCAGTGCATGAAAGTGAAAAGTGAAAGTGAAGTCGCTCAGTCATGTCCGACTCTTAGCGACCCCATGGACTACAGCCTACCAGGCTCCTCCATTCATGGGATTTTCCAGGCAAGAGTACTGGAGTGGGGTGCCATTTGCCTTCCCTGGGGGCTCACAAATCCACCTACCAATGCAGGAGACATGGGTTCAATCTCTGGGTCAGGAAGATCTTCTGGAGAAGGCAATGGCAACTCACTCCAGTATTCTTGCCTGGGAAATTCCATGGACAGAGGAGCCTGTCCTCTGTTCATGTGATGACAAAAGAGTCAGACTAAACAACAACAATGGTTCAAGTGTTTGACATCCATCAGTGAACAAAACAAAGACACTCCTATTTAGAATGTGTATATCAGCAGGGGAACCAATACACAATGAACATAAAAAGTAGTAAAACAGACAGTGTATCTGAAGATAATGACTGCTATAGGGAAAAATAGGGGTGGCTGAGGTAGGTGTCAAATTGTAATTTTAAACAGTATGAGCAAGGCCTCAGTGAGAAAGTGGCCATTGGGGCAAAGACCTGAAGGAGGTGAGGGAGTCAGCTATCTTCAAATTTAGAAAAAACATTTTAAGCACTGAAACAGACCCAAGGTGCTAAGGTAGAAGCATAGCTGGTGTGTGGCAGGGGGAGAAGTAGGGAAACTTCTTAAGAAGTAATTGCAGTAATCCAGGCAAGAGATGAAGGTACTGCAGATCCAGGTCACCTGTACCTGCAGTGGAGGTAGTAGTCAGTTTTTGGATATATTTTGAAGGTACAGCCAATAGAATTATCTACAAGAATAGATGTGGAATAAGAGAGAAAAGAAGGTATTAAGAATCATTCCAAGATTTCTAACCTCAGCAACTAAGATGGAAAATGCTGCAGGTGCAGATGTGAGGGGGAAATCAGCTCAGTGTTGGACATATTGAGCTTTAGATGTCTATTAGACACCTCTGTAGCACCTAAGATCCTCTTGGCCTTCTTGCCTGTGGGACGATTTGCAACTTATTTTGTCCCTATTGCCATGGCCACCCAATCTCAGGCAGTAACCACCCAATAGTGCTTTGCCTCATGCTCAGGCCCCACGTCTCACACAAAGGTCTGCTTGGTGCCCACACAAAACATAACTGTGTATATGTTCCAGAGGAGGATAGTGTTAGCATTTTTTGATTGAATCTTAACCTTCTCTCCTGACTCACTTCTTTTCCCTACCCTCATTTCCCCAGGACGGTACTCCCTAATAAGATAGGAGCACAGAAGCCTCTGCCTCAGATTCTGTTTTCTGGGAGAACCAAGGCTAAGACAACATCCTAAGACAACAGCGAAGGCATGAGTGGATAGCTGTTGGGAGTATGGAGTCTGGAGTTTGGGAGAGTGATTTGGGGAAAAGATATAATTTTGAGAGTTAATCAGCATAGGTGTTGTATTTGCAATCACAAGACAGGATGAGGGCATAAACGAGTGAACAAAAAAGATAAATAGCAGATACTGGAGAAGTTGACGATTTTATTCTAGTATCTTTGAAAGCAGTACTTTTGAGAGCAGAAACAACCTTTTATTCATTGCTATAGCTCCAGTTTTATAGTACAGGGCACAAAGTAGGTGCTCAACAGTTATTTTTAGAATAAACAAAATAGGTCATCATGGCCCTCGAGTTAGATAGAAAAACAAACTAAGTCACGAGAGGTGATGAACTAAAACAAGCAGGATTCATGGAACTTGAGTTCACAGTGAGGGTAAAAATTAGGTTCAACAGCGGAAGCAAGAGAGAAAAATAACAGGAAAAGGAAGTGGTGGTTAGAAAAAAAGTGCTCAGATACCACTTTCTCCTTGAAGCCTTTTACAATCATCTCATCTGCCTTATTCTAAGTCCACTTGCACCCATGTGCTCTTCTCTTTCATTAACCCTGTTTTCCAATTGAAAAATTAAGTCATGAATGGGAGTAGCTTTCAAGTCCCAGAGATAAAAATGGATGCTAAAGTTGGATGATTCTAGTTCATTTCTATGGTTTATGGATATGCAAATACATGAAATTAGAAGACTACATTTCAAATCTGAAGTATATCCAAAGTGTTTAGTAAAATAACATGCACTTGAATGACTGGATGACTGAATGAATAAGTGAATTAACGAGGTCAGGTAAGAACAGAGGTCAGGGGAGCTGACATCAAGGACAAAATACAACTGAATGACTGTTGGAGGCTCACCGATCTGACCATAGGGCAGAGGTGAATCAGGGAAGTGGGGCTGCAGTTAAAAAGCACCTAGGAAGTTAGCAAAGCAACTAAGACATGAAGAGGTAGGGCCTAAGTGAGTTCACAGTGCGAACAGAAAAGGAGAATGCAGGGAAATTTTAAAATTAAAAATTACCATATTTGTTGAGTCATAAGTATAGGCTATGAGTAACTTTATGACCCCATGGACTGTAGCCTGCCAGGCTCCTCTGTCCATGGGATTCTCCAGGCAAGAATACTGGAGTGGGTTGCCATTCCTTTCTCCAAGGGATCTTCTGGACCCAGGGATCCAAACCCAGGTTCTCCCACATTGCAGGCAGATACTTTACCATCTGAGCCACCTGGGAAGCCCCAAATAATCCCAATATTTTGGTATCATGTATAGTGCCAGGGTAAGAAGAACAAGAAGGTAAGCTACATTTTGAAAGTGTATTTGACACAAAGATGAGATATATAAATAAATCTAATAATGGGCAACATTTTAATTGACACTTGTTACATGTCATTGTGCCAAGTACACTTTCCATGAATGATCTCATTTAATTACCATAAGTCAGTCATGTCTGACTCTTAGGGACCCCATGGACTGCAGCCTACCAGGCTCCTCTGTCCATGGGATTTTCCAGGCAATAGTACCGGAGTGGATTGCCATTTCCTTCTCTTCGGGATCTTCCCGACCCAGGGATCGAACCCGGGTCTCCTGCATTGTAAACACACAGTTAACCGCCTGAGCCACCATTTCACTGATGGGAAAACTGAGGTGCAGGAGGGAAGACCATGCCCAAAGTCACACAGCTGAACCAGGATTTGAATCCTAAAATATTAAGAAATTTTGCCATGACCACAGAGATATTATTTGTTCAATAAATACTTGATGAACACCACTGCATTGTGCTGAGGATGGGAGGAGAGAAACTCTGGTGGCAAACGAGGCACACTTGGTCACTACCTGCACAGAATTACATGGACAGTAAACAAATAATTCCAAGAATGATGAATCAGGAAAGTGCTAAGTTACAATTAGGTAGGAGGAGTGGGTGACAGAAAAGAATTTTCAAGGAAAGGGAATAGCATGTATAAATACCTTGAGGTGAGAGCCTACAGTAGAGAACAAGAGAAAAAGAGTTTGGAAAAATAAAAGACATGGCTGGAGTGCAGATAGCTAGAGAAATCATTGGCGAGGCTGAGAACACAAGCCTGGATAACGGAGGGCCTGGCCTTCACGATAAGGACTCAGATTGTGTTCAGTAAACAAAGGGAAGGACTGAAGGAATTCAATCAGGGTAGTGACTTGATCAGATTTGTATTTGTTAAAAATTACTCTGGCTGCAGTATGGCAAATGGATTGGAATGAGCCAAGACCAGTTTTGTAGGACCTAGATGCTAGTTGCTCAGAACTTCCAGCAAGAGGTGAAGTTAGCTTAGAGTGGGATGGAAATGTGGTCATAAGAACAGAGAGAAGCCACAAATCCTATTCTTTCAAGGTAGGTCTAGGTGATTCTGATGTGTGTTAGAGGTTTCTGAACTAAGTAGATGGATAGGATTTCCTTTACTGAACCAAGGGCTATTAGGAAGAGGGGTTTGGCACACCCAAGTCATCCAGATGAAAGTGTAGCAAAAGCACTTGGAAATATGAATCTAGAGTTCAAGAGCAAGATCTAGGCTTGAGCTCTGAGCTGGAGTCTTTTGCATATGGTATCTGAAGGGAACAGAAGAGGAGGAGACCACCTAGGAAAGCATATACGGTGGGACTCCAGAAGCAGGTGAAGCTCAACAGGATTCCAGTATTTAACAGTTGGCTAGAGGAGAAGCGGGTTGTTAAAGAACCAGAGAGTTAAGAGGAAAACAAGAGTTTAAGACAAGAGCATATGTGGATGAGGGTGTGGGCAATAGTAAGATGCCAGAACAAGGTCTTGTAAGCAGAGGCCTGAAGCTTGTCTGTGACAATTCAGAGCTGCTCCAGGTGTGTGGTAAGAACAGAAACTAGACTAGAGAGGGCTGAGGAGTGAGTCATGAGAGAATGTCCATGTGGTAAGACATGGAGAGGGACTTAAAGACAGAAATCTAGGCGTGAGAGATTTGGTGGTGGTTTAGTTGCTAAGTCGCGTCGGACTCTTGTGACCCCATGGACTGTAGCCTGCCAGGTTTCTCTGTCTGTGGGATTATCAAGGCAAGAATACTGAAGCGGGCTGCCATTTCCTTCTCCAGGGGAGAGAGACTTAAGGCTGTTCAAATACTAGACAGAAACGCCAGTAGAGGAAGAAAGGTTGAAAATAACGGAAGGAAAGGAGGTTATTCTTCAGCCCAAGGAGAAAGTAGGAGGAGATCTACAGTACTAGGCTACAGTACCGGGCTAGGGAACTCTTTCAACAGCAAGTCAGTATGGGGCGGAGCTCTGACTTGGACCCTCTCCGCTTCCTAAGACACATTTGCTTTAAGCGTGCCTGCTAAGTTGCTTCACTCGTGTCTGACTCTTTGCAACCCCATGGGCTCTTGCCCTCCAGGCTCCTCTGTCATGGGATTCTCCAGGCAAGAATATTGGAGTGGGTTGCCATTTCCTTCTCCAGAGCTTTAAGCGACTGAAAGTGAATTACAACAGACCTGAAAGACCGGGAGAGAGCATTGCCGAGTTAAATAAAAAGGATAATGATAAAGTCAGCATCGAGTCTCGGGTGACCTCTCAAGGGGCAAGATCAGCAGCTTCCAAGCAACGGAAGTAGTACTGAGGGTTCGGATGGGGGAGTGGGTGGTGAAGAAAAGGGGGCAGCGGCTGCAGTAGGAAACTGTGAAAAAGAAAGTAATACAGGATGGTTCCCCCTCCACCGCACCCCCCAAAAAAAAGGCGGGCAAGTAAGGGGGGTTAGGGGAAGACACTTCGAAAGTGCAAAAGAGCAACCTCGGTCAGGGCAGGTCATGGCTCGGAGGCCGAAGGTGTGCCCCACGGGCCTGGCCTTCCTCGCTGCCCGGCTAAACTCCGCCAGCTGCCCGGAGTCCCAGGGCCTCCGTGCCCCCAAATTGAACGGTCCCGCCGGCGCCCGCCAGGTTTCTCTGCGGATTCTCAGAGCGGAGCCTCCCGGCCTGCCCAGAAAGGCGGAAAACCCTTCCCACAGGGGCCCACGACGCCCCCGGGCCGCGCCGAGGCCTAGCATCCCAGCGTCCGGCCCAGGCCTCGGGGAACCGCAGAGCTGCAGCAGGCCTTCCTCCCCGGCTCCGCACGGCTTCCGCGCTCAGCCGCGGCCCCGACCCGGTGGCGCGTCTTTCTGGTCCCTGCAGCTTTTGAAAGTTCCCGGGGCCGGCGGCGCTCTGGGGCCCAGGCCCGTGACGCTGCAGCCGCCCTAGAGCCCGCCGCTTACAGCCGCAAGGGCAGCCCGCGCGGGGGTTTCCATCGAACCGTCCACACCCTTCGGGAATTCCCCACCACGCCACACACAAACCCCAATTCTTCCTGCAAATTTCCGCCGCCGGTTTGAAACCGTCGATACGCGGCGAGGGCAGCAGGGGTGCGTAGACAGACCCCCTCTTCCCCACCCCTGGGCCCCAGCCCACCGCCTCTTTCCCTCTCCCGGAGGAACCCCTCCGCCGCGCCCGAAGGAACTCGAAGGTCTTCGGCAACTTCCGCCTCCAGCGCGGAGGGCGGGGCCGCTCGAGCTCCTCCGGGCCGAGCTCGGCTTTTTCCGTGCGCGGCCGCTGCGCACTCGGCACTGGGCGGCGCTGGCTGGCTCCCTGGCTGCGAGTCCTCAGTCGGCGGCGGCTGCTGCTGCCTGTGGCCCGGGCGGCTGGGAGAAGCGGAGTGTTGGTGAGTGACGCGGCGGAGGTGTAGTTTGACGCGGTGTGTTACGTGGGGGAGAGAATAAAACTCCAGCGAGATCCGGGCCGCGAACGAAAGCAGTGACGGAGGAGCTTGTACCACCGGTAAGAGGAGCAGGAGGAGGAGGCAGGAGCCGGAGAGAGCCGGGGGGACGGAGGGGGGACGGGGAGGCGCCGGACACCCGCGCTCGGGGCCTTCCCCTCGCAGGAGGGGCCGCGGTAAAGATGGAGCCTCCGCCCGAGCCCCACACCATCGCCGCCGCTCGCAGCGAACAAAGAATAATGGCGGCGGACTGGAGCCAGCGGCGGCCGGGGCGGCAGCGACTCTGCCTGCAGCCAGCGGCGGCGCTCATGGCGGGGGGCGGCCGGCGGCGGGCGGGGTGGGAGCCGGCGGCCGGGGGTGTGTGCGGGCGGGCGGCCGGCCGCGGCGAGCTGGCGCCCGCGTTCCCGCCGCCGCCGGGCCGGGCGCGGAGCCGGGAGCCCGGAGCCGCCCCGGGGGAGGCCGCCCGCCGGCCCGGCCGGCGCTGCCCCCTGTGCCGCCTGCCCGGCCCCCGCCGACAGTCTCGCCCCCCGACCCGGCCCGCAGTCCGCCGGGGCAGCGCCGCCGGGGTGCCCGCGGGGGGTGGAGGAGGAAGAAGGCGACAGTTAAGGGCAGAGGAGGTGAAGGTGCCTGCCTTCCCGGTAGCCTCCGTGTCTGCCATGCCCGCCTAGCGAGGGGAAGCGGTGCTCAGTCTGACCTACTCTCCTCTTCTCTCTTTGTGCAATAAAGTTCGAAACCCAAGGTTTTCCTCTCGTCCTGTATTTTATTCACGCCCTTTCCCCCCGCTCCCGCCCCATTGGGAAAATGCTGTTTTCTGTGCTTTTCTGCTTACATGAGGTAATGAGAACTCGCGCTTTTTAAAATAATTTTTGACTCTTTCCCTCACCCTCTTTTTTTTTTTTTTTAAATCAGTAGTCATGGAAATGCATTCTTTGGAGGAGGAAGGGGGTGCTAAGAAAAATATATTTGTAATTAAAAACCTATTGGGATCTTGTAAAAGGGAAGCTGATGTTTGAAAACAGTTTCGGTTTTAACCCTTTTCAATAAGGTAATCACTTGAGAGCTATCATTCTGAAACACTTCGTTGAAACGAGTATTAGCGATGTACTTTTGTTTCACATCACCTTGGCGGGGGGCAGCCGTGGTGTTGGGTCCTTTGGATCTCCCGTCGCACCCCGACCATATTTCTCACATCTTTCTTAAATACGAGATTGGTTAACCCTAATTCTAAAAATAGCCATTTAAAAGTATCCATTATTTGCCTCGCCCGTAGTAGGTAACCCTAGCCCCAGACCCACAATAATTTAAGCCACAAAGTTTATTTTTTTCTTGCCCTATTGGGGAAAACGGACAGCAGAAAAATCATTGACACATCAAAAATTAAAAGACAGTTTTTAAAGGACCATGGGATGTGACCTATTTAAGTTTCTCTTACCTTCTTCAGAAGTTAAAATTTCATGCTAGCGTTAGCTTTCATCAGTTCTGCCTTCTAAAGGTTTAATATAAAATACTTTTGGTTGCCAGTTGTTGAAATCTTTTACATTCATTTCCTGATTTAAATATAAAGCCAAAACGGTTATTTTAGGTGATGCAAAAGGTTCTTTTTAAAATACTTCCCTGTCTCATGGTATGATAGAATGGTGATTGATACAAGGTTTCTTGTTAGGAATAAATACTGTTAGTAGGAGCATTGTCTTCTGATATTCTTTATCCAAGTCACTTTTCCAAAACCTCCTTGCTGTATTACTAGTATTAAAAAAAAAACCACATTGGCCATTTTTCATTGCCAAGAAATTTAATTAAGATGAAATAAACAGTATTTTTCCGTTAAGGGTTGGGAAGATGATTTTATTTCCAAACACTGAGGAAATTATGGTCTTGATGATGCCATAGATTACTGGTTTTCCTTAAGGATTTTCTGCAAACCAGCATAAGTTGAACAGAAGTTCTTTGCCCTTACAGATACTATCTGACAATGACGCTTCCTTTGTTGAATTTTTTTTTAAAGTTATGATAGTTTTTTTCTTTTGTTTCATCCAAAAGATCTTTTAAATTTTTTAATTATAAATTCATAATCTAATTCTTACCAGTCTCAGGTGAAACTTCGTAAACTTTTGTAATCATTAATATTTGGATATTTTTTTGTAACATGTTACTAAGTTATACTCTACCCCCTCCCAGGGATCAGCAGAAATTACAGTTAAATCTGCTTGAACCTTTTTTTAATGGACGTGTATTCAGAAAGCCAGTGAGTCTTTGATAGAAATTAACTGAAAACTATTAAAAGGGCATTTCTTATGGAATATAAAACTCCAGTGTAACTCCTTTTGAATCATTTTTTTTTCTCCCCCAAAGAAGAGCCTAAGGAAACTTATTCATAAAATGGCACCTTTTTCTGCTTTCTGAAATTCATTTTCATGATTAGATCTGATTAATAGACATTTTTGTTTCTTCATAGAGACGTACTTTTATTTTTCATTCTAAGACACTGAGTTTTATTTGGGGGGATATAATATGGCTACAGTAAAAGCAGGTATATAGCCCTCACTTCACCTCATTTTAAAAATTCTTTTCCTTTATTTACACAGAAAAAAATTCTTGTACTCTTATTCATACAGTGTATCAGTGAAATTTGTAATTTCATTTATTCTGTAAATGTCTTATCAGACATGGTTATGTGGACTTGTTTATAGCCAGCCTGTGATACAATCTTACAAGCGTATCTTTCTTGATACATAGTGTCACTTCAAGTGATGGCTTCTTTATTGACTAGTTAGAGCTCAAATCTGAGTTTAAGGATAGTAGTCAGAGAATGAGAAAAAGAAAATGAAAGGATTTTTTTTCTTCTTACTCAAGTATGAACACATTTCTACATTATCACTTGAAACACAGTTTATGGCGCTGAGTCAGACGAGACTGAAGTGACTTAGCAGCAGTGGCAGCAAACAGTAGTATTTACTGTGACAGAGAAGGTAGTTAGTGGAAAAAGCACTGGGTTTGGGAATCACAGGCCAGTTTGAATCCTGCTGTTGCCACTATTATCCTGTGCCTACCCTCAAGGAATTTTGTGACCAACATGAAGTTTCTTGATCTTTCTCAGTCTTTGTTTCTTTATCTGTTAGAATAATGCCAGCTACTTTTAGTGTTGTCAGGTAATTATAAAGTACTTCCTTGGGGATTAAATTTATTTTTAAGTTTTATTTTAACTTCCTAGCTGTGGAACCTTGGGCAGATTTCTTCTCTGTACTTCTCATTTTCCTTGATCTTAAGTAAACAGTTATCTAACTCAGACACATGTGGGAATTAAATGAGTTAATACATATTAAACTCTAGGCATGTCACAAGTGGTCAACAAATGTTTCCTTTATGTTTTAAATTATCCTTCATCATTATTGTTACTGTGTTTTAATTCACTAGGCCAGAAGCTGCAGCAAATCCAAAGATGGATTACACTGTCATATCTCTCTACCCTCAAGGAACTGTTGGGGACATGATGACTAATAAGGCAGAATATATGCCATAAGAAAGCAGTCAAAAGGAAAGAGAGATCACACTTGATGAAGATGGAAGAAAAGAGGATTATACTTTTGTATTTCCAGTTTTTATTTTTTAATAAGTAATTCTTTTAGATAGTCCATAATTCAGAACACATAAAATGTCATACAGCAGAAGGTCATGTTTTTTGCCCCCACCCTCCAATCACCCAGGTGTTAGCAGTTTCTCTTTTGTCCTTTCAGAGGTACTCTATCCATGTACAAACCAGTATGTATGTACTCTCCTGCCACATCCCCTTTTTTATTTGAATGGTAGTATGCTGTGTACACTCCTGTATCTCGGCAGTTTTCACTTAACACGGCTTAGCATTGGGGTTGTGTCAGTACATAAAGACCTTCATTCTTTTCATTATCAGGCACTTTATCATCTGGATATACCTTTGTTTATTGACCAGTTAGTGTGTTGATTTTATTTTTAACTCTCATGGCTTTTTAAAGGAAATCTGTTATTACGCCTTTATTTCTTTAAATGAAAGATTTCATTTGAATGAGAGATAGCAAGTTATTTAAACTCCCTCGATTATCTTCAGTTTCAGGGGTTTTTTTTAAGTTTTATTAAAATATTTGAGATGTACATGAATAGGGAAGCAAGCTGTATAAGAATTAACTCTCAAAGTAAATTTAATCTGTATTTAACGTCTTTGTTGTGGTCCTTAGAGCCCTAAACAGACTCTTCCTTTTATTATTTCCGCCAATAAAAGTCTATAGTTTTCTCTTTAAATGAGAAAGAACATCTTACGTAGTCTAGATCTTTTTTTAAGTAGACCATTCTCATGGGATGCGATTACCCAGTAATCTTGATTACTGTACTAGCTTTCTCCGAGTTAATTTTTTACACACTCATTAACATTTTTTTTGATGATTTTCTAATATTTCTTGGTGTAGTTATCAGTGAGTTTTATATTTGATACCTAAATAAACAGTTTCACCTATACGATTTTCTACTGAGATTTTTCTTCTTAGATGAATTTTTTTTTCTTTTACTGTGGAAATCCTTGGCCAAGTTATTACTTGGCCCAAGTAATAACTCCTTTCAACAAAAGCACAAAAGAAAAGTTTCAATGCTCTCTTTTTCTTTTTTTCGACCTTCTAAGCAGCATTTAACTATTTGTACATTTTAAATATACATCTGTTAGTATATTTATCTTTAAAATACACATGCTATAAGGTCTTTAAGTTGATTAAACTTAGAAAATGATAACTAATAATCTAGCAGCAGGGACGCAGAAAGCTCTCTTATCTTTTGAAAAAACAAATCATTAAATGAAGCTGTTTTGGTGATCTCATTCTTTGTATGCTTAACTTGACATATTAAAGCTTTTAATGTAAGAATATTGTCTTATTTTGAGGATTCACTAGTATTATACAAAATACTAATACATGCCAATTTTACCCACTCAATGACTAAAATGTTTACAAAGCACTTATAGATTGGTAGGGGTCGGGAGTGGATAATTGAAATTTGTAAAGACAGGAAAGTTTTCCTCTGGAACATATCTGGGGGCTACCAGGGAATTAAATGATTTCTCACAGTCTCGTTGTATCGGTGAATTGCCTTTTGGATTGGAGGTAAAGATCGTGAACTAAAACAACAAACTGATGCTGTGAAAATGGCTACTTGTTTTCCTCTGCCAATTTAATAAATATGCTAACTCAGTCATTATAAGTGCTTAGTCTTGGTCAACTTTTTGAAGTTACAAGAAGTATGGTTCTAAATTTATACTATCAAATCTGTAAATGTAGATTTTTGAGACATTTGAAACACATTTGTTTCTCTTCTGACTCAGTATGCTCCCTTAGTATATACAAACTCTTTGTCTTGTGTTTTGCTTTGCATTTTTCTCTTTGCTTAGCTCTGCCAGTCCTGATCCTGTACAGATGTGTTTCATTATTTTACCTAGTTTTGCTTACCTGTCTCCTCTGTTACCAGTAAGAAGATGGGGCAAAGATTTCTGGTGTTAATTACAGCAGATAAGTAGATGACAGTATTTTACATAACCAGTGATGAAAAATTACCTTTATGTATTTAATCAATTACATGAATCACAGTTTAAGAATAGTACCCCTCGTTAAACTTTTAAATACCTGAGTTGCTTTTCCTCAGGGTTGAGGTAAGATTAGTAAAGTTTAGTTTACCATAAGTGAAATGGGCTGTCTGAACAAATTCTTCCTGGTTGGATTTATCTAGAATCTCTGAATATTCTATCACTCATCAAGGTTTAGAGAGTAAGAAGTCTGAGGCATTGATGCTAACTTTTTTACTCCTTTTGAGAAAAGTAAATACATTTGTTTGGAGAAGAGAGAATTAAGTGAGAAGTTAAAATAACTAAGTAATGACCTTGGTGTCTGAGTGGAGGATGGGCCTGAGAGTTTATACCAGTGGTATTAGAAAATGTCTACCAAAGATGACTAAATCTTGGAAACTAAGATTTCTTTCTTTAATTTTAAGTCTTTCTCTAATGAAGTGGTTATCTGTGTTTGAATTTCTGGTTGTTATTATATGACAGTATCTGTGTTAAGTTGCTTCAGTCGTGTCCAACTCTTTGTGACCCTATAGACTGTAGCCCCCAGGCTCCTCTGTCCATGGGATTCTTCAGGCAAGAATATGACAGTATAGATGTAACTAAAAATGTTTGTAATCTAAACGAAGCTGAGTAACAATTTTGAGGGGGGTTATCCCTTTTTGTGTAAGCAATTCGCAATAGGAGATTCATAAATACCTTGTCATCGTTGAATTGAAATTTATTGCTTTTTCTGAACTCTTTACTCTTAAAAGGGCATCATATTCTTAAAATATTTATTGTCTGCTGTTACTGCCATTTATCCATCTAGTCATTCTGTGAACATTTATTGAACATCATCTTTTTCATAGTTGGTGAAATAGTCATAAGAAAATTTAATCAAGTATTTTTAGAGATATTAAATAAACCATTGTTCTAGTTGCTATAGAAGCCTGAGTATGTGGCTTTACTGCCCTTAAGGTACTTACAGTATAATGGAGATGACAGAAACAAGTATAATAAAAAACGGTTTATATGTGGCAGAATGTCAGTTCTCACTGTCTTGAAGGACTACTGAGTTTAGAAGAAAAGGTGTTCAGTGAGGAAACTTATGAGAAGATAGTACTCAAATTGCATACGGAAGAACTTGGAAGGTGAGAACGGCGAGTGTTTTGTGGGCAGTGGCATGGACAACAAAAGTGAAGACATGGAAGCAGAATGAACTTGATACATTCACCTTTCTTGAGGTGAAGAAAGTGTCGTATTAAATGTAAATCCACAGTATCTAGGAGCCCTAAGTGTGAAGCAGGAAGCTTTAAATTTCATTTAAGAGGAGGAACAACATAAATAGAGGAATGGTGTGATATGACAAGCTAAAGTGTAGGTAACCGGGCTGCATACCCCCAGTCCTAGGCAACTACTAAAGTTCCCTAGGCACTTTTTGTCTCCAGTGCTGAATTCTTTTAGTGCTTAGTCGTGTCTGACTCCTTGTGGCCCCATGGACTAGCCTGCCAGGGTGCTCTGTCCATGGGATTTGGATTTCCCAGGCAAACATACCAGAGTGGGTTGCCATTTCCTTTTCCAGGGGAATCTTCCCAACCCAGGGATCGAACTCAACCTTTCCTGTGTCTCTTGCATTGCAGGTGGATTCTTTACCTGCTAAGCCACTGGGGAAGCCTATTCTGAACATTGCATATAAATGGATTGCATTGTGATGAGCTTCTTTTACTTAACACAGTAAAACTGTTAGGGTTTATCCATGTTTATCAGGACTTCATTCCTTTCTGTTGCTAAATAATATTGTTTTATAGACATGCAATATTTTATTCATGAATTCATGGACATTTGAACCTTTGGGCCATTGTGAATAATGCTGCCACGAACATTCATTTATTACACATGTTGTCATTTCTCTTGGGTTTATACCTAGGAATGGAATTGCTGGCTTATATGGTAACTATGTTAACCATTTTGAGGAACTGCCAGGCTTAGAGTGGTACCCTTTTACATTCCCACTGGTAGTGTATAAGAGTTATTTCTCTGTATCCTCAACACTTGTTTTTATTTTTCATTGTAGCCGTTGTAGTGGGTGAGACGTAGTCTCATTGTGGTTTAGATTTGCATTTCCCTAATGACTAATGCTGTCAAGCATCTTTTTGTGTACTTATTGGCCATTTGTATATCTTGGAAGAAGTGTCTGTTCAGATCCTTTGCCCATTTTTAAATTGGGTTATTTGTCTTATTATTGAGTTGTAATAGTTGTTATTCTAGATACAAGTTTATTACCAGATATGTATGATTTATGAAACTTTCTTCTGTGGATTGTCTTCACTTCCTTGGCACACAAGTTTTTAATTTTGACAATTTCCAACTCATCTTTTTTTTTTCTCTCCCTTTCATTGCTTGTACTTTTTGTTGTCATATCTTGGACATTATAAATTCTTAATTATTATAGACATTTTCTAAATATCTCTGAAAGCCACGACTATTTAATGAAAAATATAGTACATATTTGGAATTACACCCCACTTGCTCTGATCTTCTCTTTTATCCTATGTCCAGATTCCTTAGTTTTGAGTACTGACCAAAAGAAGCAAAGGTAAATATCAAGAAATAGCAACTTTGAAACGAAGTTTAATTCAAATTTTTGTGAATTATTTGTTACTAGAGAATTTATTATGTTTGTGTGAATGTAGTGTATTACTCATGAATGTAAAAATTCTCCTGTATTAGGGGAATTCACACTTAGCAGACTTTTACCATGGAGGCATCCCTGGTATCTTGGGCATAAGCAGTCTGCCTACAGTGTAGGAGACATGGGTTCCATTCCTAGGTCTGGAAGATCTCCTGGAGAAGAGAATGACTACCCACTCCAGTACTGTTGCCTGGATTATCCCATGGACAGAGGAGCCTGGCAGTCTACAATCCATGGGGTCGCAGAGAATTGGACACGACTGAGTGACTAACACACACACACCATGGAGGCGGTACTAACTCCTTCATTTTTTGTAGTTGACTAAACTGACCTCTGGAGAATTTAAATTTACAAACTAGTAGAACATTTTCCCTGGGCAAGAAATAACAGTAAAGCATAGTCTTCGTCACTCTGAATATTAATAGCATAATCTCTTTGTGAAGAAAGTTTTGAAGGTTTAGCTTTATTGACGATTATTAAAATTTGTTGTTCCTCATCAATAGTTTTGGTTTATAAAAGTTCATTTACTTGAAGGAAGTATTGTAGCCAAAGTCTTGTAAAAATATTGATTTCGTTATCTTATTAATCAAGTCTGCATCAACAGAAAGGTTACCATAAATAGCCAGCTCTTGCTTTCCTTTTTTCCATAATTCATTGTTTTTCTGTCATTTCAAAAAAGTTTATGGTTTGAAATAATTATTAACTAAATACTTGTTTGGAGGGAATTTATATGTAAACTGATGGTAGGGATTAGTTTATACTTGCCTAGCTCTTTGGTAAGTTTGTGAGCCCTTTGAGAGAAAGGGTTCTTGGCTGCTTTACTCTATAGTCCCCATAGTTTTTGGCAGAACACTTATTATGTAATATGCATGAAAACTTACAATGAATGAATTCCTCTTGGAGGGTCACAGATTTGAAAAGCAGGATTAAAACCAATCCCCCTTAAGGTTTTGCACGAAAGGGATTAAAACCAATCCCCCTGAGGTTAGAGGAAGCTGACATATATGCATATGCTTAGACAATTAGGGGCTTCCCTGGGGCTCAGACGGTAAAGAATCTGCCTGCAATGCCAGAGAACCTGGGTTCCATCCCTGGGTAGAGAAGATTCCCTGGAGAAGGAAGGGAATGGCAACCCACTCCAGTATTCTTGCCTGGAGAATTCCACGGACGAGAAGCTTGGCGGGCCACGGTCCATGGGATCGCAAATAGTCGGACACTTGTAATTGCTTAGACAGATTACAGATTTATTTTTTAAAAGCCAAGGAAATTAGATTTGTTTTTTCATAGCTTAAAAATAAACTTTTTTCACTGGAGTCTAAATTAATTCCGATGGTTTACTAACGCTTTTCACCTCTGAAACAGGAAAAATAGCATGAGACTATTAATCAAAGTGATTACCAGAAGTCACTATCAGGTTGATAATAAAGTACATTTACATGAAATGCTGGACTTGATTTTTCAGGATTAGAGATAAAAGATATCTAAATATGAAGTGAGTCCTTATCAAAACTTTACATAAAGTCGACTGTGGTCTACATGTCATTTTTCATCTTTGTAGATTAACCATGGCTATTTTTTAAGATATAGTTCAATATATCCTTGGTGCTTTGTGTGCTTGAGATTTTTCTAGTAAGCCAAATATAATTAAAATGATTAGCATGTTGCTTAATAGTTTATGCAGTTCTGCTGCCATATATTTCTTCACTTTTTATAATATCAGAAACTAGATGTGCATAGCCCTAAACAGTCTTATAAAGTTCTTAGAAATCTCTTAACATCTTTAGTTCTCCATCTGTGAAGTCAGAGCTAAAGCCAGAATTCCTGTCTTATGACTCCTGCCATGTAACGTGTACTGTGTTACTTCGGGAAAACTGATTTTCACTCTTTGTTGTCTAGTATGTAAATAATTCACCAAGACTAGCATTTAAAATTTAGTTCAAAACAAACTGTTATAATAATAAACGTTAACTTTATACACTTTTTTTTTAAAACACTTGGACATTCATTTTTCATTTCAATATAGTGATTTTCACATAGTCACTCAGGTTGAGTAAATGGAATAATGGGCTATAAATATTTAACCTCCAGGCATAACTTCTGTAAGTCCTTAACAGTTTTAGCCTTGAGCTAGTTTATGAAGCAGAACTTGAAATTTGAAGACAGCTTCACTCTTTACTCAACATGGAAATTGCTCTTCTAAAAGTAATTACATGTAGGAGGTGCATAATGCTTTTTTCCCTTTAAAAAAAAAAGCAGCTTCAAAAATCTAGTAGAATTTCATATATAGAACCTTATATAAGGTCACTTCTTTGTAAGGCTAAAGGTGGAAAAAGTTGTGAAAATGGTATCAGATGGGTGTTTGGATAGAAAGAATGGGAAGAGTTCAGTAAAATGTTATTATGTAAAATAATGCATAGTCATAGCTGCTGCTTTGCTAAGCAACATTGTTTGTCTCTTGGTGACCAGATATGTGAAGGCTTGTTTTAGAGCCACAAGTAGTCTTACCTGAAGGAAAACAAGACAGATACATTTTGCCAGTACTTAAAAAAATAACAGTAACTGATGTGAGAAAGTACTAAAGCTTTCTTATTAAAAGATAGTATAGAATTAGTCACACTAGAATATGAGGATGGTTTATGTAGATCAAATAATAACTTTCCTAATTCATTTCAGTTAAGTACTGCCTTTGAGGACAGTTTCTTACAGAGCATACTACATATTTTAAAATAACTTATTAAAAATAGCATTCAAATACTGTAGTAATCCAAAAACTGCAATAAATCATAACATGTAAATCTTGAACTTAAGGTGGTTTTCTCTAAGTTCAGCCCAATAAACAAATAAATTAGAGAATTAGTTTTAATAAATAACATTGAAAAGATTCCCTTTTGTTGTATGTGTTTTTGTTTTTGTTTTAGGTAATGGTAGTTGAGTACTGGCAATTACTATTAATAATTTATTAAAACATATAAACACATTTTCAAGCTTTTACTTTTGTCTCATGAGTGATTAAATTTCATCAGATTCAGATCATATAGGATTAATTTCAGATACAGCTTTTCTTCCCTTCCTCTAATACTAGACTATAGGCTAAATAAAGTATGGATTTGTATTCCAGTTAAGGGAGAAGGATCTTGGTAGGATCATAGAGAAAACTTTCTGAAAATTATGTCAGAATTTACGTAGCTTGGTAAAGTTACCAAGTTATTTTAGTTTTTCACATTGCCTATTCTGGTTCTTTCCCTAAAAACATATATATATATATAACCTTAATTTGATGGCATCACCGACTCGATGGACGTGAGTTTGAGTGAACTCCGGGAGTTGGTGATGGACAGGGAGGCCTGGCGTGCTGCGATTCATGGGGTCGCAAAGAGTCGGACACGACTGAGCGACTGAACTGAACTAAATCAGTCTCTAATCTAATAAGGTTCTTACAGCTGGAGTTGGTACGTGTGTTGAGCGTGGAGTATACTTGTGTACATGTGTACATACCTACACACATGTATACATATACGTTACAACATTCAAATATGCTATTTTCCTATCTGGTTTCAGTGAAAGTATGCTGTATTTAATACCAAATGACTGTTATTAGCATCAGAAACCTGAAGCATTAAATTTCCAGTATTGATTGCATACATCTCAGTTCTGCTTAATAGGGCATAGAGTGAAGATAAATGAAGTATCTCAAGGTTAACAACCAAAAAGCATACAGGAGGTAAAAAGAAGAAGCAGTGCACCATAATCGTTGACTCCTGGAAAGCTAGAGTCCTTTATATAGCAGCTGAACATTTAGTTTTAATTTGCTTTATTAATCATGTGGTGGTGGTTTAGTTGCTAAGTCGTGTCCAGCTCTTGGGACCGCATGGACTGTAGCCCACCAGGCTCCTTTGTCCATGGGATTCTCAAGGCAAGAATACTGGAGTGGGTTTCCATTTCCTTCTCCGGGGGATCTTCCCAACCCAGGAATCGAGCCTGGGTCTCCTGAATTGTAGGCAGATTCTTTACCAACTGAGCTACAAGGGAAGCTCAAATTAATCATAACACTCAGAATATTACTCTTAATCAAGACATATTAAATATGTACAAGTATGCTAGCAAGGCTTTCAAACAGCTGTAGTATACTAAAAAATTAACAAGTACAAAATAACTATGTAAAAAGTATTGTACATGAGCCTTAGATGTTTTTAGGTTTTCTGCAAAATATTTTTAGTAATACATTTGACTGTGACAACAAACTGGTCATTTAGTTTTAAAATCATGTGCCCAAATGTGACTTTTTTCTGTGATTACTCTGGAGACTTTAAAGTCTGCTTTTGTGATTTCCTTAAATCTCTGGACTTGGTGAAAGAGTTCAGGAGTCACCCACTTGCTAGATACAGGAGCAGATTTTTTTTTTCCCCCCTCGTTTATAATAAAGGTCATTTGCATTTTAAAAACCATGGCCTATATTCATATGTTCTCTTAGTTATGAATGTATTATTTATTCAGAGTCAAAATTCGTAGTTATTTCTATGAATACTGAACCTTTCATTCTAAACTGGATTACATTTGTCATAGATTTAAGGGATTAAAAAGTAAACTTGTGAGGGAGATGGATTTATTTTTCATAAACTTGAGCTAGAATGTTTAGGATCTTAAGGACCTGGGCACTTCTTAGAGTTCAAAGTATTTTAGGATAAAGAACAAGGTGAAGATTTACAGCATTCTTTGCTTTCACTTAATGGTTGTTAGTGAAAGTGATGATACAGGCTTGCTTTCTTGTTCAGTGACCTTTATTACAGAATTTGGTACTGCCAGATATTTCTCCCTGATTTGGTATAGTTCTGTATAGGTGCTGGGTAGGTGAATTTGAATGCTACCTTATCCATGAGGTATCCACTTTTATAGTATTGAAAATCCCTCAGCGTCCTTCCCACCCTTATATTTTACCCAACACTTAACTGTGTTCTGATTTGTTACATGTTTTACTTGTTATACTTTCTCTCTTCTATCTCCACACACTAGAATATAAATTCCACAAAGTTTTAAAAAAAATTTATTTCTTCATCTCCAGTAACTTGAGCAAGTGCCCAACATGTAAGTACTTGGATATAATGCTATAATACAAGTATACTGTATATAATGTAAGTTGTTAAAATTGAAGATCCTGTTAGTTTAAAACAGTGAATTATTGACTTCTGGTGAGTTACCTCGGGATATATTGCTTTACAGAGTAAAATACATTGCAACATAAAAATTCTAAACCCATTAACTTAACTTTGAGACATCATTCTCATATTCTCATTTTGCCCTAGTAGCTGCAGATTGATTTAGAAATGACCATCCTTTATCTTTTATCCTTTATACACCAGCCACTGACTCACTCATTTCTCTAAAGGCCTACTGTTATTAAAGTCTTTGCTTACACCGTTTTTCTTACCAGAAAATAAATGCCCAAATTTATTAATACTGTATTTATCCTCAGTGTTTGGCATTCCACCACTCTTGACTATTGCAGCATACTGTCTTCTCAAATAGACACTTTACTGGAATGTTTATCCTAACTATATTGAAATTTTTGAATATCGTCTTGACTATGTAAAGGTACAAAAGTAATACAATCCTAGTCAGATAAATTTCTTGATACTTTCTAAGATGGAAAGAAAAAAGCTGCTCTATCCTCTTTGAAAATTAAGAAAAGGACTGTTAAACTGATAAATTTTATGTATCATATCTGAATGGTAATATTTTTATATTTGCCCAAGATTAAGAGGCTAGGCAACGTATTTTTAGTCCATCTTTGCTATGAACCGTATAGTAAAAGGAGGTAATAAATATTAAGTGGCCTGCATAATTGTGTGTGTGTGCATGCATCTTGTGTTGTCACTTCCTAAGACCAAAGCATTTAAAATTGAGATAGATCTTTTTATCCATCTCTTGTTTTCAGATGAGGAAACTAGAACACAAAAAACTTAATTTTGTCCTGTGACCACTTGATGACAGCTCCAGCTTTCCATCAAATGCTAGGCTCTTTTTCAGAACAGCATTCTTTGTTTCGCTCAAGGTGAGGTGCATAATACTGCAGAATCATTCCCTTTTTGTTTTTCATGTTAAGAGATAGAACTCTGAAGACCCTTAGAGCAAAATGGCATGTCTTTGTGAATGAATTTTTAAAAAAAATTTTTTAGGCATAACACTATTTTGAAATTCATTTTTAAGTTCATAGTTTTCAAAGAATTACATTCTATTTTTAGGGTTAAATCATGAAAATACCTAAATCTTAAATATCATTCCCAAATAAATTTTGGAATTCAGAATTATTGGAAGAACTCAAGAATTCTTGATAAATTGTCAAGCTAATACTAGATTTTCCATGATTTCTAAAGATTTATTGTTTCTAATGTTCCAGATCCAGTATTGTTACAACATTCTATCAGACTTCATATGTACCTTATCTATGCTTATTCAGTCTTTTGCTTGTTTTTGCACTCCCAAAATGCATTTCATTTGTATAATCAATTAGGAATCTACTTTCTTCAAGTAATTTTGGAAACCCACATATTGGCTCTGTTAAATGATCCTGTGTCTGAATACTGCTCTGCTGACTAAAATTGCTCCTGGGTTAATAGAAAAATTGAAGACTGTATACATCATACCTTATTATCTCTTCTCTCTCCACCTGAAGATACAAACATAAAGGAGTAAAAGCTTTCAAAGTCATAATTAATGTGCTCACATTAAATGCTAATTTAGTTTAGTTGGAGACTGCTGTTTCAGTACCTTCAAGGTGAAAACCAGAAGAATAGTTTCTGTTTTAGTTGACTCTTCTGAATTTCTTACCTGAAACAAATTGTTTTTCCTTAAATGATTCTCACTTGTGCTTTGAGAAAGGCCTGAATTAACTGATAAAAGACAATTGTACTGTTGCTCAAATGGTTGATATCTGCTGAAGCTAATTAATATGGCTGTCCCCCACTTTGAAAAAGGTTTGGTTGTCTTCCAGAATGAAATGGTAATGAAACACTGGCAGTTTATTTACATGGGGGATCCTAACCATTGGAAATACCACACTTTGTCTTTAGAAGAAAAGTAATATAACATCATCTAGTTGGGGAGGGAAGAAGATGCAAATCAATCACATTCTTTCTTTGAATGTGACCTTGTAACTATAATTACTTATGTTAACTAATGGTTTTATTCTTTTATTATAGAATCATAAATATCTTATTTTCTGAAGCAAGTTGCAATGATACCCTTCCCAGGTGGCACTAGTGGTAAAGAACCAGCCTGCCAATGTAGGAGATACAGGAGACGTGGATTCAGTCCCTGGGTCAGGAAGATCCCCTGGGGAAGGGCATAGCAACCCATTCCAGCATCCTTGCCTGGAGAATCCCATGGACAGAGGAGCCTGGTGGGTTACAGTCCACAGGGTTGCAAAAAGTTGGACATGACTGAAGTAATTTAGCAAGCACACACCTTAAATGTTAAAAGAAAATTAAGTGGCTCTAACATATTGAAAAGTAAACAGAAGAAGTATGATCTGTGCTTTGAGTTACTTTTTATCAGATGGTAGGGTGAAACTGTTTGGATGACAGCATAGGTTAAAAAAAAATGCGGCGGACGTCCCTGGTGGCCCAATGGTTAGGACTCCGTGTTTCCAGTGCTGGGGAGGGTGTGTGATCCTTGGTGGGAGATTCCACATGTGGCGTGGTGCAGCCAGAAGATTTAAAAACAAAATGTGGCTTGGACTGAAGTCTTTTCAAAATGGTTGTGTATTCTCTATGAAAAGGTATTATGATGGTAAATTTGTGTTTATCTTTGTTCTCATTAAGTTGATTATGTGGGGCAGAAGATAGAGAAAAGTTTGTGGGTTTCTGCTGTTATTTAGCTTGACTCAGTGCTGTCCTCAGATGGATCCTTTACTTACTTTATTGTTATTATTAAGATTAGATTGTTTTGCTTTCATGTTTTCTTCCAGAGCAACAGTATGAACCGTATTTAGTATTCACAAACTATTTTTTGATGTTGCTTTCTGTTAACTTTTAAGTCTGTGTGAAATTTTTTAGTTTAAAAGAACATCGATTTTAAGTGTACAACTCAAATGAATTATCACAGGGGGTAGTAAAGTTATTTTACAATTCTTTTAAAAAATTAGTTATTTTTACTCTTTGGAAATTGGGGTAAACAGTTTAGGTAAATTTTGAACAAATACTAATTTCATATTATAGGTATCAGATTAAAAACTTTTATCCGTGGATATCTCAAAATCATGACTAAAGTAAAGCTTTTGATTCGTATTTTGAAAATGTTACCCATCGTTTCTGTTATTAAAATGTCATTACTTGAACACATAATCCTGAATCCATGCTCACAGAAAAGTACTGAAATATATAAAAGGTGCAAATCATCATTTACAGTTCTACCAAATCTTTCTCTCTTCAGAGCCAGCACTTAACTATGGTTCAGTTAAAATTTCTACACCTTTTCCATGCATATACCTTTATAACAATTTGTTATACATTTTTTTTTTAATGTAAATGGGGTTCTACATTATAAAAAGTTCTATAACTTGCCATTTCACTGTCTTGGAAAGCTTTATTTGTCATTCCATTATAGTTAGACTTCATTGTTTTTCATTGCTTTAATATTTTAATGGTCCTTCTAATGATGGATACTTGTTTCTAGTTTTTTACTATTCCAAAAAAAATTCTATCTTTGTAAACTAGTCAATAAATAATAAGAGTTTCTTACTGAGTAGTAGTTTCTCTGTATTCTAGATGTTATTGTGTTGATTGTATGTATGAGATATTTTCTCGTTGTGTACTTGTCTTGGTGGCTTTTGTCTTGTTAATATTTTAAATAATTATGTAGTCAAATCTGTTGATCTTTTCCTTTGTCATTTGTTTTGTGGCTTCTTTATTTCTAAATTATTCATTTCCACAGAGATATTTTCATTTTTAACTGTCACTTGTAAAAACATTCTATAGACTCCTGTGAATGGTGGCAGAATGTTAGTATGTGATACATTTTGATGGCATGTAATAATCACATAAGGATTAATGACTATTTTGATTATCAGTTTCAGAGTTATAAAATAAATGTAATAAATTCTGGAAAAGCATTGGAGTTTTTGTGTTGTTTATCAAATCGCCATAGGTAGTCCTTACTATTAAATTTATTTTTGACAGGTAATATGTTAGGAACTGAGTGATAACAGTAGTACACAAGTAAGAAATAATCCCTTTTATTGTGACTCCTTGAGACACGGTTCCTCCCCCAGTTTATCTGCTATATATATATAATCAGTTTTTCTAATCTCAAAGTAGTGTCCGCTGCTGGGAATTGCCCTCCACTTTTGCAGTCACCCAGTGCCAGATCTAACAAACACTCTAAACTCTTAGCAAAGCAGGATCTAAAAGGATCAGCCTTGATTAATGTATCCAGAATCTAGTTAAAAATTTTAAGTGTTTTATTGTGTGTGTGTTGTTTGTGGGTATACATGCACGTGTGGAGTGTTGCACATTATATAGGGTAATGAGTCGGAATGCAAAAGAACCTTTTACGTGTTTGAGGTCTCTAATTTGACTCTGTGTCAAGAGCCATAAGTTGAGCTCTTGAAACTTGGGCTATTTTGTCTTAACCACCAGCAATTTCCTGAAGAAGTAGGTTATAATTTTTCTGTTTCTTCCCTATCATAGAGGGAATACCTTTATAGGAGGTACCTTGAAGCCTGTATCTCATAGACCCTGTCATCAACTCACTTCTGCTCTCTGCCCTCCCTCCTTACCTGATTGATACATTTTGAAAACATTAAAACTTTGCTGCTGCCCTTCCTCTCCTTTTTAGGACAGATTCATGGAAGAGGGGAATCCCGTCTTCCATAACAGATGGAGTAATATTGGAAAGTAAAAGGAAAAAGCTTTTTTCTTTTTTGAAAAAACTAGAACTTTTACAGCTCAGCATATTTGGACAAGTCTTGACAGTAATCCAACTACATTGTAGCTTAACTAGATTTCTGAGTGCATCTGCTAACCTAACCACCACATATACCTTTTTATAACTTGAAAATTGCCTTTAAAACCACAAAAGCACAAAGCACTGTAGTGCTTGTAACACTCTTCCATATTATTGTAGGTAACTAAATGACCATGGAATCTGGAGCAGAGAACCAGCAGAGTGGAGATGCAGCTGTAACAGAAGCTGAAAGCCAGCAAATGACAGTTCAAGCCCAGCCACAGATTGCCACATTAGCCCAGGTATAAAAACATGGAGAGATTCCAAGTTGTCTCTTCTAAGAGGAATATGTTTCAAATACAAGAGAACTTAGTTTTTATTAGAGAGATACATAGAATGAGTGGTGACATTCTTAGAATATCAAAATTCCTATTTATTTAGTATCAGCCTAATTTTAGAAATGACAGTATTCAGTAACAGAAAAATGTATTGCTAAATACTAACACACTATTTGTAGTAGTGACATGATTCAGGATAATTACATTTAAACTGATGGGTAGATGGTCTCTTAAAGGAATAAAACTATGATAACTGGGTTTTTTTTTTTTTTTTCATAGATTTATTTGGGGGCATGGGGACACATAATCTGAAAGGCTAATTTTACATGTGCTTAAACGAAAAAGAATAAACAAATAAATTGACACACAAGTAAATATCAAGGATGATAGTTTTTGTCCCTGTATTTCTTAAAGTATGATTCATAGTTCTTTCATTTTGTCTTTGTCTTAAACATTCTAAGGTTATATTCTCATCTTTATTTTTTGTTCTTATGTATTTTTCCTCAAATGTTTTATTAACATTTATTGGCATTATGTTATATATGAGTGAGAAAAGTGGTTAATATAAAAACCAAATAGCAAACAAATAACCTGCTAGGTAAGAAGAGTGGGATGTGGAGCTTCCGCTTCCCAGAGAGTTTAAAAGCTCTCCTACAGGAGAGTCTGGAGCAAGAATGGATCTTGGGAAATGGAGGACTAATCACATATGGTCACCACACTGAGCTAAAATACAGGTCAAATACTAGGTCTCTAGCAGGAATACTAGGGCCGAATACTAGGTCTTCTGGTAGTCAGAAGCAGTGGGATGTTCTGTGTTTTCTCCTAAGATCACTGGGGCCCACCTCCAGCCCTGAGGAGTAAGGCAAAGCAGATTATATTTAGGGATGAAGTAAACGTACACTCACGATGAAGCAGGTGCAGGAACAAAGGTGAGAGCATCAGGGCCTCTTAAGTACATGTCAAGGCAAACGTGTACAGATCCTAATCGGGGCTCATCCAGGCACTCAGCCCTCTAGTAAAAAGAAGATACAGTACCAGCAGGGATTTTGGTGATGACAATCCTCAACATACCTATCTCACAGGACACCATTCTTCTGGTCTGGATGTCCTCCACGTCTGCTGTGTAACGTCATTCTGGAGGTTGCCTTCCTACTGTCTTGTGGAGTTTTGTTTTCAGTGGTTCCTTGAGCAAGTTTGACTGGGTAAAGAATTCCTGGTAAAGAAAATGTTTTTCAAATTTTTAAGGCACAGTCATTTTCTAGTATTGATGTTTTAAAAGACTAAACCCATTTCTTACTTTGTATCTCTTGTTATCTTGTAAAAATCTCTGTTCACAGTGCTTCACCATTTCATTATCAAGGCCTTGAATTGTTACCATCCATTGTGCAGTAGTCTTCAGTGCCCCCCCCTTTTTTTTTTAAGTGGAAACTTGGGTCTTCAATTCTGGGCAATTTCCTTAAGTTATTTCGTTGATGATTTTTTTCTCTCCCTCTTCTTTCTCTTTTATCTCTTGGATTCTTGTGATCCAGATGTTAATACCTCTAGGACTGTTTCTCTAGTTTTCTCTCCTGTTTCAGTCTGTCTTTGCTCTGCCCTCAGAGATTTCTTCAACTTCACACTTCACCCCATCTGTTGGATTTGTTTTATTTCTGCTATCATGTTTCCAAGAGTTCCTTTTGTTTCTGAACAGTCCTTTTGTATTTTAATAGTATCCTGTTTGTTTCAGGCTTCCCTGGGGGCTCAGACAGTAAAGAATCTGCCTGCCATGCAGGAGACCAGGTTCAATCCTTGGGTCAGGAAGATACCCAGGAGAAGGAAATGGCTACCCACTCCAGTATTCTTGCCTGGAGAATTCCATGGACAGAGGAGCCTGGTGGGCTACAGTCCGTGGGATCGCAGAGTCAGACATGACAGAGCAACTAACACTTACACTTTTTTTTTTTTTTTAATGTTTCATGCAGGCAGTATTTTCCCTTTGTAATATTAAGTTTTAAGTTTTCTTCTCTCTACATAGATTTTCTTCTGTATAGTTTTCCTCTTCTATCTTTTTGGTCACCATCTTTCATATTAGAAGCTTTCCTCATATTTGATAACTTGTGGTTGTTGGCCTACATTTAAAAGTAAGGTGACCAAAAACCTATGTTGGATGTTGTGTGTATACGTTCGGGGCCGGACATCTGTGAGTTGTGAGGTTCGTGGTAGGGTGGCATCCCAGTGTCATTATGTTAAGTCTTCTTAACTTGGTGTTTGTTGGTCAGGTTCCCCAGAGAAAAGCTTTACTATCTCCTCATGTAAATAAAGACCTGTGAGCCAACCAACGGAAGGAGATTGGAGTTCAGTACCTCACCTCAGCAATGCCTGGTGTCAAGCAGTCAAGAAACCCTCCATCAGAAAATAAACCAACGTTTTCTGTCCTCATAGGGGAGATTAGTGTCCGTTCACAGAGGCTGAGGAGGGGATCTGCTTGCTTTTCAAAGAGCCTTCAGTCAGCCTTCCTTATCTTCAGCCCCTCCTTTCACTCTGCCTTCTAGGGGTCCCTAGATTCTGAGCCTCTTAAGGACCTTGTAGCACAAATCAAGCTGTCCCTGCCTCCACCTCATGAGTTGGTCATCTGAGGTCTTCCAAGTTCGTTACCATTCACCCACCTGTTTCTAGCCTCCAAAACTCATTATTGTTACTTCCTTTCCCATTCTTCTCTGCTGGTGTGATTATGCCTGTAAAAATAAAATCAGTTTCATGAAGCTTAATTGGAAATTCGGGAAAGAACAAAATTATATGCACATGTTCAATTAGCATATAATCACGGATAAGTGGAATGACATGATACTAGAGTTTTAGGAGAAGTAGTGTCTGTTCACTTTTGTAAGTTTTGTTGTTCTTTTTAATACCTGATTACAGAGGGTTTTTTTTCATTTGCTCATCCAAGTCCTCAACATATACATTTTGACATAATTTCTCAGAATTCTGATACCTATTTTTGTTGTCTCGTAGTAAACTGTAAATTTGTAATAAAATTGTCAAGACCATTGTGATTTGACCATTGGATGTAAAAAAACAAATTCAGCCTAACTAGTGAAGGAGGAAAATCAGTCTAAAATAATAATGAAATGTCTTCTGTTACTTTTGAAATTTACAAGTATTTCTTTTAAAGTGGAAAAAACATTGGTTTTGACTATAAGAATGTTAATTTTTATGGAGGGCTTTAAGTAAAGAGTTGGGTGAAAGGATGATTGCTGCAATACTGTTGTCGCCTTTCTTATAACAGGCACATTTGAAAACCTAAATGGACAGTAATAGGAATTTATTAAATTATTATTACACAGTTATTAATTATTAAATTAAATTACACAGTCATTAAAACCGTTAAAGAATACTATTAATGGTATGAAGAGATATTTGAAATGGATTTGAAAGATTCTGTGATAGTGCCAAAAAAATTGAGTGTGCATATATATATATGTGTATATATATGCATCTTTAAAAACACATGTATCTACAGCAAAAATATTAAATGATGAGCTCTGAGTGGTAGGAATATAAGTGATTTTTTTCTATATTGGTGTATCTGAATTTTCTAAATTCACAATGAGAGAAACCATTATGTGGAATGATTAGCATAGAAAGAGGATTATTTGTTAAGTTAGCTTGTTACATTTACCTTATAGAATACTCAGAGGACATACTAATTGCTTCAAATATTAGAAGAGCTTTCCATTGATATGAGATATTCTGAATAATTTACAGTTTTGGTTCTCCAACCTTGATGTCGGGGAACATGTCCTTGGGTCCATCAGAGGTTGTGACTAATTTATAAACAGGCACCCTATGTAACTCTAGTGGAGGTAATCCGTGGATCACATTTTGAGAACCAAGTAAAACTTAAGTAAGATTTGTAGTGGCCAGAAAAAAAGTGATTGATAAGGAAGGACTTCCTCACTGTCCAAAGGGGAAGCTCAGGACTTCCCTCTGCTACTAAGCCTCTGCCTTTAGTAGGTGTCTTTCCCCCCAAGCTTTATAGTCAGATATTTAACTGCCTTGTAAACATCTCTGCAAATTCAGATGTCGTATCAATTCCATTGTTTTCCACCATTACCCCAGCCACCCATAAGCTGCTTCTTGTGTTCTCTGTTTGGCATAGTTTACCCGTTTTCACCCACATGTGAACTATGTGGGTCGTCTTTGATTTCTCTCTCACTTCCTTCCATCAGTCATTCATAAATCCCTTTCTGGTCTGCCTCCTGAATTTTCATTAAATCACTTATATTATTTCCATCCCTAATACACCTAGTGCCTAATTGCTGGCCTTCACTTTTACTACTATATATAGACTTTCTCAGTTGGTCTCACCTCTACTTTCTTCTTCCTCTGAAATAAGTATCTTTTACCCTACCACTAAAGTAAAGTGATCTATCGAAAATGGAAACCTCACTATGGTATTCAGGAGTTCAAAAGCCCTTCAGTGTATAAAATGCAGATTTTCTTCCTCTGAAATAAGTATCTTTTACCCTACCACTAAAGTAAAGTGATCTATCTAAAATGGAAACCACACTATGGTATTCAGGAGTTCAAAAGCCCTTCAGTGCATAAAATGCAGATTCTTTAATGTAACTTATATAAGATTTCATGACTAGCCCATCTGGCCCCTGCCTATTATTCCATCTCTCCATACTTCCTACTGCCTATAGTAACACACTTATATGTTCCAGTAGTAGTAACTGCTGGTCATCCCTCTCTGCCATGTACAGACATTGCTGTTCTCATTGCTTTTGCCAGTGTCACCGTCTTCGTGAAGTTCTGTGCCTCCCCTCTGCAACTCATAAGAACATGCCTTACTCGTTCGTTCTTTTTTTTTTTTTTTAGCTAGTATGCTTTGTTTCAAATTAACATACTTTCCTGGTAGCCTCTCCTCCTCTTGCTTTGGGTGGGATCACTCTCCTCACTGTGTCCATTTTTCTCTTTGCAGACTACATTACTTCATTGAATTATATTTATTTGTGGCCTTTTCCCCATTCCTTCATACACATGCCTCAATAATTTCTTTAAGGGCAAAAACCTATGTCTTTCTCATTTCTGTAGTTTCAATTCTAGCATTGTTCTGGCACACATATCCCCAGTAGGTGAGTTCAGTCACTCAGTTGAATGACTCCTGGACTGAGTCGACCTCATGGACTTGAGTCGACCTCATGGACTGTAGCACACCAGGCCTCCCTGTCCATCACCAACTCCCGGAGCTTGCTCAAGACATGTCCATCAAGTCAGTGATGCCATCCGACCATCTCATCCTCTGTTGTCCCCTTCTCCTCCTACCTTCAATCTTTCCCAGCATCAGGGTCTTTTCCAATGAATCAGTTCTTCACATCAGGTGGCCAAAGTACTAGGGCTTCAGCTTCAGCATCAGTCCTTCCAATGAATATTCAGGACTGATTTCCTTTAGGACTGACTAGTTGGATCTCCTTGCAGTCTAAGGAAAGAGTATGATCACACGACCTTCATTAAATTCCCAAATTTATTACCAAATGGACAAATAAAATTGCTACCCTCAAACACATTCAAGCGCAGGAACCATAAATACTGTACAATCTGATAGATACATATGACTTAAGAGCCCTTTTAACCTGGGTATTGACTTATTAAGATTGCCTTCTTTGTGCCTCAGGAGAAAACTGGTTTCTCAAATTCTCTCAATTCTGCCCCTTTATCTCTTCAAGAGGAAGATAAATCCTTAAAATATCAACTATTACCAGTTCAGTGCTGGGAGGAGATAGAAATTTTCAGTTTGTACTTCCTCATGAATGAAAGGCATACTTGTAATAAGTTTATAAGAGAAAAATATGCTTTATACTGTAAGATATGTATTTGTTTTAGACTTAGTAGCTAAGCTTCACCCAAGTTTGGGAACAATTATACTTTAGAACATGGCTTAATTTAACACATGATATTCTGAAGAATTTTACATTCCTTCAAAGCTAGCTTATCTCTTGACCTTGGGTAAGTTGCTTAATCTCTTGGAGCACTTAATGTTTCTGTCTCTCAGTGGGGAGAGAATATGGGGATAACTCTTATTCTAACCCAGTCTGATTTCTTCAAAGAGCAAATGAGAAATTGAATATGAAAGCAGGTGGGAAACTTTAAAGCACCGTACAAATAAAGTGGTATTTAGTGTTCAAAAAAGTCTGTGTTACATATTTTGATATTATATTAGAACAGTTTTTTGATTTTTGTCATTTGGGAGGAGTTTAAAAGTGGGGGGCATGGGAAGTATTTGTAGTGTTTGTTTCTTTTTGTTTTTTTTTTCCAAAAAGAATATTAAGCTTAATGTTAGTTCCTTTCACACCATTGGAATACTTAAACCTAGCAGAAGGGTCATCCTTTTGCTGCTAAAAAGTTGCTTCATATTAAACATGAGTACTCCCAAGGAGGTATCTGTGATGATAATTTTTTTCCATGTTCAACACCATAGGTATCTATGCCAGCAGCTCATGCAACATCATCTGCTCCCACCGTAACTTTAGTACAGCTGCCCAATGGGCAGACAGTTCAAGTCCATGGAGTTATTCAGGCGGCCCAGCCATCAGTTATTCAGTCTCCACAAGTCCAGACAGTTCAGGTATGTGTATAAAAAGTTCTGCATCTACTTTCATAACTGTCGTTGATAGCCATATTTCTCTTCCTCTCATTATGAAAATAGGAACATGTCTAGTTTAGAGTTTTATTTTATAGTAATTATGGAATATGCTGCATCTGTATAGTCACCTTAAGTATAGGAACATATATACACAAGAACAGACATAATAAAAAACTGTTTGTTAAACTGGAGGAAAAAAAGAATTGATTGGGAAAAATCATAAAGTATACGGGATAAAGTGGAAATGTTGGGAGAGACTATAAGGGTACCTCAGGGAAATAAGATGCAAAATAATAACTTTGTAATTATTTTCTAAGCATGCAATTGGAAAAAACAGCCCTTGTCAAAAATTAATAACCTTACCTAAGGTATTATTTGAATTTTAGAGAAAAACAACTATGTTTACAAGTCTTAAGTTAGAGTATATACAACTTCGAAATGATACCTTCAGAAATTGTACCTTAAGAATCAGGTATTTTTCCATGCATGTTATCTTATTCTTTGGAGAGATTGTTCCTTTAATTTGGATCCAAGGGGAATAAAGGCATGTAAACCTCTATTTAACTGTAGGGAACCTAGGGCAGTATACATCTTTGCAATGAGCTTATTGGGGAAGGAAAAAAAAAAGACTTGAACGTTCATTCAAGTAGGCCATAACCCCAGCCTCCCATTTCATATTTTTTGCTTCACAGTCTTCCTGTAAGGACTTAAAAAGACTTTTCTCCGGAACTCAGGTGAGTCCTAGGTCCTATTTTTAGAAAGGAAGGTGAGAAATTATTCTTTATATCTTTGTCCCTTCTCTCTAAACATGGAACTCAAGGTTTAAATAAAAATCTTAGGTATCTTCTAGGTGTAGGCCAAACTCGTTACCTATCCAGCCCTTAATCTGTTACTTAGTTTCCCTATTTACATCCTTCTCCCCTCCTCCAAACGGTAGTCTGGCATTACTTCAACTCTTTCAGAGAAAGGAGGCAATCTCCAGAGGTAACCAGTTTATAATCGGGTGATTGCTAAAATATTCTTCCCTGAGGTGAACCAGAATACCTTTCTAAAAGTATTACCTAGTGGTCCCAATTCTATCCTCAGAAACAAGCAAATTTAACTCCTTTTTCTATTGGACTGCTTCCTTTTCCCTATCTCCCACATCCTTCCCATTAAAAGTATGTCCAGACCAAGTAAATGCCTGTTTTTCTTCAGCCATTTATAATCGACATTGCTTTGTTTCCTCTTTACCATCCATGTCGTCATCTTGTGGGTGAGAGCTGTTTTCTTTCTTTTCCCCTTGAGTACAGTAGCCAGATTGATTGATACTTGTAGAGGGGAGAAGTCCCTTCTTTGTCTTCTATTAATGTCATCAAAGGATATAATAGATGTTAACTCACCTCTACTTCATTTGATCTCTGTGCTTTGGTTTGCTTGGACATTTAGGGCAGGGGTAAAAGGAGAAAGAAGAATGAATGTTTTTATATAAGTAAAATCATCAAGTTGTAATATTGAAAAGGAATTTGTTGTTACTAAATAGATGGTATAGTCCAGGTAAAGACTGAAGAATTTGTTATTTCTATAGAACCACACTGACTGAACAATAGTCTCCTATCTTTTGTCTCAGTTTTTATTTCATTGAATGCTGCCTAACTGTTGTTCATATGATGTATGCCATTACTAATTCCCTGCTTGTATCTTCCTCTTGATAATAGTGGAAAGAACCTGACCTTCTAGTCAGGAGACCTAGATTCCAGATCTCACATTAACCTTTACTTTTTCTTTTTCACTTACGATAGGAGGTCTTTCTATAAAGAACACACAAAAATTAACACAAAATTTGCTAACATTATAAATATTGGTTTTAATAATGTTTAATTGTTGATTATATTCTTAATTTTAATCTTTACTCTGTGGTAAGAATAATAATAATGACCATTAACTTGTAGAAATGTGTGAGCTGTGCTTATAATTAGAAACCTGAATTCCAGAAACAGAAACACAAACAGTATTTTTAATTTAAAGGCCCTAAACCATGGAGAAGCTATTAAACTTCAGTGGTATTTCAGCTGGTTCACAGTGATTAGAATTAATCATTAGAGAATGGTTTATAACAGAAGAGGTGATCAAACAAGGAGAGAACTGATTCCTCAAACTTCTTGATGGAAGAATATTAGTATTCTAGAACAGCATTTCTGAAATATATAAGGTACATTTCTCTTGATGTGAGAATAAGATATTAAGATTTCTGTTTATCTTTTTTCATCTCAGAGGATTAGAAACTAAGCTTTACTAATATTTCATATTCATCAGTGCCCTAACTTATCCCTTAGGTATACGTGTAAGTCAGATCTCACAGATTATGTAAAAATTCCCACAAAAATAATGGGAGTTACACAAATGTATAGAAGTTAACAGTATCATCCTCACTTTTCATTTGTTAATTTTGGATGCATTTTTAATACAATGCAGTTAAAGCATTGCATAGGATTTATGGATTATGTTACCTTAAATTATTACATTCATTCCTTCAACGAATTTTTATTGATCACATGCTATGTGCCAGTCACTGTTCTAGGTGCTGTGAAAGCAGCAGTGAGCAAATAATACTTCTCTATTCTCATGAAGATCACATTTGAGCGAAGAGAGACAATGAAAAAATAAATTATGTCAGGTGAGGATAAGTGCTGGGAAGATAATTAAAGCAGGGGAAAGGGATAGAGAATAATGTGGAGGGAAGGGTATTTTATTTTATGTAGAGTGGTCAGGGAACACAAAGAGCAGAAAACTAGAAAGCAGTGAAGGAGGCTAAGCCATACAAATAATAAAAGCAAGTCCAGAGGCCCAAAAGTGAAAGTATAGCAAGATGACATGGCCTGAATAGAGTGAGCAAGAGGGATTGTGGTTGGCACTGAAGTTTTTGATACAGCCTTTGCAATACTTCATAATGTGATGGAGACACACATTATGTCTTTTGTGATGGAGGCACACACAAGTCTTTTGTGCAAGGTATCCAGTGGTTATCATATAGCAAATATTTGAGTTGCTGAACAAACACAAGGATGTTACTTGTTTATTTTTACATGACAAGTGTTCCAAAGTTGCTGATCTTTATAATGGCAAGCAAGAGATAACCTATAAAGGATATGTTAACTAACATATTTTTGAAAAAAAGAAATTCTTTTCAACTATCCTTTCTGAGAGAAGGTGACATTTTAACAATGTATGAGAGAATACCTCCATTTTGAAAAGAAATCATGCTTTGGACAGAATATTTTGAATATAGAAGTTTGGAAATGTTCCCATACTTTTTTTTAACTGAAAACAGTATAGATTTGTCACCTAGAAACTCAAATGTATATACTTTGAAAACTCTGGAAATAGAGTTTTCCAAACTATTCAGAAGTGTTCTTGAGTTTCAGGAGGTGTTGAACTTATTTGTTAAAATGTAAAAGCTTTTATTAGCATGTAATAACTTACCAAGAGTCAGGGAGATGAAAGTATACTAGTAAATTTCATCAAAAGTTTGTGCAATTGATAGATGAAAGTGGAAAAAAAAATGATTGTTTTATTTAGTAGGCCCAATCACAAAGCACTTATTCCTATATCCACATGTCATGAACTCCTTTTTTCAGCAGTTGCAGATGTCAGATCACATTTCAGAAAGTCCAGGCTTAGAATCATATTTTTGCGTCACTGTTACAAAATATTAAATGGTTTCTTAATGAACCATATTAAAGCACATCACTCTTGTTGCTATGAAATATTAAGAAATTTACAAGTGTATTTTAATACTTACATTGACTCTTCAAAAATTAATTTGCTTTATGATACAGATAATACTTAAAACTTGAAAATAAATGTATGTGCTTATATCAGATTTTCTTATTTATAAGGGAGATCTGCAGATCAAAACAGTCTGGAGATTACTGCTCTAGACTTCTATTAAACTCCTTGATCCAGTGAATAAACTTTGGCCCTAAACCTGAGCCTGAACTGTACTCCAGGAAAGCGCTTAAGTTTTCAGGGGACCATGTATAGTTTGAGAAAACATTTAATACAACCATTTTTAAAATTTCGTGCTAGTCACTGTATATTTTATTTTGACATTTCAAATAACATCGAAATAGGGATTTTTTTTTTCCTTCTTATATAAATAGGAGGTATGGTTTTTTAACAAACTTTGTCTTAACAAATAAAGAAAATATTGAGAAATACAGATCTAAAAGGTTCAGTGATGGGTTTGGCTTTTTTAAAATTTCTTGACCTATAAGTGGCCATGATTAAAGTCCTATTTAAGGAACTCAGGAAGGGATTAATAATAGAGGCAGGAGGAGGTGAAGACCAGAGGAAGGGGCTCTGTCATTGGAATGTGATGATAGTCTTTGATACTTACAAGTGGGATATAGTTTTTCATGTTATTTTTTTAATAACCTATTAAACGTGTTGAACTGTTATTATTTAAAAGGATTTTAATGGTGCTTAATGGTCTTAGCAATGAGGATTTAGTGGTTTAGGGGGCGGGTTTGGTTTTTTTGTTTGGTTTTGGTTTGAGGTGGGGTATGGTGTTGGGGGTGGGGGGAGTTTTGTTTGTTTTTGGTAGATAGTCCATAGGAATTGGCTTCATATTCATAATTCTAAGTTCTCTCTGGATAGTATTCCACCAAAGAGGAAATACTACATTCATTAAGTAGTATTGAATAGTTCTGAATTCCCTTTACATTTAAAAAATTGCAGTACGTATCACTTATATGTGGAATTTTAAAAATACGACAAACTAGTGAATATATTAAAAAAGAAACAGACTCACAGATACAGAGAACAAACTAGTGGTTACCTGTGGGGATAGGGATGAGGAAAGTGGCAATATAGGAGTAGGGGCTAAGAGGTACAAACTATTATGTATAAAATAAGCTATAAGAACTTATTGTGCAACACAGGGAATATAGCCAATATTTTATAACTGTAAATGGGACATCGCCTTTAAAAATTGTGACTCACTATACTGTATACTTATAAATTACATTGTACAGCAGTCATACTTCAATTTTTTTTTTTTGAATTGCAATCGTAGAGTATAAGTTAGTTCCTTTTGTGTGAATTGACAAGTTATTTCAGGTAAGAGGAATAGGAGACTTTGTTCTACTGGGAGCAATAGATGCATTGAGTTTGGGGGAAAAAATTAAAGGCCATATATTTAAAAAGCAGTGTTAATTTGTTTCATTTCAAAATTGTCCTATGTGTGGTTTATGTAGCATATTTTAAAGTTGTTATTTTAATGACTTTCAACTTGGAAGAGTGTGCTTCAGTTCAGTTCAGTCGCTCAATCGTGTCCAACTCTTTGCGACCCCATGAATCGCAGCATGCCAGGCCTCCCTGTCCATCACCAACTCCTGGAGCTCACTCAAACTCACGCCTATCGAATCAGTGATGCCATCCAGCCATCTCATCCTCTGTCGTCCCCTTCTCCTGCCCCCAATCCCTCCCAGCATCAGAATCTTTTCCAATGAGTCAACTCTTCACATGAGTGTGCTTACATCGTTATATATCCTTGAAAGAAGGTTGTAAGAATGAGAGTTAAGCAAAAAAAGACAGAATGTAGAGAAACTAAGGTTCTAAAAAACATTAATGAGGATAAACATTTGTCAGGTTATTCACTTTGAGTTCGATCTTGTTATCCGTTGAAATTCTGATTCTCTGCTAAGGCCTTTTTACAACTCCTCATCAGCTCTACATCTTTGAGAAAGTCTGTGTAGAGACTCTGCTGAGTGAGCTAGTTAACAGCAGCTACAGATTAGTGGGAAAGTGTTCTGTGTGTTCGTTTGGCAGTAACTATAGTGTTGTTCGGAGAAGGCAATGGCACCCCACTCCAGTACTCTTGCCTGGAAAATCCCATGGACGGAGGTGCCTGGTAGGCTGCAGTCCGTGGGGTCCCAAAGAGTCGGAAACAACTGAGCGACTTCACTTTCACTTTTCACTTTCATGCATTGGAGAAGGACATGGCAACCCACTCCAGTGTTCTTGCCTGGAGAATCCCAGGGATGGAGGAGCCTGGTGGGCTGCCATCTATGGGGTCGCACAGAGTCGGACACGACTGAAGCGACTTAGCAGCAGCAGCATAGTGTTGTTACTCTACCATGAATCACAGGTCTATAGGACTATACTTGGTTTACTTTAAAAATGTTTTAAGGGGCACATACATTACTTTAACATAGATCTATTTTGTGAAAAATTACTAGATTTAACAAACTTCATTTTAAAGTGAGTGTGTATCACAAAGCCCTCCGAATACAACTGCCTGCTGTCCAGAACCCTTAGGCTCGGACCACATACTTGATTTCTCAAGTTTCTCTTAACTGTGTTTGTTCTTACTGCCTTTGCCATAAATTTTGATAAGGCGCTATCCCACATAGACCCTTTTGCCTTGGTTAAATTTAATTCTCACTCCGACAGCAGCATGCTCACCTAGGTTAGGAGAGAGCAAGAGGCTCCTGCTGTTTAGCTTAGGGAAACTTGGCAGTGTAAATTTGACAGACTAGCTTACCTAAATGACTGAAGTTCTAGTCTAAAAATGGTCTGAAAATGCTCTGGGTTGCTGCTTCTGACAAAATTGGTTTGAGATTGGAACCAGCAGGATACTGATGCTAGTATCAAATTTAGTTGACATCTAAATTTGAGATGTCAGGTGTTGACGGTGGCTTCACTACTTCATAGCTTTGTGACTTGGGTGATTTACTTAAACGCTTTGTGCCTCAGTTATTCCATCTATAAACTGGACATACTAATGGTACTTATCTAGTACCTAAAGTGAGTAATGTAATATATGTATATGCTTTAACATATCATCTGCCACATAGTAAGTTCTCAGTAAATGCTAGTTGCTGCTATTATTATTATCCCACATAAAATCTGTATTCATTTACCTTTATTCCTTCTCAATCCAAGCGTACTTTCCAGAATACACAGTTCTTTACCTTGAAGTTTTGCTTAATAAAAATTGTGGATTGCCAACTTTGACACATGTCTAAATGTAGCAGAGGACTTCTTCCAGAATTGCTAGAAAAAGCCATCTGGAACATGGTTGAAGGATCACCGATCTTACTTGTACAATTGTAAATATACTCAAAAGTATTTACACATCAGTTAAAGGAAAATATTTGTACAATCAGTAGACTAACAGCTAGATATTTAGTCAATTATTCTTTCCTTTGTGTCAGAACTTTATTTTACTTGGTAGTTTTGTTCTAACTATAAGAAAACAACTGACAGGTGATACTGATACATTCAGTGTTGATTATAAGAAGACCTGAAAGAGATTAGGCTGAATTTGGATATCACAAAAGTTTGGTTTTGACAAAAAAATTTTAGGTTCTCTGACTTCTGTAGGATGGGGAAAAAAGGGGAGAGGAAAGGGATGGTATGATTATTTCCCATAAAAACTAATTTTCTACTGAAGCATGTATAAGGTTGATATATGCCCTTTTGTATTTTACCTTTTCTTAAAATTCATAAAAATTTTATGGGAACTAAATTTGATTATCATGATAAAGTTCTTCTTTATTTTCAGATTTCAACTATTGCAGAAAGTGAAGATTCACAGGAGTCAGTGGATAGTGTAACCGATTCCCAAAAACGAAGAGAGATTCTTTCAAGGAGGCCTTCCTACAGGTATGTAGGTAGTTGAATAGTTAAAAGAATTTAGGATCAGAAGTATAAAGGTGTACCCGTATGTAGTTACAGATGAAGAGATGTCAGAACGCCAGTTAGATGCTCTATTCAGGACCATACAGAACATGTCTTTTCATCTTGAGTTGCTTCTCTCAAATAAGTTGAAGCTTGTCATATAGAATAAGAGCACTTCTTAATCTGAACATGTTGTGTCTGACTCTTTGTGACTCCATCAACTACAGCCCACCAGTCTCCTCCCTCCATGGGATTTTCCAGGCAAGAATACTCGAGTGAATAGCCATTTCCTTCTCCAGAGGATCCTCCTGACTCAGGGATCGAACCAGGCATTGCAGGCAGATTCTTTACCATCTGAGCCACCAGAGAAGCCTTACCCTGAACAGTCCTGGATAAAAGACTGATTTTTTTTTTTCTTCTGTTTTTGTAGACTGTGCTGGCTGCTGCTTTTCTGTTTAAAAGATTGGAATACATTTGATAAGGTTATAGCATTTTCTAGTTATAAGTCAGTTCTGAGACTGTACCATGTACTTCATAACACATTTCTTATTCCATGGTACTTAGCATGATAACTGCTTGTTAATTTAATAGTTGCTTAGGGTGATGTTTGATGATATTCCCTAATTTTAGGGGCACCTTACTGCAGTTTTATGTTCAGCTACAAAAGTTGCCTAATCCATACCTTGCTTCCAAGATGGACCAAAACTGTTTTTAGTACTACATAGAAATTGGAGCCATATTAAGTATTTCCAGGAAGAGCAATTCCACAAATCTTTTAAATTCAATTCATAGTTTAATAAACTTCAAGCTTATTCTTCCCTTCTTTAGCCTACATTATTTCTATTTATATATATTTCTATTTTTCAAAGGAATGTTATATCTTTTCCATTTTCTTGGCTGTTAAGCCAGCCCTTTTCTTTATCCTCACAATTTAATTAGGGATCCTAAAGAAATACAAGTAAATTGAGGTCTTGAGGATTCTGTGTTACCAAGTATGTGTTGTATTTATTTATACTCATAATTCTCAAAATATAGCTAGTTTTGTCTTTTAACTTTGAAATATATCTAGTGTTACTATGTAAGACATTTGATCCTGAAGCAAATTCAACTTGATACTAAGAAACAAGCTACATGGCTTCTCTATATAAGTTCTAGGTAAACCCTAGCTGTAACCTTATGATACATGGTGTGTTTTATGTTGGAAAAAAATTTTTTTTTTTTTTTTTTGCCTTAATTGGCACCACACATGTGTAGAGAAGGGTATCTTCCCTTATAATCAAACCTCCATAATGGAGTATGCCATTATTTTGCTTTTAGTTTATGAACTCTCAAAACCTAGCCTCTATGTCTTAATTTGATTATAACAAGATCTGTATCAATATTCTTAGGTTATTTTTGTGAAGTTGGAGAAATGGGAATTAAATAATACATGCTGGGTTTTTATTGGAACAGCCCAGCTTTATAGTGATCAGTTTTTACCCAGAGGAAGTCCTTGAAGGGTTCTCACTGGATTTCATCTGGCTTGGTGTTTTTATCAGTAATTGAGCTGAAAACATAAAAGCCATGTTTATCAGATCAACAAATAACAGAAACTTAAGGGCAAAGTACCCTAAGAGATGGTAGAATAAAAACCTTGAAAGATCATAGCAGCCAAGGGAAATAGAGTGAAACGAATAGTCACACTTTATTTTTGGGGGCTACAAATCACTGCAGATGGTGACTGCAGCCATGAAATTAAAAGACGCTTTACTCCTTGGAAGGAAAGTTAGGACCAACCTAGATAGCATATTCAAAAGTAGAGACATTACTTTGCCAACAAAGGTCTGTCTGGTCAAGGCCATGGTTTTTCCAGTGGTCATGTATGGACGTGAGAGTTGGACTGTGAAGAAAGCTGAGCGCCAAAGAATTGATGCTTTTGAACTGTGGTGTTGGAGAAGACTCTTGAGAGTCCCATGGACTGCAAGGAGATCCAACCAGTCCATTCTGAAGGAGATCAGCCCTGGGTGTTCTTTGGAAGGAATGATGCTAAAGCTGAAACTCCAATACTTTGGCCACCTCATGCGAAGAGTTGACTCATTGGAAAAGACTCTGATGCTGGGAGGGATTGGGGGCAGGAGGAGAAGGGGACGACAGAGGATGAGATGGCTGGATGGCATCACTGACTCTATGAACATGAGTTTGAGTGAACTCCGGAAGTTGATGATGGACAGGGAGTCCTGGCGTGCTGCAGTTCATGGGGTCGCAAAGAGTCAGACACGACTGAGTGACTGAACTGAACTGAACTAAACTATAGGATAAAATGTTGAGGATAATGGTAAAATTTCTGAACTTGAGTTTAAAATAAAATCAGTTATTCCCATACAGGATTCTGGATTAAGAATTCATCTAAAAAAGATAATGTTCTTTAATTATCATTGATTAAATGTGGTTGCCAAAAAAGCCAATACACTATAAGATTGTATTGGTTTAAAAGAAAAAAATAACCTAGTGTCTAGATTAAAGGGAAAGTTGCCCAGTTGTATCCAAGTGTTTTACCCCATGGACTATAAAGTCCATGAAATTTTCCAGGCCAGACTACTGGAGTGGGTAGCTGTTCCCTTCTCCAGGGGATCTTCCCAAACCAGTGATTGAGCCCAGGTCTCCCATATTGTAGGTGGATTCTTTTCCAGCTGAGCCAGCAGGGAAGCATTCTTTGCCATGCAAAAGGGTTGTTTTTCCTGTAGTCAGTTTTTCTATTCATCTCTTCTTTAATTGCACCTGGATTTTGAATCATCGTCTTTTTTATGTTCACTGAAAGGAGAAATTCATCTGTGTTTTTTCTAGTCCTCATATGGTTTTGACATGTAGATGCCCTGATTGATTTTTAGTTTAATGTTGCATATTTTATTGTTTATTATTGTAAGTTTTTACATTTTAAACTATAACATTTTTAAATTCTATCCTAAACACTCAACTTTCTGTCAGTTTTCTGATCTTTTCCTCTTCTTTGTATTTGGCCAGTAAATGTTACTTTTATTTTAACTGATACAATTCTCTATTTTTCTAGGAAAATTTTGAATGACTTATCTTCTGATGCACCAGGAGTGCCAAGGATTGAAGAAGAGAAATCTGAAGAGGAGACTTCAGCACCTGCCATCACCACTGTCACGGTGCCAACTCCGATTTATCAGACTAGCAGTGGACAGTATAGTGAGTAATTGATATTTCTGTTTTGGAAAATGAGTTGAAAAACTAATGGCTGCATTCTCAAAGTAATCTTATAAAAGCAGTCGGCACTTTGCTAGATCTTGATTGTCACTGTTATATTTCCTTTCAGTTCAGTTCAGTTCAGTCACTCAGTCGTGTCCGACTCTCCATCGAGTCAGTGATGCCATCCAGCCATCTCATCCTCTGTCGTCCCCTTCTCCTCCTGCCCCCAATCCCTCCCAGCATCAGAGTCTTTTCCAATGAGTCAACTCTTCGCATGAAGTGGCCAAAGTGCTGGAGTTTCAGCTTTAGCATCATTCCTTCCAAAGAAATCCCAGGGCTGATCTCCTTCAGAATGGACTGGTTGGATCTCCTTGCAGTCCATGGGACTCTCAAGAGTCTTCTCCAACACCACAGTTCAAAAGCATCAATTCTTTGGCGCTCAGCCTTCTTCACAGTCCAACTCTCACATCCATGCATGACCACAGGAAAAACCATAGCCTTGACTAGATGAACCTTTGTTGGCAAAGTAATGTCTCTGCTTTTGAATATGCTGTCTAGGTTGGTCATAACTTTCCTTCTAAGGAGTAAGCGTCTTTTAATTTCATGGCTGCAGTCACCATCTGCAGTGATTTTGGAGCCCCCAAAAAATAAAGTCTGACACTGTTTCCACTCTTTCCCCATCTATTTCCCATAAAGTGATGGGACCAGATGCCATGATCTTCGTTTTCTGAATGTTGAGCTTTAAGCCAACTTTTTCACTCTCCACTTTCACTTTCATATATTTCCTTTACTTATATGCAAAGTTTTGTAACAGAAGCATTTGCTTTTCTTCAGGGTTTAGTTAGGATTACCCACGTATGTAAGACCTCTAAGTGGCCCTTTGTTTTGTTCAGGTGCATGGAGAGTCTAAGAAGTTTTTTAAACCACTACTTAAAAATGTATTTCAGTCCTCATATAACACGTTAATAGAAAACATGAGTTTTCAGATAATTATTCTTTGATTATGTTTAAGGCCAATTTTTGTCTCACAGAAAACAAAGATTTTTTTGAAAAATTATCAAAGTTCCCATTTCTCTGATGTCTCTGATACTTGGGTCTCTCTTCTTATCTTTCATCTCAATCTATTACAAAAGTACTTTTTGAGTTCTCCCTTTGTTTGATCAAAGGCATTTGTGTGAATGGTACCTTTTTCCTCTGTTTTTTCCCAATATCTTTTTGCCTTCCACAGTGCCTCACACACTGATGTCTTCATTTTTATTTGTTTATTAAATACAATGCTGCCCGCTCTATAGTTGCCCTCCCTCTCTTCCTTAATAACACATCAAATGTACACATCGAAACTCTTACTACATTGGTTTTCTAATGTCCTGGGGTAGTCTGTGTCAGAAATATGTATAAAAGTTTGACTGCCAGTTCATAATTTTCCAGTTACACCTTGGCCTTGGTTTGCATAACTAATTTGCATTCCACCCATATTAAAAACAAGTAGCAGACTTTTTAGTTCTACCAAAGCTGAAACTTTTAATAGTAAGTAGAAGGCAGGCATTTTTGACTAAGCTTCTTGTCCATTCTGTAAGTTTATTAGAGTTCACTCATCCTCTTCCTTCTTCATTGGCAGAAAGAGGTGTATTGTGTATTTTTTATCAAAATAATTTGAGCTATTCAAGGTATGTGTGCTAACATATTGATACATGAACTTTTTCTCCAACTTTAGTACACTTGAGGAATATAGCATAGTGCTATTAGTAACAGAGATTCATTTACCACAGCAGTTCTCATTTGAATTAGAAATAGAAGGCATGCTCTCCAGACAGAGGCATATCAGAATCTGAAATAGGGAAGTGAAGTTGAGGGAGGTAAAGCTCAGAAAAACAGGTTTCATTTGGCACACCCCTTCCATTCAGCAGCTAACAGTTGCTTGTTTTAAGGTTAATACTTTGAGATTTTAAAGGCTTTATGCATTAATGTTTATGCCTTATTCTCTCTGTATATGCATATATGACTTTGATGGAACTGATTTAACATTATGTTCTTGATTATTATTAACAATCAATATAATGACCACTTACATATGTAACAATATTATATATTTATTATAAAACAAGTATATGGTTGGGAAAATTCAAATGGTAGAGGTTTCTAGTATTAATAAAAATTAAAGACCCTTCCCATCCCTCCCCAGTAGTAAGAGTTTGGTATATATTCTTCATTCTTTTTCATTCTGTTTATACATACACATGTAAAATGTACATGTGAGACCTACATTATTTATATACTACAGACAAATATATGCATATATAGTTATGTAAGTGGTTTATTTTAATAGCTACATTGTGTTTCACTGTATAAATATAACATTTGTTTAAAAATCACATACACTGTTGAATATTTAGGACTTTTCTACTGTTTCAAATAATGCTACATAAACATTCTTTTAGTATATAGTGCCCTATCCTGTCAGTGGGGTAGCGTCTAATGAGTGGAATTGTTGAATCCTAGTCAGCCTGCCCAGTTACCCTTCCCAGTGACTACATCAATTTATAGCCAATAAATTGGTGGTTGTGTTTTTTCATTAACACTAGTATTAGTTTGTCCATTACTTGGTTCACAATCCCTGATAATAAGTGTTGAAAAGATGTTATTCTTAGGTAGAAAAACATGTTTCACTAAATCGTTTTTCTCTTCATTTTGGCTACTCAAACTCTCAGCTAAGTTTGTTTAATTATACACTTTCCTTATTTTGTGATAGAATCATTATATACATCTAAATACACGTTAGTTACTTGACTTCTTTTCCTTGTTTTAATTTAGTTTTTTTGAGAGCAATCTTAAATCCTTTTAAAATATAACGTGTATAAATAAATATTAAGAGAAAAACAATGTTTGATAGGATCAGACTTCAGTTTTCAGAGTACTTTCCTATATACATGGTCTCATTTGAGTTTTATAATAATTATACTTATGGGCTAGAACCATATATTTTTATTTTTACAGAAGAGATAACAGATGCAAATAATAGTTTAGTGATGGAACTTGAACTAGAACCCAGATCTCCTGATTTTTTAGTTTGCTTCTTTCCTTCCACTTTGATTTCATTGGTATATAGTCAAGAAGAAAGCTCTGTGTGTTGAATACAGTGGAATTTGCTCATTAACTCTAATTGAGAAATTGTGGTTTGATTCTGTTAACCTTCTGATTCTTTCAAGTTATCCAGCAGTGTTAATCTCAGAATACTTTTTACATATTTCTTTTTTCCCCTTTGTCTAACATAAGTAAAATTTATGGAGTTAGCTAAAGTGGATGGATTGTATATTCCAGTATCTGAATTTTCACAGGTATTATTTACTAAACTAAATTGTAGCCATTAACTGTTATTATTTCTTTATTAAACAGTAAATAATATAATTTTTAATACATAAATGACTTAGGATATTAGTCATGCAGAGCTAGCTGACAGTTGATCCCAAACCATCAATAATTTCCTTCTAAGAGACACAAAGTAACATGCTCAAGTCAGACATGTTGACTTTGTTAAAATCCATTATGTAGTTTTATATGTAATACTGTGATTTTTTAGTCCTTCTCTTTCTGGAATACTTGAACTCTTAACAGGAGAAAGTGTCTAACTTTTTCCATGTACCAAAGGTTAATTCAGTTTCTTTTATAAAGTGAAATGTCTTGTATGAGCCAAAATTTATTTCCTTTGGAGCAGATGAATGACACATGTGAATAATCAATGGATTCTACGTGAGAAGGCTTGAATATGTAGCTTAGAAATAGCAATAAGATACTTTTTCCTAAATGATCATCTTGGGCTCCAGTTTTAAACTCTATGAGAGGTCTGTGGTAATTAAGTTCCATAGGACATTTCAGTTGTCTCATTGAGTGGATTTCTGTTACACTTTATGTATTCCTAACTGAGTAAGAGAACAGAATGCACTACTGAACTGCTTTATTAATTATGCATTAAAATAATCATTTATTGGGTGCCTATTACATACCCATGTCTGTGGTAATAAATACATGAATGTAGAGAAGAAATATAGTACATAGTTAATGCAAGAATAAAGGAAGTGTGGGTCACAGAGTGGTATCTGTTCTCAACCAAATAACTTCAAATGGAATTTAACATTTTCTCATTTTATTTTTTTAATTGTTTTAACTAACATTATTATAAATTGTAATGTGGTTCATAGAGTATACTTGTATTCTAGAAATTGGATATACGTTTTCCTGAGCAGAAAGTTCGGAGAAGGCAGTGGCACCCCACTCCAATACTCTTGCCTGGAAAATCCCATGGACAGAGGAGCCTGGTAGGCTGCAGTCCGTGGGGTCTCTAGGAGTCGGACACGACTGAGCGACTTCACTTTCACTTTTCACTTTCATGCATTGGAGAAGGAAATGGCAACCCACTCCAGTGTTCTTGCCTGGAGAATCCCAGGAATTGGGGAGCCTGGTGGGCTGCCGTCTTTGGGGTCGCACAGAGTCAGATAGGACTGAAGTGACTTAGCAGCAGCAGCAGAGCAGAAAGTTACTTGACTATACAGAATCTTTCTTGGTGATGTTATCTGCTGTAATAATTTCTCCTAAATATGTCTTGCAAATTATTCTTTGAATTTAGTGTGTGTGTGTGTTATATGGTATTAATTAAACTTGTAACAATAAAATCTGTTGGATTTTAGTTGCCATTACCCAAGGAGGAGCAATACAACTGGCTAACAATGGTACTGATGGGGTACAGGGCCTGCAGACATTAACCATGACCAATGCAGCTGCCACTCAGCCAGGTACTACCATCCTGCAGTATGCACAGACCACTGATGGACAGCAAATCCTAGTGCCCAGCAACCAAGTTGTTGTTCAAGGTAAGAGAAGTTAGAACTCACAGGTGTAAATTCTTTAAAAGGTTAAAATTTTACAGACTCAGAAAAAAGTAAGTATGGTAATGCAAAGCACTGTTAAAATACAGCTTATTTTCTGCAACATAGATAATATTGTCCATGAACTCTTCTTCCGTTATTCCAAGTAGACCAAAATGTCATGGCATAAAAACAACTATTTTCAGTTTTAAAAATATAACTTCTATATTTAACACCTTTAACATTTGGATGTTGGAGAAATGGGGTAGGCTAGAGGGAAAGACAATAAAATTGGGAGTTTAAAAAGCTAGTTTCTAAATCTAAGTATATAGATTTGCTTTGTGACCTTCAGTAAGAGCCAGCCTCCCTTGACCTCATTTTTTTTTCAGTGTGTCACATGAAAAGTTGTGCTAAATCACTGATAAGAATCTTCGGAGGTTCAAATTCTGTTTCTCTGCTTTTAGTCAAAAGTAATTTATATCTTCATTTCTATGGTCATCATTTTTTATTTCAAAGGAAATCATTATATTCTGAAGAATCTTTTGCCAGTGTGCAAGTCCACTGCTCTATAAGCAAGAATAGTTAAATCCATGATGAATTACAAAAATTCAAAAACTACAAATATTTTTTCTTTTTTTGTTTTCTTGTTGTTTTCTTCCTGTTTGTTTCAGAAATCTCTATCAATAGTGGATCATTTTTCTTTGAATTCATTGCATATTTTAAGAAAGATTTATGCCAGATTTAAAATTTGCATATTAAGGAGATAGTACATCTGTTTCTAAAGATATTTTCATTAATAGTATGTTTTGTCTCTATTAGGTAATGACAGATATGCCCCTTCACCATGGATGATTAATTTTCAATAATTCTAAAACCAGCTAAAGAATCATAATATATTTAAAGGGCCCTAATGTACTTACAGGATATTTTGTTACTAAACAAATAATATTTGAAGAAGATAATATTTTGCTTATTAATGGGAGTAAAACACCTTTTCACTTTACACGCAGGTACTCAAAAATTGTAAAGCAGGATGTCAGTGAATTTGAATTCTGAACGTCAGTTTGAAGATGGTAACACATTTAGTATATACATCTTTTTGACTCAAACTACACATTTTAATTGATATTAATAACAAATATGGATGATTTTTAAAGAGTTTCAAATTCTCTCAGATAATGTTAGGTTTCTTATTCCTAGGAGGGCATATTTATTATTAAGCTGTTTTTAGAAAGAGACTTTTTTATTTCACAAATGATAGATCATTTAATTATAAAAATAAAACTTCAATTTATTTAGCCATTATCATTTACATTAAAGCAGTGCTTACAGGTGATATAATTGATCAAGTGATACATTTTTTCGTCCTTTCAGTTTTGTTACAATCAGGAATTTATAATAGTTGACCATAATGCTTTATTTTCTCTTCGATTTTGCTATTTTTTGAAAAGTCATGGTCGTTTTTATGTCGTGGCAAGAGTTTACTTGAAATTTTTTAATGTGAATTTACCAGTATCAAAGGAAGACATTGAGGACTGTACTTTGTCTAGGAAGATCATCCAAGCTGTGCCCTACTTACCTTTTAGGTTTAAGGCTGGTAAACATGTTAACAACAGAACAGAACTATGTTCCAATGAAAGATAAATGTAAGATCCAGCAGATATAAGTCATGAAGATCCTTTTTCATCCAAGTGCCTATACTAATAAATACACTAAATTGGGAATTATTTCTGAGTAATGAATGAGCCAAAGAGTGCTGCTGATCTCAATATTTTAGTCAGAATCATCTGTTGCTTTTTTTCCTTTTAATTCAACATGTATGTTCAGATTGATGATTGACCCGTAGTTTTACCAAGTCACAGTGCTTCAGTGTCTCACACCATGCTCACTGTTTCTCTTTTCAGCTGCCTCTGGAGATGTACAGACATACCAGATTCGCACAGCGCCCACTAGCACCATTGCCCCTGGAGTTGTTATGGCGTCTTCCCCAGCACTTCCTACACAGCCTGCTGAAGAAGCGGCGCGAAAGAGAGAGGTTCGCCTCATGAAGAACAGGTACATACATTGCATTTCCTTCGATTGTTGTAGGTCAAGTATAACTTCAGATTATGTCAGTAGCATCTTTGCATTGGGATTTTTTTTCTAGTAAAATTGATGGATCCTGCTAAAACTTCTTTATTTAATAAGCTGCACTTAATGATGGCTGATGGTCAGTCTTTGATGAGTAGTAGTTCTCTTTCACGCAGTTTCTCCATGAGAGAGATAATGCACAACTTTGCTGTATTTTAACTATTGCTTCAGCCAGCTGACTCAGTTATTTAAAAATTGTTTTTTGTCACAAGTAGTATCATTAAGAAAATTAGGAGTTGTGTGTGTATATAAATGGTAAGTTTTATTTACATTAAATGTATTTGTAATAAGATAAATGTATGATGGCCAGTCCAAGTTTTAATGCATATTAAACACCTAAATAAAGATTTTCAAAAAATAGAGTAATTCTGAGAATATCTTATTATTGACAAAAATTTTAAAATAGAGCTAGTCTTCAACAATGAATATGCTAGATGTCAAAAATTTCTTAAACATGGGAAAGTTATTTCCATAAAGTAAATTCATAGCTGTAAATAGCTTTGTTATTAAAAAACAAAAGCAGAATAAAAAATGTTATTTACTTGTATTTACCTTGGTATTTGTATGTATTTAGCTTAGGATTTAAATATTTACCTTAAGATATGGAAGTTATCTAAGACAAACCAAAGAAAAGGAAAATAAAGATATTAAAAGCTTGAAACATTGAAAATATTCCTCTGCCTTTCACCCCAAAATTCTTCACATGCTGTGATGAAGTGAAGGAAACATGAAAGTTGAATTTAGAGGATCTAGATTCAAATCCTGGGTCTACCCCTTTTGCTGTGACTTCAGAACATAACCTCCTAAACCTCAGTTTTCTGGCATTTTTACAAAGAATCTGTTGTAAAAATAGAATCCCACTACCCACCCAGAGGGTGGTTCTGTGGGTCAAATAAGATAATTCCTTTGAAAGCACTTTGTAACTGCAGTGCTCTATTGAAACATTTGTTTTTCTGCAATTTCATTTTTCAGCTCAGATCAGCCTCTTTGATTCCTAAAATATTCCTAGCTATTACAGAATGTTAGTAAATTAGATCTAGACTATGAGAAATGGCAGTTTTTTTCCAGGTTATTAGGAAAAGAGTTGGAAACAAGCTGAGTAACTTATTTGTGCTCTATCAATCTGTGATTTTCTGTAAGTATTTAAGTTAGAATAATAAGCAGAAACATAAAAGCTGTGTTCATATTTAAATGTATTTAAAAATATAAACTCCGTTTAAACTTTTTCAGTTTTAAATGTTTGTAAGGAAATGTTTTAACCCTTTTTAAAATTAGAAGCAAGTCTGATTAGAAGTCTCAAGTAAAGGCTAGGCTAAAAAATGTAAGATAACAATATTTACTGAAGAAACCATTTCTCAACAGACACAGCAGTCAGGTAAAAAATAAATCTCTTGATTGTGAAAACATCAGAAAGACTTCAGATTATGTCTATGTAGTCTGGCTCTGTAGAACAGAAACACTTAAGCACAAGCTGAGCAGGCAGCACTATAGCTTCTTGTCTACTCTGGTGTACAGAGAGAGAGCTGCCCATTTATAAAAGCAAATTAATTTGACTGGCATACCAAATTTTCCTTTTTCTCTATTCATTTGATTCATGATTTCCCACACACACACCCACCCACCCACAAACACACACACCTCCAGGTTGGGGACAGGGCACACAGAGCTACAGCTCCTAACAACCTCTGCTTGCCTGAGATATTCAGGGAAGCTACCTAACTTACTGTGAACTCTTTAATAAAATACTTTGGCTTGGATTTAATTTCACTCTAAGGAAACTTCCCATTGACTGCTATAGCTCCCTTTTCCCGTTATTCCCAGATTCCTGCTGCTTCTACTTTTTCAACTTTCATTCACTAGAATTTGCCTTCTGAGCCCACCATACCACTCCTGTGTCTGCAAAAACATACAGATACCCTCCAATTTGGCACATCTAGTATTCTGTTCTCATTTCATTTTACCTTTATGGGAGTATTTGACACTTCTAACTGCTCGTTTCTCTAAGCTCTTCTTTGGCTTATTCACCTGGTTTTCTGCCTACTTTTCAAGTTTTCCCTTGAAACTTTCATGCCTACCTGTATTTCAGGCACCACCTTTATGTTGATACAACTTAATTATATACTGGTTTTGACCTTTCCCTTGAGATATCACTTATTTAGGTACCAGTATATATTAGACACAGTACTTTGTTTCTTTATATATTTCATTAGTTCTGCCCACAGTAAGAAAGAAGCTTATCTCCACTTTACAGTAAGCAAGTAAATATTTTGGCAGAGGTCACACCTTTTAAGAAATGGGTAGAACTGGGATATGAGCCTGGATCTGACACCAGAGCATGTGCACATGCTACCTCTCGTGTGAGCATGCAATTGTCATCGCCTGCTCTGCCGCGCAAACTGGAACACATGGTGGCAGTGTGCTGGAGGTATGTAGGGCCACGAAGCAAACATGGGAGCTTCCCTTGAATATTTATTTTGCTCAAAAATTTGGCAGAAACAAACATTTTAAAGGTAAAACTAAAGATTCGAAACTAAAGGTAAAACTAAATTCATACCAAAGGTAGTTGGCTTTGGATTGTGCCCCCATCCTTAGTTTTCTCTGGTATTATGGTTACTTAGGTGGAAAAGTTAGAGAATCAGTCTTCTGAACATACTCACTAGGATAGATACCCCTTATGTACCCCACACAAAGGCTGTCCTCTAAACTTGGATAAGGAAAAGTTGTGATTCTTCAAATTCTGTAACATTCAAATTGCCATATACTCAGAAATGAAGCGGTAAATGTTCTAAAAGTATAAATGGTTACATTAATTGTGTTGCTACAGTAACAAAAAATCAGTGTCTTAGAAACAAAAATCTCTTCCTCACTTACTTACATTTTGGCAGCTGCAAGTCATATGCTATGGCTCTCCTCCACGTGCTCCCAGCCAAAGGAGGAGCATCTCTTTGAGGCCTGTCCTTGTAGCAAAGGGAAAGGGGCAATGCTTTTTGAAGCATCTGCTTGATTGTGATGAACATCACGTCCACTCGAGTACCACTGGCGAAAGCACAGGTGAGGACAAGCCCAACGTCAGTGAAATGGGGATGTATACTCTTCCCACAGGGAGGGAGGAGTAAAAAATTATGGAAGCAATGCAACCCCTGTCTTGTAATTTTAGAATGCAGGAAGAATATAACAGTTTTCATAAAAGTAGACGTCATAAAGGAAAAGGTTAAGTAGGTACGACAACACCTATGATTAGCCAAGGAAAAGATAAAATAGCAAAGCAAACAAACTAGAAACCTTTTAACATATAAAATCAGGAGACTAATAAGGGTATGTAATAGGTAGATTTAAAGACAATGAATTAGAAATAGGGTTTAAAAAAATAAAAAATTCAAAGCAAGTAAAGTGTATGCTATGTCAGTGAAGGTACATCCATTCAGCTTCCCAGGTTGCTCAGCTGGTAAAGAACTGCCTGCAAAGCAGGAGGCCCTGGTTCGATTTCTGGGTCAGGAAAATCCCTTGGAGAAGGGATAGACTACCCACTCCAGTATTCTTGGGCTTTCCTAGGGCTTTCCCCTGGGAAAATTCTTTATGGCTCAGACCGTAAAGAATCCATCCTCAATGCAGAAGTCCTGGGTTCAGTCCCTGGGTTTGGAAGATCCCCTGGAGAAGGGAACAGCTACTCATTCTAGTATTCTTGCCTGGAATATTCCATGGACAGAGGAGCCTGGCAGGCTGTAGACCATGGGGTTGCAAAGAGTCTGACACGACTGAGCAACTTTCACTTTTTCATTCAACTATATAAAACCAACCATTAATAATGAAGGTTTGTTTTTATTGAGATGGGAAGATGCTCATAGTGGAAAAGAGCAGGTTACAATATATATATTATAATCCCATTTTTGTTTATTTTTATTACAGAAGATAAACATACTCATTATAAGCATATTAGGAAACATAACCTAAAATATATACTCACCACTAATGTACCACCCAAAATGTTAACATTCTGGAGTATAATTTTTTTCCCCTAGTATATATGTGCAATGATAAATAACATACTTTTAGTATAGTTTTTAATTTTTTATTTTGGAAAAATTTTAGCTTATGGGAACAGTTAAAAGCATTTTAGTACAGAGTTCTAGATACTCTTATCAACCTTCTCAACTTTCTTACAATTTTAGCATATTATATAACCAGTCTGTGTTTCTTAAAACTAAAGAAATTAACATTCTGTCATATACTGTGGATAGTAATTAACATAGTATTTTTGGACTTCCCTGGTGGCTAAGACTGTAAAGTGTCTGCCTACAATGCGGGAGACCAGGATTCAGTCCTTGGGTCGGGAAGATCTCCTAGAGAAGGAAATGGCAACCCACTCCAGTGTTCTTGCCTGGAAAATCCCATGGACAGAGGAACCTGGTAGGGTACAGTCCGTGGGGTCGCAAAGAGTCGGACACGACTGAGCGACTTCACTTTCTTTCTTTTTTATCATGGTATAATACCATTAACTGAACTATCCATTTTATTTGAATTTCCTCAGTTATTCCACTTTTCTCTACCAAAATCCAATCCGGGTTACTACATTGCATTTATTCATTGTGGCTCCTCATCTCCTCCAGTCTGTGACAGTTGTTTTCTTTTGAAGAGTAATAAACTTTCTTTCAGAATATCCCTCACTTTGGACCTGTGTGCTGTTTTCTTATGATTAGATAAAGGTAATGAATTTGGGGGAAGAATCCCACAGAGGTGTAATCTGCCCCTTCTTGTCACTTATCAGGAAGCACATACTAGCATGATTCATTCCTGACAATGTTCACTTTGATCACTTGGTTAAAGTGCTCTCCAACTGCTCCACTACATTTATTTTTCTCTTTTTACACCCTCTTCCCTACAAGCAAGTTACTACATTCAGCCCACACTGAAATGGAGGATTATTAAATACCACCTCCTGGAACAGAGAGTATCAAAGAATTTGTGGTTATAGGTGAAAACTAACACAGTAATTGGTGTAATTTCACAAAGATACTTGGAGACTATGCAAATATCTTATTTCTTTTTCAGGTATTCCCCACTAATTTTAGTATTCACAGGAAGATCTTTCCTGATTATTACTATGATATTATAATGAGAATTTTGTTTCCCCATCCCTTCTGCAATTATTAACTGGAATTCTTTAAGGAAAATCTTTCCCTTCCCCGTGTATTTTTTATATCAGTATGAATTTATAGATATTTACCTTATTCTTTGGGCTGTAATTCAATATTACTTAATTATGATATTGTTAAGATTATTCCAGCTTTGGCCATTAGGAGTTCTTGTAAGTTGGTTCCTGTGTCCTTTAGATGGCATCTTAATTTTCTTGAAGCTCATCTTTATTTTCTGACACTACATTATCCAGGTTCAACTTCTCATCTTACGGTTTTCTCTGCCTTAGCTTTGAAATCAGCCATTTCTTCAGTGAGCCCTAGTTTCTTTCATTGGAAAATGGTTTACTTTGACCAGTTGGTTAAAGTGCTGTCCAACTGCCCCCCATTACAGTTATTTTTCTCTTTTTATAAATTTTTCAAAGTGCTCTTTGCTACTGCGGTTTCACAGGCCCTCTTAAAGGACAGAGCTAGGAAATACATATGTGCGTGTGTATATACACTAGCTCATGTATACACACATCTATAGTTCTGTGTATTACTATATACTGTAGTAATTACTGTAAGTATGTTTTACTAACCCCACTGACTAATCTCTAACCACAGGGTTTATTTTAGCCTTACCTTCCCCCTTTGCTTATTTGTAACTTCGTTCTCTGAGAGAAACTTGGCTTCCCAATAAAGATGGTTTATTTATGTATTTATTAAACACTAGTATCATATAAAATAGTTTTATAATTGCTAACTTATACCCCTGTGAGAAACAAATTTACAATACAACATTTATGTACAGTTTTTTTTTTTTTTTCGCTTATAACCTTAAAGTACTAGTAAAGGCACTGTTTTCAGACTTACTTAGCTGTGCTTCTTTTTTCCCTACTCCTTTCAGTGAGGTGGGTGGTGGTGGTGGTTTAATTGCTAAATTCTGTCCAACTCTGTGACCCCATGGACTGTAGCCTGCCAGGATCCTCTGTCCATGGAATTTCCCAGGCAAGAATACTGGAGCAGGTTGTCATTTCCTCTTCCAGGGAATCTTCCCGACGCAGGGATCAAACTTGTATCTCTGCTTCACAGGCTCGTTACCCCTGAGCCACCTGGGACGCCCTCGGTGAATTTATGGCATACATTTACAGTAAAGTTAGATTTGTCAACGTGTTCATTCAGTTCTGGGATTACCTGATATCTTGTTCTCTGTTTTTAAGTTGTCATTACTTTACTCTTTGTGCTGCGTGGTTCTCTGGCGTCTGACAGACATATCTCCCACCACAGTGCCGTACAGTGCATTTATACCATTCTAAAAAGCATTCCCAGTGATGATTCTTGGTGGTTGGCCTCTACCCCTTTCCTCAGCTCCTAGAAACCACTGAACTGTTTTCCATCTTCTTCTGTCTTTTCCAGAATCTCCTATAACTGTAACCTTTTGGATATGACTTCTCTCACTTAGCACAATGCATTCAGGATTCATTGTTAGTGGTGTATGAGTCAGGTAGTTGGTTTTATCCCTGGTATTCTATGGATGTGGTTTATCCATTCACCTTAAAGTTTATCTTCATTTCTAGTTTTGAAGTATTATGAATAAAGTTACAATGAACAGTTAGATACAGGTTTTTGTATGAACTTTCAGTTCACTTGAGTAAATATCTAGGAGTGGCCTGGATGGATGCAATGATAGGTATATATTTAATAAGAAACTGCCAAACTGTTCTTCAGAGTGGCTATACCATTTGCCTTTCTACCAGCAATGTGTGAAAGTTCCAAGTGCTCTGTATCAAGTGTTATAACTATATTTTATATTTAGGTCTTTGATCCCTTTTGAATTAATTTTTGTAAGGTGTGAAGTGTGTTCAGGTTTATCTTTCTGTATCAACTGTTTATTCTAGCACCATTTGGTAAAAAAGATTATTCTTTCTTTGTGGAATTGCCCTTGTACTTCTGTCAAAATGTAATTGACCATATTTGTATAGGCTTGTTTCTGGGGTGTCTGGCTTGCTTCATTGTTTTTTTTTTTTTTTTTGCTTCATTGTTTTGTGTATCTGCCCTTTTGCCCATTCAGTCCATTGGGAGAATCTTTTCATTCTCTTCTTTTCTTAAAAGTACTCAGATAGAAATTTTTGAGACACTTTAAGAGGCACTCTCTAAGCTAAAGAGTTCTTTAAATTTTTTATTTAAAGCTCATTTGAATTTTTGTATTCTATTCCAAAATATAGTAATTTTTATTTTCATGTGAGAATGCTTGCTACCCTTCTGCCCCATCAATTAAAATTGGTGCTTCAGAACAGTTTTTTTTTTAATCAGTTTTCTATGGTATGTTGAAAATTTTACATTAGGCAATTTCCAAGTCATTCTCTTTATTTTTTCAAATGCCTAATCTATAATATATTAAAATGTTTGTTGCTTTGAGCCAGATCTCTTTTTTTAATGTATTCTATCTAACCCAAAATAAAGGCTGCAGAAATGTTGCCTAATCTTTCCTGTCTTTTGCTTATAGGGAAGCAGCACGAGAGTGTCGTAGAAAGAAGAAAGAATATGTGAAATGTCTAGAAAACAGAGTGGCAGTGCTTGAAAATCAAAACAAGACACTGATTGAGGAGCTAAAAGCACTTAAGGACCTTTACTGCCACAAATCAGATTAATTTGGGATTTCAATTTTCACCTATGATGGTGGGAAAAGGACTGGCTTGGCCACAACCAGAAAGACAAAATAAACATTTTATTTTCTAAACATTTCTTTTTTTCTATGCGCAAAACTGCCTGAAAGCAACTACAGAATTTCATTCATTTGTGCTTTTGCATTAAACTGTGAATGCTCCAACACCTGCCTCCACTTCTCCCCTCAAGAAATTTTCAGCACCAGGAATCATGAAGAGACTTCTGCTTTGTATCCCCTGCCCTCTTCAAGAAGTAATAATTTGTTTACTTGTAAATTGATGGGGGAAATGAGGAAAAGAAAATCTTTTTTTAAATGATGTCAAGGTTTGTGCTGAGCTCCTTGATTGCCTTAGGGACAGAATTACCCCAGCTCCTTGAGTTGACGTAATGTTTGGGCCGCATGCTTAAAGTAAGTAAGGTGCAATGAAGAAGTGTTGATTGCCAAATTGACATGTTTTCACATTTCCATTGTGAATTATGTAAAATCGTTGAAGAGACATACCCTGTGAGAAAAGAATTTTAGGATGGTGTTGAAGAAATTAAGAATGAATTCAGAGTGCTTTCTATGTATATTCTCTTCAATACTGAACACTTGTCCTTGGTTCTTAAAAATATTCTGTATTAACTATAGCTCTTCAATAGGGCAGTTGTTGCTTCTTAATTCAGTTCTGTATGTGTTCAACATTTTTGAATACATTAAAAGAAGTAACCAACTGAATGAAAAAGCATGGTATTTGATTTTAAATTAAATCAAAGTAAGTAAAATTACAAAGCTTCATTTAGTTTAGTACTAAATTTTTAGTACAAAGATGCTCATTAGTAAACCAGTTCCTTGAGTTATATAACAAGGTTTTTAAATAAATGTTTTTGTCATCACCTTCAAAAATATTTATATTGTCACACATTTACTTTAAAAGGTTTTTCTAATTAAACTGCTCCTCTTTGCACTTATACCACCAACAGGAAAGCCTTCAAGATGTTGAAGCAAAGTGATATATTTGTTTATAAAATGTTATGTGTTGTAGAAAAATGCTGATTTTAAATTGTTTCCATATTAACATACTTTAACAGTTTAGTGAATTTTTTAATGAAAAAAGTTATAAGGATATAGTTTAAAAGTACAGTATTAGATATACACAAGGAAAATATTTTCTTCAGACTTATTTGAACGACTGCTGTACCACAATATTTGAATTGTCATTCTTGCAAGACCTTTTTTTGTTGTTTTCTTCCAAAAGGGATAGGGATGCTTAGCTTTCCAGTATGCTGTATATCCTTTGTTATTCTGTGAAGGAGCTACCTGTTTTACCTGACTAGAACCGTCTGTATGTATCACACATTGTTTCCAATATGACTTTTAATTACTAATACTCATTTTATTCACTAAGTTGATAAATTTAAAAGTTACCCTTTAAAAAAATAAGACTGAGATAGATCTGAAAAATTTGAAATTGACATAATGTTAAATTATAATTTCTCATGTGAAAAGGTGTTCTTTTTTTTAAGAGTCTAGGATTTAATGTTTTATATTTAGTTATGTCATGGGTTGTTTTTAAGTTTGTTAATGTGTTAACAAAATATGCAGATGTGGGTGTTAATTATTGAGTCCATTTTGAAAAGTAAGACTTTTAATTAATATTTGTAAATGGTATTATTTTTTGTTTGTAACAAACCGTTGTCTTTTTTTAAGGATGAACAGAGTTTATGAAGCCAGCATCATTCTAAGAATTGAGTGATGTAGTCTTATCTTTGGACAGTTCACCAGATTCTCAAGAAGGCTTTCAAACGACTGTAAATTTTGTTGTTTATCCTGCTGAGCTAACGGTGAAAGTTGTAGCATAAAAATTATTTGTATGCCAGCATAGATATACCATTTTCCAAAACTGGTTTGATAGAAACCAAGCAAAATCACAAATCTGTTTGCAAACCAGAATTTTTAAATGAGTCAGAATGTCAAAACTGAACATTTTAAAAGTCATAAGCTTTAGAAATGAAAATTGCTTAATATTTAGCAAATTAAATGTTTTCAGAAATCAAGGCTGTTTAATTAGCAAGTTGGTGGTCTCTTAGTCCCTGATAAATCAAGGCAATCACATCCATATTAGCTGGTTGGATTTATAAGTTACTTTGAGGATGACTGCTCTGGTTTGAAGTCAGTTAATGGTGAGGTAAGAAGTATATTCTGTTGCTAAATCTGTTTAGACCTTGGAGAGACTTGAAGATTTTCGTTTATACAGATAGAAATTAAGCATCTTTTGTGAAGACTTTTTTTTTTTAAGAGAATTGGGAAAAATGTGTTTGTTTTTAAGCATGCAACTTTGAGAATCTTTGTTAACAACATAATTTTTAAAAATCTTACAGCCAAGAATATATGTGGCCACATTATAAATGTTTTTTGTCTTCATATTGGCCAAAAGGGAATAAAACTGTCATCATAGGAATCTGTACATATGCTACTGATTTGCCTAGAAAATAGCAAGTTTGGTATTGCTCACTTTGCAAATATAGGGCCATGTGGCACTTTTATCTATAGGACAGATTAATTCTAATAAAAATGAAGTGGGAGGGGTTTATTTTTGATATATTGCTCTTATGAGTTTTTAGGCTTTGATAGTGTTTAACTGAAAAGTGGTTTAGAAAGGGCTAGATCCAATGTGTTCACATTATTAAACAGAATTGATACCAGGTGTAATTTTTAAGTTCATTCTTTTTCAAACTCAAGTACCATATTGGCAACCATAATATTGTCATAGGTGCTCTATTCATTTAGATATTCTTGGGGGGATGGCATTTGTATAATACATGTGTACATATATATATACATACAGTATATATCTGAGGCTCTGAGAGCTCTTAAGTCAGGAATGCTAAGTATTATAGTATATTGAGGTCAGATGAAATTTTACATTTTTGCGTGATCTATTGCATCCCTTTTGGTAGTTTCTTGGACTGCATTACTCCAGCACTCATGATGGATTTTTTTATCTGCTAATTTCCTTTTTTTTTTAATTGTTAATTTTATTTGACTTGATACTTTTAAACATGTTACTAGTCACTTGAACCACCACCACAACCACCACCACCCCCAAAAGTATTTGGTTTTTATGCTTTGTCTCTGGCAGCTATAACAGTGGTGAGAACATTTTGAAGATAGCTTCTAAAAGGTACCACTGATTTTTTCAAAAATCATCCTGGGGGAAAATTTTTGGTGTTTTCATTTGAGCAGGGATTTTTGTCAGAAAATACACTTAGATGGTAAGTCAGCAGCAGTGCTAGTATCTGAAAGCACAATACCAGTCAGGCAGGCTGTCCGATCAGAAGTCATCTGGCTGAGGTTTATCTCTGTCTCTCAGGCCTAATCCCTGATCCTTTTGACCATTTAGGGTGACATGTGGAATCATACAAAGGCTTATTAGGAAGATACAAGTTTGTTTAAACCAGGATGCTTTTACTTACTTTAAGTGACTTCAATCTAGATTTCTTATTTTCATTTCTAATATTTTTAATTCTGTGATCAGCTTTAGTCAGCTGTCAGCATAAATTGGCCTCTTTATTTTGAAGATCAGAAGGTTGGCTGCTTCATTTTTCAGGATTAAATAAGGCTGACATCTTAAAGTTAAAATTTTGAATTAAAGTAGGTTCCAAAGACACTTGTTACACACCATTTCATTTTTTTCAAGAGGCTCTATTTGTTGCCTTTGTAACCCTGAAAACTGTGGGTATATTGTTTCCCATTGACTTAATACAAAAGTTGTATATTTATTTGGATTATATTTACATTATATTCTTTGTAAATGTTTGGTGTAACTTGCACTTTTAAAACGACCCTGTTTGGGGTATTAGCAAACTTGAGAAATTCCCTCATCAATTGTCATCTGACTTTTTATGTCTTTCTCCTCTCTTCAAATCATGTGTCTTTTTTATGGAAGCTTTTCATTGATTAAAATATTTTATTTAACACCTAAATGCTAACCTTATAAATAGCTGTAAAAAGAGGAAAATAAGGAAATTAGACTAGCTCAATTAATTTAAAAATGGGTTCAAACCCTATCTAATTCTCTTTCATCATGAATAAAGATAGTAGGAAATACAACTCAAGTGAATAAATACTTATTTCCAATTTTAAATGAGATTCTGTCCTCACCCCAACAATACTATCTATAGGATCCTAAGATATCCTTGAATTTGTGCAGAACAGTGAAAGACTTCAAGGTAATTAATTATTGTTGTCATGGAGAACACGTAATAATTTGATTAACTTTTTCACTTTAAATTGTCTTTGTTAACATAAAAAATAACTGTCTAAATTTGACTGGTTTCAGATGAGAGGAAAAGTGAGGTGTGCTTATAGTAAGCCTATAGGTGAAGAATTGTGGGATAAATTTGTTCACTCAGTTGTACAAAGCACAACTAGAACTTTTTGTTGGATGGCTTACATACATCTTGAATACTTTTAATGTTGATGTGTTGACTTTTTTTAAGTTGACTGCACAGTCACTGTTTGTACTAGGAACTGGTTTCCTTGACTGTCTAGAATCAACGGCTGAGAGAGGCACTAATCCCTGAGGGGTTGAACATATCATGGAGCTGAGTCAGTATGGAAGAATTTCAAATCAATCAAACAGGGTGCTGCAGTTCCATCTGTCTCATCTGCTGATGATAAGTTCTTATTGATGAGTGAATGTAGCTTAAGCCTTTGTATGTGTCCTCAGGGGGCAGACAAACTTTAAGAGGGACCAGATAACGTTTGAATGGAGGAATTATATTTCAGGTGTTTTAGCTTGAAATTTATTTTTTAAAAAAATAAAAATAGAAAAAAAAAAAAAAAGAACAAAGCCTGTGAAGCAATTTGATACTATAAACAGGCTGAGTTGTTTAGCACAGAGAGAAAATATTGACCTGTCTGCATTCTGGTACTGTACATACAGGTCCTAGTTGGGTAAAACACGATACATTTTGAGTTATTCTCACCAGCAAGTAAAAGTAAAGTGAATATTCTTCAGTAAGTGTCTTTTGAAAGGGTCAAACTATAGGAAATGCAAATTTTACCTGCTTTATACAGGCATTATTTAATACTTGCCTATAGAAGTATGGCATTTCTAAGCTGGTGTCTGAGGAGCATCTCAGATGTGAGAGTAAATCTAACATAGTTCAAAAATTGGTAAGGGAGGAAGAAAATCCCTGCAGATGATGACCTTAGTCAGCTGGCCAAGTGAAACGATCTGTCATTGTGTTTGGGAGGTTTTATTTTCTTACGTTTTTAAAATTGAATTGGTATATGCTTTATAGACATTGTATTTTTATCCAGGTGCCACTCCAATCTGTGTATGTAATAAAATTATTTATATTAAAATTGGGAAATAATCCGTGAGTATAGATGAGGATGGCAGAGAAGAGTGCTCGTTCGCAGTTTTCCATGTAAAGTCCCTGACTAGTTTGTCATGTCAGTTGTCATCCCCACCCAAAAAAGGAATTATTTCTAACCTAGCTGTATCACTTGAAACTTTAGAAACAAAGTAATCAGGGAAGTTTCTAGAGAGAAAGGTGTCAGGTTTTTGGTTTTGTTGTTTTGTTTTTCCTTGAGGATTGGGGTCAAGAATACCTCCCCCCAAAACTGTCAGCACAAAACAGGGTATTGACTTTTAACTCTGATGTTGCTATTGGAGTTGAATACTAAATAAGTAACTATAGTGAGGAAAATACATTTCTAATAAAATTCCCTACATTCTAGAAGCATCCCTGTTTTAATTTTTTTTTTTTTACCTAAATCTTTTTGTGCTTTGTGTAAAAAGAAAAAATGTACTGAGTTATAATGCATTTTATTAACACTATGTACATATTAGCTGCTTTGTGTTCAGAATGGTAGCAATTGCTTTGTATATTAAAGTAATCCTTGTGAATTTGTGAAATATTGTCATAAAGTGCTTTTTCTTACTGTAATCTTTGTGGTATCAACTGTCATAATGCCCTTTTTACACAAACATTTATGTGCTGTCACATAAACATGCTTTTAAAAACTCTTTAAGTCTCTCTTTTTGGGATGGGATCATCTACATTGTGGTTTTTCTAGGTGTGTTAAGCAATATTTTGTGGACTTGGTTTATTTTGTTAAATGGCAAAAGTTATGCTAGAATATATCACAAGCTTATGTTGCACAGCAGCAGAAAACTAACTCAAACAACATATCTTTACTTAATTTTACTGTATTCCTGGTTTTTAGCACAATATTTCTTTTTTCAGCAAGATTAATGAACAGTGCCTTTTTGAGGATTTAGAGATGTTACTGCCCTGTTGAGACAACCGATGGGAGACATATGGCCAGCTGTGTTTAATGTCTCAAAATGCATGTTTGCATTGGAAGGATAAGAACAGATGGATCTATTGGGTCTCCTTGTAATTCTAAAGTTCTGTGATTGCATAAAATGGAAGGAAAGGGGAGGAGATGTGGTTAATCTGCTCTTTACTTAAAGCTCAAGAATAAAAGATTCTCTCCTGTACTATTCATTCAATTTCTGAAAATTAGCAGTTGCAGTCTAAAGGGCCTTTAAAAATTGCCATGTTGTTTAAGCCTGTTATATCTGCCATTGTATTGAAAGAAATACATGAGTTTTATTCCTTTCTTCTTCTACAGAGTGACCACATAATGTACAGACAGACATTTTTGCAAGGGAAAGGGTGAGGTGTAAGCCAGGACTGTGATGAGCAAACTGGGATTTATGGTGACCTTCCTTGTCAGCTGAGCTTAGGTGCTTGGATCTCCAGTAAAAACGAAGAGTGCCTATCCTCTCCATCCACAACTTGCTGTCACTTGCTTATTTCACAAACACGTACTTGTTGAGAACACAGTTCAGGGCACTGAAAAGTTCCTGTCTTCAAGAAACTAAGACACACAGCCAAGGAAACAATTCTAACACATTAATACAATTTGAGTCCTGAACTCGAGACTCATATTTGTCATCTGTACTCCGACTGCAAAATAGAGGTCCAAACTGAACTTTCAATTTCTCCTCTAAATCTATTGTCCCTTAAGCTGGTTCTTCTCCATCTTGAAGGTGACACCATTATCCACTAAGCTGCCTTGAATCAGGGTTGTCCTTCCCTCTTCATTTTAATTTCTCCACAACTTAAGCACATTGACCATACTAGGGCTTAAAATGCTAGTGAGGGCCTAACAAGAGAGAAGGTAATCTGAGTTTGAATGTGACTGTTGTTCTTGAGGTGCAAATTCATAAAACATCATTTTGAAGTGTGCATTCATAATGTATTACCACCACCTATATCTAGTTCCAAAACTTTTATCACTCCAAAGAAATGCTGTACTCAAATAAGAATCATTCAGTTTTCCCCTCCCTTCAGCCCTTGACAACCACCAATCTCTGTAGATTTACCTGTTCTGGATATTTCACATTATCATACAATATGTGACATTTTATGTCTGGCTGCTTTCAGTTAGCCTACTGTTTTTGAAGTTCCTCCACATTGTAGCATTTATCAGTACTTCATTTCTTTTTATGGCCAAGTAATATTCCAATGTATATATATGCCACAGTTTGTTCATCTGTTGTGCCTTTTTTGTTCCCACTTTGGAGCCATTGTAAATGATGCTTCTGTGAACATTCGTGTGCAAGTTTGGTGTTTGAGTGCTTGTTGTCAACTTTTGAAGGGTATGTACATCTAGAAGTGGAATTGCTGGGTCACATAATTCTGTGAGTTAAATTTTGAGGAACTGCCTCAGTGGCTGCACCATTTTCCATTCCCACCAGCGATGCAGAAGTGTTTCAGTTTCTCTACATCCTGGCCAACACTTGTTTACTTTTTGGAAAAAAAAAAAAAAATAGTAAAGCCGTTCTTATGGATGGGGAAGTGGTATCTTACTGGGGTTTTGACTTGTAATTCCTTAATGATTAATGACACTGAACGTCTATTCATGTGTTTCTTGGCCATTTGTATATCTTTGGAGAAGTGTCCAATTTCACTGCTTGGCTTTTTCTTGAGTTTCGAGTTCTTTATATATTCTGGATACTACATCCTTATCAAATAATAGGATTTTGCAAATATTTTCTCCTGTAACTTTTCTTCTCATTTTCTTGATAATGTCCTCATTCTAATTTTTTAACTTAGTTTTTTAAAGTAATAGTATATTTGGAAAAAAACAGTACAAATGGGTGAGTTTATCCTTTTAGTGACAGTCTGTCACTAAATGTACACACACATGTAAATCTTTTCTCTCCTTGTCTCTTTTTTATAGATGGTGCTTTATTCCTCTGAATGTGTCTTGGCAATAGTTGTATTTCACCACATGTCTATCTACCTCAGTCTAACAGGTGTGAAGTATCCCATTGTATAGATATAACACAGCTTATTGAACTGGTACTCTCTTTCTGGACATTTAGTTTGTTTGAAACTGCTGACTGTTAAGATATACACAAGTTAGTATAGATGTATATACAAGTTAGTGTATCTCCAGGATAGATACCAAAAAGTGGAAACTTATTAAGTATAGTTTTCTTCATATTTCGAGGTGGTTTGCCAAGCAGTATTAAGAAACTGCTAAGTTAATTTTAAAATGTCGTATTCATTAGTATTTTTTATGTCAAACTTCACAGTCTCTCTTCTCATAAATATTCAGAGAAAAATTAAAAGTAGCAGACTAGCTTAAGGTTAGTAGTCCTCATTTCTGTTTTACTGTTTTCCCTTCTAATCTTCCTGAGCAACAGTTGTCCTCAGCTAGGGAGCATGTGGTGATGCCATCTTTTTAGTGTTAGATTTTAACCCTTCTCTGGTTGGAAGAAGAGCATAACGTGATTTTAAAGCAGAAACTTCTGAGCTAAGAAGTCCTCGATTTTTGAAGTGAGAGAGCCCTGAGGACTGCCCTGCTTTTTTCCTGGCAGCTCACGTCAGTGGTGAGAGAAACCAAATCTCCAGTTTCGAACAACACGGAAATATACTCACTATAGCGTCTCACCTTATTCTTGTAAAGCACTTGAAAATGCTGCTCCTGTCTCGGCAGAGGTTGTGGGAGCCATAACATGACTTTTTCTAACACTAAATCATGTGTGTATTTCACCAACTATACCCAGGACCTCTTATCAGCTCAGTTCAGTCCCTCAGTCGTGTCTGACTCTTTGCGACCCCATTGACTGCAGCACGCCAGGCCTTCCTGTCCATCACCAACTCCCAGAGTTTACTCAAACTCCTGTCCATTGAGTCAGTGATACCATCCAACCATCTCATCCTCTGTCCTCCCCTTCTCCTGCCCTCAATCTTTCCCAGCATCAGGGTCTTTTCAGTGAGTCAGCTCTTTGCATCAGGTGGCCAAGGTACTGGAGTTTCAGCTTCAACATCAGTCCTTCCAATGAATATTCAGGACTGATTTCCTTTAGGATGGACTGGTTGGATCTCCTTGCAGTCCAAGGGACTCTTACCAATAGTACACTAAAAGTGATTTTTAAAAGAATCTTATTAATAAATTGTTTCAATTCCCTGGCAAGTCCAGTGGTTAAGATTCTGCCCATTCATTGTCAAAGGTGTGGGTTCAGTCCCTTGTCAGGGAACTAAGATCCCACAAGCTACATAGTGCAGTCAAATAAGAAATGTAAAAAAGTGCTTGAATTTTAAGAACAGTATCTTAAATTGTTACTTTTGTTTCTTGATTTTAAAAATGACTGAAAATCATTTGCTTCCATCAACCACCATAAACTAGAGGCATAGATTAACCAGAAATGATGTTGGAACTGAATCTTTTATATAAGTGCATAACAATCTTGTTACTGAGAATACACTTTACATTTTGATATCGCTGAGAATAGGCAATTTAATAAGGTAACTGGTACGTAAAGGAATATTTATTTTTCATGAGTATATATTTATTGAACAACTTTTATGAAGAGGACACTGTTAATACTTGAAATATAAAATATGAGGTACAGTCCTTGCCTTGCTGGAGCATAAACTGTACTTGGAGAGATGATGAAACATTTCAGACAACGTTACTCTGCCCTCGGTTTTCAATCTAGTGTTCAGTTCACTTAGATAAAGTTTTTTGATCAATTATAATTGTGATCCTTGAGTACAAAGAATAAATGTACTATTAGAAGCTGTTAGAAACCATGGCTTCAGATGGTTCTGTCATGAACTAAAGCAAGATATCCTTAAGAGGGATCTTAGAAAACAAGTGGACTTTAGAGTTTTAGTTCTAAAAACCTGATGTATATTTTAACTGAGCATCTTGGCATTTGATTCTTTTTCTTTTTTTAATATAAATTTATTTTAATTGGAGGCTAATTACTTTGTAATAGTGCATTGGTTTTGCCATACATCGACATGAATCCGCCACGGGTGTACACGTGTTCCCCATCCTGAACCCTCCCTCCCACCTCCCTCCCCATACCATCCCTCTGGGTCATCCCAGTGCACCAGCCCTGAGCACCCTGTCTCATGCATCGAACCTGGACTGGCGATTCGTTTCACATATGATAATATACATGTTTCAATGCCATTCTCCCATATCATCCCACCCTCGCCCTCTCCCACAGAGTCCAAAAGACTGTTTTATACATGTGTGTCTCTGGCTGTCTCACATACAGGGTTATCGTTACCATCATTCTAAATTCCATATATATGCATTAGTATACTGTATTGGTGGCTTACTTCACTCTGTATAATAGGCTCCAGTTTCATCCACCTGACTAGAATTGGCATTTGATTTTAACTGGGAAAAAAAAAGTTACTGATACCCACTTGGCTGTTAACCACATAACAGTTTAAGAAACCGAGCAATGTGAGAATCAAGGCTTAGGCCAGTAGGTCTAGAGGAGACTAGATTTCTATCCTTGAGGACAAAATAAGCACACTTTAAAATGCATATTTATAGAATAAATTAATCCTTTTCTCAGAAATAAAAAGTCACAACTCTGTTGACATTTATAGTGGACCAGATATATTCTTACACCCCCTCCCTCTGTACACACCCCTGAAGCACTCATTTCCTAGCTTCTGGTAACATCGGTGGCTGATGGCGCTCAGCTGAGTCTCTCAGGAACTGTCTCCACCCCAAAGTTAAGCCCCTTGGATCCAATGACTGACTACACAAGGATGTAAGTCCCACCCCCTTACCTCAACACCCATTTTCTGGCCACCCCAGCTCTGAATTCTGCTGAGGGCTTTCCCACCTGCATCCCAACCCAATTTCTCCCTCTTTCCCAATCCTGCTACTTTTACTCCCTCAGAGGTGTTGTTCTTGAAAGCATTCTCATTTAAACTTTCCAAACCTTAACCTTCAACCCTGAGTCTATTTCCCTAGGGAACTGGACCTGTGCCATTTTGAACCAAAAGCCAAAAAAAAAAAAATGACTTGATTTTCACTTAGACAGCCGAGCTATTGCTGGTGAATTTTTCTCACCTTTTCTTCTATTTGTAGGACAAGGGGAAAAAATTACCTTCCACTTTTTCTGATTCTTAATGTTTTACAGAAACGTAAAAGAACCCAATCACAGCCTCACTTGGTGGTGCACCCAAGCACTCTACTGCCCTCCCCCCCGCCACCCATACCCAGACATTCTCAGAGCTCTCTCCAGAGTCAGGGATGTTCAAGCAAAGGAGCTGAACTCCAATCAATACATTCATTTCTAGTAACAAACCTAGATGGGGTTGGCCTTTCATTATAGTGTTGTTAATATTGCAGGGCTTTTATTTTACTTGTTTTTAAAGATGTTCCAGGCCCATGGTACAGTACTGGCATTTTATGGATTCGGTTATCTGTGGACATTTCCATTTCATGTGCATTTATCAGAACTGTGTTGAACTGGCACATCACAATCCTCAGAACTTTAAATTCACCTTTATTAAAGTAAAACCTCTATCTAAACCTCTATTTAAAATATGACACATCCAAAATAGTCATTAAAAGTTAAGAGGGAGGAGGTCTTGTTTGTAATGTTTTACAAAGAAATCTATCTCTAGTACGAAACATCATACTGAAATTATAATATTCTTGTGGTCTAAATGTTTAAGCTGTTGTTTAAGCTTTTACATTGTGGGGGTAAAAAACAAAAGGCCAGGGTATGTGTGTGACTTCATAACGTCTATCAAAGGTAATCATAAAACAATGTAGCAATCAATCAATCCAAAGATCAATACCCTCTAACTGTAATTCATTCAACAAATATTTGGATATAATATACTAGATACTGGGGAGACCATAATGAAAGAGGCAGAGGCATTCCTGGCCCCCCAAGAACCATACAATCTTCTGGGGCTCACAAACATTGAATAAACAATTATAAGTGCAATGTGGAAGGAGCTGAGACGGGGAGTTAACCTCCCATGGAGGGATGAGGTCTAAAACTTTTTCTTTTACTGTCATCCTGTGCATCATGAGGAGGCAGGGAAAGCCTACAAAACAACATTTGAGAAATACAAAAACATTCGAGAAAGGGTAAAGCTGAAGGGAGATACTACAGCTTTTGATTTGAAGAAGATAATCTATTCCCAGCACATAGAGGTCTAAGATTTTAGGAGCTTACCAAAAAGTAACTAAAATTTTATTTTTATTTACTCTTTTGTTTATATACCTAAATGTGAAATTATACCAAAAATGCATATGAGACCTCAGAAAACTCACATCCTAATCTTTAGTAACCAAAAGTACTTAAGGCGTAAATACATCAGACAAAAGATTTCAACAGTATTAACAGATCAAGGAATGTACATTAAACTTCTTGTCTTATAAAATTAGACAACTGGGATAAACATATGTCTTACAATGTGTTTTAAATGATTTGCATCACCTAGCCTCACCAAAACAAGTTCTTTATACCAACCCTTCATCAGAGCATCGATGAAAATTGTTTATTGAGAGGCAGTATATGGGATACAGAAAAAACACAAACCAAAATCTCACACTTTCCTTTCATGTTAACTGAATTTCAGAGTTAGTAATATATAACTAAAGAAGTCACAGCTATGGGACGAAGTGCTGCTTTGTTTTACAACTGCACATTTGCTTTGTCTTTTGAGAACCTTTGGTTAAACTTGTACAGCGGGCTACTTTATTACATATGATTATATTCCCCATATAAGACCTTAATTGATACACTCAGTGACAACATTCTTATAAATTAGAACCAATTATAAGTCCTCTCTCAGGCATCTCCTCTGTGCTTTGTAAATATGTACGTCTTTTTCAGAATCATAGTGAACCTTACTCACAGTAAATTGCCTCTCCAGCATTGCTAAAAAGTTGTAATCCCGTTCATAGCGAATTCGGCAAGCTAAAAGAACCACAGAGTGGTTGCTACAGAGATGCTCCAATGTTTGAAGAAGATCTGTGAATGTTTCTTCTAAATATATGATATCAGCTCCAAGTATCAGGTCAAATTCTCCAGGTGAAAAACTCCCCAAATTTTGTCCCCAAGTCAGCTCCTTAACAACAGCTTTGGGCTGGATATGGGGTGGTAAATTGGCTTGAACGTTTGATTTAAGAAACTCTAATGCTACTTTTCGATCCGTGATAGTCACATGAGCACCTAGAATGTGGGACAGAAAGTAATGCGCACATCAGTACAATTAACAAGGAGAGGGGTCAAGTTAAAAAGCAGGGTGAGCAACGCTACACATTTCACCTAATACATCAGAACAGTGGCCAGAAGCTCCTCCTCTAGTGCCTGCGGGTAAACATGAACCTTCTGTTCGCCTCTATGACTTCTCACTGTTTGCAGAAGTTACGCCTATTAAATACAAAGTCCCCAAGTGATAAGCTAGCTGATGCTTCTGAATTCTGCAGGCAGAAGTGGCCCACCCTCCATAGGTGTCTACCATTACACTTCATTCCTTAGGGTACCATCTTCAAGTCAGTAGGCTTCAGGGCAGAATGGAAGCCAAAGATGAAAAATCTGGGTGCAATTGATTATGAAGACAGCAAGATACTTTTAAACACAGAAAGGCTCCTTTCTGGGGCTAAAGCTTTAAAAAGAAGCATGGAAAAGATTAACTGGCTGCTAAGAAATTTCAATCTACCTCTACTTACGCTGTCAGGAAGCAGCCAATCTATATGCAATCATTCAATTTACATATAATTATGGAAAAATGATAACATTAAAAATCACAAGATTGTATCACAGCCCTGTAGGTGAAATAATGTTCTCTGTGTGCTAAGTTTCTACAAGCAATGTGTAAAATAAAGGAGGCAGTATTGTATTAATCTGTTTCTTGTGGGTTGTTTACAATGAACTAAGAGATTCAACTTTTTGAACCAGTATGGCGGAGAGAAGTCTGAACTGGTAGTTAGCCTTCAGGTGAAGCAACTACATAAGGTCAGCCCTGAAACACCTCATCTACACTGCATTAACACTATCATACACATAATCCTGCTTGGTTTTAACCCTGTAACTTCTAAAACATAAACATTACACTTCATTCTTTCATAAATTACTTTTCATCTGTACCCTCCAGTCTGCAGTCTTCATGGGCAATCCCCCAGAGGATCCCAGCACAGCTGCTGGCAGCACCATTTCCGTACAGTTTATACGGAAGGTTTCTTATCTTGACATACAGCGTATTAGAGCATATAATTCCGCTGGACATGTGACTCAGTCCTGAGTGTGATACTGTGAAAATGTGCCAGTTGACAGATGCATGCACCTATCACTGTTGCTAGACAGAATGCTGCCTGGTGAGTAGAATTCAGTGATGCTTTCCCTCTCTCCTGGTAACAAGCCTTTCCTGCTTTGACCTAGAGCTTTACCTCTGGACTTCCTAACAGTCTACAGAGCACTCTGCTGTCAGCACTGGAGTGATGTGGTTTTCCATATGCCACCGCAGTGTTCACGTTAATAGCTCTTAGATGTAGACCTCCTCGAACGCCTGCCTCAGAGGTTTCTGAGGCTACCTCTGACCTGCCAAGTGTGCCACAAGTTTCAGTAGAATCTTACTGTCAGTTGACCATTCCCCAAAACATCCACCAGCTCCATAAATATCCAAGTGGCTGCCATCAGCCATGGGACAAAGACCCCTACCTTCACAGAATCTACATTCAAGTGAGGAGAGAGGCAGCAAGGGGTGTTTTTAAAAGTAGGGTATCCAGTATGTTAGTCGGAGGTACACACTAAGGAAAAAAATAAAGCAGGAAAGAGAGATAAAACATCAGGAAGTAAGAGAGTTGGTTTGAAAGGAAGGGCCTCACGGAGAAGGTAACTTAGGTAGGGGAATAACCAAATGCATAGACACATGTATGCAATCACGATTATAACTATGATTAAAATATGAGTGGAGATTCCTTTAAAAAACTAGTAGTAAAACTACCATATGACCCAGCAATCCCACCACTGGGCATACACCCTGAGGGAACCACAACTGAAAAAGACACGTGTACCCAGTGTTCATAGTAGCACTGTCTACAATAGCTTAGGACACAGAAGCAACCTAGACATCCATCCACAGACGAATGGGTAAAGAAGTGGTGGTACATAAATACAATGGAATATTATTCAGCCACAAAAAGGAGCAAATCTGAGTTAGTTCTAGTAAGGTGGATGAATCTAGAGCCTGTTATAAGAGTGAAGTAAGTCAGAAAGAGAAAACTATATCATATATTAACAAATAAATGGAATCTAGAAAAATGGGACTGATGAACCTATTTGCAGGGTAGGAATAGAGACTCAGACATGCAGAACAGACTTGTGGTCATAGCTGGGGAAGGACGGGATGGGATTAAATAGAGAGAGTAGTCCTGAAACATACACATTACCATATGTACTGCCAGTGGGAAGCTGCGGAAAACAGAGGGAGCTCAACCCACTGCTGTGTCTCAACCTAGAGGGGTGGGATGGGGTGAGTGGTGGGAGAGAGGTTCAAGAAGGAAGGGACATGTGTATATTTATGGCTGATTCACATTGTTGTATGCCAGAAACCAACACATTATAAAATTACTCTTCAATTAAAAATAAATTTTTAAAAATATGGATGGAGAAAAGGAAAAGAAGGAAACACACCAAGATTCTAATGGTAATTATGTTGTAAAGTCATGAACAACCAGAATCTTTGGTGGGTTTTTCCTTTTTTTCAGACTGCTTCTAGGGCTATTTTTGTAATAGAGTTATATCATTTTTATAACAAACAGTAATTTTCCTGATTTTCTAGCTCATCTTTCATTCCAAAGCTCTTTGGGCATCCACTGTGTGCCAGCTGCTGTATTCGCACCAAGGACACGCAGAATGAGACACCATCCCCCTCCTCGGGAGCCTCAGCCGGCCAGGAGAGACGGACACCTGAAACAACCGCCTGGAGTCAGACGTGGCAGAGCCAGGGGCAGAGCGGGCACCGAGCCCTGGGGCGGCAGAGAAACGAGGCCACAGCTACTGCCGGGGCAGCCACGGGCACGCCGTCTGCCCTTCTGCATTCTGGCCCCTACCAGAGGCCCCATCTTTTGTGGCAACAACTAACTAGTCCCTCGCTCTGGGATGGTCTTTGAAGAACCTTACCTGGCTTTCCCAAGCCCACAAATGCAGATTTCCAGATCGGAAACAAAACACAGAGGGGCTATGAACACTTGCTGAGCATTTACTTTGTGCCAGTCAATGACCTACAGATGTCTACAGGTAATCTCATTTGATCCTCGCTGGGCAGTGAATACGGTCATTATCCCCATTTTATTGGGAAACTGAGGTTTAGAGATTCAGCAACTTGCCCAAGGTAACACAGCTGCTGCTGCTGCTGCTGCTGCTAAGTCGCTTCAGTCGTGTTTGACTCTGTGCGACCCCATAGATGGCAGCCCACCAGGCTCCCCCGTCCCTGGGATTCTCCAGGCAAGAACACTGGAGTGGGTTGCCATTTCCTTCTCCACTGCATGAAAGTGAAAAGTGAAAGTCAAGTCGCTCAGTCGTGTTCAACTCTTTGCGACCCCACGGACTGCAGCCTACCAGGCTCCTCTGTCCATGGGATTTTCCAGGCAAGAGTACTGGAGTGGGTTGCCATTGCCTTCTCCAGTAACACAGCTAGTAAGAGGTAAAAGAAGTCAGAGGTGGTGGAGTGCTTACTTGCGGCTGGGGGGTGGTGAGGGAGTGGGCAGGAGGGCATATTGGGAGTTTGGGATCAGCAGGTGCAAACTATTGTATGTGGGATGAATGGCAGCAAAGTCCTACTGTGTAGCACAGGGAACTGTATTCAGTATGCTGTGACGGAGCAAAATGGGAAATGTATGTATGTATATATATGTCTGGGTCGGGTTGCTGTGCAGCAGAAGTTGGCATGACATTGGGAATCAACTATGCTTCAGTAAAATTAAATTGAAAAAAAAAAAAGAGGTCAGCGCCTAGTGGGCCTCTAACCCTGTGCACATCACCACAGTCTGTCTTGACAGCAGTGAGGACGCCCTTGTTCTCAGGAAGAGACAGAAGAAACCTCATCTTTCCATCCAGTTAACTCCTCTCACGCCACCAAGACGAGGGTTAGTGTTGCAGAAAGAAAAAAACTCAGGCTGCTGTATCTGACAAGCCCGGTTTGAGTCTCAGCTCAACACTAATCAGGACTTCAAAAAGTGGGTTAGTTTCCCAGAACTTCCAGCTTCACTGGCAAAATGAAAATTTTAAAACATACCTAACATACACAGGGATGATACAAGGTTAATGTGAGGAGAACAAAAGGTGGTATCACTGAGGGCCTCCCTGGTGACTGAGAGTGCTGTGACACCAGATACGCGTGTGGGCTAAGTCGATTCAGTCATGTCCGACTCTTTGCCACCCCGTGGAACTGAAGCCTACCAGGCCTCTCTGTCCACGGGGTTCTCCGGGCAAGAGTACTGGAATGGGTTGCCATTCCCTTCTCCAAGGGATCTTCCCAACCAAGGGATGAAACCCACATCTCTTGCGTCTCCTGCATTGGCCGGTGGGTTCTTTACCACTAGTGCCACCTGTGATGTCAGACAGATGGACCTAAATCAGCTTCTAGGTACGTAATTCCACCCACCGCCCCGCCTATGCTCCCCATGGGAAGGCAAAATCTAAACAGAGAAAGTAATACTGAAAAAGATATGTTGCCAGAAAAAGAACAGGACAAAAGTGGGGCTTTAGTGGGTCCTCAAGTACTTGTACACACAAGATGGAATTCTAGATCCTGACCACCCCAGTGTGGTCTGAGGATCAGCAGTTTGGGCATCACTGTCATCACTTGGGAGCTCATAAGAAATGCAGGCTCTTGGGCCCCACTCTAGACCCAGGGAAGAACAAACAAGAGCCCCAGCTGACAATACCGAAGTGAGGAATAGTATATATTATATCTTAGAGGCAGGTCTACCCAATCATCAAATAGCTTGAACTGCACAAGCCAGAAATTGTAGAAAAGAATAAAAAAATTGTCAACAGTCAACTCTTTGTCAAAAAAGAGTCAATGAATTATGAAATAGAAATGAAGGTTAAAAATGCTCTAGGCCTAAATTAATGTCTGTATGCAAAAAACACACACACACAAACCTTGACATCAAGTCAGAACTACGTACTATTTAATAGAGGATGTCAGTTCAAACTGCAGGGGGCCTAGCCCTTCCTAAAAGGAACAAACCACCAAAGATTCCTCAGCAACAAAGGTAAAAGATTTTCTGCTCTCCTTACTTCCTTGGGGTAAATCCAAACATAGACACAGGGATAGTGGTTTAGTTGCTAAGTCATGTCCAGCTCTTGAGACCCCATGACTGTAGCCCGCCAGGCTCCATGGGATTTCCCAGGCAAGAATACTGGAGTGGGTTGCCATTTCCTTCTCCAGGGGAACTTCCCAACCCAGAGATCAAACCTGCTTCCCCTGCACTGCAGGAGGTCGGTACCTAAAACTGTAAAATAAAAATAAAAAAATACACGAATTGGATAATTCTCTTTGAATTCAGTCTCCTTAAGATCATCACAGAATTGAAGGGGGCAAAGCATCTCCAGTGAGAATATAAATAACAGGATGAGACAGAAAGAGAAGGAATGAGCCTTCCTGAAGTTGTGAACATAGCAGTTGTGGCCCGTGACTCATAATAAGTACAAGGAGAAGGACAGTAACCCAGTAAGAGGGAAACTAACAATGGGTTTGCGTCATGAAAAGGCCACCCTTCCACTCACACGGGAGGGAGCCCTGCGTCACACTCACCCAGCAGGGCAGCCACTATGCCCACCAGCCCTGTGCCAGCACCCAGCTCCACAGCAGAGCAGCCCCTGAGCTCCACAGTGCCCATCTCCAGATACGTGGCAAGAACGACAGCCTGAGTCAAAACACAGTATGACAGTTAAGGTCAACAAGCGCTTCAGGATTTCCAGCAGGCTCCATGCTCCAGGAAGTTACCACACACCCCCTCCCACTGCGAGGCTCAACTCCCAGGTTAACAGCACCCGTGGGAACTCAGCTGCTGCTGGTAGGGTCACCTAGAGCAAACATGGATACCAAGTCCCACAGCCCAGCTGCCCCCAGCCCCACCGGAGGCCCTTGGGGGGACAGCAGCAGTCAGTGATTCTGTCCACCCAAGACCGGGTCCTGCTGAATCTGGGAAGGTGGTTAACTTCTGTGTCACAGCACTCTGACACTCAAGGTTTACAAACCCATTCTGGCAGAGCTGACATGAACAGTCTCTGTGATTTGGCTTAAGGAAAGTCCAGTTCCTAAACCGAGTTCAAATCAGCAAAGCCAAAACCAAAGGGGACAAGCAGAGCCCCACTAAGCCTCTCGGAGCTGCACCCCTCTCTCCTGCTCTCCTGAGCCCCTAACACTCATCACCCCTCAGCGACCCGACATCAAGGGGTAAGTTTCAGATGAAGGGTTGGACTTGATATGTGAGTTAGCATTTGCAAACAACTCTAAAAATCAATGTATGCTCTTAACATAATTTTAATTTTTCATGGCCACATAGTATACTGAGCAATTCCTCTTCTCGGGGAGAATGAAGGAGACTCACCCATTCCTCACTATTCTGTATCTTTACTACTCTCTGAGAAAACTTTTCTTGTAGTTACCTTGGACTAGATTCCTAGAAGTAGTACCACTGGGTTACAGATATATCAATATTTTGTATCCCTGAATGTTTCTGACACCCCTAATACAATGTTAAGATGGTAAAACTGTATCTATGCCAATCATTTATCCAGCATTCACTGAATCCTGAGTTTCCCACTGAATCCCAGGTGCGGCTGGAGGCTGAGGGCAAGTCTGCCACAAGCAGTTGAAAGAACAGGGCTGGGGAGAGGGAAAAGTAGCAATTACAGTGTCCTTTTTTGATCATGACAACTATGGAAAACTTAAAGAAAACACATGATCCTCCTGTGGGGCTTTGTCAGTTACATTTTCTTTGTGCAATGTTAAACTTAGTCTCCAAAGCAGCTAGGGGCTCCAGTGGCAAGTCATTTAATTTCTCTCAGCTTTCTTTACTCACCCTTAAAATGCAATCTATTTAGTGGGGTGGGGGGCAGGCAGGAAAATGATTCTAGTGGGTAGAGGTTTTCTGGGGATGGGGTGTGGTGATGCAATGTTTTAAAACTCAGCATAGAGGTACTTGCACCACTTTGTGAATTTACTTAAAAACAAAAAAAAAAAACTTGAAGTGAAAGGTACAGTATATGAATTACAAGCCAACAAAGCTGTTAACTTTTCAAAAATAAGAGCAGTCTTATCATCAATTGCTGATATTTTCAGAGGCGTCCGGGGCTCACTTACCGCGTCCCAAACCACCGCTGCGACTCCCAGTTGCTTCCAGTCCTGCCGGATCTGTATCGTGTGGTTTGCAAAGGAGAAGGTGGCCAGAGGCTTGTGGAATCTCTGCAGCCCCATCTCCGCGGTCTCCGTATAGGGCACCAGGGCCATCTCGCCCCCGCCAACTCTCTGTTCCCTCCAAGCTGTAGGGCAAAAGAATCCTGAGTGAGGCTCTAGCCAGAAAATGCATGACCTCTTTAGTAGCTCCAAGTGCTCAAAGCCAGTTGTTACAAGTTCAAAAGAAGAAAGAGTTGAGGCGAAGTCTCTAATCCCTTTTGCACGGCCCTCCTGGGAAGTGAGATTTCGCTCTGAATTCACGCCAAAGGTGCTGGATGCCCTATACATTCAGCTGTAACCACTCAGTGAATTCGGTAAGAGTGAGCGAAGTGGAGATGTCAGCTCAGGGCGCGGACAAAGTAGCGCTTTCTAAACCGCCTGGGCCCGCGTGGACTGCGGCTTGCAACCCGCCGCGGTCGGCGGGGCATCTATTGTTTTGTGTTGGTCTCCCCTCGCTCCCTCTCCCTCGGTGAGTTCAATGGGGACCACCACGGACTCGAACCTGAACTTCAACCCGGGGTTAACGTTGTGATTATCCTGCTTTATGGTACCAGTTGGATATACACGGTCTACGCAGATCCATTTCCTGGAGACTGAAAGTGAAAGACCCTCGGGGATTCTGAATCACTCGCGGGGAGCGGGACCATGGGTCCGGCATGGAGTGGCCCCCCACCGCGGCTGGGAGCCCTCCCCGGAGTCGCCCGCCCCGCCAACCCCAAAGAGGGGCAGCGGACAGGGACGCACGTCTTTCCGCCGGGCCCTGAGGCTACGGGAAGCAGCGGGGTAGGGGCTGGAGCCTGGAGAGGGGCCGCCACTCGGCGCGGCCTCACCCCGCCCCGGGAGCGCCGGAACCTCCCCGCCGATGGCACGGCCAGCACCCCGGGAGCCCGGCGGGCCACACACTGGGGCCCGCGGCACGGCCTTGCCTCTACTTACGGCTCCGGAGACGGCCTCGCGTGGCGCGCGCGTCGCTTTCCCCGCCCCCAAGGTCGCCGACGGAAATGACCGGCTTTAAAGGGCCAGAGAGCGGGTAGACCGCCGGGCCGGGCGGGGGCGGGCGGGGGCGGGCGGGGGCGGGCGGCCGGCGCTGGGCCACCCGTTTCCGGTCCCCCGCCTTCCCAGAACAAGCGATCCCCGAGCGCCAGCGACGCGGAGCGGCGGGTGCAGTGTGGGGACCCAGAGCGGGGATGGCGGGGCGGAGGCGGGGGCGGGGCGGGGTTCCCGCTGTGTGTGTCCGCAAGTCAGTTTCTCTGGCCACCGAGGGTGGAGCTCGTGGAGGATCCACGCTCTCTAAATCGGGGCGTTTTATAACGACCACCGCAGACTCGATCCTGAACTTAAACTGGGCGGACTCGATCCTGAACTTAAACTGGGCGGACTCGATCCTGAACTTAAACGGCATTAACAGTATGATTATCCCGCTTTAGGATACCCTCTGTTATTACTGCCCCACCGTCATCTCCAGTATTAGATACAAGTGACATTCGCAAAGAACCAATGAATATCTACAACCTTAATGCCATAATCCGGGACCAAATCAAACATCTGCAGAAAGCCTTGGACCGGTCCTTGGAGCTGTCTCGTCAAGGAGCTGCAGCACGGGAGCTGGCCCCCGTGGTCGATAAAGACAAGGAAGCCCTAATGAAAAAGATCCTCAAGTCGCTACTGAGCACCAAACGGGAGCAGATCCGCCACACTGAGGGCGGTGCTGAAAGCCAACAAACAGGTGATCTCATTCTACTGGTGAGCTATGCTAGCCAACACTTTAGTTTATGCCTAAATGTTTTCAGTGTCCACTACCATCAGAATGGGAGAAGGAAATGCCAACCCACTCCAGTATTCTTGCCTAGAGAATTCCATGGACAGAGGAGCCTGGCGGGCTATAGTCCATGGGGTCACAAAGAGTCGGACATGACTGACCAACTAACACTACTACACTACTGGATATACACCGCTGGTGATGCGGGGGCGCGGAGGGCCTGGGTGCCACCGCGGCCGGGGACCGCGAAGCCACCCGCCTGGCGCTGGACAGGCGGTGGGTCCACCTGCCAGTCTCTGTGCTAGTTCTCGTGCTCGCGCTTTTGTGTGTGTGTGGTTTTAAAATTTGTGCGCTTGCGGGTCAGTAGCGGGTGTAGGAGAAAATTCGCCCCTAAGAATACGTGGTCACCCATCCACCACCCATCACCCATTCACCATTTCACCAAAGTGAAGTCCGAATTAGTGAATTCGCGCGCTCCGTGGCTGCGGAGTGGAAAACGCGGGGTTGTTGCTAGCGCGGTCAGCCGGGATCCTGTCTCCTTCCTCCCCCGGCCAAAAGGTCAGCGCACCTGCCCTGGGGGCACCCGTTCTCGAGAAGAAACTGCTCAGAGTGTGGTGTCTGGCCGCAGGCCCATGGGAGGGACGCGGTTGGAGAGAGCATCCAGGAATGTGACTGCGCTGGGGGTTGGAGGGAGGGGGGCAAAAATGACGAGATGAGGGCTACCCTCCTTCTCCCTGGAAGGTTTCTTTTTCCTCTTGGATCTTGACCCACAGACCCTGCAACCCACCCGCCGCCGCTCTCTCGCAGCGAGTCTCAGCTCCGCCTGCACTTTGGAATAAACTGGAGCGCTTTTCAACCCTGCAGAGCTGGATGCTGCCACTGCAAAGTCTCAGCTGGTTAGCGGTGGGGCCAGAGCAATCCTATTTTTCAGAGCTTCCCGGGTGATTCCTGCCGGCAGACTGGACCATGCCCCTCCCGACGACCCCCGCGTCCCCGCTTCCTATTCCTCTCGCATCCCGCAGGGGGCGTGCTCTGCTCTCTGTCCAGATTTCCTTAGAAAGCTGGGACCCTCGGCTGCAAAAGTGACTTGAAGAACTTTGAAAGCCACCAGTGAAAATCTTTTCCATTTTTCCTTCCTTTCTTTGCTTTGCTCAGTTATTCATCGTTAACTTTTTTATGTTAGTGGCATAAAACTGGCAAGAAAGTGCAACGATTCCCCAAACACTCCCTGCCGGGTGCCTAGCCTCCCCGTTTATCATCTCCCACCAGAATGGTGCATTTATTACAACTGATGAACCTACGGTAACACATCATTATCACCCCAAGACCAGAGTTTACACATTAGACTTCACTGTTGGTATCAGTTCAGTTCAGTTTTGTTGCTCAGTCGTGTCTGACTCTTTGCGACCCCATGGACTGCAACATGCCAGGCCTTCCTGTCCATCACCAACTCCTGGAGTTTACTCAAACTCATGTCCATTGAGTCGGTGATGCCATCCAACCATCTCATCCTCTGTCGTCCCCTTCTCCTCCTGCCCTCAATCTTTCCCAGCATCAGGGTCTTTTCAAATGAGTCAGCTCTTCACATCAGGTGGCCAAAGTATTGGAGTTTCAGCTTCAACATCAGTCCGTCCAATGAATATTCAGGATTGATTTCCTTTAGGATGGACTGGTTGGATCTCCTTGCAGTCCAAGGGACTCTCAAGAGTCTTCTCCAATACTGCAATTCAAAAGCACCAATTGTTTGGCGCTCAGCTTTCTTTTTAGTAAAACTCTCACATCCATACTTGACTACTAGAAAAACAATAGCCTTAACTAGATGGACCTTTGTTGGCAGAGTAATGTCTCTACTTTTTAATGTGGTGTCTAGGTCATAACTTTTCTTCCAAAGAGTAAGCATCTTTTAATTGCATGGCTGCAATCACCATCTGCAGTGATTTCGGAGCCCAAAAAAATAAAGTCTGACACTGTTTCCCCATCTATTTGCAATGAAGTGATGGGACTGGATGCCATGATCTTTGTTTTCTGAATGTTGAGTTTTAAGCCAACTTTTTCACTCTCCTCTTTCACTTTCATCAAGAGACTCTTTAGTTCTTCTTCACTTTCTGCCATAAGGGTGGTGTCATCTGCATATCTGAGGTTATTGATATTTCTCCCAGCAATCTTGATTCCAGCTTGTGCTTCATCAGCCCAGCGTTTCTCATGATGTACTCTGCATAGAAGTTAAATAAGCAGGGTGACAATATACATCCTTGATGTATTCCTGTCCTCATTTGGAACCAGTCTGTTGTTCCATGTCCAGTTCTAACTGTTGCTTCCTGACCTGCCTACAGATTTCTCAAGAGGCAGGTCAGGTGATCTGGTACTCCCATCTCTTCTAGAATTTTCCACAGTTCATTGTGATCCACACAGTCAAGGCTTTGGCATAGTCAATAAAGCAGAAATAGATGTTTTTTTCTGGAACTCTCTTGCTTTTTCAATGATCCAGCGGTTGTTGGCAATTTGATCTCTGGTTCCTCTGCCTTTTCTAAAACCAGCTTGAGCATCTGGAAGTTCATGGTTCACGCATTGTTGAAGCCTGGCTTGGAGAATTTTGAGCATTACTTTACTAGCATGTGAGATGGGTGCAATTGTGCGGTAGTTTGAGCATTCTTTGGCATTGCCTTTCATTGGGATTAGAATGAAAACCGACCTTTTCCAGTCCTGTGGCTGGGTTTTCCAAATGTGCTGGCATATTGAGTACAGCATCTTTTAGGATTTGAAATAGCTCAGCTGGAATTCCATCACCTCCACTAGCTTTGTAATGATGCTTCCTAAGGCCCACTTGACTTCACATTCCAGGATGTCTGGCTCTAGGTGAGTTATCACACCATCATGATTATCTGGGTCATGAAGATCTTTTTTGTACAGTTCTTCTGTGTATTCTTGCCATCTCTTCTTAATATCTTCTGCTTCTATTAAGTCCATACCAATTCTGTCCTTTATTAAGCCCATCTTTGTATGAAATGTTCCCTTGGTATCTCTAATTTTCTTGAAGAGATCTCTAGTCTTTCCCATTCTATTGTTTTCCTCTGTTTCTTTGCACTGATCACTGAGGAAGGCTTTCTTATCTCTCCTTGCTATCTTTTAGAACTCTGCATTCAAATGGGTATGTCTTTCCTTTTCTCCTTTGCTTTCTGCTTCTCTTCATTTCACAGCTATTTGTAAGGCCTCCTCAGACAGCCATTTTGCTTGTTTGCATTTCTTTTTCTTGGGGATGGTCTTGATCCCTGTCTCCTGTACAATGTCATGAACCTCCATCCATAGTTCATCAGGCACTCTGTCTATCAGATCTAGTCCCTTAAATCTATTTCTCACTTCCACTCAAATCGTAAGGGATTTGATTTAAGTCATACCTGAATGGTCTAGTGGTTTGCCCTACTTTCTTCAATTTCAGTCTGAATTTGGCAATAAGGAGTTCATGATCTGAGCCATGGTCAGCTCCCAGTCTTATTTTTGCTGACTGTATAGAGCTTCTCCATCTTTGACTGCAAAGAATATGATCAATCTGATTTCGGTGTTGACTATCTGGTGATGTCCATGTGTAGAGTCTTCTCTTGTGTTGTTGGAAGAGGGTGTTTGCTATGACCAGTGTGTTCTCTTGGCAAAACTCTATTAGCCTTTGCCCTGCTTCATTCTGTACTCCAAGGCCAAATTTGCCTGTTACTCTAGGTGTTCTTGACTTCCTACTTTTGTATTCCAGTCCCCTATAATGAAAAGGACATCTTTTTTTGAGTGTTAGTTCTAAAAGATCTTATAGGTCTTCATAGAACCATTCAACTTCAGCTTCTTCAGCATTACTGATCAGGGCCTAGACTTGGATTGCCATAATATTGAACGGTTTGCCTTGGAAACGAACAGAAATCATTCTGTCGTTTTTGAGATTGCATCCAAGTACTGCATTTCAGACTCTTTTGTTGACTATGATGGCTACTCCATTTCTTCTAAGGGATTGTTGCCCACAGTAGTAGATATAATGTTCATCTGAGTTAAATTCACCCATTCCTGTCCATTTTAGTTCACTGATTCCTAAAATGTCAACGTTCACTCTTACCATCTCCAGTTTGACCACTTCCAGTTTGCCTTGATTCATGGACCTAGCATTCCAGAATCCTATGCAATATTGCTCTTTATAGCATCATACTTTGCTTCCTTCACCAGTCACATCCACAACTAGGTGTTGTTTTTGCTTTGGCTCTGTCTCTCCATTCTTTCTGGAGTTATTTCTCCACTGATCTCCATAGCATGTTGGTGTTGTACATTTTATGAACTTGGACAAATGAAGATATGTACCCACCATTATAGTATCACATAGAGTAGTTGCACTTCCTAAAAATCCTCTGTCTTCTACATATCCATCCATAACCTTTGGCAACCACTGATTTTTTTTTTTAACTCCAAAAAGTTTTGCATTTTCCAGGACGTCATATAGTTAGAATCATACAGTATGTAGCCCTTTGCTTAGTGTGCATTTAAGGTTCCTTCATGTCTTTTCATTGTTTGGTAGTTTATTTCTTTGAAGTGCTGAATGACACACATTCCATTGTATGGATATAGTACAGTTTGTCCATTTACCCACTAAAAGACAGCCCGATTGCTTCCAGGTTTTGGCAGTTATGAATAAAGCTGCTATAAACATTCCTGTGCAGGCTTCTCTATGGTCATAAGTTTCCACCTCCTTTGGGTAGAGACCAAGGAGCTTCACTTCTGAGTCACATGGAAGAGTATGTTTTGTTTTATAAGAAACTGCCAAACTGCTTTCCAAAGTGACTGTATGATTTTGCAATCCCATCAGAAATGAATGAGAGTTCCTGTTGCTTCACATCCTTACCAGCATTTGATGTTGTCAGTGTCTGGATGTCGGCCATTCTAATGGGCTTGTAGTGGCCTCTCATTGCTGTTTTAATTTGCAATTCCCTAATTACATGTGACATGGAGCATCTTTTTTTCCCCCAGTTTTATTGAGATATGATTGACATATAACTTTGTATTAGTTTACAGTATACAACATAATAACATGATACATGTAAATATTGCAAAATGATCATCACAGTAAGTTTAGTGTGATGATATATAGCCTCACATAGTTACAGTTTTTTTCCTTGTGATGAGAACTTTTAAGATCTGCTATCTTAAGTTGCTTCAGTCATGTCTGATTTTTTGTGACTCCATGGACTGTAGCCCTCCAGGCTCCTCTGTCCATGGAATTTCTCAGGCAAAAATACTGGAGTGGATTGCCATGCCCTCCTCCAGGGGATCTTCCCGACCCAGGGATCAAACCCACGTCTCTTGTGTCTCCTGCATTGGCAGGCAGGTTCTTTACCACTAGCGCCACCTGGGAAGCCCCCTAGGTAGATTTTATGGTAATTCTGTTCTATTTTTAAGTTTTTGAGGAACCTCCATACTGTTTTCCATAGTGAGTGTAGCAATTTACATTCCCACCCACAGTGCACAAGGGTTTTCTTCTCTCCACATTCTCACCAACACTTGTAATCTCTTACCTTTTTGATAATAGGCATTCAACAAATATCTCACTGTGGCTTTGATTCGCATTTCTGTGGTGATTAATGATGCTGAGCACCTTTTCACACACCTGTTGTTTGGACCTTTTTAAAATCTGATTTCTTATAGTTAGATTTTAAGAGTTCTTTGTATATTTTGGATAATACTCCTTTATTAGATGTGTCTTTTGGAAATATTCTTCCAGTCTGTGGTTTTTCTTTTTATTCTCTTGAGTTTCGTTTGCAGAACAGAAATGTTTAATTTTAATGCAAGTTAGGCTTATCAGTTATTTCTTTCATGGATCATGCCTTTGGTATTATACCTAAAACATCATCACTATGCTCAAGGTCGTCTAGGCTTTCTCCTATTTTATCTTCTAGGGGTTTTATAGTTTTGCATTTTAATTTAAGTCTGTGATCCATATCAAGTTAATTCTTGTGAAAGCTGTAAGACTGTATCTAGAATTATTTTTTCCATGTGGATGTCTAGTTGTTCCAGCACCATTTGTTGAAAAGACAGTTTTTTTCCTCCCTGGTATTGCCTTTGCTCCACCTGGGGATGGGGTTAGGGACCGCCCCTATCTGGAGCCCTGTCACTGCTCCTTTTCCCTTTGCTAAAGACCTGCAGACCCCAGATGGGGGCGCTTCCTAACCCCATCCCCCGGTGGAGCAGAGCCCCAGCCAACCTGTGTAATTTGTGAACCATGAGTGAGAAATAAACCTTTATTGAGCTCACCATTGAGACTGAGAATTGTTATTACAGCATAATGCAGCAGAAGCTGCCAGAACACAAGTGTGAAAAAGGGAAATTTCAAAACAGGGAGAAGCTTATAGTGTGGGTGGCTCAATTTCAGTAAAGGTGATCCTCTTTGGGAGCTCTACATGGGGCTTCCCAGGTGGCACAATAGTAAAGAACTCGCCTGCCCATGCAGGAGACCTGGGTTCTATCTCCTGGAGGAGGAAATCGCAACCCACGCTAGTGTTCTTGCCTGGAAAATTCCATGGACAGAGGAACCCGGTGGGCTACAGTCCATGGGGTCACAAAGAGTCAGACACGACTGAGCACTCACATACCTCCCACTCTCCCTTGTTAGCATCAGCATCAACTGAGACAACTGACTGCCTTTATCCAACTGTGATTCTAAGGCTTGAAGACCATTTTCCTACTTGGGACAGTCTTGTGGGAGATGTGCAAAAAGGTAGATTCACTTTCTAGATTATTTATAATTCCAAAGTGCAGCTTGTTCATAATATAACAGTCTCTAAATCTATGTGCTTTTTGCTCATAGCAAGGTGGCTGGGCTTCATTCCCTGGTCATCTCCTGGACCCAAACAAAGGGACCATGCTTGGTCGTCTCCTCCAGGTCCGTGGTTCCCCATGTACCTTTAGTCTATTGGACCCTCATACCCACTCACCCCTTGTGGAGAGCAGAATTTAGGGTAAGGTAGAATATAAATAAGTATACCCAGGGCCTTTTAATTTATAGCTTTTTGTTTTTATTCCTGTGACTAAAACTGCCTTTCCCCAATCTTATGACTCCTCACTAGAGAATAATGGTAGAAGGGAGTTTGTTCTTTTATCCCTCCTGTTTTCTGGAACTGGCCCATATACAAGGTCACAGCAGATGCAGCCACCCTGGTACAATGTGATCCTGCCCCGGACCAAGGTGGATACCCAGCCTGGGCTGGGCAGATAATTCCCTCTGCAGATCGAGAATTCAGGGTGGCTACTGAACATCTCTTGTTATTATCTTTATTAATTCAATATTTATTTCTTGTTTGGTTGGTAGCAGTCCCCTTTTGCTAATGGTCAAGAGCCCTGGGGCCCGAGAATCTGGGTCCTATCCCAGCTCTGCAACTTAGTTTCAATTAGTTGTGAGACCTTAGCTAGGATGTGTTCACCTGTGCCTCACTCTGTTCCCCAGCTATAAACTGTTCACTCTGTTCCCCAGCTCTAAAGAGGGGATAATGTGCTGATTAAACTAGTAAACAAGGGCTTCCCAGGTGGTGCTAGCAGTAAAGAACCTGCCTGCCAATGCAGGAGACATAAAAGATGCAGGTTCAATCCCTGGGTCAGCAAGATCCCCTTGAGGAGGGCACAGCAACCCACTCAGTATTCTTGCCTGGAAAATCCCCATGGACAGAGGAGCCTCGCAAGCTACAGTGCACAGGGTCACAAGAGTCAGACATGACTGAAACTACTTTAGCACGCAAGGTGAGGTTCAAATGAGTTGTCTAAAGTACTTAAAACCATGCCCAGCAAACAGTGAACTTCATGTAGCATTTGCTCTTACTCGTCTATGTTTGGGATGGGACTGACCTCAGCCTTGACTCCAGGACCAGACACATGGCCCCAGCCTGGCCAAAGAGTATTTCCTTCTATCTGGTGGGTCAGAAGTAAGCATGTGACCAAAGCTGGGCTTTCCTGTGGCCAATTGTGAGACTTGCTGGGACTCTCAGAGAACCAGAGGGTTGAGGAGGACGAGAAATCCGAGTCCTGTTAGTCATCTGGTCCCAAGAGGACTGAACCAGGAGCGACTGGAGCCCCTGCAGGTGCCTGTGGAAGGAGAAGTGTCTCCCGAGGTGCCAAGTGACCACCTGGATCCAGTGGGCCAGAGTGCTGGGTTATTTGAGCTGTTAAATTCCCTAATTAGCTTAAACGAGTTTGAGCTGCTTTTTCCCTTTTGTGTCCCCTGCAGAAGAAAAACAATCCTGATATTTTCAGTCTGGGCTGGTTCCTTGAACAAAGGAGAAAAAGCCATGCCCATCAGGGCCACCCGGTGTGCTGTGTGTGGAGAAGCCAGGCCTCCAGATGGTCCTCCAGGTCCTGCTGCAGCTGGGCTCCCAGGGTCTACAGGACGCCAGTGTAACCTGATAATAAAGCTCCCTTTTTTGCTTTAGCTATTGTATTTTCTGATGTGTTTTTTTAGGAAGTAACATAAACAGAAAATGAACATTCTATAAGGTCCTCATGTATATAATAGGGCTTCACTTTTGGCTCAGCTGGTAAAGAATCCGCCTGCAATGTGGGAGACCTGGGTTCGATCCCTGAGTTGGGAAGATCCCCTGGAGAAGGGAACAGCTACCCACTCCAGTATTCTGGCCTAGAGAATTCCATAGACTGTATAGTCCGTGGGGTCACAATGAGTCGGACACTACTGAGCAACTTTCACCTGTATAATAACTTGCTATTGTATTTTCCAAACAACAAATATGATCCTAATAGATGGACTTGTGTTTGAAAGACAAAAAAATCTCCTCTCTACACTCACTGTCAGCAGATGACTGGAGTCCACATGTGCGTGCTAAGTCGCTTCAGTCATGTCCAACCTTTTGTGACCCCATGGACTATAGTCTGCCAGGCTCCTCTGTCCATAGGATTCTCCAGGCAAGAATACTGGAGTAGGTTGCCATGCCCTTCTCCAGGAGTTTTCCCAACTCAGGGATTGAACCCATGTCTCTTACATCTCCTGCATTGGCATGCAGGTTCTTTACCACTAGCACCACCTGGGAAGCCTCCCCTCCCACCTTGATAAATATGTTGACAAAACAGAAGTGTGATCTCTGGTTGCATCTTTCTTGTCCATTCTAGGATGAAAAGGCACCCCCACCCCCACCTCACACAGCCCTAAGTCTTCTGTCTTCTCTCCAGAACTGGAGAGGATTGCTCCCCAACTTTTTCCACCAATGGCTTCTCCTTTTTGCCTTCAAACAAGTCTGCTGCTGCTAAGTCGCTGCAGTCGTGTCCGACCCTGTGCAACCCCATAGACAGCAGCCCACCAGGCTCCCCCGTCCCTGGGATTCTCCAGGCAAGAACACTGGAGTGGGTTGCCATTGCCTTCTCCAATGCATGAAAGTGGAAAGTGAAAGTGAAGCCGCTCAGTCATGTCCGACTCTTAGCGACCCCATGGATTGCAGCCTACCAGGCTCCTCCATCCATGGGATTTTCCAGGCAAGAGTACTGGAGTGGGGTGCCATTGCCTTCTCCATCAAACAAGTCTAAGAGTCCCCTATTATCTAAAAATTCAGGATTTTAAGAGTGCTACAGGCTTGCCTCTGCCTGTAACCTGCCTACTCTTCTTGGCGCCCAACTGGCACGTTCTGTTCTCTCAGAGCGCCTCTGGCCAGCGCCAGGTCTTGGCTCTGTCCTGGCACCAGCCTTCTCTGGACATTGGTTCTCTGAACCTTAAAAGGTTCTTTCCTCTAGGACATCAGGGCACCTGTCTCTGGTGTAGCCCTTCTGCCACCAGGGTCCTGCAGGCCTCTGCAGCTTCTCAGAATGCTGGCCTTTCTTCCTATGCTCTTGCCTACTTAGCCTCTTTACTGCAATTTCAGGGTTCAGTGTATTCAAAATCAGCACTTCTGCACAAACAGTGGTCTGCTCAGCAGCTCGGCCAAGCAGTGGAGGAGTTGGGGGCTGGGACTGCAGGGTGCGGACTTGGACCCCACTTCCACTGGTCCCGAATCTCACGACCTTGGGCAAGTTACTACCACACCTTGAGCTTCAGTTTCCTCATCTGTAGATGGGGTTGATACTAATACTCACCTCACAGGATTGCTACAGGCACCAAGAGGGATGCTGTATGGAAGAGCTCATCGAACACTTTAATGCATGGTATTGTTCTTGCCTGGAGAATCCCAGGGACGGCAGAGCCTGGTGGGCTGCCATCTATGGGGTCGCACAGAGTCAGACACGACTGAAGCAACTTAGCAGCAGCAGCAGCAGCATTGAGTATCTTTAGAGTGAAAAATTAAGAAAACAGGCTTAGAGTCAAAGCCTGGACTTTACTGCTGGTCATATCCTTTCCTAACTGTAGGACCTTGACTCATGAATTAGCATTTTGTGAATTTTCCTCATCCGCAAAAGGGACGTCTTATCATGACCCTGACAGCTTGATAGGAAGAGGAAGGTGGTGACCACACGCTCAGTTCTTCGACCAGTACCTTGCACACAGGAAGTATTTATTAAACATCTGCTGTAACTTATTTCATCACCCTCATCTGCTACCCCGACTTTTCCCTAGTTCACAGGATCTGTAACCTTCCCACCTTCCAGTGCCCACGCCTTCAGTCTGTTTCATCAGTACTCATGTGATCCCAGGTGGCTTCGGTGACCGACGTGTGTTCAAGGCACTGGCCCTGGTGGTGCACATCCAGGGAAGAAGCCTGTGGTTTCTGTCTCCCCCATCTCATCCTGACATCCTCCTCCGCCCAGGCTGCTTGCTTGGGGTCTGCCTCTGACCTGAGGGCACCGTGAAGTCTTTACATGATTTGCCATCCTTCAGTTTGTCTAATGTGTAACAGGCTCTTATTGTTTCTTCCTAAACACTTTCCTTCTCTGAGACAAACCCCCTTGTCTGTAGACTGGCCTCCTGGTCTCCTGTCTGCCACCAACATCAGAACACACTGGGCAGCCCTGCTGGTGGTTGAAACATTCCAATACTGGCTGCAAGTATGTATGTGTCAACCCCAGTCTCCCAGTTTATCCCAGCCCTGTTTTGCCCTTGTTTCCTTTGTATCCATATATCTATTCTCTACCTCTGTGTCTCTAGTTCTGCTTTGTAAAATAAGATTGTCTGTACCACATTCCAGTTGGTGTACTTTGTTATGGCAGCTCTAGGAAATGGTTACACTGACTTCATGGGCTGGAGCCTTGGCTGAACCTAAGCTGCTGAGAGTGAGCTGCCTGAGAGTGGTCTCCTGGCTGGCTGACCTGCTGCCATGCCTGTGGGTCAGTGTCCTGCCAGGTTGTCACTCTACCATCCTCCCATTCTCAAAGTGAAGTGTTAGTTGCTCAGTCATGTTTAACTATTTGTGACCCCGTGGACTGTAGCCTGCCAGGCTCCTCTGTCCATGGGATTCTCCAGGCAAGAATACTGAAGTGGATTGTTATTCCCTTCTCAAGGGGATCTTCCCAACCTAGGGATCGAACCCAGATCTCCTGCATTGCAGCCACCAGGGGAGCCCCAGTATTCTTGCCTGGGAATTTCCATGGACAGAGGAGTCTGGTGGACTACAGTCTATGGAGTCGCAAAGAGCTGGACACAACTGAGCAACTAATACTTTCACTTTTCTGGTCCCCTTCTCAAAGCCCACTTCTAAAGAGACCACTCTGCCTGCACACAATCTTTCTAGCCATGCATTTCAGTAGCTCCCTATTGCCTATCAATTCATTGCATCAAATTAAAAAACCTAAGTTTTTTTTTTTATCCTCCTCTGTTCCAAAAGATATTTAGGATAGTATCTTATTTACTTTTTTGAGATTCTTAGTGATCTCACTGCAAAACTAGACCTTCCAACAGTCTCAGAATCCAGACCAAATTATTAGCTTAATTTGTTCAGATCATCTGTTCATTTGCTGACATTGTCTCCTGGGGCCATCTACTCTGTGTCTGGCACAGCTGTGCATCAGTAGTCAAGGCCTCGCTCTCAGGAGCGTGAGTTCAGCTGGGGCTCCAGCCCATGGCGTCAGTGTATCCATTTCCTGGAGCGGCCATAACAAAGTACAAAAACTGGGTAGCTTATAAAAACAGAAATGTATTGATACTTCCTCACAGAGCTGGAGGCTGGGAGTCGGAAATCAAGGTGTAGGCAGGCAGGGCTATACTCCCTCCAAAGGTCCCAGGGAAGACTCCTTCCCTGCCTCTTGCAGTTTCTGGGGGCCCTCAGTGTTCCCTGGTCTGTGACAACGCAACCCTAATTTCTGCCTCCATCTTCACACGGCAGTCTTCTCCCTGTATGTCCAGATTTCCCGCTCTTTATAAGGTCACCAGTCATTGGACTTAGGGCCCATTCTAATCTAGCATGTCTTCTTAATGGCATCTTAGCAAAGTCCCTCTTTCCAAATAAGGTCACATTCTCAGGTGCCAGGTGTTCGAGCTTAACATCTCTTTTATGGGGACACAACTCAATCCACAACAAAGCATCGAGGACAACAAATGAGAACAAAATTTTAATGAAAAATAGCTTTTTAAAATACTCCAAATTTGCTTAAAATTCATAATTTTATAGTACAAACCAGTAATGGACAGTGGTTGAGAGCTTGGCCCACTGAATCATAGCATCTGAGTTTAAATTCTAAAAAGATAAACTTCTTCCCTTTTTCAGAAATAGGTTAATAGTAGTGAGATGGTTGGATGGCATCACAAACTCAATGGACATGAACTTGAGCGAACTCCAGGAGATAGTGAGAGACAGGGAGGCCCGGGGTGCTGCAGTCCATGGGATCGCAAAGAGTTGGGCATGACTTAGTGACTGAATAACAACAAAATAGTAATGCCTATGTCATTGAACTGTTGGGAGGTGGTGAGCATGTCAATTTAACATGATAAACATGTCAATTACCACATATAACACTGATCTATTTAACCACTTATTCTGATTTACTCCTTTTTAATTTATCATTTAGAATCTTAATTTTTCAAAAAGGTAGAACATCTTAAAGCCATTGTTATTGCACCTTAAATCAAGCATTATTTGCACTTGTGCAATCCTTAGCTGTCGTTTGTAAATGGGCTACTCTATGCTCATACAGTTCACCTTCTATTAAGTAACAGGGATTATAAATATCAAGTTATTCAGACACTGTATTCCATTACGGTGAACATTCTGCTCGCATGGCCTACCTTCTATGGGAAGGTAAATCAGATTATAAAATTGAGCCATTGTGACATCATATAGCCACTGCAGTGAACTGGAAGACAGTGCCTACTTGATTTTATTTAAACTGAAATTTCCCATAATGACAGCAGCCTGGGACAACATAACCACCCATTAGCCAAGTTCAAGAGCTGTTTACACAGTACATAGGTAAAATGGGTTTTGCTACTATAAATTTTACCTGTAGTGACTTTTCATTAATATGGGCCAAGGTAAACTGATTAGGCTATCAATCTCTGGAAAGTCGAAGCCTCACTGATTGAATATTATAGTAAGAGCAAATTGGCCACATTTCCCCACTATTCTTGAAAGGAATGGCCACCAGGGAAGCATGTAATATAGTTGTACCATAACCTCTTTTTAAAGGTATAGAAATTGAGATGTGTGGGCATTTCCCCCCCCTTTTGGCCATGCCTTGCAGCATGCAGGCTCTTAGTTCCCCAACCAGGGATTGAACCCAAGACTCCTGCAGTGGAAGCACAGAGTCTTAACCACTGGACCACCAGGGAACCCCCAAGATGTGGGCATTTTTAAAAGGTATTTTTTAAACTTTGCACTCTTAATTGAGTGCAAAGTTTAAATTGAGACTCTTAATCGCTGTACGCTAGCGTTTGAACTGTGACTAGAAAACACATTGCCCTGAACTTCTAACCCAGCAGCAGTTCTCAAACTTTTTGGTCTCAAGATCCTTTACACTTTCTGAAATCATTGAAGACCCCCCCAGAGAACTTTTGTGTGGGTTGAAAGTGAAAATGTTAGTTGTTCAGTCATGTCCAATTCTATGCAACCCCATGGATTGTAGCTCACCAGGCTCCTCTATCCATGGAATTCTCCAGGCAAAAATACTGGAGTGGGTAGCCATTCCCTTCTCCAGGGGATCTTCCTGACCCAGAGATCAAACCCAGGAAATCCTGGGTTTCCTGCCTTGCAGGCCTGGCATATTCTTTACTGTCTGAGCCACTTTGAAGCCCTTTGTGTGGGTAAGATCTATTAATGTTATATTAGAAAGGATATGTTTTAAGAAAGTAAAACAAACTATTTGTTAATTCATTTTAAAATTATAGCCACATCGCCATTATATGTCACTGTTACAGCAATGACATCATCATATGTAGGGAGCCTCTGGAAAGCCCCATAATCTATTCATGAGAGAATGAGAGTGAAAAAGGTGAATAACATCTCAGCATTATTGTGAAAATAGTTATAGGTTATCAATTTTCTTGTTATCTTTAACAGGGAAGCAACACAGGCAATACAGAGTTTGGGTTCTGAGTGGACTCAGGAGGTTGATGCCCTGGGTAGAATTCTGGCTCCACCACTTAGCTGCATGGCCTTGGGTCAGGGGTGAGGAGTCACATAGCCTCTCTCAGCCTCAGTGTCCTACCTGGAAAATGAGCACTCTATTCCCCATTACCTCAGAGGCCTGCTGTGGGGTTTAACTGAAATAATGCCTATAAAGGAAGACTGCTTTCCCAGCCACCTTTCAGGTAAGGTAGGCTTGGCCATGAGGGTGAGGGCCATAGCGTCCCTGCTTGAAAGCCTTTTCTCGCCCATCCTCCCGCCCTTGGAGGCGTGAGGAGGAGCTGGAGCCCTGAGCTGCTGGATTGTGACAGGAACAAGAAGTAAATCTTCATCTTATTAAGCCACGGAGATTTGGAGCTTATTCACAAATGCAGAATAGCCTGGCCCATCTTCACTAATACGTAAGGGAACTCACTGGAAGGAGAGGACTCTAAGGGGGTGATATTTAAATGGAAATTTTTAAAGATTAAAGAGAAACCACTACTTAAAAAGGCTGGGAGGCTTTCCAAGCAAGGGAGTAGAAAATACAAAAGCCCCTAGAGGGAAGGAAGACCAGCTGTGAGCCAGAGAGGGGCAGCAGGAGATGAGCCTGAGGGAGGCGCCAGAAGATGAGCCTGAGGGGGTCGGTAGGAGGGGGGCAATAGGAGATGAGCCTGAGGGGGGCCAGCAGGAGCTGAACTTGAGGGGGGCGGTAGGAGGGGGGGGCGCCAGGAGATGAGCCTGAGGGGGCGGTAGGAGGTGGGCAGTAGATAAGCCTGAAGAGCAGTCAGACCTGGCACTGAACCACTGAAGGACCCGACTCCCTGGGCTTTCACCCCACAGGAGAGGTGGTTCTGGGGCACCACCACCCAGCTCCTCTGGGTGAGTCACAGAGCCCTGGGTGGCTCCGGGGTGAGGCTGACTGCCCTGGATGACGTGAACACAGCCAGAGAGGCAGTCTCGAGGATATTCGAGAAGCCTAAGGAACAAGGCTCACGTTGGTGCTACAGAAAGTTAATCACATTCAGAGCCCTGGCATGACCATGTTCATTACCATCTTCCTGAAGTTATTCTGCAGCTTCTGAATGTCAAAGTTTCTGTAAGACCTCACCGAGAGAGAAAAGGAGGACTGCCAGGAGCTCTACCCCAAGGGGATGGGCAGCATCAGTAGCCGCATTCGGACATTTCATGTTGCCGGTGAGGTTGCCCTGGTTCACAGCTGCATAGCAGCTGCAGCTGAGCCTGACATTCTTGTTTAACAGCACAAGAGGCAGCTTCAGGAGAAGTTTCCAGGCTTGTGTTCTGGTGGGTTTTGCCATCACAGCTGTGGTTTTTAGAGAACTGCTGAGTAAACACAGCTTCCCAGGTGGTGCAGTGGTAATGAATCCACCTGCAGAGGCAGGAGATGCAAGAGACTCAGGTTCAGTCCCTGGGTCAGGAAGATCACCTGGAGAAGGAAATGGCAACCCACTCAAGTATTCTTGCTTGGGAAATCCCATGGACGGAGGAGCCCAGTGGGCTACAGGCCATGGGTTCACAAAGAGTCGGACGCAACTGAGCACGCACACACATGCATACACCAAGTAAATATTTGTTGAATCAATGTTACAATTCAGAACCATCACACAAAATTATGGCCCACCTCACTGCAAGAGTTTTTTAAGTTCAAATTCCACTTATTAGGCACCTTGGAGTCAATGATGCTGAAGAGTTAGCAGTGTTTTATCAACCTGATTCCAAGAAAAGGGATGGAGCCATTTGCTTTTCATACTGGGCATGTTAATTGATATGTAACTAGTATAAAAGTGTATACATTTTAAGTAAGTCAGATCAAAAGGAGAATCAAATGTTATCAAATGAAAATGATTAGCTTGTAGTTCCAAAAGAACTCATTCACTTACAGCAATGCCCCTCTTCAGGTGTCACATGGTATTTGGAATTCAAGTCTTGCTGATGGACTGTAAGGAAGTTTTCCAGATGGGATGATGGAAGTGGAATTACATGCAAATGTGAGCAGGGAGGATGCGGTGCTGAGGGTCCAGGACAGGATGCGGGCAGCTGTCCCTGACTGACAGCCTTTGGACAGCCTTGACTTACAGATAAGTTTTGTTCATTCCACACCAACTTGGCTCTCATGGTTTTAATTTTAATTTTGTTGTCAACATTTTGAAGTGGGGAGATAGAGACTTCCCTGGCAGTCCAGTGGTTAAGTCTCTGAGCTTCCAATGCAGAAGACATGGGTTTGATCCCTGGTCAGGGAACTAAAATCCCACATGTGGCCCCAAAAAATGTTTTTGATTTAAAAATTAAACTATAAGAAAAAAAAGAGGAAATGTCAGGTAAAAATCAAGGTCTCTGGCTTTCTTTGAAATTTTTGTAAGTATCTGGCTAAAATGAGCCTAAAAGCCCAGAAGATAGCAACGAGTTAGAGCTGAGCTGGCACTCTCCTCCCAGGACGGTACACTTTCTCTCCAGTTTGCCACAGTCCCCTCCATTCCTTAGTGTCTTCTCCTTAGCCAGTTTCATGCATTGCCAACACCATGGGAGTCTTCGAGGGGCCCTCAATAAACGGCATCTCTCTTTTTCTTCTTTGGGTTCTAAAGAAGCTGGAGAAAGAAAACAGCGAATAAAGCTGAAAACAAAAATATCCTTTTTACTTATTGAGAGAGAAGAGGCTGGAGGCGTGGATTATATCTGCAGGCAAAAGCAAGCTGACACTGGGTGAGGGCAGGACATGCAGTGACTCTCACAGTACAGGGAGTGTGGGCTCTGTGCATGGACCTGCTTCCAGGAGGAAAAGGGACAGAACCGAGCCACATCTCAGAAGTTTACCCTTCCCCAAAGGTGTCAAAAGGCAGAGAGGCCTGGAGTGATGGTCTTGAAGATCCCAGAAAGGGGAAGGAGCCCAGGTTGCTGGCCTGGCCCCCGGGAGCACTGGGCTGAGGACGGCTGGAGAAAGGATTCCAGAATGTGCCAGGCTGATAAAAACCATCTCCTCCCATGGTGGTGGTGAGTTCTTCAAGTGGCTTTTAGCTCAAGGCAAATAAATATGGTAACATTCAGCAACAGTGAAAACGAAGAGTCTAGAAAGAAAGAAGCCAAACCCACTGATAAACTGGAATGAATCAACAGGATCAAGCTGGCATCCATTCGAGTGGAATGAAAAGCACTGAAAATGAAGGCCAAGGAATAAAGACGAAGAGCTGAAAGGGAATCCAAGATGTGCTGAGGACATGGGGGCTAAATTCAGGAAAATAAGGGAGAGAGAGACAGAGAGGGAAGGAGAACAGACTGGCAACCAGCAGAGATGGAGGGGCAGCAGCTGAGGGAGTATCATCATATTTATTGAGGGCAGCAGGTGCCGAGCACATTCACGACCCTACAAAGCCCAGGCGTGCCTCGCCTTACTGCTCTCCACTTTACTGCACTTCACAGATAATTGTGTTTTTTACAGATTGATGGTTTGTGGCAGTCCTGCTTCGAGCAAGTCTATAGGCACCATTTTTCTGACATCATTTGCTCACTTTGTGTTTCTGTGTCAGTTTTTGGTAATTCTTTCAATATTTCATATTTTTCCATTATTATTGTATTTGTTAGGGTGATCTGTGATCAGTGATCTTTGATGTTACTATCATAACTGTTTTGGGGCACCATGAACCTTGATCATACAAGACAGTGAACTTAATTCATGAGTATTGTGTCGCTGCTCCTCGGACCAGTTGTTCCCCCATCTCTCTGCCTTTCCTGGGGCCTCCTTATTCCCTGAGACACAACCATATTGAAATTAAGCCAGTTAAAAATCCTACAATGGCTCTAAGAGTCCATGTGAAAGAAGAGTCACCATCTGTCACCTTAAACCAAAAGCTAGAAATCATCAAGCTTGGTGAGAAAAGCACATCGAAAGCCGAGAGAGGACAAAAAGCTAGGCACCTTGCACCAGTTAGCCAAGTTGTGCGTGAGAAGGGAAAGTTCTTGAAGGAAATGAAAAGTGCTACTTCAGTGAGCACGTTGGTGGTAAGAAAGGAAAACAGCCTTATTGCTGATGTAGAGAGAGTTTGAGTGATCTGGATAGAGGATCAAACCAGCCACAACATTGCCTTAAACCAAAGCCTGATCCAGAACGAGACCCTAACTGGCCTTCAATTCTATGAAGGCTGAGAGAAGTGAGGAAGCTGCAGAAGAGAAGTGTGAAGCTAGCAGAGTTTGGTTCATGAGGTTTAAGAAAGAAGCCATCGCCAGAACATGAAAGTGGAAGGTGAAGCAGCAAGTGCTGGTGTCGAAGTTATCCAGAAAGACCTAGCTTAGACAATTAATAAAGGTGGCTATGCTACACAACATCTTCAGTGTACATGAAACAGTCTTATATTGGAAGAAGACGCCATCTGGATGTTTCATTTCTAGAGAGAAGTCAGTATCTGGCTTCAGAGCTTCGAACAACAGGCTAACACTAATTTATTTTCTTGGGCTCCAAAATCACTGTAGATGGTGACAATAGCCACAAAATTAAAGGTTGCTTGCTCCTTGGAAGAAAAGCTATGATAAACCTAGACAGCGTATTAAAAAGCAGAGACAATGCTTTGCCGACAAATGTCGGTAGAGTCAAAGCTAGGGTTTTTCCAGTAGTCATGTATGGATATGAGAGTTGGACCATAAAGAAGGCTGAGCACTGAAGAACTGATGCTTTTGAACTGTGGTGCTGGATAAGACTCTTGAGAGTCCCTTGGACAGCAAGGATATCAACAAGTCAATCCTAAAGGAAATCAGCCCTGACTATTCATTGAAAGGACTGATGCTGAAGCTAAAGCTCCAATACTTTGACCACCTGATGGGAAGAGCCGACTCATTAGAAAAGACCCTGATGCTGAGAAAATCGAAGGCAGAGGGAGAAGGGGATAACAGAGGATGAGATGGTTGGGTGGCATCATTGACACAATACACATGAGTTTGAACAAACTCTGGGGATAGTGAAGGACAGGGAAGCCTGGCATGCTACTGTTCATGGGGTCACAAAGAGACAGACACAACTTAACAACTCAACAGCAACAACACTCTATTAGGGACTAATGCAGCTGATGACTTGAAGTTGAAGCCAATGCTCATTTACCATTTCTAAAATCCTAGGGTCTATAAGAATGATACTAAATCTACTCTGCCTGTGCTCTATAAATGGAACAATAAAGCCTGCATGACGGCACATCTGTCTACAATATGGTTTAGTAAATATTTTAAGACCACTGTTGAGGTTTATTGTTCAGTAAAAAAAGATTCCTTTCAAAATATTACTGGCATTGATTATGTACCTGGTCACCCAAGAGCTCTGATGGGGATGTACAGTGGGATTACTGATGTTTTCATGCTAGCTAACACAGCATTCATTCCACAGCGCATGGATCTAGGAGTCATTTCAACGTTCAAGTCTTACTTAAGAAATACATTTCATAAGGCTATAGTGGCCAGAGATAATGATTCCTCTGAAGGATGTCATGAAGGACATTAGTGATTCATAGAAAGCGGTCAAGATATCAACATGAACATGAGTTTGGAAGAAGTTGACTCCAGCCCTCCTAGATGACTTTGAGGGGTTCAAGACTTCAATGGAGGAAGTAGCTGCAGATATGGTGGAAATAGCAAGAGAACTAGAATTAAATGTGGAGCCTGAGGATGAGACTGAATTGCTGGAATTTCATGGTGGTGGTTTAGTCGCTAAGTTGTGTCCAACTCTTGGTGACCCCATGGACTGTAGCCTGCCAGGCTCCTCTGTCCATGGGATTTTCCAGAGAATACTGGAGTGGGCTGCCATTTCCTTCTCCAGGGGATCTTCCCCACCCAGGAATTGAACCCTGGTCTCCTGCATTGCAGGCAGATTCTTTACCAACTGGACTACCAGGAAGACCCAATAAAATCTCATGATAAAACTTTAATGGATGAGGCATTGCTTCTGACAGATGAGCAAAGAAAGTGATTTCTTGACATGAAGTCAACTCCTTGTGAAGATGCTGTGAAGAGTGTCGAAATGGCAACAAGAACAAAAAATAGAACATAACATGAACTTGATTGATAAAGCAGTGGTAGGGCTTGAGAGGATTGATTCAAATTTTGGAAGACGCTCTACTGTGGGTAAAATGCCATCAAACATCACTGCAGGATACAGAGAAATTGTTCCTGAGAGGAGGGGTCAATCAATGAGGCAGCTGTCATTGTTGTCTTATTTTAAGAAATTGCCACAGCCACCCCAGCCTTCAGCAACCACCACCCTGATCAGTCAGCAGCCATCAGTATGAGGCAGGACCTTCCACAGGCAAAATATTATAATGTACTAAAGGCTGATCATGGTTATCATTTTTAGCAATAAAGTATTTTAAAATTAAGGTACGTATTTTTTTAGACACGATGTTAATGCACATTAATAGACTCCAGTGTCATGTAAACATAACTTTTATATGCACTAGGAAACCAAAAAATTCATGTGAGTTGCTTTGTTGCAGTACCCACATACCTCAGAGATATCATAGGTTCAGTTCCAGACCAACGCAGTAAAGCAGATATGAATAATGCACTATATAGTCTTTAAAGATGAGGAAACCAAGGCCCAGAGTGGTTTTAAAGGGCCAATGGAGGGACTCCAAGGCTAGTCTCACCGGCTTCGAAATCCTTCCTCTCTTCCTTCCTGTCCTTCAGGCCAAGCATAAGCAGTTGCTCTGAAAGCAGGGGGCCAGGGTCAGCTCCGTCAGAGAACCACCATCAGGAGTCAGGGAGCTGGCTGGGTTGGGAAGCCCCCATCTGACCTGACCCTGGGCAGGTAGGCATGCTGGCCTCTCCCTGCCAGGAGATTGTTTGCTCTTGTCTGTGGTGCTGGGACCCCACCTTTCCCATCTTCTGCCCACTCCCCCTCCCCATGAAGTGAAAAACATGGGCAAACAGAGGTGACTTTGACCACCGCCGCACCAACCCTGCACACATTGTTTAACCCTCTCAGATCATCAGGAGTAAGTGTTCTGGAAAAACGGGAGAGGTGCAGGCCAGACCTCTCCCTGAGGGGCTTCCTTGACTACAGTTTGATCCGGAAGCCCCCAGCAGACAAACCTCAGTCACACCTATTCCGGGTCACATTCACTCAGTATTTCTCCAAGAAATCAGCCGTTGAAACGTCCTTAATAGGAAATGTTTTTAGAAGGAGCATATGGAGAATCAAAAGGGAGCTAAATATAAACCTGAATTTGCAGAACTGAAGAAGGAGCAAAGAGAAGCTGAACAGAATGAGCTGGATGGAGAAGCTCTTTGCTAAAATAGGTTTTTTTCAGTGGATGTGGGTGTGTGTTTTGCTGTATATGTGAATTTCTAGAGCATTAGAGTTACCTATAATTAAAAAAAGAAAGAAAAAAAAAACAGTTTATGAGGCCAAAAATAATTCTGATGCCAGTCACATTATGGAAGTAGCTGAGGGCAGATGCACTAACTTCCATCAGAATAAATCCATGTGTCTGCATTTTACAGACTTAGAAGTGGTCAAATAGAACAGAGATTTTTTAAAATAGAAGTTTCAAATTTAAGATTTTTTTTAAGTTCTTGAAGCAGCTCTAGGAAAATTATTCTACATCATTAATGCTGAAATAAAAAAAGGCAAACGTTGAAGTTAGGGCATAAGCAGGCATGAAAGAAATTCCCATGGTCTAAAAAAGGTGAGGAAAGAACAAGGACTCCCCTGGTGGACTTCCCTGGCAGTCCAGTGGTTAAGACTCCGGGCTTCCACTACAGGGGGTGTAGTTTCAATCCCTGGTTGGGGAACTAAGATTCCACACACTGCAGGACACAGCCAAAAAATAGAAATTTGAAACTTTAATAAATGGAAAGACATCCCATGTTTGAGGTTCACAAGACAATATTATTTTTTAATTAATTTTTATTGAAGTATAGTTGCTTTACCATGTTGTGTCAGCTTCTATTGCAAGGAAAAATGAATCAGCCATACATATACATATGCCCCCTCCCTCTTGACTTTTTTCCCATTCAGGTCACCACCCAGAGAATTAAGCAGAGTTCCCTGTGCTATACACTATGTTCTCATTAGTCATCTATTTTATACATGGTATCAATAGTGTGTATGGGTCAATCCCAATCTCCCAACTCCTCCAACCCCCTTCTTCCCGCTTGCTATCCTTACATTTGTTCTTTGCATCTGTGTCTCTACTTCTCCTTTGCAGGTAAGATCATCTATACTATTTTCTGCTTTGCAGGCAAATTCTTTACCTCTGCGCAACTAGCTGCTGCTGCTGCTGCTAAGTCGCTTTAGCCGCTTTAGTCGTGTCCGACTCTGTGAGACCCCATAGACGGAAGTCCCTAAATTCCACACATAGGCATTAAAATGCAATATTTGTTTTCTTTCTGACTTCACTCTGTATGACATAGATGGACCTAGAAAATATTATTAAGATGACAGTGGTCCTCAAACTGATCTACAGAGTCAATGCAATACGCATCAAAAGTCCCAGCTGGGCTTTCTGGAGAAATTGGCAAGTTGATTCTAAACTTCAAATGAAAATCGAAGATACCCGTAATAGATGAAACAACCTTGAAAAAGAACAGTTTGGGAGCACTCACAGTCCTCAATATCAAAACTTACAACAAAGCTAAAGTAATCAAGACTTTGTCATACTGACAAGAAGAGAGACATATAGACCAGTGGAACAGAACTGAAATTCCAGAAATGAACACTTGTGATTATGGTAAGCAGACTGTTGGCGAGGGTGCCAACATAATTCGATGGCCAAATCAATGGTTCTGGCATCTTTCAATAAAGGGTGCCAGAACCATTGGATATTCACATGCCAAAGAATGAAGTTGTATCTTTATCTTACAGCATATACAAAAATTAGCTCAAAATAGATCCTAGACCAAAATTTAGGAGCTAAAACTATAAAAATTTTAGAAGAAAACATAGGGATACATCTTTTTAAACTTGGGTTAGGCAGTGGCTTTTTAGATACACCATCAAAAGCACAAGTAATAAAAGAAAAAATAGAAAATTGGACTTTATCAAAATTAAAAATGTTTGTACTAATGACACCATCAAGAAGCGAAAAGACAATCATAGGAGAAAATATTTGCAAATCATTTGTGATAAGAAAATTGTATTCAAAGTATATCAAGAGCACTTACAATTTAGCAATGAAAAAGATACCCCAGTTTAAAATATGCAAAGTCTTTAAATAAAGGTTTATTCAAAGAATTACAAATGGCCGATAAGTAGAAGAAACTATGCTCAATATAACTGGTCATTAGAGAATTGCAAGTCAAAACCATGATACGATGCCACTTCATACCCACTAGGATGGCTATAATAAAAACACACAATGACAAGTGTTGGAGAGGATGTGGAGAAACTGGAATCCTCATAAGTTACTGTACGAATGTAAAATGGTGCAGGACTTTGGAAAACAGTTTGACAGTTCCTAAAATATTAAGGATAGAGTTTCTATATGACTTATCATTCCACTCCTAGGTATATGCTCAAGAGAAGTGAAAACATATATATTTACACAGAAATTTGTACAAAAATATTTGTAGTAGCATTATCAATAATGGCCAAAATGTAGAAACAATTCAAATGTCCATCAGCTGATAAATAAAGAAAATGTGTATATCCCACCTGGAATATTATTCACCCATTAAAAGGAATGCAATATTTATACATGTTACAACATGGATGAGCCTTGAAAACATGCTTGGTGAAAGAAGCCAAACATGAAAGACAGTAAGAATTTGTGTATATGTGACTCCATGTATTATATGATACTATCTACAGTGGACCTTCGAACAAGAGGGAGTTAAACTGTGTGGGTCCACTTATACATGAATTTTTTTGGATAAATCCATACTACAGTAATACCTAATTAGCAGTTGATTGAATTCAATATTGAAGAAACTTGGATACAGGGAGGGCTGACTGCAAAGTTATATAGATTTTCTACTGCAAGGAACATAGGTGCCTCCAACCTCCACATGGTTCAAGAGTCAATTGTATATGAAGTGACCAGAATGGGCAAATCTATAGAGACAGAAAATAGAATAGTGCCTTCTTAGAGCTGGGGAAGGCGGGGAACCGGGAGTCAGTGCTATGGGTGTGAGCCTTCTTTGGGTGAAGATGAAAATATTCTAAAATTAGTTTGTCGTAATGATTGCACAATTCTTTGAATGTACTAAAAACTACTGGGTTATACACTTTAACTGAATAAATTTTATAGTATGTGAATTATATCTCAGTGAAGCTGTTTTTAAAAAGTGAATTAGCCTTTAAAGCTAATAATTAAGCAAATTAATGTTTTACTATAATTTTAGGACAAGGTGATAATTTTCTTATGAATTTGATGGATATTTTAGGAAATAAGCCTCAAGTTTTTCATTGTAAAAAGATTTGCTGAAGTTTGGATTCTGTTTCTTCATTGAGGAATTTTCTCTCATTGTTACCTTAAGGAACAATACTAATTATTAAAATCTTGATCTTTCCCCTATTCCCTCCACACTAAGAAGCCCTAATAATAGGTAGCTAAAATTTTAAGGCAATAATAACCAGAAACATATCTGCTAGATCAGTGGGATTCAGACTTTTTTACTTCAGCTCACACTAGAAATATTTTCTTTTGCCTACTAGAACATGCCAACATATGCATGCTTGCTAAACTCACTTCAGTCATGTCCAATTCTTTGTGACCCGGTGGACTAGCGTGCCAGGCAACTCTGTCCATTGGATTCTCCAAGCAAGAATACTGGAGTGGGTTGTCAAGCCCTCCTCTAGGAGATCTTCCTGCCCTAGGGATTGAATCCGAATTTCTTACATCTCCTGCATTGGCAGGCTAGTTCTTTACCACTAGTGCCACCTGGGAAGCCCATACTAATATATAAGCAAATTAAATAGAATTTTCATGAATCAATATTCCCCAAAGAATAGTAAGGAGAGATAAGAAAGCCTTCCTCAGTGATCAGTGCAAAGAAATAGAGGAGAACAATAGAATAGGAAAGAAGGCAATGGCACCCCACTCCAGTACTCTTGCCTGGAAAATCCCATGGGTGGAGGAGCCTGGTAGGCTGCAGTCCATGGGGTCGCTAAGAGTCGGACACGACTGAAGCGACTTAGCAGCAGCAGCAGCAGAGATCTCTTCAAGAAAATTAGAGCTACCAAGGGAACATTTCATGCAAAGATGGGCTCAATAAAGGACATGTATGTATGAATCTAACAGAAGCAGAAGATATTAAGAAGAGGTGGCAAGAATACACAGAAGAACTGTACAAAAAAGATCTTCACGACCCAGACAATCATGATGGTGAGATCACTCACCTAGAGCCAGACATCCTGGAATGTGAAGTCAAGTGGGCCTTAGAAAGCATCACTATGAACAAAGCTAGTGGAGGTGATGGAATTCCAGTTGAGCTATTTCAAATCCTAAAAGATGATGCTGTGAAAGTGCTGCACTCAACATGCCAGCAAATTTGGAAAATTCAGCAGTGGCCACAGGACTGGAAAATGTTGGTTTTCATTTCAAACCCAAAGAAAGGCAATGCCAAAGAATGCTCAAACTGCTGCACAATTGCACTCATCTCACACACTAGTAAAGTAATGCTCAAAATTCTCCAAGCCAGGCTTCAACAATACGTGAACCGTGAACTTCCAGATGTTCAAGCTGGTTTTAGAAAAGGCAGAAGAACCAGAGATCAAATTGCCAACATCCACTGGATCATCAAAAAAGTAAAAGAGTTCCAGAAAAACATCTATTTCTGCTTTATAAACTATGCCAAAGCCTTTGACTGTGTGGATCACACCAAACTGTGGAAAATTCTTCAAGAGATGGGAATACCAGACCACCTGATCTGCCTCTTGAGAAATCTGTATGCAGGTCAGGAAGCAACAGTTAGAACTGGACATGGAACAACACACTGGTTCCAAATAGGAAAAGGAGTACGTCAAGGCTGTATATTGTCACCCTGCTTATTTAACTTATATGCAGAGTATATCATGAGAAACGCTGGGCTGGAAGAAGCTCAAGCTAGAATCAAGATTGCCGGGAGAAATATCAATAACCTCAGATATGCAGATGACACCACCTTTATGGCAGAAGATGAAGAAGAACTAAAGAGCCTCTTGATGACAGTGAAAGAAGAGAGTGAAAAAGTTGGCTGAAAGCTCAACATTCAGAAAACTAAGATCATGGCATCCGGTCTCATCACTTCATGGCAAATAGATGGGGAAACAGTGTCAGACTTTATTTTTTGAGCTCCAAAATCACTGCAGATGGTGATTGCAGCCACGAACTTAAAAGATGCTTACTCCTTGGAAGGAAAGTTATGACCAACCTAGACAGTATATTAAAAAGTAGAGAAATTACTTTTCCAACAGAGATCTGTCTAGTCAAGACTATGGTTTTTCCAGTAGTCATGTATGGATGTGAGAGTTAGACTATAAAGAAAGCTGAGTGCCAAATAATTGATGCTTTTGAACTATGGTGTTGAAGACTCTTGAGAGTCCCTTGGACTGCAAGGAGATCTAACCAGTCCATCCTAAAGGAAATCAGTCCTGAATATTCATTGGACAGACTGATGTTAAAGCTGAAACTCCAATACTTTGGCCACCTGATGTGATTCAAGGGAAAGATTGAAGGCGAGAGGAGAAGGGGACGACAGAGGATGAGATGGTTGGATGGTATCACCGATTTGATGGACATGAGTTTGAGTAAACTCCAGGAGTTGGTGATGGACAGGATGGCCTGGCATGCTGCAGTCCATGGGGTTGCAAAGAGTGGGACATGACTGAGTGACTGAACTGAACTGAATTGAACTGATGTGTGGTTTGGTGGTTTACTCACTAAGTTGTGTCCGATTCTTGCGGCCCCATGGATTGTAGCCCACCAGGCTCCTTTGTCTATGGGATTTTCCAGGCAAGAATACTGGAGTGGATTGCCATTTCCTTCTCCAGAGGATCTTCCTGACCCAGGGATGGAAGCTAGGTCTCTGCATTGCAGGCAGATTCTTTACTGACTGAGCTATGAAGGAAGCCCTGATGTATAACACCCTCTAATATTTTTCCTGTTCTGTTTTATTTCATTTTTGGAAGTGCTGGTCATGACAGTACATTTATTTTTATGAACCACAAATGGGGTTCCCCGGAGTAGGAAATGGCAACCCACTCCAGTACTTTTGCCTGTAGAATCTTGTGGACAGAGGAACCTGGCAGGCTACAGACCAGGGGGTCACAAAGAGTCAGACACAATTGAGCACAATGGGTCCCCGAAAGTGGGTCTGAGTCAGTTAGTCCCCTTGCTATCAGAAAGTATGGGTTCAGCTTTTTGTTTTAGGAAAAAGCAAAAAAAATATTTGGAAAAAAATTATCAAAAACAAATGTATACATGTTCATGAATGTTTTCATGGAAAATAATCTGATGATACAATAGGCCAGCCAGGCAAATTAAATGATCTAGGAATATAGATGCATGCGAAGTCACTTCAGTCGTGTCCGACTCTTTGCAACCCTATGGGGTTCTCCAGGCAAGAATACTAGAGTGGGTTGCCATGCCCTCCTCCAGGGGATCTTTCCGACCCAAGGATCAAACCTATATCCCCTGCCTTTCCTGCGTTGCATGTGGATTCTTTACTGCTGACCCACCAGGGAAGCCCAGGAATACAGATAGGTCTTAAAAAAATGTATCTGAACACAGAGGCAGGATTAGGGCTCCATGTGGATGCTTGCTTACTGAGATAGATGAGAAATAAAATGGGTGGAAAATGTGAATGTGAAAGTGAAAGTGTTAGTCGCTCAGACCCCATGGACCGTAGCCTGCCAGGCTCCTTTGTCCGTGGGATTCTCCAGGCAATACTGGAGTGGGTTGCCATTTACTTCTCCAGGGGATCTTCCCAACCCAGGGATCAAATCTGCATTGCAGGCAGATTCTTTACTATCTGAGCCACCAGGAAAACCCAAAATTGTTGAAGGAGGTTTAAAAAGGAGGAAGCACTTTGAGGAGTATTTCCTGGTGGACCAGTGGTTAAGACTCCAAGCTTTCACTGCAGGGGGTGTAAGTGTGTGGTTCCTGGATCCCTGGTCTGGGAAATCACATCCCACAAGCCACACAGCCAGGTTCGGGGCAGGGGTGTGGAGAGGTTTGGGGGGAAGCACTCTGAGAAGAGGTTAAAGAGTAATTCCAGGAAGAGCCATAAGCCAGTTTCTGATTCTCTATGCCAAGTTTCTGATTACCTTATCACCTTCCTCTTACTCTTCAAACTTTATATGCTGATGTTCTAATGCAATAATTCAATCACACTGCATTAGCCTGAAGCTTGATTTGGAGGACTGATAATCCAGTCTTGTTTTGATGACATTTTGAACTTGGAGCTAATAGAGAACTCTTTTTTGTCTAACTTAGCTCAGCCTAAAAAATTATACCAGCAATAATAACAGTATCATTTTACAATGAAAGTTGAATTGGAATGTGAATGAAAGTGCTACTGGCCAAGGGCTCTTTTCCACTAATTACATCTTATTTGAAAATCTGACCCAAGTATCTGACAATCAAAGAGATGACAATCAAATGACATCTTGCCATTATTGTTCACAGTTATTCCATCTGGTTCTTATAACCAGAAGAAAACTTGGCACTTTCATCCGATGAGAGTGACTGTCAGTTCTCAAAACATCTTATTTTCTCTTTGCTGAGAATAAGTGACAACTGATCTCAAAGTATGAGTACTTATCATGTAAAACAAGAGACTTGGGTGAGGGATTTTTGTTTTGTTTTTTCAGAAAATAGGGCTGGAAGAGCATTTTGGTGTCAATGGATATCTCATACTATCTTCTAACAGTATAATCTCATTTATATCTCTTTGTGTTTGTGTCTGAATTTTCAGTTCAACTTAACAAATACTTTTTGAGCACCTGCTATATGAAATGAAATGAGCCAAGCACAAATGAATATACCAAGTTGTATTAGTCAGGGAAATGGCTGTAGCTCTGTAAGAAAGAAAACATTGGGTTTCAGTGGCTTAACCCCCTGAAAGTTAATGTTACCCTCACTTGATAACTCAGCGATGGTATTCCAGGCAACTGTCTTTCAGCTGATGATCCAGGGGCGTAGGCTGTACCTCTTGAGTCCCTGCCATGCTCTACTGCTACTGCTAAGCCACTTCAGTCGTGTCCGACTCTGCGAGACCCCATAGACAGCAGCCCACCAGGCTCCGCTGTCCCTGGGATTCTCCAGGCAAGAATAGTGGAGTGGGTTGCCATTTCCTTCTCCAATGCAGGGAAGTGAAAAGTGAAAGTGAAGTCGCTCAGTCGTGTCCGACTCTTAGCGACCCCATGGACTGCAGCCCACCAGGCTCCTCCATCCATGGAATTTTCCAGGCAAGAGTACTGGAGTGGGGTGCCATGCTCTAGGGTTCCAGAATTTTTGGCTTCAAACTGCCTAAGAGGAGGAAGAGTGAAGAAGGCAGGCACATTTCTTTCTCTTTTTTTTCTGCAATTCTTAAAAAATTATTTTCCACTGGGACTTCTCTTGTGGTCCAGTGGTTAAGAATCTGCCTGCCAGTGCTGGAGACACGGGTTCCATCCCCAGTCTGGGAAGATCCCACATGCCTCAGTGCAACCAAGCCCAGTGAACTTCTCAACGACTGAAGCCTGCGTGCTCTGCTGCAAGAGAAGCAGCCACAGTGAGAGGCCCGTGCACTGCAACTAGAGAGTAGCCCCAGCGCCACGCAGCTAGAGAAAGTCTGCCCATGCACAGCAACAAAGACCCAGCACAGCTATAAATAAATAATTCTTTCTCATTATGGTTTATTATAGGATATTGAATACAGTTCTCTGTGCTATACAGCAGGACTTTGTTGTTTATCCATTACAAATATGTATATAAAAGCTTACATCTGCCAACCCCAACCTCTCTGCTGCTGCTAAGTCGCTTCAGTTGTGTCCGACTCTGTGCGACCCCATAGACAGCAGCCCACCAGGCCCCGCCGTCCCTGGGATTCTCCAGACAAGAACACTGGAGTGGGTTGCCATTTCCTTCTCCAATGCATGAAAATGGAAAGTGAAAGTGAAGTTGCTCAGTTGTGTCCGACTCTTCGCAACCCCATGGACTGCAGCCTACCAGGCTCCTCCATCCATGGGATTTTCCAGGCAAGAGTACTGGAGTGGGTTGCCATTGCCTTCTCCAACCCCAACCTCTCGGCAACTACCAATCTGTTCTCTGTCCTGTGATTCTGTTTCTCTTTCATAATAGGTTCATTTATGCAGTATTTTAGATTCCACATGTAAGTGATATCAGACAGCATTTGTCTTTCTCTTCCTGACTTACTTCTATCACACTTGCTAGTATGATCATCTCTAGTTGCATCCATGTTGCTGCAAATGGCATTATTTTGTACTTTTAATGGCTAAGTAGTATTTCATTGTATGTACATACCACATTTTCTTTATCCATTCATCTGTGAGAGGAACAGTTTCACTTCATGGGTGTTTGTCTTGACTATTGTGAATAGTGCTGCTATGAACACAGGGGTGTATGTATCATTTTGAATTATAGTTTTTTCCAGACATAGCCCCAGGAGTGGGATTGCTGAATCACCCGGTGGGCCCATTTTTAATTTTCCTAGGCCCCTCCCATTGTGTTGTTTTCATAGTGACTGCACCAGCTTACATTCCCACCAACAGTGTAGGGAGGTTCCCTTTCCTCCACACACTCCCTAGCATTTGTCATTTGTAGATTTTTAAACGATGGCCATTCTGACTAGTGTGAGATGGCAGCTTTGATTTGCATTTCTCTAATAATTAGCGATGTTGAACATCTTTTCATGCAGACGTATTTCTTAAAACACCCAGCCCAGAAGTGACACCTGTAAGTGTCCACTTATATTCAACTAGTAAGAACAAGCCATTCAGGCACACCTGGCTGTACAATACTGACCAATGTAGTCACTGGCTGAGTAGCCACTTCCTGCAACAAGTTCATACTCAGGAAGGATGAGAACGAACTAAAGGTCTCTAGAACCTTCCTCAGGGTAGAGAGAAAGGTCAACAAGGGAGCCGTTGTGGAGGTGACTTTGAGAAGATGGTTCTTGATTAACAGACAGAACTGCCAGACCGTGTTGGTAAGAGAGATGTTCCAGATGGAGTGACTGGCACTAACACCGAGTGGAGGTGGGGAGAGAATGTTGAGAAACTAGTTTTCCTGAAACAAGGCTTTGCATAGGAGAGCGATCAAGATTAAAAGGTTGTTTAGGTCAACATTAAGGCCTTGAATGTTGGGAGTTTGAATCCTGTGCTTCCATTATCACGATTATCATGCATTTTTAACACCAGGGCCCCAGAACAATGAGAGCATTAATCCCTGATGAATAACAGTCACAGACCAGACAATACATTCTGTATGAAGGGATTTCATCTCTTCAGATAGTAACACTAAGGACAGCATCGTATTGCATTCACAGGCTGTAACAGAGTCCAACATTTTGCCTTTGTTCCCACGTGTCTCGGTGTTTACGAAGTACCACCCAAACGTTTACACCTCACTCTTGCTCCTTCTCCCAGGATTATCTCACATAGTTGTCTAGAGATGCAGGGAGTAGCCTTACACACAGATGGCACATGGCAGGCGTGCCTTCTCTCAGGTACCACAGAGGACCTTCCTGGGGCTGTGAACTCTGAATGCCAACACCAAACACTGCACATTCCGAAAATATGATTTCCCTTCCCCTTTGACCGATGACGCAGTCACAATATTAAGGTCAGCGATGGCGTTTAATTTATTGTTGTTGCTGTGGAAGTCACTAAGTCATATCTGACTCTGCAACTCTGTGGACTGTAGCTTGCCAGGCTCCTCTGTCCATGGGATTTCTCAGGTAAGAATACTGGAGTGGGTTGCCATTTCCTTCTCCAGGGGATCTTCCTGACCCAGGGATCTGTTGAACATTTAATGGGCATAAATATTTGTTTTTAAAAATTCAGGGGCAAAGAGACAAGGGGGGACATACAACAGCATTGGGGAGCCTTAGGAAGTGGACTAGAAATTAAACTTCTTCTGAAAGTACTTAGGTTTCCGATCCTAGTGTTCTGTGAATTGTGGCTTTGATGTACAGCCCTTCAAATACAACAGTGACTTTAAAATATACCCAAGTAGAACATTTTAAAAATTCTGATTGCAGGTAGGATCTGACTGTTTGAATTGTGCTGTGTATATCAGTGTATTAGTTGTCTATCCTTTGGGGATTAAGGCAGGAAAGAAAGAGACAAACAGATTAAAGAGAGATGCTGCCTTTGTCTCTTCCACAGAAGTCTTATTTGAGGCCGTTGTACCTGCCTTGCCAGGTACTTTCTTACTCTTTCATTCTCATTTAATATAATGCAGTTTTCAAAACAGTTTTAAAGCCAATGTTATCTTGGTTTAAAACAGTCTAAATAGGTATGATATAAACTAGAGTTTAGCTGTACAAAGCTATCAAATATGTTTAGTTGTATATACCTAATCTGTTTTGTGTCATAAAATGAGACAATTATGAACAATTATTTTCATAACCATCAGTATTTTTAAAGTCCACATTCATAACCATTTTTCCCCACTATAAAATTAACCCCAAAATTTAAAAGATAGTATTTGGAGTTGGAAAAGATACTGTGAGATGAGCAGTTTCATTCACCAATGCTGTTCATTTTAATAAAAACAAATTTTCTGGAAAGTAATTTGGCAAAAATATATCAAGGGTTGAAAATGTCTATTCCATTTGTTTCTGTTAAATACGCATTCATAAACAGCAAAAATATATTCTCCTCTCAAAAAAAAAAAAAAAAAAACCAACCCGAAGTCTTAATGGAGGTTTTCTCTTGGTGATAATAGGTAGTTTTACTTTGGAGTTACATATTTTAAAAAAATGTCTCCCCAGTGAAAAAGTATTATTTTTATGATTATGGTGAAAATCCTTTCCATATTACAGAATATTTATAAAGATTTTTAATGAAATAAGTTATTCATAGTATTCAGCAAGAATACCATATTTTATAAAGAATATAATATAAACTAATTCTATATGTACTTGTGTGCTTATGTATAAATATACAACTGTTAGGTAGATAGAATAGGGAAAAGGAGTCCAAAATGGTGATAGCTAAAAGACAAGGAAGGGAAAAACCCGCAAAAATAGAACAAAAGAAGGTCCGAGGACCAGAGTGAGGACCTCAGGTAAAACAAACAACACTCCTGGCTGGCCCAATTTACATAGGACAGGCCCAGGGAGAGGAAAACATATAAAAAGAGGAGCCAAAGCTAGTGCGTGTGCGCGCTCTCTCTCTCTTTCTCTCTCCCACGCGCTGGGGCGCTCTTCTCCTCCTGTCTTTGGATCCACGTTCTCTCACGCCTCGAAGATGGACTTTCCTGCTATCTCCTAAATAAAATAGAGCTGTAACACTGAGCTGTAACACTGATTTGTCTAAGAGCTATAACGTGGTCCATTCGAGACCTGAGAGCTATAAAACGGTCTATCCAAGACCTGAGAGCTGTGACATGCTGAGGGGGCTTTAATGTCCATCACTCCAAATCTTTGTTGTGACGAAACAAAGAACTGAGGAACATACACTCATGTGACACAACCATTCACTGAATAAATTCATCTGTTTTCTAAGGCCTAAAACGGGGTACAAATGAACTAAGTCTAAAACCATGTTTATCAATGTGTTAGGATTACTGGAATATTAATTATGGATTATTTTTAATTTTATTTAATTTTTAATTTTCCTGAGCTTGTATTGATTTCATATTAAAAAAAAAACCTTAAAATCAAATGGAAAAAAAAAATCTTTACAGAGCATGATTATATCATCCCAGGTGGCTCAGTAGTAAAGAATCCACCTGCCAATGCAGAAGATGCAGAAGACAAAGGAGATGCAAATTTGATCCTCAGGTCAGGAAGATCCCCTGGAGAAGGAAATGGCAACCCATTTCAGTATTCTTGCCTGAAAAATTCCATGGATAGAGGAGCCTGGTTGGCTACAGTCCATGGGGTCGCAGAGTCAGACATGACTTAGTGACTAAACAACAGCATTCACTGTATGGTTTTAAATCATGTCAAGTTGTCAGCGTCCTCATTTTTAAATTAAGGGGATTAGGCTAGATGTTCTCTAAGGTATTTACCAGGCCTAAAAGACTCTCAGTCTATGAACTCTATAGCCCCAGTACCTAATAAATATGAAAGAAATGGACTAAATCTATTGTAATTCTAAAAGGACTCCAACCTTGGGTGTCATGATACAATAATCAGAACACAGCCTTAAAGAAACTTGATAAAAATCCTGGCTGGGTCTCAAAAGTGGGGATAATACCAAAGTTCCCAAAGAACTGAAAAAGAATTGAAATGTGTGAAATGTGATAACAAATCTGAAGGTCTTCGAACGTTGTTGGCTGGCACGGAGTAAATGATTGTTTTCTCAATAATCCAAGACTTAATCAGTATATTTGCCAGATTGCCCAAGACTGTCATTTCCATTCCCTGGATCTAAACTCCCATTTTGAACCCTGCAGCTGGATGTGGAGAGTGACACTTGTGAGGACTAAGCCATTTCAACTTGGTGAAGTTGAGACGTGGGTACTGGTGGGACCCTAGTGATCAGGTCTTCAGGGTTCTCTAGTCCTGGGTGAGGAGAACCAGGTGGCACAGAGAAGAAGCCTGGCTATGTATTTCCCTTTGCTCCTGCTTGCTCACCTGTCCACGGTCTTTCTTCCTTCTCCCCTCCCTTCCTTCAGAAAATTAACAATATAGATTCCATGGCAGTCTCCATGCTTGGCATCAGAGTCTGAATATTAAGTAAGATTGGTGCTTACCTTAAGGAGCTTATAGGCCAGTCTGCTGCTGCTGCTGCTAAGTCGCTTCACTCGTGTCCGACTCTGTGCGACCCCATAGACGGCAGCCCACCAGGCTCCCCAATCCCTGGGATTCTCCAGGCAAGAACACTGGAGTGAGTTGACATTTCCTTCTCCGATGTATGAAAGTGAAAAGTGAAAGTGAAGTCACTCAGGTGTGTCCGACTCTTAGCGACCCCATGGACTGCAGTCTACCAGGCTCCTCCTCCATGGAATTTCCCAGGCAAGAGTACTGCAGTGGGTTGCCATTGCCTTCTCCCATAGGGGAGTCAGATACTCATAAAAATCACAGGCCCATGTGATCAGCCCTGAACATAGGGTCGATTGATGGTCCAGAAGAGGGTGAACTTGGTTCTCTTTGCAACAGATAATGGATGGGCTACAGGACATGGTGGGAGAAGGCCTCTCAGAGGTAATCCCCCCAAGGTAATTGTTCTTTATAACAGAAGTAGAATTTTTCTCCAACGGTCAAGATTTTTTTTTTTTGGTCAAGATGTTTTTGGAGTAGGGAGGGGAGCACCCTGGCAGGAGCTACACTTGGAGACATCAATAGCCCCAGCTCCTCTAGTAGAGAACTTCTATGAACTGAGCCTGCCACAGAGAAGTGTAGGAGGTAAGGAGAGGACGGAAATGGGGCTGATGTCCAAATAAGATCAGGAAGGGTGTAGACCATGCTTAAGAATTAAGAACGCCACAATAGAAAAACAAAACAAAATAACAACAGCAAAAAGACCCCAGATTTAAAAAAAAAAAAAAAAAAGGACTTCACTAGACATGTCTCCAAAAAAGAAAAAAGATGTGCAAATGGCCCACAAACATGAAAAGATGTTCCACTTCACTAATCACAAGGGGTTGACCACTGTAAAATAATAACAATATAGTAGTCTCTTCCAGCATCACTACCTTTACACTTTGGGACCATTATTAAGTAAAATAAGGGTTACTTGAACACAAGCACTGAGATAGCATGACAGTTGAGCTGATAATCAAGACGGCTGTTAAGTGACTGACTACAGGGCGGATTCGTTGGACAAAGGGATGATTCACGTCCTGTGTGGGTTGGAGTAGGATGCCTCGCGATTTCATCATGCTACTCAGAATGGCCCACAGTTTAAAAGTTATGAATTTTTTCTTTCTGGAATTTTTCTACGTAATATTTTTGAACCACGGCTAACTGAAACCGTGGAAAGTGAAACCACAGGTAAGAGGGAACTAATGTAATAACTACTGGTGAAGATATAGAAAAATTAGAACCCTTGTGCACTGTTGGTGGGAATGTAAAATAGTGTAGCCACTATAGAAAATGGTATGAAAGTTCCTCAAAAAATAGAATTATCGTGTGATCCAACAATCCCATTTCTTGGTATGTATCCGAAAGGATTGAAAGCAAGATCTTGAAGAGAGAGGTGTTTGTCCACTTTTGCTCAAAGTAGCATTATTCACAATAGCCAAGATATGGCAACAACCCAAACGTCCATCAATGGATGAATGGCTGAATAAAATGTGGTGATCTTCATGTAGGGTGGAATATTAATATTATCTGTTGCCTGCCACAGTGTGGATGAACCTTGAGGATATTGTGCTAAATGAAATAAGCCAGTCACAAGAGGACAGATGCTCTATGATTCCACTTACATGCAGTCTCTAAAGTTCTTAAACTCAGAGAGACAGGAAGCAGAAGAGTGATTATCAAGAACTAGGAGAGGAGAAATGGGGAATTGTTCAGTGGGTATAGAATTTCAGTTCTGCAAGACGAAGAAGTTCAAGAGATCTGTTCAGCACAACAGTGTGCTTATAGTTAATTAACATGAATGTACGGTATACTTAAAAATGGTTACGGTAGTAAACTTCATGTTGTTGTTTTTTTTAACCAGAATAAGAAAGAAAGAATTGGGAAGTCTCTTGAAGGCAATGGGCCATTCCCTGAAGTATATTAAAGCTGGGAGGGACAAGGCTACACTTGCATTTTAGACAGCAACCTCTTGGGAATGTGTCTGATGGATTGACCATGAAATGGGCTGGAGCCGGAGGGACAGTTGGAGGGCTTGCCATGGCCCAATTATGCTACTGTGCTTTGTGCTCAGTTGTGTCTGACTCTTTTTCGACTCCATGGACTATATATATATAGCCCACCAGGCTCCTCTATCCATGGAATTTCCCAGGCGAGAATGCTGGAGTGGGTTGCCATTTCCTCCTCCAGGGGGTCTTCCCGACACAGGAATGGAACCAAGGTCTTGATTGGCAGGTGGATTCTTTACCCCTAGTACCACCTGGGAAGCCCATGGTCCAGATGTGGGTTAATGATAGTGTGACCAGCTCAGAGAGAAACAGGAAGGCGATATAACAGCACGCAGGAATGCAGGTGTGGCTGGGAACCGCTGTTGTCGTTCCTGAGGTGTATAACCTTGGGACTTGTCCAGCTGGGCGTGCTGTTAATACTGCCGGGAGAGATCATTTAATTCAAGAGGTCTCCTTGTTAGAAATCACATTAACCACTTGTGATTCTTGTTCTGTATGATGGGGACAAGAATCTTTAGTGTGTGTTATGGGTATTTTTCTTTTTTTTCCCCTTTCTTTTTCCTTTTTATAATCAGTGATTGTTAAAAATTGATCCCTTGTATTAATTGATTCCCTTGTATACTGTCATTCAAAGTTGCAATTTTTCTAAAGCCAATTTGAGTCCTGATTCAGCTAATATCTCTAGAAATTCAGCAACTTTCCACTGATCTTTCTGTTATCACCATTCAATGGAATTTCTCAGCAATGATATCATTCTCCATAATGAAACCTTTCTGAATCCCCACATTTGAGAAAAACTATTGCAGTGAATGTTTTCCTTTGACCAAATATTAATATATTAACATGTGGCTTCTGGAGAATAGTATGTCACAATAACCTGGTAAAAAGAACAAGGCCTCCTTGAAATTCAGGTGCTGAGGGGTCATATAGGATACTTTCACGTGAGGGACTCTGTCAGACATACCATGGTCTCAGCATTATTCAAATTTTTACTCAAAATAACATGGTTCTCTATGTCATTGGCTTTGGGGATTGCTTAGGAAATGTGACCATCACTGAATGCCAAAAGCCAAGAATAATTTCTTCTAAATTAATCATGAATGATCTTTGGTAAAATAGTGTTGCTTGTTAAAATCATTTTTAATGTTACAATTTACAAAACATCAAATCTCTTGTTTTTGTCCTTTGATATTTCACTCACTGTTTCCTAGCTTGGATAAGTTATAATTCTTCTAATGTCATAACTGCTTATTTCTGCTTTCTACTACTTAGCTGTGACTTGATTTATATGTTTAATTGTTAAATCTATCTAAGAATTTTTTTTTGTATAATGTGAATTAAATTGTTTTTCAATATTGCCGGCATCAAGAAATAAATCCTGGAGGGGTTTTACTTCTCCATAAGGCAGACAATTTGCATCTTTTGTAAAGTGCTTAGCACAGTACAAAAATGAGGTAATTTAAGCCAGAGGAAACAATTTTTTTTCACTCCATCTCTCCCTTGGAAAATATCTAAAGTACAGTGGTCACATATCTAATTTTCCTTGAAGGTATTTTTGGAGAGAATCCAGGAAAACCACCCTTTGCGAAACCGATGAATGTTTTATCTGTAAATTTGGTCCCACTCAAAAAAAAATTAACTACCAAACATGTTTAAGTGTCTATGTTAGTTACTGTGGTACAAATTATATTCACTAAAAGTTTCCTGCTGAGAAAAACCATGAAGTACGTAAGATGAATGCCTGCAATGTGATTATTCTCTTTGGGAGCTAGAAAATAACTGCTTAGAAAGATTATGCATGAGGGTAATTGCTGTTTAATGGAGAAAAACTGAGGAAAATAATTATACGAGAGAAGGAGATATTTCCTAACCATCTGTCATTTAAAAATAAGAAACAAAAAAGAAAATATATAGTATATTTTTCAGAAAGACTTGGAAGGGATGCCAAAAGGCAACACTCTAATGGGACACACACAAAAGAACTTTCCATGAAGCAATCTGAGATTGCTATGTGTAAAAGTCCTTGTAGAGCCATGACCAAGGTGTGTTTTACTATGACAGTCAATTACCTTTATTTGACATCTCTCCATAGCTGCAGTGGAGGACACACCCAAGTGAGATGTCAGTCATTGGAAGCAGGAGGCGCCATTAGAAAGATAAATCATTCCAGGGGGGTGGGAGGGGGAAGGGGAAGGGGTGAGGGGAGTGGAGAGGACAAGGTAAGGTGGCCTTTAATCTCCTCTTAATCTCCTATGTAGTGCATTGAAGAAATATGAGGAAGCTAATAAAGGTCTATATTTATGAGCATATATTGCATATTCAGATAGCATCTTATTGATGTTCTCTTCTGTTGGAGCGGCATTCTTCAGTCTATAGACATGAGCCCCTGCAACATGCCTATCGGAGTTCTCCAGCCCTGCCTCGGAGGAGCTGATGGTCTGGAGGCAGAGGAAGGAGCGGCCCTGTGAATTATTCAGTGTGACTGGTTTGCTGTTGTTCAACAACACAGGAATCAGTAACCAGACAAGACAACAATAGAAGAGATGCTAGGCAGTATGTGATTAGCGTGCAGCTGGGAGAAATCTCCCTTTCCTCTAAACTTCCAGAGCACTTTGTCTGTGCTTCTTATGGCACCTCCTTTCTCCTCTCTTATGTTACTGTTGTTCCTGGGTTTTCCCCCTACTCAAGAGTGAATGACTGGTGGGCAAGCTCCAGTGCCGATTCTTCTTTGATCCCCCACACAGAGCCTAGCCTAGGCCTGCCTAGCGTTGCCACTGGTGAACACCTGTTATTTGAATAAAAGGAGGGACACAGACAGTGTTTGGGTGTGAAGGGCATGGAAGGAGGTGCAAGGGTTTATGTGAAGATTCTCATGTTGATCAAAAATGGATTTAAATCAAATAATAAATGTATGAAGCAGACATTGCTTTTTACCTCTATAGCATCCATTCATCTTTTTTTTTTGTAGTGAGGACTACATGATTTTCCTTTGGGGAACTGTGACTCCCCTGTTGCATGTCCCCTTGGCCTAGACAATCTCGCTGTCATGGAGACGGAACTCAGGCAAAACAAGGACAAAAATTGACAGTCATTCACTCTGGCGATAGCCTGTCAGCTAGGACAATGGAGATTATCCATTTGGTCGGCCATCCTTTGGCAGATTAAAGACGGCTATCCATTCTCAGTCTCTTCTCCCACTAAGAGGTGGAGCCTGTGACCCGCCCCTTCAGTCTGGGTAGGTTCTGTGACTGCTCTGACCAAGAACAAGTGAATGTGACTGCCGGTTTCAGTGCCTAGCTCTCACAGACCTCTTCCACTTTTTGTCCCTTAGCAGGTTTGCTCTTAGAGCTCTGAGGCACCCTTTAAGTTCAATTACCCTGAGTCCACCATGCTGTAAGGAAGCCAAAGCTAGCCACATTGAGAGGTCCTGCAAAGAAACCCATGCCCAGCCAGCACCCAGTGGTTCCAGCCATCTTGGCCCAAGTGCCTAACACGTGAATGAAGAAGCCTTCACGTGACCCCAGTTTCAGAAGCCATCTGACTACAGCTGCATGACTGGCCCCTATAAGAGCTGCCCAGATGAACCCATCAACCCCCAAACCATGAAAAATGACAGTAAATTATTGTTTTGATCCAATAAGTTTTGAGGTGATTTGTTACACAGCAAGATAACTAGAACACATCTAGACTCCCAGCTCTTCAGAAGACTGTTGTGCAACTTTTCCTTCCAGTTTCAAAAGAGTTCCCTTATTCCACCATTATAATTTTTTTGAAAATTTATTTTGCTGCACTGGGCCTTAGTTGGAGCTCTCAGAATCTTTGATCCTCATTGTGGCATACAGGATGTAGTTCCCTGACCAGGGCTAGAATCCACACCCCTGCACTGGGAGCATGGAGTCTTAAGATACTGTACAACCAGGAAAGTCCCATCCTTCATTAATAATTATAATACTGCCTTGTGTTCTGGTAGCATGTAAAGTGTTACTAGCATGCTAATTGTGCATCATCTCATCTGTTTTTTATGTACCTCTGTTTCTCATCCACAAAATGAGGTTATAAGGTCCTTTTATCATGGAGTTGACATAAGGTAAAAATGAATTAATATCTATAAAGCAGTTCAAGTATTGACTAGCAAAAAGTAAAGGCTCAATGAGTATAGCTTTTGTTATTTAAAAAAATAAATGTATCAATAATATTCCTGTGAGGTAGATGAGACCGTTAGCCTTAAATAGGTTAAATCAGAGACTGCAAAGTGGCCAAAAAGGCCAAAGTTGGCCTGCCCAATTTAAGCAAATATTTGAATCAACAGTAGCCATTTCAAAACCTGATGGATTTCATATGAATATCTGTAATTCTGGCTTATTGCAAAAATGGGACTATCTCTTAGCACTGGGCCTGCATTCCTGGAAGGTACCTGCTGGCTCTTGCTGGCCAGTAACTTTGCCCATTCCTGTGGAGCCTGGGTTCTCCAGCCCACCATTGCCCCAGACTTCCCACACTCACATCCACAACTTGTGTTTATTTAGACAACTTGCCTGGCCCTTAGGGACGTGGGAATTTGTAATTCAAAAAAGACAGGAAAGATGAAGAAAGAGAGAAGAAGGATAAATCCAGTAAGTAGACATGTTCTTTTCTGACTGTAGCTACATTGGCAAATCCTTTAATAATCAAAAAGTGCTTTATTCTGTAGGAGGACCAAATCCACCTTTGTAGAACTGGAACCTATTTCAACCATTGAGACAAAACAAATGTTCAATTCGTAGATGTGTTTTTTTCAAAAACTTGCAAAATCTTATTTCTTGTCTTGGAGATGCTGTCTCTCTTTAGGGAGAACTTTGGGATGTCTAGAAATGTGTTTGTAAAATAGGCCAACATATTTGAAAATATTTTCTTTGAAGGAGATGCTTTCTATGGAAAATCCTTATTTAAAGTTATTTAGATCTCCTTTGCAATCTTACTTTTCTGTGTGGTCTCAGTATTAAATTTACCCCTTCAGGACTAGGATTGCTATCTTTTCAGAAACAGTGTCTGTTCTAAGAGATTCTGTACTCTTCCAGTAATTAACATCCTTTTAGGGTCCTTTGATTTGCTGCTTTGTCCTGAATTATTGGAGCCATTCGGCATCCACATTTTATCCCAAAGGAGGCTGTAGTTACTCTCATCTACAATGGCATAGTATGACTTTAAAGATACTCTGTCTTCCATGTGAGTGTGTTCTGTCTCCCCTTTTCCCTCCCTGCTCAGAAGTGAACCTGGCTGTCACCTCGAAGCTGACTTTCCCTCTAAGTCAAGGCCTCAACCTGGTCTACTGACATGAGAACACTGTGGCTCATTTTTAGTAGAAAGGTTTTTAGTCTTTTATTTATTTCTTCTCTTTCCCTTTCCCTCCAAGTTCACTCCTTCCTATATGACAACATTGCTTTTGGCATATACCACACTTTTCCATCCTCTTTTTCTTTCAAATTTCATATGGTTTTGTTTTAAATGGTATGGCTGTAGACTGAAACCTACAATATCAGAGTAAGTCAGGAACATCAAACCTCTACTATATACCCGGTTCTGAACTGGAGATCCCAGCATGCCTTGCCACCCTGAACACCCCTGATCTCCTCTGATCGTGGAGGCTAAGTAGGGTCGAATCTGGTTAGTACCAGGATAGGAGACATTGTAGATATCATAAATTCTTTCACGCCTCAGATTGTGTCTTTGAATTTCTACTTCCCAACATCTGCAGCTTCCTATGAACCCACACCTCTAAGGTATGGGTAAGCCAACTTTTCCGTTCAGTTTCATATGAGTAGAGGGAGTCTCAGCCCTAATCTTTGTCCTCAGTGTTTTCTGTATGAGGCTGTATCTGTACGAGCTACAGCCTTGGACAGATGGGAATGGAAGATGGGAAGGTATACAGCTGAAATTCTGCTCTCTTCAACTGTGGTGGGTTTTGTTTGCTTCAGTTCCATGGTGGTATTTATATTTATGTTTTTTTAATTTGTTCATTGAGGTATAGTTACAATACACAATTGTTCAGTCGCTAAGTCGTGTCCAACTCTTTGTGACCCCATGGACTGCAGCATGCAAGGCTTTCCTGTCCTTCACCATCTCCCAGAGTTTACTCAAACTCATGACCATTGAGTTGGTGATGCCATGCAACCATCTCATCCTCTGTTTTCACCTTGTCCTGCTGCCTTTGGCCAAAATATTGGAGCTTCAGCTTTAGCATCAGTCCTTCCAATGAATATTCAGGGTTGATTTCCTTTAGGTTTGACTGGTTTGAACTCCTTGCAGTCCAAGAGACTCTCAAGAGTCTTCTCCAGCACCTCAATTTGAAAGCATCAATTCTTTGGTGCTCAGCCTTCTTTATGGTCCAACTCTCACATCCGTACTTGACTACTGAAAAAGCTATAGATTTGACTATACAGACCATTGTCAGCAAAGTGATGTCTCTGCTTTTTAACACTCTGCCTATGTTTGTCATAGCTTTTCTTTCAATGAGCATCTTTTAATTTTATGTCTGCAGTCACTATCTGGAGTGATTTTGGAGCTCAAGAAACTAAAGGTGTATAATATAGTGATTCAAATTTTTTATATATTATGTTCCATTTAAATTTTTATGTAATACTCCCTGTGCTGTATACTATATCTTTGTATCTTAGTTATTTTATACATAGTAATTGTATTCCTTAATCTCCTACATTTTTCTTACTACAAACCCTTTCCCTCTCCCCACTAGTGACCAATAGTTTGTTCTTTATAACTGAAAGTTTTTCTGTTTGGCTACATTTGTTTGTTTTATTTAGATTCTACATATCAGTAGTGACATATACTATTTGTTTTTATCTATCTCACTTATTTCACTAAGCATGATACCCTCCAGGCCCATCTGTTTTTGCAAGAGGCAAAATTTCATCCTTCTTTATGGCTGAGTAGTATTCCATTGTTTATATATACCACATCTTCTTTATTCGATCATCTGTGGTGGACACTTAGGTTGCTTCCATGTCTTGGCGATTGTAAATAATGCTTCTGTGAACACTAGGATGCCTGTATCTTTTTGAATTGGTGTTTTTGTTTTTTCAGATATATACCCAGGGGTGGAATTGCTGGGTCATATGGTAGGTCTATTTTTAGTTTTTCTAAGGAACCTCCATACTCTTTTCCACAGTAGCTGCACTAATTATATTCCCCCAAGAAATGTACAAGAGTTCCCTTTTCTTCAGATTCTTGCCAAAATTTTTTATTTATGTTCTTTTTGATGATAGCCTTTCTGACAGATGTGAGGTATATCTCACTGTGGTTTTGATTTGCATTTCTCTGATGATTAGGAATGCTGAGTAGCTTTTCATGTGCCTGATAACAATCTGTATATCTTTGGAAAAATGTCTACTCAGGTTTTCTGCCCATTTTTAAAATTGGGTTTTTTGTTTTTTTGGATACTGAGTTGTAAGAGCTGTTTATATATTTTGGATATTAACTCCTTATTAGTCATATCATTTGAAAATGTTTTCTCCCATTCAGTAGGTTCTCTTTTATATTTTGTTGACAGCTTCCTTTGCTGTGCAAAAAAGTTTAATTAAATCCCACTTGTTTATTTTTGCTTTTGTCTCCTTTCTTTATTATTATTATTTGGTCTCCTTTCTTGAACTCAATTATATCATTTTGATTTTTCCTTTTCATATGCTGTTTATTATTACTATGTGTTTGGAATAGATGTAGGCACTAAAGGTGGAAGGGAGCATTTTATCAGAGCCTGAAGCTGCTTCACCAACTGACCAGACATCAATCAGTTACTTGTTTATATTTAATACGCAAACCTTTGGGACTTATATGATCAAATATTACTTCATTCCTCTTTTTCTTCCTCTTCCTACTTCTAACCTTAAGGAACTCTCTCCTCCAGACATTAAAAAATATTCACCTCTTCCTCTTTGTCTGAAGATTTTACTATTTCAATGATTAGTTTTAAAATTCTACTTAGAACACATTTTATTCTGAAGTTTGGAACCAGAAAATTCTTTTTAAAGAGCTAAAATCTTCAACACCAGTTATTGAAAAGTCTTTTCTTTTCTCTCTATCATTTCCTAGTGTATTACATATAATAAGATTTATTTCTAGGCTATCTATTCTGTTAAGTTACCTCTCTAGTCATCTTCCAACAGCATTCTACTTTAGTGTACCTTTTATGTTTTGGTATCAAGCAGAACAAATGTCACTGCATTATTCTTTTTCCAATATATGTTTTAAATCATGTCTGTTTAGTTTTTCCCGATAAACTTCACTTCCTTTTTTTAGTTAAAAAAATCACATTGGAATTTTTATTAGTATTTGCATTAAACCCACACATTAATTGAAGAAATTTTGCAGGAGTATGCCTGTATTCATTTATCATTTTAAAATCTCCCATTAAAATGTTATTGACTTTCTTCTTGTAGGTCACATTCAATTTTTTTTTATTTTAGCCTTTTAATTGCTTTCTCCCCACCTTTCCATTATTTTTAAAAATAGTAACGTTTGACCTCTAGGGCAATTCTATCTTGTTACTGCTTCCTATGTTGGTTGGCATTTCTTTCTTTTTGCTTATTAGGGAGAGCATTTAAAGGCATGAATGTAACTCTTTGGTTCTGAAAGAATTTCTTGCCCTTTAAAAAAAAAAACTATGTTCAAGTTTTATTTGGTAAGCTGTTAAGTAGTTTTTAGTTTTTATTCCTCATTACAAAAGCTGTAATCCTTAGTTATGCAAAATTATGAAAACCCAAGAAAGGAGGAAATTCTAACTTGGAGATGATGTATGGGTTGCTTTATGGATGCCTTTTCTCTGAAGACGTACCTTGAATAAATAATTCGACAGTGGGATTGGGAGGTGAGGGAAGGAAAGATAAAAGGATAATCCAGAGGAAAAAACAGTTTTGAAGTAAAAATCTTTAGCATGGCTCACAAGATGTTGCTGGGTTCATGGAATCAGGATGGACCTAGATAAGATTGGAAGTGAGCTGGGATGAGCTTTTGGAGATCTTGAGTGTTAGGCTAAGGAATTTGGCATTTATATTCTACAGGAAGTGAAAAAATGCAAGTCCCACATTTGTCCTTAAAAAATCTCAACTTCCGGAACACACAAAATTCCAGTAAAGCTCTTTTTGTACTGCAGCACATAGAAGCACAATGTTATATTTGAGAATCACTATTTGTTCATTTCCTGCAAGACATGTTTGAATGTAAAATAGGAGGAAAAGCCTTGTATTTAAGTTCCTTCCTGATTTTTTTCCCCAAAGGGAGGGGGGAAAGTTACAAATTAATCTTCTACAGTTGCATACAAGCGAAATTCCACATCTGTGCCCAACTGTGAAACACAGTCACAGAAATGGCACAATTACTACGGATACAGAAAAAGTTGTATATTGCTGGAAGAGCACATTTACCATCAGTAAAGATTCTCTGTAATGTTTTCTGAAACCTGAAAGGTCTGCAGTCTTGGTGTTTGCCCAGTAAGTTGAAAGGAACTTTTTTTTTTTTTTTTTACATCTAGGGTTTAATTTTTCTTGGTCTAGTGCCCAATCTATCACGAGTGGTGAGCAAGAATGGATGCCTGAAATAGTTCATGGGCAGCTCTTTATGCTCATGCCTGATCTTCCATGATGGCCAGAACTGTTTCTTGTTCATCTATTTGTTTCACAAAAAGCCAGTGAAGTGTTCATGTGTTAATCATTTGCTGAATTATATAAAAAGTTTTCAACTCATCTCTCAAAAATGTGAGACAAATTTTTGTCTCAACAAATAGCACTGTGTGATGTGTTTTTTCATATGAACTTCAGGCTGGTGGTTAGAGCCATAAGGACAAAAGAAACCAAATTTTCTTTTCCCTTTTCCTTGACTGAGAAAACTGCTCAATAAATGCTATGAGCTGATGAAGAAAGTTCCGTTAAAGATATTTTTTTCAAAATATTAGTAGAAAAGTAAAACTATTTACTTACAGAAAGTGGTCATCATAAACTGGAAAGACAAAATTACACATGAAGCAGTGATATCTATCTTTGGGGGTGAAATAGAATAACAAATGCCTCCTCTCCAAAACTCTTTAAACAATGAAAACTATCAGCCAATAAATACTATACTGCTGCTGCTGCTGCTGCTAAGTCACTTCAGTAGTGTCCGACTCTGTGCGACCCCATAGACAGAAGCCCACCAGGCCCCACCGTCCCTGGGATTCTCCAGGCAAGAACACTGAAGTGGGTTGCCGTTTCCTCCTCCAATGCTAGTGATATGCAAATTAATGGAGGTCACAGATTCTTAAGAATGTCATCCTTAGGTAGAATGAGAGGGTTTGAGTCTTCCCACGTCTCACTTCTGCCCTGCCCTGCACAGGCAATGGTGGCCTCTGGAGCACTTCTCAGCAGTGACACTGTGCTTCTGTAAGAGCTTCTATTGGCCATACACATGGGTACCATATTAAGAAAGCATGAGAAGTTGGGCAGGAAGAGTTTAGGAAAAATTGTTACTAAAGGTTGTCATAGACACTAGCTCAAAGAGAATAAAGACTCCTTGCCCTAGACGTTTTTGTAGGAGGTAAGCTGGTATTGCTCTAAATTAAGGAAACAGATGGGACTCTGGAAATATTCCCTCCCTGGAGCTCCTGGACATGATTTATCTTTTCATCATTACCACGTATCTCCCCTCAACCACCCTTGAGTGCTGAATTAGAAAGTAGCATAACACATGGTTCTATAAGTAGGTTGGTGGTTGCCAGGGATTGGGGCGGGGAAATGGGGAGATGTTGGCCAAAGAATACAAACTTCCAGTAATACATGAATAAGTTCTGGGTTTCTTATGTCCCCAGTTAGCAAAACTGTATTGTGTGCTTGAAAATTGTTAACAGAGTTGATCTTAAATGTTTCCATACCAAAAAATGTTAATTAGGTTAGGCAATCGATGTGTTAATTAAACTTATTATAGTAATCATTTTCCAATATATAGGTATATCATATCATCATATTGTATACCTTAAACTAACACAATATTATATGTTAATTATATCTCAATAAAGCTGGGGAAAAAAGACAAAAAGACTCAATTTCTTAAAGTCTGGTGGTGGAGATTCATTTACTTATTCAATGCATATGCAGCACCTACGTGCCATGATGGGATTCCTTGGTGGCTCAGCTGGTAAAAAATCTGCCTGCAATGAGGGAGACCTGGGTTCGATCCCTGGGTTGGGAAGATCCTCTAGAAAAGGGAAAGGCTACCCACTCCAGTATTTTGGCCTAGAGAATTCTGTGGGCTGGAAAGTCCATGGGGTCACAAAGAGTCGGACACAACAACTTTCACATGTGCCACGAATATGTGACAAGAAGGCAGAGTATCTGCCAAATGAATGGTACAGCTACTACATGCAACGGGGTTTAGGAAGCTATCCTTATAAGTTGATGGCCTGGACAGGCTTTACTGGGACTTGTGGAATGGGTAGGATTTGAATTGGAAGAGAAGGAGAAATTAACAGCTGGAAGCGGGATGAATGAGTAGGAGACCTGAGAGAATTCAAGCAAGAAAGGGAGGTTTAGGCCAGATTGAAGAACACCTAGGGGTTAAAAAATATGGGCAAAAAAGGGAAAGTGTGGTAGGCAGAATAATCCATGCTGACCCCAAGACATCCATGGCCATATATGTCACTTTACATGGCAAAAGGGACTCTACAGATGTTAGTTATGGATGTTGAGATGAGAAGATAATCCTGGTTTATCTGGGTGGGTACAATGGGATCCAGAAGAAGAAGGCAGGAGAGTCAAAAGACGATCTGATCATGGAAGCAGAACTCAGAGGGATAGAAAGAATGGGGTCATGAACCGTGGAAGGCAGGCAACCTCCAGAAGTTGAAAATGCAAGGAAATTGATCTCCTCCAGCCTCCCTGGAGGAGGGCATAGCAACCCACTCCAGTATTCTTGCCTGGAGAATCCCATGGTCAGAGGAGCCTGGGGGGCTACAGCTTATGGGGTCGCAAAGAGTTGGACATGACTGAAGCAATGTGAGAGTTGGACTGTGAAGAAAGCTGAGCGCCGAAGAATTGATACTTTTGAACTGTGGTATTGGAGAGGACTCTTGAGAGTCCCTTGGACTGCAAGGATATCCAACCAGTCCAATCTAAAGGAGACTGGAGTCATGGGTGTTCTTTGGAAGGAATGATGCTAAAGCTGAAACTCCAGTACTTTGGCCACCTCATGCGAAGAGTTGACTTATTAGAAAAGACTCTGATGCTAGGAGGGCTTGGGGGCAGGAGAAGAAGGGGACGACAGAGGATGAGATGGCTGGATGGCATCACCAACTCGATGGGTGTGAGTTTGAGTGAACTCCGGGAGTTGGTGATGGACAGGGAGGCCTGGCGTGCTGCGATTTATGAGGTCGCAAAGAGTTGGATATGACTGAGCGACTGAACTGAACTGAAGCAACTAACACCGGAGTCAAAGAGAATACAGCTCTGCCCACACCTTTGATCTTAGCTCAGGGAGACCCTCGTTAGACTCCTAACCTTCACAGCTTCGAGTTACCAAAGCGTGTTGTTTTAGGCCACTAACTCTGTGGTTATTTGTTACAGCAACAACAGGAAACTAATACAGAAGAGAAGTAGCATTAAAGCACTTCACATGAATCCTTTAAAAAATATTCACAACATCCTAACAAAGCTGGAACTACTCTTATAGTTATTTTACCAGGAGGAAAGTGAGGCTTGGAGAGGCTGTGAAAATGCTTTGAGAGTCTCATACACAGTAAACTACAACTTCGCCCCAGGAAGGATTCTGAATGGGGAAAGGGAATTTGTCCATACGTAGGGAAAAAGAAAAGGGGCTTCCCAGGTGGCTCAGTGGTAAAGAATTTGCCTGCCAGTGCAGGAGACACGGGAGACACTGGTTCAGTTCCTGGTTCGGGAAGATCCCCTGGAGTATGAATTGGCAACTCATTCCAGTATTCCTGCCTGGAAAATTCCATGGGCAGAGGAGCCTGGCAGGCTGCAGTCCACGCAGTCCCAAAGAGTCAGCACGACTGAGCATGAATGCAGGCACCCAGGGAAAAAGAAAGGTTTCGCTAAAGAGAGAGAAAGACAAACGGGTGTGGCGGGGGGCGGGGGAAGGAGTATGTCAGTGTGGAGGTGTATCTCTGTGTGCGTTTTCATACTATTTTACCTAGTCTCTTCAGGAGGGATGCCTCTTGACTCTAAAGAAAGTCTTTACTTCTACTTTGGCTACAGCAGCCAGGCTCAGATGGGTCCCTACCTTAATTGCCATTACTGAAGGGCCTTGCCCCAGTGATTTGATCTAATCACTTTTCTCTCCAAATGTTAAATGTTGAGTTTCCTTTTCTTTTAAACAAATCTGTAGAACTATTGAAAATGAAAATTCTTTTTTCACTGTCCAGTACCATGTTAACTTATACGCAGAGTACATCAGGAGAAACGTTTGGCTGGAGGAAGCACAAGCTGGAATCAAGATTGCCAGGAGAAATATCAATAACCTCAGATATGCAGATGACACCACCCTTATGGCAGAAAGTGAAGAAGAACTAAAAAGCCTCTTGATGAAAGTGAAAGAGAAGAGTGAAAAAGTTGGCTGAAAGCTCAACATTTAGAAAACTAAGATCATGGCATCCGGTCCCATAACTTCATGGGAAATAGATGGGGAAACAGTGGCTGACTTTATTTTTCTGGGCTCCAAAATCACTGCAGATGGTGATTGCAGCCATGAAATTAAAAGACGCTTACTCCTTGGAAGGAAAGTTATGACCAACCTAGACAGCATATTAAAAAGCAGAGACATTACTTTGCCAACAAAGGTCCGTCTAGTCAAGGCTATGGTTTTTCCAGTAGTCATGTGAGAGTTGGACTATGAAGAAAGCTGAGCACTGAAGAATTGATGCTTTTGAACTGTGGTGTTGGAGAAGACTCTTGAGAGTCCCTTGGACTGCAAGGAGATCCAACCAGTCCATCCTAAAGCAGATCAGTCCTGGGTATTCATTGGATGGACTGATATTGAAGCTGAAACTCCAATACTTTGGCCACCTGATGTGAAGAGCTGACTCATTTGAAAAGACCCTGATGCTGGGAAAGATTGAGGGCAGGAGGAGAAGGGGATGACAGAGGATGAGATGGTTGGATGGCATCACTGACTCGATGGATGTGAGTCTGAGTGAACTCTGGGAGTTGGTGATGGACAGGGAGGCCTGGCATGCTGCAATTCATGGGGTCGCAAAGAGTCAGACACAACTGAGTGACTGAACTGAACTGAACTGAACTGTACCATGTTAAAAATGGATCATTGAAATGAAGTTTTTATGCTTTGTAAATTATATGCTGCCTTGTGCTTAGTCACTCAGCTGTGTCTGACTCTTTGCGACCCCATGGACGGTAGCCAGCCAGGCTCTTCTGTCCATGGGGATTCTCCAGGCAAGAATACTGGAATGGGTTACCATGCCCTCCTCCAGAGGATCTTCCCAACCCAGTGATCAAACTCAGGTCTTCCATATTGCAGGTGGATTCTTTACTGTCAATTAAAAAAAAAAAAATTAGATGATTTAGCTAAGATCCCTAGAAGGAATTAAAGTAAATATAATGAACTTAACCTAAAATCAAAGCTAGAGTCACTTTTTAACCAAAGGTTACATCCTACCCAGCATATCAAATGAAAATTACTCTGGAAAAGTCCATGAATTGCCCAGGATACAGTAATATTCAGTATTAGTTTAGTCTTTACCATTTCTTAATGAATCCAGCACTGCCAGTTCTTCCCACAGGATTGGGGTCCTTCGCTGTTTCTCTTGTTAGGCAACAGATAAAGTTGTTGGCTTGCATTCCAGGCCTAGGTCATATGAAAACTACAATTTGAATATGCGCAGTTGACTTGTCAGAAACTAAAGACATATATACGCAATTTCTCTGTATGATTCATTTCTACTATTTACTTCATACTACGTCATCTAATCCCTTTCCTAACTTCTGTTACTTTATAATTAAATTCTACCATCTAGTCCTAGTGAACCATAACATTCCTCTGTAGATAATACATGCCCCTCCAAAAAACACAAAATCATAGTTTTTCCACATAGATATACATAACCATAACACTTTCACAGATTTCTTTATAATCATTTCTTCCATATTTTTAAACACAGTTGAGATCATCATATACAATTTGTTACACATTTTCATTGTTTTTAGTTTTCTGATATAAATCATGCTGCAATGGACAGATATGAACACAGATTTGACCTTTCTGACTGTACTTTTAATTTTTGGAATTTTTGAAATAGATTTAAATTTTGAAACAATTACAGAAAAGTTTTAAGTACAATTCAAAGAATTTTACTTTCTTTAATCATTTGAGAGTCAGTTATCTACCTGATGCCTGAATATTTCTATGTGTGCTTTCCTAAAAATAAGAACATTCTCCCACTTAACCATAAAATAAAAACCCAAGTCCAGAATTTAACTTTGATACACTACTACCATCCAATAATTCATAATACCCATTCAAGTCGGCCAATTGTTCTAATAACTGCTTTAGAGCAAGTTTCCACTTCAGAGTGAGCTATTATATGCAGTTGTCTTGCCTCCGTCCTATCCTACATACTGGAATGTTGCTTCAGCCTTTTCTTGATCTCATGGGCTTGACACTACTGTCTTTGTTAATGCCTCTCATCTCTTTATATGTGTCTCCTGTGGATTTTTACGAGATTTCTAAATAAGAACCCATGAGTGCCAAACTCTAAATTTCCCACCTTTTCTGACAACTGTCATCGTCTCTTAAACCAATCCTTTGATTTAAAAAAGAAGAAGTGGGGAAGATTTTAAAGAAATCTGGTATTTCATCTTTGTGCCACAGACTTGTTGCTTGCGGCCCCTTGCCTTTTGTCTCCCTGTTGTTTTCCTGCTTCTCACACACAAATGTGTGACCCTGGACAGATCCTCCTCTTCAGCCTGAAGCAACGTAAAGAGACTTCATGGTCTTTTCATCATCTGTGGTTGTCGTTGTTTAGTCGCTAAGTCATGTCTGACTCTTTGCAATCCCATGGACTGTAACCCGCCAGGCTCTTCTGTCCATGGGATTTCCCAGGCAAGAATACTGGAGTGGATTGCCATTTCCTTCTCTAGAGGATATTCCTGACCCAGGGATCAAACCTGCGTCTCCTGCATTGGCAGGCAAATTCTTTACCACTGAGCCACCAGAGAAGACTTTTCATCACCTAGTTAGCCCTTTTGATTTATTCGTATCATTTTTATAAAGTTGTAGGGCAAAAATAAAACCTCAAGCAGAGTTTGGGGCTAAAATAATGACCAAACTAGAAGCTCTAATTTAAGGAAGCAGCTCGATTTCCTAAATGCTCTCTAATTATGTTTTTCATTTATTGTCAAACCAACGGCGACCATAAATTGAAGCGCTATAGTTAGAGGGCACATTTCTGATCAAACGAATCATGAATCTAAGTCAGCCAGTCAAGTCATAGCATGCTCTTTCCCCTTTTTACAGTCATAGGAAGCAATAAATGATGAAGACTCACATGCAATAAAGCTGTTATCAGACTGTGAGAAAAAAATCCCATATATTAGTGGCTACATTATAGCTTTACCAAGCTAACAAACTCAGATGGCTTTTATATGCTGGGATATTTTCCCATCACGAGTGAGATACCATGTAATGTTTGTCTTTCCAAAGATTTGTCACAGTCATTCCTACCATTCCTGCATGAATCACCCTGGCTCGTCTGTTATGACTGAGAAGATTGCAGCCAATGGTCAATATAATCGAAATGATAAATGTGCAGTTGGCTTGTGTGAAAGCCCATGTGGGTTCATTTCAGAAGTAACGGGGAAGATTTATGGTGAGAAGGCAGTGATATGTGTGGGAATTTCAGCTGCTGTGGAGCTGAGATGCAGAGGGATCAGAATGAGAGGGTGAAACCCAGCTATTGGGCTGAGAGAAGTAAAGTTTAGAAAGAACTGCTGAATCCAGATCACAGCTGCAAAGGGCAACTTGAGTCAAGGAAGGTGTCAGGTCAATGCCAACCTAGATGCCCCAGGTTTGCCCGGGGGACACCAGAAGGTCTTCAGGCAGCTTCTGCTGTGAGATGAATAATAACTCTCTTTCCTTTTCTCAGAGGAGTCTCTTAAAGCCAATGAGATGACACTTGACAAAAAGAGCTTACACAAATCTTGGTGATGTCCTATACAATAGGAAACAAATTTTACATCTTTTTAAAAAAAGATAATTCCTACTATTACTCTCTGTTGAGGCATCATATAATTAAGGAAAACTCATTTTAGTGATCCCCTGTGGCTCAGCTGGTAAAGAATCTGCCTGTGATGCGGGAGACCTGGGTTCTATCCCTGGGTTGGAAAGATCCCCTGGAGAAGGGAACAGCTACCAACTCCAGTATTCTGGCCTGGAGAATTCCATGGAGTGTATAGTCCATGGTGTTGCAAAGAGTCAGACATGACTGAGCGACTTTCATTTCATTCATTTTAGTGATGTAGCTAAAAATCAGAACCTACTAGTCAATTACCCTTGGGTTGTGCTTATCTGTATCCAGCCCTCTCAAATTTTTCATCAACAACAAGGAGAGCATGGGTGCAAATGGCAGAAATCTCAGGAGTGAGAGTGGCTAGTGGCCACTAGCACAGAGGTGTGGGTGAGAGGTGCCCCATTACGGTAGCTTTCATTTTCCTCTTTGGGGCTCTTTGCCTAAGCTCAGGACTAGACTTGTGGTGATGGAAGAAGCTCAGATCATTTCCCTATTATGGTAACTGAGCAACTATAGCATATACTTAACCAATTATGTTTAATTTGGATGAAACTTCGCTTTGGCATTTATCATAAGAAAAATCTTGGGAAAGACACAAAAAAGTATATCTAGTTTTCTTCTGGTCATTATATTTAGTTTTAAAGAATTACCTTAACCATGGTTTGGTGTTGAGGGTGTTTTCAGATGATGCCTAAGAGAATGGTGAATACAGTTCAGAGTAATTTCTTAGCTTTTTTGCCTACTTCAACATACAAAAGTGACCTACTTAGAGCATTTCTACCTACTAAAGAATTTAAACTCGATGGACATGAGTCTGAGAAAGCTTCGGGAGTTAGCGATGGACAAGGAAGCCTGACATGCTGCAGTCCATGGGGTCACAAAGAGTCAGACATGACTGAGCGATTGAACTGAACTGAAAGAATTTAAGGAAATTAAGGTCATGTAATCATACACGAAGCGCTGTGAAAATTGAAAAAGTTAGGTGCTCTAACTATTGTTAATGACGAATCTCTAGTGACTCTCCTCAAAATGAAGGCGATGCACCAGGTGTGTTAATAATCTGAGATGATCTTGTCCAGAAAATCTCTTGAGAGATCCAGCTAAGACAACTCTTCCCTTTTAGAGTTCCAAGAATCCCACAGAACTCTTACAAACCATAGGATTTCTGGATAAGATGCAAAAAACTTTAAAATACATATAAGCTTGGAAAGGAAATACTGAGGCATCAGAACAGAAGATAGAAATCAAAACTAGAGCAATATGTGTATGGGATGACATCCAAGCCCCTGGGGCACTGGGGCCAGATGCATGTCCTAAGGGCTGTGGGCTGGCATTTTAGCAACCATATAGGAATAAAGGTCATGATTGAGGGCTCGCAGCAGGTGGGGAACTGGAACCAAGATTGCTGCTTCAGAGCAGAGTCCTAGAGGTCTGGTCCCTCTGTGAAGAGAGTATTAGACACAACACACCAGTGGCCTCAAGGAAGCTAGTGCCCTCGGCACTTTGTGCATAAAGAGGAGTCTCCACGGAGAAATTAAAACCCCAAGCAGAGATGTAAGATCTGAATTGATATTGTCCATGAGGTATGAGAATCCCAAGCCCAGAAACCAGTATGAAAATGTATCATGAGTGGGATGGAATCTCTGAGAGATAGACCAGAAGCAAACGCAAAATCTTTCTCTGAGGCACTTTTATAATGTAAAGCACGTGGACCATCTAAAGAACCAATGTACCTGCTAAAGACATGCCCACAATTAAAAATTACAGACCACGTGAGGAAATGATCCACTGTAAGGGAAAGTCAGTCAGTTCAGTTCAGTCACTCAGTTGTGTCTGACTCTTTGCAACCCCATGGACTGCAGCATACCAGGCTTCCTTGTCCATCATCAACTCCTGGAACTTACTCAAACTCATGTCCATCAAATCGGTGATGCCATCTACCTTTCTCTGACATGAAGGTGATGTCATCCCCTTCTCCTCCCACCTTCAATCTTTCCCAACATCAGGGTCTTTTCTAATGAGTCAGCTCTTCACATCAGGTGGCCAAAGTATTGGAGTTTCAGCTTCAACATCAGTCCTTCCAATGAATATTCAGGACTGATTTCCGTTAGGATTTACTGGTTGGATCTCCTTGCGATCCAAGCGACTCTGAAGAGTCTTCTTCAACACCACAGTTCAAAAGCATCAATTCTTCGGTGCTCAGCTTTCTTTATAGTCCAACTCTCACATCCATATATGACTACTGGAAAAACCATAGCTTTGACTAGACAGAACTTTGTTGACAAAGGAGAGAGTCAGGAGACAATAAATGGGAGAATTAGCACTTGAGGAATTTGAGATAACAGAGAATAAAATAATCAAGGAAAGAAGATGAGATGAATAGATTATTTAGTAAAAGAAATATGTTAGAATGTGAAATAAGCATACATATTCCTATAAAGTCACTAGGTCATAAGGGATCCAAATGGAAGCCAAAGAATTAAAAGTAAATTTGACATATTTTGATCATTATACTTCAGAATAGATTACCTACAGGGATAATAGAAACTTAATTATGTGACTCTTATAGAATTATATTAAAATCATCAAATAGGTTTAGTTTAGATTGTAATTACATAAGCTTTTCATTGACTTTTGAGTTGGTATATGAATAAATTTTCTTTCATATGAATGTTTTGCTAGTTTTTAACTCTCTTCTCACTATCACAAAACAATTCATCTTCATATTTGAGACAAATTCTGAAATATGGAAAAGAGGCATAAAAACCCCCACCACATTCTAATAGTCTCACTATCCTGAAAATATTTGTACTGAAATATAACTTAGCAGGCCCTTGGTTTTATAAACTAAACATTATATCATAAGCATTTGCGCATGTTCTTTAAAGTTGTTATAAATATAGCTTAAAGACTTGCGTAATAGTTCCTCACGGATATACCATTTATATTCTAATTCTCTTATTATTGCCCTATTAGATTGCTTGCAATTTATTGCTGTAACTCTCAAATAAACATTTGTGCATGAATCTTGCTTTATGGGGTTATGTCCTGAGGCTATATCTATGATTTTTTTGAATCAAGGGACAAGTCTTGATTTCATAATTCATGTTTTCAAATGTATTTTTTACATTCAACAAAACTTATTGAATATCTACTGTGTGCCAGATAACCATACACTTAATTACTATGTTTTTCTCCTAATTGTCAAAATTATCACATGCACTGTAGAAAATTTGGCAATTGTACACACATGTGCAAGTGTGTGTGTGTGTGTGTGTGTGTGTAAAAGGACAAAGTAGGAAAGAGGATGTATAAGGGAATTCACCTACTTCTCTGCATCTAAGCCAGCAAAGAGAAAACTCCAGTTAGAAGACCATTTGCTCAGTTGCTCAGTCATGTTCAACTCTTTGCAGCCCCGTGAACTGTAGCCCGCCAGGTTCCTCTGCCCATGGAATTTTCCAGGCAAGAATACAGGAATGAGTTGCCATTTCATACTCTAGGGGATCTTCCCCACCCAGAAATCGAACCCGAGTCTCCTGTGTCTCCTACATTGGCAGGTGAATTCTTTACCACTGTGCCACCTGGGAAACCGCAATCTTTAGAATATATCTGTACTACAACAGGGAAGTTAGATTACTTCCTTCCCAGAATTTCTCCCATCAGAACTCTAGGATTTGATGAAAACTTTTGTAGCTACCTTCAAAAATGATATTAGCTTACCAAGATATCTGTTCATCTGAAGCATACACCCATCAGAGCCACATATACAAACTCTAAGCTTTTCATTACATTTCAACTCAGAGAAGCAACACTAACCTAATGTGATCAAATGAATCAAATTTATCCCAGAGCAAGGACTTCCTGAAAAATCCAAATTAAAAAAATTAAGTTGAATCTCTTTCAAATAGGCCAACACCTGAATTTCTGTCTTACACATAGGTAAATATATTGTTTTGCTTGTCTGCTCAGGTTCTGCATTGCAGAGAAAAGAATTTAAAAGTCAGAATGCTAAAATTTGGAATTAAAGTAAAGGATTATGTAGATAGAGCAAGGGGAAAAAGTCAAAGGACAGTAAATTCCTATTATTAAATTCTCTGTTCTAGTGCTGGATTTTTCTAGTGTTTAATTGGTCAGTCGTGTTTGACTTTTTGGGATGCTATGGATTGTAGCGCAGCAGGTTCCTCTGTTCATGGACTTTCCCAGGCAAGAATACCAGAGTGACTTGCTATTTTCTTCTCCAGAGGACCCTCCCCAGCCAGAGATTAAATTCACGTTTCTTGTGTATCCTGCATTACAGGAGGATTCTTTTTACTTGCTGAGCCATCAGGGAAGCCAGAATTCTTCTAGCACAGAGCTCTAACTTCAGGGGCACTGCATGTAGTTATGCATTTGTGCACTGAATATTCCTAGGCAGTGCCATTCACAGTGAGCTCTGGTTGAGGACTCAAGCTCTCTAAGTCTATTTGTGTCTGTCTGTCTATGTATCTGGGTTTCCCTGGTGGCTCAGTGGTAAACAATCCCACCTGCAGTGCAGGAGCCACAGCAGACCTGGATTCAATCCCTGGGTCATTAAGATCCCCTGGAGGAGGGCATGGCAACCCAGTCCAGTATTCTTGCCTGAAGAATCCCATGGACAGAGGAGGCTGGTGGGCTACAGTCCATGGGGTTGCAAAGAGTCGAACAAGACTGGAGCTACTTAGCATGCACACATCTATGTATCTATCTACACATAAAAACAACATTTTTATATTACATCAATTTGTGAGTATATATTTATTTATCCAATATTACAGACTGAGATGACTTCAGACAGAAGAAATGACAATGGTTTATTGTATGAAGGGACTTATTTCTGAAAAAACAAAGAAAAGTGACAGTTCTGCACACAGTTCAGGAAAGTGAAACACCTTTTTGCAAGGGAAGTGTCTTTTCCACAGTGCACCAGGCTGAGCTGGAACCATCACCAAATTTTTCAACAGTGGCTGTTAAAAGCTAAAGCTATGCATCAAAAAGATGGATTCTGTATCTTTATATGTGTGATTTTATGTGCTGGAAATGTAGATGCTTGCCCTTTAGGATAGTTTTAGGTGGCATAATGAAGTTCCAAAGATGCTGCTCATATTGATTACCAAATATTTCTCAAACACCCACTTTGTGCAATATAAGATGTGAGGTTCTATAAGGATTAAAAGCATGAGTAAGATAAAGACCTTGAATACATGTAGCTTGGAATTGATTTGGAATATAAGCATATAAGAATACATACGGTAGAAGAGCGCAAGATATTTTAAAAAATAGCTTGAGGCTATGAACCTATGTCAGAAGAAATTTAAGAAAATAGAAATTACTGCAATTTAGTACTGAAATATTTCCTCAAACAATGTTCAATGGTAAGGAAGAGGAAGCTCAAAATGAATAACAGGAAAAACTACAAGCTGAAGGTTTTCACTCGACAAGAATAGTTTCGCTTGTGCTTCTACTCCCCACCTGTGACTTGAATCTTTTCAAACCCACTGGCCTAAACAACCAACTCAAAAAATCAGAGAAAGGAGTGGAATCGGGACCCACGAGGATAGATTCTGACCCTGTGTCTCTCAGCCTAAGCATGGTCATAAAAAGTCCGGTTTGCCTCTAGCCTGACTGGTGCTATGGAGCGCTGGCAGCTGAAGATGACAGCCTCTTTACTTTCTGTTTCTGGAGCCAGCGCTTTCCTTGCTAAGTGGGAGGTAAGACTGGGTTTTAAGCCCTGAGCAAGTGCCTTCCTTTCTTCATCTGAAAAATGAGCAAACAATGAGCTCCTCAAGGAGAGACAGTTAACACATGAAGACCATTTGATACAGTGGCTGGCACACAAAAAGAAAATATAGCAGGTGCTGAGCAGCTGCTTAGTAAGGAAGACCTGCTGCTAGACAGATGGAGTTGGAGGCTTGGTTATGCCACCTACAGCTTAGTAGCCCTGGGCGCGTCACTTCAACTCTGTACCTCAGTTTCCCCGTAAGGTACTTTGTGGGAAACTGTGAGAAATAAACTTCCCTGGTGGCTGACAGTAAAGAATCTGCCTGTAATGTGGGAGACTCAGGCTCAAAGCTTGGGTTGGGAAGATCCCCTGGAGGAGGAAATGGCAACCCACTCCAGTATTCTTGCCTGGAAATCCCATGGACAGAGGAGCATGGAAAGCTACAGTCCACTGGGTCACAAAGAGTCAGATAAGACTGAGCAACTAACACTATACTTAAAAACACCTAATACATGTACAGTGCCTGACACACCATAAATTCTCAATAAAACTCTTAGCTATTCATTGCAGTGAGCCCCTGGTGGCTCAGCAGGTGAAGAATCTGTCTGCAATGCAGGAGACATAGGAGACACAGGAAACATGAGTTTGATCCCTGGGTCGGGAAGATCTCCTGGAGGAGGAAATGGCAATCCACTCGAGTATTCTTGCCTGGAAAATCTCATGCACAGAGAAGCCTGACAGGCTACCGTCCAAAGTGTTGCAAAGCACAAAATATGTCTGAGTGCGTGCACGCCTCTGTGCGTGCACACGCACACACACACACACACACACATACACACTAGGAATTAGTAAATTATTTTACCTATCTTTCAAGGTTGTTGAAAGGTTAGTATAAGACCACCCATAAAGGTACTTACCAAAGCTTCTTGCTCATGCTAAGTACTCAATCAGAGTTGCGTATTACTTCAATGATTATTATTACTATGATTATTGGTATTGTACTATACTGAGTACATTCCAGTGTTCTCCCCTGGAGAATTCTATAGACAGAGGAGCCTGGCAGGCTACAGTCCATGGAGTCACAAAAGTTGGACACGACTTAGCTACTAAACCACCACAACCACCACTGTATCGAGTAGTATAAAACAGATTTGTACATTTCTAATGATTTATTATTCATAGCATCACCAGCTCAATGGAGATGAGTTTGGGTAAATTCCGGAAGTTGGTGATAGGGAGGCCTGGCGGGCTGCAGTTCATGGGGTCACAAAGAATCAGACATGACTGAGTGACTGAATTGAACTGAATTAGGTGCTATCATAAGTCAGTAAAAAAAAAAGCAGTTTTTTACACATGGCTAAGAAAAGATGTGAATTGAAAAGGGTTATAAGAATATAGTTAAGGAAAGAACAAAATTGATTGGCCTTTCTGGAAAAGTCTTACTTTACTACTTTCCAGCTCTTTGCGAGATAGATTTTCTGAGCTTTTAATGTTTAGCCATCTGAGTTAAAGATATATTTATTTCCTCCACAGTAATTCGAGTCAGTCCTCTGGTATTCAGCTAAATTGAACTCGGGTATTTTGGAACGGTATCTGTTGACATGAATATATTTGGCATCACTAGGGAATCTAAAACTACATACAGACGGTGTCATGATCCCTCACACTCAAGATGACCCAGTATCATTATGAAATAGAAGGAGTTGCTAAAAAGTTTCATGCTGTCATTTCTAATACTGAGCATAAAGGCATGCTAGTGTCTGGTTAGCAATGGTAGTTACAAAGATTATAGTTTTGCAAACATACTTAATGATATGCATTAGATACTTTTTGCTATTTTGCTCGAAAAAGTAGAAATGGGACTCTGGTAAGACACGCGAACAGACACATAACTGTTTACTCACTTTCCATCTGATTTTGAGGTGACTGTGTGTGGTGGGAAGAGTTCCCTCACCTGCTTCCTCCCAAAGGCATATCGGATTCTAACTCAACTTGGAGAAGATGGATGTACACTTGAGATTTTGTTTTGGTCTTGCCTAGATATTTCCAGTCTAGACAATTCCCTGATGGCTAAATTTAACTAAAAAGCTAAGAATTCTGGAAACAAATTCGCCTCGGAAGAATATTTGTGGCTCTGGGTCTTCTGTGATAACGTTTTATTTTTCTAAGTAAAGAAGTAACATGAGGAGGCCCTTAGTGCTGAAGGACCAGACTTTGTCACTTTGCCTTGGTTTCAGGTTTTCATGGGGCCTGTCAGAGGTCAAGACAGGCACAGGCCACTTCCATATTAAATCAAAACAAAATAAAAAAGGAAGAAAAAGAAGGGAAAGAAATGCAAAACAGAGTTACAAAAGTTGTGATATATTTTGAAAGTCAGTATCTAAGGAGTGAACTGTTTCAACCCACACATGCTCCCGTGTATTTATTCAGTTCAATATAATTATGCCATTCCCCAGATGATTAAAGGAGTTATTAGGGGATTTATTAAAAATATTGATTCATGATACACAACAGATGTGACCCAGTAATGAGACACAGAGGTAGGTTGAGCAGTTATGTCTTCTTTCTTCAAACCTACCAATGCTTCTCTGTAATCATAGGTATAACTGGGTGGCATTGTGGCTCTTTGTGACAGAGATGACCAGGGCCGGTGGCTCTCCTGGTGTTTCCCTTCCCTACAGGCCCAGGGCATCTGCACTGGTGAATATCCAGCTTATATATCCACCTGTTAATGTCAACTCTCTCCTGTGGTCAAAGAGGGGATTAACCTTCATGTTTGGGCTGCACAGGCACACTTGCTAATGGAATCTGTTTTTTCCAGTTTCATGCATTTATTGTGCTTTAAGAAAGGTGATCCGTTTGATCCTTTATTTTCAATGAATAACAGTCAAAATGCAGCCAAAATAGAATGACAAGTGTACACTGATGGACTCAAGAGGCCTTGGGTGGGAGGCAGTGGAGTATATGGAAAAACTTTGAGCAGAAGCTAACAATAAACACACATATTCTTAAAGGAAGTTACTGATGGGGGCTTTTTCTATGAGAGAGGACCTCTCAATAGCATAAGAGGAGTCTGGAAACTGATGAAAACCTCCTGAGAGTGCTCAGCACACTGATCAAAGTTCGGTCCAAGCTGCACTGTTATTGCCCACGCAGCTGTTACCTCTGGTTTGTTAGAAAAGCCCTAAGTTTCCAACTGAGTTGAGTAGCTGTGACTTCACCTGGTGATTGTCCACTTCCGTGAAATTTCATTTGCAGATATCAGAGGTGGCTTCCCTGTCTCCTTTTCCCAGAAAAAAGTAGGAATGAGGGAAAGAAGGAGGAGGAAGAGAGACAGAGAGAAGAGTAAGATGGAATCTTAGCAGATGGCAGTTGGTGCCCATGAGTTAAGAGGTTTGAGTTGGTGCAGGGAGCCTGAGGATTGGGATCCTGAGTGTGAGACCTGGTGAGCAGGAACAGACATAAGTGAAGGAAGCAACCAGCAACCAGCTAGCCTCAGCTTGGGGGAGGAGAGGCCCCACACTATGACCCTGTAGAGAAAGACTCATGGCAAAATCTGAGACTGGTTTACAATGACAGTTGATACAGTTTGTCAGACTGGGGAGTGAGGTGCTGGGGGTGCAAAGAAGACTTAGGGTTTGGGGCCAATGTCTGAGAAGCTCCTCCCCGTGCTTCTCCTTCCTCTTATTAAGATGCAGTAATAAAACATTTTATGAACTCATAAAAGGGTTACAAGGACATCCCTGGTGGTCCAATGGTTAAGATTTTGCCTTCCAAGACAGGGGGCAAGGGTTCCATCCTTAGTGGTTGGAGCAAAGATCCCACAATGCCTAGGGGCCAAAAAACCAAAACATGAAAAGAAGCAATATCGTAACAAATAAAGACTTAAAAAATGGTCCACACACACACACACACACACAAAACTTTAAAAAATAAAAGCGTTACAAACTTTTTGATACATCTTATCTGGATTCCACTCAGGAGCCAAGACCTTTGTTAAAATGTCAGGTCCAACTGTCCTCCAGTGCTTTCCTGTTTCCCCAAAGTATAATCTGAAGTTCTTTCTGAGATCTGCGGGGAGCTTTAGGACCCAGCGGTGCCCTGCTGCCTCTTCTGACCTCCTTTCTCCCTCAGCCTCCCTCAGGACCCCAAATGCCTTTGCTTTTCTCCAATTCAAGCTCCCAAGCCTTGGGCCTTGTGGTCCCCAGACTTCACAGGGCTTGTACCCTCCCACTTCATCCTGGCCTCTTTCTCCAAATTTATTGGTTTCCCGGGGCAGCCATGACAAAATTCCACAGACCCGGTGGCTTAAATAATGGAAATTAGTTTCCTCACCATTCTGGAGGCTGAAAGTCTAAGCTGAAGATGCCAGCAGGTTGGTTTCTTCTGAGAGCTGTGAGGGAAGGATCAGCTCCTGTTCTCTCTCCTTGGCTTACACGTGGCCAGCTTCTCCCAGTGACCTCCTTATTTCCTCTTCTTGAAAAGATCCCAGTCGTAATGGATTAGGGGTTACACTTATGATCTCATCGTAGCTTATCGCCACTCTAAAGACCCTATCTCTAAATATGGTCACGTTTTGAGGTACTGGCAGTCAGGACTTCAACGTACAGATTTTAGAGGGACAGTTTTATGGAACTGTTAAGCATTAAAGAATCTGCCTGCAATGCAGGATAAGAATATACAACCAGAAGCATTTCTCCCAGTTTTTTTTGTTGTTGTTCTTTAATAAGCAAATACGTGGGCTTCCCAGGTGGCGCTAGTGGTAAAGGACCCGTCTGCCAATGCAGGAAATGTCACAGACTTACAAGTTTGATCACTAGGTCAAGAAGATCCCCTGGAGGAGGGAATGGGAACCCACTCCAGTATTCTTGTCTGGAGAATCCCATGGACAGAGGAGCCTGGGGAACTACAGTCCATGGGATCACACAGAGTCAGACAGGACTGAAGTGACTTAGTATGCATCCCCACAAGCCTCCCTGATACATCCAAAATAGTGTCCCTACTAAGTAGCATACATTTATTGTCCTTTTTTTTAAAGATCATCTTCTACCTCAGTGTCAACCCTAGAGGGCCAAATTTTTTGTTTTGTTAATTGATGTATCTCTAGTGCCTAGTCGGAAAGTAGCAGGCCCCCAGTAAATATTCATGAAAGGATGAATGTGTATTATGAAGACATTACAAATTACTCTGCAAAGAACAATGACAGAGAATGATGTTCAAGGTATGTTAAATGAAGAAAGCACACTTTAAAAAGCTGCCTGCTTAGCATGGTTTCATTTTAAAATCATACACATATAATTTATTAAAAGAAAGCTTAGAGAACAAAAATAAATAAATCTTGGAGAGATACACAACAAAATACTAACAGTGGGTGGCTCTGGAGGTGAGATTTTGATTTCTCTTGTATGTTCATTTTCTAATTTCTCTTTAGTGAATATGTATTACCTCTGTAAGAGGAAAAAGACAATATATGTATCAAAAGTTAATAGAACATATTTTCCCATAATTTGTAACTGACTGTTATGTTAAGAGAGAAAAAAATACATTATTTGTCCTTTTCACTGGGGAACGGTTGGAAATACAGTGAATGGGCAGTCTCTTGGAGCCCAGTGACTAAGAGCACAGCCCATGGAATCTGCCCAGCCTGAACTCAAGCCCTTATGTGTCACTTTCTAGATTTATCATCTCAGGCATACTTGCCAACTGTACTGAGTCTCAGTTTCTTGTCTGTACAATGGGCTAACAGTGGTACACATGGGGCTTGGGGCTACCTTCTATCTCTGGCCCAGGCTGGAATTTGATTCTTTTGAGCTCAGTGATTAGACACCAAAGGTCAAGGACCAATCCAAGGATCTGACTCTTCTTTAGTCTCTGGTCAAGAACAGGCCAGGCAACATCCAGAGCACCCTATGCATTGCTTCTGGGCCTGGGCAGGGACAGGCAGCAGGAAATAATGAGGCACTTGCTGCAAGTGCCGAAGTTTTAAGGGGACCTCAAAACGCTCACTGATCAGGAGAAATAATATTTGGATGGGATATTTTTAATAAATACATGTTTAAAAATCTATAATGAACAAAATGTCGACAACTTAAATAGAGACAGATAAGCATTACTAATTCCTCCTTTGTTTCAGGCTCCATTACGGCTCAGCGTGGCACTGCTCCCAGCCCACAGACTGAAGGTGGGGAACCTTCAATTATTCAAATCATTATTAATTGCTACTTAACTATAATTAATTATCTAAATTGTCCTGAGTCTCAGAATGAGCATTGCTCTTTCTGTGATTGTTTGGCCCTCAGTCAAGGCCGTGTAAGGATACCTGTGTGTGTGTGTGTGTTCAGTCACTCAGTTGTGTCTGATTCTTTGTGACTCTAAGGTAGGGAATGCATATTTTTCTGATCCTATTTATTTCTTTCTCCTCAGTAGATACCTGATCACAATTGCTACCTAGACACAACCTCATCTTGTTGAAGACCCTGAGGGGCAAGTTTCTTCCTATTGTTTTATAGAAACATAAAATGCCAGCAAAGCAGAATTTCTACCTAAAAGAGGGCCAAACAAAATTTGCAGATGTTGCAAACTCCTCCCCTGGTGCTTCTGGGGAAGGGCACACAGACCTTGGCATACACCTTGTTTCAAAAGCAGGCAATAGTAAACAGTGTGTTCATTCCACCTACTTCTCTGGAGAAGGGAAGATCCTTATGAGGTGGGATCAGATGGGCCATTGGTTTCAAGTGGAGTTTTCCTGAAAGGCTTTCATATTACTGTATTACGGCGGTGGTTTGTGGATATTTGTTTCTGCATATCAAACACTTCACAGTATACATTCACATGGAAATCGTTAGTTAAATGTAGCAGCTGTAGAGCTTCCCCAGTGGCTCAGTGGTAAAGAATCCACCTGCCAATGCAAGAGACAGGAGTTTGATCCCTGGCCCCAGAGGATACCACATGCCATGGGGCAACTAAGCCTGTGTGCCACAACTATTGAGCCTGTACTCTACAGCAGGGGAGCCACAGCTACCGAAGCCCGTGTGCCCAGAGCCTGTGCTCCACGACAAGAGAAGCCACCACAAAGAGAAGCCCATGCACCACAACGAAGAGTAGCCCTCTTAGCCACAATTATAGAATGCCTGTGCAGCAATAAAGATCCAGCACAGTCAGAAGTAAATAAAGGAAAAAAAAGTAGCAGCAACAATAATGTTTGGAGTTTTGTTTTCATCAGTGGTTTCATTTTACAGGACATTTTTTTTTTTGCTGAAACCGTAGATTCTAAGTTGCTCTGTCAAGGTAATCACTAGAAAAATAAGATATTCTCTTGCCTGGAAAATCCCATGGACAGAGGAGCCTGGTAGGCTGCAGTCCATGGGGTCACGAAGAGTTGGACACGACTGAGCGATTTCACTTTCACTTTTCATGCATTGGAGAGGGAAATGGCAACCCACTCCAGTGTTCTTGCCTGGAGAATCCCAGGGAGGGTGGAGCCTGGTGGGCTGCCATCTATGGGGTCGCACAGAGTTGGACATGACTGAAGCGCCTTAGCAGCAGCAATAGCAGCAGCAGCATATAAACTTTAGGAAATTTCTATTACTCTTCTCCATTTAATGCACTATATGTTGTTTTCAAGAAAGAATCTGCCTGCAATGCAGGAGACCCAGGTTCGATTCCTGGGTCGGAAAGATCCCCTGGAGAAGGAAATGGGTACCCAATCCAGTATTCTTGCCTGAAGAATCCCATGGACAGAGGAGACTGGCGGGCTACAGTCCATGGGGTCGCAAGAGTCAGACACGACTGAGCGACTAACTACCACCACCACGTTGATTTCAAGCACATCATGTGAGATATCACAAGATGAACATAACCTATGGCAGATTTTTTTCTGCGCAAATCTGTGTTCTTTCTAGCTACCAAAAAACTCAGAGACCGAGCAGGGAAAGGAACTGTTTGAATGGCAGGTAGTGCATAAGACTTAGATTTGGTTACAGTATAAGTTTAGCATAATACATTATAAGGTGATGGTCTGGATGAACTTCAGAGGTTGATGAACTTTGGTGAATAAGTTAACTTTGAGGTTTGTTTTTTTTTTCTCTCTGATTTAAGGAATGTTGCTCACTATACCTCTCCCTTCCTCCTCCATATTTTTAGATTAATACGCTTACTAGGGAAGCAAAATACACTGGGATTACATACCTGCATCCAGTAAGCAGTCTGACTCTCCTGAGACCACCATGTGCTGATGCATGTCCAGCTGGCTCCAGATGTCCCAGCCTTCATAGACTAGGCACCTGACAGGAGAGTGAGGAAGCCAGCTGACAGCCAGAACAGACACTCCGGCTTTGTGGCCCTGCACGAACCATGTCCAGTTGCTAGATCCACTTCAAATGAGGCCCGAACTGTTCTGGGTCAGAGAGGAGAGGTCCCCACTGTGCCCTGCCCGTGGGGACCCACAAAATTGTGAGCATTAGAAAATGACTATTTTTTAAATAGATTTTTATTGGAGTACAGTTGCTTTACAATGTTACATTAGTTTCTGCTGCTGCTGCTAAGTCTCTTCAGTCATGTCTGACTCTGTGCAACCGCATAGACGGCAGCCCACCAGGCTCCCCCGTCCCTGGGATTCTCCAGGCAAGAACACTGGAGTAGGGTGCCATTGCCTTCTCCATGTTAGTTTCTACTGTACAGCAAAGTGAATCAGTTATATGCATACATATATCCCCTCATTTTTGGACTGCCTTCCTATTTAGGTCACCACAGAGCATTGAGTAGATTCCCCTGTGCTATACAGTAGGTTCTCATTATTTATCTATTTTATACATAGTAGTATATATATGTCAGTCCCAATCTCCCAATCCATCCCACCACCTCCCCTTCCCCCTTGGTGTCCCTACATTTGTCCTCTATGTCTGTATCTCTATTTTTGCCTTGTAAATATAGTCATCTATACCATTAGAAAATGACTATTGTTTTTTTAAAAATGCTGTAGAGCAACAGAAACTAGAAGCAGAGGCACAAAAAAAAAAAAAATAGAGAAGGCTGAAAAGTAAAGAATAATTGTATCAGTTCTCAAACTGTGATTGCTGGTACTCTCAGTCCAACTTTTTCATTTTTCCAACTTTTATCATTCATTTATTTATTCAAGAAAAAACATATTGAGACTGTTGCAAGCCAGGCATTATACTTTGTGCTGGGGATACCAAAAAGCTGAATAAAATACCTCTGTCCTCAGGGGAAAGGCTGGTTTAATGAGGATGTCAAGCAATTACCATACAACGGGATACAAGGCTGCTTTAGAGGAGGAACTGATTGCACTCAAGATGCAGAGTTTCCTAGCTTTAAGAGTCAGAGAACATTGCAGAAGAGGTGAGATAAGCCTCAAAAGAATGAGTAGAGGTTTACCAGATGGCCAAGGTGGGACTGGGCAAATTCTATGACTACAAAGAGTAGTGGATTCTTTTTTGGACAGTAGCTTCAGCTCCTGTGGTCTTGATTTTTCCTTGCCTCTCCTGGGCAAAGCATTGATTGCATAACCAGAGTATTACTTTCAGATGAGTATTTGATTTTATCTGCATGATAAGTATGACTGGAAAAACACAGCTCATGGGGTGTATGGCCGTACTCAACCTAGGCTTGTCAAACAAATGCCCTACATAAGCGAAACTTACTCACCAGAGGGGACAAGGCTTTAGCCCCCCTCCACACCCCCACCCCCAAAGTAACCTGTGTTATTGTTTTTTTTTTTTTTTTTTTCCCGAGTGTGCTGTCTATTCAAATCTGACTCTAAGGACAAGTTCCCTGGCCCCTACCTCCTTCCAGTTTGCTGTCTTAATCCCTTTTGATAGAAAAGTTCTAGAAGTACTTCAGGGTGAATGCCATGCTATGAGGATAAAAATTGATTATATGAGAAAAATTTCATGTCCTAAAAATCTATGAGCTTTGTTTCTAGCAGACAAACTTGGTGAAAAAGGCATCTTCAAACTTTTCCCTACTGCCAAGTTTAATGAAACTCCTTTTTCTGCAGCGTTTTTAACACCAACTTGGTTTCAGGAGGCCGTTGTCAAAAAGGCTAGGAAAAACTGAGGGGAACATGGTGAACCACTGCAAGAAAATGGTTCTAACTTCAATAAGGCAACTTGGCCAAGGATTCCATTTTAAGAGTATAAAATTAAATGGAAGTGCAGAGAATAAACATCTTAAATACCCTAAGATAACACACAAGGGAAGCAAGTGGAAATAGTGAAATTTGGAAATGCTGGGGGGAAGGAGCATTGGCATGATTAAGAACAAACAACAGAAAGCATCTAATATGTGCTTTTAATGTGTTTTTAAAAAACACTCTGCCTTGTTGTAAGTGGATTTGGCAGTGAGTTATTTCCTGGGTAAGTATAGAGGGGAGGAGCTCTCTTATGAGACTAGTTAAGTATAGACCACATACTGTTACTGTCTTTGGAGCTGGGAGCAGAGCTGGCACCTGCTTTAGAAAACCAGCAGCCTGAACAAGGCACTCCCAGAAGACAACGGCTCCTCTACCTTCACTTGGAGGTGATCAGAGGAAGCTCTGGTGGGCTGAGAAAGATTTTAGATTTCCCATCATACTTAGACAAATGGAACTGGAAGTAAATAAACCATTAAATGGCAGAGAAAAATAATGGCCCCAAGAAGGCAGAAGGAAACCTAGAACTTGTCTGAGAAAATGCCTCAATATTTGGGATTGTAGCCACAGTGACTTGTCCAGTGAGCATTCATTGCCCTGATGCTATGGTAAACTAACAACTTTTTCATTTTTTTAGAGCATCATTTCAACTAAATTCGCATTCTCATCTCAACAGACTCACTTCGCAGAAGGAAAACTAGATGGTGTGAGAAGAGAAAGAAGTTGGGAGAACAATTCAGAAGGAGTAGGGAAGGAAGACAGCTGGAAGAGACATGGGGTAGTTTATTACAATATGACTCCCAGTACTGTCTAATGCCCCACTTACTCCAAAATCTGGATTATAATGTTCTGAAGTCGGGAATTAGAGAAGTGAAATTGTTCCACATGAAATCAGGTATAATAGTAATTCTCAACTTTTTTGTTCACATATGCCACTGAGAATATGATGATAAGGGTAGACTCTACATCCAGAAAAAAAATGTACCTATTACACACAAAATCCTCTTCTGTAAGACCAACTAGTTGTAATACTCAGGACAGTAGGGTGGAGGAAGAGAAGGGAGATTTTTTCAGAAATCCACATAGCACAATGCTTACATATCATTGGCTTAAAGCTTAGTCCCATGGCCATACATAGCTGCAAGGGAATCCAATTACTCACAACACACATATAATATATAATCCTGTTTATTTGACCATTGTAGACACTTTCTTGCATCTGACCTAGTTTCATTCTACAGTTTGTCTTTCTCCACTTTTTTTTGTCCTTTTAGCTTAAGAAAAGATCGTTACAGAACTCCTTGTATAACTTTTTCAAATATGCTTGGAAAAGGCTATGAAATTTTATCATGATCATTCTTGCTTTAAGTTGAAATTTCTCTAATCTTTCCTTACAGATTGTTCCTTACAGAGTGCTTTCAATATCCAATTTCAATGTCTAGTTCACCCTTCTGCATTAGTTACTCAGCTATATAATTACATTTTCTAGCCTCCCTTGCAGCTATGTATAGCCATAGGACTAAGCTTTAAGCCAATGATACGTAAGCACTGTGCTATGTGGATTTCTGAAAAAATCTCCCTTCTCTTTCTCCACCCTACTGTCTAGAATGAAGACACAATAGCTGGAGACAAATAGACATCCTGGGCCATGAGTTTGAGGGGTGCTGGATAAGACTGGTTTGTGGACTCCCTTATTGGAAGATAAATTTCGTGAGAACAGGGACCTTGTTTTTCTTGGTCAAAGCAACCTAAACCTGAACCTATAAAGTGTGGCCTCTAGTAAGAGCTCAAGAGCGTGCATGCTATCTCTTCAATTGTATCTCACTCTGTGGGACCATATGGACTGTAGCCTGCCAGGCTCCTCTGTCCACGGGATTCTCCAGGCAAGAATACTGGAGTGAGTTGCCATGCCCTCCTCCAGGGTATCTTCATGACCCAGGGATTGAACCTGCATCTCCTGCATTGGCAGGCAGGTTCTTTACCACTAGTGCAACCTGGGAAGCCGAAGAGTTCAAATGCTGTGCTTAATTGCTCAGTCGTGCCTGACTCTTTGAGACTCCATGGACTATAGCCTGCCAGGCTCTTCTGTCCATGGGGATTCTCCAGGCAAGAATACTGAATGGGTTCTTTGCCCCAACCCAGGGATCAAACCCAGGTCTCCCACATTGCAGGCAGATTCTTTATCTTCTGAGTCATCAAGGTATTGAACAGCCATTAAATGAATAAGTTGAATTAATGAATGCGTTTACTCCAGATCCATGTAAAACAGGGAATGTTCATACATCAGTTGGCATTTGCAAATGTCAGGTTCTATCACAGAATCAAATTCTAGCTGAATTCAAACGTCATTACTCCTCTGCCTCCCTTTTCTCTCCCAGATTTGCCACTGTCATAAAAGGATAAGGTTTTTTCTCACTGCCCTCCGATGTTCTTTTAAAACAAAATATTCTCAAATCTATTAATACTTTCGTAATGGTGCTTCTGAATATTTTTTCTGCTTAGCAAGTTTAAAATTCTTTAATTTTCAAGGTCATGCATATCTATTTTTGTATGTCCCTGATGTTAAATGCAGGCACTATTTTGAAACTTAATCTTAGGCGTTGTCTCAAGTCTATAAGAATCATCCAAAATGGTAGCTGATGACATTCCTAGGACTTCAGACAATATTATTATTGTCATGGAATGTAGTCACTAGTTCCTAAGGATTTAATGAGATGTGTTCACTGAAACTGAACTTCCTTGAATCCTTTCGCATTCTACCATGGTTTCCCACATTTCAATGTATTGCCTGTTTTTGTATCCAAACCTTATTTATATCTTTTAAACAATTAAATTAAATATTATCTTTGCTTCCTTGATTTTTGAATTCTGTCCTGGTATTCTTTTGGCAAAGAAGAATACTCCCTCTGGGTTTTTTTCCCTTTCCTTTTGGTCTCATGTGTGATTAAAGGGTTTGTAAAAGTTCACATGTGTTGCAATTACATGTCATTTCTTAATTTTTAAAACTCTTCCCCCTCCAAAGTTGTTGCTATTTCTTTTTACTATTTGGAGGAACAAATGTTCCCATCATCCACTTTTGTGACATACCTGTTTTATACCTGAGCTCCTTGGTTTTTTGCTCAAATTTATTTTCAACTTTCCCAATTTTGAGGGAAGCTATCATTTGCTTTTTATTAGGTATATCAAGCTTTTCTAATGTTTAAACTTCTTTACACATTATCCTCGCTTTCCTGGAGTAGCCTTCCAAACAGAAGCCTATTACAACAGAGAAAAATAGAGCTCTTTTCTCACGTCATCAGATGAGCTCTTCCTAAACCTCTTCTCTATCAGAAATGTCTCTATTCTAACAGACCCAGAATAGGCATCTGTCACTCAGGTCCTGTTTCCTTCCTTGCTTTTCTCTCAATCCAAAGCTAACCTATGCCTGCCCTGGAGTACATCCACTTCTGCCTTCTTGAGGACCTTGCTCTGTCAATTTTCCCATCTCCTCTAACCTCAAACTCCAAACTTTTTTCTCCATAGGCGTATACCCTTTAACATATAAATATACTCACATTTTTCCATCTTAAAAAAATTATTAACTGTACATTTCCTTGTAATGACTGACAAGTCTTTCTTCTCAGCCAAATGTTTGGGAAGAAAATCTTTGTGTCCACTTTATCACCTCCTATTTATTTCTTTTAATCACTGCTTGCCTTCCAGTTTGCACCCATCCTGTCACCCATGTACCACATTATTTGTAATTTTCCTGCCCTCTGGACAACATTGGACTCTCTTTATGGAATAACAAATAGAGCTTCTACTGGCCAGGTACTATGCTGGGTGCTCTGTTTCAGAAAAGAGAAGCAGATGTGATTTCTCATGGAACTGAGCTGATCAGCCATTTCTGATTAATACACAGGTCCCTTGATTTCCACTACTCCCTTTGGCAGGTTTACTTAAATGTCATTTAAATTTCCCTATTTTTGAAGTTCCCCTCTCCCTCTCCCTCCCTCCCTCCTTCCTTTCCTTATTATACACGTCTTCTCAAGGCAATCACTTCACCCACAGCTTCAACTACTTTGTACTCCAATGACAATTTTAATATTGTTCTAATTTAACAGTTTTATTTTACATAGGACATGTCTTTTACTAAAACCATAGATTCCAAGTTGCTCCATGAAAAATATTATAGTCTTAACTGTCAGCATTAGGGGATTTCCACAATTACATTTAAAAATTGATTTAATATGTATTATTTTCAAAAACATAAAATGGGATATCACAAAATGGACTTAGCCTACAGAAGTTTACATCAAACTTTCAACCTGAGCACTCTACTTCCATGCTCCCATTAACAGAGCACCAAATGATCTTCCTCCTCAAACCTCTTCCTCTTTCTGCACTATCTAGGAAAAACTCACTGTGCTCTCCCTAGTTCCCTAAGTCAGAACCCTAGCAGCCAGTTTTGCCTCTCTTTTCCCCTTCTTGCTCCATATCTAGTCACTAAATGACCTCAAATCCTTTCCCACCACACCAGTCTCTGCCACTGCCTTTAGTTTGAACTCTCACTCCCCTCTTAGATGAATATAAAGTCGGTCTTGTTTCTTCCATCAATCCTTTTTATTGTCCAAAGTGACCTCACTAGAAGCCACCTGATGGTGACTCCTTAACATCACAATATTCAAAGGCTTTCATGTTTCTGGGGGGAAAAATCAAGCTCTTTACCCCAGAACCTACTTTGGGGTTAGATAGATCTAGGTTTGAATTTCAGGTTCAAGTACTTGGCAGCAGTGTGACTGACCTCAGACAACTGGACTTTCTAAGCCTTTATTTTCTCATGTGCCTGACTGAGCTCATCGAGGGCAGGGCTGTTGCAGGAAAGTGGGAGGGACTAACCAATGTTGAAAGAAGGGAAAGTATTTTTAAATTCACTTCAAAAAATTGTTCTCCCTTAGAGAAAATCCTATGCCACTTCCAATCAAATTTGACTTCTACATTTATTTTCGGATAATCACAATAAGGTGCCTTTGGGGATCCACACAATCGGAGACCAAATCCTGGCCATCCTCCTGAGCAATCATGTGACCTTGGGAACATATCTTTACCATCATCTTCATTAAATCAAAATCGTGGTACTTCACTTTGTGACTCTCAGTTTTGTATGAGAGAATCATGCTTTGTGCTTTATGTTACTGGTGAAAGTAGGGAAACCTGGAGACTCGTGCCGTGGAAGAGAGAAACAGCGAGAAAATCGAGTTGCTGAATCCCAGCGTTTCAGAGTTGGGAGGGAGGAGTTCGGTCCCTAATTTACCGATGAGGAAGTGGAGGGGTGACGTGTCCTCAAGTCTCATTCAAGACGCAGACACAGCTCTTTATTGAGGACCCGGGGGGTTGCTATGGTTAAACTGAAGGCGGAAATCTACACTCTTTCGAAGTCAGTTAGAGAGGAGTATTTAGTTACAAAAAACTCAACGATTCGGGTGTAACTAAGTTTGTTGAGCAATGCATCAAATGAGTCATCTGTCAGATCCGATGAAACCGAGTTGCTAACAGAACTGACTCTTTACTAACAAGCCTTCTATAGAGCCCACTGACTCAGAACAGCTTCGATTCACAAACTCCCTCAAGGCTTCCCGAAGGACCCGAAAGCTCCGAGTGCCGCAAGATGAATGGAAACAGGAGTCCAGGGCGCGCCACTCGAGGGGCGGAGCAGCCGCGGGGTGGGGGCGGGGCATTGTGAGTCACGTGCCTGCTCTTGGAGGCGGGCTCTGGGAGGAAACTCTGTGTGTGATTGGTCCGTCGTAACCAGGTGACCGAAGGACGCGTTCCGGTTGGCAAGGGCCGGCCAGGCCAGCGCCTTTCAGTCGGGAGGCGGCGGCGGAAGGAGGAGGAGCTCTGACCGCGCTCTCTCCCGGCAGTGGCTGCGCGTCTCAGCGCTTGTCGGGTCCCCACCCCTTTTAAATAAGCCGGGCTGGTCGCCGCCTTCACAGACTAGTTGACTCCGGGGAGGCGGCGGCGGCGAGACAGCGGGGGTGCGGCCGGGGCCGGAGCCCTGCCCCGGGCCCGGCGGCGGGGCGGACAGGCGAGAGGCAGGCGAGGCCGCGTCTACATGCGCGGCGCAGCCCCGGCATAGCCCGGGGCTGCCCGTGCCCGCCGCGCCATTGTTGGGGGAGGGGGCGGCTTCTGAGCTCGGCGGAGTCGGGGGCCGAGCGGAGGCGACGGCAGCGAGGAGCGGAGGCGCCCCATGGGGAACACGCTGACCTGTTGCGTGTCCCCCAGTGCCAGCCCCAAGTTGGGCCGGCGCGCGGGGCCGGCGGAGCCAGACTATGAGTCTGAGGTCTACGAGGCGGCGGCCGGAGACGCGGTGGCAGTAGCACCGGCGCCGGCTACCGTGGAACCCACCGAGTTGGATTTCGGAGCGGGTGAAGGCCACCACCTGCAGCACATCAGCGACCGGGAGATGCCCGAAGGTAAGAAAGCGGCCGGCGCGCCTCGCCCCTCGCGGGGCCGGCGCCGTCTGCTCTCGAGCTTACCTCTGGCCTCCGCCGACCCCCGGGTCCCCCGGGAGGGAGCCGCCGCCTAGGGCTCCTTCCTGCCTGGAGTTGGCTCTCTCGGGGCTGGGCACCGGGGACGGAGGCTGGCCCTGCCTGGCGTCCCCACCCCTTATTCTTTCCCTGTCGCGTCCGGCCAGTCTCTCTCCCTCTTCTCTACCCGAACGCCCAATTCTTCCCCTATTCCCATTTCGCAACCCGACCCGAGACCCTCAAGTCTGAGGCCCCTCCTGTTCGTGATTCTATTTAACATCTCGTGGGACTTTGTGAAGACTTTCTGATGTATTCTGTCTTCTCAATGAAAACTTAAATACTCCCAACTTCGGCGATATCCATCCCATCTCCCTATCCTTACTTATCCAGATGGTACCTAAGTGAAGGAACGAGGTAAGGATCTAGATACACTTCCACTCGTTAGGATAGTTGATACTCGGGACAATTAAGACAGATTTTAGGATTTGTTATTTAATATCAAAACTGAGATCGACAGAGTTAGTGTGGCGTTAAGTAGAATTCTGTCTAGAGTTGTGCTGATTGAAGCGACCTTATTCTAACTATAATCTGAACACGATAGCAAAGAAAAAGGTGAGAGTGGGGCTTAAAATAACTGAACGGAGTGAAACGTTACTGCAACGGCTGCAGGGAATAGATTTTTTTTTTTTTTTTAACCCAAAGACGACCCCACGGAGCTCTGATTAAGAGTCCAACTTTGACACAAAAATGTCTTCAGCTTTAACCAACTTCACTTGCATGTTGCCTCTTCTAAGGGAGGGGTGGGGGTGGTTCCTGAGACTGTTGGTCAAAAGTTTCAAAGGAGAAAAAAGAAATTCAGACTTTTATTTGTAATACAAAGATTTGGCAGTTAAGATGGCAGATCCTGCAGAAAAGTTGTCTCCATGGCTACCTCTCCTTCCAACCCCCTCCTGCCAGTGGAATCCTATTCAACTTTCAGAATGTTCAGGTAAAATTCTGAAGACCAAATGGCTGGGGGTGGGGGTGGGTTGTCATGGAGAAGAGAAAAGAGAGGAGAGGAAATGTTTGAATTTTTTCCTCTAGAATTTTGAAACTGGACGGCTCTAGGTTTTTTGTTTTTTGGTTTTTTTTTTAAAGATTCTGGATAACACTGGCTCATTAATAAAGACTGTGTTCTTTAAAGTAGAAAACATTGTGTGATGAAGATGTTAAAGCCCCATTGGCCCAATTGTTGCGTTTAAATGCCAGAGAGTATTTCTTTATTTCATAGAGAAAATGTCTTATAGCTTTTCTATTTAAATTTTATTTGCGTTTACTTAATTTCTTTCAAAGTTAGAATAGGTAAGCCTGTGAACTCACCCATATGATGGACATGGCTTTGTAAGTGGAAAGTACTCCCTTTTCAGATACTGTCAGATACTAGTCAGATACTGTGAAAGAATAAATTATGTAAATTAATTGTAGCTTTAAAAACAAAACTTGTGCATAGTTGTGAAAATTGTTCAGTTTGTTGCTATAAGGTAAGCCTCTAAGGGATTTTAAAAAACAATATGTAGGCTAGTGTAGTTGGACTTTTGTATAATTCTTTTAAGATTTACAATGTATTTTCGGGTGTATTTCACTTGACCCTTCCATCTATAAATAAGACCTGTGAATATTCTCCATGTGTTGCCAATGAAGAAACCAAGACTTAGAGATCTGAAATAACTGTGTAACATAGCTGCTGAACAGAAGAGACAGACGTGAGAGTGGTAGATACACCAAATTCAGTTGTTGGGTACTTAAAAAAAACTATTTGGAATGCACTTTTTATTTTATAATTTATCTGTAAGATAGGCCTATCTCAACTTCAGTTTTAATTATTTCCATTTGAGTTTATTGTTCACAACTCAGAAGCAACATTTACCTCTCCATTCTATGTCTGTACATTTATTACAATGGGTAGGAATAAAAGAAGTCGTGAAATAGCCTAAATTTACCAGCCAGGTAAACATGTTGGTATATTCGAAAGAGTTTGTTCTGCTGACCTCGAATTGAAGCCGAGAATGCCCTGGACAGAGGGACATTAGGAGAAGCTGGTAAGCAGGCAGGTAAGGTACAAAGCATTTAGTGAGGAGGAGTGCTAAGTCGGGAACTAGAAAAAGAGAGTTCATGTGTACAGAATTTACCTTTTTATGTTTGACATGATTGTTAAAATTTTACTTAAATTTGTCTCTCTTTTTTTTGGCGTTCAATAAAGTGATAAGAGAAACTTCAGTTTCAGCATTTGCCTATTATTAAGTTTCCATAGAAACAAGGTCAAAACACCGAATGTAAAGTGCAAGTACATTGGAAGTTTGCTCTTAATGTTTTTATTTCAGACAATTTTATATCAGTTTCCCTGGAAACTGAGAAATACATTGATATAAAACATTTTGGCTTTTCTGCAGTGAAGAATTATTTGGTTACTTAGACAAAATCAAACATAAATGATGCTGTGTCTTGTTCTTCAGAAACCTTTGAGAAGAACATGATTTCTTCAAGCTGTTTCAGTTAACTCCTAAAGAACCTAGTATAAATATCAGACTTAAAAGAATTTTGTTGCTACCTTGCCTTTAACAGTGTTATCTAATGTAACTGTGATATTAGTGTCAATAATAGAAAATAAGATGCTATGGTCCTATTACCTGATTTTATTTTATGCATCTGCTTTTCAAACAGCCTTTATATTGTGCCCTTAGGAACTTTGCTCATTTTCTGGTGCAAGGTGCGCTCTCAAATGATTCCTTCCTTCCATCCTCCAAAGAGTGGATAGGGAGGGAATTGACGATGTAATGGGGAAAAAACCTCAGAGCAACAGGTCTTTCCTCTTTTCAGTAGCTATTATAAACACTTTTTTTTTTTACTTTTTTGATAACAATAAACATTTGAGGTAAAAGATTTACAAAATACTGAAAAGTAGTTCACTCATACTCAGAATATCAAGAATTTTTATTAATACTTTGGTGTTGATTCTTCCTGAACCTTTTGTATACATATAAATAGAAGGTTGTGTTGTATGAAATTGTTCTTTGTGTGCCACTTTGTAACTTTCTCTTGTAAAGTGAAGAAGGGAAGCTCCTGGAATCATGCTGACACCTGAAGCACGCTCCAGGATGTATTTCCATGCAGCTGCATGTAGCTGTACAGTCTGCTTTTTATCGCCTGTTTAATGGTTGGAGCATCATTCATTTACCCACCCTTTATGGTTGTCTTTTATAATCCCATTATATTGCTTTATTCTGGGCATCGACATAAAAAGTGATGTGATGTACTTCCCTGTAGAATTCTGGTAGTACACTTTGTCTTATGACTTAATTAAATTCATAGGGTGAGTCATTTTGTAGTTAAGGTATTTTAACATTAAATGTTCTTTCCCCAAATTAAAGTTACCGTTGATTTTTCAGTGAAGAGTAGATTTCCTCTCTTAGGTTTTTGTGGTTCTTGGAAACCTGTCGGTGTCTTTGATTCTGAGTAACTAAACTACCACTCTAAGAGATCTGAAATTAATGCTGGTCTTAGGTGACAGACACATCAAAGGACAGCATTAGAAGGAATCTTAGATGATGAAGGAAAATTAAGGAGAAGCATAAATGATCTGGGGTACACTGAAATGGATGATTATTGGGCACCATTTAGGAGCAGGACAGACAGAGGTTATACAGACAAAACCCAAACCCTAACTCTGGTCTTTACTTCCTAGAGGTGCCGGGGCGGGGCTGATGACACAGGAATAATGTTAAGTAGCGAGACACTTGAGAAGAAAGAAAATGATGATCACAGACTGGGGAGGAGTTTTACTGAGGGTGGTTTCCTTAAGTGACCAGTGAGCATCCTAGGAGTGAGGGGGAGCCATGTGAGGTCCTTAGAAGGGAATATGCTTGGGGTAGGCAGAGGACAGAAAGGGTGGCTGCAGCTGAGTGAAAGAATGCCAGGAGGAATATCAGGGGATTAAGGCCTTGACAAGAAAAAATACGGATTTTAGTCTAATTGTAATGGGAAACCATTGAAAGGTTATATGCAAGGGAATAATAATTCTTAAAGAAGGGGAGGAGGGCAGGAGAGCAGACCAGCTACTCTAATGTGGGCAGGGGTAGAATGAAGCAGGGAGACCAGCTAGGAGGCTGGTGTAGTTGCTCAGCTGAGAGCCAACAGTGGTATGAACAAAAAAGCAGTATTAATAAGGGCCTAAAATAGGCCGACTTGAAGAAACTGAGTGAATCTAAAAGTAGGCTAACCACAATATGAATGGGACAAGTCACAGAAAAAGAAATGCAGATGGCTTTTAAACATATCCTCACACATAAGAGAAATGAAAATACAACTACTGTAGCTTCTGTTGGGAGAAAATTCAGAAACTTGGCACTGCATTCTTTGGTGACACTGAAGAAAGCTACATTCGTATATTGCTGGTAGAAATGGGAAATCGATCAACCCCTTGAAGGGGAAGTTGGCACAGTCTCACTTAATCCAGAGATCGTACTAAAAGAATTTATTCTGAAGGTATAGGCCGCATATGTTGCATTATCTTCAGTAGCAAAATACTGGAAATAATTCAGATGTCCAGTAAGGGACTGGTAAACTAGCACATCCAGACAGTGAAGAATTAGGGACTGTGAAAGAGCTCTCTCCACTGTTAATGACTTCATCTCCAGGGGATGTTAACCTGAAAAAAAATGGGGAGAGAATATACACTAATCTCCATGACAGAAGCAGGAAAAATGGTATGTATTTGCTTATTAAAGAAGAAAAAGGAAGAACACTAGGAGAAATGCCTGCCCTTCTATACTCTTATCCTCTTTCCTTTAGTGGGTAGCCTGACTCAGTGACATGAGTTTGCACAAACTCAGAATCGTGTAGGACTGGGAAGCCTGGCGTGGTGCAATCCATGAAGCTGCAAAGAGTCAGACACAACTTAGTGACTGAACAGCGACAGAGCATTGTTTGTTTAAGATATTATTTGGCTGAGGGTGATGAGTGGAGATAAATTTTCCTGTGAAATGCTAAATGTTCACTTTTGGCTTTTAGTTAATTTGTGAAAGCTTTGATGTGTCATTTATTATGCTTTATATAGTATATCCCCTTCATGGATCGCAGCCTTGTCATGGCGAAGGGGCTTATGTAACTCAGTGAAGCTATGGTGTATACATTACTCTTGAATTTCATTGGATTCTCATCATGTTCTGAGTTAGGCAGTGTAGGGGTTGTTCTCTGAGGTACAGAGTTGTCCAAGGTTTTATTCATTTTTAAAACCTTGATAGATGAGGACTGTAAATTCCAAATACATGATGTACAGGAACAGAATTTATTGATGTCATTTTGTGCTCTGCTTTGCAATACTACCTTTTTTCTCACCCCTTTTTTAAAAATTGTTTATTTTTAGGGTATTAAAGTAATAAAACTTCAAGAGTTAAAACAGTAACATTGCATAATGTGAAATGAAATCACCGTAGCTTGCAACCCAGAAAGGTTCTTAAAAGTCCAAGAAGCCTAAGTACTCTTTAGAAATACATAAAGCCAGGTATATTTACCTGTATATCATCTCTTAGTCATGATTATTACAACATTGATTGAGGATTAAGGTAAGGCAGAACTGAGAACCCAGTTAGAGGCAAGTTCAGAAGCAGTTTGGAAGCCAGGATGGTCAGAAGCTAGGGAAGTAGTAGCAGTAGAGGGGCTTGCAGGAGCATGCTGTGTGCCCTCTGGTGAGACAGCCCAGTTCAGCATCGGCGGGCAAGAACCACTTGGCTAGGGTGCAAAGTGTGGACTCAGATGAAACACCAGATGATCGTAAGACGTGAGATGTATTATTAGCCATAAAACTAATATATTATACTACTGTGGCTGGATGGCATCACTGACTTGATGGACGTGAGTCTGAGAGTTGGTGATGGACAGGGAGGCCTGCGTGCTGCGATTCATGGGGTTGCAAAGAGTCGGACACAACTGAGCGACTGAACTGAACTGAGGGGTGATAGGGCAGTTCAGTAAATGGAGTAAACCTTTAAGTAAACTGGAGCCCAGAAGTTGGCCCAGAAAATGCTGACAATCCTGTTTAATTGCAATATATTAAGTGAAGATAGCATATTAAAAAGCATGAGATAAAAAGCAACCTAGATAGCACATTAAAAAGCAGAGACATTACTTTGCCAACAAAGGTCTGTCTAGTCAAGGCTATGGTTTTTCCAGTGGTCACGTATGGATGTGAGAGTTGGACTGTGAAGAAAGCTGAGCGCCAAAGAATTGATGCTTTTGAACTGTGGTGTTGGAGAAGATTCTTGAGAGTCCCTTGGACCGCAAGGAGATCCAACCAGTCCATTCTAAAGGAGATCAGTCCTGGTTGTTCTTTGGAAGGACTGATGCTGAAGCTGAAACTCCAATACTTTGATCACCTCATGCGAAAAGTTGACTCATTGGAAAAGACTGATGCTGGGAGGGATTGGGGGCAGGAGGAGAAGGGGACGACAAAGGATGAGATGGCTGGATGGCATCACCGACTTAATGGACATGAGTTTGGGTAAACTCCAGGAGTTGGTGATGGACAGGGAGGCCTGGCGTGCTGCAGTCCATGGGGTTGCAAGAAGTCGGACACGACTGAGCAACTGAACTGAAGTGAAGAAGAACTAAAGAGCCTCTTGATGAAAATGAAAGAGGAGGGTGAAAAAGTTGGCTTAAAGCTCAACATTCAGAAAACTAAAATCATGGCATCCAGTCCCATCACTTTGTGGCAAATAGATGGGGAAACAGTGGCTAACTTTATTTTTCTGGGCTCCAAAATCACTGCGGATGGTGATGGCAGCCATGAAATTAAAAGACGGTTGCTCCTTGGAAGCAAAGTTATGAGCAACCTAGACAGTGTATTAAAAAGCAGAGACATTACTTTGCCAACAAAGGTCCGTCTAGTCAAGGCTATGGTTTTTCCAGTGGTCATGTATGGGTGTTAGAGTTAGACTATAAAGAAAGCTGAGCACTGAAGAATTGATGCTTTTGAACTGTGGTGTTGGAGAAGATTCTTGCGAGTCCCTTGGACTGCAAGGAGATCCAGCCAGTCCATCCTAAAGGAGATCAGTCCTGGGTGTTCATTGGAGGGACTGATGTTGAAGCTGAAACTCCAATACTTTGGCCACCTGATGCAGAGAGCTGACTCATTTGAAAAGACCCTGATGCTGGGAAAGATTGAGGGAAGGAGCAGAAGGGAATGACAGAGGATGAGATGGTTGGATAGCATCTCTGACACAATGGACATGGGTTTGGGTGGACTCCGGGAGTTGGTGATGGACAGGGAGGCCTGGCTTGCTGTGGTTCATGGAGTCGCAAAGAGTCGAACTCGACTGAGTGACTGAACTGAACTGAAGTCAATATGTTGGCATTAGTCTCCTGTCAGATGATTTCTTGGTCACTACTTTCTCTGATATTTTGACAGGGAAAAATCATTTATTGACAGTTTGACAGCATAATTTTAACACTTAGGCTTTGGTAATGCATTTTGAATGTTCTAAGTTGCCTTTATTTTCACATTTTTAACATCTGCAATTAAGATGGATCTCACGATTGATAGAATGTTAGGTTGGAGGAAAAGCAGCGTTCAGTGATCTGGTATACAGGTTTCCTCCTGGGAGTGTTTATATTAAGACCTGAGCTTAATTTTTTCTAGTCATCCTTTTTCTTCATAAGTCTATCATGCTGTCAAATGAGTTGCAATTTAAATTGATAATATAAAAGTGATGGCTCTTAAAATATAACTTTAATGATAACCCCTAATCAAGAGCTCAAGAATATTTCTCCTGGGTTAAAACATTCTTAAAGATTGCTAAAGAAGTAATTTTAGAAAGAATTCGCATATAAAATGCACAGTAATTTCTCAAAATACCTCTAACATTATTGTGTGTGCTTGTTGCAGGAGAGGGGATGAGGGGAAGGGTGGGTGGTAATGCTTTGCTTCCTAGTTGACAGTCTTACCTTTGTGACAGTGAAGAGTATGGTACATTTTTTTCATCGTCTCCTTAGACTCTTGGCAAAACAGTTAATGGAGTGTGCAGAAATACTGTGTGTATGTATGAGTTTATTGTCTAATGGCTTACCTGTCAAGTCTAAAATAGTGATGTAGTTTTCACTGGCAAAAAGTGCAAGTTGTATAGAAAATTGTTCTATAGGCTGTAAACAGAAGATTAGTATTTTCTGAAAACCTCATGCAGATTGACAGCAGTAGGGCCCTAGTATGTTTAGTACCTATAAATGATAGGCAGCTCACCACAGTGGAAATGACACTGATAATTATGGGAAAGTGGTCAAAACTATGTAATCAAAAGAAATACAGATTAGATCTACAGTGTTATTCCTTATTTCTGTTAGTAGGACTTTTTCCTCCACAACTCTGCAGAGCAGGGGTAGGAACTAAAACTGCCATGATTGGTAGCATTATACATTAATGTGGCCCCACCTTCTTCAGGAAGCAGTTTAGCACTGTACCTTGAGCCAGGAAAATGATCTAACCTTTTGGCTTAGACATCCCACTTTTGAAGATCTTTGCTAAGGAGATAAAACCATTATTTATTTAAAAAGCTGTATAACAATAGATGAAAAGTTTCCTCATCAAAGAATAGAATGTTTTAAGTACCTAAACCCCAGCAATAGGGAATTGGCTAAGTACAGTATAGGAATAACGCTTGATGGGCTGTTGTGTATTCATTAAACAGTAAATATGCAACAGTCAGATGTAGAAGGGTTGTTAATAACAAGAAGACATAAATTATACACTAATTAGAGCTTTTTCTAATGTGTAAGGAAAACAACTAAAAGTAAGGGTTGTGAATCTGTGGGTTAATTTTTAAATAGTGTCATTTTGGCGCATGCAAATTTTTGTTCATGACATTTGTTAAAGGAATGAGCAAATGACTTTTACCTTTCCCCACCTTCAATGTGATCATCAGTTCTGCTGGTTAACCAGGTCTCTTTCTGTTGCAAGTTTGAGAAAATGTCTCAGAATAGCTTAAATTAAAAATACATATATATTGACTTTTATATAACTGGAGTTGATAGAGTAAATTAAGCAGTGCTTGACCCAGGAGTTCAGTGACCTCACAGCCTGTCTCAGTTCTGTTCTCCTCTGTTGATCTCTCCCGAAAAGCTTTTCCCCTCTTGATGGCAAGAGGAGTGTCCAAGCAGCTCCAGATTAGCTAAGGAGCCTAGGGTACCCCTCTGCCTTTTTCTGCTTCTTGGAAAGTCCCAGGAAAGCTGCAGTCTATTAGCCAGTTCTGGGTCATGTGCCCACCCTTGAAACCTCTAGAGTAGGGTAGGGGGAGTGCCAGCTCTTTTCTGATCACTTGGGCAAGTTTACCTTTTTCCTGCATGTCATTTCTTTTATCCCAGCCTTCTTGCTTTCTCTATATAGATCTGTAGTAGCACATCATAGCATACCAGTAGCACACCCTGGTTTGGCAGGGTGTGTGTGCGTGTGCAGGGTGTGTGTATGTACAGGGTGTGTGTGTATATGTTAAAGCTCGCTTCTCTTTGATCCTGACACTTACTTTTCCTGGACTTCCATTGACTCTTGTTAAATTTTACCATGCCATAAACCCTGATGAAAAATATGGCTACTTTGCAAGCATTTCTGCTTATTTTTTAGATTCCAGTGTAGCCTGTTTACTTTCTGGTACAGATAAGTAGTCATGAATCCTTTCAGAAGCCTTAGGTCGAAAGTCTCTGCCTGTCAACTTTGTGTACAACTGAAATAATTTATTTTCTCGGTGTCGAATTTTTCAAATATGTAGGGGGTAAAAAACTTTAAAATAATTTTATGGGTCTTTTACATAAAACTGTTGAATAGAATATTTTCTCCAAAAATAGCTTAATAAACTCCAAATGCAGTGAAGGAATTTTCATGAAGAACAAAGCAGTTGGTTTACATATGTAAATTTATAATGCTGGCAGTAACATTAAAATTCCCATTAAACCAGGAAGTCCCAAATTACTGTTCATGCAAAATTCTTTCTTTGAGGAAGAAAAGGGTTCTAGGTAGATAACATTTGTGAAATGCTGGGTTAGACGGAATTCACTACTGGACTGGTTGGTTTTTAATATATCAATGTATATAGCTTTTTGATTCTCAGGGATAACATGTAAATCACTTTGACCACCAAACACCCCTTTAAAAATAGGCCAATTATTATGTGGTTTGGGAAATATTGCCTTAACTATTACTCTTTAAAAATCTTGGTCTAGTTTCTTAAAAGATTGTTTAATTGGTTTGAGGTGAGTAAGTGAGTTCACTGAGTAAGTGCCCATAGGGCTTTGTTTGTTTTAAACAACAACCTTACTGTCCAATGTGGCAGCTTGTGCTTGCTTGATATTTCTGCCTAAATAGAAGACTCTCCCACCTTGGTGCAAAGTGAACTGCCAGCAGACCCACCTTTTTTACGTAGGTATGGGCAAAATTTTTTTCAAGCAGCCCTTTGATGTGCTCCAGGAAGTACTCTTATTGAAGCCTTCTATTAATCATGCACCATGAAAGGAAAAAGTGAGAGTTTAGCTTTGGAAATAGAGGGCAAAGTTAAAAATCACCATCTTGGAAGTGTTCCTATGGATCAGAACATTGAACTCTTATGTATTCCTCTTAAATCTGCCATGATGAATAGCCCCTAGATAAACGGCAGCCAACTGTTGAGTGGAGTTAGAATTAGCTATTGGATTGTCTGAAGAACACTTGCCAAAAGCAGCTCATTTGGTTATAGCATATTTGATAGATTGAGCTGGTATCTGACAGTAATTGACTACAGCATAACTTGCTTCTTGAGACTTCCTGAAATTTGCTAGTAATATCAGCTTAAAGAGAGGTGACTGAATTTTTAATCAATAAATAGGAGGGGAGGCATAGATTAGGTGCAAGTTTAAAAAAAAAAAAAAAAGCCTAAGACATAGCCCTGGTTTTATTCCACATGTTTGGAGAATTTCTACAGTTTTTCTGTTTACCAATAGAATTTTTATATTGTTGCCTTTACTACAGTTTCCTTCTTGTCATTACTAAAAGCTCTTCTTAAGGCTATTAAACGTGATTAAAATCAATGTGTAGCTGTTTTAAAAGTCATGTCTTTTTCTACTCAACTAATTGTCACACCTTTCTCTCTTCTTCCTGTGCAGACTTAGCTTTGGAATCAAACCCTTCTGACCACCCAAGGGCAAGCACAATTTTTCTGAGCAAATCTCAAACGGACGGTAAGACAGTGTTTTTCCCCCCCTGAGAAAAAGATTGAAAACTGTTTTTGTTTTGTGTATTTTAGGAAGATACAGAAAAACACTTAGAATAGTTTAAATATTTTATTTTTTCATATGTGATAATATTTTAATATTTGATATTTTAATATGTGATGATACATTTTTACTTTAGGTGTCACTATTTTAATGAGAAACACTTAGACCATCTGTTTATACACTCTGCTACTTCTTTATCAACACAGTCAGCTTGCCACATGATTTAGTTGTGGTCTGTTTTTCCATGCTACTTTGTCCTTTTCCTCTTGCTCCAAGAGCACATGAGTTAAAGATGAATGATAGGGTTTAGGTCACAGTTAGGTTTTCATTTGATAAAAAAAAATCAGTTGTTATGTATGGGAATCGAGTCTTGTGATTTTGGCACCATTTTGCACAGTGCTCAACCAGATGAACCTTTCTCACATCCAGATTCATGTAAATTTTTAAGTTCTTTTAAAAGTTCTTATAAGAACTTTTAGCTCTTCAAAGTTCTCTCATCCTAATGTGGTGCTGGGCCAGGGTAATCAGAGCAGCATGCCTGCCATATGGGGTTTTCCAGAAGGTTATCCTCAGTAAGGGAAACCTTGTGTAAATTTCTGGTGTCCTGCTTGTTTTAAGATGAGAATCAGAACTGGAAGTTTTTGCACTCCTGCTTGTTGTCTTGCCTGCTTGTCTTCCTTAATATATGTTAAATCCTAGTTTATTTGCTAAAAAGCCACACATGATCAAGTTTTTCGGTTGTTTATGAGAGCAGGAATACAAGTGAACGTTCTATAATATTTGAAGTAATGCAGCACAATAAAAAATAGAGGGTTCTTTTTCTTTTATTTTCATTAGATTACCGATTTTTATCAAAGGGTCTGTCTCAGAAACTGCCAGCCGGAAGAGGGCCAGGCGTGGGGGTGGGGCACAGAGCGCTCACGCCCTCTCGGAGTGCACCATGTGTTCTCCAGCCTGAGGGCACCTGCATTTTCTTAAAGTGTGTGTTCTTTGTCTTGAGGCAGTTATTTCTAGTTAGGATTACTGTATTTCTCAGTCTTTTCCAGACTCATGAGCTGCTCACACTGTAGAGAGACAGTGGAGAGAGTAAAAGAAACACAACCTCATGCCCCTGTCTCTCTTCAGTCTAAAGGAATTCATGCTTGTGATGCCATGGGAACGAGTGTGGCCTGAGACTCTCTTTGAGCTTATATTCTTCTGGTCTTTGTTGGAGCAAAACAGTTCTATGTTCTGTCAATGCATGTTAGTGAGGTCAGCACACATGTTAAAGTTTATAGAGCTTTCCAGTGTGTAAAGACCCTGTATTTTTTAACTTGGGTGTTTGAGTAGGTGACCAATAAGTGGTTCAGGATGCTTCCAGAGACATGGTTGCTTGACCAGAAACTGGTTCTTAGAGTTGTCATCTGTTAATCCTGGTGACTAATGTACATGTAGAACTAGAAAATACTACATACTGTGCAGCTGGTAAATTTTTTTATTAGCTAAATATCTCACCTGGCCTAATTTGCTTTGTCCTTTTCTTTTGTAAATGGAGAGTCTTTGATTTGTACCTAATACAGAGTATCTGTTAGGTCAAATAGTAAAACTAAGTTTTTAGATATTATTTATAGGATTCATTTTGCTGGGTGATTTAAGTTATATGTTTTGTTGGAAATTATTTTTAAAAATAGAATGAAATTTTAACTCATTGTGTATATTGGTAATCCATCAGATAACTAGTGACTTATTTTTCTATGGTATTTGTATCGGAATTCATCAGTTAATTTTTTTTATTCTTAGTGCGAGAAAAGAGGAAGAGCAACCATTTAAACCATGTAAGTAAATAGTTGAAAAGTTAAGAAATCAATAGTTCAATTAAAAGCATGTCTGCCATGATTTCCTAAAAAGTATGATGGATCCAATACTGTTAGCATTGACCTCTTATTTATAAATTTTCTGAATGTCTAGTTCCTAATTATCAAGTATATTCAGAAAGGTTTTTGACTTAGTAGTTCCCTTTTTTTTTTTTAAGGGTCCTGACATTTAAGTTAAATTTCAATAATATGGTTATAATATAAAGATCGAGCTTCAACTCTTTTGCCTTAAATTTTTGATCTTAGTTTTTAACCAAAGTAATAAAAGTGTAATAGGTAATTTAATTCTTAGCACTGTCCATTGACTTCTTGGCACAGCAGGTGAAATCTTAACTTCCTTGTCCACCGTGATTTTATCTCCCTCCTTCTGTTCCCTTTGCGTGCGTCAGTTTTTATTAAATCAGAGTCACTGTCTACATCACTACGACTACCAAGTGTTGTCCGTCGCTGAGCCGTGTGGTTCTCCGTGCTGCCTCCTTGTGCACCTTTCATTCTTTTTCTTCAATGTTAATGAAATCTCAGCACTTCTGCACTTCTCAGGATAATCCAATTCTGCTTTTTCTAGCAAGCATGATCTCACACAGCCAAACACAGTTGAGTAGCTCCCTGGCCAATCTCCCTATTTTCACATTCTTCATTTTTTTCTGTGGAATTAATTTCCTGACTATATTCACTTGCCTGTTTTTTAACAGCTATTTTTTCCCCCAAATGTTGTAACATTTGTCACATACCCATCAAAAATATTTTCCGTCCACAAAACCACATCTGTTCCATTTTTTCTTGGAGACACTTTTTGCCAACCTTTTGTCTTCCTACCCTCTACATACTAGTGTTTCCTAGATGGGCTCTGTGCCTATTTTCCTGGGAAATCTGTGTGAAGTCACCTGGGATCTCACATCACTACTCTCTCATGTTGGATCCCCTATGTCCTAGATTCTGTTTCCCTCTGTCTTGTTATACTCCCTTGTTTTACTGGAGCACATTTTCCTGGAAAAAGGCACATGGGCAAAAATTTTTTAAAGACCTAGCCTCTATGAAACTCCTTATATTTGATAAAGTGTGGAATTCTAGGTTGAAACTAATTTTTGCAGTTCTAGAGATGTTTCTCTCGTCTTCTCATTTACAGTGTTGCTCTTAAATCTGTTGAATTTGGTACATTGTATCTTACCAAATTAGTCATTTCTCCATTCCTTCCTCCTGTGGAACCTTGTAGTACCTTCTGTCTTTGTGGGGTTTTGAAATTTCATAACATGGTTTGATATAGACCTTGTCACTCTATTGGGGCCTTTAAACATACAGAACATCTCTTCTAGTGAATTTTTTTATGTGCATCTTTGGTATTTTCTTTCTTTTTTTTTTTTTTTTGGATTCCTGTTAGTCAGATGTTGAAAATTTTAGAGCATATTTCTGCACAGATTTTTTTTCCCCTCCTGTTTTCCGTTTTGGCTTCTTGTCCTACTTCCTGGGGGTTTCCTTGACTGCTCTAATCCTTCTACTGAATATATTGTTTTGTCTACCTTTTTTTTATAGAGTTCTCTTCCATCCTTTTATTCTTTTTTCACTGATGCAATTTCTCATCTTTCTGTAGATGTTGAAGATTTTTTTTTTTGAAGTTTTTATTTGCTCCTGCATTTTTATCTTTCCTGTCGATGCCTTCTTCCTGTTTTGATCTCTGACTTCTTGGAGGTTTCCCTCAAATATGTGATTCTCCCTCACTGTTAAGATCTAATTGGAAGCATCACTTTGCGAACTCATTAACTGATAGACCTCACTGCAAGGATTTGGTGACCATGCCTCTGAATTCTGAACCTGCCTCGAGTTCTGTAAGACAAATTGGTTTTGTTGTTCCCATCCCAGTCACTCTGTAGGTTCCAAGGTTGTGCTTCCTCTGTTCTGCCATGTCCGTTACCACTCCTTTATCTAGTTTTTTCTTCTTTCAAACATCAAAAATCATCTGCTGTTTATCCTGTCTCGGGTATAGCTTTTTTAAAAAATACTTTTAATTCTAATGAGATGATATCTCTGAAAGAAGGGGGAAAGGAAGTAGATTTGTGGTTAGTCCACTCTAAGTTGGATTTATACTTTGAATATAAATTCTAAGTTTAAAAGTTTTAATTCAGTATAATTAATGGTACTGATTCAGACAATACTTTCTATTATATCTATAATTGAATACTGTACATTTCTACTAAGACCTTGATTAAGAATCCTATTCAAACTACTTATCCTGCCACATTGTCCGTTAATGTGTAGTAATGTAGGGAGTAGTTTACACTAATGCACTTCTTCTTGTTTTATTGCTAAGTCAGACATGACTCTTTTACAACCCTATGGACTGTAGTAGCCCACCAGGCTCGCCTGTCTGTGGACTTTTCCAGGCAAGAATACTGGAGTGGGTTGCTATTTCCTTCTCCAGGGGATCTTCCTGACTGAGGAATCAAACCCATGTCTCCTGCTTTGGCAGGTGGATTCTTTACCCACTGAGCCACCAGGGAAGCCCCACACTAATGCATTGAGTATTACAAAATTTTAAGTAAAAGTCTTAATAATTACTAATAAACACATCTAAAACTTGTGGAAAGGGGAGGAAAAAAGTGAATTTCAGCTTAATTTTTTTGATGGGTTAAACTCAGAGGCAATAGGCAGGATGGGAAGATTCACTGGGTGGGGGCAGAATTTCAACAGGTGCTTGACTTTTAATGATAAGTTTTGGGGGCGATTGTTACTTATTAGTCTTCCAGTATGATTATTTTCTAGTCTCTGCCATTAAACCTGAGGTCTACTAAGCAAGCCTTTTCCCTTCTTGTAAAGATTGTAAAAGTCCATCGGTTCTGTCCTTAGCTCTGAATGACAGTAAATACTCTTCTTCAGTGAACATTAAAGTATCAGTGGTGGGTTTTGCTGTTTGATTTTTATATTTGCATTTTATATCATTAATCTTTGTCAGTGTAGTTTATTGAGGTTTTGAGCCAGCGATGATAAGGCTTTAATCATAAAGGACAGTTACCTTAAATTTTAAAGTGAGATGAGGGGAAAGTGAGCTGTTGGCAGCTAATATATCCAGGCTTTGCTCAGAAACTTTAATTCTGCCATCCTTCAGTGAATAGTAGATGCCAAAAGTTTGAATCACTTCAGGAGTAGGCCTGGAGAAGTGTTCACTGTTTCTTGGTAGGATCTAGCCAGTAGTCTATAGGTTGCTGATAGACTAAAATGAGCCCCATCCCGCCTTGGTCTGTAGCCCCACGTCTAATTAAACTTCTTAAATATTTCAGCACTAATATTTCCAAAGATAAACAGATATAATTCATAATAGAGAAAAAGTTTTAATAGAGAAAAATGGGATAAATATCACCCAAAGCCAGAGCTCTACCAACGGGTCTATATTTTGGTGCATTTTCTTACTATGTTTGTTCCCCTCATAGATAGATTTTATAGTCAGAACTGACTTTTACTATGTGTAGTGCATCATACTCTTAATAGTAGTGACCTTTTAAAAGATAACTTCATTTAGAATATAAGCATTTGAATAAATGTTCAGTTTTCATGCTGTGTCTCCTTTGAGATTCTAAAATTACACATTAACCAGATAGCTTAAGAAATATGTAAGTTTCAGTTTAAATCATTTCTAGCTTGAAGGAGAAATTCCTCCAAATAGTGGTACTTTTCAGGTATGTTATGTCTAGAACTTTTTGTTAATAAAGGAGTAAGTGGCCTTGCCATAAAATACCTGGAAGAAGCAAAATGGTGGTTTATACACCATTTGGATAGTTCTTATTATTGGCTATTGGCACTGTATTTTAAAAAAACATCGACTAGATTTTCTCCTTGTTTCACCTTTGATGTATTTGTGGAGGACACTGATAGAGTGTGACAGCATGGTGAAAACTACTTTATATTAATAGGAGGAAGGAAGGCTCATCTGAATTAGTAAACAAAAACCAACAGAACCAAGTGTTGAAATTGTTTGTGTTCTGTGGTATTAAAGAATGCTATTACTTTGAGCTACTGACAGTGACTGGGATTTGAGTATTGGCCTTTACTTAAAGGAAGAGAATTGTCCTAACATAGTTTAGGCTGTTTTAGTATTTGACTATGGCTTGTTCTTGGGCTCTTCACAAATAAATGGATACTTCTAAAGTGTTTTAAAGACAGTTTATTCTCTAGAGGGTCTCACAAAGTTCTTTGTCACCTATCCAGCACCACTGCAGATAGTTCTAATGTGTATCATTAGTATGATTTACCTTCCAGTTGTAATTGATCTTAAATAATTTGTCAAAGGCTTGTTGAATCCTAATTTGTCCCAGATTCTATGCTCAGCAACTGGAGTAGGAGGAGTAAGAATCTTCTGTAACCTGGAGGAGCTTGCTTGCTTACTTAGGAGGGGGATACCAGGCAAGCAGTTGAGACCATGTAACTGGTGGTGAATTAGATGTGTAAGTGTGCAGAAAGGGAGAAGTTCAGTGGTGTGGCTGCTGGCCGAGGTATGCTGGAGGTCATGGGGTCAAGTTTGCTGGGACAAGGAGGAAGAAGAAGCCGGTGCAGGCAGAGAGCAGCGTGCGCAAGGCACCAGAGTGCCATGATGAGCGTCAGATAGCATGGAGAGTAGAATTAATAAAACTGCAATGAGTGGGAAGTATTCTCTGAGGCTCTCACTTGTCTAATATATGGCAGTCTTACTTAAACATGAAATGAGAAGTTAAATTCTCAGAGCTGCTTTTATCTGTTTCTTGGCTGTGAGAGAATCTTAAAGCTGTACCCTTTTGTCCTCCAGATAAGGAAACTGAGGCCCAGAGAGATCTGTGGCCTCCAGGTTGCGAGTGATAGAGCAGCCCTGGCATGCCCAGCCTCTGACTCAAAAACGCTTGTTTCCTCACACTGTCTCCCAAGCTAATACACTTATGATTGGCGTTCATTTACTGCAATGGAATGCTCTCACATCGATATTACATAAAGCAGTGCGTTTTATTGTAGTAAATGAATAGAAATAGAAATCTCCGCTGCATTTCATTGCTTAAGGAAGAAACACTGAAATCTTACTATATGCTTTCTACATTATTATAAAGGCAATTTATAATAGGTGCTTGCCAGGTTCATTTATGGGTCCTGTATCAAGGGCAGCAGTTTATACCACATTTCTCAGATCTTGCCTGTGGAAGTTAGAGTACAGAGGTTTCCCATGGAGCTGCACGTGATGCAGCACTCAGCAGTTCATGGAGTGTAAGGAAAATCTTAATGCTTTATCGTTTGACATTTTAACCAAGGAAAAAACACACTTTTATAGGTTTAACTTACTGTGACATTTTCTTCTATCTCCCTTCCCCTTCAGGTATCTCCAGGGCAGCTTACTAAAAAGTATAGCTCATGCTCAACCATATTTCTAGATGACAGCACAGTCAGCCAGCCTAATCTTAGAACCACAATAAAATGGTGAGTACAACTAGGTTGCCAAGGGCTGAGTGACAGACCCCCTTCTTGCTGAAACCATTCTAGCCATACGTAATTTCATTCATTTGATTTGTCCTTTTCAGTGATCAGGTTAAGAAACTGGTGTCAACTATATGTTGGTTTCAAGGACCTAAATATGAGTCTTCAGTTTCCATTTTTATTATAGAGTCCATGATAGAAGGGAAAGTCAGTTAGCAAGTAAGAAATCCCAGGAAAAATGTAAATCTTATTTGATGATTTCTATTGTTAAGATAATATTGAACATAATGAGAAAGAGAGGGGTACCTTTTTATTGTATGTTTCTAGAAAAAAGTATTTCTTTATGAGTTGGGAGTGTCCTACAACAATGTATACTAGTTTGGAAGCTACCCTTAGAAGAAGGAACAGCGTGTCCCCTACTGGCACCAAAGCGAATCTGCAGTTAAATTTAATTGGACTTCGTCAGATTTATCACACCCTGCATTTTTTTCCTGCAGTATTTCTGTATGAAATTTTACTTCTCCTTCCTCTCCCCCAAAGAGGGGGAAAATATATCAAAACTGTTTCAAGGGGCGTACTCTCAAGCTTAATTTCTCCATAGATGAAATTTGTTCAACTAAGATTTTAACTTAATAGACACATTTAATTTTTGTTTATATATGTGTATCTCCAACACACTGTATCAATCAAAGCAGAGAACAATAAAAGAGATGAAGTTTCAGAAACAAGGCTGTGGTCAGGCTTATACTTAAGACACGAACAGTGTTAGGATGACAAAAACTATTCCTCCATTTCTGGAAGCCCCTCATAGTCCACAATTGGAGATGCACAATTCAGAACGCCCTAATGATGGGACTGTTCAAGTTTATTTAAGAGAGAGAATTAAAAACCAAACAGGATGCAGACCTCCCTGCCTCTGTTGGAGTTGTCCAGGAACATTAACTAGTGTCTCCTTAGCATATGAATGTTAACTTTCCAGAACAGTTTGGGAAATGCTACTTGAAAATATTAGTATCCTTATCATTAATTTTAGTTTTCTGTCTTAAAAATATAATTAGCTTATACATTTAATTTCATTTTTAATGTGCAAGGCTTTTTATTTTTTAGCTGTTTAAATGATCAGTATACTTCTAATTTTAATTAAAAACAACCAGTTCACAATCATAATAATGTAACTTTCTTATTAGTTTTGGTCAAATCGTGTTTCAACAAAAACTGAGCCCCATTGCTCTTTAAAGTCCTGAGTTTTGGCATTTCTCTCGAAATCAGTGTTTTTATTCAGCCAAGACACTAAATCTGTGGGTTAAAAAACTACTCTCACTGTGGCTAGACTCACAGCTTCTTTTCAATTCAAAAGAGCCTGATGTTCCAGTATATAATTCAGAAGTAGTTTTAAAGATTAACCTTGCTCAGATGAGTAGGTTTCATGCTTTTTATTCTCAACCTAGTCTTAATGTTTGGAAATACAGTAAATTTTTCTCTGATTAAGTTTTAAAAATGACCATTCAGCACATTCATTATTGGTGAAATAAAGGTTTACTGAGAAAATTAGGGCAAATTGGCTTTTAGGAATGATTCTGAAAAGTACCATGGGATTAGTTTTCAGTGGGGTAGGTGAGCCTTATTAGAATCACCTGTGCAACTTTTTCAAGATGTGTATCTCTGAACACATGGATTCCACCTTTCCTCCCTGCCTCCAAGACGCAGAGTCTGTGGGTCTGTCTGGCTCTCTGTCTCTTTCTCACACACACACCCCTTTTGACAAGTTGAGGAATGATGTGTTTGAGGCATGATTTTATAGACAAAAGCATCCTGAGAGATTCTGATCTTAACCCTAACTCATTCATTCCTAAACTTGGCTGCACGTTGCAGTCACCTGGGGAGCTTTAAATACAATCCTGATGCCCAGGTCGTACCTAATGGAGTTAAATCAGAACATTTTGAAGCAGAAGCCAGGCAGTGTTTAAAGTGTCCCGGGTGATCCCAGGATGCAGCTGAGCTTGGAAACCACTCTCTGCTTCAAGGGTAGGAGAAAGAGAACTACTTCTGATAATTGGTGGGACCTTGAGTAAGTCAGTTTTTAGCCTTGATTCCCTTATTTGTAAAATGGGATAAGTGTCATATAAGGTTCAGTTGCCCTTTTTATCATGTAACTTTTAATTCTGTGACTTTAAGGTCAATTTGAAGAAACTTTGAAGCACTATAGAAGTATCCATCTTTGATGCTAACAGTGTTACTGGCCTTTCTGCAAATGCTAAGATTCTATAGACTAGGTACAAAATTCAGATTTGCCTTCTCTCAATTATTTTGAGTTTCATTTTAGATACTGAGAACAAAGGGAAACAAATAACTTAACCAGAGAACCCCTTAATGGCCTAATACACAGCATCTGTGAATAACTTAGGGCTATAGTAATGTAAAAAGTATCTGAGGACTTGTATCTATTGGTTAGTTAATACTTTATTTAAAATAATTTGGAAATACCTGTCATTAATAGTGTACTGTGCTGCCTTATTAGCAGTGCTTATTTCAGGATAACTAGGCTTATCATCAATTTTGTGACTATAAAACTTTGCTATTAAATTTTCTAATAATTACGTGTGAAAGTGATTTTAAATCCATTTTATTTGGTATGGAGCACTTGTATTACTTACTTTTAGAGAAATAATGGAAAATAGACATGTTAGAGGGATACTGAACTAAATCAGCTGAAATGCAGTGCCTAACAAAAAGCCATGTGTGGCTTAAATTTAACCATGTGGATAGATGATATAACTTGTATGGGACGAAAGATTTGGTGCATAGAAGGACAAATGACTGGGGAAATATATAATAACATATTTTATAATAATCAACCCAAACATGTCTTCTAAGAGCACATCTAGCATTTTGGGTCTCCTAATTTTGCTAAAAGCCAAAGAACCTAAAACATGGGGGATAGCACCTGTGGGTACTGCTCTGAATTAGAGGATGTGGGGGCCACTGGGCATCTGGAAGGTCTTACCTCTCTGCCAACCCTTTTTAAATGTCTTCAGGCCTAATGTGATAAAAGTCAATTATTACAATATATTTTTTTCCTCCACAGTGTGACCTTAGCAATATATTACCACATAAAGAACAGGTGAGCTCTTTTAAAACCTATTTTGTTATTCCAGCTAATTAATTTACACAGTATAAAGTTTAGTGTTAAGTAAGAACTATAGACAGTATTTAGAGTAAGCTTTTACTGTTAGAGTGCTTTTATTAGAGTATGGAAGTAAGTCATTTATTTTTGTTTTGGGACTCTTAATTCTTTAACCACTCTTATGTGGTTTATATGGATATTTACTGTATTAGAAATTGAAATTGAAAATTTAAAAAATTAAATCCATTGTATGTTAAAACAGGCTTTCCTTAGCACTATTGAAATTTTGAGCTGGATGAAGCTTTGTTGTGGGGTGCTGTCCTGTGCGTTGTCGAGCACTTCACAGCACCCCTGGCCTCTACCCTCTAGGTGCCAGTAGCACATTCTGCTTCTCTCCACAGTAGGACAACAAAAACTGTCACCTGAGGGATGAGATCACCATCTGGTTGGGGACTCCAGTGTTTAACATAAGTCTTTTTTTTTTTTTTAATGAAAAATAACCATTTTCCACAACAAAATAGTGGAGAGAAAAGTATCTCATTAATAGGAGACAGTTGATTCTCATATCAACACTGTCTTCAGTCATTTGCTTTGAAGAAGCAATATGAAGATCCAGCCACATGTAGACATATAGTTGGGAAAAGGTGAATTTTTAAAGCCTTGAGATAATTTGGCATATTCTTTGATACTGTCCCCAAAATCCACATGTGCTAGTTCATTAAATTAGTTAAAATGGAGTTCCAAGTCATTATCAGTGAACTTGAAGTAGGTACTATGTTAAATTAATGCCCATTGATCTGTCCTGCATACTGAGTGGATCTGTTTATCTGTACATGATTTTATAATATTATACATTGTCATTTGCAAAGTATTGGCTCACATTGCTTTAGACAGTGTCAAAAACTCACTCTTGTTAGTATCACCACCAATGTTATCAGAAAAGTCTTTAAGTATTAAGAAATCAAGCTCACCATAAATAAAGCTCACACTAGAAGGTACACGTTTTCCAAAAATCCTGATATTTTTAGCTTGATGGTTTGAATTTTATCATTGGTAACAAATAGTTGTGAGTTTTCTTTGAAGTGACAGGCTCACTTTATTCATTTTTTGAAAAAATGACTGTCAGTTGGTGTTTCATGAAAAAAGTGGTTTAAATATGATGTTCTAGGGGAGAAAAGTGACTTACCAGTAAGTTACAAGTGCTCTTCCTTAACAGAGCCATATTTCAGTACATGCAAGTGCTTAATGCATACTTTCCACTTAGAATATGAAAAAGAAGAGTAAAGGTTTAAGAATACTTAATTTTTACTCTTTCATCAAGGATGTTCTTAAGTGAAGCAGACTTTTTACATGCATTTGGCCAGGAATAACTGAGTTACTTCTAATTTAGTTTCATACCACTGCCTTGATTCACACTCAGAAACAAGCAATTTTACCCACTTTTGCTTTTATACAATCATAGTTAAGTGTCACACAGTGTAAAGGCAGGTGATGTCTTGGTATTCTTATAAAACACAGTTTTGACCTCTTAGACTTTTAGGCTTTCTGAAGAGGGGCCAGGGGAGAATCCCAGAGGCCTATAGACCACATTTGCAGAACTGCTGTTTAAATGGGCACAGAGTAGTAGTGTGGTGGAATTTAAAATAAAAAGCCTGGTTTCTCTTAAAAGACAATTAACATTTTTAACTCAGACTATTTAAAAGAGACAAGAAATAAATATATAGTTATAGAATTAGATTATATTTATATATAATATATAATTTATATGTTATATATTATATATGTTACAATAAGAATATAATATAAAGAACAAAAGAGGGGAAAAAAACAAGAAAAAAGCATGAATCTCATATTTACATTCATTGACGTTAGAAGACTTTATTGCCCACTACTGCCACTTTATAAAATGTTCTTGTGTATTCCAGTGTGAGGTTAGTGCAGTGAAAATGTATTGGTCTACTAACATTGCCTGTTAGAAGGGGTCTGTGCAGGTAAAGGCAACTCTGGCTGGTTGTAGAAAAGATTTCAAGCAACTTGGTGTGCTGAGTATAAAATAGGTCAGAAAACCTTTCTAAGGGCAGAATCTAGGAGAATATGTAAAACTGTTAGCTTTATTGAAGGTTAATCTTCCTCTACTCCTTTCTCTACTCTTAGCAGATACTTTACTAAGCTAGTAACTCCTGAATTAATTTTTAAAATATATATTCTTATTTTATAGAGATGCCAATAGATCCTTGGATATTTTTGATGAGAGATCACATCCACTCACAGTAAGTGTCACTTTTGATTGAAGTTGTGTTTTTATTGTGCTTTTATTGTAGGTGTCCAATGTATATTTTAATAATTGTAGAACTTGAACTGCTCTAGAATATGAATGACTAGCTTTGTGTTTTACTCCTTTTGATTTGTGTAAAGGATCTCCTATGAGGAGTTCTCGATTTAGACTTTAATATTGTATGGTTACTTCCTTGACTTTACTGAAAAAATATTAAAGTACTTAGTATGCCAGTATCTAACTTGAACTGTAAGTATTAAATATCTTATACATTTAGTGCAGGTACCGTAACCAAAAGATATTTCTTATTTTGGTGGATTGAGAGGTAGCTTTCTGCTGTATATTATAGCAGTTACAGATTTGATCATAACTGCACCAGAATTTGGATCATAGAAGTGCACTTCCTAGCTATTTTTATTTGATTGTAAGAAAACACAGTGAGAACCTTATGGGTAGAATGTAGCAGTTACAGCAGAGGTAACTACACTGCAAGACTTAGGAGGTTTGAGCATGTGACACTATCCTTTTGTTGGGGAGCAGGGTATAAAGATACACAGGAGATATAGAGTAGTTAACAGTAACGTTTTATATGTATGTTTTAACTTCCATGATATTTATTATTTTGTAGAGACGTTTGTGATTGTTTATAGAGTTATTGTTTTTATTATATTTATGTATAAGGTTGACTTTTTTTTAAATAAATAAGCTGCAGTTGTATTTATTTAAATAAATAAGTACAGTTGTATGTATTTCATGCTTATTTGCTTTGAAATTAATTACTAGAAGAAAATTACTGCCTCCAGCTCGAAGCCAAGATTGTCTTCCTTTTAAGTCTTCTTCCCCCACCCCATGTTATGTCTAGTCATTTTACCAAAGGCATGTTGTGTCAGGGGTGTGACTGATAAGAACCGAGTTGCGCTTTGTATGACGAGTGAGTGGGTAAGTAAACATCAAGTAACAGAAAATGTAGCTTTTTAAAGGATGATTTTCCATAGCATCACATAATATAAACATTTCCTAACAAATACGTAAGATCTCTAAGGAGAACATTAAAATAGTGTTTAAATTTTAAACTAATTAAAATGACAGGGTTTTAAAATTCACTTCTTCAGGTGCTCAGTAGACGTGTGACTGGTGACTGCTGTGTAAGACAGCAAACTCTTAGCGCCTTCTGGTTACAGGACACTGGAAAGGTGTTTAAGTAGCACGTGGGCACACGTGTGAAGATTGCTGTCTTGAGGGTACTTTTAAGTATTTTTCTTCAGTGGATACTTACATTGTGTTTTTTCTTCTTTCAGCGAGAAAAGGTTCCAGAGGAGTACTTTAAGCACGACCCTGAACACAAATTCATTTACAGATTTGTTCGTACTCTTTTCAGTGCCGCACAGCTGACTGCCGAATGTGCAATAGTGACTTTGGTAATATATTTTTCTCTAATAGAAGCATCTCTAGACATTTTTTTCTTGTACAGAAGGTATGGGCCTGTTTTCCAAATGAAAGTAGGTTCCTGAAATGATCATCGGAACTTTATTAAAGAGAAATGTATCAAAAGGAAGTAAACTGTACAGATTTGAGCTTTAGTAATCATAATGATTTAAAATGTTGCTATTGCTTTTCTCATCGCAAAACAGTTGGTGTTAAGGGCAGCAGGAGAGACTTCTGGTTTCTCCTTCCACACGTCAGGGCACGTGCACACACAGTGCACACAGGTGCACACTGACAGTGTGCTGGGCGGTAGGATGGAGGCGATCACTCAACTTTCTGGTCCACGGCAGGCGCAGATTCAGTGTGTTTCTGAGTCTCAGGCTGTGTTGCCTAGGCAGTTCTAATGTGTGTCTTGATTGAGACTGACTGCCTTCAACTCCCTGTCCTTGGACGATAATGTTAACCATCTCTACTGTCCTCTGGTGCCTGCATGTGAAGGTACCCAGGATTGGGTGTCAGTGGTGCTTGGAAAGGCTTGACTCAAGTTAGCCTGCCAAGCTCCAGCTGTGTAAGGACCTTTGTGTCATCCATACTGAATTCCTATGGTAAGATTTTATCATTTGAATAATAAATCATATTCAGCTGAGAGGCAGTTGGGATTGCCTAACTCCTCCATATAGCAAACCTATAGGGGAAAGTCAACTGGATCGTCTGGAGGGAAGGAGTACGTCCACCTCTGCCTGCTCCCCTCCAGGCAGAGTGTAGGAGAGGAGGCTTCTCCTTGTGCAAAGAGACCCCTCAGTGGGCACCAGGTCAGACACAGGCCTTTTCTTGGAGCTGCAAGCCACTTGCAGTGCTTAGTTAGCATGTGCTTGAGAGAGGCAGGGTGGCGCTGGCACATGCAGAGCTGGGAAATGCAGGCAGGAGAGTAAGGGTTGGAAGAGGGGCATTTCTTTGTAGACAAGTTAAGCCCGATGGACCTGTGAAACAGCAGAGTGACAGTGTCTAGCAGTCATTTGACTGTATGGGATTGTAGCCTGAAGCTGAGCGAGAGGCAGGGAATTACGTATAGCTGTTCAAATGCAGAGAAAGTACGTTAAATAAAAATTGAGGAGAAGATAGATCTGTGGGGACTATCAGCACTTATGGACACATCCCCAGAGGAGTGGCCAGAGTGGTAGGAAACCCAGGAGAGAATCACAAGAGGTGATTGAAGGAGAAGAGCGTGATGCACATGCTGAGTGCTGCCAAGGAGTTCCTCAGGGCATACACACACACCAAATACCTACCTGTGTCACGGTTCTAAGTGCTGGGGATAGAGGAGAGTTCTTGCCTTTATGAAGTAAGTATAGCAGACATAAACAAAGGGTGTTTGTGTTTTTTTGTATTAAGTTTTTATTGGAGTATGGTTGATTTACAGTGTTGTGTACAGCAGAGTATAAGACTTTTTAAATGAGTATTTTTTAAAAGATGACTATTTCAAGTAGTACTGAAAGCTAGAAAGAGAAAGCAAGGTAAAGGGATAAAGAGATTAGAGAGGCTTCCCTGGTGGCTCAGACAGTAAACAATCTGCCTGCAGTGCAGGAGACCAGGGTTCCTGGTTTGGAATCCCTGGTTTGGGAAGATCCCCTGGAGAAGGGAGTGGCAACCCACTGTAATATTCTTGCCTGGAGAATTCCCCATGGACAGAAGAGCCAGACGGGTCCATGGGGTTACACAGTCAGACACGACTGACTGACTTAACGCGTGCACGCTAGAAAGACCAGAAAGAGCTTCTTTACAGAGCTGAGATCTGAACCAGGACCTGGCTGGACTGAGGAAGATGAGGGGCACTGATCCCACAGGCAGAGGGGTAGACCACAAGGCACTGAGACAGGATCAGCCAGGTGGCCACTGTGACCAGAGTAGGGAGTGAGGGAAAGAGCACAGGTGTTGAGCTCACAGAAGGACGATGGCATCTCACACAGGGCCTCGTAACTTGCAGGCCACAGAAGTTATCTATGTGATGGGAAAGCCCTGGCAGATAACCTAAAGTCTGTCCTGGCTGCTCTGGGGAGAACAGACTGTGGTTGGCAGTCAGTGGAAGCAGAGAAGTTAGGAGGCAATGGTAGTGATACAAGTCAGAAGTGATGGACAGAAGAGCAGAGCCATCAGGTGACCAGTGAAACGGAGATAAGAATTCCGAACAGATTGGAGTGAGATAACTCAAGTGGAGGTTTTTGGTCCCAGCAGCCAGGCGTGTGGCAGTGTCTTCAGCTCTGAGGGCAGGCTTGGGGAGTGGGGCATTGTGATGAAGAGCTCTGGTGGTAGGAAGGCAGCAGTGACTCTGCCTGAGTAGTTTCAGTGGAGCAGTGGTGGCCAGGGGCAGACTAAAGTGGGATGAGGAGAGGATGGATCATGAGGAGCCAGCCTCAGGACATTTCCTGAGGGAAGTGTTCTAAGGGGTGGTGAGGGGATGGGCTGAGAATATGTAAGAGAACATTGGAGAAAATCTCTGACAGAGAGGGGGTTGTTCAAGAACAGATGAATTGTGGGAACAGTGTTCTGCAGAAATGAGAAATGGGACTGACTGCATTCATAGAAGAGTTAGCTTCAGGAAAAAGAAAGATGTCACTTCCACTGAGACGGGAGGGCAAGTGGTATAAATGAGACCAAGTTTGCCTTTAGTAAAGGTGAGAGGAAACTGAGGGATTGCCCCTAAGGTTGAACTGCCTCTATTAGTGCCATAAAGTAGAGAGGTGGACCCTGTAGGGAGATTCGTTCTTAATACTGGAGCGTGCTGAGTTCTCTGGGGAACAGGGGCAGAATTTCACTAAGGGTGTATAATCTCAGTAACTGTGTTTGAAACAGTTGAGTTTGGAGAGCTTTGGCAGATTTGAGCTGTCAATCTGATAACATACTCTGATAAAAACTGGACGTTTTTCTTTTTGTCAAATGGCATATATTCTCTTCTGCAGAGGTAACACCATCACCAACAACTGTCTTTAAACTTTACTCAGCTGTTAACTTGGTCCGGTTCTTTATCGAATAGCCATTTGACACATATAAAAGAAGCCATGAAGTCATCCCACAAACTACCTGGCAGATTTAGAGGAGCCCCAGGGATTCAGACACTGGCAGCTCTTAACCACCTCAGAACCAAACAAATTGACTAAGTTGCAGAATATGTAAGACGAATTATGAAATAATGGAGATGTGAAAAATGGGGGATATGAAAAAAAATGCTCTTTGTATGCATGAGTCTTCCTTAAAAAGGCACTAAATGTGGTAATGTAAAGCTGCTTTGTACTGCCTGTCCTGCTGTGCCACACAGCAGCCACTGGGAGGCTCTCTTGACCACCAGTTATCATCTTCAAGTTCATCCTCTGAAGAGAAGATAAAGAACTGCTCAGTCTTACCAGAGTTTTACATACTCAAGCTTTATGTAAAATTGCCACGTACCCACCACCAGTATGGTAGGTACATTGCGCACGGTAGGCGCTCAAGCATTTACTGAACGGTTGAATTGATGCTGGGCTATATGTGCTGCCTTTTGCAAGTGGGAAAGTAATAACACAATGCCTGTCTTTAGAATGCCCTTTGCTGAGATGTCCTTTCATTCCTGTGACCAAAATTGGGTTGGAAATTCACATGGGCAGAGTAGAAATACCAGACTAACAGAAATACCTGCCTTACAACTGTGACCTGGCCTTTGGCCTTGGCTGGCCGAGCAAAAGTCTCTGTAGAACCAAAGAATAAAAGACATGTTAAAACAGATGAAATCTATCATTCCTAATAATTCTTATCACAGCCCTTAAACTGAACTAAAATCAAAGATCAGTCCTCTACTTTTGCAGGTTTACTTAGAAAGGCTTTTAACTTATGCTGAGATCGACATTTGCCCCACTAACTGGAAAAGAATTGTTTTGGGAGCCATTCTTCTTGCCTCCAAGGTTTGGGACGATCAGGCTGTTTGGAATGTGGACTACTGCCAGATCCTCAAGGACATTACAGTTGAGGACATGTGAGTTTGTAAGGTTACGGTGAACTGTCTAACCATTTTCCAATACCTCATTTGCTCCCATAAAGTTTACATCTTAAGAAATGTTACATTTTAAGAAAGGTTACATTGTGCAGAGAGCTGAGTTAGGTATAAATATAAAATTAGACTCTTGTCTAGCTGTAGTATAACCATTTGTATTTCCCATCATTAATTAGTTAAATCTTGGTGTGTTATTGTAATATTCTGCTTGATAAATTGAAATTACTTTTTGATGGTTTTTGCCAAACATTTTACAAGCTCACTACCAGAACAACATGATGCAGTAAATAATTTCACATCTTTCTTAAAGCTGTCTACCGGTCCAGTCCGTTTTTAAGAGGCACATGTCTGGCCTTGGAAGTTAAGTGGTCACTGCTGAGGTCTTAGCACCTCCAGACTACTGAGAGGTTATAACTTCAACTTGAGTCACACGTTGTACGTTTGTTTTTGCAGGTCTTTTCTTCTTTTGTAATCTGAGGTTGTATCTAAGGTTCTATTGTTACAGAAACCATGATGTACAGATAACCACACAGGTTTCAGATCTCTGTGTTCTCTCTCCTCCGCTGTTAGGAGTGTTCCCCATGTTTAGAAATAGAGGTCTGCTGAGTTAGGAAACTCCTTTGTTCAGGTAGCCCAGGAAGTGTCACTGGGGCCTCACCCGGAGCACTCAGCAACCACAGCAGCACTTGATGGGGCCTTGAGTTAACTTGGGGGGTTCCTCACAGATGGCATGCTCACATGGGCATGAAACATCAGGCTTCCAGTCTGGCTGAGGGGAAGGCCCCGAAGGTGGGAGGCAGCAGGAACCAGAGAGGTATTTGCAGAAGACTCTAGAAGTGCTCACTTGACAGCGAAAATGTCCTTGTGGGTGGCATTTAGGAAAACGTAAAGGTGTACCTCTTTATTATAGTGAACAGCAGAGGACGATCAAGGTCACGGCAGGCAGTGGCAAGAGTTTGTTTTTGTTACCTTTGCCCCTGACTCTCAATTCAGAATTACCGAAGTGCATATTTACACTGAAGCAAAGAAGCTTGTGACTAAGAGAAGGGACCAGTGATTGTTGGTAGCTGTCAAAGTGACTTTTGGTGAAAATGTCCACTTTGGTGGTAAAAAGTGTCATGGTGATGTTGCTGGTAGCCACCGTAGTGTTATGGCAGATAATTCGAGATGAGTACAAGTACTTTTGGAAGTTGTAGAAACGAAAGTGACATCGAGCACCACTATCATCCATCTCTAAACTGGTTCCTTGAAGGAAGGGAAATGTGTAATCATAAACACCAGGCCTGCCATGATGGCAGCTGAAATTTTCTCAGAACCTACAACTAAGCTGATGGGGGCTCTGGGTCCAATTAGAGCATCAGAGAACATGCAGGGAAGTGTGTGGGTGTTCATAGATGTGAGCCCAGTAGCACTGATGGCAGTGTCTAGCTACAGGAAGAAGCTAATTGCAAACAGCACTTTTCTGTGTAAAACAGAATCACCAGGAGCTGTGTTTGTAATAGGCTGCTTTTGTTTATGATCTTTGGAAACTGGAAAGCATTACAACCAAGTGTTCAAGTCACATTTGTCTCATCCCCCTGCTGTTTGTAATGGTCTCATTTTGAGTCTAAATTGAAAAATTGGCATCTGTCAGCTTTTCCTTAAAAGTTTTCAAACATCCATGTATCTTGTTTGAATATATTTCCCTTCAAAAGAATAAGTTAAACTGAGCAGCTGCTGTTCAGAAAATTTGCTGCGCCTATAAATGGCATGCTCTTCAGTCATCTAGTCATTTAAAAAACAACAGCCAAAAAAAAAAAAATGCAGAAGATACGTATTCTGTAGGCCTAATGCTTTTTTCTTCAGTAAGTAAAGCTCTGTTAATAGACATGTTAATCCTATGAAGTACTGTATTTCCACACAATTAAAATGTATTAGTAGAAGAGAATATAAAAGGGATAGTGAAGTGCATTTATTCCTGTAGTAAATTAAGTCCTGATTAGCTGATTATCAAAACATTATCTGATTTACATTTCTATAGACTTACGGCCATTTGAACAGGAAATTAATTTTGGAGGTAGGTTCAGTTAGGTTTAAAGTTAAACAAATGAGAAACCTCATTTCTGCTCACACTGTGCTCTCCACACAGGAGAACATCAAGCATTTGATGACTTATCCAATGGATAAAATATTAACACTTTAAAACCAGGAAACAAATATATTGAAAAATAAGTCACTCTCATTTGTCTGGGTATTTGTCATTTTTATATAATTAACTCTTTAAAGTGATTGCTGTGAAAGTGGTAAGACTTACTCTGATTTTCTTTACTTAAACATTAGACAAGCAAATGACTGTGTATGGTCCCATAGCAAAGACCTGCCCCCAGCACCCTACTTTCCCACTTCATTGAATTCGCCCCCTGTGTGTGTGTGCACCTTCTGTCTTAGCTAGGGGCGGATGGAGCACAGGGGAAACTGCTCCATCAGAGGTCATACGCTCAATGCGTTTAGTCTAGCCCAGACGTCTACCCTTAATCCTGCTGCCTCCCATAGCTTAAAAAGTGTATCCCATCCTGTCCCAGGAACACCTTCTCATCCTACTGGGGTTAAGAGGAACAGAAACTTGCATTCTGCCCTTTGCCACAGTCCCCTGTACTGGGGCAGGGGGAGGGGATTCCCTTTCCCATCGAGTGTAGCTTATTTATTTATTTATCTGAGATGAATCCTTGTTGCCTCAAGAGTCTTCTCCCCTCAGAGATAATAGCAGTGGCTCTCCATGGCTCCATTTGTTGCCGTGGTGATGTGCTTACTCCTTTTGTTGGCGTGTCTCTACTTCAATAAGCCCCTTCCTGTTATCGGCCCGGTGAAAATGTCTGCAAGTTCTCCAGAGCTAATAAACAGCATACATCATTCCTTTCATCTGATGACTATAGCGGGGCCTTGTGAGTGAGCGTGGAGCATGAATGCACGGCTGCACTAATGGGACTCTGAAGAATGAGCCCCCGAGTCAGCAGCACGGGTGCATAAGAGGGCCGTAACCTCTCCCCCCTGTCCCAAACTCAAAGTGCCAGGACGCAGAAAGAACCACAAATAGCTGTACCTTGTTGGAGCATTAGTGTATTAATCCAGCTGGGGAGCCATTATTTGTTTCAAAACAGTATTTAGAGCTGCTGTAGTGGCTCAGAATGGGGTTTCTGAAGATAGCCCAGTTGACTAAAATTGTCCTATGTTGGTTTTGTCTTGTCCTCCTCCCCCAGGAATGAGATGGAAAGGCACTTTCTGGAGCTCCTTCAGTTTAATATTAATGTTCCCGCCAGTGTTTATGCCAAATACTACTTTGACCTTCGCTCCTTAGCAGATGACAACAACCTGAATTTTCTATTTGCTCCTCTTAGCAAAGAAAGAGCACAGAACCTAGAGGTAAGACTGTGGAATCACTCACTGGGTTTTCTGTCAGCCACCAAAGCCAACATCTGTGGCTAACTTACACTAAGCAGTGACTAGGAAAATGAAAAGCTGTTAAATTAACAGTTTGAAGAGCTTATTAACCCGTTGGCATCTTATTCCCTGTGTCTTTTATGGGTTAGGGATCTCACATTGTTTTTTTAAAAAAATTACAGATATTCTCTCTTCTGGAACCATAATTCAGAATATTTTAAATCAGATTTAATCTGTTCTTAATGGTTTTCCATTTGAACTTCCACACTTAACTAGAGAAGGAAATGGCAACCCACTGCAGTATTCTTGCCTGGAGAATCCCATGGACGGAGAAGCCTGGTGGGCTACAGTCCACGGGGTCACAAAGAGTCTGACATGACTGAGCAACTTAACTTTCATTTACATATAACCATACAGGCATAATTTCTTTATAATTGTATCCTTAAATCATATGTACATTGATAATCTACTTACCACTCTTAACTGTCTTAGCTTGCAGTGTGTGTCCCGTGAGTTTATTAGACCAGAAGCATCGGTTGCTAACCTGCGAGACCTGTACTTGGAAATTACAATGTGGGTTCAGAAACAGGATGTAGAAAGTACATGGGTTTTTAATGGAAATGGTAACATACATGGGATGAAGTAATTTGTAGTGGTGATTTGAAGTAGCTTGTGATTTCTGGTGGGTATACAGCAAAATTTACAACTGAAATGAATACATATAAAACTGACACTTTTCTGGTACCTTGGTACTTTGGAATAAGACGTTTTTCCATGGTAATTTACATGCATGTGAGCACCTTGTAGTGCTTCATCATTAGACCTTTCTTGCCTTCAACACACCTACCTCATTAAAATTTTCTTAGAGTGTGTAGTAAATAATGAAGACTGAATAGAAGTTGAATAGCTGGGTAAAGACTGATTTTGCTCAGGTGTGTTCATTATGTTTAAGGATCTAGTATGTAGGTAACATCATATTGCTGTTAGACGGGGCCTATTTTGGGAACCCAGTTTTTAAATAAGTTCCCCCCTGCCCCAGCAATCTCATCATAGCCCTTCAGAGATATTACCTTAGGGAATCAGCAGTGTAGATATGAGCTATCCAAAGTAGCAGTAACTGTGAACCTAAATGAATGCAGATGTGTGGCTTATCAATGATGCTTTCTTTTTTTAAGGTTGGAACTTTTTTTTTTTTCCCTAAATATACCTATGTTCTATCTGATTGACTTTCTTAGGCCATCTCCAGATTGTGTGAAGACAAATACAAAGACTTGTGCAGAGTTGCTGTGAGAAGGTCTTTCAGCGCTGATAATTTCATTGGTATTCAGCGCTCCAACGCCATCCTCTCATAAACAGAGAGAGGTGAGGGGTTGTAACACCATGAACCCCTCGTAACAAGGACTGGAGAAATACCACCTCTCCTGCTCAGAAACCAGCAGTTAGTATTTTCACCTAACAGAAAGACACTGAATTCAAGACTCACGACAGCAAGGATTATGGTCATAGGAAAAAACTGGACTTGTCAATGCAACACACTCTTCTGTCCTTTTTAATGTAAACAGAGTTACAAAAACCACTCCAAAGCCAAAAGCTCCCCACCCACCCACAGATATTTGCTTACTATGTAGGCCAATAACTGTGAACTATGTGAGGTTTTTTTAAATAGTTTAAATTTTTAGACTTTAAAGACACTAACTATATAACTTACTTTTTCCTATTTTTCTCGCCCATATTGCTGCATATTCCTTTAGAATCAGTGCAGTATTACTATTTGAACATGGGACTCCTAACAACTCATAAAGCCACTTAGGAACAGACTGTTGTAGCATTGTTAGGTTTTGAAGGATTCTTCCTCCCTACTATTTCATTGAAGCTGCTAGTCATTTTTGGCAATCAGTTTAAACCAAAAAGCTGCTGAATAACACTTGTCATTCAAATTTTTTGCAAACACTACTTATTAGCATATTAGCATGTTTGGGATCATAAGCAGAGAAAGTATGTTGTTACCTACTTCTATTGGGTCCGTGCTGTGTTTCTTGTTAACTCTAATGGTGCTTCTCATTTTCTGACGATTTTCCTCTTTGTTAAATACTTGTATTAAAGGATATTTTCATAATTCCAGCCGACCTGTTAGTCCAGGAATAAGCAGATAGTGAAATAGGTGTCCCAAAAGTCTTGGTGCAATTTTAAGCTTTAATACAGTGTGTGTGGACACTCCAGGACACTGCCGCAGAAGTATAAATGCTACAGACACAAAGCATCACTTGAAAGTTTACTTGAATTTCTTCTAAACTCATTTAATTTTATAAATCTTAGATGTTAAGCTTTTAATTTTAATTTTTTGTTTCAACCCCTCTTGAAGATGGCAAACAATGGGCTGAAACAAAAAAGTAAAATTAAGAGCTTAATGTTTAAAATTTACAAAACTGAATGAATTGAGAAGGAATTCAAGTGGACTCTCAGGTGATGTTTTGTAAGTTTGTAGCATTTATGCTTCTACAAGTATCAGAGCTTCAGATTGCACACAGACTTCAGGAGGGCATCTTGTGTCTTTATAGACCTGGCGCCTCTTTTTAAAATAGTCCTTTGCCTGCGTGGGCTGTTTATCTGCTTGAGCACCGAAGTTTCTTTTTTCTAGATTTGGTAAAGGAATTATGAACAACAGCATTAATTCTCCTGTAATAAATTGAAAGGAATTGGACCCTAATCGGACACAACTGAGCAACTTCTCTTTCACCTTTCACTTTCATGCATTGGAGAAGGAAATGGCAACCCACTCCAGTGTTCTTGCCTGGAGAATCCCAGGGACGGGGGAGCCTGGTGGGCTGCCGTCTCTGGGGTCACACAGAGTCGGACAAATTGAAGTGACGCCGCAGCAGCAGCGATAGGAAAGTAAGTGATATGAAACAGCTTTTCTATCCTGTGTGTTGACCTGGCTGTAGGTGTGTTGTGTTATTTGAGGAAAGATAAATCTTAGGAACCCTTACCTCAGGCTTTTTAAAACACAGGGTACCACTTAGCCACCAGGAAGCCCATTAAAAGACAGGGAGGTCCAGTAATCAGTCTTTTAGGAAATTGGTAATGATGTCACCTAAACTTGAAACATTAAAAAAAAAGTGTTCTCAACTATGTAAAATCTTTCTCCTCCTACCTTCTCAAATGTAATCCTAGGAATTTTGCCTGTCAACAAAGCATTTCTGGGCCAGAAATACTTTCTCTCTCTATAGCAAGGCTTCACATTATATTGAGTGCCACAGGTTCCATCATTTTTAAAGGACACAGACATAAATGATAAATAATAGATATAAAAATATTACAATCTACCACCTCAAAAAATATTGTTTATGGAGCTTGGAGATTCAAGTATTGATTGCAGTTTTATTTTGAAAAGAATGCTACAACTTATGTGGTTTTTCTTCCTCATGTTTATATTAAAAGAAAAGCTAATAAACTCTATTTTAATTAAAATACATGGCTGCTGTGTAACTTCTCACTGTTCACATAACATTGTGGTTCTGCCTAGCTCAAATGTTTTCAATCAGCTCTGATAGTCAGGCCTTGAAGCATTTTCCGACTGACCATTCAAAAGTTGTTTTGACCGTTGCCTTTAGTTAAGAGGCAGGCATTTATTTCTTTGGCTTATGTTCTTTTCAACCAGAAGATAATTTAGTACACTTAAAATCACTGGCTGTAGTGCTCCGTGGCATAGTGCATTAGATGGCACTTTGGAATTGTGTGTTATTGTACCAAAAGGAAAAAGCACTTTGCAAGATAAAAGGTAAAACACAGAAAGAAAGGAATTAAAGAAATACTGTTGAATCAGAACATGAGTTATTTGAGGACATAAAGCCATTGAACAGGAAAGAAAATGGAAGAAGAGGAAGTAGATTTGCGGTTGTTATAAAGAGGGTGACTTTTAAACAAGCCATGTAATATACAAAATCACCATAAGGTTTCTTTAAGACCCTAGTCACCGCCCTCGAGCAGTATTCCATCACTCCTGATAGTATTGCTGTGTTTTCATCCACCTTAATTCACTACTTAAGGTCAGATCTTTTAACTTTATTCTTGATAGGCTGTTGATTAGGAGAAATGATCTGAATTAGTGCAGAAGGAGAGAAAAACTATTGCAAATCACTAAGATAGTTTGTACCGTGTAATAATATGCCAGTTACTAAGTAGAAATGCTGACATACCTGGAGTGGTCAAAGGTTAAAAAAAAGTAGGGGTGGGAACATTGCTTGGACACAACTGTAGCTTCAAGACAAGTTAGTAGAATCACTAAAAATTGCTCTTTCAGTGTTAATTCTAGAGACAATAACAGCCATTTTGATAAATGGGGGAAACTTAAAGATTTAAACCACTGAAAGTAGGTTCTCAAATACTACAGGGTATGGAAACTAGTTCCTAGGGGCAATAGGGTAGCTTTGAGATACTAGGAAGGGTTTATTCCCTAAAGTACTAAGACTATAAAAGAAAACCTCAACTCAAATTTATTTTCATTTTTAGTTTTTGGAATATACTGACAGTGCAATTTTAACTGGAATACTGTGAACTGAACTTTATAAGGAAAAGACAAAAAGGTTTCAAGTCTATGTTTGAACCAAATGAAACTGTCATTTTTCTACATTAAACTCACGTGGTTCACCCTAAGACCACTTAGGGCCCAGTGCTTCTGAGAAGTTTTTTCCATCCTGTATTAGATTCTGTCATGACCCTATTCTACCACGTCTACTCCTAAAGCACCCTGTATGCCCATTATTGAAATTCAACATTACTAAATCCTGGTTTTATAACAGCTGGTTTCATTTGTTAGTTTTCCCATTCTATAAAATATACCATTACTTGATTTTTTTTTAAGTGCTGAAGTCAGTATTTCCTGGAAAATAATTCACTATATTTTAGGTTATACAATGTTTTTGGAAGTGTTTACCTACAGCATGTAGGTTACCTGAACTCTTTGATCACACAAGCCTTCTAACCACATGTAAAGTGACTAGGACTGTTCCCTCACCCAGAAGCTGTCATCTTTGAGTACAGAGCTACTTGGTAAAGCACTCGACAGCTGGCAGAGCCTCTCTCAGGCAAGTACTAGTTTCTATGCAGAATCTGTAGATTATACCTAGCATCAAGGATTAGATCACCTAAAATCTTAACTGTCAGCTTAGCAACCTGGCCATCCTGACTGCCAGGAAAATATAAATCCAGGAGCGCTTCAGCAGTCTGGTCGCTTGTACACAGGTGCAGTCTGTATGGTTCCTGAGTCTATTTTAAATGGGTTTGGCAGATGAGAGAACATTTACTTAATGTGAAACAAATTTTAAGAATACCAGTTTGTGGTTTAGGATCTCTAGGATGCAGAAAGAACTAGGAAAGTGAAATAGAAATTAAGAGGAATCCAGAGTCAAATGAAAAGTGGTTAACATTCTTTAAAAAAGGCTCAGGTTAGGTGATTATTGTAAGTGTGAAGGGAGCTAGTAATTTGAATATTAGAAAAATCCAGTGACAGCCTCAGAACCTAAGGTCCTCAAGAATGTGTCCATGTCTACTCAGATTGTTCTTTCTCTTAAAACATCTATTCCTTCATCATAGCATTCTCATTTCCAACCTTGTAGCTCTCCAGACAGTGGCCCTGTATTTCCTCACTGTGGGAACTGACTCTTCCAAAGGCAGAGATTCAGTGTTTGGTCACCTCCCACTGGCCTCTCTCAAGAGGATCATCTCAGCTTCACCCTCTGACTTTCTGCTAGTGCCCAATGTGGCAGTGCTTGATGCTGGTTACTACTATGATCCATTTCCAAAGCCTTAGCAGCAGGTTCCAGGAAATACAGGATTTATGTGGCTCACAGGCCAACTCGTCCCTGTGATCCCCTTTAATCAACTACGTGGGCCCTCCTCAAGGTGCTGGTGCCCCACTTGCTGCACTCAGTCCCCTGACCTGCCCACAATTCTAGATGCATCTCCTCAGGCTAAGCAGCAACCCCACGTTCCAAACCCCACAACTTCTTTTAACTTGCGTTAGGAACAGATGCCTCACTCTTAAAGTAACCCCTCTCATCCAACGGAGGCAATTCCATCCCAACTCTTAAAATCAAACTTCTATATCCAACCCCATCCCCTCCCCTCACCAATTTATTCCGCTTCAAAATTGCATTCATCTTCCCAACATGAGGATAGAGCAATTTGACCTTGCTTGGTCCTTTACGTGTCCTAGTATTTCACAAGATGTGGTCCCCAGACCATCTGCCTCATAGGCTGAAAGCCTGTAAGAAATGAGTAGAATCCTGGAACAGATAAAGAAACTGGAAAATCTGGTGAGATCCAAATGAAGTCTAGTTAATATGATAATCTTGACTTCAGTTTAACAAAAGTGCTATGATAATATGTTAATATTAGGGCAAGATGTATATATTTTTGCAACTTCTCTGTAAACCTAAAATAATTCTACTAAAAAGCAAACAAAACAAAAAGACCCACTTCCTGGACCCTAGACTAAACAAATCTCAATTTCTGGAGCAAAGCCAGGAAATCTACATTTCTAATAGGAACCCCCAATGATTCTCACACAGACCCAAACTTGAAAACTAGTCTTTTTCTCTTCCATTCCATGCCTGAATGGCTGCTTCCTCTTTTTATTGATACTTACCTTAACCTGGTTTAATCATTCAGATCCTCTCAACTCTAAAATATAAATACTATCATTATCCCCCTTTCACAGATGAGAAAGTACTAAGATGAGAGTACTAAAAGGTTAAGTAATCTGTCTAGGATCAAGCAGCCCATGATGGATGGAGCTGGAATTTGAGTCCCTTGTCAGTCTAGCTCCCAAATCTATGCATAGAACAATTCTACTGCCTCTCATTCTGTTGAACGTGACCAATTAAAGAGCTCTGAAACTAAACCACTAAAGCATTATGACCTATTTCTCTAGCCACCTAACAGGCCCCTTTTCTACTGCTGGGGAATAAGCAACGAGAAAGCACTGGGAAGATGTGTCAACTATGGAGACCTGTATGGGGAAGGCACAGTGGCTTTTCTACCAGGATCCAGCTCAACTGCTGTATTTTCTATTCTCTCAAATGCCCTAATGTGTACCAATCTAACAATGCTCATCATACTCACTTTGACACTACATTCTCTCAGGTTTGCTAAGCATCTGTCCATATTGTCAGGGAAGTGGCAACTTTAAATCAACTTACAATAGGTCCTCTGTATCCACAGGTTCTGATCAGTGGATTCAATCAACCACAGGTTGGAAATACTTGGGGAAAAAATATCAGAAAGTTCCGAAGAATAAAACTTTAATTTGCTGCATACCACCAACCATTTGCATTATACTTAAAACAGCTCCTTACTGAGGATTTGTATTAGGTATTAGAAGTAATCTAGATTTCGGAGAAGCCAATGGCACCCCACTCCAGTACTCTTGTCTGGAAAATCCCATGGACGGAGGAGCCTGGTAGGCTGCAGTCCATGGGGTCACGAAGAGTCGGACACGACTGAGCAACTTCACTTTCACTTTTCACTTTCATGCATTGGAGAAGGAAATGGCAACCCACTCGTGTTCTTGCCTGGAGAATCCCAGAGACGGGGGAGCCTGGTGGGCTGCCATCTTTGGGGTCACACAGAATCGGACACGACTGAAGCGACTTAGCAGCAGCAGCAGACATGATTTAAAGTATATGGGAGGAGGCAGGGGGAAGATGGAAGGGCTGTGTGTAGGTTATATGGAAATATTGTACCATTTTATATAAAGGACTTAAGCATCTGTGGATTTTGGTATTTGAGGGAGGGAAAGTTCCTGGAACCAATTCTCCACAAATACAGAGGAAGAATATATATCTGTTTATCTGAGCTCCCTGACTGGTGTTTAGACCTTAATGAAAGTGTTAGTTGCTCAGTCATGTCCAACTCTTTGTGACCCCATGGACTATAGCCCGAGAGGCTCCTCTGTCCATGGAATTCTCCAGGCAAGAATACTGGAGTAGGTTGCCATTTCCTTCTCCAGGGGATCTTCCAGACCCAGGGATTGAACCCAGGTCTCCAGCATTGCAGGCAGATACTTTACCCCCTGAGCCACCTGGGAAGCCTGAATACCAAGTTGTAAATCTAATGATAAAGTTTGGGGAGCTTACGACTGCCAAGCAGGCACAGAGAACAGCACCACTTGCATCCAAATTGCTTCAGCAGAGTCTAGACAGAGCTGACAAAACAGAACACAATGTCAGGCAGTGTCTCTGTTCTTGTGTATTTCCTTTCATTTCTTCAAGTGAATCATAAAACAATCACAGGATTGGCAGGAGAAACCTAAGAAGTATATTCAAGTAAAACATGTTTTCATTAGTTCTGCTTCTGTGATTGGAATTTGTTTGATTTTATTATCAATAAAAAGGTTGCCACTCATATCTGAGAAATATGATAGTTAGAATCCACATAGCACCTTCAGCCAGCACATGCTCATTCATGTCCAACTCTGAGATGCCCTGGACTGTGTAGCCCACCAGGCTCCTCTGTCCTTGGAATTTTTCAGGCAAGAACACTGGAATGGTTTGCCATTTCCTACTCCAGGGAATCACTTAGAAAGCAGTGTGTCTCTTTGTAAAAGCATGAGGAGAAAAATACTTGTATAGCATCTTTTTATTTACTTTACCATTGCTTTAATGCACTTTAAAATTTATCTACATTAATTGGGAACAAAGAAACAAAAATAGACATTTCTTTGTTTTTCATAAATAACTACTCTCCATATTTGATAAAAATCTCAAACCATTATTTTAGCTTCCCACAAATATAATACATACAGATTTTTTTTCTGAAATAGTGTCAGCAAATTAAGTACCTTGAAACTAACAACCACATACAACTGCTGTTCTTCTGACTTCCAGGAACAAAACAAAAACAAAAAACTTCGTATCAAGATGCTCTGGGTTTCCTTTTGTTAGTGTTAAGAGATTCAGAATTATAATCATCTGCCAGTAATAATTTATAGATTTGAGTTGATTGTCTACAAATAAAATACCACTGGCGTTGCTTTATGAGTTCTGGATTTGACATGACATCGACGATACCTCATGGGACAGGCAGTACACATGTGTGGAAATCAGAAAAAGTAATGAATGCCCTGCGCTCGAACTGCTGACTCGGTATGTGCCTCATTTGGCTCAGTAATAAATTCACCTGCACCAAACCCGTATCAAAAGTCACTAAATCTCCCATATATATAATATATATTATTTATATACACCCACAACACATACACACTATACATACAGTTTGTAACAACATGAAGTAATATTGTCTTCAAATAATGTACCACAGACATTATCCTGGCTGAAATAAATCCTGTAATTGTCATCAAGCTGCTAGAAGCTTTTGAGAGTTCTGAGTCAGGTTACTTAGTTACTTTCATCCTGCCTACCCTTCACCCTGCTTTCATGTGTTGGTAGCTTTTTCTTTCAGAACCACCCTCCTCAACCCAGGCAGATTTCTTTCCCAGGATCACTTGATTGGACTTTGGAGGCAAGAAAGGGCACGCAGAGGGAGCAGGCAATTCTCAGCCACTGCACCTCACACCTGCCTCGATTTGTGATGTTCTCTGTCCTGTTGGCCCCATTCGGTGTTAGAAAGCAGTGATTCAAAGCTTTGTCCCTCCTACCCCCCTTGGTCTTTCTGTAGAGCACAAAAGTGAAAGAAGCCTCTTTAGCAGGGGTGGCAGTTCATTAAAATATACAACTACATTTCCTAGCTCTGGGGTTCCCATTCTGTACTTGAGACTGCAGGTCACGGATGCTGTTATTAAGGTTCGGTGTGGGATCCATGAGGTTTCCTCCTGGCAGCCGGTGTCAGGATTAGTGCAGCCCTAACCCAGGAGGAAAGGGCCTAATGAATACCAACTTGGAAACAGTGCTGTTGGCACATTATTTAAGCCTGTACATGCGCACGTGACACACAACACACACACGGGCCCGTCGTTGGAAATGACCGCAAGAAAATATGACCAAGGTTTGCAAGGATAAACCGATAAGGCACCAAGAGAACTTTCTTCCAGTCAATTTAGACAGCTTCAAAATGTGAGGTTAATAATACATATTAAAAAGACTTCCTAAGTCTCTTTGTCAACTGATTCACTGATAGGTCACATATTAGTTCCTTCTAAACCTTTACCCTCCTATCTATGATGAGAGACATTCCTTAAAATTGAACCGTGAAAGGGACAGCCCAAAAGCGGTATATGAATGAGACTAAACTGGGCCTTAAATCCTCATTAAAATCAGAGCTAGCTCTGAAGAAGTTGCTAAACTACCTCACAACCTTTCATTTTATAATTGTTTTCATGAGTATGGATTGTCTGCCTAATGAAAATAAAAATCAGGAGAAAATCGAGTACGGGATGGAAACAGGGTGAGCATAAATACATGGATTTCTCTGCCTGGGTAGGGGGAGGGGTGGTTGATGCAAGACTTCAGGAAGCAGGTGGGCTTAATCTTTGAGAGAAGGGAGAGCAGGGGTTAGAGAGAGAGACTTGAAAACAGGCAACGCCAAGAACTGGGATGAACCTAAAAAACCTCCAGTGCATTACCTCTATTCTTGCTCTTTGCCTTAGTATCCTTTCTCTTAACCGTCTTACATTCTTTTTTAAAGTAAATTGGTTGTTCTTTTTAGGTTTGGTATGTTGCCAAAATAAAAAAAATAATTGTTTTAAAAGTAAGAATTAAATCACTTCAACCACATCCTCTCACAACTTTTAGATAAATTCTGCATCATCTTTACATTCTTCCACACACAAAAAAAAAGAGAAAGAGGAACAACCCAAATTAGACACAATGACTGAAGGCAGCAGAATAATCTATGTACTTTCTGGGAAGAGGTCAAGATGATCAGAAAAGGTCCTCATTTGAAAAACAGGAGAGGACCTGGCCCTCAGGCAGGGGATCTATTTCAAGGTTCTAAGAAGCTGCAGAATAAGTAGAGGAATTAGATGTGCAAAAAGTTCTGTAGCTAGGTGTACCAGGTTTTGTCAAATATACTGAAATTTAATTTTGATTTAGATGAGTGTGTAAGAGCAGTGCATTTTTATAAACATGAACAGCCTTTGAAAGTTCATGAAAACTGTTAACATCATGCTTCTTTCCACCAGCATAGCGCTTAAATCCACTGTGGAAAATATATACGTCTTTACTTAATATCCATAAAGTAAAACCTGACCTGGGCTTAAATCTTACTTTTCCAACTTTGGTATAAATGAAGTGCAAATCTTTATTCCCAAATTTTAATTACATTTGCCATTTTAGCTTCTTAAATTTAGTCCCGAGTATTTTACTGTAAAATGCAGTTTCACTCCCTTCCCCAGCTATAGCCTCACACTCTTCTTGAATGAATGAATGGTTAAACAGATTAGGAGAGCAAACAGCATTTTTAACAGTAAAGTGTGTGTGTGTGTAGTGTGTGTACGTGTGTATTCAACAATACGCAGGCTTTCATATATGAATGAGGGAATGGTTCAACAGATTAGAAAAGCAAACAGAATTCTCTAACAGTAAAGTGTGTGAGGGTGTGCTCACCAATATATAGGCTTTCTCAGAAGAGGAGGAAAAGAAACATGTATTGAGGTGGGGTGGGGAAAACAGCTTTCCTTTTGCTACACCGATCCACGTTTCTAAAGCTTAAGCAAGTGTGTTATGGTCTCAGTTGTTGTCAGAGGCTGCAGAGAGCAGTGTCTCGCTGCTTTTGAAATATCTGGCTGTAATCTAGTCCAAAGTCCAGGGACACTCATTTTCCCTCATTGCTGCCAATGTTTGTTCACAGGTAGCCAGCCTCCCTCCTACCCCACCCCCCTTTCAAGCACCTCATTCAAGGATGGGTGTGGTTTCTAATCACAGCTCTCCAGGAGAGGACGAATAAGAAAAGCAAAAGGACTGTTTAACATGATAAAGGAGGTGGGATGGGGGTGGAGCAGATAAGAGAAGTGCTGGAAATTTACTTAATTACAGGAGGTATATCCAGTTTAGTCCTTAAATGTAAAAAGGAGCCCCCTTCAGCTCTATCAGTAAGTACTCTCAGAAGAAGGAAGTGGGTTCATTTTTACCAAAATATAACACAAGTTGTTTGTTTTTTAAAAGTAAGATCACTGGAGTCTATTAACAACCACCCACTCCTCCAGCACAAAGCTGCCATCTTAACAGTCTAGTATTGAAGTTCAACCAATCACCATCCCTTAGGTTAGCACTATTCCAAACATTTATTCTGGACACTTACAATGCTACCTCTAAGTCATTCAAGCAAAGCTGGCACTGTTAAGAATGAGAATGATTACAAGTACTACGGAAAAGAAACCCAAGCTTGCTAAACAAAGCTAGGACACACACAGAAACTCTGAACACTTCCTAACCTTGTCACTTTCCGGAGGCCCCAGACCCATTATGCTTCCTCTCCTCAGTGTGACTTAGGGTGTCCCCCCGTAAGTTAGGGAAAGGGTCAAGCAGCTCACCGTAAAGCATCTGGGACACTTTAAGCAGTGGAAGGAGAAGTAAGCTGGAGAAGCCCACGGGACAACTTCCCGGTCACAGCAACCTGAACTTTCACTGTTCACATTATTTTTAAAGACACAAGTATAGGAAATACATTTTCCCAATTGAGACCACACAGTTCAGAGAAACCTGAACCAAGCGGAACTTCATTATAATGCCAACCTTAGGATTGTAAAGCCCCCACAAAGCAAAGGTAAATTTTGTTGCCAAAATGCAACAAAGTTAAAAATTAAGAAAACGACATATAAATTAAAAACAGGGTTTCCCTCGAAAAGGCAGGAAGATAGAGCAGACATCAGCTGAGCCCCTCTGAGAAGTCCTGGGACAGGTGCCCCCCTGGAAACAGCCTCTTCCCTCCTCTCTCCAAGTTGCCCCAGGAGGGGGCGTCAGCACCATGAAGGTAAACGGAAGTGACCTTGGCAAAGCTACCAAACAAAAACAACCTAGCTCCCTCAACTCCCGCCCGGCTCCCGGTCCCTTGGCCTCCTCCTCCTCCTACACGTGCGACAGTGACACCTGCTTGTGGTAGGCGGCGGCGGGGCCGGGGGGCCCGGTCCTGCCCGTGAGCGCGGCGCTTGCCTCGGCGTAGTCCCCCGCGGCCGTGGCGCCGCCGCTCTTGTGGCCCCGCCGCGGACGGCAGCAGCAGCGGCTGGTGAAGCGTCGCCATGACTCCACAGTCTTGCCGGACCAAATCCAGACGCCTGACGTGATGCCCACCACGAGGCACATGAAATACTTAAGCATGAGCACCCAGTACTCGGGCTTGGCGCGCGGCTGGCCGGAGTCCGGGCCCGGGCACGCGCACGTGAGCGCGGCCTCCCAGCTCTCGCGATAGTGCTGTTCGTACAGGTAGCAGGCCACCACGATGCTGGCAGGCACCGTGTAGAGCAGCGTGAAGATGCCGATGCGGATCATGAGCTTCTCCAGCTTGTCCGTCTTGGTGCCGCCCTGCTTGATGACGCTGCGGATGCGGAAGAGTGACACGAAGCCCGCCAGGAGGAAGAGCGTGCCCACCAGCAGGTACAGCACCAGCGGGCCCAGCACGAAGCCGCGCAGCGAGTTCAGGTTCTGGTTCCCCACGTAGCAGATGCCGGCCACCGGGTCCCCGTCCACGGAGCTCAGGGCCAGCGCGGTGATGGACTTGACGCTGGGGATGAGCCACGCGGCCAGGTGGAAGTACTGCGCGTAGCCCGCGATGGCCTCGTTGCCCCACTTCATGCCGGCCGCCAAGAACCAGGTGAGCGATAGGATGACCCACCAGATGGAGCTGGCCATGCCAAAGAAGTAGACCAGCAGGAAGACGACAGTGCATAGCGCAGGGCCCGTTGTCTCGTAGTGGATGTGGCTGTGCTCGCGGCTGCAGGCGACGCTAGCATGGCCCACGACCAGGCGCACCAGGAAGCCCAGCGACACGCAAAGGTAGCAGGCTGACAGGAAAATGATGGGGCGCTCCGGGTAGCGGAAGCGTTCCATGTCTATGAGGAAGGTGGCCACCGTGGTGGAGGTGGAGATGAAGCACAGCACAGACCACAGGCCGATCCAGAAGGTGGCGAACGTGCGCTCGTCGGGGCTGAAGGACGGCTGGTAGCAGGGCACCGCGCAGTTGGGTACCTGGCCCGTCCGCACCTTGTTGTAAAGCGGGTGTGACTCCTTCAGAATGGGCACGAAGGGCTCGCGGCACTTGCACACCGACGGGCCCCCGGCGGCGCAGTCGTTCCCCGAGGCCGGCGACCCCGGCAGGCCCGAGAGTGTGGGCTTGACCGGGAAGGGCCTGGGGGGAGCCGTGGTGGCCTCGCTGCGGTTGTAATCCATGCACAGGACCTCGGCGTCGCGGCCCAGCACCGGGAGGCGGTCGCAGCTCATGCGTTCCGGCCAGGCAAAGCCGTACTGGCGCATGAGCGGGGAGCAGCCGGCTTTGGCGCGCTCGCACACCGAGCGGCAGGGCGGCAGCGGCTTGTGGTAGTCCGGCAGGCAGATGGGCGTGTACATGGAGCACAGGAAAAAACGCAGGTCCGGAGAGCAGTGGATCTCCACCAGCGGCCAAAACTGGTGCACCTCCAGGCCCGCCTCGTCCTGCGTGTCGTGGTTGAACTGGTTGGGCATGTGCGTCAGGTTGTAGCCGATGCCGCGGCACATGGGCACTGTGATCTCCTGGCACGCCGGGGCCTTGGAGGCGGCGGCCGCCCTGCCCACCAGCTGCGCCAGGAGCAGCAGCAGCAGCGAAGGCGGCGCGGACGGGTCAGGCCGAGCCATAGCCCCCTCCCTCCCCGCGTCTCCCGCAGCCCGCGCGGGGCCAGCTCAGGCAGGAGGAAACCGGGATCGGAGCTTCCCTCTCCGCGGACTTGTGTGGCGCCTGGGCTGGCAACCTGTTGGTTTCTTTTTCAAGAAATCCGTCCAAAGACCAACTGTTTCGGGAAGGCGCTGCCTCCGCAGGAGCGCTCAGCTCTTCGCTGGACAGGGCTGGAGAGGGACGATTAAGCTCCGATTCTGGGGAAAAAGCTCTTTAAGAAAAAAAAAGTGGGGGAGAAGAAAAATGGCAACCACTCCCAATTAGAGGGGCGTCAACGGTACAATCCCCTCAAGCGGTCTCCAAATCTCTAAGTTAACCTTTCTCCTTTCCCTCCCCTCCACCTCCTGGAACACAACTACAGACTCCCCGTCCCTCACCCTGCCTCCTTTTTCCCTGGGCCTGCCAGGCTGCACCCCGAAGGCACAGCGCTCAGCCCCCCAGGAAAAGGGCTGAGGGACAGGGAAAGGACGGGGAGAAGGGGAAGACGCGGGCTCTCACCTCCGAGAATCCCGAGAGAAGCAGAGAGTCCGTAGCCAGCCTGGGTCCCCCGTCTCTGGGACACTCCACGTTTCTCAGAGACGGACTGGCATCAGGAAAGTTTGGCGAGAGGCTGGGTATCCGAGGAAGCAGCACATGGCAGCAGGTGGGGGCGTCTCAGAGAGGGGGTCGCCCCCTGAACGAGGTCGCCGCAGACTGGTCACTCGCCCTCTCCTCCTCCGGGGCCCCCTGCATGATCCGGGCGGGAGTAGGGCGGGGACAGGCCGTGCGTTCCACCAGGGTCCGGGAGCCGGACGGAGGGGCGAGTGCGCCTGGCTGCACCTGGGCGAGAGGAAGGCGACTGGCGGATCCTGCCGCCTCACAGCACCGCGAGCAGCCAGCGCTGGCCCTGCCGGGACCGCACGGTGCGCGCCCGCCGCCGCGTCCCGCCCGCCCGCCGCTCGCCTCCTCCCCTGCAGGGGGCTCCGCGCTCCAAGCGGACTCCTGGGGGCGGTGGCGGCGCTCCCGGGACGAGCAGGGCTCGGCTCCTCCCCCGCACTCTAACACCCTTTCGCCCACCTCCGCCGGGTATTGAACTGCACGCGGCGGCGGTGGCCACAGCAGAGTCACGGTCGCGGGCGGACTGGCCTCTCCCGCCCCGCCCGGGTCACCTGCTTCTAATGCCCGCCGGGAGACTCCGCCCCAGCCCCGCCCCTTCGCGCTGGGGCTCGGTTGGTGGGCCGCCCCGCCACACTCTCCATGCGTCCCCGCCCACTGCCCCGCCGGCTCGGCCTCTCCCCAGGCGCCCTTGGGTCCAGCCCGGAGCGGGTAGCCGAGGAGCGCGGGCCAATCGCCGGCCGGGAAGCTGTGGAGGGCGGGGCGAATGCTAATCACGCCTTCTTGAGACCCTGAGCGGGAAACCCTGGCTAGAAGTCCCTCCCGAGTTCTCTGCTGATCCCCACTTATGCGGGGCTCACTTTCCCGTAATGTTCTAGCTTATGAACCCTTGCTTCCAGGGCACCTACCAGATCTCTTCTCTGCAGCTAAGTACCCTTAGAGTCCAGCGCTTGTTTAAAAGACTGCTCAAAGACTCACTCTTAACCGTGGCACCTGTCTCCGCTCTGCGCCGCCCTCACACCAGGTGAGCTCAGATTTAGAGGAACAAATGCTTACCGAGTCCCTACTGTGTCGGACAGCGCGTTAGTCATTCACATCTTAATACAGGACGTCTCAGATCTTTAAAATAATTCTATGAATCAGACACTCCTTACAGGTGAAGAACAGAGTTTAGAAACTTGACCAAGGCAACCGAACTAATGTTAATGACCCCCAAGAAAACCACAAAGAAATGTTGTTCAGCGCGGTATTCCGAGCGCCTGGCGCAGAGTAGGCACTCAAATGGGAAACCCGGGATTCGAATCCAGATAGTTGGGCCGCGACATCCACAATTTTTACCACCTCTTTCCCCTCCCCGCCCCCATATTCTACCGGTTATCTCCCAGGCTTTAACCTTTACTTTTGCATTTCGTAACAAAATCTTACTGTTGCAACAAGAAAGTAATTTTCTTTCCGTCTTTGGAAGACTCCAAACATGTTAGTCCTTTATCAGTTTATCGGGTTAAAAATCCAGGCAGTTCCGAAGCTGCCTGCAGAGAAAAGCAACACTGGCTCCGGGCAGTGTAATGGGCAGGGGCTGTACCCCCTCCCCCTCGACCCGCCCCCGTCGCTCCCCCGGGCTACCCACTGCTTCACGGTGAGGCCGACCGCCGCCGGGGATCTGGGGCATACGAAGCAGCGGGTGCCCACGGGAAGACCTGCTGGGCTCCCCCAACCACTGGGACGCACTGTGGCGCTCTCCAGATGGGTTATTATGCTGCAAGTTTTAAATGTCCTAAAAATGCCTCTTTTCTACGTGTTCTAATTAGGTTGGAAGACTGAGGTGTTTAGCATTCTTGAAATTCATTCACACGCTTACAAAGAGGGTTTGAATTGTTTCCCTTTCCCCGACCCCTTCCTTCTACTGGGAAGAAGGCGGAAAAAAAAGGCAGGAGGGCCTGAGTTCTCAAAGTACTCAGAACTGGACTAAAGGACCGAGACACACCGCGGCTATTGTCGTTCTTGTGTCCTGGATCCCACTTACATAGACTGGGAAACTAAATTGCAGAACAGTCCTCTCCTCCCTGCTTATCAACAAGACTTGTAATGAAGAATATGTGTATTAATTCCAGGCTCAAAGTTAAATATCAATCGCTTCACAAACATCAAAACTATTAATAAATACGTTTAAAATGTATATTACTTATTTCATTCCCTGTGATTGTACCTGTGCTTATATTTTGTTTGTTTGTTTGTTTTGGGGAACTACTTGGCAGTCAATGTCGGCAAACATCCCAGGGTTGAAAGCAGTGGGAGTTTTCAGCTATGGAATAGCAATCAAAAAGAAAGGGAAACCCTCAGTGGAAAGTATGCACAGATTGTGAACATGCCAAGAGAGGCTGCCTCATTCTGTGGCCTTTATGCAACGTGTGTATTATTGGGGATGGACAAGTGTTGGCTAATAATAAAAATTATTTGAAGTTGGAGAATGTTAATCACTCATGCTGGAATTTGGCCAGAATACATGTGTTATTTCACTTGGTTCTGACTCAAAGGATGTTATCTCCTAGTCTGTAAACTTTTCCCTTCTCAGTCAACAGGGAAATGTTATTTTTGCTTGGAGATCTCTAATAATAGTATTGTAATAGTAGTAACAGTGGGAAAACTTTGCCAAAAGAAAGTTACTTTGCATTGTATAGCTTTTCGTGTCATTTGAATTTTTGCTTTTTCACCTATATTACCTCACTTTAAAGGCAGTTTAAAATATGCTGTTTAACATGAGTTAGGTGCTACCTAATTCATTTCAGTTAGCTCATTTAATCCTCACAACAATCAGATGGAATTGGCACCATAATGACTTGCTTGAAATTACGTATTTAGTCCACGGAAAGAACAGAAATCTTGATTTTTTTCTCCTGAGTAATAGTTATTGTTTAACAAACTGGAAAACACGAAATTATTTTTAAAGATGCAATTTTTAAGCAACTAGAACATTGCCATGCCTTTTCACCTATTAATTCACTCATCTGTCTTCCATCTAACCATCCATCCATCTATCCATCCATTTAAAAGCATCAAATTTCTGAGTTGAAGACACTACTGCTATATTAAACATGTTACTCCAAAGTGAAATTTATGAGATTCAACTTAAATTATTGTCCCAGGTGTACTTTGCAGCCAAAGATGGAGAAGCTCTATACAGTCAGCAAAAACAAGACCAGGAGCTGACTGTGGCTCAGACCATGAACTCCTTATTGCCAAATTCAGACTTAAATCGAAGAAAGTAGGGAAAACCACTAGACCATTCAGGTATGACCTAAATCAAATCCCTTATGATTATACGGTGGAAGTGAGAAATAGATTTAAGGGCCTAGATATGATAGATAGACTGCCTGATGAACTATGGAATGAGGTTTGTGACATTGTACAGGAGACAGGGATCAAGACCATCCCCATGGAAAAGAAATGCAAAAAAGCAAAATGACTGTCTGGGGAGGCCTTACAAATAGCTGTGAAAAGAAGAGAAGCGAAAAGCAAAGGAGAAAAGGAAAGATATAAGCATGTGAATGCAGAGTTCCAAAGAATAGCAAGAAGAGATAAGAAAGCCTTCTTCAGTGATCCATTCAAAGAAATAGAGGAAAACAACAGAATGGGAAAGACTAGAGATCTCTTCAAGAAAATCAGAGATACCAAAGGAACATTTCATGCAAAGATGGGCTCAATAAAGGACAGAAATGGTATGGACCTAACAGAAGCAGAAGATATTAAGAAGAGATGGCAAGAATACACAGAAGAACTATACAAAAAAGATCTTCACGACCCAGATAATCACAATGGTGTGATCACTCACCTAGAGCCAGACATCCTGGAATGTGAAGTCAAGTGGGCCTTAGAAAGCATCACTACGAACAAAGCTAGTGGAGGTGATGGAATTCCAGTTGAGCTATTCCAAATCCTGAAAGATGATGCTGTGAAAGTGCGGCACTCAATATGCCAGCAAATGTGGAAAACTCAGCAGTGGCCACAGGACTGGAAAAGGTCAGTTTTCATTCCAATCCCAAAGAAAGGCAATGCCAAAGAATGCTCAAACTACTGCACAATTGCACTCATCTCACATGCTAGTAAAGTAATGCTCAAAATTCTCCAAGCCAGGCTTCAGCAATATGTGAACCGTGAACTTCCTGATGTTCAAGGTGGTTTTAGAAAAGGCAGAGGAACCAGAGATCAGATTGCCAACATCTGCTGGATCATGGAAAAAGCAAGAGAGTTCCAGAAAAACATCTATTTCTGCTTTATTGACTATGCCAAAGCCTTTGACTGTGTGAATCACAATAAACTGTGGAAAATTCTGAAAGAGATGGGACTACCAGACCACCTGATATGCCTCTTGAGAAATTTGTATGCAGGTCAGGAAGCAACAGTTAGAACTGGACATGGAACAACACACTGGTTCCAAATAGGAAAAGGAGTACGTCAAGGCTGAATATTGTCACCCTGCTTATTTAACTTATATGCAGAGTACATCATGAGAAACGCTGGACTGGAAGAAGTACAAGCTGGAATCAAGATTGCAGGGAGAAATATCAATAACCTCAGATATGCAGATGACACTACCCTTATGGCAGAAAGTGAAGAGGAACTCAAAAGCCTCTTGATGAAAGTGAAGGTGGAGAGTGAAAAAGTTGGCTTAAAACTCAACATTCAGAAAACTAAGATCATGGCATCTGGTCCTATCACTTCATGGGAAATAGATGGGGAAACAGTGGAAACAGTGTCAGACTTTATTTTTCTGGGCTCCAAAATCACTGCAGATGGTGACTGCAACCATGAAATTAAAAGACGCTTACTCCTTGGGAGGAAAGTTATGACCAACCTAGATAGCATATTCAAAAGCAGAGACATTACTTTGCCAACAAAGGTTCGTCTAGTCAAGGCTATGGTTTTCCCTGTAGTCATGTATGGATGTGAGAGTTGGACTGTGAAGAAGGCTGAGTGCCAAAGAATTGATGCTTTTGAACTGTGGTGTTGGAGAAGACTCTTGAGAGTCCCTTGGACTGCAGGGAGATCCAACCAGTCCATTCTGAAGGAGATCAGCCCTGGGATTTCTTTGGAAGGAATGATGCTAAAGCTGAGACTCCAGTACTTTGGCCACCTCATGCAAAGAGTTGACTCATTGGAAAAGACTCTGATGCTGGGAGGGATTGGAGGCAAGAGGATAAGGGGATGACAGAGGATGAGATGGCTGGATGGCATCACTGACTCGATGGACGTGAGTCTGAATGAACTCCAGGAGTTGGTGATGGACAGGGAGGCCTGGCGTGCTGCGATTCATGGGGTCGCAAAGAGTCGGACACGACTGAGCGACTGATCCGATCTGATCTGATCTGAGGTGTAGTTATTAATTGATGAAAATATGGAGGATCATGCTAAACATTCCATCTAGTAAGCTAAACATTCCATCTAGTAACACTCCAAAAGTTTTGAAATATCAGTGTTGGATTTTGTATTCAGGGAATAGTTACTGTGTTTCTGATGTTAAGACTTTTGTTGATTATAACTGTATTCTGGGAAGATACTTGAGAGTTTAGTGCTATAGGGATGACTGGACAATTAGCCTCTGTTACTCTTCAATATCTTGATAATTCAGTGTGGAACAGTATGCTGCCCAGAGATGCCTTCCATAAATATTTGTGAAATAAATGGATGAGTGAATGGCAACTGAGAGTAACTGTTTAAACTTTAGCAAATGGTATTGAATCCTTGAATAAAGTTTATATTATGAGCTGTCTCAAGTTGACCATGCCCTGTTGAATGCAACTCGAGTCCAAACCGTGGCTCTCCCTTTAGCTGTGCCACCTTGGACAAGTCACCTAACAGCACTAGATCCTCTTTCTTCATCTGTAAAGTGGAGTCACAAATAATTATTTACCTAGTAGAGCTGTAGTGAGGAGTAAATTCATTTACATGGTAAAGGGTTAGAACCATGCCTTGCACCTTGTAACGCTATGTAATTCTATTATTAGTTTCTACTGGGTTTATTGTATTTTTCTGTTTTTCCACTCTTCTTTGGGGTTCCCAGGTAGCACTAGTGGTAAAGAACCCGCCTGGCAATGCAGGAGACATAAGAGATGTGGGTTCGATCCCTGGGTCTGGAAGAGCCCCTGGAGGAGGGCATGGCAACCCACTCTAGTATTCTTGCCTGGAGAATCCCATGGACAGAGGAGCCTAGCAGGCTCATAGGGCCACAAAGAGTCAGACATGACTGAAGTGACTTACCACAGCACTTTTCTTTATTTTCTTTTGTGTGTCACTTTAATAATGGGAAAAAAGTTAGTTTTTAGATGTACAGGCATACCTCAGAGATATTATGGGTTTGGTTCCAGACTACTGCAATAAAACAAATATCACAATAAACTGAATCACACAAATTCTTTGCTTTTCCAATAGTGTCTAAACTGATGTTTATACTATTCTCCAGTCTCTTAAGTGTGCAATAGCATTATGTCTAAAAAATGTACATACCTTAATTTAAAAATATCTCTAAAAAATACTAGCCATCATCTGACAACTCAGAGTTTTCACAAACCTTCAATTTGTAAGAAAAGCAATATCTGCAAAGTGCAGTAAAATGAGGTAGGCTTGTACTTTATGTCCAAGCACACTCCCAGCTGTCACCAACTATCTCTAGTCTTTAGATATTAGCTAGATTTTATGCCAAAGCAGGGATCATTTCACTTGCTCTGGATCAAAGTACAAGTACATTCACCTGACATTGACAACCAGCCCGAAAGTGTGCAAGCTTGCACAGGGCTGGCACAGAACAAATACCTATAAGCCAACATGTATCCCTCACTGGATGTTTCCAGACTAGCCTTTTTCATGTACTAGAGCATTTCTAATCACTCTTCTTCTCATGAGACACCGCTAAAGGAGAAACCAAGACACTAACCAAAGGATTAACATGATGAGTCATTTATCCAGGTTCATAATAAGAATGCCTTGTTCACATTATAAGTGGAATCATGCAACTATAATCTTCAGTCCTCTCCCCTCTGCCACTGTGGTGGAGATTATAGAAAAGTAAGAGCTTCTATCTTTTTTCCCAGAGGTGACAGACGTACTAATCTTTTCCACACTGAGCAGTGGCTCTCAGGTGCACATTACGAGCACGTGGGGAGCCTTAAGAAATACTGATGCTTGGGCCCTATTGAATCAGAATCTCTGGCTGAGGGACCCAGACATTGTTTCTTGGTTTGGTTTTGTTTATTTTTGTTGCTGTTTTTGTTCTTAACTCTCAAGTGATCCTGAACTTCAGCTAGGGTTGAGAGCCACTGACAAAGATGGTTTTTGTTTTTTCTCAGCACAGCCCCAGTCTTGTGCCTAGCTGGATCTTCTGCAAAAAAAAAAAAAAAGGGTTAATCACAACAGAATACAAAATGGAACATCTCAGGAGTGGATATAGAGAAGTGTATTCTAGTCTGATTGTGTGTGTGTCTGTTTGGGCTGAAGGAAAATATATGTATGCAAAGTAAAAAATATGTAACAGAATTGTACAGTGATGGCACAGCCAAGAACAGTGGAGACAATAATAATAGCAACTGATGGATGGATACTGGGCATTTCCAATGTTTCACACACTGTGCTAAGCATTTTACATATATAATCTCTTCTACCCCCAAGAATCCTGTGAGGTTAATATTATCAACCTGACTTTATAGAGGAAGAATCTGAGGTACAGACAGGTTAAGTAACTTACTTCACAAGCGCACATACCTTCCAACTTGGGTTTTCCTCACTCCAAAGCCTATGCTGCTAATTCCAGGCCTTGTTGTAGGCCCAGCAGTAGATGGTGGTCTGGTGACCATCTGAGAACCACCAGATCATAGTTCTTGAGATAAGCAGCTTCCCTTGCTCCTTATCCCTTTCATGGGTACCAGGTCAGATCTTCAGTGCTGGTGTGACTTCTTATGTGGTGGGCTAAAGTATGGAATTGTTGAGGGCTCTGGATTCCTCTAGAATGCAGTTGTAGTCTAGAATGAACTTGTCCTTTGGACTTTGCAGAACAGGCATGAGACGGGCATAATCTAAACCTTTGTCTAGATTTCAGGACCATCCTAGTATCTTGGCAGAGGAAGTTTCAATTCAGTAAATATTGACACTGCACATGCTGTGAGCCAAGCACTGGTGTTAGGGGTACAAAGGTGAAGAGGCATGGCTCCAGGCAGAGCATGGAAGGAGAACAGAGGAGGGACCTGGCCCAATCTTGTGCCTAGCAGGCTAAACATGAATTAGGTGATCTATGAGTCAGGGTTTAGCACAGGAAACAGAAAGCACTCTAGGTATTTCAAACAGAGAAAGATTTAAAACTGAGAATCAAGCAGAGGCTTACAAAATTGATGGGCTGGAGGGGCAGAAGTCAGGGGGCTACTCATGGGCTATTGAGTTCAAGGGCCCACCACAGTAGTGATGTTCCAGAAGTCGGAATGGTGCTTCTGCCGCCACAGCTCTTCACACCCACGAAACTGGTGACTAGACCCCAAAACAGAACTTGGAGTCCAACAGCATTAAATGGCCCTTAGAATTATTGCTCAAACCTTGCTTGCCAGCAGCACTAGCAGCAGAATGATACCTTCTTCTTGCATCTGTCTCCAAATCTCCCGCAAGTGTACCTCATTGACTGAACTTACTTCAGAGCCAGATCCTAGCTGCAAGGGAGTCTGAAAAAAGTAGTTTTGCAATTCCCAATCTCTTTAAGTAAATTACTAGAAGGATAGAATGGAGGCTACAGAGGCAATCCCCAGTATCCACTACAGGTGAGGCAACTGGAAGGACTTCCTAGACAGAAGAATTGGTACAAATAAAAGGCACAAGGCCATGAAAGAGTATGATATAAGGGGTGAACAGCTGGGCGTGGCTAGGCCATCAGAAGCATCTGAATCCAGGTTTTTACCTGAAAGTGCACTCATGTCTAATCAACGTATTTTTGACTAATTCCACTTGTATATACACTCTACACATAGCACTCTTTCCTTGTGATACAGCACTTGATTTATTCAACTAATTACTAACACAGAAGGAGAAACGAAAGGAGCTAAAAGCATGAAAAAGAATAAATAGAAATGTTAGATAATCTCTATCTACAAAGAAAACAAAACCTTAACCTTCCAAGGCTCAAGTTTTGGAAACTTCCATGTACGGTTGACTACATGCTAAAGAGTCATCTCTCTTTTCTTCTTCTAACAAAACCCCAATCGTTTGTTTTGTTCTTTTGGGGTGTCCATCCTTTATTGAACAGCCCTGTGTTTTAGGAGAGGCAGGACCTTCTGGCACACCCCTAGGAGTAACGTGTGACTAGTCCATTTGTTCATGTTGCTCCCCTTTTTCTTATCAGTGTTTGGGTGACATATGTGCATGGGACACAGTTCTGGCCAATAAGGGATGCCATGGGGGCCAGTGTGAGGTAATCTGTCAGGGGATTAAGGGAAAGAGTTATTCCAAAGGAGAAACAGTCCTCTCCCTGCTGGGTATTGTTTTGTCTGCCTGTGATGCCTACCACTGTAGATGCCAGCTTGCAAACGTGAAAGGGCCAAGCTGACCCCATGAGGAAGGATGGCATTGAGGCTGCCTGAACTGCAGGCCTCCAAACTTCTTGTTATGTGATACAATACACTACTTAGTTTTTAATCCATTTGAGTCCCTCTTTCCTTTCACTTTCAACCAAGAACATTGTAACTACTCCATGCAGTCTGTACATTTAGGATGAGGATCTGCCCACTTAACTGGGCTGATGGAAGTCTCTGGAGGAGATTTAAAGACAAAAATTTATTCCCCCCTTTTTTACCAGAAAAATCGTATTTATCCTTCAAAAGCATTCAAGACCCACTCAAATGTCATTTCCATCAAGCTGAGTTCTTTGTTGTTGCCTTTCCTTTCTCAGTCCTTCCACTACTTCTCTATTATAGCACTTACTTTTTTCAAAAAATATTTACTGAGTACCTGTTTGTGGCTTGGTAATGTTTTAGGCACAGGGGTTATGGTAGGGAACTAAATGCGTGGAGATTCCAATCTAGTGGAAGACAGAAAATGAATGAGAAGATTTAAATATGATGACTCTTATAAAAGGGACCAAAACAAAATGGATTCTTTTAAAGAAGGGAAATAACTACCTTGATATTTATTTTATTGTACTGTGATTATCTCTTTGTACATCAGTTTTTTCCACTAGATTTTGTGTTCTTGCAACCTCACATCACCCAACCATTCCTTGGGAGATTGCCTTTTCTAAAGATGACTGCAAAAACCTTTCGCATCTGACATATTTTTCTGCAGTTCCCCATAGGAGAGGGATGTAAAAGGTCCTAAGTCTCCTCCTCTTAAATCTCAATGGACTTGTGATGGCTTTGACTTATAGACTGTGTTGGAAGTAATGCGATGGGACTTTCACAAATAGGTCATAAAAGGCCGTGTAGCTTCTACGTGGTTCCCTTGGGACACCTGGTTTTTGGACATGCCTTTGGTTGGGACATCCACTTGACACCTGCATAAGATGTGGCTCCAGTTGACAGTCCCAGCCAAGTGAGCTTTCAAGTCATTCCAGGTTAGGTGTCTGATATATGAGTAAAGAAGTTTCCAGATGATTCCAGCCCCCAGCCTCAAGTCACTGCCAGCTGTTCAAGTCTTCCCAACTGAGGCCCCAGATATCATCCATCCCTACTGTGCTCTCTGCAAATTCCTGACCCACAATATCCAGGCGCATAATAAAATGCCTGTTGGTTTACACCACTATTTTGGAGTGGTCTGTTACTCGGAGGCGATGCCTAGAATCCCCCCAGTTCTGCCCTTGTGTGAAATCTTACTTGAGTAGACAACTTTTTTCTTTTCACCTGACCCAGTTGGTGATCAACTTCTGCACTGAAGCTTGAGAACTTTCATCCATCTTACTTTCATCCTATTGAGTGTGGCTGTTGATGATATGCATGTGAAATGTCTAATCTTTTAAAACACAAATCTTCACCATTGATCTTAATATCCTGCTGCAGTGAGTTCCCCAGGTCAGTTGTGTGTAGTGGGAAAAAAGTACCTCCTTTTATCCATTTTAAACATACTTCCTTTTCATCTCATCTTGTCCTCTTGTTCTTCCCCAAGTACAACGATTTCCATTTTGTGGGTGCCTAGACACAGAGAACTGAGTTGAGATTAATTCTTTCTCTGGTCGATCAGAAGGCCTTGTGTGTGCTGTGATGGGGAGCAGTGGATTTTAGCTAGTGACTTAAAGGTGGTGGAACACTGTATTCTAATTAGTCACAAGTCTAATTTGTGACTAATTTTAAATAGTCTTAATTTCTGCAAGATGCAATGGGTATCTTCTCGTGGTGCAGGGAAATGGAACAGTATCGTGGGAAGGGCATTGGCCAGTACGTGGGCAATCTGGATTCAAGTCTCATCTTGTAAGCCAGCTCTGTGCCCTTGGGCATAACACTTCTCTGGAGCTCATTTTCCTCAACTGTAGAGTAAGGAGATTCAACAAGAGGATCCCAGAGCCCCCCTTTCCCTCTAACATTTTATGAATTCTGTATACTTGCCAGTACATATCTACTACCTAAATCCTTGGAAAGGAAAAGTTTATCCTCTAAACAGTTTGTCTTTTTAGCTCTAAAGTAGGACTGGAAAGAACCTCCTTCCCCCACAAAAATATTCCCTAGTTTTTGGAAAACAAATGTTATTTTCCAAAAACAGAATCCAAATTAGGCTTTAGTTACCAAAAATATATTCCTGCTGTGACTGTTAAGTGACAGTTCTTGCAATCTGAGTCCTTTTAGTTTGGTGGTGCACCCCAGGGCTCCCATTTCCTGAGCCTATCAGTTCTTATGGTGCCTTTGCTGGATGTCTGCATGGGGACAACGTCATGCTAAGGAATGAGAATGAATGGATAGGGTGAACTGCCTCTGCATGCCACCTTGGGGAGGAAAAAGAATATTGTCCCAGTGAGCAATGCAGCAGGAACCATTCAAGTGAATCTCAAGAAATCTGAAATCTCTCCCCAATCCTTTTGCTCCATGAAAGTGAAAGTGTTAATTGCTCAGTCATGTCCAACTCTTTGTGACCCCATGGACTGTAGCCTACCAGGTTTCTCTGTCCATGGAATTCTCCAGACAAGAATACTGGAGTGGGTTGCCATCCCCCTCTTTCAGGGGATAATCACAACCCAGGGATTGAACCTGAGTCTCCTGCATTGCAGACAGATTCTTTACAGTCTGAGCCACCAGGGAAGCCCCTTTTTCTCCATATAAAAGGAAAAAAGCTTTTACCATGTGGATTTGCTGAAAGCATTCAGTCTCACTCAGCCTAGACTCATTTTGCTTATTTTCTGGTCTTAACATTTCTTCAACAGTTGTGATTCTTAGAACTTCATGGACTCTAACCCACTTCTTAATCTCTGCACCCAGGTTGGTTTTGTTATGGTTGTTTGTTTTTTGGCCACACACAGCATGCAGGGGCTTACTTCCCCAACCAACGATTGAACCCATGCCCCCCACACTGGGAGCATGGCATCTTAACCACTGGACCACCAGGGAAATCCCTCTGCCTTCAGTTTTGTCTTATTGAAGTTTCACTTTCCAATCCCAGGTGGTGGAAAGGCTTCTCATCTCTGATTTTAAAATTTATTAGAGAATTTCCACTATTGAAGAGCTACCATGCATTGGGAGAACGGATTGCTTTTACTGTTGGATTAACAAACTCTATCAATAGCAACAAGTAGCATGACAAGGTCCTACTCAACAGAAACCTCTTTGCAATGTTAAAAACAAAACAAAACCCCTGAGGTCTTTGTAATTCATGGAGGATAAAGATTTAGACAAAACTTCAGGTAACAAGTAGGAGAATAACATCAGTGAAAGTAATTAAAACTATATATCTAGTGTTTAGAAGAACTTTTTGGAAATATTCTGAAGAAGAATCCTCCCACACTTTCCTTAATAGGATACGTCATGTATGATTATGCGTGTCTCCTTCCTTATCATCAGCATTATATGCAAGAGCTTTTAAAAAATTTACTTATTTTTAATTGAAGGTTAATTGCTTTACAGTATTGTGTTGGTTTCTCCCAAACACCAACATGAATCAACCACAGGTTTACCCATGTCCCCTCCCACTTTAACATCCCTCTCACCTCCCTCCCCATCCCACCCCCACTAGGTTGTTACCCAGCTGTTTTGAATTCCCTGAGTCATACAGCAAATCCCCATTGGCTATCTGTTTTACATATGGTAATGTATGTTTCCATGTTCTTCTCTCCATACATCCCACCCTCTCCTTCCTCCCCCACCAGCCATGTCCATAAGTCTGTTCTCAATGTCTGTGTCTCTACAGCTGCTCTGCAGATAGGTTCATCAGCGCCATCTTTCATACACAAGAATGAAAGTGAACGCGTTAGTCACTCAGTTGTGTCTGACTCTTTGTGACCCATGCATGGTACTCTTTGTGTCCATAGCCTGCCAGGCTCCTGTCCATGGAATTCTTCTGGCAAATATACTGGAGTGGGTTGCCATTTCCTTCTCCAATATGCAAGAATGTTTTGAGGTCCTTGTTAAGGCCTTCAAGGAAGACTTGAAAACATCACAGCAGCATCTACAATGAATAACACTGTCGAGTGTACCAGTGGCAGGTTGGTAGATCATGCAGGTTGACTCACTTGCTTGTTATTTGCTTATTTGGATTATTTGCGTGAAACAAATCGGAAGTGTGGCTTGTTTTTTAGAGAGGTGCTACCCATAGTAGGCTATCTTCCTGTGCTCAGTGACTCCTTGGTCATAGCTAAAAGAGGGACCCAGTGTTCCACACACCATATTCTGTTCCCCCTTCTGCTGTTCCTGCTCACGCTCTAGCAGGAGGATGATTCTGAAGGCTTGTTGGCTTTGAAAACCTTCTGCCTATATGGGCCAGGCTGCACCGTTGCTTGTAGCCCAAAGGTGCTCTGCAAAGATAATTTACTGTCTAAGAAAGTAGTGCATACAAAACTGGTCAAGCAATGGGTTGCACTTTTTAAAAACTTAGTAGACAATTTTTTAGGGTGGTTTTAGGTTTACAGAAAAATGAGCAGATAGTACAGAAAGTTTCCGTATATCCTCTCCTTTTTCCACTCACAATTTCTCCTGTTATTAACATTTTGCATTTAGTGTGGTTACAACTAGTTACATTTGATGAACCAATATTGATTTACTATTATTAACTAAAGTCCATAGTTTGCATTAGGATTCACTCTTTGTGTTGTACAGTTCTATAAGTTTTGACAAAAAATGTCATGTATCCCTCAATACAGTATGCTACAGAAGAGTTTCACCACCCTAAAAATCTCCTGTGTTTCACCTAATCATCACTTCCCAACCCTGCTTTGACCCTTGACCCTTGACTATCACTGATCTTTTTACCCTTTTCATAGTTTTGCCTTTTTTAGAATGTTGTCTAGTTGGAGTCACCCAGTATCTAGCCTTTTCAGATTGGCTTATTTTACTTAGCAATACGCACTTAAGATTCCTTTATGTCTTTTCATGGTGTGATAGCTCATTTCTTTTTTTTAAAAAGCCTTTTTTTTTTTTTAAAGAACAAATTACAACACATTAGCAAAAATGTTCAGAAAGTACAGATTTCCCATATACTCCCCCTGCCCCCACACTTGCACAGCCTTCCCCATTACCAACATCCTGCACCAGAGTGGTCCATTTGTTATAATAAATGGACCTACGCTGACACATTATTATCACCAGCAACCATAGATTACATTAGGGTTCACTGTTGGTTTTGTAGTCTATAGGTTTTGACAAATGTGTTATAACACGTATCTACCATTATAGTATCATAAGAAATACTTTCACTGCCTTAAAAACCCTCTGTGTTCCACTTATTAATCCCATCCTCCTCTCAACCTCTAGTAACCACTGATCCAGTTTGCCTTTTTCCAGATTGTCATAATTGGAATCAGCGTAAGTAGTCTTTTAAGATTGGCTTCTTTCATTTAGTAGTAGCATTTTATGGATGCTCTATGTCTGTTCATGATTTGATAGCTCTTTTCTTGTTTAGCACTGAATGACATTTCATTATCTAGATGTACCAGAGTTTATTTATCCAGTCACCTAATGAATGACATGTTGGTGGCTTCCAGGTTTTGGTAAATAGGAATAAAGCTGTCAAAAACAACTATATTTGAGTTTTTGTGTGACAGAAGTTTTCAGCTCCTTTGGGGAAATAAATGCCAAGGAGTGCTAGAATGTCTGATAAGAGTACGCTTAGTTTGGTAAGAAGCTTCCAGACTGTTTCGCAAAGTAGCTGTACCATTTCCTATTCCCACCAACAGCAAATGAGAATTTCTGTTGTTCTATATCTCAGTCAATATTCGTTGTTGCAAGCATTTTGGATTTTGGCCATTCTAATAAGCATGTAATTTTAATTTTGTTTTAACTTGCAGTTCTCTAATGACATGATATGGAACATCTAATATGTTTATTTGCCATCTGTATGTCTTCTTTGGTGAGGTAAGCAGAAAGCGCAGACAAGACATTAGAGTCTTCTCTCAAGGGACGCAAAGCTAGCTTGACTTAGGTAAGGCCCACCAAAGGGAATACCCAGATACAAGGATGAAAAAAGTTTTGTCTTTTTTGATTAATTAATTTGGCTGCATTGGGTCTTGGTCATGGCACGTGGAATCTTCATTGAGTAGTGCAAGATCTTTCGTTGTGGTATGAGAACTCTAGTTGTGGCACATGGGTTCCAGAGCACGTGGGCTCAGTAGCTGTGGTGTCCAGGCTTAGCTGCTCCTCAGCATGTGGGATCTTCCCAGACCAGGGATCAAACCCATGTCTCATGCATTGGCAGGTAAATTCTTATCCACTGCGCCACCAGGGAAGCCCAATGGTCATGTATTTTTATTTCCTTCTTTTATAGATGAGGAAACAGGCCAAGAAAAAAGATTTGGGATAGCTTAAAAAACTGAATGAGGGAAAAATAAAGTCCATACACTCTTAGTGGAGAGGCTAGGGAAGGCTTTCATCGGGGAGCTGTGGGCATTGAACTATTCCTCCAGTCCTCAGATGCACAGGTGTGTGGCCTTGGTCAGTACAGCTTTGTGACTGGTGACATTATTATTATTATTTAATTTAACAAAATCCCATGGATGGAGGAGCCTAGTAGGCTGCAGTCCATGGGGTCGCTGAGGGTCGGACATGACTGAGCGACTTCACTTTCACTTTTCACTTTCATGCATTGGAGAAGGAAATGGCAACCCACTCCAGTGTTCTTGCCTGGAGAATCCCAGGGACAGGGGAGCCTGGTGGGCTGCCGTCTATGGGGTTGCACAGAGTCGGACACGACTGAAGCGATGTAGCAGCAGCAGCATATTCACATGTGAATATTGTTATTTGTGTAATTATGAAAGTCTTTTTATGTGTGTTAGTCGCTTAGTCATGTCTGACTCTGTGACCCCATGAACTGTAGCTTGTCAGGCTCCTCTGTCCGTGGAATTATCCAGGCAAGAATACTGGAGTGGGTTGCCATTTCCTTCTCCAGAGGATCTTCCCAACCCAGGGATCAAACCTAGATCTCCCAAATTTCCAGCAGATTCTTTAACATCTGAGCCACCAGGGAACATAGTGAGCTTCTAATCTAAACCAGACAGAGAACTGATGATCACAGAGTTATCTGAGTTGGAAACTGGATCTTCCCAGGTTTCCCTGAGTTTAGCAGTTTGTTTGGATTTCGTGTCATAGGTGATCAGCTTCCTAGTGTATTTATTTTGACAATGGAAGGCATAGGATATGCAAGAAATCTATTGGAGACATTTCTCTTAAAAACTTGGTGTTATACGTGGAAGTCTTCCTTCTTGAGCCCTTCTAAGAAGCAAAACAAATCTCAGAAACTGTGAGGCTTGTTGCTTTTCCATATTTCTCTTCTGCAATTATTTCAGAGTTTCTTGGTATTGTTCATTGTTCTTCCTGGTTTTAGATCTCTCCCCCATCTCTAGCTTCCGCCTCTGCAGGGCACCCACCTACCCTTCCAGTTCATCGCATCCCTTTTCCTGCTTTGTTCAATTCCCCTAGACTTTTGGTATAAGACTCCCTTCAAGCCAGAGCGTTTGGTCTGTTGCTCTAATTTTATTTTTCAGAGCGATTTCCCCAATATAAATTACACCCTCAATTACTTTTCTCTTCCTAGAGCGGTCAATCACATTTCAAGAAGCTGTTAGCCTGGGGACAGCTGGATACAGAGCCGGGAGGTTGAAGCCAGTGCCAGTCTGTCCCCCTTATTTTCTGTTGACGCTGCTGCAACAGGCCAAAACGTGGCCTTGTGCTGGAGTTATCAGCAAAGGAAGTACCCTCAGAACCCATTCTAACTACACTTATGTGCTCTGGTATCTATGAGTGGAGACCATGCTTTAGAGCATCAGCTTGTGCTTGGAGGCATGAAGAAAAATTAGTTTAAGCCAAGATGGCTTGATATTTGAGTAGATTGTCTTAATGCCCCAAATCTTCATTCTTCCCTATATTTCTACCCTCTTCCATGTGACTTTGTAGTTCTTCCTGTAAAGAGATGAATCTCTTCTCCAACCCACTGTTTCTTTTTCTTTTTTGGTCACGTGGGATTTTCCCTGAACAAGAATCAAATCCATTCCTCCTGCATTGGGAGCTTAGACTCTTAACCACTGGACTGCCAGGGAAGCCTCTCCAATTTACTGATTCTGACTGTGACACCTGCTTTGTTCAATAGGATATTAGGAGAGGCTTGAAAGTATGCTTATATCATTGGACCTTGGCCCCTTGCATCTTTCTCTTTCTATGGGAAGTTCATCCCTGGGCTGACCCACTGGTCCCGGGGGGAATGAGATCAAAACTACCCCAAGGAAGCCTTCCCAGCTGAACCTAGCCTAGGACAGAGCTGTCCAGTTGACCCAGAGATATAGGAACAAACCCATCCAAGTTGAGCAAGTCTGCCTAACGAAACTTCACATAAACTGCAGATGCTGGAGCTGAAGTAGGAAGTGCTTGGTGTTTTAAGACTCTGAATTTTGAGGTGTTTTGCCCCCCTAGCAATTGCAATGAGGCCATGCCTCCAAGACTATTATGATGATTACATAACCAACTAGAAACAAAAGCACTTTGCAAACTTAAAATTGTAGGGGGTGAGTATAAGGGGGTAGACTGTTGACCAAGCTCTGGATCTAGAACCTGAAGATCTGAGTCCACCCAGATCATGGGGTCCATCCAGGCCCTCAATTCACTCTGTAAACTTGGATAGTTAATTTAAATTTTCTGGGTATGTATATGTATAACTGATTCACTTTGCTGAACACTTGAAATTAACACAGCATTGTAAATCAACTACACTCAAAAAAAATAAAATAAAATAAAAAGGTAAAATTTCTAGGTCTTATCATCAAATTACAGAGCTGGTTTGCAGACTCAAACTATGAGAGCTTGAGATAATGTCAGAAAATTAATATGGGTCCCAGAACCTCATTGGTGAAGAGTTAAGAAAGGGATATGGAAGATGGGACAGAGTTTAGAAGGTATTTTCTTCAGGTGTAAGTATGTGGCCTTAGTGGAAAAGAATCTGCCTGCCAACGCAGGAGACATAAGAGACTCAGGTTTGATCCCTGAGTTGGGAAGATCCCTGAGGAGGGCATGACAACCTATTCTAGTATTCTTGCTTGGAGAATCCCATGGACAGAGGAGCCTGGCAGGTTACAGCCCATAGGGTCACACAGAGTCCAACACGACTGAAGTGACTTAGCACATATGCACCATATTATACTCAGAGGAAAGGGTCAGATCCATAGGGTATTGGCTGATTTTAAGCAACAGGTTTGATTTAAGGCTAAGAGATAGAGTTGGAGCCCAGATATAAAATCAAGTCTCATTTCTCTAAAGAAAAAGACACTGTCTTAAAAGTGTGAGATGCATGAATAAGTAAGGGAAGCAAATGACTGTGAAAATTCTTATAGAAGGTGCCTTCCTGACAGCTCTTCAGTTGAAATAAAGCAAAGCTGAGGACAATTATGAAGTCTTTGGTCACATAGAAAGAAAGATAGAAAGGTAATAGTCAGATATACCTGTGTGAGCTCCTACCTTCACTGCCTTTAACTTTTCTTGGTCATTTGTTACATGACCTTGGACAGGTCACTTATCCTAAGGGTAAGTGGAAGTATGCTTCATTCATCCACTACATATTGAATAGATGCAACATCCCAGGAAGTGCCCTGGACCCAGGGAATGAAACCGTGAGTAAGACTTGTTCCCTGAGCTGTCTATCCTTACATTGTCATTCATGTCAAAACATGTAATACTAGATTCTTTTTCAGAGGGGAAAATTATAGCTCAGAGAGATTAAGTGTCTCGTCCAAGATCATACAACTTAGAAAGATGAAAACTTACTCCTTTGACCCTGAAATCTGTGTTGATTCTACTGAATTACGCTGAATCTTCTTGTTGTTTGATTTAATTTACAAAAAAATTAATTTTTACATGTTTTCGGAGGACATCCGTGTATGTAAAGTAAAACAGAGTTGGGTGCTTGGGTTTTTTTTTTAATAATTTAATTAATTTCTTTTTTTTTATTTTTTAACTTTACAATATTGTATTGGTTTTGTCATATATCAACATGCATCTGCCACAGGTATACACGTGTTCCCCATCCTGAACCCTCCTCCCTCTTCCCTCCCTATACCATCCCTCTGGGTCATCCCAGTGCACCAGCCCCAAGCATCCAGTATTGTGCATTGAACCTGGACTAGCGACTCGTTTCATATATGATATTATACATGTTTCAATACCATTCTCCCAAATCATCCCACCCTCTCCCTCTCCCACAGAGTCCAAAAGACTGTTCTATACATCAGTGTCTCTTTTGTTGTCTCGTATACAGGGTTATTGTTACCATCTTTCTAAATTCCATATATATGTGTTAGTATACTGTATTGGTGTTTTTCTTTCTGGCTTACTTCACTGTGTATAATAGGCTCCAGTTTCATCCACCTCATTAGAACTGATTCAAATGTATTCTTTTTAATGGCTGAGTAATACTGCATTGTGTATATGTACACAATTTATTTATTTTTGGTTGCACTGGGTCTTCGTTGCTGCGTGGGCTTTCTCTAGTTGCAGAGAGCTGGGGTTACTCTGCGTTGCGGTGCATAGGCTTCTCATCGCAGTGGTTTCTCTTGTTTCAGAGCCTGTGCTCTAGGGCAGCTCATGGCCTCAGTTGTTGTAGCTCCTGGGCTTTAGATCATAGGCTCAGTAGTTGTAGTGTGTGGGCTTAGCTGCTCCGTGGCATGTAGGATTTTTCAGGACCAGGGATTGAACCCATGTCTCCTGCATTGGCGGGTAGATTCTTTACCACTGAACCACCAGGGAAGCCCAGTGCTTGGATTTTATTGTTTTTCTGTGGAGAAGCTGTATGATTTATAAGACAAAGGATCAAGTTCTCAATTTCTGGGACTATGGAAGTAGGTCTCTCTATTGAATAGGAAAAGAGCTTAACTGTACAGAAATAATGGGATGGCTTGATCAGTATGGGTCTTCTGCTCAGTGGAATTCTTTAAAAACATTAAATACAATGACTATCTCTCCAACTTTATAGGTGGGAGTGTAGATTGTTACAACACTACACTCGAGTAGGGCAATTTGAAAATATATTTCAAAACTACAAATGAACATGCATTGGTTTTTAACAGTTTTAACATAAGGAACTTGTTCTACAGAATTATCCACAGGTTACAAAATTATTCAGAACAGTGTTGTATTCCTAGTAAAATATTGGAAGTAATCTAAATGACTATCAATAGGAAACAGTTAAATAAATTATGGTACATCCTTAGAATAAAATAGCATGCAACTATGAGGAAGGCAGAAGAGAAGAAAGAGGAAGAAGAGGAGGAAGAAGGGGAAAAGGGAGAGGAGGAGGGGGAGGAAGAGGCTCTTTCTGGTTCACATGGAACATTTCCAAGATGTCCTGCTAAGTAATGATAATATCATAACACTCATAAAGAGGGCAGACAGAGTCTCTGAAATTCCAGGAAGAGAAGATCACTTGGCTTGACTTACTGGATCAGAGGCAGTGAAAAGAAAGAAAGAAAAGAAAGTTAGTCACTCGGTCATGTCTGACTTTTTTCGAGCCCATGGACTGTAGCCCACCAGATTCCTCTGTCCATAGGATTCTCCAGGCAAGAATACTGGAGTGGGTTGCCATTGCCTTCTCCAGCAGATATTCCCCACCTTGGGTCTCCTGCATTTCAGGCAGATTCTTTACTGTCTGAGCCACCAGGGAAGCCCCACAGAAGCAGTGAGGTTCCTCTTAATCAATCTGTGCCACTTTTATGGACAATGTATCATATGAAAGGTGCTCAGGTAGGTTCTGTAAAAGATATAAAATGATATGAGAAAGATATAAAATGATAGGTACTTTCATCTAGTACAATCTAGTTGGGGGAATCCTAGTCACAAGTACAGCTTCTTGTTGAGAGACATGGCAGGACAATGCAAACACAGAACTTTGAGTCACTGAACAAGTAATTCATCAAGAATTATATTTATAGTAGAATGACGTTTAGTAGAACAAGTAGTTTCACATGTAGCTGAGCGTCAACAAATCTAAAATTGGGAATATAGCATTAAAGATCTTTCTGCTTCTTTTCTTAGAGTGGGCTAAAATCAAGTCTTCCATCCCCAAATCCATGAATTGAAGTGGTTTAGTGTTTTGTTCGGAGAAGGCAATGGCACCCCACTCCAGTACTCTTGCCTGGAAAATCCCATGGATGGAGGAGCCTGGTAGGCTGCAGTCCATGGGGTCACTAAGAGTCAGAAACGACTGAGCAACTTCACTTTCACTTTTCACTTTCATGCATTGGAGAAGGAAATGGCAACCCACTCCAGTGTTCTTGCCTGGAGAATCCCAGGGATGGGGAGCCTGGTAGACTGCTGTTTATGGGGTCGCACAGAATCAAACAAGACTGAAGTGACTTAGCAGCTTAGCAGTATTTTGTTTATGAAACAAATTATTGAAAAAAACTCAAGGAAAAACATGGGGGAGGTTCATGATTTTTATGTATAAAAGACAACTAGCAATTGAAACCATCACATGATCAGAGAATGAACATGAAATCAACCTGTTAGGATGAGGAATACATTTAGGCTTGAGGGGATCAGCAGTCTTCCGGAGAATTTCATTTGAGTTTACAAGAGGATTGTGGGAGTTAGGCAGGAGACTCAAGCAGAGGCAGAGTCTGCAATGAGCAAGGTGAGTTGGGGGCCAACAGGACCACTTTAACTGGAGATAGGGAGATGGGTTTAGAGAGTAATTCAGTGCTAAAATCAGAATAATAGATTGGGGCAACACTGAGGAGGAACTTGGATGCCAAGATAAAGATCTGGAATTTTGCTCAGGTATTTGGGCCAGGGGCAACATGCACAAGACAGGGTTTGGGGAAGTGTAATCTGGCCACCATTTGACAAGTGGATTGTAGCAGAGGACATCTGAGGTTAGGAGACTCCGGGAGACCTGGATAGGAGTACAGGGACAAAGGGAAGAGGCCTAACCTAGGTTAGTGGCTGGAAGAGTAGAAAAAGAGAGGCAGGCACTAAGGGCTTATTCCTCACCCTACCCTGCCTGGACATGACTTTGGTGTTCCCCTGGCAAGTTATAATTATTGTGACAGTTACTGTGTTGGGTTTTACAGGTGTATGACACTGTCGATCGTGTAAGCCCATCGAGGGCAATGGACAGTTGTGTTCTGTTGCGTCTCTTCCTCTGCAGATTGCTACTGCAAACTGCAAACTGTTACGGAGGCTGTTTTCCAGCACACCCAGAGCTGCCCAGCCTTCTGCTGTGTTGGCAGAGAAATCATAAACATGGGTAAATCCATTTCCTGAAAACAAAGGCTACAGGGCAAAAGTGATTCTTTAAAGTTATTTTTCAAGTATTCAGTCAGAACTTTAATTGATGCTTTCATTGAAAAGGGGGTTACTAAAATAACACCATTAATAAAAAAACTAGATAATGAGTGCTCTCATGTAAAGGGGTCCATGCTCTATTGTTAAGTAATAAAAGCAGGCTTACTGATAGTATCATTATGCACTACTTCTGCTAAAAGCTTTATATATGCTCTAAGTATGAAGTCTGGGAGGTCACCCTCCAGCTGGGGCACAGGAGATGTGGGAAGAATGGTACACAGTCTGGGAAAGATCCTTTTTGCTTTTGAATAGCTGCAGAGTTTTACCAGCAGGTTAATGCTTATCATGAAAAGATTCTTAAAGGCACTTAGCACACCCCAGAGAAGGACCCCACATTGCCTTCCTCAGTTTCAAGCCTATATAGGAAAACAGAGGGAAATGTTAGTTAGAGAAATAAACAGAAGCAGGGAGAGCGATAATAAAGGTCATCTAGATGGCTTCTCCAGGCTGACTCCCTGGAAGAGTCCAGTGTGGAAGAGTTCAGTCCAATGTGAAACAAGCTTGCACTTGTTTCGTTGAGCAAGTTATTTATGTCTCCAGCCTTCAATTTCCTCAACTGTAAAGTGAGGATGTTACAATAAAATGAAATAAGATATACAAAGCCTTACTTTCCTCATGGTGGCCAGTATCTGCTAGGTGTTTAGTGATTGCTGGGTATTATTATTGTTATTGTCTACTTGACATTTCAACACCTAACAATGGCTTTATACTTCTCCTTGACTCTCTAGTTATTTACTTGCTTGACCCCCTACTAGAATGCGTACTCCCTCAAAAGAAGGCTTTTAAAGTTATTTTAATTGGTTTTCTCCTCTTCTTACCAGGAAGAAAAACATCTGAAAAATAGACTTTCATCTCAGCCCGTAAAGATAGTCACTATAGGTTGTGGTTGCTATAGATTTCTCTAGAATAAAGGTTGGGGAAACTTTGAGACCCCTTTTCTGCTATGGTTCAGATAGTAGATATTTTTGGCTTTGTAGCCATATGATCATTGTCACAACTACTCAACGTTATCTTTATAGCAAGAAAAAGTGAAGTGAAAGGTTAGTTGCTCAGTTATGTCCAACTCCTTGCAATCCCATGGACTGTAGCCCACAATGGACAGGATCCTCTGTCCATTGGAATTGCAATGGACAGGATCCTCTGTCCATTGGATTTTTCCAGGCAAGAATACTGGAGTGGGTTGCCATATTCTACTCCATTATAGCAGGGAAGTAGCCATAAACAACACCTAAATAAACAGGAATAGCTGTGTGCCCATAATGCTAGCTTTGCAAAAATAGGCTTCATCCTAATTTGGCCCTGAGACCTCTGTTTGCTGTCTCCTGACCTAAAATGGTACTTGATGTTTAATAGAAGTATAATTAGAACCATATATGTAATGTTACATTTTCTTGTAGATTCATTTAAAAAAATCCAGTTTTTCTTAAAAAAAAAAACTAATACCAGTTTCAACATTATTTTTTATTTAATATATACAAATATTATCATTTCAACCTATAATCCAAATAATATTGAAATGTTTTAGATTCTTGTTTTCATACTAAATCTTTGAAATTATCTGTGAAATTTTGCACTAATAGATGAATTCAGATCAGCCACATTTCACGTGTTTAATAGCCATGTGTGTCTATTGCTACCACATTGGACAGCTCAACTGTAGAATCTAGACAGATTTTTTATATACATAATTACACAGATTAAGTGGTATAATATACAAGCTCTTTTGCTGAATAATCTTACCTGGCTATCTTTTCTTATCATTCCACAAAATTTATCGTTTTTTTTTTTTTTTTACAGTTACAGTATTATTGTTTGAATTTTTCATAATCTATTTTATTAGTTCCTTATTGATGGACATTTGCATTGTTCCTAATTTTGAATTGTTATTTAAAATAGTTCAGGGATTATCTTTTTACATAGAAGTGTTGGCACTGGTGGGCGTATATCTTTAAAATATATTCTTGGGAGTTGAATTGCTGAGTCAAAGGCTGTGATAATATTTAACTTTTTAATAACTATTGCCAGGCCACTCCAGTCCTCTTGCCTGGAAAATCCCATGGACGGAGGAGCCTGGTAGGCTGCAGTCCATGGGGTTGGGAAAAGTTGAACATGACTGAGTGACTTCCCTTTCCCTTTTCACTTTCATGCATTGGAGAAGGCCATGGAAACCCACTCCAGTGTTCTTGTCTGGAGAATCCCAGGGACGGGGGAGCCTGGTGGGCTGCCGTCTGTGGGGTCGCACAGAGTCGGACACGACTGAAGCGACTTAGCAGCAGCAGCAGCAGCAGGCTAAAAAGCTGGAATTCTAACTTGTTTTCATCTCCAGCATGTTGGCACTCCATGGCTAATTAATTGTTAAATGAGTGGGTACATAAAAATCTCACACCATTGAGAGAGTGAGGAAGAGAGAGAGACAGAGAGACAGAGGGAGAGGAATAATGTGGGAACAGTTAATTGCGCGTAAAGGAGACACAGTCTGAAACACCCTGGGTTAGTATAATGAAAGATGTTTGTTTAATAATCAGGTAAACTCCTCCTGGGGCTTCCCTGGTGGCTCAGCGGTAAAGAATCCACCTGCAGTGCAGGAGAGGCGGGTTTGATCCCTAGGTCAGGAAGATCCCCTGGAGGAGGGCACGAACCCACTCCAGTATTCTTGCCTGGAGAATCTCATGGATAGAGGAGCCTGGCAGGTACAGTCCATGGGGTCCCAAATAGTCGGACATGACTGAAGCGATTAAACATGCATTCACCCACGCACGCAAGCTCCTCCTGAGCCCACCGCAAACTCCACTCCCTCTCTCAAAGTCTCCAGGCCTTGGGTCTTGGATGGTGGCATTTTGTGTTATGCTGGGTATTGTTCCCTGCATTTGCTGTGGGCAGGACAGAGTTTCTAGTTAAGGGTGGGGTTGGGTGCTGTCTTCTCCCAGGGCAATGGGAAGACCCCTGCTTTCCAGATTCAAACAAGCTTCTGGGGTTCTGGAGTCCCGTCCGTTGAGGTCTCTGACAAAGCTGCTGCCCTTCTAGAAGGAGAAGAGGCCTCCTTCCCCAGGCCAAGTAACCTGTCACCATAGGGCAAATGAGGGTCCGCTTTTCCATGGCCAAGAACAGGGAAACCAAAACTTGACTTTATCCTGGGTCTTCCCTGTCCCTCCACCTGCTAAGAGTTCTCCCCTGAACTGTCTCCCTCACCAACTCCTCTGGTGGACTCGCAGCCTGACTGGGCTCTGGCAGGCCAGCCTCCCAGCTCCCAGCCTCCCTCGTCTTTCTTCTCCAGTTCATCCAACCTTCCTCCCTTCCTGCCCCACCCCCAACTCGATCCTATGCCCTGGCTTTTCTGCGGCCCTCTGGAAGCCAGAGCCTGTCTTCCTTTCTCCTCAGAATCTGCCTGGCACACAGTTGGTCCTTAATAAATGTGAGTTTAGTGAAAACATAAAACAGTCCCCAGACTTTTTAGTTTGCCCCCCAACAACCTTCTATATGAATAACTCATTGGACAAGCACTGACCAAGTGCCAACTATATGCCAGGCACTGCATCAGGTAAATAAGACAGGATTCCTAAGTTCACAGAGCTCACAATTTCAGATTCTTTTCATATCTAAGATTTCACAGCCCCCCAGCCACCCATGGATCATTCTGTAAGTGATCCATATAAATGATGTGTGTTATTCACTTATATGTTTTTCTGACCACCTATTATGTGTGAGCAGTATTCTAAATATTAATATACATTTTCTAATTTAGTCCTTACAAGAACTCTCCAAGGCAGGTGATACCGGCTCCACTTCACACGCAGGGAAAGTAAGATTAAGTAATTCACCCAATCACATAGGCCCAGGAGTGAATGGGGCCAGCCTCCCACCCCAGGCCTGTCTACACCCCCTTCATCCTGGAGCTCCAGGACCTGAGGCCTTCACCTCTGCAGGGATGAGGGAAGAGCATTCCTGGAGCCCAGTGGGAAATCATTGCAGTATGAGTATGAGTGTGTGTGTGTGTGTGTGTGTGTGTGTGTGTGTGTGTATGTGTATGCATCTGAAGGGCTGTTCTACTTGACTAGGGAACAAGAAGGCTGGTTGAGAGTTAAGACGGGAAGAGACAGGAAGTAGCAGAGTGTGGGGTAATTTCATGAGTTGCTTTTTCCTATGCCCCTAAACGCCGGTCCTCAGCCCCTCTCATGATTTCTGTGGACATACTTCTCTGTCAGTTTTATCTTGCTGCTCTCCTTGGGTGTCTGAAGGAAGGCTCCCTGCGGCGCCTGGACTTGAAGTGGCTTGTCCAGGCTTCCCTGGTTAGCAGTGGCCAGGACTGCAATCCAAAGAACCTGAGCTTACTTTCCAAGCTCTGCTGATTTTTTTTTTTTTTTGGAAACGAAAATCTAAGTCCACGTTGTCATTGCTCCCTGGGGGCTGTCATCAGAGGGGCCTCAGCCTTGGTGCAGGAGCTGCAGCGGGCTTTAGTGTCAGGCCCTTGCCTCCCCTCCTGCTCCTGCTTTTCGTACAGCTGCCAAGTCATCTCCCTCCCAAGGCCAAGCCTTCAGGAGTGAGGAGGGAAAAGCGAGGGTAAGTCATTTTGATAAAATAAGAGCTAATTGATCCAGGAGAAATTACTGTGACCAGAGCCACAGACACTCCCTGGGCCAGGTGCGGGAACCTGTAAAACCCTAAGGCTCACATCCACCTCTCTTCTCCCCCCTCCACTGCCCCAAGTTCTATTTACTCTGTGTAATTTTCTGCCCTGATGATGTTTAAGATCTTGCCAGAGGCAGGAACACAGAGGGGAAATATTCCTGCCTGTAAACAAAGGGAAAAATTTCAGGAAAGGGACTTAGAATTTTGAGACTTATATTGGGATGAGCAGCAGGAAAATCTAGAGCTCAGGAAAGAAGGATCCCAGTGTTTGGTCACTCAGGGGGACAGCCGCCTTACATGACCTTAAAAATGTTGCTTCAGCTTCTTTTCTTCCCAACTTGAAGCCACAAACAGGATAGTTTGTTCATTTATTCAGTAGTCCATGGAGGGACTTCCCTGGCAGTCCAGGGGTTAAAACTCTGCACTTCCACTCGAGGGGGCGTGGGTTCGATCCCTGGTCAGGGAACTAAGATCCTGCATGCTGTGTGTGTGCCTGCTCAGTCACTCAGTCGTGTCCAACTCTGCGACCCTATGGACTGTAGCCCGCCAGGCGCCATTGTCCATGGAATTTTCCAGGCAAGAACACTGGAGTGGGTTGCCATTTCCTTCTCCAAGGGATCTTCCCGATCCAGGAATCGAACCTGTGTCTCCGGTGTCTCCTGCATTGGCAGGCAGGTTCTTTTTGGCTGATGGCTCTGGGAAACCCCTGTGCTGTGGTAGGACCAACAAAACAAAACAAAAAACCCACAACTCAAAGGACCCTCACTATTTCCAGGGAACTAGTGGAGATACGAAGTGCAAACACAGCTCTCCAGACATCTAGGAGATCATAGTGCAGCAGGGAAGACCAAACCCAGAAGTAACCACAGGGCCTGGTAGATAGTGATCAATGACCCCCAGGGATCCTCTCACTGCCTGCCCCCGGTCCAGGGCTAAAGTCTCACCGGCAATGCTCCCCTGGACAAGCACTAAAGGGTGTTTCCCAGACCTTCCTGGATCATCCACATAGCACACCACTCCCATCAGCACCAAGTTCATCCCACCAGAGAATTTAGATATTGGTCTGTGAAATCTGGACTTGAATCCCCTGCCTTCGCTGGGTTGCGAAGGAAGGAAAAAGAGTTTCAGAAGACAGGAAATTGGTCCTGGTACACTGTGAGCCGGAGACTGCACAGAGCTAGACTCATCCTTCCTTCTTTCTTCCCTGGCCACATCCAGAAAGCCGTGATGAACAACGTCTATTCCTCATGGATGCTCAGCAGTGGGGATGCTGACCATGTTTTCCCACCTCAAAGGGCAAGAGGTCTGATAATGACCCCATCCCCGCTGCATTCTTGGTGTGTCTACCTGAAAAGGTCTGCTCCTACCTTCCATCTCTAGCATTATTGCTCATCTTTTCCAAATAAGAAACCCAGGACCCTGAGTAATTGCTTTTATTTTTTAAACTTGACTGCGGCATGTGGAATCTTTGTTCCCCAACTAAGGATCAAACCTGTGCCCCCTGCAGTGGAAGCTTGGAGTCTTAACCACTGGACCACCAGGGAAGTCCCCCTGAGTAACTGATTTGCCCAAAGACAAACAGCCAGTTTGGGGTTGAAATCAGAGGTCTCCCAAATTACCATCTATGGTATCTTCTGCCTTACAGGGCCACGTTCTCCTCATTGCAGATTTACTTTTTTCTCCCCAACTCTCTTTGCCTCCATTTCATCCTGACAGTGGCTTATGAGGCCCTGAGTAGGAATGCATAAAACAGTCAACTTGAATCCAGCAATCCCACTTCTAGACATTTGCCTGAGAGAGAGAAAACATATGCCTTCAAAAAGGCTTGATGTGAATTTTTTTGCATCTTTATTCATAATAATAAAAAAAACTGAATACAACCCAGGTAGCCATTGACACATGGCTACATAAACTGTGATTTATACCACGGAATATTACTCACCAATACAGTGTGGTTTGGTCGCTAAGCTGTGTCCGACTCTTGCGACCCCATGGATTATAGCTCACCAGGCTCCTCTGTCCATGGGATTCTCTAGGCAAGAAGGAATCAATTACTGATAAATTTCACCACAAATGTATCAGTATGAATAATGAATCTCAGACATTATGATGAGTGGAAGAACCCAGATACAAGAGTTCATTCCATATGGTTCTGTTTATATGAAGTTCTAGATCAGGCAAAACTAGAAATCAGAGCAGTGTTTGCTTGCACGGGCTGGAAGAACAGGGGGATAGAAGGGGTATAGAAGAAGAGGATTAACTGGGATGGGGCATGAGGGGACTCTTGGGGGTGTTAAAATTGTTCAATATCTTGATGCAGGTGTGGATTCCATGGGTATACGAATTTGTTAGAATAGTCTGTGTATCTGTGCACTTTTACATTGTAAGTTATAGCTAAACTTAAAAAGTAGAAAACATAGTTCATGGCTGTCACAAGACTATCCTGAAGTAATGAAGTAAGCAAAAGCTATTCTTATATCCGAATTTTGCTTCTCTGAGCTAACCACTGTTTGCTATTTCAGGCAATAACCTTCCATGGACTCTTTCTGGGCATATACTTCCACATAAATGGGCTCACCCCATCCACAGGGCTGTATCCTGGCTCATGGCAATGCTTAGAACCAAAGGAAGGCATTTTGTGCCTTGAACACCAAGACAGGGATGGACATTTCTGAGTGTCAGCAAATTCCTATTTTCATGTTAAATATTATTTCCATGTGAGAGTGCTTAGAAAGATTTTGTGGACAGCACTAAGGGGAAAAAGAATGCTCTGATGATATGTTTTCTAAACAGTTTTTCTCTTAAGAGAGGTACATCTTTCCATTCCCAGCCTCACCCCAGCCTCTGTCTTCTCGATATCTAAGATCATGCTGTTTAATCCCTATGGCTTTTTTTTTTCTTCCCATGTCAGCTGTGCAAAAAACTGTCACTTTTCGTGGGCTCGAGACCTTCTGAAGTGCATGGAGAAAGGGCCGCTCTCTCAGAGGCTAGATCGGTGGTTATCCAGGAATAAGGACCCTTTCTTAAAGTCTAAACACCTCAAAGACATTCCCTATATATACATTCCCTTGAATATCTTTTGAATGAAACAGTACATGGAAAGAAAAAGCTACTTTTAATTAAATATAATATCTTTAAACAGATTTGTATTTTATTAATTATGACAGAATCTATAAGCATTAAATAATTATTAGCAGCTACTATTTTTCTTTTTGACCACATCTCATGGCATGTGGGATCCCCACTAGGAATTGAACCCATGCCCCTTACACTGGAAGCACGGAGTCTTAACCACTGGACCACCAGGGAAGTCCCTAGCAGCTACTATTTACTGTTATGTGCCAGGTATTTTGCTAAGTGCTGGGTACACATTATCTTCTGCTCATCCCACAACCTTACAGAGTGCAAACCATTGCATAGATGAGGAAATGGAGGCTCAGAGAGGTTCAGTAACTTGTCCAAGCTCACACTCACAGATGGGAAGTGGTGGCCTGGCAACTGGAAGATTTAGTGCCACTCCATTCCTGCCTCTTTTATTTACTTATTCTGTGGACAATGATTGGTGTGCCTATGAAATCTCCTGCCCCTGGCTTAAACTCTGGGCCTCCTAGGAATCTGAGACCTCCAGGAGTGGGCCACAGGCTGTTTGGGGAACTACTGTGGGTGTTAAGCACTCAGCTTGGAATTGAGCTTCAGTTCGTTAACTAGAAATGGGCCTTTCTAACTCCAGCCTCTTTCTTTTAGCATCTCTCAACCCTTGAGGCTCTGGTGCTTTTGTTGGCTCTGCCCATCGGCTTGGCCCAGTGTCCCCAGAGGCTAGCAGGGGTTAGCAGTTGAGAACCTGTTTGCAGACCATTAGAAGCAATAATCACCTTGCCAGTAACCTGATCTACCTCAAAAGAAGGGTCTTGATTTTAGCAAACAGTTTAAGTGGCCTCTGTGTAAAGTGGAGGGTGGAGCAGGCCTGAATCAGCTTGCTGAAAGTGTATTTCTTCTGGGCAGTTGGAATTTGTGTGGTGACCAAGGCAGGCCCAAGGGCCAATTCCTGGAGCCTTGGTGGCTAAGAATTCTGAAAACTGTGTCTAGTGATCACAAGCCCCACATCGCTGCTTTCCCTACCAGCCAGGGCGAGTAATTCTCTATTTGATGTCCACCAGACCAAGTGCATGCTCTGAATCTGTATTGTTTGCTCAAGTGGACCATCTCCTTCCGTCCTCACCACTAAGCATCATTGCTATTATGTCTTCCATTTCACAGGTAAGATAAGACTTAGAGACAGCTGTGTGTAGGAACCAGCGTTGACTGGTAAACCTTAAGGAGTTTGGCAAGCTAGTGGTTACACATAACTGTTAAATATATAGGGCTTCCCTGATGCCTCAGTGGTGAAGAATCCTCCTGCCAATGCAGGAGACACACATTTGATCCCTGGGCCAGGAAGATCGCACATGCTGTGGAGCAATTAAGCCCGTGGGCCACAGCTGTTGAGCATGTGCTCTAGACCCTGGGGGCCATAGCTACTGAGTCCATGTGCTACAACCACTGAAGCCTGTGCACCCTAGAGCCGATGCTCCTCAACAAGAGAAGCCACCACAATGAGAAGCCCATGCACTGCAATTAGGGAGTAGCTAGAGAAAAACTCGTGCAGCAATGAAGATCCAGCGTAGCCAATAAACAAATATTAAACAATTAAATAAACTGTAAGTAAATTATATTACAAAGGTAACAGATACTCAAATTTATCACTTCCTAATTATTTTATTACTTTTCACTATCATCTGTGCTTTGGAGGTGGTATATGTCTGTTGTACCCATATGAAGGAAGTATTGTGTAATAATGTGTAACTTCACAGTCTCGTCCTAGCTTTCCATTTTGCAACATCATGTTGGTGACTTGAATCTACCATGGTGGGGGCATTTATACCATAAAAATTGACCAGTGTGCAAATTAGGGCTTGAAATCTGCCCACGCCCCTACCCCTGCCCCATGCCCAGACTGGTTGTTAAACATTTACCAGTACCCCTGTGCTGACAGAGGCTTGACTAACTTGGTCAAGGTCACAAGGCTTGTGGTGGAGCCAAGATTCCAGAGAGGGTTACCGCTATGTTCTTCTACCTCTCCAAAAATAATAGAGGTCCCTTAACAAGTTAATTGCAAGGAATAAAAGAGTTGAAGGAATGTTAATGGTTAAAGATTAAAAGAGACTTAAAGACTTATCACATGACCATAATACGCACATCTTACTTGGATTCTGATTAAAGTAAGCAAACTAAAAAATAAATTATGACATTTATGGGGTATTGGAGATTTGAGTTCTTACTAGGTATCTAATAACATTAATGAGTTTTCATTATTTTTTAGGTGTGAGAATACCATTATCTTTTAGAGTGCTGAATATTTCTGATGAAATGAAACATTGTCTGAGATTGGCTTCAATAATAATACTGGAGGGAAAAGTGAGAGGGTATAAAGATAAATGGTTCTCAAGATGTGCTTGCCTGAACAGCAGCATCAACACCTGGGAACTTGAAAAATTCTAATTCTCAGGGCCTACCCCAGGCTACTGGATTAGAAATCCTGAGAGCAGGGCCCAGCAATCTGTGGTTTAACAAGCTCCTCAGGTGACTTTGATGCCCACTCAAGTTTGAGAACCACTGGTTTAGATGAAACAAGACTCTCCGTGAGTGCATAGTTGTTGAGTTTGAAGTGGAGGGATGGGGTGGGGGTTATATGTATGCGTGAAATTTTCTATAATAACAAGTTTTTTAAAATAAGCATATTGGATGAAGGAGGGGGTGTAGGTATGATGAAGGAGGGGTCGGTCATAGCTGGATGGCTGCTGATGTAGAACGAGAAAAATGGATTCTCTTGGAAGAATCCAGGCCTTGTACTGCTGCATGTGTCTTTCTTGTCTTTTGAATGAAAACTCCAGGTTAGCAGCTGCCTTAGCTACTGATTTTAAAGGGCCCTCTTTCTCTCCCTGCCAATCCCTGACCCCAACTCCTTGTGTTTCTCTAATCAACCCGCCCCTTCATTTGAAGCCCTAGTGTTAATAGGGGTTGACTCTGGAACCTCAAGGCTCCTGCTGAAGCAGCTACGTTAATTTTCAACTTTCACCTAGAGCTGTGTGACTGTAAAATAGCCACCCACTAGACCTGCTTTATCAGCTACAGCCGAGACACAATTAATTAACTTTATGCAGCCTCTTGCCACACAAGCTGCTTAACTCCTAGCCCATTGTAGTTCTGGTTTACTTAGCAGATAGGGTCTAAGAGCCTGGAACTGTTTACCTCCCTCTGGAGGGGCTGTCCTGGGCAGATGAATTCATTAGTTGGTGTTTGCCTAGCAGCAGGAAACCGAAAAAAAGCATTAGGTGAGTTTTTATTTTTACTTATTTATTTTTTGGTTTAAAAGATACTGAAAAAGGGAACTTTTGCCTTGGCCTGAATTCACATCCCAGTTATGTGGCTGCATCCTGTGGTCCTCAGTTTCCCTGCAATTAGGGAGTAGCTAGAGAAAAATCCATGTAGCAATGAAGACCCAGAGTAGCCAATAAATAAATATTAAACAAATATATAAACTATAATTAAATAAATTATATTAAAAACAAACCCCCGCCCCCCACTATCCTGCCCTCTTCCTCCAGCCTGTGGTTTTTTTTTTTTTTTTTTTCTGTATCTCTCATTTCCACTATTATCCCAACTGGAAAATCCTCTGGATTTTATCCCAGAGGATGGAAAGGGTCTGTCTGCCCCATTACATGGGATATGTAAGGATTTTTAGTCTTTTTGGTTTAAATACCAAAAGTTGGAAATCCTCTGCTTCCTCCTCCCACTCCAAGAAACTATCTATTTTCCTTCCCCACTTCCCTTCCTTCCCATTCTTTTTCTTTTAGAAACTGTCCTGTTGAGACTTGGTGAAGAAATAGCAAGGGCATCTTTTCTAGAAAGTGTACTTCCTAAAGCTCTGAAGAAGGAAGAAGAAAGGAAGTACGCACTTTCTTATAGAGAAGGAGGAGAGGGCAGAGTAGGGAAAAGAACATTCTGGTGGAGAGCTCTGCCCCACCGTTTTCAAACATGACTCTTAGAACAGGGTTTCTTACCTTTGCTTCATGCATCACCGAAGGTAAATTGCAGATTCTGGGGTCACAACTGGATCACAGTTTCTAAGTATGGGCTCTGAGAATCTGGTTTTGTTTTTCAAGTTTTTTTTTTTTTTTTTTGGCTGCAAGGTTTACAGCTTCTTAGTTCTCTGATCAAGAATTGAATCTTCACCCTAACATGTATATTACCATATGTGAAATAGATTTCCAGTCCAGGTTCGATGCATGAGACAGGGCACTTAGGGCTGGTGCACTGGGATGACTCTTAGGGATGGGATGGGGAGGGAGGTGGGAGGGGGGTTCAGGATGGGGAACACATGTACACCTATGGCTGATTCATGTCAATGTATGGCAAAAACCACTACAATATTGTAAAGTAATTAGCCTCCAATTAAAATTAATTAATTATTTTAAAGAAAAGAATTGAACCTTCACCCTTGCCAATGAAAGTATAGAGTCATAACCACTGGACTGCCAGGGAATTCCCCCTGTGAATCTGTTATTTTTAACAAGCTCCTCAGATCATTCGGATGCCCACTGAGGTTTGCAAACCACGGGTCCTATGGGTAAGGCACAGGGTCCTATTTATTGATTGCCTTCTAAATGGGGCTTCCCTGTTGGCTCAGACAGTAGAAAATCTGCCTGCAATGCAGGAGACTGGGTTTGATCCCTGGATTGGAAAGATCCTGGAGAAGGGAATGGCAATCCACTCGAGTATTCTTGCCTGGAGAATTCCATGGACAGGTGAGCCTGGCAGGCTATACCCCACGGAGTCAAAAAGAGTCAGATAAGACTAAGAGACTAACACTTCTAGTGCCAGCTACTGGGAAAGGGACAGAAATAGCTTTGACTTTGGCTTTTGAGAGGTCATAACTCTAAATTTAACAATACGTGAACCATGAAAGTGGAGAGTGAAAAAGTTGGCTTAAAGCTCAACATTCAGAAAACAAAGATCATGGCATCTGGTCCCATCACTTCATGGGAAATAGATGGGAAACAGTGGAAACAGTGTCAGACTTTATGTTTTGGGGCTCCAAAATCACTGCAGATGGTGACTGCAGCCATGAAATTAAAAGACGCTTACTCCTTGGAAGGAAAGTTATGACCAACCTAGATAGCATATTCAAAAGCAGAGACATTGCTTTGCCAACAAAGGTCCATCTAGTCAAGGCTATGGTTTTTCCTGTGGTCATGTATGGATGTGAGAGTTGGACTGTGAAGAAAGCTGAGCACCGAAGAATTGATGCTTTTGAACTGTGGTGTTGGAGAAGACTCTTGAGAGTCCCTTGGACTGCAGGGAGATCCAACCAGTCCATTCTGAAGGCGATCAGCCCTGGGATTTCTTTGGAAGGAATGATGCTAAAGCTGAGATTCCAGTACTTTGGCCACCTCATGCAAAGAGTTGACTCATTGGAAAAGACTCTGATGCTGTGAGGGGTTGGGGGCAAGAGGAGAAGGGGACGTCAGAGGATGAGATGGCTGGATGGCATCATTGACTCAATGGACGTGAGTCTGAGTGAACTCCGGGAGTTGGTGATGGACAGGGAGGCCTGGCGTGCTGCGATTCATGGGGTTGCAAAGAGTCGGACACGACTGAGCGACTGATCTGATTTGATCTGATGGTTTTCCCAGTAGTCATGTATGGATGTGAGAGCTGGACTATAAAGAAAGCTGAGCACTGAAGAATTGATGCCTTTGAACTGTGGTATTGGAGAAGACTCTTGAGAGTTCCTTGGCCTGCAAGGAGATCCAATCCATTCATCCTAAAGGAAATCAGTCGTGAATATTCATTGGAAGGACTGATGTTGAAGATGAAACTCCAATACTTTGGCCACCTGATGCAAAGAGCTGACTCATTTGAAAAGACCCTGACGCTGGGAAAGATTGAAGGCAAGAGGAGAAGGGGACGACAGAGGATGAGATGGTTGGATGACATCACCGACTCAATGGACATGAGTTTGAGTAAACTCCTGGAGGTGGTGATGGACAGGGAGGCCTGACGTGCTGCAGTCCATGAGGTTGCAAAGAGTCGGACACGACTGAACAACTGAACTGAACTCTAAATACTCTTTTAAAGAAATGAGACCTCATTATTTTATATGAATGGTACTCATTGGGTGCTTAGTATATGCCAGATGCTTTTAAGCCTCACCTCCTTCCCAAATCTATATTTTTGTTATAACCATTTTACAGGTGAGAAAACTGATGCTTGAAGAGGTTAAGTAAGTTTGCCTACTTCATACCAATAAAATGTGTATTTATATTCCTATATTTCTGGCTCAAAGCTGAGCTGTTACCACCCAGGTAGAGCCATGGTGAGAGTATTTTCCATACTGAAAACTGAAAGTGGTGACGTCACAGATATGCTTCAATCTTTGTAGACAATGGTTCATGATATTTGCCATCGTGGTCTCCTGGCATGCCGTAGCCTGTTTTTTACTTTGTAGGATGCTATCAAAGTCAAATGGGGCAATCTGAGGCCTCACTTGCCAAGTCCTCTGGGCAGGAGACCCCAGCCTTCCTCTCAGGTACTGGGAAATTGTGGATCTATTTTTAATTATTCAGCAATAAAGATAAATCAGGAGTTCTCCTTTATCTCCCCTTCTCCTCCTCAGAGGTAGCCTTTGAGACCAGTATTGGGTATTTCCTAGGAGACACTTCTTTACGCTTTTGCACGTATGATGCGTTTCTTTTCCTTAATACACATGGGACAATATTGTACACATCAAACTTGCAATCACCCTTTTTCACAAAATGATTTATCTTAGACGTCTTTCTTTGTCTACCTTGTACTTTTTTTTTTTTTTCCCCTCTTGCATTTTTAACAGTAAACGCTCACTGAGGAAGTTCAGTGATGGGAGGGGGAGGAAGAATATCCAGTAAACCTAATTAAAGATTAAAAAAATAGTTACTTTGGAATCCAAATTTAGAAATGTTTTAAGATTGTGATTAATATCTATAACATAAAAGTTGCCATTTTAACCATTATTAGGTTTACAACTCAGTGATATTAAGTCCACTCACGTTATTGTACAATTATTACCATTGTCCATTTCCAGGGCTCTTTGTTTTCCACTAAACTCTGTACCCATGAAACACCAGCTCTCATTCCTTCCCCTTCAGCCCCCGGCAGCCTCTATTCTACTCACCGTCTGTGTGAATTTGACTACTCTAGGTAGCTCATATAAGTGGAATCATACAGTATTTGTCTCTTTGTCCAGCTTATTGCACTTCGAATCGTGTCTTTGAGGCTCAGCCGAATTGTAGCAGGTAATAGAATTTCCCTCTTCTCAAAGTCTGAATTATATAGCCTATTGTATGTGTGTGCATTTATTTACCTATCCATCTGTTAATGGAAACTTGGGTGGTTGTACCTTTTTGCTCTTGGGAATAACACTGCCATGAACATGGGGGTGCAGGTTTTTGAGTCCCTGCTTTAAATTCTTTTGGGAAAATAACCAGAAGTGGAATTGCTGGATCATATGATAATTTTATGTTAACTCACTCTTTTTAAATACTGCACAACCTTCCACTGTGTACTTCATATGTTTATTGGCAATTCAAGTTCTCTTTTCTGTAAATTGCCCATTCTCTGGTTTGATTTTTAGTGGGACTTTAAACAGTATTTATGTAATCCGGGTAGTCTTTATCTGTTGTATATATGGCAACTTAGACACATTTAAACATGTTTCTACATCATTCAGATCCAAGACCTTGTCCTTATCTCTTTGATTATTTAAGGAACAGTTATTGATAAGAGTTTTTATTGTTATAAAAATAAAAGGAGACAGGCAGCCATCTGGATGCAACACAGGGCCTGTTTCTTCGTAGGTGTTCCATAAATATTTACCAAATGATTAAATAATATACTTTTGAACAGCCCATGACTATGATCAGTCAAATCCAGAAACTGAACTAAATTCTTACTGATACATCAGAGCACAGTTTTCCGTAAGTTTAACTTTGTTGACCAGTCTTAGGAAAAAAAAAAAAGCCAAGTGCCTCTGAAATAAGTAAATCAAATTTCTGCTGTTTGATAAGCACTCCAGGGAATCTGTATTTCCATGAGTTTTGCCAAAATGAGGCTAGTTCGAGATCAAATAACTCACAGACCAGAATAAAGAGTAGAAAAGGAACAGTGGTTCTTTGTTTTTCCACTTAATTTTTATTAATCTTTAATTAATTTTTAAAATTTGTTTTTAATTGAAGGATAATTGCTTTGCAGTATTGTGTTGGTTTCTGTCAAACATCAGCCATCGGTATACCTATGTCCCCTCCCTCTTGAACCTCTCTCCCACCTCCCAGTGGTTCTTAATCATACTTGGTCTTCATCAAAATCCTGCAAGGGAAACTTTATCACCCCATTTGACAGATGGGAAAGGCTCAGGATGGTGAAGTCACTTGCTGGAGGTCACACAGCTCATGGTAAAGAGCAGAGCTGGGAATTCATCCGTGTTCCATAAGCGAAGGCACTAATCTTCCTGACTGTTATCTTACCCTGTGTTCATGGTCCCCTAACACTGGATCTGAGTTACTGACAGGCACCGTGGCCAGAAGGTGGCTTTGCAGTGTATTGCCCTGGAAGGCGGGCAGGAGAGGAATCATGGTTTTGCTGGGTGTCCCGGATTGGATGTGGGGATGCAGGTTGGAGTGACTGCATGTCCTTAACCCTCTGAGGTTTACAGCTTCATTGATCGGGCCCCTCCTCCTCCTGGGACTGCTTCCCTGAGACCCTGCCAAATCCAGGGGCTGGAGGAGGTTCCTAAAGCCAGCATGAAGACTCCAGCTTGTCATCCCTTGGGAATGGCTCTCCTTATCTCCTGGGGGATGCTGCCTTCTGACTGTAGCCCCCAGAGATCTCTGCATTTCCCAGCTCTGACCATACTGGGAGCATTCAGCCCATAACTTAACATGGACTTGCATTTATTCTTGTATTGGTCTCTAAACTTTGTTCCTTGTCACATAGGCAGACAAATAGTGATTCCTCTGGGGTCAGAGATCTGCGTTATGTTTTTTTTTGTACACAACTCCCTTTAAATACAGCTCTAGAGCCAAATAGTGACTGATAAAGTATATTTTCAGTGAACCATTTCAGATCCTCTGTAACCATAGAGTCAGCTGAGAATAATTAGCATGAACAACTTCTTAGAAGAAAGATGTGGAGAATGCTTCAACTTGAATTTTATATTTCTGGGAAGAAAGTTGTGTACCTGTTTTTAAATGCAATCAGCAGAACTTTAATGGGAAAAGCCCCACAGTATCATTTATTATTTTCCCAGTTCTCATCTTGACTTCCCAGGGTTCTTGTTGTTGTTCAGTCGCTAAGTCATCTCTGAGTCTTTGCGACCCCATGGACTGCAGCACACCAGGCTTCCTTGTCCTTCATTATCTCCCAGAGTTTGCTCAAACTCATGTCTATGGAGTCAGTGTTGGTATCTAACCACCTCATCCTCTGTTGTCCCCTTCTCCTTTGGCCTTCAATCTTTCCAAGCATCAGGATTTTTTTTCCAATGAGTCAGCTCTTCGCATCAAGAGGCCAAAGTATTGGAGCTTCAGCATCAGTCCTTCCAATGAATATTCAGGGTTAATTACCTTTAGGATTGACTGATTTGATCTAACTTCCCAGGCTTCCCTTGTGGCTCAGCTGGTACAGAATCCACCTGTAAGGTGGGAGACCTGGGTTTGATCCCTGAGTTGGGAAGGTCCCCTGGAGAAGGGAATGGCTATGCACTCCAGTATTCTGGCCTGCAGAATTCCATGGACGAGTCCACGGGTCGTAAAGAGTCGGACATGACTGAGCGACTTTCACTTCAAACTTTACTTCAAACTTCCCAGGCTTAGGTGTAGCTAATTCTCCAGAAATGTCTATTCTAGGGCCTGCGAAAATGGAGAGTGCCCCAAGGGAACCCAAGATGGTGGTGGTGGAGGTGGTGGCAGTAGAGATGAGGGGAAGGACCCATATTTTACTTGATGACCTGAAAGTTAATCTCTCCTTTTTCTAAAATATTTATCAATAATTATATTATTATTTTTTGGTCATGCCATGCTGCTTGTGAGATCTTTATTCTTTCACCAGAGGTTGAACCCGGACCTTCAGCAGTGAAAACATGAAGTCCTAATGACTGGACCATCAGGGAATTCCTATAATCTATCCTTTTGATGATAACTTTTTAATTGAAGTATAATTGACATATTTGTTTCAGGTATTGTTGTTGTCGTTCAGTTGCTGACTCTTTGCGACCCCATGGACAGTGGCGTGCCAGACTCCTCTGTCCTTCATTCTCTCCTAGAGTTTGCTCAGATTTGTGTCCATTGAGTCAGTGATGCTATCTAACCATCTCATCCTCTGTGGCTCCTTCTCCTTTTGCCCTCAATCTTTCTCAACATCAGGGTCTTTTCCAGTGAGTTGGCTCTTCGCATCATGTGGTCAAAGTTTTGGGGCTTTAGCTCCCTTCTGATGCATATTCAGGGTTGATTTCCTTTAGGAATGGCTGGTTTGACCTTGCAGTCGAGGTTTCACATATACAACAGTGATTCAATATTTTTGTAAATTACAAAGTTATCACAATATTACTGACTGTATCTCCTGTGCTGTACATTGTGTCCCTGTGACTTACTTATTTTGTGACTGGTAGTTTGTACCTCTTAATCCCCTTCATCTACTTCACCCATCCTCCAGCCCCACTTCGTGGTCATAAGCATTTGGAACTATGATCCAAATCCTATAGGGACTTTCTCTTTGCTGAAGGTTGTGGATCATTTTTAAACACAGAAGAGCCAAGAAGCTCACTCTTGTGTCATGTGATCCGCCCGTGCCATCCTGAATCTCAGCCATATAGTTTTGTTGTGAGTTCTACTCACCCAGCTGCTCTCACCTTTGAAACTGTCCCCAGATGATCTACTGATACCTGTTTTGATTATAGAAGTTCTCACTGAAAGAAACGGTGCACCCTGATAATGGAATCCTCTCCTTCTCTCGTCGCTTCGCTACAAGTCTTTAACAATCCAGCACCCAGAGGACTCTCCACTGGTGCTGTACCCAGAACTCAAAGGCCCTGTGAAGAACCATAATTAGTGTGAATAGGAACCTTTGACAACTGTGGAGGAAAGGAATGAAGACTAGTCTTATTGCCCTTGGCAACCAAAATACCTGACTCTATCAGGTACTTCCCTCTCAGGTGTGGAAGGCTCTTTGTTCTCACTTCCCAGGTAAGACCAGATGTGTCTATACCAGGGGGCCCCAAATTGTGGTCGTCAGCAGTCTGTGTGTGGAGAGAGGTTGCTGGTTTCACTCAAGGAAGCCAGGAAAGACTGATTCCCCTGTCACTGAAAATCTTTGTCCTCAGGAAGTGCTCAAAAGCTTGTGATTTGCACAGAGGTCTTTTGGAAGCAGCAAGGTTTGGGAGCAGACTTGCTCCCTGGCCATGATGAGAATCGATCAGTAACATCGTGAAGGGTTTGTGCTGTCCAATGTGGGAGCTTCAATGTGGCTATCAACTTTTAAATGAGTTCAAGGGAAATAAAATTCATCATTCAAACTCTCAGTGGTGGTCAAGTGGCTAAGACTCTGCACTCCCAATGCAAGGGGCCTGGGTTTGATCCCTGGTTGGGGAACTAGATCCCACATCTGCAAGTAGAAGACCACGCATGCCACAACTAAGACCCAAATACACAAAATAAGTTAAAAAAATTCAGTCTCTCAGTTGCATTAGCTATGATGTTTTACATGCTCAGTAGCTTGTGTGGCTGGAGAAGGCAATGGCACCCCATTCCAGTGTTCTTGCCTGGAGAATCCCATGAATGGAGGAGCCTGGTGGGCTGCCGTCTATGGGGTCACACAGAGTCGGACACGACTGAAGTGACTTAGCAGCAGCAGCAGCTTGTGTGGCTGGTGGCTTCTGTACGGAACATTTCTGTCACTGTAGAACGTTCTATTGGACAGCATCACTCAAAGGCATACCACTTAACAGAGGCCACTTTTCTGGTCCCAGGCAGCGGTTTAGGTGCACGGTTTCTGAGGGACCCAAGTGAGGCTACAGTGAGAATATAAATCAAGGTGTACGCAGAGCACAGGTATGGTCATTGGAGTGAAAATGATACTTTCAATAAACATTTATTTCTTAAATATAGCACTCGAGTCAACGTCACTCAAACGAGCATCAGAAATCTCAGTACTTGTGCAAGATACCGGTTCTGTCATTTTCGCATGCCTAACCTGTAAGTTGAAGCAGGAAATAAATCAGACTAAGCTGTGATAAACTGAAAAGTGAACAATCATACAGAGTCACTACAATCTTCAGACAGGGGAATGCAGGATGATTTGCAGAGTAGGAGACACGCAAGCAAAATTTGATGAGTGATAGAAAGCTTGGCAAATAGATAAGGAGAATGTGCCAAACAGAAGGAACTGCACAGACCTGGAGAACTGTAAGAAGTTAGCTGGCAGAGCAATGTGAAGGGGAGGAAGGAGAGAAGCAGGTGCAGTCGCCACATTTTGTGGGTCCCATGTAAAATGAAGGCTTCCCAGGTGGCTCAGTGGTAAAGAATCCGCCTGCCAATGCAGGACATGCAAGATGTGGGTTTGATCCCTGGGTCAGGAAGATTCCCTGGAGAAGGAAGTGGCAACCCACTCCAGTATCCTTGTCTAGACAATCCCATGGACAGAGGAGCTTGGCGGGCTACAGTCCATGAAGCTGCAAAGAGCCAGACATGACTGAGCACAGCATAGAACACATACGGTGCAAAAGGCAAATACAGGGCCCTTGTTCAAAAATTCTTCAGAATTTCAAGACAGCAACAGCTGAGCATTAAATCCATAATGTGCCAAAGCACAGCTCACGAGCCCAGGAGGCCATGCTGATGGCAGGAAAGGAAGTTAAAGGGAAAGACAGGCCTATACCGTCAAGGGCTTCTGGGTCAGGCTGTGGTGTTCGGACTGTGTCCTCAAGGCAGCTGAGAGCCTTAAGAGACTTTTAAGTGGGGCTGGGGCAAGATCAGGCTTGAGCACTGAAGGGCTTGGTGGGAAGGCTGGTTAAGAAGCCACTGAAATGGCCTGGGGAGAGAGAGGACGAGAATGGGAGAAGTAAGACTGGACAGAGAGGAGATGAGATTCAGTGAACTTGATAACAGAACTTCAGGCTTGACGCCTTGTTTGCTGTGGTCCGGGCCAGGCCACCCTCCGCTGGGATCCTGTGTCCCTCTTTCTTTGCAGGTTCCCAGGCTTTGGGTTTCTGTGAGCCCTCTGGGAGCCAAAGGCTGAGGATGGAGGAAGATGGGAGGTGCCATACCCCAAGTCGCTCACCAAGCACCCTTTTGGGCCCCACTCCTCTGTTTGCCACATGAAGCAGAGGTTCCCTTGCCCCAGCTCTGGGGGCAACCAAAGCACCCGCCCCCCTCTCCACTCCAGTCCCAGACACCCCGCCTTTAGCAGAAGCTCAGTCAGCATTGTTTCCTTATGGCCTCCCTGGGATTTGCATTTCCTGACTTGGGGTGTTTGTGACATTCCAGGGGCCATTATCAGAGGGTTTCACTCTTTATTTCCTGAGGGAATCAGGTACCGTCCTTTTTCCGCGGGGTTGGAGATGGGGGTGAGGGAGCCGGTGTGGACAAGGCGTCCACTTCGAGCGAGTGGTACAGCTACATGGCGGGGCGCTGAGGGAATGAAAAATGAGCTCCTCCGCGGCCTCCGGGCCGCAGACAACGCGGAAGGAAGCCGGTGTGTATTCACTGCCCGGCGGTGTGTGCCAGGGCTCCTCTCTTTTCGTTAGGCGGTCTCTTCTCATCCTCATGACAATGCCTGAAGGTGAGCGCAGGGGCCCCCCTTTTGCACATGAACACCCAGCGGTCATTGGCAGGATGTGGATTAGAACTCTGGGGTCCCCCACTCCCACCCCTCTCTGGTCTCAGCAAACGCCGGGAACAGCCCCCAGTTCCCTTGGCTTCTACTTGACAGATGGAAAAACCAAACAGAGGAGGCACCAATGGTGAGCTGGTCCTGGGTAAAGCGAGGGGAAACTGTTTCTCAAGTGAGTGTGATTTTATTAAACCTTGCATGGAATGGATGTCTCCATTATTTAGCTTATTTAAAACAACAAACAAACAAGCAAAAAACCACCCAAACAACCAAACATTGGGAGTCTGGTCTGACTCAGACAGAGGGACAGGGGAGGCATATTTAGTGCATCTGAAGGGAAATAAAACCCCCCAGGTCACAGAGTGAAGTTGGCACAATTTTACGAATTGGGCTGCACTGGGTTGGGTGGTTCCAAGAAAAATCTTACAAATGACACAGGAATATTCTTGTTTGGTGGCCAGTCTGACGTGGTGCATCTTGGCACATTCTAGAAACTGGAGGGTGTGGTAGGGCAGGTGGGAGGAGAGAGAGGCCAGTCTAAGGGCAGGGTGGCTGCCGGCTTCTGGGGTTCAGAGAGCATCCTTTGTACCCGGAGCTCTAACAAGCAGGGAACACGTTGATTTTTGGGAGGGATCCATGAGGACCAGAGGAGTGAAAACCGGGGGAGCTATGTTTCCAGCCTCAGAGCCCTCTGACGAATGTTCCAGGTGACTACTAGCTCAGAAGCCAAGGCTGCTTTTTCAGGCTGGTCTCGTGTTTAAACTGGGATATTCATCTTTACAAGCAGGAAAGAGGTCTCTTGGATACAAAAGTTTGGCTGAGAGAAAAAGTCCACAACCTGTGGCTCTGGATTAAAGGGCTGGGCCTCTGGGGGCATCTTCTAGGCTGCAAAAAGGGCCAGGCTGCTGGAAGGGCACTTGAAACAAATAAAACAGTGACTCCCAAACTCACCCATATGTCACGTTCTTCCAGAAAAATACCCTCTGTAATTAGTTACAAGCTGTAGAGAATGAAATCCAATTTACCTGTCAAAGAGAAAGACTGAATTCCCCGCCCCCCGCCGCCCCCCACAACCCACAACCCAGATTGCTGGGAGCGAGTGTGGCCCCTTCCTTCCCCTGGCCCCACCTTTCTCCCCCCACCTTCTAGATTTGAGAAGACTGAAAAAAAATAAAATAGAAAAGTTGGGAAAATCCTCTAAAGACACACAGTGTTCCAAGCACAATCAGACCACTAATTACTGTTAAGCCCAAGCCCTTTTTTGTGTTCTGAGGGGGGCTTCAGTGTGTGGAGACCACTTGGATCTTTTCATGAGTTGGGGCTAACCCCTGAATAGCAGGTTTTTTTTTCTTTTCCTTTTCAACATTTTTTACTGCCTGCCTTCTTCTCCTTCATCTTCATCATCATCTTTTCCCCTCCCTTTCCTTCTTTTTCTTTCCTCCTGTTTTTTTTTTTTTTTCTTTCTCTGTTTTTCCTTTTTGCTTTTCTGATAGCGTTTTTCTTCTGGCGTTGTGTTTTAAGTCTCTAAATGAAACTTGACTGCCCCCACGGCCGGCTGGAGAAGCACAAAGGCCGCCCATTCCACTGGCTACAGTAACGCCATTGTGTGTCCTAACAATGCACTAATTGGCGGCGACAATTGTGGGGTTGGGGAGGAAGAGGGGGGCCGCTCTTTTCCAATCAGCCGGCCACTGAAATAAAGGGACGGGAGTGAGGACGGGAGGCCCAGGTTCCCGATGGAGAGGGGGAAGAGACCCACAGAGGGGGCACAGTGCTGGCGTTTGTGCTGGGCCTTCTCAATTAAAAATAAAAACAAAGGAGAAAAGAATTATTTTGAAAAAAAAAAAAAAAAGTACAGACTATGCCACAAACAACTTCAGGGTCCTTGACCCGCTTCAGGGGGAGAGGGAGTGGAAGGGAACCAAGGTGAGGCATGGTGAGCGTCATGCGGAAGAACCTTTTGGGAAGGGAAACTTGAATCAGTCGACCTGCACATCCAACATTTCTGTGTTTCTGCAAACTGATGCAAAAGTGGGGGAGGTTGGTGAGAAAAGGTTCTGAGAGGAATACCGGACAGGATAGTTGAGAGGCAAGTGCTGAGGTTGGTGAGTGGTAAAGTCCTCGATTCAACCACATTTCTCAAGAAGGGGAAGCCAGCGAGGGAGAAGGCTTCCATTTATTGGATGGTGGTAGATTTGTTGTTGTTGTTTAGTCAGTCAGTCAGTCATGTCCGACTCTGTTGTGACCCCGTGGACTATAGCCCGCCAGACTCCTCTGTCCATGGGATTTCCCAGGCAAGAATATTGGAGTGGGTTGCCGTTTCCTTTTCCAGGGGAATCTTCCTGACCCAGGATCGAACCTGAGTCTCCTGCATTGCAGGCAGATTCTTTACCACTGAGCCACCTGGATAAGGTGTTCATATACTCCAGAAGCTGCAGAAGGTGATTCTGACTTTTAAAATGGTCGGGAAGGGGGAGCTGAGCAAAATGGTAAACAAGAACAGAATGATAACCAAATAGTGCTGTTGAGCCCACAGGGCCTGCTGGAGAAGCCCCCCAAATCTCAGGACCCCAGCCCCTGGAGCCAGCAAGAGCCTCAGAGCCACTGGGTTCCAGCTCACAGCCCGGCTGTACACAGAATGAGCCACCTTCCCAGACCAGCCTCAAAAGGACCCACTCCTGGAAACTTTCCTGGCCCGGTGATATGGACCCACACGCTGTCCACGCTCTTCCCCTATACCCTGGATGCCTCTCCTCTCTTTCTGTGTGTCAGGTCCGGTGCTAAATGTCTTGTCTGCATTATTTCACTGAAATCTCACCCCAGCCCCATAACCTGATGACTATTATTATCCCCAGAGAGAAGGAGATAACGACTTGCCCGATGTCACCGAGCATCATAGCTGAGGAGCCAGGAATCTAACAGTTGCAATAACAGCACTGGTAAACACTGCCCTCTTGGCTTCAGGGAACACCTCTCTCCATTCACTCTATGTACATTTCAGGTTGGGGGTGAGGAGGCAGGGAGGCTGTGCTCCAGCATCTAACAGAACACTTGACATATGGGAGGCCTCCAAAAGGTTTGTTGACCAAAGAGGGCGGCAGGGAGGGCTCTCACTAGCAGACATTCTTTGTGTGCTTGTGGGTCTCAGACTTCAAGCTACATCAGGATCCCCTGTGGGGGAAACTGTTAAAATACAGGTCTCCCCTCCTGTCCCCATGTACCCCAGTCATGAATGAACTGAGAATGTGCACTTCTAATACATCCCCAGCTGATGTTGTGAAGCTGGTCTGGGGACCACAGTTTGAGAAGGGCTGCTCTAGTTCCTGCATAATGTTCACATTGCATCAGGGATTCCATTCCTGCCATTATCTCTGGTTTTGTTATTGTTGTTGGTTGTTTTTGTGGTGTGAGATCAGAAGTTTTATTAAGGAGGAATTAAGGGTGAAAAGTTTTGGCCATTGTTGTTGTTGTTCAGTCATTAAGTTGTGTCTGGCTCTTTGTGACCCCATGGCCTGCAGCACATCTGGCTCCCCTGTCCTTCACCATCTCCTGAAGTTTGCTCAAATTCATGCTCATTGAATTGATGATGCCATACAACCATCTCATCCTCTGTTGTCCCTTATTTGTCCTGCCTTCAATCTTTACCAGCATCAGGGTCTTTTCCAAAGAGTCAGCTCTTTGCATCAGGTGGCCAAAGTATTGCAGCCTCAGCTTTGGTTCTTCCAATGAATATTTAGGGTTGATTTCCTTTAGGATTGATTGGTTTGATCTTGCAGTCCAAGGGACTCTCAAGAGCCTTCTCCAGCACCACGGTTCAAAAGCATCAATTCTTTGGTGCTCAGCCTTCTTTATGGTCCAATTCTCACACCCATACATTACCACTGGAAAAACCATAGCTTTGACTGTATGGACCTTTGTTGGCAAAGTGATGCCTATGCTTTTTAATATGCTGTCTAGGTTTGTCACAGCTTTGACCATAACAAGAAATAATCTTAGATTCTTTCCTACTTTAAAAAACAGTCTTAATCAAACAGTGATTTATATCTAATTTAAAAAATAAGATGATCAGTGATATGCCCAACTAACAACACCGCAAACAATGACGTGCTTTAGAAAATATCTAGATAGAGTCTTTTATTTGGGAAGACGTCTTGGAGAGTTCTTTTCTCCTCAATTTTTGTGCCTCTTAATTTTATGTCATGAATATTGTATACTTTAAAGTGAAATGCTCCTCCAGTGGAAGAATTGAATAAAGAGGATTTTAATTCTAAAGTCCTTTTGGTGAGGACATCTCGGCGGATGGGTAAGAAGTTGAGGAACCCACCCCCGGGGACCCCCAACGTGTTGGCTCAGGAGCTAGTGCCTTGGGTCCCAACATGGTGCCAGGGAACAGACAGGACCCTCTGCACTGGGGGAAACTGCCTCCCTGCAAATAAAGGGTTCTGTCTCCACTCAGTTCTCTAGGGACCAACCCTGTTTCTTGAGCTAGTCCTTTTAGTTAGTCAGGTATTCAGCATCCATTGGTAAGTCACTATCGTCATGTCAGGGGTGCAGCAGACTCCTGAAATGCCCCCTTTTCTCAATTAAAGGCAACTTTCCCTCCAGCTTTGGTGCAGCTTTCTGAATGGAGAGGTTGAGGATGATGCACCCTGGCAGTGCTCACTCTTGTGTGTTCTTGTCTCCTGGCTGCATGGGGTGGCATGAATAGGGCAGGGGGTACTGTCCTCCGAAGAGACTGGGACCTCTGCTCCCTAAAGAAGGAGAAATGGAAGCTGGAATGGGACCGTAGCCCTTACAGTGTGTCAAGCCTTCAGGAGGACCACCTGATTTTGTAAAAGCTTTACCGTCAGAACAAACAAAACAAAACAAGGTATTTGGGGGACCATGAGATAAATTTGATTTGGGATCGAGCAGCAGATGATAACAAGAAATTATTACTACTTTTGTTCAGTGTGTAATGGCATTGTGACTCCATAGAAGAAAAATAAACATCTTTTGTAGATGTGTGCTAAAGCACATCAGCATGAAATATCATTATGTCTGAGACTGGCTCTGTGATATTTTCTCAAAAAAAAAGAAGAAGAAAAACAAGCGTAGGTGGAACAAACAAGGCAAACATCGAATAATTTTTATTTTTAAAAAAGTTTATTATTATCTCCAAATATCCCCATGGTGGGCTGCATATGAGCTGACTATTGGGGTTCCGGGGGGACAGGTTTGGGGCCAGTGTGGGCAGAGCTAGTTCCCAGGACTTGCTGGTTGTTGGACCACATGTTGATTTTGATATACGTTTGCCACAAGTACTGGCACTTGGCAAACTCCATCAGTCAGTGCCAGGCCTCTGCTGTCCCCCTTCCCCTTGGTGTGGAATTGAACTTGCATGAGCAAGAGGTATTTCCTGAGATGTCTATCATTAGACATCTCCTCTGGGCACTGGGGCTGCAGTGGCTGCTTCCTTGGTGGCCTCACTCCTGGGCAGCAGTGAGCAAGCCATCTGGGGAGCTTGGCCCAGTTTAGAATTCACATTCACTTCCCTGCCTGTGCAATTGGAATTTATTTCCTCTGCAAAAGGCTTGAATCTCAGAGCAAAATACCTCCAGCTGGGCTTGAGTATGCGTGCAGTGATCCTAATGGAGAAAGATTCTGGTTTATTTTCCTAACAGCGTGCACCTTGTGGTCTCCTTGGAACCCGGCATTATTAAGAGTGTGCCATCACAATACAGCGCGGAAGCTAAGGCAATTTGGATGTCCTTGGGCCCCAAATTAATATGTGCTTTGTATAGTCTTGTAATCTGGAAGGCAATTTTCCATAACACAGTGAGAGATGTTCCTTTTATATATTTGAGATAATTTAGCTCAATGTTCATTTGAAAAAATGATGGTGCTAATAGCGGCTCTTCAGCTTCAGAACAACAGACCGTCCTGAGAGAGCACAGAAGCCATGGAAAGTGATTCTCATATCAGGCTGTCTGGAAGGGATTGGATAAAAGCTGGAGGAATTTCCCCCAGACCAACAGCTGCCTGAGATTGTATGGCAGGATCTGAAATACTGTATGAACCCATGAACTTGAACTGATTGGCTTAAAACCAATAGCTCTTAATGGAGGAATATGAGATAGAGTGGGGGGCGAGGGGGTTATTATGAATTTCCTGATTGTCCAGGTAAATTGTAAGTCATTGCACATAAATCAGAATTTCTGTATGCTCAGCTGTGGTAACAGTTTGTTCTTCCTGCTGGACCTTTCTGTCCAAGCTATGAAGGAATAGATACAAACAAGGAAGGATAAATGAATCTGCTGTGTGGGTTTTGCCTTGGGCTTCCTGAGTATTATGTACCAGGGGCCATTGTTCTCTTGGGGAAGGAATCCTCTACTCCAATCAGAATCCAATACAGTAATAAAAATCCACTTTAAACACCCCCCCCCCACACACACACAACCTGGCCCCACTCAAGTCAATAATGTAATTTTTAAGGATGTTGCTTTAGAACAAGTCCCAAGTTCATTTCTACTTGCATCCTTGCCCTTTGGAAACACTGTCTTTCTACAATGATTCTCAATAAAGTCTTTGCTGTGGAGGTTCCCCCTCTGGTAAGCACTGTGGGAATGGAGCAGATCACATCTTTTATAAGACTGAACCATTTGTACAAGTGCTCCATCAATGAGGAATATTTGTCATCATCAAAGTTACTGACTTCATAAAAGGAGGAGGGGGAAGAACTAACTTTCCATTCACCTGCAACTGGCAGGTGGAGAAGGCAATGGCACCCCACTCCAGTTCTCTTGCCTGGAAAATCCCATGGACAGAGGAGCCTGGTGGGCTACAGTCCATGGGGTCGCTAAGAGTTGGGCACGACTGAGCGACTTCACTTTCACTTTTCACTTTCATGCATTGGAGAAGGAAATGGCAACCCACTCCAGTGTTCTTGCCTGGAGAATCCCAGGGATGGAGGAGCCTGGTGGGCTGCCGTCTATGGGGTTGCACAGAGTGGGACACAACTGAAGCGACTTAGCAGAAGCAGCAGCAACTGGCAGGAGAGCTTGAAGATTGTCAGTTCAATAGATGCCTGGATTCAGAGTGACTGTGGTTAAATTAAAGTCTATAGTTTTTCCACGAAGCCAAGGCAAATCTAGACACGGCTCAGGTTTTTCCGAATCTCCGAGGCCTTGCTGGGGAAGAAGCACCTAGTGAGTTTCCATTTAAACAACACTGTCTGGAGTGATAAGTTTCATGTTTGTCAGGTGGGCCTGACCTCGGCACAGACTGTCACATGCATACATTTGAGGACAATTGCAGCATAATGAGGAGGAATGAAAAAATGGAAGGAAGGGTACAGGACTGTCTTTGTAGACCAGCTTAGTCACCTGTGGCCATGACTTCTATTCACCTGGCTGTCTGGCAGCGGTATATACTGGATAAATAGACACTAACCACACCCCGGAAGAAAATGAAGAGGGTATAAAGTTCAGGTTTTATGAAAACAATGGCAATCTATGAGCAGCAGGTTCCAAAGTACTGGGCCTGTTCGGTGTCTGTTGGGAGGAAGGGAGACAACAGCTGTGAGCTGGAGGGCAACTAAGACAGCTCAGTCCCGCTACATACCTTTGACATCTTTCCCACTGTGGACTTCCAGTATCCCAAGCACTTGGCTATTTCAGGGAAACTTGTTTCATTCAGTCTGCTGCTGCTGCTAAGTCGCTTCAGTCGTGTCAGACTCTGTGCGACCCCAGAGATGGCAGCCCACCAGGCTCCCCGGTCCCTGGGATTCCCCAGGCAAGGACACTGGAGTGGGTTGCCATTTCCTTCTCCAATGCATGAAAGTGAAAAGTGAAAGTGAAGTCCCTCAGTTGTGTCCGACTCTTAGCGATCCCATGGACTGCAGCCTACCAGGCTCCTCCATCCATGGGATTTTCCAGGCAAGAGTACTGGAGTGGGGTGCCACTGCCTTCTCTGTTCATTCAGTCTAGTGGGTTTTAACTTTTAGGACGCACAGGGCTCACCCAGGGAACTTTAAAAAAAATACAAATACTCAGGCCCCATCCAGAAAGATTCGGACTCAGTTGTCTGCAACGGGATCCTGAGTATTTTTGTGTTACTCCTGTGGGAACCGCTGATTAAAGTCATCATCTAGTGGTTTCATCAAAGGACAGGACTAGAAACGATTCAGGGAGATTCCAATCACATCTCCTGAGGGTGGGGAGAGAGGAACAGAATGGTGTCTCTTTCCACCCTTTGGAAATGACTTGTGATAATGCGAAAACTTCCTGCAGTTATCCAGTCACTCAGGTTTGCTGCCACTGGGGGAAGGCTAACCCGTCCTGTAAATCACAGGAATCGGGGCTCTGGCTGCACTGTCTAGTTTGGTTCAGTGAAACATTAACTTGTTTCTTTTTATTGTGGATTGTGGCAGGTTGCTCGTGAAGATGAGGTCCAGTTGTTCCTTGGACGGAATGGGCATGAGCTCCAGTGGCTTTCCTGGGGGTGGAGGAGGGGGAGCTGGGCATGAACTTGTTTAGGTGTGTCCTAGAGAGTGAGGCTCAGAGTCCACCTGCGGTAAATGTTTAACCAGAAGCACCTTTTCTGGTCTCTTCAATGTCTTTGAGTAGGTGAATTTCAATGGGGCTTTTGAAAGGTTCCGAGTGGACAGTTGTGCCTGTGGTCTTTTTTGTGGCCATGAGGGCCAGCCCTGGGGAAGGTCATGTAGATATTTTCCATCACCTCTCGGCTCCCAGAGGGCTGCTGTCCTCACAGAGATAAGTCCTCTCTACTTTCACTCTTTGCTCTCAAAGTATGGTCTTCATGGTCTTCGGGAATGACCAGTGGCCTTGCCTACCATCTGGCACTTGCTTCTCTAATTTGGAGAGTGCAGTGGTGATGAAAGCTTGGGGAAAAGCTGGGATAGATGCTCCGTGTGGGAGCTGGGGTGGGTTTGTCTCAGATGAGAAAGAAATCATGGTCTGTTTCGGCCAATGAGGCCTAGAGCACCACATTTGTAATTTTTTCAAAGTTTAATTATATTTTTCATAAGCATAGGAAGGGCTGATGAGAATATTGAGGTTGAAGAAATCAGGAAAAAATGAAGTCTGTAAGATTAATATTAAGAGCTATTTTATATATCTATATATCTGAATCATTTTGCTGTATACCTGAAACTGACATTGTAAACCAACTACAGTTAAAAAAAAAAAAAGTAAAAATCTTAAGAACTATTTCAAGGTCCCAGTAGCTCACTTTCAATAAAGTTTAAATCTTGACTTTGAATTAACATCCAGCACTCATCTTGGGCTTTCACCACCCCCGCAAAAACAGCATTTGAATGGAGTTGTTATGAGAGGAGAAAGTACTTTCTGCATTGTTTATTGAGAGAGAGATAACTTTATACATCAGGAACTGGTGCACTTAAATTATATGACAGATGACTGTAAAAACTAGGGGTCTTGTCCACAACACAGTTTCTTTTTTTTATTATTACAGTTATTGATATTTTAAAAAATGATGTAAACAAAACTATGGATAACTTATGCCCAAACAAAAGGCAATAAAATCCAGAAAACAGAAACAATACATATATAAGTTACAGTAGATATTACAAATAGCTCAACACAGAGTGACAGAGTAATAGCCCAAGCCCCAAGTTTTAGACAGTTCTGTACAGCATGAACAGAAATAAGGGAAAATGACATCTATCTGACCCAGGAGCGTTAAGAACAAGTTGTGCAAAGACTTCCGCACCCCACGTTCGATACTCTTCATTTACAACCTACACATTTCCTCTCTTTTTACTGTTCTCTAAAGATAGATTTTTTTCCCCCCTTGAATGTTCTAGGATAGGCTACTCACAATAGGATCCTGAGAGGTGACCAAATCAGAACCTAAGCCTCTGGTGGTGAAAGCCTAATGTAATAGCTTGTTGGACTGCCCTCACCACGTAGAAATGCCTTCACTACAATCATCCAAGAGGCCTCTCACTTCCCACTTGGAAGACAGGTGGCAAAATAAAAGAAACCCTTTATACAGTAAAGGAAAAGAAAATCCTTGTGTTTGGGTAATTTTTTTCACCTGAAAAAGGCTAAGTTCACTGACTTTACAGATTGGAATCTAAATAACCAGTATAATTTCTCTACCCATTGGCCTTGACATCATGACATTCCCCTGAGTTTGGTTCATGGAAAGCAAGCAAGCAAGCAAAAGGAGTAATTTGAGAAACAGCATAAAACAGAGTCAAAACATTATGTGGTTGTGTTTTTTGTGTTTCCTGGGTAAGTGTCAATGGCGCCAAGGAGTGTTTCCACTAGTCTGCTCTGACAATGTGCTTCCAACAGGAACCCTTGTACTCATGAGGTTAAGGCACCAGGTTAAATGAAGGTGGAAGGTCTGGCATGTGCATGGAATATGTGGGCTCCGAGCGTGCCTGTGTCGAGAGCAGCCAGCAGGGAAGAAGCAAGGTGATCCATATTGAGGCAAAGGACCCTGCAGGCTTCAAGTGGGTCTGCTAGTCTAGACTAGAAGCACGAGGCAGTACTGTAAGGCACTCCTACGGGGAAAAAGACATGAATACGATGGTCAGTGTGAGGAGCCACGAGCCCCAGAGGTCCACCAGCCAGTTTACCAGGCCTGAACCTGGGCTCAGAACTGCGGCAAGGAAGGTCAAGGGAAGGGAAGAGAGGCTGGTCTGCAGCTCAGCGGCCTAGGAGGGTATCTTATTGTGCTAAGAGTTGCCATAAGCGCCTGAATCTTCTACCTGGGTAACAACTGGCTTCACTGCAGACCTTCCTAACAAGAGGGCGTCTCTCTCTACAGGGAAAATCCAAACAAAACAGCAGCTGTCTCTTCACTCGGGGTTAACAGTGCCTTCCATTACCTTGGAGGCCACTGCAGGAGGAAAGGGCTCTATTGCATGATCCCTTGGAGCCCATTTAAAATAAAAGCCCTGACGACTGTGGGTGTGCTTGAGACGGTGTTCCACACTTTTCTTTTGACTTTTGTCAGTGACTTTTGACAATGGCTTGGGGTACTGGTACTTCACTGTTGAAACACTGTTTCCCATGATAGAAATCCCATTTGTCGGTTTAGATGAGCTGAGCAGGGCTTGTTCACCTGTCACTGGGTTCAAGTAGTGAAGTAGGGCAGTGAGTTCTACTAGACTGAGGATTGGAAGAACAGTGCAGAGGACACAACACTCGGAGCTGTTTTTAATGCCCAGGTGTTGGCAAGGACCAGGGAAGGGAAAACAGAGAGTGGTTCCAACAACTCAGTTCAGGCCAACGAGGGCACGTTCGCTTCGTTTTGCCCCAACTCTCTACTTTTCTCACATTGTCTTAGAGGAAGAAAAGTAGTAAGACAGGAACCTCAAGCAAATAAGGGGGCGGGGGGAACTGCACTTACCTCTCTTTACTGGGGGAAGTAAAAAAAATAAAAAAGAAAATCACCTTGTGTTGACTCCAGGCAGTATTAGAATCAGGAGCTGAAGATTTACTTCACAGTCTAGTTACTTCAGTCAAGAGCAGCCTGTCAGTGGAGGTGAGGAACACTGCCCCCACACAGCAACAGCAGCGTTGGCTTAACCCTAAATTAGGAGCCGAGTGTATCTTGGCTTCCTCAGATCATGCCTCTGTTTGCAGAAAATGCTCAGTTCGGCTTCACCCAAGTCCTACCCTGATGCAACGATTTACGTGTGGCCCTTTCTGGCTCATGGGTAGAGACAAAGCCACAGGTTTGGAAGTCATGCCTTTTCGAGAAGGCATGGGAAGAAACTATCCAGTGTCGGTGTGCAGTGTGTACAGATGCACAGACAAAAACAGACAAAAACAAACGCTGGACCCCATGCAAGGGGACTCGCTGTAGCTTAGCAATGGTGGCCTCCGTGCAGCCAGAAGGAAGCCAGGCACAGTCCCTCAGCAGGGGTCTGAAGGACACCACTGGGTTGGCTGGAAACCACAAATCCCAAGTCCTAGCGATATTCCCTTCTTGGTGGAGGCCTAGTCTGGAAGAATCCAAAAGCGATTGCCTTCTCAGCTCATCAAATATTAAAGCTCCTAGAGAGATTACTCTTAAGCACAATGATCATGAAGACGACCATAATACCGTCCCCTGAAAAGGCAATGAGGCAAAGGGGGAAGATGGGAGTTTTATGTGGCTTTCACATACAGAGCTTTCAACTTGGAGAAAGAGCCACCCTGGAAAGAACATGACTCCCATCCCAGTTGACTGCTTTTTAAGTACTTTGCGGCCTTCCTGCTGCGGTGCAAACTGAGGTCTATTTTAGGAACCGGCTTTTTTACTGCAGGGTGAGATGCCAGCATTTCACCAGGCTTGGACTGTCCCACAATCGAGTTTCTGGCACGGTGAGGAGGGATTTCCTCAAGTGATACACCAGGGAAGGGGCCTTTCAAGAGAAAAGAGGTTCCCTGAAGTTGGCTGCCAGCCCTAGGAGATTAATGGGCCATTTTCTCCTGGGCTTTATGTACAAGATATTTAATATGGGATGAAAAATGGACCATGAGGGAAAGCAGGTATTAGCTTAGGTCTTAAGGAGGTGGTAATCCACAGATTTGCTTTCGTTTCGACAGTTTCTAAGTAGTGGAACAATTACCTACAGTGCACCAAGTAATTTGTTAGGGTCGAAAACAGTAAGGGCGTTCAGGTGTGCGCTAAGGTATCCTGGGTTGAAAACAGCAAATTTGAATTTTCGTGGCAGACCCAACTGCTAAGCCAGCTCTGCCCTGTCCGTTCATGTTTGGGGGTTGGTGGCTGAGTGTGTCATGTAGGCCTGCGGCTGGCACCGGCCAGGCTGTCGGGGCTCCACAAAGAGGAGGGAAATGGGCTGCTGGGGTATGCTTCCAGCTCTGGTAGCTGATGGTGATAGCACATTTATCATTTTTTTTCCCTTTCGAAAATAAGCAACAATGTGGGTGGGAAGTTCTCCTTAGAGGTTCACAGGGATTGCCACTATTCTGCTGGGCCTTGAAACAACCCTGGTAAAAGCCAAGGCCTTGGGAGCACAGACCCAGAGTATCAAGCCGACTCTCAGTGGGTCTGACCCTGGGGCCTGTGAGACAGGACAGGAAATTCTGTACATGCAGCCAACGTGCTAGAAGGGAGGAGATGGCCCTGTACTCTGGGTCTCCAATTGCAGTGTGCTAGGGATGGCCTTGCTGACAGTTGGAGTCACAGATACATTAATTACGGCGAAGGCAGAAGTAAGCTACAGTGACAGGGAGCTGGGGGCGGAGGGAGAAGGCACTTTGCCATCGGAGCACATCTGTTTTATAATAAGCGGGTCTGTAATTCTCTTGTGAAAGATCACGTTTTGCTATCTTCTCTGAGGCTGGAATATATAAATACTGTATTTCACGAAGGGGAAGAGGAAAGGGGAGATGATCAAATTTGTTTGCCTGTTTGCCAAGCGCTTGTTTGAGATTTTCCACCCTTTTTCTTTTGTGTGTAACAGTTTCTATAGAGTGGGGTGGGGCGGGGAGAGGGAGTCAACTTGTTTTTCTAAAAGTAAAAGGCACCGTAAGGCGTCTCATGAATGGGGCCCCGGCCTTTTAATAAGTTTTCATGCCTTGGCTACAGCTACTGTATAATCAGAAGATAAATGCATGAGTGGTGCTGAGCTATTAACGTTGAAATGTGTGGTCTGGGGCCAAAGGAATGGGTGTGGGTTGAGAGGTGAAATGCTCATACCCAACAGTCTGCACAGAAGTGAGTCTGAAATGTCACATCTCCAAATGAACAGAAGCATCATGAGCTGGGATTGGAGGGAGCCAGGTGTGGGAAAAGGAGCAGTGGGGTTAAATGTCCCATGGGCTGTGTGAACACTGGTTCTCTAGGTCCTGCTAGGAGTGTAGCTACTAAACCATGGAGGCTTTGAAGGCATCTGCTTAGAGGAACGGTAAGAATCTTCTCATATAACCTACTGAGAATTGCTTAAATATAAGCTTATTTTTTGATTCTAGAAAGAGTTAAGGTGGAAGGAATGGGAGCCATGCTTTCTGGTGCCAAGCTATCTGCCATTTTGGTCACCGTGGCCACTGTGCTAAGAGGGTGCTGCAGAGGGAGAATACCCCCCTGCCAAGTGCCTGAGCAACTCACTCTCATTCTCATTCCTTATTAGCTTAGCACTTTGCATCTCACTTCAAGGTGGCAATGATGCATGTGCGTGTATATATATATATTTAAATAATATTAGATTTAATTCCTTAATTATATTTGTCAGTTTGGTATTTTCTTCATAGTCTAAAGTTGGTACTGTGAAGTTCCAAGGTGCTCTGATTTTTCAAAACAATTAAAGTATGAAAGCAGATGTGGTGACATTGACAAATGAAAGGTAGGAGTGAAAGGGCAATGAAGAACAATAAAAATAAATAAAGTGTAATGAATAGGTGGGAACTCCCCACACAGGATTCTGTGAAAAGAAAACTGCAGATCCTGTCTTGGAATGTGTGGACTCTACACCCGACCTCCTGGTCTACACACTGATGTATTTAACAATCCTAAGCAATTTCCTCCAGCCAGCACCATTTAAAAAAAAAAAAAAAATCATCCTGTCACCCCTGGAACTCCTGGAAAACTGCTCTTCAGAGCCATGTTTCCAGCCTGGCAAATACGGTCACGTCTCTGGGCGGGTGTTGGGATTCATACCAGCAAACAGATGGACAACATGTAGGTTACTGAGGTCTCTTGTCAGGAAAAAATGCTTTCTGAGATTAACTTCAGAACAATTTAGCTCCTCTAATAAATTAAGGACACACGCTTTCTGTCAGAGGGAGCCTGCACTCCTGATTTCCAAGCTGTTTAACTCAGCTTAGGGGATCCCAGCCTTTGTGAAGACACGGAGGTGGGAGCCGGGACATGGGCTCCTGGAAGGATCCAGGAGTCACTGCTGTGTTTTGAAGCTTTTCTTATGAAACTTGATGATGGGTGCTTGCCTCAGTTACCTCATCCTCTGTGAAGGCTAAAAATAAATAACACAAAAATAACTCAAAGCACTCTTCTGGAGAAAATGCTTTCTCCTATGTCTTGTGTAATAAATAGCTCCTGAGAGCCCACAATGTCTGAACTATACAGCCTTGCGTGTAAACCATGTTTGGCTTGGGGGCAAAGCAGCTGAAATTCATGGCTAAGTGTAATCCCGCTATTGGTAACCTCTTGAGCCACAAAGCTCCATGAACCTTTAAGACAATGACTTATACTGAACATACGTACAGGACATATAGGTATGTGTGCATGTACATTTATAAATATATATATCTAGCTGAGGATGAGACATTAACTTCCCCCAGAGGGGTCTAACTGTCTAGTTTGGAAGCCACTGGGGCTGATGGATGGTTGAGAGGTCACCGCCCGGCCTTGGACTCCTGCTGAGTCAGGTGTTCTGGTAGGACAGCTCAAACATGTTGCAAGCCTCCTCCAGGCTCTCATCCATGTTCAACCTCCGCCAGAAAGACTTCTGCTTCATCTGCAGCTCTCGGCGGACACATCGCGGGCAGGGGACAGACTTCTCTTTGCATTCAGCGTGGAAAACAGCTCCACAGCTTTCACACCTGCAAGAGCCAACCACGGAGATGATGAGTAAGGTTGAAGTGAGCAGAGCAGGAGGCTGGAAGTCCAGACCTCTGCACAGCTCAGGTCACAGCCTTTTATTCCTGACCCCTCAAAGAGACGTGACTCATAGAAGTGGATTCTTTCCTTTTCCAAAAGACTCAAAGTTGAATTTCATTTGAAAAACATGTGGGTTTTTTTTTTTTCTTTTTTTTCTGATTAGAACTACCTAGGGACAGGCTTATGTTTTCTGGGTGAAGGGGAGTCAGCAGTCAGTTAGCGATTTTGTGATCATGGTTACAATCGACAGAGCTCTAGAAGCTCCATGTGTTAGCTGGACTGAGAAAGAAGTGGGGGTAGTGACTCTAGGGTGAAGTGACAGAAAATAAGAGTGGAGTGCCCTGCCAACTGAAAACACTCCCAACACCAGTGACAGCCCCCGTGTCACAGCTGTGAAAATGTGGCTCCTCACTTCCGCTAACAAGAGCCAAGCAGTTCCCTGTCACTCCCTACCTTTATTTGACACTTTGCAAAGTGTCAAAATGGCATACTTTCAATTTCTGAATGATAGACTGTGGTCTGTTGCTCTTTTGAGTTTTGTTTTTTTAATTAGAAACTCCCTCAAACCTTTCTATAGCTAGCTTCATAACACACGTGGGAACAGTAAAGCATGAGAGAGTGGGGGAGAGATCTTGTTTTTTAAGAAAAACAAAAAACACACAAATGCTGTAATTTATAGAGGAGACATTCCAGGTGGATGATGTTGTTTGGCTTGGTGGAAGCCTGTAGGAGTCTAAATGGCTTGTTTTTACTGCAAAGCCTTTAATAATGAGTAACTGACAAGCTTCCCTAGTGGCTTAGATGGTAAAGATGCCTGCAATGCAGGAGACCTGGGTTCAATCCCTGGGTCAGGAAGATCCCCTGGAGGAGCGCATGGCTACCCACTCCAGTATTCTTGCCTGGAGAATTCCATGGACAGAGGAGCCTGGCAGGCTACAGTCCATGAGGTTGCAAAGAGTCAGACATGACTGAGTAACAGGTTTCTCACTTTCAACTGACTAGCACAACTATAGCTGCTCCATTGGGTGGCTTGCCAGTGAGGATTAAGTTCTCATCCTTCCTCACGTGAGTGACAACCTAGGACCTCATCCCAGGAGCCCAGGGAACTGGGCCTGTGTGATTTTGCTCCACCGGCAGTGTCCATGCAGGTTCAATGATGGCTGTGAAGGAGCTAGTCCTCAGGGCTCAGCCTTATGCCTCCTACTTTTCTTTGAGTTTCAGACCTGGGTGTGAGATGGTCTTTGGAGCACCACTCCCTGGCCTGCTATTGGCTCAGGATTCAGAAAGTTTGGTCAAAGGAGGATCTTCCCACCCACTCTGGTACCCAGGAGAGAAGGCAGGGACTTAGCGGGAGAGGCACTAGTGTGTGGGGAGGGGCTGTATCTACCAGCTTAAATCTGTATCTGTATCTATCTTAAATCTGATAAATCTGTATCTATCTGTATCTGCAGATTAAAAGACAGAAGCTTCACTGTACCCAGTGGTCTCTACCTCCAGCTCAGCTATCTGGTCTAAATACTGCATAGCAGTGGTTAGTAGTGCAGGCAGGGTAAGATGGCCTAATGCCAATCTATCTTCAGATCACATTCAGCCTATAGGACTGCCATGGATGGAACTGTGTGCCCCCCAAATTCCTATGCTGATGCCTCAACCTCCAATGTATCTGTATTTGGAGATGGGGTCCTCAGGAAGTAATTTAGGTTCACTGGAATCATAAAGATACGTCCTGATCTGATATGATTTGTGTCTTCATAAGAAGAGAACTAAAGAGGAACTAAAAGAGCCTCTTGATGAGGGTGAACGGTGAGAGTGAAAGAGCCAACTTAAGACTAAATATTAAAAAAACTAAGATCATGGCATCCGGCCCCATTACTTCATGGCAAATAGAGGGGGAAATGGTGGAAGTAGTGACAGATTTCCTTTCTTTGGGTTCTAAAATCACTGTGGATGGTGACTTCAGCCATGAACTGCTTCTTGGCAGGAAAGTGATGACAAACCTAGACAGTGTGCTGAAAAGCAGAGACATCACTCTGCCAAAAAAGGTCCATATAGTCAAGGCTATGGTCTTCCCAGTGGTCACATACAGTTGTGAGAGCTAGACTGTAAAGAAGGCAGAAGGCCAAAGAATTGATGCCTTTGAACTGTTGTGCTGCAGAAGACTCCTGAAAATCCCCTGGATAGCAAGGAGATCAAACCAGTCAATCTTAATGGAAATCAACCCTAAATACTCACTGGAAGGACTGATGCTGAAGCTGAAGCTCCAGTATTTTGGTCATCTGATGCGAACAGATGACTCACTGGAAAAGTCCCTGATGCTGGGAAAGATTGAGGGCAGAGGAGAAGAGGCTGTCAGAGGATGAGATGGCTAGATGGCATCACCGATGTGATAAACGTGAACTTGGGCAACTCCGGGAGATGGTGAGGGACAGGGAGGACTGGCATGCTGCAGGCCATGGGGTCACAAAGAGTCAGACATGACTGGGTGACTGAACAACAACAAGAAGGACAACAGAGAGCCCCTTCTCCTCCCCTGTCTGTACTCGGAGGAGAGGCTATGCAAGGACTGAGGCAGGAAGGCAGCCGTCTGCAAACCAGGAAGAGAGCTCTGGCCAGAAACCAAGCCCTGCTGAACCCTGACCTGGGACTTCCAGCTGCCAGCACTGTAAGAAATAAATCCAGTCTGTGGTATTCTCTATAACAGCCAAAGCTGACTAAGACAGTGACCTTGAGGAAGTTACTTCACTTCCCTGAGCTTCAATTTCCTTATCTGCTAAGTTGGGTTTCCATTAACATGTACCTCGTCTGGTGCTGTGTGGCTCAAATGAGATCACAGATGCAGCGTTTGCACAGTTCCTGGCACCTGGTTAACACTTAATAACACAGCTGAGGCGGCTTCTTCCAGTGTCAGCAGCTACTTGCTGCCTTCCTGCAAGTCTTCATTTCAGCCTGATTTCACCTATGCCACCGTGGTGACCTGAGGGCACTCTGATCAACCCCGTCATTTCAGAGAGAGGAAACCTGAGGTTCTAAGAGGGGTAGTAGTTGTCTCACGAGGACACAGCGAGTGAAAGCCAGAGCAGAGACTAGAACCCAGGACTCCTGGCAGCCCAGCCAAGGCTTGTACCCGAGGGCTGCTTATCTAAGTGAGAGCAGTGCGTGATCACGGAAGGACATGTGGGGCTTCAAGTTAGAATCCTTGGGTCCAAATCTCTAATCTTTCTTTGAGTGACCTTGGGCATGGAATTTATATTCTTGGTACTCACAATGACTTCCTTCCTAGTCAGTGGGGTTCTCAGACGAAAACGGGTGGATGTATGTGGAAGGGCCGGTCAAATGGCAAGTGGTTCGAGGAGCAAGCAAGGGGGTACACCAGCTCCCATGGTGACACTGGCACCTGCCTTCTTGCCTGGAGCTGCCAGGCTGCCATGGTGAGGTCATCATTATCATCTCTCTGGCCTCAACCCCTCCCTCCTTCCCAGGAAGAGTGCAGGTGGGGAATGAAGGGCAAATGCAGGTGTCCTTGGGCCTCTCTTGTCTGGCCGGCTCCTCCCCGATGGCCTTGTCCTCAGTGGGTCACACCTCTGTAACCTCCTACTACTGAAGGGAGATGAATGATAACTTTAATAAATTTCCTCCTTCCTGCCTCCTCGATCCTGCTGAGTTAGTCAGTGACTTACACACCTAGGGATGTTACCCTAGGGAATGACTGATAAGGAGACAACTGCTGGTTTCCTTCAGTACCACTCCCTGTCTCTGCTGATACCCCTCTCCCACCCCACTGTGAGTGGAGAGGTTGAGTCTTATCAGATACTTCTGGTGCAACAAACACCCATGGGGTGATGGAGGGACACCTGCTCTTTCTAGCCAAAGGTCACTAACTGGAAAATAAAAAAAGTGTAAGATAAAAAAAATGAATGATTTCAAAATAGAACCAAGTCCTATTTTTTTTTTAACAATCTGTAACCCAGCAGGCATCTTTTGACCTGTATAAGTGGATAGACTTATCAATGACGTTCCCAAATTCAGAGATTGTACTGTTAAATTCCCCCTCCCCACCCCCCGCCCCGATCCTCCCTTTACAGAAAAGGAACAAGGGCAGGAGAAGGAAGAAGAGAGACTCTCACATAAGAGTTATGAGCTCTGTAGTAAAAATGTAGTATGCAGTGTTTACTTACATTAAATGTAATGTTTATTTACATTAAAAATGCAATATATAGGTATTAATTATAGGTATTCTCTGAGAATAGGACTTTACTAAAAAGAACCTTTCACACTAAAAAGATTCACTGACCCCTTAGTTTTTACTGAATTTCTTAACTGTATTAAAAATACAAAATACAGTTAAACATAACTTTTAAGGAACATGTCTTTTATATAAGGCATAGCTACCAATGTATTTGTCTGGGCAGAAAATTGCTACAGATAATGAAAGAGCAGCGTCCCTTTGGCATTCCTCAGTGATACATCAAATGAAAGCCAGCACCTTCATTTCTGAGTCATCCAGTCCAGCAGTCAGCAGTGTTCTGGATTCTGCTGTGGCCCCTGGAGAACAAAGACTGTGTAGCCTCCCTTTGCAGTGTCGTGTCATGGAGGATGTGACTGCATAGACATATACTTGCTATAACCAGGGCCATGCAATAGATTTTCCTATTTTTTCTTGAAAGCATTCACTGCTTCACCTAATCCAGGGATCTCACCTTGGTGCTAGTGATGCTTGGGACTTACGGTTCTTGTTGTTATTCCGAGCACTGTGGGCTTCCCAGGTGGCGCTAGTGGTAAAGAATCTGTCTGCCAATTTAGGAGACGCAAGAGACATGGATTCAACCCTGGGTTGAAAGATCCCCTGGAGGAGCAAATGGCAATCCACTCCAGTATTTTTGCCTGGGAAATCCCACGGACAGAGGAGCTTGGTGGGCTACAGTCCACAGGGTCGCAAAGAGCTGGACACGACTGAGCAGAGACACCACCACCACCTTCTGAGCACTACAGTATGTTTAGTGTTATCTCTGGACTCTGCCCACCGGATGCTAGTGGCAAACCCTGCTCTTCCCGTCAATGCCTCCAGGCACTGCCAAATGTCCCTGGGGTGGGGTGGAGGGCAGGCAGTGGGAGGAAACCTTCTGGGTTGAGAACCATTGACTCAACCTGTCTGGATAAGGTATCATAGAGAGGGTACCCAGGGAGTACATAAACAGCACCCTCTCCAGGTAGAATGTGCAAGAATTTCCTGTGGGCTTACAGTGGCAACCCACTCCAGGACTCCTGCCTGGAGAATCTCATGGAGCCTGGTAGGCTACAGTCCATGGGGACACGGCTGAGTGACTTCACTTTCACTTCACAATCAAATTAACCAATAAGGTCCAGTGTAGTGTGTTTATTCACATCATTTTCACAAATATATATTTTAATAATCACTTGATTAAAATAGCTGAAACTCACTTAGCATTAACCATCCTATGGTTTCTAAAATTGGTTTAGGCCATCATTTAAGAAGTCCATACCCATGGCACAATTCTGTGTATTGACTGTGCTGTGCTGTGCTCCGTCACTCACAGTCGTGTCCAACTCTTTGCAACCCCCTGGACTGTGGCCCACCAAGCTCCTCTGTCCATGGTGATTCTCTAGGCAAGAATACTGGAGTGGGTAGCCTATCCCTTTTCCAGGGGAACTTCCCAACCCAGGAATTGAACTGGGGTCTCCTGTGTTGCAGGCAGATTCTTTACCAGCTGAGCTATCAGGGAAGTCCATGCATTGACTAGCAACCCTCAACTTTCTATCAGCTCACTTTGATTTTTCCATTCTCCCCAAAGGCCATTTTGGTGACTGACCCTGCACCACATTTATCCCCTCTTTGGCCAAGAACTTCCAAGGTATTTCTCTGTGGTGTTCCTTCCTTCTTTGAGCCCTATCTAAGCCATCTAGAGAACCAAAACTAAATACTTTTCTATTTGCCCCATAAAATAAATCTCTTTTACCTAATTGTGAAGCAGTTCAGTTTCAGTGACTTCTGCAATGGAAAGGAGACCAGTAAAATATCAGTGAGGCCACTTACTGCAGAAGGGAGAGCACAGTGAGAGAGAGTAATCCTGAAATCCTGTCCCTAGTATCACTGGGATCTTGGAGAACTTACTTCATCTCAGAACCTCACTTTCCCCAGAAGGCTATGAGAAAGCTGGATTAGATGGTATTTAAGGTTCCTTAAAATCCACTCCAGTGTTCCTGCCTGGAGAATCCCATGGACAGAGAAGCCTGGTAGGCTGCAGTCCATGGGGTCGCACAGAGTCGGACATGACTGAAGCGACTTAGCAGCAGCAAGGTTCCTTACAACCTGCAGATTTTGTGCAGGGGAAAAAGAGCTACTCTGGGTTTTATCTTCTTCTTTCCAAACTTCCATGGCCCCAAGTCTGTGGATGAATGAGTGGGAATGTAGTCCTGCTGGTCCCTTCTCAGAAAAATCTCAAACTGACAAGCTTGGAATGAATGAGCCTTAACATGAGATGAGCCTTAAAGTGAAGAGTGAGATTTTAAATGTTATTTGCATTCATTAGTCAAGTGATGAAATAGCTGATATGTGCTAGTACATACAGCTCTGATCATCAGGAATTTGGCCAAAAGAGTTGACCCTGCCCTTTCAAATAAAATTTCAACTAAACATTAAGGACTTCTCTCTAAGTTTTCTCTCAATCTTCATCAGCATCCCTTTTCCCCAAGAAAAATCCCCAGAATTGTTAAATGTTGCGGGGTTTTCATTTTGTGGGGGTGAGGACTGGCTAGAGGCAGGAGTCATTCACCAGCCTGCATAGAAGTACTTACTTTTGTGTTTTAAACACTGGGACAGCCACACTGGAGAGGACCGTGTGCCGGTCAGTACAGTGTATGCCAGAGGATGTGTGAGGAGAAAGGAGTAACTCAAGGTTCGAGTCTGCGGAAGCCCTAGGGGTCAATACCATTAATGACTGGTGCACCCCTCGCAAATTGGTCCCCTTCCTTGGAATGGGGCAGAGGAATATCTCCACCAGCTAGAGGAAACAGAAATCTCATTCTATGTCTTAATAAAGGCATCATCAAACGAGACTCTATTGTTGTTCAGTCGCTAAGTTGTGTCTGACTCTTTCCAAGCCCATGGACTGCAGAGGCTCCTTTGTCCTTCACTATCTCCTGGTCACTCAAAGTCATGTCCATTGAGTCGGTGATCCTATCTAACCATCTCATCCTTAGCTGCCCCCTTCTCCTTTTGCCTTCAATCTTTCCCAGAATCAGGGTCTTTTCCAATGAGTCAGCTCTCCACATCAAGAGGCTCAAGTTTGGAGCTTCAGCTTCAGCATCAGTCCTGATGAATATTCAGGGTTGATTTCTTATAAACAGCCCTAAAACTTGGCTTACTGACCTACAGCAAATGAAAGAGAGGTCCAGAACCTAGAAATTGAGTAGTCAATTGCCAAGAGATTGGACAGACAGGATGTTCTTATTACAAGCTATCAAATTCAAGAAAACTCACCTGTGACAAAACTAACAGAACTAAATATGTGCAGGGGAAAAGGCTTGCTTCTCGAATACTATGGCAAAGAAGCAAGAATTTCTGGCTGCTGAGAGTTTCCTGTTCTGGAATGCTGATGATGTGAAACCAATTAGAGACAGGCTGATGATGGCTTTGTCTGTGCCCTTCCAGCTTCTAGCTGCACACAGGGAGGTCACAGGAAGCCGCTAGAGGCCTCTGCCCCAGGTTGAGGTCACCGAGATGCTTCTACTCTGTGCATGTTGGGTTCCTCCCTGGCTGCATTTTTATTTTTGGCTCAGGCAATGACCTCAGATATTTCACTAGGATTGAAATTCAGGCTTAGCTTGGTTGGATCTCTGACAAGGGAAAGACAGGCCCACAGAGCAGGGTGAGCTCTGGCTGATTTCCACTCAGTGGAGCCCACGACGAAAAGGGTGGGACACAGAGTAAGTGCACATTATCAGGCATGTGTGTGCGGTTTGGGGTATGGCTGCTATGTAAGACGCCTCACAGGGTCACTAGTTATTATCGGTTTTTCTCAGAAACCAAGATGATTATTCAAATCTCTTAGCTAAGGGAGGTAGTTATTGGGGCCTGGTTATTTTCATGTTTGGGGTTGGTGTTTCCTTCTGTTCTTGAGTCAGTAAATGGATATCAGCAAACAATTTATAATTTGCTTAAATAGGAAACCAGCCAATATCATATACAGCATGTCTGTCTGTGTGTGTGTATGTGTGCTATGCATGTACTTATATAGCTATATATATGCTGTTTAGAAGAATACACAGAATATGTTACTAAACATTCAAAGGTAAAATGAATTAAATATGATTTAACTAGATGATACAATCTAATAGATTCATTCTTTTGAATGAATGAATGAGCAAGCCTTGTGCTGGGATAACCAGAAATCCGTTCCCCAGGTACCCGTCGGTTCTCGACCCGCCCCCCCCCCAAGCAGGTGGGAGGGGGGAGGGAGACAACAAAGGGTCTGGCTCCTTGGAGAGTGGGGGCAGGGATGAACTGCATCTGGGTCCATCACATTTAGGGTTGATAACTGTGATTTTTTTTTTTTTGGCGGGGGGGGGTGCGGTAGGGAGGTGGGTAGTGAAAAGGTATCCCCTATAGTTTGATTGGAGTTCTATGAGACTAGAAAAGATCAAAGATCCAGTGCCTTTGGCTAAATGTCAGGCAGATTTAGGCAGTTATGTGCTAATTTGTAAAGCTATCCCAGTAGTTCTGAATTGTAAAATGCACAAATTAGATATTTAAATCAGACAACACCTATATGACCCTTTGCCCCTATTTTTACATAAATTATCCTTAAAATAGCTCTCCTAGTTGTATTCCCTTTTTAAATAAGCCAGTCAGTAAATAGATAAACATGAAATGAAATAATAAAATAAACTGGTGGCTTCTCTGGTTCCAGAACTAGTAAATGGTGGGTCAACTTTGGCAGTGATTTCTGTCTTCTGACTTAATTCTAGCCCTCTCTCCACGTACTAGCCACATGGCCCTTAAGTCACTTAGTATATCCCCAAATACCTGCTAAGACTCAAATCTGGGAAGAACAATTGGTATGCCCTGAAATGATCTTTGTATTTACCTTTTAATCCCTGAAGTTAATTAAGGCAGGTTTTCCCCCTGATTACAGCCCACAAAGCATTTGGCTTTCACAGGTCTTGCACTTTTAGTTTGTAAACCCAAGCTCAGCTAATACCTTTGACAAGAGCTTTACTGAAAATCTTGGCTTTGAAAATAGAATGTAAACAAGGGTTAATTAATTCATTTGCTAATTTTGCTACCCTACTGGGGACAGTAACTCACCATTATCTTTAGTGCTAATGCTTAATAAATGCTTCTTGCTAATTTGCAGGTGGTGACAGGACTTCTCGGTAATACTCCACGTATGTAAAATCATAATAGATTTGACCTGAATGAAATATCTTTTTGGAGATAGGGAAAAACTGGAATTTCTGACACTTCTAAGTTTTTGTTTTTTTTTTAAATGGTTCACCTGGCAGTTAATATCATTCTCAACAGACAAATGTCCATTACTTCAGGAAAATCTTGTTTTAATATTAGAAAAAGTAAACTGAAGGAGGATTTTAAAATTTTCTACAATTTTTGTGAACAGCTAGGATATATCACGATTGAAGCCATTAAAAAACCATAAATAAAAGCAATGGCTTTCTGTGAAAACCTCTAAAGTAGTTCAAAATATCTAAGAGTCCAAGAGATGTTTAGAAATATCTTGCTACATCTAAGATAAAGACAGTAAATATAAGAATAGTATTAGGCTAATGCAGATTTAAAAAAATATATACAAAATTATCTTATGTATATGGACTGCTGTTTAATTTACCAGCCTACCTTTAAAATGTAAAACTGAAAAATTTAACTGTCAAGGTTTGAAGTAAAACCTCTTTAAAAGAAACAATAATTTATAAAGATAGATACCAAGATTCTGATGGGATTTACTAGTATTTAACATACTACATTTCAGTTCCTCAAGACACTTGATGGAACACACATAAAAGAAACTGTCAAGCATGGGTACATTAGAAAAATGCAAAAAAGTTCAGAAGGTAAATCTAGTTTAAACAGTATGATTAGTTGCTTAGGAATAAGTTAAATGATGTAAATTTAAAAGGAGAAAGGCATTCAAATAAAAGACCCAAAGTGTTTTGTCATTACTTATTTCCCTATTTGTCTCTTCTCATCAATACAATTTTCTACAATACAGTATTACTTTATTTTCGAATACTCAATGTGTTCTAGGCCAATGGTTCTCAAAGTGTGGTCCCTGGACTAGCCAAACCAGCATCACCAGAGAATTTGTTAGATATGCAAATTATTGGGTTCTATGCCAGACTTACTGAACTGTAAACTACAGGGTGGGGCTTGTCACTCTATTTTAACCAGCCCTCCAGAGAATTCTGATGAATAAAAAAGTTCAAAAACAACTGCTCTAGGCCAGTCATTTCCAAAGGCAGTTGCTCTAGTTGATATATTAGACAAAGCTATTCTATGTATTCTTGGGGTTCCCTGGTGGCTCAGATGATAAAGAATCCGCCTGCAGTTCGGGAGACCTGGGGTTTGAACCCTGGGTCAGGAAGATACCCTGGAGAAGGAAACAGCTACCCACTCCAGTATTCTGGCTTAGAGAACTTCACGGACAAGAAGCCTAGCAGGCTACAGTCCATGGAGTCACAAAGAGTTGGACATGACTGAGTGACTTTCACTTTTCATTCTAAATACTTAGAACAAAAATATGGACTTAGCAAAATGAAATAGGAAGTGAGGTTAATTACTGTTTTTACATAGGACTTTACATTTCATGTCTATTAATATTTTCCTATGGCTGATAAGTAAGCATCTCATTTTATTTTGTTTTTATCACAAAATGGAGTTGTTCTTATATTTATTGGCCATTTGCATATTTTTTCTGTATATTGGTTTGTGTCCTTTGCATTTTCTAATGACTTTTATAAATTTCTTTTTTTATATTCAGGAAATTAATGCTTTGTCACATGTGTGGTAATATCTCTCCAAGTTTCCTGTTTACATTTGCCTTTATCTGTAAAATTTTAGGCATTTAACTTTTAAAAAATGTATTTAAAAGCATTTTGCTTTCATGGCTTCTGGGTTTGTGTCAAGTTTAAAGAGAACTTCCCCATTTTAACATGATAAAAATATTCACCCTTCTTTTCTTCTAGTACTTTATGGGTTTTTGTTTTGTTTGTTTTATATATTAACATATTTGATCCATTTGGAATTTATCTTGACATAAGGACTATGGTAAAATCCAACATTATTTTTCTTTCTCCAATGGTTATCTGGTTCCCAGTTCCTTTTATGGAATGATCCATTTTTGTGTTACTAATTTGCTACCTTTATTGTGCATTAAATTTCCTTATAACTTGGATTTATCTCCATGCTTTCTGAAATCCTATTCCACTGATTTATTTTCCTACGCCAACACTATACTGTTTTATTTTTTAATTTTATTTTAAAAAATATTTTAATTTATTTTTTGGTTGTGCTTGGTCTTGGTTGTGGCACTCGAGATTTTCAGTCTTTGTCACAGCATGTGAGATTTTTAGTTGCAGTATGCAAACTCTTAGTTGCAGCATCTTGGGATCTAGTTCCCTGACCAGGGATCAAACCAGGGCCCCCTGCACTGGGAGCAAAGAATCTTAGCCACTGGACCACCAGGGAAGTCCAAACAGTATACTGTTTTATAATACATTCGGATATCTGGTAAAAAACAGTCTCCCTTCAAGTAAACAACTTTAGAATTAATCTAAAGAGTTATAATTAACATAACTAATTAATTATAATTAATATAATCTAAAGAGTTAATCAATCTAAAGAGGGCTTCCCTCGTAGCTCCGTTGGTAAAGAATCTGCCTGCAATGCAGGAGACCTGGGTTCAATCCCTGGGACGGGAAGATCCCCTGAAGAAGGATGTGGCAGCCCACTCCAGTATTCTTGCCTGGAGAATACCATGGACAGAGGAGCCTGGCAGGCTACAATCCATGGGGTTGCAAGAGTTGGACATGACTTAGCGACTAAACCACCACCACTCCCCAAAGAGTTATAAGATTCTATCTTGACTCTATTAAGTTCAATGTTGTCCATCTTTATGTTTTTTTAAATGAAAAACTGTGAAGAAGGCTGAACGCCAAAGAATTGATGCTTTTGAACTGTGGTGTTGGAGACTCTTGAGAGTCCCTTGGACTGCAAGGAGATCCAACCAGTCCATTCTGAAGGAGATCAGCCCTGGGATTTCTTTGGAAGGAATGATGCTAAAGCTGAAACTCCAGAACTTTGGCCACCTCATGCGAAGAGTTGACTCATTGGAAAAGACTCTGATGCTGGGAGGGATTGGGGGCAGGAGAAGAAGGGGACGACAGAGGATGACATGGCTGGATGGCATCACAGACTCGATGGACATGAGTCTGAGTGAACTCCGGGAGTTGGTGATGGACAGAGAGGCCTGGCGTGCTGCGATTCATGGGGTCGTAAAGAGTCGGACACAACAGCAACTGAACTGAACTGAAATGAAAAAAGTTGAAATGTATATCATCAACCAATTAAATGTATATTATAATTTTATTTGTTGTTGTTGCTGCTGCTGCTAAGTCGCTTCAGTCGTGTCCGACTCTGTGTGACCCCATGGACGGCCTCCCACCAGGCTCCACCGTCCCTGGGATTCTCCAGGCAAGAACACTGGAGAGGGTTGCCATTTCCTTCTCCAATGCATGAAAGTGAAAAGTGAAAGTGAAGTCACTCAGTGTTGTCCGACTCCTAGCGACCCCATGGACTGCAGCCCACCAGGCTCCTCCGTCCATGGGGTTTTCCAGCAAGAGTACTGGAGTGGGGTGCCATTGCCTTCTCAGTTTTATTTAAAAAGAGATGCAGCAGTATAAACATATCAGGTAATCAAGGGCCAATTCTGACTTTTTTTTCAGTCTTTAGATATTTGGCATTTTGAACATCTCAGTTATTTATTTATTTTTATCTTTATACAGTGACAAAAGTATTAACTTTTGGTGGGTTAAACTAATAGACTGTGTACATGTTTATTAGATTAGAAAACATGGTTTAACTGTTCAATAATGTATAAGGTTTTAGCCTAGTGTGCTTGAACCAAACGTGTTGAAAAAAATAATCTAATAATGCGTAAAACATTGAATGAGAGAAAAATGCATGAAAAACATGCTTTTTTTTTTAGCAGCTCCTTTCATCCAGTGAGAACATTATTTGAAAATTTCACTTCCACTCTGCATATTAGTAAAAGCTGGATGGGGATGGAACCCAGGTCTCCCACATTGCAAGCAGATTCTTTACCATCTGAGCCACCCAGGGAAGCCCAAGAACACTGGAGTGGGTTGCCATTCCCTTCTCCAGGGGAGCTTCCGAACCCAGGAATCAAACTGGGGTCTCCTGCATTGCAGGTGGATACTTTACCAGCTGAGGTACCAGGGTAGCCCCTGAAACTGATAACATAGTAATAAAAAAGTGTTATGAATAGTTATACTATGTACACAAGTAATAAGCAGACACATTATTGCAGGAAGTCACTGCAAGTTGTATTTCTTTTAACCCTGTGAATATTCACTCATAAGACAGGACTAGGGTGGAGAAGGCTAGAGGGTTGTGTATCAGCAAAGGAAACTCTCAAGGGGAGTAATGTGGTCATTCACTGGGAGAAGCCAGTGTGTGCCTTTCGCTTAGGTCTGGTTAACAACGTGCTTGCTAACTAATAACTAAGCCTTTCAGTGTCTCTGGGAGGTGACTTGGGCAAGCCCTCTAGACCCCTCAGTGAGAAAAACTTAAGCAGGAAACTTTTGTGGGGTTAGGTGGGGAAAAGGATTAAGAACTGCTCTTAGGTACTTCTAAGCATTAGGGTTTGCCCGATTAGATCTGTCTTTTTCATTTTTTAAAATTTATTTATTTTTTGGCTGTGCTGTGCAGCTTGTGAGATCTTAGTTCCCTGACCAGGGATTGAGCCTGAGCCCCGACACTGGAAGCAAAGAGTTTTAACCACTGGACCACCAGGGAAGTCCCAGGTCTCTCTCTTCTAAACAGTGGACCTTACATAACTCTCAGGAAAGAGGAGGAAGGCAAAAGTCACCTTTCATGCTTGCTGCTTTGACATTCACATCACTTGTGTCCCTTAGCCCCTGGGCTGGTGCCTCTTTCTGACTGCATGAAAATCATGCCATCCCTTAGGTTAAATCAGGCTTCACTCTTCTACCCGAATGTCATCCTACCCAACTCCACCCCTTCTCTTCCCAGGGAAATTCTGCTTGTTTCTTCATTTCCATTTCTGAAGTTTTTCTTCCCAATCACTGATATAAGCTGCTTTCCTACCTAAGTCTTTTAATTTAAAATTTCTTTCTCTCCACCACCTTCTAGAAAAAGAATGTGTCAACTCCCCTCTTAAAGAAGAGCTTTAAGATACTTCAACTTCCCCATGTTCAACCCTAACTAGATCTTTTAGCTTAAGTTACCTTACTTCAAATTACTGGCTTCCAATGTTTCCAGTGCAGTCTTTAAACCAGTCACTGATTCATTATTTGCAAGTCAGTCTACTATGTTACTGGTTTTATAAAAGGCCATTTCCGTTTTTCACATGAATTATTTTTTAAAAAATATTTACTTGGCTGTTTTGGCTCATGGGATCTTTGTACGTTGTGTCACGTGGGATCTCTTGCACATGGACTCTAGTTGTGGTGCACAGGCTTAGTTCCCTGACCAGAGATCGAACGGGCATCCCCTGCACTGCAAGCCGGATTCTTAACCACTGGACTACCAGGGAAGTCTCATGAATCACTTCTTTTAATACTCTCTTTCCCTGTTCTCTCATCAAAAAAGTTCTTCCCATTAATTTTGGTGAGAGCACGTACCCCCACCCCCATCCATCAACTAGCTAGCTAAGGATACATAGTAAGTAGTCTTTTACCCTCACCCTCCTAGGATGCTTTGTGCCTCCCTCAAACTTCAGGCAAGTGCTGATAACACAGTGAGACAGAAAGAATACTGTACTGTTTGACAGCCTGAATCTCCAACTACCTATGGGAATGGTATTGTAGGGGATGCTGGCATCCATGGATGGTGGAGTGGAATGGGGAAGGGGAGTGTGTTGCAGGGTGTGGGGGCGATGTGTAAATGATTGCTAAGCTCCCCAAGTTCTATGCTTTGATACAATTCAGTCTAAAGAGCAACTTTTGTACAGAGTGCAAAGGTCTATGAACTGTGCCTTTAACTGTTTTATGTACTATGAGAGAATTAGGAACCAAGCAGATGATTATTAATGGTAGCTATAGGTGGCATAGGCAGATGTTTCCTGATGCAGCACTGAGTGGTTTAATATTCAAAATACTGAAAGGATTTCATAAAGATATAATAATGCTCATTAGATGCTGAAATAAGAACAAGAAAACAACTTTAACAGGATACTATTTGTACTTCTACAGTTGGATGAAAAAAGTCTCAAACCATCATGAACATATACTGACAAAACCAAGACACTACTGTACCTCTTGTAATTCTAAAGTATAAAAACAGTTCATTTCAAAACATATTGCTCAGTCTGAAAAGTCAACATTTTTTATATGGAAAGGTAAATACTCTTTCTCTTCTCCATTGTGTATTCAGGTTACTTATTTACAGTCCCACAGAGAAGGAAAAAGCACACACTAAGAAGTGACCTAAAAGATGTTTTGAAAATTAAGTTACCTGGGTAGCTTAGCAAAGCTCAAGTTTTTGACAGTGAAGTCTCCATTGGGCCAATAAAACACATCTGCCCCTAATATATAATTGAATGTTAGCAATCACTTGATAAAAGTCAGATATCTTGGCAATGTCTACATTTAAGCAGGCAAATTCCCTGAAATGAGCTTAAAAGCTGTTTAAAATAAAATAGGTAAGTACGGGTTTGAAAAACCAAAGTAAAATAAACCATTCATTCATAAATTATTTATTGAGCATTGATATTAAGAAGAGATGACAAGAATACACAGAAGAACTGTACAAAAAAGATCTTCACGACCCACATAATCACGATGGTGTGATCACTCACCTAGAGCCAGACATCCTGGAGTGTGAAGTCAAGTGGGCCTTAGAAAGCATCACTATGAACAAAGCTAGTGGAGGTGATGGAATTCCAGTTCAGCTATTCCAAATCCTAAAAGATGATGCTGTGAAAGTGCTGCACTCAATATGCCAGCAAATGTGGAAAACTCAGCAGTGGCCACAGGACTGGAAAAGGTCAGTTTTCATTCCAATCCCAAAGAAGGGCAATGCCAAAGAATGCTCAAACTACTGCACAATTGCACTCATCTCACACGCTACTAAAGTAATGCTCAAAATTCTCCAAGCCAGACTTCAGCAATATGTGAACCGTGAACTTCCTAATGTTCAAGCTGGTTTTAGAAAAGGCAGAGGAACCAGAGGTCAAATTGCCAACATCCGCTGGATCATAGAAAAAGCAAGAGAGTTCCAGAAAAACATCTATTTCTGCTTTATTGACTATGCCAAAGCCTTTGACTGTGTGGATCACAATAAACTGTGGAAAATTCTGAAAGAGATGGGACTACCAGACCACCTGATCTGCCTCTTGAGAAATTTGTATGCAGGTCAGGAAGCAACAGTTAGAACTGGACATGGAACAACAGACTGGTTCCAAATAGGGAAAGGAGTACATCAAGGCTGTATATTGTCACCCTGCTTATTTAACTTATATGCAGAGTACGTCATGAGAAACGCTGGACTGGAAGAAACACAAACTGGAATCAAGGTTGCTGGGAGAAATATCAATAACCTCAGATATGCAGATGACACCACCCTTATGGCAGAAAGTGAAGAGGAACTCAAAAGCCTCTTGATGAAACTGAAAGTGGAGAGTGAAAAAGTTGGCTTAAAGCTCAACATTCAGAAAATGAAGATCATGGCATCTGGTCCCACCACTTCATGGGAAATAGATGGGGAAACAGTGGAAACAGTGTCAGACTTTATTTTTCTGGGCTCCAAAATCACTGTAGATGGTGACTGCAGCCATGAAATTAAAAGATGCTTACTCCTTGGAAGGAAAGTTATGACCAACCTAGATAGCATATTCAAAAGCAGAGACGTTACTTTGCCAACAAAGGTTTGTCTAGTCAAGGCTATGGTTTTCCCTGTGGTCATGTATGGATGTGAGAGTTGGACTGTGAAGAAGGCTGAGCGCCAAAGAATTGATGCTTTTGAACTGTGGTGTTGGAGAAGACTCTTGAGAGTCCCTTGGACTGCAAGGAGATCCAACCAGTCCATTCTGAAGGAGATCAGCCCTGGGATTTCTTTGGAAGGAATGATGCTAAAGCTGAAACTCCAGTACTTTGGCCACCTCATGGGAGGAGTTGATTCATTGGAAAAGACTCTGATGCTGGGAGGGATTGGGGGCAGGAGGAGAAGGGGACGACAGAGGATGAGATGGCTGGATGGCATCACTGACTCGATGGACGTGAGTCTGAGTGAACTCCGGGAGCTGGTGATGGACAGGGAGGCCTGGCGTGCTGCGATTCATGGGGTCACAAAGAGTCGGACACGACTGAGCGACTGATCTGATCTGATCTGATCTGATTCTAGACGTAGAGGATGGAGCAGTGAGCAAAACAAGAGTCTGTTAAGAATCCTATATTACTTCTAAATGGTGGACTGAATCAACATTTGAATTTATATCTTAATCCCTTTGGGTGGATTGTATTAAAAAAAAGCAGTCAACTTCCCTGAAAACATCGTGACAAACTATCAAGAGACTAATACAAAATGGACCTGAAGTAAAGCTCTCACGAGCTCTTACTTCTTTGGTCAATAAGAGCTTAAAACAGTGTCATATGCCTGCTATGTAGAGGGGTAGGGGATGGCTTGTTGAAGATCACAAAGCAACTGAGTGGCAGAGTTAGGAATTACATCTAGACTTTCAAGTCATCAGTCCAATGATTTTTCTGAGGACTGCTGCTGCTGCTGCTGCTGCTGGTAAGTCGCTTCAGTCATGTCCGACTCTGTGCGACCCCATAGGCGACAGCCCACCAGGCTCCCCCATCCCTGGGATTCTCCAGGCAAGAACACTGGAATGGGTTGCCATTTCCTTCTCCAATGCATAAAAGTGAAAAGTGAAAGTGAAGTCGCTCAGTCGTATCCGACTCTTCGAGATCCCATGGACTGCAGCCTACCAGGCTCCTCCGCCCATGGGATTTTCCAGGCAACAGTACTGGAGTGGGGTGCCATTGCCTTCTGAGGACTAGCCTGCCTCTATTTATTAAATGGATCTTCACAATTTTAGAGCCAGTTACATTTTTTTCCCTGTAAAATTACCCATTAGTGAAAATATATAGGTTAAATATGACTATTTTCCTGGTTCTACTATGATGTGATAAAAAGACTGGATGCAATCTCAGTTTTATTAAAAATATATATGCATACAAGAGTATGGAGAATTCTCTTCATTATATTTTTATGTACTTTAAGCATTTTCTATAACGAACATCAATCACTTTTACAGTTGGAAAGGTAAAACAGGAGTTTTAAATAACTTATCCCTACTCCAAACCACAAAAAATTAGGTTAACTGAAATGCTTAGAGAAAAGATGATTAACACAGTGTTAACCAGACACATAACCAGAAACTTGGTAAGAAATGTGTCTGGGGGAGACAACAGCCATCTATTCAAGTGACCAAATGGCTTCAAAAAACAATAGCGGCCTCACCAGCTAGGATTGTGTTTACAAATGCATGGTGTTTATCAAGTGGCTTAATGGCATAAAGGGTCAGGTCAGCCCTGAGGATTACACAAAAGTCTTGCCTGTATCAGCAGACGTTCCGAAACATTTCAATGTGTGAATATAGGAGCCACGAGGCCAAGGTGAAATGTTATTTACCAAGTTACTCTTTGACCAAAGTTTAAAAGCCGAAACAACGAGCATTGTGCTCCAGTTTTTTATCAAGGAGAACCTTTACTCACTCAATAAATACACTGAAGAGCAGGCAGTCATGTAGCCTAAGAGGAGCAGAATTCCATCTTGTAAGTCAGTCTCCTTCTTCTGCCCCTCACAAAATCTGTACGCTCTCTGGGCTTCAGTGTTTCTACGCTAAAAATGTTGACATGGTCTCTACAGGTCCTTCCATCTTTGTTAGTTTTGATTCTAGAACGCAGGCAGGGGAGTTAGAGAACTATGGAGAAAGTTCTTTAATATGCTCTTCTTCAACACCAGAGGGAGAGAGAGGGTGGGGGGGGAGAGAGAGAAAGAGAGAGAGAGGGAGGCAGAGGGAGAGAGAGAGAAAGAGATAATAGAGCAAGAGAGAGAAACACTAAGCAGATGCAAACCACCGGTTCCTCAGCAAAGGCACCTAGGAGGAGTCATCCAAATTCCCTAGAGCTGCTGGGAGAATCCCACACCTCATTACAATACTTGCTGAGTGGCTTCGTCCCAAGAAAAGCCACAGAAAGGAAATATCATTAAAAAAGCGTATATGCATTGGGGGAAGCTGTTCCCTCCCTAACACCCGACTCAGCCAAGGCTGTTGTTCCCTATTGTTGAACAGGATGTAACAGGACTGCCAAGCACAGCCCAGGAACCTGCTAACTAGGTGCACCGACAGTGTTTGTTTTGGAACCATTTACCAACAGAGGAATGTGTCAGGCTGATTAGTGAAAAAAGGGTATGTAATGTATGTGTATTCGAGTCCAGATGAGGGCATAATCCAGGTATTTGGTCTGTTTGTGCAGGGACTCACAGAAACTGAAGGCTGAGCAAATAGGAAGCTACGAGGGAAGACCAGCGTCTGCGTGGTGCTTCTCCCGCCTCCTCCTGCGGAGTTTTCTCCTACTCCCCTGACTCCCACCAAAAGATTCCTGCCCAAACGTGAAACTCTCTTTCATGAAATGACAAAACTCTAATGGGTTGCCCAGAAAAATGGAAGAGCCTTTGTAAGGTCGCTGACAGATTCAGAGTTTGATAATTTTCTAGGCACTAAGTGGCAACTCAGGCAAAGCCATCTCCACGGTTACCTTCCATGAACAAATCAAAGGAAACTAGGGCGATGGGAAACACAGCTCTTAATGGACTGTTGAAGATGTGCTAAGAACTGCCCATCTCAGCATCTTCTGTGTGAAGAAGTAATTCTATACATCATAACAAAGCAGTTTTCTTTCTCTAGTTTTAAACAAACCTTTTAAAGGTTGGACTACAGTTAGTTACTTGAAGCTTCATGTCTTGATGAAGCTTAAAGAAGGGCAGAGGGTGCCAAGACAAAGAACAAAGTCCATGCCCCAACAAGTTCAGGTCCTGAGGGGCAGGATGATGTGAATTGCAATGAGATGCAAAATGACAAAGGCCAATTCCAGAGGTCAAGGTGTTGGGAGGAGTCCCTGTGCTCTTTGGTACAAGCTAGACATTTCTGGAGTTTGGCCAAAATGGATGAAAGTGATGGGGCTTGAACTGAATTCTTTAGGAGACTTTTTTTTTTTTTTCTTCTGTAAGCTAACCTGACAAAGGGCTTGCCAGGTGGCTCAAAGAGCAAAGACTCTGCCTGCAATGTGGGAGACCTGGGTTTGATCCCTGGGTTGGGAAGCTTCCCTGGAGGAGGGCATGGCAACCCACTCTAGTATTCTTGCCTGGAAAATCCCGTGGAGGGAGGAGCCTGGCAGGCTACAGTCCATGGGGTCACAAAGAGTTGGACACCACTGAGAGACTAAACACAGCACAACCTGACAAAATAGATTTCAAAAGTGAAAAAGAGGATAAGGCCTCTTAGAAACTCACTCACTATGGGCTGTTCCATTCGGCCAGTGTTTGTTCTCAATAGACAACTGTACGGAATGTTCTGTGAATGTGTGCAGACTGGATGTGGTGTCAGAGTATGTTAACTCAACCGGTAAGAGTTTGCTGTTGTTAAGTTCAGGGTCCTGTATGCAATCGTGGTTTCTTAAAGGAGGGGAGGAAGTTGCTAACTACTAGCTAACACTCAGTCTGCTTCTCCAAGTCCCTAGTGCTTCAACAAAACATGTAACCCTTTGAGAAGACTAACCAGGGAGCCGCAGATGCCCTAACACAGGAAGAACACATGCTCGGCAATGCCTTCCCAGGACAAGGGCATGTCATCACTCTCCCTAGGCCAACACTCACGCCAGAGAATTACTTGAAATGATAGATCAGCTGCTTCAACCTTATGTAGAAAGCTGCAGTGTTACTTCAGACTTAAACTATGTTCCTCTGAGTGTTAGTCGTTCAGTCATGTCCGACTCTTTGCAACCCCATGGACTGTAGCTCGCCAGGCTCCTCTGTCCATGGGATTCTCCAGGCAAGAATACTGGAGTGAGTAGCCATTCCTTTCTCCAGAGGATCTTCCCAACCCAGGATTGAACCTGGGTTTCCTGCATTGTAGGCAGATTCTTTATTGACTGAACAACCAGGGAAGCCCAATGCTCCTCTAGCTTCATAAGTATTTTTTTCCAGGTTTATTGAGATACAGTTAACATATAATATTGCATTAGTTTCAGGCATACAACATGATAATTTGATGTAGGTACATGTTGCAGAAGGACCACCACAATAAGTTTAGCTAACTCCATCACCTTACATAGTCACAATTTTTTTTTTCTTGTGCTGAGAACTTTTAAGATATATTCTCTTAGCAACTTTCAAATATATGATATAGTATTGCTATCTCCAATTCAATCTCTGGATTGGGAAGATCTTCTGGAGGAGGAAATGGCAACCTACTCCAGCATTCTTGACAGTGAAATTCCAAGGACAGAGGAGCCTGGTGGGCTATAGTCCACAGGGTCGCAGGGTCAGACATGACATAGCGACTAAGCCTGCTGCTGCCGCCACCGCCATGCTATACAGTATTCATCTTATAAACGGAAATTTGTACCTTTGACCCCCTTAACTCATTTTGCCCACTGCATACCCGCCACCTCTGGCAACTGCTAATCTGTTCTGAGTTTGCTTTTTTAGATCCCACATTATAGGTGATATCATACAATATCTGTCTTTCCCTGTCTGACTTTTTTCACTTAGTGCCAGTATTATAAATTCTCTTAACTAATCACTGCAGATGGTGACTGCAGCCATGAAATTGAAAGATGCTTGCTCCTTGGAAGAAAAGTTATGACCAACCTAGACAGCATATTAAAAAGCAGAGACATTATTTTGCCAACAAAGGTCTGTATAGTCAAGTTTTTTCCAGTAGTTATGCATGGATGTGAGAGTTGGACTGTGAAGAAAGCTGAGTGCCGAAGAATTGATGCTTTTGAACTGTTTTGTTGGAGAAGACTCTTGAGAGTCCCTTGGACTGCAAGGAGATCCAACCCATCCATTCTAAAGGAAATCAGTCCTGAATATTCATTGGAAGGACTGATGCTGAAGCTGAAACTCCAATACTTTAGCCACCTGATGTAAAGAGCTGACTCATTTGAAAAGACCCTGATGCTGGGAAAAATTGAAGGCAGGAGGAAAAGGGGATGACAGAGGATAAGATGGCTGGATGGCATCACCGACTCAATGGACATGAGTTTGAGTAACCTCTGGGAGTTGGTGATGGACAGGGAGGCCTTGTGTGCTGCAGTCCATGGGGTCACAAAGAGTTGGACATGACTGAGTGACTGAACTGAACTAATCAGTTTTTTAAAAAAGCTCTGTCAGTATTCTTAATGAACACACATAACATACTTGGGAGAGCTGAACCAAACAGTAAATAGTTATGGGATGTTAACTATATGAAACCCACCAAATTCATGTGGTAGTGGTTTAGTCACTAAGTCATACCCGACTGTTAAGACACCGTGGACTGTAGCCTGCCAGGCTCCTCTGTCCATGGGATTCTCTAGGCAAGAGTACTGGAGTGGGTTGCCATTTCCTTCTCCAGGGGATCTTCCTGATCTAGGAATTGAACCGGGGTCTTATGTGTTGCAGGCAGATTCTTTACTGACTGAGCTATGAGGGAAACCAAATTCATGTATTAATGTGTAATGTTCTTATAGTACTCTACATCAAAAGTGAAAATGAAAATCAAAATGTTAATTGCTCAGTTGTATCCAAATGAGTCACCCTATGGACTGTAGCCTGTTGGGCTCCTCTGTCCATGGAATTCTCCAGGCAGGAATACTGGAGTGGGTAGCTATTTCCTTCTCCAGCGGATCTTCCCAACCCAGGGATTGAACCAGAGCTTCCCTTGTGGCTCAGATGGTAAAGAGTCTGCCTGCAATGTGGGAGACCCGGGTTTGATCCCTGGGTCAGGAAGATCCTCTGGAGAAAGAAATGGCAACCTATTCCAGTACTCTTGCCTGAAAAATCCTATGGATGGAGGAGCCTGGCAGGCTATAGTCCATGGGGTCACAGAGTCAGACGTGACTGAGTGACTTTACTTTCTTTCTTCTTTTCCGGCACTGCAGGCAGATTCTTTACCATCTAAGCCACCAGGGAAGCCCATTCCATATCTAAATACAGCCCCAAATGGGAGTGGGGTCATTAAATCTTAAAGTGCAATGTTTTCCATACTGGAAAACCTGTGGGGATGGCTTGTCTGTGGCATGAAAAATTCAACATGGCTGAATGGATCAGATTGAAAGGATGGAATTGATTTATGATAGCTGATATATTTTGTTAAGTCTTATGTTAAAATGCATGCAGAGTATTATCTAAGAGGAAGCATTTATGTCCTTGTGATGTGGAAACATTTCAAGATTGAGGACTGGCACCTTCACAGACATGTGTGAAGCAGGATGGCTTCCTTAGCAGCATTCTGTCCTTAGTAACAAAAGAAGATCAGTGATATGCAGAGATATTGGAAAGAAAGCTGGATAGAAGGTAATTTTAAGATTAAAAAAAAAAACACACACCTAAGTTCTGGGTCATTCTGTGGGTTTATCTGACTTTTTTGCTTTTATACTGATTGCTTTCTCTTACATCTTAGGGCTGTTATCGGTCTAATCTTCTGATTTGTCTTTCTGAGAATTTAGAGCCCTTATTTCTTACTCTCCATCAAGAAGGCTGTGTTTTGTCATTCCTCCTTCCTCAGGATGTAGACCTGGACCTTTGTTTTCACAGAAGGTCCCTCCCTCCTAGAGCTGAGCTCTCTTTTCAGTCCTCTACAGGGGTAAATGCTGGATTAGGCTCAAGTAAAGCAGTTTTGTGATTCTGGATCTTTCTACTGTATTCAAAATCTTGCAACCTGGATTTCAGTGTTTTCCTATTTAAAGGAGAGAGGTATGTATTTAATCTGGGATGTCCCTTCCTAAACCTGATAAAGGCAGGCCCTCATTCCACAGGTACCCCCGGCTGAACATGGCCTGCCCCGGCTGCACAGAGGGGGAAGCCTGGCTCTGGTCCCCTTTCCCAGCTCCCCCGCCCCCTCAGGATAGCCCTTTGGGGGTTCACAAAACAAAGGCAGAGCTTTTCCCCAGCCCAATCTAACTCCAGCTCACTGCTCCAAGTATAAAAAAAAAGTCCAGGTTGGCAAATAAAGGGAAAATTGTAAAGAACAGTTTTGTGGGGAGGTTTCTTTAATAACAGGTACATACGATTTTCAAATTTCTTTTAGGGGGTATGCTGCAAAAACAGTTTGAAGACTATAGGTACAGAAAAAACAGTGATGTACAATGAAAAAAGCACAGATTTTAGAGTCAGATATATCTGGCTTCACGTTTTGGCTTTATCTCTTGGGCCAAGTTAATTGCCTCCTCTGAAACTAGGTTTCCTCATTATAAAAATGGAGGTAACAATACTTCCTCAGAGGACTGGCAGAAGAATTAAATGATGAGATATGAAAACTGCTGGCACTAGTAAGTATTACTGCGATTCCCCTACAAGCCCAGAATAGTGGCTATGTCAGCCAGAGGTGCTGTTCTAAAAATTAATACTAGGGTTTTACTTCTAAATTACACATTTGTGAAGTTTCCTTCTGCAGAACAATTCATTTAATAAGGAAAAGAAAGTCTTAAGAGTTGACCAATGTTTGATAATGTTGTTGTTTAATCACCAAGTCACGTCCAACTCTTTTGTGACTCCATAGACTGTAGCCCGCCAGGCTCCTCTGTCCATGGAATTTTCCAGGCAAGAATACTGGAATGGGTTTCATTTCCTTTTCAAGGATATATTCCCGATCCAGGGATCGAACCCACGTCTCCTGGATTGGCATGCAGATTCTTTACCACTGAGGCACCTGGGAAGTCCTGGTGATATATGGCCATAATCAAATAAGCATGTTAGAACTGGGTATATGCTGATACTGAAGTGCATGAATCAGTGCTTTAGAGCTCAACGTGGAGTTTTCTCCTCTGTTTAGAAATTGTGGAACATCTTTCTACTCACAGTGCATGTCATTCCCCTTAGTGGAACCCCAGGTCGACCCCCTCCACTGTGGCTCCTCCCACGTGTGAACGCAGCTGCCTGGTGGCTTGTCTGTCTCTTACTGGAGACTGTCAACTATTTGTGAGCAAGGAGCACGCCGGGTTCACTTTGTGTCTCCAGAACCCAGCCCAGTGCACAAACATAATATGCTCAGTGAATCATTTATTGAAGGAATGAATAGTTCTAATGCTTGTGGAATGTTCTTTACTGAATTGTAATTATGTTGTTCACATGATAGTTGGGTCTGAAAGGATATTAAATATAGTTCTGAGGGCACAGGGGTGTTGGATTTAGCAAGATGGTTTAGATACGTATGTGGTAACAATTTCACTAAAACTAAATTTCTAGGATTTTCACATATAGATTTTTAAAACATATTTTACTATGGAAAATGTCAAACATATTCAGAAAGTAGAGAGGATAGTATAATAAACCCCTGCACACCTATCACCTAGTTTCAATGATTATCTCGTTCATCTATATTCATCTTCTCCCTCCCACCATCAGATTATTTTGAAGCAAATCTGATTTATCATCACTTCATCTGTAAAGATTTCAGTTATACATAGATTTTAAAATTTATCCCACTATTCAAATTTATTTTTATTTATATATGTGTATGTTGCTCAGTTGTGTTCAACTCTTTGTGACCCCATGGACTGTAGTCTTCCAGGCTCTTGTCCATAGAGTTTTTCAGGCAAGAATACTGGAGTGGATTGCCATTTCCTTCTCCGGAGGATCTTCCTGACCCAGGGATTGAACCTGGGTCTCTTGTACCCCCTGCATTGGCAGGTGGATTCTTTACCATTAGCGCCAGCTTTACTTAGTACATCTTTATAGCTATGTTTTAAATCTGCAACTCTATTTCTGATTACAGTTTTCCATCAGTAAATCTTTTATTAGGGTTTGTTTGTCCTTTTCCATTGACATGTATAATCCACTCCCAGCATTTAAGTGGAAATTGAACACCATGAGAAAGCTCGGCAGGTTCCTGGCAAGTATTATGAACCTGGAGTTCCAGGAAGGCTCAGGGCTCCTTCAAACTCAGACATCTGTGCAAGCAAATTAAGGGAACTGAATCTGACTAAGGGAGAAACAGAGGATTCCGACTGTATTCCTTCCTACAAGGTAAAGGCCTTATGAGCCCATGGCCGTGCAAATGTGGTCATTTTGGTTGTGAGAATCCAGCATCTTGGATCATGACAATAGGTATCTTAGAGGAGGGGTTCTTTCTCCTGCATGTGACTCAGAATCACATGGGGAGTCTTTGAAGATACTGATTCTGGGGATTTAAAGAAGCCAGATCTCACAGGAGATTCAGATGTGCAGTGAGAGAGGAGCACCTGTGTCCTGCAAGAGACAAGTACCGAGACTGAGGGCTTTAAACGTGTGTGCACCCCAGCACCCTGATTTTGGTTTCTAATATTCTCTATTAAAAAGGAACCGGGGCCCCCTGAAGAAATGGCTGCTTCTACGATTAGGGCAGGAATTATATAAGATGAGCTGGGAGCATTGGGCAGTGCTAGAAAGTAAGGAACTGCTCAACACCAAAACCTCCATAATCACTGTGATATGCCAAGGGGACACAGGAGCCAACTGAAAGAGTTAAATGGCTAAAACTGGAACGGTTTGAGTAACACAAGCAAGTGGTTTTGGATAACCCAAAGTACAAAATAAATACTTTTTATTTATTTTATATATTTTGGGCTCCCTGGTGGCTCAGATGGTAAAGAATCTGCCTGCAATGCAGGAGACCCAGGTTCGATCCCTTGGAGATGGAAATGGCAACCTACTCTAGTATTCTTGCCTGGAGAATTCCATGGATAGAGAAGCCTGGTGGGCTACAGTCCATGGGGTCACAGAGAGTCAGACACAACTGAGGGACTAACACACACACATAAAATAAATATGCATGAGTCCATACTGATATGAATAAATAATTGAAAAAATAAATGGGAAAGAAGAAACAAATCTCTTAGGCAGAAGAATTCCAAATGACTTTGTACATATTCCACTCATGTAAGTCCCCACTGCTTAAGTGTGGGTCAAACACACTGACTTCCAGAAGGAAAGTATAAAAAGGAGATGGGAGTGGGTGGGGGATGAGTAACTTTGATGTGGAGACACAAAAACTATAGTGATCAGTCATGTTCATAGTATGTACCCATGATATGATATCATGATGAAATGACACTACCTCTTTGTTCTTCCTCCCAAACCCATAGAACCTGGTATAATCATAAGAAAGACAACAAGTATGACCCAATAGAAGGACTGTACAAAATACCTGACCAGTACCCTGCAAAACTGTCAAGGCCATGAAAACAAAATCTGAAAGACTGGTACCACCACGAAGCAGAGAATGATGAAGCAATTAAATGTAATGTGACATTCTGGAACAGAAAAGATGACTAGGTAGAAACTAAGGAAATCAGAGAAAAAAAAAAGCCTAGGGATTTCAGCTAATAATTGTATATCAATATTGGTTCATAATTGTAACAAATGTACCATACTAATGTAAGGTGTTAATAGTGAAAACTGGGTATGGAACATAAAGGACTTTTCTGTACTATCTTTGTGATTTTTCTGTAAATCTAAAGTTGTTCTAATAGAGTTTATTAAAACTTTTCAGCTTTGACCTCTGAGCCAAATGTTCTGCTGAATGAACTGTTTTAACAGGTTTTATTTTTTAGGATAGGGCTTCCCTGGTGGCTCCGCAGTAAAGAATCCACCTGCTAACACAGGAGATATGGGTTTGATCCCTTGGTCAGGAAGATACCCTAGAGAAGGAAATGGCAACCTGCTCTGGTGTTTGCCTGGGAAATCCCATGGACAGAGGAACCTGGCAGGCTATAGTACACAAGGTGCCAAAGAGTTGGACACAACTTAGCAACTAAACGACGACAACATTTTTAAGGTTTAGATTTACAGGAAAACTGAGTAGGTAGTACAGAGTTCCCATATTATGACCTCCAGTTTTCCCGATTCTCGACATCTTGCAGTAGTGTAGTAGTTTGTTGCAATTAATGAACCAATATTGGTATATTATTAGCTGAAGTCCACAGTTTAAAATAAAGAGTTATTCTGTGTTGTACGGTTCTATGAATTTTGACAAACGTATAATGTCATGTATGCACTATTACAGAATCATATAGAATAATCTCATTGCCCCCAAATTTCCTGTGCTTCACCTATTCATTCCTCCCTACACCCTCTCAAGACCCTGGCAATCATTGATTTTCTTATTGTCTGTATAGTTTTGCCTTTTTCAAAATGTCACATTCTTGGAATCATACAGTAAGTAACTTTTTCAGATTGGCTTCTTTCACTCAATAATATGCATTTAAGTTTCCTCCATGTCCTTTTGCGGCATAATAGCTCATTTCTTTTATCCCTGAATAATACTGCACTATATGGATAAACCACAGTTTCTTTATCCATCCACTTAGTAAAGGACAACTTGGTTGTTTCCAATTTGGGGCAATTAGGAATAAAACTGCTATAAATACCCATGTATAGATTTTTAAGTGAACGTAAGTTATAAACTCATGTTATTTAAAGGTATATTGTTATTTTTCAAATATTTGGGTATTTTGCAGGTATCTTCCTATTATTGATTATAGTTTAATTTCATTATGGTCTGAGACCATACTTTGTATAAATTCTATTCTTTAAAATTTGTCCAGATGTGTTTAATGGCCCAGAATGTGATCTCTTTCTTAGTAAATATTCCATGTGAGCTTGAGAAGAATGTATATTCTGTTTTTGGATGGACACATGAATTGACATGGATGTCCATTAGATTCACTTGGTTGATAGTGCTTTTCAATTACTATACATTCACTGATTTTCTGCCTATGGGATCTGTCAGTTACTGACAAAGGGGTGCTGAAGTCTCTAGCTATAATAATTATTACTTGCTCAGTTGTATCTGACTCTTTGTTTCCCTATGGACTGCAGCCCACCAGACTCCTCTGTCCACGGGATTTCCCAGGCAAGAATACTGGAGTGGATTGCCATTCTCTTCTCCAGGGGATCTTCCCAACCCAGGGTCTTCCACATTGCAGACACCAGGGAAGCCCAGCTATAATAATGGATATACTTAAATATAATTGTGGATTCATCTGTTTCTCCATGCAGTTGTTGGTTTTTGCCTCATGCATTTTTGACTCTCTGTTCATACACACTAAAGATGGTTTTTTATTAAGAACTGATCCAGTTATCATTATATAATGCCCCTCTTTATCATGGTGTAAAGAATTGGTATTATTTCTTCCAATATTCAACAAAAGTCACCAGTGAAGCCATTTGACTTCTTCATGGGAAGAAGAAGAAAAAATTACTATTTCAATTTCTTGTTGAAGGCCTATTTATATTTCTATTTCTTCTTGAGTCAGTTTTGGTACTTTGTCTTTCTAGAAATTTATCCATTTAATCTAAGTGGTCTAACCTGTTGGCATGAAGTTGTTTATACTGCCTCTTAAAAATTCTTTTAATTGCTATACCTTTTTTCTTTCCTGATACTGGCAATTGGTATCTTCTCTCTTAATTTTTTGGTCAGCCCACCTAAAAGGCTATCAAGTTTGTTAATCTTTTCAAAGAACCAATTTGCGGTTTCATTGACTTATTGTTTTTCATTTCATTGACATCTTCTCTAATCTTAGTTCTTTCTTTCCTCCTGCTTGCTTTGGATTTACTTTGCTTTTCATAAGTTTCTTAAAGTGGAATTTTAGGTTATTAATTTGAGACCTTCTTTCCTCTTTTCTGATATAGGTGTTAATAGCTATAAATTCCTCTCAAAGAACTACTTAAGCTGCATTCCATACATTTTGATATTTTGCATTTCATTTTCACTCATTTAAAAATATTTTAGGGATGTCCCTGGCAGTATTTAAGACTTCACCTTCCAATGCAGGGGTTGCAGGTTCAATCCCTGGTTGGGGAGCTAAGATTCTACATGCTTCACAGCCAAAAACACCAAAACACAGACCAGAAGCAATATTGTAACAAATTCAATAAAGACTTACAAAACTTATTTTAAAAATTGATACATTAAAATGGTGAACTTAATGCTCTTTAAAATTTTTTTTAAATTTCTCTTTTGGTGGATTTCTTCTTTGACACATGGGTTTTTAGAGTACATTATTTAATTTCCAAATACTTTGGGGTTTTTCAAAATTTTTTTCTACTAGAGATCTTAATTCCATGTTTCAGAGAACACATCTGGTATGGTTTTAATCTTTTAAATTTATGGAGACTTCTTTTATGGCCCAGAATATATGGCATATTCAGTTGGAAGTATTTTTTTAATTTTTACTTTTTTATTAAACATTTTTTATTGCAGTATAATTCACATAAAACTCACTCTTTTAAAGTGTAAAATTCACTGCTTTTTAGTATATTCACAAGACTGTATAACCATCACCACTATCCAATTCTAGAACATTTGTATCACCCCCCCCCAATAAATCCATGCTCATTACTAGCTATTCTCTTTCCCCCTTCCCCAGGCTCTAGGCACCTACAAATCTACTTTCTGTCTCTATAGATTTGTCTTTTGGGTACATTTCATATAAACAAAACATACATGGCCTTTTGTGTCTGGCTTCTTGCGCTTAGCATAATGCTTCAAGGTTCATCCACTCTGCAGCATATACTTCATTCCTTTTTAGATGGGATAATATTTCACTATGTGGATATATCACATTTTGTTTATCCAATCATTAGCTGATAGGCATTTATATTGTTTCTAATTTTTGATTACTATGAATACTGTTGCTATGAACATTTGTATACAAGTTTTTGTGTGGTATACATTTTTAAGAAGTATATAATCTTTAGGCTAAGTATATAATCTTGAGCTAAATAACAGTACTCAGGAATCTGGATGCAGGAGTGTGTGTGTGTGTGTGTGTGTGTGTGTGTAGGGAATCTTATGTTTCTGTGTCTGTCTTTCTGTGTGTAGGACCTAGATATTTACAAATAATCTTTGGGTTTAAGAAGAGGCCAGAAGGGCTGAGTGGACTCTTAATATCTTAGCTTTACCACACATGCTTCAGCTCTCCCTGGCTAAGTGCCTCACCTTCTATTCTGAACCACAGAGTAAGTGAGCCCAGCAGGGTGGGAAATGAGCCATGACATTCATGCCCAGAGAAGCCAATGCACTTATGCACAAACAATGTATATTCCTATTATGCTTTTGGAATAAAAGGAAAAGTGATATGTATCATTTTATGACTCAAGAAACAGGCAACAGGAAAAACCTCACTCTTAAGTCAGGGGAAAAAAGTCGTCCATCAATCAATGGAAGTGATGATACCCAAATATTACTTTGGTTAGAAAAATAATCCCACATGGACTCCCACTTTTCTCTCCTTTGGATCCTAAAACTTTCATCACTAGACTGTGGTGCATCTACAGAGAAGAGCATGTGGTGAGCTAGACAGCTGTTCACCAGTGTCCTCTGCTTTTCTTCCTAGTCATCCATCCAGTTTGGGTCTTCCTCTGAGACTACGATTTCCATAGCCTATCACTTGACCCTGGGATGGTTGTGAGAATTCTTCCACCCCCATCTTTATTCTAAAAAATGAAGCTGAATACTCTCTGTTACCAAATAAGGCAGATCTAGACTGTGGTTTTTTTGCAACTTTGTTATATCATTCTGGATAAAGGAAGCATGGTGAGTTGGAAATAAATGTAGGAAACCAAAGGGTAAAAAATATTCTCAAGGAAAATGGGAAATCTGATGCAGAGGCAGAGACAGAGACATAGTGCTTGACTAAAAGTTGGCCTGATCTGGCCCAATAACACCACATGTGACATATTCAGGTATACTGTTATAAGACAAGAGATTCTGTACCTGCTCGTTGAAATATCCTCAAAAGGGTAGAGGATCTCTCCATTGTTACAGATTTCACAGATGAACCCCTTCTGGCTACAAAGACTGCAGCTGTACACATGCGAGGTGGCAAATTTAATGACCTTGCCCAAGAATGGAGCCAGCTTTCCCTCTATTACCTGCAGAAAGAGAAACAGAACAGGGAAGAAAGCAAATTTATTGAGAACAAAAAGTCTTGTAGATGCAGGACTGGAATTCCTTTCCTTTACACAACAGGAAAACCTCTAATTATAATTTCTCAGCAACTCTGAGAAAGAAAAGACATAGTATTTTTGCTCCAAAAGAACTCTCTGGCTTAAACCACTGGGGGTTGAAAAATGAAGATGTTGAAAGTTCTCTTGTATTGCTCTTTTTCTGTAGTGTGTTGTAGCAGATAGAGGACCAACAAACGGGGAAGCCTACTTTCACAGACACAGTTATGGTGTAGTATACGAGGAGTGTGGCGGATTTCCCAAAACAGATTGAAAACATACAGGGTAACTACTGATGTAGAATTTTATGTTATGTTATATATTCAATAATATCTGTTTCCTAATGAGTTAATAGAATAGTTTTTTTTTTTCACCAGCTCACCTAAGAACATGTAACAAATGTGGAAAAATAGGTTTCTCTTGCTGCTGCTAAGTATCATAATAACAGACGTTGCAATTTGGCAGTCTGAGGACTATATTTAGCCTGAAGATGTTTTTTTTTAAATCTCTTAGTGTTTAAAAAAATGAGCCAATTTAATAATTGGGGGGGGTTTACATAAAAATTCAGATTTTTGGCTTCTTTTGAAAAATCATTAGATCTGGCAAAACTAGGCCTGGATTCCAACATGATGACGATCCCGGCTGTGAGTAGAGGCTGCTGGCTCCTGCTAAGACATGTGCTCTTCAACTGACACTTGACTCCACGAGGCCCCAGTGTCTTGTCTTGAGTCTGCCTACCTCCCACGGCCCCCTCCCCTCAAACATTCATGAGTTTGGAGCCGATGGTTCATCAGAGCCCCCCTCACTTAACTAATAATGCACAGGCTTCAAAGACTTTAGCAGTTCCTATATTAACAAGATAAAATCTGCCTTTATTTCTCTCTTACTGAGGCACGTGCATATACATGCTGATTTTGATATAAGAAAAAAATGAAGATTGAATTTAATTTGGAAATAGCTGGATACTTTCAAATGAATCATAATTAAAATGAGAATTCTACATAAAAATAACATCTGAGAGCAGTAAATCATACTTAAAGAGATATTACAAGGTTGCTGCTGCTAAGTCGCTTCAGTCGTGTCCGACTCTGTGCAACCCCATAGACAGCAGCCCACCAGGCTCCCCGTCCCTGGGATTCTCCAGGCAAGAACACTGGAGTGGGTTGCCATTTCCTTCTCCAATGCATGAAAGTGAAAAGTGAAAGTGAAGTCGCTCAGTCGTGTCCGACTCTTAGCGACCCCATGGACTGCAGCCTACCAGGCTCCTCCATCCATGGGATTTTCCAGGCAAGAGTACTGGAGGGGGTGCCATCGCCTTCTCCGTTAAGGTAAACAAATAGTAGTGGCTGATAATACAAAAGTAAAAGACTATAAGGAATATAAAAATGTATTCTGCAATTTCTTTACACACTAACAATGAAATATCAGAAAGAGAATGTAAAAAACCACCCCTTTTAAAACCACATCAAAACAGTAAAATAAAATACTTACGAATAAACCCCACCAAGAAGGTGAAAGACTTACATACTGAGAACCACAAAACATTAATAAAGGAAATTGAAGATGATTCAAAGAAATAGAAAGATATCCCATGCTCTTGGATTGGAAGAATTAATATTGTTAAAATGGCTATACTACCCAAACTAATCTACAGATTTAATGTGATCCTTATCAAATTAACTGTGAAATTTTTCACAGAACCAGAACTGATAACCCTGAAATCTATTGGCCCTTCCCTGGTGGCTCAGACAGTAAAGAATCAGCCTGCAATGTGGGAGACCTGGGTTCAATCCCTAGGTTGGAAAGATTCCCTGGAAAAGGGAAGGGCTATCCACTCCAGCATTCTTATATTCTGAGAACAACAAAACATTAATAAAGGAAACTGAAGATGACTCAAAGAAATAGAAAGATATCCCATGCTCTTGGATTGGAAGAATTAATATTGTTAAAATGGCAATACTACCCAAAGTAATCTACAGATTTAATATGATCCCTATCAAATTACCCATGACATTTTTCAAAGAATCAGAACAGATAATACAAAAATATCTATACACAATGATAAAAAGCCCAGATTTCCCAAAGCAATCCTGAGGAAAAAGAACAAAGCAGGAAGCATAACTTTATCAGACTTTAGACAATACTACAAAGCTACAGTAATCAAAACAGTATGGTACTGGCACAAAAAGAGACATATGGATCAATGGAACAGAATAGAGAGCCCAGAAGTAAACCCACACACCTATGGTCAATAAATCTTGACAAAGAAGGCAAGAAAATAAAATAGGAAAAAGACAGCCCCTTTAGCAAGTAGTGCTGGGAAAGCTGAACACCTGCATGCAAATTAAATTTGAACACACCCTCACACCATATACAAATATAAATTCAAAATGAGTTAGATACTTAAATATGACATAATACTCCTAGAAGAGAATAGAGGCAAAACATTCTCTGACATAAATTGTACCCGTGTTTTCTTAGGTTAGTCTCCCAAGGTAACAGATATAAAAGCAAAAATAAACAAATGGGACCTAATCAGACTTATAAGCTTTTGTACAGCAAACAAAACCATAAATAAAACAAAAAGATAACCCATAAACTGGAGAATACATTTGCAAATGATGTTACCAAGAAGAGCTTCAGTTCAGTTCAGTCGCTCATACCTGTCCAACTCTTTGCGACCCCATGGACCACAGCACACCAGGCCTCCTGGTCCTTTAACTCCCGGAGGTTACTCAAACTCATGTCCACTGAGTCAGTGATGGCATCCAACCATTTCATCCTCTGTCATCCCCTTCTCCTCCTGCCCTCAATCTTTCCCAGTATCAGGGTCTTTTCAAATGAGTCAGTTCTTTGGATCAGGTGGCCAAAGTATTGGAGTTTCAGCTCCAACATCAGTCCTTCCAATGAATACCCAGGGCTGATCTCCTTTAGGATGGACTGGTTGGATCTCCTTGCAGTCCAAGAGACTCTCAAGAGTCTTCTCCAGCACCACAATTGAAAAGCATCAGTTCTTTGGTGCTCAGCTTTCTTTATAGTCCAACTCTCACATCCATACATAACCACTGGAAAAAACATAGCCTTGACTATACAGACCTTTGTTGGCAAAATAATGTCTCTGCTTTTTAACATGCTGTCTACGTTGGTCATAACTTTCCTTCCAAGGAGTAAGCATCTTTTAATTTCATGGCTGCAATCACCATCTGCAGTGATTTTGGAGCCCCCAAAATAAAGTCAGCCACTGTTTCCACTGCTTCCCTATTTGCCATGAAGTGATGGGACCGGATGCCATGATCTTAGTTTTCTGAATGTTGAGCTTTAAGCCAAGTTTTTCACTCTCCTCTTTCAACTTTCATCAAGAGGCCCTTTAGTTCTTCACTTTCTGCCATAAGAGTGGTGTCATCTGCTTATCTGAGGTTATCGATATTTCTCCCAGCAATCTTGATTCCAGCTTGTGCTTCTTCCAGCCCAGTGTTTCTCATGATGTACTCTGCATAGAAGTTAAATAAGCAGAGTGACAATATACAGCCTTGACGTACTCCTTTTCCTGTTTGGAACCAGTCTGTTGTTCCATGTCCAGTTCCAACTTTTGCTTCTTGACCTGTACACAGGTTTCTCAAGAGGTAGGTCAGGTGGTCTGGTATTCCCATGTCTTGAAGAATTTACCACAGTTTATTGTGATCCACACAGTCACAGGCTTTGGAATAGTCAATAAAGCAGAAATAGATGTTTTTCTGGAACTCTCTTGCTTTTCTGATGATCAAGCGGATGTTGGCAATTTGATCTCTGGTTCCTCTGCCTTTTCTAAAACCAGCTTGAACATCTGGAAATTCAGGGTTCACATATTGCTGAAGCCTGGCTTGGAGAATTTTGAGCATTACTTTACTAGCATGTGAGATGAGTGCAATTGTGCAGTAGTTTGAGCACTCTTTGGCATTGCCCTTCTTTGGGATTGGAATGAAAGCCAACCTTTTCCAGTCCTGTGGCCACTGCTGAGTTTTCCAAATTTGCTGACATATTGAGTGCAGCACTTTCACAGCATCATCCTTTAGGATTTGAAATAGCTCCACTGGAATTCCATCACCTCCACTAGCTCTGTTTGTAGTGATGCTTCCTAAGGCCCACTTGACTTCACATTCCAGGATGTCTGGCTCTAGGTGAGTGATCACACCATTGTGATTATCTGGGTCATGAAGCTCTTTTTTGTACAGTTCTCCCATACCATTTCTGTACTGTATAGAGCCCATCTTTGCATGAAATGTTCCCTTGGTATCTCTAATTTTCTTGAAGAGATCTCTAGTCTTTCACATTCTGTTGTTTTCCTCTATTTCTTTGCATTGATTGCTGAGGAAGGCTTTCTTATCTCTCCTTGCTATTCTTTGGAACTCTGCATTCAATGGGTATATCTTTCCTTTTCTGATTTGTGTTTCATTTCTCTTCTTTTCTGGAGAAGGCACTGGCGACCCACTCCAGTACTCTTGCCTGGAGAATCCCATGGACGGAGGAGCCTGGTAGGCTGCAGTCCATGGGCTCGCGAAGAGTCGGACATGACTGAGCGACTTCATTTTGACTTTCACTTCTCTTCTTTTCACAGCTATTTGTAAGGCCTCCTCAGGCAGCCATTTTGCTTTTTTGCATTTTTCTTGGGGATGGTCTTGATCCCTGTCTCCTGTACAATGTCACGAACCTCTGTCCATAGTTCATTAGGCACTCTGTCTATCAGATCTAGTCCCTTAAATCTATATCTCATTTCCACTGTATAATCATAAAGGATTTGATATAGGTCATATCTGAATGGTCTAGTGGTTTTCCCCACTTTCTTCAATTTAAGTCTGAATTTGGCAATAAGGAATTCATGATCTGAGTCACAGTCTCTTCCCAGTCTTGTTTTTGCTGACTGTATAGAGCTTCTCCATCTTTGGCTGCAAAGAATATAATTAATCTGATTTTGGTGTTGGCCATCTGGTGATGTCCATGTGTAGAGTCTTCTCTTGTGTTGTTGAAGAAGGTGTTTGCTATGACCAGTGCATTCTCTTGGCAAAACTCTATTAGCCTTTGCCCTGCTTCATTCTGTACTCCAAGGCCAAATTTGCCTGTTACTCCAGGTGTTTCTTGTACTGTTACCACAGTCAATTTTAGAACATTTCCTCCACTCTCCTCCAAATCCCCACACCCATTGGCAGTCACTAATCTTTTCTCCCTAACCCATCCCACAAGCAATCTCTACTTTCTGTCTTCATAATTTTACCTACTCTGGATATTTCATGTAAATAGAATAATATATATAATATGTGGTGTTCTGTGACTGGCTTCTTTCACTTAGCATAATGTTTCAGGGTTGGTGTTGATTTTTTTAAAAAAATTATTTATTTATTTTTGGCTGCACTGAATCTTCATTGCTTTATGTGGGTTTTCTTTAGTTTCAGTGAGTGAGGGCTACTCTTTATTGCAGTATGTGGGCTTCTCACTGCAGTAGCTTCTCTTGTGGAGCATGGGCTCTAGACATGCAGGCTTCAGCAGCACGAGGCTCAGTTCTTGCAGCTCGAAGGCCCAGAGTGCAGGCCCAGTAGTTGTGGTGCACCCGTTCAGCTGCTCCACTGCATGCGGAGTCTTCCTGGACCAGAGGTCAAACTTATGTCCCCACATTGGCAGGCGGATTCTTATCATTGTGCCACCAGGGAAGTCCTGATTTAATAATGAAATAAGATTCTGGTTTTATTTATGGATGATAGCCTTTTTCCTTGAATCTATCCAGCATATATACTAATCAGGTTTATACATTACTTTCATTGTGTGTTATCTCTTCCCTCAAACCTTTGGTTGAATTCTTATTTTACCATTAGTAAAAACTCTTCATTCATTCATTTCAGAAAATTGCATTGAATTTGCTGAATTCCATGCATAGTCGGCATGGAATATACTTGGCTATTGATAGAAGCATGAACTAGACAAAACTGGAGCTTATATTTTGCCTCGTGTACAAGTGTCTCCATAGGCTAATTCAAAACTGTCTATCCAAATTCATTTTCCATTCCCTTGGTATTTATGTTCTGTTGTGAGGGAACTCTTCCCTGTGTAGAATATGCTTGTTCTTGCTTCTGTGCCTTCGCCAATGTATTTCTTCTATCGGGAGTTTCACTTCTTCTCTTAACACTTACTTAAATGTCACCCAGGATTCATGGCTCAGATCTATTCTGGCTTGATCTGGACAGTCATCTTTGGCTACTTCACCTGCCATGGATCTCTCGTGCTTCATATAACTTATTTTTATAACCACACAATTTAATATGGAAATTGATATTCTCCTGTATTTTTTGCTATCCTTTAACATTTGATTGTTTTGCTTTTCCAACTGTAGATTGAAAATGTAAAAGTGGAGGTACTAAATGGTGATTTTGCCCATAAAAGTAAAATGGTGATTTTACTTATAAAAATGGCAATTTTATGTAAAGCAACCTAAAAGAATGTAAATTGCTTAAAGGCAGACTGAATCTCACACTAGTCTTAAATACCCTCTCTCTGCCAGGCATCTAGGTTCTTGCTGAATGATTGAGGATGTTTTCCAGTCTTTTTCCTTTGCTGCAACAGTCATATCTTTGCGCTATTTTTGTGTCACAACATTTTGAATCATTCCGCTGTGTGATTTGGGGAGGAGAGTGAAGAACATGTGAACTTGGTGGCAACTCAGCTAATTAGAAACCCTTTTTGCTTCTTTACACTTAAGTAATCGGTCTTCCTATTTGTCAGGTGAGGTTCAGGGCCATGTTTCAAAGTGCTGAAGTTGCTGGAATTTTTCCCTTCAGAAAAGCGAGGTAATACTCTGTAAGTTTATTTTAGAATTGACAAACATTTCTTTAATATTACAGGGAAGAAAACTTTACACTGATTTCAAAGGGTAAAGGTAAATTTTAGGAGATTTAATCTTGTTTTGAATATAACAACTAGCAATACTTGGAAGCTATTCTTGCTTCTGGTCGAGAGGCTTCAGCACTAACAGAAGCAGGGTGCAGGTATCTGGAGCTCATATCTCACAGGGATATCTTTACTTGAGATACTTGCTTAAAAAGAAGTAAGATATCCTACCATCTCCTCCTGCCCTCAAGAATCGTGCTTTTCATTCCCACTTTCCTAGCCAACCTGGTGGGGTGTTGAGGTTAGGACCATATTCCACAAACATCAGGAAGATGGAAGCCTCAAAGAAGACCAAAGCTCGAGGAGCCTTTCTTTTTCACTTTTTCCCGGTCACAGGTTAATATAACTTTACATCCTTCCATCACAAGTCACAAGGCCATTCAGCTTTAGCATTTAGAAGACTGGTGGTTTGTAACCAGGCCCTCATTTGGATATGTTATAAGTGCTGGTGAAATAGACCTCTGAGATGAAGTTTAGTTATCCTAGGCTTAGTTATTTTCCCCAAGTGCCTGTTAATGTGAAGAAAATCATGACAAAGTAATTAGCAGAAAACATAGGTAGCTCTTCATCCATCTCCTCAATCTCCCTCATCTTCTCCATACACCAAATTGTTCTATCTCCTTGAGAAAAAGGCATATGTCCAAAACACTGAAATAGTTTGCTTCTGTTTTCCATTAAACTTAATTTCTTGTATGAAAGAAAGTCCTAGTCTGATTAATCTGGAGGTACTGCATATATGATTATTCCAGGGGTATCATAGGGACTTTGTGTTCAAAGAATGCACACTTCCATTTGTAACTTAAAATTATGTGTCTTTTTTATTGCACTGTACAATAAAGACAAATGCAATATCAAGCTGATACCTTCTTCAGGAGTTTTCTATTTTTGACTTTCACCTTCTCTCTACAAATTATTTTCACTCTATCAACTCAGGTACTTCTAGAACTCAAGGAATAGTCAAATATCACTTTCCATGATCCCATAAACTGACAAATACACCAAATATGTTTACCCTTCTTGTGTGACAGTAGCCCACGAAAGCTGCTGGTCGAACTTCCAGCTCAAGGATACACACATTTTCCCCCCTCTTCTATTCTGGTCAAGATGGTCAGCACTGGAATTTGAGGCCTATGGCTTTCTTGCAGACTAAGACAACAGACTTTATTTGATTTGCCTTCTTGCAGAGCAATCAAAAATCACAATTAAGTTAAAAAATAACCTAGTGCTGCCTTCTCCAAACCACAGTTTGAGAAACAGCTGCTCATTACTCATGTGTGGCACCAGGAAATTGCAGTGTCATGTTCAAGGTCTGCAGCCAATAGAGATCTGTGGGATTGGGAAAAGGGCACAAATGATTCTTTTATGTCCGTTACCTTCACTCCCTTGGCACCATCACAAAATTCAAAATCTACACTGGGAGAAAGACGGAGCACTGGGGGACTTAGACAAGAAACAAGAAAGAAAAATCTCCTTCTCATTGAATGTATGCATCAACGAATTCCTTCCCCCTGATTTGCAAGTTACCTTCCATTTCAATACTGGCATTCCTCGGCCATTGTGTAGCATCTAGATTCTGGACAACTGTTGGGAAGACTTTGATGGGGAGGGCTGCTGCACTTGACAAATGGCCCCTCCTCTGAAAGTCTAACCAAAAGACCCCATTCATGTTCAACAAAGCCACCTGCCACTCACTAGTAACAAGCAAGCTTGGTGAAATGGAAGAATCAAAATTGTCACACACTGTAAAATGATTTCAAATATAATTTCATTTGCATTTGCTTGGTCAGAGGATTCTGAAAGACAGCACTCACTATTTTCTTTCTGAGTGACATTTCTTAGCGTTACCAGGTGGGGACAGTGATGGTTAGTGATCTAGGCCTGGTGAGTTCCTGAAGATTTAGGAAAAACAGTTTGTGGAGTCTGCTCAAGTTTGGAAAGCTAACACACGCAAGAATAATTCTGCATTCTCATTTGATTCTAAATTTTACTCCTTTTTTCTTAAAAAAATTGATATGTAATGTTATATTAGATTCAGGTATACATTATAATGATTTGGTATTTGTATATATTGCTAAAATATCACCACAGTAAGTCTAGTTAGTTAATTTTATTCCTCTTAGTAATAAATCATTAAAAACAGAAAATAAAAAGAGTACTACCATATTATTTTTCTTAAAAACAGAAAATAAAAGGCATAGGGGATTTTCCTATTTCAAAAAGTTTGTTAAAATCCCATTTCTCCATAATTAGCCTTAAAGCTCCTTATCATGGCTCAATGCTGGGATGTTTGCAGAAAAACAGGAAACTGTGTCTTCTCTAATTAGCTGCTCCACACCCTTCTTTATCCATTATGGGACTGTTCTAACAGGACGAAGGTTCTGGCTAATCAAATACTTCACTCATGGTGGATTATGATGTCAACATTGAGCTCTTATCTGATTCTCTTCCAAGGGTGACAATCTCTACTTAGATTCTGGAAACTATGTTATAATTTGGGTTGTCTGGGTTGACGTAATTGGGTCAATTTGTAAGTGGCCATCACCATTCCTATCAAGCAAATGCAAACGAAATCAAATTATACTTTGCATCCTGGTAGAAACTATCTCAGGGACTAAAAGAATTTCAACTTTCTCCAATGGCTGAATGGTAAAGCTGAACCCAAGAACATAAATTTCTTAATTCACAAAAACATATAGGATGGGGTCTACTTCAGTTTTTCCACATTATGGAAAGTGCCTCAATGGCTATAGGCTCGTGAAGCCATAACCTCATGGAACATCAGTAGAAGCATTTGCAAAGAGTAAGTACAATTATGTGGCCCACATATTCTGAGCCCCAAAGCAGGCCATATGGTCTCATATAAATGCATGTGTACTATTTACGGGGAAAGTAGATTAAGATATTTTAAGTTGAGACAGTTCAGGAAATTCTTATGGTATGATCAGCAGAATCTTACTTCTCTATTGAGTTAATTAGCTATGTGTCTAATATAAATCTGATTTAGGTCACAAATATTCATTTTGGCCCAGTTATGTCATTATTACTCACTGAAAAGTATATAAGGAAAGGCTCTAAGTCAGCAGCCCCCCAAGCTTTTTGGCACCAGGGACTATTTCATAAATTTTTCCACAGACCAGAGATGGAGGTGAGATGGCATCACTGACTCAATGGACATGAGTATGATCAAACTCCGTGAGATAGTGAAGGCCAGGAAAGCCTGGCATGCTGCCATTTATGGGGTTGCAAAGAGTCCGACACGACTGAGCAACTGAACAACAGTGAGAGGTTGGGTAGGATGTGGTGGGAGGGGGATGGTTTGGGGATGATTCTCATAAGGAATGAGCAACCTAGAGCCTTCACATGTGTAGTTTACAACAGGGATCATGCTCCTATGAGAACCTAATGCTGCCACTGATGTGACAGGAGGCTGAGCAATGTGAGCAACGGGGAGCAGCTGTAAATAGAGATGAGCTGCTTGCCGCCGCTCACCTCTTGCTCTGTGGCCCAGTTCCTAACAGGCCATGACCAATACTGGTCTGTGGCCCAGGAACTGGGGATGCTTGCTTTAAATGGTTTCTTTAACTTGGCTAAAGGAGCCCAGAGAGGTGATGGGGAGCACCCTGGTAGCTCAGATGGTAAAGAATCTGCCTGCAATGCAGGAGATTGGGGTTCAATCCCCGGGTTAGCAAGATCCCCTGGAGAAGGGAATCACAACCCACTCCAGTATTCTTGGAGAATACTGCCTGGAGAATCCCATGGACAGAGGAGCCTGGCAGGCTATAGTCCACAGAGTTGCAAAGAATCGGACACAACTGAGCGACTAACATACACACACATACAAGGGAAAAACTAAGGCCCAGGGAGGTGATGGGGAGCTAAGATCACCTAGCTGGGTTATGTCAGGCCTTGGCACCCCACTCCCGTCTCCTTAAGTATTCTTCACTGTTCTCAGAAGGGGCCCTAATGAGGGCATCTAGGGTCAGAGTGCAGCCTTGGGGTTTGGTTCAGCCTGAGAATCCTGAAGTCACTGGATACACACGGAGCCATCATACAGAAATGGAGGATTTCTAAACCGACTCAGTCTCTGCGTGGAAATAAGACGCGCAGGCTAGATTGGTCCAGGCTTACTCCCACAGTTTTGATCTGAACTGGATCTGTCTTTGGCTTATGTAAGGATTTATTTTCCAACATATTTACTCCTTGTACAAAAATCTCTTAAGTAGTCACATCTTGTGTAAACTTCTAAACACGGAGTATCATTCTTATTATTGAGTGAAGGACTGAGAAATTCATGAATTAAAGTAACATGAACTTCAATAAAAAAATTTAAAAAGATAAAGTAACATGAAATTCTATGATGAAAATGGACTTATTAACTTAAACCCTAGGCTATTTACCAAGAGAAGTAGCTTTATTAAAGGAAGAAGCAACTACGGCTGGAAAAAACCAAAGCAAACTAAATCAACTCCCTGAAAGCATGTATGTAAGAGAAAGTGAAGAAACAGTGCTTTTCAGAGGGACCTGTTGAGGACATCTTACCAACAACAAAAGACCCCATGTTTAAAGAAGTAGAGAAATAGAGGAGAAATTAAAGCAATGTTACCTGATCATGCGTGGGAATGACCCACTAAGGGTTAGGAGAGACACAAAAGGTAGACAGCAAAGAACGAAAGGAGAAGTATGTAAAGGATGGAGTTAAAAAAAAAAGTTATTTTTTTAAAAAGGGAAAAGCAACTGAGACGCTCACAAAGAGAAAAAAGGATTGAAACTGATTTGAGATCTGAAATGGGAGCTAAACATCTTGACTTCTCAGTTCTGTCCCCACTAAGCTGTCTGACCTTTTTAATAAGTCCCTTAATTTCTCCATGCCTCAGTTTCCTCACCTACAAAATAAAGTGATCATACTAAGTTATTCAAAACTAGATGATCAATAAGGATTTCTCTCAGCTTGAAGATCCTATGATTTTGTGACTAACAGACAGGCAAAACATCAAAAGAAGCTTGTTGAATACCCCCAGGAATGTAGAAAGGAAATGTCTGGGGAGATAGATAAAAGGTGAGTTTAACCAGACTAATTAGAAGATATCCAAGGAAATTTTCAAAAGAAGTAAAATAATGTCACCAGCTTTTTATTCCTGTGCTTGCTGAGCACCATTCAAAGAGAGAGTTAATGCTTTTCAGGAATCATGCCCTCCCAGGTGTGCAACCAGATATCAGTTTTCCTGATGAAGTCTGCAAATCCTTTGCTTTCATCAATGCATTTAATTAGTTAATGTTTAGATAGCACTTAGGGATGAAAAGTACAATATAAGTGCCCAACATTATTATTACTTAACAGCTTTTATGAGACCATCAATGCCTAAGATTAAATGAGAAACAAAAATGAGTTCCTGACTAGAAGGTTGTGATCTAATAAACTGCTGGGTCACTGACGTGAGGAAAAACAAACCCTGCACATAAGTGGAAATAGGTGTTCTTTATTAGCTTGCATGCCATTGTCTTTAAGAATGTGGGCAGTATTTTATTCTTTGCCTCAAGGTGTCAATAAGTAGCAAACCACCAGTCAGTACTGATTATAACGTCACACATCCTGTTTTTCAAGATTATCTGCTGTGTTTGTGGTGTTTATGCTGTTTATCTGTATACCCAGGATATGGATTCAAATACATATGGAAATTTAATATACAGTGAAAGTGAGGAGAAAGAAATTATTTAGTAAATGATGGTGGGGCAACTGTTTAGCCATCAGAGAAAAAAAACAAAGCTGAATCTCTAATTCACTTCATAAAAAAAATGTAATTCAAAAAAAAAAAATTGTAATTCCAGACAAATGGAAAATTTAAATATAATAATAAACCATAAAGGTATTTTTAAAATTATAAACATATTAGAGAAAAAATTAGATAAACATGTGAGTAAATATTTTATAACCTTAGAAACCATAGAAAAGTGATAAATCTGAATATGTAATATTAGAAAATTAGTTACAATACAAAATACCATTTACAAAGTCACATGACAAAAAATTGGGAAAAATATTTCCTACTTAGATAAAAAGAATGCCAATTTCCTTAATATAAATTAATTATAGATTAATGAAATAAAAAGGCAATTAACAAAAAGTACATATAGCCAATATAATATAAAAAAGATATTCAACCTTACTTACAATGAAAAAAATACAAATCAAAATCATAGTGTGAAGTTATTTTTTATTTATCAGGATGGTTAGGATTAAAAATATTGTTAACACAGAAAGTTAATGTGGATATAAGAAAACAATCATTCTTAAGACACTGAATGGAAGAAAAAATTGGTTTCTCCTTTTCAAAAAGCAAGTGGCAATATATATCAAACTGCAAAGCATGCATACCTTCTGACCTGGTAGTCTCATGTTATTGAACTTACCCTACAGACCCATTCACACAACTGTACAAGAACATGTATGAGTGTGTTCACTGTAGTACTGATTCTAACAGAGAAAAACACCACAGGTTAAAATATCAAGGTAACTCTACATCATGTATCTAATAAAAGAGTGAGGTAAAGCTTTATGCATACTGAATGGGCACATGTGCCCAATGTCCACAGTATACTCTTAGGTGGAAAAGGCAAAATGCAGAAAGATAGGATAGTTTGTTCCCATTTGCAAAGAAATAAAAATATTCATATGTGTATACAGGAATGTCTGGAAGAAGATAGACCGACTATAAAACAAAAGCTACCTCTGCAGAGTGTGATGTGAAGAAGAGAAAGGCAGATGTTAAAAATAGAATTCTGCAATTATCAGAGAAATCAATACAATAATAATCCCATTTACAATTACATCAAAAAGAATAAAATACCAAGGAGGTGAAAGACCTATACACTGAAAACTATAAGACCTTAATGAAAGGAATTAAAGATACAAGTAAATGGACAGATATTTCATGCTCATGGATTGGAAGAATCACTATTGTTAAAACATCCATACTATCCCAAACAATATACAGATTCAGACCCTATCAAACCCTATCAAAATTCCAACGGCATCTTCTACAGAAACAGAACAAGTAATCCAAATATTTGTATGGAGGCACAAAAGACCCTGAATAGCCAAATAATCTTGGCAAAGATGGAAGCATCACACTCTAATTTCAAAATATAACACAGAGCTATATTAACCAAAACAGCATGGTACTGGTATAAAAACAGACACATTGATCAATGGAACAGAAATAAACCCATGATATATATTCAATTAATTTATGAAAAAGGAGCCAGGAATATACACTGGGGAAGGGGGAGCCTCCTCAGTAAATGGTGCTGGGGAAATGGAACAGCAAAATGCAAAAGAATGAAACTGGAACACTATCTTATACCACTTACAAAATTAACTCCAAATGTATTAAGAACTTGAATGAAAGATCTAAAATCATAAAACTCCTGGTAGAAAACATGGACAGTAAGCTCCTTGACATCAGTCTTAGAGATGATTTTTTTTAATCAACACCAAAAAGCAAAGGCAGCAAAAGCAAAAATAAACAAGGGAAACTATATCAAACTAAGAAGCAAAGAAAACCATCGACAAAAGGAAAAGACAAAATCAAATGGGAGAAAATAATTACATATCTGATAATGTTAATATCCAAAATATATAAAGAACACATACAATTCAATAGCAAAAAAAAAAAAAAATCTGATTTAAAAATGGGCAGAGGATCTGAATAGACATTTTCCCAAAGAAGACATACAGATAAATAGTTACATGAAAAGGTGATCAACATCACTAATCATCGGAGAAATGTGAATCAAAATCATAATGAATCCTCTGGTCCCTTCAGTGGTCCCTTCCTCTCCCAGTTGAGCAGGCACTTGCTCCCAGCACCCAAAGGCACCCAAACTCCTCCTGGTGCCCAAATGGCTTCCTCTACCCCAGCAGCCCCTCAGTCCTCCCAGAGCAAGTGAAAGGGAACACTCAGTGCACTGCAGGTGGGAATATGAAATGGTGTAGCTGCTTTGGAAAACAGCCCAGCATTTTCTGAAATAGTTTAAAACAAAGAGGTACCATATCCATTCCTTTGTATATACTTAATGATAGGAGCATCAAGAACACAGGTCCACAGAGACTTGTACATGAGTGTTTATAGCAGCATTATTTGTAACAGACAAGAAGTAAAAACAACCTAAGGTCCATCAGCTGATGAATGGATAAAGAAAATGTAATATATATCCATTCAATGCAATATTATTCAGTCACAAAAAGGAATGACTTAACTGATACAGTCCACAACATGAGTGGACCTTGGAAATACTATAATAAGTCCCCTTCAGCACCATCCTTCAGTTCCACCATTTCCCACCTCCTTTCCTTCCTTCAGTCAGTAACTCTTCTTGCCTATTCACTTGATGCCAGCCCCAGTAGGTCAGTTGTTATACTTTACTACTGTACTTTTCAAGATACTGTATTATAAGATTAAAAATATTTTCTTTAAAAAAAAAAAACAACACAATGAGATACCACCTCACACCTGTTAGAATGGCTATCATAAAAAAAGACAAGAGTTGGTATAAATGTGGAGAAAAGGGAATCTTTGTGCATTGTCAGTGAGAATGTAAATTGGTGCAGCCATTATACAAAATGTTACGGTATGGAAGACCCTCAAAAAATTAAAAAACAGAACTACCATATGATACAGTAATGCCAATTCTGAGTATTTATCCAAAGAAACCAAAACAAAAGACAGATGTACTGCTATGTTCACTGCAGCATTATTTACAATAGCCAAGATATTGAGGAGGTCATGGCAACCCGCTCCAGTATTCTTGCCTGGAGAATCCCATGGACAGAGGAGCGTGCAGGGCTATAGTCCATAGGGTGTCAAAAAGCTGGACATGATTGAAACGATTTAGCACACAGCACAAGATATGGAAGTGACCTAAATGTCCATTGATGGATCAATGGATAGAGATGTGAGGCATGCATGTGTGTGTGTACATGTTTGTGTGAATACTGTGTGTGTGTGTGTGTATTCAACCATAAAAAAGAGTGAAACCTTGCTATTTGTGATGACATGGATGAACCCTGAGGGCATTATGTTAAATGAAATAAGTCAGACAGAGAAAGGCAAATACAGTATGATCTCCTCATATCTGGAATCTAAAACAAAACAAGCTAGCTTATAGTTACATAAAACAAATTGGTGGTTTCCAGAGGCAGTGGGTGGGGAGTAAGTGAAATAGGTGAAGGGAGTTAAAAGGTACAAACTTCCATTTATAAAATATATAAATCATGTGGATATAATTTATAGCATCATGACTACAGTTAATGACACCATATTGCATATTTGAAAGTTGCTAGGAAAGTAGAAGAAAAGAAATTCTGTAACCTACTGTGGTGACGATCATTTTGCAATATATACAAATAGTGAATACTCCATTGCACACCTGAAGCTATCATGTTATATGTCATTTAAACCTCAATTTTTAAAAAAAACCTATCACAGATACTCACACAAAGATAAATTCTTAAAACTAACAGAGTAACAGTAAGAGTGGAGACGGAAGAAAAATTTTTAAGAAAAAATTGAGTGGTGACATTGGAAGAGCACGTTTGGTGACTGTGTGAATGATGTTTGTGATAAAGAGTTAAACTCTGCTGATATTTGACTGCAAATAGCTTTTAAGCCTCGCACCTGCTTCTTGTGCCCCACACCTGGGTAAGCTGATAAGGAAGCCCAAACACCTACCGGAGATTCAAACCACCCACTCTCCTGCCTTCTGATGGCAGTCCTCACCTGGCCCACTCTCAACCACAATAAAAGCCCCAAGCCAGTGTGCTTTACCTGCTCTCTGCAGCCATTCTGGACCAGCCTGAGACTGCTCTGCTCATCCCAGAGACCTCAAATTATATGTAAGTAATAAACCTTTTCATACCTTCAAAAAATATATATGTATATAATTCTGTATTTTTTAATGTTTATATGAATACGTGTGGCCGCTTCTTATAGTAAATGCTTAAATTGTTGAAAGAGAAAACAATGACAGTGCCATAAAGCCTGGCTTTAGAAATATGTATACATTAATTTGCATATTATAAACATTACAAAAATGTAAAGAACCTTCATTTTTTTGGTTTTATATGACCTGTGTTTTCACTTATCCCCATAACATGTTTATTTTCACAAAAGTTCTTGAAAACTGCCTATCAGTGAACCTGTCATGGCCAGATCAGATTCAATGCTTGTATCCAAGGAGACCTGTCCGTCTAATCAGAATGTTCTCTTGACTTATGGGTTTTTAGGTTTGGGAAGGTAACACTGCCCTGCTCAATTAGAATGATTTATAAGATATGCATAGTGTCAATAGCCGTATCTAATTCTAGGCAATTTAAGGTTGGTTTTTGTTTACATAATTATCACTGAATTCTAGACATTTAATCTTATCTTTTTAAATACTTAACTGGGAGTTAGTAAGTAAGCAGTTGGTTAGGATGAATATTGCATTTTCTACGAATGGCGTTTAAATGTTTTAAATGCCCTTCTCTAGCTCTGCTGGGTCTCCTGCTCTATCAGAATTGACTCACCCCCTCAACGCTTCATCCCTGGAGGCACATTACTTGATCTGGATCACCTGGTTGGTCTCGCAATTCCTATAGTTTTAGATTGTGTTTTTGCAATCAACAGGAGAAACAGAATTGGTATCAGGTTTTAAGAATCCATTCCCCAGCTATTCTGAGGTCACAATCATTCCACGTCTCCCAGTGCACCTGCGGGTGAAGTGTGTTGCCCGTTTGAACACTCTTACCACTTCATCTGGTGTCAGTCTGAGAAGGGTCAATGTGCTGACTAACCTGCTTTAGACGTGGTCTTAAGAAAGAAATGAGAATGGTGGTTTTACAACAGGAGGACATTCAAAGATAAGATGAGCTTCAAAGAGAAAAGCACTCTGAATAGTATTCCCACCTGTGACACATTTAGAGGCTCAGTAAGACCGAAATGGAAAAGTGCCCTAAGGTAGGAAGCCCTGTAAAAGAGCAGACTTTACAGAGGGCCAAGGGCAGGCAGGACTTGGATGCAATCTCAAAATGACAGAATGATCTCTGTTCATTTCCAAGGCAAACCATTCAATATCACGGTAATCCAAGCCTATGCCCCAACCAGTAATGCTGAAGAAGCTGAAGTTGAACAGTTCTATGAAGACCTACAAGACCTTTTAGACCTAACACCCCAAAAAGACGTCCTTTTCATTATAGGGGACTGGAATACAAAAGTAGGAAGTCAAGAAACACCTGGAGTAACAGGCAAATTTGGCCTTGGAATACAGAATGAAGCAGGGCAAAGGCTAATAGAGTTTTGCCAAGAGAATACACTGGTCATAGCAAACACCCTCTTCCAACAACACAAGAGAACACTCTTGGACATCACCAGATAGTCAACACCGAAATCAGACTGATTATGTTCATTACACCCAAAGATGGAAAAGCTCTATACAGTCAGCAAAAACAAGACCAGGAGCTGACTGTGGCTCAGATCATGAACTCCTTATTGCCAAATTCAGACTTAAATTGAAGAAAGTTAGGGAAAACCACTAGACCATTCAGGTATGACCTAAATCAATATGATTATAGAGTGAAAGTGAGAAATAGATTTAAGGGACTACATCCCATAGATAGAGTGCCTGATGAACTATGGATGGAGGTTCATGACATTGTACAGGAGACAGGGATCAAGACCATCCCCATGGAAAAGAAATGCAAAAAAGCAAAATGGCTGTCTGGGGAGGCCTTACAAATAGCTGTGAAAAGAAGAGAAGCCAAAAGCAAAGGAGAAAAGGAAAGATATAAACATCTGAATGCAGAGTTACAGAGAATAGCAAGAAGAGATAAGAAAGCCTTCCTCAGCGATCAATGCAAAGAAATAGAGGAAAACAACAGAATGGGAAAGACTAGAGATCTCTTCAAGAAAATCAGAGATACCAAGGGAACATTTCATGCAAAGATGGGCTCGATATAGGACAGAAATGGTATGGACCTAACAGAAGCAGAAGATATTAAGAAAAGGTGGCAAGAATACACAGAAGAATTGTACAAAAAAGATTTTCATGACCCAGATAATCACGATGGTGTGATCACTGACCTAGAGCCAGACATCTGGAATGTGAAGTCAAGTGGGCCTTAGAAAGCATCACTACAAACAAAGCTAGTGGAGGTGATGGAATTCCAGTTGAGCTATTCCAAATCCTGAAAGATGATGCTGTGAAAGTGCTGCACTCAATATGCCAGCACATTTGGAAAACTCAGCAGTGGCCACAGGACTGGAAAAGGTCAGTTTTCATTCCAATCCCAAAGAAAGGCAATGCCAAAGAATGCTCAAACTTCCACACAATTGCACTCATCTCACACGCTAGTAAAGTAACGCTCAAAATTCTCCAAGCCAGGCTTCAGCAATACGTGAACCGTAAATTTCCAGATGTTCAAGTTTGTTTTAGAAAAGGCAGAGGAACCAGAGGTCAAATTGCCAACATCTGCTGGATCATCGAAAAAGGAAGAGAGTTCCAGAAAAACATCTATTTCTGCTTTATTGACGATGCCAAAGCCTTTGACTGTGTGGATCACAATAAACTGAGGAAAATTCTGAAAGAGATGGGAATACCAAACCACCTGACCTGCCTCTTGAGAAACCTGTATGCAGGTCAGGAAGCAACAGTTAGAACTGGACATGGAACAACAGACTGGTTCCAAATAGGAAAAGGAGTACATCAAGGCTGTAGATTGTCACCCTGCTTATTTAACTTCTATGCAGAGTACATCATGAGAAATGCTGGGCTGGAAGAAGCACAAGCTGGAATCAAGGTTGCCAGGAGAAATATCAACAACCTCAGATATGCAGATGACACCACCCTCATGGCAGAAAGTGAATAAGAACTAAAAAGCCTCTTGATGAAAGTGAAAGAGGAGAGTGAAAAAGTTGGCTTAAAGCTCAACGTTAAGAAAACTAACATCATGGCATCTGGTCCCATCACTTCATGAGAAATAGATGGGGAAACAGTGAAAACAGTGGCTGACTTTATTTTTTTGAGCTCCAAAATCACTGTAGATGGTGACTGCAGCCATGAAATTAAAAGACACTTACTCCTTGGAAGGGAAGTTATGACCAACCTAGATAGCATATTCAAAAGCAGAGACATTACTTTGCCAACAAAGGTCCGTCTAGTCAAGGCTATGGTTTTTCCAGTGGTCATGTATGGATGTGAGAGTTGGACTGTGAAGAAAGCTGAGTGCCGAAGAACTGATGCCTTTGAACTGTGGTGTTGGAGAAGACTCTTGAGAGTCCCTTGGACTGCAAGGAGATCCAACCAGTCCATTCTAAGGGGGATCAGTCCTGGGTGTTCATTGGGAGGACTGATGCTAAAGCTGAAACTCCAGTACTTCGGCCACCTCACGTGAAGAGTTGACTCATTGGAAAAGACCCTGATGCTGGGAGGGATTGGGGGCAGGAGGAGAAGGGGACGACAGAGGATGAGATGGCTGGATGGCATCACTGACTCGATGGACGGGAGTCTGAGTGAACTCCGGGAGCTGGTGATGGACAGGGAGGCCTGGCGCGCTGCGATTCATGGGGTTGCAAAGTGTCGGACATGACTGAGCGACTGAACTGAAGGGCAGGCAGACGGTGATCCAGCATCTAATACCCTTCTTCACAACACCCAGATGGCCTGCCTTTCTTGGTTTCAGCATCTTCACACTCCTGGGCTGGAAGAAGACACAGACTCTCCTCTACATTCATTCGCTACTGCTACAGGCAGCTCCAGCAAAGAGAAACTATCCACAATTCAGAAAATTGTATGAGTTCTAGAGGTTTGTTTTCCTTGGGCTTCCTGTCCTTCAGAAACATGGTTCACTGAAATAAGTATTTCACTTGTTGTTCTTCAGTTGCCCAGTAGTGTGGGACTTTTTGCAGCTCCACAGACTGCAGCATGCCCAGCCTCTCTGTCCCTCAAAGTTTGCCCAAGTTCATGTCCATTGCATTGGTGATGTCATCCAGCCATCCCATCCTCTGACACCCTTCTTCTGCCCTCAATATCTTTCCCAGCATCAGGGTCTTTTTCAATGAATCACCATTAGCATCAGGTGAACAAAATATTGGAGCATCAGCTTCAACATCAGTCTTTCCAATGAATATTCAGGGTTGATTTCCTTTAGGATTGACTGGTGTGATCTGCATGCTATCCAAGGAACTCTCGGGAGTCTTCTCCAGCACCACAGTTTGAAGGCATCAATTCTTTGGCACTCTGTCTTCAAAGTTCAGCTCTCACAACTGTACATGACCACTGGGAAGACCATAGCCTTGACTATACAGACGTTTGCTGGCAAAGTAATTTAGTCCCTGCTTTTCAAACACTGTCTAGGTTTTGTCATAGCTTTACTGCTGAGAAGCAATCGTTTTGTGATTTCATGACTGCAGTTACTATCTGCAGTGATCTTAAGAGCCCCCAAAGAGGAAATGTCACTACTCCCTCCTTTTCTCCTTCCATCTGGCATGAAGTAATGCAGCCGGATGCTATGATCTTAGTTTTTTTAGTATTTACTTTTAAGCCAGCTCTATCATTCTCCTCCTTCGCACTTACCAAGAGGCTCTTGAGTTCCTCTTTGCTTTCTGCTACTAGAGTGGTATCATTCTCATATCTGAGGTTGTTGATGTTTCTCCCACCTATCTTGATTATGGCTTGTAACTCATCCAGCCCAGCATGTCTCATGATGTGTTCAGTGTATAGGTTAAATAAATAGGGTGACAGCCGACAGCTCTGTTGTACTGAGAAGAGGTTTCATTGGTTATCTAATCTATTAAACTGAGGAAGGAATGATGCTAAAGCTGAAACTCCAGTACTTTGGCCACCTCATGTGAAGAGTTGACTCATTGGAAAAGACTCTGATGCTGGGAGGGATCGGGTGCAGGAGAAGAAGGGGACGACAGAGAATGAGATGGCTGGATGGCATCACTGACTCGATGGACGTGAGTCTGAGTGAACTCTGGGAGTTGGTGATGGACAGGGAGGCCTGGTGTGCTGTGATTCATGGGGTCGAAAAGAGTCGGACACTACTGAGCGACTGATCTGATCTGATCTGATAACATAGATAAGGTGCATGGATCTGAAGTACACAGTGCAATAATCTTTTAAACTTATGTGTGAAACTACCTGTTTTCTTGGCCTCCAGCCCCAACCACTCCAACACATTCTCTGTGCCATCATCAGAAGGATCTTACTAAAACACAGATTTGACCAAACAATAAAAATAATGACATCAGCTCTTGTGCCACCCCCACAGCAGTGATTAACTGTTAATATGTGCCAGTCATGGCTCTAAGCTTTTAAATTAATGATTTCCTTTAAGATAATACAAGTCAAGCACTTGGAACATTGGCAGGCATGCAGTGAATATTATTTGCAAGAGCCCTAAAAGGTCATTATTGTACAGCAGATGGAACTCTGCTCAATGTTATGCAGCAGCCTGGATGGGAGGGGATTTTGAGGGAAAATGCATATATGTGTATATATGGCTGAGTCCATCCACTGTTCACTTGAAACTAGCAGAGCTATGTCCCAATACAAAATAAAAAGTTTAAAAAAAAGTCCTAGAAGGTCAGTATTTTTATTGTTAATAATTTATAGGAAATAGAACTGAGGCTTAGAATGCTTGAGTCATTTGCCCAAGGTCACCCAGCTTGGATGTGTAGAGCAGGGAGCTGGACTCTGAGCCCAAGTGCTAACCATGAGGTGTTAGTGCTGTCCTAGAGCTGGCATTCTCTTAATGAGAACTCCCAAAGCCTCTTCAGCCCCTATGGGATGAGATCTCAACTCCTCATCAGGCCCTACAAGGGATTCCCACCAGCTGGGTGCAGCCCATGTTTCCACACTTGCTTCTGGTTTTTATCTACCTTGCATCCATCTCCTGCTCTCAGATGCCTGCCTACTCATCATTCCCTGAAAAAATTTTGATCTTAATAGCTATCATCATTGCTCTCAGCATGTGTGAGTTCTGGGTGCTTCTGTATCTATTTTCAATTCTTACTGCAACTGTCTGAAATAGTATCACACTCATTTTAGATATAAACTGAGACACAGGAAGATTACGGGACTTGTTTCACGGTCAGTGAAAATGAAACGTTAGTCGCTCAGTCATGTCCAACTCAGTGATCTCATGGACTGTAGCCTGCCAGGCTTCTCCATCCATGGAATTCTCCAGGCAAGAATACTGGAGTGGGTTGCCATTCCCTTCTCCAAGGAATCTTCCCGACCTAGGGATCAAACCAAGGTCTCTTGATCAGATCAGATTAGATCAGATCAGTCGCTCAGTCATGTCCAACTCTTTGTGACCCCATGAATCGCAGCACGCCAGGCCTCCCTGTCCATCACCAACTCCCGGAGTTCACTCACATCCATCGAGTCAGTGATGCCATCCAGCCATCTCATCCTCTGTCGTCCCCTTCTCCTCCTGTCCCCAATCCCTCCCAGCATCAGAGTCTTTTCCAATGAGTCAACTCTTTGCATGAGGTGGCCAAAGTACTGGAGCTGTAGCATCATTCCTTCCAAAGAAATCCCAGGGCTGATCTCCTTCTGAATGGACTGGTTGGATCTCCTTGCAGTCCAAGGGACTCTCAAGAGTCTTCTCCAACACCACAGTTCAAAAGCATCAATTCTTCAGCGCTCAGCCTTCTTCACAGTCCAACTCTCACATCCATACATGACCACTGGAAAAACCATAGCCTTGACTAGACGAATCTTTGTTGGCAAAGTAATGTCTCTGCTTTTGAATATGCTATCTAGGTTGGTCATAACTTTCCTCCCAAGGAGTAAGCATCTTTTAATTTCATGGCTGCAGTCACCATCTGTAGTGATTTTGGAGTCCAGACTTTATAAGTCTGACACTGTTTCCACTGTTTCCCCATCTATTTCCCATGAAGTGATGGGACCAGATGTAATGATCTTTGTTTTCTGAATGTTGAGCTTTAAGCCAACTTTTTCACTCTCCACTTTCACCTTCATCAAGAGGCTTTTGAGTTCCTCTTCACTTTCTGCCATAAGGACGGTGTCATCTGCATATCTGAGGTTACTGATATTTCTCCCAGCAATCTTGATTCCAGCTTGTGTTTCTTCCAGTCCAGCGTTTCTCATGATGTACTCTGCATATAAGTTAAATAAGCAGGGTGACAATATACAGCCTTAACGTACTCCTTTTCCTATTTGGAACCAGTCTGTTGTTCCATGTCCAGTTCTAACTGTTGCTTCCTGACGTGCATACAAATTTCTCAAGAGGCAGATCAGGTGTTCTGGTATTCCCATGTCTTAAAGAATTTTCCACAGTTTATTGTGATCCATACAGTCAAAGGCTTTGGCATAGTCAATAAAGCAGAAATAGATTTTTCTGGAACTCTCTTGCTTTTTCCATGATCCAGCAGATGTTGGCAATTTGATCTCTGGTTCCTCTGCCTTTTCTAAAACCAGCTTGAACATCAGGTAGTTCATGGTTCAAGGTCTCTTGAGCTGCGGGCATACACTTTACTGTCTGAGCCACCTGGGAAGCCCCATTTCATGGTCAGAGAGCCCATCAAAGTTGGAGTCTGAACTCAGGCTGTCTGACTGCTCTGTGTGATCCGTCCTACTCTGCTGCCATTCCCTTCAAGCCACACATTCTCATAACTGGCTCAAGTGTCACCTGGTTTCTAAGGCATTTTTGACTCTAGCCACCAATGTACCTGTCTTGCTCTGTTGCTTTCCACAGGTACAAAGAGATGACTCGTTAAAGAAGAATGGCCCATGCTCCATTTCTATTCTAGGCCTTTCCAAGTGCATTCAACCTCTTCATTAAAAAAGCTGAAACTGAATATTTATGGAATTTTCCCAATGCAGGCCCTGGAACCCAACACTGCTGTCCAGACAAACTGGCAAGTCTTAGGCCAGACAGGGTTATAATCTGATGGTGTGAACACAGAGGGCAAATGGTGACATTTCTAACGGCGTGAACACAGAGGGCAAATGGAGAAGCTGCTGCCAGTTAAACACCATGTGTTCTTCAGCAGAACCTCTTGGGCTGTGTGATTCATGCGCTCCTAGGACATGGATAATTCCTAAGAGATGAGCTAGCCAGCTCCTCAAACCTGAGGACAATGGGAGGATGAATTCTGTGGGCCACTGGAAAGGCCGGAGTGGGCAATTTTTGAATTGATCTTGAAAAGCGTTTTATCATCGGAATAGCTAACATTATTGTTGATTATGTAGAATGAAAAATACCAAAGCATTTGAACATTTGATACATGTTCAGTTCCTTTTGTACCTAAAAAGTGAATATTAATGTGCAATCTGTGAAAGTCTCACAACTTGACGGGGAGTGACTGGCTCTGCAATGACCTCCTGACAAACTGTGGCAGCATTTGGTTGTCATCATTCAATCACATCTGTAGTTAAGATTATAAAATAAGTCACTTGATTCTTTAGCACATTATTCTTCCATAAATTTAAACTAATACTTTATTTTTTAATTTTTTCTTATTTTTTAAACTTCAAACTTTTTATTTTGTACAGGGGTATAGCTGATTAACAATGTTGCGGTAGTTTCAGGAGAACAGTGAAGGGACTGAATCATACATACACATGTATCCATGGATGGGAGGGGGGTTTGGGGGAGAATGGGTACATGTATATACAAACTAATACCTGTTTTAAATTCCAAGCTAAAAAATCTCATTGTTAAGAATACAGAAATCCAATTCAGAATGAGCACAATTATTAAATTACAAAGTATATTGGGTGTACAAGGTAATTCCAAAGTTGATCTAGAAAAATAAAAAGGCAAGTACAAATAAGACAATTTGAAAAATGAGAATATGAGATTGTATTTATACTGCTGCTGCTAAGTCACTTCAGTCGTGTCTGACTCTGTGCGACCCCATAGACGGCAGCCCACCATGCTCCCCTATCCCTGGGATTCTCCAGGCAAGAACACTGGAGTAGGTTGCCATTTCCTTCTCCAATGCATGAAAGTGAAAAGTGAAAGTGAAGTCACCCAGTCATGTCCGACTCTGTGCGACCCCATAGACGGCAGCCCACCATGCTCCCCTATCTCTGGGATTCTCCAGGCAAGAACACTGGAGTAGGTTGCCATTTCCTTCTCCAGTGCATGAAAGTGAAAAGTGAAAGTGAAGTCACCCAGTCGTGTCCGACTCTTAGCGATCCCATGGACTACAGCCTACCAGGCTCCTCTGCCCATGGGATTTCCCAGGCAAGAGTATTTATGCTACCAGACATCAAAATATATCATACAATTCAAATAATTGGTGCCAGCATCAGAATGGGTATTGAGGAAATAGAAGTGACTGCTCAGAAACAGATTCTAGAACACATATGTAATTATGATAAATATGGAATAAAAAGCACAGGAAGGATGGATTACTTTAAAAATAGAGCTGAAATCACTGCTTAACCATTTGGGGGAAAATCAAACTATATCCTCACTTTATATCAAGAAGTAGAACAAATCCCAACATTACATTATTAAATATATAAAGTTATCTTTAAAAAGACAAGAACATGCAACATGCAAATGATGATTATCTGACCTGAGCATGGTGAAAGGCTTTTCAGCCTTTAAACCAATGGAAAAGAATCAAGGGGAAAAACAGACAGATCTGGACATATAAGAGTTAAACTACTGAGCAAAAAAACATCATATATAAAATTCAAGGGCAAACAACCAAACTACGGAAAATACCACACATAAAGTATTGATAGCCTAATATCGAAGGAACTCACATAAACTGAAAACACAGCTTATCCCCAAATGGTCAAAAGATATGGTCAAACAACTCATGAAAAAAAATAGTATTAGCAAGAAACATATAAAATGTTTAGCCTCACAAATAAAAAGTAGATATGCAAAGTCAAACAAGGAGAATTTTTTTCTGCTTCTAATATTACCAAGTATTTGCAGTTTTAAAACGACGATGGCTAATGCTCCAGTGTTAGAATTTGCTTACACTGTTGGTGTGGGTATGTGCTGTGCTGCGCTTAGTCGCTCAGTCGTGTCCAACTCTTTGCAACCCCATGGACTGTAGGTGGCCAGGCTCCTCTGTCCACGAAGATTCTCCAGGCAGGAATACTGGAGTGGGTTGTCATGTCTTGCTCCAGGGGATCTTCCCAACCCAGGGATTGAACCCAGGTCTCCTGCATTGCAGGCGGATTCTTTACTGTCTGAGGCACCACAGAAGCCCTGGTGTGGGTATAAGTGAAGTTGCTCAGTCATGTCCGACTCTTTGCGACCCCATGGACTGTAGCCTACCAGGCTCCTCCGTCCGTGGGATTCTCCAGGCAAGAGTACTGGAGTGGGTTGCCGTTTCCTTCTCCAGGAGATCTTCCCAACTCAGGGATCGAACCCGGGTCTCCCACATTGTAGGCAGACGCTTTACCATCTGAGCCACCAGTTGTATCTAGACCTTTTCAAAAGTTCAGACCCTCTACTTTAGTAGTTCCTCATTTGAATTTATCTTAAATAGTCAGAAACAAAATGATTTTGGCACAAGGATGTATATCATAGTGTTATTTGTAATAATACAAAATTGGAAACCCCACAATGTCCAATAAAAAGGAGGTTAAACTAGCTATAGCAATGGAGATTTTAACATAGGAGTTAACAATCTTCAGAAGTACTGGTATTTGTGAGTTAAAAGCAAGATAAAAGTTTATATGCTCTGATGAATGGCCATGCTTTACCCCCACACATGCATAGAACAGAGCTTGCCAGATATGTACCTCAAAGTTAACCTTGGTAGGGGGTTTACAGCTCCAGTAGCCAGCCCTGGCGGGGTCTGTGAGCTCCTTTAATTCCCACATCATCATCCTAGGGATCTCACCACCCCTGTTTCTATACAAACACTGAGTAGTGGGACCCAGAGTCAGGTTTTCAAGGCCTGGGATCTGAACCTCTCTGCCATGCTGCTTGGGCGGTTCTTTTCTCTTCAGTATCTTCCCAAATTCTCTGCAATGAGTACACTTTTATAATGCAGAAAAAACCCACAGCTTTCAAAACAGCGAATCGAGGCCAAGAGCCCCTGGAAGTTTTGTGTTCTGTTCTGTTCCGACAGCCCACAGTGTGGGAGACAGTTCTGCCATTCTTCCCCCGGCTCTGGCTTCTCCTTCCATTTCCTTCCCTTTCTTCTACTCATTCCAGTGTAAATCATGGAGTCACTCAGCCTAGAGATGGAGTAAAGGCCTTGGTGCACTGCAGAGCCATTCCAGGGCCAGCCTGGCTACTCGTTTTCTTTCCTTCGCCTCCTCCTTTTCCTTCCCTCCTGCCTTTTCAGCACCCCCTGTGAATAAGCCTGGTTCAAAGTTCTGGCTTAACAAAACAAACCAGGGCATCCTGGGGTTAACTGTGGGCTGGCCTTTCACAGTTCTATGATTAAATTGCATTTTTCAGTGGTTCTGCCTTTAAACTCCAAGTCTTTTAAAGAGAAATTTAAGGAGAGCAAAACATAGGAAACAGTGCCAAACACCAATAACATATTTTAGTTGTTTGGGGAATGGGCAGCTTTAGAAACCACAAATTCCCACTTATGCAAGGGCGACTTGAGCTTTTTCTTTATTGCTTAGTGACAGAAGCCTGGCTATAGACCATAGTCAGAGTTGTTCTCTTGTTTTCTTTTCTCTCTCTCTCTGAAAACAGTTATAAAAGGCCTGAGCTATCACAAGAAGAGTTGGCTAATCCAACAGCTCTAATCAAACACCAAAAATCATTTTCCACTGATGCAGTTACTTCAGATTAAAAGGCAGCTCCAAGTCTCTGTCTCAGTAACCTGCTATACCTGCTCTACAAGCTCAATCACGTGGAGACACACTCAAAACTTGGGAGGCTCCACCCGCTTGACTTTACCACCAATTGGCAAGGCTTTGGTAGCATGTGTTCAAATAGAAATCTGTCTCCTTTCTCCCAAAGAAAATAACTGAAAATGGAAGATAAGATGTGAATATTGTTTTGTGACTATGCTTTCCAAAACAAGGCTGGCACAACACAAAATGGAAAGAATCCCAGAGAGCTCTCTTCTGTGGCCTTATATCTATTCTGACTATCAGGAACAATGAATTCTATTGCCAGAATCTGATGATGAGGTTCTTAAAAACCCCCGCCATTGGAGCCTGGATGAAGGTGTGACCCAGCCAGTCCTAGGGCATGAACTGGTAAACTGTACTACATTCTCACCAAATAAACTGGAAATAAGGTGCCAGTGAGGTTGGGTTTTCATACTCACTCCTCAAATTACTAGCAAATGTGAACTTGAGTTCACATAGTCCCACTTGAGAATAAGAAGATAGCAATGAAGTTCTAAAACAACTTCTTCATATAGAATACTGAACATTTTTGGTAGTAAGCATGTGTAAGGTGTACAAAGCCACTATAAGTCAGGGAAACAGCCTTGGAATGAAGCAGCTGACAGTTATCTGAAGTAGCAACCAACTAACATGGGTAGAAGAGTTCAGTTTTATATTTATTATTATTACTTTTGGCCATGCCATGAGGCACATGAGATCTTAAGTTTTCTGACCAGGGACGGAACCTGCGTTCCCTGCATTAGAAGCATGGAGTGTTAACCACTGGACTGCCAGGGACGTCCAGAGATTAATTTTACTAAGTAAAGGCTAAACTCAACAGATTCCATAAAAACTGCAAACAAAAAAACCTAGAAAGTAAGAACTACAAAAAAGTAGAAAAAAGATGAAAATATCCTCAATAAAACACCAGCAAATTGAATCCAGCAACATATAAAAAGAGTTATACATTATGACCAATTGGGATTTATCCCAGGAATGCAAGGTTGGTTTAACATCTGAAAATCAAACAGTATAAGAGTTTGATTACATTAAATCACCACATTAACAGAATAAAGGACAAAAACCACATAAGGATCTCAATAGATGCAGAAAAATCATTTGACAAAATCTAGTATCTCTCCACGATAAAAATACTCAACAAGTAGGAAAAGAAGCTTGTATCATATTGAGTAACATACCTAACTATGAAAGAGTCAGTTCATTCTGAATAGCAAAAAACTAAATGTTTTCCCCTCTTTTCTCAAGAAAAGACTTACCATATCTATTCAACGTTGTACTAGAGGTTCTAGCCAGTAATTAGGCAAGAAAAAGAAATTTAAAACTCTAGATTGAAAAGGAAGATCTAAAACCATCTCTAGTCTCAGATGACAAGATCTGGTATAAAGAAAAGCTAGAAACATTTTGCTGACATGAAAGTCATAAAAATAAAACTATTATATTTTTGAACAAGACTCTGTAACTATATCCATGTAGGTTGCTTATACTCTTAGAGAGTCTGACTGATTAACACTATCCAGTTCAGAGTTATGCAAACACTAGAAATCCCATTCAACAAGATAAAATGGTAATATTACTGTCAGAGCATATAATAAATTCCCATTTCAACAGAAAGAGGTATATATGTATTTTTATTAGGAGAAAATCAGTTTCTCTTCCCCTATCTATTAAACATATTAAATACTATTTAAGTACCTACTGAAAATATCTTAAAAAGTATCACTGAGTAAGATTCCAAATGGCTGAGTTCAGTTCAGTTGCTCAGTCGTGTCCAACTCTTTGTGACCCCATGGACTGCAGCATGCCAGGCTTCCCTGTCCATCACCAACTCCTGGAGCTTGCTCAAACTCATGTCTATCGAGTTGGTGATGCCATCCAATCTCATCCTCTCTCATTCCCTTTTGCTCCTGCCTTCAATCTTTCCTAGCATCAGGGTCTTTTCCAATGAGTCAGTTCTTCACATCAGGTGACCAAAGTATTGGAGCTGCAGCTTCAGCATCAGTCCTTCCGATGAATATCCAAATGATGAGCCTGCCCAAATATCCCCATATTTCATTCTGGCCCTGTCTCCTGCAGGTATTCTGAGTCATCGCTACTCACAAGGGAACAAAGATGACATCAATGTGATAGGCCTGTTCCAGCTCCCTGTGCACTAGATAGTAAAAGATTCCACACGGACATGTGGCTTCGAGTTGACTGGAAACAAGCCATGGCCACCCGTGGCTAAAACTGAGGCCAAAGGGTAGATGAGGATGAGAACCTACATATTTCCCTGAAAAGATCCTTTAAGGCACAAAGGAAAGCCAAGTTAAGGAGAAGACTACTCAGACATCTTAGAGTTAGTAAAAAATAAAAGCTCCATGTAATCCAGTAATATTCACTAGTCTACAGAGTGATCCAGGTGCTTGGGAATGTCTTGGTCTGAGCCTAGTTTATATTCTCAGCATGATGTCAATGGCAGTGATCCTGTTGCTTTGGGTTTGCTGACCAATGCTAGTCTTGAACTTGCCAGATCTTCCCTGGCTAACTCGTACATAACCTGAAAAACCACTTTAAATCTTGCTGGAGTCCTTCAACTTTGCTTCTTGTTTGTATTTTGGCCCTATAGTCAACACTTGCAACTCTAGTCTCCTTGACTTTGGTCATTTGGGCCTCCTCCTCTCCCTTTTACAAATCTTTCTGTATCTCCAAATGTAGCTCCTCTTTCTAGACCAACTTTGAAATCTCATGTAAAGTACTAATGTGTTGATTAAAACAATGAAGAAACAGAAAAACAAACAAACAAACAAACAACCTTTTAAAATTTTCTTAAATCTGTCCAATTTTTTAGCTTCTCTTTCTCCTGAGTGCCAGAAACAGCAGCAGCAACATTAAAGAAAAACAAAGCGAAACAAACACTAACTTCTTAAGTATTTCTCAACCATGCTCTGAACTTGCCAGTTTGAAGTGAAAATGAAATAAACATGTTAGCAAGTATAAGTATTCTAATAGATTGGTTGCTTACAACAGTTATTTCAGATATCTCATCTTTCAAAAAAATTTTATTAATAAGTAGCACTGCAGTCCTGGCAGGAAAACTATAAACCTAGAGAAAAGATGTAACAGAATTCCATAAAAGGAGCTATTGAATCATTTCCCTGAAGAAAATGCTTGAATGCACTTTATTATTATTTTTTTTTTTGAATGCACTTTAGAAAGAATTGGCATGACTCCACATCACCCTGTCTGAAGTACTCAAAGCTACTTGGGCGACTGAAAGGAATCATACTATGAGAGTGACTGAGCAAGAGCACCCAGGTTTCATGTTTTCTGGATCAGTACAATTTTTAAAGGGGGTTCCCTGGTGGCTCATCGGTAAAGAATTCACCTGCAATGCAGGAGACACAGGTTCGACCCCTGAGTTGGGAAGGTACCCTGAAGAAGAAAATGGCAACCCACTCCAGTATTCTTGCCTGGGAAATCCCATGGACAGGGGAGCCTGGCAGACAACAGTCCATGGGGTTGCCAAAGAGTTGGACACGACTGAGAGACTAAACAACTTTTTAAAAAGTGCCCTGTTTTTAATTTTGCCTATAAGGACATGAAGAGCAGCACTATCGCCACATTTCACAAGAGAGGACAAATTCACCACATTATATTTTTCTCCTTTCCTCATGACCTGGTGAGAACTCTGTCCCAGATGAGTTTTCAATGCACAGAAGAAAATTGAGATTTTTGTGTGATAAGAGAATAAGGATCTCACTATTTGCCAAAACTATTGCTTTAAAGTGAATTTCAAAATAGAAGAATTGGGAAAGTTTCCAAACTTCAATCATGTGAAAATACCTTCACAGACGTTTTCAAAGCAGCATTTCCACTTGTGTTCAGTTCAGTTCAGTCGCTCAGTTGTGTCCAACTCTTTGTGACCCCATGAACCGCAGCACGCCAGGCCTCCCTGTCCATCACCAACTCCTGGAGTCTACCCAAATCCATGTCCATTGAGTCGGTGATGCCATCCAACCATCTCATCCTCTGTCATCCCTTCTCCTTCTGCCCTCAATCTTTCCCAGCATCAGGGTCTTTTCAAATGAGTCAGCTCTTCGCAGCAGGTGGCCAAAGTATTGGAGTTTCAGCTTCAACATCAGTCCTTCCAATGAACACCCAGGACTGATCTCCTTTAGGAAGGACTGGTTGGGTCTCCTTGTAGTTCAAGGGACTCTCAAGAGTCTTCTCCAACACCACAGTTCAAAAGCATCAGTTCTTCGGCATTCAGCTTTCTTTATAGTCCAACTCTCACATCCATACATGACCACTGGAAAAACCATAGCCTTGACTAGACGGACCTCTGTTGACAAAGTAATGTCTCTGCTTTTTAATATGCTGTCTATTGGTCATAACTTTCCTTCCAAGGAGTAAGTATCTTTTAATTTCATAGCTGTAATCACCATCTGCAGTGATTTTGGAGCCCCCAAAAATAAAGTCTGACACTGTTTCCACTGTTTCCCCATCTATATCCCATGAAGTGATGGGCCCGGATGCCATGATCTTTGTTTTCTGAATGCTGAGCTTTAAGCCAACTTTTTTACTCTCCTCTTTCACTTTCATCAAGAGGCCCTTTACTTTCTTCTTTACTTTCTGCCGTAAAGGTGGTGTCATCTGCATATCTGAGGTTATTGATATTTCTCCTGGCAATCTCAATTCTAGCCTGTGCTTCTTCCAGCCCAGTGTTTCTCATGATGTATTTTGCATGTAAGTTAAATAAGCAGGGTGACAATATACAGCCTTGACGTACTCCTTTTTCTATTTGGAACCAATCTGTTGTTCCATGTCCAGTTCTAACTGTTGCTTCTTGATCTGCATATAGGTTACTCAAGAGGCAGGTCAGGTGGTCTGGTATTCCCATCTCTCTCAGAATTTTCCACAGTTTATTGTGATTCACACAGTCAAAGGCTTTGGCATAGTCAATAAAGCAGAAATAGATGTTTTTCTAGAACTCTCTTGCTTTTTCCATGGTCCAGTGGATGTTGGCAATTTGATCTCTGGTTCCTCTGCCTTTTCTAAAACCAGCTTGAACATCTGAAAGTTCATGGTTCACGTATTGCTGAAGCCTGGCTTCAAGAATTTTGAGCATTACTTTACTAGCATGTGAGATGAGTGCAATTGTGCAGTAGTTTGAGCATGCTTTGGCATTGCCTTTCTTTGGGACTAGAATGAAAACTGCCCTTTTCCAGTCCTGTGGCCACTGCTGAGTTTTCCAAATTTGCTGGCATATTGAGTGCAGCACTTTCACAGCATCATCTTTTAGGATTTGAAATAGCTCAACTGGAATTCCGTCACCTCCACTAACTTTGTTTGTAGTGATGCCTCCTAAGGCCCACTTGATTTCACATTCCAGGATGTCTGGCTCTAGGTGAGTGTGAGTGATCACACCATCGTGATTATCTGGGTCATGAAGATCTTTTTTGTACAGTTCTTCTGTGTATTCTTGCCACCTTTTCTTAATATCTTCTGCTTCTGTTAGGTCCATACCATTTCTGTCCTTTATCGAACCCATCTTTGCATGAAATGTTCCCTTGGTATCTCTAATTTTCTTGAAGAAATCTCTAGTCTTTCCCATTCTGTTGTTTTCCTCTATTTCTTTGCATTGATCACTGAGGAAGGCCTTCTTCTCTCTCCTTGCTATTCTTTGGTACTCTGCATTCAAATGGGTATATCTTTCCTTTTCTCCTTTACTTTTGGCTTCTCTTCTTTTCACAGCTATTTGTAAGGCCTCCTCAGACAGCCATTTTGCTTTTTTGCATTTCTTTTTCTTGGGGATGGTCTTGATTCCTATCTCCACTTTTGTTAATTAATTTCAATTGAGTCACTGTTTGCTTAAGTAAATACATTTTAAAATGACAGTCTTATATGAATACCATAAATGGATGGCCAGAATCCCTTATAAAATCATGATAACTTAACTGCTGAAAGGCCCTGAACTTCCCGATAACTCTGAAAGGGAGATATACAGGTATTAGGGGTTCAAGTCCCCCCAGGACTGGAATGAGACTTTGCTTGATACAACCTCAAGGAAATGTCATTTAATGCCATGACCATGTACTGCCTAAAAGCATATCTTATACCAACTAATGGGGCTTCCCTGGTGGCTCAGAGGGTAAATATCATTTTGGTAGATGTTCCATAGAATCAGAGGTATCCTTATATAGTAATTAAGAGCAATGGCTAACTCGGTTCAAATTTGGAGACTTACCCATGTACCAGCTGGTAACCTTCAGCAAGCCATTTGCCTTCTCTGCTTAGGTCTTCATCTATGAAATGGGGATAAGAATAATACCCACTTCATTGTGAGGGTCAAACTAGTATCTACAGGTAAAATTCTTTGAATGGTAAGTGACAGGTATTAAGAGCTCAAAAATGTTAACAGTTATTCTTATTCTCCTACACTTGGAGAATACCAAAACATCTAGGCATCTGTTAGACTATATCAGGCCTCTAGTGATACAGTAACATGTTTCTGGAGAAAACATATAGCTAGAGAATAAGAATGACAATTCCTTTGCTAATTTGCATTAAAGTGAATAACTTGGTACACATGTATCTAAGGCAACTCATTGTTTCTTTGGTTTGTTTCCTTCCATGGCCCATTTTCTAGGTCAAGAGCAAGTCTGAATGATATATTTTTGCCTCTAAGGCATAGAACACAATGCATTTGACACAAAAAGATTACACCATAGAGAAAGGCTTTCAGAATCTTAACTGCAAGTCACTACTTAGGTAAACAAGACCATCAAAATATACTAGGCTTCTAAGTATGAAATTAATGTCATCTCTATTTAGAGTAAACAGTAGAATTAATGTAGGATTGAACCCTCAGAGTGGGGGGATTTAACCCTCACATGTTATGATTTAATTTATATTACGAAACACAGTTCAGAAGGACTTACTCATTACCAAGTCATCAAATAAATGAGCTAACATCAAAAAGCAGGGGTTCTAGGGGGCTCCTAAGATGGATTAGTTGGTCTTGAACAAGAAAGACATATATTAACATATCCTAAGCTGTTGCCTTTCATGTGTCTCATCCCTTTTGTCCCTGGGACTATATTTAGCACAGTGAGAACAGCAGCACTGCCAGGGCAGTCAAGTAGAAAGAGAGGGTATTAATTTAGTAGATCTTGGTCAAGGTTAGGGCAAGAGATAGTGGACAAGTATATATTTAGTTTATTAAACTACAAGATAAGGTCAAATTGAAAATTTATAGTTAATCTCTAGATCTTCTAATGGGTCTACTTGATGGAGGTCTCCTTCAAAGGAGCTGGATTTTAAAAATATCTTCCCCAGTTTGTTCACTGTAGATCAGTTTCTGCCATTGCTACAAGATAGTTCTTGGTAGCATCTTTTTCTCCCCGTCTCCTCCACTCAACTTTGGCTGTTTCTTCCTCTAAGGTCTCAAGTTGAACATCTCAGCTTTTCCTTTTTGCTGTCATGATCCTCCATTTGTAACCTGCCTCCCTTTTCTCTACAGCCCTTTCCTCGCAAGGCTTCTCTTCGGATGAGACCAGGTTGTCATCCTCAATGTCCATGCTCTTCCAGGCAGGTCCCCCAACTTTTCTAGTGAATTCAGCATCAAACATTAACTACTCTTCCTAAAAAATGCTATCTTCCCTTTCTTCTCTTCATTCCCTACCATCAAGGATATTTTTTTGAAAAATTCCTTCACTCTACTTTTAAGTCTAGAAGTAATAGAATGTTCCAAATTTTGGAAGTGGAATTAGGTCACATCTTTTAATTTTCCTTTGTACCTTTTCCCTAGCACTTCTTTTAGAAGCTTAGCTTGAGTTCTTTAAGAAACCAAAGAGAGCTGAATAAGCTCAGATGCAGGGCTTCCCTGGTACCTCAGTCAGTAAAGAATCTGCCTGCAATGCAGGAGACATGGGTTCAATCCTGGGTGGGGAAGATCCCTGGAGAAGGAAATGGCAACCCACTCCAGAATTCTTGCTTGGAAAATCGCATGGACAGAGGAGTCTGGCAGGCTACAGTCCATGGGGTCACAAGAACTGGACACAACTTAGTGACTAAACCACCACCACCACCAAGCTCAGGTGCAAAGCAGTGAATTCCCTTCCCCTTTGTTTACTGAATTTGCATCTGGTCTGGGTATATAATCAAAGAATGCCCAGGACTAGAGCTCAATTAACCTAAACTACTGGCAGTGGCTCTAGCTTTCAGTGAACCCTACACCCTACTTATAAATGGCCTCTATCAGTTCAGTTCAGTTGCTCAGTTGTGTCCGACTCTTTGCGACCCCATGAATTGCAGCACGCCAGGCCTCCCCATCCATTACCAACTCCCGGAATTCACCCAAACTCATGTCCATCGAGTTGGTGATGCCATCCAGCCACCTCCTCATCTGTCATCCACTTCTCCTCTTGCCCTCAATCCCTCCCAGCATCAGAGTCTTTTCCAATGAGTCAACTCTTCACATGAGGTGGCCAAAGTATTGGACTTTCAGCTTTAGCATCATTCCTTCCAAAGAACATCCAGGACTGATCTCCTTTGGAATGGACTGGTTGGATCTCCTTGCAGTCCAAGGGACTCTCAAGAGTCTTCTCCAACACCACAGTTCAAAAGCATCAATTCTTCAGCGCTCAGCTTTCTTCACAGTCCAACTCTCACATCCATACATGACTACTGGAAAAACCATAGCCTTGACTAGATGGACCTTTGTTGGCAAAGTATGTCTCTGCTTTTCAATATGCTATCTAGGTTGGTAATAACTTCCCTTCCAAGGAGTAAGCGTCTTTTAATTTCATGGCTGCAGTCACCATCTGCAGTGATTTTAGAGCCCCCCAAAATAGTCTGACACTGTTGCCACTGTTTCCCCATCTATTTCCCATGAAGTGATGGGACCAGATGTAATGATCTTAGTTTTCTGAATGTTGAGCTTTAAGCCAACTTTTTCACTTTCTTCTTTCACTTTCATCAAGAGGCCCTTTAGTTCTTCTTTACTTTCTGCCATAAGGGTGGTGTCATCTGCACATCTGAGGTTATTGATATTTCCCCTGGCAATCTCTATTCCAGCCTGTGCTTCTTCCAGCCCAGCGTTTCTCATGATGTACTCTGCATAAAAGTTAAATAAGCAGGGTGACAATATACAGCCTTGACGTACTCCTTTTCCTATTTGGATCCAGTCTGTTATTCCATGTCCAGTTCTAACTGTTGCTTCCTGACCTGTACACAGGTTTCTCAAGAGGCAGGTCAGGTGGTCTGGTATTACCATGTCTTGAAGAATTTTTCACAGTTTATTGTGATTCACACAGTCAAAGGCTTTGGCATAGTCAATAAAGCAGAAATAGATGTTTTTCTGGAACTCTCTTGCTTTTTCCATGATCCAGCGCATGTTGGCAATTTGATCTCTGGTTCCTCTGCCTTTTCTAAAACCAGCTTGAACATCTAGAAGTTCATGGTTCACATATTGCTAAAGCCTGGCTTGAAGAATTTTGAGCGTTACTTTACTAGCCTGTGAGATGAGTGCAATTGTTCAGTAGTTTGAGCATGCTTTGGCATTGCCTTTCTTTGGGACTAGAATGAAAACTGCCCTTTTCCAGTCCTGTGGCCACTGCTGAGTTTTCCAAATTTGCTGGCATATTGAGTGCAGCACTTTCACAGCATCATCTTTTAGGATTTGAAATAGCTCAACTGGAATTCCATCACCTCCACTAGCTTTGTTCATAGTGATGCTTTCTAAGGCCCACTTGACTTCACACTCCAGGATGTCTGGCTCTAGGTGAGTGGTCACACCATTGTGATTATCTGGGTCGTGAAGATCTTTTTTGTACAGTTCCTCTGTGTATTCTTGCCTCTATACGCTAGTGTAAATTAACGCCTTTGAATCTGTCTGATTCCTTTACAATGATCTGAATGGGTAAATAGCGCCTTAGAAATATCACTCCACCACTAAAATAAGGAACAAAATATTCATATTCATTCACAGGGCGCCGGCAGAATGCTGGGCACTGTTCCAGGTGCTCAGGATATGGGTGAGCAGCTCCAACAGGTCCTGTTTTCCTGGAGCAGTGACTTCCTGAGAGTATTTAAAGGCCAAGGAAAATTATCACAGTCACACTGGTCAAGGAAATCAGCTTAAAACCATCCTATTAAAGAAGAGGGGGGCAATTCATTGGTGGATGGGCCACTGTTAATAAAAGCTCCACCTCCCTGAACTAGGATACACATTTAAGAGTGGGCAGGAGGTTTCAAAAAAAAAAAAAAAATTCCTAACCCAACCCAAAAGATAATGGGAATCATCTGTTCTGCTCTCATGTGCAAACCTATAATTTATGGAAAGATGGGAAAGAGAAAGTCCCTGAGGAGACCCAGCCAAGTTCTGCGGTGAAAATTCAACTATACTCAACGCTCAGACTGGAAGAGGTGGGGGTGGAGCGGAGCAAGAAGCCACAGGAAAAATAACACGTCCTGAGGTGGCCAGCTCCCTCTCCTTTCCGACTTCCAAGGCCATTCCTGGGACAAGCTGCCTTCCTCCTCTTCTCCTGCCACCCTCAACCCTTCCCATTCATGGGTGACTGCTTTTTCTTCTTTATTTTTCAGTCATTTTTTAAGGATCCCAAACTGGCTGTGGTGCTCATAATTCCTGTCACAAGGTAATGTCAACAGTATAAATTACAGGGCATCCGAGGAAGCAGGTAGTTAAGATCAAGTGCGAACGTATGTTATTAAATTAAAATGGAGTTACCAGGAATCTTCAAATTATGGAGAAGAGACCATTTCCTTAAATATATGGTTGTGTATAATATATATTTGCATATATATTTGTGCACACTTACATATAAAGTAATTTACTATTAAAAAATATGCTATACAACCTGATAGCAGCAAAGGCCATCATTAAATGCAAGGTCACGAGCAGTGTCGCTCTACCAAATTCTGATTTTGCATTTCCATTCTATATCAGAATGGCTACATACTGTCTTTTTTTTTTTTTCTTGGTTCTTCTATTGGGATATTGTTACTTAGCTTTATAATACTGCCTTTAAAGAGTATGGTTATTAATAAGTTGACTACTATTTTCAATGTAATTTTTTTAATGCCAGTATTAGTGCTGTGCCACTTGAAAACATTTTATTACACTTAATAATTCGCTAAGGTACCTCAGTAAAATGTCAATGTATACTTTATTAGTTTCCTTATCAGCCATGTAAGGTAAATTATAATCCATGTCAGAGATGAAGAAATTGAAGCCATCTAAACTATAAGAGATTGGTGGTAGAGGCGGAAGTAAGATTTGAAATAAATGTCAAATTGTCCAGGGAGGGAATCCCCTCTGAACCATTTCAGAATTTCTATTGTCAGTTAAGGTGTTCTTCCTATTCACAGACAGCTAGAATTGCTAGTCAGACTAAAAAAATCCAGATAAAGAAGCACCGGCATCATAGGGCGCAGCCTAAAGGCTCATCAGTGTTATAAACCTGCTGAACCTTGTTAATATTATGGTGAGGGACTTTCCACAGCAGTGTCCGTGGAGCATCCACTATACACCAGGCATTCTTCTAAGCACTTTACGTATTTGTGACTTGCTTAACTTTGCCGTCTTGTGAGGGAGGTACTTTAATCATCCTCATTTTAATAACTGTTTAACTGACTTGCTCAAGATCACAAGATGCAAACCCAGGCTGTCTTGTTGCCAGCCTCTGTGCTCTCAACTACTGGGCTACACGCAGAGGGCATGCCGCAGCCTCACCACAGGCCATGGTTATTCACAGCTTTACTGCACAGACAGGTGTCTGAACTCAGAACCAAATAGTCCCAAAGCTAAAACACAAAAAAGATAAATGTTAGTGAGGTCTTCAGTTCACAAAGGCTCACTATGCAACAACAGCCTGTAGTAACGCACAACCCCCTTCGAGTTCATTCTCATCCTTGTCTTGCTCTTCTAATAACTGATTAATTCAGCAGATGTTTACTGGGCACTTCCTCTTGCATATAAGATAGAGATGGCATTCAAGGTTGACTCTTTCACTTATAGTAGTAGAGTTAGTGGCTCAGTCATGTCCTACTCTTTGCAACCCCATGGACTATAGCCCACCAGGCTCCTCCCTCCATGGGATTTTCCAGGCAAGCATACTGGAGGAAGGAATTGCCAGGGTTGCCATTTCCTTCTCCAGGGGATCTTCCCGACCTAGGGATTGAACCTGGGTCTCCTGAATTGCAGGCGGACTCTTTATGGTCTGAGCCACTAAGAAGGTTTCACTTATTTATGGATTGCTTTAAAAGTTCCTGTGAACAGGCCTAAGAGCTAAGTAACTCAGGTGACATTTTATTTGGGGAGCATGTCTTGTAAAGAATCATAAAACTACCCTTTCTGCTCGAAGCTTGGGGAATGAGGACACCCCATTGGGCCAGGTCCTCCAGATCCTGCACGTGAAGGGTGGATCTTTCTTCCTAAATGTATCTCTTTCAGCGCACTACCCACTGGCACGTGTGTCTTGTCATATGCATTTTAATTCAGTGCATCACAGTTCTAACAGTTAACAAATACCTGAAAAGTTGTAAAATATAGTCCATAAATCAAAGGGTGCCAGTAGTTTCCTGAGACGCTCATGATCATTTGAAAATATTCTTTTTTTTTTTTTTTTTTACTGTGGTAACTATAGAGAGCATAAATTTTACCATTTTACCATTTTTAGGTGTATCTGATTACTTGTGAATACACTTCATGGATTACTCTTCTAAATACTATAAACTACTACATCTTAACCTTTTCATGGGTAATAAAATCACCATCCAGACATTAAGCTGGTTTTCCTAATGAACTAGCCATAGTACTGTCTGAGAGACCAGCTTCTCTCTGGATTGGGGGCACTTCCATCCTTGGGGGTACCCCTTTCCTCTCCACCGTTGATGGACTCAGAAGCTAGCTCTGAGGTTTGAAGTTTCTTTGCCTCCCTCATCCTAAGCAGCTGAATCAACTTCTCTCTCCACCCCTTTCATTATCCCATTCCATCCACCCCATTGCCATCCATGGGGTGGAGACTCAGCTTATAAGTGTGCAGAAGAAAACCCCAGAAGCAAGAAACTAGAATAACTTGCCCCTGCTAACAAAACAAACCAGAAAACACAGTAGAGGCCAAGACCTCACAGTCGCTGAGTTCCAAATCCTTCCTTATCCCAAGGAGACAGACTGCCTGCCTCTCTATTCTAAGCTCAGGCAATGTGGCTTAAGCAAACTCATAGGAGGAATTCAAGCCTCAAGATCCATTTTCAGCTTCTCCCGGATCCCCATGTGCCTTTTTATCCTTACTCCATCTTGGCCAGCCAAATGTGAAAGCCTGTGTAAAGACCATTACATGCCTCACTTTGAAAGGGCTTTAATGCCCTTATGAACTAACTCCCGGCTGAAATCTTTAGTCCCATGGAAACAGAGAAAGCAGCAGCCAGTTGCAAAACAAAACAAAACAACAAAAAAGAGCTGTTATCTCTGTGTTAAATTAAACTCAGATCTGCTTAATATCTTGGCCAACTTATGCCACAATTATTTTGGCCCTTTCTGCCACCCCAAAGTCTTCTGTGGCCGAAATGCACCGTGGTGCTGCTGTCTGACACTGTGCCAGCAGGCCTGTGCCAAAGCCAAGTAACACCCTTCCTTCTTGGGGTTTTGGGGGAGCAGGGGAGGGTTGCTAATTCCTTTCGTGACCACTGACTAAGAGCTGAGTGGCCAACAATTTGGTAAATTATATACACACCTAAAATGTCAGCTGCATCAGAGATTTTTGCTCTCTATCTTTCCAGTCGCTGAAGGGAAGAGAACCTTGAGGCTAAAGGCAATTCTAGACGAGTTGGGTTTCCTAACCACATTCGGTAGGAGGGATATTCGCAGGACTCCAGGCATTCAGGATCCCCAGCAGCAAAGAATCATCTTTGATAAGTGTATATGCCAATGATTCAAACCAATGGAAAGGGCTGGGAATTAAAATTAGTCACAGTTATAAACACACACACACGAAAGAGGAGAGAGAGGAGCTCAACCACAAAAGTCCTTTTTGGAATCAGACTAGCTGTAAAATACAAAAACACACACGACACGGGTCAGCCGGTTTTGAATGTAGAATGTGTTAACTCCAAACTTTTGAAATGCAAAAAGCAAATTCATAGCACAAAGAATCCACATGTATTTAGCCCTGCATTACCTTTGGAACTGTAAGTTAATATATTCTGTGGATAATCCATTTCTGTGTTCTAGAAACTCGTTGTTTTTGACATCTACAGGTCAATGGGTTGGACAGTATGGAGATATTTTGACCACCATGGCAGAGGTCAGAATGCAAACATGTTAGGGGGTCTGGCCCGTGTGGGGGAAGCTGGGCAGGGGACTGGGTCTGCCCACTATGATCCCAGTGTCTCCACTAAGTGTCCTGGGCTCTGGGACTCTTGCCACACATGGTGCTGGCCCTCTGGCACCTCATTCTCATCCCCTTTGCTTAGAATTCCCTCCCTCCACCCACTGGAAAGACTTGGTGGGGCTTTGGCAATGGTGGGGCTTGGCCTTGCCACCTGGGGGATCTCGCTACCAGTTTGCATTTAGAAATAAGAGAGTGTCAGTACTTGAAGCAGATGGTACAGTGTACTGCCTTGGAGTGCGTGCCCTTAGTGAAGGGACTCCTGTAGCTAGTGGGTAGTAGTTATTGATTTTTGTCTTGATAAATCTGAAAAATTTCATACAAAATTGAAAAAGTTTCAAAAATAAGAGTATGTGCTAAAGACAGGACGGCCTGGGTTTGAACCCCTGCTCCTCTACTTTAACTAGGAGAATTTGGACAAGTTCATCCCACTAGCAAAAGATGAATAATAATACTCCTGTCTTAGAGGGCTGTTGTGAGGATTACATGAGTTAATCCACGTAGATTTTGAACAGGATTTGGCCTAAAGTAAGCACTCAAAAATAAAAGTAACTAACATCTCTTGAAAGTGAAACTGAAAGTCGCGCAGTCATGTCTGACTCTTTGCTACCCCATAGACAAAAAGTCCATGGAATTCTCCAGGCCAGAATACTGGAGAGGGTAGCCTTTCCCTTCTTCAGGGTATCTTTCCAACCCAGGGATCGAGCTCAGGTATCCCGCACTACAGGCAGATTCTTTACCAGCTGAGCCACAAGGGCAGCCCAGCATATAATAAAAAGTAATTATTGTTAATCTAAGTATTAGTACAACCTCCTTATTTTACAAAGATTTTAAGTGCCCGGGATAGAATGTGACTTGGTAAGAGCTGGTGCTAGGTGCTCAGTCATGTTTGACTCTTGGTGTCCCCAAGGACTGTAGTCCGCCAGGCTCCTCTCTCTATGGAATTCTCCAGGCAAGAATACTGGAGTGGGTAGCTGGGTAGTCATTTCCTCCTCCAGAGGATCCTCCCCACCCAGGGATCAAACCCACGCCTCCTGCATCTCCTGCATTAGCAAGTGGATTCTTTACTACTAGTGCCGCCTGAGATACCCTAATATGTATAAGCAAGGACAGGCTTCCCTGGTGGCTCAGACAGAAAGAATCTGCCTGCAATGCAAGAGACCTGGGTTTGGTCTCTGGGTTGGGAAGATCCCCTGGAGAAGGGAATGGCTACCCATTCCAGTATTCTTGCCCAGAGAATCCCATGGACAGAGGAACCTGGTGGGCTACAGTCCATGGGTTACAAAGAGTCAGACAGGACTGAGAAACTAACACTTTCACTTTTCAAAGGATAGGCTGCTGTTATTACTGTGGATAGTGGGTTTCCTGAATGTTCCTCTCTCTCTCCTTGCTGCGACATGACAGTGGAATGAGCACTTGGCCTTCAGTGAGACTGTGTCTTAACCACTCAGGAGCAAAGCCCTCAGGCTGAGAATCCTGGCTCTTTCTAGTCCCTTTCTTCCACTTGTCAGATGATGAGTTCTTGCCTCCAGCAGGCAGTAGGCAGAGAAAAGAGAAAAAGGGGAAACTCCAACCAGTAGTTTTATTATCCATTATTGCTGGGACTTTCTCTGCACCCTTGACCTCTGCTCCAGCCAAGAATCCATTCACAATATCCTGCCTTGTTGTCAGGTCTACAGCTTCCCTTATGAATGCCCTGTCCTTTTATTGTCTGAGCTGCAGTGGGCTCTGTGCTGTTAGCCCTGCCAAACACCAACCCACTGATCACCAGATGACCTGAGCGACGCTGCCCATCTTAGGAGCAAACCCACTAAATGGCATACTATCTTTCATATGTTTTTATTGGCCAACTTTTGTATGCTGGGCATTATTTCTAATTGCCAGTAGGTTATAAGGTATTAGGAAGACAGTTTATCTGTTGAAGAACTGATGCTTTCTAATTGTGGTGCTGGAGAAGACTCTTAAGAGTCCCCTGGACAGCAAGGAGATCACACCAGTCAATCCTAAAGGAAATCAACCCTGCATATTCATTGGAAAAACTGATAATGCAGCTGAAGCTCCAATACATTGGCCACCTGATGCGAACAGCCAACTCACTGGAAAAGACCCTTATGCTGGGAAAGATTGAAGGTTGGAGGACAAGGGGGTGACAGAAGACGAGATGGTTGGATGGCATCATCAAATCAATGTACATGAGTTTGAACAAACTTTCCGAGGTGGTGAAGGACAGTACTGGTGTACTTCATTCAGTCCATGGGGTTGCAAAGAGTCAGACATGACTTAGCGACTAAACAACGACAAAGGTATATACAAAAATTAGTATATTTGACTTATTTTTGAAAGCTGTCATTTAGATTGTATTTGTGAAAATGCTTAGAACTTCTATTTAATGACAAAAAGTTGAAATACCAGTTGACCTTTGGCATATGGAAATCCTGCCATTTGTTGCTTAGAACTGAAGGAGCTGAGAGCTGGCTCTCCTCCAGGTTTCTGGCTATGCCCTGAGCTTGGTTGTTTTACACAGACTAACTGGGAAACCTCAGAAAGTAGGTACAGGTAGAGTGGCTTCCACAATTTAATTGCTTCTCGAGGATCCTAAAATCATAGAACCAGGGCCGTAGGGCTGGAAGGGGCTGTAAAAATTCTTAATTCAACCTTTTCACTTCACAAGTGAGGAAACTCAGGACTCAAGAAGTGAGGTGATCAAGGTGGTTTTTATCCAAATAACACCTGTGATTCTCCTCTTGGGAACAGAGATAGTACAAAGCCAAAGTCCGAGAAAAAAGTGGTCCAAAGTTGGATGTAGTGTATGAATTTGTCATTTAAAGATGCCGTATAGGTTTAACCCGAGGGTTAACAAGGTTGAGAATAATCCCTATGAGGGTTAAGTTAAAAATCTGTTAAAGAAAAGAAACTTGGATTTTATAAGCTATGAGAAGTGATAAGGATGGAGATATTTTCAGAGGTAAGCTGTGTTTCCATTCCTCACTAAGACTTGATAGAACACATGGGTTCAGGGAGATGCAGAGCATTTCAACACAATTCAACATCAGTTAATTCTCGGAGTAAAGACCCTTCAGTCCAGCTCCCTTCCACCTCAGTGTTAAAGGAAGCTAGAAAGCCAATTACTCTCACAGCAGGGCCTCTCCCATACTGCATGGAAGAACGTATTGCAAACCTGTGTGCTTTACAAGCAAGTAAAACTATAATTGCACGTGGGAGAGAACATGGGTTCCCTTTGTTTCTGCCAACATTTCAGTCTAGCAAGCTCCTCCCTTCTATAGCTGCAGAAATAGCACAGACTTTTTTTTTAGCACACAAAATGTGTATTCCATGGCTCTATAAAACTTAACAGAATGCTTTTTGTTAACATTGAAAAGATAATCTCTGCACAGCCCACCAAAAGGGCATGCATTCTTCAGAGACAGGTGCTGAAGGTGCCCACCTTTATCTGGAAAGCAACACCCACCTTCTGGTTGAAGCCTGGAAAGTCTCTTAGCAAGGCTAACGAAGGTGGCAAGGGTGGCAGGGTAATACCTGACTTGCTCCAGCAGAGCCTTGGGGAGATCTTGCTGCCTGGGAGAAAGAGGTGGGATGGAGGGCTATCCAGGTGCAATCCCCCTTATGGGGTCATTTGGGAGGTCTGGTCCACGACTGCCCTGGAGGCAGGAGGAAGCTTTCCCTACCAAGGTGCTGCTCCATATGGTGACTCTGCTTCCCAGGTGGACCCAGTAGTAAAGAACTCACCTGCCAATGCAGGAGACATTGGAGATGTGGGTTCAATCCCCGGGAATATCCTCTGGAGTAGGAAACGGCAACCCACTCCAGTATTCTTGCCTGGAGAATCCCATGGACAGATAAGCCTAGCGGGCTACAGTCTGTCGGGTTGTCAAAAGAGCCAGACATGACTGAAGCAACTTAGCATGCATGCATGCAGCTGCTGCCACATGGGAGGAACCTGTGGCCTAGAGCCCCCTGCAGAATCTGAGAGGCAGAACTCAGGGTGCAGCCGGCATTATTTATGTTGTCACAACTGCAGTCTAGTGTCCACAGATGCAGAGTCGTGGTGCCACTGAAGAAAGCTGCAGAGGGCCATTTACAAAGGTCCACGTCTCCAGGCAGCACTATACCAGTACGGGTACCACGGGCACATCTCCTCTCTCTTAAACCCTCTCTGTTAAGCAGAGTTCTAAGGTCGTACATATTAACTTCTTTAAACCTCATAAGCACATTTCAGGGTAGGTACAATTACTATCCCTGCTTCAGAAATGAATTGCTTCTTCTTTTTTTTACTTAAAATTTTTTTAAATTAAAAAAATTTTTTTTTAAAGGTTTTAAAATATTTTGGCTGAAGCATCCAGGATCTTAGTTTCCTGACCAGGGATTGAACCCATGCCCCTGTGTAGTGGAAGTGCAGAGTCTTAACCACTGAACCACCAGTGAAGTTCCTGAACTGCTCCTTGAGGCACCAAGTGAAGTGACTTGCCGAGGGTCACATAAGCGAGTCTGGGGTTCGCGTCTGAACGTGGGCAGCTGGTTTCCAAAGCTCCATGTATAATCGCTGCACTGTTCAGCCCTTCTGCGATGCCTAAGGTCAGGTATCATCCCCCTTTTGGAGACCTTTGCTCCAGGCAGAAACTTCATCCCCTGTTGGCCTCACACTGGCTTGCTGGTCTCCTAAAACTTCCTGACAGCCATCTTAGTTTTGATTTCTATTTAATTTTCCACCTCAGAAAGCAGTGCCAGGGAGGGGGGGAATCTGGGATACTTTTGAAAACGATTTATTAACCAACAGTTCGAGGAAATGGAGGGCTTCCTGGCTGCCACCTGACCTCTGTCTGCGGCCTTCCTAATGTTTGCATTACTGCCCTGACCTTGCAAAGTGACCTGGAATAGCTTGCCTGCTTCCTTTTGCGTGTCCACTTTCAGAGCCCAGCTGTCAGCCTCTGCGAGTCTGTCAGTGAGTATCTCAAGGGTTTGAAATGGGGTGTGCAGCCTTTGGAGGAGCACAATCTAACACTAAGCTCCAAATTCCTTCCCATAATTGAGCATTCATTAGTTTGACGGAACAAAAGCTGGCATTCTCTCTTATAAAGCAGGGGTCAGAACCAGTAGCTGTGTTTTGTTTGGCCTGCAGAGTGTTTAAATATTGAGAAATTTCACATAAAAATACAGATTTCCGGCTCCTCTTGGAAAAAAGGGAAGGGATGACAGCTCTGGGGCTCAGAGGAACAGCTGTCCCCTTCAGAGGGGACACTCCCTGGCTTCTCAGCATGACCTGCAGTCTCACCCTTGGCCTGCTTTGGGCATGGGTGCCGCTTTCCTGGCCTCTGCAGGAAGTGGAGTCGACAAAACACTGTTCTGAAACCATACTTCCCTCCCTTAAAGTGTGGGCTGGCTTGGTTAGGCTGGTGGACCAGGATGGAACTGGGAGAGCTGGTGCTCCCAGAGTGCAGTGTGCATGCTAAGTCACTTCAGTCATGCCCGACTCTTTGTGACCCTATGGACTGTAGCCTGCCAGGCTCCTCTGTCCATGGGATTCTCCAGGCAAAAATACTGGAGTAGGTGCCAAGCCCTCCTCCAGGGAATCTTCCTGACAGAGGGATCAAACCTGTGTCTCTTATGTCTCCTACACTGGCAGGCAGGTTTTTTACCATAAGCACCACCTAGGAAGCCCCCACCTGCCAAGAGGGCAGACACTGTGTTTCTTCTTTCCTGTCCCTGCACATGGCACGTAACTGTCTGGCACATAACAGACATCACTTAGGAATAAGTGAGTGACTAGCTCTCTGGGGAAAAAAAAAAAACATTTCTGAGTGACAGAAACCTGCTCCCCAGCTACAGAAGTCCAGGCTTATTAATGCTTCAATAGCTTTTTGAATGACCGAGGCTGCACTCTATACTTTTTAATTGGTTATGCTATAAAGATCTTTCCTGCTGTCACAAATGATATTGAATCCTATTTAAAATCCCAGAAAGTGTGTTGATAGTTTATTAGAATTTAGCCAGAAATTTAAAAACAAAGAACAGTATGAACAGCTGCCCCCATCAGCCTTCTAATTTTTCCTCAAGAGAGTTGGGGGTGATACTATTGAAGAGCAGCAAGTTACAAATGCAGATGGAATTGCAGGCCACTAGCACATGCATCCGGAGAAGGCAATGGCACCCTACTCCAGTACTCTTGCCTCGAAAATCCCACGGATGGAGGAGCCTGGTGGGCTGCAGTCCATAGGGTCGTTAAGAGTCAGACATGACGAGTGACTTCACTTTCACTTTTCACTTTCACGCATTGGAGGAGGAAATGGCAACCCACTCCAGTGTTCTTGCCTGGAGAACCCCAGGGACGGGGGAGCCTGGTGGGCTGCCGTCTATGGCGCTGCACAGAGTCGGACACGACTGAAGCAACTTAGCAACAGCAACAGCAGCAGCACATGCAGCTGAGCTACCAGGGAAGCCAGGCTGGCGGGCTACAGTCCATGGGGTCGCAATGAGACAGACACAACTAAGCGATTCAACACAGCACGTACAGCCAAACGTTTCAGCTAAGACACATGCGCTAATGCTGTCCAATGAGGCCGCTCTGCTTTCTAGATCCATCTCTAGATGATGTGGTTATGCTCAGTTGTGTCTGACTCTTTGCCACCCTTTTGACCATAGCCCACCAGGTTCCTCTGTTTATGGGATTTCCCAGGCAAGAATGGGTTGCTATTTTCTCCTCCAGGGGATCCTCGCAACCCAAGGATTGAACCCATGTCTCCTGTGTTGCGGGCAGATTCTTTACCCACTGAGCCATCAGGGAAGCCTATCTTTAGAGCATCAAACAAATGAACTTTGTCTTTTTTTTTTTAAAAAATATTGAACTATAGTTGATTTACAATGTTGTATTAATTTCTTCTGTGCAGGAAAGTGACTTAGTTATACACATATCTTTTTAATATTCATTACCATTATGGTTTATCATAAGACACTGAATATAGTTCCCTAAGCTATATAGTCACTTACTCCTTGGAAGGAAAGTTATGACCAACCTAGATAGCATATTCAAAAGCAGAGACATTACTTTGCCAACAAAGGTCTGTCTAGTCAAGGCTATGGTTTTTCCAGTGGTCATGTATGGTTGTGAGAGTTGGACTGTGAAGAAAGCTGAGCGCCAAAGAATTGATGCTTTTGAACTATGGTGTTGGAGAAGACTCTTGAGAGTCCTTTGGACTGCAGGGAGATCCAACCAGTCCATTCTAAAGGAGGTCGGTCCTGGGTGTTCTTTGGAAGGAACGATGCTGAAGCTGAAACTCCAGTACTTTGGCCACCTCATGCAAAGAATTGACTCACTGGAAAAGATTCTGATGCTGGGAGGGATTGGGGGCAGGAGGAGAAGGGGACGACAGAGGATGAGATGGCTGGATGGCATCACCGACTCGATAGACGTGAGTTTGAGTGAACTCGGGGAGCTGGTGATGGACAGGGAGGCCTGGTGTGCTGGAATTCATGGGGTCGCAAAGAGTTGGACATAACTGAGCGACTGAACTGAACTGAAGCTATACAGTAGAACCTTGTTTATCCATTCTCTGTATAATGGTTTTCATCTGCTAATCCCGTACTCCTAGTCGTTCCCTCTCCTACTCCACCCCATTTGGCAACCACAAGTCTGTTCCCCACGTCTGTGAGCCTGTTTCTGTTTTGTAGATACGGTCATTTATGTCATATTTTAGACTCCACATAAAAGTGGTACCATATGGCATTTGTCTTTCCCTTTCTGACTCACTTCACTTAGTGTGATAATCTCTAGGTCCATCCATGCTGCTGCAAATGGCATTATTTCATTCTTTTTTCATAACTAAGTAATATGCCACTGCGCATATGCATCATTTATACACACACACATATCTTCTTTATTCATTCATCTGTCAATGGACATTCAGGTTGTCTCCACGTCTTGGCTGCTGTGACATAGTATGAACATAGACATGCAGGTATCTTTTTGAATTATAGTTTTGTCTGGGTATATGGCCAGGTGTGGGATTGCTGGATTATATGGCAGCTATAATTTTAGTTTTTTGAGGAACCTCCATACTGTTTTTCATACTGGCTACATCAATTTACAGTCCCATCAGCAGTGTAGGAGGGTTCTCTTTTCTCTACATCCGTTTCAGCATTTGTAGACTTTTTTGGGGCTCCCAAATCTCCATGGATGTTGACTGCAGCCATGAAATTAAAAGATGCTTGCTCCTTGGAAGGAAAGCTATGGGAAACCTAGACAGTGTACTAAAAAGCAGAGACATCACTTTGCCAACAAAGGTCCAAAACTAGTGTTTTTTTCCCAGTAGGCATGTATGGATATGAGAGTTGGACCATAATGAAGGCTGTGCACTGAAGAATTGATGTTTCTAAATCGTGGTGTTGGAGAAGACTCTTGAGAGTTCCTTGCATCACTAAGAGAGCCATCCAGTCAATCCTAAAGGAAATCAACCCTGAATATTCTTTGGAAAAGACCCTGTTGCTGAGAAAGATTAAGGGCAGGAGAAGGGGCTGACAGGATAAGATGGTTGGATGGCATCACTGACTCAGTGGACATGAATTTAAGCAAACTCCTTGAGATAGTGAAGGACAAGCAAGCCTGGCGTACTGCAGTCCATGGGACTGCAAAGAGTTGGACACGATTTAGTGACTGAACAACAACAGACTTTTTAATAATGGCCAAGCAAATAAACTTTGAACATGCTAGAAATCTCCTCAGCCCCCAACACCTGACCGGACAGAGCCTTCTTATTATTATCCCTCTGCTCTTAGAAGACTAGCTACAAATGTGGTAGAATGGCTGGCATGAAGCAATTAAGGGATAACACACTACTGGATGTCACCAGATTGAAGCAGAACTATAGGTAGTCTCTGCTAGTTCTTGGCACTCAAGCAGAACACAGGGGTTTAACCATAACTATCAAGTAACGCTTGTGCTTTTCTGAGAAAATAAGCCCTCTCAATTTCAGGGCTGACATGCTCTGGGCACATGCTGCTGCTGCTGTCACTTCAGTCGTGTCTGACTCTGTGCGACCCCATAGATGGCAGTCCACCAGGCTCCCCCGTCCCTGGGATTCTCCAGGCAAGAACACTGGAGTGGGTTGCCATTTCCTCCTCCAATGCGTGAAAGTGAAAAGTGAAAGTGAAGTCACTCAGTCGTATCTGACTCTTAGCGACCCCATGGACTGCAGCCTACCAGGCTCCTCCATCCGTGGGATTTTCCAGGCAAGAGTACTGGAGTGGGGTGCCATTGCCTTCTCCATCTGGGCACATAATATGTGCTTAATAAATATTTGCTGAATGAATAAATGAATAGAGAGAACACCCTGCTAGAGTCTGATGGAGAACCGGGTTCACGGTTCAGATGTGCAGGTGGGATGAAAAGATTATAAATGTCACGCTCCTTGCTGCTTGAGGCACATCACAGAGTCATTTCTGAGGAGAGTGATGTGATACCATCATACTTGTCCCATGAATGTTCTGAGAGAATTTATCAATATCCTGAAGCATGCAGACAGAACTGGCAGAATCAGTAATGAAAATTGCTCTTCGTAAATATCCAAGTCAGTAAGGAGAAATTTTTCCTGCTTGCCTCTCTCCATGGGTTAGGTCACAGAAGGGTTTGAGGCTACCAAGGCCTGGAAGTCCTCTTCCCATTGTCCTCCACCTGGCTCACATTTATAGAGCCTCACATTTTAATTTAGAGTCACAGCCACTAAGAAGCCTGCTCTGACAGCCAAGTTACTGGGTGTTCCAGTTACTATTGCTTGTAAAACAAATTACCCAAAAACCTAGTGGTAAAAAACAGTCATTATGTTCAGATTCTTTAGGTCAGGCTTTCAGGCAGGACACAGTAGAGATGGCTTGTCTCTCCTCCATGAAATCTGTAGCCTCATCGGAGCCTCTGCTGAAAAGACTTGAAGGCTAGGGGTGGTGGGAGTCATTTGGATGTATCTTTACTCACATGTCTGTCAGTTGATGATGGCTGTCAGCTAGAATGACTACATGTGACCTCTTTCTGTGGGGTCTCTGCATGGGCTAATATGGGCTTCCTTACAACATGGTGGTTGGTTTATAAGAGTGAGCATTCCCAAAGAGAACCAGCTTGAAGCTGTATCACTTTTTAAGACCTAGCCTTGAAGTCACATAGCATCACTTCCATGGTCACAGGCCCACCCAAATTCAGAAAAAATTAAAAAATAAAAACCAGATACCCCTTCTCAATAGGAAGAATGTCAAAGTCACCGTGTAAGAAGGGGATGTGGGATGGGAGATAGAGTTGTGGAAATCTTTGTGGACTATAACCTTCCACAATGGGTGAGATGTGTTTCCTGACTCCAACTCCTCCTGAACTTAAAAACTGCTTGTCTGCCTCCTCCTGAGACTGTGAGCTCAGTGAAGGAAGGAGCTGTGTGACTCACTCACCTTCTGTTCCTAGCACAGGGCCTGGCACACATGGTTATTGAATTGAACCAAATAAAAAGGAACAGTCAGAAGGACTCTTGGAACCCCCTTTCATGCTGGCTGTTGGCAGCATAAAGGGAGTCTGACCAGGGCAATAAAAGAAATATGACAGAAATGTACCCAAACATATTTCTGCAGCCTAAGGCTATTCCCTGTGAGCATATCACGTATGATAAAGGAGTTTGCTTCCTTACGTCTCTCAGGTTGTACAGGAAATAACTTTAAGAATTATAACTGACTTCATGTGTCTCTCTTCTTGAACTTTTTGGAAGTATGTTTCCTCCTTATATCTCTGTGCCATAAAAATGGCAAGTATGAGATGAGAGTACCCAAAAGGCTGCCTTTATTTATTTATTTTTTTAATACACACACTCATGGTACAGCAGAAAGAAAGGAGTCAGAAATCCCCAACTTCAGTCTTGGTTCAGCCACTGAGCAGAAGCCCTGTAGCTTTGATATGCTGGCTAATTTTTCTAAATCTCAGTTTTCTTGCCCATAAAGTGGGTAGAAAAAAGGTGATAACACAATATACAAAAAAACAAGATGCTATTACAAAGTATGGTGGTTTTAAAATACACTCACCCATTCTTTGACATGCCTCCTTTTAGAAGATGGACTTTAATTTGTCCCATAAATGTGGGCCTGACTTAGTGATTATTTCAAATGAATAGAGTATGGCAGAATATGATGCTGACTTTCAAGGCAAGGTCTCAGAGGTCACTCACAAGCCAGCCATCATGTCATGAGGACACCTGAGAAGCTCATAGAAAGGCCCATGTAAGGAGGAGGAGAGGACGCCCACCAGTAACCAGCACTTATTCGCCAGATGGGGGAGTAACCCACCTTGAAAGGAGACTCTCCGGCCCTGTCAAGGCTCCTTCAGATGATGCGGTCCTGACCCACCAACATCAGGACTGCAGCCTCCTAACAGACTCCGCACCCATGCTGCCCAACTAAACACCTCCAGGATTCCTGACCCACAGAAACCATGGGAGGCAGTATTTACTTTTAAGTTACTAAGTCTTGGGGTAATGTATTATACAGCATTAGGTAACAAATATAATTACACCCCACTAACCAACCAAAGGTATGGCCGGCATTTGTTTCTCTGAACACATGATGGGTTAGTTTTGATCCAAATACTGTCATTCAAGGTCAGGAGGGGCAGCGGTGAGGAGATACCCCTCGTCTAAGGTAAGGAGCAGTGGCTGTGCTTTGCTGGAGCAGCCGTGAAGAGATACCCCACGTCCAAGGTAAGAGAAACCCAAGTAAAATGGTAGGTGTTGCAAGAGGGCATCAGAGGCCAGACACACTGAAACCATAATCACAGAAAACTAGTCAATCTAATCACACTAGGACCACAGCCTTGTCTAACTCAATGAAACTAAGCCATGCCTTGTGGGGCCACCCAAGACGGGCAGGTCATGGTGGAGAGATCTGACAGAATGTGGTCCACTGGAGAAGGGAATGGCAAACCACTTCAGTATTCTTGCCTTGAGAACCCCATGAACAGTATGAAAAGGCAAAAAGATAGGATACTGAAAGAGGAACTCCCCAGGTCAGTAGGTGCCCAATATGCTACTGGAGATCAGTGGAGAAATAACTCCAGAAAGAATGAAGGGATGGAGCCAAAGTAAAAACAATACCCAGTTGTGGACATGACTGGTGATAGAAGCAAGGTCCAATGCTGTAAAGAGCAATATTGCATAGGAACCTGGAATGTCAGGTCCATGAATCATGGCAAATTGGAAGTGGTCAAACAGGAGATGGCAAGAGTGAACGTCGATATTCTAGGAATCAGCAAACTAAAATGGAATGGAAAGGGTGAATTTAACTCAGATGACCATTATATCTACTACTGTGGGCAGGAATCCCTCAGAAGAAATGGAGTAGCCATCATGGTCAACAAAAGAGTTCGAAATGCAGTACCTGGATGCAATTTCAAAAACGACAGAATGATCTCTGTTCGTTTCCAAGGCAAACCATTCAATATCACAGTAATCCAAGTCTATAGCCCAACCAGTAACGCTGAAGAAGCTGAAGTTGAACGGTTCTATGAAGACCTACAAGACCTTTTAGAACTAACACCCAAAAAAGATGTCCTTTTCATCATAGGGGACTGGAATGCAAAAGTAGGAAGTCAAGAAACACCTGGAGTAACAGGCAAATTTGGCCTTGGAATACGGAATGAAGCAGGGCAAAGGCTAATAGAGTTTTGCCAAGAGAATGCACTAGTCATAGCAAACACCCTCTTCCAACAACACAAGAGAAGACTCTACACATGGACATCACCAGATGGCCAACACCGAAATCAGATTGATTATATTCTTTGCAGCCAAAGATGGAGAAGCTCTATACAGTCAGCAAAAACAAGACTGGGAGCCGACTGTGGCTCAGATCATGAACTCCTTATTGCCAAATTCAGACTTAAATCAAAGAAAGTAGGGAAAACAACTAGACCATTCAGGTATGACCTAAATCAAATCCCTTATGATTATACAGTGGAAGTGAGAAATAGATCTAAGGGACTAGATCTGATAGATAGAGTGCCTGATGAACTATGGACGGAAGTTTGTGACATTGTACAGGAGACAGGGATCAAGACCATCCCCATGGAAAAGAAATGCATTGTGCACTGTTTATAATAGCCAGGACATGGAAGCAACCTAGATGTCCATCAGCAGATGAATGGATAAGAAAGCTATGGTACATATACACAATGGAGTATTACTCAGCCATTAAAAAGAATACATTTGAATCAGTTCTAATGAGGTGGAAAAACACCAATACAGTATACTAACGCATATATATGGAATTTAGAAAGATGGTAACAATAACCCTGTGTACAAGACAGCAAAAGAGACACTGATGTATAGAACAGTCTTATGGACTCTGTTGGAGAGGGAGAGGGTGGGAAGATTTGGGAGAATGGCACTGAAACATGTATAATATCATGTATGAAACGAGTTGCCAGTCCAGGTTTGATGCACGATACTGGATGCTTGGGGCTGGTGCGCTGGGACAACCCAGAGGGATGGTATGGGGAGGGAGGAGGGAGGACGGTTCAGGATGGGGAACACATGTATACCTGCGGCAGATTCATTTTGATATTTGGCAAAACTAATACAATATTGTAAAATTTAAAAATAATTTCTTAAAAAAAATTTTTTAAAAATAACAAAAAAAAAAGAAATGCAAAAAAGCAAAATGGCTGTCTGGGGAGGCCTTACAAACAGCTGTGAAAAGAAGAGAAGCAAAAAGCAAAGGAGAAAAGGAAAGATATAAGCATCTGAATGCAGAGTTCCAAAGAATAGCAAGGAGAGATAAGAAAGCCTTCCTCAGCGATCAATGCAAAGAAATAGAGGAAAACAACAGAATGGGAAAGACTAGAGATCTCTTCAAGAAAATTAGAGATACCAAGGGAACATTTCATGCAAAGATGGGCTCGATAAAGGACAGAAATGGTATGGACCTAACAGAAGCAAAAGATATTAAGAAGAAGTGGCAAGAATACACAGAAGAACTGTACAAAAAAGAGCTTCACGACCAAGATAATCACGACAGTGTGATCACTCACCTAGAGCTAGACATCCTGGAATGTGAAATCAAGTGGGCCTTAGAAAGCATCACTATGAACAAAGCTAGTGGAGGTGATGGAATCCAAGTTGAGCTATTTCAAATCCTGAAAGATGATGCTGTGAAAGTGCTGCACTCAATATGCCAGCACATTTGGAAAACTCAGCAGTGGCCACAGGACCGAAAAGGTCAGTTTTCATTCCAATCCCAAAGAAAGGCAACGCCAAAGAAGGCTCAAAGTACTGCACAATTGCACTCATCTTACATGCTAGTAAAGTAATGCTCAAAATTCTCCAAGCCAGGCTTCAGCAATATGTGAACTGTGAACTTCCAGATGTTCAAGCTGGTTTTAGAAAAGGCAGAGGAACCAGAGATCAAATTGCCAACATGTGCTGGATCATGGAAAAAGCAAGAGAGTTCCAGAAAAACATCTATTTCTGCTTTATTAACTATGCCAAAGCCTTTGACTGTGTGGATCACAGTAAACTGTAGAAAATTCTCCAAGACATGGGAATACCAGATCACCTGACCTGCCTCTTGAGAAACCTGTATGCAGGTCAGGAAGCAACAGTTAGAACTGGACATGGAACAACAGACTGGTTCCAAATAGGTAAAGGAGTATGTCAAGGCTGTATATTGTCACCCTGTTTATTTAACTTCTACGCAGAGTACATCATGAGAAACGCTGGGCTGGAAGAAGCACAAGCTGGAATCAAGATTGCCAGGAGAAATATCAATAACCTCACATATGCAGATGAAACCACCCTTATGGCAGAAAGTGAAGAGGAACTAAAAAGCCTCTTGATGAAAGTGAAAGAGGAGAGTGAAAAAGTTGGCCTAAAGCTCAACATTCAGAAAACGAAGATCATGGCATCTGGTCCCATCACTTCATGGGAAATAGATGGGGAAACAGGGGAAACAGTGTCAGACTTTATTTTTTGGGGCTCCAAAGTCACTGCAGATGGTGACTGCAGCCATGAAATTAAAAGACACTTGCTCCTTGGAAGGAAAGTTATGACCAACCTAGATAGCATTTTGAGAGGCAGAGACATTACTTTGGCAACAAAGGTCCGTCTAGTCAAAGCTATGGTTTTTCCTGTGGTCATGTATGGATGTGAGAGTTGGACTGTGAAGAAAGCTGAGCGCTGAAGAATTGATGCTTTTGAACTGTGGTGTTGGAGAAGACTCTTGAGAGTCCCTTGGACTGCAGGGAGATTCAACTAGTCCATTCTAAAGGAGATTAGTCCTGGGTGTTCTTTGGAAGGAATGATGCTAAAGCTGAAACTCCAGTACTTTAGCCACCTCATGTGAAAAGTTGATTCATTGGAAAAGACTCTGATGCTGGGAGGGATTGGGGGCAGGAGGAAAAGGGGACGACAGAGGATGAGATGGCTGGATGGCATCACCAACTCGATGGATGTAAGTCTGAGTGAACTCTGGGAGTTGGTGATGGACAGGGAGGCCTGGTGTGCTATAATTCATGGGATTGCAGAGTCAGACATGACTGAGCGATTGAACTGAACTGAACTGACTGTCTTGCCTGCTCCCAGTGACTCAAAACATATTTATATGTGAGGTGGCAGGCTGAGGAGGAGGTAGGGGGTGGTGGCTGGGGGTGGGGGGGAGTCCAATTTCACCTTCAGTAAGAGCCACACTAACCTGACCTTTTATCTTTAAGTAAACTGGAAACAGGCCCTTACCTAGTCAGTATTACAACTGCTTTTTAATAAGTGGGAAACAGCAACAATAACACAAACCACCAAATTAACAACAGAACGCAGATGGTCAGAAGCCAAAGCAGACGAGGCGGCCAGGAAACCGGACTCCAGGGAAGTGACTTCAGCGCTGACCGAGCACCATCCAGTGGTGTGGCTGCATCGTCATCCACTAGCTGGCTTTTTATACTCGGGGCGGGGTAGGCTGGAGGGCAGCGGTGGCTCACGGTTGGCTTCTGGAATCCTAATCTCTGAGCTCTTTCTCACCTGGACGACATGGCTCTCCATCCAGCACTCGTCACTAAGGGCCATTTTTCTCACCTGGTGTCCCCAGAAGAGCAAGACCTGTGCCCCTGGCTAGCCACGTTTTGTGGCGTAGCCCCACCACCCAGTCCCTAGCCCTTCGCTCGTCTGTGGGCTAGGTGTGTGGCTGCAGTCGGGTGTGGGGCCGGGGTCTATAGGCAGGCAGTTTTCTCTGGGCGAAGACTAACCAGCTGGTGTAACGAACAATCTGCAATACCCCTGTGTTAATCATCTGTGTTAACCCACTCGGCTAATTGGCCCCGACACTCAAACGCCAACAGTCGTAATCAGCAGGTCTCCGAGGACCAGAGGCCTCAGGGAAGGAGTCAGAAGAGCCCGGTTACAGCCGTGGCACTTGTCACTTCCCCCTCTACCCTTCTGCCAGAATCTGAAACCCTGGGAGACGAAACACGAGTTGGGAACCGTTCCCACCTGCTCTCCTGAGAAAGAGTGACTTTTCATTTGCTCTGCTACCAGCCTGCCAATCCTTCAAAGGAAGGGACATTTGGTCCCTTCCCTTCACCGTGAAACATCACGTTCTCTTCAACATTCACTGTTGAAAACCCTCCTTATTTAAATGGCATGATTTGTCTCCCAGATAACTTATGGTCCTCTCTCCTAACTCATTCACTGGTTGGACTGACCTTGATGAAAGTACTCACAGAGATTTAGTGATGTTTTAATGGAGGCCTTGTCCCCATCTTGCCCCAGATTATACTCAGGAGTTTCTGAAGGCTGTGAAGGCTGCAGGGGACACAGGTTCTGGCCATGAAGCAACTCAGGCAAGCTGTCACGCTTTGTTTTTCTGCTGGTTAAATCCAAATGCTCCTAATTAGTTATCCTGCCCGCTAAGGCCTGGGTGGACAATGGCGCGGGGATCAGGGGTGCTGAGAGGCTATGAATACAAGTTCCTCGGGCTCCTGAGGTCTCGGCACCAGTGACTGGGTTGTGGGCACCGAGGCGCTGTGTTCCTGGGGGCTGTGGATTCAAAGACGTCAGCCCTTGTGTGAATAAAGGTCATCACCTGTTACTTCTTCGGTGAAAGGGCAGCTGCGCTGGGTGCCCACTTAGGCTTGGCCTTTGTCTGCTGACTTTGTGAATAGCGCCCACAGAGAATAACATTCTCTGATTCTGTGTTTGCTTGGTGGGGCAGAGCCATGCAAAATAACTTGCATACTTCCTCAGAGAAGAATTCGGCCAAGTATGTTTTTAAAAAGTGGCCTCGAAATGCCTTACACGTCACCTTTTGTGATCATACTCACTAGCAAGAACACACTAGAAAATCTTCATGGTAGGGCTGGCCACCGCTTGTGTTATTTCTTCAGGAGCCAATTCTGACAAATGTTTAAGCCCCAAGGAGGACAATTCCTGAGTTCTGTGGGAGTGGAAAACTAGAGAAAAATCTAGCTGAAAAGTCAGTGAGCTGTTTGGGAAGGTTTAGTGTTCAGAAAATTTGCAACACTGAACAACCTACTGCTGTGCCAATATGTAAAACATTGAGATTTTATTTGCTTTCAGAATTCTGTGCATTATTTTACAAAGCAGCATTTCTAACATTGTTTCGTTTAAGGGCTTATGTTAAATTAATTTGTTTGCTTTTCTTTTATGGGGAGAGAGTGCTAATGAGTTCAGGACAGTGTACGTACGTGTGTGTGTATCTATCCATCCATCCATTCATCCATCTGTCCATTGTGTCATTGGAACATTCACATGCTCAGTTGCTTAGTATAAATGTTCACTGCTTTAGCATAAAACAAACAATTCAGACCACCCGAGGCCCCTCTAGAAAGGCAGCAGGCTTCTGATTTACCCCCTCTCTCCATGGCTCTTGAGGGCTGTGAGCCCTCCGCTCTAGCGCTCTCCCCACTTCACGTCTCTTTCGGAAGTGCTCCAAAGTTCAGATCCTTCCACCTTTCTTCATAATTAAAACTCACCTATTGCAATTTATCTCCCCTCAGGTATCACTCTGTGCTTTCAACTTAATAAGACCAAAGAATTTGTGCTAAAACAATACTTTACTCCTCTCAGGAAATATATAGGCACACCTCAGAGCTACTGTAGGCTCAGTTCCACACCACTGAGATACAGCAAATATCATTGTAAAGCGAGTCACATGAATTCTCTGGTTTCCCACTAAACTGCTATTAAATGTACAAGCATTATGTCCAAAAAAAAAATCACACACCTTAATTAAAAAATACTTTATTAATAAAAAATGCTGATCATTATCTGTCAACGCAGGGTTGCCACCAACCTTTAACTGGTGAAAAACACAATATCTGCAAAGTGCAATAAAATGAAGTATGCCTGTGTTTCATATTAACTAGAATCGCATTGTCTTAAGCTGGAGGTAGGGGCTAGTCTGGACAGTTAGGGCCCAGGAAGGTGAACAATGGGGAAATCAGTTCTGAGATTGGCCTACAAGAAGAGCATGTGTGTGTCTGTGTGTCTGTGTGTGTGTGCTGGCAGGTGAGGTGGTGAGTGGTGGAGGGAGTGGTGGGGAAGGGCTGGTCTAGCCAACTGCCTCACCCCTGGGATCAACCAGTATCCTTTCTCATGAATCGTGTACAAATGGAATCATTCATTGCTTAACTTACATACGTCCCAAAGGTGAGTAACACCAGAAGAGTTAGTCATTTACACACATCTTAGGCTTTTGTCACAAGAGCACAGGTAGCCAAAATTTAGAAGTCAAATCTGACCTTTCCTTTCAGCAAGTAGAAAGAACTTTAGAAGAAGCCTTCATTCACTTACACAGCCCGAGGAATGACATATTAAACCGTGGTTCTGATTTGCTCCTTGAGAGCAGCTAGGATCCAGTGAATGCTAATTTGCATATACTAATGTATTCTACTGATAAAATGTGGGATTTGCTTATCAGTGTTAAAAGAGCCAAAGGGATCTGAGTAAGGAGATGGTTGTCACACATCCAACAGAGGAAGGGGAGAACTAATACAAAAAGCCAAGCATGGAGGGTTATGGGATTGTTTCCGCTGTTCCACTGGAGTGTATCTTTTTGTTGTATTTCTGTTGTAAAGCCATCCCATGAATCTCCAGTAATGCTGGGCAGATTGAAACTAACAAAACACAACTTCTATTCTACTTTCCTTTCTCAAAGCATCAAACTGAGGAAAAAATCTCTAAAAAAGTAGCCTTGCTTCCCCATTAAAAACATGCACCAACACTTGTCCATTCATTCTCACATGCTTAAGATAGACACTGCCTGCCAAATCCTTTCTGAGGAACTGCTGTGTCATTTTAAAACACCGCTATGCATTCAAACCTCCTGAAAATTTGTAAGATTTTATTTGAAAAAAAAAAAAAAGCACATTCTGTCAGGTTTATATTCAAAGAGCAAAGATCGCATGTTTTTCTAACAATATCTACTTTACTGAAAAATTCATTTGCAATTCCAAACTTAAATGAATAACTCAAGCTGGTGTACCCACCCCCATCCCCCAGCTGCTGGGATTCGGAGAGTCTCTGCCCCCATCTTCCGTGCCCTGCTGGTAGGGCGGGAGAAGTGCTTGTTCTGTCCTACGTGTTACAATGCTGTCACTGATTGTTGGGTTGCTTTACTTGCTAAGTCATGTCTTTTGAGAGCCCATGGACTGTAGCCCACAGACTCCTTGGTCCATGGGATTTCCCAGGCAAGATTACTGGAGTGGGCTGCCATTTCCTTCTCCAGGGGATCCTCCCAACCCAGGGATTGAACGTGCATCTCCCCATTGCAGGTGGATTCTTCACCATCTGAGCCACCTGGGAAGCCCCTGCCACTGATTAGGAATGACTGTGGGAGTTAACTGCTACACTTGCCACCTGCTAGTTAAAACCAGTGAGCAGTTTACTTACTGGTGAGATAAAAAGACAAGTAAGCCAGAGCAAGAGAAATGTCATATGACATCCCTTATATGTGGAATCTAAAAAGAAATGATACGCATGAACTTATTTACAAAACAGACTCACAGACTTAGAAAAGGAACTTATGGTTGCTGGGGGGAAGAATGGGGGGAAGGGATAGTTAGGGATGGACACGTACACACTACAGTATTCAAAATGGATAACCAAGAAGTCCTACTGTATAGCACAGGGAACTCTGCTTGATGTTATGTGGCAGCCTGGATGGGAGGGGAGTTTCGGGGAGAATGGATTCAGAATGTATGGCTGAGTCTCTTCGCTATCCACCTGAAACTCTCACAGCATTGTTAATCAGCTATTGTTGTTGCTCAGTTGCCCAGTCATGTCGGACTCTGTGACCCCATGGACTGCAGCACGTCAGGCTTCCCTGTCCTTCACCATCTCCCAAAGTTTGCCCAAGTTCATGTCCATTGCACTGGTGATGCCATCCAGCCATCTCATCCTCTGACTCCCTCTTCTCCTTCTGCCCTCAATCTTTTCCAGCATATCCAATATACTGGATTATATCCAGTTATACTCCAATACAAAATAAATGGTTTAAAAAAAAGACAAGGATTTGGCACTGTCATAAGCTACCAATGGTGCCAATAATTGGCAACACCACTCACTGGCCAGTGGGCAGGTGATTAAAGTGCCCAGATCAACTAGAGGAAGTCTCATTTGCTGAGGAGTGTCAGTCCGTGCTATTGATTTCCCATGTTCAAGTGTACAAAAGTAGACAGAGTGCATGCAAAGAGGCCAATGAATTCAAATACTAAGAAGAGGGGGGAATTTTTTCTTGAGTGTAGTATCAGAGGCATAATCTGCTGATTCGCTGAAGTGAATCTATCTGCTAAAACTTTGGGGACTATTACTTATAAACATGAAAACAGCAAGAAAGAAAAAGGTTGCACATTTTTTGATACCACAATTCTTTCAGTGTCTTTAGTTAGGTGGTAATGTTGTGTACTGTATTATTTTAAGATTTTTGGATATATACTTATAAATCCCCTTTTATAGTGTTTGTTCAATTTTTACCTTTCTTTTTCTCTCTGGAGAGGAAGATATTTACATTTTGTTTTTAAAATAAAAGCTAATAGAAAAACTCAAATTCACTTGAGAGAAATTTGCAGAAAGGAATCTAGGCCCTTAGGAAAGAGATACTTATATTGACATTTGTAGTCGTGGTTCAGTCACTAAGTTGCATCTGACTCTTGCAACCCCATGGACTGTAGCCGCCAGGCTCCTCTGTCCATGGGATTTTCCAGGCAAGAATACTGGAGTGGGTTGCCATTTCCACTACTCAAGATTAATTCTTCAGTTACTTACTTGAGTTTCTGCCTTTCCCTTGAAAAATTTATAAACTGAATTCATTTCTCTATAGTCATTTCACTTGATAGAAGAGACGTGTTTATTTGTTGTTCCATTGTTAAGTCGTGTCCTACTCTTTGTGACCCCATGAACTGCAGCATGCCAGGCTTCCCTGTCCATCACCATCTTCCGGAGTTTGCTCAAACTCATGTCCATTGATTTGATGATGTCATCCAGCCATCTCATCCTCTGTTGCCCCCTTCTCCTCCTGCCCTCAATCCTTCCCAGCATCCAGGTCTTTTCCAGTGAGTCAGCTCTTCGCATCAGGTAGCCAAAGTATTGGAGCTTCAGCTTCAGCATCAGTCCTTCCAATGAATATTCAATTCAGGGTTGATTTCCTTTAGGACTGACTGGTTTGATCTCCTTTCTGTCCAAGGATGCTTTTACAGAGACCTTTATTTTAGGAGTGAGGATGGGAATGGAATGGAGGAAATACTCTGAAACTCCTGAAGCTGACTTGAAACAGAGTGGCATAGCACCCAGACAGAGGCGGAAATGGTATAGGACAACCTGGGCTGGCAGCTGGGTTAGTGATGTGGGATTTCCTGCTATGTCTGACATGCACTGTCACAAAGCAATAGTATTTTTCCCCATTCTTGTGTTCACTTATCAATTTGCAAGAACAGTTCAGATTCAGAAAACAGACCAGAAATTTACTCTGAAACCAAGGGAAGATGGGGCAGAGGTTTCCTTCAGTACTGATAGCCTAGATGTAGATAGATCAAAAGCTAAATCCAATTTAACCCACCTCAGGCAGAAAAAGTAATTGAATTAAACTTCCTCTCAATATGATAGATTTGGAGATCTTAAAGCCAGGCACAAAGAACCAGGTTAGAGAGAACTGTGGAGTAAATGGACGCATGGAGCTCTGGCCACCCCCGCCTACAGGGAGTTTGATAAGCTGTAGATTGCCTCTATTGCTTTACGATGGAGGCTGAAACTGATTAAGCTGCTTATGGGGCTCTGAGGCTAATGGTCTCGCCCACCAAGAATACAGCTGCCACTGATTTAGGTAAGCTGCTTGGCATTGTATGGTTTGATTATTACAAGGGGGAACAAAAAGAAAAAAGACAGCAGGGTATAAGAGAGCTTTTTAAAAGAGAAGGCTTTATTATGCCAAATAGCTACACTACTTTGACACCCTAAAATGAATATGGAATTACTGATTCTTTCTCTTCATCTGGTATCTTAACCTGTTTTTGAAAGGCTTCCTCAAAAAGTACTCACTCTGGAGCCTACCCATTCTATTTCAAACCACCTTTACAGAATACACCACCTGTGCCTTTAAACTCTCTTCTCCAGTGCTAAGAGTCTGGGTCCTTAGATCACTGATCCTGATCCTAGAAATACATAGGTGTACACTGGGTCTTGTAACCAATTCCTCCCCGTGAATACCACTGGGCAATCACAATTAAAACTGCATCTCTTTCCATACCAGCCAGCAGATCACTGTTTGATTACGTGGTAAAGGGCAGCAGGACTGAAGGGGTGGAGAGAGCTGGTAGGTGCAAACAGATTTTAAGTTGGATGCACAAGTAAAAATCAAAACCCTAGTGTTCACTCAGCCCTCTCTAATAAACACTCTAAAACTATTCCTACCATTTAAAATAAGTTGCCTGCCTCTGGGGGAGCCAAAAAAAAAAAAAACACACAACATAAAATCCTTGAGGTGAAATTACTTTTCAAGGTTTTATTTATTTTTTCAGTCTTGAAAATGAGTGAAGGATCTAAACACAGATAAAATTGACCTTCTTTCTTCAGGGCAAAACAACAAAGAAAAGAACCGAATCACAGCAGTTTGATATGTTCTGAAAGTTGTCACAATTACTACTACTATTATTATTACATAATAGACCGGGAGCTGACTGTGGCTCAGATCATGAGCTCCTTATTGCCAAATTCAGACTTAAATCAAGAAAGTAGGGAAAACCACTAGACCATTCAGGTACGACCTAAATCAAATCCCTTATGATTATACAGTACAAGTGAGAAATAGATTTAAGGGCCTAGGTCTGCCAGAGTGCCTGATGAACTATGGACAGAGCTTCGTGACAAGGAGACAGGGATCAAGACCATCTCCAATAAAAAGAAATGCAAAAAGGCAAAATGGCTGTCTGAGGAGGCCTTACAAATAGCTGTGAAAAGAAGAGAAGTGAAAAGCAAAGGAGAAAAGGAAAAATATATCCATTTGAATGAAGAGTTCCAAAGAATAGCAAGAAGAGATAAAAAAGCCTTCCTCAGTGATCAGTGCAAAGAAACAGAGGAAAACAATAGAATGGGAAAGGCTAGAGATCTCTTCAAGAAAATTAGAGATACCAAGGGAACATTTCATGCAAAGATGGGCTCAATAAAGGACAGAAATCGGATGGACCTAACAGAAGCAGAAGATATTAAGAAGAAGTGGCAAGAATACACAGAAACTGTACAAAAAAGATCTCCACAACCAAGATAATCATGATGGTGTGATCACTCACCTAGAGCCAGACATCCTGGAGTGTGAAGTCAAGTGGGCCTTAGAAAGGATCACTAAGAACAAAGCTAGTAGAGGTGACGGAATTCCAGTTGAGCTATTTCAAATCCTGAAAGATGATGCTGTGAAAGTGCTGCACTCAATATGCCAGCACATTTGGAAAACTCAGCAGTGGCCACAGGACTGGAAAACGTCAGTTTTCATCCCAATCCCAAAGAAAGGCAATGCCAAAGAACGCTCAAACTACCACACAATTGCACTCATCTCACACACTAATAAAGTAATATTCAAAATTCTCCAAGCCAGGCTTCAACCATACATGAACTGTGATCTTCCAGATGTTCAAGGTGGTTTTAGAGAAGACAGAGGAACCAGAGATCAAATTGCCAACATCCGCTGGATCATGGAAAAAGCAAGAGAGTTCCAGAAAAACATCTATTTCTGCTTTATTGACTATGCCAAAGCCTTTGACTGTGTGGATCACAATAAACTGTGGAAAATTCTTCAAGACATGGGAATACCAGATCACCTGACCTGCCTCTTGAGAAACCTGTATGCAGGTCAGGAAGCAACAGTTAGAATTGGACATGGAACAACAGACTGGTTCCAAATAGGAAAAGGAGTACATCAAGGCTGTAGATTGTCACCCTGCTTATTTAACTTCTATGCAGAGTACATCATGAGAAATGCTGGGCTGGAAGAAGCACAAGCTGGAGTCAAGATTGCCAGGAGAAATATCAATAACCTCAGATATGCAGATGACACCACCCATATGGCAGAAAGTAAAGAAGAACTAAAAAGCCTCTTGATGAAAGTGAAAGAGGAGAGTGAAAAAGTTGGCTTAAAGCTCAACATTCAGAAAACTAAGATCATTACATCTGGTCCCATCACTTCATGGGAAATAGATGGGGAAACAGTGGGAACAGTGGCAAGCTTATTTTTTTGGGCTCCAAAATCACTGCAGATCGTGACTGCAGCCATGAAATTAAAAGATGCTTAGTCCTTGGAAGGAAAGTTATGACCAACCTAGACAGCATATTAAAAGCAGAGACATTACTTTGCCAACAAAGGTCCATCTAGTCAAGGCTATGGTTTTTCCAGTGGTCATGTATGGATGTGAGAGTTGGACTGTGAAGAAAGCTGAGTGCCGAAGAATTGATGCTTTTGAACTGTGGTGTTGGAGAAGAGTCTTGAGAGTCCCTTGGACTGCAAGGAGATCCAACCAGTCCATCCTAAAGGAAATCAGTCCTGAGTGTTCATTGGAAGGACTGATGTTGAAGCTGAAACTCCAATCCTTTGGCCACGTGATGCAAAAAGCTGACTCATTTGAAAAGACCCTGATGCTGGAAAAGATTGAAGATGGGAGGAGAAGGGGACTACAGAGGATGAGATGGATGGCATCACCATCTCAATGGACATGAGTTTGGGTAAACTTCAGGAGTTGGTGATGGACAGGGAGTCCTGGTGTGCTGCAGTCCATGAGGTTGCAAAGAGTCAGACATGACTGAGTGACTGAACTGAACTGAACTGATTATTATTATTTAATTGACTCTTGAAAGAATCCAGGAAATATGGAAAAGAAAGCAATGCTTTCATGTAGCATCTGAAAACATGTTAGAGAATGAGCTGTTAATTTAAATGATTAAGCAAAGCCTAACATATTCAGAACTTTGGGTTGGTTTTCTTCCTGGCTATTAACTTGGTCAATCATTGAAAGGATATATGTATACTAATAAAAGTATAAAAAGATGATTTTCACTCCTACATGCTCTGTTCTTTTTTTTTTTTAATGTAACATCATCGAACTGTTTGGCTTGAACACAAGTCAGAGTTTAATATATTCATTGTCCTTGATGTGTTTTTTCCTTGTACAATTTTTTTTTCTGATTCAATTCACCTATCATAAAATTCACTCTTTTGAAGTATACAATTCACTAGCTTTTAGTACAGTTACAAAGTTGTGCAACCATCACAAATAATTTCAGAACATTTTTATCATCCCCAAAGAAAGCCCCACACCATCAGCAGCCACTCCTTACCCCATGGCTTGTCCTGGGCACTGGCAATCACTCACCTTCTTTGTCCCTAAGGATTGGCCTATTTTGGACATTCTAAGAAAAGACTACATAAAATAAGGACCACAAATATCTATTCTTTTCTGTCTGGCTTCTTTCAGCATGATGCTCTTAAGGCTCGTCTATGTTGTACCCTTCATTCCTTTTTATGTCCAAATACTATTGCTTGAAGTGGATATACAACATTTTGTTTATCCATTCATTAGCTAATGAACACTCAAGTTGTTGCCACTTTTTAGCTATCATGAATAATGATGTTTGAACACTCCCATATAAGTTTTTATGTGGACAAATGTTTTCAGTTCTCTAGGGTATGTGCCTAGGAGTGGAATGGCTGGGTCACAGGGAAACTCTACATTTAACTTTTTAAGGGACTGCCCAGCCATTTTCCTGAGGGGCTGCACCACCTGCCCTTCCTACCAGCAAGTGTACGAGAGCTCCAGTTTCTCTAAATCCTAGCCAGCATTTCTTATTGTCCTATAATATCTTTTTACATTAAGCTTTCTCACTCTGAATAGAAAATACTTCTCTGGGCTTGTGAATATGACTATACTGATGATGACAGAATTCAGCACCAAGAACATAAGCAACAAAAACACATCCCATGAAACGGCCCCATGAAGCGCTTACCTGCTGCAGATCAGCGAGGGAATACAGGTGGATCTGTTGAAGGAGGTATTCTCTGGGGAAAATTCTGAAAACAAGGACAGAAACACAAATTGTGGTACTGTCACAAAACACTTTTGTCTGAGAAGTTTCTAAGTTCTCATTCAAGAATCCCTTTCCACCTAATGACTCCTCCTCCCCACATCCTCTGAGAAACCTATAATACCTTTTCCAGGTATTTTTCTTTCTAACACAGATACCAAAGAGGAAGTAAAAGTGTGATTTTTGATTTCTGATGTACTCCAAGATACTCGGAGTACAGTGCAGTGGTCCAGGCCTGAGGACCAGAGCGCCAGGTTTCTCGCACCAGCTGTGCCCCTGAAAGTGTGTCATCTCAGACAAGTCCTAAAACCCATGTAGCTTCAGATTCTTCATAGTTTAATGAAGATGACTGAACTCGGTATCTTAAATATCTTTCCAGCTCTATTATTCTATGTCTAAATGAATAGATTGTGGAGTTGAGAAAATCAACGAGAGTAGCAACCTGTGTGTCTTTTTCTAGAGGCTCCTGTGGCTTTCATTAATGAGGATGGTGGTGCCAGACCTCACATTAATGAACTATCTTCTTACGTTTATAGGGATGAGCTTTGGAGACCAGGTATGGATGGAAATAATAGGACAAAATATTTCAAGTTGAGGCTCCCTGACAAAGTCCAATATCTTTGGATGCTGTCAGTTCATAGAATCTGGAAAAGTGACAGTGAGTGAACATGAAAAAAAAAAAAAGAATTAGGGACAAGTATATAGATACCAAAGCATGGATGGCTACAAAACACCACACACTCACACACACACACACACACTCATATAAAACAAAACTCATAGTGTTAGCATTTTCTGTCTTTGCCTTAGGATACAAGAAAATTGCATAGAACCACCCAAGTGAAAGAAACGATCTCAACTTAACGAACATTAGTGATGATCTACTATATGTCAAGCACTGTGCCAGGCACTGGAAGACAGTTATGAACGAGACAGTCCCAGTATCAGAGTTCAAGGAGCATAAAGTCAAGTAAGGGAAAGATCATAAACCGTTAATTACAATATGGTGACTGGATGTAAGAGCTATGCACAGGGTACATACTTTTAGATTGGTCCAGCATGGTAGGTGCCCACCTTGGCTGTCTATTAGAATTATTTGGGAGCTTTTAGAAAATAATAGGGCATAGGAATCAGTAGAACCCAGAAATCAGTCTTAAAACAAAAACTCTCCTGGTGATTAGAGCAGCCAAGGTTTAGAATCACTGGTCTAATACCTAGCTCATTGGGGAATTCAGTATTCAGTCTTTCAATTAAGTGTGCATTACTGGACAAATCCTAGAGATTAAATCCTTCATCCTTCCATTCATCTTTCTATCCATTCAATTCTGATTAAGCACAGATATGTGCCAGCTACTGTACTAGGCCACTGAAGAAAGAAAGGGCATTGAACCAATGAGAAAAAGTCCCCGGCAAGGAGGCCCCCGATAGGCATTTTGTATTAATAGTTTGGCTTTCTCCTGGGAAGAATGATAGCTTCTGAAGAATTCTGCTGAAAATCCCTGTTTCATCCACAGAGTGAGAACAGACCATTGAGTGACACGGTCCTTGTACTCTGAAGAACAGAATTCACTTCCTGAGGCTGGGATCCCTTCACCTCTAATGGTTCGGGGCTGCACACGTGACAGGAAGCAGCACACAGTCCCTGCCCAGCTGGGAAGGGTGGAGGCAAAGTGCTCAGTCCCTCCATGAGGGATGAAGCTTTCCTACTGAAAGGCCCCTGTTGTAAAAGGTAGACCACGGGCTCAGGAGGGCTCGTGAGACATGACCAACTTCCATTTTCAATTCACACTCATAGGGTACAGAGATCGTCAAGAGACCTGTTCCTCATGACCCCTACAGGGTTAACAATGAGAAGAGCCTGCTTTGGGTGTGGCCCTCAATAAACATCTCATTTTAGTTCTCACAACAGCCCCATGTGGTAGGTACCACCTCCATTTTACCTAAGAGGAAACTGAGGCTCAGAGGCAAAGACTAATTTGTCCAGGGTCATGGAGTTGGGCTTCAAGGCCAGGACTTTCTGACTCCAAAGGTCTGTGCTTTCTCTACTTTCCTGGAGATAAGGATGGAAAAAGGAGAGACGTGGGTATGAACTGACTGTCTAATATAGCTGTATAATACATCTCTCTTCCAGGTAGGTGTTTATTACTGTTTAGGCCAGCAGCAATATAGACCAATTGTTATTTTTTAAAAGAAGGATACTGACACTGATGTGCTGGGTCATGCCCACTTCCTGAAGGCAGTGGGGAGGGTGGCAAGACTGCAATTAGGGACAGTCCTGACCAGGTACCTGTGGCCTAGGGTAACCACATGGCGAAAGGAAATGGGTGAGTACATAGACAGAAGAGACCCTTTGGGAGGGCTGACAACACTTGGAATGGGTGAAAAAGGAGAAAGGAACTGAAGGTGATTCTGAAATTCTTAGCTGGGATGTCAGGATGGTGATGTCACTGGCCAACACAGGGCAGGCTGCTCGGGGACGGGATAAAGCACTGAGATTTATCTGTGCTGGACAGCAAGTGCTCGTGTGGGGGACAGCAAGTGTGGCCCTCAGGGATGTGGGGTTGAGAGACGTGGGAGAGCCAGGGGCACTTCTGACATCAGCACAGAAGCTTTGGGGATGGGGTGGGGAACAGACCTCCGAGGAAACCGAGTAGGAGGAGGCTTGGCATGAACAGGGGTTGTTTTATTTTGTCTATCTTACAAAGCCTAGAAGTATCTGAAGTACACTTTGGCAGTCCGCAATTTTTCTCATGCTTGAAAAACTGCTTTGAAAAGAACCAGGATGTTCACATGTACTTGATTTCCCAATACATCCTCCCTTTGTGAAATGTTTGTGATCTTATACCTATTACCTGGCTTCCCCTAATCTTACACAATCATGAGCCATGGTTCATTGATAAAATGAAGAAATGAACAATTATGTAAATTAGAACTTATTCAGATTTCACCAATTGTTTCACTAACGTCCTTTTTCTCCCCAAGGGCCTAATCCAGAATACAAGATTACATTTAGATATTTTTAAATATATATAAACACTGGCAAGTTGAGACCCAAACATAGGTGCAGAGAAGCAAGCCTAGGATTCAGTCTTTCTGTGGGGTCACTAGGGCAGCAGAATATGGTCATCTAATATGGGGACAAAGGATGTTTGAGTGTGGTTGAATAGGAGGAATTATCTTTTTCAGAGGCAACTGCTTCGTAATGAAGTCTCTTAAATAAAATGAAAGCAATGTGCCAGCAGAGCTAAGAAAAAGAGACAGAGTGAACCAAACAAGTAGGCTGGAAAATCATTTCAAGGTGAGCTCCTGCCTTTTCTGTTGGTTTGAACACATGAAGGTCAGCTGGAGAAAATGTTAGAAGGAAGGTGACTGAAATGAACCCTAGCAGGGGAGCATATCGTTAATGTTTTGCTACTTAAAGTTCTTCTCTAAAATCCTTAAACTTCCACAACTGAGAGTATACAGGATGTAAGAATTAATTACAGATTTACAAATGGAATCACACTGGTTTACCCTTACTGGGGTACTACAGTCAGTCGGTGATCCAGTCAACAAACAGTACTCAGTGCCTGAAATGAGCCAGTGTTGTGCTAAGGGCTGGAGATGGATACGTTCAATGAACACAGCTGATGAGCAACAAAGAGGATTTCTACTTTCTCCACTCCAGGTGGATCCTCATTGCCTTCAAACACTGCTCATTCTTCTCACAGTAACTAACCAACTTTGGGCACAGTCATCTCTCGTTCAGTTCAGTCGCTCAGTCGTGTCGGACTCTTTGCGACTCCATGAATCACAGCACGCCAGGCCTCCCTGTCCATCACAAACTCCTGGAGTTCACTCAGACTCATGTCCATAGAGTCAGTGATGCCATCGAGCCATCTCATCCTCTGTCGTCCCCTTCTCCTCCTGCCCCCAATCCCTCCCAGCATCAGAGTCTTTTCCAATGAGTCAACTCTTCACATGAGGTGGCCAAAGTACTGGAGTTTCAGCTTCAGCATCATTTCCTCCAAAGAAATCCCAGGGCTGATCTCCTTCAGAATGGACTGGTTGGATCTCCTTGCAGTCCAAGGGACTCTCAAGAGTCTTCTCCAACACCGCAGTTCAAAAGCATCAATTCCTCGGTGCTCAGCCTTCTTCACAGTCCAACTCTCACATCCATACATGACCACAGGAAAAACCATAGCCTTGACTAGACAGACCTTTGTTGGCAAACTAATGTCTCTGCTTTTGAATATACTATCTAGGTTGGTCATAACTTTGCTTCCAAGGAGTAAGTGTCTTTCAATTTTATGGCTGCAGTCACCATCTGCAGTGATTTTGGAGCCCAGAAAAATAAAGTCTGACACTGTTTCCCCATCTATTTCCCATGAAGTGATGGGACCGGATGCCATGATCTTCATTTCTGAATGTTGAGCTTTAAGCCAACTTTTTCACTCTCCACTTTCACTTTCATCAAGAGGCTTTTTAGTTCCTCTTCACTTTCTGCCATAAGGACGGTGTCATCTGCATATCTGAGGTTATTGATATTTCTCCCAGCAATCTTGATTCCAGCTTGTGTTTCTTCCAGTCTAACGTTTCTCATGATGTACTCTGCATATAAGTTAAATAAGCAGGGTGACAATATACAGCCTTGACGAACTCCTTTTCCTATTTGGAACCAGTCTGTTGTTCCATGTCCAATTCTAACTGTTGCTTCCTGACCTGCATACATATTTCTCAAGAGGCATCTGGTATTCCCATCTCTTTCAGGATTTTCCACAGTTTATTGTGATCCACACAGTCAAAGGCTTTGGCATAGTCAATAAAGCAGAAATAGATGTTTTTCTGGAACTCTCTTGCTTTTTCCATGATCCAGCAGATGTTGGCAATTTGATCTCTGGTTCCTCTGCCTTTTCTAAAACCAGCTTGAACATCAGGAAGTTCACGGTTCACGTATTGCTGAAGCCTGGCTTGGAGAATTTTGAGCATTACTTTACTAGCGTGTGACCATGATCCATATACAGCTAAAGTCAGCTATGTGTTGTTTCTGTGTGTAAATATATTTCACATATTTATTTTCTCTTTCCCTCTGGAAGAAATTCTCAGCCCTTCCAGAAGCACCATATTTTCTGTCTCCTCTTTGGCACTCTTCAGTGTCTAAAACTAATAATTTACAAGAGTTCGGTCCTAATGACACAAAGAACTGGAAAATGCAATATACACATATTGTGTATATTGTGTTTGGAGGAGATGTTGTGTCCAAGAGATTTAGTGGTGGCCATAAAAAATACAGACTTTTAAGACAGATAATGCCAGTCAGCTTTTCTTCTCCATGAGGATGGAAATTATATCAAGAAAGCATTGAAGTCAAATATGAGAACAAATTTCCTGAGAGGGAAGATAGCATGGCATTTAAATATGTCTCTTTAATGTAAATAAACACTTTTTAATGTACATAAAAGAAGAAAAAGATTTATTTAAAGGGAGGGACTTGCTTTTCTGCTTAGAGGGGAGAAGGGTTTCAAAGGTGGGCTCAGGTAACCCCATCAGCTTGTTCCTCTTTCTCATTGCTCGTGTCTTTAAGGCAGACTGAACTGGTAAGAGCATTCTCTGAATATCTTCTTTTTTAAAATTTTTATTCAGTTTGTAAAGGTTACCTTCCATTTACAGTTACTGCAGTGCTTGCTTTGGCGGCACATATACTAAAATTGGAACGATACAGTTATTGCAAAATACTGGCTATATTCCCCATGTTGTACAATACATCCTGGAGCCTGTCTTACATCTGATAGTTTGTATCTCCCATTCTCCAATATTGTTGCCCCCCTCCCGAAATGGTAACCATGAGTTCGTTCTCTATATCTGCGGGTCTGCTGCTTCTTTGTTACATTCACTAGTTTGCTGTATTTTTTAGATTCCACACATAAGTGATATCACACAGTGTTTGTCTTTCCTGGAATATTTTCTTTAGGCTGATGTCCACAGGGGAAGTGCAGGGCAAATAAGCACATGAAATCCAAGCCCAGGAAAGGCAAGGGCAACTTCCTGTTTGGGGGATGCCAAGGGCTTTCCCCCATGGTGGCTTCGGTGTACAAGGTGGCCCAGCTTGTGGGAGCTCTTTAGGGAATGGATGGAACAAGTGGGGCCTTCCAGGGTAAGTTATGGCAGAGCTGGTGGAGAAGTCGCAGGCCTGAGGTGTGCTTGGGGACCATTACAGGGCTCTGCAGGGCACACAGCCACTTCAGGGAAAGCCAGGGAAGCTGCTCATGTGTAGGAGGCAAAGTTTGGCACCTCCTTGAGAGCCATGGCAGCACTGATTTTATAATTTTACTATTTGTGTGCTTAATAAAGAATGAATGGTTATTGAAGTTTTTTGGTCAGAAAACAACTTGTGATCACCATATGGCGCAAGAATTCAATGCAAATGAAGTTCAGTCCTGTGACCTCTGTGACTTGCCACCATGGTGAAGAATCTAAAGTCAGCACACATTTTCACTGTAATAAGCAGGTGCTGGTACACATGGGACAGGAAATTTGGAGAAGACAGTTTCTTCCCCCTAATACCTATAAATAAGTGAGATAAACAGACAAGTAAGCAAGTAACTCCAGCTCTATCATGGAGTGCATGGGTGAGGGAGCCTGCAGGACGCCTGTTCAGGAAAAGCCTCAGAACCAACACGTCAGAACCCACATGAAGGAGTGGAAGGGCAGGTATTCCAGGTAGAGGGGGCAGCGTGGGTAAGAGCAGAGAGGCCAGGACAAGCATAATTCTTTCAGGGAACAAGCTCTGTATGTGTACATGTGTGTATGTACCCATGCTGGGAACCAAGGTACTGCAAAGTGTGAGGTTGGAAAGTGTGTCGCCGGACATGAGAGAGCTTAGATGCCTGGAGAACAGCCTACCCTCAGAGAGATGAGTGCCACAGGAGAGCCTCAAGCAAGAGGAAGACAGCATTAGATTTGTGCCTGCCTTGTTGCTGGTGGCACTAAGTTGCATCCGACCCCATGGACTGCAGCACACCAGCCTTCCCTGTCCTTCACTATCTCCTGGAGTTTGCTCAAACTCATTCTTTGTGCATATAAAAGTTCATTGACAGCAGAAGGGGAGATAGACTAAAGAGATGGGACAATTTTGGGGTAAACTAGCTGAGAAATGATGGGACCCTGAACAGAATTTAGATGGTTGCCCTTGGGTTGGAGAGAAAGGGAGCCTACCACAGACAGATTTCTGCAGTACCATCCACGTGCCATGAAGACTACCAGGAAACAGAAGCCAGGAAGGAGCCTGGCACTGCTCGTGGTAAATGCAAATTCCATTCACTGACACAGGGGCTACGGAAGAGGAGTTGCCCATGAGGAGAAAGGGAAGCTCAGTTGTCGGGGAAGAGGTCTGGAACTGTCTGTGGAATGTCCAAGTGGAGTCATCCACGTATTCAGAGAGGAGAGCTGTGCGCCTACAGGTGAAGACATGAAAATGAGGAGCAACCCAGGACAGCACACACTAGAGCAACAGAAAAGACTGCATGCCGGCAGAGCAGTTCCAAGAACCGCTGCAGGAAGAAAGCTGCAAAGGAGCAGTCTGATAGGAGAAAAGGCAGAAGAGCCAACATCCAGGAAGCCAAAGGAGGAGAGAGAATTTTAAGGACAAAAAAGGTCAACGGCATCAGAGGCCCGGAGAGGTCAAATAACCCGGGAAAGACACTCACAAGGCCTGAAAAGTGCCTGCTGGATTTGGCAAAATGGAATTCATTAGTGACCTCGGGAGGAAGAAGGACACCAGACTGCAGAGGGGCGAAGGGCTGTGGATTACTCTTTTAAGAAACTCACTTTAAAGGAGAGAAACTGGGCCATAGCTACAGAAGGATGCAGGACTAAGAAAGGATTCTTTTCTTAGAGATGGAAGCCACTTGGGCATATTCACGTGCTAATATTGAAGAAGCCAGTGCAGAATCAGGAGCTAAGGAAAGAAAAGTGGGAAAGATGACAGAGCCTGAGCCTGGAAAGGCCTAGAGGAAATGGGACATGGACCCCACTAGGAGCTCTTGCAAATGAATGTTCGCCATGTGTGAGGGTGCATGTACATACACACACTCTTTTCTTTACTGAAATGCTTCAAGTTTCTACTAAGACTTTATGTAAAACATAATTACTAATTTCCCCAATGTTCCCTTCAGACTTCAACATCCTAGGAACGGAAAGCTACAAATCAACTGAAGGCTGTCTGACTTGGCAGTGCTTTGGTAAATGGCCTCTTTGCTGCAGGAGGGTGCTGCTTTTGCTTTCTGGTGAGGAAGCTGTGTTTAGGGTTTTCTGTGCAAAGTGATCTCGCTGTACTGCAGGCCTAGTCATCATCAGGTCAGACAGCATTTCACCAGCAGGCTAAGCATGAGGACAGCCCTGCTCATGCCAATGTAATGGTCCTGACACCAGAGCCAGAGGACAAACACCATAAGGAGAGTCAACGCCACGCCTCACTCACCGGCTGAGGGAAAACTGCATCACTGGCAGGTGGCACTGTAAAGTTCTCTGATACCAAAGGACAATGAAGAAACCTGCTGAAGGATAATGAAAACCAACCAGCCCAACTGTTTCTCGTGCCAACTACTTCTATTTTATCACCTTTAGAATTTCCTGACATACTGGGCAGGTAAGTCAGGCTTCACTTACAGATCGTTCCGATGAGAAAAGTGAGAAAAGATTAAAAGGGAAAAAAGGTCATGAATGATTCAGATCTCTTATATTATATAGGTGGCACTTGGGGTTAAAAATGCAGAAATAATGGCCTATGAAATCAAAGGCAGTCTATATAAAACAAGTTGGGAGTCCTCTTCTATTTTGTACCAGGACACTGAGTCAAACACATCAAGACTCATTTAACCTGACTAATTTCTGAGGACTTAAACTCAGTTTCCACTGAGCCCTGATGCTCATGAAAGAAAAGGGACTAAGTCAGGCCCTGGAGTAGGCACACCCTTTGCAGGATTTAATAGATTTAGTAATATCGCCATATCCCTAAAGCTCAGTTCTTTGAGCTGCATAACTGGCATTAAAAACCCAATGATTAAAATGAAAATATCTTAACACATGTAACAGATATGCTTTAAAGACTCATCTCACACAGGGTGAGGGGAAGGAGCAGGTGAGATGAATGGAGACAGCAGCATTGAAACATATACATTACCACATATAAAATCAGATAGCCAGTGAAAATTTGCTGTATAATGCAGGGAGCTCAAAACTGGCACTCTGTGACAACCTAGAGGGGTGGGATGGGGTGGCAGGTGAGTGGGAGGTCCAAGAGGGAGGGGACATATGTTTACCTATGGCTGATTCATGTTGCTATGTGGCAGAAACCAACACAATAATGTAAGACAATTATCCTCCAGTTAAAAATAAATAAGTTGGAACTTCCCTGGTGGTCCAATGGCTAAGACGCCACTTTCCCAATATAAGGGCCTGGGTTTGAGCCCTAGTCAAGGAAGTAGATTCCACATACCACAGCTAAGACCCAGAGCAGCCAAATAAATAAATATTTTAAAAATAAATAAGTAAAAAACAGACTCATCTCCCTCCCTTCTTCCACATGTCTCTCTGTCTGTCTCTCCGTCACTCTCTCTCTCTTAAACACACACACACACACACACAGATATACACAATAAAAAAGACAACACCACCAAGGGAAAATCTCCAATTCTGATTCTAAACCATAAAGATCTAAACGAAGATTATGTGTAGAAGTGCATAAGAAGTAATTTAGAAAGGAAAACCATTCATTCATGAAGTATTACTGTGTTTTCCAAGAGTCAGTGCTCCAGGCGAGGTAATTTGTATGGAATGGAAAGGGTTGCAGTATTTTTCCTTTGGAGGGCACAAGTACCCACACCAAAATCAGCAAAAAGCACGGTGAAATGTTCCCAGGGAGATGCAATTTGGTGTTCTTGATATGAGCTACAAATGTTCCCAAAATAGTTACATTAGACTGGATATGGACAGGACTCTTATGTCCAGCCATGCTCCTAGCTAACGGAAGAACAATTTTAAATCAAAGGCAGATATTGCGATAGCCATCCAGGTAGAAGAAACAAGCTTCAATCACTTCTCTAGGTACTTCATTTTGCTAATCTCATTGGTTGAAAAAATAGCAAGACTGCATCAGATATTATATCTTGGCAGACAGGTATGGGAAAAAAGGGTCTCTTTTACATGTTCATTCAGAAACTGTGCCTAAGTTTCTTCAATCTAAACCCTGGAGTAGAAATACTTGGGAAGTAATTTGGGTTGTTATTATTCCGGGGTCTGATTATAAAAGTGACAAATTATATCACATTATAGATCCTAACTCAAATCCCTATGTTATGCCACAATTCCAAGAATATAACACTTTTTCTGCCATGAGTTTTATTTTTTTGTCATCTCTTAGAAAATGATTTTTTATAGTCTACAGATTTCACTTAATCTCAGAATAAGATAAAATCACTTTTTAACTTGCTATGGATTTCTCAATAAATAAAAAGTTCTGCGTACATTATAGTAAAATTAATATATAACTTGCCAGAGCTCCTTTTTCAAAGTTTATTAATGTCTTAGTTTTGAATGACGGTTTTGCAGACAGTCTGTAGCTCCTTTTTAGAGTGCTGATACTAGCACATATATACATGATTTGCTGAATGAGATCTCTGGAGGAAAATGAGGGGAGGGGAGGGGCTCAGGAGATGAGGGGCTTAGCTGACTTGAAAACCTTGGTTCTTCGAGTCATTCAAGGGAAAAGGGATTCTTGAAGGAGACTGAGAATGGCTGCTTTCAAAAACTATCAAAATAACATTTTGTGTTTTAGTAGGTTTTGAGTCTCGATAGATTCACATAGCTAATCTGTTGAGAGGAAAGCCCCAAAGACACTTTTAACTAGCTAACTCAAAAACTAGCCACAAAGTCTAGCCAATATTAAATCTTACAGAGAACATAAAGAGCTGTGTTCATTTACTGGGCTTAAAGAAGTGTTATTTATAAATTTGAAGTGCTAACAATCTCTGGTCTTTAATGAGACTAATTTAGTGACAATATTGTGGCTAAAATGGGCTCATCCTTCTAAAATTCAGTATTAACCAGATTTTGGCTAATGATTGGTTGCACGTTTGGATCTTAGATTTTGGCTATAGACACTCCTCATTTTCAGTTCAGAGACACAGCAAGTCAAGTCTGTGTAGACTATGTTTTAATAACGAGGCTGCCAGAAGAGACATTAAATGTATTCAAGTCACAAGAGCATGCAATCTTTTCTCTCTGTAACAGATAATCCCTCTATCTAATATGTCTGACTTACTGGGAGGTAGGGAGATGAGGAGTTGTTGCTATGAAATGATCTCTTTCAGCTCATGCAGTCTTTTGTTGGGTACACTGAATAATATCCTCACATACTTCTAAGATTGAGGGTGCATCAGAATGTCCATGTATCAAAATACCATTTTCACTCAGTGATTCATGATGCTTTAGACAAATATTTACTGGCATAAAAAGATGTTCACAATATACCAAGCAAAATGATTGGGTTAAAAGTAGTATGTACATTGGTTGCTGTTGGTGGTTTTAGTCGCTAAGTCATGTCCAACTTTTTACGCCCCCATGGCCTCTAGCCCACTAGGCTCCTCTGTCCATGGAATTTTCTAAGCAAGAATACTGGAGTGGGTAGCCATTTCCTTCCCCAAGGGATCTTCCTGACCCAGGGATTGAACCCAGGTCTCTGGCATCTCTGCATTTGCAGGCAGATTTTTTGCCACTGATACCACCTGGGAAGCCTTGGCTCAGTGGTAAAGAATCTACCTGCCAAGCAGGAGACTTGGGTTTGATCCCTGGGTTGGGAAAATCACCTGGAGGAGGAAATGACAACCCACTCCAGTATTCTTGCATGGAAAATTCCATGGACAGAGGAGCCTGGCAGACTATAGTTCATGGGGTCGCAAAGAGCCAGACATGCCTGGGTGACTAACACACACAGTCACACACACACAGCATGGTTCAAGGCTCTGGAGATACAGCAGGGCCTAAGACCACAAAACAGATAAAAAGCCATGACCTTTCGTAGCTTACATCTAGTGTGGAGAGCACAGGGTCTCTGGGCACGGCTATACAGGCTGAGAAAAGCATGACCTCCACAGCCATATGTGTGGCACCAGAGAGGGAGACAGACAATGTAAAACACTACATTACGTGGTAATAAGCAGAGACTAAAAAGATGAAGTGCGTGTGTCAGGGAGGGCGCTGGGTGCAATTTCAAATAAAGTGGTCAAGGATGCCTCATGAACATGATGACTGCATATGGATCTAAGGGAGATAAGGAAGCCAGCTATGCGGTTACTTGGGGAAGAAGAAAACAAGCACAGAAACTCACGTGGGAGCCTGTGTGCTGTGGTCAAGGACTAAACAAGGCTGGTCTGGCTGGAACAGAGTAAAGGAGGGGGCACATATAGGGAGATGAGGGCAGAGAGGGGATGGGGAACCAGCCATATTCGTCCTTGGCTTTTACTTGGGTGAAGAGAGGTGAAGCTATCAGGTAGTCTGAGTCAGGGGTGACATCATCTAATGTACACATTAACTCTAACTGTAGTCTTAAGAACAGACTGAAGGGGGAGACCAGTTACCGCGATAATCCAGGGGACAGTGACAGTGGCTTGGACCTTGAGGGTAGCAGGGGAAGTGATGGTTTTATGACGATTTCAATTTGAGTGGATATATTTTGAAGGTGACGCTGATAGGATTTGCTGGTAGGTTGGATTCAGAACTGAGGGAAAGGTGTTTGGCCTGAACAACTGGATGGGTGGAGGTGCCAGTAAGGCAGATGGGGGGCCCTGCAGCAGGAGCAGTTTGCAATAGGAGTAGGGGAGGGGCTACTGTCTCAGTTTTGACCATATTAAGTTTGAGATGCTAGTGGACACCCAAAGGATGTTTCAACCTTTGGACTAAGCTTCCTGTCTAGTGAACTCAGTAGTCAGACAGACAGCTTTCCCTGGGGGTAAGGAGCAAAGAATTGGGAAAGGAAATCTGGTTTATTAAATGACATTTCTGGGGACTGTTGCTAAGAGCAACTGAAGCAAGAGCAACTGAGCAAGCTGCTGAATTTTGCTGGAAGGAAGAGGAGGCAAGGACAGTCTGACAGGATAGACACACATACACATTCGCTGATATTTTTCTGGCACTCAGCAGGCTAGACAAAGTCAATAAAAATGCCGGTTTTTATGATAGAAATTTCTCACTGTTCAATAAAGCTGGTATTTCAGTGATAACTAATTCTGGATATAATTTCAAATAAAATGTGAGACTGAAGACAGCAAAAGGTGACTTATCCTAAGTTAAACTGTCAAATTGTTTAGAATGGTCTAAGCAAAGAACTAACCTTAACAAACAAGTAGGACTACCTGTTGCCCCAGAACCATCACAATTGTGCTCTAAGTAACTGGGAAGGCAGGCATAACATTGCCTACTGGCTTCAAGTAGTATTGGAGAGAAACTAGTTTTAAATATTTATCACAATAGGAACTTTGCATTCACCAGGCACCCAAAACCCCAATCATCTGTTAATGACAGAGAATGGGAAACACTCAGGCATCCACCAATTGATTTCTGTAATATCTTTCTTTGGACTGGATAATTTCACTTCAGCATTCAGAAGAAAAAATATGACTTAATTCAGGATTTCTGAAAAGCTAGTCCAAACAACTGGTATTGCTCTGGCAATGTTTTTCAGCAATCCAAGGCAAAATGAGACAAAAAAAAGAATAGTAGATTGAATTTTAAATCTATTTGACTTTAAAAAGCTGTTTGATTGGTGTTCACTTTTTTTTTTCTTTGCATTATTACGTTCTTTTATGAAATGATGGTGAGAAAGAGATCGTAATATTTATTTTAGACATGGATAAGATAACCCTAGAGACACCTCTACATTTACAGGACTATGCAACAGAAAGGTCTGGGAAACACAAACCGAGAGGAAAATGTGCTCATTAGCACTAAGCCAATAGTCATGCCTTGCTCTCCAAGCCCAGCGCTGGCAGTGAGTACGGCAACCGTACCTTCCCACACAAGAGACATTACTGTCTGCCACCTCGCTGTCTTCACACTCTCCTACACAACCTCAATGAAGGCCTTCAGGAGAAATAAAAGGGGTTCCTTCCTCTGAAGAGTCTAGAAACTTCTGGACATCACTGCCACCAGCAAATGCCCCTGGGAAAGCAGCAGCAATTTGAGCATCAGAAAGCCTGGTTCCAAGTGTGAACTCTGCTCCTTGCCAGCTCTGTCACCTCAGGCAAGTCACGTAGCATCTCAGAGTCATAGTTCCTTCCATTCTTTCTAAATACCATGTCTTACCCATTTGAAGGGCTGTTGTAAGGACCCAAGAGTATATTTATGGGAAAGTACTTTTTAACTGATAAAATCATGATTATCTCACCATCACAAATAAGTGAAATGGGCTGAGGATGAGAAACGCAGGGCAGCAACATATTATGTACCGATTGTCAGTGGGTTTGGGGAGATAACAGGAGGGGCAGAGACTATGGCAAAGTGGAGAGTCTAATACGTAATGCTGATTGCTACATCCAGGAATGAGGGAAGACTTGTGTACTCAGAGCTTCTGATTTCCTAACAGAAACCAGAGAGCTTTATTTTGTGAGAGCATGAAGAGGCCTGATTATTTAAAGGTTCGCTTTGGCTGTTGTTGTTCAGTCTCTAAGTCATGTCCCACTCTTTGCGACCCCATGGATTGCAGCACACCAGACTTTGCTCTTCTTCACTATCTCCCAGAGTTTGCTCAAATTCATGTCTACTGAGTCGGTCAGACATTTGCTACTATTTTGCAACTTTAAAACCTAGTGGGACCATCCCTGAAAGGCCAAACAAAACACGTCTAAGGGCAAACCTGGTCCCGAGGTGACCATTTATGACTTCTGATTTATGCTTGGATCCCACCGTTCCTGTGTTCAGCGCGGCATGCAGACCGGAGGCCCTTCCCAGCTCTTCCTGGGGTCTCTCCTGAACATGTCCTTAACGGCTGCTCATCCGGATGTATCCTGACAGTGCGAAGATTTTCCACAGAGTACTTCACGCACCTCCACATGTGGACACTGTAAATAATTCTTCTTGTGAAAAGTTAACTAGACCTTGAACTGATCCAGCAGGGTCGCCATCTGGGAGTCCTCAGAGGCCGTGAATTGTCAGCACTATAAACATTTTAGACTTCATGGAAGACACTGACTTTTTCTAAACTAATCACCCCTGCCAGTCAAGATTTGCAGTTCGGGTTCAAGAACAAGGCGTTCGTTTCACAACAATAACAAAAACAGTGAGGATAAAAACCCAACGGTCATCGTAATGACAGGCCTAAAAGCCAACTGCGACTTCCCTAATAAGGCGATGACCAAAGTTGGCTCCCTGGCGGTCTAGCGCCCATACGATTAATCAGTCTGTTTCCAGGTTCCTCACGACAGCAATATTAACAGTTTGCTTTATTCTGTTTATACAGCACTGACAGGTCTTCAGCATGTTGGGCCTACTTGCTGGAGATTAATGGCAACTTTTATATGGAGGTAAAACCCAGGCAGGGAGAGAATGCCTTTTACGACTAGATAAGAACTGGATTCCCTTGCTCTATTTTGGTTCCCTTGTTGCTCATCAACTCCCCCCTCTTTTAGTTTCTATCAAGGATCTATATGGTTAGTTGTGCCCAGCAGGTCCTTCTCACTGTCTAAACTCCCCCCCAACCCCACTCTAGAGGTGGTACCCCAGGTGAAACAAAGGAAACCTTCAGTATCCTGCTTTTGAACAAGCTTATTGTCACTGAAGGTACTGGTGACTGATTTTGTTTTTAAAAAGTCAGATTCTGTATAAAAGTGAAAGACAGGTAAGAGATGGCTTCTGGTGACAGTCATTTTAGCATGAGGGGGGCAATCTCCTCTGTTAAATGGTTATTTTTATAGACACTGAAGAAGGCAGAATGAATAAGCATGGTCCAGCTGTAAGAAGTATCGACATCCCAGAAAACCTTAGACGTATTTCACTAAACAGTCATATTTTAAAATAAATCCAAAAAAGCTCTTAACTCCCCCCTCCCAAAGCTATGAGTCCTCCTTGCTACTGGTGTACTTTTCTCTGTGCCAGGTTGGAGAGCTTGGTAACCTCAGAGATTATATAAATATACAGAAACTAAGACAACAACAAAAAAATTATAGCACCTCTTCTAGAGCTCTGTAGGAATCATCGTCTTATTCTTTGCTCTTAGGAAGTCTTAGGGAGCCTCTTGCTCCACCCATTTTTATGCAACAAATGCACAGATAAGTATGCACCGCATACCCAGAAACCACAGGCCCTGTGCCAGACTAGCTCTCCAACCCACTTCCTCTTGCTCACCCCTCTCCAGACACAGTGAGTAGCAGAAGAAGGGGCCCGATTCCAGTTACAGAGCATCAGGGGTGGCTTTTAAGTGGACTCTTTTAACAAGGATTTTTAAAGCTAGAGACAAGAACAATCTAGGGTAAGAAGCAGTATTAATAATAATAGTATTTATTATTTACTGTGTACAGGCACTACTGTAAGCCCTTCAGTTGTAAAAACCCATTTAATTTCCACAACAGAATGTACTGAAGGGAGAATTAAATGATTATTTGTGTTTGAGAGAGTAGAACAAAATACTGGGTTAGATTGGGGCAGATCTTTAATTCCATACTTGCACTTTAATAATTTGTCTGATGTGAAGGTTCAGTTGGAAAGGAAAGAAACCCAAGTGTGACGGACTAGTTAGAAGGATGCTGTAATGGTCCTGAGACTGAACCAGGGGAGTGCACTGGAAGTGAAAAGCAAAGGAAAGATTTGAGAGCTGTCCCAGAAACAGAACCAACCAAATCTTTTTTGTGCTGGTTTGGTCTGTTCATTTATTCAACAACAATTTCTAAAGGTTTCAGAAGGTTCAAACACTGTACTAACTGACAGGGAAGTGAGAAAAAGAAGAATCTGAAGATGACTCCTTCCTCCGAATTGGGCTACCAGCCACAGCTCAGTGGTCTAAAGAGACACTGTAACAGACATCCATTCATCACCCATCCCTCCTTACATCCATCCATTCAGTACCTACTAAACACACACCGTCTCCCAGGCCCTACACTGAATAATGGTCATGAACAAGTCCAGGAAAGAGAAATGAAGGGGGGTAAAAAAAGACTCCTATTTTCACTCTCACAGCCCCAGGACTGCCTTCTCTCTAGAACTTCCATTCCTTTCCTGGTGGTCTGGCCATAAGGCGTAGTAGTACATGGTGGTAAGCCACCAAACTGCTGGAACAGCATAGGTATGCTTAGTCATCCATATGGAGAGAGGATCTCCTATTTAATTTCTAAATGCATGCCCAGATTTGGCATATTTAACCAAAGCAAAACATTACAACATAAAGGTATTCAACAAGATTTCTGTGTGTAGATTTTAACATTAAAATAAAAAATTAAATTTAAATTAAAAAATTAAAAATAAAAGCACAAAGAAAAACCAGCTTTGAGCAAAGCCAAAAGGTACTGAGAGTAATAGAACGAACATACTTTGAATGTCAAAATTCTTGTATATAGCTTGGTTGGTAAATTTGTTGGAAACACATAATTTTATTGCCTTTCAGACAAAGCTCCAATCTTTTAAAATTAAGATTTGCCTAGACTTTACAAGAGTAAATCTTGACTACTTTCTAGCGTTTTCTGAAAAACAACCAGGTGAAAGAATGGCTACCACTATGAGGCATTTCGCTCTACGGCAGCTGCCTTTTCATTATTACTTTTATGAGAGCTTGTCTAGATATTACATATCCTTTACTATCTACATTTAGTTCTTTTCAAAACATCTTCTTCAGAGGCCTGGGGTTCTTCGGATATTAATTGGATTTCAAATAGCAAACGATCACTTTCTGAAGCTTCTTATTCACATACGCTTGCCTCCAAAAACCATGACTAATGTATGCCTTCAAGTTGCCATTAAAAAAAAAAAATTAAAAGATATGTTTAGGTACTTATGAACACCAACAACAATTATTTCAAGTATAAGCTAGTTTGTGTATACCAAGGGTGAGAATTTAAATGCCAATAAAACCTAACTGTAAAAGAAGGAATTTGATGAGAGCAGGCACATTTTTTAACTTCAATTTTATGTTAAGGTTCTGAGCTTGGTATGGACTTGTGTGTTCCATAAACTTGGACATAACCAACCTATGGAAAAGCAGCCTATGCCAATGATAACATGAAAAGGCAGAATCCTGAGCCTTTTTATGGTGGGTTGTTTTTCTTTTTTTAATGTATTTTAATTCCAGCTGTACGGCCTGTATCATTTACCAAGTCTGTTTCTGTCTGTAAAATAAGATTTGAATAACCACTTACTAATTTCTCATTGAAAAAAAAGGTTTTTGAGCTATGAAATATTTCAAACATACTTATTTTCACTGACGATAATAGGAACTGAAATTGGAGAAACTATAAGTTGCTACAATCAATGAAGACATTTCCATGAATATTATCTCAAGTTAACCTATAGGTAAAGAGAGGTCTTCACCGTCGTGGGAACTCGATGCATGGGTTAAAAGCCCTCAGTTCCACTGAGATATTATTTTCATTGTGCTTGGCTCAACCAGACAGAGGCCCTCAGAGGAAAAAGTCAGAGATGAGCCCTGAGGGAGAACCACAGAATTCCAGCTACTCCACGTTGTAAAGGCCCTCGGAGATCATCTAACCACCCTCCCGGGGCGGGAAAGAAAAACAAACCGGAGCTGTCTGACATTTATGACTCTTACCTGCGGCGCAGATCCTCGGCCACCGCCGCCCGGCAGCTGAACAAATAGGCTCGCAGTGACTTCAGCCGCTGCCGCAGCCGCACCACGGTGGCCAGCGGCTCGGCGTGTCCGTACAGCATGGGGTTCTGCTGCTGGATGTCGATCAGGGGCTCCTCGTACACGTACTCCAGGAACTCTTTGGCCTGCTTAGACACCTACGAGAGAAACTTCCTCCATCAGCGCTGGTGCCATCACCGGCTCTCCACACCTCCTCCAGCTAGGAACCATAGCTTAAATACCAAAATGACATCATTTTCTGAACACAGCCAAATGAAAAAGCCCATAGTGTAACCTAGTATAAAATGTGGCTTTTCTTTCTCTCTCCCAAGAAACTCAATTGGTAAAAGCAACCTGGGCATTGAAAGGAATTACAACATATATTAACTCTGTTTTTTGATTGTGTGATTCCCTGGAGAATCCCATGATCAGAGGAGCCTTGTGGGCTACAGTCCATGGGGTGGCAAGGTGTTGGACACAACTGAGTGACTAACACTTTCACACATATGATAAAATGACACAGAACTATACAGACTCAGTATACCAATGTCAATTTCCTGTTGTTTTTTAAAAATGTATTACAGTTATTTAAGATACACCCAGTGGGCAAAGTGGGTAAAAGATACATAGGACCCCTCTGTGTTACATTATCTATACAACTTCCTGTGAATCTACAATTATTTCAAAATAAAAAGTTTAAAAAATAATTCATTACGGCTCTTTAACAGCAATGCTGATTTTAAAAACTAAAGCTATGTGCATATATATGTACATATATTCTATAGTATTTTTATACAGAGGTTACTTTAAAAAGATAGGTAAACCATGCACATCGAAAGGAATGAAAGAATATCTCCCAAAAAGGGGGGAAAAAGGATATTATATACAGAACAATGTGCATAGAAAACAAGCTCAAACGCACACTTTAGTGAGCAGAAAAGAGTTGCTTTTATTAGTAAAGGTCTAGACTTGGGCTGGGGGCTTCCCAGGTGGCACTAGTGGTAAGGAATCCACCTGCCAATGCAGGAGACATAGGAGATTGGTGGCTCAATCCCTGGGTTGGGAAGATCCCCTGGAGGAGGGCATGGCAACCCACTTCAGTATTCTTGCCTGGAGAATCCCACGGACAGAGGAGCCTGGTGGGCTACAGTCCATGGGATCGCAGAGCCAGAAACGACTGAAGCGACTTAGCACACGCTCATGGACTTGGGCACACTGACTCTAGCCAATAGATGCAGCCAATTCTATAACCACTTCTGTCAGTAAACACCAAGAGTATAAAAGCTGATTTTAAAATGTCATTTGGCAGTAGAGATAAACAGAAAAAAACAAAATGCACCTGAGCTACAGCTTAACTAATGCATGCCCCGTGGGTGGTTTGGGGGAATCTTTACATACCGATTCACTGATACGAGGACATGCATCTTTCCACAAAGTTTCCACTGGACCCTCTCTAGTACTGGGAGTAAGACTGGAATTCAGCATAAACAGAACAAACAACTTTGCTCATTAACAAAACTGAAAATCCACTGTTCCCACTCTAGAAGAGTACTGATGAATAATAAACAGGATATGCTCCCTAACCTCCTGGGATTCGCTGTTGAGTATGCTGCTGCTAAGTCGCTTCAGTAGTGTCTGACTCTGTGTGACCCCATAGACGGCAGCCCACCAGGCTCCCCCGTCCCTGGGATTCTCCAGGCAAGAACACTGGAGTGGGTTGCCATTTCCTTTTCCAATGCATGAAAGTGAAAAGTGAAAGTGAAGTCGCTCAGTTGTGTCCAACTCTTCACGACCCCATGGACTGCAGCCTACCAAGCTCCTCGATCCATGGGATTTTCCAGGCAAGAGTACTAGAGTGGGGTGCCATTGCCTTCTCCAGATGTTGAGTATAACAGACCAATAATTAAAACAAAAATATACATGTAGCACATAGCCAGTCATCCACCACAAAGGAACATGGATGAGGTCCACTGGGAGCTTGAAGGAGGGAGACATCAACCATGCTGGCAGAAGGGAGCTAGGAGCCAGGGCAGGCCTGGCAAAGCAGGTGACACCGGCTCAAGGTCTAGAAAGATAAACAGAAATGCACTAGGTGGGTAAGGATAGGACAACAAGCAGATACAACCATGAACTCGATCAATCTGTACATGTGCTAAGAAAGTGAAAGTTGCTCAGTTGTGTCTGACACTTTGCAACCCCATGGACTTTACAGTCCACAGAATTCTCCAGGCCAGAATACTGGAGTGGGTAGCCTTTCCCTTCTCCAAGGAATTTTCCCAGCCCAGGGATCAAACCCAGGTCTCCTGCATTGCAGGTGGATTCTTTACCAGCTGAGTTACTAGGGAAGCCCACTAACTAAATGTATGGTTATTATATGTTGATTAAAACATGTGTTTATTAAATTCACTATTACCATGTTCTTTTTTATAAAGTTAATATGTAATTATAGAGGTGCAAAAGAAAAGCATCAATGCTTTTTTCTAATAAAAGTCATTTTCATCATAGAAGCAATTATTTTTGAGATGCCTGTTCTGTTGTGTGGTCCTCTGGGATCCTGCAGTTAAAGAGTCGAGAAGATAACAGTCTCTGCAGATGGTGCTCACAGAGCAGCACCGAGAATCAGCCAAAACCTTGGACTATGTAATCAGACTGGAAAGAGCAGCTGATGGGGCTAAATAATGCCTCATTTTGAGGTCTAGAGACACAGGTACATCCATGGCAGACACCAGAGCAGGTGTCTGGCCACTCAGTGGAGACGACAATGGGCAGGATCCTGCCCTCACATAGCTCACCGTTCAGGAGGGAAAGACAGAACCGGGTTCAAATGTTTTGTTTATAATGGTTAAATATTTGCTATATTTAAAAATTTTAAATGAGGAAAAAACGGATGGTGTTTTGGAAAATGAAGTACAATCCACTTGAAACTGTTGCTGAAGAATGATGTATTGTACAATTCAATTAGTCTTTCTGGCTCTATTGAGCAGTGTTTATACTGAGCCAGGGCCCTGCTGAATTAGGTTAACAATGCTACCTTTTAGTAGGTGAACAGAAGGACAAAGGGCACTGGCCAGTCTCCCAGGCCTTAAAAGGCTTCTCTCTTCAGGTGGTACTTAAGCCCGAGTGGGGAAAAAAAAAAGAGCCTTCTACAGAGACAGTAAAAGCAGTGAGACAAATGGGATGGCAGCTACTGACATCTGCATTCATACACTGAAATCACTAGAAACAAAAACAGAGCTAGTCTCAAGAAAGTCTAAGGCCCTGTTTCCCGAAGTTACTAGCTAGTGTGGAGAATACAGAGCATACTATGACCCCGGCAGCCTCAGTATGTGAACAAATAAAGCCCTGCCATGCTGAGCTGTTTTTGGCTGCAAAGCACATGCTCATTTTTTGAGAACCAACCACTTGCATCGGTGAGGGAATTTGGGAGAGGACTCAAAATTCCGTATGAAATGCTATTTTTGCAAAATAGGAAATCAGTGGGGATATAGTGATCGAAATTCAAAACCATCCTCTATTCTGGTATGAGCACTCTACTTTCAAACTCAACTGTAATTACAAAGCTTTTCTAAAAATATATAGTTACTTATGGAAGGAAGCCAATGATATTCTTAAGTGACAAGTTTATGTGAGAGAAAGTTTCTTTCTCATTAATAGAACCATTTCATGAGCTGTAAGGGAACACTAAATATATTCTACTTAAAAGCCAAGAGCTACTGTCCTACTTCTTGCCTACCAAATTATGACAAATATCAAAAACCTGAGTGCTGTTTCTGATATGAAAACTCACCTCATAGGTACAAAAGGATAAGCCCAGTATTCCTTACTTTAAAAAAAAAAAATGAATGGCTTAGGTTGGCATTCTTTTCCATGATCCTACTCCACTTAGATTAGAAGCAATTTTTACAGGGTTGACAGTTCGTTTTTCCAACCTATTGGCCCGTTAGTATCTTACTAAATAATATTTATTAATGATATTAGTATTATTAATATTAACTAGTTAATATTAATAATATTAATACACCAGTTTCTTCCATAGATATTTTAACTTTAGAATAGTTTATGTTGTAAGAACTTCATTCTGCAACTGTGGTTTTGTTGCAGTTTGTGAACTGGTTCTCTCTTTACCTAAAAAATCCCATGGATAGAGGAGACCTGGTAGGCTACAGTACATGGGGTCGTAAAAAGCTGGACATGGCTGAGCGACACTTTTTCTCTTCACAGACCGGCAGTCAACATGGTTCGAGAGAGGTGAGGAGGAGGAGGGCCAGGCAGAAGCAGGTCTCCTCCCCATCTCATACTCAGGAGGAGTTGGAGAAAACAGCACAGTTCAGGTTATAATTATCCATAAACCAGTAATGACAAATCTGCTAGATACACATATGTATTTATAAATAAGCATATTTGTCATTTGCTTTTAACAAGCTAACCATCATTGGTATAGATTTTAATATAATACATCTTCTGTTATGCTGGTGACAGGTACCTCTGAAAATAAAAATTCTCAAATGTCATTCAGGTTTCTGTAATTCTGAAAGGTTCTGAAATGGTGTCCTGGTATGTTCCCCCACAAAAACAGTCCTGGGTAATAATGTGATGGGGCAAAAGCAATGTGGTGACCAATGATAGCAATTTGGAGAAGAGGAGAATGATGTGGTGGTGGTGAGGGCTTTAGTTTTTGTTAAAGGAGGAAAATGGATCAGAGTAAAATGGATGAGAACATAATCTTAGAATAACAATAATGGGTACAGATAAAATAGACTTGAGTGCCAAAGAATTGAAGTTTTCGAACTGTGGTGCTGGAGAAGACTCTTGAGAGTCCCTTGGACAGCAAGGAGATCAAACCAGTCCATCTTAAAGGAAATCAACCCTGAATATTCATTGGAAGGACTGCTGCTGAAGCTCCAATACTTTGGCCACCTGATCCGAATACCTGACTCATTAGAAAAGACCCTGATGCTGGGAAAGACTGAAGGCAGGAAGAGAAGCGGATGATAGAGGACAATATGGTTGGATGGCATCACTGACTCAATGGAGATGAGTTTGAGCAAACTCTGGAAGATGGTGAGGGACAGGGAAGCCTGGCATGCTGCAGTCCATGGGGTCTCAAAGAGTTGGACACGACTGAGCAACTGAACAACAGATAATCTAGTTCAGTTTTTTCTTAACCTGTGTCCCAAGGAATACCAGTCATATAGAAAAGATCCTCTGAGGTCCAACAAAAAATATGGCACATGCCACATTCTTCTCTTGATGATTCAAAGTGCAGCGTGTTAACATATTAAAACTCTGGGACATGGAGTACTAGAGAAAACCTGCTGAACCCAGCCACTTTCCAACCAATCTGGCTACAGACAGGGCAGCTGGTTAATGTCATGCAGACTGTAGTGAGGGGTAGGGGGTGGTGAGAAATGAGTCAGCCACGGTTCCCCTCATCATCTGGAGGAAGGGACCTCTTTCTCTACCATTACCTGCACTTAATAGAAAATTGAGTCCCGAGAACTTAAATGACTTCTCTGTGGTTAGCTCATGGTAGATCTCAAGCCAAAACTCAGATGTGGGGACACACTACTCTGTGCTTGTTAGCATTGTTTACATTCACAGTTCTTTTTTAAATAACTCCACCAACTGTCTGTTCATCACTCTTTAAAAGAGGAGATCCCAGTTCCTGTTCTGTTCCTCTCTCCTCTCCAGTCAAATAGAAAGCAAGTGGGCTACCAATGGAGAAGAACCCATAATTTAAGGAGGCAGTACACCGGTGTGTGGGTTTCCATGTGTCTTTAACTCTAAAACAAAACTAAAGTCCAATGACAATTCATTTATCTAGAAGTCACTTATTTGTACATTTGTTTACTGTCTTTTATCACCTGAAATTCATGATGCGGAACACATGTCCTAACGCCTAGAATGGTGAGCATAGTAAGTGTTCAGTAAACATTTGCTGAACAGGTGAATGAGTACTTTACAGGGCTCTGGCAGTGACTCTGAACCACACACTTCTATCAGTTTGATTCTTTGTTTCTAAGTTCACAACATATTTAGAATTAATAAAGTAGGAAAGGGGAAGGACAGCTAGAGGCAGCACAGTGACAGCAGAGGTGACAGCTGACATCCTGGTACTAAGGGAAGGAAGGACCTGCAAGGAGATATTAAAGTACAGCATACAACCTGATGCAAAGCGATTTGGCAACATCTATCAAACTCATAGGTGTACATATTACATCTAGGAAGTTACCTACAGAGAGTCCCATTCATGAATCAAAGAACTTACATTCGAAATAATGTATAAAGTTATTCACAGAATCACTGTCATATTAGAAAGACTGAGAAAACCTTAATGCTGATCAAAAGAAGTTGGAAAATTGGTGTGTTAAATTCATGGTGGAATATGGAATGGCTATTTTTAAAAAGCCCAAGGAAGAGTTTTATGATCTAAATGGAATGTTTTCTAAGAGCAGCATGTACACTATATTGCCTATTGCCATTTTTGTATAAAACACATGTATGTAAAACATCTCTGGAAGGAGTGATTTGGTTGCCTATGGGAAGAACAGGGTAGGTGTGAGGAAGAGAAGGGAAGGAGATTATCCACGTGTATATGTCCTTTGTACTTTTGAACCTCGAAATGTGGAAGTATATTATGTTCAGAAAAAGAAGAATAAAAGTATAGCAGTACAAGGTAATTTCCTTACAGAAAGAAGTCTCCCATACCATGCTAAACCACACTGAAGTTATTGGTTACAAGATTTAGAACACTCATATTTATAATGATAATTCTGAGGTATTAAAAAAAGGTTAATTTCTAGTACAAATTTTATGAAATAGAATCTACAGAGCTACGTGACAGTTAAAATTTATAAACTAATAAAAATAATGTAATCACATTACTAAAAATTTGGAGACTAAAGAGTAGGAGAAGGCTTCCCTAATAGTTCAGTTGGTAAAGAATCCGCCTGCAATGTCGGAGACCTGGGTTCAATCCCTGGGTTGGGAAGATCCCCTGGAGAAGGGAAAAGCTACCCACTCCAGTATTCTGGCCTGGAGAATTCCATAACTGTATAGTCCATGGGGTTGCAAAGAGTCGGACATGACTGAGCGACTTTCACAGAACAGAAAAGATTAGGGGAGGAAAAAATCCACCTATAATCACAGTAAAATAACCACTGATTGCTTTGGTATAAGGTTTCCTTCTAGCATTTTCCCCCATCTCTATTATGAAAAACCATGGCAAAGTTTTAAGAAGATCAATTCCAACCATAACACTTCTTGGTCTTATTAAAATAGGCGCTGTGGACTAGTGGAGGAGGAATCAAGAGATCTTAAGTTTAATTACAATTTGTTCTCAAAATCTCCCAGTGGCTCTGAACAAGTGGCTTTTCCCATCAGTGAGCTATTCTCCAGTTCTGCAAGGCCAGCAGAGCTTGCCTTGAATGCCTCTCAAGATGAAGAGATAGGAAATGATTTGTGTAACATGGAAAACCCCTAGCTAAATGGAATGTGCATGTTCAGGCTAGGAAACAAAAATATTTTTTAAAAGCACAATTTAGGAAGAGTTCAGGCAAAGTTTGATTTCCTTACTACCTCTTTGTCATGCTTGATATTTTTGAAAGGGGGGAGGGTAAGAGGAAACACCATTGTCCAAAAACAATTTCATTAGAAAAATTGCTGTAGAATTGGAGGATAGAATTTAGCTGCTAGGTAATCCTGGAGCTCAATTCAATATGCAGGATGTACACTGAAAAACAGATGAAATCCTGCTTTAAAAATAATTAGGATTATTATTACTCTGCAGGGCAGACAAGGAAGCGCTTAAAATGACAGATTTCATTCCGATCTGCAAAACCATTTGTTCACTCTTTCAAATGGATATTCAAGCCAGTCACGTACTTGCAATTAGGGGGAGCAGGCAGCTCTAACAGAACGATGTCTGGTCTTGGAAACTGATAGGTTTGAACTGATCCTCACAATTAGGAACATTAAGTTAAACCCCAGCATTTGAGCAAAGACAGACAGACACTGGACTAAATGGAACACAGTTACTTAATGTCAGTGAGAGATGATCCAGATAAAATCGACCAGCTCTGTTCTTGATTTAAAAATCTTCCCTTGTCCGCTGAAAGCCTAGGAGGGAATGGTCTCACAAAAGACACTTTCCTCTTGGATGAAGTGTGGTACCTAATAACCTTATTACTTACCTGTCCTCTCAAAATCAAACCTTATCAGTTGAAGGACCACCACCACAAAAATATCTGCTTTATAGTAAAATTATAATAAGCCTGAGCAATGGCTGGATTGATGATTTCAGGGGGCTTCAGCCTTCACTGCAAACAGACCTGGACCTTCTCCACTGCAAGGGTTCTTAAACCACGCCTGAGTTTTTCACTTTCCTCATTCAGTGTCACCTTTACTGCTTTAGCTCCACTGATGCGCACATATTCTGAGGGCAGGTGCCACCAGCCTAAGCCCTCAATGATCACGGGGTTGGGGCTGCCTCACTCACTCACTCTCTACACACATCTCAGCTGTCAAAGCTCTGCTCCAAGGAGATTAAACTGTTCAAACCAAAAACTCAACTAGCGTTCTTGCCCTAGAAATAAATGTTTATCTATTACACACATGGCCAATATATTTATAGCCTGTATTCAGAGTGTCAAGTACAAGATGCAGAGGAGAGAATGACAACTCTGTGTGACAGAGGGGAAGGGAAGAATCAGGAGAGGAAAGAACATTTAAACTGGGTTTAGGATTTGAATGAGGGCAAGAGGGAGACAAGAGGTGTGAAACAGCCCGGCAGGACTGGGTGATGGGAAGGAGTATGCTCTTAAGAGACTCAGGGGTGGGAGGCAGTGGATGGAAGGGCTAGAAAGGCTGGGACTAGAGATCATACATGTCTTATGTCAGGTAAAGAGATTTAGAGTTATCTTATATTCAATCATTGTAAAAGCTGGCATTAACTGAGCACTTACTTACATTCTAGACACAGCACTAGACGTTTTCTGTGAATTATTCATTTAAGCAAATAGCATCCTTAAGAAGTAGGGACTATCCCTACTATTGTGTATGTGCTTAGTCACTCAGTCGTGTCCAGTTCTTTGCCACCCCATGGACTGTAGCCCGCCAGGCTCCTCTATCCATGGGGATTGTCCAGACATGAATCCTGGAGTGGGTTGACATGCCCTCCTCCAGGGGATCTCCTTGACCCAAGTATGGATCAAATTCAGGTCTCTCACATTGCAGGCTAATTCTTTACCATCTGAGCCACCAGGGAAATCCAATCAGATAGCTACTAAGTGACAAAGCTAAGACTTGAACCCAGGTAGTCTGGGTTCATTCTACAGATTAGGAAATGGAAGCTCAGGAAAGTTCAAGTTATTTGCCTCAACCAGTCAAGCACCTAATTAGAGGTAGAGAGAGGATTTTGATAAAGGCCTGTTGAACAAAAGTTCCTGCTGCTGCTGCTGCTGCTAAGTCGCTTCAGTCGTGTCCCACTCTGTGCGACCCCATAGACGGCAGCCCACCAGGCTCCCCTGTCTCTGGGATTCTCCAGGCAAGAGTATTGGAGTGGGTTGCCATTTCCTTTTCCAATTCATGAAAGTGAAAAGTGAAAGTGAAGTCGCTCAGTCTTGTCCGACCCTCAGCGACCCCATGAACTGCAGCCTTCCAGGCTCCTCCATCCATGGGATTTTCCAGGCAAGAGTACTGGAGTGGGGTGCCATTGCCTTCTATTAACCCCTAAATAAGTGCAATTCTAGAGATTCACACATGTGTTGTGGTGGCACAGAGAGAAATTCTTATTGTTTAGTTGCTAAGTTGTGTCCAACTCTTTGCAACCCCATGGACTGTAGCCCGCCAGGCTCCTCTGTCCATGGAATTCTCCAGGAAAGAACACTGGAGTGGGTTGCCATTTCTTCCTCCAGAAGATCTTCCCAACCCAGGGATCAAACTTGCATCTCCTGCATTGCAGGCGGATTCTTTACCACTGGGATTCTTTACCACCAGGGAAGCCCATGGGGAGTAACTAACAAAGTACAGATGGGGAAAGCAGGAAGCATCAGAGGTTTCATCAAGGAGGACATTCTTCTATCGGCCCTGGAACAAAGAGCTGGGGTTCCTGAGATGGGTAAAAGTATCGGGAGCACATGTGGAAGGAGGATCTCTAAATGAGGGAAAGGGCTCTTCTTCCCAGCCCAGGAGGGGAGGCAGTAAGGACAGATACAGATGTAGGCAGGCTTGCAGGTATTCGAATTCAAATCTTCAGTTTCTCCTTGAAGTAGGAGGCATATGCTGAGAAGGACTCCTCAGGGAGGAGGCAGATTAAAGACATGTGGATGATTATTGGGCACAACAGGAGCTGCCCAGGGATGCAGAAAAGGATCCAAGCCGACTGGCCACTCAGAGTGGTCAGTTTCAGTTTAGACTTCAAAGATGATAGGTAGGTAGCAGCTACACGTTCCATTCCCGCCCACGTTGCTCCAGGGCGATACCGTTACAATGAAAGCAAGACTCAGACATCTGTTAGCAAGGAGGTATAAAACCCATCATACAGCCTGTTTTTGTATGTAGCACCTTGCATGGAAGGTTCGTTCAAGGCAGACATGACAATATTCTGGCAGAAGAATGAGGAAAGCTTCTAGTCAGATCAGGTAACAGAATTCTCTATTGGGTCCCGGGACCCAGGACCACACAAAAAAAATAAATAAATGTCCTAAACCTAGAGTATGACTCCAGTGGGGGTTAGATTCCTTGACTTGCCAAATTTGATTTATGCAATTTGGTTTACACAAGGGTATACACGCTGTGCAACGAAGCTAACCAGTTCACAGGTCTAAAGGATGACTAGGTTGAAAACCACAGTTGAAATAAATGCCATCAGGCAATTAAATCCACAGGTCTCAGTTTCAGTAGCAAAACTGGAGCTGGAGATAAATGTAGAAATTATCAGCCTATGATTCCCAGCCTAGAAGGGAGGGAAATTATGCAATGGTGGTTTAGTCGCTCAGTTGTGTCTGACTCTTTTGGTGACCCCATGGACTGTAGCCCACCAGGCTCCCCTGTCCATGGGATTTCCCAAGCAAGAATACTGGAGTGGGTTGCCATTTCCTTCTCCAGGGGATCTTCCTGACCCAGGAATCGAACCTAGGTCTCCTGCATTGCAGGTAGATTCCTTATTGACTGAAATACAAGGGAAGCCCCAAATAATGCAATAGAAATAGTATAGAGTGGGAAAAGAGCATACAGTTGTAGCATTTATGAGATGACCTTAATCAGGTCTGCCTCAAAGTCTCATTCTCTTTAGAATCCACGTGACAACAAGTAAAAAGCAAAATCACTATTATGCAGTGAACCCAGGTTCAGCACCCACCTTGTATTTTGAAGTGTCCCAGTTGTGGACTATGCGGGCTGGGATCAGGAAGCTGTCGTCCACGTGGCAGCTGCTGCAGTAATACCACCCGCTGTAGCTGCACACCTTGGCTTTCCCGTTGGAAAGGCCTATGGATCGCTGGCATCCTGTTCAGGGGAGAAGAAAAGTCTGTGATTACTGTACTTCTCTAACACTGTAGAATGAAGTTATACAATCCTCAAGTGAAACAAAAGTCAACAACAGGAAAGAAATTGCAGAGAATACATATACAGACACGTCCCCTTCTTCCGCCTGCAATGCAGGAGATGTGGGTTCGATCCCTGGGTCAGGAAGATCCCCTGAAGGAAATGGCCACCCACTCCAGTATTCTTGCCTGGGAAATCCTGTGGACAGAGGAACCTGGTGGGCTGCAGTCCATGGGGTGGCAAAAAGTCAGACACGACTGAGTCACTGAGCATGCACGCCTCCTTCCTAGCCTGGCAGCTTCGCCCCTTTCGCCTCCTGGGGGACTGCTGATACTGGTACATTTCTGATCTCTTCTAATTCCACTTCTGTGCACAGCAGCCAGAGACCATCTCTCTACAACCAACGCCCTTTCATCTCCTCTCTTCCGCCTCAGAAATCCTACTTCCACCAGGCACTTGGCTGAGGGCTTCTCATATAGGATCTTATTTAACCCACGCAACAACTCTATGAGGAAGATATTATCAGCTCTTTTTTATAGATGAATAAACTAAGGTTTATTTATCCAGGTGAAGTATTTTGTCTTGAGGTCACCAAGCCAGTCAGGGTTTCCCTGGTGATTCAGATGGTAAAGAATCTGCTTGCAATGTGGGAGACCTGAGTTCAATCCCTGGGTTGAGAAGATCCCCTGAAGAAGGGAATGGCAACCCACTCCAGTGTTCTTGCCTGGAAAATCCCATGGACAGAGGAGCCTGGCAGGCTACAGTTCATGGGGTGGCAAAGAGTTGGACATGACTGAGGGACAAAGCACAACACAGCCAGTCAGAGATGGAGACTGGGTTGGGTTCTAAACTTGTCTGATTCTAAGATGAACCTAAAACCTGACATGTAGCCTTCCTCTGCTGACAAAATCAGTGAAAGGAATGTGTCCTTTGATTGGCCCCTACCTCTCCTTTCCAACTACCTACTCCTGTGATTCTCCAATGGAAATAGAACCTCTTGGTTGAAGTCAGAGAAGTCTCTCCTCATTGTTCCCCAAATACACACAGTGTGCTCACTTCACCCTCCATATCTTGGCATGATTTACTTCTTTCATGATATCCTTTTCTTCGATCTCTACTTTGCCGGATCCTGCCCATCACTAAAGACCACTGACTGCTTGCAAATGATTGCCAAGGTCTTTTTCATGTCCAAGAAGTCCATGATTATGTGAGTACCATCCTGGTACTGACAGGGAAGCTGGTAATAATCATGGCCTTGACAAAAAAGAAGCCATTATTTACCTTTAGCTAGGAGGAACTATATTCTATTGATAACAGAAATTCTGTTACAATCAAGCCAAAGCACAACATCCAGAACAGGTCATCAGCATTATATACCAGCATCACTTTTCTGACATGTCTTATCTACAGATTTCATTTTAGAAACCCTTCCTCATGGCCCATTTCATGGTTGGATGCCAAGAACTATATTGATCAAAGAAATCTCATATTAAGCCTATTTCATAAAATGGGTACAAAATCAAAGTGTTAGTCGCTCAGTCACGCCCAACTCTTTGCAACCCCATGGACTGTAGCCCACCAGGCTATGTAGCCCTCTGTCCATGGAATTCTCCAGGCAAGAGTACTGGAGTGGATAGCCATTCCCTTTTCTAGGCGATCTTCCTGACCCAGTCATAGAACCTGGGTCTCCCACATTGCAAGTAGATTCTTTACCATCTGAACCATCAGGAAAGCATAGATTACTCTTAATAGTAATAATAATATAATCAGAGTTGCTCCCCATTTCCACTAGAAGGAGCTCAAACATGTTTGACAACCTAAGAGGATACTTACATGAATTCATGAATGAAATTATCAGAAAATTCCTAGAGCTTTCATGTTCATCACAAATAAAACAACATCAAGCAGGTCCACAAAGTACCCTCCAGAAAGAGAACTAGATCCCACTGTTTTGGAATACAAGAGATATTGAAAGACGGGAGTAAATGTATTGGAATTGTGCTTCCAGAATTTAATACTGTCTTCCTAGAACAACTACTTCTTTATGGTTGAGTAGCAACAAGATGGTAACAAGTTCCTATTTTTCAGATTGGCTGAGGGCTGAGATATGCATAAAATTGATAAGGAAAAACCAAACACATCTGCCGCTTCTGTTGGGAGTGGAAGGTGCCATCACTAGGCTCTGAACACTGGAATGCCATCTGCGGCACCCACTGAGCATGGTGCTCATTTGGCATATAGTGCATGCCTCCTTAAACTATTGTGCTTTTTGATGTGCTCGTATAGCCACAACTACACTATAAACTGCTCAGATCTATTTTTTATCCTTAGCACTTAACACAGAGCTTTACACATGACAGACCAGCAATAAATGTTTATGTTGAAGAGACGATAAACTGAATATTATTTGGCACATAAACAGCCTCATGCATATAAAGAGATTTTAACATCCCAGAGCTGTTCTGGAATTGATCCTCCTAACCTGCTCACCTGCCTCTTGAAATTGATCCTGCTAACCTGCCTCTTCACTTTGGTGAACACCCCTATGCAGATACGTTGCCTGTTCCAACAATTACACATTAAACATGGCCACATATGGACTGTGAAACAGAGCTGAGCAGAACTTGACACATTCTAGACACTGTAGACATTCAAGCTGACTTCACATTGAAATGATACTGAACAGAATTCAATCTTCCCTAATGATTTAGAAAGTGAACGTGATCTTGTAGAAATTTGGGAGCACCATTATAGCTGAAACGTACACCATAAAACATTGCAAAAATAAATGTAAGTTATTTTAGCTTTTTTGCTTTTGCTTGTTTGAATTTGGGATATAATAAACATTAACGGGAGAAATATCAATAACCTCAGATATGCAGATGACACCACCCTTATGGCAGAAAGTGAAGAGGAACTAAAAAGCCTCTTGATGAAAGTGAAAGAGGAGAGTGAAAAATTTGGCTTAAAGCTCAACATTCAGAAAACGAAGATCATGGCATCTGGTCCCATCACTTCATGGGAAATAGATGGGGAAACAGTGGAAACAGTGTCAGATTTGATCTTTTTGGGCTCCAAAATCACCACAGATGGTGACTGCAGCCATGAAATTAAAAGACGCTTACTTCTTGGAAGAAAAGTTATGACCAACCTAGGTAGCATATTGCAAAGCAGAGACATTACCAACAAAGGTCCATTTAGTCAAGGCTATGGTTTTTCCTGTGGTCATGTATGGATGTGAGAGTTGGACTGTGAAGAAGGCTGAGCACCAAAGAATTGATGCTTTTGAACTGTGGTGTTGGAGAAGACTCTTGAGAGTCCCTTGGACTACAAGGAGATCCAACCAGTCCATTCTAAAGGAGATCAGCCCTGGGTGTTCTTTGGAAGAAATGATGCTAAAGTTGAAACTCCAGTACTTTGGCCACCTCATGCGAAGAGTTGACTCGTTGGAAAAGACTCTGATGCTGGGAGGGATTGGGAGCAGGAGGAAAAGGGGACGACAGAGGATTAGATGGCTGGATGGCATCACCGACTTGACGGACATGAGTTTGAGTGAACTCCGGGAGATGGTGATGCACGGGGAGGCCTGGCGTGCTGTGATTCATGGGGTCGCAAAGAGTCGGACACGACTGAGTGACTGAACTGAACTGAAACATCAGTAAGCATTTGCTGAATGTTTTAGTAGGTCCTATTGGGCTTATTATTCTATAACTTTTAGTGACTTTATTATTATCTCCTGCTGCTGCTGCTGCTAAGTCACTTCAGTTGTGTCCGACTCTGTGACCCCATAGATGGCAGCCCACCAGGCTCTGCCGTCCCTGGGATTCTTCAGGCAAGAACACTGGAGTGGGTTGCCATTACCCTCTCCAATGCATGAAAGTGAAAAGTGAAAGTGAAGTCACTCAGTTGTGTCCGACTATTATCTCCTAGATGCAACCTAATACATAGGCAATGTTAAAATACACAAGTGTGCTTTTTAAGAAAGCACATAGCCTGCAAATGTGTATATCAACCAGGCACACAGGTTCAAAGCTTAACAGGCTGAGGGTTCAACTCAATAAGCTAAACAGCTTCAGCACTTCGCACAGGTGTCCAGGCTCGTAAAAGAGAAAGAGAACATGGCTAGGGTTCATACTTGTTTTAGCTGAGACACAAGCAGCAGCACATAAACTACCTCTAGTTCTTGGGTGTCTTTACTTTTATAACGTATTTAGAACCATGCTCTCCTACTTTTGATGCTGAAATCACCCTACAAAAATGAATATAACAGAATACCTCATTCAAAATGGACATAGGAAGCACTGAAAGAGGAGGTCTCAGGCGCATGTTATTTGTGGCAGCTTACTTTATATAGCCAAGCACAAAGAAGGAAGACTTTCTCCTTGTCTGTCAACAATCCAACCAATGAGAAGACACCACAACCCCGCATACTCACTGTCGTCCAATGACCTTTCCTTCAACACAGCCCCTTCCAGCTTCCCCTTTCCTAATAGAATTGCTCCTCTCCACTGTTCTCCAAACTTGCTTATGGTTCACCATAGTTTGCATGTCCCAAAGCAATTCCTCTGCTATTCCCAAATAAACTCAATTTTGTTCACTAAACTCTCAACCTTTTTTGTTTTAAAAGTTGACAGCTTCTAATGACCTAGAGGAGAAGGCAATTGCACTCCACTCTAGTACTCTTGCCTGGAAAATCCCATGGATGCAGGAGCCTGGTAGGCTGCAGTCCATGGGGTCGCTAAGAGTCGGACACGACCAAGTGACTTCACTTTCACTTTCCACTTTCATGCACTGGAGAAGGAAATGGCAACCCACTCCAGTGTTCTTGCCTGGAGAATCCCAGAGACGGGGGAGCCTGGTGGGCTGCCGTCTATGGGGTCGCACAGAGTCGGACACGACTGAAGCGACTTAACAGCAGCAGCAACAATGACCTAGAAGGTTCCGACTTCTTTCTGTGCTTAGGAGTGTTCTGGATACATGGTGTACAGACAAGCATAAGTCTAGAGTCAGGAACCCTGGTTGCTCAGATGGTAAAGAATCTGCCAATAATGCAGGAGACCCAGGTTCACTCCCTGAGTTGTGAAGATCCCCTGGAACAGGGAATAGCTACTCACTGGCAAGCCACTCCAGTATTCTTGTCTGGGAAGTCCCATAGACAGAGGAGCCTGGCGGGCTACAGTCCATAGTGTCGCAAAGAGTTGGACATGACAGAAGCAACCAACACAGAGTCAGGAAGTGTGCTCTTTCGTAAGGGAACATGATGAGCCTGACCCATTAAAGTCCCTAGGCTGCCTCTCCTCACCACAAAATAAAGGAGTCAGCCTAAACCAGTGGTTTGCCAAGTTCAGTGAGCATCAGAATTTTCTGGAGATGTTTGTGAAAAATGTAGTCCCTCTCAGCCCCAGCCTGGCCCCAGAGATTCTGACCCTGTAAATCTCGGGTAGGGCCCAGGAACTTGCATTTCTACCCAACCAACCACCACCAGGGGCTGTGGTGGGTAAAAGCTGAGGAAAGTTCCCTGATTTCTAGGTGACTGCAAAGGTCCCTCCATGCTCAAAAATTCTGATTCTAATTAAGTGAAATGCAGAGGGAGGGTAGATTGCTAAGTGAAAAGCTCATAATTTGTCACATAGTTTACTTTCTAGGCTTCTAAACTCAACATTTTAAATTCTTAGTCAATTTTCAAAAATTTACTATGTAGAAACAACAGTTCATTTTACCAGCATTTTTTTTTTCCAGAGCATTCACTGAGAAGCATCTTATTTGACTTAGAAAGAATTAAAAATTTTAATCTCCAAATCCAATGTATCTGTCATTGAAAGAACACAGGATACTCAGGAAAGATTAGAGTCCAGTTAGTGGCCTGGTGTAGATTCATTTTCTAAAAAATAACAGATACCATTTATTTGAAAAAGGATACACCCGTTCTTTTAATTAACTGCAAGATTTCCTGCTTTAATATCCTCCTAGCAAATCGCGGACTAAAACTGTCTGAAACAATTCCCCATAACACCCTGGGATTTTACTCTATCACTATGAGGTTGTCAACAGGAGTGGGGGGGACGTATTTTCTTAATAATGACCACTAGAAAAACACATTTTTTTGAGGAGGCCAAAGCTGGACTCTGACAAGGGACCTTCTGAGGAAGAAAAATAGAGCTGCAAAGCAGAGACAAAAAAATAATTAACTGAAATAACTAATTAGAACTTATTTACATATTACATTTTCATGTACTTTCAAACAGACTTTTCAACAATGTTTCTAAATTAAAAGGCATTTGTAG